>NC_142706.1:70743981-73243981 GCF_055471065.1 Atractosteus spatula | reverse complement strand
CCGGCAGATCGCTACGCAAGCTCGCGACGTGCGCCTGCCACACACCGAACAAACACCGGAGCCTCTTCAGCAATTTCCGAAAAACGCGCCTGCTCGCCTGCCCCCAAGGCTCCGTCTCTTACCTGCTCTCCAGAGCCTGCTGCCTTCCGTGCTTTTCCCTCGGCACCGCTGCACCGCACCGCACACAGCTCCTGCAGCGGGGGGAGAAAGTTTCCACGCTCCGCCGCAGGGAAGGCTCGCTCCGTGCGCACACGTCCTTTCAATGCCAGTTCAACAAGTGCTCCGCATTAGCAGCGTCGGGGCTCCGGCGTGTCGCGCCTCACCTCACCTCGCACAGCCCCCTTCCTTCAATGTCTGGCGCTGGGCACGCCCCGCTCTCCTCCACCTCATCTTATCGCGTGTGACCTCCGACAATGGCCACAATGCCGGGGAATGGCACCTGTAAAGTGTTAATTGGGGCACAGGAACAGCCCGCCTCGTCTCGGGGGCCGGCTTCAAAGACAATACAGCAAGCACAGCGGGGCGGGGGAAGAAGACGACACGACACTCGCAGGCACATTCAGCTCCGGCGGGAACGAGTCCTCCGTCGGTCTTTTCAAGTGCTGAGAGCCGAGTAATCCCCGGTGACTAGGTCTCACCCTGCGACTCTCGACTGGGCTCAACCACGGCAGCCCAGCAGGTGTGAGCCCGGCCGGCACCCGGATGGGAGATTCCCCCCGGGAAAGCTCAGGTTGCTGCTGCTGCTCCTGCGAGAGGGGTGACTGGGACCAGTAGGGAGCGCTCACCCTGCGGGCTGTGTGGCTCTCTTATGCCCCAGCATCCTCATGGCGACACTCTGCTGCACAAACAGGCGCCGTCCTTCGGGGGAGGCGTAAAACCGAGGTGTCCTGACCCTCCTTGGCCATTCCAAATCCCAGGGCGTCTCTCAAGAAAGAGTCACGGGGGTGTTACCCATCAGTCGGGCTCTCCTCCTAATCCCCGTCTCACCTGTAACAATCAATGATGAGGCCCCCTGTCCCGTGATATTGTACTTGTCTCCTGGCCGCTGGCTGGCGCCGTGAGATTTAGTGCTCGCGCAAGAGACCGGGGCAGGGCGCGAACGCGGCCCCCCGCCCCCCGCCCCCCACAAAGTGTGCGCTCCAGGTTCCCTCTCGGGGCTCTGCAGCACAGCGTCCCGGCGCTTCCTCCTCGCCGGCCGCCGGGACAGCGGAAAGGCAGCGAGAAGGAGCCTCTTGCTCTGACGCCGCAAGGCCACAAGAGGGCGGAGGCGCCGCGCGTCTGGCCGACGTGTAGGGCCGGTGCGCTTTATGTGCCGAAATAAAACGCGACAGCCCAGAAATGTTTTCAGAGTGCTGTGCACTGGAGGTTTCTGTCTTGTGAACACTTGCCTTGTGCTCCTCCGTGCAGTTTGTTTGTCCTGCTCCAGTGCGGGACAAGAGCAGGGCAAGCCAACTGAAGGGAGCACATTCGCCAACATCCAGGCACGCACTGAGTTCGAAAGCGGCTCCTTTCCAAAGAATCGCACATGAACGATCCCTCAGTCCCGCCCAGGGGGCACGGCGCCCCCGCCACACAGCTTCAAGTAGCGAGTCCGGCGCCCCGGCTTGCGCTTACGGCCACACCACCCTGAACACGCCCGATCTCGTTTGATCTCGGAAGCTAAGCAGGGTCGGGCCTGGTTAGTACTTGGATGGGAGACCGCCTGGGAATACCAGGTGCTGTAAGCTTTTGCTCTCTCGGCCAGCGGGGGTCGCCGTTGGTGCCGTAGGCTTTGGGAGGAAGAACTCGAGTATGGACATTTATTTCCCGAAAATACCAAACATTTCAATCTTCCCACTTTTGTTTCCTTCGGCAACGCTGACTGGCAAACGGTATCGCGACGGTCGTCCACTTTCTAGGCATGCCAGTTCAGAAAGAGAAGCTCCCTCACATCCCTTCAGATGCTCAAGAAAAATGATCGATATCCTGATCTCTAAAGATGGCTCTTTTAATGGCATGCGTGTGATTCGTATTAGGAAAAAAACACGTTTGTAAAACGAATATCAAAGCTGCCTCTAAATCTGCAATTGAAGGTCAGTCAATAAACAACTCGTTTTTCGTAGAAATATACATATATTCATTTATAACCCATTTCATTCATTGAGCACAGATTCTCCAACAAAATGAGCAGGGATGGATTCAGAGTGAGCAGAAAAAAAGGGAAAAACCGAGTTAAGAACAAGAAAGCATAGCGTATGTCTGTAACGGGCACTAAAACGAGTACCATGTCGTCTGCCGGTGCTCGTGAATAACCCCCCTCTATGAAGCGGTTTCACCAGCATGTTGTGCTGCTCACGGGGGGGGGCTGCCGAGCGCGGAAGCCCAGCACAGCTCCCCAGCACACAGCAAAGCCGCCTGCACTGCCGCATCTGTTATTGGACCAAGCACACCAGGGGAGAGCGCGAACGCAGTCCCCCACTACCAGAAATTATGCAGTCGAGATTCCCACATTTGGGGAATTCGCAGGGGTCAGCACAGCCGGAGTGCAATGGCCGAGCCTCGCCCTGGGTGAACCTCCTTCTTGATCAAGGTATCTCCCCTGCCAGGTAAGTATGAGTTGTACAGGCCCCTGCAAGCGGCCCGCACCCACAGCACAGCACTCGCAGCCTAGGCCAGCTCCTCGCCCTGCACGCCACCGCCTCCTGCTGGGCCCACTCTTTCGCACACTCACACGCCACACCAACACTCAAAAGTGTGGGGAAAACGAGAAAACGAGCGCGCCGTTTCCTACACATCTGCAGTCGCCATTTCGCCATCGCAGCATGTCCCGGGATGCAATTCGGCCTCATTTACATATCACCAGACCGGCAGATCGCTACGCAAGCTCGCGACGTGCGCCTGCCACACACCGAACAAACACCGGAGCCTCTTCAGCAATTTCCGAAAAACGCGCCTGCTCGCCTGCCCCCAAGGCTCCGTCTCTTACCTGCTCTCCAGAGCCTGCTGCCTTCCGTGCTTTTCCCTCGGCACCGCTGCACCGCACCGCACACAGCTCCTGCAGCGGGGGGAGAAAGTTTCCACGCTCCGCCGCAGGGAAGGCTCGCTCCGTGCGCACACGTCCTTTCAATGCCAGTTCAACAAGTGCTCCGCATTAGCAGCGTCGGGGCTCCGGCGTGTCGCGCCTCACCTCACCTCGCACAGCCCCCTTCCTTCAATGTCTGGCGCTGGGCACGCCCCGCTCTCCTCCACCTCATCTTATCGCGTGTGACCTCCGACAATGGCCACAATGCCGGGGAATGGCACCTGTAAAGTGTTAATTGGGGCACAGGAACAGCCCGCCTCGTCTCGGGGGCCGGCTTCAAAGACAATACAGCAAGCACAGCGGGGCGGGGGAAGAAGACGACACGACACTCGCAGGCACATTCAGCTCCGGCGGGAACGAGTCCTCCGTCGGTCTTTTCAAGTGCTGAGAGCCGAGTAATCCCCGGTGACTAGGTCTCACCCTGCGACTCTCGACTGGGCTCAACCACGGCAGCCCAGCAGGTGTGAGCCCGGCCGGCACCCGGATGGGAGATTCCCCCCGGGAAAGCTCAGGTTGCTGCTGCTGCTCCTGCGAGAGGGGTGACTGGGACCAGTAGGGAGCGCTCACCCTGCGGGCTGTGTGGCTCTCTTATGCCCCAGCATCCTCATGGCGACACTCTGCTGCACAAACAGGCGCCGTCCTTCGGGGGAGGCGTAAAACCGAGGTGTCCTGACCCTCCTTGGCCATTCCAAATCCCAGGGCGTCTCTCAAGAAAGAGTCACGGGGGTGTTACCCATCAGTCGGGCTCTCCTCCTAATCCCCGTCTCACCTGTAACAATCAATGATGAGGCCCCCTGTCCCGTGATATTGTACTTGTCTCCTGGCCGCTGGCTGGCGCCGTGAGATTTAGTGCTCGCGCAAGAGACCGGGGCAGGGCGCGAACGCGGCCCCCCGCCCCCCGCCCCCCACAAAGTGTGCGCTCCAGGTTCCCTCTCGGGGCTCTGCAGCACAGCGTCCCGGCGCTTCCTCCTCGCCGGCCGCCGGGACAGCGGAAAGGCAGCGAGAAGGAGCCTCTTGCTCTGACGCCGCAAGGCCACAAGAGGGCGGAGGCGCCGCGCGTCTGGCCGACGTGTAGGGCCGGTGCGCTTTATGTGCCGAAATAAAACGCGACAGCCCAGAAATGTTTTCAGAGTGCTGTGCACTGGAGGTTTCTGTCTTGTGAACACTTGCCTTGTGCTCCTCCGTGCAGTTTGTTTGTCCTGCTCCAGTGCGGGACAAGAGCAGGGCAAGCCAACTGAAGGGAGCACATTCGCCAACATCCAGGCACGCACTGAGTTCGAAAGCGGCTCCTTTCCAAAGAATCGCACATGAACGATCCCTCAGTCCCGCCCAGGGGGCACGGCGCCCCCGCCACACAGCTTCAAGTAGCGAGTCCGGCGCCCCGGCTTGCGCTTACGGCCACACCACCCTGAACACGCCCGATCTCGTCTGATCTCGGAAGCTAAGCAGGGTCGGGCCTGGTTAGTACTTGGATGGGAGACCGCCTGGGAATACCAGGTGCTGTAAGCTTTTGCTCTCTCGGCCAGCGGGGGTCGCCGTTGGTGCCGTAGGCTTTGGGAGGAAGAACTCGAGTATGGACATTTATTTCCCGAAAATACCAAACATTTCAATCTTCCCACTTTTGTTTCCTTCGGCAACGCTGACTGGCAAACGGTATCGCGACGGTCGTCCACTTTCTAGGCATGCCAGTTCAGAAAGAGAAGCTCCCTCACATCCCTTCAGATGCTCAAGAAAAATGATCGATATCCTGATCTCTAAAGATGGCTCTTTTAATGGCATGCGTGTGATTCGTATTAGGAAAAAAACACGTTTGTAAAACGAATATCAAAGCTGCCTCTAAATCTGCAATTGAAGGTCAGTCAATAAACAACTCGTTTTTCGTAGAAATATACATATATTCATTTATAACCCATTTCACTCATTGAGCACAGATTCTCCAACAAAATGAGCAGGGATGGATTCAGAGTGAGCAGAAAAAAAGGGAAAAACCGAGTTAAGAACAAGAAAGCATAGCGTATGTCTGTAACGGGCACTAAAACGAGTACCATGTCGTCTGCCGGTGCTCGTGAATAACCCCAGGGCATCTTTCTAATAACCCCCCTCTATGAAGCGGTTTCACCAGCATGTTGTGCTGCTCACGGGGGGGGACTGCCGAGCGCGGAAGCCCAGCACAGCTCCCCAGCACACAGCAAAGCCGCCTGCACTGCCGCATCTGTTATTGGACCAAGCACACCAGGGGAGAGCGCGAACGCAGTCCCCCACTACCAGAAATTATGCAGTCGAGATTCCCACATTTGGGGAATTCGCAGGGGTCAGCACAGCCGGAGTGCAATGGCCGAGCCTCGCCCTGGGTGAACCTCCTTCTTGATCAAGGTATCTCCCCTGCCAGGTAAGTATGAGTTGTACAGGCCCCTGCAAGCGGCCCGCACCCACAGCACAGCACTCGCAGCCTAGGCCAGCTCCTCGCCCTGCACGCCACCGCCTCCTGCTGGGCCCACTCTTTCGCACACTCACACGCCACACCAACACTCAAAAGTGTGGGGAAAACGAGAAAACGAGCGCGCCGTTTCCTACACATCTGCAGTCGCCATTTCGCCATCGCAGCATGTCCCGGGATGCAATTCGGCCTCATTTACATATCACCAGACCGGCAGATCGCTACGCAAGCTCGCGACGTGCGCCTGCCACACACCGAACAAACACCGGAGCCTCTTCAGCAATTTCCGAAAAACGCGCCTGCTCGCCTGCCCCCAAGGCTCCGTCTCTTACCTGCTCTCCAGAGCCTGCTGCCTTCCGTGCTTTTCCCTCGGCACCGCTGCACCGCACCGCACACAGCTCCTGCAGCGGGGGGAGAAAGTTTCCACGCTCCGCCGCAGGGAAGGCTCGCTCCGTGCGCACACGTCCTTTCAATGCCAGTTCAACAAGTGCTCCGCATTAGCAGCGTCGGGGCTCCGGCGTGTCGCGCCTCACCTCACCTCGCACAGCCCCCTTCCTTCAATGTCTGGCGCTGGGCACGCCCCGCTCTCCTCCACCTCATCTTATCGCGTGTGACCTCCGACAATGGCCACAATGCCGGGGAATGGCACCTGTAAAGTGTTAATTGGGGCACAGGAACAGCCCGCCTCGTCTCGGGGGCCGGCTTCAAAGACAATACAGCAAGCACAGCGGGGCGGGGGAAGAAGACGACACGACACTCGCAGGCACATTCAGCTCCGGCGGGAACGAGTCCTCCGTCGGTCTTTTCAAGTGCTGAGAGCCGAGTAATCCCCGGTGACTAGGTCTCACCCTGCGACTCTCGACTGGGCTCAACCACGGCAGCCCAGCAGGTGTGAGCCCGGCCGGCACCCGGATGGGAGATTCCCCCCGGGAAAGCTCAGGTTGCTGCTGCTGCTCCTGCGAGAGGGGTGACTGGGACCAGTAGGGAGCGCTCACCCTGCGGGCTGTGTGGCTCTCTTATGCCCCAGCATCCTCATGGCGACACTCTGCTGCACAAACAGGCGCCGTCCTTCGGGGGAGGCGTAAAACCGAGGTGTCCTGACCCTCCTTGGCCATTCCAAATCCCAGGGCGTCTCTCAAGAAAGAGTCACGGGGGTGTTACCCATCAGTCGGGCTCTCCTCCTAATCCCCGTCTCACCTGTAACAATCAATGATGAGGCCCCCTGTCCCGTGATATTGTACTTGTCTCCTGGCCGCTGGCTGGCGCCGTGAGATTTAGTGCTCGCGCAAGAGACCGGGGCAGGGCGCGAACGCGGCCCCCCGCCCCCCGCCCCCCACAAAGTGTGCGCTCCAGGTTCCCTCTCGGGGCTCTGCAGCACAGCGTCCCGGCGCTTCCTCCTCGCCGGCCGCCGGGACAGCGGAAAGGCAGCGAGAAGGAGCCTCTTGCTCTGACGCCGCAAGGCCACAAGAGGGCGGAGGCGCCGCGCGTCTGGCCGACGTGTAGGGCCGGTGCGCTTTATGTGCCGAAATAAAACGCGACAGCCCAGAAATGTTTTCAGAGTGCTGTGCACTGGAGGTTTCTGTCTTGTGAACACTTGCCTTGTGCTCCTCCGTGCAGTTTGTTTGTCCTGCTCCAGTGCGGGACAAGAGCAGGGCAAGCCAACTGAAGGGAGCACATTCGCCAACATCCAGGCACGCACTGAGTTCGAAAGCGGCTCCTTTCCAAAGAATCGCACATGAACGATCCCTCAGTCCCGCCCAGGGGGCACGGCGCCCCCGCCACACAGCTTCAAGTAGCGAGTCCGGCGCCCCGGCTTGCGCTTACGGCCACACCACCCTGAACACGCCCGATCTCGTTTGATCTCGGAAGCTAAGCAGGGTCGGGCCTGGTTAGTACTTGGATGGGAGACCGCCTGGGAATACCAGGTGCTGTAAGCTTTTGCTCTCTCGGCCAGCGGGGGTCGCCGTTGGTGCCGTAGGCTTTGGGAGGAAGAACTCGAGTATGGACATTTATTTCCCGAAAATACCAAACATTTCAATCTTCCCACTTTTGTTTCCTTCGGCAACGCTGACTGGCAAACGGTATCGCGACGGTCGTCCACTTTCTAGGCATGCCAGTTCAGAAAGAGAAGCTCCCTCACATCCCTTCAGATGCTCAAGAAAAATGATCGATATCCTGATCTCTAAAGATGGCTCTTTTAATGGCATGCGTGTGATTCGTATTAGGAAAAAAACACGTTTGTAAAACGAATATCAAAGCTGCCTCTAAATCTGCAATTGAAGGTCAGTCAATAAACAACTCGTTTTTCGTAGAAATATACATATATTCATTTATAACCCATTTCATTCATTGAGCACAGATTCTCCAACAAAATGAGCAGGGATGGATTCAGAGTGAGCAGAAAAAAAGGGAAAAACCGAGTTAAGAACAAGAAAGCATAGCGTATGTCTGTAACGGGCACTAAAACGAGTACCATGTCGTCTGCCGGTGCTCGTGAATAACCCCCCTCTATGAAGCGGTTTCACCAGCATGTTGTGCTGCTCACGGGGGGGGGCTGCCGAGCGCGGAAGCCCAGCACAGCTCCCCAGCACACAGCAAAGCCGCCTGCACTGCCGCATCTGTTATTGGACCAAGCACACCAGGGGAGAGCGCGAACGCAGTCCCCCACTACCAGAAATTATGCAGTCGAGATTCCCACATTTGGGGAATTCGCAGGGGTCAGCACAGCCGGAGTGCAATGGCCGAGCCTCGCCCTGGGTGAACCTCCTTCTTGATCAAGGTATCTCCCCTGCCAGGTAAGTATGAGTTGTACAGGCCCCTGCAAGCGGCCCGCACCCACAGCACAGCACTCGCAGCCTAGGCCAGCTCCTCGCCCTGCACGCCACCGCCTCCTGCTGGGCCCACTCTTTCGCACACTCACACGCCACACCAACACTCAAAAGTGTGGGGAAAACGAGAAAACGAGCGCGCCGTTTCCTACACATCTGCAGTCGCCATTTCGCCATCGCAGCATGTCCCGGGATGCAATTCGGCCTCATTTACATATCACCAGACCGGCAGATCGCTACGCAAGCTCGCGACGTGCGCCTGCCACACACCGAACAAACACCGGAGCCTCTTCAGCAATTTCCGAAAAACGCGCCTGCTCGCCTGCCCCCAAGGCTCCGTCTCTTACCTGCTCTCCAGAGCCTGCTGCCTTCCGTGCTTTTCCCTCGGCACCGCTGCACCGCACCGCACACAGCTCCTGCAGCGGGGGGAGAAAGTTTCCACGCTCCGCCGCAGGGAAGGCTCGCTCCGTGCGCACACGTCCTTTCAATGCCAGTTCAACAAGTGCTCCGCATTAGCAGCGTCGGGGCTCCGGCGTGTCGCGCCTCACCTCACCTCGCACAGCCCCCTTCCTTCAATGTCTGGCGCTGGGCACGCCCCGCTCTCCTCCACCTCATCTTATCGCGTGTGACCTCCGACAATGGCCACAATGCCGGGGAATGGCACCTGTAAAGTGTTAATTGGGGCACAGGAACAGCCCGCCTCGTCTCGGGGGCCGGCTTCAAAGACAATACAGCAAGCACAGCGGGGCGGGGGAAGAAGACGACACGACACTCGCAGGCACATTCAGCTCCGGCGGGAACGAGTCCTCCGTCGGTCTTTTCAAGTGCTGAGAGCCGAGTAATCCCCGGTGACTAGGTCTCACCCTGCGACTCTCGACTGGGCTCAACCACGGCAGCCCAGCAGGTGTGAGCCCGGCCGGCACCCGGATGGGAGATTCCCCCCGGGAAAGCTCAGGTTGCTGCTGCTGCTCCTGCGAGAGGGGTGACTGGGACCAGTAGGGAGCGCTCACCCTGCGGGCTGTGTGGCTCTCTTATGCCCCAGCATCCTCATGGCGACACTCTGCTGCACAAACAGGCGCCGTCCTTCGGGGGAGGCGTAAAACCGAGGTGTCCTGACCCTCCTTGGCCATTCCAAATCCCAGGGCGTCTCTCAAGAAAGAGTCACGGGGGTGTTACCCATCAGTCGGGCTCTCCTCCTAATCCCCGTCTCACCTGTAACAATCAATGATGAGGCCCCCTGTCCCGTGATATTGTACTTGTCTCCTGGCCGCTGGCTGGCGCCGTGAGATTTAGTGCTCGCGCAAGAGACCGGGGCAGGGCGCGAACGCGGCCCCCCGCCCCCCGCCCCCCACAAAGTGTGCGCTCCAGGTTCCCTCTCGGGGCTCTGCAGCACAGCGTCCCGGCGCTTCCTCCTCGCCGGCCGCCGGGACAGCGGAAAGGCAGCGAGAAGGAGCCTCTTGCTCTGACGCCGCAAGGCCACAAGAGGGCGGAGGCGCCGCGCGTCTGGCCGACGTGTAGGGCCGGTGCGCTTTATGTGCCGAAATAAAACGCGACAGCCCAGAAATGTTTTCAGAGTGCTGTGCACTGGAGGTTTCTGTCTTGTGAACACTTGCCTTGTGCTCCTCCGTGCAGTTTGTTTGTCCTGCTCCAGTGCGGGACAAGAGCAGGGCAAGCCAACTGAAGGGAGCACATTCGCCAACATCCAGGCACGCACTGAGTTCGAAAGCGGCTCCTTTCCAAAGAATCGCACATGAACGATCCCTCAGTCCCGCCCAGGGGGCACGGCGCCCCCGCCACACAGCTTCAAGTAGCGAGTCCGGCGCCCCGGCTTGCGCTTACGGCCACACCACCCTGAACACGCCCGATCTCGTCTGATCTCGGAAGCTAAGCAGGGTCGGGCCTGGTTAGTACTTGGATGGGAGACCGCCTGGGAATACCAGGTGCTGTAAGCTTTTGCTCTCTCGGCCAGCGGGGGTCGCCGTTGGTGCCGTAGGCTTTGGGAGGAAGAACTCGAGTATGGACATTTATTTCCCGAAAATACCAAACATTTCAATCTTCCCACTTTTGTTTCCTTCGGCAACGCTGACTGGCAAACGGTATCGCGACGGTCGTCCACTTTCTAGGCATGCCAGTTCAGAAAGAGAAGCTCCCTCACATCCCTTCAGATGCTCAAGAAAAATGATCGATATCCTGATCTCTAAAGATGGCTCTTTTAATGGCATGCGTGTGATTCGTATTAGGAAAAAAACACGTTTGTAAAACGAATATCAAAGCTGCCTCTAAATCTGCAATTGAAGGTCAGTCAATAAACAACTCGTTTTTCGTAGAAATATACATATATTCATTTATAACCCATTTCACTCATTGAGCACAGATTCTCCAACAAAATGAGCAGGGATGGATTCAGAGTGAGCAGAAAAAAAGGGAAAAACCGAGTTAAGAACAAGAAAGCATAGCGTATGTCTGTAACGGGCACTAAAACGAGTACCATGTCGTCTGCCGGTGCTCGTGAATAACCCCAGGGCATCTTTCTAATAACCCCCCTCTATGAAGCGGTTTCACCAGCATGTTGTGCTGCTCACGGGGGGGGACTGCCGAGCGCGGAAGCCCAGCACAGCTCCCCAGCACACAGCAAAGCCGCCTGCACTGCCGCATCTGTTATTGGACCAAGCACACCAGGGGAGAGCGCGAACGCAGTCCCCCACTACCAGAAATTATGCAGTCGAGATTCCCACATTTGGGGAATTCGCAGGGGTCAGCACAGCCGGAGTGCAATGGCCGAGCCTCGCCCTGGGTGAACCTCCTTCTTGATCAAGGTATCTCCCCTGCCAGGTAAGTATGAGTTGTACAGGCCCCTGCAAGCGGCCCGCACCCACAGCACAGCACTCGCAGCCTAGGCCAGCTCCTCGCCCTGCACGCCACCGCCTCCTGCTGGGCCCACTCTTTCGCACACTCACACGCCACACCAACACTCAAAAGTGTGGGGAAAACGAGAAAACGAGCGCGCCGTTTCCTACACATCTGCAGTCGCCATTTCGCCATCGCAGCATGTCCCGGGATGCAATTCGGCCTCATTTACATATCACCAGACCGGCAGATCGCTACGCAAGCTCGCGACGTGCGCCTGCCACACACCGAACAAACACCGGAGCCTCTTCAGCAATTTCCGAAAAACGCGCCTGCTCGCCTGCCCCCAAGGCTCCGTCTCTTACCTGCTCTCCAGAGCCTGCTGCCTTCCGTGCTTTTCCCTCGGCACCGCTGCACCGCACCGCACACAGCTCCTGCAGCGGGGGGAGAAAGTTTCCACGCTCCGCCGCAGGGAAGGCTCGCTCCGTGCGCACACGTCCTTTCAATGCCAGTTCAACAAGTGCTCCGCATTAGCAGCGTCGGGGCTCCGGCGTGTCGCGCCTCACCTCACCTCGCACAGCCCCCTTCCTTCAATGTCTGGCGCTGGGCACGCCCCGCTCTCCTCCACCTCATCTTATCGCGTGTGACCTCCGACAATGGCCACAATGCCGGGGAATGGCACCTGTAAAGTGTTAATTGGGGCACAGGAACAGCCCGCCTCGTCTCGGGGGCCGGCTTCAAAGACAATACAGCAAGCACAGCGGGGCGGGGGAAGAAGACGACACGACACTCGCAGGCACATTCAGCTCCGGCGGGAACGAGTCCTCCGTCGGTCTTTTCAAGTGCTGAGAGCCGAGTAATCCCCGGTGACTAGGTCTCACCCTGCGACTCTCGACTGGGCTCACCCACGGCAGCCCAGCAGGTGTGAGCCCGGCCGGCACCCGGATGGGAGATTCCCCCCGGGAAAGCTCAGGTTGCTGCTGCTGCTCCTGCGAGAGGGGTGACTGGGACCAGTAGGGAGCGCTCACCCTGCGGGCTGTGTGGCTCTTATGCCCCAGCATCCTCATGGCGACACTCTGCTGCACAAACAGGCGCCGTCCTTCGGGGGAGGCGTAAAACCGAGGTGTCCTGACCCTCCTTGGCCATTCCAAATCCCAGGGCGTCTCTCAAGAAAGAGTCACGGGGGTGTTACCCATCAGTCGGGCTCTCCTCCTAATCCCCGTCTCACCTGTAACAATCAATGATGAGGCCCCCTGTCCCGTGATATTGTACTTGTCTCCTGGCCGCTGGCTGGCGCCGTGAGATTTAGTGCTCGCGCAAGAGACCGGGGCAGGGCGCGAACGCGGCCCCCCGCCCCCCGCCCCCCACAAAGTGTGCGATCCAGGTTCCCTCTCGGGGCTCTGCAGCACAGCGTCCCGGCGCTTCCTCCTCGCCGGCCGCCGGGACAGCGGAAAGGCAGCGAGAAGGAGCCTCTTGCTCTGACGCCGCAAGGCCACAAGAGGGCGGAGGCGCCGCGCGTCTGGCCGACGTGTAGGGCCGGTGCGCTTTATGTGCCGAAATAAAACGCGACAGCCCAGAAATGTTTTCAGAGTGCTGTGCACTGGAGGTTTCTGTCTTGTGAACACTTGCCTTGTGCTCCTCCGTGCAGTTTGTTTGTCCTGCTCCAGTGCGGGACAAGAGCAGGGCAAGCCAACTGAAGGGAGCACATTCGCCAACATCCAGGCACGCACTGAGTTCGAAAGCGGCTCCTTTCCAAAGAATCGCACATGAACGATCCCTCAGTCCCGCCCAGGGGGCACGGCGCCCCCGCCACACAGCTTCAAGTAGCGAGTCCGGCGCCCCGGCTTGCGCTTACGGCCACACCACCCTGAACACGCCCGATCTCGTCTGATCTCGGAAGCTAAGCAGGGTCGGGCCTGGTTAGTACTTGGATGGGAGACCGCCTGGGAATACCAGGTGCTGTAAGCTTTTGCTCTCTCGGCCAGCGGGGGTCGCCGTTGGTGCCGTAGGCTTTGGGAGGAAGAACTCGAGTATGGACATTTATTTCCCGAAAATACCAAACATTTCAATCTTCCCACTTTTGTTTCCTTCGGCAACGCTGACTGGCAAACAGTATCGCGACGGTCGTCCACTTTCTAGGCATGCCAGTTCAGAAAGAGAAGCTCCCTCACATCCCTTCAGATGCTCAAGAAAAATGATCGATATCCTGATCTCTAAAGATGGCTCTTTTAATGGCATGCGTGTGATTCGTATTAGGAAAAAAACACGTTTGTAAAACGAATATCAAAGCTGCCTCTAAATCTGCAATTGAAGGTCAGTCAATAAACAACTCGTTTTTCGTAGAAATATACATATATTCATTTATAACCCATTTCATTCATTGAGCACAGATTCTCCAACAAAATGAGCAGGGATGGATTCAGAGTGAGCAGAAAAAAAGGGAAAAACCGAGTTAAGAACAAGAAAGCATAGCGTATGTCTGTAACGGGCACTAAAACGAGTACCATGTCGTCTGCCGGTGCTCGTGAATAACCCCCCTCTATGAAGCGGTTTCACCAGCATGTTGTGCTGCTCACGGGGGGGGACTGCCGAGCGCGGAAGCCCAGCACAGCTCCCCAGCACACAGCAAAGCCGCCTGCACTGCCGCATCTGTTATTGGACCAAGCACACCAGGGGAGAGCGCGAACGCAGTCCCCCACTACCAGAAATTATGCAGTCGAGATTCCCACATTTGGGGAATTCGCAGGGGTCAGCACAGCCGGAGTGCAATGGCCGAGCCTCGCCCTGGGTGAACCTCCTTCTTGATCAAGGTATCTCCCCTGCCAGGTAAGTATGAGTTGTACAGGCCCCTGCAAGCGGCCCGCACCCACAGCACAGCACTCGCAGCCTAGGCCAGCTCCTCGCCCTGCACGCCACCGCCTCCTGCTGGGCCCACTCTTTCGCACACTCACACGCCACACCAACACTCAAAAGTGTGGGGAAAACGAGAAAACGAGCGCGCCGTTTCCTACACATCTGCAGTCGCCATTTCGCCATCGCAGCATGTCCCGGGATGCAATTCGGCCTCATTTACATATCACCAGACCGGCAGATCGCTACGCAAGCTCGCGACGTGCGCCTGCCACACACCGAACAAACACCGGAGCCTCTTCAGCAATTTCCGAAAAACGCGCCTGCTCGCCTGCCCCCAAGGCTCCGTCTCTTACCTGCTCTCCAGAGCCTGCTGCCTTCCGTGCTTTTCCCTCGGCACCGCTGCACCGCACCGCACACAGCTCCTGCAGCGGGGGGAGAAAGTTTCCACGCTCCGCCGCAGGGAAGGCTCGCTCCGTGCGCACACGTCCTTTCAATGCCAGTTCAACAAGTGCTCCGCATTAGCAGCGTCGGGGCTCCGGCGTGTCGCGCCTCACCTCACCTCGCACAGCCCCCTTCCTTCAATGTCTGGCGCTGGGCACGCCCCGCTCTCCTCCACCTCATCTTATCGCGTGTGACCTCCGACAATGGCCACAATGCCGGGGAATGGCACCTGTAAAGTGTTAATTGGGGCACAGGAACAGCCCGCCTCGTCTCGGGGGCCGGCTTCAAAGACAATACAGCAAGCACAGCGGGGCGGGGGAAGAAGACGACACGACACTCGCAGGCACATTCAGCTCCGGCGGGAACGAGTCCTCCGTCGGTCTTTTCAAGTGCTGAGAGCCGAGTAATCCCCGGTGACTAGGTCTCACCCTGCGACTCTCGACTGGGCTCAACCACGGCAGCCCAGCAGGTGTGAGCCCGGCCGGCACCCGGATGGGAGATTCCCCCCGGGAAAGCTCAGGTTGCTGCTGCTGCTCCTGCGAGAGGGGTGACTGGGACCAGTAGGGAGCGCTCACCCTGCGGGCTGTGTGGCTCTCTTATGCCCCAGCATCCTCATGGCGACACTCTGCTGCACAAACAGGCGCCGTCCTTCGGGGGAGGCGTAAAACCGAGGTGTCCTGACCCTCCTTGGCCATTCCAAATCCCAGGGCGTCTCTCAAGAAAGAGTCACGGGGGTGTTACCCATCAGTCGGGCTCTCCTCCTAATCCCCGTCTCACCTGTAACAATCAATGATGAGGCCCCCTGTCCCGTGATATTGTACTTGTCTCCTGGCCGCTGGCTGGCGCCGTGAGATTTAGTGCTCGCGCAAGAGACCGGGGCAGGGCGCGAACGCGGCCCCCCGCCCCCCGCCCCCCACAAAGTGTGCGCTCCAGGTTCCCTCTCGGGGCTCTGCAGCACAGCGTCCCGGCGCTTCCTCCTCGCCGGCCGCCGGGACAGCGGAAAGGCAGCGAGAAGGAGCCTCTTGCTCTGACGCCGCAAGGCCACAAGAGGGCGGAGGCGCCGCGCGTCTGGCCGACGTGTAGGGCCGGTGCGCTTTATGTGCCGAAATAAAACGCGACAGCCCAGAAATGTTTTCAGAGTGCTGTGCACTGGAGGTTTCTGTCTTGTGAACACTTGCCTTGTGCTCCTCCGTGCAGTTTGTTTGTCCTGCTCCAGTGCGGGACAAGAGCAGGGCAAGCCAACTGAAGGGAGCACATTCGCCAACATCCAGGCACGCACTGAGTTCGAAAGCGGCTCCTTTCCAAAGAATCGCACATGAACGATCCCTCAGTCCCGCCCAGGGGGCACGGCGCCCCCGCCACACAGCTTCAAGTAGCGAGTCCGGCGCCCCGGCTTGCGCTTACGGCCACACCACCCTGAACACGCCCGATCTCGTTTGATCTCGGAAGCTAAGCAGGGTCGGGCCTGGTTAGTACTTGGATGGGAGACCGCCTGGGAATACCAGGTGCTGTAAGCTTTTGCTCTCTCGGCCAGCGGGGGTCGCCGTTGGTGCCGTAGGCTTTGGGAGGAAGAACTCGAGTATGGACATTTATTTCCCGAAAATACCAAACATTTCAATCTTCCCACTTTTGTTTCCTTCGGCAACGCTGACTGGCAAACGGTATCGCGACGGTCGTCCACTTTCTAGGCATGCCAGTTCAGAAAGAGAAGCTCCCTCACATCCCTTCAGATGCTCAAGAAAAATGATCGATATCCTGATCTCTAAAGATGGCTCTTTTAATGGCATGCGTGTGATTCGTATTAGGAAAAAAACACGTTTGTAAAACGAATATCAAAGCTGCCTCTAAATCTGCAATTGAAGGTCAGTCAATAAACAACTCGTTTTTCGTAGAAATATACATATATTCATTTATAACCCATTTCATTCATTGAGCACAGATTCTCCAACAAAATGAGCAGGGATGGATTCAGAGTGAGCAGAAAAAAAGGGAAAAACCGAGTTAAGAACAAGAAAGCATAGCGTATGTCTGTAACGGGCACTAAAACGAGTACCATGTCGTCTGCCGGTGCTCGTGAATAACCCCCCTCTATGAAGCGGTTTCACCAGCATGTTGTGCTGCTCACGGGGGGGGGCTGCCGAGCGCGGAAGCCCAGCACAGCTCCCCAGCACACAGCAAAGCCGCCTGCACTGCCGCATCTGTTATTGGACCAAGCACACCAGGGGAGAGCGCGAACGCAGTCCCCCACTACCAGAAATTATGCAGTCGAGATTCCCACATTTGGGGAATTCGCAGGGGTCAGCACAGCCGGAGTGCAATGGCCGAGCCTCGCCCTGGGTGAACCTCCTTCTTGATCAAGGTATCTCCCCTGCCAGGTAAGTATGAGTTGTACAGGCCCCTGCAAGCGGCCCGCACCCACAGCACAGCACTCGCAGCCTAGGCCAGCTCCTCGCCCTGCACGCCACCGCCTCCTGCTGGGCCCACTCTTTCGCACACTCACACGCCACACCAACACTCAAAAGTGTGGGGAAAACGAGAAAACGAGCGCGCCGTTTCCTACACATCTGCAGTCGCCATTTCGCCATCGCAGCATGTCCCGGGATGCAATTCGGCCTCATTTACATATCACCAGACCGGCAGATCGCTACGCAAGCTCGCGACGTGCGCCTGCCACACACCGAACAAACACCGGAGCCTCTTCAGCAATTTCCGAAAAACGCGCCTGCTCGCCTGCCCCCAAGGCTCCGTCTCTTACCTGCTCTCCAGAGCCTGCTGCCTTCCGTGCTTTTCCCTCGGCACCGCTGCACCGCACCGCACACAGCTCCTGCAGCGGGGGGAGAAAGTTTCCACGCTCCGCCGCAGGGAAGGCTCGCTCCGTGCGCACACGTCCTTTCAATGCCAGTTCAACAAGTGCTCCGCATTAGCAGCGTCGGGGCTCCGGCGTGTCGCGCCTCACCTCACCTCGCACAGCCCCCTTCCTTCAATGTCTGGCGCTGGGCACGCCCCGCTCTCCTCCACCTCATCTTATCGCGTGTGACCTCCGACAATGGCCACAATGCCGGGGAATGGCACCTGTAAAGTGTTAATTGGGGCACAGGAACAGCCCGCCTCGTCTCGGGGGCCGGCTTCAAAGACAATACAGCAAGCACAGCGGGGCGGGGGAAGAAGACGACACGACACTCGCAGGCACATTCAGCTCCGGCGGGAACGAGTCCTCCGTCGGTCTTTTCAAGTGCTGAGAGCCGAGTAATCCCCGGTGACTAGGTCTCACCCTGCGACTCTCGACTGGGCTCAACCACGGCAGCCCAGCAGGTGTGAGCCCGGCCGGCACCCGGATGGGAGATTCCCCCCGGGAAAGCTCAGGTTGCTGCTGCTGCTCCTGCGAGAGGGGTGACTGGGACCAGTAGGGAGCGCTCACCCTGCGGGCTGTGTGGCTCTCTTATGCCCCAGCATCCTCATGGCGACACTCTGCTGCACAAACAGGCGCCGTCCTTCGGGGGAGGCGTAAAACCGAGGTGTCCTGACCCTCCTTGGCCATTCCAAATCCCAGGGCGTCTCTCAAGAAAGAGTCACGGGGGTGTTACCCATCAGTCGGGCTCTCCTCCTAATCCCCGTCTCACCTGTAACAATCAATGATGAGGCCCCCTGTCCCGTGATATTGTACTTGTCTCCTGGCCGCTGGCTGGCGCCGTGAGATTTAGTGCTCGCGCAAGAGACCGGGGCAGGGCGCGAACGCGGCCCCCCGCCCCCCGCCCCCCACAAAGTGTGCGCTCCAGGTTCCCTCTCGGGGCTCTGCAGCACAGCGTCCCGGCGCTTCCTCCTCGCCGGCCGCCGGGACAGCGGAAAGGCAGCGAGAAGGAGCCTCTTGCTCTGACGCCGCAAGGCCACAAGAGGGCGGAGGCGCCGCGCGTCTGGCCGACGTGTAGGGCCGGTGCGCTTTATGTGCCGAAATAAAACGCGACAGCCCAGAAATGTTTTCAGAGTGCTGTGCACTGGAGGTTTCTGTCTTGTGAACACTTGCCTTGTGCTCCTCCGTGCAGTTTGTTTGTCCTGCTCCAGTGCGGGACAAGAGCAGGGCAAGCCAACTGAAGGGAGCACATTCGCCAACATCCAGGCACGCACTGAGTTCGAAAGCGGCTCCTTTCCAAAGAATCGCACATGAACGATCCCTCAGTCCCGCCCAGGGGGCACGGCGCCCCCGCCACACAGCTTCAAGTAGCGAGTCCGGCGCCCCGGCTTGCGCTTACGGCCACACCACCCTGAACACGCCCGATCTCGTCTGATCTCGGAAGCTAAGCAGGGTCGGGCCTGGTTAGTACTTGGATGGGAGACCGCCTGGGAATACCAGGTGCTGTAAGCTTTTGCTCTCTCGGCCAGCGGGGGTCGCCGTTGGTGCCGTAGGCTTTGGGAGGAAGAACTCGAGTATGGACATTTATTTCCCGAAAATACCAAACATTTCAATCTTCCCACTTTTGTTTCCTTCGGCAACGCTGACTGGCAAACGGTATCGCGACGGTCGTCCACTTTCTAGGCATGCCAGTTCAGAAAGAGAAGCTCCCTCACATCCCTTCAGATGCTCAAGAAAAATGATCGATATCCTGATCTCTAAAGATGGCTCTTTTAATGGCATGCGTGTGATTCGTATTAGGAAAAAAACACGTTTGTAAAACGAATATCAAAGCTGCCTCTAAATCTGCAATTGAAGGTCAGTCAATAAACAACTCGTTTTTCGTAGAAATATACATATATTCATTTATAACCCATTTCACTCATTGAGCACAGATTCTCCAACAAAATGAGCAGGGATGGATTCAGAGTGAGCAGAAAAAAAGGGAAAAACCGAGTTAAGAACAAGAAAGCATAGCGTATGTCTGTAACGGGCACTAAAACGAGTACCATGTCGTCTGCCGGTGCTCGTGAATAACCCCAGGGCATCTTTCTAATAACCCCCCTCTATGAAGCGGTTTCACCAGCATGTTGTGCTGCTCACGGGGGGGGACTGCCGAGCGCGGAAGCCCAGCACAGCTCCCCAGCACACAGCAAAGCCGCCTGCACTGCCGCATCTGTTATTGGACCAAGCACACCAGGGGAGAGCGCGAACGCAGTCCCCCACTACCAGAAATTATGCAGTCGAGATTCCCACATTTGGGGAATTCGCAGGGGTCAGCACAGCCGGAGTGCAATGGCCGAGCCTCGCCCTGGGTGAACCTCCTTCTTGATCAAGGTATCTCCCCTGCCAGGTAAGTATGAGTTGTACAGGCCCCTGCAAGCGGCCCGCACCCACAGCACAGCACTCGCAGCCTAGGCCAGCTCCTCGCCCTGCACGCCACCGCCTCCTGCTGGGCCCACTCTTTCGCACACTCACACGCCACACCAACACTCAAAAGTGTGGGGAAAACGAGAAAACGAGCGCGCCGTTTCCTACACATCTGCAGTCGCCATTTCGCCATCGCAGCATGTCCCGGGATGCAATTCGGCCTCATTTACATATCACCAGACCGGCAGATCGCTACGCAAGCTCGCGACGTGCGCCTGCCACACACCGAACAAACACCGGAGCCTCTTCAGCAATTTCCGAAAAACGCGCCTGCTCGCCTGCCCCCAAGGCTCCGTCTCTTACCTGCTCTCCAGAGCCTGCTGCCTTCCGTGCTTTTCCCTCGGCACCGCTGCACCGCACCGCACACAGCTCCTGCAGCGGGGGGAGAAAGTTTCCACGCTCCGCCGCAGGGAAGGCTCGCTCCGTGCGCACACGTCCTTTCAATGCCAGTTCAACAAGTGCTCCGCATTAGCAGCGTCGGGGCTCCGGCGTGTCGCGCCTCACCTCACCTCGCACAGCCCCCTTCCTTCAATGTCTGGCGCTGGGCACGCCCCGCTCTCCTCCACCTCATCTTATCGCGTGTGACCTCCGACAATGGCCACAATGCCGGGGAATGGCACCTGTAAAGTGTTAATTGGGGCACAGGAACAGCCCGCCTCGTCTCGGGGGCCGGCTTCAAAGACAATACAGCAAGCACAGCGGGGCGGGGGAAGAAGACGACACGACACTCGCAGGCACATTCAGCTCCGGCGGGAACGAGTCCTCCGTCGGTCTTTTCAAGTGCTGAGAGCCGAGTAATCCCCGGTGACTAGGTCTCACCCTGCGACTCTCGACTGGGCTCACCCACGGCAGCCCAGCAGGTGTGAGCCCGGCCGGCACCCGGATGGGAGATTCCCCCCGGGAAAGCTCAGGTTGCTGCTGCTGCTCCTGCGAGAGGGGTGACTGGGACCAGTAGGGAGCGCTCACCCTGCGGGCTGTGTGGCTCTTATGCCCCAGCATCCTCATGGCGACACTCTGCTGCACAAACAGGCGCCGTCCTTCGGGGGAGGCGTAAAACCGAGGTGTCCTGACCCTCCTTGGCCATTCCAAATCCCAGGGCGTCTCTCAAGAAAGAGTCACGGGGGTGTTACCCATCAGTCGGGCTCTCCTCCTAATCCCCGTCTCACCTGTAACAATCAATGATGAGGCCCCCTGTCCCGTGATATTGTACTTGTCTCCTGGCCGCTGGCTGGCGCCGTGAGATTTAGTGCTCGCGCAAGAGACCGGGGCAGGGCGCGAACGCGGCCCCCCGCCCCCCGCCCCCCACAAAGTGTGCGATCCAGGTTCCCTCTCGGGGCTCTGCAGCACAGCGTCCCGGCGCTTCCTCCTCGCCGGCCGCCGGGACAGCGGAAAGGCAGCGAGAAGGAGCCTCTTGCTCTGACGCCGCAAGGCCACAAGAGGGCGGAGGCGCCGCGCGTCTGGCCGACGTGTAGGGCCGGTGCGCTTTATGTGCCGAAATAAAACGCGACAGCCCAGAAATGTTTTCAGAGTGCTGTGCACTGGAGGTTTCTGTCTTGTGAACACTTGCCTTGTGCTCCTCCGTGCAGTTTGTTTGTCCTGCTCCAGTGCGGGACAAGAGCAGGGCAAGCCAACTGAAGGGAGCACATTCGCCAACATCCAGGCACGCACTGAGTTCGAAAGCGGCTCCTTTCCAAAGAATCGCACATGAACGATCCCTCAGTCCCGCCCAGGGGGCACGGCGCCCCCGCCACACAGCTTCAAGTAGCGAGTCCGGCGCCCCGGCTTGCGCTTACGGCCACACCACCCTGAACACGCCCGATCTCGTCTGATCTCGGAAGCTAAGCAGGGTCGGGCCTGGTTAGTACTTGGATGGGAGACCGCCTGGGAATACCAGGTGCTGTAAGCTTTTGCTCTCTCGGCCAGCGGGGGTCGCCGTTGGTGCCGTAGGCTTTGGGAGGAAGAACTCGAGTATGGACATTTATTTCCCGAAAATACCAAACATTTCAATCTTCCCACTTTTGTTTCCTTCGGCAACGCTGACTGGCAAACGGTATCGCGACGGTCGTCCACTTTCTAGGCATGCCAGTTCAGAAAGAGAAGCTCCCTCACATCCCTTCAGATGCTCAAGAAAAATGATCGATATCCTGATCTCTAAAGATGGCTCTTTTAATGGCATGCGTGTGATTCGTATTAGGAAAAAAACACGTTTGTAAAACGAATATCAAAGCTGCCTCTAAATCTGCAATTGAAGGTCAGTCAATAAACAACTCGTTTTTCGTAGAAATATACATATATTCATTTATAACCCATTTCATTCATTGAGCACAGATTCTCCAACAAAATGAGCAGGGATGGATTCAGAGTGAGCAGAAAAAAAGGGAAAAACCGAGTTAAGAACAAGAAAGCATAGCGTATGTCTGTAACGGGCACTAAAACGAGTACCATGTCGTCTGCCGGTGCTCGTGAATAACCCCCCTCTATGAAGCGGTTTCACCAGCATGTTGTGCTGCTCACGGGGGGGGACTGCCGAGCGCGGAAGCCCAGCACAGCTCCCCAGCACACAGCAAAGCCGCCTGCACTGCCGCATCTGTTATTGGACCAAGCACACCAGAGGAGAGCGCGAACGCAGTCCCCCACTACCAGAAATTATGCAGTCGAGATTCCCACATTTGGGGAATTCGCAGGGGTCAGCACAGCCGGAGTGCAATGGCCGAGCCTCGCCCTGGGTGAACCTCCTTCTTGATCAAGGTATCTCCCCTGCCAGGTAAGTATGAGTTGTACAGGCCCCTGCAAGCGGCCCGCACCCACAGCACAGCACTCGCAGCCTAGGCCAGCTCCTCGCCCTGCACGCCACCGCCTCCTGCTGGGCCCACTCTTTCGCACACTCACACGCCACACCAACACTCAAAAGTGTGGGGAAAACGAGAAAACGAGCGCGCCGTTTCCTACACATCTGCAGTCGCCATTTCGCCATCGCAGCATGTCCCGGGATGCAATTCGGCCTCATTTACATATCACCAGACCGGCAGATCGCTACGCAAGCTCGCGACGTGCGCCTGCCACACACCGAACAAACACCGGAGCCTCTTCAGCAATTTCCGAAAAACGCGCCTGCTCGCCTGCCCCCAAGGCTCCGTCTCTTACCTGCTCTCCAGAGCCTGCTGCCTTCCGTGCTTTTCCCTCGGCACCGCTGCACCGCACCGCACACAGCTCCTGCAGCGGGGGGAGAAAGTTTCCACGCTCCGCCGCAGGGAAGGCTCGCTCCGTGCGCACACGTCCTTTCAATGCCAGTTCAACAAGTGCTCCGCATTAGCAGCGTCGGGGCTCCGGCGTGTCGCGCCTCACCTCACCTCGCACAGCCCCCTTCCTTCAATGTCTGGCGCTGGGCACGCCCCGCTCTCCTCCACCTCATCTTATCGCGTGTGACCTCCGACAATGGCCACAATGCCGGGGAATGGCACCTGTAAAGTGTTAATTGGGGCACAGGAACAGCCCGCCTCGTCTCGGGGGCCGGCTTCAAAGACAATACAGCAAGCACAGCGGGGCGGGGGAAGAAGACGACACGACACTCGCAGGCACATTCAGCTCCGGCGGGAACGAGTCCTCCGTCGGTCTTTTCAAGTGCTGAGAGCCGAGTAATCCCCGGTGACTAGGTCTCACCCTGCGACTCTCGACTGGGCTCAACCACGGCAGCCCAGCAGGTGTGAGCCCGGCCGGCACCCGGATGGGAGATTCCCCCCGGGAAAGCTCAGGTTGCTGCTGCTGCTCCTGCGAGAGGGGTGACTGGGACCAGTAGGGAGCGCTCACCCTGCGGGCTGTGTGGCTCTCTTATGCCCCAGCATCCTCATGGCGACACTCTGCTGCACAAACAGGCGCCGTCCTTCGGGGGAGGCGTAAAACCGAGGTGTCCTGACCCTCCTTGGCCATTCCAAATCCCAGGGCGTCTCTCAAGAAAGAGTCACGGGGGTGTTACCCATCAGTCGGGCTCTCCTCCTAATCCCCGTCTCACCTGTAACAATCAATGATGAGGCCCCCTGTCCCGTGATATTGTACTTGTCTCCTGGCCGCTGGCTGGCGCCGTGAGATTTAGTGCTCGCGCAAGAGACCGGGGCAGGGCGCGAACGCGGCCCCCCGCCCCCCGCCCCCCACAAAGTGTGCGCTCCAGGTTCCCTCTCGGGGCTCTGCAGCACAGCGTCCCGGCGCTTCCTCCTCGCCGGCCGCCGGGACAGCGGAAAGGCAGCGAGAAGGAGCCTCTTGCTCTGACGCCGCAAGGCCACAAGAGGGCGGAGGCGCCGCGCGTCTGGCCGACGTGTAGGGCCGGTGCGCTTTATGTGCCGAAATAAAACGCGACAGCCCAGAAATGTTTTCAGAGTGCTGTGCACTGGAGGTTTCTGTCTTGTGAACACTTGCCTTGTGCTCCTCCGTGCAGTTTGTTTGTCCTGCTCCAGTGCGGGACAAGAGCAGGGCAAGCCAACTGAAGGGAGCACATTCGCCAACATCCAGGCACGCACTGAGTTCGAAAGCGGCTCCTTTCCAAAGAATCGCACATGAACGATCCCTCAGTCCCGCCCAGGGGGCACGGCGCCCCCGCCACACAGCTTCAAGTAGCGAGTCCGGCGCCCCGGCTTGCGCTTACGGCCACACCACCCTGAACACGCCCGATCTCGTTTGATCTCGGAAGCTAAGCAGGGTCGGGCCTGGTTAGTACTTGGATGGGAGACCGCCTGGGAATACCAGGTGCTGTAAGCTTTTGCTCTCTCGGCCAGCGGGGGTCGCCGTTGGTGCCGTAGGCTTTGGGAGGAAGAACTCGAGTATGGACATTTATTTCCCGAAAATACCAAACATTTCAATCTTCCCACTTTTGTTTCCTTCGGCAACGCTGACTGGCAAACGGTATCGCGACGGTCGTCCACTTTCTAGGCATGCCAGTTCAGAAAGAGAAGCTCCCTCACATCCCTTCAGATGCTCAAGAAAAATGATCGATATCCTGATCTCTAAAGATGGCTCTTTTAATGGCATGCGTGTGATTCGTATTAGGAAAAAAACACGTTTGTAAAACGAATATCAAAGCTGCCTCTAAATCTGCAATTGAAGGTCAGTCAATAAACAACTCGTTTTTCGTAGAAATATACATATATTCATTTATAACCCATTTCACTCATTGAGCACAGATTCTCCAACAAAATGAGCAGGGATGGATTCAGAGTGAGCAGAAAAAAAGGGAAAAACCGAGTTAAGAACAAGAAAGCATAGCGTATGTCTGTAACGGGCACTAAAACGAGTACCATGTCGTCTGCCGGTGCTCGTGAATAACCCCAGGGCATCTTTCTAATAACCCCCCTCTATGAAGCGGTTTCACCAGCATGTTGTGCTGCTCACGGGGGGGGACTGCCGAGCGCGGAAGCCCAGCACAGCTCCCCAGCACACAGCAAAGCCGCCTGCACTGCCGCATCTGTTATTGGACCAAGCACACCAGGGGAGAGCGCGAACGCAGTCCCCCACTACCAGAAATTATGCAGTCGAGATTCCCACATTTGGGGAATTCGCAGGGGTCAGCACAGCCGGAGTGCAATGGCCGAGCCTCGCCCTGGGTGAACCTCCTTCTTGATCAAGGTATCTCCCCTGCCAGGTAAGTATGAGTTGTACAGGCCCCTGCAAGCGGCCCGCACCCACAGCACAGCACTCGCAGCCTAGGCCAGCTCCTCGCCCTGCACGCCACCGCCTCCTGCTGGGCCCACTCTTTCGCACACTCACACGCCACACCAACACTCAAAAGTGTGGGGAAAACGAGAAAACGAGCGCGCCGTTTCCTACACATCTGCAGTCGCCATTTCGCCATCGCAGCATGTCCCGGGATGCAATTCGGCCTCATTTACATATCACCAGACCGGCAGATCGCTACGCAAGCTCGCGACGTGCGCCTGCCACACACCGAACAAACACCGGAGCCTCTTCAGCAATTTCCGAAAAACGCGCCTGCTCGCCTGCCCCCAAGGCTCCGTCTCTTACCTGCTCTCCAGAGCCTGCTGCCTTCCGTGCTTTTCCCTCGGCACCGCTGCACCGCACCGCACACAGCTCCTGCAGCGGGGGGAGAAAGTTTCCACGCTCCGCCGCAGGGAAGGCTCGCTCCGTGCGCACACGTCCTTTCAATGCCAGTTCAACAAGTGCTCCGCATTAGCAGCGTCGGGGCTCCGGCGTGTCGCGCCTCACCTCACCTCGCACAGCCCCCTTCCTTCAATGTCTGGCGCTGGGCACGCCCCGCTCTCCTCCACCTCATCTTATCGCGTGTGACCTCCGACAATGGCCACAATGCCGGGGAATGGCACCTGTAAAGTGTTAATTGGGGCACAGGAACAGCCCGCCTCGTCTCGGGGGCCGGCTTCAAAGACAATACAGCAAGCACAGCGGGGCGGGGGAAGAAGACGACACGACACTCGCAGGCACATTCAGCTCCGGCGGGAACGAGTCCTCCGTCGGTCTTTTCAAGTGCTGAGAGCCGAGTAATCCCCGGTGACTAGGTCTCACCCTGCGACTCTCGACTGGGCTCACCCACGGCAGCCCAGCAGGTGTGAGCCCGGCCGGCACCCGGATGGGAGATTCCCCCCGGGAAAGCTCAGGTTGCTGCTGCTGCTCCTGCGAGAGGGGTGACTGGGACCAGTAGGGAGCGCTCACCCTGCGGGCTGTGTGGCTCTTATGCCCCAGCATCCTCATGGCGACACTCTGCTGCACAAACAGGCGCCGTCCTTCGGGGGAGGCGTAAAACCGAGGTGTCCTGACCCTCCTTGGCCATTCCAAATCCCAGGGCGTCTCTCAAGAAAGAGTCACGGGGGTGTTACCCATCAGTCGGGCTCTCCTCCTAATCCCCGTCTCACCTGTAACAATCAATGATGAGGCCCCCTGTCCCGTGATATTGTACTTGTCTCCTGGCCGCTGGCTGGCGCCGTGAGATTTAGTGCTCGCGCAAGAGACCGGGGCAGGGCGCGAACGCGGCCCCCCGCCCCCCGCCCCCCACAAAGTGTGCGATCCAGGTTCCCTCTCGGGGCTCTGCAGCACAGCGTCCCGGCGCTTCCTCCTCGCCGGCCGCCGGGACAGCGGAAAGGCAGCGAGAAGGAGCCTCTTGCTCTGACGCCGCAAGGCCACAAGAGGGCGGAGGCGCCGCGCGTCTGGCCGACGTGTAGGGCCGGTGCGCTTTATGTGCCGAAATAAAACGCGACAGCCCAGAAATGTTTTCAGAGTGCTGTGCACTGGAGGTTTCTGTCTTGTGAACACTTGCCTTGTGCTCCTCCGTGCAGTTTGTTTGTCCTGCTCCAGTGCGGGACAAGAGCAGGGCAAGCCAACTGAAGGGAGCACATTCGCCAACATCCAGGCACGCACTGAGTTCGAAAGCGGCTCCTTTCCAAAGAATCGCACATGAACGATCCCTCAGTCCCGCCCAGGGGGCACGGCGCCCCCGCCACACAGCTTCAAGTAGCGAGTCCGGCGCCCCGGCTTGCGCTTACGGCCACACCACCCTGAACACGCCCGATCTCGTCTGATCTCGGAAGCTAAGCAGGGTCGGGCCTGGTTAGTACTTGGATGGGAGACCGCCTGGGAATACCAGGTGCTGTAAGCTTTTGCTCTCTCGGCCAGCGGGGGTCGCCGTTGGTGCCGTAGGCTTTGGGAGGAAGAACTCGAGTATGGACATTTATTTCCCGAAAATACCAAACATTTCAATCTTCCCACTTTTGTTTCCTTCGGCAACGCTGACTGGCAAACGGTATCGCGACGGTCGTCCACTTTCTAGGCATGCCAGTTCAGAAAGAGAAGCTCCCTCACATCCCTTCAGATGCTCAAGAAAAATGATCGATATCCTGATCTCTAAAGATGGCTCTTTTAATGGCATGCGTGTGATTCGTATTAGGAAAAAAACACGTTTGTAAAACGAATATCAAAGCTGCCTCTAAATCTGCAATTGAAGGTCAGTCAATAAACAACTCGTTTTTCGTAGAAATATACATATATTCATTTATAACCCATTTCATTCATTGAGCACAGATTCTCCAACAAAATGAGCAGGGATGGATTCAGAGTGAGCAGAAAAAAAGGGAAAAACCGAGTTAAGAACAAGAAAGCATAGCGTATGTCTGTAACGGGCACTAAAACGAGTACCATGTCGTCTGCCGGTGCTCGTGAATAACCCCCCTCTATGAAGCGGTTTCACCAGCATGTTGTGCTGCTCACGGGGGGGGACTGCCGAGCGCGGAAGCCCAGCACAGCTCCCCAGCACACAGCAAAGCCGCCTGCACTGCCGCATCTGTTATTGGACCAAGCACACCAGAGGAGAGCGCGAACGCAGTCCCCCACTACCAGAAATTATGCAGTCGAGATTCCCACATTTGGGGAATTCGCAGGGGTCAGCACAGCCGGAGTGCAATGGCCGAGCCTCGCCCTGGGTGAACCTCCTTCTTGATCAAGGTATCTCCCCTGCCAGGTAAGTATGAGTTGTACAGGCCCCTGCAAGCGGCCCGCACCCACAGCACAGCACTCGCAGCCTAGGCCAGCTCCTCGCCCTGCACGCCACCGCCTCCTGCTGGGCCCACTCTTTCGCACACTCACACGCCACACCAACACTCAAAAGTGTGGGGAAAACGAGAAAACGAGCGCGCCGTTTCCTACACATCTGCAGTCGCCATTTCGCCATCGCAGCATGTCCCGGGATGCAATTCGGCCTCATTTACATATCACCAGACCGGCAGATCGCTACGCAAGCTCGCGACGTGCGCCTGCCACACACCGAACAAACACCGGAGCCTCTTCAGCAATTTCCGAAAAACGCGCCTGCTCGCCTGCCCCCAAGGCTCCGTCTCTTACCTGCTCTCCAGAGCCTGCTGCCTTCCGTGCTTTTCCCTCGGCACCGCTGCACCGCACCGCACACAGCTCCTGCAGCGGGGGGAGAAAGTTTCCACGCTCCGCCGCAGGGAAGGCTCGCTCCGTGCGCACACGTCCTTTCAATGCCAGTTCAACAAGTGCTCCGCATTAGCAGCGTCGGGGCTCCGGCGTGTCGCGCCTCACCTCACCTCGCACAGCCCCCTTCCTTCAATGTCTGGCGCTGGGCACGCCCCGCTCTCCTCCACCTCATCTTATCGCGTGTGACCTCCGACAATGGCCACAATGCCGGGGAATGGCACCTGTAAAGTGTTAATTGGGGCACAGGAACAGCCCGCCTCGTCTCGGGGGCCGGCTTCAAAGACAATACAGCAAGCACAGCGGGGCGGGGGAAGAAGACGACACGACACTCGCAGGCACATTCAGCTCCGGCGGGAACGAGTCCTCCGTCGGTCTTTTCAAGTGCTGAGAGCCGAGTAATCCCCGGTGACTAGGTCTCACCCTGCGACTCTCGACTGGGCTCACCCACGGCAGCCCAGCAGGTGTGAGCCCGGCCGGCACCCGGATGGGAGATTCCCCCCGGGAAAGCTCAGGTTGCTGCTGCTGCTCCTGCGAGAGGGGTGACTGGGACCAGTAGGGAGCGCTCACCCTGCGGGCTGTGTGGCTCTCTTATGCCCCAGCATCCTCATGGCGACACTCTGCTGCACAAACAGGCGCCGTCCTTCGGGGGAGGCGTAAAACCGAGGTGTCCTGACCCTCCTTGGCCATTCCAAATCCCAGGGCGTCTCTCAAGAAAGAGTCACGGGGGTGTTACCCATCAGTCGGGCTCTCCTCCTAATCCCCGTCTCACCTGTAACAATCAATGATGAGGCCCCCTGTCCCGTGATATTGTACTTGTCTCCTGGCCGCTGGCTGGCGCCGTGAGATTTAGTGCTCGCGCAAGAGACCGGGGCAGGGCGCGAACGCGGCCCCCCGCCCCCCGCCCCCCACAAAGTGTGCGCTCCAGGTTCCCTCTCGGGGCTCTGCAGCACAGCGTCCCGGCGCTTCCTCCTCGCCGGCCGCCGGGACAGCGGAAAGGCAGCGAGAAGGAGCCTCTTGCTCTGACGCCGCAAGGCCACAAGAGGGCGGAGGCGCCGCGCGTCTGGCCGACGTGTAGGGCCGGTGCGCTTTATGTGCCGAAATAAAACGCGACAGCCCAGAAATGTTTTCAGAGTGCTGTGCACTGGAGGTTTCTGTCTTGTGAACACTTGCCTTGTGCTCCTCCGTGCAGTTTGTTTGTCCTGCTCCAGTGCGGGACAAGAGCAGGGCAAGCCAACTGAAGGGAGCACATTCGCCAACATCCAGGCACGCACTGAGTTCGAAAGCGGCTCCTTTCCAAAGAATCGCACATGAACGATCCCTCAGTCCCGCCCAGGGGGCACGGCGCCCCCGCCACACAGCTTCAAGTAGCGAGTCCGGCGCCCCGGCTTGCGCTTATGGCCACACCACCCTGAACACGCCCGATCTCGTCTGATCTCGGAAGCTAAGCAGGGTCGGGCCTGGTTAGTACTTGGATGGGAGACCGCCTGGGAATACCAGGTGCTGTAAGCTTTTGCTCTCTCGGCCAGCGGGGGTCGCCGTTGGTGCCGTAGGCTTTGGGAGGAAGAACTCGAGTATGGACATTTATTTCCCGAAAATACCAAACATTTCAATCTTCCCACTTTTGTTTCCTTCGGCAACGCTGACTGGCAAACGGTATCGCGACGGTCGTCCACTTTCTAGGCATGCCAGTTCAGAAAGAGAAGCTCCCTCACATCCCTTCAGATGCTCAAGAAAAATGATCGATATCCTGATCTCTAAAGATGGCTCTTTTAATGGCATGCGTGTGATTCGTATTAGGAAAAAAACACGTTTGTAAAACGAATATCAAAGCTGCCTCTAAATCTGCAATTGAAGGTCAGTCAATAAACAACTCGTTTTTCGTAGAAATATACATATATTCATTTATAACCCATTTCATTCATTGAGCACAGATTCTCCAACAAAATGAGCAGGGATGGATTCAGAGTGAGCAGAAAAAAAGGGAAAAACCGAGTTAAGAACAAGAAAGCATAGCGTATGTCTGTAACGGGCACTAAAACGAGTACCATGTCGTCTGCCGGTGCTCGTGAATAACCCCAGGGCATCTTTCTAATAACCCCCCTCTATGAAGCGGTTTCACCAGCATGTTGTGCTGCTCACGGGGGGGGACTGCCGAGCGCGGAAGCCCAGCACAGCTCCCCAGCACACAGCAAAGCCGCCTGCACTGCCGCATCTGTTATTGGACCAAGCACACCAGGGGAGAGCGCGAACGCAGTCCCCCACTACCAGAAATTATGCAGTCGAGATTCCCACATTTGGGGAATTCGCAGGGGTCAGCACAGCCGGAGTGCAATGGCCGAGCCTCGCCCTGGGTGAACCTCCTTCTTGATCAAGGTATCTCCCCTGCCAGGTAAGTATGAGTTGTACAGGCCCCTGCAAGCGGCCCGCACCCACAGCACAGCACTCGCAGCCTAGGCCAGCTCCTCGCCCTGCACGCCACCGCCTCCTGCTGGGCCCACTCTTTCGCACACTCACACGCCACACCAACACTCAAAAGTGTGGGGAAAACGAGAAAACGAGCGCGCCGTTTCCTACACATCTGCAGTCGCCATTTCGCCATCGCAGCATGTCCCGGGATGCAATTCGGCCTCATTTACATATCACCAGACCGGCAGATCGCTACGCAAGCTCGCGACGTGCGCCTGCCACACACCGAACAAACACCGGAGCCTCTTCAGCAATTTCCGAAAAACGCGCCTGCTCGCCTGCCCCCAAGGCTCCGTCTCTTACCTGCTCTCCAGAGCCTGCTGCCTTCCGTGCTTTTCCCTCGGCACCGCTGCACCGCACCGCACACAGCTCCTGCAGCGGGGGGAGAAAGTTTCCACGCTCCGCCGCAGGGAAGGCTCGCTCCGTGCGCACACGTCCTTTCAATGCCAGTTCAACAAGTGCTCCGCATTAGCAGCGTCGGGGCTCCGGCGTGTCGCGCCTCACCTCACCTCGCACAGCCCCCTTCCTTCAATGTCTGGCGCTGGGCACGCCCCGCTCTCCTCCACCTCATCTTATCGCGTGTGACCTCCGACAATGGCCACAATGCCGGGGAATGGCACCTGTAAAGTGTTAATTGGGGCACAGGAACAGCCCGCCTCGTCTCGGGGGCCGGCTTCAAAGACAATACAGCAAGCACAGCGGGGCGGGGGAAGAAGACGACACGACACTCGCAGGCACATTCAGCTCCGGCGGGAACGAGTCCTCCGTCGGTCTTTTCAAGTGCTGAGAGCCGAGTAATCCCCGGTGACTAGGTCTCACCCTGCGACTCTCGACTGGGCTCACCCACGGCAGCCCAGCAGGTGTGAGCCCGGCCGGCACCCGGATGGGAGATTCCCCCCGGGAAAGCTCAGGTTGCTGCTGCTGCTCCTGCGAGAGGGGTGACTGGGACCAGTAGGGAGCGCTCACCCTGCGGGCTGTGTGGCTCTCTTATGCCCCAGCATCCTCATGGCGACACTCTGCTGCACAAACAGGCGCCGTCCTTCGGGGGAGGCGTAAAACCGAGGTGTCCTGACCCTCCTTGGCCATTCCAAATCCCAGGGCGTCTCTCAAGAAAGAGTCACGGGGGTGTTACCCATCAGTCGGGCTCTCCTCCTAATCCCCGTCTCACCTGTAACAATCAATGATGAGGCCCCCTGTCCCGTGATATTGTACTTGTCTCCTGGCCGCTGGCTGGCGCCGTGAGATTTAGTGCTCGCGCAAGAGACCGGGGCAGGGCGCGAACGCGGCCCCCCGCCCCCCGCCCCCCACAAAGTGTGCGCTCCAGGTTCCCTCTCGGGGCTCTGCAGCACAGCGTCCCGGCGCTTCCTCCTCGCCGGCCGCCGGGACAGCGGAAAGGCAGCGAGAAGGAGCCTCTTGCTCTGACGCCGCAAGGCCACAAGAGGGCGGAGGCGCCGCGCGTCTGGCCGACGTGTAGGGCCGGTGCGCTTTATGTGCCGAAATAAAACGCGACAGCCCAGAAATGTTTTCAGAGTGCTGTGCACTGGAGGTTTCTGTCTTGTGAACACTTGCCTTGTGCTCCTCCGTGCAGTTTGTTTGTCCTGCTCCAGTGCGGGACAAGAGCAGGGCAAGCCAACTGAAGGGAGCACATTCGCCAACATCCAGGCACGCACTGAGTTCGAAAGCGGCTCCTTTCCAAAGAATCGCACATGAACGATCCCTCAGTCCCGCCCAGGGGGCACGGCGCCCCCGCCACACAGCTTCAAGTAGCGAGTCCGGCGCCCCGGCTTGCGCTTACGGCCACACCACCCTGAACACGCCCGATCTCGTCTGATCTCGGAAGCTAAGCAGGGTCGGGCCTGGTTAGTACTTGGATGGGAGACCGCCTGGGAATACCAGGTGCTGTAAGCTTTTGCTCTCTCGGCCAGCGGGGGTCGCCGTTGGTGCCGTAGGCTTTGGGAGGAAGAACTCGAGTATGGACATTTATTTCCCGAAAATACCAAACATTTCAATCTTCCCACTTTTGTTTCCTTCGGCAACGCTGACTGGCAAACGGTATCGCGACGGTCGTCCACTTTCTAGGCATGCCAGTTCAGAAAGAGAAGCTCCCTCACATCCCTTCAGATGCTCAAGAAAAATGATCGATATCCTGATCTCTAAAGATGGCTCTTTTAATGGCATGCGTGTGATTCGTATTAGGAAAAAAACACGTTTGTAAAACGAATATCGAAGCTGCCTCTAAATCTGCAATTGAAGGTCAGTCAATAAACAACTCGTTTTTCGTAGAAATATACATATATTCATTTATAACCCATTTCATTCATTGAGCACAGATTCTCCAACAAAATGAGCAGGGATGGATTCAGAGTGAGCAGAAAAAAAGGGAAAAACCGAGTTAAGAACAAGAAAGCATAGCGTATGTCTGTAACGGGCACTAAAACGAGTACCATGTCGTCTGCCGGTGCTCGTGAATAACCCCCCTCTATGAAGCGGTTTCACCAGCATGTTGTGCTGCTCACGGGGGGGGGCTGCCGAGCGCGGAAGCCCAGCACAGCTCCCCAGCACACAGCAAAGCCGCCTGCACTGCCGCATCTGTTATTGGACCAAGCACACCAGGGGAGAGCGCGAACGCAGTCCCCCACTACCAGAAATTATGCAGTCGAGATTCCCACATTTGGGGAATTCGCAGGGGTCAGCACAGCCGGAGTGCAATGGCCGAGCCTCGCCCTGGGTGAACCTCCTTCTTGATCAAGGTATCTCCCCTGCCAGGTAAGTATGAGTTGTACAGGCCCCTGCAAGCGGCCCGCACCCACAGCACAGCACTCGCAGCCTAGGCCAGCTCCTCGCCCTGCACGCCACCGCCTCCTGCTGGGCCCACTCTTTCGCACACTCACACGCCACACCAACACTCAAAAGTGTGGGGAAAACGAGAAAACGAGCGCGCCGTTTCCTACACATCTGCAGTCGCCATTTCGCCATCGCAGCATGTCCCGGGATGCAATTCGGCCTCATTTACATATCACCAGACCGGCAGATCGCTACGCAAGCTCGCGACGTGCGCCTGCCACACACCGAACAAACACCGGAGCCTCTTCAGCAATTTCCGAAAAACGCGCCTGCTCGCCTGCCCCCAAGGCTCCGTCTCTTACCTGCTCTCCAGAGCCTGCTGCCTTCCGTGCTTTTCCCTCGGCACCGCTGCACCGCACCGCACACAGCTCCTGCAGCGGGGGGAGAAAGTTTCCACGCTCCGCCGCAGGGAAGGCTCGCTCCGTGCGCACACGTCCTTTCAATGCCAGTTCAACAAGTGCTCCGCATTAGCAGCGTCGGGGCTCCGGCGTGTCGCGCCTCACCTCACCTCGCACAGCCCCCTTCCTTCAATGTCTGGCGCTGGGCACGCCCCGCTCTCCTCCACCTCATCTTATCGCGTGTGACCTCCGACAATGGCCACAATGCCGGGGAATGGCACCTGTAAAGTGTTAATTGGGGCACAGGAACAGCCCGCCTCGTCTCGGGGGCCGGCTTCAAAGACAATACAGCAAGCACAGCGGGGCGGGGGAAGAAGACGACACGACACTCGCAGGCACATTCAGCTCCGGCGGGAACGAGTCCTCCGTCGGTCTTTTCAAGTGCTGAGAGCCGAGTAATCCCCGGTGACTAGGTCTCACCCTGCGACTCTCGACTGGGCTCACCCACGGCAGCCCAGCAGGTGTGAGCCCGGCCGGCACCCGGATGGGAGATTCCCCCCGGGAAAGCTCAGGTTGCTGCTGCTGCTCCTGCGAGAGGGGTGACTGGGACCAGTAGGGAGCGCTCACCCTGCGGGCTGTGTGGCTCTCTTATGCCCCAGCATCCTCATGGCGACACTCTGCTGCACAAACAGGCGCCGTCCTTCGGGGGAGGCGTAAAACCGAGGTGTCCTGACCCTCCTTGGCCATTCCAAATCCCAGGGCGTCTCTCAAGAAAGAGTCACGGGGGTGTTACCCATCAGTCGGGCTCTCCTCCTAATCCCCGTCTCACCTGTAACAATCAATGATGAGGCCCCCTGTCCCGTGATATTGTACTTGTCTCCTGGCCGCTGGCTGGCGCCGTGAGATTTAGTGCTCGCGCAAGAGACCGGGGCAGGGCGCGAACGCGGCCCCCCGCCCCCCGCCCCCCACAAAGTGTGCGCTCCAGGTTCCCTCTCGGGGCTCTGCAGCACAGCGTCCCGGCGCTTCCTCCTCGCCGGCCGCCGGGACAGCGGAAAGGCAGCGAGAAGGAGCCTCTTGCTCTGACGCCGCAAGGCCACAAGAGGGCGGAGGCGCCGCGCGTCTGGCCGACGTGTAGGGCCGGTGCGCTTTATGTGCCGAAATAAAACGCGACAGCCCAGAAATGTTTTCAGAGTGCTGTGCACTGGAGGTTTCTGTCTTGTGAACACTTGCCTTGTGCTCCTCCGTGCAGTTTGTTTGTCCTGCTCCAGTGCGGGACAAGAGCAGGGCAAGCCAACTGAAGGGAGCACATTCGCCAACATCCAGGCACGCACTGAGTTCGAAAGCGGCTCCTTTCCAAAGAATCGCACATGAACGATCCCTCAGTCCCGCCCAGGGGGCACGGCGCCCCCGCCACACAGCTTCAAGTAGCGAGTCCGGCGCCCCGGCTTGCGCTTACGGCCACACCACCCTGAACACGCCCGATCTCGTCTGATCTCGGAAGCTAAGCAGGGTCGGGCCTGGTTAGTACTTGGATGGGAGACCGCCTGGGAATACCAGGTGCTGTAAGCTTTTGCTCTCTCGGCCAGCGGGGGTCGCCGTTGGTGCCGTAGGCTTTGGGAGGAAGAACTCGAGTATGGACATTTATTTCCCGAAAATACCAAACATTTCAATCTTCCCACTTTTGTTTCCTTCGGCAACGCTGACTGGCAAACGGTATCGCGACGGTCGTCCACTTTCTAGGCATGCCAGTTCAGAAAGAGAAGCTCCCTCACATCCCTTCAGATGCTCAAGAAAAATGATCGATATCCTGATCTCTAAAGATGGCTCTTTTAATGGCATGCGTGTGATTCGTATTAGGAAAAAAACACGTTTGTAAAACGAATATCGAAGCTGCCTCTAAATCTGCAATTGAAGGTCAGTCAATAAACAACTCGTTTTTCGTAGAAATATACATATATTCATTTATAACCCATTTCATTCATTGAGCACAGATTCTCCAACAAAATGAGCAGGGATGGATTCAGAGTGAGCAGAAAAAAAGGGAAAAACCGAGTTAAGAACAAGAAAGCATAGCGTATGTCTGTAACGGGCACTAAAACGAGTACCATGTCGTCTGCCGGTGCTCGTGAATAACCCCCCTCTATGAAGCGGTTTCACCAGCATGTTGTGCTGCTCACGGGGGGGGGCTGCCGAGCGCGGAAGCCCAGCACAGCTCCCCAGCACACAGCAAAGCCGCCTGCACTGCCGCATCTGTTATTGGACCAAGCACACCAGGGGAGAGCGCGAACGCAGTCCCCCACTACCAGAAATTATGCAGTCGAGATTCCCACATTTGGGGAATTCGCAGGGGTCAGCACAGCCGGAGTGCAATGGCCGAGCCTCGCCCTGGGTGAACCTCCTTCTTGATCAAGGTATCTCCCCTGCCAGGTAAGTATGAGTTGTACAGGCCCCTGCAAGCGGCCCGCACCCACAGCACAGCACTCGCAGCCTAGGCCAGCTCCTCGCCCTGCACGCCACCGCCTCCTGCTGGGCCCACTCTTTCGCACACTCACACGCCACACCAACACTCAAAAGTGTGGGGAAAACGAGAAAACGAGCGCGCCGTTTCCTACACATCTGCAGTCGCCATTTCGCCATCGCAGCATGTCCCGGGATGCAATTCGGCCTCATTTACATATCACCAGACCGGCAGATCGCTACGCAAGCTCGCGACGTGCGCCTGCCACACACCGAACAAACACCGGAGCCTCTTCAGCAATTTCCGAAAAACGCGCCTGCTCGCCTGCCCCCAAGGCTCCGTCTCTTACCTGCTCTCCAGAGCCTGCTGCCTTCCGTGCTTTTCCCTCGGCACCGCTGCACCGCACCGCACACAGCTCCTGCAGCGGGGGGAGAAAGTTTCCACGCTCCGCCGCAGGGAAGGCTCGCTCCGTGCGCACACGTCCTTTCAATGCCAGTTCAACAAGTGCTCCGCATTAGCAGCGTCGGGGCTCCGGCGTGTCGCGCCTCACCTCACCTCGCACAGCCCCCTTCCTTCAATGTCTGGCGCTGGGCACGCCCCGCTCTCCTCCACCTCATCTTATCGCGTGTGACCTCCGACAATGGCCACAATGCCGGGGAATGGCACCTGTAAAGTGTTAATTGGGGCACAGGAACAGCCCGCCTCGTCTCGGGGGCCGGCTTCAAAGACAATACAGCAAGCACAGCGGGGCGGGGGAAGAAGACGACACGACACTCGCAGGCACATTCAGCTCCGGCGGGAACGAGTCCTCCGTCGGTCTTTTCAAGTGCTGAGAGCCGAGTAATCCCCGGTGACTAGGTCTCACCCTGCGACTCTCGACTGGGCTCACCCACGGCAGCCCAGCAGGTGTGAGCCCGGCCGGCACCCGGATGGGAGATTCCCCCCGGGAAAGCTCAGGTTGCTGCTGCTGCTCCTGCGAGAGGGGTGACTGGGACCAGTAGGGAGCGCTCACCCTGCGGGCTGTGTGGCTCTCTTATGCCCCAGCATCCTCATGGCGACACTCTGCTGCACAAACAGGCGCCGTCCTTCGGGGGAGGCGTAAAACCGAGGTGTCCTGACCCTCCTTGGCCATTCCAAATCCCAGGGCGTCTCTCAAGAAAGAGTCACGGGGGTGTTACCCATCAGTCGGGCTCTCCTCCTAATCCCCGTCTCACCTGTAACAATCAATGATGAGGCCCCCTGTCCCGTGATATTGTACTTGTCTCCTGGCCGCTGGCTGGCGCCGTGAGATTTAGTGCTCGCGCAAGAGACCGGGGCAGGGCGCGAACGCAGCCCCCCGCCCCCCGCCCCCCACAAAGTGTGCGCTCCAGGTTCCCTCTCGGGGCTCTGCAGCACAGCGTCCCGGCGCTTCCTCCTCGCCGGCCGCCGGGACAGCGGAAAGGCAGCGAGAAGGAGCCTCTTGCTCTGACGCCGCAAGGCCACAAGAGGGCGGAGGCGCCGCGCGTCTGGCCGACGTGTAGGGCCGGTGCGCTTTATGTGCCGAAATAAAACGCGACAGCCCAGAAATGTTTTCAGAGTGCTGTGCACTGGAGGTTTCTGTCTTGTGAACACTTGCCTTGTGCTCCTCCGTGCAGTTTGTTTGTCCTGCTCCAGTGCGGGACAAGAGCAGGGCAAGCCAACTGAAGGGAGCACATTCGCCAACATCCAGGCACGCACTGAGTTCGAAAGCGGCTCCTTTCCAAAGAATCGCACATGAACGATCCCTCAGTCCCGCCCAGGGGGCACGGCGCCCCCGCCACACAGCTTCAAGTAGCGAGTCCGGCGCCCCGGCTTGCGCTTACGGCCACACCACCCTGAACACGCCCGATCTCGTCTGATCTCGGAAGCTAAGCAGGGTCGGGCCTGGTTAGTACTTGGATGGGAGACCGCCTGGGAATACCAGGTGCTGTAAGCTTTTGCTCTCTCGGCCAGCGGGGGTCGCCGTTGGTGCCGTAGGCTTTGGGAGGAAGAACTCGAGTATGGACATTTATTTCCCGAAAATACCAAACATTTCAATCTTCCCACTTTTGTTTCCTTCGGCAACGCTGACTGGCAAACGGTATCGCGACGGTCGTCCACTTTCTAGGCATGCCAGTTCAGAAAGAGAAGCTCCCTCACATCCCTTCAGATGCTCAAGAAAAATGATCGATATCCTGATCTCTAAAGATGGCTCTTTTAATGGCATGCGTGTGATTCGTATTAGGAAAAAAACACGTTTGTAAAACGAATATCGAAGCTGCCTCTAAATCTGCAATTGAAGGTCAGTCAATAAACAACTCGTTTTTCGTAGAAATATACATATATTCATTTATAACCCATTTCATTCATTGAGCACAGATTCTCCAACAAAATGAGCAGGGATGGATTCAGAGTGAGCAGAAAAAAAGGGAAAAACCGAGTTAAGAACAAGAAAGCATAGCGTATGTCTGTAACGGGCACTAAAACGAGTACCATGTCGTCTGCCGGTGCTCGTGAATAACCCCCCTCTATGAAGCGGTTTCACCAGCATGTTGTGCTGCTCACGGGGGGGGGCTGCCGAGCGCGGAAGCCCAGCACAGCTCCCCAGCACACAGCAAAGCCACCTGCACTGCCGCATCTGTTATTGGACCAAGCACACCAGGGGAGAGCGCGAACGCAGTCCCCCACTACCAGAAATTATGCAGTCGAGATTCCCACATTTGGGGAATTCGCAGGGGTCAGCACAGCCGGAGTGCAATGGCCGAGCCTCGCCCTGGGTGAACCTCCTTCTTGATCAAGGTATCTCCCCTGCCAGGTAAGTATGAGTTGTACAGGCCCCTGCAAGCGGCCCGCACCCACAGCACAGCACTCGCAGCCTAGGCCAGCTCCTCGCCCTGCACGCCACCGCCTCCTGCTGGGCCCACTCTTTCGCACACTCACACGCCACACCAACACTCAAAAGTGTGGGGAAAACGAGAAAACGAGCGCGCCTTTTCCTACACATCTGCAGTCGCCATTTCGCCATCGCAGCATGTCCCGGGATGCAATTCGGCCTCATTTACATATCACCAGACCGGCAGATCGCTACGCAAGCTCGCGACGTGCGCCTGCCACACACCGAACAAACACCGGAGCCTCTTCAGCAATTTCCGAAAAACGCGCCTGCTCGCCTGCCCCCAAGGCTCCGTCTCTTACCTGCTCTCCAGAGCCTGCTGCCTTCCGTGCTTTTCCCTCGGCACCGCTGCACCGCACCGCACACAGCTCCTGCAGCGGGGGGAGAAAGTTTCCACGCTCCGCCGCAGGGAAGGCTCGCTCCGTGCGCACACGTCCTTTCAATGCCAGTTCAACAAGTGCTCCGCATTAGCAGCGTCGGGGCTCCGGCGTGTCGCGCCTCACCTCACCTCGCACAGCCCCCTTCCTTCAATGTCTGGCGCTGGGCACGCCCCGCTCTCCTCCACCTCATCTTATCGCGTGTGACCTCCGACAATGGCCACAATGCCGGGGAATGGCACCTGTAAAGTGTTAATTGGGGCACAGGAACAGCCCGCCTCGTCTCGGGGGCCGGCTTCAAAGACAATACAGCAAGCACAGCGGGGCGGGGGAAGAAGACGACACGACACTCGCAGGCACATTCAGCTCCGGCGGGAACGAGTCCTCCGTCGGTCTTTTCAAGTGCTGAGAGCCGAGTAATCCCCGGTGACTAGGTCTCACCCTGCGACTCTCGACTGGGCTCACCCACGGCAGCCCAGCAGGTGTGAGCCCGGCCGGCACCCGGATGGGAGATTCCCCCCGGGAAAGCTCAGGTTGCTGCTGCTGCTCCTGCGAGAGGGGTGACTGGGACCAGTAGGGAGCGCTCACCCTGCGGGCTGTGTGGCTCTCTTATGCCCCAGCATCCTCATGGCGACACTCTGCTGCACAAACAGGCGCCGTCCTTCGGGGGAGGCGTAAAACCGAGGTGTCCTGACCCTCCTTGGCCATTCCAAATCCCAGGGCGTCTCTCAAGAAAGAGTCACGGGGGTGTTACCCATCAGTCGGGCTCTCCTCCTAATCCCCGTCTCACCTGTAACAATCAATGATGAGGCCCCCTGTCCCGTGATATTGTACTTGTCTCCTGGCCGCTGGCTGGCGCCGTGAGATTTAGTGCTCGCGCAAGAGACCGGGGCAGGGCGCGAACGCGGCCCCCCGCCCCCCGCCCCCCACAAAGTGTGCGCTCCAGGTTCCCTCTCGGGGCTCTGCAGCACAGCGTCCCGGCGCTTCCTCCTCGCCGGCCGCCGGGACAGCGGAAAGGCAGCGAGAAGGAGCCTCTTGCTCTGACGCCGCAAGGCCACAAGAGGGCGGAGGCGCCGCGCGTCTGGCCGACGTGTAGGGCCGGTGCGCTTTATGTGCCGAAATAAAACGCGACAGCCCAGAAATGTTTTCAGAGTGCTGTGCACTGGAGGTTTCTGTCTTGTGAACACTTGCCTTGTGCTCCTCCGTGCAGTTTGTTTGTCCTGCTCCAGTGCGGGACAAGAGCAGGGCAAGCCAACTGAAGGGAGCACATTCGCCAACATCCAGGCACGCACTGAGTTCGAAAGCGGCTCCTTTCCAAAGAATCGCACATGAACGATCCCTCAGTCCCGCCCAGGGGGCACGGCGCCCCCGCCACACAGCTTCAAGTAGCGAGTCCGGCGCCCCGGCTTGCGCTTACGGCCACACCACCCTGAACACGCCCGATCTCGTCTGATCTCGGAAGCTAAGCAGGGTCGGGCCTGGTTAGTACTTGGATGGGAGACCGCCTGGGAATACCAGGTGCTGTAAGCTTTTGCTCTCTCGGCCAGCGGGGGTCGCCGTTGGTGCCGTAGGCTTTGGGAGGAAGAACTCGAGTATGGACATTTATTTCCCGAAAATACCAAACATTTCAATCTTCCCACTTTTGTTTCCTTCGGCAACGCTGACTGGCAAACGGTATCGCGACGGTCGTCCACTTTCTAGGCATGCCAGTTCAGAAAGAGAAGCTCCCTCACATCCCTTCAGATGCTCAAGAAAAATGATCGATATCCTGATCTCTAAAGATGGCTCTTTTAATGGCATGCGTGTGATTCGTATTAGGAAAAAAACACGTTTGTAAAACGAATATCGAAGCTGCCTCTAAATCTGCAATTGAAGGTCAGTCAATAAACAACTCGTTTTTCGTAGAAATATACATATATTCATTTATAACCCATTTCATTCATTGAGCACAGATTCTCCAACAAAATGAGCAGGGATGGATTCAGAGTGAGCAGAAAAAAAGGGAAAAACCGAGTTAAGAACAAGAAAGCATAGCGTATGTCTGTAACGGGCACTAAAACGAGTACCATGTCGTCTGCCGGTGCTCGTGAATAACCCCCCTCTATGAAGCGGTTTCACCAGCATGTTGTGCTGCTCACGGGGGGGGGCTGCCGAGCGCGGAAGCCCAGCACAGCTCCCCAGCACACAGCAAAGCCGCCTGCACTGCCGCATCTGTTATTGGACCAAGCACACCAGGGGAGAGCGCGAACGCAGTCCCCCACTACCAGAAATTATGCAGTCGAGATTCCCACATTTGGGGAATTCGCAGGGGTCAGCACAGCCGGAGTGCAATGGCCGAGCCTCGCCCTGGGTGAACTTCCTTCTTGATCAAGGTATCTCCCCTGCCAGGTAAGTATGAGTTGTACAGGCCCCTGCAAGCGGCCCGCACCCACAGCACAGCACTCGCAGCCTAGGCCAGCTCCTCGCCCTGCACGCCACCGCCTCCTGCTGGGCCCACTCTTTCGCACACTCACACGCCACACCAACACTCAAAAGTGTGGGGAAAACGAGAAAACGAGCGCGCCGTTTCCTACACATCTGCAGTCGCCATTTCGCCATCGCAGCATGTCCCGGGATGCAATTCGGCCTCATTTACATATCACCAGACCGGCAGATCGCTACGCAAGCTCGCGACGTGCGCCTGCCACACACCGAACAAACACCGGAGCCTCTTCAGCAATTTCCGAAAAACGCGCCTGCTCGCCTGCCCCCAAGGCTCCGTCTCTTACCTGCTCTCCAGAGCCTGCTGCCTTCCGTGCTTTTCCCTCGGCACCGCTGCACCGCACCGCACACAGCTCCTGCAGCGGGGGGAGAAAGTTTCCACGCTCCGCCGCAGGGAAGGCTCGCTCCGTGCGCACACGTCCTTTCAATGCCAGTTCAACAAGTGCTCCGCATTAGCAGCGTCGGGGCTCCGGCGTGTCGCGCCTCACCTCACCTCGCACAGCCCCCTTCCTTCAATGTCTGGCGCTGGGCACGCCCCGCTCTCCTCCACCTCATCTTATCGCGTGTGACCTCCGACAATGGCCACAATGCCGGGGAATGGCACCTGTAAAGTGTTAATTGGGGCACAGGAACAGCCCGCCTCGTCTCGGGGGCCGGCTTCAAAGACAATACAGCAAGCACAGCGGGGCGGGGGAAGAAGACGACACGACACTCGCAGGCACATTCAGCTCCGGCGGGAACGAGTCCTCCGTCGGTCTTTTCAAGTGCTGAGAGCCGAGTAATCCCCGGTGACTAGGTCTCACCCTGCGACTCTCGACTGGGCTCACCCACGGCAGCCCAGCAGGTGTGAGCCCGGCCGGCACCCGGATGGGAGATTCCCCCCGGGAAAGCTCAGGTTGCTGCTGCTGCTCCTGCGAGAGGGGTGACTGGGACCAGTAGGGAGCGCTCACCCTGCGGGCTGTGTGGCTCTCTTATGCCCCAGCATCCTCATGGCGACACTCTGCTGCACAAACAGGCGCCGTCCTTCGGGGGAGGCGTAAAACCGAGGTGTCCTGACCCTCCTTGGCCATTCCAAATCCCAGGGCGTCTCTCAAGAAAGAGTCACGGGGGTGTTACCCATCAGTCGGGCTCTCCTCCTAATCCCCGTCTCACCTGTAACAATCAATGATGAGGCCCCCTGTCCCGTGATATTGTACTTGTCTCCTGGCCGCTGGCTGGCGCCGTGAGATTTAGTGCTCGCGCAAGAGACCGGGGCAGGGCGCGAACGCGGCCCCCCGCCCCCCGCCCCCCACAAAGTGTGCGCTCCAGGTTCCCTCTCGGGGCTCTGCAGCACAGCGTCCCGGCGCTTCCTCCTCGCCGGCCGCCGGGACAGCGGAAAGGCAGCGAGAAGGAGCCTCTTGCTCTGACGCCGCAAGGCCACAAGAGGGCGGAGGCGCCGCGCGTCTGGCCGACGTGTAGGGCCGGTGCGCTTTATGTGCCGAAATAAAACGCGACAGCCCAGAAATGTTTTCAGAGTGCTGTGCACTGGAGGTTTCTGTCTTGTGAACACTTGCCTTGTGCTCCTCCGTGCAGTTTGTTTGTCCTGCTCCAGTGCGGGACAAGAGCAGGGCAAGCCAACTGAAGGGAGCACATTCGCCAACATCCAGGCACGCACTGAGTTCGAAAGCGGCTCCTTTCCAAAGAATCGCACATGAACGATCCCTCAGTCCCGCCCAGGGGGCACGGCGCCCCCGCCACACAGCTTCAAGTAGCGAGTCCGGCGCCCCGGCTTGCGCTTACGGCCACACCACCCTGAACACGCCCGATCTCGTCTGATCTCGGAAGCTAAGCAGGGTCGGGCCTGGTTAGTACTTGGATGGGAGACCGCCTGGGAATACCAGGTGCTGTAAGCTTTTGCTCTCTCGGCCAGCGGGGGTCGCCGTTGGTGCCGTAGGCTTTGGGAGGAAGAACTCGAGTATGGACATTTATTTCCCGAAAATACCAAACATTTCAATCTTCCCACTTTTGTTTCCTTCGGCAACGCTGACTGGCAAACGGTATCGCGACGGTCGTCCACTTTCTAGGCATGCCAGTTCAGAAAGAGAAGCTCCCTCACATCCCTTCAGATGCTCAAGAAAAATGATCGATATCCTGATCTCTAAAGATGGCTCTTTTAATGGCATGCGTGTGATTCGTATTAGGAAAAAAACACGTTTGTAAAACGAATATCGAAGCTGCCTCTAAATCTGCAATTGAAGGTCAGTCAATAAACAACTCGTTTTTCGTAGAAATATACATATATTCATTTATAACCCATTTCATTCATTGAGCACAGATTCTCCAACAAAATGAGCAGGGATGGATTCAGAGTGAGCAGAAAAAAAGGGAAAAACCGAGTTAAGAACAAGAAAGCATAGCGTATGTCTGTAACGGGCACTAAAACGAGTACCATGTCGTCTGCCGGTGCTCGTGAATAACCCCCCTCTATGAAGCGGTTTCACCAGCATGTTGTGCTGCTCACGGGGGGGGGCTGCCGAGCGCGGAAGCCCAGCACAGCTCCCCAGCACACAGCAAAGCCGCCTGCACTGCCGCATCTGTTATTGGACCAAGCACACCAGGGGAGAGCGCGAACGCAGTCCCCCACTACCAGAAATTATGCAGTCGAGATTCCCACATTTGGGGAATTCGCAGGGGTCAGCACAGCCGGAGTGCAATGGCCGAGCCTCGCCCTGGGTGAACCTCCTTCTTGATCAAGGTATCTCCCCTGCCAGGTAAGTATGAGTTGTACAGGCCCCTGCAAGCGGCCCGCACCCACAGCACAGCACTCGCAGCCTAGGCCAGCTCCTCGCCCTGCACGCCACCGCCTCCTGCTGGGCCCACTCTTTCGCACACTCACACGCCACACCAACACTCAAAAGTGTGGGGAAAACGAGAAAACGAGCGCGCCGTTTCCTACACATCTGCAGTCGCCATTTCGCCATCGCAGCATGTCCCGGGATGCAATTCGGCCTCATTTACATATCACCAGACCGGCAGATCGCTACGCAAGCTCGCGACGTGCGCCTGCCACACACCGAACAAACACCGGAGCCTCTTCAGCAATTTCCGAAAAACGCGCCTGCTCGCCTGCCCCCAAGGCTCCGTCTCTTACCTGCTCTCCAGAGCCTGCTGCCTTCCGTGCTTTTCCCTCGGCACCGCTGCACCGCACCGCACACAGCTCCTGCAGCGGGGGGAGAAAGTTTCCACGCTCCGCCGCAGGGAAGGCTCGCTCCGTGCGCACACGTCCTTTCAATGCCAGTTCAACAAGTGCTCCGCATTAGCAGCGTCGGGGCTCCGGCGTGTCGCGCCTCACCTCACCTCGCACAGCCCCCTTCCTTCAATGTCTGGCGCTGGGCACGCCCCGCTCTCCTCCACCTCATCTTATCGCGTGTGACCTCCGACAATGGCCACAATGCCGGGGAATGGCACCTGTAAAGTGTTAATTGGGGCACAGGAACAGCCCGCCTCGTCTCGGGGGCCGGCTTCAAAGACAATACAGCAAGCACAGCGGGGCGGGGGAAGAAGACGACACGACACTCGCAGGCACATTCAGCTCCGGCGGGAACGAGTCCTCCGTCGGTCTTTTCAAGTGCTGAGAGCCGAGTAATCCCCGGTGACTAGGTCTCACCCTGCGACTCTCGACTGGGCTCACCCACGGCAGCCCAGCAGGTGTGAGCCCGGCCGGCACCCGGATGGGAGATTCCCCCCGGGAAAGCTCAGGTTGCTGCTGCTGCTCCTGCGAGACCAGTAGGGAGCGCTCACCCTGCGGGCTGTGTGGCTCTCTTATGCCCCAGCATCCTCATGGCGACACTCTGCTGCACAAACAGGCGCCGTCCTTCGGGGGAGGCGTAAAACCGAGGTGTCCTGACCCTCCTTGGCCATTCCAAATCCCAGGGCGTCTCTCAAGAAAGAGTCACGGGGGTGTTACCCATCAGTCGGGCTCTCCTCCTAATCCCCGTCTCACCTGTAACAATCAATGATGAGGCCCCCTGTCCCGTGATATTGTACTTGTCTCCTGGCCGCTGGCTGGCGCCGTGAGATTTAGTGCTCGCGCAAGAGACCGGGGCAGGGCGCGAACGCGGCCCCCCGCCCCCCGCCCCCCACAAAGTGTGCGCTCCAGGTTCCCTCTCGGGGCTCTGCAGCACAGCGTCCCGGCGCTTCCTCCTCGCCGGCCGCCGGGACAGCGGAAAGGCAGCGAGAAGGAGCCTCTTGCTCTGACGCCGCAAGGCCACAAGAGGGCGGAGGCGCCGCGCGTCTGGCCGACGTGTAGGGCCGGTGCGCTTTATGTGCCGAAATAAAACGCGACAGCCCAGAAATGTTTTCAGAGTGCTGTGCACTGGAGGTTTCTGTCTTGTGAACACTTGCCTTGTGCTCCTCCGTGCAGTTTGTTTGTCCTGCTCCAGTGCGGGACAAGAGCAGGGCAAGCCAACTGAAGGGAGCACATTCGCCAACATCCAGGCACGCACTGAGTTCGAAAGCGGCTCCTTTCCAAAGAATCGCACATGAACGATCCCTCAGTCCCGCCCAGGGGGCACGGCGCCCCCGCCACACAGCTTCAAGTAGCGAGTCCGGCGCCCCGGCTTGCGCTTACGGCCACACCACCCTGAACACGCCCGATCTCGTCTGATCTCGGAAGCTAAGCAGGGTCGGGCCTGGTTAGTACTTGGATGGGAGACCGCCTGGGAATACCAGGTGCTGTAAGCTTTTGCTCTCTCGGCCAGCGGGGGTCGCCGTTGGTGCCGTAGGCTTTGGGAGGAAGAACTCGAGTATGGACATTTATTTCCCGAAAATACCAAACATTTCAATCTTCCCACTTTTGTTTCCTTCGGCAACGCTGACTGGCAAACGGTATCGCGACGGTCGTCCACTTTCTAGGCATGCCAGTTCAGAAAGAGAAGCTCCCTCACATCCCTTCAGATGCTCAAGAAAAATGATCGATATCCTGATCTCTAAAGATGGCTCTTTTAATGGCATGCGTGTGATTCGTATTAGGAAAAAAACACGTTTGTAAAACGAATATCGAAGCTGCCTCTAAATCTGCAATTGAAGGTCAGTCAATAAACAACTCGTTTTTCGTAGAAATATACATATATTCATTTATAACCCATTTCATTCATTGAGCACAGATTCTCCAACAAAATGAGCAGGGATGGATTCAGAGTGAGCAGAAAAAAAGGGAAAAACCGAGTTAAGAACAAGAAAGCATAGCGTATGTCTGTAACGGGCACTAAAACGAGTACCATGTCGTCTGCCGGTGCTCGTGAATAACCCCCCTCTATGAAGCGGTTTCACCAGCATGTTGTGCTGCTCACGGGGGGGGGCTGCCGAGCGCGGAAGCCCAGCACAGCTCCCCAGCACACAGCAAAGCCGCCTGCACTGCCGCATCTGTTATTGGACCAAGCACACCCGGGGAGAGCGCGAACGCAGTCCCCCACTACCAGAAATTATGCAGTCGAGATTCCCACATTTGGGGAATTCGCAGGGGTCAGCACAGCCGGAGTGCAATGGCCGAGCCTCGCCCTGGGTGAACCTCCTTCTTGATCAAGGTATCTCCCCTGCCAGGTAAGTATGAGTTGTACAGGCCCCTGCAAGCGGCCCGCACCCACAGCACAGCACTCGCAGCCTAGGCCAGCTCCTCGCCCTGCACGCCACCGCCTCCTGCTGGGCCCACTCTTTCGCACACTCACACGCCACACCAACACTCAAAAGTGTGGGGAAAACGAGAAAACGAGCGCGCCGTTTCCTACACATCTGCAGTCGCCATTTCGCCATCGCAGCATGTCCCGGGATGCAATTCGGCCTCATTTACATATCACCAGACCGGCAGATCGCTACGCAAGCTCGCGACGTGCGCCTGCCACACACCGAACAAACACCGGAGCCTCTTCAGCAATTTCCGAAAAACGCGCCTGCTCGCCTGCCCCCAAGGCTCCGTCTCTTACCTGCTCTCCAGAGCCTGCTGCCTTCCGTGCTTTTCCCTCGGCACCGCTGCACCGCACCGCACACAGCTCCTGCAGCGGGGGGAGAAAGTTTCCACGCTCCGCCGCAGGGAAGGCTCGCTCCGTGCGCACACGTCCTTTCAATGCCAGTTCAACAAGTGCTCCGCATTAGCAGCGTCGGGGCTCCGGCGTGTCGCGCCTCACCTCACCTCGCACAGCCCCCTTCCTTCAATGTCTGGCGCTGGGCACGCCCCGCTCTCCTCCACCTCATCTTATCGCGTGTGACCTCCGACAATGGCCACAATGCCGGGGAATGGCACCTGTAAAGTGTTAATTGGGGCACAGGAACAGCCCGCCTCGTCTCGGGGGCCGGCTTCAAAGACAATACAGCAAGCACAGCGGGGCGGGGGAAGAAGACGACACGACACTCGCAGGCACATTCAGCTCCGGCGGGAACGAGTCCTCCGTCGGTCTTTTCAAGTGCTGAGAGCCGAGTAATCCCCGGTGACTAGGTCTCACCCTGCGACTCTCGACTGGGCTCACCCACGGCAGCCCAGCAGGTGTGAGCCCGGCCGGCACCCGGATGGGAGATTCCCCCCGGGAAAGCTCAGGTTGCTGCTGCTGCTCCTGCGAGAGGGGTGACTGGGACCAGTAGGGAGCGCTCACCCTGCGGGCTGTGTGGCTCTCTTATGCCCCAGCATCCTCATGGCGACACTCTGCTGCACAAACAGGCGCCGTCCTTCGGGGGAGGCGTAAAACCGAGGTGTCCTGACCCTCCTTGGCCATTCCAAATCCCAGGGCGTCTCTCAAGAAAGAGTCACGGGGGTGTTACCCATCAGTCGGGCTCTCCTCCTAATCCCCGTCTCACCTGTAACAATCAATGATGAGGCCCCCTGTCCCGTGATATTGTACTTGTCTCCTGGCCGCTGGCTGGCGCCGTGAGATTTAGTGCTCGCGCAAGAGACCGGGGCAGGGCGCGAACGCGGCCCCCCACAAAGTGTGCGCTCCAGGTTCCCTCTCGGGGCTCTGCAGCACAGCGTCCCGGCGCTTCCTCCTCGCCGGCCGCCGGGACAGCGGAAAGGCAGCGAGAAGGAGCCTCTTGCTCTGACGCCGCAAGGCCACAAGAGGGCGGAGGCGCCGCGCGTCTGGCCGACGTGTAGGGCCGGTGCGCTTTATGTGCCGAAATAAAACGCGACAGCCCAGAAATGTTTTCAGAGTGCTGTGCACTGGAGGTTTCTGTCTTGTGAACACTTGCCTTGTGCTCCTCCGTGCAGTTTGTTTGTCCTGCTCCAGTGCGGGACAAGAGCAGGGCAAGCCAACTGAAGGGAGCACATTCGCCAACATCCAGGCACGCACTGAGTTCGAAAGCGGCTCCTTTCCAAAGAATCGCACATGAACGATCCCTCAGTCCCGCCCAGGGGGCACGGCGCCCCCGCCACACAGCTTCAAGTAGCGAGTCCGGCGCCCCGGCTTGCGCTTACGGCCACACCACCCTGAACACGCCCGATCTCGTCTGATCTCGGAAGCTAAGCAGGGTCGGGCCTGGTTAGTACTTGGATGGGAGACCGCCTGGGAATACCAGGTGCTGTAAGCTTTTGCTCTCTCGGCCAGCGGGGGTCGCCGTTGGTGCCGTAGGCTTTGGGAGGAAGAACTCGAGTATGGACATTTATTTCCCGAAAATACCAAACATTTCAATCTTCCCACTTTTGTTTCCTTCGGCAACGCTGACTGGCAAACGGTATCGCGACGGTCGTCCACTTTCTAGGCATGCCAGTTCAGAAAGAGAAGCTCCCTCACATCCCTTCAGATGCTCAAGAAAAATGATCGATATCCTGATCTCTAAAGATGGCTCTTTTAATGGCATGCGTGTGATTCGTATTAGGAAAAAAACACGTTTGTAAAACGAATATCGAAGCTGCCTCTAAATCTGCAATTGAAGGTCAGTCAATAAACAACTCGTTTTTCGTAGAAATATACATATATTCATTTATAACCCATTTCATTCATTGAGCACAGATTCTCCAACAAAATGAGCAGGGATGGATTCAGAGTGAGCAGAAAAAAAGGGAAAAACCGAGTTAAGAACAAGAAAGCATAGCGTATGTCTGTAACGGGCACTAAAACGAGTACCATGTCGTCTGCCGGTGCTCGTGAATAACCCCCCTCTATGAAGCGGTTTCACCAGCATGTTGTGCTGCTCACGGGGGGGGACTGCCGAGCGCGGAAGCCCAGCACAGCTCCCCAGCACACAGCAAAGCCGCCTGCACTGCCGCATCTGTTATTGGACCAAGCACACCAGGGGAGAGCGCGAACGCAGTCCCCCACTACCAGAAATTATGCAGTCGAGATTCCCACATTTGGGGAATTCGCAGGGGTCAGCACAGCCGGAGTGCAATGGCCGAGCCTCGCCCTGGGTGAACCTCCTTCTTGATCAAGGTATCTCCCCTGCCAGGTAAGTATGAATTGTACAGGCCCCTGCAAGCGGCCCGCACCCACAGCACAGCACTCGCAGCCTAGGCCAGCTCCTCGCCCTGCACGCCACCGCCTCCTGCTGGGCCCACTCTTTCGCACACTCACACGCCACACCAACACTCAAAAGTGTGGGGAAAACGAGAAAACGAGCGCGCCGTTTCCTACACATCTGCAGTCGCCATTTCGCCATCGCAGCATGTCCCGGGATGCAATTCGGCCTCATTTACATATCACCATACCGGCAGATCGCTACGCAAGCTCGCGACGTGCGCCTGCCACACACCGAACAAACACCGGAGCCTCTTCAGCAATTTCCGAAAAACGCGCCTGCTCGCCTGCCCCCAAGGCTCCGTCTCTTACCTGCTCTCCAGAGCCTGCTGCCTTCCGTGCTTTTCCCTCGGCACCGCTGCACCGCACCGCACACAGCTCCTGCAGCGGGGGGAGAAAGTTTCCACGCTCCGCCGCAGGGAAGGCTCGCTCCGTGCGCACACGTCCTTTCAATGCCAGTTCAACAAGTGCTCCGCATTAGCAGCGTCGGGGCTCCGGCGTGTCGCGCCTCACCTCACCTCGCACAGCCCCCTTCCTTCAATGTCTGGCGCTGGGCACGCCCCGCTCTCCTCCACCTCATCTTATCGCGTGTGACCTCCGACAATGGCCACAATGCCGGGGAATGGCACCTGTAAAGTGTTAATTGGGGCACAGGAACAGCCCGCCTCGTCTCGGGGGCCGGCTTCAAAGACAATACAGCAAGCACAGCGGGGCGGGGGAAGAAGACGACACGACACTCGCAGGCACATTCAGCTCCGGCGGGAACGAGTCCTCCGTCGGTCTTTTCAAGTGCTGAGAGCCGAGTAATCCCCGGTGACTAGGTCTCACCCTGCGACTCTCGACTGGGCTCAACCACGGCAGCCCAGCAGGTGTGAGCCCGGCCGGCACCCGGATGGGAGATTCCCCCCGGGAAAGCTCAGGTTGCTGCTGCTGCTCCTGCGAGAGGGGTGACTGGGACCAGTAGGGAGCGCTCACCCTGCGGGCTGTGTGGCTCTCTTATGCCCCAGCATCCTCATGGCGACACTCTGCTGCACAAACAGGCGCCGTCCTTCGGGGGAGGCGTAAAACCGAGGTGTCCTGACCCTCCTTGGCCATTCCAAATCCCAGGGCGTCTCTCAAGAAAGAGTCACGGGGGTGTTACCCATCAGTCGGGCTCTCCTCCTAATCCCCGTCTCACCTGTAACAATCAATGATGAGGCCCCCTGTCCCGTGATATTGTACTTGTCTCCTGGCCGCTGGCTGGCGCCGTGAGATTTAGTGCTCGCGCAAGAGACCGGGGCAGGGCGCGAACGCGGCCCCCCGCCCCCCGCCCCCCACAAAGTGTGCGCTCCAGGTTCCCTCTCGGGGCTCTGCAGCACAGCGTCCCGGCGCTTCCTCCTCGCCGGCCGCCGGGACAGCGGAAAGGCAGCGAGAAGGAGCCTCTTGCTCTGACGCCGCAAGGCCACAAGAGGGCGGAGGCGCCGCGCGTCTGGCCGACGTGTAGGGCCGGTGCGCTTTATGTGCCGAAATAAAACGCGACAGCCCAGAAATGTTTTCAGAGTGCTGTGCACTGGAGGTTTCTGTCTTGTGAACACTTGCCTTGTGCTCCTCCGTGCAGTTTGTTTGTCCTGCTCCAGTGCGGGACAAGAGCAGGGCAAGCCAACTGAAGGGAGCACATTCGCCAACATCCAGGCACGCACTGAGTTCGAAAGCGGCTCCTTTCCAAAGAATCGCACATGAACGATCCCTCAGTCCCGCCCAGGGGGCACGGCGCCCCCGCCACACAGCTTCAAGTAGCGAGTCCGGCGCCCCGGCTTGCGCTTACGGCCACACCACCCTGAACACGCCCGATCTCGTCTGATCTCGGAAGCTAAGCAGGGTCGGGCCTGGTTAGTACTTGGATGGGAGACCGCCTGGGAATACCAGGTGCTGTAAGCTTTTGCTCTCTCGGCCAGCGGGGGTCGCCGTTGGTGCCGTAGGCTTTGGGAGGAAGAACTCGAGTATGGACATTTATTTCCCGAAAATACCAAACATTTCAATCTTCCCACTTTTGTTTCCTTCGGCAACGCTGACTGGCAAACGGTATCGCGACGGTCGTCCACTTTCTAGGCATGCCAGTTCAGAAAGAGAAGCTCCCTCACATCCCTTCAGATGCTCAAGAAAAATGATCGATATCCTGATCTCTAAAGATGGCTCTTTTAATGGCATGCGTGTGATTCGTATTAGGAAAAAAACACGTTTGTAAAACGAATATCGAAGCTGCCTCTAAATCTGCAATTGAAGGTCAGTCAATAAACAACTCGTTTTTCGTAGAAATATACATATATTCATTTATAACCCATTTCATTCATTGAGCACAGATTCTCCAACAAAATGAGCAGGGATGGATTCAGAGTGAGCAGAAAAAAAGGGAAAAACCGAGTTAAGAACAAGAAAGCATAGCGTATGTCTGTAACGGGCACTAAAACGAGTACCATGTCGTCTGCCGGTGCTCGTGAATAACCCCCCTCTATGAAGCGGTTTCACCAGCATGTTGTGCTGCTCACGGGGGGGGGCTGCCGAGCGCGGAAGCCCAGCACAGCTCCCCAGCACACAGCAAAGCCGCCTGCACTGCCGCATCTGTTATTGGACCAAGCACACCAGGGGAGAGCGCGAACGCAGTCCCCCACTACCAGAAATTATGCAGTCGAGATTCCCACATTTGGGGAATTCGCAGGGGTCAGCACAGCCGGAGTGCAATGGCCGAGCCTCGCCCTGGGTGAACCTCCTTCTTGATCAAGGTATCTCCCCTGCCAGGTAAGTATGAGTTGTACAGGCCCCTGCAAGCGGCCCGCACCCACAGCACAGCACTCGCAGCCTAGGCCAGCTCCTCGCCCTGCACGCCACCGCCTCCTGCTGGGCCCACTCTTTCGCACACTCACACGCCACACCAACACTCAAAAGTGTGGGGAAAACGAGAAAACGAGCGCGCCGTTTCCTACACATCTGCAGTCGCCATTTCGCCATCGCAGCATGTCCCGGGATGCAATTCGGCCTCATTTACATATCACCAGACCGGCAGATCGCTACGCAAGCTCGCGACGTGCGCCTGCCACACACCGAACAAACACCGGAGCCTCTTCAGCAATTTCCGAAAAACGCGCCTGCTCGCCTGCCCCCAAGGCTCCGTCTCTTACCTGCTCTCCAGAGCCTGCTGCCTTCCGTGCTTTTCCCTCGGCACCGCTGCACCGCACCGCACACAGCTCCTGCAGCGGGGGGAGAAAGTTTCCACGCTCCGCCGCAGGGAAGGCTCGCTCCGTGCGCACACGTCCTTTCAATGCCAGTTCAACAAGTGCTCCGCATTAGCAGCGTCGGGGCTCCGGCGTGTCGCGCCTCACCTCACCTCGCACAGCCCCCTTCCTTCAATGTCTGGCGCTGGGCACGCCCCGCTCTCCTCCACCTCATCTTATCGCGTGTGACCTCCGACAATGGCCACAATGCCGGGGAATGGCACCTGTAAAGTGTTAATTGGGGCACAGGAACAGCCCGCCTCGTCTCGGGGGCCGGCTTCAAAGACAATACAGCAAGCACAGCGGGGCGGGGGAAGAAGACGACACGACACTCGCAGGCACATTCAGCTCCGGCGGGAACGAGTCCTCCGTCGGTCTTTTCAAGTGCTGAGAGCCGAGTAATCCCCGGTGACTAGGTCTCACCCTGCGACTCTCGACTGGGCTCACCCACGGCAGCCCAGCAGGTGTGAGCCCGGCCGGCACCCGGATGGGAGATTCCCCCCGGGAAAGCTCAGGTTGCTGCTGCTGCTCCTGCGAGACCAGTAGGGAGCGCTCACCCTGCGGGCTGTGTGGCTCTCTTATGCCCCAGCATCCTCATGGCGACACTCTGCTGCACAAACAGGCGCCGTCCTTCGGGGGAGGCGTAAAACCGAGGTGTCCTGACCCTCCTTGGCCATTCCAAATCCCAGGGCGTCTCTCAAGAAAGAGTCACGGGGGTGTTACCCATCAGTCGGGCTCTCCTCCTAATCCCCGTCTCACCTGTAACAATCAATGATGAGGCCCCCTGTCCCGTGATATTGTACTTGTCTCCTGGCCGCTGGCTGGCGCCGTGAGATTTAGTGCTCGCGCAAGAGACCGGGGCAGGGCGCGAACGCGGCCCCCCGCCCCCCGCCCCCCACAAAGTGTGCGCTCCAGGTTCCCTCTCGGGGCTCTGCAGCACAGCGTCCCGGCGCTTCCTCCTCGCCGGCCGCCGGGACAGCGGAAAGGCAGCGAGAAGGAGCCTCTTGCTCTGACGCCGCAAGGCCACAAGAGGGCGGAGGCGCCGCGCGTCTGGCCGACGTGTAGGGCCGGTGCGCTTTATGTGCCGAAATAAAACGCGACAGCCCAGAAATGTTTTCAGAGTGCTGTGCACTGGAGGTTTCTGTCTTGTGAACACTTGCCTTGTGCTCCTCCGTGCAGTTTGTTTGTCCTGCTCCAGTGCGGGACAAGAGCAGGGCAAGCCAACTGAAGGGAGCACATTCGCCAACATCCAGGCACGCACTGAGTTCGAAAGCGGCTCCTTTCCAAAGAATCGCACATGAACGATCCCTCAGTCCCGCCCAGGGGGCACGGCGCCCCCGCCACACAGCTTCAAGTAGCGAGTCCGGCGCCCCGGCTTGCGCTTACGGCCACACCACCCTGAACACGCCCGATCTCGTCTGATCTCGGAAGCTAAGCAGGGTCGGGCCTGGTTAGTACTTGGATGGGAGACCGCCTGGGAATACCAGGTGCTGTAAGCTTTTGCTCTCTCGGCCAGCGGGGGTCGCCGTTGGTGCCGTAGGCTTTGGGAGGAAGAACTCGAGTATGGACATTTATTTCCCGAAAATACCAAACATTTCAATCTTCCCACTTTTGTTTCCTTCGGCAACGCTGACTGGCAAACGGTATCGCGACGGTCGTCCACTTTCTAGGCATGCCAGTTCAGAAAGAGAAGCTCCCTCACATCCCTTCAGATGCTCAAGAAAAATGATCGATATCCTGATCTCTAAAGATGGCTCTTTTAATGGCATGCGTGTGATTCGTATTAGGAAAAAAACACGTTTGTAAAACGAATATCGAAGCTGCCTCTAAATCTGCAATTGAAGGTCAGTCAATAAACAACTCGTTTTTCGTAGAAATATACATATATTCATTTATAACCCATTTCATTCATTGAGCACAGATTCTCCAACAAAATGAGCAGGGATGGATTCAGAGTGAGCAGAAAAAAAGGGAAAAACCGAGTTAAGAACAAGAAAGCATAGCGTATGTCTGTAACGGGCACTAAAACGAGTACCATGTCGTCTGCCGGTGCTCGTGAATAACCCCCCTCTATGAAGCGGTTTCACCAGCATGTTGTGCTGCTCACGGGGGGGGGGCTGCCGAGCGCGGAAGCCCAGCACAGCTCCCCAGCACACAGCAAAGCCGCCTGCACTGCCGCATCTGTTATTGGACCAAGCACACCAGGGGAGAGCGCGAACGCAGTCCCCCACTACCAGAAATTATGCAGTCGAGATTCCCACATTTGGGGAATTCGCAGGGGTCAGCACAGCCGGAGTGCAATGGCCGAGCCTCGCCCTGGGTGAACCTCCTTCTTGATCAAGGTATCTCCCCTGCCAGGTAAGTATGAGTTGTACAGGCCCCTGCAAGCGGCCCGCACCCACAGCACAGCACTCGCAGCCTAGGCCAGCTCCTCGCCCTGCACGCCACCGCCTCCTGCTGGGCCCACTCTTTCGCACACTCACACGCCACACCAACACTCAAAAGTGTGGGGAAAACGAGAAAACGAGCGCGCCGTTTCCTACACATCTGCAGTCGCCATTTCGCCATCGCAGCATGTCCCGGGATGCAATTCGGCCTCATTTACATATCACCAGACCGGCAGATCGCTACGCAAGCTCGCGACGTGCGCCTGCCACACACCGAACAAACACCGGAGCCTCTTCAGCAATTTCCGAAAAACGCGCCTGCTCGCCTGCCCCCAAGGCTCCGTCTCTTACCTGCTCTCCAGAGCCTGCTGCCTTCCGTGCTTTTCCCTCGGCACCGCTGCACCGCACCGCACACAGCTCCTGCAGCGGGGGGAGAAAGTTTCCACGCTCCGCCGCAGGGAAGGCTCGCTCCGTGCGCACACGTCCTTTCAATGCCAGTTCAACAAGTGCTCCGCATTAGCAGCGTCGGGGCTCCGGCGTGTCGCGCCTCACCTCACCTCGCACAGCCCCCTTCCTTCAATGTCTGGCGCTGGGCACGCCCCGCTCTCCTCCACCTCATCTTATCGCGTGTGACCTCCGACAATGGCCACAATGCCGGGGAATGGCACCTGTAAAGTGTTAATTGGGGCACAGGAACAGCCCGCCTCGTCTCGGGGGCCGGCTTCAAAGACAATACAGCAAGCACAGCGGGGCGGGGGAAGAAGACGACACGACACTCGCAGGCACATTCAGCTCCGGCGGGAACGAGTCCTCCGTCGGTCTTTTCAAGTGCTGAGAGCCGAGTAATCCCCGGTGACTAGGTCTCACCCTGCGACTCTCGACTGGGCTCACCCACGGCAGCCCAGCAGGTGTGAGCCCGGCCGGCACCCGGATGGGAGATTCCCCCCGGGAAAGCTCAGGTTGCTGCTGCTGCTCCTGCGAGAGGGGTGACTGGGACCAGTAGGGAGCGCTCACCCTGCGGGCTGTGTGGCTCTCTTATGCCCCAGCATCCTCATGGCGACACTCTGCTGCACAAACAGGCGCCGTCCTTCGGGGGAGGCGTAAAACCGAGGTGTCCTGACCCTCCTTGGCCATTCCAAATCCCAGGGCGTCTCTCAAGAAAGAGTCACGGGGGTGTTACCCATCAGTCGGGCTCTCCTCCTAATCCCCGTCTCACCTGTAACAATCAATGATGAGGCCCCCTGTCCCGTGATATTGTACTTGTCTCCTGGCCGCTGGCTGGCGCCGTGAGATTTAGTGCTCGCGCAAGAGACCGGGGCAGGGCGCGAACGCGGCCCCCCGCCCCCCGCCCCCCACAAAGTGTGCGCTCCAGGTTCCCTCTCGGGGCTCTGCAGCACAGCGTCCCGGCGCTTCCTCCTCGCCGGCCGCCGGGACAGCGGAAAGGCAGCGAGAAGGAGCCTCTTGCTCTGACGCCGCAAGGCCACAAGAGGGCGGAGGCGCCGCGCGTCTGGCCGACGTGTAGGGCCGGTGCGCTTTATGTGCCGAAATAAAACGCGACAGCCCAGAAATGTTTTCAGAGTGCTGTGCACTGGAGGTTTCTGTCTTGTGAACACTTGCCTTGTGCTCCTCCGTGCAGTTTGTTTGTCCTGCTCCAGTGCGGGACAAGAGCAGGGCAAGCCAACTGAAGGGAGCACATTCGCCAACATCCAGGCACGCACTGAGTTCGAAAGCGGCTCCTTTCCAAAGAATCGCACATGAACGATCCCTCAGTCCCGCCCAGGGGGCACGGCGCCCCCGCCACACAGCTTCAAGTAGCGAGTCCGGCGCCCCGGCTTGCGCTTACGGCCACACCACCCTGAACACGCCCGATCTCGTCTGATCTCGGAAGCTAAGCAGGGTCGGGCCTGGTTAGTACTTGGATGGGAGACCGCCTGGGAATACCAGGTGCTGTAAGCTTTTGCTCTCTCGGCCAGCGGGGGTCGCCGTTGGTGCCGTAGGCTTTGGGAGGAAGAACTCGAGTATGGACATTTATTTCCCGAAAATACCAAACATTTCAATCTTCCCACTTTTGTTTCCTTCGGCAACGCTGACTGGCAAACGGTATCGCGACGGTCGTCCACTTTCTAGGCATGCCAGTTCAGAAAGAGAAGCTCCCTCACATCCCTTCAGATGCTCAAGAAAAATGATCGATATCCTGATCTCTAAAGATGGCTCTTTTAATGGCATGCGTGTGATTCGTATTAGGAAAAAAACACGTTTGTAAAACGAATATCGAAGCTGCCTCTAAATCTGCAATTGAAGGTCAGTCAATAAACAACTCGTTTTTCGTAGAAATATACATATATTCATTTATAACCCATTTCATTCATTGAGCACAGATTCTCCAACAAAATGAGCAGGGATGGATTCAGAGTGAGCAGAAAAAAAGGGAAAAACCGAGTTAAGAACAAGAAAGCATAGCGTATGTCTGTAACGGGCACTAAAACGAGTACCATGTCGTCTGCCGGTGCTCGTGAATAACCCCCCTCTATGAAGCGGTTTCACCAGCATGTTGTGCTGCTCACGGGGGGGGGCTGCCGAGCGCGGAAGCCCAGCACAGCTCCCCAGCACACAGCAAAGCCGCCTGCACTGCCGCATCTGTTATTGGACCAAGCACACCAGGGGAGAGCGCGAACGCAGTCCCCCACTACCAGAAATTATGCAGTCGAGATTCCCACATTTGGGGAATTCGCAGGGGTCAGCACAGCCGGAGTGCAATGGCCGAGCCTCGCCCTGGGTGAACCTCCTTCTTGATCAAGGTATCTCCCCTGCCAGGTAAGTATGAGTTGTACAGGCCCCTGCAAGCGGCCCGCACCCACAGCACAGCACTCGCAGCCTAGGCCAGCTCCTCGCCCTGCACGCCACCGCCTCCTGCTGGGCCCACTCTTTCGCACACTCACACGCCACACCAACACTCAAAAGTGTGGGGAAAACGAGAAAACGAGCGCGCCGTTTCCTACACATCTGCAGTCGCCATTTCGCCATCGCAGCATGTCCCGGGATGCAATTCGGCCTCATTTACATATCACCAGACCGGCAGATCGCTACGCAAGCTCGCGACGTGCGCCTGCCACACACCGAACAAACACCGGAGCCTCTTCAGCAATTTCCGAAAAACGCGCCTGCTCGCCTGCCCCCAAGGCTCCGTCTCTTACCTGCTCTCCAGAGCCTGCTGCCTTCCGTGCTTTTCCCTCGGCACCGCTGCACCGCACCGCACACAGCTCCTGCAGCGGGGGGAGAAAGTTTCCACGCTCCGCCGCAGGGAAGGCTCGCTCCGTGCGCACACGTCCTTTCAATGCCAGTTCAACAAGTGCTCCGCATTAGCAGCGTCGGGGCTCCGGCGTGTCGCGCCTCACCTCACCTCGCACAGCCCCCTTCCTTCAATGTCTGGCGCTGGGCACGCCCCGCTCTCCTCCACCTCATCTTATCGCGTGTGACCTCCGACAATGGCCACAATGCCGGGGAATGGCACCTGTAAAGTGTTAATTGGGGCACAGGAACAGCCCGCCTCGTCTCGGGGGCCGGCTTCAAAGACAATACAGCAAGCACAGCGGGGCGGGGGAAGAAGACGACACGACACTCGCAGGCACATTCAGCTCCGGCGGGAACGAGTCCTCCGTCGGTCTTTTCAAGTGCTGAGAGCCGAGTAATCCCCGGTGACTAGGTCTCACCCTGCGACTCTCGACTGGGCTCACCCACGGCAGCCCAGCAGGTGTGAGCCCGGCCGGCACCCGGATGGGAGATTCCCCCCGGGAAAGCTCAGGTTGCTGCTGCTGCTCCTGCGAGAGGGGTGACTGGGACCAGTAGGGAGCGCTCACCCTGCGGGCTGTGTGGCTCTCTTATGCCCCAGCATCCTCATGGCGACACTCTGCTGCACAAACAGGCGCCGTCCTTCGGGGGAGGCGTAAAACCGAGGTGTCCTGACCCTCCTTGGCCATTCCAAATCCCAGGGCGTCTCTCAAGAAAGAGTCACGGGGGTGTTACCCATCAGTCGGGCTCTCCTCCTAATCCCCGTCTCACCTGTAACAATCAATGATGAGGCCCCCTGTCCCGTGATATTGTACTTGTCTCCTGGCCGCTGGCTGGCGCCGTGAGATTTAGTGCTCGCGCAAGAGACCGGGGCAGGGCGCGAACGCGGCCCCCCGCCCCCCGCCCCCCACAAAGTGTGCGCTCCAGGTTCCCTCTCGGGGCTCTGCAGCACAGCGTCCCGGCGCTTCCTCCTCGCCGGCCGCCGGGACAGCGGAAAGGCAGCGAGAAGGAGCCTCTTGCTCTGACGCCGCAAGGCCACAAGAGGGCGGAGGCGCCGCGCGTCTGGCCGACGTGTAGGGCCGGTGCGCTTTATGTGCCGAAATAAAACGCGACAGCCCAGAAATGTTTTCAGAGTGCTGTGCACTGGAGGTTTCTGTCTTGTGAACACTTGCCTTGTGCTCCTCCGTGCAGTTTGTTTGTCCTGCTCCAGTGCGGGACAAGAGCAGGGCAAGCCAACTGAAGGGAGCACATTCGCCAACATCCAGGCACGCACTGAGTTCGAAAGCGGCTCCTTTCCAAAGAATCGCACATGAACGATCCCTCAGTCCCGCCCAGGGGGCACGGCGCCCCCGCCACACAGCTTCAAGTAGCGAGTCCGGCGCCCCGGCTTGCGCTTACGGCCACACCACCCTGAACACGCCCGATCTCGTCTGATCTCGGAAGCTAAGCAGGGTCGGGCCTGGTTAGTACTTGGATGGGAGACCGCCTGGGAATACCAGGTGCTGTAAGCTTTTGCTCTCTCGGCCAGCGGGGGTCGCCGTTGGTGCCGTAGGCTTTGGGAGGAAGAACTCGAGTATGGACATTTATTTCCCGAAAATACCAAACATTTCAATCTTCCCACTTTTGTTTCCTTCGGCAACGCTGACTGGCAAACGGTATCGCGACGGTCGTCCACTTTCTAGGCATGCCAGTTCAGAAAGAGAAGCTCCCTCACATCCCTTCAGATGCTCAAGAAAAATGATCGATATCCTGATCTCTAAAGATGGCTCTTTTAATGGCATGCGTGTGATTCGTATTAGGAAAAAAACACGTTTGTAAAACGAATATCGAAGCTGCCTCTAAATCTGCAATTGAAGGTCAGTCAATAAACAACTCGTTTTTCGTAGAAATATACATATATTCATTTATAACCCATTTCATTCATTGAGCACAGATTCTCCAACAAAATGAGCAGGGATGGATTCAGAGTGAGCAGAAAAAAAGGGAAAAACCGAGTTAAGAACAAGAAAGCATAGCGTATGTCTGTAACGGGCACTAAAACGAGTACCATGTCGTCTGCCGGTGCTCGTGAATAACCCCCCTCTATGAAGCGGTTTCACCAGCATGTTGTGCTGCTCACGGGGGGGGGCTGCCGAGCGCGGAAGCCCAGCACAGCTCCCCAGCACACAGCAAAGCCGCCTGCACTGCCGCATCTGTTATTGGACCAAGCACACCAGGGGAGAGCGCGAACGCAGTCCCCCACTACCAGAAATTATGCAGTCGAGATTCCCACATTTGGGGAATTCGCAGGGGTCAGCACAGCCGGAGTGCAATGGCCGAGCCTCGCCCTGGGTGAACCGATTTCGATTTTTAAGAACTTTATTTTCTTTTCACAAAAAAGTACAGGACATCACAATTTAGAAAGCTTTACATTAATATACATACTTAAAACAGTATATATGATCACATCTCATTACATTTGGACACGGTACCAGTTACATAGCAACAATTTCTTTTTTTCTGGTGCAAATCACATTCTTTACTTAAACATGATAATGTTTTTCACAGTTTCTTGAGATATTGACCTATGCTCTCTATTTCCCACAGATTTTCTGCTTCCTCCCTCCCTTCTCTCCATAGATCTCTGAGGTAATAGTTCTCTCGGGTGATGAACAGGGCCAGGCTACCTGCTGCCTTGACTGGGACCTCGATGCCTTTGAACAGCCCCATGTTCCTCACTCTCCACAGGGCGTCTTTCCCACTGTTCACCACGGCCCAGATCCTGTCAAACACGTCAGGAGGAAGTTTGACAGGAGAGATGCCGTATATGACGAAAGCAGCGGTCAGGGTAAATTGGGGCGAGAGAGCTTGCAACCAATCTTCAAACTGTGCCCAGAAGGCCTTAGCAAAAAAGCAGGACCACAGGAGATGGGTCACAGTCTCCTCCTCGCCGCAGCCCACCCTAACGCAGCGAGGGCTGGGGGTGAGGCCCCTACGGTACAAGAAAGTTCGTACCGGTAAGCACTGGTGGACGACACTCCAGGCTAAATCTCTGTGAATGTTGCACAGAAACTTAGCGGATGTGTGTTTCCACACCTTCCTTGTTTGGGCTGATGTTAAAATGCCCACAGGGGTCTGCCTATTGTTCTGGGGTGCAACGAAATCTTCCAGTTTTTGGACGCTGACATCTCGGAGGGGAATATGGCCAATTGGGTGAGATCTTAGAAAACTTTTAACTGTCCCATAAATTGCAGGGCATGTGTCAGAGAGTGGGACATCCAGCTGGGGTCTGACACCCCACACTCTGAACACCTCCCTACCTATCCAGAGCCTGGAAAAATAAGTCCAGGTACGCGCTGCAGGTGCTGTTGCAAAGCCTCTCAGCACAGAGGCCAGGAAAATGCACAGCAGCTTCGTAGCAATATCTGGGACAGACTTCCCCCCTGAGGGTAGCGGCCTGTACATTATTTCCCTTCTGAGTCTTTCCTGCTTCCCACCCCATAGAAATTGAAACATCAATCTCCTCAGCACCGCAGCAACACGGTGTGGGATTGGGAAGGTAGAAGCCAGAAAATTCAAGACAGGCAAGAGCTCAGCTTTGATGACCAGCACCTTCCCTGTCATGGTGAGGTCTCGGTCCTTCCATTGCATCAGTTTTTTGTTTAAGATTGGCAATTTGTTCTGCCAATTTACTGTTCCCATCTCTTCTCCAAAATACACCCCCAGGACCTTAATTCTCTTCTCTTGCAGCCTGAGATCATGTCCTTCTTTTGGTTCCCTCCAGTTCTGATAAAAAATCTCACTCTTAGATTTGTTAATTTTTGCAGAGGAAGCCAAAGAGAAACGATCACAGCACTGCAGAGCTCTGCTAATTGAGGCATTGTCAGAGAGGAGCAGGGTGACGTCATCCATGTATAGAGATGTCTTTACCTCTCCTCCCCCACTTCCAGGCACTGGTATCCCATTAATGGCCTGATCCTGGCGCAAGGCACAGGCTAAGGGCTCCATAGCCAAAACGAATAACAAGGGGGATAATGGGCAGCCCTGCCTCACCCCTGAACAGACTTCAAAGGGGCGTGATCTATTGCCATTAACCATTACTCTGCTGTTGCTACCTGTGTACAGCAGGTTAATCCACTTTCTCATGATGGGGCCAAACTTCATGTGCTCAAGTACCGATGTTAAGCCCTGGGTGAACCTCCTTCTTGATCAAGGTATCTCCCCTGCCAGGTAAGTATGAGTTGTACAGGCCCCTGCAAGCGGCCCGCACCCACAGCACAGCACTCGCAGCCTAGGCCAGCTCCTCGCCCTGCACGCCACCGCCTCCTGCTGGGCCCACTCTTTCGCACACTCACACGCCACACCAACACTCAAAAGTGTGGGGAAAACGAGAAAACGAGCGCGCCGTTTCCTACACATCTGCAGTCGCCATTTCGCCATCGCAGCATGTCCCGGGATGCAATTCGGCCTCATTTACATATCACCAGACCGGCAGATCGCTACGCAAGCTCGCGACGTGCGCCTGCCACACACCGAACAAACACCGGAGCCTCTTCAGCAATTTCCGAAAAACGCGCCTGCTCGCCTGCCCCCAAGGCTCCGTCTCTTACCTGCTCTCCAGAGCCTGCTGCCTTCCGTGCTTTTCCCTCGGCACCGCTGCACCGCACCGCACACAGCTCCTGCAGCGGGGGGAGAAAGTTTCCACGCTCCGCCGCAGGGAAGGCTCGCTCCGTGCGCACACGTCCTTTCAATGCCAGTTCAACAAGTGCTCCGCATTAGCAGCGTCGGGGCTCCGGCGTGTCGCGCCTCACCTCACCTCGCACAGCCCCCTTCCTTCAATGTCTGGCGCTGGGCACGCCCCGCTCTCCTCCACCTCATCTTATCGCGTGTGACCTCCGACAATGGCCACAATGCCGGGGAATGGCACCTGTAAAGTGTTAATTGGGGCACAGGAACAGCCCGCCTCGTCTCGGGGGCCGGCTTCAAAGACAATACAGCAAGCACAGCGGGGCGGGGGAAGAAGACGACACGACACTCGCAGGCACATTCAGCTCCGGCGGGAACGAGTCCTCCGTCGGTCTTTTCAAGTGCTGAGAGCCGAGTAATCCCCGGTGACTAGGTCTCACCCTGCGACTCTCGACTGGGCTCACCCACGGCAGCCCAGCAGGTGTGAGCCCGGCCGGCACCCGGATGGGAGATTCCCCCCGGGAAAGCTCAGGTTGCTGCTGCTGCTCCTGCGAGAGGGGTGACTGGGACCAGTAGGGAGCGCTCACCCTGCGGGCTGTGTGGCTCTCTTATGCCCCAGCATCCTCATGGCGACACTCTGCTGCACAAACAGGCGCCGTCCTTCGGGGGAGGCGTAAAACCGAGGTGTCCTGACCCTCCTTGGCCATTCCAAATCCCAGGGCGTCTCTCAAGAAAGAGTCACGGGGGTGTTACCCATCAGTCGGGCTCTCCTCCTAATCCCCGTCTCACCTGTAACAATCAATGATGAGGCCCCCTGTCCCGTGATATTGTACTTGTCTCCTGGCCGCTGGCTGGCGCCGTGAGATTTAGTGCTCGCGCAAGAGACCGGGGCAGGGCGCGAACGCGGCCCCCCGCCCCCCGCCCCCCACAAAGTGTGCGCTCCAGGTTCCCTCTCGGGGCTCTGCAGCACAGCGTCCCGGCGCTTCCTCCTCGCCGGCCGCCGGGACAGCGGAAAGGCAGCGAGAAGGAGCCTCTTGCTCTGACGCCGCAAGGCCACAAGAGGGCGGAGGCGCCGCGCGTCTGGCCGACGTGTAGGGCCGGTGCGCTTTATGTGCCGAAATAAAACGCGACAGCCCAGAAATGTTTTCAGAGTGCTGTGCACTGGAGGTTTCTGTCTTGTGAACACTTGCCTTGTGCTCCTCCGTGCAGTTTGTTTGTCCTGCTCCAGTGCGGGACAAGAGCAGGGCAAGCCAACTGAAGGGAGCACATTCGCCAACATCCAGGCACGCACTGAGTTCGAAAGCGGCTCCTTTCCAAAGAATCGCACATGAACGATCCCTCAGTCCCGCCCAGGGGGCACGGCGCCCCCGCCACACAGCTTCAAGTAGCGAGTCCGGCGCCCCGGCTTGCGCTTACGGCCACACCACCCTGAACACGCCCGATCTCGTCTGATCTCGGAAGCTAAGCAGGGTCGGGCCTGGTTAGTACTTGGATGGGAGACCGCCTGGGAATACCAGGTGCTGTAAGCTTTTGCTCTCTCGGCCAGCGGGGGTCGCCGTTGGTGCCGTAGGCTTTGGGAGGAAGAACTCGAGTATGGACATTTATTTCCCGAAAATACCAAACATTTCAATCTTCCCACTTTTGTTTCCTTCGGCAACGCTGACTGGCAAACGGTATCGCGACGGTCGTCCACTTTCTAGGCATGCCAGTTCAGAAAGAGAAGCTCCCTCACATCCCTTCAGATGCTCAAGAAAAATGATCGATATCCTGATCTCTAAAGATGGCTCTTTTAATGGCATGCGTGTGATTCGTATTAGGAAAAAAACACGTTTGTAAAACGAATATCAAAGCTGCCTCTAAATCTGCAATTGAAGGTCAGTCAATAAACAACTCGTTTTTCGTAGAAATATACATATATTCATTTATAACCCATTTCATTCATTGAGCACAGATTCTCCAACAAAATGAGCAGGGATGGATTCAGAGTGAGCAGAAAAAAAGAGAAAAACCGAGTTAAGAACAAGAAAGCATAGCGTATGTCTGTAACGGGCACTAAAACGAGTACCATGTCGTCTGCCGGTGCTCGTGAATAACCCCAGGGCATCTTTCTAATAACCCCCCTCTATGAAGCGGTTTCACCAGCATGTTGTGCTGCTCACGGGGGGGGACTGCCGAGCGCGGAAGCCCAGCACAGCTCCCCAGCACACAGCAAAGCCGCCTGCACTGCCGCATCTGTTATTGGACCAAGCACACCAGGGGAGAGCGCGAACGCAGTCCCCCACTACCTGAAATTATGCAGTCGAGATTCCCACATTTGGGGAATTCGCAGGGGTCAGCACAGCCGGAGTGCAATGGCCGAGCCTCGCCCTGGGTGAACCTCCTTCTTGATCAAGGTATCTCCCCTGCCAGGTAAGTATGAGTTGTACAGGCCCCTGCAAGCGGCCCGCACCCACAGCACAGCACTCGCAGCCTAGGCCAGCTCCTCGCCCTGCACGCCACCGCCTCCTGCTGGGCCCACTCTTTCGCACACTCACACGCCACACCAACACTCAAAAGTGTGGGGAAAACGAGAAAACGAGCGCGCCGTTTCCTACACATCTGCAGTCGCCATTTCGCCATCGCAGCATGTCCCGGGATGCAATTCGGCCTCATTTACATATCACCAGACCGGCAGATCGCTACGCAAGCTCGCGACGTGCGCCTGCCACACACCGAACAAACACCGGAGCCTCTTCAGCAATTTCCGAAAAACGCGCCTGCTCGCCTGCCCCCAAGGCTCCGTCTCTTACCTGCTCTCCAGAGCCTGCTGCCTTCCGTGCTTTTCCCTCGGCACCGCTGCACCGCACCGCACACAGCTCCTGCAGCGGGGGGAGAAAGTTTCCACGCTCCGCCGCAGGGAAGGCTCGCTCCGTGCGCACACGTCCTTTCAATGCCAGTTCAACAAGTGCTCCGCATTAGCAGCGTCGGGGCTCCGGCGTGTCGCGCCTCACCTCACCTCGCACAGCCCCCTTCCTTCAATGTCTGGCGCTGGGCACGCCCCGCTCTCCTCCACCTCATCTTATCGCGTGTGACCTCCGACAATGGCCACAATGCCGGGGAATGGCACCTGTAAAGTGTTAATTGGGGCACAGGAACAGCCCGCCTCGTCTCGGGGGCCGGCTTCAAAGACAATACAGCAAGCACAGCGGGGCGGGGGAAGAAGACGACACGACACTCGCAGGCACATTCAGCTCCGGCGGGAACGAGTCCTCCGTCGGTCTTTTCAAGTGCTGAGAGCCGAGTAATCCCCGGTGACTAGGTCTCACCCTGCGACTCTCGACTGGGCTCACCCACGGCAGCCCAGCAGGTGTGAGCCCGGCCGGCACCCGGATGGGAGATTCCCCCCGGGAAAGCTCAGGTTGCTGCTGCTGCTCCTGCGAGAGGGGTGACTGGGACCAGTAGGGAGCGCTCACCCTGCGGGCTGTGTGGCTCTCTTATGCCCCAGCATCCTCATGGCGACACTCTGCTGCACAAACAGGCGCCGTCCTTCGGGGGAGGCGTAAAACCGAGGTGTCCTGACCCTCCTTGGCCATTCCAAATCCCAGGGCGTCTCTCAAGAAAGAGTCACGGGGGTGTTACCCATCAGTCGGGCTCTCCTCCTAATCCCCGTCTCACCTGTAACAATCAATGATGAGGCCCCCTGTCCCGTGATATTGTACTTGTCTCCTGGCCGCTGGCTGGCGCCGTGAGATTTAGTGCTCGCGCAAGAGACCGGGGCAGGGCGCGAACGCGGCCCCCCGCCCCCCGCCCCCCACAAAGTGTGCGCTCCAGGTTCCCTCTCGGGGCTCTGCAGCACAGCGTCCCGGCGCTTCCTCCTCGCCGGCCGCCGGGACAGCGGAAAGGCAGCGAGAAGGAGCCTCTTGCTCTGACGCCGCAAGGCCACAAGAGGGCGGAGGCGCCGCGCGTCTGGCCGACGTGTAGGGCCGGTGCGCTTTATGTGCCGAAATAAAACGCGACAGCCCAGAAATGTTTTCAGAGTGCTGTGCACTGGAGGTTTCTGTCTTGTGAACACTTGCCTTGTGCTCCTCCGTGCAGTTTGTTTGTCCTGCTCCAGTGCGGGACAAGAGCAGGGCAAGCCAACTGAAGGGAGCACATTCGCCAACATCCAGGCACGCACTGAGTTCGAAAGCGGCTCCTTTCCAAAGAATCGCACATGAACGATCCCTCAGTCCCGCCCAGGGGGCACGGCGCCCCCGCCACACAGCTTCAAGTAGCGAGTCCGGCGCCCCGGCTTGCGCTTACGGCCACACCACCCTGAACACGCCCGATCTCGTCTGATCTCGGAAGCTAAGTAGGGTCGGGCCTGGTTAGTACTTGGATGGGAGACCGCCTGGGAATACCAGGTGCTGTAAGCTTTTGCTCTCTCGGCCAGCGGGGGTCGCCGTTGGTGCCGTAGGCTTTGGGAGGAAGAACTCGAGTATGGACATTTATTTCCCGAAAATACCAAACATTTCAATCTTCCCACTTTTGTTTCCTTCGGCAACGCTGACTGGCAAACGGTATCGCGACGGTCGTCCACTTTCTAGGCATGCCAGTTCAGAAAGAGAAGCTCCCTCACATCCCTTCAGATGCTCAAGAAAAATGATCGATATCCTGATCTCTAAAGATGGCTCTTTTAATGGCATGCGTGTGATTCGTATTAGGAAAAAAACACGTTTGTAAAACGAATATCGAAGCTGCCTCTAAATCTGCAATTGAAGGTCAGTCAATAAACAACTCGTTTTTCGTAGAAATATACATATATTCATTTATAACCCATTTCATTCATTGAGCACAGATTCTCCAACAAAATGAGCAGGGATGGATTCAGAGTGAGCAGAAAAAAAGGGAAAAACCGAGTTAAGAACAAGAAAGCATAGCGTATGTCTGTAACGGGCACTAAAACGAGTACCATGTCGTCTGCCGGTGCTCGTGAATAACCCCCCTCTATGAAGCGGTTTCACCAGCATGTTGTGCTGCTCACGGGGGGGGGCTGCCGAGCGCGGAAGCCCAGCACAGCTCCCCAGCACACAGCAAAGCCGCCTGCACTGCCGCATCTGTTATTGGACCAAGCACACCAGGGGAGAGCGCGAACGCAGTCCCCCACTACCTGAAATTATGCAGTCGAGATTCCCACATTTGGGGAATTCGCAGGGGTCAGCACAGCCGGAGTGCAATGGCCGAGCCTCGCCCTGGGTGAACCTCCTTCTTGATCAAGGTATCTCCCCTGCCAGGTAAGTATGAGTTGTACAGGCCCCTGCAAGCGGCCCGCACCCACAGCACAGCACTCGCAGCCTAGGCCAGCTCCTCGCCCTGCACGCCACCGCCTCCTGCTGGGCCCACTCTTTCGCACACTCACACGCCACACCAACACTCAAAAGTGTGGGGAAAACGAGAAAACGAGCGCGCCGTTTCCTACACATCTGCAGTCGCCATTTCGCCATCGCAGCATGTCCCGGGATGCAATTCGGCCTCATTTACATATCACCAGACCGGCAGATCGCTACGCAAGCTCGCGACGTGCGCCTGCCACACACCGAACAAACACCGGAGCCTCTTCAGCAATTTCCGAAAAACGCGCCTGCTCGCCTGCCCCCAAGGCTCCGTCTCTTACCTGCTCTCCAGAGCCTGCTGCCTTCCGTGCTTTTCCCTCGGCACCGCTGCACCGCACCGCACACAGCTCCTGCAGCGGGGGGAGAAAGTTTCCACGCTCCGCCGCAGGGAAGGCTCGCTCCGTGCGCACACGTCCTTTCAATGCCAGTTCAACAAGTGCTCCGCATTAGCAGCGTCGGGGCTCCGGCGTGTCGCGCCTCACCTCACCTCGCACAGCCCCCTTCCTTCAATGTCTGGCGCTGGGCACGCCCCGCTCTCCTCCACCTCATCTTATCGCGTGTGACCTCCGACAATGGCCACAATGCCGGGGAATGGCACCTGTAAAGTGTTAATTGGGGCACAGGAACAGCCCGCCTCGTCTCGGGGGCCGGCTTCAAAGACAATACAGCAAGCACAGCGGGGCGGGGGAAGAAGACGACACGACACTCGCAGGCACATTCAGCTCCGGCGGGAACGAGTCCTCCGTCGGTCTTTTCAAGTGCTGAGAGCCGAGTAATCCCCGGTGACTAGGTCTCACCCTGCGACTCTCGACTGGGCTCACCCACGGCAGCCCAGCAGGTGTGAGCCCGGCCGGCACCCGGATGGGAGATTCCCCCCGGGAAAGCTCAGGTTGCTGCTGCTGCTCCTGCGAGAGGGGTGACTGGGACCAGTAGGGAGCGCTCACCCTGCGGGCTGTGTGGCTCTCTTATGCCCCAGCATCCTCATGGCGACACTCTGCTGCACAAACAGGCGCCGTCCTTCGGGGGAGGCGTAAAACCGAGGTGTCCTGACCCTCCTTGGCCATTCCAAATCCCAGGGCGTCTCTCAAGAAAGAGTCACGGGGGTGTTACCCATCAGTCGGGCTCTCCTCCTAATCCCCGTCTCACCTGTAACAATCAATGATGAGGCCCCCTGTCCCGTGATATTGTACTTGTCTCCTGGCCGCTGGCTGGCGCCGTGAGATTTAGTGCTCGCGCAAGAGACCGGGGCAGGGCGCGAACGCGGCCCCCCACAAAGTGTGCGCTCCAGGTTCCCTCTCGGGGCTCTGCAGCACAGCGTCCCGGCGCTTCCTCCTCGCCGGCCGCCGGGACAGCGGAAAGGCAGCGAGAAGGAGCCTCTTGCTCTGACGCCGCAAGGCCACAAGAGGGCGGAGGCGCCGCGCGTCTGGCCGACGTGTAGGGCCGGTGCGCTTTATGTGCCGAAATAAAACGCGACAGCCCCGAAATGTTTTCAGAGTGCTGTGCACTGGAGGTTTCTGTCTTGTGAACACTTGCCTTGTGCTCCTCCGTGCAGTTTGTTTGTCCTGCTCCAGTGCGGGACAAGAGCAGGGCAAGCCAACTGAAGGGAGCACATTCGCCAACATCCAGGCACGCACTGAGTTCGAAAGCGGCTCCTTTCCAAAGAATCGCACATGAACGATCCCTCAGTCCCGCCCAGGGGGCACGGCGCCCCCGCCACACAGCTTCAAGTAGCGAGTCCGGCGCCCCGGCTTGCGCTTACGGCCACACCACCCTGAACACGCCCGATCTCGTCTGATCTCGGAAGCTAAGCAGGGTCGGGCCTGGTTAGTACTTGGATGGGAGACCGCCTGGGAATACCAGGTGCTGTAAGCTTTTGCTCTCTCGGCCAGCGGGGGTCGCCGTTGGTGCCGTAGGCTTTGGGAGGAAGAACTCGAGTATGGACATTTATTTCCCGAAAATACCAAACATTTCAATCTTCCCACTTTTGTTTCCTTCGGCAACGCTGACTGGCAAACGGTATCGCGACGGTCGTCCACTTTCTAGGCATGCCAGTTCAGAAAGAGAAGCTCCCTCACATCCCTTCAGATGCTCAAGAAAAATGATCGATATCCTGATCTCTAAAGATGGCTCTTTTAATGGCATGCGTGTGATTCGTATTAGGAAAAAAACACGTTTGTAAAACGAATATCGAAGCTGCCTCTAAATCTGCAATTGAAGGTCAGTCAATAAACAACTCGTTTTTCGTAGAAATATACATATATTCATTTATAACCCATTTCATTCATTGAGCACAGATTCTCCAACAAAATGAGCAGGGATGGATTCAGAGTGAGCAGAAAAAAAGGGAAAAACCGAGTTAAGAACAAGAAAGCATAGCGTATGTCTGTAACGGGCACTAAAACGAGTACCATGTCGTCTGCCGGTGCTCGTGAATAACCCCCCTCTATGAAGCGGTTTCACCAGCATGTTGTGCTGCTCACGGGGGGGGACTGCCGAGCGCGGAAGCCCAGCACAGCTCCCCAGCACACAGCAAAGCCGCCTGCACTGCCGCATCTGTTATTGGACCAAGCACACCAGGGGAGAGCGCGAACGCAGTCCCCCACTACCAGAAATTATGCAGTCGAGATTCCCACATTTGGGGAATTCGCAGGGGTCAGCACAGCCGGAGTGCAATGGCCGAGCCTCGCCCTGGGTGAACCTCCTTCTTGATCAAGGTATCTCCCCTGCCAGGTAAGTATGAATTGTACAGGCCCCTGCAAGCGGCCCGCACCCACAGCACAGCACTCGCAGCCTAGGCCAGCTCCTCGCCCTGCACGCCACCGCCTCCTGCTGGGCCCACTCTTTCGCACACTCACACGCCACACCAACACTCAAAAGTGTGGGGAAAACGAGAAAACGAGCGCGCCGTTTCCTACACATCTGCAGTCGCCATTTCGCCATCGCAGCATGTCCCGGGATGCAATTCGGCCTCATTTACATATCACCATACCGGCAGATCGCTACGCAAGCTCGCGACGTGCGCCTGCCACACACCGAACAAACACCGGAGCCTCTTCAGCAATTTCCGAAAAACGCGCCTGCTCGCCTGCCCCCAAGGCTCCGTCTCTTACCTGCTCTCCAGAGCCTGCTGCCTTCCGTGCTTTTCCCTCGGCACCGCTGCACCGCACCGCACACAGCTCCTGCAGCGGGGGGAGAAAGTTTCCACGCTCCGCCGCAGGGAAGGCTCGCTCCGTGCGCACACGTCCTTTCAATGCCAGTTCAACAAGTGCTCCGCATTAGCAGCGTCGGGGCTCCGGCGTGTCGCGCCTCACCTCACCTCGCACAGCCCCCTTCCTTCAATGTCTGGCGCTGGGCACGCCCCGCTCTCCTCCACCTCATCTTATCGCGTGTGACCTCCGACAATGGCCACAATGCCGGGGAATGGCACCTGTAAAGTGTTAATTGGGGCACAGGAACAGCCCGCCTCGTCTCGGGGGCCGGCTTCAAAGACAATACAGCAAGCACAGCGGGGCGGGGGAAGAAGACGACACGACACTCGCAGGCACATTCAGCTCCGGCGGGAACGAGTCCTCCGTCGGTCTTTTCAAGTGCTGAGAGCCGAGTAATCCCCGGTGACTAGGTCTCACCCTGCGACTCTCGACTGGGCTCAACCACGGCAGCCCAGCAGGTGTGAGCCCGGCCGGCACCCGGATGGGAGATTCCCCCCGGGAAAGCTCAGGTTGCTGCTGCTGCTCCTGCGAGAGGGGTGACTGGGACCAGTAGGGAGCGCTCACCCTGCGGGCTGTGTGGCTCTCTTATGCCCCAGCATCCTCATGGCGACACTCTGCTGCACAAACAGGCGCCGTCCTTCGGGGGAGGCGTAAAACCGAGGTGTCCTGACCCTCCTTGGCCATTCCAAATCCCAGGGCGTCTCTCAAGAAAGAGTCACGGGGGTGTTACCCATCAGTCGGGCTCTCCTCCTAATCCCCGTCTCACCTGTAACAATCAATGATGAGGCCCCCTGTCCCGTGATATTGTACTTGTCTCCTGGCCGCTGGCTGGCGCCGTGAGATTTAGTGCTCGCGCAAGAGACCGGGGCAGGGCGCGAACGCGGCCCCCCGCCCCCCGCCCCCCACAAAGTGTGCGCTCCAGGTTCCCTCTCGGGGCTCTGCAGCACAGCGTCCCGGCGCTTCCTCCTCGCCGGCCGCCGGGACAGCGGAAAGGCAGCGAGAAGGAGCCTCTTGCTCTGACGCCGCAAGGCCACAAGAGGGCGGAGGCGCCGCGCGTCTGGCCGACGTGTAGGGCCGGTGCGCTTTATGTGCCGAAATAAAACGCGACAGCCCAGAAATGTTTTCAGAGTGCTGTGCACTGGAGGTTTCTGTCTTGTGAACACTTGCCTTGTGCTCCTCCGTGCAGTTTGTTTGTCCTGCTCCAGTGCGGGACAAGAGCAGGGCAAGCCAACTGAAGGGAGCACATTCGCCAACATCCAGGCACGCACTGAGTTCGAAAGCGGCTCCTTTCCAAAGAATCGCACATGAACGATCCCTCAGTCCCGCCCAGGGGGCACGGCGCCCCCGCCACACAGCTTCAAGTAGCGAGTCCGGCGCCCCGGCTTTCGCTTACGGCCACACCACCCTGAACACGCCCGATCTCGTCTGATCTCGGAAGCTAAGCAGGGTCGGGCCTGGTTAGTACTTGGATGGGAGACCGCCTGGGAATACCAGGTGCTGTAAGCTTTTGCTCTCTCGGCCAGCGGGGGTCGCCGTTGGTGCCGTAGGCTTTGGGAGGAAGAACTCGAGTATGGACATTTATTTCCCGAAAATACCAAACATTTCAATCTTCCCACTTTTGTTTCCTTCGGCAACGCTGACTGGCAAACGGTATCGCGACGGTCGTCCACTTTCTAGGCATGCCAGTTCAGAAAGAGAAGCTCCCTCACATCCCTTCAGATGCTCAAGAAAAATGATCGATATCCTGATCTCTAAAGATGGCTCTTTTAATGGCATGCGTGTGATTCGTATTAGGAAAAAAACACGTTTGTAAAACGAATATCGAAGCTGCCTCTAAATCTGCAATTGAAGGTCAGTCAATAAACAACTCGTTTTTCGTAGAAATATACATATATTCATTTATAACCCATTTCATTCATTGAGCACAGATTCTCCAACAAAATGAGCAGGGATGGATTCAGAGTGAGCAGAAAAAAAGGGAAAAACCGAGTTAAGAACAAGAAAGCATAGCGTATGTCTGTAACGGGCACTAAAACGAGTACCATGTCGTCTGCCGGTGCTCGTGAATAACCCCAGGGCATCTTTCTAATAACCCCCCTCTATGAAGCGGTTTCACCAGCATGTTGTGCTGCTCACGGGGGGGGGCTGCCGAGCGCGGAAGCCCAGCACAGCTCCCCAGCACACAGCAAAGCCGCCTGCACTGCCGCATCTGTTATTGGACCAAGCACACCAGGGGAGAGCGCGAACGCAGTCCCCCACTACCAGAAATTATGCAGTCGAGATTCCCACATTTGGGGAATTCGCAGGGGTCAGCACAGCCGGAGTGCAATGGCCGAGCCTCGCCGTGGGTGAACCAATTCAATTTTTAAGAACTTTATTTTCTTTTCACAAAAAAGTACAGGACATCACAATTTAGAACGCTTTACATTAATATACATACTTAAAACAGTATATATGATCACATCTCATTACATTTTGACACGGTACCAGTTACATAGCAACAATTTCTTTTTTTCTGGTGCAAATCACATTCTTTACTTAAACATGATAATGTTTTTCACAGTTTCTTGAGATATTGACCTATGCTCTCTATTTCCCACAGATTTTCTGCTTCCTCCCTCCCTTCTCTCCACAGATCTCTGAGGTAATAGTTCTCTCGGGTGATGAACAGGGCCAGGCTACCTGCTGCCTTGACTGGGACCTCGATGCCTTTGAACAGCCCCATGTTCCTCACTCTCCACAGGGCGTCTTTCCCACTGTTCACCACGGCCCAGATCCTGTCAAACACGTCAGGAGGAAGTTTGACAGGAGAGATGCCGTATATGACGAAAGCAGCGGTCAGGGTAAATTGGGGCGAGAGAGCTTGCAACCAATCTTCAAACTGTGCCCAGAAGGCCTTAGCAAAAAAGCAGGACCACAGGAGATGGGTCACATTCTCCTCCTCGCCGCAGCCCACCCTAACGCAGCGAGGGCTGGGGGTGAGGCCCCTACGGTACAAGAAAGTTCGTACCGGTAAGCACTGGTGGACGACACTCCAGGCTAAATCTCTGTGAATGTTGCACAGAAACTTAGAGGATGTGTGTTTCCACACCTTCCTTGTTTGGGCTGATGTTAAAATGCCCACAGGGGTCTGCCTATTGTTCTGGGGTGCAACGAAATCTTCCAGTTTTTGGACGCTGACATCTCGGAGGGGAATATGGCCAATTGGGTGAGATCTTAGAAAACTTTTAACTGTCCCATAAATTGCAGGGCATGTGTCAGAGAGTGGGACATCCAGCTTGGGTCTGACACCCCACACTCTGAACACCTCCCTACCTATCCAGAGCCTGGAAAAATAAGTCCAGGTACGCGCTGCAGGTGCTGTTGCAAAGCCTCTCAGCACAGAGGCCAGGAAAATGCACAGCAGCTTCGTAGCAATATCTGGGACAGACTTCCCCCCTGAGGGTAGCGGCCTGTACATTATTTCCCTTCTGAGTCTTTCCTGCTTCCCACCCCATAGAAATTGAAACATCAATCTCCTCAGCACCGCCGCAACACGGTGTGGGATTGGGAAGGTAGAAGCCAGAAAATTCAAGACAGGCAAGAGCTCAGCTTTGATGACCAGCACCTTCCCTGTCATGGTGAGGTCTCGGTCCTTCCATTGCATCAGTTTTTTGTTTAAGATTGGCAATTTGTTCTGCCAATTTACTGTTCCCATCTCTTCTCCAAAATACACCCCCAGGACCTTAATTCTCTTCTCTTGCAGCCTGAGATCATGTCCTTCTTTTGGCTCCCTCCAGTTCTGATAAAAAATCTCACTCTTAGATTTGTTAATTTTTGCAGAGGAAGCCAAAGAGAAACGATCACAGCACTGCAGAGCTCTGCTAATTGAGGCATTGTCAGAGAGGAGCAGGGTGACGTCATCCATGTATAGAGATGTCTTTACCTCTCCTCCCCCACTTCCAGGCACTGGTATCCCATTAATGGCCTGATCCTGGCGCAAGGCACAGGCTAAGGGCTCCATAGCCAAAACGAATAACAAGGGGGATAATGGGCAGCCCTGCCTCACCCCTGAACAGACTTCAAAGGGGCGTGATCTATTGCCATTAACCATTACTCTGCTGTTGCTACCTGTGTACAGCAGGTTAATCCACTTTCTCATGATGGGGCCAAACTTCATGTGCTCAAGTACCGATGTTAAGTACTGCCGGTTTAGGCGGTCAAAGGCCTTTTCTAGGTCTACACCTAAAATGCACAGAGGGAGGGAGCGATCCTCCGAGTACAAACAGACATCCCTCAACAAGGCCAGGTTGTCGCCCATCAGGCGTCCTGCTATCCCACAAGTCTGTTCTTTCCCTACCAGTGAGGCCACTACATTTTGTAGGCGCAGGAAAAGGGCTTTGGACAGGATCTTAGTGTCCACGCCTAACAGGCTGAGGGGTCTCCAGTTCTTTATGTCATTCTTTGCTCCTTTCTTAAACAAGAGAGAGATAGTGCCTTCTCTTAAGGAATCAGCCAGCAATTCTGTCTTATAGCTTTCCTCGAATAGGAGCAGTAGCGGATCCTGAAGCAGATCCCAAAAGGTGCAATAAAATTCTTTAGGGAGCCCGTCAGCACCCGGAGTTTTCCCCTTCTGTAAGCTCTCCATAGCCTGTCTCAGCTCTTCTACTGTCAAATCCCTCTCAAGTACTTCCCTATCTTCTTCACTCAAAACGTTTTCTAGCTTTGAGGTGAAAAAATGAATTTCTTCATCCTTTACCTCTGTAGAGCTGTACAGTCTTGAGTAGAAGGCCTCGGTGCAGGAGAGGATAGCACTCGGCTCTGTTCTCTCTCGTCCCTCCTCATCAACTACACTTTCCATGACAGACTTGGAGCCTACCACTTTCCTGAAAAAGAAGCGAGTACACTTCTCATTTTCTTCCAAGAACTGCACTCTGCTTCTTAACAGCACTCCTCGACTACTTTCTTCGGCTATGCTCCGGATGTCCTTTTTTAAAAGGGTGATATCCTCGAGCACATCGAAGCCACTGTGCAGCATCGTGTAGAGACGCTGCAGCTGCCTCTGTTTCCTGGCTAGCACTCCTCTCCGTCTGGCAGCAGCCTTCCTTCCCTCAGCCATGAAAAAGGCCTTTGTCCTCACCTTCACCTCCTCCCACCACTCTCCTACTGACCCGTACAGACACTGCAAGGACAGCCACTGTGATAGTTTCTCCTTGTAGCGGGATACTACCCCCTCGTTCTCTAGCAGCTTTGTGTTGAGTTTCCAGAGGCCTGGGCCAAAGACAGTCCCGCCCTGGAGTTCCACTCTACACCCTAAAGCCTGATGATCTGAGAAGAAGACAGGCTGAAGAGTGACCCCAACAACTTTCACTCTCGCTGAGACAAAGCAATAGTCAATTCTGGAGCTGCTATTCCTCCCTGACCATGTATATCCTGCTGTTGTGGGATATATACATCTATATGTGTCTGAGAGTTTAAAGTCTTGAACTAAGTTTTGCAGGGCCAGTGAGCTGGAATCCAATTTTATCGGAGAGCTAGACTGCCTGTCTGTGTGCTCTAAGATACAATTAAAATCCCCTCCCACTATCACGTCTGTGCTACATAACAATAGGGGAGAGAGTGCCTTGAGTAGCTCCACCCTTCCTCCCACGTCAGTAGGACAATACACATTGATTAGCCGCAGGTTAACGGTCCCCCATTCCACATCCACACACAGCAACCTGCCATCTATGACCCTCTGAATACTTTTCAGTTTGAAAGCCCATCCTTTGAAAAGAATGGCCATGCCAGAGGCTCTGTTGTTATTGTCCCCTGACCAAACAGAAGGCCCTTTATCCCACCTATCTTCAAAGCTTTTATACCTCTCTTGATAGGCTAAAGCACACTCCTGCAACATCAACACATCTCCCTCTCTCTGCTGGAGGTAATCAAAGACAGACTGACATTTAACTCTGTCATTGATACCTCTGGTGTTAAGAGAAATTATGTTTAGAGCCATATTACATAAGAAAGTGGAACCAGTCTTTACAAAACACATTTCTCTTCTGTCTCACCTGTTACCTTCTTCTTTTTCTTTTTCTTCTTACCAATTTCCTGCCAGCCATCCTCTGAATGAGCCTTCATCAGGGTGGCAGCAGTAAAAGCGTTCACAGAGTCCATTTCAAGGAAGGGGGTAGAGGGAGGGGTGGAGGGGTTCCAGCTGTCCCCATCGCCATGCTCTCCTTCCTCCTCGCTCGGGGAGAAAACAGAGTCATTTTTCCTTTTCCTCACGTCCAGCTCCTGGGAGCACTGAGGGGAAAGGGGTGCAGCCGATGCACCAGTCTCCTCTTCCCCCTCACCCACCAGCTGCTGCAGATCCTCCGTGATGGACTGGATGGAGGAGAGGAGGGCATCTGTAGCACTTGCAGAGTCTGAGAAAAGCAGCTCCGCTGAATCCTGGGTATCCTCGCTGGACCCGCTCCACCGGGGGGCCCCACACTGGCCCTCGTTCTGAGGAGCAGGAGTGGGGGAGAGGTCCTCGCTGTTCTCGGGGGTTTGAAATCCTCGTGCTTGTCTGGTGCAGTCTGCGGTTGTGGGGGCGTAGTGGATCTCTCTTCCACCTGCCCCGGAGCCACAGCAGGACTGGTCCTGGCTGGAGGCTGAGAGCCTTTGTCCAACACGGGTTCTTTGTTTGACTTTGCTTTGGCTTTTCGGGCCGGTTTGGCTGAAACAAGCACTGCCTCATCCTTTCTCATTTTGAGTTTATTGGCGTAGGCGTGAGGGCAGTTCTTAAAAACGTGTCCTTCCGAGCCACATAAATTGCACTTTGGCAGCATTGAACAGTCAGAGGCTAAATGTCCCTGTTTGCCACAGGTCTTGCAGCATTTCACAGTGCAGGACGATGCCAGGTGTCCCACAGCACCACAGCGCCGACACACCTTTGGTTGTCCCACATAAAAAACATAGCCATTGCAGGCGCCCAGCCGGATTGTAGAGGGCAGGTGCCTTAAGCCTCCATTTACATTGTCCGGTAGCAAGCGAGCCTCGAATTTCCTTGCTCCTGTTTTTATACCGTCAACATCTCTAACCTCAGTTCCATGGTGGACGGTGCAGTACTGGTTTAGCCAGGTGTGAATGTCCTCCGTCTTTGCCAGTTCCGAGAACATAACAACATGCACCGTTTTCCTCTCTCTCTGTGTCAGAGGCTGCAAGTTGATCTTCTCAAGGGCAGGAACTTTCCCTCTTTTTGCCTCAAACACATCCACACATTGTTCAAACAGAGAATAGGTAGCAAAAACAACCTCAAATGCTTTCTGACCTGGGAGAGCAAAGATGAAATCCAAGTGCCGAGGTTCAAAGCCAAGTTCCTTCTGCAACACTTTTCTGCTGAACTGCATACGATCCATGAAGAGGTCATCCAAAAGCTCAAAACGCACAGCATTCTTGCGGGATCCAAAAGTTGCCATTTCATAAACAGCAAAACAAACACTGCTTCCACAAAACAAGAAAAACAATCCAACTACTCCACCTACAGGCTGATCAAGGTATCTCCCCTGCCAGGTATTTTCACTCTTCTGTGAAAATAAGAAGTGTTTTTCAATTTCAAACTCTACAGAAACGTTAGATTTATTTTATTTTTAAAGGCGATTGAAGCATCAAAGGAATTTTACAACAGTTTTAAGCAATTTTCAAGAGCTCGAAACTAATTTTATCTGAGAGCTTGACTGCCTGTCTGTGTGATACAATTAAAATCCCCTCCCACTATCACGTCTGCGCTACATAACAATAGGGGAGAGAGTGCCTTGAGTAGCTCCACCCTTCCTCCCACGTCAGTAGGACAACTGATTAGACGTTGATTAGATGCAGGTTAATGGTTCCCCAGTCAACACACAGTCACCAGTCCTCAATTCAGATCAGATCACTTCATTAGCCACATACAATTTCTTGCATTAGGAATTAAACTTTTTTGCATACTTCAGCTTGTTCTTTATGAGACATAGACATGGAGAGAAGCTTGGGGTTAGAGCACAGGCTCAGCCATTGTACAGCATCCCTGGAGCAGCTGGGGCCCAATGGGGTAGGATTCCTCTGCCAGCCACGGGATTTGAACCAGCAACCTTCCAGCCACAGGTGCAGATCCTTAGCCACAATGTCACCACTCAATTCAAGAAGTTTTGTTGGCATGACCAATGAATAAATCAGTGTTGCCACATCATATATAATCAACATACGATCTACAGACATTTACAATATAGAGACATCATAATACATTTACATACAGATATATGGAGCATTATTGAGAGACAGGCCATCTATCACTCTCATCTATCACTCCCAGACTGGGAAAGTGAGCACGGATACATTTTGGAAACTGTGGTTCATATCCCAGCTCCCTTTGCTGCTCTGTTGAACTGCATGTTGTCCATAATAAGACAATCCAGGATCTCAAAGCACGCTGCATTCCTACGACTTCCAACACCTTTCATTTTCTAAAGCTCTGGGGAAAAATACAGCAGCTTGTTGTCAACAACACTATAGAGAAGACACTTCTCCATCAGCTATGTGATCATGGTATCGACCCTCTCAGTGCACAATCATTACCTTTGACAATCTGTTTGCAAGGCAAGGTGTTGTCAGGTCCTGATTTTCTTTTTATATACTTACTTCTATTTTATTCATTCATACTCTGTCTTGTAACACTATCTCAAAGATGATCTAAAACAATGCCTGATGAGTAGATGAGCACACTGAATTTAACAGTGATGGTTTTAGTAGAAGATGAAAGGCACTTGTGTGCTGGCTTGGTATAACTCATTAATCAGTGGATCTCATCCAGCTCTGTTCCAGCTGTCCTTTTAGTTTGTTCCATGCTCCTACCACTCTTTGCGCTTTTCTTTCACATTGAATTTAATGGAGATCTCCTGAGCTCCCCTCTGTACTTTATTTTGTGTTTAAATGCTTCTGCTGAAGAAATGTATTGCAACAGGCCAAGTAGGGCATTACATGTGTGAAATTCAGTGATTACACCTGTGAATTAAGTTCTGGATTCATCATCCCACTTTAAAAAAACTGTTTTGAGAGTATGTCTGAGAGTAAAGCCCAGAGTTACGTCTCCCTGTGATCAAATCCCTTTCCAGTAGTGATCTTAACTAGAAGTGATATAAATTGCTTATTTTATCTCTAAGCCTAGTCCCTGTCCTAACGTAGTAAACCATAAAACACAGTTGGTTTGTCGGACACAGACAGTCCGAGCTCTGTGGATATCTGGATACTTCCTTAGGCACACGAATCAGCAATCTTTACCTGTGAATTCCAATGTATGACATTGTTCTAAGTTAAATGAACCAGTGCCTTTACCAATCATGGTCTCCTAATAACCCCCATCTATGAACTGGCTTCATCTCTCTGCTCTCCTCCCCACTGATAGCTGCGGTGTGGTGAGTGTACTGTGAGCGCAGTATGGGCTGCTGTTGCATCATCCAGGTGGGGCTGCACACTGGTGGTGGTGGAAGGGATCTTCATTACCTGTAAAGCACTTTGAGTGGAGTGGCCAGAAAAGTGCTATATAAGTAAAAGGAATTATGATGATTTCCCTTTTTAATATGTTTTGTTTAACAGAATATCTTTTAAAAATGATTCACAAGAGGCACTAAAACTGAACCGAGAGTGACCACAAAATCTTTTGCCCACAGTTTTGTTTGATGTGGTTCTAATGACGTTTTCCCGTTTTGTTTTCGGTTCTGCTGGTATCATTACAGTAGACCAGACACCCTCTGTTTTGTTTTCTGCCGGAGGAGAGGAAACTACCACTGCCAGTGTAAAAGTGTTACTGATCACAGAGAGATGGAGATGTAGCAGATGAAACCAGTCCTCGTTTTATAATTCGACTTCATTTTTCCCGGGATGAAACTCGGTTTGGTGGCAGTAACACTAATGCTGACCACGCATTCACGAAAATAAACCTCAGCGCTGCTTAGGACACGGGCATCGTACATTTGCACTGTAGACATATATACAGTTCTGTTAATCAGTGACACTAACAATTCAGAGACTGATTATATGTCATCGACAAGCTCAGAAAAACACAGCTTCCGCTGACGCAATCCTCCTCTTTAATTAGTGACGCGGCGCTCGAGCTCGTCGTTTCTCCATCCTATTGGGTTATTCGGGAATCAATCATGGTGACGTATCCTTATCTCGCAGCTCCGTCTGTCCTCAGTCGCCATTGGCTGGTTTGTCTTAAAAAACCACCCATTTGTTGACGTGCTCCCTTTCCCGATTGGCTGCTGGCCTCGGTTTAAATTTAAAATGTACTGGACGGTTGGCAGTGCTTGAACGTCAGGTACAGAGTTGAGTGTGAAGAAAGCTGTTCGTGTTTGATGCTGTCTTACTCGTCGTTCGAGGTATGTATGAGTTTGTGCTGGACTTTAGAAGTAATTGTTGCATGTTTCGGCGCTTTTTATTTTTGATGGAAAGCGGCGTTTTCCCGTCTCTGGGTAGACCGCGGGGTTACGGGGAGAATAGCTGCTTTCTTGGTAGTTGTGTTTTTGGTTTTGCGCCTGTAAGTGAAAACGGAAAATTATCTGTCGGCCGGGTCTCACCGGGTAAGCCGCAGTACGTCTTCAATTTCGAACTGCTTTATTCGTGATAGGACGGATGGATTGCGGTGTTGCTGTAATGTGGGTCAGCCGAAAGGCAGTTCATGTGTGCGGGTGTGAGGCTGTGCACACTCGCGGCTGCCTGCTTCGATGGCTGGATATCTCATGATGGTGTCATGAACTGTTGCTAAATCACTGAACGTAACGCCGAACTGCTGGCCTGTTTGTGACAGTCAGACTTCTTGGAGGAAAGCTGTCACCTGGGTGCGTTTTTAGAAATTGCCAGTTACGTGTGAATCTGTCTTTAGTCTGCTGAAGCCCGTTTGTCAAGTGTAAGACGCGGTCTATCGCCTGAGCCCACACTACAGGCGATAACGTCTTTGTTGCTCATCTTTGATAATGATCGGTAAAGATGTAATAAAGTCAGATGATCCCTGCATCCTTTCGGCTCAGTTCCGGGAAAAGTGCATGAAACTTGTTTTCTTGTCTTCGCATGTTTAAACTGGGCCGGGAGATCCTCTCTATGCGGTGACGTAATCTTGCGAAGTACAGACTGTCTGAGAGAGAGAGAGAATTCGGCTTTCTTTTTTATGTCGTGAATGGGTTTTATGCCTGTGCTGTTTGAATTCAACCACGGGTCCTAGAGTTGGACTTCTATCATTTCTGGCTTCTGATTGCCTCTCCCCCAAGATACCATCTTTGTGTTTAAAATGGTAAATCTTCAGCCATGATATGGACACGTTCTTTGTCACCTGCAATAAAAGAGCGAAGTGAAAAAAAATCAGTGCTTTCCAGTATGATCACATGGGCTGTATCTCAAGGTTTCTGGGACATGTCATTCCTCCTCTGCCTGGGAGTCTTGTTTCTTGTTCTGGTCTTGTGATGACACTGCTGCCTTCATTATTTCCATAATGGAATTCATTGTTTTGGTTGGACTACAGGACTGGAAGCTGCTGTGTTTCAGCCTGTGTTGCTGTGTGTGGCCAGTGGTTGTATAGTCATGGAATGCACTGTTTCCTAAACATCAGTAAATAAGTTGAGCATTTACACAATGTTTAGTACATACTAGATTAGTGCTGAAGTGGTTGCCCTCAAAGAGGTTTAAGGATTTATATATTTTGACAAGAAATCTGGGAAACTGTTTTTTGCTCTGTCACACATTTAGCGAGGGCAAATTGCATGTGTTTCTTTTTAAAAAAAATCACAAATTCTTAATTCAGTATGGAAAATGACACTCGGCACTCTACTCCTGACTTGTTTGTAGTTTTGTTTTAAAATTCAAACATACTGTACATAATCCAGTTGATGAGGGCTGAAAAAATGACTGGACTGAATCATGTCCACTGTGTAGTAACTAAAGGTACAGCGAATTTGTGCTGAAGGCGAGTGATACAGTAGATATGAAGTGCTAAGCCAAGTGCATTCAGAAGTGGTATTGACAGTGGAGTCATGCTGAGTGTGCATTTCCAAATTGGTCTCCATCGTTATCTGCCAGCCCAGCTGTGGAGCTAGCACTCTGGGTGTGGTCTCTCACTCACACTGGCTTTCTGCTCGCAGGATGAGTGTGATTGCCATGAACGATGAAAACTTTGGCGTGGATCCTGCGCGAAACTGCGTCAGTTTGGAGACTTGCGATATCCTGCAGCCCACAGGAAGACCCTCGATCTTGCGCCAGTCCCAAAAGGAAAACATGCCTCCTAAAAGCTTGGCGAAGGGAGTGAAGGTATAGAACTTCTAAACTGTGTAAAACGCGATCCTCTTTCCAAATGAGCTCCGTTGGATCTTTTTAATTGCGCCCTTAAACACCTGTGTTGGAGAAGATGGGTACAGTTGCCACGTCTCCCTTTTGTTTCAGGTCTGTTTTCAGACGCCCTTGCGAGACCCTGTGACGCGCAAGATTGTCTCGTCAAGCAAGGGAAGCCAGGTGGAGCGTGCTGATGGTCTGGATGATTGCACCAAGGCTATGGAAACTCTTTCCCTGGAAAACCACCCTGCTGACGTCACAGGGTGAGCTGCTGATGTGGGTTTGCATTTGGTAGAACAGGAATCCACCAGTATTCTTACTCTTTATAGCTGCTGCCACTGTTCTTTTTTTTCTGTGGTTCCTGAGGGGAGAAGAAGGGATAGGCAAAGGTGTTCAAGAGCTGTGCCCTAGAGTAATACCGTGTACGAGAGGTTATAAAGGAAGAGTCTGGCAAATGTTGAGTTTACCTGGACTTTTTGTGCCCAAGACTACTGAAATAGGACACCTTTGAGCTCTCAATACTTATTTTAAGACTGTAGAAGTTAAAGTAACTAATTCTTCATTTTTCTGTGCTTTTTAGGTTTATTTTGGGACCAGGAGAGTTCTTTCCCTTTTGCTTTACTTTGCAGGAGTCTCCTGCTTGTTTTGAAGTCTGAAATCTTTTTGCAGAAAAATTACTTTAAAAAAACAAAGTCAGCATTGCATCTTACTTCTTGGTTAAAATTGGAATGTTGTATGTTTTAAACCACTTTAATTTCAAGGTAAAGACTTTCCATGTTTGGATATGCCTATTTAACTGCATGACATTTAGGTCAGTGTTCTTGAATGTTAATACCTTCATATACCAGAAGGGGTAAATTTGACCTATTAGCATTTTAATGAATTTAAGACCAGTTGCTAAGCTTATCCATCTGGCTGTAGCAAAAGGAGAACTGATGATTGTGGCAGAGGAGGAGCTTAGAAAAGGCCAGGATTTGTTGTGAGCATTTCGTTTGAGGAAGCAACAGTGTGCGTTGACAAGTAAATGAAACAATGTTTTCCGAGAGGTTGAAGCTGAGACCTGTGTAAACTTGATTATAAGAATAATTGCTGTTTTGGTATGCGAGATGGGCTTTATGGAGTTAGGCCTTTGTTCAAGGTTGTAAAATTAGTCTAAAATTCGCATCTGGTATCTTATGATACCATCTCATCTCATTGTTTTCTATGTACTTTGTTGTGTGAGTTCTGGACAGTGAGTATTTTTCACTGTTTACTGGAGGTGAGTATCTCAATATAGAAACTGAATCTGAGTAAAGTTGGCCATTGTTAAGTAATATGAGGCTAGCTTGAGTTTTCTTTTTCAGATCAGTTTTGTTTCCTTCAGGACAACTTCAGATTGGTTATCGGAGGCAGTCTTGAGAAATGTTGTCCTTCCTTGTTGAGCCATGCATCCTTAATTTTTTTCCCAGACCACCACCAGTGGTCCACGGACCACACTTTGAGAACCACTGTAATAGAACACTAAGCAAAATGTTATAAAATGCAAAATAATAGAGTAATAGTAAATTAATAAGTGAATCAACACATGGAGGCTGAGCAGCTGGATCTTGAATGCTGTCCATGTGCAATACAAATGAGCAAGGGTTTTTCAAACAGCTGATGGCATTTTTTTCCAATTTCTTTTGTTTACAGTGCTTCATGTTTGGAATCCAAAGAAGTGGTTTCATTTGATGAACCCATGTCAGGTAATATGAAAACATTACAGTTTTTTGGAAAGACCACGTTTTCCTTAATTTCTCGTTTGACTGCCAAAACAAATTTTTTTCATATAGCACCCTTTAATATGCTTCTACAGTAAGTTCTAATCTCTGTGCCTTTTTTTTCTTTTTCAATGTAGATGGAAATGGATTCAACATGACTGATGTTCATTTTCCCGATGATGGGATAAGAATCGAAAGTAAAGGAGAATACAGTATTGATTTTGACCATCTTGATGCAATTAATCCTTTTAAAAGCTCAAGTCAGGTTGGGAATTCCCCAGTTAAGGCTATGGATACAGTGGAAACCCCAGCTCAGATGGCAGTCAGCCCAGAGAGGGGAGTGTCAGAGATAATATCTGCGGATGACTCCATGTCAACCACACTTCCAATTTCTCCATCAATGGATAATTCGGATGCTGGGCTGAAGACCGAAGTGGTTAACAGTCCTGTTGTAATTAAAACAAGGAATGCATCCAGTTTTGATATACCAGAAGATGCCAAAAATGAGTCGGAGGATATTGTCCTCAAGGCAGATGACATTCTGGACAATTTGGACCACACTGCCCCTCTTTCATCTTCACTGACTCTACAGAACTCCCCACTCCCAGCTCAAGGCTCCTATGCTGTTGATTTTGATAGTCTGGATTCCATCAATCCTTTCAAGACTGGAGGCTCAAAGCTCCAAAACTCTCCTGTCTGTGGATTGAGCCAGCCCAGTACCACTTCTGCACTTACTACAGAGGTGCCTCAGGGGCTGGAATTGAACCAGTCTGCTGCAGAACTTCCGAAGTTTGGACTAGCTGAGGATGTCTCGGAGTTGGGTTTGATCCCAGACTTTTTCAGTAAAGAAGGTGGCAAGCCACCATTGCAAGAAACCCCTGGGCCTGAGGTCAGCAGCACCGTCCCCACAACTTCTTTAATAAAGGATGACCCTCCTAGAAGTGATGCTGACAAGCCAACTGCTAACGCCCCTCCACAGCTGAAGGATGGACCGGTGAAGCTGGAGTTTAACTTTGACGACGGACAGGTCAAGTGTAAGCCGCCTCCGAAGAAGTTGGGCAAGAGACCAGCTGGTGCCAAGACCACGCTGAAAAACGCAGTTTCTGCAGATGGAAAACGCACCCAGACCAGACCCTTACCAGTAGACAGCAAGCCTGCTGAAGATGACATTCCCATTCCTAAAGCATCCTACAACTTTGATTTTGATACGTTCGATGATCCCTGTTTTAACCCCTTTGGGACTGGTTCAAAAATCAGTAATTCTCCAAAATGTCCATCCAAGTTAAACAGTAGTTGTGAGGTTGGCATTGTGCAAGAGACTGCTTCCAAGGCTGCAGTTTCCCAGCTGACTGAGCCGGAGGAAAAGCCTGGAGAAGACGAAGTTGGTGGTTCCGGAGGGACTCTATCACCGTATGTATCGGTTTCCTAAACTCTTATACTGTATTGGACCCTTTAACATTGGGTTATGAATATTAAGTTATGTATCTTAATTCGGGACACAAGTTAGTCTCTTTGCATCTAGCTTCCATATATAACAAACTTAACACTGCTATTCAGACATTTGTGATTCCTAGTTTAAACAGTTAATGCATTTGAATTTGTAATTAGATTGAGGTCTTTAAAAATCTGATGCATGATCATTTAGCACATTTTTCTTGTCTTAAAAGATTTGTGTTTGTACTTCTGAACTAATTCCAGAGTGGAAATATAGATTTTTATGAGACCCTTTTTTTAGCATGCCTATATTAAAGTATTGAAAAAGAAGTGGTGCCTGATGATTCATCTAATGAAAGCGGTCATTTGTCTTTAGAGTACAAAAGTCACTTCTGCCCAGGAGTATTACAGTACACGGACTTGAATTTGTTTTAGATTTGAGGTTCTTAAATTGTTTAGAACAATACAAAACATGCTCATCTTATGTTGTGATCGCTTGGATTGAATTGTAATGTTCTCAACTCGGTTTTAAAAATCGGCAGGTAAGCATGTTATCTAGATTCCAACAATGGAATAAATGTAATGATTTCACATAGAAATTAGCCTATTTGAATGGAAAAGTTTCAGGTTTTTTTATCCTTATTTTTTCCCCCCTAGGACTGAGGTGAAATCTACCGTTATGCAGGAGTCTTCAACGGACAAAGTAAGAATTGGGCGTTTTGTAACTTACTGTGCTTAACATATTGACTTTTGCTTTTAATTACACCCTACCTAAGGTTTAAGACCTGATGCTACCAAGTTGTCGACACATTTTTGCTACCTCACTTGGCTCTTGGGATTGGAGAGCTGCAGAATGAGCTGTGTATTGTGTACTGCTTGAATTCAAGTGTTTGACCTTGCAGTGGTCCCTCGTGATCAATTTTTAAAGCCTGTTTCAGTTTAAATGCCTAAATTTCAGTTCCAACATGTGTGAAATTATTAGTTATTAGTAATTCATTGCACAAAACTAAATTAGTTGCTTGTTCTGTTTTAAAAGAGGTATTATTGTTGTAGTGTTGTATTTGCAGTGAAGACAATGGGGACCCTATAGAACTTGCAAAAATGAATTTTGTTGTGGAAAGATTAGATTCTTAGGGATATTTTTTCTTTCCAGACTGAGACTTTTGAACTGTGCGATAATGGTGGCAGTGCCAAAGAGAGAGAGCCTATAGCCATTTCTGAGAATCTGTCTGAAGAGTGTCCTAGAAGCCTGACGGAATCGGCGCAGAATGCAACAAATACCATCACGTCAAACTCGGAGTTGGCATGCAATGAGATATTTATGTCGGGGACAGAATGTAAGACTTTTTTTAAATAACTCTTATTGGATTTGTAAGACTATTCCAACTACAGTTGCAGAATTTAGTAAAATTAATTAACATTTTTTTACTTTAATCTTTATTGTAAGATGCAGTTGAATGTTTAGTGATATTAAGCTTAAACCCCAGTTTTACTGTATTTTCAGCCTAATATATTGTTAGTATAGATAATAGAAATACGATGCGGGTGTTACATGGATATTATAAGGTCCATATTTAATTAAAATATTTTCTTTTCCAGTTCTTTCTGGAGGGTTTGATGACCAAATTGATTATCTGGAGCAATTTGGGTCATCTACAGTAAGTATGTTCACCGGAAAACAGATTTTAAATTGTGGGTAGACTGTTCTTAGTGTGCTCACAATTGGTGTTCATAAGGCTTGCCCTCATTACTTGCAAAACTGAAGTTCATATCAAGGTAAGACTTCAAAAATGTGTCACTGGACTTTACATTACTGAACCTTTTGGTGTACCCAAATTAGCCGAGTTATGATACTTGAACATGCAGAAAAGTGGGTGCAATTAACTTATTTTTTGCAGAGTCCACTTTTGCTTTTTTTCCATCTCTTGGGACTAAAATCCCAGGATCAGAATGTGTTGAAAACATCTTTTGTTTGCTTTTTCTAATACGCTAGTGACAGGATATTTTAAATGCACAAACCTTTTGTGGTTTATGCCTTGCATTACACTGGTAATTCAGGTGCTGAAATGGTGAAAGTTTAAAAATTGAAACACTGGTTAATGAGTTGGGACTGTGGTGATACGCATATAATTTCATCATTTTATTGTGATTTTTTTTTTCCCCATTCAGTTCAAAGAATCAGCCTTGAGGAAGCAGTCGCTGTACCTGAAGTTTGACCCTTTGCTTAGAGAGAGCCCCCAGAAATCTGCTCCCCGATATGCAGAGATGAGCGGAGTTCAACTCCCACTTCCTCTTGCATCTCGGTATGGATCTTCCTGTCTGAAGCACAAGCAGCTTAAATGGGTGATCTGTGCTCAATAAGCAAGCAGACGTCTTTTCGTCTCTGTTCAAACTATTCAATGTCAAGATCCAAAACAAGGCTGTTGAGGAATTCTTTGCATTCTTTTATACCTACTCAGTAGATTAAAGCGGTGTTTGGTTTGCAGGATGGAGGCACTAAAGGCTGGAGCTGAGAGCATGCAGAAGACTGAAGACAAGCACGAAGGACTCAGCTTTCTTGAAAGCTTCCCAACAACAGTAAGTGTTCTTTAACATTCATGCTCATCTTTCTTAGGACAAATTTAGTTCTGTCCCAGAATGAGCTATGGGAAATTAGCTGCAGGAAAACCTGAGTGGATAATGTAAAGTGTGATTATGTTTTGGCTGCCTTGACTTGTGGCTTCCTGCATGCAGGTTTAGTTTTCTATTGGTTTTTTTTTTCTGCTTCAGTAGGGTGCTTAAATACCTTGTCTGGCAAAAGAACAGCACTATGGCTGTGTATTCATGTGTGAAGCACAGTTACATCATTTTTTCCTTGGCTCGTGATCTGCATTATTTAATTTGGGAGTTCTGATCTCATAAAGTACTTTTTTTGACAGAATGTAGACCTATAAGAACTCATCTGCTTCAAGTATCTGGTGAAAGTTTAGTTTTGTCAGTGGCAAGTTTGTGAACGAATCTTACACTAGCTGATCTGTTCAGGTTGTGAATGTTTTCTCCCACTAAGGCTGCCTCTCTAGCAGCCTTGTGCAATCTAAATGTTTCTGCAGGTGCTCATAGTAATGTTGACCAAAGTATGTGGTTTACAAAATGCAGCCTCAGTCTTACTACACAGTCATGTTCTTGCTGTTATGTCTGTCACTAGATGTCTTAAACTGCCAATAAGTTTTTTTAATGTCAAGTTTTTAAACGGAAAGTCCAAAGACAATGGGTATGGCAAGACCTAGTTCTTCTTCAACGTAGAACTTTTTAGAAGTTTAGATTGTGGATTATAACTACATGTAATTTTTTTTTTTGAGCTTGAACAATGCTGCAAAGAAAGTGCCTTAGATATAAACGTAATTGTACCAATATAGTTCAGGTGGGGAGCTGCGTCAGCATGCATAGGCTGCAAAGGAACAAGTAAGAGGTTTATTCCCTGCTGAAAAGGAGAAGAAAGAAAACAACGTTTCGGCAGTGGAGCCTTCTTCAGGTGACACCATTCTTCTCTTTTCAGCATGGAATAAACCTATTACTTGTTCCATTGTACCAATGTGATCGTTTTAGTCATGGTTTTTGGACAGTTGGCACTTCTGTTTGATTTGAAACTTTTCTGGCAGTTGACCAGCGTCGGTTATAAAGGTGATTTTATTTAGTTCTATGGTTTTTCTTTCTAGGAAGCAGATCCACTGGCTTCCACAGGCCCCAGTGCCTTAGGTTCTTTAGTTCCTGACTTCCCTCTTCCAGGAGCTGGTGAAGATGCCATTTTTGATGTTCTGAAATACAGCCAGAAAGACATGGATGCTGCCATTGAGAGAGTCCGCCTGGAGGTAGGAATCTTTTGGTCCCATTGAAATGCAGAAGTCATGCCCCGTCTCGGCAGGTTTCTTGTGATGGAGAATGAGCCTCCTCATGAGGGTGGAGCATGTCCCCTTCCTCCAGAGGGACACAACTAAACCAAGTGACTCAACCCGGAGTGGGCTGTTGTGCAATAGCTCAAATACAACACCACTCCCCTCCCACCTTAAAATGTATAAAAATTAGGTTACATCAGAATTTATATATTCAATATTTTTATTTAATTTTATGTAGTACTTTAACATGGGTGTAGCTTGTGGGTTTTGTATCTTTTTGGTTCAGTGCTTAAGCCCTTTCATCTCCTTTCAAGTTACGTGTAGTGATACGGCTGGCTTCACAACAGAGTCTTGCAATCAGCATGTGCCTTTTCGAAAGGTGTTTTTTTCTGGGTGTTTGTGCCTGGCTTATTCAGTAAGTCTTTTGAATAAATTACAATCTGTAGATACTGGATTGATAAAGGTTAATTCCATGCTTAAAATACATGTTAGTGAAGCTGTTTTTTTTACTTTTTAGTGTGAAGTTAACCTTTATTAGTTTTGTCCTTCTAGTTGGTTCACAAGCTAAAATTCTAGTATTTTATATACTCTGTATTCAGACACTTGTTTTTCTTATTTCTACCTATAGTAAAGGAATGTATCAAAGCTAATTTTTATACTATTCGAGTATTGCACAGATAAAATTCTCATTTACTTTACCTGCACCCAGCTAACCAATCCAGCATCATTTGTTTGGTTTTGGATGAATTTAGTGTAGCCACATGGACTGCCACATAGAAGGATGAAGGTAAAGATATCCACTTTCTCTTTAAGGTGAAGGACAAAGAGTGTGAAATTGCAGAATGGCAGGACAAATATGAAAAACTACGTATAGATTACCAAGAAATGGGGTATGTATGTTCTGTAATATAACTAAATATGTTTTAAATATTTTTAAATCTCCATAAACTAAAGTCATTTGTTTTTTGTTTAGGAAAATCGTGTCTGGTTTTGAAGCAACAGTAGCTCAAATTATGGGTAAGTTCAGTTTTTTTTATTTACTATTTAAATAAAAATTACTGTTATGTAGGAGTGCATAACATGGCCCTTCAGTGAATTTAATTTGACCCTTGGTTTTTTTGTGAAAAGCTGATTGAGGACCACCAGCTAAAGGGTTTTTAGAATGTATTGAATAAACACTACACTGCCCTCTACTGGAAACTTGCTTTCACTATAAACTGTTCAAGGCTAGGGGCTCAAGTGTAGATGGATCTGCAAGTCAGACATGTAGACATGACAATTGGCAGACATTTTGGATTGTCTTATCCACAAGTTCCAGCAAAAATTGATTTTGAACACAGCTCAGTTCAGAGTGTAGTGACATTTGTGTGAAATTAATTCTGTTGCTGTGGAATACATGGTAATTGTAGTGCTGATTAAGATTTAGTGATGGAAATGTGGACTAAAAGACTCTTATTTTGTGCTGTTCCCACTGATTGCAAAGAAGTCCCTGGTACAGTGTGCCGTTATCCATGGGGCAATGGAGACAGCCCAAGAGCATCATAGGTTATGTTAGAACCACTGCAGCAGATGCCCAGTACTTTCAAGGAATAAATGCAGGATTTAAACTTGCAGTGGGATGAATGGTAGTTGTATTTCTGTTTCTTATATTATGGAGACAAATGGCTTTATTCATCACTTAAAGAAGCACATATGGAATCGGACTGCTTTGCTGAAACATTACCACTGTTACTACCCACACAAGGCCTCCTGGTAGGTACTTAAAAGTGAACTGCAACACTACTTTGCAATTCAAGCTCTATTGTCCCCTAGGGGAAATTTGTTTTACGGCACAGTCAAACATAACACAATGACAAATATCATCAAAAGGGAAGAGAATACGGTAGTGTTACAAGAGACAAGGTAGTTACTTTGCATTAAGAGTGTGATTGCAGTGGGAATGAAAGATTTCCTGAGTCTGTTGGTTTTACACCTGGGGGCAGAGAGGTGTCTCCCAGATGGGAGAAGTGAATTCGCAATGGAGGGGGTGAGGCACACACTTTGTTTCGGGGTAAGAAGGAAGCAGAATTTAGCGCATTTCAAACCACAATGAAAGTAAAATGTACCCATAATTTGGAGATTTTATATCACAAAATAGATTGCATTTCCAGTTATGCACAGTACCATATTGCCGTTATTGTCTGCTATTCAGAATGAGGAAACGAAACATCTGGTGAGGTGAAGCAGCCCAATTACATGGTAAACAAGCAGGGTTTTTATCCACTAGAAATATTGCTTTTGACTTTGAGACAGTTTTGCCGACAAATACTACCATTAACTTTGCATTCAGATCATGCTGTAACATTTCTGCACTGAAATGTCTGCTGCACAACCTGAACTTATTCACTAGTGCAATGGAGTGACTAGTGAGCAGGAAGGGCCAGTTTTACATCTCAATTGTCAAACTCTCTCCCATGGCGAGACTAGGGGTTTTTGTTAAACAAGGTGATCATACAAGTATTTTCGTAAAGTTCACAATTTTGTGCTTAAATCAATTTCTATACAAAGATTTTTTGGTACTGAGACTAAATGCTCTGAAATATGAGCTGTGGTTCCCCTATAAAATTCAATGAAATGTCCTGTTATTCATTGGTGAACTTCATTTGTGTGCATTCTCTGTATCATTGGGATTTAAAGTTTGAGCATCGGTGCTGCATGTAATGTTCTTTATCACACAAAGTCAGGTACTTTAGCTGAAGTGAAATATTTTGCAAAATTAAATCTAAACCTCACTGCAAGAGAAGGAAAGGAATGTATCCATGATGGAAGACACCTGGGTGACTGATCTAGATGTTTTAGACCTTCAGTTAATTATTTTGAATGATTCACACATGAAAGTATAGGGGAGCAGAAGACTGGTGCACACATTTGAAGTAAAGCTAAAACTGTTCACGAGTCAACTGAAGAGATGACAGCTAATGCACTTTAGAACTGTGTTTCCTGATGCACAGGACTGCTATTGCCATGCATTCTTCCTGGAAGACCTGTAGGAAGATTTGTTTGAGTAGGTTGACACATTCTGTTGAACAAACAATGTATAGTTTGTGCTGAGCCATCTTGTGCATCTTGAAGTAATTGAACTCGGTCCACTGCTTCAATGAGAATTACCTTAGTTTTAGCAGTTGGTTGATAACAAGGCGTTTCCTAATCATAAGAGAAGCCAGAGTTCTTCCACTTGAAATGGATCACAGCAGAGAGCAGGAACGACTGGCGATCACCTGGATGCAGTGTTCCAGGTAGTCACAACATTCTTCACCTAGTGTCAGAGAAGCACTTAAATATGTCCCACTTCATACTGTGCAATAAAGTAAATAACTGAAGCATCATGCTAGTTTATTTGCACTTGCTCCTCTGCTTTAAGTCCTACTTTTTATAATGCAACTTAAAATGGTGTGATATGTTTCTAGTCTGTCTTGATTTAAAGGTGCTTAGACACCTTTTACCAACAACTGTTTGAAACAGTTGAACATGTTTCTTAATTTAAAGAATAACTTTAAAGAATAACTGTGTTGATTTCGGTGTTTTTTTTCCAGATGAAGGCCAGAAGCAGAAGGAAGCTGCTAGTTTAGAAATCCAGAAGGCCCTTCAGGAGAAACAGCAGGTCCTTCTGGACTTGAACTCAATGGAAAAGTCTTTCTCCGACCTCTTTAAGAGGTTTGAGAAGCAGAAAGTAGTAATTGAAGGCTACAGAAAAGTGAGTTGGAAACTTTCTTGATAAAATAAGTGGAGAAAAACAAGAGGGGTTTCTTCATAAACAGTTCTTTGTGGTTTAAGGTTTTATGAAATCTTGGTGTTTAGCTCGTAAGGATTTTCTTGTGAAGTCATCCTAAAAATCACTTTAGTAATTTACGGATTATGATTGATGTGGTATGTACTGACCATTTTTTTTTGTATCAGTTCTTCCTCACAAGAAAATTCATTTTGACAGCTTTTATCTAGTATTTGCTGCATACAGGTCAGCATATACAATGGTTGTGTTTTTAATATAATCTCTGATGGGTAATGGAAATGGAACAAAAGGATTTAATGACATCTGAAATGTCTCCATGCTTCCAGAATGAAGAAACGCTGAAGAAATGTGCTCAGGACTACTTGGCAAGAATCAAAAAGGAAGAGCAAAGATATCAGACGCTCAAGGCACATGCTGAGGAGAAGATAGGCCTGTAAGTGTTACTAGGTTCTAAGTTCTATGGGGATTATTACACAAATTGCTTCAAAACGGCAGTAAACTACATCACTTCATAGGTATTCTGGCCCTCGTAATCAGCCTTGAGTTGAGTGGTCTTAATTTGACATTCATTTCACAGTTTTGTGACAAAAGTAGCTAACACTGCCCTTCTGTTCAGCAGAAAGACCACTGGGGTTTAGAAACCAAATGAAACTTTTCATGAAGTAGTAATGCACCATAAATGTTTTATGTGCTTAATGAATAAGTATCCCGAACAGATGTTTCTGCTTGGTTTCAGTGCCAATGAAGAGATTGCCCAAGTGAGATTAAAGCTGAAGGCAGAAACAGCAGCTTTGCAGGCACAGCTGCGCCGGGAACAGGTGAAAATCCAGTCGTTGGAGAGGAGCCTCGAACAAAAGGTACGTCGATCGAAGTTGACTAGTCTGTAACTTCTACCTGCTTAGAGCAAGGTTACCAGGAGCATGGGGAAAGTGGATATTCTCTTTTATGCCTGTACCAGCGTTAAACCCTTCAGTCTTAATTGAGACGAATGAGTTTTGATGTGCATGACTTATTTGGACTGTAAGAATGTCTCAGTGGGCTGTTAATTTGGAGAGGGCAGTAGAAACTTTCCATAACCTAATGTCTAGTCAATGAGGCACACTTTTTTTTAAAACGGCTGAAGGCATTCAGTTCTTTTCATGGGTACTTTAAAAATATTGATTTGCAGTGTTTACTATTAGCAAGAATTGAGATTTTTATACATCTGTCAAAAATGAGAATGCCAATGAATCTCAATGCTATCTCCTAGTACTTCTAGACATTGAGTAGTGTCATAGTTTGACAGAACCCAAGATGCTACGATGCTGGCAGTCTCTCACCAGAGATGCAAGAGTGTGATGTACACTTTGTTTTAGTGGATACTCTGACCTTCTTTGAAAATTGCTAAAAACTTTTAATTTTTTTAACTAAATGAGCTAAGAATCTTAACATTTTTCCAAATTTATAAAGCAATATCTTGTCAAAGTAGCCCCAGAGAGAGTTTTGGTACTAATTTAGTTGACAGTTGTGTAGATTACAGAAAAATTGTATTGTCTAAATTTCTAGGTATTTTCCTCATCTTAAACCTCTAATTGCTTACACTTTGGAAATGTGTGCTGTCTGGTCAATCACTTGTTCCAGTATGTGAGTAAGCAGAAACCCTGATGCATTGAAACCAAGTGCACTTAGCCTCAGGAGCTGCTTTTGATCTCCAACTGCCTCAGTGTGTCCTGCCCACTCCACATAGTACCTTAATGCCTTGGTTGATGAGGCATCATTTGGATTTGACGCTGATTGTGTAGTAGGACTCATCCCTACCCTCCCAAGTCTGTCACACTATGGGTTGACCAGCAGTAGTGCCACATTCACCTACATGCACGGTTTTAAACCTTTTAGCATTACATGTTATGACCCTGATCTAATGTTGCTTGATGTATCCGTGGTCACCACCTCTATAAGACTTTTTGAAGCTTAGAAAAATTTAAGATAAAGAACTAGACATTTCTGGAAAGATGAGGACTTTTTGCTTGAAGAATCACTTTGACAATCTGGGAATTTGCAACTGATCAGTGCCAATAAATATATCAACATTAAATGTTTTATTAATCTTTATTATTATCTCTTAATAAACCTATCTTTCCCAATGAATTCTCCAGTTAGTGCTGGATATCCCATGTGTGCATTAACAGTCATGTTTGCTTTTAAAAATATTTACAATTGTATAATTTTTCTTTCACAGGAAAAAGAGAATGAGGAACTCACCAAGCTTTGTGATGAACTCATAGTGAATGTGCAAAAAACCTGAGACTGCTATTAACATGATTCATTTGTTCTGTTTTCTTTGTCTGATCTATTTGTTTTTATAAATGTTGTAGATAATTCTTTGTTAATAGAAATAAAGCAACAATGCAGGATCTGCTGACTTACTGCTAATGAGTATTATGTTACTCAGATATTAAACCTGTGGGTCTCGGAAATTTAAAGCAAATTTTTAAACTTACATTTTCTTCCTACATCTAATTACTTTCATTTTGCATGTAAGAACATAAAGATTCAAGAGAAGGTCATTCATCTAGCTAGTTTGGTTACTAGTAAGCATTTGATCCAAAGATCTAATCTAGCCATTTCCTGAAGAAAGCCAGGTTACAGGTTTTGACAGAACAGCGGAGTTGCTTATTCCATATTTCCACATCCCTTTGTTTAAAGAAGTCCCTTCTGTTCTTTGTTTGAAATACTTTCTCTTGCTTTCTGTGAGCATTTAAGTTTGTGTTTAATCGAGTCCAATTCTTTGTGACTTTAGTGTGCCAGGCCTGTCTGTCAACACCTGCTTCTCTGAGCTCTTGCAAATTCAAATTCATTACTGCAGTAGTACTATCTTTCCATCTTAACCACTGCCGCCCCTTCAGTCTTTCCTAACATCAGTTGTCTCCAGTGAATCCTGTCTTTGCATTATATGGCCAAAGTATTTGAGTTTGTTTTACTATCAATCCTTCCAATGAACTGTGTTTATTTCCTTGAGTATTGACTGATTTGATCTTTGTGCAATCTAAGGATCTCTCAATTTTCTCCAACACCACAGTTCAAAAGCATCGTTTTTATGACGCACATCCTTACTTATAGTCCAACTCTTGCATCCAAAAGTTACTACAGGGAAGACCACAGCTTTCATACTGCAGATCTTTGTTGACAATGTAATATCTTTGCACTTTAATATGTTATCCAGATCTGCCATAGCTTTCCTCCCAAGAAGCAAGCGTCTTTTGATTTAATGGCTACAATCACCATCTGCTGAGATTCTTGAGCCCAAGAAAATAAAATCTGTCACTACCTCCACTTCTCCATATGTTTGCAATGGATTAATATGGGCCGTTGACATAATGTTTTTTTTGTAACCAATATTCTAAAATGAAGCCTTTGTCCACACTCTAGGCCTAAGTAATTGTTTTTGTAATTGGCTTGCTTTATCTCTGACTGAATGCCTTGAGTTTGCTCATTGTCAATTTATTTTCCAACTTTCAAATGGCAGCTGATGCTCGCTCATCCATCCATTGAAAACTGGGAGATCACTTTTTAACTTTTTTCTGTGTTCTTATTATACATAGGACTCACTCAGTCTGTCACCTGTGCTTTTACCTTTGGCTAGCTAAACCATCCCTGCAATGTTGGGTGTACTACAAGTTTTCAGTGCAATATGGTGAGGCCTGGGTACAGTATGTACTTTGCAGTAGTCTTTCTGGAGCCTAATCACTTTCTTGTGTTAATATCAGTAATGATAAAGAATAAAGAACCATTCTTTTAATTTCTATGCTGAGAAATAAGTGTTTTTACTCTTGAGCTGTCTTTAAGAGTTTCCACTATCTGGCTTGTACTGTATATGAATGACAAGCCTGATGAGGCCGATGGTTTGGGTCAAAAAATGAATTTTATTCTGAAGCAGGGAATACACATGGAGTTGGAGAGAGATCCTTAGTCATTTATCCAGGATAGTAGTAGTACTATTGTGATGTCCACCTGGTTAAGCAGCCTAGCCCTCAAAATTTTACAAAATGTGTAAAATTAAATGCATTTCAAGTGCATTGAAGTGTTCAGGCATTGTACCATAACTAAACATTATTGTGTAGATGCAGACATGCTGTCCAGATGTTTCACACATCAAACTTAAAAGTAAAGAGTAAAAGGTTCAAAGTTGAGTGGCTGTTGTAGGCATTTGACCCAATATGAAATAGGCTAGTATTGGCCAACCTGAAGAATGGTGACTGCCTGATACCTTCCGTATCGAAACACTTAAATGAAGAAAAATTATTTGAGACTTATGAAAAACCTTTGCAATGTAGACTAGACATTTCCATTTTGAACACTTCCAAAAAGGTTGCAGCTTTTTGCCTTATAGCCTGACCTTGTTGTGTCTCTGAAGCCATGCAGGACTGGTTATGGTCAGAACAGGGGTGGAAGACCTCCAGGGAAAAGCAGGCAGGTGCTGGAGGACCACGAGGTGATATTCCTCCAGAATTTGCAGACGTCTGCTGCAGTATAGTGACTGCGGGGACTGTACTGTAGGCCTTGCTGTGGATTAAATAGAAAACCATGAGCTTGTAGGTCCTGTTGTATTACCTTTTCACCCATCCGTCTTCTATTCCCTTCTTCCAATTCAGGGGCGTGGGGGAGCTGGAGCCCTGGCAAGCAACAGGCTCAAGACAGGGCAGGCCCTGGGTGGGATGCCCATCCTCCGCAGGGCAGACAAACGCCCACATCCAGGGCCAATTTTCCCTGTTTTTGCCAATTAATCTGCCAGTATGTTTTTGGACTGTGTGAGGAAACTCCTCCCACTACCTAATTCAACTGCTTGTCTAAATTGAGTTAGACTCTTGCTAAGGTGAAAATTGGAAGAGACCTGTTGTTCAGCAGCCTGTGTTAAACCAAGGTTTGACTTGATAGTCATTAAAAATCCCATGATACTTTCTGGAAGCAGATGAATCCAAGGGTTACTAGCTAAACCCCTTTTCCTGGCTAATTTCCCACCTCAGTTTCACGGGCAAAGCATTTACTCTTTACCAACAGCCGTGTAGTGGGGCTGCTGGCACAGATTAGCTGCTGTGTATCGCTCAGGTAGGCCCTGGTTCTGCACCTTGGTCTTGGAGGAAGTGGGTCCAATTCTGTCCTGCCGGCTTTGGGATGTCAACGGCAATATGTAGTACCCTCCAGGTTTATCCATATATACTTGCATATTCCTTTAGTGTCATTTGCATAGGAGTGAGGGGACATTGGTTGTTTAGTGTACAATGTTTCTATAGTCACCTAAAACAAATTAGGGCACTATATTAAATTACAGGTTGTGTGTGTCTTGTGATAGACTGTTGTTTCCTGCTGGTTGCAGTCTTGCTTGTGCTTTATGCTTTCAATCCTGGACTCATAAGTCACAGCATAAAACCTTGACAGGAATAAATGGCTACTGATCAGAAAAGGGTTTGTTGAAATACAGCAATGTTTCAGTCAAATATTTACAGTCCCATTGCCTTTACCATGGAGGGGGTGCGACTCCATCTGATTTAGTATCATGTGCAAAGTTAAGTAGAATTCTGAAAGCACATTTTTTGCCACATGGTGGCAGTAGATGACAAGTCATCACAACCAGCTATATTGTTCAAAATGAAAAGGTTTTACACAAGATCCCTTTTAGGTAGAAAAAAGGCTTCTTCCTTTGTTCTTCAAATGTACATATCGTCCTGTCAGTCCTTGAACGAAAATGTTTTTGGTTCCCTAAGTTAGGTTAAACAGAGGGTTTATTGTCATTGACATGACTGAGGGTGCAACTTCTGTTAAAATTGTTTAGAAATAAGAAAGTTCAGAAATGTGCTCATATGGGACAGAAAGTAAGGCAAGACCAAATTAACCTGGTATTTGTACTGGTATGAAGGTATAATCACAATTTCCACTGCCTGACCGGTTCTGACAACATTTAAAGCCAGTCTTTATCCACCTGCAATGCGACTTACCTGTCAAGACAGCACGGCGTCCTTTCTGAGAAGCAGTGGAACTAAACATTTTTAAAACAAAAAGCAAACTCTTTGCGATTGTAAATACAATAGCTGAAAATGAAATCAAGTGGGTAGGTGGTGAAAGTAAAAGTTCACCTAACTTTCTTCTCCATTTTATTATATCTATAAAGTAGACCTGAAAAGAGTACGTATTTAAATGTTTTAAGTTGATCAATAAGTTCCGGTATATTATGTGATGCTGATTTTGTTTTTCTGTCATAGTTTCAGATATGTCTTGAAATGCAACCGAAATGAGACCAAACTTTTGGATTTCTTAAAACCCCCTTGCCAGTTTAAGAGGGGGCTACCGATCTGCCACTAGAGTACGGTATACGACCTCTAATTACTCATGAATAGCGTCACTACAGGTGATTGACTTAATTATGATACGTGGTAAAGGGTGTAGAACCTTCTCACATGGGAGCAATTTGATTAAGTACAGTGCGTGCAAGTGGCTAGTGGTGGCTGGTTTTGTTTTTGGTGTGCATGACCTGTAACTCATCTACAGGAAGTTCAGGGTCTTGTGGCCATTAGGAGTTTTTGAGCAAGCAGATGCTTGGCAAGGCCCAGGCCAGTCATAGTGCCTTAAGTGCACTTTTTTATCTGTTGCGTATTAACAACAACAATATAGGAAAGTTCTGTGGATTTGAAGCTCATTTTCTGCCTACAGAACTATCGTGACAAAAAGTGTTGTCACTCCAGAGTTGTTTCCTAGTTCAAAATCAAGCAACGACTGTTACTGTGTGTGTGTGGTAGTGAAACTTGGTAAATCCCATGTCTGCAGTGTGAGAATGAAGAAATAATTAAACTGTACACTCCACACTTCTTATTTCCCATAGAAAGAGCTGTCACAGATATAATGGATGAAGTGTCGTGCCTCGCGATTGTTTGATGTGAACCAAACCAAACAAAACCTGGCATTTTCAGTGCGGACAAACTTTAAATCTGTACCTATACAATGGGATCGCGGGCTTAATTTAGTCTGGGGGAGCTGGCATCAGTATCTCCTCACAGTGCTGAAAAACTTTCCACAACACTTCAAATTCAGTTTAACCAAATTAATTTGGTGGTTTTATTTTATTGAACTTTTCCACGGACTTAAGTCTAAACTGTAATTGTCCGCCGAGCACAAGGAGTCTTGCTGTCTGACTGTAATTCTATAATGCAGGGGTTGGCTAGTACCTTCATCCTGTGCAAAATTCTGAATTCAGTTTCATTGCTCAGTGAACATGAGTGTTTATAAAGTTCGGAGTCTACAGATTAGTTACCCCTACCCCCTTGCCTCCTGAAATAGCTATCACATTTGAAGTGATGTGCAGCTATTGCAGGAAACAGTTAATTTCAATCTTAATGTAAATGAAAAAAAACGTCTCTCATTCAGTATTGGATGCCTCTCCATGCTACACTGGCAGCAGCCTTCAGTAACATTCCTGGGTTGTTCTGTGAGCTCTGCTGTGCCTATAAGGTAGCAGATGGATTCCGAGGCACTGAGTGGGAGAAGTGACAGAGAGCCAAGCAACAGATCAAAGGGAAGAGCTGTCAGCTACAGGCTCTAGGTATGAGTGTGTGTGTCTGTGTTTGTCTGTGTGAGCCCTGTAATGGACTGGCGCCCTGTCCAGGCTATATCCTGCCTCATGCCCGGCACTTGCCTGGATAAGCTCCGGCAGTTAGAAGATGCATGGATAGCAGAGAATCCCTTTAGGAAAATAATCAATGAATTGATCAGCAAATGATTGGCATATCTGAATGACATATCCCCATTTTCTCTGGTCATTAAATAATTAGCATAATGTTCAAGCTTGGAATTACCAGGTCAAAACCTGGGGATTTCCCAGATCAATTTTAAACAAATTTTTGAGGTCTGCTTTTCCCTATTGGGAAAACTTTCCTTTTGAACCACACAGCTTGTTAAATGACACTTCAAACTGGCTCCAGTTACAGTTTTATAATTATGATGACCAGCTAGAAAGTGATGGTCCACTAATTACTCAACTCGACCTTAAGTGGGGGATCAATTCATGTCAAACCAAGAGGGGCGGTGTGGTTAAGGATCTGTGGCTGGAAGGTTGCCGGTTGCCGGTTCGTATCTCGCTGCCAGCTGAGGAATCCTACTCCGTTGGGCCCCTCAGCAAGGCCCTTAACCCCAACTGCTCCGGGGCGCCTTTTAAATGGCCGACCCTGCGCTCTGACCCCGAGCTTCTCTCCCTGTCTGTGTGTCTCATGGAGAGCAAGCTGGGGTTTGTGAAAAGACAAATTCCGAATCCAAGAAATTGATCTTATCTTATATATAGAAAACACCTGCTGTTCAGAGGCACTTCTGCTCACTTGTCTTTGGTAGAAGGGAGGAAGTTTATCTCCAGGGGCAAAATAGGACCAGGTAAAGGTTTATTCCATGCTGAAAGGAAAAGAAGAGATGTGTTTCAGCTGTGGAGCCTTCTAAAGGTGTAAAGAAGAGCAAAAAAAAAAAACAGAGACACCGGATACACCTAATATACCTTTACCTGTTCCTTTGCAGCCTACGCATGCTGATGCATCTACAGTACCTACTGTAAGCAAAATAGGTCACCAGCAGAACGTGGCTATTTTCAGTCAAGCGCACCTCTTATAACTGAACATTCCCATTCCTCTTTTCTCAGAGCTTTAGTTTTATATTCCTTTTTTATGAATAACCACCTCCTGGTGCTCCAGGCCAAGCTGACAACTGTAGATAATTTTTTTATCCTCTCTAGTTTTGCTTTACCCCATTTGTATTGTCTCTGTGCCTACAGTATGGTGCGTTTTTTCCAATTGTACAAAAAGTATCAATGATCCCATTTACCCACACCTGGAGATGAACAAAGTACACTGGGTGGGTTCACCCGCAAGCTCATTTAGAAAATTGGAAAAAAAAATGCATTGCTTTGTACTTCCATACTGTAAAACTACTAATATAAGCAATAAAGTACTTTCAGACGTGTAGTAAATTACAGCCTTGTGCTCCAAAACCCATGCATTTATTGCCAAGGTGCTGTGGTTGTGTTCAACGCAGTGAAGCTCGGTCTTCATTAAACCCCTTTCCAGGCTCTTACGCTGCCAGTGTCATTGAGCCGACAAAGGCTCACAGATCAAGGCAGTGCAGGTCCTTTCCTCTGTGCTCAATTTTAATGTAAAAAGGATTATCGACAGATTTTGAACTTTTTCGAAGGTTCGCTGTAGGGTTGCGGGCTGCTGTGATGGATAATGTTTGAAGATGACAGGATGCAAAAGCGGTGAAGTATCTGAGTGTATCTAAGGCTGACTTCTAAAGAGAGGCAAAAACCCACCAAAGACATCCTTCTGTTCTTTTGGGTCCAAGAGGACTGCGGGGTGAAGCAGATGAGGAAAAAAAGAACTTTTCTTTTCAGCTCAGGACTTTGAAACATTAATTGAAATCAGATCCATGGGAGTTCAAGCAAATCAAGTCCTACATGAAATTCTGCGTTCTGGTAAAAGTGCCGAAGTTCATTGTTTTACTGTATGTACGGTACCTTAAGGCATGAAGCCCCAGTCAATGCCTATATGTGACTTTATTTAGTCCTTTAATGCAACTACTCAGAATTTACCCTCTGTTAAATGACCCCAAGAAAGTTGTTGAGCCCTTACACAAGCAGCAGGGGCGGGAAAACAACACCTAAGGTATTCTACTTAAATGCCAGATTTGTAACTAGCATCCATGCCACAAAATTAGTAACAGGATTCCACAATAGGGGAGGTACAGTGACAGTTTTTCGTGTGGGTTTTCTCCAGATGCTCCAGTGTCCTCCCACAGTCCACAAACATACCGGTAACTTAATTCGCTTCTGTAAAATTGGCCCTGGTGTGAGTCTGTCTGTCTCTGTGTGCCCTGCCATGGACTGGCGTTTTGTCCAGGGTGTATCCTGCCTTCCACCTGTTGCTTGCCGGAATTGTCCAGCTCTCCCACAACCTGGTGTTAGATAAAGTGGTTAGAAAATGGGTGAATGGTGAATATATAGTACACACAACAACAATTTTTCATGCTTTTGACATGCCGTTTCATTATTCATGTCGAAACTGAATTTGATGAGGTCTTACAGGGTATGATATAATGAGGGGAGCCGTTGCAGCATGTCCGATCTCAGGAGCTAGTCAAAGTTTGGCCGGGTCAGTACTGGGTTAAACCAGTCCACTGGGTAACACTACACCACAACTGTACAGTGAACTGGGTCAGTTGCTGCAGAGACGGCCAGGAAAGGCAGCTGCTGCTGTGAGTGGAGTGTGTTGGCCAGTAGGTGGCGCTCGTCCATCTCCACCAGAATTCCTTATACAATGTCCATGTATGGAGACCAGGGATACTGTGCTGTGGGTATTGTTGTCCTTCGGTTTGGGAGCTTAACTGAGGTCCTAACTAGTTGGCTATGAAAGATCCCATGACACTTCAGTGTAAAACAAAATACACAAACTGCGGGTCATTTACAACAGCAAGGCTGAGGGGGCTGTGTCTGTGGAGAGTGTGGAATGATGTGTCCATCACACAGACATTTAGTGCTTTGAATATTTGAAATAAGTAATATGCTGTCAATATGGAGAAAGGCCAGGCACATTGAATGACATGTTTATGAGACCCCACATCCTGCAGGCTCTGTTCCTGCTTCCTGTGGGATGGAAAGATTGCTCAGTTTCAAAACAAACAACCTGTTTAGACTTTTCTTTTTGACACAAACAGGCTTATGCTACAGGAAGTGTGCCAATATCCACTCAGACACTAAATGTAAATATGCTTTGTGTGAGCAATTAGGGCTGTTGGGGCAATTAAGGCGTTATTAAGATGCTACCACAAAAGGAGGACCAGAGTGTACAGTAAAGTGGGCTGGAAGAGTTTAGAGTTTCTGTCTACAGTTCTTCTGTTTCACTTGTTTGAACTTGGTTTGTATAATCTGGCAGTTTGAATTTCACAGGACCTGGACATTCACAATTAAACATTTTGTAAAAATACAAAAATATTTTCAAAAGCCTAAAGCTTTTTAGGTGTTTATGTTACACATCATTTACATCTTGTAGACATTGTGCTGAAACAATTAAAAAGACAATTTGAGGATACCTACAGCAGTTAAAAGAGCAGACATTAAATCAGGAGTTGGTATGTTAAAATGATCCAGGAGGTTTTTATTTCGAATAATGTGTTCAGTTTTGGTTACCGAGTTCTAGAGAAGTTATAAGAGCTCTGGAACGTGTCAAGAGAAAAGCAGCTGAATACTGGGATTTAAGGGAACCTCCTTCACTGACAGGCTGAAGGAACAGAACCTCTTTAGTCTTGAACAGAGAAGAGTACAGGAGGACTGTTCCAAGTATGACAAATCTCAAAGACAGTGATAAGGTCAACCCAGCAGATCTCTTCAGAAATAACAGTGACACATGAACCAGAGGACACAAGAGGAAACTACATGGAAGAGCGCAGTAGGCAGTTCTTTACCCAAAGGATTGTGGGAGACTGAAACAAGCTACCCAAACATGTTGTTGAATCTGTCACCATGGTTTCTTTCAAGAAACAGCTGGATGAGTTCCTCATATTAATTAACTACTAACGACCAAACGGGCTAGATGAGCTGAATGGCTTCCTCTTGTTTTTCACCTCTTTTATGTTCTTAAATAAGAAGTAGAAAGTAAAAATGACAAAACTTTATAAACATAAAAATATAATACCCAATGGCCCACCCATAAATTCACATCTGTGTGCACCTCAGCCAGGAAGCTAAAAATCAGTGGCTTTTGAATACAAAGTATTAAATGGAAAGGTTAACTGATTTTCTATGTTAATTCCACATCAAACTCACACCACTCCAGTCTGGGTAAGAGTTAAACAAGTGGAATCAATGCCTAAGATTCACTTCTGCAGCTTGGCGAGACCTTTACTTTATATATTGTATGTATCTCATTCAGCATGAAATATTCTTGCTCTGCCTCTTACCTGTGGTGTGCGTTAATAATTGTATTTCAGGGTTTATTTACCTTCTTTCTTTCAACTTCAGTAAAAGGCTTGTTTTTGGTACTGGACATATTTCAGGAACATTAGATTCAGTCATAATGCATTTTCCAAATTGAGAAAAAGTCATCTATAGCAGGTTGTTTCCCAGCCCTGATTACTGAGAAATATATATATTATATAATATTATATATTATATAATTTAATTTTTTTCACATTCTCACTTTGAACTCTGGTGGAATAAATTCTGAATGCCTGGGAAGAGCTGGATGCTGATGTAGAGAGGTCTATTGTATATTTTGATAATAGACATCAGCCATTATCACCTGCAACTCACAACTGAAAACCCACTGAAGCCCAGCAGGTGTCAGCCTGGTCTGTATGTGGAAGTGAGACCTCCTAAGAAAAACTAAGGCTGCTGCTGGAAGAGGTGTTAGTAGGGCCAGTAGGGGGGCGCTCACCCTGTGGTCTGTGGGTTTCCTAACGCTGTAGTATAGTGACGGGGACCCTATACTGTAAAAAAGGTGCCACCGTTCGGATTAGGGAAAATACTGAGCTGTCATGGGCAATATGCATAAAAGATTCTGTTAATAGAAAAAGGTTTTCTCAGGAAAAAAACAAAACGCTAAAAAATGCTACATCTCCAATCCGTTTATTTCATTTTCAAGTTAAAACTAGTGTGTGCACAGACTCTAGCCAGTCTAAACATGGTCACCCAATGCTTTACAAACTAACTTGTGGTTTGCATTTTACTCTTAAATTAAGAACTGAGGCCTATATGTACTCCCTTCGATCTCAGTGCCGGGGTTCACTCCACGTGGAACTTGAAAGCACTGTGTGTGTGACAGACTTTGACAAACTCACAGTGTTTAAGCAAACAGTTCCCATCTGTACTCCACGTCTGTCAACACAGATCTCTCACACACTTTCTAAACATATTTTTTTAAGGTTCGAGATATAAACAAAGTTGGCTTGCAGCTATGTCTGTTTCTTTTCTTCTGGCGCGTTGTTTGACTGTGTAGAATATCTGAAGTGCTCTTAGGAAAGATGTCCCAAAGTGGATTTTCTGCCTTTGACGTTCAAGATCTATCCCAACAGCCTAAGGATATGCTGCTAAACCAAAGCATCGGAGATGTTTACAATCAAGCCCCGAGATCAAACGAAAACAGAAGTATTCGTCCATTCATTTTCTAACTGCTTTATCCAATACAGGGTCAAGGGGGAGCTGGAGCCTATCCCTGCAAGCAATGGGCACAAGGCAGGATACACTAGATGGGACACCAGTTCATGGCAGGGCACACACAGAAACAGCAGGCCCAGTGTTTCCAGAATCCGATGAACCTACCAGTGTGTCCTTGGACTGTGGAGGAAAACACACACACAAGGAAACCCATATGAACACAGGGAGAAAGTACAAACTCCACACAGATAGCACCCCAGGAACTGACCCCAGAGACCCAGCACTGCAAGGCAGCAATATTGACCACTGCACCGCCATGCAGCCAAAAGCCCATAACTATTAATAATAATAATTGCTTACACTTATATAGCGCTTTTCTGAACACTCCACTCAAAGCACTCTACAGGCAATGGGGACTCCCTTCCACCACCACCAATGTGCAGCCCCACCCGGATGATGCGACAGCAGCCATAGTGCACCAGTACGCTCACCGCACATCAGCTATCAGCGGGGAGGAGAACAGTGTGATGAAGCCAATTCATAGATGGGGATTATTAGGAGGCCATGATTGGTAAGGGCCAATGGGAAATTTGGCCAGGACGCCAGGGTTACACCCCTGCTCTTGTCGAGAAACACCCTGGGATTTTTAATGACCACAGAGAATCAGGACCTCAGTTTTACATCTCATCCGAAGGACAGCGTCTGTTTACAGTATAGTGTCCCCATCACTATACTGGGACATTAGGACCCACATAGACCGCAGGGTGAGCGTCCCCTGCTGGCCCCACTAACACATCTTCCAGCAGCAACCTTAGTTTTTCCCAGGAGGTCTCCCATCCAGATACTGACCAGGCTCACACCTGCTGGGCTTCAGTGGGTTGCTAGTTGTGAGTTGCAGAGTGATATGGCTGCTGGCCACCAAATCATTGCACGTTCTGTTCACAACAGTGCAGTATTTTGCTTTATCCTGTAGTGCTGAATAGCACTAGTGAGAGGCTCTGAGTGATGAAGACCTCAGCATTAAATTCACTACCATGGTGTGTGCTCCTTATTAAACCAGAAAAGAAGGCACAAGCAGGTAACAGTGTAGCAAATTTCCACATTTTCAGGGGAGGGTTTAGTGTTAAATGCCTTCCAGGTCCCTGACACCAAGGACAAACTGGGGCTCTTGCACCAGAAGTGGTAACAATGGCTAGCCCCATTGTTAACTACTGACAGCAGTGTCCAGCTCATTTCCTTCACCCTAGTGAAGAGCCCAGTGCCATCCTGACTCAAAACTCAGTCAAAATCTATGTACCTCACAGTACCACCAGGTGGTGTGGCTGCCACACTGTGTTTAGATAATTTAATGTCAGTAAAACTATCAATCCACAAGATTCCGATGAAAGATGTAACCTTTGCTTGAAGAGGTAAAAGCTACCAGACCAGTCCCATAATCTCAATAAACAACCAATGAAAGCTGAATTGGTTCAACAAATGTTCTGTCTCACCAGCGAAAGAAGATGCCAAAATGTTTACTGATGTAATCTTATAGTTTATTATCAGGATTTAAATCACCCAGACTAGGCAAAATGAAAGATTTCAGACAATGTTCTGGTCCAAATAGACCCTAACAATTTAATAAATTAAACAAACATTTTGACAGAGCAGGCGGGAGTATTTCTGTAATGTAGTGCTCCTCTAGACATCTTGCCAAACTCTGTTGAGCTGAAATTGAGGAATTTATTTAAATTTTGTTTATGCTCCTTTTGTTTGACAGCTTTTAAAGTTTTTCATCAGAGCAGCTTATATTTACTTCTGTAAAAAGAAGTAAAACGCATTGCCAAGATCAAACACAGAGCATGATCTTGCTTGTTTTAGACAATTTTGTGTTGCTTCTAAAGGTTTTTCAGTTCATTCTACACATTTCATATGGTCTAGACCTGGATTCAGAATTTAATTTGGCAATAATGGAAGGCTGAGGAATAGAAAGGGTTCATGCAAATTAACCAGGACTGTTCTGTACAGTATACCTCACTCATTTGCTTAACATTATCCAAAAAATGCCACTGTCTAAAGAAAAAATGACACATCTTTAGATTTTAGAAATGAAATGCTCCCACATTCTTCCAGCATGCATTAAATCAGAAAATTATAATTTTGTGACCACTAAACCTCTAAACACAATACTAATACGCATTCATATTGGTATCTATATACAAAGAAACTGGAACACAGAGACTCTGACGAGGTCTGGAAGTTAGAAATCTTTTATAACCTTGTCTGTAATTCCCGAACTAACCCCTAGATGTCCCTGTCAATTTGATAACTACTCTGCTGCAGAACAGGTACAGGTACAGGTACAGTAGATGGTAACCATTTCAACATATAATATTTTTTAGAGAGATGTTATTGGTGCTTGTGAGTATTTTATACAGATCATACTTTTTTTAAGTTAAACTCACTTGGGAATTTATTTATTTCTTATCTACTTAAAATAGTTCTGTTTCCTAGATTAGTGGAATTTACCAGGTATTTACGTCATCATAAACCGAAGAAGGCTCCACAACCAAATTGTTATGTTTCTTTTCTTCTCTTTTTAGCATGGAATAAACCTTTACTTGTTCCTTTGCAGCCTACGCATGCTGACGCACCTACCTACTTGAACAATTTACGTCAACATTCTTTCCGTATAATTTCCACTTACACATTTAAGGGGGCGGTGCAGTGGCTGTGTGGCTGGAAGGTTGCCAGTTCGTTTCCCGTGGCCGGCAGAGGAATCCTACTCCATTGGGCCCCTGAGCAAGGCCCTTAACCCCAGCTGCTCCAGGGGTGCTGTATAAATGGCTGACTCTGCGCTCTGACCCCCAGCATCTCTCTCCCTGTCTGTGTGTCTCATGGAGAGCAAGCTGGGGTATGTGAAAAGACAAATTCCTAATACAAGAAATTGTATATGGCCCATAAAGTGATCTTATCTACATAGCAAATTCTTTAAGATGGGTTATTCACTGCTCTGCAGATACGTGTCCTGAGCACTATAGCTCAGGCAACTCTTGCAGTTCCTCCAGCAGTCCCTGTTCCTGTTCATGCCATAAATATGGAGTACAGTATAATGGAATCCCCAAATTTGTTTTCTATTGTCAGTGGAAAAGTGGGCCAAGATCACTTGAAATGGGCACAATTGAGGTTCAGGGGCACCTGCAACCTACAGACCTCAAAACACGGGCCTGGACAGTGGCAGACAGAGGGGGCTCGAGAACGTTTATGCGTATCTGCTTAGTATTTCTGGGTTTTCATTTAAGACAATGAGCTTATAGTTTCTTTATCGTTTGAATCCTCAATATCTCTCCTGTATATCGTTTTATCATACAGTCATAAATGATCTAAATATGGAACTGTCTTGTTTTGTTCTTTCATGAAGCGATATGCAACCTTCTTCAGGTCTTTTGATAAAGTTTTATGTAAAAATATTCTAAACTTGTAGTCAGTAGGCTGTAGTCAGTTAAAGTAATCAAGTATTTGGATTAAGAACTAACTAATGAATAGAAAACAGACTAACCTAAAATTTTCTGCTGGAATGTCCCATTAAAAAGTAAATCTAGGCCGCCTATATGTCATTTAGTATGGTTGCTTTTTTTACCATCTTATTAATAATTTATTACTATAATGCTTTGATTTTAGAGATTTCATGCAGCACAGTTATCTGTATTAATAACAAAAATGTGTCCAAGTATTTGCACTTAAAATGAAGTACATTTTGTTTGACTGCAGGATTTCTCTTCCTCTTGTGACTGAAAATAACTGATAAACATTGACATCACCCGAAGTTTCAATTATTCTAACTCCATGAAATCACTTGAAAGATGACTGCTATATGAAAAATAGAAATTGGTGTGTTTATACAGCAAAAATCTGCTAAAGTAGGAGAAATGTTCACATATTCATATTCAGGAGAGTTTTGTGCTTGACAAATGGGGTGATGCAATTTTTATAATGTACACAAGTTGTATCTGAAATTCGAAACAGGGGTGATTATGTTCTGCTCAGGCATTATGGTAGCAGTGAAGTTAGTGCTGCTGTCTCAGAGCTCATGGGTTGTGTTTCTGTCTTGTGCCCTGTGGTTTCTGTGATGGCTCTGGGTTAGAGTAGTCCTTGTCAGGAACATGTGGCTTTCTCATCACAGTTGGATACTTTCACCCTTGTTTCAAACAAGCTGCAGCTGTTTTAAAGCCTGTCATGAATTTATAACTGCTTTATCCAATTCGAGGTTGCAGGAGAGCCAGAGTCTATCCTGGCAAGCAACGGGTACAAGGCAGGGTATACCCTGGACAGGGTACCATTTTGATATCAATATGTAAAATGTATAAAGTACCAAACTAACTACAGAGAGGTATGTCTGTAGTATACAAATAAACACTGAAAACATGGGGAACACTAAAATTCTACGACAGAGATGTAAAAATGTTTAATAATACCAACTTGAATATGGACAGCTGAAAGGAGAAAATCTATCAGATGCAGCACAGGTAGCCTCAACCACAAAAGAGCCCCACCGCAGCATGTATATCAAGGAAACGATGAGAGGTCATTACTGCTCAGTGTCTATTTCAGAGGTGTCACTCACTGCAAAGTGGAGGGGTAGAGTGTTTATTTTCTAACAATTAGGGTTCTGTTCCCTTCTTTTTCTACAAACACACACCCATCCACCAGGCACAGGCCAATGGAATACCTTTTCAGCTTCCTCGGCCTTTCCGCCAAAGCAGAGTAGCAGAATCTGTGTGTGTGCGTGTTGGAGGTGGGGGTGGGCGAGTAATTAGACAGCCAGGAGCTATTATGAAGAGCAGTCTTCATGTGTCATCACTTTACAAACTGTCTCTCCCTTCCAGTGTAATGGCTTTGTAATGAGTTTGATTCTTTCGTGATACAAACATCATTAACCACTCCATTGTGATTCTAATCTGTCTGTCAGGGGAGCTGGAAGCAGATCGGCATTTTAAAACAATTCTCCATTATTCTGGGTGGTTTAAATGCTGCCACCTGACTGTGGTCACTGCCTGGCCTCAAAGGACAGACACTGCAGTTTGGAAGCCAGTGTTTTATGTCGTTGGCTCGGCTCTTTGTCTAAGTTTAAGTTCGTTTACAAAAGCTCCACGCAGGACGTTAAGTGCAAGGCTGTGATGGCGGTCATTGTGAACCTATTGTGACCACTTTCTAAGAAACAGGCAACTGATTTAGGAGACAGGGTTTTGTTTTGCGTTGATCCCTCATTTGGGGCTGTGTTGCTATTGCCACTATGTCAGGCCACAGGAAGAGAGGCTGCCATCATTTACAAAATACAGCCCTACCATTAGGCCCAGGCAGGTGCAGAATTAAGCATAACTGTAGCCTTGTTAATTTTCTTAGTCTCGCAAGCCCTTCTTTGTCTTTTCTTTTGGAGAAACTTGGATGTGACACTTTACTTTAAGTGAGTGGAGTTGCACAGGCCAGGAGCAAATGGTCAGTAATAGCATCAGGAGTTTACAAGTTGGAAACTTTAACTTCTATAAGCCTGAGTTTGTTATAGACTTGTTGAGCAGACATTTCCCTCATGTCTTGTAATAATGCCATTCAAGATTCTCGAAAACCTACAGCTGCTCAGTACAGTCCTAACAATCGTAAACTTTGAGTTCACATTTCCTCTTACACAACATATTGACACATTTAATTTCCTAGTGGCTTCATAAAGTAATAGAATTAGTTTACTTCTGCACTGGTCCGTCCACCCCACAATTTAACAAAAGTCCACTACGTAATTTTGCTGGCTACTATAACAAACAGAAGTAACACAAGGGAGCAAGTAGAGATTAATTCAACGCTAAAAAGAAAAAGGAAAAAAATGCACTTCGGTTCTACTGTTGAAACTTTTTTTTGTGGTGCTTTTCATCATAGAATTAATCTCTACTTGTTCCGTTGTAGCCTGCATGCTGAGAAACATTGGAAAAAAAATTAAAAATATTCTGTTCCTTTTTTACATATGGGTTCTATGTAGCTTGTGACCTGACTTTGGATGAACTCAGCAATGTGTCATTTATTTGTTCAAGAGGATTGACTGAAAGCTGAGACATGCAGAATAGTTTTGAATTATGACAGAAGGAGAGTTATTCACAAAGCTGATGCAGTTGGAGACTTCAAGAAATGTCTGAATGAGGTCACCTCCATTGGGTACAAAAAGCAAGAGGGACTGAATGGCCTGCTGTGATTTGTAACCTATTTTTTTTTTTGTCTCAATCCAGGTTTAAAACGACAAGTCCAACCTGGTGTCAAAAGTCTTTGAGGAAGCCATGTTTCTGTTAGTACAATGTTAGGGCAGGTGGGATCACAGCTGTTTGCTTCGAGTTGGGGTGTACCTAATACAAAACAGTTGGGGATTCTTAATTTAAAGCAGTGGTATGTGAAAACATACTTTTGATTCTATGGAGGCAGTATGGTGACATGGTGATTATCCCTGCTGGTTGACAGCTGTAGGATCATGGCTGTCATTTTCGGCAGCCTGTCATTTGTTTCACAGACAGGTAAACGCAGGTTGATCAGTCATTCTATGTACAGCCGAAGTCCTCTTCGTCGTTAATTTGCCCTGTTTGGAGTGACTCTGTTGCAATGGCTGCTCCAGTTTAGTTGGTATAAGCATTCAAGTGAAGAAGAAACAGTGGATTCTGCGCCCAGTTATAGATATTCCATTCAAAGTGTGTTTGGAGTACAAGAAAGAGGTCAGCTGGCTGTTTTAATATTTGAAGATAATGATGCAAAAATCCGCAGTATACGGATATGGCGTTAAGACATTTGTGTGTTAAAGAAAAACAGCGCAGAGCTCTTGACTTAGAAACGTCAGGAAGTATATAAACGTCTCAAAAACGGGCATGGTTGAAACTGAAAAACGTGTTTCTCGGCAGGTCTGGACTGAACTGTGGAGCAGAAGTTCAGCTCTTTCCCCTGATTTCATGGAGATTGGGAAGTGACCCTGAAAAACAATGCGCATGGCTGTGACGCCACTGTGAGCTGTAATTCACCAGCTGCTCTTGGCTTTAGTCAGCTGCTGTCAGCTTGGCTACTTGTCTATTGGGTCCTTCATTGAGCTGAGACCTCCCAGCTCCCATGGGGAGTGTATGTTCATGCCACATGTTCACGAGAACAATAGTGAGGAATTGTTCAGTGTGTAACACTGCATTTGAAGATGTTATTGTGAAGTCTTCATTAACATCATGACATGACCTACATCTTCCGGGCAAAATGATTTCTCACTTGTGTCATCTCTGAATATCAGGCATGAGCTTTGCATAGACATAGTTATTGTATATTATAAATCATGTCACTGGTATTAATTAATTATCTGTTCTTTAATTGTTGATTTCAGTCAAAGAACTTAGGAGATGGCGATAGCCATACTTTCAGAAGACTGCAAGTTGATTTGCCCTGATCTAATGTTTTCTACAAAGCTAAAACCAAATTTTCAATTGTTTGTCTTGGTCTCCTTTGCCAATTTGGAGACATAAACCCCCAGAGGATGACTGGAGTTGCACATTCTTAGAGCTAACAAGATGAAATACTTATGAGACTATGGAATCTTGCCTTTTATGCTGTTGGCCATTTTTGCTTGCTGGTAGTTACAGCTGGTTTTCACTGGGCCTAATTGTCAGCTATGTCTTAAATCTTTGTTAAAGTTACAAAGGTTTTAAGTATCATGCCACAGGCTTCTAGGGACATCCTGTTGAGAAAAAAATATTCTTCCTACACCTGAGGAAGTAATAAGTAATATTTTTCTTATAACTGAAGCAGAAATTATATTATTCCTGATGAAGCAATATTCCTCAATTCATGTTTCTGGTTTTTGGTCTTGTCTTTGATCTTTTCCTTCTTTTAGATGTACTGGCATCATAAAGAAAAAGAGATTTTTCGTTCTTATCAATAAGGCTCACCTTTGCTAGGGGAAATACTTTATTTTATACCTTCACCAGGGAGGAAGTCGTATAGCCAAACCAGATAGAGCAATGATAAACAATGCCAAATGAAAACCATTGGGTTCATTTCTAACTGTTACACAAAAAAGGTGAAGATTGATGCAACAAAAAGTCCCTCATCCATTGCCCATCTGTCAACTTCACTGTTTTCATTTACTACCTAAAACTGACCTTTCTAGCGAAGAGGCTTAGACTTGTACTCCAGGTCACGAGGTAACCCTCACGATTTCATTATGTGAGGCTGGATATTCTTAAGTTGTCAGCTCATGACAATAAACATCTGGAAAAGGGGTTGTAGAGGCAGAAAACTGGATATAAACATCAAGGTTGACATAGCAACCAACACTTCCATCAAATTCACCTTTAACTCCCTCCACCAAAAAAAGTCCATATCCTTGTAATACAAAACCAACTATGTCCTCCACAATGACACCTGGTGGTACAGACATCCTTCTCTGCGCCAGTCTGATGATTTTACCAGCTACCAGTAGAAAAATGCATTTAACCAAAAATCAATTAAATTCTTTCCTTTGCACTTACAGGTTTTCTGTTAAACTATACATGCATAATCACAGAAAATAAAACAATCAAGTTTTTTTTTTTCAGAAAATATCAAGTGGGTAAAAACAGCCTGTAGTGCTCAAATGAAACTTTTGTTTTGTTTGTGAACCAAACTTTTTTTCCTGTGATATATACACATACAGTATTTTTGCTTTGCCTGAGCATTTGCACTTTGGGCCTTCTTGAATATTCTGAAAACTGATAGGCAGATGCGACATAAGTTAAGAAAATACAGATGCAAGGAAACAAATAACAAGCAACTCATTCAGATTTTATCCCCTGGACTCCTCCTATTCCCTAAAAAATGGACAGTGCGTCTTTTTCATGCATTGAATTCCTAACTAAACACAGCAGCTGGATTTTATGAAGACTAAATCCCTTTAAAGAACAAGAACAATTCAGGACAGATGGGTCGAGGTCATGATCAAAATGTTTAAGTGGGGATTAATTTACACTGAAGCAAAAGTGGGCTGATACCTGAAGAATAACCAGCCTCACATAATGAAATTGTGAGGGTTACCTTGTGACCTGGAGTACAAGTCTAAGCCTCTTTGCTCGGGTGGAGTGGTGGCTCTGTAGCTAAGGATCTGTGCCTGGGGTTGGATGGTTGCTGGTTCATATCCCACGGCCGGCAGCGGAATCCTGCTTTGTTGGGCCCCTGAGTAAGGCCCTTAACCCTAACTGCTCCAGGGGTGCTGGACCTGTGTTCTGACCCCAGGCTTCTCTCCCTGTCTGTGTGTCTCATGGAGAGCAAGCTGGGGTATGAGAAAAGAAAAATTCCTAATGCAAGAAATTGTATATGGCTAATAAAGTGGTCTTATCTTAAAAGTGTGTTAATTTGGGAGGGTTTATATAGTAATGTGGAATATGTTAAATATTATTGCATGTTTGCACATAGTAGATTTAGTTAAGTAATCAAGCTTTTAGCAGTAAAATGTAGTAGTTTTCCTAAAGTACTGTGTCTCTAGGTCTTCAGGGGAATATTCAATGAGAGGTAACACTTCATCACAAGCCTTGTATTCGCAGCTTGTCACACTATTATTCCAAATCCATCCCTTGACAATTGCAGTATCCCTCTTCATTACTTTATACCTCTTAGAATTGTTACCCTCCCCCAAAGCCCATAAAAATACCTACACAAAACACATTCACACATCTACACTGGCTGGCTGGACAATTAAATAATAAATTAACAACATTTACGACATCTCCCCTCTGGTAAGGTGTAACTGGAAACAGATGTGTCTGTCCAGCGCTGGTGACTTAAATCAGGGACAGCGTAGTATAGCTCAGCTATAATCCTTTTCGCATGATAGCACTGCATCAACACCCACAGCGCTGTCTTTTTAGACAGGTTTATCAGATTTATTACAGAATCCACCATTTGAATCATTGCACAAGCACTATGGTGCATTCTACGAACGTTATGCACCTCGATTTAATTTTCCTTGACCTCATTGATTTAATTTATCTCTGGCTGGGCTTCTTCTTATAACAATATTCACAGGTGGGTAGCTGCGTCAGCATGTCCCCATTACCTTTGCTTACTGCCCTGTCTCTCTCACACCTGAAGAAGGCTCCATGGCCGAAACGTTGTGTTTTCTTTCTTCTTTTTTTCAGCGTGGAATAAAAATCTTACTTGTTCCTTTACAATATTTACAGTGCACTCAGATCGTACTGGGACAGCAAAGTTAAAACTGTTATCTTTGTTTAAAGTCAAGTAATTTGTTTTTGGGCTCCTGAGATTAATATGTACAGTATAAGTACAAGAAAATGTACATTTTATTTTTGGATAATTACATTCAGACATAGAATCATGTTAGAACATGTGCTCATGTTCAAAAACCGAATTTGTGCTCAACCTAGTGATCTGAGTGAGGTTCTTCTCCTGATGATCTCCTTGCGTGAACTGGCCTGATGTTTTGAGTCATTGTTATGTTGCATGGTGAAGCACTGCCCAAAAAGCATGGGGGCATTTTCTCTTATACAAGCAGACAAAATGTTTCTGTAAACTCCATAAGTCATTCAGCTGCTACCATCATTAGTCACATCACCAATACAGATGCGTGAGCCAGTTCCAGAGGCAGTCATTCATGCCCAGCCCATGACTCTACCTCCATCAGGCTTTCTAGATCATATAGTGGTGTTCGGAGCATCTAATGTTCCTTTCTTTCTCCACACATTAGCCTTTCCATCATTTAATTTCTGAAAAATACCCTGGACTCACCTCAGCACATATTCTAACACTTTTTGCTCTTGGTACTTATGAGAGATTAGCTGATTAGTTGATCATCTAGCATTTATACTTCTGCTGTGGATTTTCAAATATTCACCTCTGTACTCTGGAGGATGTTGGTGATTTCACTGACAGTTGTTTTAGGGTCTTCCTTTACAGCTCTTGTAATTTTTCTGTCATTTATTGCTCCTTTTCTTAGCGGATGATAATCATATCTGTGATATCTATGCCAAGTTTCTTTGTCATGGTTCTCATTGAGTTTGACTTTTTTCAGCTTCAAAATGGTCAGGTTTCCATTAACAGACAGTTCTTATTGTAATTTTGACGTTCAACTATGGAGTTAAAATACTGAAGTCAAATTGAGACAGGCTGATAAGACATTCACATCTCTTTTTTGTGTCTCATTAACCAGTAACAAACTCCTGACCAACAAGAGACAGCTGTCAGCTAGTTGCCCCAATAATTTGATCTCCCTCAATAAAGAGGTTGTATGCCCCAAGAGGGTGGAACTGAACTGGCTTTCTTTTATGTCTTTGTCAGTCATGTTTTTTCCTAGACATGATTATTTTTATAGAGTCCATAGTGAAAATCCCAGTACAGACTTCACCGATTTTATCATTCTGTTTCACACATAGTGGTATCACATAAAACCTGTGAAGAGTTAACATAGGTTCAGACAATGTTTTGTAACTACTGGAAAACTGGAAAAAAGGGTCAATCACACATTTCATTCAGCATTATGATTTTTTGTTAATTTCACGCCAGTAGTGTTCCAACACAATATATTATACTATACGTATATCTGCATTTCAGAAAACAAGGTTCACACGTGATAGTGTGTTGTTAAACCTCTTGGGCATTGTGGTGGTTAGCCTCTCAGCTCTAGGGTTGGCGGCTGAATTCTGGCCTTGGGTATCTGTCTGTGTGAAGTTTGAATGTTTCACGCAGGTCTGGGTTTTCTTCAGGTAGTCAGGTTTCCTTCCCATTTCTCAAAGACATGCTGCCTACGTTTGACTGGTGACTCTGAAGTTTATCAGCCTCTGTGCGCCAGCGATGGTTTGGCATCTTGTTCCGGGGGAAACACTCACATGCTCTCACCCTGGGCCTTATCCATGTGGGCACAGGCTGGCCACAACTCTCACTGGGATCAGCGACTTCCTGATAATGACTGGGGGATCAAGATTCCCACTGTGTGAAACTTTAGACTAGGGTGCTAACAAAAGACTCTTGACATCTCAGATCAGCTTAAGCCAGCCATTAGTTCACAGGTGGCAGCAAAAATCCCTGATGTGTGATGCATCAATACAGGTTCTGTGTCTGTGACTTCTGTGACTGAGTGAGTGTTGGATAAAAGAAAATTGAATTTCCACTCCAGGACAAGAACAGATTCTTCTTGAGGTGGGAGGCAGTGTGCTGGCTGACAGTGTTGTTTTCAAGTTGTTCAATCAGTGTCAGATCAGATGACCAAGTGGTCAGGAATGCAATGGGATCTCTGCTGCCTCATTGCCGGTGGCTTTGCTCACTCAGAATAGAGGAATGGTTCTGAATGGTTAGGAGGCCGTCTGGTCCATCTAGCCTATTCAGTAAATGGTAAATTTGGAAGGGGTGCAGGTACTGACGAAGCCGGAAGAACTGCACTACAGCCCTGCTCGAAATATCAGGTAGGCCTGACTCCTGGTTGTGAATGCAGCAGTAAAGAAGGTGGGATCTCTGTTTGCCACGATACGAATTCAGTCTTGGGTGTGATCTTCAGGTCAGCGGTACTCCTATGGAGAGATGGAAGATGACCATGCTGACCCGACTGAGGACCTGTGCCTCATGGAGATTGTCTGTTGGTGACACACTTTTGCAATGTTCTTACACAAATGCCAGTAGCCCCTATTTGAACAATTCCTACTGATCTTTTCATTTTTGTGCCTTACTATCCTGTGGCTGACTTTCAGATTAACAAAGCCATGGCATGAAAACATGTAGCTGCATGCTCACGTACAGATCTGAACATGCAACTGGTCACAAAGCTGTGGGCACAACAGGTCTGCAAGTAAAATAATCTCTAAGCAAGTGAATCAATTACAAAATACTGTATCAATTATTTTAAATATTCTGAACATTAATGCTACCAACTTCTGCAAACAAGCCAAAAGTGTAACTGAATTGCAATTACATGTGGTCAGTGTATGAGTATGATATGATAAACTATACATATATTTGCATTTTAGAAAACAGCGCTAAAGTGCAGTCCTCCTCTCCTGCTTTGAATTCTTTGCAAATCATTTATGAATAAGGAAATCCTGCATTACACCTCTACAGAGGACTGAAAACAGGAAGCATTCAATCAGTTCTGGTGGGATTATGTCTCCTTCTCCAACTGCAGGATGTTTGTAAAAATTCCTAGTCATGTATCATCAGTGCAGGGTTTCAGCTGCATGTTTTATTAAACACAGCTGTGACAGATTATTTGACCATTAATTCTCAGCCAAGAGATTCTTTTTTTCTAAAAAAAAAAACAATTCTCTTAGCTCTGTTCAACCCCATTTCTTAAAACCTCTGGTGCAGCCAGCTGCATCATTTGGATAATTCATCTTACTCTGTCACCTGGTTGGAGAGCATTGTCCCAAATGGGGCAAATTCCTGCCTTGGAGTAAAACGAAGCTGTACCTTGTGTTAGTAGTAGAATTGCCTGTGATGATACTGTGATGGCCTCACATGTCTTCTCAGGGGTTTTAGCTGACTCTGCTAGCTTAATGAAACCTTAGCCTCATGAAAGAATTAAGGAAACAGCACTTTTGAATGTGATACATTTTCAAGAATGCCTGTTATCAATCTCATGAACAGCATGTGGGCACTTTTAGTTTTTGTTTTCTGTCTTTATTACTTACTTACTCTTTCTAGCCCTTTGCAGTATGTCAGAAATTGTAAGGTTCAGTGGCACAGAAAGTGAGCATATTTTCATCTCAGAGGCAGGGGCACATCTTTGAATTATTTTGTCATTACGGGGACAGAATTGTGCAATAATTAATTGTCCACAGACATGATGAAAAACAGCATTATAGAGAATTTATGTATGATCTTCAATTTAATTTCATACTTTTGTTGCGAGACAAAAAAAACAAAAGTTGACAAAAAGAGTTGTGGTGCAAGTATTTAGTAAAGGAAGCACTGCAAATAAAATTATTTTCAATACAAACTATATTATATAGTTACTTTGTTTTTTTTCAAAGAAGAGACTTTAATTCCCAAAGAGGTTTTCACAGGAAACCTCTCCAGTTGTACTTATTGCTAGTACAAAATAGGAAATATGCTCCGTTACACCACTGAAACTAGCCTCTGCATAAAATGTTACAGAAATGAGAGTTTAAGGAGATTAAGCAGGTAAAAATAAAGAAAACAGAGAAACACAGGCTGCCTTTGTGTCATTTTATGTCAGAATGGAAAAACATGATATCTGTGTCAGACATTTATCCACCCAAGGTTTGTGTTATGTACAACAAGACATACAACACAGATATGTTAGTGAATGATACGTTACATAACGTTGCTTCATGTCATTCACGAAAACACTCAGAGAACTGTAGCTTTCCATGATGAATAATACTCTATGTGCAAATGGAGTGATTTATTTACCTGAAATTATCTGCTTTTGTCTTTTTTTCCCCCTCTGAGTGTTACCAGCATGTGCTGTGTGGTATGCACTCACGGCTCGGATGTAAGCATGAAAGAGATTTTCTGATGAACCATCTCCACATCTAGGCATGCATCACGTGGACTGCATCACACCGCAGACAGGAGGTGCAGTGCTACTCAGGATCTAGCACAATGATGAGGCAGTGCACGCCTGCCATGCTCCTGCATCTTGCTATAAGCCAAAGTGCACCGCGGCAGCGGCTGTACCGCGTGGATGAGACTGTGGATGAGACCCATTCGACCAGCTCCAGGAGTGCAGCAACCCACGGGAGCCTCAGCTCCCACTGGAGGAGGGCTGTGACCAGCGTGACGTCACCACGAGGCACCTGGGGAGTGTCAGGGGTTCGCCTGCTCCCTGGGAGCCCCGGCGCGCCGATCCCTAAGCCCTACCCCCAGCAGTCGGCCCAGCGACGGACCCGGCAGCTCGAACCCGTGGTGTAGGGATTGCGGCGCCCAGCCTGCCTGCGGGCTCAGGGGCTTTGCAGAGCGAAGCCGCACAGGAACTGCACACATGCCGCAGCCTTAAGTCAATAATCGTGACAGTTGTTGTTTACGACCGCCGAGCTTAGGCTGGATCTGCCGATTTCCTCAGCGATGATGCAGCAGTTTTGGTTTCATGAGCATCCACATGGCTCCGGCCGAGAGAATAATTCATTGTGGGATATTATTTCATGGGAGTCTCAGCCTGGCACATGCACCTGATTTATTACCGGTCTAGCTCTCAACGAGCCCTGTCAGAGGGGCCTAAAAACTCATCGCTGTGGCTCCTTTTACACAGCTCGGACACTCTCTAATCCTTTAATGTGCTGAGGTTACGACAGGCAACTCTGCATCAAGTGAATCACTTCCGACTAGCTGGCTGGCTTACAGGACCTCCTGTCACTCATCATCCAGGTGGGGCTGCACACTGATGGTGGTGGAGGGGATCCCCATTACCTGTAAAGAGCTTTGAGTGGAGTGTCCAGAAAAACGCTAAATAAGTGTAAGGAATTATTTCATTATTATGATGAATGTGTTTTTTTTAGCCTACAAAGCAAGCATTTACAGAAATAATTTTCTTCATTTCTTAACTGCAATAATTTGTCTTGAAATACCATCCTTTTGTTCGGCAGCCTTACAGTACTGTATGTCACCATGGATAAAAGTATATGAGAAAATAAATTTAAAAAATTGATGGCTTGAAAATTAGATTTAAATCAAATACAACAACCTAGCTCCAGGAGCTTGAATGTACAAGACAAAAATTTTAGTCTTTTAGTAGAAAAGTGCCAATCCTTGACTTTGAGCTCACAAAGGCTCTCACCACATTTCTTCCATAACATGCCCCTGGAAAATTAATACACAGGTGGAGTTATTGTTTTTTCAAAAAACACAGTAAGTTTACCCTTCAACATGGATAAGCTCCTTTGCTACACCATGTGTTGAAACTATATTACTGAAGAAAACTCAGCCATGTCAGATGTATAAAGAAATTGAAAATTGAGACTCTCATAAAGCAGCAGTACTGTATATCTAATACGAGATTAAACGAAGGAGCAGAAGTTGTACTTCAGACCTTTCTGCCTTCCTTATATCACGAGCTTCACATGACAACAATAAGAATGCCATTAATGGCAAATACGATTGCTGTACTCTTGCATTCTGGCTTCGGAACAGTGTACGTATCCTTAATTCCCCTTGTTTGCTTTTCGCCTCTTGTAGCCCCTGGCAAGTCAGTAGCAAAGTCATTTCTTGTGTTAATCAAAATCAGAGACAATAAACCCCCTCAAATCCTCCAGCCTTCCTCCCCCTCCTGATTAAATCGCATAAATCTTTTCCTCAGGGATCACCTGTGACCGGCCTCTGTAATCTGGACCACAACAGTCCACTGTGTAAAGAGCAAGATATATATTTAGTTTCAACACTTTTAATATTTGAATATATTTGTTTAGCTAGATCTGTCTACTGAGTACAAATTCTCGTTTGCAAGTCTTTGAAAGGTTGTCTGCTCCTCTTGGCTCTACATGGCAGACAGTGCCAGGCGACTCTTACTTTAGGTCTCTCCAAGGCCAAAGATGGAAGATCATCTTGTTGCTGATCTGCAATCTTACCTACTGAGAGAGCATATAGTAATTGCCCCAGCTGGGCTCTAACCTTCTGGTACCATTAATTTGGTTAATGAATCAATGGATTAGCCAACATCTCCATAAGTCATTATGAAGCTAAATATAATCGTATCACAGACACTAAGCTGAAGCCTAGTGTCTCAATTTTGATAGGAAAATCTGGCGGACCAGTAGGGGGCACTCTGAACAGGACAGACCAAATCCATGACACACTATGGAGAGGGAGATCACTGTGCTGTGGTTGTCTTTTTTTCAGGATGACAAAAACAATCCTATGGAAGTCTTTAAAAAGAAGAACCAGAGACCACAAGTGGAAACTACAGAAAAGTGCTTTTAAAATTGTTATCCCACTATAACCTGTTTATAAGGTACCTCATGTGTCTCTTAAAAATGATATCTAAATGTCATGGGACATTATGAAGTGCAACAAGATACATGAACCCGCAGTATCTAGCGGTTGCAATTCAAGTTCATATGACATGTGGAACAAAATGTGGGTTCGGATTTTGTCTGTGGGGGGAAGACGAAGAGAACCACCCCTCCATTAGCAGAAAGCCTCTTATTCCTGGCGGAGGATTTGACTCCCTGAACTTCCTATCCTGGAAGCACAGGGCCCTAGGCAGGACTACTCTCCGGAACACGGAACACCAGGTTCTCACAATTTAAAGATACCAGTGCCGACCGGCCCATCTCTGGAAAGTTGGAGGAAATAGGAGCACCCAAGTGAAAGCCCATGTGATCATGGGGGAACATGCGAATTCCACACAGAAGGCACAGAAGCCAGAGCATACGAGCTGAGAAGCCGGCTTGATAACCACCACGTAACCAAGCTACACAACAACAGAATCATTCTTTCAGAAAATACAGAAAGGAGTATTTTACTTGGCTGTACATATGAGATTGATTTGCTCTGTCTTTTTAAGTATATAGTTTTGCAATAGCTTTTTTAATAAAAACAAAACATTTTTTACCCTGTCTGACACTCAATACCCATTCACATTAACAAAGAGCCTCTCTCTAGGACCCCAATCTAAGGCTGGTGATGTTTACTCAGTGAGAGAATAGGCAGTGCCACTCATATTTTTACTAAGGCAGAGGCTGGCAGACAGTTTGGCAAACCATGAAAGAAGCTTTCAAACTGCTGTAAGAATGAAGTAAGTCAAAAATAAAATTGTTCACATGTAAAGCATTTTCTAGATTTCAACATAATGAGTTTGTGTCTGTCTGTACGGAGCCAGGTCATTGGTGGGGCAGGGAGTTTGTGGGAGAAAATCATTTTACAGGGCTTGTCTTTGATGTGTTTGGTTCCAGCGAGGACTTTCTGCAGTTCACTAAGTCTGCCACCCCAGATATCATGGACAGTATCCTGATAATCAAGGGCACTCTCATTTTATCAGCGGAACGTGCACTGTCTTTCCAAAACCTTCAGGCAAATGGAAGATTAAACATGACTTAGAAAGTACTGAAAGTCAGTTGAATTGCTGAACCTAACAATTTCCAGGATGCTTTTTTTGACCCAGTGTTTTTCACTGAAAATTTGAACATTAGAACTTCTGATGGAGCATGGCAAAGCAATAAAAAACATTTTTAACAATTCTCTGTTCAGCATTTGTGAAGAGTAAAGCATAATGTATATTCCTAATTATCTCAATATTTTAAAGGACAACAGAATGTAACATCAAAACAGCACATTTTGTAACTTTCTCCTTGTTTTGTTTACATTAGTAAAGGAAATTAGTTTCTGTATATCTGTAATGAACTGTCTTATATTCAGAGTCAAAATTATTCAAATTGTCAGTCTAAAAACAAGAAGAAAACACAGCCTGTCCCCTTCTGTGTACCATGACAAGATCAATCAAATATCATGAGAACTTAAAGAACCCAGAAGACACAATTTATAATCATATCAGCAGCCATATCACCCCGCAACTCACAACTGGCAAGCCACTGAAGCTCAGCAGGTGTGAGTCTGGCCACTAGCTCGGAAAGCTCAGGTTGCTGCTGGAAGAGGTAGAGGGACCAGTAGGGGGCGCTCACCTTGGGGTCTGTCTGGCTCAAAATGCCTCAGTGTAGTCATGGGACTCTATACTGTAGACAAGGTGCCTTCCTTCAAATGAGACATTAAACCGAGGTCCTGACTCTCTGTGGTCATTAAAATTCCCAGGGCATTTCTTGGAAAGAGAAGGGGTGTAACCCTGGTGTCCTGGTCAAATTTCCTCCTGGCCTTTACATTCATGGCCTCCTAATAATCCCCATCTATGAATTGGCTTCATCACTTTGCTCTCCTCCCCACTGATAGCTGGTGTGTGGGGAGCGTTCTGGTGCACTATGGCTGCTGTCGCATCATCCAGGTGGGGCTGCACACCAGTGGTGGTGGAGAGGATCCCTATTACCTGTAAAGAGCTTTGAGTGGAGTGTCCAGATAAGCGCTATATAAGTGGAAGGAATTATTTAGTTGAGATCGAAGTGTCAGTGTTGAATCATGAACTGTTACAAGAAACATGGAGGGCAGCACCAAAGGGGGTCAAGGGGAGGGAATGGACACCCCACCCCCAGCAAAATGAACAAGCTGACCAACCCCTGCCCCCCTAGGAAACAGTGCGAGGGGGTCTAGGCAGCACAAAGAGTGAGATAGACAAAAACCGAAAAGCTGGAGAAAGTAAAAGGAGCCCAGAAAAGTCAGGCAAGTTTTTGAAAACAATTCACCACCAGATCGGCTCTCCACCGCAGGCCTCTGAAACCCCTCTTCTCCCGGCGAATGACTACCCTGCCCACTGGTGCTCCGGCGCAGCGCAGAGGGGAACAGCGAGCCAGAGGCAGAGGCTCCAGGCTCAGGCGGAGCCCCAGGAACAATGCCAGCGGCACGAGTCCAACCATCTCAGCCTTCACTGTCCACCCAGGTCGGCAATGCCCTTTCCTCTCGGGATTTATTTGGGACAAACAAGCAATCAAAACACGGAGCTGATGTGTGGGCGAGGATGCTATAATTGACAGCGCTGGGTTTCGCAGGGTGTCGGTGGTCTGCTGCAGAGGGGATTGTTTTGACAGGCTTTGGCGCACCTGAAGAAGGCTCCAAGCTGACAAGTTGTGTCTCTTTTCCTTTCCTTTCAGCATGGAATGAACCACCCGTTCCCTCGCAGCCTATGCATGCCGATGTAGCTCCCTACCCGAACGTCTTCAATTATTTTATCCCTATGTGCTATTGTTATTGCAGCACCAGAAATACGTGCTTTTGGTCAGAATAGCAATAATAATAATAAACTCATTGCGATTAACTGAAGCATTATGGTAGTATCCATTAGCTGTTTTTGTTTATTATTACTGAGTTTTTACTTCCTACTGAGTGCAGGTTATGCTAGTGGGAAAGTCTTTGGATTCATAACTGGTGGATTGTGGTGGATCCTGCTACAGGCCTTGCTGTTGTACTTTGAGTGCGGTACTTTACCCCAGTGACTCCAGTTCATCAAGTGTGTAAGTAGGGATCTGTAACAGAGGGGGATCTCTGCGATTGACTGGTGTCCCATGAAGGGGGGAGTCAGATGGTTCCCAGTTTGCTAAATGCCATGAAAACCAATCTAGTTTCATCTAGCTTGCTGTGTTATAGACTTGAACTTCATCTCGACTAGCATATCGAATATCCCACAAAAATCCTCAAGGAAGGTATGGTATCAGTTCAAACAGCAATGCACTCTTTGTAATTGGTGAGGATTGTTTTGTAAACTTATCATCTATAGTAGTGCACTGCAGATTGTGACTGTTATTGACCATCACTAGATTTATTAGATTTCAGAATCAGAAATTATTTTACTGTCTAACAAACTTTGAGTTTGGAATAGCCAGCTGTTAATTGTGAATTAACCTGGATCACTGCTTTTAAAAAACACAACATTTAGTATATGGGAATTTAGAATAATGGAACATAGAATTCTCAGTATTAGAATCCAAATGCCCTCATTAATATTTTAACATTATGATGCTGGAAGATTGTTTGGGGACTAATTCAACAACACAGGTGGTGTTTCAGAACTTCTGTGATAACAGATCTTCCTAATGTGGCTGAAACAACGTTTAAGTAGGTAAGACAGGACGAGATATAGTGCTTTAGCATGTGCAGAGCTTAGTAAGGTAAGGGAGTAATAAAGGAATAATTCCTGCGATACTCTGCCACTGAGCATCATCGAGACCGAACTGCCACCCACCTACTGCTGAGGCAGCACTTTGTTCTTTTGCCTTGTGCAAAGCTTATCACTTCTTATTGAGGTAGCATGTAAAATTACCTGGGGCCAGGAGTATTCAATTTCATGGCTTGCCAATACATATTGTGGTGTGAATTTCATACATCTAGTGGTATGAAGTGAACTTTCCTGTGAAAACAGAGGCGCCTTTATTGTAACTCTTGTGCAATACCTGACAAGGGTAAGCTTACTTTTTTATTTTGTGGCTAATGGTTTGCACAATGCTCCGAAAATTTACTTCATTCAGCCCCAAGGCTGTTGAACAACAATGGAGTAGTCCTGTTAGCCTTTGGTGGGAAAACTAGAATACCCCCAGGAAGTTTTTCTGGCTTGGCAGCTGGGAGAACACTGAGGATGGCATTAACAGAACAGCGCTTTGTACGGTTAATACTGAATGACAACTGATTGAAAACCACTTATCTCAGCCTGGCACAGGATCCACTTAATTGGACAGGATACTGTTACAATTTCAATTGTCAATTAAAATGTTGGATGTATTTTCCCCACTTCACAATAAAACACTGATTGTTAACCTAAACATGTGCTCCGGTGGCTTTATCGCAGTGAGCGATGGTTCAGGACTTGAATGCAGTCCAGAAGTCGTTACTGACTAGAGTTGACAAGCCCCACTGCCTGCCAGGGCCCGGGTCTGCCAGTGAAGACAGCTGCAGAGCTACCAAGCCGTAATTTCAACAGCCCCCAGAAACAGATCATATCTGTATGGGCTCCATTATTCCCACATAACAAAAATGTAAACACCATTTGGCTTCTGCTACCCTTCGTGGAAAAGGAGAAGTGACTTTTTTGGCCAAGCACTGCCGTAGAGTTGTCTGAGGCCTCCTGTCAAGCTGCAACGCTGCTCAATGCTCTTGTCAGCGCTTTACAAAGTGCCTTATCAGAAAAGGGAGGAATTGCTGCACAAAACAGTCAGTGGAGATTAATTGCTTCTTTTTCTTTCAAGAAGGAGTTTGCCTTTTCAGGTCTGTTACAATGAAGCTCTGTTTTGACTCTTTATATCTCATCGGTGAGCAGTGCACTTAGTAAGTGTCGCTTGGGTGCATACAGTTTTGTACCCTATGATAAGACTGACTGAAACTCCTACGCCCACTGTCCCTGAATAAAACATTCCCAGTGTTTATTAAAAGGCACAAACAGAAGAGTACCTATCAGTTTAAACTTCTATGGCTAATTGAATATAAATTGCTACAAACACTGCTTTGTAAAGTTGCAAGCAAGGTTTCTGGCTCTGATACTGTATAGCACAATTTTAATGAAAAGGTAAGAAACAAAGATATCATACCAGCCCTCCTTTGACAGAGCTTAAAATGTATAAGCCTTAATAAGCCAAGGTTTGAGTGTCTGAGATTTCAAAGAAAAAACAAGTCTGAGAATAAGAAACAACAACATACTGCTTCAATCTTGTGGGAAACAACTGCAGTGTCTGAGCTTCTTTTGAGTCATGTTTGGGTTCTAATGAGGACGCAGGCAGAGAAAAAGAGAAATGAAAATCTTTTATCAATGTTACTTTCCTGTCTTTTGGTTTGTGAAAAGCAGATGTTCTGAAAACCTCAAGCAGAATTTCATAGATTAATATGATCATTGGAGACCCAAAAATATAAAAAGAGAGGCCAGACAAAATTGAAACCTAAAGATCTATACCCTCTCATTCTCTCATCAATGTCATTCAACACCAAGGGCTTGTATGGGAAAAACTCTTTATGGGAACAGCAATCCTAGAGAATGTGGTATAGTGTATAATAAACCTGACATAATGTCACAAGGAATTAGTCCCAGCTTTTCATTAACTGCTTATTAACTCATTTATCAACTTATCTCAAGAATATCCTTCCATGGACAAATCATGAAGTCGCATAAAGACAGAACTCCAAAAACTCCAAAAATATTTTTCGAGACTTAATTTGTAACAGATCGTACACTTTATACAATTCAGTTCAAAATACCCTTTTCATCCTCAAGGGGGGGCATTTTAAGTTTTTTGTAAAAACAAGCGGAGATGTTTTTATGGAAAACTGCACACTGCTCATAAGCGTGTAAAAACCTTTCGAAGAAAAGAAATGAGCAGGAACAGGCTGGACAATAGATACCATCGTGTTACACAACCATTTCAGAACGGTCCTGAAAAGAGTTTATGTTAGGTGTGCATCATCATTCCAAAAATAAAAACAACTTTATAAAGGCTTAATGTCGTTATACCAAATCTTGCCAGAAAACAATGATACACACATTGTCAATTAGTGTTAATTAACATATTTGAATTATAAAATAGTATTTTTATGATATAAAATTTGCATTGCCAAAACTGTAATTCTTAAGATTTGCAACAACATTTTTTTCACCTTCGATATTTTTTGTAAATATTAGAAACACTACTTTTAAAAAATAAATAAATATTTTTTTCAGTATAACTCAAAATTAAACTCCATCGTGACTGACAATGACAAAATTAGTCAATACCAAACCTACAGCCAGTCCAACCTGGAACCCTTCTGTTACCTGTTTGCATTTTTTTGTTCTTTTGTTTAACAGTAAGAATAATTTCAAATCATTGCCATAAACCATCAGACACTGCCCAATTCATGTTAGGGGCATTTTTATCCATGCCCATTGAGAATGTAATAACATATACACTTGAATCAAATCAAATCAAAGTTTATTTATCAAATGCACAACAGTACAGTGTGCAGCAGCAGTTGCTGGCAATGAAATGTCTTTTCTACGAGCTCACTGGGGGGTACAAATCACAAAATTAAGGTTACACAAGAAGGTTACATAATAATACATAATAGTACAATAGAAATTGAATAAAATAAACTCAGACAATACTCAATATGAATAGAGCTGCTATGTGTCCAGGGTGTATGCAGTATATTATGTCCAAGTAGTGCAGTTATGCTGAATACAGTGAGAATTGTGTGTCCATGTAGCCATTACGGGTGATTTGCTAAAGGAGCTGCAGGTTGGCTGTTTAGCAGTCTTATTGCCTGGAGGTAGAAGCTGTTGGACTTTGAATGCTTCAGTACCGTTTACTGGATGGTAGGAGGGAAAGCAGTTTGTGACTGGGATGACTGATCATATATTACAAAGGAATACTATATGTCATTTGGTACACTTTAGAATAAGATTGATCTGGTGTTGCTTTAACAACTGCTTCAGCAAGTGCCCATGCAATGACAGTTGATTGGTGCTGTCAATTTTTGTTTGTTTGTCCTGATTAGGAACTTGAGATTCGGCTTTCAAAGGTGAATGTTCTTTAAAATTTCAGAAATGCAAAGTTTTTCAGATTCAAAGCTCAGCATGGTACAACCCACAAGCTTTCCTTCACTTGGTTAAGGTCATGGTCATGAAAAGTTGTTACATAAAATATAAACGTTTGTAATCAGAAGGTAATGATTCGATCGGGACTGAGCTACTTTAGCTGTTCCTGATTTTTCATGGATTATCTTTTTCCGGGGAAGGAGGGCTCCAGGCCTCTCACAGAGCTTACATGAGGAGACAAACCCCTCCAGTCATTCTTTGCCACCCCCAATTCCTCTCACCCGCAAATTTCCTTAGACCTGTAGCCGCAGAAAAACAAGATGGACAGAAGAGCAAGACCAAAGGAACTGATCCTGCCTTGCACTGGAAGTCACATATTAAAATCAGAATACTCTCATCTGCTTTTCCAAAGGTTTTCTCCTAATGGGCTTTGTTTAGCAGCCCTAACTGGGTCTTTACAACCCTGGGAATTAGCTGGGGGTGTATTAAAGAGAACATGAGAACTGTTGCGAATGAGAGGAGGCCATCTGGCTCGTGTAGCTTGTTTGGTAGTTAATAGTGAATTGATCCAAGGAGGGTATCAGGGTATCAGCTTCAACAACACGGCTGGGCGGTTTGTTCCATGCTCCCACAAACATTTGTGTAAAGAGGTTCTCGGTTATCCAGCACTTCCATGCACTTTTCACTTGTGTCCTTTGGTTCATGTTTCACTCCTGATTCTGAAGAAGCCCACCGGGAGACTTTGTCAATGACTTTGGGGCGTCCTGCTAGCTGAGCTCACCAGCCTGTCTCTCTTCTCCAGCTGCCGCGGGACATTAATCGCTTGGAGACTCTGAGCACCTGGAGTCCGTATATGACCATGCCCGACCCAGGTGCGCCTCAGAATAGATACTCAGACCTAACAGAACTCTGGACTCTGTCATTGAGTTTGGACCCAGAGCCTTATCGTCTATGTCTTTATTCCAGGTGCTCTGCTTTGTTTCCTGACTTTATTCCAGGATCACTCCTCGGCTTGGTTACCTGTTTGTTTTGGACTTCGGCCCTGGCTTTGAACTGGGACTGAGCCCTTGACCTATGTCCCAGATTCTCCTGGACTTATTTCTGCTAATGTGTTCCCCCCGGTTATGACCCTCGCTTCGTTTGGATTTGGAATCTGGGCCTGAACCATGTTCTGTTCTCCCTGATCAGCCTTGGCACCACTCCTGCCTGCCTGCCTGCCTGCGTGGCTACTCGGCTCGCCAGTCTGCAAGCAGCCTGCTCCCCAGTGTAACGCTGCTCTGTAGAGGTGAAAAGGATCCGATGCAGATGCAGGAGTCGTTGGGAGGTAAGTAAGCGAACAGAGCAAAACCAGGAGCTGAGTCGTAGTCCGAAGGCGTAAGGTAGGTCGAGATCCGGTAAAGGCACTGGTGGCGAACAATCCAAAATGTGAGACAGAATCGTGGTCGAAAAGAGAGCTGCAGGGTCAAATCCGAAATAGGCACAGATAGCAAACAATCCCAGGGGCGAGACGAGATCCGAAGTCCGAAGGCAAAAGGTGTAGACAGAATTCCAGGAAGGCAAAAGGGTGAGAAACGCTAGGCAGAGCAACAAGAAGTGAACTCAATACCGAGCAACGGGAAGCAGGTTAGAATAGTATAAATAACCCGGCGTGCCGCACGGTAGAGCAATTGCAGGTGTGTTAACTCGTGCGGCGGCGCTTGTTAATAGTAACCCGCTGCTGGTGCTGATTAGCTTGCTTACGCGTTGATCTCTGCTGGCTGGTGGTCGTGACACCCAGACCCAGAGTGTATGTTTCCCGCTCCCTGCAGTCTCAGTTACACTCAGCTCTGGGCCACTCCCTGCGCTCTGTTTGCAAGACTCCCAATTTAGTTTGTCCAGCCCCACTGGATCGTGCTCCAAGTGCTTCTTTGGGAGAATGTCATTACACAGGGGCTTTATCTCCTTATACTTACAGTATATAGCACTCTTCTGGACACTCCACTCACCTGAGGACTCCCCTCCACCACCTATGTGTAGCACCCACATAGATGATGCGACAGCAGCCCATCCTGCCCTTACAGTATGCAGTAATTCATAGATGGGGATTATTAGGAGGCCACGATTGGTAAAGTCCATTGGGAAACTTGACCAGGACAAATTTTGAGAAATTTCGAGAAATGCCCTGGGATTTTTAATGACCACAGAGATTCAGGACCTCGGTTTTACATCTCATCCAAAGGATGCTGCCTATACTGGGTCTGTAAGACCCACACAGACTGCAGGGTACTGACCAGACTCATACCTGCTTAGCTTCAGTGGCTTGCCAGTTGTGAGTTGCAGGGTGATGTAGCTGCTGCCAAATATACAGTACTAAGAAATGGATACTGTTAAGGGTTTGACCTGGTTTAGTGTTAGAAATAACATTAAAGTAAAGGTTAAGATTTCACCGTATTCAGTGAGTTGTAGAGTGACATGGCTGCTGGTAAAAAAAGAAAGAAAATTTTGACCTTATTCAAATATCCTTGAATAAGGTCTCCTCATAGTCTTTTCCAAACAAGACTTAAAAGGTTCAGTTCTTTTAGCTTTCCAGTGTAAGGCATTCCTGTGAACCTCATTAATGTATTTGGTTACAATCGACATATTTTAACATGACCTAAATTGTATACAATATTCTAAAAGAGGCCTTAATAGAGCATTGTGTTTTAACATAAGACCCTGAGGTTGAAATGCTCCACTTTTAATGATATTGCCTCACAGTTCTTGTGTTACACATTGTCTAGAAGGTGTAAGTGATGTGCCTAAGTCTTAAACACCTAAGTGTTTCTGATTTTTTATTTGTAACTTACAATATGTGTTTGCTACTTAAATCTAATATTCTGCACTTGTCTACATTACTGTAACTGTCATCAGCCAAGTGTTGAATTTTACTCAAAACATTTGGAATTTCATTTGCTAATTCTACACTGTTTTTCACATCCTCCTACTGTATTTTAGTACTGTCTGTAAACAAGGCTAATTAACTGACAATACCGGAATCTAGATCACCGATATTAACTAGGAAGAGCACTTCGTAATGTTAATTATTGTATTTTCCTAATAATGGTAATTTCCTCAGCATGCTTATAACAAGACTCTCCAGTTCAATGTCATTTTTACTCAGTGAGTCAGACATTCAAAATATGCAAGTTAATAAAATAAAAAAAATGTTTTTTGTCTTCTCCTGTGTGTGGAATTATGAGGAAACTGCCCATGAAATGTCAGTGAAAGAGTTTGTGTCTGTTGAGCTAACAAACACATAAACACTTTTCAATGTTTGTTATTAGCTGTTTCGAAAGACTCTGCTGGAGGCACCATAAAACACAATTTATGGGCTGCCTATGCGGTCTTTCTTTTGGCTGCATCTGTTTAATATTAGGACATTGTTTTTTTCTGGATGGTTAAGAGTTAGTTTTTATCATACTGTATGGAAAGCTAATGATGATCAAACGATTCTTGAAGAATGTAAAGATAGCACGTATAGAAGGTCACCTTGAAATTATATATAAGGTGGGTGACATTGTCCAGAATTGCTTGCTATACATTTTCCCTTTTTATATGTTGGATGTGATTGTGATAGTGTCCAGACATACGTTTCAGGAAACCCCATTTAAACAGTGTTCCTACAAATGGGCACACCTGAATGAGGCAGACTGAAATAAACACAGAACATTTTTGTAAAATAACACACAAACGTCTCAAAATGGTTTTCTCCCAAATCAGAAACAAATGACAAAATGTTTAATACACATAACCTCTACCCTCTGTGGTACAAGCAGTCATTTCACTAACAAATTGAAATCTGATCCCTGTTGATTGCTTTCAGAGTTGCTAATAGGTCTCTGTGAATGTTTAAACAACAATCCATGATCAAAAAGCCTGGTACAGTTCCAGTATGGGTCACAACAACCCAGAGCCTATCCCAGGAGCTTACAGTGCAAGACAAGGCACATACTGTCCACACGACAAGTTAGAGACACCAGTCAACAAGTCAACATGTCTTTGGGAAGTGGGAAGAAAAAAAAGCACCTAGAAAAATCCACACAAACATAATGAGAATATTCAAAAGCCAGATTATGGAATCATACCCAGGACCCTAAGAGCTGTGAAGTAGCAGCACTAACCCCCAATCCTCTGCAGCACAAATGCATGTTTTGATATTGTACATACAATACATACATAGGTACTGTATTTGATTGTGAACGGATGATGCTGTTATACCATTAAAAACCTTAACCCACTTGCCTGTCAATTTCCCTGTTTACTGTAAGTACCCTGTTTGGACAGAGCTGTGATGTTTGGAGCAGTAACGAGAAGTTCAGGGATTGCAACTAAAAGCCTGTGGGTCTGAATCCTAGGTAAGACACAAGGAACTTTGCCTGAGTTGCAAGAGTAAAGTAGCATTCATTTATTAAGATTAGAATTCATTTTTACAGGTCTTGCTCAGGACACACAGGTAGACAATGGCTTGACTGCAGGTGGCTCATGGGAGAATATGAACGTGCCCATACAGTAGGTGAAGCAGTTATTAAATAAGGACCAGATCAATGTTATGTCACTCCTAATTCTCGTGTGCCATTTTGCCGTTATACTGGGGGAGATGAAAACACAAGTCCTGCATAACCTGGGTTGAGTGGTCATGGTTTGACAGGACTTTGACAAAGATCTCTAGCTGTGTTTCTAGCTGTCGTCAGTGCTGCCTGTTCCCATGCCCACTACAGCTCTTACTATCTCCTTTTGTTGCTTTTAAACTCTTAACAATCATTTCCAAGGTTGTCAAACAAATTTTGAACAATAGCAGAATGTGCACCAGCTGCGATAGTTATTGGAAATGCTCAGCAGTAGCCTAAATAAACGATTTATACATTCGATCATCAACGTCAAGGTTTTTTTTTTCCCCAAACCATTTCTTTTGTGCAGTTTACATTGTGCATTAATAAATAACAGACATAACTTTAAAATCATACTCAGGGAGAGCTGGGCAGTCAAACAGATCTGCTCTGCAGGGCTCTGCCAGGAATAAATCATTCACACATCCAGGTGAATATGCATTTTACACAAAGAGAAACAAGCAGCCAAGGCACATATCCTGGTGCTATTGAGACACCAACTGTTCCAAAAGCCTGAAATCTGGCTTTCAATGCTGCTGTCAGGGAAACAATGTCTCAGGTCTCAAAAAACGCTGATTTGCAAGGGAAATGACCCTAACACGAACCATAATCGCACAGTGTACGATACATCTTTGATCCAGTATTGTCCATGTAGAACTCTGTGCTCGTGGCCCAGAGCTCCCTAACAGGGCTCTTTGCTGGGTGACACACAGACAGGTAAACAGATTGGGCAATGCAAAACCTGGTCATATTGCATGCAATGAGCCCTAAATACTGGGAAAAGACGTTTTTCATTTTGAAAACCCAGATTTGCCCTCAATAGCGCAAACATTCTATGTTTAAATGAGGCCTCAAAAATGCAAAAGACTATTGCAAATGGTCATTTTTCCAATTATGCCTTTTTTGGGTTAACTGTAGGAATTTTGAAGTCCTCAATTAAAATATTAAATTCAATTGCTTCTGTTAAAGGCTTGTGATTTGTTTAAATATTGCCTGCCTGCTTTTTTCATTCTGAAACACACTTTAGTGCTTTAGTATGAAGTAGCAATATGCGAATATGCACAGTATGTCTCCATAGCTACACTGCAAAGCAGCTTACTGAAACATTTCTGCTAATGACACGGACCTTGATCCTCAGCACTGGCTTTCAAGGGGCTTTTCAGGGGGTGAAGCAGTTTAAAACCAGAAAACAAAAAGCAGTGCACTGTACAAATAACAAGACAAGCAGTAACAAAGAAATATTTTCTTTCTCTTTCATGTACCACTGAATAGTCAAGCTATACAGCAGTAAAACACACAAGACATGAAGGTGCTAACCTGCATATTGAGCTTGCATTATTGTAAAAGAGGAAGAGGGGGGCTTTATGTTCATCTTTTTAATTTCAAATTAATTAAACTGCAAGTCAGTGATGCTTACTGTCGGCAGATTCATGCTGTGATATTTCATTACATTGTCACTGTTCCACCAGGCTTTTGAGTATTTCTAAAACTGCTAGAGTGATCACATTTTGATAAAGTGACAAGGAACAAGCGTGCAAATGAAAAAATTGAGACGAAAGAAGAACAGAGTGATGTCTGAGGTTTTGTTGGAAGAGTGGCTGTAAGATTTTTAAAGTATATCATTCTGCATTGCCTGCGTTGACTACGTCGTGTGGTCTGTGTAGAGCTCGTAGTGCTCTTGGCCCAGAGCTCCCTGTCCAGAGCTCTGTGCTGCGTGAGCTCAGTAAAAATTCAGGTGAGGGCACCAGACGTTTCCAGCAAAACTTCCTACCGTCCAGCAAAGCCCAGCTGGAGCTTGTGAGGAAAGGGAGAAGGAGGAATACCCTCTGCCAGCGGAATCGGAGACAGGCAGAAGGGGCGGAGTCACAAAGACAGAGCAGTTGTGCTGCTCAGCTGCAGGGGTACTGAAGGGGCCACCTGTTCCAGCAGGTGTCCGGCTGGCATTTCACTAGAGTCAGAGCCGCGCACTGGGGAAAAAAGGCTTCAATTGAAATGTACAAAAAGCCACAAACTCTCTAAGAAAAAAACTCCCAAAAACCACTGACACCTTTTGCCCTGGAGGAGTGGCAATGACATACACACTTACTGATTTTTACTGCCAATGAATTGAAGGTTAGCGTCCGACTCCAACAGATGCCTCAGAGCGCGCCAGTGACTGCACATGTGCATTTAGACAAGAACCCACAGCTGACTTTTTGGGAAGAAAAAGAGAAATGAGTGATGAGAGAGACGAGAGAGCGAAAGAAACGTCTTTGTGGAGGATGGACTGAAAACTCAGAAAAGGAATTTAAACAACAGCTAATGAAACATTGACATAATTGCTGCATTCTTCCCATACAGAGAGGGGAAAAAAACTGGCAGGAGATCTAAAACGGTTCTAAAAGCCAGACGGTTTAGATACAGTACATGGCTCTCCTGCCACCTTCCCCCTCCAGAGATTTCTGCGCGTGTTTTCCTCCACTGCCAGGATATGCGTCTCACATACGTCAACTGCAAAGAGCTAGAATGATGTAGGAAAACTAACCACGCTGAGCATTACCTATTGGGAGCTTTAGGTCTGCTTTCTTTAGTTGAACTGTCACAGATTCCCAGGCAGCTGCGGGTGTGTGAGAGAGAGGAGGAGGCTCTGACAATCTAGAGCAGAGTGCTGGTAACTAACAGGTACTGAGTTTTCTAAAAAGCAGAAAGGTTTGCACCTTACACCTCTTGTTCAGAAGCTATTCTCCTGCTGGAGAATGCTTTAGTCAGCTGATGACGAGCCATTTGATACGTTTTTGAATACAAATAGAAGTGTATAGAGTGGCATGGTGATGCAGTAACTAGCATTACTGCCTCGTAGCGCTGGGGCCCTGGGTTCAATTCCTGGGGTGCCTTCCCCACAGTCCAAAGACATGCACGTAGGTTAATTGGAAAACCCACCCTGGTGCAAGTGTGTGCCCCAAATCCTGCCCAGGGTGTACCCACTTTATATTTGTTGCTTGTCTGGATAGGCTCCAGCACCCCAACAGCCCCTTAGTGCAGTGGTTTCCAATCCTGGTCCTAGTTACCTTCACACTTGCTGGCTTTCATTCTGTGCCACCTTAATAAGTGAAGCCTTACCTTAATTACCTCATTAAGATAGATGTTAGACGTTTCAAGATTGGGATTTTATTTCCCTTACAAAAAACTACAGTCAAAGCTCCAACATGTTTAACAGCTCGGAACAAACAATTCAAATGAATCTCAAGTCAACGAAGGGTTTGATCGTGTAATTGAGCACTCAGCTGGAAAAAAAAACCCTGAAGTGTGAGTGATGAGGACTGGGATAAAGCAGTTTAAAACAGATGGAAAGAAATGTATACTGTATGTGAACACAAACATTATAGATAGCCCAGCAGCTTATGGCTAACCTGAACACTAGAACACTGGAAAATAAAAAAATGTTTCTTGACAGACAGAAATACCATCTTTAACAGTTTTCTGATGTGCTGCAGGTAAAAAAAAGAGGCAAACAAGAGGTTTTATAGACAAAACTGCAGGAGGCCAACATTTCATCTGTTCCTCTTGCGAACTGTGGCCACATGAGGGTATCCCTGCGGTGCTCACTTTCCCGTCTTCGGCTCGTGGAGTAAATAGCGCAGTCACAAAAGTCGCAATTTCATCTTATCTTCCTAGAGTCCTCCAGGTTGACTTCCTTGAGTCTGTTTTGATTCATCCTGTAAGTTTAGGCCACTGTCATTTGCAGTGCCTATAGAAAGCCTACCGCCCTTTTCAAGGTACTGTAACATTTTGTGAGCTAAAAAATCTGGTTCAAGACCCATTAAACGAGAATTTATTTTATCGTTATTCACGCACTCACACTCAACCTCTAAGTGAAAAGCAAATCAATCAGTCTACCTGCTCGTGATACTGCAACTGACCCAAATCTCGTGTTTAATGCCCTTCGAGCTGAAACAGCTGACCTGGAAGTATTCTTCATCCCTTTCGTGAAGGGGAAAGCCTGTACACTCGTAGGGTGGAAGCCTGATTGAAACAGTACTGGAAAACTGCTCTGATTGAAACGGCTCATCTGGAGGGAGAAGACTGTGGTGCTGCAGTCTCAAGCAGTGTAGGCCGGTCTCCAATGGCAACCCCTGAGGGCCCACTAGAATTCTTTGGGAAGGGGAAGAAGGGAAATCCCTGTTTTGGAAACCATATTGTTCAAACATATTTATACAGCATTAAACCCACTGGTGTGAGCTTCCCAGTTTGACAAGAGACCGGCTTGGCTGCACAAGCAATTTCTTACACGTTTTAGACCAAACAAATCCAACAGCCAGCTTTACACTGTGCAGAAGACACCAAAAATAGACTGCAAGGAGCTGTTACTGGCTTACCTCAAGCCTTATAAAGTTAGACAGCAGCCACAGCGAAGTCAGGGGCATCTGCCTGTTCTATCATGGAGCATGGCTGTCATCAGACAACATTAACATTTTACAGCATGTCCTGTCTGTTTTATACTCTTTTGCAATGGATCTGTCTCCTAAATATAAGTTTATAAAGTGTTTTTTTTTCTTTTTAATTATTTCAGTGATCAATTGCATTATTTTCCCTGGTTATGTGCACAGGGGTGAAGCAATATGAACCCTCAGTAATGGTAATGGTTTTCCTTGCACTTGTAGGTCTAAGAAACAGACTTATTTCTAAAAACAGAAGTGAGTTCAACAGCTGAACTACTGAATTTCTTCCTTTAAATTAAATCACTTTAATGAACCTTATTTCATTCAAGTCATTCTTTGATTTGGTAGAGCACCCATTTTTTAAGCTTCTTAATTATAATCGCTGAAAAGCAGATAATAAAATCAAAGATCATTGATTGTATTAAGATTACTAGTGACAAGCAAAAAATTAAATCTTTAATTTAAAATCTTAATAATGATTTAAAGCTTACCACCACCATGTCCTTAACTATTTCATTTACCTTTAACTTTTTAGGGGATTTCACAAGACACCATCACAGCTGCCTGCAACATTACCTGAAGGGACAATTATACTTTTGTTTGAGGAGAGAATGTGAACTGTAAATGTCTCCCTGGACATCCGGTCAATTAGAATGTGTGAAATAACTACTAATACTGATACTAACATTATTAGTTCACTGTTCACATTATTAATAAAACTGCTGCTACTAAAAAAATGCTACATTTACTACCACAATTAACAAATTTATATCGATATAAACATCTCAAAATAATACATATTTATTATTAGCAATTTTACTAAGGAAAGAAAACAGTTAATCATTAGAACATGGATAAATTACCTTTTTGTGAGGGTGTTCCTACCATCAATGACTGTCAAGTTTATACACAGTAATTGATCCCAGAGCCTCTTAAGTCAGAGGGATTTTAATAAATCTACAAGATCAGGAGAACTGAGTAACGTGTTCCACATTCCTACCATTTATATTTAGTGCCCTTGAACTGACGCCACTCAATACTGAACCGTGTCCCCAGGAGATGATGTCTGAGATGCTGCATTACAGACGTGGTCATAGGGTTTACAAACATCAGTACCAGTGGAACCAGACCTGTGTTCCCCAGATTCAGCAGGCTCAAAAACAAATATTAGACCAGAAGAAAACTCATTATCAGGGTAGTGCTCGTGAGGCTTTAATTTGCCTTTCTATCTCTTCCCCCTTAAAAAGGAATAAAACATGTGAGGCTGTGGTTAATATTACAAAGCTAATTAATCAACAAAATAGCTCCCTGTCGTGAATAATGTTTTCAAATAAGAACACTGACAACGATGACAGCCTTCAAGCAACGAACAGAAACGGATTGGCTCTTTTCGTTTTGCATGAGTTTAAGCAAGAGTTCAATGGTTTTGATCAAGTTATTGAAAACAATGAATTCATTTGCGGATTTTTCTGGTATCTCTCTCTCTAAGAAGGAGTTCCTTCCCCTCCTCTTTCACCCAGCTTACACTGGGCAGAGTAAAAACAGTGACAGAAGAGGGTGGGAGAAGCTGTATGAACTTTTCCAAATTCATCTTAGAGGAGGAACTGCTACTGTGTACCTAGGTGCTGATGAGAAGCTAAAATACTTCACCCTTAAACCTTTTTCAGAATACACTTAAATATGTCCAGTTGCAGAGCAATGGTCACTGTACCAACAGCCCCCACTAAATAGGATATGAAATGGCCAGAAAAAAATGACATGTTCTCTTTTAGCAGTAAGACCAGATATTGAAAGTGCTTTAGATCTGTGACTGAAATGTTATAAATGAGAGCTGGACATTCCTCCCATTTAGCCTGTTTAGTAGCTAGAAGTTAATTAATCCAGTATCAGAGCAGTTTGTTCCACGCTCCCACCACCCTTTGTGTAAAGAATCACCTCAGTTTTAAATGCGCATCCACCTAGTTTCCGTTGTGCCCTTTTGAATAAGATTGAATAGGGCTTTTGTGTATGACCTAGCTAAAATTAAGTGAGTTTCCGCTTCAAGCATGTGATTCACACCATACATGATAAGCTGACTTTAGAGATTAATTTCTTTTGGTACAGGGCCAGTATTAAAGCCCTGTTCTGTTTTCTATATTTGCAGAAAACTTAATTAAGTTCCTCAGCCCTTTGACAAAGGAGGATAACTGAGGTTGATACTTATCAATGTTGCTATTCAGGCTGACCTACTACAGACGCAGCTCTCCTTGTAAGCCTGTCATTATTGCTTTAGCTGTGCTGTGACTGTTGCATGCAGACTTGTTTGCAGTTTCCTTTCCTTCTTATTATTATTTCTGCTACCTTCACCATCCACTCCAGTTAAAATAATACTGTTCCATGTGGCTGTATATTTCTATAGTATTTCTAATATAGCATGTTTGATTTAGAATTTCAGACATTGTTTTTGTTGTTATTTATAATGCTAATAATGAAAGGGTATGAGATAATAGTATGGCATTTGAATTGTTGCAAAATGTAGTATACTGAAAATCTGAGTTACAAAATGTCAAACAGCAACATAATCCTCTGCAATTTTGTCATGTAAAACATATTCCAATAAAGCCCAATTACAAATTCCAATTACAGTACATTACACTGCAAAGAAACTTGGCTCAAAATTACACCCCCATGTCCTATGATCTGGCCCTGATCCTGGTCATGTATTAAAATATGTCTCAGAGTCATATGTAATATGTGAAGTCTTAAAGGACACGATTGGTCAAAAACCCAAATTCTGAAGTCTTAAAGGTAAAAAAAAACCCCAAAAATCACTCCAAGATGGAGTTCTGAATGTTTTGTGTTATTGTATAATAATCAAATGTTCCAAAACACCTCTAATTAATGCCACAGTCAGTAATGGACCCCCTTAATGCAGATTTCTTCCTCTAGAATAAGATGGATAAGTACTTGTATTGACATATTTTGATGCATCACACCCTTTGATGTCTAATTTATATTTGATTTCTGTTTTGGACAGGATTTCCACTTTAAAATGTCTTGGGAGTGCAGATGTTGTGAAGTCGCTGCTGTGTTTATTATCCAGGGCAGAGTTCACGAAGCATTAACAATACAAAAGTATGTGGGAAATGAAGCTCTCAGCCCTGTGAGGAAAACTGTGGCATCGTTATTAAATCTCTCAGCATGCTGGAAGAACGAACTGCCGGAAAACTTCATTATCTGCAATTATGTTACATGATTACATTATTTAAATGCAGGCAGCCACATGGAGGTTTGTTACAGGTAAGTGAAAATTAAAAAGGTTACAGCTCAATACTCATGCTTCATAATAAAGATGAGAGTCTTGCTCTTGACAGACTGATGGATAGAAACATGGATACTATAGATATAGTATAGAATATAGCTTTTCTTCCTCAGTCCTTTAATTTTAATGTCTACCGGTAAAGCAGTTCATGTGGCATTTTGTTTTTGTTCTGTATTTGGTTTTGCATGTTACAAAACTGGCCTTCCTATGCCTAGCTCTTCTCTCAACCAGAACCAACTAAAAAGTAAAGGAGATCTAAATTGGATCTGCCACATCTCCCCCTTCTGTCAATCTTCTCCTTGGCCATCTCCTTCTATAAATCTTTTGATTTTAAGTGTATTAGACATCCAGCAATCTTCACAAGCTCTTCTCCACCTCCCTTCTTTGTCACCCTCCTTTCCCTTCTTCTATCTCATCTGGTGTCTTTACCTCCTTACCTCCTACCACTCTGTCCTGGGTCCCCTACTGTCCTCTCTCTCTGCGCCTTCTGCCTGGGTTCTCCATCTCTTCCTATGGTTTTCCAGATCGTTTGGTCTTGCTTGGTGAATGCTAAAATGTTCCTTTCTTTCTACTGATACTCGTGTCTCCTTTTATATTTCTGCTAGTTTCACAGCCATCTCATCCTGGACACACTTCATGTGAAACCATCTCCCTCTTTCATTTCCTCTTATTCCTCCTCCTTGGACCTCTCTGTCTCTTCTCCATCACCACCGCCCATCACTCTCCATCTCTGCCCAGAATCTTGGTGTTACTCTTGGCCCTCCCTCTCTTATTCCAATTACATTTTCTTTATCAACACTAGCAGCATCTGCCTCTTTCTTAATCAGCTACTTTCTTCATAGCTTCTTGTCCTGGGCCTGGCCAGTACCTGGGTGGGAGATCTCCTGGGAGAAAACTAAGGTTGCTGCAGGAAGTGGTCTTAGTGGGGCCAGGCCTTCTGTACCTCCTCTCTGGACTCCCTTTCCCAGAGCTGGCTCTCTTGTTCATTCAGGGCTGGAATGAACTAACCGCAGACCTGCTCAGTCCCTGACACCCTTTCAGATCCTGCCAAACATCTGCTGATCTTCTTAATTAACATCTGAGATGAGCTGCAGCATTCACTATCTCTTGCAGTGTATATTTATTAATAATTCTCAAATTAGTAGCATGATTTTCCAATTGCACCTACAGTATTTACTGTAAGCATGGATGACACACCTACAGGGCATTTTCAGTCTTAAGTCTTTTTTTGAGTCTTCAGTATTTATCCACACTAGTTGCATAATGCCTTAGTTCTTACTAATTCACCTGTGCTGCACATCTGGCTTTGCATTGGCCTCATTTTAATTGTATTTCTTTATTTTATTGTACTTGCATGAATGATTTTTTCTCTGTACTTACAGTTGTGCCCATCATGTAAATACCAATGGTGTGTGCTAAACAACAACAACAACAACAACAATAATAATAATAATAATTTGGGGATTGTAAATCCAAACACTGCTGTATTGCATAGTAATATAGTGGAAAAACATTTCCCGTGGAAAACCAAATACAGTTTGGAAAAAATCAGACTTCAATTTGTAGAATACACATTGTTAGATTCAATCATTATTCTCTTGATCTAAAGTTGCTCTATATGAGGTCACAGTACATGTTATACTGATACAGTGCTTCAGTGCATAAAACAGTAGTCTCAACACCTCTTTTATAGCTTTGTTTGTGATGTGTTAGTTTTACATTTTATTTGCTTCAGGGAAAGCTATTTCTTGTGTGTTCCTTATTCAAAGCTCATGGGATAGCTGATTAGCCAATTAACAAAGCTGTTAAGCATAAAGACATGTTTTAAACCCAGTTTCTAGAGATTAGGGTACTTTTGCTCTTAGCAATGGCCGAAGTTGTCTGTTGAAATAAAGTGCCAGACAGCAACAAGCGTACAGTCCAATCAAGAGGACAGTTTGGTCTGTAGTTTCTGAATGTTTTGCTTGCTCGTTGATTTATGGACATCATGAAAAAGATTAAATCTGGTAACACTTCACCACATTGTGTCTGTATTTGTATCTGTAATTGCATATGAAGTAATGCATAAGGTCTTGTGCAAAAAGCCTCCCTCCTCCCTCATTTACCTTGTCTTTGAAAAAAGGAAACTGCCTTCCTCCCAAAAAATCTCTATTTTCATTGTGTTTTTACATGAATGAAAAAAACAAATTCAGCTGGTTAACCTCAAATCAAGTAACACCGGGAGAAAGAAGAATTATTTTTTTTACCAGGTAACATGAAGGATGGTGTCTGATGTCATTGGTAGGAGAGGCTTGACTCTTGTCTGGAAAACAGCCAGGATCACAGCTTTTTGCTCCCACACTGAGAAAGCACAGGCCAGAGGACCACAGAATAAATCTTCCGAGCTCAGGATGAAATGAAAGAACACAGTCCTCATCATTTTATATCAAATTAACCTTTCTGTCAGTTATTCGTGAAGGGATCCTTTCCATTGGAGCCTCTGTGGGTCACTTGTCAGATGGTTGAAGCAAGCAATAGAAAGAGGGATGAGATGAAGGGACTATTCCGACAGACTTCTTATTGTCTTGCTTCTCTGTCTCTTGGTAGGGATTCAAGAGCAAGGCTTTCTAGAGTGTCCCTGAAATGAGAAGTCGACATGGTATTGAACTCAGAGTGTTTGGTTCCAAGGTGTATGTGTGTTTAGTGAAGCCTGCAGAGCCAGGAGCCAGTGACTCATGTCCACCTCCAGGAAGCTCATCACACAACATATTCACTTAACCAAATCCATATGTTTAATGGTACAGAAAAAAACATGGCTACATTCATCCATATTCTTAAAAGACAATTTAAATTGTAATTTATTATAATGCCATTTTCAGGACTGATAAGCATTTTTAATGAAAGGTTGAACTTTATCTTCAGCTTTATCACCAGCACTCCAGTGCTTCATTATGACTACACTGTTGGCTGGAGAAACATCTGCAACATCTGTCTTTCTTGCTTCTTTCCCTTGCGAGCACTTCAAGATGAATCGCTCAGTTAGAAGAATATAGAGGAAGGAAACTGCACAGGAATCTCATCTTTTAAGAGCTGCTTGTTTTATTAAGTTGCATGCAAAAAGGTTTGATCTTTGAAGCTATTTTGTTTTTTTAAAGCAGCTGGAAACATCTGTACATTTGTGGAGATACAGATACAGTAAATACATTTTCCCAAAAGCACATTAAAGAGTAATACTTAGGCAGCTATTCATGTATATTGTCTTCATAAAAGTACATTTCTTTCTGAATCCTTGAGAAAATGCTTAAAAAGAATCCTGCTACAACAGATGTATCACTTGAAGTCAGCAAAGTGAAAAAGGGTAGTTTTATTGATTCTGGAATTTACCAGTGAAGAAGTGTCAAGTTCTGTACCACAAGAATCTGTTCTCTCCTCAGTTGAATCCTTGTACACCCTACATACCACCATCCGCGCTAAGATTATTGCGGATCCATCTCACCCTGCGCACGACTTATTCAGGTGCTCCCTTCAGGTAGACGTTTCAGATCACTGACATCCCAAACTTCACTTTTCAAGAACAGCTTCTTTCAGACTGCTGTTAGGCTGCTTAACAAGCAATGTGCCCCCAGCCATCAAAACTTAGTATTGTGCTTTATGACCTGTATCACAATTGCACTGATTTGTCTATGTTTACATTTGTCTATTTGTCTGTGTTCACTTTGCAGGGCATCAACTTGGCATTTTTTGCATATTCGATTATAGAGTGAATTTTTATGTCCTGTATTGTAATAATCTGTATAGTGTATTGGAACAAGTAATAGGTTTATTCCATGCTGAAAAAAAAGGAAGAAAGAAAACACAATTTGGAATTGTGGAACCTATTACTTGTTCCTTTGCAGCCTACGCATGTTGACGCAGCTACCCACCTGTATTGTATATTGTGCATTCTGGTCCTGTATTTATATTCTGTATGTTATTGTCACATGTCAAATGTCTGTAGTAAAGCTGTACCAACAACTATTTCCACCGGCCTCAGTCGTGTGGCAATAAAGATTCTATTCCATTTGATTAATTTACAAAAAATAATTTGAATTGTGTAAAGAATGATTGTGAAAAAATCAAAAATAAATTGTTTGAAATATATTGCATCTTCTCAAGGGAGATATGGGGAAGATCTGTTGACAAGGGGAAAAGAATGTAATTCCATTGAAGAGCGCGCACACACACACACACACACACACACACACAGGGACAAATTTAGAGACGGCAGTTTTATGTAGACAGCATGTCTTTGGAAGGTAGGAGAAAACTTGAACACATGATGATAAGATCACTTTATTGGCCATATACAATTACTTGCATTAGGAATTTGTCTTTTCACATACCCCAGCTTGCTCTCCATGAGACACACAGACAGAGAGAGAGAACCTTGGGGTCAGAGCGCAGGGTCTTTCATTTATATGTCGCCCCTGGAGCAGCTGGGGTGAAGGGTCTTGCTCAGGGGCCCTCGGAGTAGGATTCTTCTGCCAGCCGCGGGATTTGAACCGGCAACCTCCCAGCCACAGGCGCAGATCCTTAGCCACAATAAAAACCCCACACAGACATAAGAGAACATGCAAACTTCACACAGAAGGTGTGGCAGGGTGAACTTGAACCAAGGATCACTCCACCGTGCCACCCAATGTGTTAAGAAGATTTAGTTAATTCCCAGGAGCTTCAGCGTGATTGTTTTCATGGATGAGTTATTCATTAGTGTTCTAATGTAAATCAGATATGGCAATGATAATGATGTATTGACAGGGGGGAAGGCTGGACTAGTTTAATTTCTGTGGTTTCATTCACATTCAAGATGAAATTCCTCATGATTACTGGAAGCCGCATTTCTTCAGAAGCATGCTTTGGAAGTACAAATGTCTTTGATTAAATTTGCTCTCCTGAAGACCATGCGTATTTTAGCCAAGCATCCAAAGACAGACAAGGCTCCTGCGGACTGTGCCCACTGGGATCCAGAAATCCGCTCAGTGCAGCTTTGCTTTCATGGGTCATCAATGACCTAACCTGACCTTGGGCAGGCTATGTGGCACTCAATATTCCCAACTCATTTTGCACATAATTACAGTCACAAATCATCCTCAACCACAGGCTTTTGGTATGGGTGCAAAACTGCTTTGATTTAATAGGCACTGAGACTTTGCCTCTTCGTGTATGAGTCTTAGCTGTAGGTGTTATTCAGAGCTGGTGCTTTGAACACTGATCATTTTACTGTGTTTCACCCATGCAGTTTTGAGTGTGGAGCAAATGTAATATGGATTGGTTTATTCTCTCCCAAGGCGCAATACTATAATTTTTGTAACAGGTCTGCAACTTTCAACAGAGTATATTGAAAAAAAATGGGCAGACATTTTCCAAGTTAGATAATGACTATAGTTTGTCATTAGATTTATGTTCCTCCCTGGCACGGCTGACATGATAAACTTTGAATTGTTTGACTACTAACTTCCATTTTGCTTGGAGTTTTGTAACTTTTTACAATTTATGGTTAAAAGACAAACAAGGTGGTTGGTGTCTTTCCGATTACTTAATTGAGCCCCTGATTGAGCTAATAATTGGTCTAATTAGTTTTAAATTTTAATGCTTCACTACTCATGAACTGCCACTTCCCGAAAAAGCTTTGATCAAATGAATAAGTTTGATTTAAATTAGCACACAACAAGCACAGTCCTGTACTGTCTGTAGTGCCTCAGAAGCAAAGCATGCAGGCTTGCATCAGAGATAGGCCTACGACACATCATGTACACATCTTCACATGTAGGTCAAAATCTGGAGCATTTCTTTTTATAACCTTAAAATTGTTTTGCAGTAGGCGGATTTGTCAGTCAGATAAATTATTATATTCTACCAAGTTCTTGGTCCCAGGTGAGACAGATCCTAGTGGAAATATATCTTGCTCACATTACCACAAACACACAAATCCTCAGTACAGCTAATAAGACCTTCAGTCCTTTCCCCACAGGTTTCTCACACAGCTTTTCAAAAAGCTTACAGAGATGTCACAAGGCCTTCTGATTCTTGAGTTCTCTTCTCCACATGAGAAATAACATGGACAATCGAGAAAACACATAATGGCTTGTCTCAGCAAAATGTTCTTTTTCCTGCCTCAAAAGCTGCAACTGAAACACCGCTGTACATTATATCAAGATTCCTTGCATTTATTTTCTGCATATTTCCTGAAAGATAAATTGAGAAGTACAGTATACTTAAGGAAAGGAATTAATTATTCTTTGTCATTACAAAAGGTTTTGTACATCATTTAGAGTTCAAGTGTCAAGATATCTTGACAGGAAACTATTAAGCCACGAACCAGATTTTATGTGGCCTATAATAAGCCATAGTAGTTTTTTTTAAATGGAAAAACATTCCAGCTAAGCCAGAATTGACCTCATACAGTATGAACACATTGGCATTCCAACCAATGTGATGTTCCATTTGCTTGGACTTTGCCTCACGTTATTGATGTTCACCTGCATCTTCAGAAATCTGCCGATCAAATCTACAGACAAGATCTCTCAAATCTTGTCTGTATCATCAGCAATGAATTCTGTATATTTCCCCCAACTAAAATAAACCCTAAAATAGGGGAAAAAAGAATAAATACCTGTGTGGTGTTGCTGTTTGGTTTCAGAAGATTATAGGTATCTGTAGTTTTGGCTCAAAGACGAGCTAGTCTTAATGAACCAAACATTTGTTATTTTACAAGTAATAGGTTTATTCCATGCTGAAAAGAGAAGAATGAAAACACAACGTTTCGGCTGTGGAGCCTTCTTCAGGTGTCAAGAAGTGAGCCTTCAGGACACCTGAAGAAGGCACCACAGACGAAACGTGTTTTCTTTCTTCTCTTTTCAGCAGGGAATAAACCTCTTACTTGTTCCTTTGCAGCCTACGCATGCTGACGCTGCTCCCCACCTGAACTATTTGTTATTTTAGGTATGATAGTTATTCATTCATTATGTACTACACAGATCATTTTGAATTTTCATTATTCTTTTTGAATTTTGGTCATTTTCATTTTTAGATAATAAAAAACACTGTTTAACATGCAGCCAAATGTTATGTTCACCATGTACAGTATTATGTGCTGAAAATTGCTCTTTTGTAGTTTCTGCAGAAGCATTCAGAGTTGTACAGACATAGACCACTTCCACTTTCTTTATGCATTGCTGCCACCAAGGAAAAAGAAATTCACCCCCTTACAGGTATCTCGTTATTATGAGATAGTAATTCTCACATACTTTATATGATCACACGATAGCACAGTTGTCATATAATACTTATAATAACGCCACGCGTGGACTTACAGTTTTAAGTGGTGGAACTGATTGCACGTATAACTGTTCATAATGGAACCATCACTGCTTTGATCTCTAACTCCCATAAAACAGGTCCTCATGCTTATAATGATTCTGTTCATATTTGCTCACAATTGCAAGATTTCATTATGACTAAACCCCTGTCCAAAGTAAATCCGTACAAATTCTGCAGCGCTGGACACTGACACGATCATTAAACCGAAAGTGCCAGCCAAGCTCACAGCAGCTTCAACACGCATTCAATGCACAACGTAACTGGCCTGTGCTGATAGGGTCCACCCTGAAAGGGACACTGCTAGTTCATCGCAGGGCACTCACAGACAGACCCAGACACGCACACGCTCATACCAATTTTCCAGGAAGCCCATTAACTTACCAGTATGTCTTGAACTGTGGGAGGAAACCAGAGCAGCTGATGAAAACCCACACTAACACAGGGAGCACCCCAGGTCCAGAATTGGACCCAGGGCCTCAGTGCTGTGAGGCTTCAATGCTAACCACTGTGACAACAATGTGTCTACATACATTCTAAATTAGAAGATAATTTTCTTTCTGAGGGAAGGCTTTGCACAATTACTTTCAGCCCCAACATAAACTAGCCAGAAAATCAGCTTGTTATAGAATGGAATTGCAATTCATTTTTATAGGCTCATAAATGTTTAGTGATACCATATTGTAATTTGAAAACCTTAACCCAAGAAGAAACCAACCTATGCTCTGTAGCACACAAAGACACAGTGAGTCCACTTACCCTAAATTAGACAATGCATTTTAATGACAGTCAGCATTAAACAAACTACATTAGTATCAGGATTGTAACAAAGTACAGCTTACAGTTTTTTTACAGATTGTTTTTTTCTGCTGTGTTTCAGTCTGCAATTGATTAGGAAATCCTGTTTTACATCTTAAAATAAGCTTTCCTGTATTAGCCAATTAGACAGAAAAGCTAAGTGGTATAGTACCAAAATGCAATATCAAGACTGCTTAGAAGCACTGTAAAGTTTAACTTGGATAAAAAATACACTAGGTGCCATGGTTTTATGTACTGAACTACTTTAAGATTTACTGTTTTCTTTGCTGGCACATATACAGTGTGAAAGAAAAGCAAACCATGTACTGTCAGCACTGGATTAAGACACCAGCTCAGTTTAGAGGTCAAACGGCTGTGCAAGACTGACATAAAGCCCTTTTGGCTTTTGTTAAAGCGGCTTTTGAACGATTGTGGCAGGGGTATTTCTGATCACACTTTGCAGAATGAGAGTGTCAAGCATGGTGACCGGACACAAAACACTGCCCAGCCTTCTGCAATGAAAAAGCTAGGATCTGCACAGCCATGTGCCAATGTGAGAATCGCAAACAGCACATGGGCCTGTGTTTCTTTTCACATACTTTTACCTTTGCACTGTGGGAGACATGATGCAAGATTTAGTTTTTGAGCAAAGATACAGGAGGATTCACCAGTAAAGTGCACAGTTTGTGAAAAAGCTCTGTCACACATGGTCCATAGCTGTGAATCGTCTACGTGCACATTAATCTTATCTGTTTGCAAAGATTAAAACAGCTGTGGTTTCTCAGCACTGCATTTGAAGGGAAGGGCAGACTGTGATAAAAGCAGCCATCACCTACACATTCGCTTTAAAATTCAAATCTTGTTTTTTTTGCTTACCAGGCTCGCTGACAATGGTAAAAACTGTACTGATGTAAAATGTAATAACTGGACCAATCCATGCAATCATGAGGTTAACCTCTTTGTGGAACAGAGAAAATATCAAACACAATATTCTATTATATATTATATAGTCTTACTGCATTAAAGAGAAGAAAAGAAACAGAACATTTCGGCTGTGGAGCCTTCTTCAGGTTGAAGGTAGAGCTACTTCAGGTTCTTCGACCTGAAGAAGGCTCCACAGCCAAAACATTGTTTCTTCTCTTTTCAGCATGGAATAAGCCATTACTTGTTCCTTTGCAGCCCAAGCATGCTGATGCAATTCCCTCCTTCAACATCTTACTACAGTGTTGCAAAGCTTAAGCATACCTTCCCTGGCTTTAAACCAACCCTCTCATCCAATACCCAATCACTGTTACTTTTTTTTCTTACAGCTTCCCCATGCTGTCTTGATGAAGATATTGAAGAATCTACATAAAACACCCCGATCCCTGTCATGTGTGTCTTGCTGCAGCTCTGAATCACCTGTGTTGCCTGTACAGTGTGTGTTCCTACTCTACTACCAGTGTGGACCACTCTGCACTTACCAACATTCAATTTAATTTGCCAATTGTCTGCTCCATGATTTTGTGTAAGTCTCTCTGTAATATCCTTGCCACCGTTCCTGTTCGCCACTCCTATTTTTGCAATATCTACAGATCTAACTAGATGGCCAACTGTATCTGAATCTAAAATAGATCAAAAAGAATAATGGGTCCATAATGGGTTCCCGAAGAACAAGCTTTCATGACCACATTCAACAATGCAGAAATACTCACGAAAGGCCTCCACCTGCCACTAGAGGACACTATAGGGCCTATAATCTTTGTAAATAGCCACAGCGGGGATTAATCATACAATTATTTTATTATTGGTGATAGGCCTTGAAATGCAAAATCTCACCTTGGATGAATTAGGGTTTTTGTATTTAAAAGGCCTTCATGGTAGTGGGGTTGGATGGTGTTTGAGTGTTCGTTACTTATAAGAGAGTCTTGGATTTCTCCCCCCCCCCACTATTGTGCTTAAATGCAGGGTCAATCACAGAATCTTTAAATGATCAGTTTAAGTTTGCTATTCATTTTTCCCCAAACTGCATTTCTCATTGTTAGAGCTGCAGCATTGGATTTCTCTACAATCAGTAACGATTTTTGAAAAGCGCCCCACAGGTGGTTCCCCCCCCCACCCCAGAGTTAAAGGTCTCAAATATTCACCTGAAATCATTTGTTTTTCACAGCTTGCATCAGATTTGGGGTCAAATCCAAGCTGAACTAGTTTGGGCAGGTTATCCATTTAGTCTTTCATGGGTTCAGTACTCACCTGGCTGGTTTTTGATTTAAAAAACGTATTGGCTTTTACTTATTGGGCCCAAGTCGGGGTGTGTGTGTGAGGGTTAAAATTTTTCCTAACAGTAGCCTTTCAGCCTATCTTAGTTTCAGCTCCATCTTAGTTTGGATTGCACAAGTTTATTTTGAAGGTATTGTGAGGGGCGATTCAGCCATTGTCTTACTTCACCGTGTTCTGTCTGACTCGTCTCCACACAGCTGCTTTCTTGTAATTATGTAACAATTTCACGGAAATTGGACAACAAATGTTCGGATTGTGAACATATGTGATTCAAATATGCAACATCTAACTCTACTGTATAAATTCTCTGTCAGCCGCGCTGTACCTTATCACATACACACTTAAGCATTTAAATCCACTTCCCATAATCCTGACAGCAGCATAAAACAGCATACTGTAGATAATAAAGAAACCCAGCCACATACACAAGCCCCATCTACAGAGTCTGAATGGATTGCATAGACCTGTTTATCTGACAGAACGGAATTGCCTTGAACAGACTACAAAGTAATAAAATATACATTTCTTCGACCATAACGGAAGGATAGGCTTCTTTTAAATCAAATGGCAATTTATAAATACAGTTAAGAGACAAAGCACGGTCTGTAAAATTATTAACATACATTATGTCAGGGCAATGGTTTCATTCCTTTTAACAACACATCTGAACATCGGGTGCCTGAGGCAATATTTATTTTTACATCATAAATTGCGCTTTTGGTTTCACGCTTATTATAACAGCTGTTACAGCTTATCGGACTTGCACAGATTTTTCTCCGACACTGGGTATGTCTTACAGCATTGTCAGATACTTTCCAGCAACAGGCCATCAGGCTAATGGAAAGGACAACTCCAGTGATGTGTAGAACAGAAGAATAAATGTGTTAGTTCTCGCAGGCACCCATTTGTTTATACGTCTTTATGCAATTTGACATGTGAAGGAGACAAACGCAGGCTGGAAGGTTTGGTGAGTTGGAAAAAATCAGGAGAAACAGGGCTTCCCTGGCAAGTGTTTCATAGAACAATAGATTTCACAGAGATAAAACAAACACAGTGCAATCATGGTCTGCTGAATGGCTTAATGCTTACTTCAGCTGAATGCTGGTCATAAGCTAAATGTCAGCAATGCCGAATCTCATTTTCCACAAGCCATGCACTTTGAAAACCAACTGTTAGGAATTTGCCTCATGTTCCAGGCCTTGAACTGTGCTGTGCGGTTTGAAGCTGTTTTCATTTTAAATAGTGGCAGAAAAAGGGTAGGAGTGACAACACAAATCACAGCAACCTTTCATGTTATAATAATAATTGCTTACACTTATATAGCGCTTTTCTGGACACTCCACTCAAAGCGCTTAACAGGTCATGGGGACTCCCCTCCAAAACCACCTACTGTAGGTGCAGCCCTACCTGGATGATGTGACAGCAGCCCATACTGCGCTCACAGTACACTCACCACACACCAGCTATCAGTGAGGAGCAGAACATGCTGATGAAGCCAGTTCAGAGATGTGGGTTATTAGGAGGCCATGACTGGTAATGGCCAGCTGGAAATTTGACCAGGACACCAGGGTTACACCCCTATCCATTCCGAGAAACGCCTTGGGATTTTTAATGAACACAGAGAGTCAGACCTTGGTTTTACATCTCATCTGAAGGCAGGCACCTTGTCTACAGTAAAGAGTCCCATTACTACACTGAGGCATTTGGCGTTACACAGACCGCAGGGTGATCTCTCCCTAGCGGTCCCACCAACACCTCTTCCACCAGCAACCTGAGCTTTCTGAGCTACTGGCCAGACTCAGACCTGCTGAGCTTCAGAGTGGGTTGCCAGTTGTGAGTTGTAGGCTGATGTAGCTGCTGACCTTAGAATGTTTGAGATGATCTGACAGGCAGCACAGAGCTTCAGAATTTTGCCGTTTGATATTCAACCATAATGAATCCTGCGCCCCCGCATGCACTGGAGTTTGTAACATCCCAAGTTAAATCCTTGCAGCAGGTAGTGGATGCTAGTAATGTAGCCACTTTGCAATTTGTAGTATGCAGAACATTTGCATTTCCATATACATCTAGTTTTATATTTAGAAACGAAGGTGATGTGTTTTGGGAAGAACTGTAGTGTGGTGTTTAGCGCTACCTTATGGTGGGACAGCACAGTTCTTTGGCCCAGGGTTTCATTCTAGACTGAGTGCCTTCTGTGTGGAGTTTGCACGTCTCCCCCCCCCCCATACACACGCACGTGCACACACACACACAGTTTCTCTAGCTGCTCTGGAGGACCCAGAGGAGATAGACTGCTCCCTCCTCCCAAAGACGTGAGCTAAGTTAGTGGACGCTTAGACATTAGTGCCAGTATTTAAATGATCAAATGGTTTCGCGGTGGGCTGGAATGTTCCCGAGATGAATCTAATAAGCTAGATCCCTTCTCAAGTAAGCAATCCCTTTTCCCCACTAAACCCAAGAGTATTTTTATTGAATCCTCACGATGAGACTGAAGAATGATTTTTTTCTTCTGTAAGCTGTGCTATTATTGCAGCTCCTGCTAGGTTCGAACTCGGCTACTGGAGAACTGCTGAGATCGCTTCTGTGAGTACAAGCCAGGTCCCCAGTGAGCACAAGCACACTTTACAAAACCCAGGACAGTGCTACATTCAGTACTGCTGCCAAGCCTGCTCGGAAAGGTCAGTGTGTTAAGTAAGCAGAGAGATTGGGTTACTTCTGCTTCCCCAGCAGAAGGAGGCTACTCCACTCAGTCTGATAGAACTGGGTTCACAGCTGCCAGGGACCCCTCTCAGGAAGGTCTGGTGAGAAACGTGAGAAAGGAAAACTTCCAGCCTTTTGTGCTTCTTCAGGTTCTGCCTTCTCTACAAAAATGAAGATTGCCTTATTCATTGTGGATGCTGTACTGTACATTGGTGGTGGTGGAGGGGAGTCCCCATTACCTGTAAAGCGCTTTGAGTGGAGGGTCCAGTAAAGCACTATATAAGTATAAGGAATTATTATTATTATTGTGAAATCACTGCCTCCTTGGTCTTTGGGGACTTTTGACTCTTTTTCTTTTTAAAATCCATACTTAGGGCCTGTTTGTGTTTCGTGATCTGTGTGGAGCACTTTGAGGCCAGTTCCTGACTCAGGGTGCTGAATAAGTTGCTTTTGTGCAGCATTCAGTAGTTTCAAGCCCCTGTCATTTGTTTCAGTCCCCATTATTAAAGATCCTCTGTCCTTCTGTTCGAGCCTGCATTAAACTATGTTATTGAATCCAAATGTTCGTCTGAAAACTCGGAAATTGCCAACATGGGCAAAACCTACAGCTTTTTGGCAGAGCTGGAAAATATACCATTTATTTTAATTAGATACCTTTATGAAAAAAACACTTCCTAATAAGGAAATTAACACTCCTATTTTAGACAAAATATGGTGCACAGCTTTTTAAAAACTTAATATGTTTTTAAAAAAAATCATTAAATCGCTCAATCTGAAGATTTATAATGGTAAGATAAGTTACAATAATTGTCAGCAAAAACTAAAGAGAAAAATCTGAAATATGCTGATTGCATGAATATTCAGACCGGTGGACTCAATATTTGGTGGAAGCACTTCTGGCAGCAATTGCAGCATTTCTGAGTAAGTCTCTATCAACGTTGCCCACTGGGTTGGTGCAGTGTTTGCCGATTCTTCTCAGCAGATTTATTCAGGCTCTCTCTCATTGCTTGGGGATAGCTTATGGGCTGCAGTTTTTCACAGATTCTCAATAGGATTGCAGTCGGGAGTTCAAGTCGGGGCCACTCATGTAAATTCACTTTTTTATTTTAAACCACTCCAGTGTACCTTTGATCTTGTGCTTTGCATCATTGTTCTCCTGAAAGGTAAATTTTTGTCCCAGTTTTGGGTCTGAAGCAGGTTTTTCTCTAAGCTTAGCCACTACTTTGCTTCATCTGTGTTCACACCAGTCTTGACAAGCTTCTCAGTCCATGCTGAATCTAAAATAGATCAAAAAGAATAATGGGTCCATAATGGGTTCCCGAAGAACAAGCTTTCATGACCACATTCAACAATGCAGAAATACTCACGAAAGGCCTCCACCTGCCACTAGAGGACACTATAGGGCCTATAATCTTTGTAAATAGCCACAGCGGGGATTAATCATACAATTATTTTATTATTGGTGATAGGCCTTGAAATGCAAAATCTCACCTTGGATGAATTAGGGTTTTTGTATTTAAAAGGCCTTCATGGTAGTGGGGTTGGATGGTGTTTGAGTGTTCGTTACTTATAAGAGAGTCTTGGATTTCTCCCCCCCCCCACTATTGTGCTTAAATGCAGGGTCAATCACAGAATCTTTAAATGATCAGTTTAAGTTTGCTATTCATTTTTCCCCAAACTGCATTTCTCATTGTTAGAGCTGCAGCATTGGATTTCTCTACAATCAGTAACGATTTTTGAAAAGCGCCCCACAGGTGGTTCCCCCCCCCACCCCAGAGTTAAAGGTCTCAAATATTCACCTGAAATCATTTGTTTTTCACAGCTTGCATCAGATTTGGGGTCAAATCCAAGCTGAACTAGTTTGGGCAGGTTATCCATTTAGTCTTTCATGGGTTCAGTACTCACCTGGCTGGTTTTTGATTTAAAAAACGTATTGGCTTTTACTTATTGGGCCCAGATTTTCTAAGATTTCCCCCTTTTTGATTTCCTCCAACAGCAGGATCAAAAAGAAGGCGCAGATGCAGTACACCAGTCTTTCAGCTCCTCGGTTGGGATTAGTCCAAGCACTGCCTCACATGCTATATTCTCAGAGCACATCAAATGGAGGTCTGTTTCTGACAAATGAGTGTTTGGTTCTTTATTCTGGGGGGGAGTGTCATCAGTACGAGACCAGAGACTGGAAGAGAGAGATGCCGTGTGTGTTAGTAAGTGGCAGATCTGAGAGACTCATGTGCTCCAGTTGGTGGTGTTATCATCCATTGAAGACAGGTAGTACTTATAGTAGGTCAACAGCAAACATGTGCTTTACAAGTTGTGCTCTAAGTAAACAAAAGATTTTTCAACTGGGAAAGTCTGAAACTGAGTCAACACCTTCCATAACACTCCATTATTGGGATAGTCTTTCACTGAGAAGGGACCCGTCAGTAATAGAACCTGATTTTTTAAGAACTGCAAAAGAAGAGATGACGATCTCTCACTTGACATTTCTCACTTTTTCACTGAAAAAAGTCTGACTAGAGGCTGGGAAATTGGTATAAAACCAAGATCAATCAATGTTGAGTTGCTTTTCCTTGAAACAAATGTGCTTTAGTAGGGGCATGCTGTAGCACACTGTTGTCATGTCAATGGAATGTTATAAAATTGCATTCTTATAAAGAAGATGAACATTAATTAAAGTGTTGTTGAACAGCACTCTTTAAAAATACATATAGAAAGTAATCTCCAATTATCAGTGAAACAATTTAAAGCTAAAACCATGTTTTAAGTTTTTGTTTTGTACGTATCTGTCCCCACTGGTGCTTGACTGCGTCTCCTGTGTTTTAAATACTGTCCCCACAGGCATAATTATTCACTTCAGTGTAGAATCTATAGACTATTCAACCCCGAAAATAGCTCATTATGTAGCTGCTTCTCAGAACACTGTCACAGGTAACTTATAAATCATTGTGACACAGCTCATTACTAAATGCAGTGGCCTGGGTTTCATTAAAACCCACAAGAAAAAAAGACAAGATGCTAATTACAAGGTGCATTCGTTAGTGATGTTGATTAATTCATTTAGTTATTGTTTTTGATGCTCTTAGATGATCGATGATATTGCCAGTGATATATTTTTTTCACTTCTAGAGTCTTACATTCAAACTGCATCATAAATGCAGTGTAACACTCGAAGAATGAAATGCCTTAAGCTTCACTCTAATGGCAGCATTTCTTTCTTCCTACACAATATGGGCATTTGAACAAGTAAATGAGATTATGTAACATTTTAACAACAGGATTTGTAATATATTTATATACTGGGAAGTATTAAGAACTCATTAAGCAATGTGTATTGGCAGCAATTGGAGAGGTTGTGTTTTTAGTGCTTCATAGCTAAAAAATGGATAAACAAAAGCTTAACAGTGGTGAAGATTTATTTCAAAAACATCAGTCTGTTCCCTGTGGTCATGTTTGCTGAATGTTTGGAAAGTTTTGTGAAATATTAGTGCGCTCCATGCCTAGGAAGCATTTATAGGTGATTTCTCCTTAACAGAGAATTTTTTTTTTATCCCACCACCCACACAGACAAAAAGATTTTGCTACATTTGAAGAAAAGATTTGGGGACTTTTCAAGCATTCGTATGAATCCAGTATGAAGCATTTATGTTAAAATCTAAAATGTGCACATTGCTTATTTTTCATTCCATTGTAAAGCATAGCATGTGCCATTGTAAAAGCTTCTATTTCAAAGCCAAATGCAGACATTAGCTGTCCAACATACAGTACAAAACGGGCCTAACGTGGGCGTGCAGTATTCAGAATGCCAAGTCTGGAAGAGAGTACTTCTACTGTAATGGGTTATACAACATGTGGAATGGCAAGATAAATATTTACACATTGCCGAAGATTTTTTAAGCGCTGCTCAAACTGAATATTTATTGACCTTCGTCGCTGTGGTAAATTATGGCCGCTTCTCTTTACAACGAACTGTTTCAAATACATACACAGTATGGCCACTCGAAACGTTCTCTGACGCTTATTCCTCGGGAGAAAAAAAAAGGACAGAAAAGCTATGATTCAGCTGTCTGTCGGGGAATGACCGAGTCCTTATTACAAGAAATAAACTGCAGAAAGCGGAGCTACTGTATACTGTAGATGTGAAAAACTGAAAGATCTGTCGCACTTTCAGTGCGGGTTAATAGTGAACGCTTGTTCACCCTTTCTTCTCCATGAGTGAGGATTCTAGCACGTCAAAAGCAAATATTTATTACCGGCGCGCCAAGATGTGAAGAAAAGCACGTCTTGTATAAATGGAGTCTTATTTCATACGACTTCAAACCCGTTCCCTCTGTGAATCTCTCTCCTCCAGCAGTGTAGATGACTGGCACAAAATAACCGATATCGTGAGGATCCGCGTCTCACCACTTCTATATTCTTTTGTCTTAAGGAGGCAAGTGGCTTACCAGCCCATAGAGAACAGTTACTTCCACTTCGAGCGCTTCTGGTGGAAAAGACAAGAGCACAAGAAAGGAAAGATGAAAAGGCTGGGATTCTGCGAGAGGGATCGTTGAAGTTCACTCGAGCATCGCTTATGAATTCATCAAGTAAATCCCCACAGAAATGCAACTGTTGTCAGCGAGCCCACGGCTCCTATTGTTAATGGCAAAAAAGACCCACTTTTAACACTTTATAAGACTGAAGCTTAAGACCACGGCAAGTAGCGCGGGCCGGTGCAGCATCGCGGAGGCCATTTCACACATGACTGTTTCCATCGCAATTGTTAAAGTATTCTCTGAGTTAAAAAGAAAAAAAAAACATTGAGTTTGATCTGTTTTATTTAAGCTTTCACTTAACTCAACCATGCCAAGGCGAGTGAAAGTACTACTGAGGCCACTTTGCATTAGAAAACCAGGATTAATCCAAATGTTTAAAAGAGATGGGAAAGATAAATTTTACAGGACATTAAATAGGCTCCCTACACTTAATAGGAAGTGGTAGATGTGCTTTAAAAAAATGTGAACAATTGCTTGTGATTGCAACACATTCCTAGAATGAGATGTCATTTCTACAGAACAGAAACTAACAATACGTGGATACTTATTAAAATGTTTAAGACAATTTCACTAGAACATAAGATCTGAGGAGGTCTTGTGGCCCATCTAGCCTGTTTGGTAGTTAATAACCAATTGATCCAAGGGTCTCATCTAATTGTTTCTTGAAAGAAACCAGGCTATTGGCTTCAACAACATGGCAGGGTATGTTGTTCCACCCTCCCACCTCCCTTTGTATAAAGAAGTGCCTCTTGTGCTCAGGTTTACATCCAATTCCCCATAGTTTCCACATCGTGCCCTGTGGTTTGTGTTTCACTGTCCGTTCTGGAAGAACAATATCAAAGTCAAAGTCAAAGTTTATTTATCAAATGCACAACAATACGGCGTGCAGCAGTAGTTGCTGGCAATGAAATGTCTTTTTCTGCGAGCTCACAAAAATCACAAGAATCACAAAATTCACAAAAACACAAAAATCACAAAACTGAGGTTACATTTTTAAAATTGAATAAAACTCAATATGAGTAGAGCTGTTATGTGTCCATGGTGTGTGCAATATATACATGTAGTGCAGTTATGCTGAATACAGTGAAAACTGTGTGTCCATGTAGCCATTACAGGTGATTTGCTGCAGGTTGGCTATTTAGCAGTCTTATTGCCTGGAGGTAGAAGCTTTACCGGACGGTAGGAGGGAAAACAGTTTGTGACTGGGATGACTGGGGTCCTTGAGAATGGACCTGGCCTTCTTCAGACATCTAGCTGAGTAGATATCCTGGATGCTTGGTAGCTCACAGCTGGTGATAAGCTGTGCTGACTTCATCACCCTCTGCAATACTTTGCGATCCCGTGCGGAGCAGCTCCCATACCAGGCAGTGATGCAACCAGTCAGGATGCTCTCAATAGTGCACCTGTAGAAGTTGGCCTGGATATGTGACGGCATGCCGAACTTCTTTAGCCTGCGGAGAAAGAACAGGTGCTGCCGTGCTGTCTTGTCCACGATGTTGATGTGGTGGGTCCAGGTTAAGTCCTCTGAGATGTTAACTCCCAGGAACTTAAAACTGCTGACCCTCTCCCCTGCAGTCCCATTGATGTAAATAGGTGTGTGGTCTCCTCCCTGATGTTTCCTATAGTCCACAATCATCTCCTTTGTCTTACTGATGTTAAGAGAGAGGCTGTTCTCCTGGCACCATGCTGCCAGGGTTTCAACCTCCTCCCTGTATGCAGACTCCTCACCATCTGTGATCAGGCCGATGACTGTTGTATCGTCCGCAAACTTGATGATGGAGTTTGAGTTATGCCTGGTGACACAGTCATGAGTAAATAAGGAGTAGAGGACAGGACTAAGCACACAGCCTTGGGGGGCTCCAGTGTTTAGAGTCAGGGTAGAGAATATGTTGGTGCCCACCTTCACCACCTGCGGACGTTCTGTCAAGAAGTCCAGGATCCAATTACAGAGGGAGGTGTTCAGTCCCAGGTCCTGGAGCTTGATGACGAGCTTTGAGGGCACTATGGTATTGAATGCTGAGCTGTAATCAACAAACAGCATTCTCACATATGTTCCTTTCTTATCCAGGTGTGAGAGGGCAGTATGGAGGGCAGTGGCAATAGCATCTTCTGTTGATCTGTTCTGGCGATACGCAAATTGCAGTGGGTCTAGGGTGTCAGGCAGTGAGGAGGTGATGTATGCTTTGACCAGCCTCTTGAAGCACTTCATGGAAACTGATGTGAGTGCAACAGGGCGGTAGTTATCATGGCTTGTTGTGAAAACAGTTCAGCCCCCTGCACTGTATGGGTGTTTTGTGTGTCTTGCCATAGACTGGTGCCCAGAACAGTGTGAAACCCTACTCCGTACCCTGCTTGGACGCGGACTCCTCACAGCCCCAGTCCCAAACCCCGAATAAACCCGGATACAGTCCTTAAGGGCCACTGTCCAGGAGGTTTTCTAGGTCTCTTTCTTCCTTCAGATCTCCACCTTCACAAGAACAAGGAAAGATTTCAGCTTGTCCAGGTAAACAATTAACGGGCGCAATTAGATAATTAAGGGCTCAGGAGAATAGGAAACGAGAAACCCTCTGCCCCTTTCGGGACAGGAGTTGTGTCCTTCTGCTAGAAGGCTGAAGCAGTTGCTGACAATTTATGGAAGATGATGATCAGAGCAGTAATGATTGAAGTCTGTCAGCAGGAGATCTGCAAAGGAATCAGCAGATACCTGCCTTCTGTGCTGAAATTAAAAGAATAATTTCAGCACAGAAGGCAGAGTCTCTTCTCACAAACCTGTAGGGGTTTTTTTTATTATTATTATTATTATATACTGTAATACATATGGCGGACATTACAGGTTGTGCGAGCTGGCTTGCCAGTGTGGTGACGTCACCGCCCTTCCCTGTGAATAGCAGGGACCGCAGCCGCTGGGCTGACAGGAGATTTCCCTTTAGCTCAGCTGGCTGGGTCCCTGTTGAGTGACGCTGAAGGCCCGGGTTCGAGTCCCCAGCCTTGAAGGGCTGACCTGAGGCGGCAGTGGCGAGGGTGCATACCCATGTGAACCTGAGAGTGCTACTTCAGGAGAGACTATGGAATGGAACTATGGTTATTATGGAATTGGTAACTAAAAAATATTTTATTAAAATAATGGTAACTTATGTAACCATTACTTTAAATCAGGCAATTATGAATAACTTACCTGTAAGCAATGAGATCCAGTTAAACTTTTTATAAGCACTAAAGGTTTTGCAAGCTACCTGTAGATATTACTTTTTTTCCTTACATATACAGTAGTATAGTATCTGATAATTGGATGTCAATAAAGGATTTCAATTTTCCACTCTAAAAAAAACATTCTTAATTTACAGAGTTTATGGTTGGTTGTTCACCATAAGTATTTTTCTAAGACAGCAAATGTCCAAAGTTTTCCAACTATGATTCATTCTTTAGTTTCACATACAATTTAGGAGGTCTTCCCTGTAAGTTTAGTATAAGATACAAAAGACAGTAAATTTTAAACAGAACTACTAGGAGTTTACTAGCCACCAATAAAAAATGTTCAGACTTTGAAAGGTTGAATTTCATCAATATATCTTTTGTAGCTCCAATTGTAAAGGCTAGAGTATATATGTATCATAAAGAATTCTTCAGCAAACTAGTGACTAGTCAGGACTCTTGTGCTTCTTATTTGGAAGCTAAACACAATTCATCGTGTGTTTGAATTTTACTAGCTGCTACATTTGAAGCTGGTATTCAAAAGAAAAACATGATTCAAAGTATTACTGTAGTAGAAGTCGCAAGAACAGTTTTATTGGCATATAATAAAGGAAAACTACAAAAACCCCTGAGCAAGACTAATGGTTATCTAACTTGCATTTAAGAACCCAAGAAAAAGAGCAAGTCCTTCAAGAACATGGATGTGAAAAGAAAAAGGTTTTTTAAAACATCCATCTCCACAGAAAAACCTAACACTAGGGAAGATGATATTTATCGAAGTAAAAACCCAGTAGCAGTAAGAACGTTATTTTGTAAGATCCATGCTCCACACTTCGATTTCCAGGAAAAAGATCTTGATGTGAAGAGACAGTTGGCAAAAAGGGCTGTCCTTATGTTTGTATCCCCCCAAAACCACTCAATCAGACTGGTGATTTTTCTTTAATAAATTCTTATTTCAGTCTCCATGGAGCTCACAATACATATACTGTCTTTTCTCCTGAGTCCTGAAGTGCTCAGGGAATGTGTAATGGAGAGAAATTTGTAATGGAGATTGTGTGTATACGCACAACTTAAGAGAGTACTTCAGGAACACTGCAGTGACACTCATCTGGAAACTGCATGACAACAGAAAAGGGAATTCATTAAAGTAAAATCTAGACCTTGCCTGAGTGCACTGGTGAGGACTCAAACACAGGGATATTCCTTTTCAACACATCTCTCTCTCATGGCATCAGGTAAAGAAAGGACATGAGCAGATTGTTTCAAAAAGACGATTTACATGATTTTTCCTTTTTTTTTGTTATACTTACATTTGATGTTCAAAAACTCAACAAGAAATCGAGTGACGTATGTGCCATTGAAATTAAAATACATGGAGATATGTGCTGCTATTTCTGTGATTGGTTTTACAGTTAGTTTTTAAAATGTTTTATTTTCACTTATGCTTCAATTTTATCTATGTCTTGCCTGTTCATACCAGCGTCATTTATTGTAAGTAGTGAATAGTAACAGTAAATAATGAAATAAAATAATCTAGTAGATAATGAAATATGTTTAACTCTAGAACAGGAACTGCAAAAATCCTTGTTGCTGATCTTTATATACAGACAAATTCTTTATTAATGCTTGTGAAACCTTTGCTTCAGAATGGGAGCTACAAATTCATATTCTTTGTGAGTAAATACCAAACTGCTATAAGACTTATTTTGAAATATATGTATTTTATGGCAAGCCATGACTGAAGTATCAGAGAAGGGTTTCTAAATTTAAATGTTTACATTAAAATACTTATTTTTTCTTGAGGAACATTTTCCACATCAGTCCTCCACTTTGGACAATTACTTTATCAATATCTAGAAATGAGAAGCAGACTGTGACACCTTAATTGGACAAACATAATCCTCACTATAGAATGGAAGATGAAAATATAATATTGCATAAAGACAATAATTGAAATTTTATGACACCTTGATACAAAGCAATTTACATTCTCACTCATTTACAGTATACAGCTGATTGTCTTACAGGGACGATCTTGGGTGAAATACCTTGTACAGCAGCTGTGTTTCACTGGAAATCTGAACTTACACCTTCCAGTTCTGACTCCAGAACCCTGACCCCCGAGAACAGGTGAGAGACTCAGACTTATCACTCCTGAAGTGATTAGAATCGCTGTCTTTACCTAATTGGATCTTAACATTCAATTAGCATTAATACAATACACAATAAATAACTATTTTACAAAGCCTTATTCATTATAACCTATTTATTAAGAGAGCATTATTTACAAATAGGTACATAACATTAATGTTGTGAATTAAAATGAGGTGTTATACATTCTTCTGCAAACATTTTATCGGCAAAAGCCGAAAAACCTATTCTACACAATTCAGTGTACGGTAGAGTATCCTGGAGGTTTAGATGAACTACAGTGCTTTCTGGCCACAAGATACTCTTTATTTCCACGTGTAAAATGACTAGTAAAGTGCATAAGCAGCAAATTAAAGTTCCTTATTCCATTTAAGAAATATGTTTAATCTCAAATAGAAACTAACTGTTTCTTAAACAAATAGAATCCTTAAAAACAAATCCAACCAGTTAGACTCAGTCCTGACAGAAACCAGGACTGGAGCACAACGATGTTATATGAGGGGGAGAGGCAGAAGAAAAATAAAGAAAATCTTTTACATTGACTTTGAGGTGGCAGAATGTTAACTGTCCTATGCAAAATATGATGTAAATATGATGTAACCAAACACTTTCTGCAGGGTAATTTCCAGTTATCTAAGCCACAAGTTATAGCATCAAACTCCTACACAAAAGAAACTTATCTTCCCTTTTTCCTAACCATGTTTATCCACTTTTCCAAATGAAATAATCGGTCAGTTATTAAATCTCTAAGACTAGGAAAAAATAACCTCAATCACACTTGATTGGCCAATTAATCAATTTAACTAATTTTTGTAACAGTCTTGCATACAAGGGGTGGCATGGAGGTGCTGTTCTGCCTCAGGATGGAAATGGAGCAGGAATAGCATTGCTGCCTCACAGCCCTGGGGCTCTGGGTTCAATTCCAGAGCTGGGGTGCTGTCAGTGTGGAGTTTGTACAGTATGTTCTCCCCATGATCATGTGGGTTTTTCCCCGGTCGGTCCTGTTTGCTCCCACAGTCCAGAGACAAACTGGTAGGTTAGTTAGTTTCTGGGAAAACTGTAAAAGTGTGCGTGTCTGTGTTTGCATGTGCTCCAAGCTGGACTGGTGTCCCATCCAGAGTGTATCCTGGCTTGTGCCTGTTGCTTGCTGGGAGAGGCTCCCCAGAGACCCTGAATTGGATGAAGTGGTTAGAAAATGGAAAGATGGATATTACACACAACTTAAAATCGCCAGTTACTTTATGATGGCCCTGATTTATTCTTTAACATGAAGATTGATTCATTTAAAGTAAGACAGGAATACCGTTTCTAAGAAATACTTGCCTGGATCTATGCAGGCTATCAAACTCAGAACCTCATAAAGATTTTCCCCTGAAAGGCCTTGAACAACTCCCCTTCAGTTCATTATTAGCACGATCTCTCTTCCAGAGCGAATTCTAAATATGGATTCAAACAATTGCTGAGGAGAAGGAGGTGCTGCTACCAAAGGATATTTTTGCTTATCTGATTCTTTTGAAACTGATGATGTGACCTTGTAAAAGACGGATACAGCCCCTCTAATCCTCTCCCCTATTCCTTATCCCTTCAAAGGCGTTTTCAGCCCTTCTTAAGAGCATGGAAATGTAGCAGAAATTCCAAAAGAGCAGCTACTTTTATGCACTTTATATGTACCCATGCTGCCTGCTGGGTTTCTCCGAGCTCGCTTAAGATATCATAATCTCAGGACCTCACTTGAACTCCCTGTGTTTAGGTGTCTTTGCACAGAGCTGCTAATCTGCATTGGCTACTTTTACCCAGCAAACAGCTTCATGATGAAAAGTGGTCATTGTTCCCTGGATCTAAAATCTATCTGGTGCTCTGAATAAACAGGGATGACATTTCTCAACAAAGAGACAATGTATGAGAAAGAGATTCTCAGTGCATGCCTTACTCATTTAAAGGACTTTTCATTAAGCACTGACAAATAGAAACTCCCTCTCCTCCCCCCAGTCCCCAAACCGCGGTCTGCTATCGTATCAGTGTGCCTGGAAGAGCTGGAACTCTACTTATCCAGATTACTATGATGGAAATGTGTTTTCCCCAAACAGGAAGCATTCCTTCTTCTAACATACTCTAAGGGCTCTTTTTAACGTTATCATTGATTTTTAATGGAGCAGTTTGAATAAATCATAATAATGAACCTGAGGAAAGATGGCATCATCTCAATTACATTATGTGATTATATAATCAACCAACAAAATTTAATTTGCGACATTATTTAGCCACACTAATAAAGTTCAATATAATACACAACAAAAAAGGAATTTGAAATGTAACTTGCTGCTGTCAAAGTCATTAGCCTTTCTTACAGGAAAACCAAAAAGTCAATAAAATGTTTTTATGCTCCTATACAAATGTGATGCTGTGGTCATTGTTCTCTGTCTGGTCATAAAATAATGCCCAATACTCCGTGGTATTTCGTTTTAAAGGTTTAGTTTAGTTTACAATCTATGTCAATTTTGCTCCTTTCACCAGAATCAAGTTCCATTTACACCTTGCTGTACTTCAAATTCCAAACCAAATTCAAAACACTGTTATTTTATAAAAAAGATATGATGGGGGAGGGGGGTGAGTTTGCGGGACTGTGCTTTTAAAGTCTGTATGCTTTGTCACATGGAGTTTACATAAATGCATCCTTTATTTTACACTTTCTTTTGCGTGTAAGAAGCAAATTGAGCTTGAGGCCCTTTCCAAGGCTGCAACCTGAGGCATTACGATTTCACAGTCCTCGCAAGCCACTGAGAACTCGGCAGGAAGCCTCTTTCTGGGGCCTGGGTCTCCCTAGCAACCGCAAGCCGAGCATACTGTAATTCAATTTAGACCTCGAACTCGGCGCTCTTTCTCTCAAGATTTGTCAAGGCCTATATGGCTTGGGAAGTATTGTTTGTCTCTGGACCTTTGACCAGCAAGGGAAAATAAGCAGCCCCATAAATCTAGCCATCAGTTTTGCGCCCCCCCTCCTACTTGCCCAGTATATCGTGTATTTAACATTCAGCACATGGGCCTTTCCTGAGAAAGACACCATGCATCTGTCATGCAGTCTGTGCCTGTGCTCTGATGAGGAGACCTAAACAGAGAAGTAAAAAGCCTCTATTCAGCCTGAAGAATGTCTTTGTTTGCGGAGGTAAGGCTACGGCCCATTGCGGATTGGGAGGCACGGTGTCATGGGAAAGATAAGCAGGGATGACTGAGCAAGTTTGTAAATGTCTCAGTCCAGGTTGGCCCTGTCTTTACCAAGCAAGGGAAGTAAGTCATGATGAACTCGTTGTGTTAAATACTGAAAAAAGGTCTCCGTAAAGGGAATCTGCATATGAAACTGCTCGGGTGTCCTGTGAATAAAAAGTGCTGCTTATAATTCTGAACATGGCACACAAGTTAAACTTGGAAAAGGAATTTCTAAACTGTCCAAAGGGACTTCGTTTGCAAAGTATAGTACAGGTACAGACCTCAATGGGCAAAGACTGAGAAATATAAAAGCTAAAGGGGTATTATTAAAGAAATGTATACATTTATATTTAACACCATTCACAAGCTTCCTACACTGCCTGCACACCCCATCATGTTCCCCGCAGGGAATCAATGAAATCCCAGCACACACGGAGCTGTCTAGGCTAATGTTGATCTGAAGTCGTGACGGTCTGAGACAGCATTTTTAAAGCCATTTCAGAATAAGATGGTCTGTTATGAATAAAAGAGTACTTCAGACACTTCTTATAGAAAAACCCCAGCAGTGTATTTTACTGCACAAGTCAGCAGTGCCATGTCTCACCTGGGATTTGAACCCACAACCTTCCACTTATCAGTCCAGAACCACAACCACAGTACAGCACTTACAATCTTGCATAAACAGCATATTAAAGCTAAGAGATCTTAACATAATACACACTATTATTCATTTTGCGTTCTGCTAAGTTTAAACGATCACCAAGAGGATCCTGAATGCATTGTAAGGTGTGCAGTTTTCACACAGACCGTGTGTCTACAGCCTGACCCGTGGACATTGCAACAGAACATCTGCATGGTAACTCCTAAAGACCAGATTCCTGTATCTTGGCAAGAGCTCAGAGCAGCAGGTTTTGTATCTTTCAAAATTCTCTCTTTTGAAGTATCTCCGTCCATCTATTCTCTAATCGCTTTATCCAATACTGGTCATGAGGAAGCCTCAGCCTATCCTGGCAAGCAAGGCGGGGGACACCCTGGACGGGACGCAGGTCCATCCCAGGGCACACACAGTTACAACACACACTTACACCAGGGCCACAACACCTGAAGTGAATTAACCTAACCAGTTTGTCTTTGGACTGTGGGAGGAAACTGGAGCACCTGGAGGAAACCCACATAAACACAAGGAGAACATACAGACTCCACACAGACAGCACCCCAGGGCCCCAGCACTGTGAGGGTGCAATGCCAGCTGCTGCACCACCATGCCTTTCTTTGAGGCATCTCTCTGATTTAATTATATCTAATGTGTGGGTAAATCCTGTGTGCAAATCATGGTTGCACATACAGTATATGAATCACAGGTGGGTTTTCATCTTCGCTCTTTAACTGTAGGGAAAGACATTTATATCACTTTTTATTTCATGTTCTCCCTAAATGGTTTGCTTTCTGGGCCATGTATGCAAAACTGGTTCTTGTTATGATAAACATTACTTTGAGCACGGTCTTAAAATCTTTAAGATTCTGACTTTTATGTTTACGTGCTTGTCAGATAAAATAGACAAACCTGTTCTTTTTTTGATTTACGGACAAAAAAAAATGACATTCTTTTTAACACAGATAAATCTGATTTACACGATGCATGAGTGGGTTATGGGTCTATTAATCTTGCAGGCACGGTATTGTAAACATACAGAGGTGCTATTGAGGTGTTATGTTTCTTGTTGCTCAATCCGATCATCTTAGAGAATCATTGAGCATAAAACGCTCTTTTCACACTCAACCTTTTCAGTACTAAAGTAATTTCCACTGATTGATTTTGACAAATCTTTGTTTACAATTCGTAAACTCTGATCCAAAAGTTAACGCAATGAAAAGAGGATTCATATATTATAGTTGCTTCTCTTTGTCTGTACAGGGCTTGCCAATTTAAGCAAGTCCAGACTCTCTGATATACACACTGATATTCTCAGTCTACTTTAATCTTTCACAATTTAGATGTTGTATTTTGACAGAATTTTTATATAAGGCTTCAAGGAATACGATGTGTCACAGACTCTAAAGTTTGCCATTTCGCTGTAAGAAGACACTCCATATTGTGAGGTATTGTAATGTTTTGCACCATTCATTTTCAGTTACCTTCCTCTGGCAAGGGCCTTGGACAAAACATGTCAAGTAGGGAGAACCAGCTATCTTTTTCCTCCTCCCCAAAAGATTCCAGTTTCTCTTGGAGGACTAACAGGAATTCCCAGGCTTAGCAAGAGATTTGTTTCCTCCTGAGTGGCCTGCATGGGTCCTGGGGTTCTTAACGGATCATTTAACCTTTCTAACATTATTCATACAAGAAACAGATTAATAGAATAATTAGCAGTTATTTAACCATTTCAATTTTATTCTCATTTTATTCTCATTTTGATTTAAACAAACATCATTCATTTGCACTGGCAAGGTGTCACACAATTTCATTTCTGTTTACCGTTATCAAAACGTATTGGCCGCAGACAAGACGGTTAATTTACAGCAGGGGTTCGAACGAGAACCTGTGTCAGTGCGCGCTGGCTGCCACAAAGCATGTTGAGGTTAATTCCAGCCTGAAAAGTACGAAGAAAAACAATTTTTTAAGCTACGGAGCTTCTTCAGGTGTGAGACAAAGCGTGAGAGATAGAGACCCTGAAAGACCCTTTTCATTCAAAGCTACTTGAGAAAATACATGCACTGGGTGAACGCAGAGGAATAAAAGTCCATTTACATCAATTCAGATGAATCAGTGTCCAATATACTGTAGCTGCTTTGAAAGGTTTTAAAACCGAGTTCACAATATCAGATTCTCCAGATACTGTGTTTTATTTCCCTTTACATATTGTTCTTAAGATATTAAAATAAATTAATCTTTTGCTGAGCTAGTGATGGTTCTATTATGTTTTATAAGATATCAGATACATATTTCCTCCCAAATATTTTATCTAATTTGTTTGAAGTGAAAGTTTTAATAATTAAAAAACATTAGAAATATGCTGAGATGTACAGTAGCCAAAAACTGGTTGAGGGTTGTGGAGGGTTCCTGCAATGCAACAACACAGGGAAACTGCGAGAAAAGGAAGACTAAGAAAAGAAGAACACACTTTTCACACTGAAGGAGAAGAACAAGAAAGAAGAAACATACTTGACCTCTAAAGCAGAAGGTCAAGTGCTTTGTGAAGTGAAAGGCCAAGCAGGGGGTCCCAGGCTGTGGGTTTAGCCAGTCAGAGTGCACTTTCCTTCACTCCTCATTTCAGATATGTCTTCATTTACGATCACATCTTTATTTAAGCCATCAGGGCTGAGTAAGCATTTCAAAGTGCAAAGCAGTTTCTCAGATTACTCAATAACCTGCTTTAAAATCAAAGAATGCCTGCCACTCGACCCAAAACACGAAGTCTCAAAAATATTTGAAGTAGATAAAATAATTAGATAATTAGATAATAAATAATTAAGCAGCGGCCAAATAATTAGAAGTCTAAAAGCATGCGAAAATATCAGCCGGAATTTTTCACTGGAAAGAAGGATGCGTGAATTTTGAAAGACGCAGTTAAAGTCAGATCCAGTGTGTACACAGAAGACATTCATGGTATAAAGCTTCTCTTTGTTGAAAGTCTTGACCCCTGGCACAACCTGAGTATTGCTGTAAAAAATGGGCTAGTTCACAATCTATGGATGAATGTCGAAGCGCAGTCTTGACATAATGGTTAGGATTGGGCATGGAAACAATAAAGGTATTGGAATCTTTCCAGCTGAGACAGATTCCCTGAGCTCTTGCACACAAACTGCGGAATGTGCTACAATAAGTTCTGGTCTGTCAGTGGGAAATTCTGGAAAGGGTTACTCTCCTGCCTCTTGTGATCTGTTCTGTGCTTCAGTACAGAATTCTCAGCTCATTTATTCATCTGCAGAAACATGTACTGGTAACGTTTCACTCTTTTTTCAGAATTCTAGATGGTGTTTAGATGTTGCTCAGCTTGTGGAACCGCCTGTAGTACCACAGTTCAGGCAGTCGACAGCGCACCTAGTCGTAATGTCTGTAGGATACTCAAAAGAAACTAGTTACATAAGGAACATTTCCACCATTGTCATTGTTAAAGTTCAACTCATTTTTCCACTGGCTTATCTAATTTAACGATTGATTTATCCTGTTTTCTCACTGGCTCACACAAAATTATAATCTGGGTTATAAAGTCTATTTTAAGAATGAATTATGGTGTTGTATTGATTGTACCTTGTTAAGCAAAAGAACAGAATTATTGTATTTCTTCATCGGGTTCTGCTTAGTATAACATGACCAATAATAATGTAAAAAGGGTGGTCACTATTTAGAGCACTATTTCATTTAAGTTATAAAGTTATCTTTAAGTTAATATTAAAGTCAAAACTGGAACATGACTAAAAAAGCTACAACAATGACATCCAGGAAAAGCTTATTACGTATTGCCTTGAGAGAAAATAATTTGAAAAAAGGAAAGGTTGTAAGGGATCATTAAACACAATCCCAATGACAATTTTCACAATCCTTATCAAAAGCCCCTGCAAATATAAACCGCCACCTTGCAAAACAAGGACAGTTTATCTTCATATTGGCTCAACAAAAGTAAAATACACAAAATACTTGTAGCTCTCTATTGACTGAAAGTGATAAAAGAAACAAAAATAAGAAAAGAAAAAATGTGGACACAGGGAAACAAGAATCTTCTGATCAGTACAATCCAATGACTGTCATAAATATCGCAGGCGGGCAAAGGGAGCTGCTGGCCATATTAATACATAAAATGTGTGACAGACTCATTCTAGGGGGCTGAATGGCTCCATGCTAATAAGAGTTTAACTGACCCTGAAGCTTTAGTGCAGGAGTCACTGGCCGGGGTCAGGCCATTGAGGGAGTCTTGTGAAAGGCAGTCTGTGAAAAATCGCTTGGGCTGCAGCTATTGTAAACCAAACACTTGAAATGAGCCTTGAGCTTCAGAGCCCTTGTGGCTTTTTAGTCTATAATGTCTTATTTAGTGTTGACCTGGATAGTGTAAGTCAATGTGGAGTGGGTGGCAAATGGGTGAGAATGATAAGGATCACCCTCACTATTACTATTGCTACCAGTAGTAATATCATCACCATCACCGATGACTTAATAGTTTTAATTAGTAAACATGCGAGCAACATGCATCAATTTTGGAGAGCTATTTCCTCCTCAGATCATCTAAAAACCAGAGTAATATTGATCGCCTTATGTGCACAGCAAAAATGCCCAAAAATATAACAGCCAATTTCAGATTGTGGCAGGTATTGATGGAAAGCCTTTTCAGTTTGGCTCAGAACAGATCTACAGCACGTTTTGCCTAACCTGAGTTCTTGTTTCGATTTCTGGAAAACAGACAAGCATACAGTGGTAATTTGCTCCTAGAAACGTCCTGAAGGAGCTGGGATATGTTTGAGTGCACTCCCCCCCCCCCCCCCCCCACACACACACGAGTGCTGCTGGCCCTTGCAAACTGCACGACTGTGCGTTTTCTAACTGGAGCGAGAGCTGAAGGACAGCTGACACTCAGTTCGCCAGTCTGGACAGACAGCCTCAGCACACCTGGCAGTCTTGGCTTGACTCTGTCCAGCCTGTGCTGCTGCTAGATCTAAGAGGTTGTGTTTTCTGGAAGGAGAATAAACTATTTTTGTTGCACAAAAGGCTCTTTGATGCCTCAACCCCAAGAGTGAACATAGTGACTACTGACCAAGAATGCAAATGGAAAAAAAAAATGTAGCCGACTTTTCACACTTCATTCCCTGGTGGCATATAAACATACAGTAACAGAAGACCACCTCTGTTGCCTGGCCAAATGTCTCCTATAACAGTTTGAGGTCACCTTCAGAGATTAATAACACCTATTAGCAAATGTGCTCGTAGGTGGCAATGACGAATGCAATAGTGGAGATCTTGCAACTGTTCTCCACTTCCTGTGGCTCTCCAGAGCAGCTCACGGGATTGAACAGAGAGTGGTGTTCATGCTGGGATATGGACACTGCACTCAGAATGATGGCATCATGGGACAAAACACTCTCAAAAGGTTAGGAAAGCATTGGGCAGATTTTCCTTTTTGCTTGTTTGTTTTTGGGAATCGACTGCGTGTTTAAAAATGCTACAACACCCCCAGAATAAGCAAAGTTCTATGGTGACACATAACCACCAGGTGGTGTCGCATGACAATTAGAACGAAATGCTGGGACTCGCAGTTAAAAAAAGACAAAACACAAATACAGGGCAAGTGATCTTTACCAAAACAGCATCCCATGCTCTTAACAGTTTTCTCAAGCATGATCCCTCTCTCCTGACTTGGAATAGTCAGTTCTATCTGGTCCCGCCTCTGGGTGTAGTTTAAATCACAGTACACATCATTCATTCTGTGTTTTTTACACTGCACGCTGAATTTGGTAGAAAACACAAATGGCAATTTTAAAATATTGTAGCTCTTATAAAGAAGAATGGAGCTTATTCTTCACTCTGCAGCAAATTATTCCTGCTGCTTACAGAGTATTCTTTCATATTTCTGTTGAGCAGCTCAAAGAAAATCAGGTTGAAGCTCATTCCCCTTGTTATTAACGACTGCAAAGTCAGGCGTTTGGAAGCTAAAACAGCTGTTTTCACCTGCAATTGAAATACAGAGTAGGAATTGTGCACAGTAAACAGCACAAAGGCTAAATGTAATAACCATGAAATACTGTTTTAATAGGATGCTAAGCAAATGGGTGAAAATGTGTATTGGCTTCATCATTTCAATTTAGTGTCTTACCATTTTATGAGCTTTATCAATGGGCTACAATGTTCTACAAACACATGAAAAATTCCTTATATTAACAAGGTTATAATGTTTGATTTGTCCAGTACCCTAGTAACCATCTGCACTGATGTTTGACTACAGAAAATAGAAAGTACTTAAATCAAGCAAACAACTGATGACCTTCATGGGTTAATTGTATGCTGGGTTTATTTAATGCACAATGCAATGAGTAACAATCCAGTGAAGCTGCATTTGTTAAAAAAAAACATAATGAGAACATTTCTGAATTAATCTCAGTAAGCACCATAAATCTTCTGCATGCAGCTTTATCAATGTTTGTACACACTGCCAATTTGGAGCTGCGAAGAGACAGTCGGAGCTTTCAGTCCTTAATGGGATGTTTTGATTTTTCAGCGAGTCATAGCAAGTTTCTCGTCACATAAACAAATCAGACCCCCGCTTTTGCCTTTTAGTTTTAATCACAGTGCTGCTGAAAGAAGATAGCCAAACACTTGTCATCGGTGTTATCCTTTTTTCTTACATGCTTTTGCCTGAGGCGTTCTCACGTCTTTAGTTTATTGTTCCTCATACTCGGGAAAGCAGTCATTTACCGCTCGGAACCTGGATACTTGGGAGCTTTAAACAGAAACGTTGCTTACCTGAACTGAAGCAGCTACTGCGCACCCGTTTAAAATATTTAATGCAACAACAGTTGTTGTTGATAAGGGGTAAATAAGGGGTAAATAAATGATAAGGGGTTTAATCTACAGTAGAGTAGTTCAGTCTCCCGAAAGCAACCCGTGCCGATATGCTGTAATGGGTTCGTGAGGTACAGAACAGAAGCAAAGTGTCATTTGGTTAAAAAAGTTAATAGATAAACGGTTTACCTATTAACTTTAATAACTCACCTAAACTAACTTTATTCAGCAAAGAGCTACACCGTTTGTTCATTTCAACCACACAGCCCGAATCTCAATCCGATGAATGTCACTATCGTCACTCGCAAGTTAATTGGTTATTAAGGTAACTAACCGATGAGCTGACGGCGGAAAACTAGGAACACCATACCTCGCACGGAAGAGTGTACTTTAGTTTCAAGTGGCACTAGAAGACATGCTTTATAATTCCTTAGGGGCGACGGCTGACCCCAGGTTTAGCATTAAATGCCTTATTAACAAATATGCAGGTTATACCGCTCCAGTCGAGTTGTCATTACAGACTGCATGCCATTCTAATCTAACTAATCTATCTGAATTGAAAGCATTTTCATTCAGGCAATTTTCTTGCGCTGTTATCACCCTCGAGGCCAAGTTTCATCACACTTGCACAAATGCTGCTTCTAAATATCTTTTCAAAACATATAGATTTTTTTTCCCTCATTTTTCCTTCTTTCCTCCTGTAGTAAGATGGTCACCATTACTGGCACAAAATTTAGATACTGTACATTCCTATTTACAGAATACTGTTGAGGTGCCTGTAGATTTTTTTCTTTTAATTTTTGCTTTGCTGTACAATTTCTAAATTGTATTGTTAACAAGCTACATTTAATTGTATTACATGCACATACTGTAAATTCATGCAATCATAAGCTAAATTAAAATTACATCAGCATTTTTCCCTACTGCACTTATTTTAATTTTATACAAGGGATTTTCTTGATGTCAAAAAGCATTTGATCTCAATATTGGATTCATCCCATCTCATCCCCTCAAGACATAATAAAACAGCAACTGCATATTCATAAATTGTTAAGGTGGGTAGCTGCGTCAGCATGCGTAGGCTGCAAAGGAACAAGTAATAGGTTTATTCCATACTGAAAAAAAAGGGAGAGAGAAAACACGTTTCGGCCGTGGAGCCTTCTTCAGGTGTGAGAAAGACAGGGCAGTAAGCAAAGGTAATGTAGCGGGAGAGCAAAAGCTGAGAGAGAGGAGGAGCGAGGGGTGGGAGCAGGGGACAGAAAGAGAGGCCAATCAAGAGGTGTGAAATGAAACCTTCAATGAATAGAGAGGATGATTGAAGAATATGAATAACATCACTTTATTAGCCCTATACAATTTCTTGTATGAGGAATTTGTCTTTTTGCATACCCCAGCTTGCTCTCCATGAGACACACAGGCAGGGAGAGAGCCTGGGGTCAACCATCATACAGCACCCCTGGAGCAGTTGGGGTTAAGGGCCTTGCTCAGGGGCCCAACAGAGTAGGATTTCTCTGCCAGCTGCAGGATTTGAACCAGCAGCCTTCCAGCCATAGGCACAGATCCTTAGCCCTAGAGCCACCGCTCCACCCCAATTAAAGAATAAATAAAGAATATGAAGACAGATTTTGCCAGGGCTAATTCAAAACATTGATACATCAGTTAATTGCAAAGTTCCAGAATCAAGAGATTCAGATGAAAAAATCTACATCTAATCTGTTTTTGGTCACTATACAGTATATGGCATTATATTATCCTGACATGTTGAATAAATATATTTAGTAACAGAAAGAGCAAGTATTTCCTATTCAACTTAAATGATCAACAAAATCAACAAAATAATCACAAAGACTTCAGGGTTTGAAGTCCAACGCCAATCATTCCTGTTGTTGTAAAATTCTGTCTATGTTTTTATAAAATTATTTGAAATTTAGCTTTGTTTTATTTATCCTGGTAACTTAAATTGACGTTAAGTATTACATTTCAAAGCATATCTCCCAGTGCAGAAGCCCCATGGGGTAGACGTGTCTTGTGACTTTATCCAGGATAAAATAATCTTAACATCTGATATTATCAAATGAAACATTTGAACAAACACATTATTGCGTAAAAACCTTACTTCAGTGAGTGAAGATTTTGAATAGAATAATACCCAGCCTGCTGTACTGCTCCTACAATAAAGTATCTTTCCAAGGTCCCTTAACATGCAGGTACAGATTTTTGTATTTACCAAAGGAGCTACCAGAAATTCCTGAGCAGCAGGGAAGAACAAGCAGAAGAAGATAATGATTGAAGTGGGACAGAAACACTGGAAGGTATTAAAGTAGCAGCTACAGGAAGTACTCTCCTTCCCAGGAATAACACTCTCAAATACATACAAATACATACTGTAAAACAGGGCAACAAATCAAATCAACTTATGTCAGCATATCAAAGAACAGGGCAAACTCTCACCAAAATATCATAAAACAGGACAAGCCTTTAAAGAGGTAAAGGCAACAAGACGAGCAAAACACCCTCTGTAACATATCAAAGAAAGGACAATCACTCGGCTTGTCTGATCTGAGGAGCAGACTCAGCCTGCATTGATGTACAGTACTTATTGCGGTCAATAAAAAGTAAACCTGCACAATACTGTGTCCTGCTCCTTTGATGAAGATTTTCCCAAAAGAATGATGATGATCAAAGATTGATGGTATTGTAAAGTTCAGGTGGTATTTTTGTAAACCGAAAAAAAAAATGAAAAAATGTGACCATCTGGTCCCAAAGCCCCTGAGACAATAGTTTTGCCTTTTCCCTTCTATTGACAGTAAAAAACATGTAACAGACATTTCACCCCAGCTTAATGGATGCTGTTGCTTAACGACTGAGGAAAACAAAAAATAAAAGTTACCAGCAGCTTATTGTTTTTGTCATTGACCAGCCAGAGTGTATCGATCAGGAATGTAGTACTGATCTTGGAGGGTCTGTGCCAATTACCCATTAACAGACCTCAAGCTTTTATGTTAAACTGTGACTAGTTGAGAGGAACAAAACAAATGTTCTAAATGTAGATGTCTGTCTTTTTAATTCCAGATATATGTATAATAAACAAATATACAATTTTGTCAAGCTTTGCATGGTGATCAAGCAATAATGCTAGGTGTAGGAAAGGTGTAAGTAGATAATTAAAGGGACAAAGGCTAAGAGCTATTAAGATGCTGTAGAGAAACAGCACTGGACAGCTCTTTTCCCTCTCAGAATAAAACAGCTTTCCAGGTCAGGGAGACCACACATTCAACACTTTAATACTGGAAAAATAGTTTTAAACTCTGTAGCTTGTGTGAAATGTGGGGCATTCTGGAGGAACTCCAACAGTGATGTTACATCTGAGATAAGGTTAACAAAATCCAGATCCTAGGAAAAAATGGTTATTGCACCAGAGAATAAAGTAAAGAAACTCAGAGGTTTCACAGATATTGAATACTGACAAAACCAGCATTCAGGCAGGCACCTGACAGAACAACAGAACAGCAGCCTCACATCACCGGATAAACATGCTCCTCGCCAGAGCCTTCCGTCAGACATGGGAGCTCAAGGCAACAGCTCATAGGACCAAGGGCAAAAAAACGGACCCATGCAGTTATTGAGAAATAGGTCTGATTGCTATTACATGGAAGGTTAAACCGATTAGTATACCTTAATTAGAAGATCACTTATAAGGAAATCAGACTAAGGAATATTCATCGTGAACTGAGAAAAGGTACTGTATGTCATGCCTAACTAATCTGTTGCACTTCTTTGAACCTGCAGCAACAGCAATTGGTAACACAGGGAACACGATATGGAGTTTTTAGACTGAGATTGTAAGAAGGATTTGATAAGATTTTGATGAAGGATTGGTTCATTGAGAGTGCAGGTAAGGGGTGAACACTTCAACTGGGGTGCCTTAGCACCACCCTGGCTTCCTTAAAGAAATGGCTGGATGAGACCCTGGGATCAATTAGCTAATAACAACGAAACTACAGGCTAGAAAGGCTAAATGGTTCCTTTTCACTTGATCTTTGTGCTTATGTACAGTGATTCATCCATCCATTTTCTAACTTTTTTACTCGGAGTCACAGAGGAGCCTATACTGGACAAAGGACAGGACACACCCTGGATGGGATGCCAGTCCAATGCAGATTTTCTTATATAATCGTGCAGACAAATTTTTCTCAGTGCCCGGATGAGCATAGAGCCCAGTGGTCAAACTGTAAGAAAAAACCAAAATCCAATTGTTTGGTCTGATTTATTACTTTTTAATACAATAAGGAGGTTCTAGTGTTTAAAGCAGTGTTTTACTTTATTTTCTCGCCTAACTTTTAATACATTTTATAAATATTTTATAGATGGCATTCAACTGCTATTGTGTGGCAGGTATTTCTGAGCTGGGAAAAATTCCATTTTAGTGCCAACACAGATTTATAAAAGAAATGATGTTGCTATATTGAGACTGACCTTTGATCTGAAAGGTTCGCAAATAAACATTCAGACTTCTAGGGATATTGCTTGGCCCACAGCTCATAAAAAATAGATCAACCCCACAATAAACAGTATGGCCTAGAGTAGCCCCATCAGAGTCACAGTAAATGTCAGTAAAATGGAAAAAAGGTTTAATTCTCATGGTTTAAAAAATAGAATCGATTTACCACCTGTGCAACTGACTGGGATTATGATCCCTATGAACCTTACCTTGACATCTGTGGAGTTTCATGCTGGGTTCCAGTGAGCCTCTGTATTTTCTATACATGGTTTTATAGATGCATAAGAGAGCAGAAAGCCATGAAGTTAACAAACAGCTGAGCTCAGGTTGAAAAAAGTATCGGATCTCCCGTCACTACGTCTAACCGGGTCCTTTGAGATCTGTGAGTAAGACCTTTAACGTGTATCCTGGCAACACAAAACCTCTGCCTAGGTGTTGCAGGAGCTGCCTGTTTATATCTGCTGACCCCTGGCAGCTCGTGTGAGGCTGGTGTTTGTCTACATCGGTGCGTGTTGTGTCCCACTGGTAAATCTGATTTGGAGGCAGACTGCCTCATGTCATAATCCTTCCCAGGAGTAGCTACTGTTTGCTCAAGACTTGTGATGACAGGAGCGGTGCGAAGCAGCCATGCTGTGACCAAAATGAGTTTTGAGATTATGATTGCATTTACAAGCTAACAAGAGGATCCTGGAGAGGGTCAGGACACAGGGACACATTTTGCTGTTTGATAAGGCATGGAAAAGGAGAGCTGGTGACAACATCAGTTTGGAGCTGCCAACGTCAATATGTCAGAAAGCAGGACAGCATCACAACATGTGAAAACAAAGACGAACCAAGCTGAACGTTTTACAGCTGATCGAAGGGGAACTGTACTCATCAAGTTTACGTTTACAAGCCCAGTGTGCTTTTCATCCTTGAGAGCGAAATGCTTGCGATGTTCCCCTAAAGGCTTTTCGGCTATGCTGCCCAGAAAAATAAGTTGATAAAAAAATCCCCACTTGTATCCATACTCCAGACAAACATGCAATTGCAAAATAATGGCATTTTTCACATTTTTATCAGATTTTACCCAAAAAAATCCCATCCGCTAAGGTTTACAGTAAAGTTAGCAAATGTACAGTAACAAGGTGCTTTCTTGTTGTTGTCTTTTTAATGATGTACCTGTACCTGTTGTATGGACATTGGCACCAGATTTACACTCAGATCTTTAATTAGTGAAAATACTTTAGCACTTTAATACTTTCCTGAGAGGGTTCGAACTGCGTTTTGCTTATAAGGTGAGTCTTTTTGTGCAATTAAGTGCAAGGACAACATGTAAGCAGCTGCAATATATCTGAGTTACAGTAACAGTGGTGAGTTTAAAGTAACAAAGGTGAACCCGTAGGCAACAGGGGTCCCAGACTTACTCTTTTTGTTCCAATTTGAGTAGACAATTAAACAATTTTTTTTGCTACATTAGATAAATTTAGGCTTTTTCACAAAGGTGAAAAATTAAAGGTACAGTTACTGTACTTATGAGTCACCTTGGATCTGGTTAGAACTATTACAATTAAGCAGCTAATTAAAATAATTAGTCCAACTATGAAAAAACATAAAACAAGTGGCCTTCCAAAAATTCAGTTTCTCACTGTGCGTCTCCTTTTGCATTTCTGTTAGTGTAGAGCAGAAAGTGCTTTTTGTTCTCAAAGTATGTGTTATGAGTAAAAGCTAAATCTGGAACCGAATCTCTTGCCCTTGGTCTGGTGTCCGATTGAACGTGCCTGTATCCTGATTCGCTTTTTAGAAATATGAAGTGAGGGGTCACAGGTGTGCTCAGGACGTTGAGAAGCAGAAAAATAAATTTAGCAGAAGGAAGTAGAGGGGTAAACAGCCTGGCTCTTATACACAGTGCTGTGGTACCTCTAATGACCATTGGCAGGACAGCAGCTCCTTCAGGACATTATCCCTTGTGTCACCCTACTGGAATCACCATGGAATTCCTAGTTCAGATGGAAGATCGCCACCTCCTGGTCCACTTGCACTGCTTATCACAACTGTTTTTCTTAGATTTCTCCTGTTCCTGTACTTCCAAATCCCAGTAGTGACCAGGTCAGCGCTGCTTAGCTTTTCAGATCTGAAAAAGTCAGGCTGGAAGGTGGTAATGCTGACATTAGCCATATTGTCCAGTGTTATTTTCAGTCATTTCCTAATGTTCCATGATGTAGTCCAGGCACTGCTGGTGAAAGTATTACTGCAGTTTAGTATTCTAAAAAATGAGTTGTGGGAATGTGGAATAAGCTACCTATCCATATATTTAAAGCCAGTACTTTAGTTTCTTTCTAGAAGCTGCTGGATGAGATCCTTAGTGCAAATAACTACTAACCACCAAACAGGCTAGATGGGCCTTCTCTCATCTATAACTTTTCACGTGTTCTTATGTTGAAATAAAGGGGCTACTAAATGTGGCCCTGTAGGAAAGTCACTCTACCTGTGATGTTAATTACATTATTGAATTGCCAAGGCACTTAATTGAGAATCGAATTAATACTGTGTCCAGGTCTCAGTCCTTTAGTGCTTAAAGGTATGCGGACCTGCTGGCTTGAATGTAAGAAGTTTGTGTTTGGGAAGAGCTGGTCGTTTACAGTCTTAGTCAAAAATGCTAAAAAGATGCTGACAGAGCACGCCACGGGACATACAGGTGATTCTCGCATTGCAGGGAGAGAGTCACCAAGAAAAAAAGCTAGCTAGCTTTAATACTTCATCCATCAAACAAACAGCAGCTCAGCTTCTCTGCTCCTTGAAGGAATCTCTAGTGTTCTGTGTGTGCTGTTTCGGGGCTTGTTCTTGTACATACCACTTCATTCTAATCAATTTCCAACAGCGTGCTCCGTGGGCCTCAGGAGAAGCCCATGTAACGCTATATCCTCTTGGAGTTCTAGAGGGGAAATAGTCGCAGATTTATAAGGCTAAAGGGGACTGCTGATGGCAGGCGCCTTGCATCCTGTATTAGACCCCGAGGAAAACCGGTGCTCTGTTTGCTTGGCATTTATGGCTTCCTTATGCAAGCAGCTGTTAAAGAGAAGCTACTGTTCTAAATTACAGACCCTCTCAGTTCTGCTTCAGGTGTAAGTGCGTATCTGTGTATGGGGATGCTGGGGGTGAAGAGTGGATTAATGTCAGTGAAAATAAGCTACAGTCAGGATTCTTCAGGATCCCTTAAGATTTAATCGGAAACCACAGCTTATTTTAGGCAAATAAAGTGTTGCTATCCGACCACTGCATAAGGTTTACCAGACAACTGAAAGGGGAAAGCTCGGCATGCATATTATTTGGGATTCTTTGGGAATGAAGATTGATCCTTTCAATTGATCCAAAAAACCATCCATGCAAAAAAAAAGCATCTGACTCCATTTGAAATATTATCTTTATTTATTTTTTCTAGATGGATCAAACAAATACATTAAGGTTTCAATCAGACCATCTCGTGAAATTTGTTTTGTGACCCTCAACCTTTCTTTGGTTCTAAGAAATGCTTTTTATTAAGTTCTCCTGAAGTATGTGCTCCTATCAATGCAATACTACAGGATGAAAGAGACATGGACACTGTAAATATACAAACTCCAGGTCTCTGTGTTTGAGGTGTTAATCTAACATAATCAGAGGAGGAAAGACAGTGTTAACAGGAGGTATACTTTTATCATACTGATGCTGTTCTCATGGGGCATACAAGCACTTATCCGTTGAAATACAGGATCTTTCCGATTCCAGTTAAATCTTATAACTGTACATCCTTTGGCAGTGGTTCAAGTGAAATTTAAACTATTATCAAGTCTAGAAGCAGACAGATTGTATCTGTACCACCAGCTGCGCAATCTGTTATCTTGCCTTGTCACCTCAACCCTTAAGATTAAACCAGAGCTCCTTAAGGAAGCAGACAGTGCCCTATGATGTCACAAGTTGAGAAGGCTTTGAGTGATGAGGTGGTTTTGCATGCTTTGTAGTTATAAGGGACGGGCCACATCTGGTCTTTGTTCCAGTCTAACCTTTGGTTATTTAACTGGTTTAGTTATTTACTGTATATACAATATACAGCTTTACAGTTCACAGTGTTTCACTAATCCGGCATCCCGAATTGAGTGCATCCTTCAGCAAATCATATACAGTACAGTAGGCAGTACATCTATATTACCACTTGAGCAAAAGGTAAGTTAATTATCAGCCTAATTCACAGCCTAAGCAGCAATGAAAACTGAAAGACCCCTTGGTCGTCAAGGACACCCAAGCTCTATAAATGTCATGACACGTCCTAGCTACAGTAAGCCACGCAACCATTGGTGTCATCTGACTTTGTATTTAATTCTTGATTCTGTAGAAGTCTATTGGGTTGAGTTTGTCAGTGCTTTTGATGACTTTTGAATACGTGAATCAATTCCCCACTTAGTCTTCCCAGTTCAAAACCGCAAACGAATTATTCATTTTAGATCGTCAAAGTAAAACATGCCTTCAGCTGAGACATGTATCTGGTTACTCTTCACTGGAATAATTCTAGTCAGTAAAAATATTGTTTTTGCAAAGTGGTGACCACATTACATTCTATACTATATTGTATATAAGGTCTTAGGAGTGCAATGTACAATTTTAAAACATCATCTCTTAAATTCTCTAAAATTCAACACATTTAACAGTTTCCCCAAATCAATGAAATGTCGGAAAGAACACCTAAGCCTTTTTTCAGAAGCAGCTTCTTCAAAATGTTTTCTTTTGTTTATCGTTTTGTGTTTTGCTTACATGCATGTAACACTCTGCACAGTCTGGAATTCTATCTATATCTTTTTGAATTTCCTTTGCATCTTCTACAGTGTTGAATGACCTTCCTGTTATAGTACCGTATTGAAGCTTGACATGTTAAAACTAAGGAACAAGTAATAGGTTTATTCCATGCTGAAAAAAAGAAGAAAGAAAACACAACGTTTCGGCCGTGGAGCCTTCATCAGGTGTCGCTTGAAGAAGGCTTCAGGATGACACCTGAAGAAGGCTCCGCGGCTGAAACATTGTGTTTTCTTTCTTCTTTTTTTCAGCAAGGAATAAACCTATTACTTGTTCCTTTGCAGCCTACGCATGCTGGTGCAGCTACCCACCTGAACTACTACATGGTAAAACTAAGCTTGACAACAAGTTTAGTTCCTGCACCAGTATCCAGATCATTGATATGAAGTAGTCTTAGCAGTGGCCCTAATACAGATCCCTTCTGTACTCCCGGAGGTGATTCCAAGTCTTGACAATCCAAGTCAGAAAAAATAGTACAAGTATGCAGTTCCAATAATATATATATTTTATGAGATCACATTTTATTTTGACTCATGATAACAATTGTATAAATTTTGCGGTTGTTTATAGCTTTTACATTCTCCCTTTTAGGATAAAATTGCCAGTGTTATTGAGGTTTAAGTTAACTCACCTTCTCATAACGTCAGGTGATTGTCATTGCAGAAGTGTCAGGGTATATCAGCAGCTGTCTGCAGGCTTCAATGATTTTGTATTTCCCCCTGAAATTATGAGGAATTAAATAACAATACTCTGCACCCGCCTTACAGTTGATGCTCTATTTGTTCTCCCAGTTTGTTCAAACATGGGAGGTAGATAAAATTATCTCACTGCCCCTCCATGTAAAAATGCAGTTTACATCAGTTGCATGTGCATTGTTTTACTGTTGTTTAAAATGTAGGTTGTTTAAAACTCCATTAGAGAAAAATAGCTTCACTTTCATTCATTTAAGTTCACTGAGAGGAGTCAATAAATAATGCCCTACTGGTAAGAAACAAATGCTACTTTTACCGCCTGCCTAATTACATTTTCATCAGTTTTATCTATTTATTGGACTTTCACTTTTATGCCAAGCAAATTCCATTTGCTCCCATTTGTACATCTAAGTATTTTCCTGGAAAACTGGGTGGGAAGAACCTTGCTCAAATGTCCAAGAGTGTCTTGTGTGGATTTGAACTTCTTATTTTCCACACTTCTGCCCTGTCTTTAAAATAATTAGTCTGATTGCCTATACATTTTTTACATTCATTTGTAATAGCAAATCTGAAAAGAAGAGTCATCTGCCCAGGTTTACCAGACAGTGAAGACTATCAATTTTCATCATCTGTAGGTTAAAGAGTGTCCGTGTTCAAGGACAGATGACCTGTGTGTTTATTTACTCTCCATTGGATTTTGTTCACTGAAATTCCATGCCGCCAGATAAAGTCCTTTTGAAGTTTCTTTGAGATAGCTGCATCCTAATTTCAGGATTAGCCTGGAACTCCATGAAGGGGGTTATCTAACTAGAGCAATGCTCTCTGCATGACCTCGGGGATGAACTGTTGAATTATGCAGTGCCAAATTATTGTTTATTTCTGACATGGAGGCGCCTAGAATAAATGACATTATAACATACAGTAAGAAAGTTTACAAACAAGATCCTGCTATTTGGCTCATCCTGTGATTTGCTAGTTAGTAGTTAAAGGATGTCATTCAGCCATTTCTTGAAAGAAGCCAGGGTATCAACTTCAACAACGTGGCTGGGTAGCTTGATCCACATTCCCATAATCTTTCCATGCTCCCACAATCCATTGCCATTGACGTTGTTATGGCATTGCTTGTCATAGAAAAAGGGGAGATTAATAAAGGTTGTCTGAATACATTGTGTGGTGTTGTCTGTTGTACTGTGTACAGTATGTCCCGAGAGATCAGCGAGATCAAGAACAATGTACGTGCACATATGGCAGTAAACTTCTCTACTCTACTACTCTACTGTAGACCCAAGTTTTATGCAGTAGTAAGGTTCCTGACATAGTGCCCATACCCAAAATCACATATAATCTGAACACCCCCTTAGATCCTCCTACTCCGCTCCCTTAAACAAGTAAAATCAGTCCTAAGTGTATTAGTATGTGTTTGTACTGTATGTAGTTTAAAGTATTATGAAAACAGTAATTCAGCAAACGCAGTACTGTACAATATACAAAATAGATCAAATAAAATGTAATAATAAAATGTGGGGGACACTCACTATAATCTTCCAGTGATGATAGCGATGATGAATATGAGAGGAGTGTGCAGCTGATGATGATGAAGAGGATGATAATGAAGACAACAAAGTGGCCGCTTACATGACTTTCTCCTCTAACGGCCATTGGGGTTGGAGTCACTAGGAGACAGCGGGGACAAGTAGTGATGCCGCCTGGTAAAAAAGCGCAGATAGAGAATGTTCCGGCGTGCTATTGGCTCTGTAACTAGTCCAGAGAGCGTAGCTCAGGTGTGCGCCGCGACAGATTTCAGCGTGTGAAAGTTCCCGCCTTTTTTGGTTTTTCAAGTGGTCTTTCATCACTGACCACGTACACACAAATTCACATAAAAATATTTCGCATAAAACGCGGGTCTACTGTACAGAGTTCTGAATGTATCTATCGATAGAATATACTCACATACACACAGATAAATAGAGAGTAAAAGAAACTGAAAGATAACCGACAACAGAAGTAAAACAAAACACTTACAAGATAAGCATTAATTCATCTTGTAAAATTGATTAAACAGAAAAAAATAATATTTTAATATTTTTTGGTTATTTTTATTAAATGACTTCATTTCTTGTGTAATCGAATACTCGTGTATTAATGTAGTTTTAAAATCCAGTACAGTAAGTGGAATTCCTTCTTCTACTGTAAAACAGAGAAACTTGCAGTATGTGATAATAACAGGAGAAGAGGAAAAAGAGCAGAAAATGAAGAAAGAGAAAAAGGAAGCTTTCCTAAAGGCAGAGTGGAGTCCACCAGGAGGCATGAATGATAACTTCTGGCTTTTCATTTACAGGATATAATGGGATCTGGTGACAGAAAATTTCCCAGTACTGACATAAACAATATGTTTCAACTCCTCCACCTGATGATTGCATACATGATCACACGATCCCATGAATTCAATTCTCTATAGTCTAGCGCTTGGACATCCATGTACCCAAGACCAGGGTGTCACACTGTAATTTCGACAGTCCTAGTGTTCCAGCCACGTGCACCCCGCCGGGGGAAAGGTGTAACGGACCCAAGAGCCAGGGCAGGGCTACCAGCTGACTGCCAGGCTGGGCGCAGGACAGGCTGGCACCAACCCAGCCTGAAGCGAGACTGTGCAGGGAATTCACGGCTGGGCTCCAGGAGCAGGGGCTAGACAACCTGCCGGGATTGCTCGGGACCGCTCGGGATGCAGGCAGGCGGGCTGAGGGACTGGAGCTGGACAGCAGGGCGGGGGTGCAGGGGAAGCAGGACAGGAGGAGCCCCCAGGGTCCGGAGCTGCCCGGGGCTGAGGGGGCCAGCGTCGACCATGGCAGTGTGTCCTGTCAGGGTGGATGAGGGGGAGGCACCGCAGACCGGGCTGAGGGAACCGACTGCTGAGGTCTGGGTGCTGGGTGCACCCTGCTGAACCCATCACAAGCACAAGCACATCCCTGGGCAGAGTACCCAGGAGGAGCACAGGACTTGCAAACCAGGAACAGGAAGGGCTCCACTGGGATGCCAGAAGGGGGCTCAGGAGTGCACTGACGAACATTAATGCCGGATCGCTGCCAAGGAGAGGCTGTAAGAGCTCTCACAACGGCCAGGTGCTCTCCACGGCGATCAAGGCAGAGCGGAGGTGTGGCTGCCAGCCACTGCAACTGCGACACGCCCTGTTGATGATGCAGCTGGGGCTGCATAGCAACTCCCCACGGTGCAGCAGCAGAGCAAGAGTAAACCCTGGGTCTCTGGCTGGCTTTCCAGATTTAGCAGTTGAAGAGGAGGGGTCTATATAGGTAATTGTAGATCTCGACCAACCTGTTAAACAGCAGGTCTTATCAGCACTATCATGGATTTATTAGGCTGATGCTTTTATCCAAATTTACACTCATGTCCATTTATAACCTGGGACATTTTATTGGAGCAAACCGAGTGGAGTACCTTGTTCCTGAGTACAACACCTGTGGCCCCACCTGGGCTTTGAACCTGCAACCTTCCAGTTACAACTGCTGCGGTACACTGCTTCAATATGTAAAATCATACGTTCCAGTATAAGATCAGGCTTGGTCATGACCAGATTGAGTATAGAAAGTTGAATGTGCTGCTATATTTTAGCCATTTTGGTTTAAAACTGTTGGACATGATGGAAAATCTTTCATCGCCTCCTGTTGTCTCTCACACTAATGGAGAGGCACTTAACTGAGGACCAACTCCAAATCACCATGAGACAACGCTGATTACAATTTTTAACAAGTACAATATTTTCCTACCCGAGACCTCTTAAAGTAGGTTACATACAGTACTGTATATTGGAATTGTTTTTACATTTTCCAAGGAGTTCCATTTTTCTGGATAAAGTCCTGCACTTGAAGGTATCAAGAAACCTCTGGACAATTACAGAGATTTTAGAAGATTGCTCAATGTTTCTGACAGTCAGCTATGGGAGCTAAATGCCAAAAAAAAGAACTATGATGCCAAGAAAGAACTATAAATGTTCATATGAATTTGCAATTCTGTCTTGCTTTTTATATTTCAACTAATGAAGGAAAGAAAAGGACATACTGTATAATTTTGTGCATTAACTATCAGTAGGATTCTGTGTTTCTAGTTGCATTTCCTGACAAATGTGCCTCCTTCCATATTTCATCAGTGCCAACTGCTTTTGTTAATTAAAATCAATCTATTGAGTGTAGGACATGTTCAATTAACTATAACGAGCCTCTATTTTTCTTAACAAATGAGTTGTAGAAGGAAGGATGGGAGCGCAATCAGCTTTATTGCACTACACCTTTAACAGTGCAATTTCTTCCCAATTTCTTTCCTTTGCTAGTATGTTTTCTGATGTGTTTGGTTCGCTTAATCTCATGTTCTCTTGACAGAAAGTCTTCATTTCATGATCGACAGTGGTTGCATCCTGTGTGCACAGAGAAAAAAAGGACAATCGTTTTTGCTAAGGAAAGTACCTGTCAGCGTATTTGAATTTTCTCAGTCATTAAAGGATATCTGGATTCTGTTTAAGAAATGGAGGCAGATTCACAATGACAATTATGCCTTTCAAGACAGGTGGAGTAACTGGATAGACACACTGTACTGTACATGGGGGTGTATAATTCTAGTAAAAAGAAATATGGGATAATGCTATTGGCTGAAATATTAATAGAATTAGCCTGATAATTCTGCGATGGTACTCGGTTAAACTCATGCATAAGAGAACAAACTGTATGGAAGAGTGCGCTAAGGCCAAGCTTAGTTCCCCAGATAGTGTTGACCCTTTTCATGATCTAAACATCGCCACGGTAGCTTAAAATGGCTCTTTTTTCAGGCAAAAATCACCAATCAAAGCATTGTTTAAAATATACAGGCAACAGTGAAAAATACCTTTGCTTGTCCTGTATATATGCAGCAAGCAGTATCTGTATGTCTTATCTCAACTGAGTCAGTGTTGGAAGAGGAGGCCATTCGCCCCTATAAGTTTAATTGGTTACAAGCAGCTACAGTAGTTAATTTGAGGAAGGCCCCACAGCCGAAACGTGTTCTCTTTCTTCTCTTTTCAGCAGGGAGTAAACCTATTACTTGCTCCTTTGCAGCCTACGCAGCTCCCCACCTGAACTACTAAAGCCAATATGTATTTGTGCACTTAACTCAACTGTAGTGTACACACACATTTCACAGACTGTAATGTATGTGTGTTTATGTGAAATAACATCAACTTTCTGGGCAAAATAAAAGCAATCACTGAGTTGAATGATGGAAAATTTGGAACTTTATTTCCTTACTAATTTTAAATAATTTTATTCAACATGATTTTAATAAATGCACATGGTGGAAACCATCTTGACTATTGCCGAATTCCTCAAGGTGGTGACTATACCTCTTATCCTTGAACAAGTGTTGTTTGAAAATGCCTACAAGACTTCTAAATCTTCATACTGATGTAGGGACTCTTGCTAGTTCATTGTTTTTTTGTGTTTTACTGCTGACACGAGAGCAGCTAGTAGCTTTTCTTTTCCAGTCTTTAAGAAGAATCATCAGCGACAAAGACATTCAGCTGTATTATTTAACTGGTTGCACAGAAAAGTGGGTTTAGCTGCATGGTTACCTCTAGAATTCCAAGAACAGAAAAACTGACACTAAAAACAGAAAGAAACACAGAAACTACAAAGTCCCTCATTTTTTGTATCAAGTTACAGTGTTGAAAATAAAATAATTTATTGAACTATTTTTCTCACTGCCTCATTTATTCAGTTCACAGACCAATTATATTTAATTTTCTTATGCAGGAAGAAACGCGAAAGCCAGTTTCCTTTGAACTAGCTGCTTTTGAAGATGTCTGAAAACAGAATATTTTCAGAGCAGAAAGGGGAGAAAATATGATGTTGGAATTTCTTATAAAGCTTCTGATGTGAGAGTCCGGGGTATTTCCATACTTATGAAAGGTTTTGAAAATCTGAGGCATAAAATCTGGAAATATGTTTCCAGCTCAATACTTATCAAAGATAAGGTTTATGTGCAGTTTAATGTGCATAAATATTGTGTTGTTTCTCTGCATATATATTCAGTGCAGTCCTATATATTTATATTCTTTGTCATAATATGCATAATATCAAATATACATTTACAAGAATTTCCCATTATCAGAATTAGGAAATAAATATTCCATTATTGTTTTTTGTTCATCACAATAGCAAAGTCTCCTGTTCACCCCCCGTCCTGTGACAAATGGCTTTAGTTCAAACCCACGACTGAAGTAAAGAAGAATACTGCAAAGACGAGTACAGAAATGATGTGTTAGAATTTCACAGAATAATTTTGTCTTTCGTTTGAGCTGTCTTACCATGCTAAAGTCACAACGAAAAACTCATATCTGAGTTGTTTTTTCCTGGTCCTCAAGCTTAGATCTCTGATATTGACATGATTAAGAGGGATTTCCTTAAAAGCATACATTCCAGCTCTGATTTGCATGACATTTTATTGAAACCATTCATGGCTGCCAGATGTGAAAAAGTCTCAAATTTCCCATTTTATTGGTTGTACCATAAAAACACATAAAAATAAAAAATGGAGTTAAAATGCCCAAAGTGGGTAGTGGGTAGGGTGGGGCTGGTGTATCCACAGTTAGAATGCTACCACATCAGTGACATGCTCAGTTATTCATTTGTCGGTTTCTCATTTTTTTTTTACTAACTGAAGGAAACAACAGTGACTCATTCCCTTGAATTAAGAATTTAAGAAAAGAGAATACTGGGCTGTATTAGGGGAGCATTAACTCCTGCCTTCACGAGACATTCCTCTGCCTTTGCAGGCCTGCTAAGGTGCACTACATGCCGCAACTTGTTGAGCTGTACAAGAGTGACAGGAGGATGTTTGATGGCACATCCGCAGAGACTTGGACCGAAGATTCGTTCCTGCGCTGGCATAGAAAAAGTCTTGGCTAACTTCTGACCCAAACAAGTAACGACGGAGGTGCTGTGATTGTTTCCATCTACAGACTTATTTTTCACAGTGAGACTGGAAGCAAGACAGCACAAAGTCTGGAAACCGTGTCTAACACAGTGGGGTGGCAGCTAGCGGTGGCGCCTCTCAGCTGTTGTGCCCTTCAGTGCTGAGCACCTTCCGTAAGGAGCTTGCATGTTCTTCCTCCTGTTGTCTTGGGTAACAGCAGTCTCTGCCTGTTTTTGTATCCTCTAAAAGATGTGCTATTTAAGGGTTGTGACTACTCTAGATAGTCTCCTTCTCTAAAGCACTGCTGGACTACTGGACTGGTGTTCCATCTCGCACGAGAGACGTCAAGGTCCAGCTCATGGTCAAGAGCCTCGGTCTCTCCTTGTACTCCATGCCTCAGGGATAGAGATAGGCACTGGCTTGACACAACCCTCACTAGGACCAGTGGCTTTCTGACAGATAACCTGCAAACAGCAAAACAAGAAACTCGATATGATAAATGTTCATTATTTATCCCCGAGTGGTTAGAGCACCAGACACCATGACTGATGGGGAAAGAGCTCTCGGGCTGTTCATTGAATCTAACTTCAGCTGTTTTATCTCCAGGGACATGAAATGGTATTGAGTTGTGGAAGAGGAACTGATAAGTCACAATACACTGATGTTCTGACATGGATGTGTATTTGCCCTTGTAAAGTCACTGTGTGAAGAAAATAATTGATGTGAATATTTATTTTTATAAATAACTCTGTGGGGAATCACATTCTGGTTGCCGTCTCTGAAGGCAAGACTGGTACCTTATTGCCTGCACGTCTGGACTGATGGGCAAGACAGAACCACACTCCTTTAACCTCATCAACTGCAGAGATGTCTTCATTACAGAATAAAGGCAAGCATTTCCGAATGTTTTTGCTTTCTGGTATTTACTGTATGTATGATCTCTCAAAACTTTGAATGAAATTCAGCTCCTTGCAGTTAGATGAAGAAAATGGTGGGTGGGCCTGTCTGGCAATAAGAATGTGTCGCTGTGCAGAGTGAGAAATGTTTTGATGGAAAATACTGTAGCTCACCAGCACATCTAGGCCATGGTGGGGGTGGGTACTGTTCCACTCTAGAGCTGACAAGAGCATACTCGCAAGACACATGCAGATCCCTTTCCAAACTAATTACCAAATGAGCTAGATAAACTGAATGGTCCAAAATACCAAGCTGTATAAATCAGTGTAAATATACTGTAAGCCACTTTGGATAAAAACATCAGCTCAATTAATTAGCTATAATCATTTAACCTTTATAAAGTTTTTATACTAAATAAAAAGATACAGTAAACTGCTTTACCAGTTTGCAACTGGTATCCAAGGATTAGTGTAGCCTTCCTTGGCTGGTCCTCTTTGTCTATTTAAAAGTACTATTTTAGAGAACTGTTGAGTTATAGTAGCACATCATCCAGCGCAGAATCGAAAAAACCTGTGTGCTATTCTTCTATGATCTCTTAAGCACTTAGAATTTCCTCAGATCTGGAAACCACTATCAGACACCACTGGCTGAATGGACTGCACACATAATAAAAACGATGAAAAATGGATGGCTCCTTTTCTGCATCCTGAAGGTCAAATTCTTTTCTCGTTTTATAGAGCGCAGCAATCCGCAGAACCATCGTGGTTTCTTAAATCATGTGTGCAGCCAGGATACTGGGGTAAAGGTCAGAGACGTCCTCTCTGGGATAACCCGCTCTGCCCCACAGACATTCTTTCTACCTCCTTTCATTATCAGTTTATTCCAGGACCTCTGCTTGTGAAGGATTCTCAACCCCAAACTGGAGCCAGCTGTGAGAGGCGCACAGGTCAGTGGATTAGTCCAAATCCAGCCAATCTCTGGCACGATCTTAAATCATGTACGGTGACTGCAGAGGGATCTGGCAAAAAGACTTAAGTACTTTTTCCCATCCTGGGTCAAAAGACTAGAAAATAAGGAGAGGCTTCGCTCTGTGTTGCTCAATAACTTATTATGGCTTTTTTTTTCTGAGAAGATCATTTTTTGTGAAGAAAAAGCAGCCCATGCCGCAAGAATCCGCATATTTCTGTATTTTGTATTTCTTAATCGACTTGTGTTTGCGTTTCATATTATTCCTGTGTTTGGAAGGGTTATTTGAAGTCTGGATCTGAAAGCAGTAATAATGAAGGACTAGACTTTCCCTGGTCAGAGCCATTTAGACAGAAATTTCAGGGTGATTATAGGTCAAAGCACACTCAAAAGAGAATAAAAATGTCGAACTGGGGATTTCCGTGTTCCCAGTGTGCCCATTGTAGTTCCCACGGTGTCTAAATGGAGTTTTTACTGAAAAGGAAAGATGGCAGCAATCACGATCTTCCTCAGATCTGCAATCTGAAACTGGAAATTGTGAATGATGTCACTTCTTGAAAAAATAATAAATAAAGGTTCTCTTATGCCAAGTAAATGGGAAACAATCATCTCATTTGGATTATCCTGCTTTTTGCCAACTTGTAGCAAGTGCATCCTATGCTATGTTCTGGAACATGTACAGCTTGTTCTCCAGATAGTTTCAGTTTTTTCCAAGCATATAAAGTGCCCACTGATAAAAGGAGAGCTTTCCTGCTTCAATCCCAAATGATGAAAGTGCTGATAAGGTTTGACACATAGGCTGTGTAATCTGTCAAGCTAAACATTTTAATCGTGCTTAGGTAATGTTTTTCAATTTAAAAAAATGTTATCTGTGTGGTCGCTATGTGACCTCAGCATTAATCAAGCTGCCAGTGTGGTGCGGTGTGAGAGGCACACATTTGAGCTCAGCCCTGGGAAAGTCACACTTCGGTAATTAAACACTTTAATCAATGATTTAGCCAAACATAATTAATGGGAAACACAATCCTCTCGGCATTACCATCTTCTAATAGTTTTTTGCCTATGCATCAGACTGGAATTCAGGTTCACGAATGTCTGAAAAATCCCATCTGTGGAAGTGTGTTGGTCTGTAGGCCTGTTACTAGTTGTCTTGCAAAAACATCAGGGCATAAAGCAAGAGTTTTGGCTCAACTTCACTTTGCAGAGAATGACTATGTGCGCCTGTGCAGTGGCACAGCAGTTAGCACTGGGGCCCCCGGGTTCAATTCCTGGCCTGGGGTGTTATTTGTATGTGTGGTTTGTATGTTCTCCCCTTGCTCACATGAGTGTCCTCTGGATGCTCTGGTTTCCACCCACAGTCCAAAAACGTACTGGTTGGTTAGTAGGCTCCTGAGAAGATTGGCGCTGGTGTCGATGTGTGTGTCTGTGTCTGGATGGGTTCAAGTAGGGAGCTGTGTCTGCATGTGTAGGCTGGAAATGGGATAAGTAAAGGTTTATTCCATGCTGAAAAGAGAAGAAATGAAACACCATGTTTTGGCTGTGGTGGCTTCTTTGGGTGTGAAGAAGATGCCCACACCCACAAGGTGCTCACACGAAGAAGGCTCCACAGCTGAAACATTGTGTTTCCTTTCTTCTCTTTTCAGCATGGAATAAACCTTTTATTTGTTCCTTTGTGTCTGGATGGGACCTGCAATTGACTGGAATCCACTCCAGGGTGTTTCTTGCCCTGTGCCTGTTGTTTGCTGGGTTAGGATCCGGTGTCACCTTGATTCTGTACTGGATGAAGCAGACTAGAGAATGGAGGGACTTAAATAGAGTTTGTAACAGGCATTCGGGAGGAATGTGAGATCCTAATCTTTTACTTCTGTTTTCCTGTGTGTATACAGTGTACATCTCTCCCCTTGAGCTTCCCTTTGTACATCACTCTTGCACCCCCTTCCATCACCCCATCCACACCCCCACAGCAGCTCCCTGACTCATTCCTCGTGAAAGAGAGGGGGGGTTCAGTCAGCCTCATTCTGACCGTCAGGCTGCAGAGTTGCACCAAATAACCTCTCATACATGTGTGCCTCTATCACACTTATGAGGATCTAACCAAGCTACTGAACTTGGCAATTTTTGTATTCACAAACACCTGCTGGTATTCATTGAAGCTGAGCTCTGCAGTTAAATGAGTCCTTATCTGAACCAGCAATATACTTGGTTGAAACCTTTGCAAGATTTTTTTCACTCAGGTGTTGGAGAGTTAATGTACTTATGAAACACAGTTCTTAAAAGGCAAGCGACAACAGGTCTGGGAACAGAACTAAATTAATGAATGCAAATTAAACTTATTATGTATATTACGTGTTTAGTCATTTAAGTGAATGGAGTGGTGCGTGTGTGTCCAAGATGAAGACTGGGACCCATGAGTCCAGAGTGTGGCGCACTCTGATGCTGTGAATGACTCTCAGGTCCTGGCAGGGACAGGGATGCACTAGTAGAGTATAGAATTCGTCCTCAACAGAGGACCAGATCTTTTGATGTGGGCAGTTAGCCATTCCCCAGGTAGTGGCACTATGCATGCTGGGAGCCCTGCAGGGTCACACAAACAGATGAAATATTAACTTTGCCAAACATATGAGCTAACAGCAAGTTTACAAGAAGTTACAAACCTAATACTCCATACACTGCAGGAGCTTGTCTCTTCTATCTAATGGAAGCCTAACGTCAAATTTCAAATTTGCACTTGGTGGGTGGGTCGAGGTTTTTATCAAATCTGGGTCTTGCCTGCGGTTTGGCATACTTTGATTTAACTGCAATTTATGTGCAGAAGCTTTTGTGAGTCGTTTTATGAAATAAGTGCATTATTGCCTTAGCTGTATGAAAATGAGCGACTCTTGGATTTATTCATTGTGTACAGTACATACTGTACTGTATATACATTTCAATGATGCTTATGTTCACACTCTTGCTAAAGACTATTAATAAATAGGGCTGGAAACTGCCTTTTGATTATGGGTGTTGGAGAAAAAATAAAAGCATCTACACAAACAAAACACTCAGACACATTGTTATACTAATCTTGCTTCTTAATATTCTTTTCTGACACCTCAGTTTAGTTAAGAAAACCACATAAGCTGCTGATAGCTATTTTTAAATTTGACTTTCAGATGATAATGAAGAAAAGCTTACAGCTTTATGCAAATAAACTCATATTTAAAATTGGGTAGTATGGCCCTTTCCTTGAATTTTTTAATTTGGTTTCAGAAAAACCCTCATTGAAGATTTCTGTTTTAATTCGCCGTTTGAGGGTGATCCCAATTTCTCGGCTTCTCTAAACCCCTTTTCTTTCTTCATGTAACAGAATCATTTTTACAACAGCTGGCAGTCCTGACAACGTTAACAGCTTCTTTCCCTCCAGCACCATAACTGGGACTTACAGTAACAATACAATTAATATACTATAGACCATCTTATAACAGAGCTGAGGCGAGTAATTGAACCTAGTTTCCTTCTTTCTTGTCTCCTACCATGCCAGTCCTCATGATCGATGCCCCTAGTCATACTTTACTTAAAGTAGGTTATACATCTGACTGTCATGACTGTGGGTTGACTGTTTCCCATTTAAAGTGCTGAGAAAGGTCTCCTTTACAGAGAGACTGGGAAATAGAAAGAATATCTATGTATGGGTACTGCATTGCAATAATAAAACACTTTATTTAATATAGCACCTTTAAAGGTGGCTTCTCAAAGTGCTTTACAGAAGAACAACAACAACAACAAGTAAAAACAACAACAATAACAAAAAAATACACAAGATAAACACGATGAGAATGTGTAGATAGATGGTGGTACTAAGTGTAGTAGGAGCAGAGGGGTAAAGAATGGAACCAGTTCCATAAAGGCTCTTCTAAAGAAGGAGGTTTTGAGTCTTGATTTGAAGGAGGTTAGAGAAGGTGCCTCTCTGATATCCTTGGGGAGAGAGTTCCAGAGCTTGGGGGCATAACAGGAGAAGGCCCTGTCACCCATACAATGTAGATGGGCTTGGGAGACAGCTAGGAGACCAGAATTAGAAGAATGAAGGTTGCGAGGAGGGGAATAGGGCGATAATAGTTCAGACAGGTACTGAGGTGCCAAGCCATGCAGAGCCTTATAGGTGAGCATGAGGATTTTGAAGTCGACACGAAACTTGACAGGAAGCCAGTGCAGGGACTCCAAGACTACTGTACATACAGGATAAGACCAAAGTATTTTATATTGCCATTAGTTCACCTTGTTGTTTTATGTCTTAAAGTTGAAATAAAAATGTAAACCTGTGGTTTAAAGGATTAGCTCTTTGTCAGGAATCAATGACTTTCTGATGTTGCCCAGGAACTTGTAGGGTGTGCCTTATACTTGACTAAGAGCATTGAATTGGTCTGGCCTTATTCACTACATGTCAGAGACCTCTTCACATGCCTGAGAAAGAATTTCCATAGCTCAGTCAATAAGTGAAACAAAAACATAACAGGCTTGTGTTTTTCTATGCTAGTATATAGGATTCTAATGAAGCTGTTATATTACCAACTTGAATTATTGCTTGACTGGTACAGGTATTCTTACGGCTTTTACATAGACTCCTGGCAAGTATGGAGGAAGAGTTAGGAGGCTCATACTGTACACTCAGCCCACATTGTCTTCTGCAATTAAGTCTAAAGTCATTAAGCCACTTAAGTCAAATTCTTTCATTCCATTGCATCCTGTTATACAAGCTCCAGAGAAAAACGTAAGCCATCACCCCTCACCCAGATTTAAAGGTACGAAAGTGAGGGAGCTTCCTCTTGCCTCACACACCCATTTCACAGACACCACTCTTTTCTGGTGAGACTAACTGGGGTGACTGTACTGCTGCGGTCATTTCTGTGTCTGTGATGCACAGACTCCATTCTCGGACAGGTCATATAGTGGGCCATCTCAGGGACTATCTGAGAAAAGGATCCCTTCATAGTTGTTAAATCTTCAGCAGGTGGAGTACAGGGTTGCAGCTGCTCTGTCATTCTTGACTAAAGGACGTAAGTGTGGATGGATACCCTTCAGGCAACAGAGCATCAGAACTACCCAGAGAGAGTCAGAGATGGAGATAACCCTGTCAGAATCAGGGTATTACTACTGTACTTCTGAAGTCAAACCACATTCCTTATGACAGGTAACCTGATGCTTTAATAGGGGCTGTTGTACCATTTCTGAATCTAATCTGAAAACCACAAGCAGTGACTGTATTTCCCAGCTCCAATCTATAATTCTGTCTCTTGAAACTTGAGACTATATTGCAATATATAAAGAATTAAACTTTTTCAACCAGAATTGAACTTGTGTGGAAGGAATGAATTACACTATGTTTCTATCTCTTCCACTAACTTAATTATATGTTTCCACAGTCTCCCCAAGGGGTCTACTTTGTGACTTTCTTCCCTCTCCCATTCCTCTCCCCAGCACATTGAAATCCAGACAAACTGGTTCCAGTCTGGGCTGGGATGCAGTATGGGACAGAACTCTCTCTTCTTCTAAAAACATAGCACACCAGGTAGCACATCGGGATCTTGCACATGCAGCGGATGCAGCAGCACATCAGCAGTTTTCGAGAACAATTGCTCCCAGTTCTGTCTGTCACAGATGCACATATAGTGCACCAGATACTCACCTTCACATGCCTTGAGAGTGGCCGGTGACAGAGCACTTTTGAGTGTACAGTATGTTACTGACGTGCTTTCAGACTTCTGTGCCAAGCTTCTGCTCAGTGGTAATTCCCAACAATGGCTTTAGTTTACATATTTAAGGGCAATCAATATATACTCAACAAGACTGGGTGTGGACTTTCCTTAGACCAAACTTGGGTGCATTCATTTGCAGGCTTTGGTTTTATGCAAAGAAACACCTTTTCTTAGTGCTCAAACTTTGATGGCCTTTTTGTGAGTTTCCAGTGTTTTTTTTTTGCTTGTTTCTGTACATCTGGTTCTTCCTTATTTTGTTCTGTTATGAAAAAGTCATTAAAGGTTTGTGCAGAAATAATAACTGATATTGTTATGACAAGGTTTATTAATCATCTGCCAACCAGTTATGCTCACTGATGCTAACTGACTACTAAGAACAAGGCAAGCTGCACATTGTTGCTGATTTGTGAACTAATGGTTATCTCGAAGATTTACAGTATGTCACTGAAAGTGAAAGCAGAGAGTTGTGGGGGATACTGTTGATTACTCATTGACCCTGTGGCCTCCTGGATGAGATAGGGAATTAGAGCACTGAAATGACTGTCAAATCAGGGACGAAACTGGATTGTAGTTGGTAGGATGGAGATGGGGCGTTAAGGTGGAGCACAGTTAAACTGTGTTTGCTTACACTTGCACCAATGACAGTAGACAAACAAAGACAGACCTCAAGATAAACCCAGTGTTTCTCTGTGTTACTGCTCAATCCCTAGATTCTCCTCCGCCTTGCTAGCATTCCTAACATGCTTAAGCACTGAGCTGTCAAATACATTTAGGAAATATGGTATTAGGCTCCCCGCGCGAAACATTTGGAATTCTTCAGCTTCGCACATTTGGGGCATCTCAGTGAGAAAGGGGTCTTTTGTGCCTCATTGTAACTTTTCCTGCTGAGTATATAAAGAGTGTTGTTAATAGAGCTTAAACCAAAGTTTAAGTGCTCCTGTCACAAAACTCCTGAGCTGCATGTGAGCTATGTCTCATATTTGTAAAGTAGATGATTTTCAAGCATACTCATTGCTTCAACATGCTGTGGATAAACAAAAATGATTATGGATTTTTTTTCTTGGTTCTTCATTTGAAAAATGTTTGCTTTCAGAAAATGGGAAAGTCAAATGTCAATTGTGCAGGAAAAATAAAACTTCTTTAGAAAAGTGTTTTATTTTTCTGTTTTTTACATGTAATCCCTGTTCACTTTCAGGGTGGGTTTTGTAATGCTATTTTTCTGCAAATGAACAAATCTGCAAGACCCCAAATCTCAAAAGACAGTAGCAAGGAGAAAAAGTCTGCTGTCAACAACAACAACAAATATAAATCTAATACAAATAAACCTAAACAAAAGGCAAATCATATTTATGTTGTTGGTTGACAGTAGCACCACATTTTGTTGACAGCAGTAATTGGAAAACCTTTAAATTATTTGGTAAATGGTAAACCTGCTTTCTTATGCAAGATTACATTGTAGACAAAAGCAGTAGATTGTGTCCAATGTATTCTTCTGAACATATCTTCAACTGGGCTGGGGAACTGCTGAGTTTTTTGTAAAACACGTAAGTAATGCACATACTGTACTTGCAAAAGTCTACAAGCGTAGTTATACCATGTGGGCAGGTCAAATCTGATTGCATGTTAACATGAGAACAGTTAGAGATGAGACGAGCTCATTCTGTCAATCTCATCCATTGCACTGTAGCTAGTAGCTAAATGACTTGAGGCTCTCAGCTATCAATTTCTTGAAGAAAGCCAGGGTATCTTCATCGACAAAGTGGCTGGATAACTTGCTCCACATTCCCACAAAAGGTGGCTAATCAATCCATCTAGTGTGTTTGTTTTGTTTCGGTAGCTAATTGATCCAAGGAAACATTTCCCGATTGATTACTAGATAGCCTCTTGGCTTAGTAGCTTGTTCCCAAACTCCTTTCTGTAAAGAAATGCCTCCTGTTCTGGGTTTTAGTTGCCATGTTGGTGGGTGTTAAGTTGTGTGACACAAGCACTCTTTACCTCACTGAGGCTGTTCCAGTTATACATCTGGAAAGGCACTTGCTTGTGAGTCTTATAAATCACTCAGCATGCCACCACAAAACACTAATGAATATCCGGACAAACCAAAGAGGAAACTGCGATTCAAGTAATTATAATTAATTTTATTTTAAAGTATAACCTTTAAACACATGTGCAGCATATTTTGTTTTTCAATATTGTCTTAAATGCGGGCCAGTGGTTCGAAGACAACAACCATAAGAATGCGTTGTGGTGACCCAGAGATGTACTACAAAACCAGTTCAGTCTCCTTGGAATGTTCCAGACCTTTGCCACAGGGCCTTGTTGGTCAGACCAGAGCTTGTAAACATTGTGAACCAACAATGGCACAATTTTGTTCCACCACATGTTCGTGAAGTTTTGTTGCCAGTGGTGACGATAGCCTCTTGGCTCTGGTGGATGTCAATAGTGGAACTACATGCTGTAGCATTGATTGATTTTACCTTTGCCTTCGTGGTAAGTAGTGCAGTAACACTGTTTTGCCTGATATTGAAACTTCAGAATTCGCCTGGAACTTATCTGTTGTTTTGTATACTCTTGTTTGATGAGTTGTGTTTGAATTAAAATTAAAGACATGTTTCCTCTTAAGACTTCAGGCATGGAAATGATGAGTAGTTTTGGAACCTTACCATCACTCTGTGAAGGTAAGAAAGGAATAAAGTCATATTTTTTCCCAATATAGTAATGAATTCAAATCAACTATTAAAAATTCCCAGTGAAGGAGAAGACTGTGTGAACAGTATGATCCATGGCCCAAACATCACAGATTCAAGCTGGATTATCTGAGCATTGCACTGACTAGCAGCTGTGTATACTGTAACTCGCCACAACCAAGGGTAGAGTGAACATTAGTCTGCTTGGATGTTTAATTTGCAAAAATGTAATTATCATGTTGTGGAAATAAAAACCAAGTGGAAGATGTTGTGGCGGTGTGTTCTTTATCTTTTTTATTTGTATGAGAGAGAGGTTGAAGAGAAAAAAACATTTTGTCTTAGACATTAGGCAGCCCTTTAGACTCACCAGCCTCCTGCCCGTTTGTAGTGATGTCAGTGAGAAAAGTGACGTGCTCCTCCTCTGGTAGGTGCTGTCTCTCTAGTAAGTTGCAGAAGGCAAATGGCTCTGACAGTTTCGTGTGTTGGAGGAGCCTTTCTAGAGGTCTCATTCATGTGCCGTACAGGAGTCACAGCCGCAGAGCCAGGCATTGAATGACTGACAATTTAAAGCTGGTTGGATACAAAATAAGTGATTAAAAGAACCTGAAAAACAATTAGCAATGTGTTTCTTATAATGCCGTTTATTATAAGAAAGTTTATTCTTGTTTTTATGGACTTGATGAATGAAAATGAAACACTCCTTTACTTTGTTTTTATCTTGTTTTCTTCCGTTTTTTTCCAAATTAATCCCAAAACACCAGTGGTCAAATAATCACATTCCAAGCCCTTTTTATGGCTTTCTGAAAAGGGCTGAAACACAAAAAAAAAATGTGACGGAAGAGCAAATTAGCCGCAGATGAACAAACAACAGCGAGTTCTGCCAGTACTTATGGTTTTTTATGTCTAAAGCACTTCCAATATTGTGCTGTAGCAGTGTTAGCAGGCAGGGATTAGGAGCTGACTCCATTCAAATAACAGGCGGCTGTTTGGACAGAAGATCTGTCTCTATCAGTTACCCACATAGGGAATGATGCTGAAATCCGACCATGGGAAAAGTACGCTAAATTCCATTTCCTTGCAGGCCTGTGCCTTTTCTCAATAGCATGATTAACTGTCAATTATCCCCACAGTCATTAACCGCATCCTGCAACTTTTTTTAGCTGTTCTTCTCTGTGTTTTTAAATCAGAAAAAGTCTTCCTCATTTAGTATGGTCGAGTGGTGCTGTACCAACCCTGTTTCCTACGGTATTGTTTTCATTTACATTTTTGGCTCTTGGATTTTTAATGATGAGGTTGATGCATGTTTGCATTGTTTTATATATACTGGAGCTGTTTCCTAAAGATATTAATAAGGACAAAGCTGAGTCTATTGGGTTTTTGCTAGATATTGTATCTATTTCAGGACAGCTAATCTTCCTGCTTTTGTTTTTTCGGTGACTTTGTGTTGTAAGGAGAAATACCTAATCATACATCTGTTCACTGCTAGCTGTCAGGTTTCATGATATCATTATGCTTTGCTCTGTGAATATTACACTGGATCAACAAGACTCTGAATACTGCTTGAAAATTCCTATTGTCGGTGTTCCAAAGAATCTGTGTATTCTTTCTCTCAGCTCCGTAATTCAGGATTAGGCGCTTGTTTTCATTACAATTCCTATTGTTTGGGATCACTGTTCCTTTTGAAACATGCAAAGCTTTAATGAGAACGTAATCTCTCGAGATGAACAGCACCTCACATTTGGCTTTCCTTTCTCTAGGATAGGAAAAGTCATTTTACTTATATCCAGATGGTGGCAAGCATGAACGTCTCTGAGGTCATCTGGGAAAATGATTAATTAAACGTCCAGAAAACTGTTTTGAAGAGTAGTATTCATGTATTGGATGATGTTCAATTCCATTTCAGATATAAATAAATACAATCAACACTTCCAAGCAGACAAACAGTCAGATCGTTTTCTTTAAAAATAAAATTGGAAAGTCACTGACACTATTTATAGGAGAGTGATTTAAGAAGAAGTCGATACTTTATCATGCCTTTATAAACACTTCAGTGTGCCCAACACAAAGCAGCTTTTATTAAGGCATGGCTCAATTTTGTTAACACAGGGCTACTGAATTTTCCTTTTGGAAAGGTTAAAAATTAATAGGACCTGACTTTGATGATAAATTCTTTCTTTCTTTGCTAAGCGCACAGGGCAGCACTTTTGCCACAAATGCTCCATTGAGCTGTTTCTGGAAAAGTGCGAGAGTTTGCGAACAATCCTCTGTTTTTTTTCTATTTATCTAAATTGGGCACTGGAAGGTATCTGCCAGATTGACGATTCTTCAGCCAAACTGCAAGATCAGGACATTCTAAAGAATCTGCTTCTTCACAGAATGTGAACTGTCCACTCCCTCATTAAGTAGTTTGGGCCAAAGGGGAGGTCACTGTGTTTGGGTCACTGTCACTATGAGCAGTTTTGCAACTTTATTTTAAATAGGAACTTTTGCATTTTAAAACTACAATTTTCTCAGTTTCAGTCCTCATTTATTGATGTGTTTAAATAAATCTAATTCAATGTATGGAATACACATTGTGTTATGTTATCCAAATGCAAAGAACACATCCTCACACAAAATACAAATGAAAACACTTTGAGATGATTGCTGCTTAAGGCACCACATAAAATCAAGTTTGCTATACACTACATGCTTGTAAAACTACACTCAAATCCCAGAGTACAATTCACAGAACCAGATATTTACAGCAAACATAAGAGACATTGAGTATTATAAGCAAAATTAAATAAAATTGTCTTTTAAAATACACTTTTCAAAGATCATATTGTTTAACCAGATGTTTAACAAATTCTTGTCGAGTTCAAAATATAATTGAATATTTTTTATGTACAAAAGTGTCCACAAAAACATTATACATTACTGTACACAGTCACAATAATGAGCAGTTCAAGTAGGCAGCTGCATCAGCATGCACAGACTGCGAAGGAACAAGTAATATTCCATGCAGAAAAGAGACGAAAAGAAACACAACGTTTCGGCTGTGGAGCCTTCTTCGGGTGTGACTGACACCCAAAGAACATTCTAAAGCCAAAACGTTGTGTGTCTTTTCTTCTCTTTTCTGCATGGAATAAACCTTTATTTGTCCCGTCAAAATACTAATATTGTATCACAAAGCCTTTTATTTTCATCAGTTTCACAACTGTTTGTATTTCTCTAGACACACGTAAGAAAGGTAAGAAAGAGAAGGGAACCACTTAGCCCAGCTAGTTTGGTGGCTAGTTGTTAAAGTGTCCAAGTATCTCACCCAACTCTTTCCTGAAAAATGACAAGGTAAGGGATTCAACCACATGCCTGCGTATCTTGTTCCACACTCCCACAACCCCCTGTGTGAAATAAAGAACAGATCATTGTACTGTATATGTTCATTGTGAGAACATAACAACATGAGAATGGCTACAAATGAGGGAAGGCCATTTGGCTCATGTAACATATTTGATAGTAGATAAATGGTTAAAGAGTGACATCCAACTGTTTCGTGAAGGAAGCCTAGGTTTTGATTGAATAATAAATACATTTTAAAGAAATGTATGGGGTTGATTATGTCAACAGAAATCTGACACATTCCTAACTTCTGTACTTCTCTAGGTGGTGTCCTAGGAAGAACTGGGGAGTACAAAGACTACCAGGTATTTTAGATAGATAAGACTTTATTGATCCCGTAGGGAAATTGATATGTCAAATCACATCAAATTTTAATCAAAAGCTTGTGTCTTCTGTCATGAGGCTGATGTTCTTTTGCAAATAGCCTTTCACAATAGGATACCAATACAGAGCATACTTTAAACACAATGACCAGAAGTGTAAGAGAACAAAACAATCAATGCTGTTAACTATCACAGTCTTTAGTAGAATATTTATGGTATGAGTTGAAGAAGGCAGATCACAAGCACAAGTCATGCAACCCAGAAGAAATGGAGAGATTCATGCAGTGATGGTCAAATATCCCTTTTCAATAATCCTGCCCTGTATTTCACAAAGGCAGATGCTATTTTTTGCCAATGACCACATCACCAATCCACACCCTTCATCTTTCAGGGAAGTGACAACCATAGCCATGATCACCAGAAGGAGATTTTCCTTTCAAATCTGAAAGCCGATGGCATGCTGGTGCATGTAAATAACTGTAATATAAAAATAAAACAAGTTGGAATTACAATAATCAGGCCCAAAGCTGGAGATTCTGTAAATGTCACATACCTGGTCTCTTATCTGAACAAACAAGGTCTGTGCAGTCCTCAAACCTGTCTGCAGCACCTGGAAGTGTGTTAAGAAGCCTGTCATGCTAAAATAACCATGACTAATCTATATCAAAGGAAGATTATTCTTTTTTTAAATTTGAAAGCATTGCAATACAAGAAGCTGCAAAGCACAATGAAATTATAGCTAGGTATGGACCGTGGAGACAATGAATTTCAATCCAAAGACAATATTTAAAGCTCGCATGTGAAAGGGCATCCTGAACAATAGGTAAGCATACAGTATTGGATTGAAATCATGGATTAATCACACCAGTCAATGGAAGATTACTGTAGTATCTGATGAAATAATCAAGGTACTGTATGTTATTGTGATCCAGAGAAATATGAAATATGTTGTTGCACGTGAATAACAAGTATTACATTTTGGTGCCTTAAAACTGATACAGGGCACTTTCTGTTTGGCTCTTTAGTGTTTTGGAGCAATATGTCAAGTATACTAATTTTGATTTTAAAAAAGAAATAAATAAAATAAGGAAATAAGGAAATTATTTTTCCCTTTTCTATGACCTGAAGTATCTTTACTGCTTAGGAAACAGCGTTTTCTATGATATCCCTAAACTGTTAGATGTTTCGTGTTTACCATAACAGCTGGCTAATTTCATTTAATTGTCTTCTTCTGTGATTCCCACAGTTGTGAAGTGAGACTTAATCTTTCTTCCATTATGTTTCTCACTCCCCCCTCATTCAAACTTGCTACTCTGGAGACTTATTTAGCATATGAGAACATTCATTCAACATTCTGTGCTCAAACAAATAAACATTTGTTTGACAGTTTTATAATTTTTTTTGCAATTTTCAGGAATAATTGTATGGTGATAGAATATCCATCAATCCTAAACCTGGCATTTCCCTCCTTTCTTTAAAACACTGGAATAAACATAACGAGTTTCAACTGAGATATGTACATCTGAATAGGGCTACTGGATTAGAGACTGCAACTCCAGGCTCTGAGTCAGAGGACTCTTTGTTAGTCCACAATCTAAAGCCCTTTATGATAAGGGCATGCCCCAAGTATTTACCCCACTAAGAGCATATAGGGGAGACTTCACGCAGCTGTTGCAAAAGAAGGGAAACTTTCAGAACACCAATGGGTCACAAGTGAGCTCTCTGTGTAGTGAAAATGGCTGAGGCATGGAGTGTTCTGCATTTAGACTTCTACATGGTTTACCATTTTTTTTGTCTTCCTACTGTAGCTCCACTGTTTAATCCGGTCTGCAGATGAAACCCAGCCTTCGTTGTCTGAAGGTGAGGTGTCAGAAAGAGTAAACTACTTCACCGACCTCTAGTATTTCACCAGTGAAGATGTCAATATCTCTGAGCTAACAAGGGTCTTTGACACATCTCAGCACTGAATGCATTTTTATTTTTAAAGAATATAAATGGTCATAGGTATTATTATAGTGTGGGGTCTTTACCAAAAGAGTTTATGTGTCTATTAATTATGCTCATTTTTTTAGATCAGAAAGCAATTTGAAGTTGTAACTCACTGAGATTTTTGTAAGCAGAAAAACATGCACTTAGGAACATTCTTTTCTAAAAAACATTGATGAGTTTCCAATCCTGCTTTACTTGGTATATTATTTCATGTTTCTTGTGGCCTAGATTTTGTTCTCAATTTGTCAAGTGCTCAGTGATTTCAAGGCATGACAGTTGTTACATAGAGATACATTTGTTGCCATAGTAAATGCTGTATCTGATTTATTAGGAGCTCAATGGCCACAACGGTATCAATTTCACTTGGTTTCTTTATCATGTAACATTGAAGTGAGCAGAATAAGACTTGCATTTTTTTTAACACAGTTGTACCTTGATCTCAACGGAGCACACAAAGTAAACTTACTATAAATCTCTACTTATTATACTGATTTTTATTATAATGCAGTGCAAATAAACACTAGGGCAAATGTATAAAACTGAAAATGCTAGTCTTATTTCAAAATATAATGTTAAAATGAGGAAGAAAGCATAACAGTTCAATTAAGTTTTGATATTTCATTTCATTCTGGCCTCCTTCTGCCAAGGGTGTACAGGAATCAGAGGCATTATGTTTGTCATATTCCAGTTAAAATAAGTATTTATCATTCATTAATAAAGAAAAGGTTAAATTGTGCTTCCTTGGAAAATGTGCACTCAACCTTCTTATCAAAGAAGGTAGGGCCCATTTTAAAACAAAGACATGAATAAGTGTGGATTTGGTCAGTTAATACTTTGATTAGGTTCTTCAAAGCAGGATAATCTGGATGCAGTGTTGCCATGCATAAGTAACACATTTGAGAGCATGCTGGGGCAGTGACTCGCCACCTGCTGAATTTTGCCAAAACTGAATGGGTGGGGAAAAATGTCATGTTGAACCCTAAAAGAAGAAGACATATCAGCCCTGTTCACAGGTGGAAGCTTGGGGAGAGGAAAGGGTCGAAGGCAGACATCGCGCCATTCGGACGCCAACAGAGGGGGGATAAAGACGGAGAAAGCCAGGGCAGGAAGAGAAACCCTGACCCAGTATGGACTGACGCTGTGAGCATGCACCCTCGGAGTGAGATTCAAAGACTTGGTGTCCCATGGGGAACACCTAAGAGGAGAACTGGGGATAGGGGAGAGACAGAACAATGAAGACAGATTGCGGCCTAGGTGCAGTGGGTGGGACGCATGACAAGAAATGGAAAGGAGGGGGAAGGGGAGAGTGAAACGAGTGGGGCTAGAGCAAGAGAGAGGCAGAGGAACAGCTATGGTCGCTCGAGGGTTCAATGGAGCATCGTCAACATCAGAACAGCGGACAACATGGCAGGTGCCAGGAGCCAGTTTATTTCCGTGGAGAGAGTGAGGCTGAAGAGCTGCTTGATCAAGAGGAGACGACTGCAGTCCGGCGAACGTTGTGAAGGAAGGGACTCGGCCGTGCCAAGTGGCAGAAATGTCTGTTTCAGTGGACACCAAAACAGTGGGTGCTAGAAGATAATTGTGAGCCGCTAACAGGTATTTATACACAGGAGGGCAGAAATATGTGATTAAAATTAAACCTCTTTCTGACCTTATGTTTAACAACACCATGTGGTACTCGGTAAGCTTCTGTTTTATTATCGAGTATAATAAATTAAAAGGAACAAGAAATACAGGTTTAGCATGAAATTGGGTTGTTAATTTCACGGGGGGCACATTATATTGCATCACCCATTTGAATATTGATGTATTAAAAATCGTGTTTGAGAAAATGTTTGAGAAAAATCAGAGTCTGGAGGGATCAGCTAATCAGATCAGATTGCAAGAAACTATTACAATACAAGGGTTAGAGGGTTGATGGCTTATAAAACAGGCGAAAATGATTAAGAGACGAGACTGACGTCCCATTCAGGGTGTATCCTGCCTTGCACCTGTGGCTTGCCAGGATAGGCTCTGGCTCTCCCGGGATCCTGTATTTGAATACAGCACTTAGAAAATAGGTTGATGGGTTAAGAGATTATATAATTGTGCATGCTGAAATAAACATTGATCTGACAATTATTGCAGATTAAAACAAAACTATTCCAGAGAGCTGATCCAGGACTTTTCAGGATGTACAGTATATGGGGATGAACAGAGGGAGCCAGAATTGGTAACTTATTTTAACCATGTTTGGTTCCTTTGTATTTCCTCCGCTCCTGTTAATTCATGGTAAGGAGAAAAATGAAATCTCAAATATAGATTTTCTTTTTTGAGGCTTTAAGTATATTTTATTCAGTATATTGGGCATCTGGGAGAGTGGAACAAGCTATCCAGCTATGCTGTTGAGGTCTATACCCTGGCTTCCTTCACGAAATACTGGGGGACACTCATTAGCTACTAATTACAAAACATGCTAAATGGGCCCAGTGGCCTCCTCTTTTTCATAACCTTACGTTCCGTACTCCATCTTCTCCTCGGGTGAAGAAGTGCCGAATGTTCTCAGATTTAAAAACGATTCCATGTAGATACCACTCTGACTTGTGTTTCACTGCTGAAACGACGTCTGTTCTTTTTTCAAGATTTGAATATTGACTTTTCCTATTCCATCAGAGGTACAGCATGAATACATCTGGAGGGCAGTGTACGACAGAAAGCAACATGCATAATATTTAAAACATAAACCAACATGAAGAAAGGAATATAAACAGAGGACCAAATAAAATGAGACGTAAGCAGAATTAAGTCAGGGTTTGGCTCCCATGTCTAGGAGCTGAAGTCATTCCTCAATTACAGATCATCCCTGTCTACTTCCAAAGAGACTTTTATCATATGATCAGTGCTGTAGCAATTCTATAACAAGGCTCAAATGTACGCACTGTACTGTATTAACTTACATTGAACAGCCTAGTAGATATTTTAGGGAACCTGCTGCCTGATTAATGAAGTGACCTCACCTTTATGACTTTCATTTTCTAGGCATTTCACACTTGTACTGTATGCATGTACTTAAGTTCCCTGAGCTTTATTCACTTTCCAAATGGCTACATATTCCATCTTAATGTTTAATAGGCAAAAGGAAAACATAAAAAATACCTTAGGTTTGGCAGCTAAGCACAATATTACTAAATTACAACCATGGTCATCTTGGGAATTTTTATACAGCACGAGGCTATAATCATAAAGGAATAAATTGAATTCCACTTTAATAATGGTCTCTGCAATTTTATATAATGTATACAGTGAAAAGAGAGATACGGGGTATAAAGAGTATGTATTTACTTCACACTTACGCAGTGGGAGAAGTTACATTGGTGATGCATACACAATTGGCATATTTAGGGCTTTGGCTTCATCAGCGAATTTGTTACCAAGCTACTGAATACCTCCAGCTGTGGAGACTTAAAGTCCAAATTCTGGATTTTATTTACTGAGACAAATATCTCATGAACAGACTGCAGACTTGAATGCAATGAGGTTTTTATTTATTATTCAGCACAAAAACGAGCAAACTGTATTCTAAAGAGGAAGCATTTTGCAAAAAGGTATCTTTTTTCTGTTGTCTTTTTTCATTGTTACAGTTAAGACATTGCTGGCCCATGCAAGTTTATACAGCGGGGAGACTATACATTTTGAGTCAGAAATGTTTTAGAACATTCAATATTAGTTGCTCCTGTGATTTGTAAAGATCCAGTAGCTATTTCAGAGTGTCTGAAAAGTTCCAGGATGCTGTTTTTTTTGCCATGGAAAACTTACCAGGTGATGAACTGGAATTTTATAATTCCATAAGAACATTCCAACAGGAAAGAGTGGGCTCTTTCAAACTCATAAAAACATTCTGTGTGTTATTTTTACATCTCAATTAAGGTGTGGGTTTCTGAGATCTTTTGGTTCACCATTTATTGAGATTTATACACAAAACATTCATTAATTACTACTTATTTTTGCCAACTTGCCTTCTGAAACACCCATTCAAATATGAAGTCCCTAAACTTTGAAGAGGTTTTTGAAAGAAAACTACTGTGTAATCATCTCATTCCCGAATGTAAAAGCGTAACAGATTAAAATACTGCTGTGTTTCTGCTAATCCATTAACACGTGTGATAAATCAATATCAAACTTTTAAAATAATAAGATAATAATGTTTTATTTGACCAGTTGATTTGACCTCAATTGAAAACAAACTCCCATTTATAATGGCAAGCCAAACTGGCCAAAAGACTCAAACTATAAATGCACAATAAATAAAGCAATAAAAAAAGGTGAGCAGCTGCGTCAGCATGTGTAGGTTGCGTAGGAACAAGTAAAGGTTTATTCCAGGCTGAAAAAAGAAGAGGGAAAACGCTACGTTTCGGCTGTGAGCCTTCTTCGGATGTACTTGTTCCTGTACTGTATATATACTGACGGGCATTAAAAATACAACAGATCCTATACTGTACGTTGAATACAAGCAGATTAACATACCGGTATGTTTTTGGACTGTAGGAGGAAACTGGAGCACCCAGAGGAAACCCACACAACCCGGGGGAACATTCAAGCTCCATGCAGACAGCACCCCAGGAACTGAACCCAGGGCCCCAGTTACACCAGACAGCAGTGAAAAACACCGCGCCACTGTGCCCAGGATTAGAGTACAAACCATAAATTGTAAAACGCAAGGGACCTTTAAGATTTGTTTCACAAGCCTGTCCATGCACTTGGGATGTACCACCAGCTTCTGTCCTTGGCCCTACTCTGTTCTCAGTCTATATGAACAATATTTCTCAGGGAATAGACCATTGCCATATCTACAATTTTTCAAGATTTTCAGGTGTAGTAGTTTGATATAATAAACACAACAAATAAAACCTACAAAAGGTGGAGGAGTTTATTTATACATTTACACACTACTTACAGTATTACATTAATACATAAACAACTCTGTTTCTCTGTTTGAGAGAAGATTCGTGTGGACTACTGAAAATAACAGTCACACCCTGTTGAGTACAGACATTAATTGTCTTCAGGCTATGCCCATTAATGCTATTTCATCATTAGTGTAAGCAGTGTTCAATTGTAAATAAACACTACTGCACTGAAATGGCTATCATGAGGTAAGTTCTGTCTTTGCAGAAAATATGACTTGGTTTGTGTAACCATGCCAAACGTACAGATGACCTCATAGTGTCTTTTTAAATATTGCTGATTCAAAGGAAACATTCTGTGACAGGGAGAGTGAGAGGACAGAAGCTTCAGCAGAACTCAGTTCTGCATTACTGTTCGCTTGGCCAAGTGAAGCTTTGAAGCAAAATCCCATGTGACTAATGCATCCCTACTTTCTTTTCTCTACAGCTGAAGTGCAATGTCTTTAGTTTTTTAATCACATCAGGCCACTAGTGCAAAGGAATGAATACCTGGGTAAAAGAAGGTGCTTTCTCACAATGTCTCTGAGACATAAAAGATCCTTCTTTTAACCTGGGAAAGCAGCTCATTCAGTGCTGTGGAAAAAGGAAAAGTCCCATGAAGAGCAGATGGTGAAGTGTCCCCCACTGGACTGGACATTTGAGTAGGAGCATATTTGTTACTGTTCCCACCTGCTGAACATTAGCTATTCTTTAAGTGCATTGGAGTCCCTTTGCTTTCATAAAAGCAGTGTCCCATGTACAATACTGTGCCCACCCTGTAGTGGACACAAATCCCCATCCTCTATGTCCTCAGCTTCTCCACTGATGAGCTCTGGGCCCTTCTGCAAGCTCTTCAGAGCTGTGTTCTCTGGCGAGCTTCTGGCTGCCTGCTAAACTTTCCATCAGATGAGATGAATCCTTTGAAGAGGATGTCTATATTTCTATTAAATACTTTTTCTTTCCCTCAGAGTTCTCACTGGGCTCTTTCCATGGAAGGATTTAACCCTTTCTAGGCAGTTGAGAAAACATAGCCCAATCACATGATTGCACTGAAAAAGATACATTTTGATTCACATTGAATAGCGATTTTTGACAATCAATGGTTTCTTCTTACGATAACAGAGGGTACAAGTTAATTTCTTGAAATAAACAAGAGTTCTATTTATTTTATCCAAGGCTGTTGCCATGATTAAGGAAAACAACAAAATGGATGCAATATAATGGCTTTGGCTGTTAAAGTATCTCCCACTGAACTAGAGTTTAATTGTGGTTGAGGGCCATGTGTTGGTCTCTGTGCTGCCCATATTAATAAGCCTCTTGTTTTAATGACTCTGTGCTGTGCTGGAAAGTGACAGACGGCTTAATTCTGACTTAAATACTTCTGCGAGTGAAGGAACAACACTAATCTGATGCCTAGATGTTTACATTTGTTTGTTTTTTGTGGTCCAGACCATACTGTATATAAAACATTTTGGACAGAAAGAAAAAAAAACATGAATAAACGAACAGAATATTTTGATTTCTTTTAATGAACGTGTTTTAACCAAGACCTGTAATTTAGAAATGAAATAACGTGCCCTCAAAATATTTCCAAATCAGCAAACCTGAATAATAGGAACCATATTGGAATAATTGCTTTTTGTGCCGACCACAGCCCAAGCACATTATGCTCTCAAAGAACTGAGCTTGTCTGGCTCACTGAGCTCTGCAATTGTCTGTCTGCATCGGGCTGAATCCTAGCTCCCCACTCACAGGACTTTGGTCTGGTTTAGTTGCCATGCTGGTCCTGAAGAGACCACTATTTAGATACACTTTCACCCCTCAGGCCTGTCCAGAATGACAATTCAATTGTCAAAGTCTCCTGTTGTGCAGAGCTTGATGTGGACCGCTGCACTGTGGAAGTGGCAGATGATGAAGGAAAAAGTGATCACATTAACAGCCATGGAGGGCTTCTGTTTTATTGGAAAATATTTCATACGCTGTATGTTAACTTTACACACTTTCTTCTGCTGTAGTTCATTAAAAAAGAAAGAAAGAAAAGATCACAGACATATATTGGATACATTCCATTGGGGATATTCTGTAAGCAAATGTTCATTAAAAAAATCGAGACTTGACTGGCTGGCGTGCCTGTCCTGTCACTCTGTGTTATGGGGCTGTCTGATTTTCTTTTGTTGAGGGTGTTACATAGTTTCAGGGAGGATATGTAAAGTTTTGCATCAGTGCCGCACGCCGTTTAATTTCTTTCACATTTCGTGTAAGTAAATGCTCTAACTGGGGATTAATCGAAGTGAAAAAAGCTCATGCTTATTGAAAGTGAGATATATCGGTCCAATTTAACAGACAACACATGGCAAAGGCTGGCTAATTATATAGTTTAGATCCCTTTTGTGATTCTCTGTTTATTGAATGTGAAGACATACCATGAGATCCCAAGACACCCAACACTGAGATTAATGAATAATTCAGTCTTAGATCTCTAAAGATGCCCGAGGAGGTGATAACTGTGTAACACAACAGAAGAATGGGAGGGCAGTGCTGGGGCCCTGGGTTCAATCCCTGGGGTGATATGCGTGGGGAGTTTGTATGTTCTCCCTGTGTTCATATGGGTTTCCTCCGAGTGCTTCAGCTTTCTCCCACAGTCCAAAGACATATTGGTACTGTAGGTTAACTGGCTTCTGGGAAGAGCTGGCCCAGGTGTGTGCGTGTCTGTGTGTGCCCTGCGAGGGTCTAGTGCCCTGTCCACAGTGTATCCCACTGGCGCCCGTTGCTTGCAGTGTCCCCCCCCCCCCAACTCTGTACTGGATGAAGAGGTTAGTAAAAGGAGGGATATACAGGAAAAAGTAATCAAAAAGCTGAAATTAAACCGTGATGCATTGCAGTGGATTGTCACCCCAGCATGCACTTAACTGTACTCCTTTAACCAGCAAAAAACAAGGATCAGTGCTGAAGCTACAAGCTTTGTAAATTGCCTTCAATTTGTTGCATTTGGCAAGAAAGTAGTTTTTTGTTTGCTGAAGTCGTCTCAAAGCAATTAAACCTACAAAAGGCAAAAAAGGGCAAAATGGAAGACCAGGGACATAATGGGTCAAATGTGGCACAACTCTGGTATCAGACTTAAGGGGGCCTTTCCTCTTTTTTCCATTCAAAGGTGGTCTTTTCACAGAGTTTAACACATCTGAGGACAAACAGTCATCTTTGACTTGATTGGGTGTCTAATCAAGTTTTCCTTCCCCAATGTTAAAAGTTCAGTGTCATGAAAGGGAGGCATGTTACATGTGCTGCATGTGTGATTGTTTCAGGAGGGGCGGTGTGCACCAGAAAGTCTCATGCCGCTGTGAAGCTCAATTGTTTTTAATTATCTGGCTGCAGCATTGTGGGTATGACTGAGTGCCAGGACGTCCCAAGAGGAATGGAGCTGACGCCTCTGAGCCTCGCCAAGAGCAGCCACAGCCAATCTCATGGTGGTGCTGTCACTGCTACCAAGGGAAGACCAGCCAGGGAACATCTGAAAAAACAATCAGAGTCGAGGCTTTCCTGGGCTGGCCCTCTGATGTTTTGCCTCCGCTACTTAATGAAATTATAAAAGGCTTTGCGTGGTTTTATTGCCTCTTTTTTTTCTCCTGGTGCTTTTTCTTTCCCCAGAAAGTTTTGAAAAGTAAGAAACTCTTGGAATGAGATGCATGGTTAAACAGGGGAAACAGATCATAGGTCTTACTTGCTAGCTCGTGAGGTAATAAGTCTTTCAAAAGAGGTCATTGTCAACCAATATACCTCTTATATATCAGACACAATGCAAATTAGTTCTTGTTTTTAGTCACCTAGACTAGACATGGGCATTTCCGATTGTTCTTGTCTCAACACTTTCAACTATTATATGATCAAGACCTGTAAAAAGGGAGATTTGTCTTCTTACAAACTACAAAAAATAGTTCAATAAAGTAACCATGATCAGTAGTGATGAAAAACAGGGATTTCTGTATTCCTGGCAAACTAAAATACACAATGACTCATGATCTCATAAGCCTGCTTGGATTCTGTGCCACGAGCAAAATGTCATTTAATAAATTAACTCACTATTACCTGTTTGGAACAACACGTGACTCGGGGTCAGAGGTGACACCAAGGGGAGGTGAGGGGTGGTAGCTATCCACCCTAAAATAGACTGCTTCCCAAAAATGTCCCCCCATTGGTGCCCCTTCCATTACTCTCAGAGGTGCAATACTGCCCAACTCCTTCTCCCCCAGCTGGGGGGTAGGTGCTCCTCATGTGGCACCAAGAGTCAGTGTTAAATCTGGTGTGTTCTGGCATTGGCACTGTCTAGGGCATTTCTGGTTTACATGCACTATTTATTGTGCTTTAAGAACACGCCTTTCACTGTAATTCTTTGCCAAATTTTGCATCTGCTTATTTCTGGCCTTTTCAATGAAATCTTTTGCATCTTCCCTTCAAGGTTTTTAGGTCAGGCCATTGTTTCATTGATTGAATTAGTTGAGCTTTAATGTGGTTTTGGGCTTTCTGTGGTCTTTCATGATTTTAATTAATAAATGCATTGAATAATATTTTTCCATGGTTTGTCTCACAGTTTCTTAATTGAAAACATACAGTAGATTTGCAAATTATTATTATTTTAGAATTTGCATTCAGTCCTTTCATTTCAAAGCAGAAATTATGTTGGCAGAAACATTATTATCTTCTCCCGTGCACCTCAATCAGGGTATATTTCACAAACAAGTTTGTTGGGTGGCAATATAGGACTAATACATGTCTAACACACACCATATTATTGAACCATATAGGGCAGGCTTTAGATATATGTTAGTGACAAATGGTAAAGTACCTAGCTAACTTTTATACTAGGGCTGTCTTTGTTATGTGCTGTTTTTTTGTTCATAAATAATTTATCACTTGGCTTACATGTGACTTTTGAAATAAATAATTTTCATAGTCTTAAGCCCCTTAAAATGTAAAATCACTTTTGATGTTATCCATGAAGAATGAACATAGGACTCTCTCCCCTGACACTTCCTGAAAGAAAATATACATTTCAAAGATATACAGTGACATTAATGTATCTTGCCTTATTTGATGTGAGACAGGTTTTCACTTGTGGAAATAAACTCCTCTTTAATACACTGGATTTCTTTTGTTGTTTGTTATTTTTTAATTATGCTATCATACAGTATGCATGTCCTGTGGATATACTCTTGATTTTTTAAACAGCATTTTTTGTATTGTATGTTATAAATTGGGCTGCAAGAAATCTTAGGGTTTGAGAGTACATTGTACATTTTATATAGAACATTTTGTCATTTAAGTAATTAAAAAATGCAGTTACTCTAAATGTATAGTTTCTATATCACGCAGGGAGTCAAAGGAGTCACTGTTTTACACAGGAAGTCACAAGAGTCTCTATATCACAGAGGAAGTCACAGGAGTCTCTATATCACACAGTAAGTCACAGGTGTCTCTATATCACATAGGAAGTCACAGGAGTCTCTATATCACACAGGAAGTCATAGGTGTCTCTATAGCACACAGGAAGTCACAGCAGTCTCTATATCACACAGGAAGTCCCAGGTGTCACCTGCGACTCTTGTCAAGCCCCACACCTCCTGCAGAGCTCTTGTAAGTTGACTCCGTCTCTTAGGGAATTGTATTAGTCCCATTCATAGCTTACACATACCACAAACAAGTTACATTATATGAGACCACAAGATAGAACAAAACCATTGTTAGCTAAGGTGCTCAAAGACCTGAATGGGAAAACTGTGGATATTACAAATATTCCGTTATTTGTGATTAAAAATGTTATAAATCAGGAAGCATTAAATTTGAAGATATAGGCTAAAAAACTGGAAGGGTCAAGGCATGTACCGTTTGCTCTACTAATGAACACCCTTGGATAAAGTCTCATGTGAAATAAAAACAACAAATCGTAAATAAGATTTAAAAGCATTTCAAGCATTTGATTTCAGTTTTGCATCAACACTAAGACCAGAATGTGGAACACCTAATAAAATCACTACTAATGGGTTCAATTAGAGCATTAAACAAACCAGAATCCAACCAGAAACAAAACCAGACAGTATCTAAAGGAGAAAAAAATGCATTTGCATTCTTTCTTTGAAACGTAGTCACTAATCTCAGTGAATATAAGTACATACTAAAATAGAATTTGTTTTGTGACTATTATTCAAAATGCAATGGAACCTTCATTTGTGAGTTTATACGCTCTTTATGTACCAATAATAATAAAAAGATAATGAAGAAGTCACCTTTTCTACTTTTTCTATGGATGGTGTTCTAATTTCTAAGCTTCCTTGCATTTTCTTTGGAGCTCAATTTCATTTCCTCCTCTGCTGGTGCCTGTCTTTCTGTGTGTGTGTCCCCGATGCCTAATTCAAAAACTATTTCTTCTTGGCAATGAAAATTCAAAGAATTCCTCTTTTAGGACAGTCTGTATACACAACACCCTGAAGCAGCAGTTTCTTGCACGGCAGCAGGATTGTGCAGCAAGAGTGCAGTAGTGATGCTATTCTGTCACGTGTTGAGATGTAAGAGATAATAGCAGCTCAGCGTCTCTTCCTGACTTACAGATTCATGACATCAGTGGTCATACTGGATCAAGTCAAGTCAACCAGGATTGGAGCCCCTGACCTATACTCCACATTACCTCCATGTATCAGAATGTATCTGCCTGAAGGCAAGGGAACAGTGTGAATAATCAAGGAACAAACCACTGTCCAATTGGCACAGTAGTTCAAATAGGTAGCTGCATCAGCATGTGTAGGCTGTGAAGGAACAGGTAAAAGACAATGTTACAGCTGTGGAGCCTTCTTTTCACACCCAAAGAAGGCTCCACAGCTGCAATGTTGTGCTTCTTTTCTTCTCGTTGCAGCATGGAATAAACCTTTACTCATCACTTTCTTATTGGCAGTCAAGATAAGGGTCATTTTACTGGGTTAGAGCATGAACCAGAAACTGAAGTCTCCTCTACTTGCTCAGGTGGTTTCAATCCAGGGTGTCGAGATTAGGCCATGTCCAGTTTTCATGAGCTGTTCCAGGATTTAGAAATGTAATTGCAAAAACAGGCAACACATGTGAATGATAAAAAAGAGAATACTGGAGCACTCCGAGCATAAAGACAAAAGTGTCTACGCGTACCTCATCACCAAAACATCTTGAACTACAAGCAAGGCTGTAGTTAGCCTCACTCACTCCTTTAGCCTAACATCTTTACTAATATTTGGATAATTCATTTTGAATATACATTTTAAATTCAAATTCAGGGTGTATTAGTGCACCAGAAACCAGTATAAATCAAAGTTTCCCTGGCCATTCTCAGCATCAGTGCTAAAATCTTGATTCAATCACTATACTGAGTCTTGAATGGAGGTCAGAGCTGACTTTTTCAGTCATGCCGATGATGTGAAATTCCAAAGTATTGCATGTTCCTGTCATGCCATCTCCACCATTTGTGGTAGTGACTCTCTGGTTTGCTCAGCAGGAATATTTTTTAAGTTGTTTACCAGTAATAACACCTCTAAATGAAAACAGGCTGGCGAACCCTAAGCTATGTGTTTTCATAATAGTTGAATTGCTTTATATGCTTATGTGACTGCAAAGGTTTTGGCAAGTTGTTTTCTGAGATGGTTTCTGCCAAAAGAGAAAATAAAATGGAAGTCTGAGGAAGGAGACAAATTTGGATCATTTATTTATTTTAATACTGCAATTCTGTAACTAATTGCGTCCATTTTCCAGATTGATTTGCACTCATGTTCTTTTTACGGCTTACAGATTCTTGCAGTTCCTTTTGTGACTATGGAGTCATTAATCCAGCAGCCAGTGTCTGTGTGATTGTGTTTCTTGTTTAAAGATTGTCATCTGCATAATTTTATACATCAATTAACCACAAAGCCTCAGCTCCAATATGTCAAATAACATTTGCACTTAGATTTGCAAGAAGCAAGTTGATGTCATCCATCTAAACCAGGAGTGTTAACTCCTGGATAGCTTGGTGTCTACTGCTGTTTGTTCCACCTGAGGTCTTATTTACATAATTGGTTTACCTATTTAATTAAGAACATGATTTTTAATACTTCTAACCAAGCTTGAAGGTGATTTATAAGAAGCTATTATTTTACTTAAGTGCAGTTTTTCTGCAATGTAGAATAAGAGACCAGAAGAAAATGTGTTTTATATATATAATTTAAGAAATTAGGGTAATTAACTGTTACAAATTGTTTAATTGACTGCTTAGGTTTGACCAAAAACCAGAAGACACTAAACCTCCATGAACTGTGTCTAATACCCCATTATAACACCATGCTGAGCTCTTTTCGTCTATACTGTTGTCTGCTTTTGCCAAGCAAATGTCAAAAACTTGTGTTTTTTTGTTTAAACATCTAAGGCCAGGCCCCAACTAGTGTGATGTGTTCTGGCAAAAAAAATGAGCTATTGCTAAAGATGCCAAGGTATCTGCCTTATGGAGCTGCGATCTGCCGAGCTTTCACAGAGCCTTATACTGTATGTCTTAACAGTTTTGAAGAGAGAATAACCGGGAATGAGCTGTATTTTAGAAGAGTTAGAAAAAACATAAATACCTTTCTCAATTCCATGTAGCCACAAACATCAGGAGAAGACGGTGGTGCTGCATAAAGAAGCATTAGCTCATATGTAGTTATATATATTGGTTGAGTGGATGTTTAATGTCTGAACAAAGAGAGCTAATTGTAAGAAAACAAATTACTGACAGCTTAAGAAAATCATGAAGGGTGTCACTTCCTGTCTCATAACTACTTCATCACTTACTTGTCCTTTTTTATTAATGAGCAAAAGACCACACACACATTAGACTGGAAGCGCATTGTTTCACTGACCTTGAGTTTTCCATCTGTAGTAGAGCCACACAGCTTGCTGCAGCCTGGAGAAATGGCAGAATTTCAGCCCCTGATTTTTTTCCTCCCGTGATAGCCAGGACTACAAAATGAAGACCCAGATCCACTGTGGGCGCCTTGGCTATTATCGGACCAGCAGAATTTGACTTCAGGCACTAGGCTGAGAAACTGAGAACAGTCTTTTGAATGGCGTTGCTGTCCATGGGGACGTTGTTTGCAAAGGATTAAGTGCAGTGATCTCTTAACCTGGATTTCATATCCTGTTCACAGCAAAGCAACTTGCAAGTAGCCTTTGACCTCTGGATATTAGATCTAATTTTAGGCTCATCAGAAAAGGGTTTCCCCCCAGGACAGAGCTCAGACAAGCAGGTGTGGAGAGACATAGAATCAGTGTGCCAGCTGCTTTCTGGCTTCTGACTTTCAAGCACTTTTGGAGGGAGGGAGTCATAAAACATTTTGTCCTCTGATGTTTTTGGAAATTAATTGCCCACTGCAAAAGCACACATGCATGCATTTTCCTCCAGCAGGAATACAAATGCTGCTGAAAAGATGCAGATGCTTGATATTTTCTGCCTCCATCACAACAAGCATGGAGCTTCAATTTCTGGAAAATAACATAAGGGGAAACAAACAGCCCATTCCTTCCCAGCAAGTTTCATTTTCTCCTAGTAATTATGCAGTTCTGCTGCTTTTTTGCCATGTCTAGTAACTAAAGTATTGGATTGAAAGGCAAGAGAAAAACGGAATTCTTTCCAAAGAGTTATGCACTTGAATAAAATGGTGCCATGTAAGGAAAAGTGCCATAATGTTTTGTGTTCATATTTTTCTGTCAACCCTTTATTCCAAATAAGGGAATGTTAGATCATTAAGATGGAAGAATCTATTTTCTGTGGTGTTATATCTACTGGTATGAATTTGCACTTATGGATTTAAAAAAATGAACAACTCAAACATAATATTATCTTTATTGTTGTCCTACTCGTTCAATTTAATTCAGGATACTTTATTCATCCCCAAGGAGGGCAAGTTAGAAAGGGGGACAATTCAGCAACTTTATTGTACTTGTTGTACTGCAGGGGTTTCATATATGTTATGTTGTATATGATTACAAACAGTTGCAACACAATAGTTGAAATTATGTGCGGAATCTAGATTTGATTTATTTATGTGCTGAAATTGCTCATATTCACACTCATCCTCTGCTGACAAGGTCAAGAAGGAAAGACAGTAGGAACAGACTTTCTGCATCATGTCAAGAATCCATCCATCTGACCATTTTCGAATCGCTTTATCCAAAACAGGGTCACGGGAGAGCTGGAGCCTACCTCAGCGAGCAGCAGCAGCAAGGCAGGATACACCCTGGATGGGATGCCAGTATATTGCAGCCTTGTGAAACACACAAGAGTTAAATACATTAAATGCATTTCCGATCATCATTCAGATACCTTTTAAGCAGAAGGTCCAATAAAAAAAGTCTTACTACAAGCCATGAAAAAAAATGAGAAAACTATAATGATTCAACTACTTCCAACGACATTGGAAGTATTCATTCTCCATGGTGGATAAACTTGACTGTACATATCACATGTATTCGGCTTCACAGAAATAACACACCTCAATAATGCACTGAATAGCAAAGTCCCAAAGCATGGTGATTTGGCTGCATTGCTTCTGCAGACAAGACTTCAAATGATTGAAGTACTTCAGTGTTCCCTATGTCTGCAATTGTTTTCGCAGGTGCAATTGCTTTTTAGAAGAGTGGCTGTTTGTCTTGTTATACACCTAATACCGCAGACGCCCCCTCTGTGTCGTGAAGACTGAGCCAGGGAATTGCTGCAGGTGTTTCGCTGACACTGTAGGATGGGTTATATATATCATACTTATAATTGAAAGAGATGCACTATCTCATATATAAGTCACTGATGAGAGATTTATATACAGTACATACACAGGCTAAAAAATCTAACCTTCTTCTCAAATTTCTATGCTAAGTACTGTGTGCTATAATTCCATGATATACTGTACTGTATGCAGACATGTACTGTATATTATTACATTACTCAATTTGCAATATTCCCACAGAATTATTCTCTTGGTTCTGCTCAGGAGACTCAACAAGCCAACAGGAGAAAGTTCACCTGACATCCTCCCCAAGCGTGTGATATATTTTACTAAAAGTCTTTTTGTAACAGAAGGAAACACACACTTACTATTCAGTAGAAATGACTTAAAAATGTAAGGCATCAATACATTTGCTTTAGAATTCAGTCATGTCCAGAAACAGTACACAAGCTCTTAAAATGTCAACAGTCCTGGAAGATCAAGCAAAAAGCAGTAATAATATTCTGAGAAATCAGACAATTACTTTATTAAGGTGGTATTAATAACAAAGAACTGCAAAAGATAAAAGCAAAATAGTACACATTTAAGCTTTTATATTTTTAAGTTTAAAATAGCATATAACTTCTGTTTGGTGAACAGGAGTGATTCATACATGCAAAGGATTAAAAAGTGAAAATATGTCTATATTGTGGTAACCCAGTGACTACAAGGAAAATCACAAGCTTTGCATTATTGTGTCCTGCAGGTTTTTGAAAAGGCGAACCAGGACAGACAAACACCTGGGACAGAAGAGACAGAGAGTCGTGGCCTGCTAAGCTGAATTACAAAGTGGCACCTCGAGGTGAAATTTGTTACTTCTGTCAATCATTTGTGTTGTCATTGACCGAGGCTGTTAGCTGTCATTGTGTGTCTTTTCAAGTATTCTTTTTCCAGCTCTGTTTAAACATAAAAACACAAGAAATTGCTACAAATGAGAGGAGGCACCCATTCTTTACATTTGATAGTTAGCAGCTAATTGACCCCAGGATCTCATTCATCCATTTCTTTAGGGAAGACAGAGAATCGGCTTCAACCACACGGCTGGGTAGCTTGTTCCAGACTCCCGCAACTGCGTGTTACTATACAGCTTAATATGGAACTTCGTCCTTTCTGAGGCTGAGGTGTGTTCTCGCCAGGCTCATCAGCAGCCATATCACCCTGCAGCTCACAGCTGGCAGCCCACTGGAGCTCCGCGGGTGTGAGCCTGGTCAGGACCTGGATGGGAGACCTCAGGTCGTTGCTGGAAGAGGCGTTAGTGGGGCCAGCAGGGGGCCGCAGTATAGTGACGGGGACAGGCGCTGCCTTCGGAGGAGAGGTTAAACTGAGGTCCTGACTCTCTGTGCTCGTGAAAAATCCCAGGGTTTTTCTTGGAAAGGGTTCAGGTGTAACCCTGGTGTCCTGGTCAAATTTCTAGCTGGCCTTTAAAAATGAAAAGGTATTAATATAACGTTAAAGAGGGATTTTAAAATCCTGAAAGAAAGAAATCAAGACAGATCATAATTGTTTTCAGTGTCATTAGGAAGCGGAGGTCATGCAAACAAAATACAATGGATTGAGGCATGAAGATGAAAGTGGTCTTTGAGTCAACCTGGTCAATGGTCTCGTGAAGAAAGGAGGGCTCACTGTACCAGCTGGTCTTTCAGGCACACACGGTTTCCTCCTCCTGAAGAGGTAGTGGAGTTTATTGCCATACTGTATGTCCTGGCCGGGTTTCCCATTGGCCCTTATCAATCATGGCATCCCAATAACCCCCATCTATGAACTGGCTTTATCACTCCGTTCTCCTCTCCAGTAATAGCTGCTGTGTGGTGAGCGTACTGTGAGTGGAGTAGGGGCTGCTGTCACATCATCATCAGGTGGGGCTCCACATAGGTGGTGGTGGAGAGGATCCCCATGACTTGTACAGCACTTTGAGTGGAGTGTCCAGAAAAGCACTATATAAGGTAAGGAATTGTAATAATAATGAATTGTTCTCAATTTCTATTATACGACTACATCATTGGGTAAAGAAGTGCCTCCTGTTCTCAGGTTTAGATTATTTTAAATTCACGTCCACACAGCTTCCACTGGTGTCCTCTGGTCTTTGGGAAGAACTCTGCTGGGCCGAGTTTGCCGATTTTGAATACTTGTATCAGAAATCATCAGAGACTTTAGAGTTTGGCCTCATCAGATGGCTGAAGCAATGAAGGTGCCCGTTGGAGCACAGGCGATTCGAGCATTGCCTGTTCAAACCCAGATCATGTGACTGTCTAACAATGGCTGGGATTTTCCATGTGGTGGCGTTGCTGTGCACCCCAACAGAAGGGCTGGGATGAACCGACCACGACTGCCTCGACTCCGGGTGACACAGCTGTCCCTGTGACTTCGAAATTTCCCGCAGGCCAATCCCAGTCAGGGCCAAACCTCCTGCAGTGCGCGGTGTGACACTCATCAAAGGACAAGTAGGTGCAAGCTGGAAGCATCAGAGGAGTCTACCAGCACTTCCTCGTTTTCCCTATGTGTGCTTGCTAGTACGAGCCGAGACTTGAAACACAGAATTAGCTGTATCAGCTGACAAACTGAACTAACATACATTGCATTTTAAAGAGATTGTACATTTTAAGCTCACTTTTTAAAAAAATACTGTAACGAATATGCCTCTGCGCATAACAGGGATCTTGGCAAGCCAGGCTGAGGAAGCTCTTCTTTAGCTCAGCCGGCAAGACCCCTGTCAGGTGACACTGGAGATCTGGGTTCGTGCCCATGCAGTGAGGAACAAACTAGGGTGGGAGTGGCGAGGGCACAAGCCCTAGAACCCGAATCCGTTAAAATACTATTATATCAGTTTTCTTAACAATAAAAGGCAAATATGTAAAAAACACATATGGCTGGTTATTTTTTTGTTCCTATCAAAGACCCAGCAATTTACCTCTAGGATACTTTGTCCATGGCTAATTATTTGTGTCTGTCTTTTCATTTTCAACACTCTTTTCTCACTTATTCATAAATATGTATATCATCTGGTATGAACAAATTAAAGCATTTTATTTTCCTTGTTACAAATTTCAAAAGTGTTTTTTTTATTTCTTTTTCATAGAGCTGATCTCTTCTGATGACAGGCTATTCTTAAACCTTTGGTTAAGAAGAAATAAATCAGTATAAAACACTAAAGCCTGATTTATTTAGACCTCACAATGACTGCTTGGAATTCTCCTTCAAACTTCACAGGACTGATTGTTAACAGACAAGCAAGACAGAACATCCAGAGTATTTACTAAACTGAACGATCAATGCATGCTTCCAATTAGGGGCTTATGAGATCATATTAGTCAATGAGGGTGGATTTGTAAAACGTAAATCTTTGTTTCAAACGGAAAGCAATAAAACTGAAATTCAGTGTTTTCCACATAACCATCTAATTTTAGAAAGCTTGTATGATATTTAAGAGTGAGTGGTAGCTATCCTATTCCCAGTATTTCTCACCCATCACAAATGACTCAAGACTCACATGGTTTCAGTATTTTAGGAGAAGCCTATAACTATAGCCATGTATTATACTGCGCATTTTATATGTGTATATACAGCCATCCATCCATTCTCTTACTGCTTCACCAAATTCCGGGTTGCGAGGGAGGTGAAGCCTATCACGCAAGCCACAGGTGCAAGGCAGGATACACCCTGGGTGCGATGCCAGTCCATCACAGGGCAGACAGACACAGACAAAAGCACAGACTCGCCCCCACTCAAACCAGGGCTCAGTTCCCAGGAGCCGATTCACTACCTGTATGTCTTTAAACTGTGGGAGGAAACTAGAGCACCTGGAGTAACCCCACCTGAACACGGGGAAGATATTAAAACTCCACACAGGCAGCACCGTAGATCCAGCATTGAATCCTGGATCCCAGCATTGTGTTTCTGTGCTGCATATGCATCAATAATATTAAGAAAAACGCAGACTTACTGTATACCCATATCATGTATCATTTAAAATAATATAAAAATAAAATTGTTTTGTAAAGATGGGTAAGCCTTTGGCATTGTAAATGTTTAGATTCGTTTCCATGATTATTTCAATTGCAAGAAAATGCAATATAGAAGGAAACTTCACTATGTGAGGCTGCATGTCTGTTTTAAAACCTTAGTAAATTAGTTACATGCTGTTCCCAGTTGAGCTATGATGATGTGTCAATATCTGTAATCTTCATATACTGTTTCATGTTCTCAGGCAGAAATTTGTGATTTTAATGTAAGCAACTCACATACAGTAGACTTGAGCTACACACTTGTTACTGGGACTTTAACGAATGTTAAGAATTAATATTTTTGTCACCCAAAGCTGCCCACCCCAGATGAAAGAATTTGGTTAGTAAATATTTAATGCAGTGACCAGCAACTGCATTTACTTGAGGCCTTTTGAGCAAAACACAAGCTATGACAACAAATGATGTTATTAAATAGAAGCACAGGAGGAGGTCTAATTGTAATCTCGCTCTTTTAAGTTGAGATACTCGTCTGTGTCACGATTGTCATCCCTCCTCTTAAGGGCGCTCCGGCCCTTTCGTATTTAAGTTGATTATGTGCAGCTGCCCCCTGCCCTCTCATCGTTTAAGTCTTGGGCTTCCGCTATTCCTGGATCAGCATTGGGAGATGGACGCCTGGAAGCCCGCCTACCAGCGGGTCCATGAGAGACCCGACGGCAAAGGCTTCATCACTGGCGTTCTGACCATCTGAGTCCGGGGCTCAGAGCATCTAGCCTCGTTATCCTGTTTTTATCTTCCTGGTTCCCTGTCCCTGTTCCAGATCCTATCCCGGATTTCTTCCGTGTTTGTTTAGTCCTGGGTGGATCCCCCGGTTTTGGACTTTGGACTGCACCCCGGATTCCCCCTTCTGGACTTCCTTGAACCTGTTTGCCATCACCACGCCCCCCGAGCACCGGCTCACTGTAGTCACGCCCCCCTGTCTGTCAACCCGTCCTGATCCTCTTTGTCTCCTCCCCCAGATGTCCTTCTCCACTTACTTCCATATTATACCGTCTGCACAGGGTCCTGAACTACACTTCGCTAAGGACAGCTTTTCTAAGACCCCTCCATTCTCCGGAATCTGCACTCTTGCAGCAGCTCCCTGGTACATTCCTTGTGAACACAGGGGGTTCTGACAGCTCTGGCCTTCAGCCAATACTGTAAGGTTCCTCTCAGCCCCTAAAATAATAAGATCCTTTTAAGCTCCAAGATTGACATTCTCTTCACCACACTTGTTACTACAGGACCTCTTTCCTGCATGCCTAGTGGTGCTGGTTCCCGTCTTTCCAGTTTCTCACACCTTGAAGCTGCATGCCTTGCGTGAGTGACAGGGCCATCTCTTGCTACAACCCACAGCTCTGGAATTCTATCCTCAAGGATATTCAAATCCAGTCTTAAAAACTTCTTCTTCAGAAGGGCTTTGATTTCTTGGAAACCCTTGTTTTTAATCATACTAATTCTGTTATCTTCTTTCTCTGTGTTTTTTTTGCTTACCAAGAAGTGCTTTAAAAAGCTACTTTTAAAGGTGTTATGTAAAATGGATAAAATAAAGGTTTTTTTTATTATTATTATTTTTTTTTTATTATTATTATGCCAGCAAACTACAAAAGTGTATGTCACGGTCGACATCCCCTCCTCCAGAGGGCACTCTAATCCTCTCTAGATAGTCCTTTTAATTATTACTTCCTGGTATTTCTAGTCAAGTCCCTTATTTAAGTTTAATTCCCCCCAGCTTTCGGGGATGAGCTTTGGAAAATGGTTGCCTCATGACCCGCCTACCACCAGGCTTCACGGGGAAGTCTGAGGGCATAGGCCAGCAGTAGTCGCCCTGACCTTCTGAGCCTGGGGCCTGGGACGAAGCCCCGTATTCCTGGTTCTTGTTTTTTTGTGTGTCCGTTCCTGTTTTGTCTCCGGATGGATTTCTCGATAATGGACATATGGACTGTTTCTTGATTCTCCTGTGGATTTGGTTGCAATGGATACCTACCCTTCACTTCTGCACGGACTTCCCTATCATCACTTAGAGCACCGTTAAACCTGCTCAATAAGTGTGTCATCTCTGTTTATTGTATATATGCCTTGTGCAGGTTTCTGAACCAGGCTCCAACCTTCCATAGAGCCCTCAGCAGTGCCCCAACTTGCCACTGAAAAGGTCTCAGTAGGTAGAACTCTTCCCTCTGGATCAGAGTTTGCAAACCAATGCTTCAATATTGTGACACTGAAACAGTGTGCTCTGGAATTTGAAATCTCTTGAATGTGATGCTAAACTAAGGCCCTGACTGCTTGGATATTAAAGAAGCCAGCAATCCTTGTTTGCAAGAGGAGTGCTCACTGCAGTGTCCTGGCTAAATTGCCCTCTGGGTTTGAATATTATTTTAAAAAAAAGCTGAAGCAATTCCTCTCTCCTCCTGACCTGCTGCTGGTTCAGAATGTCAGCCGGTCGCTGTCCAGGTTGGCACTGCGCTCCAGTCGTGGTGAAGTGGGTTGTTTCCTTCCCAAACGCTAAGCACTTTGCGATCCTTTGGGATGTAAGGTGCTCTATTAATGAAGTACAAGGAATTATTATTAATTAAGACCAACACATATGCAGGGGCAAGAGGGAATGCATTGAATCTCAAGCAGCAGGGAAGTGTACTGTTCGCGGAAGTTCCTGCATGACTGTAAAGTGCAAACTGTATATCATCTTCATATCTAGAGCTTCCTATTTTGTACAATCAGTCCACGCAGATAGAGGGTGGAGCAGTAGCACTGTGGCTGAGGATCTGTGCCAGTGGCTGGCAGAGGACTCCTACTCTGTTGGGCCCCTGAGCAAGGCCCTTAACCCCAACTGCTCCAGGGGTGCTGTATAAATGGCTGACCCTGTGTTCTGACCCCAAGGTTCTCTACCCATCTGTGTGCCTGTGTGTTGAATGGAGAGCAAGCTGGGGTATGTGAAAAGACAAATTCCTAATGTGAAAAATTGTATGTGGCCAATAAAGTGATCTTATCTTATTCCTGTGTCCAAACCCTCTGGGATATGGAAACAAGATGAATGGGGGTGCAACACATCCCAGTCTGGAAGAAAGAAGCTGTGTTTCATCCTCTGGGGTCAGCAGAGCTACATTTGAAGTTTGCTTATAATTAGAGCACATACTGGATGTTCAGCACTATTAGAAGAAGTAATTGTAGTATTACAAACAATGATAAATACGAGTTCCAGTCTGGTTTTTGTGCTGTTTTATTGCAGTTTATGTTTTTTTTAATAATATGTGTACATGGCTATTGCTTTATGATTTCGACAATTCAGAATAAAGTACAACAAAAATATATTTATAATTCTGGATTATACATTTACATAGCTTTTTGATTGATGTATCCCAATCAGGATAATTCAAATATTTTTTAAATTATATTTGGTTGGTTATTTGGAAAATGTATAGTGTGCCTGAAAGTTTAGTTTTGATATTTTACATTAGGATATGTTGTTTGTAATTTACAAATTTCATAGAATTTATTTTTTCTTTCATCCAGTTTTTTATATTATGTAGGATACAGTCTGCACAGGAAATCATATATAATATATTATACTGATTATCATACATGTGGAATATATTCACATCATTTATTGCTTTTATAGAAGAAACACATCAATCTTTATGATCCTAAACATCTTTCTTACTGTTGTGACATTACAGTGACACATTACAGAGATGTTTAGATCAATCTGTGACCAAGCATTTAATTCGGTAAATTAGGGAATATTTGGTTTTAGATATTTTATGTTTCAATCCAATATATGAAGTTTGATGTGTGTTTCTGTACTGGAGTGATGTGTGTCTGGAATATGAGAGCCTTCTTGGTGAGTTAGTCCATTGCATGAATTGATTACTCTTTCACTTTATTTTATCAGCTTGACTGGTACTGTGGTCCATGTTATCCTTGTTAAACCGATAAAGAACATTTTAGGTGGGGTGGTTCATAACTGAGTTCCACACTACAACTTTGCTGAGGAACCTTTAGGCATAGAGTTATTTTTAGAAATTTCCATTTTCTCTTTCACAACAGACCTGCCAGTCAAACAAAGTGATAGATTCTAGTACAAATCAAACTTCAGTACTTGAACCTGAGTTGTCAAATCCATGACAATCAGGGCTTGTTGCTGTCAGCCCTGTACTTCAGGGAGAAATCACTTGGCGGGTTGTTTGTGTTGAAAACTTCACTAGTGTTCATTACGAAACCCATCAAGTGTAAAATCAGGAACACAGTCCTGTAATCCAGCTAATTACTCAATGTCAGACCTCTGAAAAGATGTGCAAGCAGATAGTCTAGCTCTGTTACAAATTCAGCGCAGAAGGCATCTTCAAGATGAAAGAGTGAAACACGAACCAGAGGATACAGGTGGAAACTACGCAAACGTGCATCCAAAACTGAGAACAGGTGTCATTGCTTTCCCGACAAAGGTTGTGGGAGTGTGGAACAATCTATCCAGCTGTATTATTGAAGCCAAAACCACGGTTTCAAGAAATGGCTGGAAGAGATCCTTGTATCAACCAAACACTAACTATCAAATGGGCTAGATGGGACATTTTTACGGTAGAGATCTCATTGCACACCAGCTTTCAGGCCTGTTTTCAGAATATGACCTTCATAAATGGCATGCAAACCAATAGATCTCATCTTATTACTGCCTTCTATGTCTGCCAGAACAGCAGAGATATTTCAGGTGGTCCATCTTTTTCCACTTACCCTGTCTTTGAGCACTTGGTGGACAGATCTCAGGTTGCTGAGCTTACTCCATGAGAGGTGTCCTCACAAGTCTTCTCAGCAACTGAAGCAGTTCTATACATCTAACCATCTGTCTATCCATCTATCCATCCATCAATCCATCAATCCATCAGTCCATCAGTCCATCTATCCATCTATCCATCTATCATCTATCAATCAGTCTATGTATCTGTCCATGATTGAAGGACTTCTGTGTTGAAGATGACCCTACATACCATCCTTGCCCAGTTTCCACGGTGAGGACAAGGTGCTGTATTTTGGAACCTCTATGCACACATGAATGCACATGGATAAATGTAGAATTGAATGTAAAAAAACTACATCTTTGTATTTGTGGGAAAATATCATTTGATTGGTAGGGGAAAGGTCAGAGACTCTAACTGAGTCTAACGGAGTTTGGAATATACTTTTCCATTTTAAGATAACAAAGAAGCATTATGCATTGTTGTTTGGAGAAGTACAAATGTTTGCATAACTGACAAGGTATGAATATGCTGTTCAGATTGCAAATGAATAGGCCTATACAAGCAGACTCATGCCTGCAATTGCAAATGAATAGGCCTATACAATTTGGCTTCATGCTACGGTGCTTCATTGTAGGTAGTTTAAATAAGCTACATACAGTTGATGAAGAATGGAAATTTTAAAATAATAATTTAAAAAATCAATATGGAACAGTATCTTCTTCCAAGTCTTGTAGCTGCATGCAGTGTGACACAGAGTTATCCTGTTGTTATCCTCAAAGCAACCCTGTTGGCACTTTAATATCAGCAATTATTAGGTAATTCGCATAGGAGCAGTGATTGATTACTGTATACAACCAGGATTTTATCATCCTGGAATGTGAATTACGTATGTTAATTCATTTCGTAATTTGAAATATGATAACTTTATGGGTGCAAATCAATACATTTCTGCAATTAAAGAAAATTGTAAAGTAAATCAGAAGTGGAATATTAATGAAGCCGGACTTCTCCTTTGTGTAGTGAGTTTCCTCTGGTCACTATTACTTTCGGCTATTAAACTAACCTCATTAGCAAAGTTCAGATTGTTCTTTTAAGTGCAGGTTGGTACCCCATGGCACAAGAGTCAATGCGATGTAATACACTGGATTGACAAGTCCTAAGGCTAGATTTACAAAACATACAACAAAACAGCAAACAGCAAACGAACAACACCATCAACAGACTTTGTGTTAAAACCTTCAGTGAAGCTGCTGAAAAACTGTACACTGTAGCCCAGATCAATCAAAAAAGAAAGTATGTTTTATTAATCAGCTCACACATTTCTCAGAGTGGTCAAGTGCTCAATTTGGAAGAGGACAAGTGACAAATGCTGTTGAAAAGAAAACAGCAGAGTTTTAGGAAATGATTTCCCAGCTTAACACTGACGATATTTGTCCATTGTACAAAATACTGTGCAAAAGAAGAACAGGTAAAGTAACTGACAACGATTCAATGTAACAGAAAAATATATCACACCAGACACTTTCTCCCACTGAACTGTAGCATTTACATGCTCCTTGCAACAATGTTGTTATACTATAGTTTGTTACATATTCTTAATGTCTTTAAACCAAGCAAGACTCATTCGTTGACATATTACAGTATATGTATACATACAGTATAGCCTTAACTTTTTGCTGGATTATTTGTCAGACTGTTGAATAAGACTGATATGTGATTAAGTGTCTGTACTTATATACATCTCTATTAATCTTCATGCTTATGTGCATAATTTGTAGCAATTAAATGACTAAATGAGAAGATTAAGATACCTCAATGTGACTTTAGAAGAAGTCATATCGACCTCTTGCCACTGAAGGACTGAAATACAGGTTAGAAAATGAGTCATTTAAAAAACCTCCAGGCCCTAATTATAAGTAAATCTTTAGAAACGTGGTTCAATGATGGCTAAATGCCACAATTCACAGACGCTCTTGCTAACACACACACACACACACACACACACACACACACACAATAGTGCGGGTTTGAAAAAATGAGGGGCAGGAATGCAGTGACGTAACCCTCCTGAGCCTTTAGAATTTATAGTGTCGCTTACACGTATCTTCTCAATAGTCACGATGCAGCGAGAGTGCTGAGAGTGGGAAGGTGGGCATTGTGGCATGCCCACTTGTCTCACAGTACCCCCAAACCCCCTTTCACGCTGCAGAAACAGTGTTGAAACTCCATTGTTCCAAGCCGCTGTGTGTTAGCACTTCACATGGATACATAGAAACGGGAGAGAGAAGGAAAGGAATGGAGGAACGTCTTCTCTGAACGAGGAACAACAAAACCAATAAAGACGAAGGCCCTAGAAGAATGTCACTCCTTTCATAAATGCTCATTAAAACACAGCCCTCACTCCACATTGCCAGAAGAATCTCCTTTTATGTTACCTAACACAGACCTTGGCTTTGTGTGTCCTACGGTACTTAGCACAAGGAATAGAGTGCTAAATGCAGCTACCTTGAACATCTCAGAAAAAAAATACTTGAAATCTCGAGGAAAACAAGAAAATATAGCAATAAACGTCAGTGAATTTAACCCCTTAACTGCACGTGCTGCATATATTTGTATTGCCATCTACACTCTCACTGCTGTGTAGATCCATCTATGTATTTTAACAGTTTAGAATTTAAATAAAAAGTCAATAGGAACCGGCTTTTTTTTTTAAACAGAAAGAATGCAGGAGCATTTGGGGTCATGTTTTGCCGGATGATGAAGTTCCTGTTCTTCCTGTTCGACGTAGTGCTCTCTTTGAATTGATGGTCACACCTCATAAGAAGGTTTTCATAAAAGTATCATTCTGAATGAAAAATTGGTTGCAATGGTCTTCTGCCCATATGTCCAATCTCTTTAGTCCCACCCCAAGCTTTCTGTTATTAAGCTGGACTGGATGTTTATTGGTTACAGATGTTACTTCCGTTAAGCCTTTGTATAATGATATATCTAAAATCTCTAGGAACATAGTGGGCATAACTACAAGTCACAATCATGAGATGTGGGAGGCTAAACAAAAACAAGAACCTGAACAGTCTAAAAAGAACAGCACTGCTTTTGGTTTTGAACAAGCTAGCAACAACAGTAAAACACTGAACAAACTACTGTGTTTAGAAGGCTTTTGAGACAGCTTCCTAAAGGTTGTCCTAAAAGAAAAAAAAGTCTTATTCTCAAATTACAAGTGCATTGATTTCAAGGAAATACATGCGTCTAGATGGAGATTCACTTAATGGATGGGATGCAGAAAGCACACACAGGGGGGAGATGTTCAGATTGGTGTGCTGAGAACAGTGGATTACCACACGGATCTTTATGAGGAATGATGCTCTTCCTGATCTATATCAGAAATCTTGTCTGTCATATTTGATAATGATACCGAAACAGGAGGATTATCCAACACTGTAGAACCAGCAAATTCCAAAAGAAGAAGATAAAAATTCAAAACAGTAAACATCTGGAAGATGTTTAAGAATTATATAAGAATATGTATTAGAATTAATTAATTATTATTTACAATGATGAGCTTGCCATGAGACTCACACCACTGTTGCACAGTAAACAAAACAGTGAAAGAAAAAAACAATCCATAATGTGTCAATAACATAACAGTATCTTGCGTAATTATCAAGTGTAAGTGACAAGCAGAAATCATTTATCACAACTGAATACACTCTCCGATATGTAGGTTGATAGTTTCAGCTTACTGCTCACCCGAATCAGGAAATGCCCTTGGGAAGTTCAGTATGAAAGAAATATGACATATTAATTGTAGGGTGGCAGCAGAGCTACAATAAATTATTAAGAGAGTTAAGTGTTTTTAAAGTAAGTATTTTTTTAAATTAGCTTGGGATTTTTAAAATTAACTGTTGGCAAAATCTTTTATAACACTGTTGCCTAGCAAGATTTCTGAGATTCTATGGAAAAAAGATATGTTTGACAAAATGTTTTGTGATCCTGGGGCAACCATACAGTTTTCAGTAGCAGATGGATTAAACAGAGTATGTTTTACCGTAGATGATAACTACACATGTCCCGAAGCGTCTTTCAGGACCCTATGCAGATGGCAGAATCCGGAGGGGAGTGAGACAAACACAGGGAAAGAAGACTGGGATTGGGGCTGGAAGAAGAACAGGGGGGCATGTCGACGGTGCGCTGGTGCTCGGGGGGGGGGGGCGTGGTCCAAGGCAAACAAGTCCGAAGACAGTCCGTAGGGAAATCCAGAGTAGGCAAGAGACCAGAGCCGGGTGGTCCATCCAAGAGAGACATGACAGAAGTTAAAAGCCGGAGTAGGATCCGGCGAAGGGTCTGGGGAATAAAAAGGATTAACGGGGCCAGGCGCCCCAAGCCCCGGACACAGATGGTCAGGACGCCGTTGCGAAGCCTCTGCCGTCGAGCCTCTCCTGGACTCGCTGGTAAGCGGGCTTCTGGGCATCCATCTTCCAAAGCTGAGCCTGGAATGGTGGGAGTGTCTGGCTTAAATAGGGAGGAGCTGGAACAGGAGGCAGGTGCAAAAAATCAGGACAAGCGAGGAAGAGCCGGAGCGTTCTTAAGAGGAGGGGCTTACGATCGTGACAACACAATGATAAAATACTACTGGATGATAAAATATAAAACATGGCACACGATGCAAGATGATTCTGGTAACAAATGGCAGACTTTAAACCAGACATTTTACTAAAGCCTCTCACTACAAGATCTTCTTCCAAATCTTTGGCATTGTATACAGCAGGTTAGACTACTGCAATGCCCTACTATCAGGGAGCACCCACCACTCTTTCAACACCCTACAGCGAATTCAGAATGCAGCAGCTAGAATTGTTACTAGGAGAAGAAAGTACGACCATATAACCCCCATACTTAGCTCTCTTCATTGGCTTTCTGTCAGGTACAGGGCGGACTTCAAAATCTTTCTACTTACTTACAAGGCCCTAAGAGGTCAGGCACCTGACTGTCTAATGGAACTTATTAATGTTTACCATCCAAGTCGCCTGCTTAGATCACAGAATGCAGGTCTTCTTCATATTCCAGAAATTAATAAAATAACAGTTGGCGGTAAAGCCTTTAGTTACAGGGCCCCTAGCTTATGGAACAGTCTCCCACCCCATATTCGGGATGACGAGTCAATCTCAGTATTCAAATCCCGACTGAAAACCTACTACTTCAGCCTAGCCTACTCACACCTTACGTTATAGCCTGCTGCAACCATGGCTGCTGGTGCTGCTGTACATGCCATTGTGTGTCTCTGTGTTGGCCCACCAGGTAGTTACATCTGTTCTGACCAAACTATCCTATTCTCCTCCCAACATCTCTGGATGGTGCCCGGGCTGAGTACCATCTGATTTGGATGCTGCATCAATGCCATGGATCCAAGAGGGACATCCTGGATATAGCTTTTGTTTAGGAGGAATTTACTGGTCTACAGAGATCTGCACACTGAAGACATGATGGCTGGATGGATTAATGCCCTCATCGTTTCCTTTTTAAAAAAAATCTTTAATCTTAGCATACCCAAAGGGGTTGGGTAACCAGCTGACCGTGGACCCCTAGAGGTTTTTTTCTCTCCTTGCTAAGGAGTTTTTGGTTCCTCTCCTCCGTTGTCTTCTGGTCTTCTGTTCTGTATTAACAAAATGTGTCGTCAAATGCATTGTTAAGCGCCTTGGGGCAACCTTGTTGTGAAAGGCGCTATATAATAATAGATTGAATTGAATTGAAACACTTGTAAATGCCCAGACAAAATATAAATATGAAACATGCAACTCAGAAATACTCCTCCCATGCAGCTCTAACATTAACCAGAAGCCGCATTTGAGTTCTCGTTAATTAATGCCATGCATTTACCCATTACGGATTTTATTCTTAGTATTATTTAAAGTTACTCTAGAAGATTATAGCAACTATGGAAATTACAATTTTAAATAGGTATTTTGTTTGTGTGAGTCTTTTTTATCTTATTTTTAATCTTGTTCTGGCTCTTAGAACCATAAAATAAACATGAAGTTGTTTACATACCTTGGACTGCAGCCTTCCGTAAGTGTAAACCTAACTACAGAAAGGCTAGCTTTGAGCAGAGAACCAGAAAACGGTGACCAAAAAATGGCATGATAATAATCTAGTCTTGTTTTACTCTGTGCTATAGAGCCTCTCTCCAGTTTCTACATGGTGCGCAACATGCTAAACTATCTTCATCAGACTATTGTAGTGTGTCTGTGTGAAGCACGTTCTGGGTAAAGAGAGGATTGTAATCAGGAGACTTCCTAGTCTAGTGATCTCTGAAGGGGCAATTTAGACAACTTGTAGTTTCAAAGAGAAGGCAGAAAAGTCTCTCAAGGGTTGTATGCCTAGGGTATTTTAAAATCCAACCTATGTAATGTCAAGTACTTTGCAAATGTAAATGAATTCTGCAGTTTGTAATTAAAAACTATGAGGACTATAAGTGTTTGAGTTGAAAAGAACTTCATTGTCTCTATTTTGATTATTGAAGTCACACACAATAGACTTCAAAAGCGGAAAAAATTGTGATTTAAAAAACTGAAATAAGATTTTAATTTACCCAAAGGAATGCAGAAAATACTATATACTATAAATACTATAAGAAAATACCATAAGAAGAAGGAAAAGTGTAAATTTCATGTTTCCATTTTTTTAGTGTGGTTTAGGAGAAATGTGCAAATGTTGATGCTAGTTTGACATGATTTGTCATATTCTATGACTTTACGAATGTACAGTAGCTCTCATTTCACCTGGCTGTCTACCTGCCTACTTGCCAGCCTGTCTTTACTCACGTAAAGTTTCTATGAAAACACACCCCTCGGGCGTGGAAACAAAAGAGAAAACAAATGAACAGAACAAATCACGAAACTCTGCCTTCATGTTTTACTTTGCCTTGACAAAACACTGGAAAAACTGCGAAGTTTTGAGCATTACATCAAGAGGGAAAGAGTGAAGCAGGGCGTCCTTGAGGAGTTGGATGAAGGGTTTCTGAAGCACCGATGCTGCTTAAGTAGCTACAGAGACAGTCGGACCCATGTGCTCGAAGCTGGCTTTGCACAACACTATTGTGTGTTTAAAGCCTGCTGCCTCCTCCATTGAAGACCACAGAATAGGACTTCCTGTGTGTGAATTGCCACAGGCAGGCCCTTCACCACATAAGTTGTAACGAAAGGAAAGGGCCAGCAGCCGCTCGCCATGCCTTTAGCTACACCTGCCTGCAGTAGGAAGCTATGATGTCAGCCCCTTGCCACAGGAGACACAAAGGAACACAAACTAACGCGAAGGGGAATAATGGACTGCGGGGTGGTTGGAACCGCCCGCACCAGTCCATTTGTTTACCCTGCATCCTGTTTTTTCTCCTGTCCCACACATTAACGCTCATTAGCTGGAGTTTGTGCCATGCCTTCAGTCTGCCCCCAGTGCTCCAGGGCTTCCACCAGGTCTGGTCCTCAGAGGTATCTGAAGCCTTGAACTTCACATCTATACAAAGTTCTTTCTAATTACCTTGGAGGGGGAGGTGGTGGTGAATCACTTTTAAAAAGTGTCTAAAACAGAAATGCTCCGCATTCTTCCGCAGCTCTCCACAATGCGCTAAAAGGACTAGGGTGCTGGGGCGGGGGGGAGGACAGGGCCCGTTCCAAGAGTGGAATCTGATTAAATTAATTACCCCGATTGGCTTGTTTGATCGCCTGCTGCAGTCTAATTGGGCTCTGCGGAGGCAGGATGGGTAATCCGACAGGAGAAATGTGAGAACCCCGAGACCCAAGCCAGTCTATGTGTCACTGCTACAGACGCCTCCTCTTGTTCCCAGCCCGACTGCTGAATTTAAATACAGCCTGGCGCAGCAGAAGAGGCTGAAGTATTATTAGGCGTCTAATGGGCCCATGGATTTAGAGGAGGATAATTAAAACTGAAGGCAGAAGTGGGGGGCAGAAGAATTCCAGGCACAAAAACAAGGATGTGCACCCTGCTGGGATGACCCAATGGGCAGACATCTGCCTCATTATTGCAAACACTCCACTGCATGTTTCGCATTGTCCAAAGGTATTCTGTTTGTGCAAATGATTCGGAGCCATTTCAAAGAATAGCTTTACAATAAATTGTGTGTGTGTGTGCGCCTGACATCAATGTTGCATACCAAGTAGGCTTGTTGAAAAACCTTATCTCACAGACCTGGAAAGAGAAGAAAAAAAAAAGTGCTTTATTCAAAGCTTTTTCAAGTGCTAAAAAATGGCTTGAGTTATACTACTCTCATTTACCAGTGTAGCAGCAATTTCGAAGCTTCTTGCACTATAATATTGAAAAAGAAAATCGAAGAGTCATTAATCTCCAGGAGCAGGCTGCTAAACTAGATGACAGGGCACGAGGACAGAAGGCAGAGTTTCTGAAAATGAATATGTAAAAAAAATACTAGTTTCCTGAAGTGATAGAAACACCAACCCACTTTTGAAAATTAGAGTCTTATTTACAGATTGAACCACAGGATAATATTGTAGTGTCAAATGTGCTGATTGCATTATTAATATTGAGTATTCCAATATAAGCATTATTGCCATTTTTTTTAGCTTAGTAGCTGCTAAAGTGTATCCAAAGCTGCAAAAGTGGTGGAGAAGGTCTCAAAAAGGACGGTACAGTATAGCTACTTCAAAGGGTGGTGAATAAATCTGTCGACAATAACCTCAGCACTTCAGAGAGTAATCCATTCTTCTTGATTTGTCAATCGCCAGACAGAGACCATCTGTGATAAAAAAATTACACATTTAAAACCTTCAAAACTCTGCTCTGCAATATGCGGGCAATCCGAAGTCTAAGCAATGTTAATAAAGTAATAAATAAAGACCTTTCGCCTTTGAAGAGAGTCTCGGTGAGTGCTCTGACCTTATTAACTGGAAGGTTGTCAGTCCATGTCCTGGCTGGCATTAGTGCTGTTGTGCCCATGATCATGGTGCCTCACTCTTATAATTCCAGTAAAAATGCCCAGCAAAGCAAATGTAAGTGGCTTTCAATGAAAGCATCAGCCAAAAGTAACCCTCCAAATACAAGTGACAGTAATCCACAGAATTCCAAACCACCAAAGCAGTCGCAGTGTCTGGTAAGAGTGCCCAAGTGTGCACTGCTCTTTTTTCTAGACTTCTTGTTTTTCAGAGCATGACCAGTGCAATTGATTTCACTAAACTGATCTAGGAGCTGGCAGTCGACGAAGGCGTTAAGTCTAAAGACATTCATTGCCTTTTCAAGGAGAAGAAAGAGAAAGGGAGTGTCAAACTGAAAAGCAATGTGTCAAGCCATAAAATTCAATCTTCCTATTGCTCTTTTCAAGCACCTACTTATACTCTTATGTGTTTTAACTATATCAAATTGCTTTTCTCTTCCTCATAGATTCCCATCTGTGTGCTTCTGTATGGCTCACTGTTCAGCCACATACTGTGCCATGCATGTTTGATGTAGATGTCAGTCTAACATGCAGGTACAGAGTCATTACAGTCATGGCAAAGACCGTAGAAGATGAAGGAAACTACAGTATCTGGCTAAATGAGATTTAGATGCTGATTCTGTACCTTAAGGCTTTATGTAAACTAGTATTTCTCTGCCAGGAAACCATAAACAGAAACAAATATAAAGAGGTGTTTAGAACATGTATTTGCATTGAATTTAAATGATTTTCAGGTTGAGCATGCAGCTGATTACAAATGAGGTCAGATTAAATCAGGGAACAGACAAATCCTAACCTAAAACTGATCCTGTAAGGTCCCCACATCTATCCACCAGCAGATGCTGTAATGTATCAAAGAGCACATGTAAGTGCTAAAGAGTAACCCTCCATTCTCAGATCTGTGCAAGACTAGTGTTTTTTGAGATGATAACTGCAGCTGAGCTGCCCTGGAGCTTCACTGACCACGTCTGATGGCCCAGCTGCACAATAAAGCTACAGACAGCTTCTGGAGGTTCCTTAGGTGGAGGGTCAACCCTCTGTGGGAAACAGTCAAGTAAGTATAGAAGCCACAAATGGCACTCTTTTTGGTCAGGTCAAAAGTCAGATGGAATGCTTCTTTTCTCCTGTTGACATCTTTATTTATGAGCTGGAAGATGCTTCTGGTATGTCTTGCTTTGGAGGGTTCATTATCTATTACAACAGGGCACCAGGACACTGCAGCAAGGCAATTCTGTTTGAAGGTGTTACTGTTGTCCCTGACAAGCATGCCATCTGATGAGTTGGCCAAGCTACCTAGTATTAAAGGAACACGTAATGGGTTTCTTCCATGCTGAAAATGAGAAGAAAGATAATACAACATTTTGGCTGCGGAGCCATTTTCTAACTGTTTATCCAGTCCACGGTGGATTTTATCCACGGGGGAGTCAGAGCCTCTTCTGGCAATAGATACAAGACGGGATACATCCTGGGCAGGACACCAGTCCATCACATGACACACACACTCACACCAGGGCCAATTTTGCTGAAGCCAATTAACCTACCAGTACAGTATGTCTTTGGACTGTGGGAGGAAATCCAGGCAGACCAGGTGAAAACACAAAGTCTGCACAGATGGCACCCCAGGGATCCCGCGCTTTAAGGTGGCAATGCTACCCTCTGTGCCATCACTCCACTGGTTATGAATTCAAATACAGTTCCATACAGTATGCTATCAGATTTAATAAGCTAACTTTTGGGATAGTTGATAAGCTTTTTTTTTCTTATTTGTTCTGCAAAAAGGTCCTGTATAAGATAAAATTCATTGCAGTTCAGGTGGGAGAAGCCTTACGACATAATTAGTTTAAAAATGTTAAAAAAGAGAACTTCAAAATGAATTGTGTGTGTGTGTGTGCCTGACATCAATGTTGCATACCAAGTAGGCCTGTTGAAAAACCTTATCTCATGGACCTGGAAAAAAACCAAAAGTGTTTTATTCAAAGCTTTTTCAGGAGCAGGCTGTTCATGCTTCCTGCAGAAGAAATAACTCAGTCCAGTCAATCTTAAGGACTTGTGGTGTTTAGCCTTAAGTATTTTTACACCTGGCAAGAGGAAGGTGTGTGACTACAATGCCTCTGAATGACCGATTCATCCCTGTACTGGCAAATGCAATAAATTTCCCACAATTTCAAAACACACGTGAGTTCACTATTACATTTTCTTATGTAACAAGAAATATCTGATTGCTGCATTATTATGAAATTGTATTAACTGGAGAACATTGATGCTACAGGTGCAAGTGGAATTTATTAACCATATACTGTACACAGGGAAACCCCATTTTTTTAATCTTGGTTGTGTTTTAAATCTGTTAGAAGCTGAGTAATAAAAACATACCAACACTGGAGGTCTTCAACTCTGAACCTGAAGAGCCACAAAGTTTTTACTCATCACCACAAACTCACAACCTTCTACAAGCTTGGTACAATTTCATTGTGATCAGTTACACATTTTTTAAATCAGTGATTTACGAATTACGTTCTGTGTATTAAACACTATAGGTCCGTTGGTTGAATAGATAGGCTTGATTAAATCAGCAATAACTTACAGAACTTGCTCATCTTTAAAAATACCTATAGGCCTAGCTATAGGCCTCTCCAGAACCAGGGTTGAAGTGCTAATACACCTGACCAACATTACATTGTTTTACAGGTTACATACCTACTGTATGTTTCCAAGGTCCACTGAAAAAAAAGGAAGAAGAGCAGGTTTATATTTAGATCACTAGCCTATTAAAAGGGTATACAACAAGCTATTTCTATATTTAGAGAAATAAAAAAAAACTTTCAGGCAATCCTGAAGATTTTAGCTCTAGCTATTCCATCTGTTATTGAAACTTGTTGGCCTTTAATATGACATTTTAAGAGATTTTAAGTTTCTAGCACCCTGTTTACTTATCAGTTTGTAGGGTGCGAAGTTTTCTTCACACACAGTCAGTAACACCTCACAGCAGTCCTGTTCATAAAAACATTTACTCAAGGGTTAAGACATGGCCGACTGCTTGAAGAGAGGGCAGCATCAGTCTGTAAGAGTGTCTTAGCAGGACACGAGTTGAAATGGTACATTTAGAACTGCTGTGTGCCCAACAATCATGTACAACCATTATGAACTGACTCCACGAAAATAATACGTTGCTCATACTGAAGATGCATGGACTGGAAAAGCAAACAGTGTTTAAATTAAAGGATCCCTTCTGTCACTTACTATATGTCCAATCGGCTTTCTTACTAAGGAGGTAAATTAGTGACATTGCAACTGTCACAATATCTCTGAACACATGAACAATCAACTACTCACAATGACATCAGAAACATTTAATTGTGGATCGAATGATCAGCAAACCACATTCTTAAATTTCCTAATAAAATTAAAAATGTCTGTTGATGTTATGCGTACTTATATATATATATTTTGTGAGCTATTATTGATCTCATACCTAATAATTTACCCACTGACCATCTGTAATATCCATTGGTATTGGTGTATTTTAATAAAAGTGACACTGAGATTCTGCAGGGTCTAGGGCAGCTAAAAACCTGATATTTTCCCAGTCATACTCAAGGAAATGTGGGATGCTGCTCATAAACTCCTCGTTAGGGTATTTGAACTGTCAAAGCTCTTAGAATGGGCAAAGTATCTACTTATTGAAGAACCGCAGGTACAGTACATACATTTTTAACATGCAGTCCAGGTTAATAATCCGAGCAAAACAGATTATTAGGGGAATGTATTAGGGGATACATGAAAATTGGTCCGTTTAAAATCGACAGTAAATAGGGGTTATGGAACAACAAAGCACAGTGAAATTGTACTATATACAAGTATTTCAATTGACAAATCAAAGAGTTAAGTCACTGAATGGGTAAATCTTATGTTCAGGTGGGTTGCTACATCAGCAGGCGTAGGCTGCAAAGGAACAAGTAATAGGTTTATTCCATGCTGAAAAGAGAAGAAAGAAAACACAACGTTTCGGCCGTGAAGCCTTCTTCAAGTCGTATGTTTAGCATTTGTATTTTATTCACACATTATCCATTTCTGAACTGCTTCACCCAATGCATAAAATTAATTGTAAACATATTTAATAAATTTCATTACACTTGAAATTAAGTGTTAAGTGAACACTCTTCAATTAAAAAGGTCAGTCTTCAGAAAGGAGATTACTCATTTTTCTAAGAAACCCCCAATCCTGTTTTTTTTAAATAATCAATATATGCAGTACTTGTTAAAAAACACAGCATCATCAGTAGCTGAACTTACCTGGATCAGTGTTACTGCAATAACAAATTCTTATTTCAGACGTTACTATATTCAGTTATAATTACAAACAAACATTTATCACACACCCCAACTGTGTTTTTATTTCCTTATTTTTTATTGTAGTCTTTGTGTTCAAAGCTGTACAGCTTCAATTTTCCCTGGACAGATAATTATTCTCCATTTTCTCCATAATTCTTTGGTCATGTTTTTTGTGTTTATTTTATATTTTGTGTAACATCACATACTGCAGATGGGTATTGTCAATTACACACACAGCTACTTGTCAGGAGACTTTGGGCACAATGCTATTATTTCATCTTAAAGAGCTAAGTTAATAAATACCTCAGCGGGCGGCCTCTGCTTCATGCAGAATCTGATACAAAGATGTCAAACAGCACAGCTGAGTATGCTTCGGCTGTTATGTGGAATGATGAGCTGTTGGAAAGTATGAATAGGATGATACTAAAGACATGTGTGACAGATCTTCTACCTGACCAGACAGGTGTCAATCTACAGTATATACATGGACACGAAACAACTTCAATGCTGATGCAGAACTTCCTTTAACTTTTACCGCATACCATAGAAAGTGTCCTTACTAGTGGCATCACTTTGTGGTACAGCAACGCTATCTTGCGTGACAAAGACGCATTTCAAAGGGTTGTGGCAAGGGCACAGAGGATTATGGGATGTGATTTACCATCAATCGGTGAGATCCACACCATCCGCTTTGCAATAATGCCCGATCCATCATTCAGGATCCCAACCATCCCGGCTACAAACTGTTCTCTCCCCTGTGCTCTGGCAGCACCATTAAAGCACGGACCACTGGGCTTGATTACAGCTTCTACCCTACTGCAGTGTGTATCATAAACAGCTAACTGTGCAATGCTTCAGAACTCAATGCACCTTTATACCATGCACTTTTGACTTGGACTAACATGTGTTTATTGTTTAGATTGTTCCTATTTATTGTGTACCATTTTGTAATGTACTGTCTGCATTGTGTGCCGTTGTCTGTTTGTACTGTGTTGTCTGCTGTACTGAGCATGTCCTGAGAGATCGGAGCAAATAAGAATTCCAATGTACATATAATAATAATAATAATAATAATAATAATAATAATAATAGTTTACACTTATATAGCACTTTTCTGCACACTCCTCTCAAAGCGCTTTACAGGTCATGGGGACTCCCCTCCACCAGTGTGCAGCCCCACCTGGATGATGCGACGGAAGCCATAGTGTGGTCACAGTACACTCACCACACACCAGCTCTCAGTGGGCAGGAGAACAGAGTGATGAAGCCAGTTCATAGATGGAGGTTATTGGGATGCCATGATTGGTAAGGGCCAATGGGAAATCCGGCCAGGACATACAGTATGGCAATAAACTCCACTACCTCTTCAGGAGGAGGAAACCCTGTGTGCCTGAAAGAGCGAGCCCTCCTTTCTTCACGAGACCATTGATCAGGTTGACTCAAAGACCACTTTCATCTTCATGCCTCAATCCATTGTATTTTGTTTGCATGACCTCCGCTTCCTAATGACACTGAAAACAATTATGATCTGTCTTGATTTCTTTCTTTCAGGATTTTAAAATCTCTCTTTAGCGTTATGTTAATACCTTTTCTTTTTTTTTTTTACAAGTTATAATAATTTAATAATTGCTTACACTTATACTGTATAGTGCTTTTCTGGACACTCCACTCAAAGCGCTTTCCAGGTAATGGGGACTCCCCTCCAACACCACCTATGTGCAGTATTGTTTCTTTAGCCTACCTAAATAAGTTTTCCTCATTTTGCAATTCTTTTAATACCCTTTTAATTGTTCATTAATTAACAAAATGATCTTCTGAAATTAACTCCCTGACTATATCATTTAATGCCTGGACATTACTGTATTACAATTCACTATAGCAAGTCTATAGTCTATAGCCATCGATGTAGCAGTCTCGATTCATTGTCATTCCTTGCTCTCACCTTTCACTCTCCCTGTATGATCGACTCGTGGCCTCTCATTGCAGCATGGCCAGATCTGTCTTTTGGCTCTGTGTTGGGAGTTTTCACATTCCCTCCTCTGACATCATTCTGTACTATCTTGGCTTGAGTCAGATACAGCTCTCTACAGTATTCATGCTGCCAAGACAGGGGTTGTGAGGGGTTTGGCATTTTGTTGAAATAGTACTATTCTCTAGTAGGAGAAAACTGCGCACAATTTTGATCTCCAATAGGCAAAAAAAAAAGGCTTTTGCTGATGTGGAATTCACTTCAAGGAACTACCATACATAACTGAAGGAGGGATGAAGGAACTGAACATTTGCAGTCTTGAAACAAGAAGACAACGTGAGGACCTGAGACAAGTATTCAAAATCTTCAAAGACCCTGACGAAGTCAACCCAGTAGACTTCTTCATAATGAACACTGAAACAGCGTTTTGTGTCACAGGGTAAAAATGGAAAGTAAGTGAAAGTGCAATTAAAGCCAAATGAATTCATTAGCTTCATCACTCTGCTCTCCACACCACTGATAGCTGCTGTGTGGTGAGTGTACTGTGAGTGCAGTACGGGCTGCTGTCGCATCATCCAGGTGGGGCTGCACACTGGTGGTGGAGGGGAGTTCCCATTACCTGTAAAGCGCTTTGAGTGGAGTGTCCAGAAACAACCCATACAAGTGTAAAGAATAATAATAATGATGGTGGTGATGATTATTATTATTATGATTATTTACCCATAGGGTGGTGTGAATGTGTAATGATTGTCCTCCTTTCATTTGGAACTGTTCTTATATTAATACAATTAGTGTTGTTCTCATAACAGATTCCTCAGTTTGTTGCCCTTGTTGGATTTTTTTAGTAAACCCTTCTGATTTGAAAATGGAAAAGAAAACACTTGTCCTCAGTGCAATAAATTCAATCCTGACTATGCCTTTGATTATTTATTATTTGATTATTTATTCATTCGTTTCTTTCTAGATTGTTTAATTTTATTAACAAATTATTTTAATCCAATCAGAAATGGTCATTTACTAAGTTAAGAGCTAAGTAATCTTAGTAGACCCCAGCAGATAATAAAACTGGATGAACATTTCTTATAAATAAAGTTCTCAGATTCCGTAGTATATATATCTAGACCTATATACAGTAGATGTTCCTGTTTATTGTTCATTTATCAGATTTTAGTGGTAGGTAGTATTATAGATATACTGGAAATGATTCTTTTTTCTGTTTCATGTATTTTGCAGGCAATAAGATTTAATTGGAATATGAGACATTTTGCAGTTTCTGACTATTTTTCGACATTGTGTTAGGAGTTAATTGACAGGTCCCTGAGCTTTAAGAGGAAAAGTTCTATTGACTGAGGGGGTAAATATCCTTCTTAAGATGCATGACATCAGCCGATACACATCCAAGCCTGTAGAAATACAGTACATGCTGTTTTTTAGAACCTCAACAGAACTGGCGAAATATTAGCAGGGTCAATACTTTGTAACAACACAAAGCAGTAGTCCTACTCTGTGGGAGTGCAGACTATCACTGTCACAGAGTCTGCGCCAAAAAGTCCATGAAAGGAATGATCGTTCTGGCACATTTTAACAGGGGCCACTCACAAACAGTCCTCACCAGTGAGGCTGATTCAGAGATCCTGCAAATACATGATTCTGATTCTATACTGTATCGAGAAAGGACATTCATGTTCCTCTTACAGTATGTGGAAGTGCTTTTAAAACCAGGAGTGGATAGCACTCCCCTACCCAAAGGACTGTAGGAGCCTGGAACAAGATAACTAGATAGAGTGTTGAGACATACTCTGGCTTCTTTTAAGAAACAGCTGGGTGAGATCCTTGAATAAACTAAACAGGCTATATGGGCTGCTTGTTGTTCTCCAGTTTTTTGCAACCTTTCTTTTTTTCTCTAAAACCCTTGAATGGGTAGTTTGTTAAGCAAATCACTACAAAGACAACATTGAACAGGCATCATTGCCACATTGTTTTTCTGGTTCTAGTTAGGAGATTTCTGTTTTCCTCCTACTTAGCAAAAGCAAGCTGCTGAGGTAAACTGGTGTCGCTAAAGTGGGCTTCCCTATGTGTGTGTCTTGTAATGGACTGAAATCCAGCCCAGGGTGTAGTCCTGCATTGTACCCTGTGCTCCTCGCACTATCTTCTGGAATAAGAATTGTCATTATGCACTCAGCATCATGAATCTGATTTGTTGCAGCATACAGTATATCAAAATTGTCTAAAACCCAAATACATCTTCTTTTTAAGGGGTGCATTGGGAGAAACTATTTCGAACGTATTATGGTTCTTGACAAAACACTTTGGAAATTGCCAATAGCCTCATAAAGATGTCTTCAGAAGAGATTCAGGACCCTGCTGACACTACTCCAACAACACTCTCTGAACTCTTTTGTGATGTGAAATACTATATGTTGTAGAAGAAACTCTAATAAATATTAAACATAAGTATCCTTTCCTCCTTAATGTTTTTCAGATTTTAATTCATGGTGCCTTTTATACAATTGTAAACCTTCCCATTCAATTATATGTAATGGTTTTTAAAGTATTCTGGACAGCCTCAAACACACACAAAGCTCTAAAGTAATTCATCTTTCTGGATTTCTTGGGAATTCCATGGCTTTTCCAATCTGAGGACATTGTAAACCTCAAGGACAGTGTTCAGTGACAGCGATAATCAAGGTAGGCAAAAAACCTTGTTGGTTTTATAAACATCTTTTAGTACTAAAAGTCTCCTTAAGGAGAACTATGGCAGGGCAACTCAACATGCAGTCCTTCCAAAGTTTCAGTTCTTGAATTTCTTCTACAACCAGTTCCTTAATTATCCAACCATTCATTTTCAAACAACTTTATCCAGTATAAGGACATGTGGGAGCTGGAATCTGGCCGGAAGCTGGAATGGCCATAAGGCAGAGTACATCCAAGACCGGACGCCAGTTCATTACTTGGCAGACACACAGACACAGACAGGCGCACACTCACACCCGGGTCAGTTTTCCAAGAAGCTAATTAGCCTACCAGTATATCTTTGGACTGTTTGAGGAAGCCAGATGAAACCCCACATGAAGGCAGGGAGAACATGCAGATACAGTAGCACCCCAGGGTAGGACTTGAACACTGCTCATCCCACTATGCCACCCTTTTCCTAATCATTCACCTAATAGTTATTACGATCGATGCAGCAATTAAGGAGCTAACTGGATCAAATTTCTGGAATTAAGCAGAGCCGAACAGCTGCAAGTTGATAAGGGTTATAAAGGTTTTTTTTAATAAGGTCAGACCATATATGTTTACTGCAATATCACTGGACAGCTTTTCTTTAATAGAAAATAGAATAAAATCATAAAGTGTAGTGTTTAAAAAAGTGAACATTTTCATGTTCAATGGAAGTTACAACTCAGATATTTGGTGCTGCGAAGCTAAGCACAACAACCAATTGTGTTCAATATATTATGTTTCTTGTCCTAAAAATCACTGTCCTGTAGAACAAGAGTTGCATTATAGCTTATTGTACGTGTTTGAGGTTTTTCATAGTGGGGCAATAATAAACGAGAAACAAGAAAATATGAGAGTTGTAAAAGGAAATGTGCAGTATGATTTGGAGAACGATTTCACATACTGAAGACAAGATGGATCTGTACTCGATGCAGTATATTGTTAAAACCATATCGGACGCCCTTAGTTCTAAGAATCTGCTGCTGAAAGTGTACAGAAAATGAAGGATGTGCAGTTTTTCAAGTTTCAGTGATTTTAGGTAGAAACATTAATCGGTTTCTATTTTTGTAGCTTTAAGACTTTTCCCAGAATCCAAAGTTAATTAGGATGAGGCAAGTGGATGCTACTGTAGCTGCTGTTGAATATATTTGCAGAAAGCATGGGTGAATCAGAGTTACTGGCTTGCTATCATGTTAATGAATTTGCTTCTCCTTAGAAGTAATAAAAGTCTGACTGTCAAAAACTGCCCTGGGGCACACTTGGATATTTTTAATCTGTTTTGCGTAATTGAATAAAAATAAAAAATTCAAAATCCTGCCAGTCATGAGCAGCCAACACTGTACATGTCATGGATTTTTATGATCTTTCCCCATGCGCAGAATTACAGATATGAGAAATATTTTACCTTAAGGGAAAAGCTTTTTTTACTGTATGCAAATAAAAGCAACAATGGATATTATGAAAGGTTACATGACTAACCTGACCGTAGTTTTTGTGCTACTGCACTTTGAGAGCAGGTCAAGACCTGTAATGCTTTGCATCATAGAAAAATTAGCTCTTGTTATAAGAAGTTGAGTAATTTCTAACAATAACAATCTATCGTTTCATAGCCAAAAACTAACCTGACACATACTACTGTATACAGTATGTCACCCTAACCAAGGGAGTCTATACCCTAGACTGGACACCAGTCTATCACAGGGCACCCACACTCACAGAGCTAGGATAATTTCCAGCATTAGGACATCAATTCAAGTGGAAAGCTTGTTTGGGGACTGTGGAAGGAAACTGGAGGAAATTCATATTGCTTTTGGGAGAACATGCAAACTCCTCACACAAGGTATCCAAAACCAAATAAAGATAAGAAGCTACCCACTACACCACTGCACAACAATAATAATAATACAATTTCATGGGCATCATGTCTCTTGGAAAACTACATATATTACTTTTGTATATATATTTTTAAGAATTTAGGAGAGTTAAGCACTGATTAAAAGCAATACTAACTGGTACTTTTATGAGTCAGTTACTGTAACTGTCATCTGCTACAGCCATCACTACACAGCAAAAAAGAGAAAGTAGAGACTATGTGGAAGTGTATTTTAAGCCGAAAACAGAAGGCTTTTCTTTACACAAAGAGTTGTGGGAGTCTGGAACGTGCTACCCAGGCATGTTGTTGAAACAAACATAAACCTCAAATAATTTACCTGTGAGTCACCAAAGGGCTAGACAGGCTGAATGGCCTCTTCTACTCTGTTTGTAACCATTATATCTGATGACATCTCTATGTTATAGTAATATACTGTATTCTGCTTGTTGACAAAACTGCATACCCCAGCAAGGATAAGCAATTTCAGTTCTCAGGAATGAGATTTCTGCAGGATTTAAAGTTGTCAACTAGCAAATTACTAAGATTAAAAAATCTTCACTTTAAAAAGTTACTTCTTTCCCACATATTTCAATTAAGATAAGAGAATTAGAGGACTACAGACATGTTCCCCATCCAAAACAATAATTTAAATATTAAACATTTTAGATATCTTCTAGCTCTGCAACTGGTTATTAAATAAAGAAAAAGAAATGCAGAAATATTTAGTTATGCAGAAATAATTTCTTGAGAAACTTAAAGGGGATCTGCAGTCCCAGCTCCTCAGTGTCATGTAGCAGTTCTTTCCGGGCCCTGTGCAGACAACGCAATCCGGAATAGTGAAGATACACGAGGGAGAAAGTCATGCAGGAAAGGGTCAGGATACAGGGGGGCGTGTCCGAGGTGAGCAGGTGTCCTGGGGAAGTGAGTCCGGCGAACAAACAAAGCCAAAATCCAAATGGGGAATCCAAACGGGAGAGAAGAGTCCAAAGCCAGGAGATCCATCCAGGGATTAAAACCATGAACCGGGTCAGGAGCGGCAAAGGGAGGGGAATCAGGAACTGAAGGTTAAAACCATAACAGAGCCAGACGCAGCAGGACCTGGGGCTCTCACGATGCGGAAATCAATGAGAAGCCAGGAGTAAGGTCCGCGTCTGGCTTTTAAGGGGGAGCGGGAATAGGGAACAGGTGCAGACAATGGGAGGGAACAAGGAAGGGCTGGAGCCCCCTTAAGAGGAGGGGTTAGCGATCGTGACACTCAGACTGGTTATTAAATCTCAGTAACAAAATACATTAATTGACTATATCGCAAAATTACTTCTTCATGGAATTTAAATATCAGTAGCAAATACCAGAGTGAACTTACTGTGTCATCAGATGTGTAATACTGAAGTAGAGGATTCCATTTCTTAACCTCTGTATCCAAGCCATCTGGGAAGGAAGCCATATCCCAGCATGTGTACAGTAGTTCCACCCCCATTACCTGACCATGGCATCATTAATACAGTGAGCTACCTTGCCATTTTCATACTGAGGCATTTTAATCAGTCATCAGACAGCTTTATTTTTAAATTACACCCCCCATGATGCCTCGAGTGGATAGTTAGGAAATCGGTGAAAGCACATTTCGGGTTTCCTGTCTCCTGTTTTGTTCACTGATTTTTTCTGGGGGAGCGGAGGCTTGACTCTACTGTAGATGTCAGGATCGGGAGATTGTGAAACCAGTTTTGCTGTCATGAACGACTTATGTTTTTCATCTCTCCGGCTGCTTCGACCCATCTGGGGTGTAGCGGTTTTCAGCAGCGGGCTGATACCACAGGGATGAGAGTGCCCCTCCTAACACTTACATCTAATCAACAGAGCCGACACACACCAGCACAAGGTCAAGCGCTTGGAGGCTTTCCCACAGCTGAAGGAGTTTGAGAATCAGGTCCAGACTGGAGCACTGATCCCTCTGCCTCTCAGCTCCTAAAGGTTAAGTAAAGCAACATGAAGACTGAGAAATATCCAGTTGGCAGTGTGTGGGGACTCAGAGATCAGAAAGGAATGTGCAAAACCACACGGGCTACTTCACTGCATCGAAAATAGATTTCATCTGCTGCCCATGAGATTTGAAACAAGTAAAACATTAAATTTGCCATAATGCAAATGCCGAAACTCAATTTGTATGTTTACTTCTTGCTAAACAAACTTACATTGCCTAATTGGTAACAGGATTATTCTTATAATAATAAGAATGATCATATTACAAATATATACAGGTAGTTCCATTATGTAATAACAATTAGCAGGGTAATATGAATTCATTACTACTACTACTAATAAGCTTTAATAAGTAAGTTAAGGGTCCATTTCATAGAACCCTAAAAGCGGGATATTCATCAGGATTAATAGTATGTGGTCTAAACCAGGACTCTTCTACTTCTTTCCTGTCACTTATGTTTTAAATATGTTGACGGACATAAAAAAATTCCCTATGAAGTAACTGAGCAGATATAATTTTCCAAAGAATAAGTTAGTAAAAAGGATAGTTTCAGTCATCCGTAGAACATTGAGCTCCAAACACAGGGGTGCCCAATCCTGGCCGTTGTCTCAACAGTTTTCGGATCTCTGTAAAGCAGTAGCACCTTAAGAGGTGGGAGATACTGTTAAATCTGTCCAATCAAGACAATAATGAGCTGATTTAAGAGCTGACTTGAGCTGAAAACCTGCAGAGACACTGCGGGTCCAAAGACACTGGTCAACACTGGTCTAGCAAAACAAAGAAAACAGCATAGAGAGATTTTTAAAACATGAATCACATCCAGTATTTAAATAGTATAAAATATGTCATTTTTTATATTGTATTTTAATAAATGTGACCTGCAACCTATAACCTAAAGACGTCTGAAGGGTCACTCAATTTATAGAGTGATATAGAGGCCAAAAGAGAACAGTTTACTGTTTTTGGATGAAAACCTCACAAGGAGAAACTCCCACAGAAGAAGAGATGAAATGTTATAGAACTTTTAAAAGAATACTACAGTGCAGAAAGTTTGTGCGTGTGTTTGGGATGTGAGAAGGGAGTGGGAAGTTAAATAGACTAGACAAGCTGGCTAATGAGAATCACTGAAATGGAAAATTAAATGGTAGTGGAGGAGGTAATTGCAAATTGGGAGAAACCCAGTGAAGAAGCACAGTAAACAGTACTGGGGACGAAACATCTGACGATGCAATACATTGCAATGATTGATTGTATTATCTTTTAAAAGTACTGATAATAACCGTAACAGCAGAAAGAATATCAGCAATGACATTTCCAGAGGCATCAGAACTATCACTCTTCCCAAGAGTGTCCCAGAAAATCAAGTTTGAATTTAAGTTAGTGTTTATGATGCGTAATATGTATACTAGAACAATAAATGTTCATATTTTATTCAAGATAGAAAGATCCCTTACTGTATAGTCCATTGTGGAATGCGACATTTTTAATTCTATGTAACAAGGAACAGAGGACACAAACAGACACTACATGGAATTTCAAAACATTTAAAAGACCATTTAAAATGGTCAGCACTTTCTACAGTGTGGAACAAACTACCCAGCGAAGCTGTTGAAGGAGAGACAATATTCTTCCCGTGTTTTTGCGGGTTTCCTCTGGGTGCTCCAGTTTCCTCTCACAGTCCACAGACATGCTGGCAGGTTAATTGGCTTCTGGGAAAACTGGCCCAGTGATGGACTGGTGTCTCATCCAAGTTGTATCCTGCCTTGCGCCCCTTGTTTGCTAGGACAGGCTGTGGCACCCTCATGACTATGTATTGGATAAGGATATTTTGACTTCAAAAACCAAGGAAAAATTTGGCAATTCAATTTGGCAGGAAGGACTAATTAACGAGCTTCTTCAAAGTGGTGTAGAAGGGAAACCACTTGTGACTTAATTGTCAATGGGTCTTTCTGGGTCAGGGGGTGAGATAGGGCTGCAGCTTGAGTCCAACACTGTTCGATATCAATAATATCAATGAGTTAGTAGAGGTATTGGTACAGTCAGCAGCCTTTCACACTATACAGATCAAGTTTCTGCTCTACTCTGATGACCTGGTTATGCATAGCAGAGCCTAGCATGCTGGAGTGGTACTGTCTGACTTGGGCGCTAACAGTCAATCTGGAGAAGACGAGAGTCATGAACTCTGGGAAAAAGGTACCTTATCACACTGAACAACAACACATTGGAACACACAACCTCATGCCTTGGTCTGACTATAAATTCATCCGGCAGTTTTTCACCTAGCAGTGAAGGTACTCAGGTCTTCTGAATTATTTTAAGTGTTTTGCACCACATTACCCTATATGGCAGTGAAGTGCGAAGATACTCAGAGTCCAATTACAGAAGACAATTGCTCTAAATGGAATAAACACCCCATGGAAGCAGAACAGCCACCTCATCTAGCTGGTTCAGAAGCTTTTTGACACACAACCTCAGGACAGCACAACTAACATATACGCATACACAAAAGAGAATTTTACAGGACCCTTAACAGATAATACACACTAACTGAGTATCTGACCTGGGTAAGAAAACAAAGAGAAATAGACACTGACAAACTAAGATAGGATCACTTTATTGGCTGAATACAATTTTCTTGTATTAGGAATTTGTCTTTTCACATACCCCAGCTTGGGGTAAGAGCGCTGGGTCAGCAGTTGGAGTGAAGGGCCTTGCTCAGGGGCCCAATGGAGTAGGATTCCTCTGCCAGCCACGGTATGCAAACTGGCAACCTTCCAGCCACAGGCACAGATCCTTAGCCACAGAGCCCCCCTTTTTTTTAGTAGAGGTCCAGTGACATACTGTAGAAACTGACATGCAGACCTGGCTGCCCAGAGAGGACATATTTTGCTCTCACGGCAAGCAGAAAGAAGCAGAGACCGAGACGCGCGTTCTGTTCCACTTTGAGAAATGCTCTTGGATTAAACATTCTTATCTAAAATAAATGTAATCCCAGTATCCCCACACCTGCCAGAATCAGAACACTATCCAGTCCTACCAGGGGAGAGGGAAGGAAAGTAAATAGAACTTGCAGCCCAGTATGTGATCTCCTGAGGAATAGGAACAGATAGAAAACCTGTCTGACATGTTTTATGTTTTGGATGTAAATGTCTAATGATATAATGATATATTTCAGGTGGGTAGCTGCATCTGCATGCGTAGTCTGTAAAGGAACAAGTAATGGGTGTATTCCATGCTGAGAGAGAAAAGAGAAGAGAGAGAAAAGAGAAGAGAGAAAAAACAATAGTAATGATATATTTGTTTTGTAAATAGTTACAATTGTTGTGTCAATTAGCATTTGCTTTGCTAGGACAATAAAGCCCTTTGAATTTGAAATTGAATGTGGATGAAGAGAAGATGAACACAGATTCTTCACACAAAGCAATGTAGCAGTACACATGTTTAAAGAAATCGGCTTCATTGAAGAGTATCCAGAGTAGTAGTAGTAGTAGTGTCACGATTGTAGTCCCTCCCCCTTAAGGGCGCTCCGGCTCTTTCACTTCGGACTTGATTTTGTGCACCTGCCCCCTGTTCCAGCCTCCTTCCAGCCCACCTTAAAAGCCAGACGCCCACTCTGTTCTGGGCTCTGCATTGATTTCCCCACCAAGCGAGTCCGGGATCTAAGCGTCTGGTCCCGTTCCCCCCGACCCTTCACCAGATCCCACTCCGGTTTTTAATCCTGTTTGTCCTCGTCTCGGATGGACCGTCCGGCTTTGGACCTTTTGCCTTCGTCTTGGATTTCCCATTGGACTCTGTTTTGGATTGTTTGCCCCGGACTCACCCCCCTGAACACCTGCGCACTATGGACACGCCCCCTCTTTCATTCCCGACTCCTGCATGCTTTTTTCCCCTGTGTTTTCTTCACTCTACCCCGGATTGTGTCGTCTGCATAGGGCCCTGAAAGAACTCTTTCGTTACAAGTAGTAGTAGTAATATAATTGTTTATACAGTACTTATATAGTGTTTTCTGGACAATCTAATCAACGCGATTTACAGGTCACGGGGACTCCTCTCCACTGCCACCAATGTGCAGCCCCACCTGGATGAGGGAGCAGCAGCCATAGTGCACCAGTACACTCATCACACGGCAGCTATCAGTGGGGAGGAGAGCAGAGTAATGAAGCCAATTCATAGAGGGGGATTATTAGGAGGCCATGATTGGTAAGGGCCAATGGGAAATTTGGCCAGGATGCCGGGTTCACACCCCTATCCTTTCCAAGAAACCCCCTGGGATTTTTAAATGAACACAGAGAGTCAGGACCTTGGCTTTACGTCTCATCCGAAGGCAGGCGCCTTGTTTACAGTATAGAGTCCCATTACTACACTGAGGCATTAGGACCCACACAGACTGCAGGGTGAGCTCTCCCTACCGGTCCCACTAACACCTCCTCCAGCAGCAACCTTGGATTTCCCAGGAGGCCTCCTATCAAGGGACCTTCTTAGCTTCCATTGGGTTGACAATTGTAAGTTTCACGGTGCTGTAGCTGCTGGCTAAAAATCTTATTAGGGAGATCCGAGTAATGGGTGTGAAGAAACTGTGATTGCACATCTTCCCGTGGAAATAATTAAAGTGCAGAAGCGGACCAGCACGCTGCAGACATACAGTAACTCATTCATTCCACTTCATAAAAAAAGGTGAAAATCCAAAAAAGGGAATTACATCTGAGAATCGGAGAGGGAGAACACACAATTACTACAGCTGTCGTGGAAGGTTGGTAGCTGCCTCTAGGTTATTTGTGTCTCAGGTTAAGAGTTAAAGAGATCTGAGGAAACAGTAAAACACCTTACTAACCTTCAAGGAAGTTACAGTCTTTAGGACCAAGAAACCTCAGAGAAAGAGATGAAACAAAACTTAAAATATAGTTATACGAGCCTGTGAGTTTGCAAGTGAAGGGTTCAGTGTTAATACTCTGGTGGAGAGAAAATATTAATTATTGCTAATTACTTATACATTATTAATTAATTACTTAATTATTTATACTCCCAAAGGTTAAGGGAAGCCAGGTATCCTCTCCCTGAGAGCATAGGCTCTGGAAAAGGGTTATAGGCGTTAAGATATAGTCTCATTAGAGTTGCATAGCAATAGGACTGTCGAAAAGGAACACAGGCACTGGCTACAAACGCTACAGTCCCATAAATTTGTATTGGAAGGTGGCAAATCTCTGAGCAGCCGCCATGGAAAAACATCTTGTGAGATGGAAACAAGCAGCCTCTCTGTTACACTACCAAGCAGGCTAGATGAACGTACACAGTGAAAGGGAGTCAGCTCTGTTAATACACTGGAGGAGAGGGTAGGAGAGGAAGGTGTTCAACGCTGTTGACACCACAGTGGGAACCCTCACCAGTTTCCTCTTTGCCCAGCTACTCAGTTTGGAGGCATACCCTGATTTAGGCAGTGCCTATGTGATAGACACCCTTTCTGCATTACTTGAAGATTGAGTAGACTGTGCTGTCATGAATATATTTGCATCTGTACTGTTTTTTGTGCCAATCTCCTTTTTTTCAATTACTTTATCCATGAGGTGTTTGGAAAGCTCTTTGGTTTTCATGGTTGAGTTTTTATTTGGAATTCACCATATGACCAAGGAACCATTATTATTGCACATACACAGATGTCACTCAACTAAATATTTTGACTCATTAGGGATTTTGTGCACCTAAAATTATTTAGGTTTCGCACAACAAAAAGTTTATATACTTAAGCCGTTATGACCTTTCCATTTTTCTTCATATCCATTATATATTTACTTTTTTCCCTTAGTTTCTGCTTTGAAAGTGTGGAGTGGATTGTACGGTATCCACAAATATGAATTGGCCCTTCCAAATGATGTGCAGCTGCAAGCTTTAAAGCAACAGCATTTGAAAACTATGCAGGAGTCTGAATACTTTTGCAAGGCACTGTCTGAATTTCCCTAATGATGTGATTGTAGGCTTCAAAAAAAGTCTTGCAAGCCTCCGCATATTTATGATATGTGATAAAATGTATAATTCTTTGATGTGTCTCATGTCATTATTTATCATGACAATAATAGATCTTGCATCCATTTTTTACTTTTCGAAATTAAATACAAAAAATATGAGTGCTATGGAAGCAATTTAGTGTTACTCAATGCTCTGAGGAGCGCAGAGAATACATGTAGGTCTGTGCAACGCAAATAAACATCCCCTGCACACTTCCTTCAAGAAAAATAATGATTTTTTAAGCCGTTTTGCCAAAACACAATCGCCTGTTTTGAGAGAAACAACAAAAACAGATTACATCAAAGATCTTGTTTAACAAGAGACAGAGCTGGGGTAGAAACTATACAGATGAAAATGAGTGATGATAGTTGCACAGAAAATAACCAGGTATTTAGAACTGCAGGACTTCACTGTGCAAGATATACAGTACTACATATTTATATTTGCTTCCTGTTTTGGATGCAGCAGGCAGGTATAAGATCTTAAAGAAACTGTGTGCTAAAACGCATAAAAAATAACATTTTTTGTTTTAATAAATTGCTTAGATATGTAAACTAAGCAGGGCTGCATTTCTTATTAGGCCTGAAAAGAAGAATTCTTTCAAAACAGTGTTCCTATTTAACCAGCCGTCATTTCTATCAGCAATATTAACCATGCGTGTGTTGCATATGATCTGAAATGATCATTACACTCTATAATTTCTGTTCAATTTAAATATTAAAAACGAAACAAAGAAAGCAATTTATTTTGCAAATACCCTATGAAAATACAAGCACTGTATCTGAATAGTTCTCTGTTGAAATGGACAGACCTCCTGGCTTGTGGACTGCAGTGGCCTCAACTGTGAATACAGGCTCTTTTTGGAAAAACAGTCGATCCCTCAGGCACCAGTCATAAATTCTCAGTTTTCAGTGGTAACAACGTGATAAATATTTTAACGAAAAGCTTTCGCTGGCAGGTAAAGCAGTAATTCAGGATGTGGAGCCATCAGAAATATTCCAGTTAATTTTTCCATAAAGCATGTGGAGGTGGAGGAGATCTGCCAACAGACACACACTCTGTGTGCAGAGTTGAAAAGGTCAGTCTGAGTCACCAAGAAAGAGGAACTCTGGGACTTAAAGAAAGCTAATGAAGCTGTTTCTTGTGTAGAATAATTTATGTTAGAGCACAATTGATATAACTCGGGAATGGGTTATTATAAGACATTTACTGAGTGTACATTTGCACTAAACATCCAAAGATTTCCTTTCTAAGTACAGTATCTATTTGCACTGGGATTGTATTTTGTGATCTGCAAAAAATCAAAGTCATAGTTTTTGATTTGATTTGCCCTCTTCGATTCAGAAAATGCACAGTGAGTAGAGCTTATGTTTCTGTAGGCCTACTAGTAATTAAATGAACTGGATGGATTGAATTGTCTCTAACTCTTTTGTAACCTTTCTTATGTTCTGGAATAGTGCTGGAAATAACTACGAATTTCTCATCATTATTCTGAAGCGTCATCAACAAGTTTTTGAAAAATCTTATCAATGGAAAGAAATGTCCAGAAACGTCACAGACACAGACGCCCCTTCCTTTCTTCTTGGTTTTTAATTCTAGTGTTTCAATTTACAAATGTTTGATGTTGTCCTGTTTTCCTGAACAAGAATGTGCTGCAATTAATTTATGACATCCAATTTGTAAAAGGCAAACCCACTTTCACTATACAGCTCTACAGGGAATATTTTTTTGTCCTTGAGTGAATTGTATAGTGCTACAGACAATACAAGCGATTGAGTAATTGCATTCAAAAGAATTTGAGCAGCATGATGTTGTTATAAATACTGTATATATAAAGATCACTGTGGCACAACAGAAAAGTAAAGGAAAAAATATAATACTTGAAGCACGCCTATATTCACATTGATTTTATCCGTGCGGAAAATATCTAAAAAATGTGAATTTGTACTATGCGTGAAGTTAAGCTCCATCTTACGTGAATCAATTACAGAAAGTAGACTTCATCTCTGCTTAAAAGAGCCGAGTTGTTTTCTTTTTCTGGTGGAGAGCTTAGATTCCTCAGGTGAAAGAGGCTTTTTGTAATGAAAAACGAGTGAGGGTACTGAGCCAAATGCTCAGTTGCAGCCAACACTTATGTCTGAAATGCTGTATTCACTTTAATGTAATGCTGTAGTATGCTGTTGTGAGATGCTTCCAGCAAAGAAAAGCTTTAACCCCAAAAACCTTAATAAACTGTATATGATATGAAATAAATCTCCTAGAAACTCTGGCCTTTGTCCTCTACTCAGATGGACATCCCCTCACGAAGTTCACCACAGTACTTCCTTATGAACTCACTCACTGTACACTACGCACTTTGATTTCACAACGGTTTTGTCTTGCTTTTCAATACACCTCTTTCTCTTCTTTTCACTCTGTTTTTTTGCAGTTTTCTGTGCACTTGCCAAGTTGTACTGTGATAAACATATAGAAGTGATCAAGCAGCCATGACTTAGAAAGTAAAGAATTTATCTGAAAGCGCAAGTATCCAGTACAGTCCCTAAGCACTCTTCTGGCACTTCTTGTTGTTTGACAGTACAAGCCTGACACTCACACTACATTACTCAGTCCACATGCACACAGCAGTGTGTAACTTGAGGGGACTGTCAATATGTCCTGTAGGACACTTGCTCTGTGAACTCTAATGCAGGATTTCAGATTTCCAGGTATTTCACACATCCAAATAACAAAGAATGAAAAAATATGCAACAACAGCAATACTGCCTAAACAGGAACAATAACATGATTCGCCACTGTGATTAAATCTTTAAAAAAAAGTCTTTGCACAATTAAAAAATCCACAGGGCTTTGAGGGGAAAGTTTCCTCACTTTTTTTCTGAAAAGAATAAATAAAAAGTTCAGAATTAAAAGGAGACAAGATTTGTGTGTTTTTCTTTTAAGATTGCTCACATAAACGTGCCATGGTTTAGCAAGACTGAAAAAAGGGGGTAATTTCTTCAATGCAGAAAATTATTTAAAAAACTTTTCATAGCATTTGGTCCTCGCAATTTTATCTACCTGGTACATCATTTTTTGTTGTTTATTTTGTTATAGGTAAGAGTTGGTCAAGGCTGTAACTGTTTCAATCCCGGCTAACCTCATATTCTGTCAATCATGACAAGTATTTGAAGTATTTGCTTTAAAGCTCAGAGCTCAGAAGTGTGTGTGGAGGCACTGAGACTGTGGTACATTACTCTTTGAGGGTAGATCTGTGATGGATAAAGGATATGAAATGTGCATTTTAAATCGGACTCATTTATGTTTTCATGCTTTGGGTACAGTGTTGTTTTTTTCAGGCTTATTTTCATAATGACAGAAAGGAAAACTGCAGTTATTTCTGAACCTTAATATAATGTCACATACAGTGTATTGTATATGTAGTTCAGGTGGGGAGCTGCGTCAGCATGCGTAGGCTGCAAAGGAACAAGTAAAGGTTTATTCCGTGCTGAAAAGAGAAGAAAGAAAACACAACGTTTTGGCCGTGGAGCCTTCTTCAGGTGTCACCAAATGCTATGGACCAAATGCTATGAAAATATTTCCATCCAAAATCTTATTCTCCAGTAGTTTTGTTATTTAAATGAGATATAGTATAATAACAACTGTTTATTATCACATTTATGTTATTCTTTTAATACTTCATCAATACATTCCATTTCTATACATTTCTAAAGGTTACTTATGACCCCTCACATACAGGGGAACATACAGCCCACACCCCAGGAATTTTCAGATCCAGATTTCAAAATCAGTCATCATTTTGTGGCACCACTTAAAAAAAATATATCAGACGGACCTTCAAAATCTTCACAAAGCTAAAGGATTATAAATGAAAAAATAATAATATAAAGGTTAAAGAATCTGCGTTAGGGACTGAGGGGCAGTGTATGGGCTTCTTTGAGAGGTACATCAAGAGAGTTTGGCAATTGGCCCTCAGATTTTCCCAGGCCGGTGGAAAACCTCACTGGCTCTCTGTTTAGGATGAGTTGTTTACCCTGCGCTTTCTAGTCGTGACTTGTGTTTTGAAAGCAAGGATCAGAGCAGTGTGCCTCAGGCTTAACTTGTTTAGCTAGAGGATTAGCCTTCCAGTAAGCCTTCTAACAGATACCTACAGGCCCCCTCTGAGGAACAGCGAAGCCCGGAGACACGGTGCCCAACAAGACATTTCTGTGCGAAAGCACTTCATGTCTTATGTGTGGCTTGCTTGTGTAGGCTGACGCAGCAGATGGCCAGACAACAGCTAAAGCAAGATATCATTGACTTTCCCCGCTAAGTGAATTAAGGCCCAGTGAAGGCAAGCCAACAGAAGCTGAGTTAAAAAAGAAGCAACAATGGGGACAGAGAGGTAATTCACAGGCAGCCCAACCAGCTGCCTCTTAAAATACACGGAACAACCGCCAATAATAAAAGAAAATAATAACTGGAAAACAAAACAAGTTATCCTGCCTTTCTTTATATACAGTACACTATATAAGCTTAAGTGTGTATATGACTATATATACTTTTAACAGTGCACTTACAGTAAATCCTAGACAAGATCTCGGAGAAATACAGTATAAGATAAGATCACTTTATTGTCCATTTACAATTTCTTGTATTAGGAATTTGTCTTTGCACATGCCCCAGCTTGCTCTCCATGAGACACAAAGACAGGGAGAGAGAAGCTTGGGGTCAGAGCACAGGGTCAGCCATTTATACAGCACTCCTGGAGCAGTTGGGGTTAAGGGCCTTGCTCAGGGGCCCAACAGAGTAGGATTCCTCTGCTGGCTGCAGGATTTGAACCAGCAACCGGCCAGCCAGAGGAGCAGATCCTGAGCCACAGTGCCACCGCTCCACCCCTATGTCTTTAAATTTGAGCTCAGTAGATGAGACTCTCGCACAGCCATAACTGCAGACAAAAACGCTGTCAGTTTCACTTGTTCAGTGGTCAAGCCCGGTGCTTGTAGTGGATTAGCACCCTGGCTGGTAGTGGTTAGGACTCTGCACTTGTAGCTAGAAGGTTATGGGTTCAATTCCAGGTTTAGGCAACATGGTTCACTCAGGGCCATTCACCTGCTTTGTAATCCTGTCTAGGTAAATGTGTGCAAGAAAAGAATAGGCGTGCTTCTCTTTGACATCTGAAGGATAAAAAAGTAGCAGTATCGTGTGCATGCAATAGTTTGCAGAAATATCTTCGGTTTTCCTGTAGTGCATTTATCCCAAGTGAACCACTTAGTCTCTCAGATTGCATCTAATTCACTTCTGTAAAAAGGAGCCAAAACAAAGTGTAAAACTCTCCCCAGGCTTTTAAAGTAGGGCAGTGTTAGCAAACTTCCAATAGCTATGGGCTGGCTTTGACCCCACTACAGTACATGGTGTTTGCTAAGCCTTATTAGCAGACATGTCCTGGCTGATGTCCAGAGTCTTTGGTCCTAAAACAATGGTGCTGACAGATATTTTATTGCAAATAGCTACTGCAAATATACCTGGCATGCATGTCTGCAGCTCTGTTAAGCAGATACAGAGAGACCTGAAGGTTCTCAATGGAGAATTTCTGCTGAGGAGGCGCTTTGGAGGTTGTCTCTCCTTTCTTAAAGTTTCTAATCTTTCTTCCTGTGCTTTTCTTATCTATAAGAATGTAGATGATCTGTCTGAAACAATTAGAATTTTTGTGTTAAAGCTTTTTACTTTAAGGTAACAGTTAATTAAGTTTGTTTTTCAATTTTTTACAATACTTTAGGTAATTCAACGACAGAGGGGTTGTTGGGGTTAATCTACAGTTAGGGGTTATTTTTTTTACATCAAGCCAAAAGTCCTCTTTCCAGATTGTAACTGCCACAGTTATAACCTTACAACTGTAATCAATCACTGCTGTTAAAACATCTAAAATGCCTATTGTCTTCTACACATGTAGAGAAATGTTTAGGGATATAATGGCTCTTTCCAGTGTCTGACCGCATTTATCTGTGCAACATATCTAATAAGTCAACAAGGTTCTTCAATCTACAGTATGTACTCTTTTAACACTGCCACGCTTTTTTGTACAGAAGACAGTGTTCTGAATTTGGACAAATATTTTTTTCTGTGTGGCGCTTAGAATGACTTCGAGCTGTTGCAGCTGCTCCTTAGATTTCAGTCACACAGCCACAAAGTCTACAGAAGAAAATGGTGAAAACTCCCTGAAACCATGGAGCACAATATACGGAATGCAACTGCATTGTAACACAAGCCATCAGTCTTGCTGAGAGCTCTGTCAGTAAGACCACCTGTCCTCTACTGGAGCTGTAAGTCAGCATTCCAGTAGTTTCACCTGGAAGAGCTGTTTCTTCAGCATGCCTGGCAGAAATCATCCATCACTCAAAGTGCTTGCTGTTCTTCTCCAAAGTTATGCTGACTTCACATAGTAGAATCAGTTACAGTTACAGTGTTGTCCTTGCTGAAGTGTTCAGATCAAGGTTGAACATCTTTCCTTTTCCAATGGGGAAACCAATTATAATCACTATACTATGACTATGAGTAGATGGATACTGTAATTTAATTTGACATTATCCATACTCACATGTAATTGTTTCCTAAGAAAAAGACCCAGGGGTGCTAGCATTTTTTATTAAATATTCATGACATTGCCCTTTTCTGGGGACAGAAAATGCCTCTGTGCAGAAGCACGGCCACATGAGCCACAGTACTGTGTATTCCTGTATCATAAAATCCTCAAGTCTATCATCAAGGTGTTTCTCACAGACCGCTCAGTCTCTGTCACCAGTGAATTCACACATTGCCATTATGCGTTTTGTGCTTTGGTTCTTCACAATTTGCCTTGCATGGAAACAGTACCTTCAAATTAAAATCTCTTGGACAAATCAGTGCATACCCTCAGTCTGCTTCGTCTTTGTCAGTCTTTTGGTTAGCAGCGTGGAAGCCATCTGGTTTCTCCGTTGAGCAGTTCATTAAAGGTGAATCTATCAATATCTTCAGGATTTAAATTCCCAAGTAGCAATGTCACATTGAAAATTATTTTTTTATTGCTTTATTCTACCACCTAGGTCAACTGAGAACATTTTCTCATTGACAGTGACAACCTGGAGACCCAGCATAAGAACAAGAACTGTTAAAAACCATTTGGCCCATGTAGCCTGTGTGGTAGTTAGTTCCCAGCAGAGCATTTACAAGAGCGATCTGAGAGAAGTCCTCTCAGCAAGGGTGCAACAACACTGTCACCTTATGTCCCCCAGCCGAGAGCCATAACTACTACTCTACACTGCAGTCGCACAGGAAACAAACAGAACAGCTACAATATAAATGCAATCATTTAATGATTCAATGTCCTTTTTTAAATAAAATGGTATGAATTCTTTGTGAGACTTAGTACACATACACTGTAGAATGAGTGCACCGCTGGTTATCAGTATCAGAAAACAGATAACATCTGTGGTTGGCAGGTCCCGTTCTATAAACATGAACTGCAAAGGCAAACAGTGACGCATCTTGCACACAGAACTAGGGAATGCCAAGTGAAGCCTGAACTGAAATCATTTCATTTGAAAACTTTCCTTCTCGGCTCACAGCTAAGAACAATAAGGGGGACGAGAAAGGACTAGACAGAACAGAGCAACGGGTTCAAAACTAAACGAAAGATACGATCTGACCTCAGTAGGAGGAGGAGACGTTTCTCAAAAGCGTCTCTGTGAAGGCCCCAGAGCAAAACAAAATCAACACCTTCATCATATACTGTAAAATAATTTATTGAAAGTTTTCCTCATTTCCCACGATAGTCAGCAAATTTGTTTAAAAAAGGGCTTTCGCCAATACCAAGAATCAGTGCAGATAATGAAGATTTCAAACAGAAACCCCAGGCCAGCTCATCCTACCAAGTGCTTCTTTTTCAGGCTCCAGCACTACCAGGAAACATCAGCAGCTCCTTGGGATGATTGTGATGGAGTGTGCAGGATGCTGCCAGCTTGCCTCACAGTGGTGATATTTCAGGGGTGAATATCTTGCATTCTATTTAAGGTTATGTTTTATCCAATACAGCATGTTAGCTGAAGCACCTACTGTAGCAATGTAAGATGGGGGCATGCAGTTTCCACTGTCAATAAATCCACACCTTTTCGTTTCCAATACAAATGCCCCACAACATTAAGTGTCTATAGCGATGCCAGTGCACCCAACACTGGACACCTTATTAAAGTTCATGGCCCCCAGACTGCGAAAGCCTTCTAGAAAATAAAAAAAAAAATGTTATGCATAATAAAGTGTTACTTCTTATGCATTACCAAAGATTACCAAAACCCCTGTTAAACACTTCATAATAGAGAAACAGTTAACCACACTATATTTACACTACACTAGAATTAACTTTAGAATAGGAGAAATTTCAATTATAAACTTTTTAGAATCTGTAAGAGAATGAGGTAGTGTGTTAAAGCACCTTGAACAAGGTATATCTAGGCCATCTGTAGAACGGACTTGAACCCACAACCCAGAGACTTACAGACTATGCTACACTTCCCCTGCCTAAAGGATACGAAATTAATATCAAGTCACTAAGAATAACTGCACACAAAAATTAAGCATATCGAAAGGTTTCTAGAGGGGCAGTATGGTGGCCTTGCAGTGCTGGAGCTCTGGACTGGTGTGCTGTCCAGGGTGGACCCTGTCTCGCCCCCCGTGGCTTGTTGAGTTAGGCTCTGTCTCTCCCTAGACCCTGAATTAGAAAATGAATGGATGGAAGGGTTTATAGAGTCTTTTAGTCAAAGTAAATTTGGCGTAACCCTCTTGGCCGAGGGTCGACCTCCTGGACAGAGGATTAGGGGGCTGGGACCCCCATACAGAATGCAAACAAGAGGAGAGCAGCAGTTTCCATACAGACAATAATGGATCAGAACTCAGGTGCTGGAACTTCCAACTTAATGTGCAATTTGACTTCAATTCAATTTTTTTTCAGTTCAATTTATTTTCATATAGCACCTTCCACAACAAGGTTGCCCCAAGGCGCTTAACAAAGCAAGTGGCCATGCCTGTTGTGAATATAGAACAGAACAGACCAGAAGACAACGAAGGACATCATTTACTTGTAAGATACACAGCTGTTACATGAATACACTGTGCCTACAGTGTGCCTGTAAATATACCTGTATTATACAGTGTATCCAAAAATTAATAATTGGATTATTAATTAAATGGATTTTGAATTTTGAAATTCATTTTAACACTGTAATGATGTTATACAATCTATGAGCAATGAAGTAGCAGTATATTTATACATCATTTACATAGAAAATGTATTATTTATATACAGTACAATGTTAAAGACCAGCATTCTTTGGGAGTGTTCTGGCAGTAAGAAATCCAGCTAGTAGCTTTACTTTTCCGGAATTAGTTTGTCTTTGAGAGGAAGTGACAAAGGGAAGACTATGAATGTTACACTTGAATTTTTGTGCATTGATTTAGCATTCTGCAGCACAAGGAGGATATACAAGTGTACGGGATTTCTTTCATTTCCCCTTCCAAATGTCTTTTCAGAAGATAGTTTTGATGGCATAGTTAGTTGATCTATGCAGAAAACCTGGATAATCACGGACAACAATTACTGTAGAGCAGAACAAAGTGCAAAATGTAAAAAACATATTCTATACATCAATCCTTTTGAAGTACATTGAATATTTAAGACAAGGCAACTTTATTTAATGATCATTGGCACATTACCTCTTCCTTGTGGTTTTACTTTTATTTTCTGACTGCTTAGAAATTACTGAACACTTTCCAGACACTGCAGTAAAAAGAGTCAGCAATAGAATGACCTGAGAGAGAGGTATAAACATTTTGATTGGAAAAATCAAAAAGAGTTTACAGAGACAGAATAAATCAAGCCAATGACCTTGCCAACAAAAAAAATAATGTAAGCAACACAGCTCTCCAAGCCTATTCCAAGAGTTCAGAATTTCCTCAAGATTCTAAAGAGGATTTTAGAAGGTTTTTACAAAACCAGAGAGAAACCACTTTTTTTCTCAATTCCCAAGAGCAGAAGAGCTGATGTTCATGTCGTGGATGTTTCATGGGAGCAGAAACCTCTGATAGTGCTCCTACCAGAGCCAGAAAAAAAGAAAACTGCTGCACAAAGTAAAAACATCATTCAGTAAACCAGACTGAACTACCTGGTTATACCTCTTACGAAGGACAGAATATAATTATGGCCCCCAGTCAATGAAAAGAAACTTAAAATGTCCAGCTAAAAAACATGGTATCAGCTTAAAAGCATTTGCTGAAAAGTGACAAAAACACACTTATCTGCCTGGTGCTGACAGCATATGATTTGAGGCAAGGCATTAGTCCAAACATAAAACCCCTCTATCTAAGTACAACTAAGAAAAACACCAGGCTATGAATACTGATGCTGATCTAATGAAGCAAGAAATTTAGAAACACAAGGGGCAGACCTCCATTGTGTACACAGACCTTCGCAGGGAGAAAGAAACCCCAGTGCATTTATGAACAGTGCAACACTGGGTTCATTGATTGGCATTTTCTGAACAAGCTGGGGATTCAGGGCTGCAGGAATGCACCAAAAGCAAATCGTGCTCAAATGTGACATGAGTGATAAATACAACTTTGTGTTTGATCATACTTGGCATTTATGCTCAGTTTGTTACCCTGTGGCGCGTCAGGGTTTCCTCCAGGAGCGCCAGTTTCTTCCCACCTTCTGGCGAAATGCTGACTGGGTTAATTGGTGTCTGTAAATTGCCTCTGTGTGTGTGTGCCGACTCTGCGATAGGCTGGAGTGCCCTCCAAGCTGTAGTCCTGCCTCCCTCCTTTTGCTTCCTGGATAAGTGCTAGTTTGCCACAACTCCTACCAGGAATAAGTGACTTGCTGATGATGGATGGATTGGTGCTTTCATTCCTGAACTACTGTAATTCAAGCGGGATCTCATTTCTGGCTTGTAATGGATTGCTCCTTCAGAGCGTGGCCAACAGCAGAGGGTATGAATTTTGTAGTGCATCTGATGCAAAACACTGTCTGTGTCTGTCTGTTTCCTGGACATTGTACTGATCCCTGTGGTCTTCAAAGCTTGGTTTTTTTATTCCTTTATTCTACCAGGTAAGCTAAAAGAGAAGGAATACGGTTTATACAAAAGGGTGCTTACTTACTTAGCAATGTGGTGACAGTCCTTGTTCAGGGGTATAGCAATATGATCCCACAGCCCTCCAGTCTAGAGTCCCAACCACTAACAACTCTACCTTGATCTCTGCACTGGCAGATTAATTTTTTTTTTGTATTTTTCCTGCCAAATATAGTTTGTTTTTTTAGTTTGTTTAAAAGTCTAAGACAAATCTTTGTTAGGTTAGCGATGACTGCTACTGACTGAAATATTGTCCTTGTTTCATTCCTTTTTTTTTTACATTTGCGGTACATATTTTACTTTGCAACTGAATGTTAAATGGAATCCTTATTGCACTTTTGACAAACACTCCTTTGAAACTGAAATGCTACCTAGCCTGCACTGCCAGAGGCACTGTAACTCAGTGTGGAGATTCAGGAGAGGCTGAAAAAACACTTAAACAACATTTAAACTGAGCAGTGTGTTCCATTTAATTCTCCCTTCTTCACAAAGGGCCTGCAAGAAAACCAAGGATCGAGCCCAACGAAGCGCTGGGTTATGAAATCCATTTCTACCCTGCCAAGTGTGCTCTGTCACTTTTTGTTGGCAGTTCAGTCTGGTCTGTGTTGCCCCAGGCCTGGCCTGTTATCACGTTCTCAGCTCCACTGACTGATGTTGAGGGACACGTCATCTGTTTTCCCACAGAAGAAAAACAGACAGGTCTCTCTGTTTACCTGCTGGTGAGTTAATCAGCCCCCGGTTATCACTGCTGGATCAGCTTTCAGGATATGCAATTCTGACTCAACGGGTTGTTTCATGGTGCCATTTTTTTCTTATTAGTTTAGCCTTTGTCTACATTTTGTGAATAAGACTTTAAGACCGGAAAACACGTGCCTTTTTAATTTTTATCAAAAGAGCCCTGTGCGTCTGTGCAGACATTGGGATCAATAAAAATGCGAAAGATACAGGGACAAAGGGAACACTTCAAACTGGACACCAGATCACCCGGGCTGCAGCAGGAAGGGTGCGTACAGCACTTTTCAGCGGATTACTCTTACTTGTCCGAGCTTGGTCACTTGGATGCCCAGTGATGTGAATGGCTATCCCAGAGAAACCTGGACTTGAACACAAACGCAGAGCTAAAGCTGAGAGTGACAATCTTCAGCTGAAACGTAGATCATATCGAACACCAGTTTGCTAATATAGATGGGAAGAACAGCCCAGTGTCGCCTGTACATCTGTATATGGTAGGACTGAAATGCTAATTAAACAATCTCTGAGACTAGCAACCAGCATCACCAGAAAATACTTCCAGTGTGTTTGACAAAACAAAACAGAGGCTATAAAGTTCAGTGAAAAGCAGTTTCCCTTGTTTTGTAATTAGTTGTTTTCAGCCAAAGATAAGTTTAAAGTGATGCCACGTGATGACAATTTATCACCGAAAACATGCATACATAATTTCTTATCATATGATTGTGAGGGAGGAAATAAGCTATGTTTACAGACTCTGTCCATAATGAATGAACATCAAATCGCAACAGTCAGATGTCCTAGAAAACTGTCCCAGCTCACTTGTAGTTGATCTTCCAATTTTATACTGTACACAGTTGTGAGAAAAAGTTTGTGAACCCTTTGGAATCATCTGTATTCCTGCATTAATTCCTAAACTGTGATCTCATCTTCATCTAAGTCATAATAATAGGTAAACACAATCTGACTAAACAAACAACACACAAATAACTGCATTTTTTCATGTCTATATTGAACACATCGTTTAAACATTCGCTGTCTATGCTGTCTGTGCTGGAAAAAGCATGTGAACCTTTAGATTTAGTAACTGTATGAAGCTCCTGTGATCTTAAGAAGTAAAAAAATAGGAGGAATGGGAGGAATGGAAAACATCCACTTAACACAAAATGCTGGTGCGTGTATTTTCGCTATAACGTGATAATAATGTTCCTAAACATCACGTTATAGGAAATCACATTACAAAAAATCATTAGTTGAATTGGAATTGATGGATTGGAGGTAGAGACTCCAGATTCACAATAGCAAAGTTTTTTTCTGTAGTAATTTATCATAATTTATCATGAACGTATTACTTTTGCAAAACTGTATTTTTCTGATCATTTCAAACTGAAAACTATATGGTATAATTTAGTTTTATACCCTGGGGAGAATTAACGAACAGGCTGGCATAGGCTGTAGCCTAGGGGCCCAAATTGATCAGGGGCCCCTGACTGGCTAGAATTATTGTTATTATTATTTTTGTAACAGACCTGTGGGCCCCCATTGGTCCATATAAACACTGAAGAATTTGTGAATCAATGATTGGTTAAATGCAATGGGTTTGTAGTTCAAATTTATTTTGGCAGATTTGATATCACTGTTGTGTCACACAGTGGGTCATCGCAAGTGCAGGGAGTACAGTGGCTCACATCAACATGTGTGATAGAAGATATTGTAGCGAGTTCAGGTTCTCGGGCTTGTGCCCCCAGCACTCCCGCCCCAGTTTGTCCCTCACCACATGGGCTCAAACCCAGGTCTCCAGCGTTGCTCGACAGGGGTCTTGCCGGCTGAGCTACAGAAGACCTTCCTTAGCCTGGGTGGCTAAGCTCTTTGTTATACGCAGGGGAGTAGAGGATGGTGCCGTTACCGCGCTGCAACCTGTACGTCGGCCGTATTTGTTACGATATGACAGTGGGCCGTGAAAACGACAAGCACAGCGGTTAAAAGAGCAGCGTGAGCAGGATCTACTGAAAAAGATCCCCAGACTGACTGGTTATTTCAAGTCTGCTGGATCGTCACCCAGTCAGCCTGAGCCGGACCCCAACCCCGAGCTTACGGCTAACGTTGCAGCCAGCGCCACAACAACAACCGCGGTGGATAAACTAGCTCCAGCCTGGGCGCAGACCACATCTACGCCGACCATGATGATGAGTCAGCTCGCAGATTGGCTGTGAACCCGATTTATTGGCTGCATTGCTGTACTTGCATTAGAAGCGATAGTAGTGTGTGTGCCGCGTCATATTCCATTTGAATCGGCTCTTACTCCGAACGTGTCATTGAATTTTTATAGTATTTTCTCTCATTTTTTCTGGTAATGGGATGGGTAGGGGGGGCCTACACAACGTGTAGCCTAGGAGCCTCTGACCACCTTAATCCGCCACCATTTATACCATATTATAAGACGTGGTACAATATTCTAGCAATCCGAACCGATAACAGGATGGATGGTCTCCTCTTACCGCAGCTTGGCCCTTTCCTCTCTGCTTCCCTTTATGAAACCGGGAGTGCCACCCAGTCCTCGTCCTGCAGAAGACAGAGACGGTGCAGAGCGCCCGCACGCCCAGAGGACGTCGTCCATAACTCCCCGATGAATCTGCGCTGGGAGAAGGCACGACTGCAGAGCATGTGTCCTCCACACTACTATAAGCCCAGTAGCGAGAACTTTATCCCATGAAATGTTGTTCTTCTGCTTCTCTCATATCTCTTTATAACATCAAGCTTTTGTTCCTTTTCTATTCCCTTGACCCCCATGCAGTAGCTGACATTGGGACAGAAATATTCATATCAGTGTTTCCAAACAATGGAAATGTAGATTTAACAAGCATTCCTGGACCCATAGATGCAAATTAACCCCAAAACATGATACCACCACACCACTTTTCATAGTGTCCATTAGGATTTTCTCACCAAACATAACCCTGATAAACCACAAAGTTCAATTTTCATTTCATCTGACCATAAAGCATGGTTCCAGTTGTCATTCAGATGGAGTTTTATTTCTAAATTTGAGTCACTTCTATTTGTTGTTTGCCCGAAAAACAGATTTCATCCTTGCAACCCAACCATGAGTGCCACTGTATTCATCCTACTGAACTTCCAAAAAGAAGAATGTTACAGTCGATTTGGGTTTAATTCAAAGGAGTACTAAAAGGTGTCAATAAACGTGGCACCTGTGTTTTGTGTAATGGAATTCAATTAATTCCTGATGACAAATATGACTTTGTCCTGGGTGTGTGGTGAGTGTAACTCTCTCTGTCCCTGCCAGAATTCAATCCCACTCACTCACGGACTCTGAGCACTGAGCACACACAGCACCACTCCCTGGACAGCAGACAGCTCCACCACACTGGAAGAGTGGGTATTCTTTCACTGCAGTTTTAGACTGGCTGTCTAGATTTCAGAAAGGGGTGACGCTACTTCTGTAACTGGTACTAAACCCTGCTAGACATGCAATAATATCAGGCTTAAAGTGAAGAATTGTTTAAAACAAGGCACTTTTTAAACAGGGGGTTGAATAAATCTGGAGAGCACTTTATGCATAACATATACTCAGTGTAATGTTTTAGATTTGAAGCAGAAATAAGCAAAAACTAGAACACCATAAGTAAGAATCTGGGCCTGAAACTCTAAATCCAAAGACTGCCTTGTATACATAAATTAAAATCTTAAATGTGGTACTTTTTTTCCTGCAACATTAGACTGTTTTCTCTTTCATTGGAAATTCACTATATAATTTTCAGTAAACCGCTTGGCTTTTATTTTTTCCAACCACTAATTAATGATAATTCAGTGCAGTTATGTACAGTCAGGCCTTTGGAATGCCTAAGGCTAAAGTTTAAGGCAGAAAGAAAGTGATAGGAGAGAGGAAACAAGTTTTCTGCCATATAATACACTTAAATCTTTAAAGAAATGTCTGTTTATTCAGCAAAACCAACTGTAAATCAAGGTCTGCTCTCAGATTGATTCTTACAATGTGTTTTTAACTGAAATTTCAAAATTTATCTGACTTGAAGGTTTATCTTGGAACGCAGCGCGTGACTGACAGTGCGTCGTTTCTCAAGGGCTGACTTATTAAGAATCCCACTTAAGATCACTCATTATTTCTATGTTCAGAGCTTAAAAAAGAGTGCTGGAGTATTGTTTTTAGCTTAGTAAAGGTGCACGTCATTACCCAGCATTAGAAGTAAACAAAAAACTGTGTTTTGAATAGTATCAGTGCTAAATCCAGTGCTAAAAAGTATTTTCTCTCACATCAACCACAGAAGAACTAGATGTTTGGGGTTTTTTTTGCTATGATCAGGCGAAAAGCTAATAAATAGAGATTTTATCACTGTAGTTGGGTTTGCATCAATGAACATTGCATGTTCATTACTGTAGGATAGCAAGGCAAATGTAGTATCTCCTGGTTGGTAAACAATGAAGACCTTATGGCTCTTCTCAGAAAAAGGGCTGCAGATCTGCGCCATGGCTGAGCTGCAACACTCCCCTAGTGATTCCTCCCTTATCCCCCTCGATGGCCTGTTGACCTCACAAAAAGAGAACGTGAGATTCGCCAATCACAGACTCTGTGCCTTCCCCAAATCGTCAGTCACGCCGGGCAATTTATGCCACCTACCCGGCATTCTTCGGATAGTTCAGAACCTAAAAAGTAGACAGAAGTCAATAAGCCTAAGTTATCTCTAAACGGGAGTCTTGTATGAAGGAAAACATTTGATTGCTCTCCCCGTGCCACCTCATGGGTGGTCCAGATAGGCTTCTACATCCTCTGACGGAGCGAGGCAGACGGCATGGCTGCACTCACAGCGATGGAGGTGCTTTCCAGCGCCACTTGTCTTGCGAAAACCCATGGCAATGCCAGACTCCAATGGATATAATCCCAGAATATCTGCCAAGCCCATAAACACGGCGCGGACAAGAGCTTCTGCTTGCGCATTCCGTGATTCTTGTTAATGCTTGGGAACAATAAAAGAACTGAAAAGCAGCTCCTTTGAAAAGGTCTTTGAAAGTAAGACCGCAGACCTCAAATTAACAGCCGTCGCAATGAAATTTAGAATTGCGTCCATCTGGAGGAACCAGGTGCATAAACGCAACCACTGTGCTGCCCAGGCCTTTTCAGATTACGGAAGCAACAAAAGAACAACAGATCATATCCACGATCAGGAGAAAAAGTCATTTTAATTTAGGTCCCACTTGTAAAAGACAATCAGCAGATTATTAATCATTATTAAAGATGTTGTAAAAAAATTGGGTTAAGGCTAAGGGTGTGGTTCAGGTTACGGTCATGATTAGCGTTTTGTTACTAACATAAAATCAGTTCAAGTAGGTAGCTGCGTCAGCATGCGTAGGCTGCAAAGGAACAAGTTAAGTTTAGTCCATGCTGAAAAGAGAAGAAAAGAAACGCAATGTTTCAGCTGTAGAGCCTTCTTCGGGTGTCATATAACATAAAATGAACTTATAGTTGTTATATATGTTACTCTATTATTATTTTACATTTGCTGCTAAATGTGTAGGTATGCCATTTGCAAGCCCTAATCTAAAGTGTTACTGTGACAACACAAGCTCTTAGGCCACCATGACGTCACAGCAGGTGTGTCATGACGCGTCTTTCAGGACCCTGTCCAGACAGCACAATCCGGAAGGCAGTGAACAGACACGGGGAGGAGACGAGGAACTGGGCTGGTAGACGAACAGGGGGGCGTGACGAAGGCGCTCGGTGCTCGGGGGGGCATGGTCCAGGCAAACAAGTCCGAAGGGTGATCATAGAGAAATCCGTAGGGAGGCGAATGTCCTAAGCCGTGTGGTCCATCCATGACAAAGACAAATGAAGTTAAAAGCCGGAGTGGGATCCCACGAAGGGTCGGGGGAATAAAAAAGGGTAACGGGGCCAGTCGCTCCAAGCCCCGGACCAGATGGTCAGGACGTCGGGGAAAAGGCTCGCCTTCGGACAACCCAGAAAATAGGCAAGCCTTGTGGTGTCCATCTTCCAAAGTTGAGGCCGGAATAGTGGGATTGACTGGCTTTTAAAGGGGAGACTGGAATAAAAGGCAGGTGCAGGAGATCAGGTAAAGTGCGAAAGAGCCGGAGCGCCCTTAAGGGGGAGGGATTACAATCAATATCGTCCAGACACAACATTTTCACAACGAGCTGGCCTTCTCCGGAATCATAGAGTGTTGTTCGCTTCCCTTCCCGAGATCCATCTGCACATCATCCTTTTTGCTTTTCTGTCCCACCACAAGCATGAGACGCTCCTCTCAAAAGACTCCGTGAGGCCCACACTTCACATCTCTTCTCTTCCAGCTCACTCTATTAGGGCCGCTCTCTTGAAGACGTTCTCATTCTCGAGGTCTTCCAAACTCTCTCTGCGCTCTTACTCGATCTTCCTCTGCAGCTGTAAGGACTGTGTGAGCACTCCCCAGTCCCCAGGCTCTGCTGCTCTCTCTCTCGGCTGTGGTGGGAAGATTCGCCACCATCTTGTCAGGCGCCTCCCATCAGTCCTGGTCCATGAGCCACTCTTGCTGGCCGGCAGCACTCTTCTTCATCATCAGGCCTGGCGGCTGGGCTACCCATGCAGCCCAACTGTCCAGAACCTGCACCATACTTCAGAACCACATCCTTTGTCCCATCCGGGTCTGTTGTCCATCCCCATCCAGCCGTAGGGACAGAGAGCTCCTGTCTGCAGATCCCTAACTCCTCTTCCTTCCCTCCCGACGGGACTGTTTGATTAGGGGTGCTTTATCCAAGCCAAACCCCGAAACATGAGCAGTAGGTCACAGACCTCTTGACCTTGCCCTGGATGTAAGAGGAGGCCATGCAAGGTTTGGTCTCATTGGCTCCCAATAGTTCCAAACACATTAACATTCAGATACTTTATATTGTGTATTAGATAAATATATAGTGATAAGGAACAGGTAACGGGTTTATTCCCTGTTGAAAAGAAAGGAAACACAATGTTTTGGCTGTGAAGCCTTCTTCAGGTGTCATTGTATATATACTGATGTTGAGTATATATCAGGTGTGGAGTATATATACTGGTGGAATATACACTATCAGTATGTATACTGAGGAAAAAAGAAACACAACTTTTTTCTGGAATGAGAATACTATAGTTATAGCCTATGTACTTTCACAAAAAGTTGTCGATTTTTTTTAAGCCCTCTGACCAGCAATACAGCTTGTGCAGTGAGGCATTGCAACTTGCCAATCACACGAAAGCTCGTTAGGTGCACTTTTACCCAGTGAGGTAAAGGTGGAACAATGCCTGATCAAGTCACCTTTAAAAAGACCTTAATTCAAATCTTAGATCACTGCAAGAAAAAGGCCACGCTCAGCCAGTTTTCTGTGCATTCCATAATGCCTCAAATGTCACCAGAAGTAAGGGCTCAGCCATTGGCATGCTGCAGGCAGGCATGTCACGTGCCAGCGTTGCCAGGCACTATGGAGTCAACCGCTCCACTGTGCCCCGACTGCAGAGAAGGTTTCAGCAGACAGGCAGGACAGATGACCGTCCAAGATCTGGTCGCCCTCGAGCAACCACACCAGAGCAGGACTGACACATCGGACTGGTCCATCTGAGAGATCTGCCACCTGTACTGCTGCTGAAACTGCCGGCAGACACAATGCCCTCATCAGTGACAGGACAGTGAGGCTCCATGCTTCTGGCCTTAGAGCAAGGCGACCTGTCAGAGGTCTGCTCACACCACCTAGATGTCACACCCAACTGGCTTGGGCCAGACAGAGGCTACGGTGGACTCGTCAGCATTGGCATCAGGTCCTCCTCACGGTTGAGTCACTCTTCAGTCTGTTCCATGCAGACGGGAGGGCCAGAGTGTGGAGGAGGAGGTGTTGCGTTTCTTTTTTCCATCAGTATATATTGTTTATGACCACCAGAGCCATGCATTTTTTTTAACAAAAAACTTCAATATCTTTAACAGATTCCTGTTGGAATCATTGCCACTCTCACCACAAAAGCACAATTTGTGCTGACACAACTAAGCCCTCCCCCCACCCTGCTCACCCACACCCTCTCTGCATGACCACAAGTGCAGTCAGTCAGGCTCTGGTCGCTGCTGACTGTCCCACCACACACAACACAGTAAAGTTAAAGTTAGATTTTCAAACAGCGCTCCATCTTGACATGGGTGTGGCGAGTGGCTGTAGACGAAACCACTGCCGATCACGAAGGCTCACTAAAAAGCTGTAAAATCGTGCCGGCAGTTGCTTTTATTTTTTTGCATTTTGCGTAAGACTGTATAATGAAACCAGATACACATTCGTTTCATATTTGCTGCTCTTAAGCTATGGTTTTGATGGTGAAATGTCGTAGGGGACATTTCAATGTGATGCTATATATGGGTATCCAGACGATCCAATGAAACAAGCAGAAACGCAGTCTGACATAACCGATCAATGCTTCATTTTCAGTCACCCATAAACAGAAAACTTTACAAATCCTATTCAAATTATAATTCTGGATCGGTACACTCTTAGCATGCACCGTTGCTGAAATGATGTTTATAGTTATTCCAATTGGAGGAAAGAAAACAAAGTCACAATTTTCTATTTTTTTATCTTTATTGTGCTTTACTGTTTTTTGCAATTCTGTCTATTTATCTTCTTTAATCCGGCCTGAAGTGTATGATTTAGTTTGTGAGAAGGAATTTGAGATGAACACATACTGTATCTACGAATGTCTAGCTTGAGGTGACCCTCTGGATCTTGGAGGTTAGGAATGCCGACATGATGGAAGAGCTTCTGGAATTCCAGTCCTGAAAGTTGTTGATGAATCTACTCCTTAGCTGCCACAGGTTGCCGGCGGTTGTCTGGAGGAGTGCTCAGGCCCTGAGATGTGTTTTGGGAAGGTTGTGGGTTCAAAATCCTGTTTCGTGCAATGTTTGTATGCTCTTGAGCAAGGGACTTCATTCAGATGTCTTCGCTAGCATGCCTTGCTCTGTAAATGGAAGCTGCCTTAAAGAACAACGTCGACCAAACAGGAGGATAGCTTCATTTAAAAGGCCACAGTTACTGTCCTTAGGGGAAATAACAAGTTTGTTTTTTAAATTGCAAATCAAGTGAGCTGGAAGCACACAGGTCAATGGGTTCAGGCAGTCCTGAACCATGACAGATCTGTAGCAAAGCAATGCTGTCAGTATGGTGACAGTTGAAAACCTGTAGTCATTTGGATACCATGCATCTCAATTACAGATGAATCATGGTACAGTAGTCCTCCATTGACCAAGAGCACAGGGCACACCTAACTTTCTTTCTTTAATGTGTGACCTCACCAACCAAATTTGTGTCCTTAAAATCCAGCATCTTAACGTGCAGCTAAATATCTCATGTAAAAGCCTGTACAGCAATTATTTTGAAAAGTGGATTTTGCTTGTGGAAGTGGACGTTGTGTAACGCTCTTAATTGTGGAATATTTTAGATTTTACTCGCATAGCTGCTTCTGAAAAACACGCTTTTTCTCTCACTGGTAATGGTTAATAACTCTGAAGCCATCACAGTGCTTTCTCTCTCTCTTTGTCTTCTCCAGGATGGTGGTGGCAGCATTCACAGCCTGCCGAGGGTGTGTTTGTTGAGAGCGATTACGCTGGAAAGCTTTTGTTACACCCGTTGGGTTTATTTGATAATCATGTACAAAGTACAAGGCTCAAATTCTAAAGCTCCCACACGCTCAGTGAAGTCCCTGCCCTTGTGCTTTTATATATATAAATACACTCATTTAGTCTGCAATAAAGCTTTTATTTGGACATAAAACTTATTCCAGAGCTGTTAAATGGCTAATACCTTTTTTTTTCTGAAAACCCAATGAGAAAGTGGGTCAGAATTTGGATTATTTGCGGTGTATGGTTGTTTTTCTTTCTTTATGCTCTAAAAATTGTTACATGCTGTTGTGTTATATCAAAAATGAAAGGGATATAAAGCTTAAAAACATGGCTTAGGTTGAAGAGGCAAGGATAACAATATTTTTTGTGTGTCTAGCTAGTTAGAAAGCACACTAGAGGTGCATTTTAATTATACAGTCTAATTTGGAATTACACTTTATGTTTTGAGGTCAGTGAAACTGATTATTTTATGTTTTGGAATTCCACATGGAAAATTGCTGACAAATCTGGCTTGAATAAACAATGACTCATGTTATTTTAAGATCACCTCCAAGCTATAGGGGAATGTTTTCTGAAAGCTGTACTGTACGTATTGCCCATATCAACTAATGCTGGCTGTGCTGAAAATGTTCCTGGAAAAGGCAAGCTTCTTGCTTAGTGCTTTACTCTCTCAGTCATGGAGCTGGGGAGAACACAGGGTTTTCTAGATTTCACTTTGCTTGAGTGCCAGTGGCTTTACTGAATCCATAATTGGTCTAAAATGCCACTGTTTCCCAAACTCTAGCAAATACAGGTTTCAAGTTCTACATAACATGTGCAGGGCTGTAGCTCTTGAGGAACAAGAGTAAGTGCCCTCAACTTCCTGAGCTGTCAGGGAGATGTTATGGATGTACATCCAGTCATCAGATTGCAATGTTCATGCTCTGTTTGAGCAATAGGAAAACACATGGGATCAGGTTTAGATGCTGTTTAATTGGCTTTATGTAACAAAATGAGCATTGGTTGTCATTAGAGGTTGGACTCGAAGCACGCCAGCCTGTTTTGAAATCTCCTCTCTATTGCATTTCATTTATCTAAGGTCATTTAATCACAATTACTTTTATTGCATTGTTGTAAAAATATGCAGATAAATAAAACACATACAATCACACATGCTTGCCTGGCCGCATACAGTATTGTATGAGTTGTGGGTGCTGCAATGTAATTTTTGAAGAATAAGAAGAGTTAATTCCTCAATACACCTTTGCCCAAACGTCATCCCCTTGTTTGCAGTTTTTGTTTTGTTCCTATCAGGTACTTGGGCATACTGAGAAGATTCACACAAGAGCAGTTGGAACACTGTCATCTATTACTAGTACAGCTTTCAACAGGTCATTTCAAACCAGTGATTTAACCAGATACTGTACATCAATTGACAACTGCTGTATACTTACAACCTTAGAGGACACACATTCACACAACAGCGTGTTTGCTGGAGATGTTGGGAGAGCAAACTACTTTGTTCAGAAGCACAACAGCAGCTCACCTCCTGGGATTTGAACTCACAGCCCTGAAGTCCAGAGACTTAGCCACACCTCTGCCCACATGGGCTCTGCGTATTGGGATGATATGCAAGGAGAATTCTAAGCGCTTTTCCACATACTTGTTTAAGTATAGAGGTGTGTGGCGTACTTAATCAGTACTCTGTTGCAAAGCGACATATTCAAGAATGGCTTTGTTGGAAGCTCGACATTCTTAATTCTTTTTGAATTGAATAAAAAGGGTGCAGGGAGTTTGTGTATATTTTCAGCCTTACAGTGGAACTCATTTTGAATTTCTAGGCACCAGTTAAAATTGTTATTGTGCATTTTCGTTCCTCACCCGTGTACAGTAGTGTATAAAAGTAGAAAAACAGGCCCAATAAACTGTCTGGCCCCCTTCTGTCTCCTTGGTGCTTTCAGCTCTGCTTGAAGCTGAGATGTGCTTGTGGATGCCTACAGTGCCAACCAGACATAATAAAATCTAAACCCACAGCACGGATTGGAAAATCTATTAAAGGTCAAATTTGTATATAATGTTCTGAATATGATTTTTGAAATCCATGAAGAAAATCGTTAGTTAGAAAGGGAAAAATAAAAAAAAAACGATCAAAAGAAAAAGGCAAACAAAATCCAAAATTAAAAACACGACCAAAGAAAAGCATGCATCATAGCTGTATATGGAGTGCATATGGGAATAGGTATGGACATACTGAGTCTATCTGTGAACAATTGTTTTAGAGCGCCATCTGAAAATCAAAAACTCCATATTTTCCATGATTACTCAGAAAGCTGTTCTTGTCTCTAGCAAATGTCATGGCAGTTTAGTGAAATCTCTTTTTCATTACAAACGCTACCTTTATTGAAATTGAAAAAATGGAGGCTGACACAGTGTCTCCAAAAATAACACATGCATGTCTGTAGCCAAACCAGGGTGGGTGAAATAATCACTCAGTGGTGTCCGTGGTGTTGCCACCTACTTGCCTGATGTCATCAGCTCTCAGGAGCTAAGCAAGGTTGGGATGGGAGACCTCCAAGAGCTACAGGGCTGCTACTGTACCAGCCAGTGACACGCTTTGTAATGGAATTGAATTCCCAAGCTGCCTCATTGTGATGACTGGGAACGCTGCTGTAGGAGGTACCACACTACAGATGAGACATTCAATCAAGGTCCTGTCTAATGAGACAATAAAAATCCTGTGCCTCCGTTTGTAAGAGTGCATTTCAACCCCAGTGGATCAGTTCATTTCAATTCTACATTAATGCAATATTATATAAAACATAAATATCCCTCTTAATTCAATTAGTGAAGCACTTTTCTTACTTCTCTGCCCCATCTGCCTAGAGTCAACACCTCTGACTTACAAAAACCAGGACTCCAAAGCCTTATCTATACTTCTTACCTACAGCACACTTAAGCAGATGTAGACTGTTGTTTCAGACTGCCCCCTTTCCCTCAAATTAAAACCTTTTTTTGCTTGTAAAAACTGAGTTTTTAATTATTTTAATGTTATGCTATATGAACTTCTTTTTTGTGTTAGACGAGCAAGTATTTTGTCATCATCTGTTAGCCAGCCGTTCCTGCATTTGTGTACATGGCATAGTATAACAAGTTTATTTCTACTCCACTCTACACCTCCAAATACTGTACTCAAACACTGGACAATACCAGACACGGTAATGCACCTATCGACTATGACAGCGCTGGTGCAGTTAAGATACTCCTGCTGCTATGTGTACAATCCAGCTTGATTTTAAAATATAAGATTTTATATTTCAAGGCAGTGAAATTTAAAAGTTGAAAATATAAAATGTGGCAAACACGTGGAACTGCTGACGGTAAAAGGCCAGCTCTGAAAAATGTCTGCCTCAAAAAAAACATTAAAGGACTTCAGAGAATAAAAGGCAAAATACTGCATCTTTACGTGCAACGACACCAGTGTCTTAACTATTCACAACTGCTTTTCACAGGTGCTATCAATTCAATTCAATTTATTTTTAGAAAGCGCCTATCAACAAGAACAAACATCAGATTGGTCCTGCCAGGGAATAAAATACAAAAACACTCTGACAAAAATGTGGGACATTTAAAGTCCTGGGAAATGTTATGGCTTTTTGGGGACAGCCATCTTGGAAAGAGAGCAATCCTGGGAAAAACGGTCAGGTGGTGACCCTAAATCTACTGTGGAGTGGGGCTGTTGCCATGTAAAAGGTTTTGCACATCAAACAGGTGAGCTCTATGCTCTGTGCTTGTGTGGTGAATGAACTGTGCCCCTTCTTATATGTATGCAGGATTTTTGGGCCTGTATTGTAAAAGTGATTAAATACAGTGATTAAATACAGAGCAGGGAGACAAACATCCATTGCACTGTAATTTTACAGAAACAGAAACTTTTACAAAAACTGTAAAAACATTTAAACTATGTAAGACATAGTGATGCCTGATATAGGAAAATCTGAAGACCAAGTTTAATTTGAAGTATATGTTGGTTCTTAAGCTTCCCTTATAATTCATAATAAGTGCTTACGCTTATATAGCGCTTTTCTGGACACTCCACTCAAAGGACAGTTTACAGTTTACAGGTAACGGGGATCCCCTCCACCACCACCAGTGTGTAGCCCCAACTGGATGATGCGACAGCAGCCCATACTGCGCTCACAGTACACTCACCACACGGCAGCTATTAGTGGGGAGGAGAACAAAGTGATGAGGCCAATTCATAAATATGGATTATTAGGAGGCCATGATTGGTAAGAGCCAATGGGAAATTTGGCCAGGACCCTGGGGTTACACCCCTACTCTTTTCAAGAAGCACCCTGGGATTTTTTAATGACCACAGAGAGTCAGGACCTCAGCTTTATGTCTTATCCATTGGACGGCACCTTTTTACAGTATAGTGTCCCCGTCACTATACTGGGACATTAGGACCCACATGGACCACAGGATGAGTGCCCCCTGCTGGCCCCACTAACACCTCTTCCAGCAGCAACCTTAGTTTTTCCCAGGAGGTCTCCCAGCCAGGTTCTGACACACCTGCTTAGCTTCAGTGGGTTGCCAGTTGTGAGTTGCAGAGTCATATGGCTGCTGGCACATTATGACTTGTGACATTCGTGGTAACACCAGAGATCGACGATTATTGAAAACGCATTGCGAATGATTTGGGATTGCAAAGCAACCCTGGAATAATGTTTTTGGGTGTGCTCCCTTGTGTTCTCCTAAAATGGTCTTTTTCATAATAACTTAAAACTCATTTCTAACCTTCTCTGAGCTATGCTCTGTCTGCTTGCAGCCCTATATGTAAAAATGCTTTGGGATGAAAAACAACAAATACAAAGAATTATGATTAACCCACTACTTCGCTAAGTTACATACAGCTCATAACTCCTCTTTAATTAAAGTTGTATTACATTGCTATAGATCATTGTGCTTGTGATTTTTATATTCTCAATTATTTGCTCTCTATCAACCAATAGCAAAACATTTTCTTCCTTGTGATACTACCAGACATAATTTACCTTCTTGTCTGTCAAAGACAAAGGATCTGAAAGGTCTGGCAGGCAGAACACTCCATTATTGGATGGTAAAAAAGTTCTTCATTTTGTTTAGGGAAAATATCACAAGCACTTAGACTGTTGCAGAACCATGCGTTTTTAATTTTACAGTGACTTTGAGGGGGATTTTATCCTGATTGGTGCCTTTCAAAATAGCTGAGTGACTCAGATGCTGTGTTAGTTAACAGTAACACAGCATCTTCTTAATTGATAAAAATTACCTTTTTTAGTTGGAGGCGGCTGTCAATCATTTTGGGGTCAGCAGGAATTTGATTAAGGCACTCAACAGATAAGTGCTTCAAAAGACCTCAAGACCACTTTTCCCAGTGTAATGTTATGAATTAGCAATAAGCCAAATTCCAGTCTTCCACCGTGGTAGCAAAAAACAAATGTTCTGTTGGTACCCTATTCGATATGTGATGTTGATAGTCAGCCAACTTAGTAAAATTTGTTAAATTTTACAGAGTAAAAAAAAACATTTTCACAGATTGCATTTTCTTGAATTATACAAAAAAAGGGAAATGATTATCTACATGGAGTTTGTTCCCACCCACAGTCCAAAGACATACTGGTAGGTTAATTGGTTTCTGGGGAAATTGTCTGTGGTGTGAGTGTGTGCGTGTGTGTATCTGTGTCTGCGATGGACTAGCGTCCCAGCCAGGGTGAATTGGATGAAGGGGTGAGAAAATGGATGGAAGTATAATTCTGTAACTGTCATTGACCATAGCTTAAACTTTTCTAGCAGCTTCAAATTCGGGGCAATCTAATAATTTCGGTAAACTTTGTAATATTTCTGTATTTTATGGTCTAGTCCTTTATTAAAAGAGCAGTTTCACACCACTAAAATGATGAACTGAGCTTCTCTTAAAGCGATACTTAAAGTAACATTTTACAGAGTTATTCCTTAAATAAAAAGTTACAAAGCTGTAGTCTTTAATTTTAGAGTATGGAATTCATTTGTATGCAGTACATTGCATATCATATTGGTTCTAAATGAAAACCAAGGTGCTGGTTTTCTTATCATGCTGGGACATGTTTTCATTCATTTTACCCACTGCTATCAATAAAAATATGGCATTTTTTTGTTTGTTTTAATTGAGGCTGCATGACAGTTTCTCTATCCAGGACTTTGTCCTTGTTGTGCAATTAGGAAAAAATCAGTAGAGAATGAGATAAATGCCAGTTCTTTACTGATGTGAAATAACGGCTCGCTGTTGCTGTGAAGGAAGAGAGGTACACTGGCCTCTTTGTCTCAGGCTGGAGCAAAGAGCAAAACTGTCACCTGCAAATACGGATCGCCATCTTCTCAGGCATTGTCCCGAGCCCTGTTTGAACATCACACACAAACACTGTCATTTACTCTGTAACACAGCTCTCTCCCATTCACAGAGACAACAATCAATGAGCATTTAAATTCCAATTGAGTAAGCACACAGATTAGCTTGGCTGCGGCCGATCGCCGGGACAATGACGGGAGTTCAGCGCAGGAGGAGAGGGAGCAAGACTCTGCCCCTACTCCTCCTCCTCATCCCAGGAGGACGGCGCAGGCTTTTCCCTTCGTATCGCCGTCTCCCTAGAGATGGAAATGGGGGGAAGCGAAGGGAGGGCTGGGTGCTGGCCCAGATGAAAGGGACAGTAGATTGAGTTGTGGGCTCAGCCGACACAAGCAGGGCATTGAGCCGTGGGCGGGCGCTGGAGCAGAGCCAGCAGTAAGCTGCGGAGGAAAGCGAACATGAGGCTGGTCGTGCAGGGGAGCCACCTGAATTATCTCTCCCTTTTCTCTTGCAGGCAGCGTGCTTAAAACTCGAATGCGAACCTGACGGCTGATGTCCTAAATACTAAAAATTCCATTAAAACAGAGTTTTGCTCCTGCGGCTTTCCCTGCTGTGACTCTCAGGATTCACTCCTGCATCCCTGCAGCTCCAGAACGCAGAGTACTTCATTTAATGGTGCCGCCTGCTCTTTGTCACTAAAGAAGCTGTTTGAAGAGCTGTGTTATGTAAGAATGGAACTTCTGAAGGTACTTCTTTCTCGGCCTCATAACTTTAGCTTTAAGTTATGTAAACAGAGCTGGGTTCTTTCTTAAAATGTGCTCCTGTGGATAGTTTTAAGTATACTGGTCCTAACGCCTTGGACAAAACTTTTAGCCTAATGTATGCATAATTATATAGTTGTATGATATGCCTTGTTGAGAGCATCCTGGTATTTAACATGACAGCTTGGAATGGAAACCTATGGTTGAAAAGTAAAATCAAAATGTCCAGGATTCTGAAAATGGCAGGAAAAATAATTGGGAAACAGCAGCCCCAATTAAATGATTTATATAATAATAATAATAATAATAATAATAATAATAATAATAATAATAATAATAATAATAATAATAATCTGTACATCCACTCCATTTTCAATTCATAATGTTCCCATCAGTGAAATGTTATAGGGTACCAAATTCAAATAAAAAAAATTAATAAGAAGTCCTTTGTCCCCTGGGCAAGAAAACAGCTCAATGAATGTATGCAAATGTGGTCCCCTCCACCACCTATTTATTTATATATTATGTATTGTTGTTGTGATTTCATGTACTTTATGTGATTTGTATGTTTTGCTTGTGTGTTTCATGCTTTTATAGAAGGAGCCAAAAACAAATTTCACAGTAGTGGAAAATAACATATCTCTGTCTATCAGTATGGAATAGTGTTTAGTGCTCCAGATTCAGAACTGGAAGGCTACTGCAATAGTGCTATTATACCCTTCATCTATCATGTAATGTGATGAACAACACTATGACTAAATGCCCAGCAGTGTAAATGAACACAAATCGAATCTCTTTTGTATACTGTAAATACATCTGTCAAACAAATGATCAATCGTACTACTTGCAAGCATTTTTGTTTTGTGACATTGTATGACTTGAACCTGGACAGTGTGCTCACATAGAAGGGGACAGCTCCTCACCCTCCTCACTTAATTCACTGAAATCATAAAAAGAAGTGTTACCCTTTATGGTATGATGTGTTGGTTATGGCCACAAAACTGTCATGTGGCTGCAGTCCAAATTTATAAGACTACTTCCTGTGTTGTTAGTGCCACTGCCTGATTTAGGACTAAACCTGTACAATAAAAATTATATTTTGAGCTTGTTAAGTGACCCTTGTCAGCAAAGCAGATTAAAAGTGAGACACCTTCTCTGTGGAAAGATATTTAGCATAGGCAAATGCCCACTGTTTCAGTTTGCACTGTTCCTAAAAGCACATCAAAGTTATCAAACATTTCATGGTTAACTCATGCTGGTCACAATCTTCTTTATAGAAGTCAGTCAACTCTCCACCACACAGAGTTGCCCTTTTTCCACAACCCATTGAGAAAAAGTACCTCATGTTCCACAGCACAGTTTTCACTTATTTTCTATTTGTTTCCTCTGGTTCATGTTTTCACTGTTCATTCTGAAGAAGTCCTCTGTGTTGACTGTGTCAATGCCTTCGAGTATTTTGAGCCCTTGGAACAAATCCCCTTGTGGTCTTCACTGTTCAAGAGCAACAAGCTTCAGTTCTCTTCGCCTGTCAATGAAAGGACGCTGAGCCCAGAAATGTATCTGATCACTCTTCTCTGGACTGATCGAGTCTGCAGCAATATCTCATTTTTAACTTTAAATGGTAAACAATAATCTGACCACAATCGTGACATTTGCTTTTTTAATTTCTTCTTCACATTGTCTGAAAGAGGAGAAGGCAATGTCAACATGTCAACAACAATGTCAAAGAACACCAAGTTCTTTTTCAGAAGTGACTCAGTTTTTTTCACATTTCCTGAATTCCCTTTGCATCTTATACAGTGTTTGGTAATCCTCCGCTGGGATCATCTGCAGACTTCACTATACCATAATCTAGATCACGGATATAAATTTGGAAGAGCTGTAGTCCTCATACAGATCCTTGTGGTACTCCAGAAATTAAATCATCCCAACTGAAGCAGTCACCCCTTATCTCCATTGTACTGTCATCCTTAGCAGCAGAATACTGTTCCCCTGTCTGGTCCAGATCATCACACACTCACAGAGCAGACACCCAGCTGAGTTCCATCGCGTGCATCACTGGGACCCTACACTCCTCCCACTCCCCTGGCTCCCTGTCCCAGCAGACACCACTCCTCCACTCACAGTCACCCACAAATTGCCCTCAAAGGTCCAAAACGCTCTTCGCCTGCCACTTCACAAGGACCTATTTAGTCCACTGAAGAAAGATATGTCTTCCTTCAAGAAAGCCTATCTGGAAAAACCCTCTCCAGCAAGACTTCCAACTGTCCACTCTGAACTGCACTGGGACTGGTCAAGCCTCTATAGATGGAGAATCAGTGCAGCCCTCTTTGTTCCTGCGGGATGGAGCAAACTGTGCAGCACATCCTGCAGGACTGCCCAGAACACAGTCCTCAGTGGGGGACAACACACCCTCCACACAGCTGGAGCAGAAGCTACTGTTTGGCTCAGGGACTTTGTATTTGCCAAATAAATAAACACAAACCCCTCTCCTGTACCCTGTTTTCTATTCGTTACACACGTAAGCTTGAACGCACAAGCACCTAGACCTGCACCTTTTGCCTGTAGCCTGTTTGACACAGACTCTTATTAGTGACACTGATGGGTGCTTGCTTTTAAGGACACACCACTTTCTGTGTCCTGCTTCCTAACAATTTCATTGTTACAATCTAATGAAACACTATTGTTTGAGTATGTGTTGTAATTATTCTTACAGCTTGCAATCTCCCTCCCCTCGACTGAGCGAAAATTAAGCTGTACCAATCGCCACCAGCAAAGGAGATTAATTCACCCGTCTTCAGGCAACATTCATATTCCATCCAAGCTTTAAATCTGCCGTATTGTTGATCGCAAATGAAAAATGTCAGTACACTATGGCCGCAAATCATAAACCATTGTACTGTCAGATGACGTCGTTATAGAGGTCTCAGATCAATCGCTTTTCCTCTCGAGCCCAATTGCTTCCTAATGTCATCCATGTAAACCATGCTCTCCATGCAGGAAAAAGAGAATATAAATCAGATAAATAGGTGCTTTGTGAACTGCAGCAGGCAGAGTGATGTAAGTGTTTTCCCCTAATTTTTCCCAATTTAACAAATGTTCCTATTTCCTAGCTTCTCTCTTGGGTTTGCGATTCAATTAATTAAACTTCATATTTGTTTTTTAGTTTAAAAATAAGCATTCTTTTCAACTTCAATTACATTTGTGGATGGGCCACGTGTGCAAAGTTGAAAAGTAGGAAAAATGTGAAATATGAAAAAAAAAGAACTATTCTTAACTAACTATTAATCACGACCTGGTGTTTATTTTTAAAATGCTTGTTTCAGCAGAGCAGATTTGGCATCTTAAAATCTAGAAATGATGTACATTAAAAATGTTAGATGTGAGATCGAGCTAGGGAAGCTTTTTTTAACATCTGGGACATTGCCAATAGAAAATATATTTCTGCACTCTTTATTTGATAATGGAAGTGTTTTGTATACCATTTTTTATGTTTTATTTGATTGATAAAACTTATCTTCATTATGTTCTTATCTGGTCAAGCGTAAAATGTATCATATAAAATGCCAGACTTACTTGGCGACAGTTTATGAAATGCTACTCCTGTTCATTTTTTTATAATTATAAACATCATTTTTAAATCTGTGTAAACTTACAAGGACTCACTGGCTTCCATCAAAAATGGTTCATAAAAAGGAGACTCAAACATACACTCAGCAAAATTCCCACAAGAGGTAATTGAGTCATAAGCAGTCAAGTGTATTTTATATTTCACCTATACCTTCAATCGTTTGAATAATCCTCACTTCTGAGCCTGTGGGGTGCTGCCTTCATTACTTTAACTTGAAAGAAAGCAAGTCATAAAGTACAAATGCATGAAATCGTTGTGACTGCAGGAGGGTGTTAATGCTTGGAATCTTGCTCTTAACAACCGAAAGAATGTCCTTCAAGAGCTGGCTATTTCACAACTAGGAGTTTGAGAATTAGGAACAAAAGGGCTTCGCGATTTCATTTCCTAAAGTGAAACAGGAGAAAAGAGCCTCTGTAGATGCTCTATGTATTTGACAACTCCCCTGTTGTCAGTCAGGTATTTGTCCAAGTTGTTAAAGCAGGTTTTGTGTGGTTCTTTTCTGGAGCGCTGGCAGGCGCACTCCTGCTATTCAAAACTAATGAGCTGTCGGTAAAGGCCTATTGCTAAAATCGACAATGCACTTCATTTTCAAATGATAATGGCGTACGAGTAAACCAGTGCTTCCAGTCGCCGAAACAGTAATACCCTGCTGATTAAGGCAGATTAAATAGAGCAGGCTCCGGGCTCAGCAGATTTCTGAAAAGTTGTGCGCCTTCAGTGTTTGCTGGCCGGAGTCTGTTTTCTCGCAGGGATAGTTTTTGTCGTGGTGCTCAGTTTCCCATTCACACCTAATCTATCCCCAAGATCTTGCACTGTGAGTCCGAAGAGGCCGTGCCGGAATTTTATGATACCCTGAATCACCCGCCTCGACTTCAGGGCAGTGTGCTGGCATTCAGTCCACCCTGGCATTCGCTTACTTAATTAGTCTAATTATTTGAAATGGAACGAGTACAAGTTAATTCCACGCTGAAAGGCAAAAAGAATGGAAGAACCGGATGTTTCAGTAAGTGGGTGGGTTTGGGTGCAGCAGGTGTGTTCTTTTAGAGGCTGAAACATTCTTTGTCGTTTGTCGGTCTTTGCACTTTGGATTTGTTCCTCTGCAGCTTGCAGACTTATGCAGCAATCATTTCGGTTAACCTGGGAAAGTTCAACCTGCCTTCCCAGTCCTCTGAAGTCTTGCAAGTGCGATACCTTGATTCAAGAGTATCCTTAAATCAGCTATGAAGGACCTTGGAAAACAGCTCTTAATATGCCTGAGTGAACAAACAGTTTGATCAATGAAGCCCACAAAAAGCAAAAGCTGCAATATGATGGCCCTTTCATACTTAAACCAGTAATAAGTCTATTTCTGGGCACCGTGACATGAAAAAGCACATAGAAGTCTCCGAAAATACAAAAAAAGACTTAACCCTATTCGACAGGGATGGGCTTTGATGACAAACTGGAAAAGCTTGGTGAGTTGATTAAAGTCTTTGAAATTGCTATAACAACAACAACAAAGGTTGATTCCAGGAACAATGTCTAGATTAGTCATATTACAGGAATACAGGAAGATAAAAGAAAATCAAATTAAAATATAATTTCATTACAATATGTCACATCTTAAAAAAAGGGTTTTGACATAAAGGGTTGTGTAAGATGTGCAGTATAGCCTTTGAGCTGCAGGCTTGAATCCTGTCCAGGCCAGAGGCTCTCAGAGTCACACTGCATGAGTGCTGGGGTGTATGGACTCAGACTGGGGATAGGTACAGCAGCAGTGTTTCCACAAAAAAGATGAATAGATTTAAATTGGCAAAATAAAATCTGATTTCAGTCTATAAAAAAATCCATTAAACCAGGCTCAACCAAATGATGTGTCTTGTATTTTCTGGTGCTGAAACATACGATAACTCCATATATTTTCAAAATGTGAATAAAAACAATAATGTGCCCATTTCCATCAACTTGCTTCTATTTTCTCCTTTTACTTGTGTATAAACTCAGACGAGTAACTCACACAGATATTGCTAACTTGTTCCAGCATCTTACCACATTCCAATCCAAAGAGGTGAAAGGTCAGCCTGATCTCTGGTCTGGTACAGTAACAAAAAGGCTACAGCATGCATTCAGCATGTGAAGAACATGTGCTTTACTGGTAGGTGCGTGGACTGGATTGGATCTTATCTAGCTAATCCTGTTATAACTGGAGGGATTGCAATTCTGCTTACAATTAGTGGATTGTAACACATGGCTTGTTTGTGATGTGAGTTCTGAGGACTTGCAACACTGGCAGGTTGGACAGTCATCGCCCAGCAACTCTCTAGGCTGTGGATCAATTCAATTCAACTTAATTTGTCATTATACTCCCACAGGTGCATAGTATAATGAAAAGTGTTTCTCATTAAGTGTTTCTCTAAGGACAATAGACAGTTAATACAATCACAATAACAGTGTAAACAACAGTATGGTACCAGTGTGACAGTACCCATATCTGTTAAAAAAGTAGACAAACGGAGCAAATTAATACGGTGGGTTCTCAGTTTGTGTCTCCTAGATTTTTCTCCAGCTACGTTTTTAATTGCAGTCTAATTGATCTTGATATTCTAGGTCATAATTTCACATTTGCCATCTCCTCTTAATACCTTGATTGGATTTTGGAATTGGTTTCAAGCATTTGCCAATTTCTGAGCATCAGAACATCTCTCAGTCAGATGTTTTGCTGTACATCACATGGAACCATTTGACCTTTGCAGGAGAATCGTTCCCACCTACGTGTGTTCAAAATAAAGTGATAACGTATTAAGAGTTTGCATACAGCAAAAAGGTAGCAATCACATCATTACTAAAGAGAGAGAAGAGACTCTGTAAAGTTCTGTATGCTGATGTTTTCGCAACAGTATGTTTGAGAGCGTTTTTGAAACCGATATCTGAATACAGAAAGAGGCAAACAAAAATCTAAACAGCGAAGCAGACCAATTAAAGTCATTAATTACCACTGGTGATCCAGAGCTCAGATGGAACGAAGAGCAGCAGGACCAGAACTGGGAACCACTGCTCTAAGCTCACAGTAGAACAGTAAAGGACATACAGTTAGATAAGACTATTGATCCCGAAGGGAAATTGATGTGTTACAGCAGCCCAAGACAAGCAAAAAAACAGACACCAGGATAGATAAAACATTAGAATACGTACAGTAATACAAAATAAATATAAAATACTGTAAATAAATAAAAATAAATACATAGGTGTGTGCAAAATATGATCATAGTCACCATAAAAACAATAAAATATGTGCAAAATGTGCATAGGCATATACAGATTGAGTGTCAAAAAAAGTACAATGGAGCAACATGCTGTCCATAGACGAGCAAATGAAGGGCTAACAGTCCGAGTCTAGGGGAGCGTCATACACCCTGACAGCCGCCGGGAGGAAAGACCTGCGGAAACGTTCCCTTGAACACCGTAGCTGGAGCAGTCAGTTGCTAAAAGTGCTCCGCTGCCCAATAACAGTCCCATGATTGTTATTGGGCAGCGGAGCACTTCTAGCAACAGTTCGCACCAGAACAGTGTTCGTGAATTCAGTCATGTGGTGCACCTCAACACACCAACCCCCCAAAGCCACCAAAGGACCTTGTATTTATAACCCCACTAGTGGTGGCTGATAGCAAAGTGACTTGAGGTCAGTTTTACTGGTGCGAAGCAAACTGCCTCAGGCAGGGTTCAGCAATGTTTGCCTCCCCAAGGCAGTGCACCATGTTTGTCCCTAGTCTATCCCACGCGCACTGTCCCAAGGCACGTGGTCACTGCTCTGTGATCCTGCATATTATGAAATCCCTCACATCACTGGAACCTGCAGTCGGGTGCGGTTCTTAATGACCCGTTACTTGCCGAATTGATTGAGAAGTAACTGCAAAACGGAGAGTCACCAGGAAGCTTTCATTGGCAAATGCACAGTTTCGGAATCTCCAAACTACAGCCTCTGGAGAAGTATTGATATGCAAAACAGCAGAAGGCCTTCCACAAACAAAAAAAGAAAAGTGGTGTGGAATGGCCCGCTGCCGCAGTTACATGCACACTTCTATAAAAATAGAACTGCACTTTGAAAATACAATGGATGTTCATGAAATATGCATAGATCTGTAGTGAATTGCTGTAGGCATTATGATTATATACTGGAGGTGAGACTATGAGCTTATTACTTTTGAGAGTGTCATATATAATAAAGCTTATTATTATTATTTCGAAGGTGGTATTTATCATCAGGTTTTTAGTTGTTGTTTTATTGGACGTGTCGAATATGTAGAAATGTCTATTCGTTTGTGAAAAAAACAGCTACAGAAATCTTAAATTACTGTCAAGAAAGATTTAAAATATATGGATATACAGGTTTATTTAGATACATTTGAAGAATTTAATTTGTATTTTACTGGCACAAGGACAGCAATACTCTAAATATAAAGGCGTACTGAAAAGATATAGTATATTGTATGTTCTAAGTGTAAATCTCTCAAGAACATCAATAATCTTTAGAAACTCATTATTGGCCATTAATCTCACCATCTTTATATACCAACTGTCTGCTGTTCTGTGTCGTCTGCTGAACTCTGCATGTCTTGAGAGATTGGTGTGAGTAAGAAGTCCAATGTACATCCTACCTCTATAAATCCATAAAAAGCTCTGCACTCTATGGTCTGCACTACACTTTTTGACTATTGTTTTAACATCCAAAATTGGTGATGTTTCATTATGTAAAGATCTGGGATACATGATGATTTGCACGTGACATTGGCATGCGAACCAGGTGGCAATCTTTCCTCTGGTCCAAATTACCAAAACATGTACCAATTACCATGGTTACTGTACTACAGTTACTGGTTCCGTATTACTCCCACAATATGGAACCATTACCATTAACATAGTCTAAAATAAAATAGCTAAAAGTACACTAAAATATTACCAAACCCCTGACTAAAAATGAAAAACTGTGAAAATGGCAGTACAATGGAAAATGGCTTAAGACTTGGGAAGAGGAGCCTGTAGTTACATCCAGTCTCTGTGCTTGCTGTAATAGTCCTGACCTGAGAATAGTCCTAAGAATTTCATTCTTTTTTTTTACATTAACTAACCCATTTGAGACAATGGCACGCTGGTTTATAAGATCACTTTATTAGCCCTATACAATTTCTTGCATTAGGAACTTTCTTTTCGCATCTTTTCGCATACCCCAGCTTGCTCTCCATGAGACACACAGACACACAGTTAGAGAGAGAGAAGCCAGGGGTCAGAGCGCAGGGTCAGCCATTGTACAGCACCCCTGGAGCAGTTGGGGTTAAGGGCCTTGCTCAGGGGCCCAACGGAGTAGGATACCTCTGCCGACCACGGGATTTGAACTGGCAACTTTCCAACCACAGGCACAGATCCTGAGCCACAGAGCCACCGCTCCCCCAATTCTTATGTGTAAGAATGGCACCTTCTCGTTTGTAACCTACAGGAGTTATCATCCTTTGGATAAGATGTTAATCTTAATAAGATGTTATAAGATAACCTGTTCAATATTGAGCATCCTTATTTTATTTTTAGGTACGAAACTTAGACAATTTTTCAATATAGAGTTTAAGAGTATAAGAGTTTGACTTAAGAGCTGTCCTGTGGAACTTGTCCTGCTGAACTTGAGACCTTAGACTTTTTATCATCTTTAAATTATTTGAAAGGAATGTTCTCAAAGAAACTGAGCCATTTCTCCATTGTGTAGGTCAAGTCCTGGGAAAATCTACAAAGCATTTTGTGACCTTACTTCTTGAATATATTACTGTCTTTTGAAGATGTAATCCTTTAATCCTTTCTCTGGCTACACGTACAGATTATCTGGATCCTGAAGTTAACAACCTATGTTACCACCTTTTCCACAGAAAATTCCTATCTTGTGGACATCTAGTGTAGATCATCTGTTTGGTATAAGTGGGATCTGAAACCAATTTTTCATTAGAGTTGCATCAGGATTTCTCAATTTCCCACAGATTCAAAACACTCGTTAAAATAATCGACATAACCATCTTGTGTTTTCTGCTGTTCCCTCCTAACATTGAGACATGAGAAAAAGCATATAAATTGCATTTCAGTTCTTTCAAGGTGTCTAAAAGCATTTCTTTCAAACTACATTTACCTAACATTAAAACTGGTGCCAGAGGCACTTTTTTAATAAAAGCGCCAATTGTTTTCTCTTAAAATAAATCTGACATGTGGAAACAAGCCCATATTTACAAAAGATAAAGCCAAGGAGTTAAAGAGGTCCTTAACATTGCTGTGTAAATATGATAAATGTACTGGCACTGCCCATTTTATTAAAGCAATCAAGGTAGAAAGATTTTTTGCACTGATTTCGGAGCATTTTTTTACAGTGAGACACAATAACAGAAAAGTACTTTGCTCTCCATTTGGCGTGGTTTCATTTCTGTATCTTATTCCAATAATATGATATATCAATTGCAAACAAAAATGTTATTTTGGCAATGCTTGTGGTGCTTTATGAGGGCAGAGGCAAAAGGGAGAGATACAGAACGATGGGAAAAGATTGTCAAGAAATGACTGAAAACCAAACTCCTTTAAAATAGCAAACTGAATGGATTTTAAAAGACATTTAGAGCTCAGGTGGGTGCAGTCCATGTACATTGACCTGCAGACAAAAAAAAACTTGAGAAAGCTCAGGCTTTCTACACTAGATTCCACTGTTGTGTATGTTCTGCAATTGGTCAAAAAATGTCATAACTTCCTTAAGAATTTGCATGCTAGGGACACCGGCTTGCACAAGAACTACTTAGCTGAGAGCTTGAGGATTCGGTTAACTAACTAGGCAACCTTGGAGAAGATTCAGCACTTACTTACTTAGTGGAAATGGGTTTTCAGCCATTGACCCTAGCCAGGGACGAGCTGCTCTGTCCAGAGCCCTCTCAGTGCCCAGGGAGTACAAAGCTGGAAACCAGTCTGAACCACAGGCCATCTTTCTGGGCAGCACCTACCCTGCTGCTGTTGGTGGCACCTTCTCAAGGGGAGACTCACAGGGCCAGTGGCACTTAGGTGACAGGCAAAGACATATACGGTATGTTTAAATGCAGGTAAATGCATGTTTGATGATTGTGCAATAAGAATTGTGAACAACATATTTAGGGTAAAATGGATGTCTTGGCTTACAATAGCATTACAACAATTATTTTGTAATAACAACTATTATAATTATCTAAAAGGATCAAAGTTACACTGCAACATCAACTTGGCTCAGTACACAATGTTCTGTTTAAAAATACATTGTAAAACTAAGAAAACATGAGTAGAAAAATCTCCTGTGTATTTCTTGCCTGAGAGAGCCATATGGTCATTTTGTTGGGCTTTAGTTTTATTAGTAACCTTTGACCTATTGATTACCATCAAGCTGGTAATCAATAACTCCAAAGTTACACTCCCTCTGGAGCTGTCAGTGACATTATTGTACTGCTGGCGAAACTCCTGCTTCAGAAACAGAGGGACGACACTAAACATCACTCTTTGTTAGGAATCAAGAATTGAAAGTAAACAGAGTGAAATAATACAGACAAACACTCATAAATAAAAACAGCTGTTGTCCTCCAGCACTGGGCACTGTGTCGATCAGGGGAGTTCTGGCAACTACTGTGATGAATGAAAGAATAGCAACTCATCTGTATTTTACTAATCAAAGTCATTGTCTGGCACTTAATAAAACTGAAGGGATCTGCAATCAGTCACTTGTCTCTCCTCCCTGGTACCCTACAACAAGCTCAGAGATGTTTTTTCAGAATATAGGTAGGTACCACAGTGAACAATCCTAAAACACACAGAAATGACAACAGAGAATAATGCATGAAAGGGGATGTGGAAGATAAAAAAGAGATTAAAGAATAAAGATTAATGTTTTGAAAAGGAAACAATAACAACTACAAAACACAGACATCATCAAGTCAAAATGGCAAGACCAATGCTCATCCAGAAATCTGTGAGTCCAATGTCCCAAGCTATGCAATAGAAACAAAATAAAACACATCAGTCGACCACATTTACAAGCAAAAGGTGGCTACAAAATAATCGTACCAAAATATAATGAAATTAAGGCAAACGTAACTTTGAAATGTCATACATTACCATTTACAAAAACACAACATCAAATAAAGACATAGAGGCACTGGCACATTAAATCTTTACTTCTCAGAACTTGTGTGCTCCATACTCCATTTACCAAGGAAACTCAAACTCTTTTCCAGCACTTAATCAGCTACTCCTTGCAATTAATGCCATACATTTAGCTTGTAGTGATTAAGCTGAACAAGGCAACAGAAATACTGAATCTACTCCAAGCACAAGACCGAGGTAGTGATAACAGCTGTGATGCATATACTGTATGTCAGATAATCTAAGGTTACTTCTCATGTGGTGTGAAAGTTTATGGACAGATGTTTAGGATTTGGGAACATTTAGCAGTCCAGCTTTCCTAATATTAATGGAAACCGCAGTGAGCTCTAGAGGTTGATCGTGAGTGTGTCCCAGCCTTTGTATAATAACATCTGGCAAAATTTGACCTTTTGTGTCATCAGGATGCCAGTTGCACTACAGTCTTAAAATGGATCTGGGTCTATTCTTACTTTGCTCACAGAATAGAGTTCGCCCATGAAATTAGATGACTTAGTGCTTCACTTGAATTTTCTTCAATAACAGAAAAGCAACATTTACAGCTGCCATGGTTTACCATATATATCGTGCATATATAGTACATGCATTTAGAAGCATGATCAAGTGACAGGAAACCTTGAACCCTGGACTGTGTTAAATTCTCCCCCAACACAGGGCCTGACATTCTGCACAGCAAATCATGGCTGCTTGGGGAATGGTGCTGTGTGGCTCTGAGCTGGGAAGAGGATGTGATTGATCCTGCCAGGGGCCAAACAGAGTGCCACCCCTCACACATCTGAGTTTTTCAAAGTGCACTACCTTTACAAAGATTTAATTAAACGCCAATTTGCTTCTTACCCTGGCAGACAAAAAAAGGTTCATGTATGAAAATGGTTCAGCTTTTATTATTTGAGCAGTCGTGATTTATAACTTTTGGTTGGAGGCGATATACCTCACCACAAACCACTGCGCAGCCTTCTGCAGTTAAAGGCAAGTGCAAACGTTAGTGACTCTAATTAGGGAAAGGGGAGGGAAAGTGTAAAGTAATTACAGACCCCACCAGGGGCTTAAAAAAGAACAGCGGTACCTCAGGGCCTGACTCATCTGAAGCTTGACTAAGAGTAATAGAGAGCACATTTAGAAAGCAGATTCGCAGAGACCTATAGAATATATTAATTGAGGTTTAGACCATTTGAACTGGATTATTTTAAGAAACATTGTCTTTAAATAGCCATAAAGATAATTCCACACCCTGTGGAAAAACAAAACATCGTGAAGGGTGTGCTTTTCAGCTGCTAATCCAGAGAAATGCAAACACACAAGTGTCCTCAGGTGTGAGAAAGGCGAAGCTCTGACTACAGCTGTGAGGGACGTTTTGCACTCCTGTAAAATCCCTGTTTGCTTAAACCGGGACATTCAGCGTGTCGGAAAGGTTCCTTTGTGTGCGAACGTGTTCAGATGAGCAAACACAAGTGAAGAAAAGATGGATGCAAGTTTACAATAGATGTGGGAGAGCAAAGGCCATTCCCTCACCCTTTGCCATTCTCAGCTAAAAATAAATCTGGGTAACAAACCCCCTGTCCCAGGCGTGCAGTGTCTTGCCCCCCATTGATCATCACCTATGCAGCAGCACCCCGAATCCCCCTCCTTTATGGGGTGGGGTGGGCTGTGATGACCCCGTCTTTACAGGCGGGTTAAAGCCAAATCAGAGTCTCAAATTGTTCCTGCACTAAACCCCCGGAAAATACAGTAATTTAACTCTTGAAATAACGCTAGAACTTTCTACAGTCTTTTATTCAGAGGGAGTGGGATACCTGCTGCTGTGCACAAGAGCCCGATCCGGAGAGAAACAGGCATGTGGAGACTGAGAGCCGTTTCGACGGTTTTTGTGGAATTCTACTCGGGCAAACTGGGTGGTAGCGGAAGCTCTTTAGTCCAAACCTGATATTTGTATAACCCAGCGACCGCAGTTGCTACTGTATGTAACGTCTTAGTCCATGCAATATTCCCATGGAGCCATTCTTCAGGTTCTGCAGCTCCTGCAGCTGAGACCGAATATGACTCCTGAGAGCCAGAGACCGCATGATTTATTGATTCTGCTTGCAAAATAGCAAACAAAGAGAAACAAAGAAATGGATAGCCGGGCCCACCCGTTACCCTCTAATGAATATCTTTTAAAACTGTTTCACAGGGAAAGATACAGTGACATGTATAAAACAGTCTTGAACACCCCAGCCACGTAGGAGGGTGCCGTGTGTCTCAATGAATTAAGCTTTTGCTAAGTTAGCCTTCGTTTTAATTATTTCTCTCTGGTGGTATTTGACACCTGCTGGGGAATGTTGGCTGAGATCCACGAAGAGCAGCTGAAAGTGGTTTTGATTGATAACTACGGTTATTCCACTTCGTTCTGTAGCTCAGGGCACTTTCAGTGCAGCAGAGAACAATGAGCCACTTCTTGTTCTCAGCACAGAGGATAGTTTGCAGTGAGGGTACACACAATTCCTTATTAGACTGCGTGACAAAGCCAGAAACATTTGTCTGGAAAAACTTGTCATTTTTCTATTCCTTCTCCATTCTGTTGTATTTTATACATACCTCATAACTTTGTGCTACATTACATTTTGGGTGGGGATGGTGAAGTTAAAGTATAATCTTATTTTAATTATTTTTAGCTCTACAATGCAATAACAAAGGTTTAGCTCTCGTATGCATCTACATACTTTTTAGTGTATCGTATAATTACTGTTCAAAATTCCCAAACTATGAAGTCGTGTTGTGTACGAAAGCAGATATACAGTGTGTACTGTATAATATATGTGTACAGTATATTTACATTGAAATATAGGGAGAGACTTGTAATGTTCAGTCCTCATCAATAGAACTCTGAAACAAATAACATTAAATAATATAAATGAACAGGATTTAATTAGGATGAACAGCTTTTCTTGTAATAATCACTCATTGGCTGCTCAATAAAACAACATTTTAATCTAGATTGTGATTAGCATTTTCCTGGAATTAAAAACTGGAGAATGTGATTTGTTAGTGAAATTATAAAAAACAGGAAGAGTTTTTTTTCCCTAAAGAAATAGCTATTGGAAAATGTAAAGAATGTAAATGTAAAGAATCTCATAGAATGTCTGTAAAATGGTTTCTGTTAGTGCAGCAGAAAGATTTGTACTTTCGTGTCAACAAGCTTATGAGAAACTGACACAACATCACAAATTAAAAAGGAAGGTAATTATTGTAAATGCTCTACTGGTGAAATAGGAAAGCACTTCGAGGCTCAGGTTTTCCTTATATTTATATTTTAATTAATCAGCCACCCTCATCTGTACTTTTCATAATACTAATTTTGTAAATCCATTCTTTAATGAGTTAATTACTTTCTAAATTATTTTACTGCAGTGTTCCTTGCACATTCCATTACCAGGAGCAGGCAGAGATGGTGAAAGAGGAGGGGAAAGTAATTACTCTCTGAAGAATGTTAAATGCTTTCAATTAATCTAGGACCACGAAGAACTGCCTTATCAAGTCCTCGTGGAAATCTGACAAACCAGAGGAAAAAGACAAGAACGTTTACGACTCACTAGCTCTGTTAAAAAATTATGTTTGCTTGTTTCTGTAATACCTTTTGGGGAAAAAAATGTTAATCTACTCCTTGCTTCTTGCAAGAAAAACAATGATCGAGGGATGAGAGCATTTAGCCTAACTCTTCACATTTACCAGCCGTATTATCTGCAAATCTGACTGATTTCACCGATTCTGTAGTAGATACAGAGTACAGAAGTGGTGACAGACAGCAGCCTTGAAAGAGAGTTGATGGTAATCAAAGTGGGGGACAACTCCATGGCAAACAAATGAAAACCACCAACAAACCCCCTCTCCCATCCTTTCTCCACTTACAACTACAACAGCGTCACACACGCTGAAGGAATACATTGCATGAACTGGCTCGAGGGTAGATCACGAGAAACGCCCATCTCCAACATGAGCCAAAATCCCAGAAGTCATTTCCATCAGCGAGATGGTTGTCAGCACACTCACCTGACCGAGATGGCACAGGAAGGCCTCAGGCACCTTTAAACCAGTCTTCGATTGCTTCCCATGGAACACATTCTGTCCCTGGGTTGGACTGGATGTCAAGTCCTGCCGATTCCTGCAAATGCACGCTGTCCCAACACGCTTAGGTCATTTCCTTGCGATCCTGAAATGACCCATGAAAAAGTATGCACTGTGAAGGTGAAATGTTAGTCAGAGAAATCTGAGAAAAACCACAGCAAGCACCCAAACTCTTCGAATCCTTCAACGCAGACCACAGGCATCAATGGGTAAGGCTGTAGAAAGCCTTGACTTCAGTCACACAGGCCAAAGGACATGGGTTGTGTCTGTGCAGCTTGCCATCAGAAAGAGAGGCAGCAGCTATAGTCTATAGTAATGTTGTATGCATCTGGCCTTTGGATCTCACCCTTGAAGTATAGCTATAAGCTATAAGCTAAAAAAGCGGTTCCTATTCCCGTTCCCGGAGACCCACACACATACGCAGGGTTTGGTTCGAGCCCAGCTCTCAGTGGCACAATTGAACTCTTAATTGATTTAGTAACAGGATTGATTTTGACTGTGTTCAGCTCTTGTCGGAAGTTGCCAGTTAACCGCTGAGGCATAAATGTCCGAACTTCTGAGTGGAAAAGATCAAGCAGCTTATTTCAATGAAGACTTCAATGAAGTAATGAAAATGAATGGGATGAAAAGCTGCAGGTCTGTGGAGTTCCAGGACAAGGACTAGGAGCCTCTGCTCTTTGACAGGGCAGAGTCAGGGTACAGCCTTCCTACAAGCCCCATCGTGGACAGAACAGATGGAGGCTGAGAAGGAAGAGGGAGAATAAGAGGCACAGTAACCCCGATTATTTAAAATCTCTTCCTTGCTTTGCAATCAATGCAATCAATGTCTTTGCTTATTAAGTAGCAAATTAATACGAATGATTCCTCCCTTGAGTGCTAATTATCGTTGGTGTGATGCTGGAGATTATTAGCAAAAGTCAGCTGTGAAGTGGATGTCTCCGAGTGTTCAGTGTTTTAATACAGAGAGGTTCCCTGCTCGAGTAACCACTTTCCAGGATAAATCTGTAAAAGTACTTATGTCTGAAAATTGTTAAGTGATGAATTATTTTTTATTTACACGGCAGGGAATGAGTGCTGGCTGTTTGTTATTGTGGTGCTTTACTTGGTTGAATTAATTATTTTTTTTGCAAGAAGAAACAACATTTTAGTTTTGAACAGAGAAGATTATGACAGGACCTGATTCGAGTATTCAAAATCTTCAACAGATTCCGGAGTGAACACCTTAACAGTGAAACATAAAACAGGGGACACAAGAGGAGAGAAAGTGCATTTAAAGCTGAGAACAGGACATTTTACACAAAGGGTTGTGGGAGTGTGGAACAAGCGACCCAGCCATGTGGTTGAAGCTGATTACTTGGCTTCTTTCAGGAAAAGGCTGGATGAGATCCTTGAATCAACGAGCTACATATAGCAATATATATATATAGCAAACAAACTAGAAGAGGCTGAAAGGCTTCTTCCCATTTATGTCTATTCTTATGTACTCGGGAAAGAAATAAGCATTTTCCACATTTTGTTCAGATGATTTTCTCCGGGGCCTGGAAGAGAAAGATTGATTTCCATCCCGCCCTCCTTTTGAGAGCTGAGTTCACAATTTCTCAGCGTCCTTTGTTTTGCAACATGATACATGTTGACACACTTTCCTGAAAGAACCTCTTGTCTTGCATGTAGCCAAGTCAAAGTTACACAGTTACACATGCAATGCTGAGCAGTGGCTAAAACACAGTCTACCCGGGTGCCAAAGATTTTACTGTTTTTCTGACAAAACCAAGCTGTGCAGTAACTCTATGAGTGGCTTTGGATTAAGGAATACAAAAGATGCCCAATGTCCTGTGTTTGAAAACAGGGGAGGAGTTGTGGTAGTGGAGAGTGGTATTACTAATCATACAGTATTAACGACTAAGAGATATATGTTGCAAGCTTACACTAGGAAAAGAAGATGAAAGCGCTCTTCTGTGATTTTAAAGCAAGACTGAATGCAAATGCAAATCTTGGCACTTTCATTTGGATGTCGTTTTGAGAGACGGGGTATTTTAAGATAAATAAACAGTTTGGAATTGCCAATTCGGAATTCTGCTTTTACGTTAAGATAAGTATACGAATTGGTAAAAAAAGGGTAAAATCAGAAAATCGTTTTTTTAACATATCGTAAGCCAAAATGCATTAAACTTTTAAAAGATATAGTACAGAAACCATAAAAAATTGAAGTAGATGGCTTAAAGGCCCTGCAGTGACTGACAGTGAGTTGTTCTTCATATAAGAATGCTGTCATCTCATTATCCAGGCCTGCCTGCCTCCAGCTCTGCTCCAGAGAGGAAGTCGTCCGCTCCTTCTCTTACAGGATGTGTCAGCAGGAAATCAATGCTCTCCAACTGACAGGAGAGGTTTTGAAGTCCTGGAGATCAGCTCATCCTTGTCATGAGCAGGTGCAAGCATCAGCATTTCACTGCTCACGTCTCTTTGAAACACGGGAGTGAAATACGAAAACACATGGCTGCAGTGCCCTGCTAATGACTGACATCAATGATGGTGCCATTTTACAAGGCTTTCACTTTTCATATGGAGCTGAAGGACTTTGAAGCTTCCACAAGACGGGCATTTATTGTAGCCGTGAAGCACACATCTCAGCAAAGCAGATCAGAGAAAAGAAGAGAAGGAAGGCAGAACTGGGGGTTGAAAGTCTTGGCATGAGGCAGGGCTCTCAGCACAGATCACAGCCCCGCAGTTTACCATGTGTGACACAGGGCGAACCACCCGCAGCCAGACACAATAAGCCAGAATGAGCAAAGAGACTACACCAGCATCGACACAGTGCAAGGCCATCGAACAAAATGTTAAGAGATAAACTAGAAGAACATCTTCAGGCTAGTAATATTCATAGGAATGCTCTGCTTGACTGTAAAAAAGAGTATTTAATTCACCTACTATTTATTTTTTAGCAAACTGCTATAACTGCAAGTCAGTCACATGGTATCTTTCGATTTCCAGAAAGCATTTGCTGTTGCTCCACATCAATGTTCGGTCTACAAGAATAATAACCGTTAAGCAATTTCCAGATACTCTGCACCAGTCCACATTAACACAGCAGCGTGGGGTAGTGGTTAGGACCCTGGATTGGGGAGGACAAGGGTTCCTATGCCAGCTGGACTGCAGATGTTGCAATTCACTCAGACTTGGTGGTAAATGCAAATGTTTACTTAACTGACATACCTACTAAAATAAAACAGTACTTTATATTATAAAATAATGCATGGGTCATTAAAACAAATGCATTACAAACTGGATAATGAATAATAAGAGAAAAGAACGCTCAGTAGGCTGAGGCAATTTGTAACAGTACAACAGGGATCTGTTCAGGGCCCAAAGCTCCCTCTGATTTGCAGAAATGATCAAGAAGATTCCAGTACAGTCTGTGAGGCTGTGAAATTAGAGAATCACACAGAGGCAGGTGGGCTGGAAACACATCAAAAGCAGCACAAGCATAAAAAAGACAGCTATACCAGCCAGCATCAGACAGACACCTCACAAATGAAATGTAATGTCAACAAGTACAAAGTACATAGTGAGAAAACATGTTCGAAATGCAAACTGAGGGTTTAGCTGTTCACTCTCCAAGGGTGGTAGCCCCCCCCCTCACTCCTTCTGGGATCCAGAATTTGTTAAATCCCTGAAGCTTTGGGGGGGAGGGGGGTCGAGCAGTGGCCTGAGGAGGACAAAGAGTACGTTAGGGAGTAAGTGCCAGCCATCCTACTTGTTACTAGGGTTTGAAAAACTGTGCACAATGTTGGTCACCACATTTCAAAAGGGACACTGCTGTTCTTAGTGCACATAAGGGCGACAAATCAATGCGTGTAAGGGTGACCGGGTTAATTGAGTGGAAATGTTTTTTTCTGTTTGAGAACCGGAGGCAATTCTTTATACAAGGAGTTATGGGAGCAGGGAGCAATCTACAAGTATCAACAGCACGGGCACCGCCCTGGAACCTGAGCTGATGTGGTCTGAAGATAAGCAGGGCTGAGCCCAGAACGGACCAGGACCGAGAACTTCAAGTGAAACTAGGCTGCTGTAGTGGAACAGCAGGTGGTACTTGTCCCTCTGGACCAGGATGGCAAGTTGACCCACCTAAAGGTCTTTCACATATCTGCGTGTGCAGAATTAAATATGGCCCATGCAGTCCCCTCTTATTGTACTTCACTGACACTGTTGATAAGAGAAGCCTTGTTAACTCCAGTGTCCAGTGTCCTGGGATCGTTCCCCCTTAATCTAATACATGAAGAGACTTTCCTCCTCTCCTCTCATCAGCTGTGCAGTGAGGCTGCCGGTGAATCACAGCTGCCACCCTAATATATATACGACTTATTATTGTTATCATCATGTCATTTTGCCAAACCGCTTTATACCATACAGTGTCGCGGGAGGCTGGGGCCTACCCAGCAAGCAGTGAGCTCAAGGCAGGGTACACCATGGACGGGGCGCCAGTCCATCGCAGGGCAAGTGCAAGCCAATCATACATGGGGACAATTTGGAGGCCACGGTAATGGCCGAGGTGGTGGTGGGGGAATTTGGCCCGGACATCGGGATAACTCCCGACTCTTATCGAGGAATGCCTACAGATCTTTAATGACCACTGAGAGTCAGGACCTCGGATTAACATCTCATCCGAAAGACGGCGCCCACTACAGTATAGTGTCCCCAACACTACACTGGGGCATTAGGACCCACACCGACTGCAGGGTGGGCGCCCTCCGCTGGTTCCACGAACACCACTTCCAGCAACAACCATAGCTTCCCAGGAGGTCTCCCATCCGGGTACTGTCCAGGCTCAACCCTGCTGGGCCTCAGTAGGTAGACAGCTGAGAGCTGCAGGGTGATATGGCTGCTGGAGGCGGCTGTTGCTGCTGGTATTATTATTATTATTATTATTATTATTATTATTATTATTATTATTATTATTATTATTATTATTATTATTATTATTACTCACAAACAAGATTTCTAAAATCTAGTCTCATTTTTATGGACATGAAATGGAATTGTAACAAAAAATATAAAAAATTCCGGAGAAAAGCTGGATCCTAAGCTCGCACATTTTCACTCGCCTAAACATATCTGTTCTGCACCCAGGACTTCCTTCAGTGTATCCCTCTCACAATTATAAGGATCTAACCCAACTACTGAAACCGCAGTAAACATGGTGCTCATAATTCCCAGGACAGATCTGGCCAGACTGGAGGATATTATAGAAAAAGGGATGTACAGTATGGGCAGTACATCTATACACCACGGCTAACAGGTAAACCTTCTGAATTCACTTCTTGGAAGAGATACTGGCCTTTAGTGGTATTCATTTACTCATCACTATGGTAATAAAAGCAGAAGACTGGCTCTTGCACTAACCTCACCCTCATGATTTTTCCGAATCTGGCACACAAGCAGATGCCAGTGTAAGAACAGCATGAAACCAGTCAAGGGAGGCTGGAGCAGGTTTTTGTTGTAGTTCTGATGTGTCATAAACCCAGATAAAAATTTCAAATTTCTTCCCACTCACTTGCCGACCACAGATTCGAAAGCCCAGCACCTGATTTGGCAGTTTTGCCAGTAAGAGGCTTTGGAAACCTGCCAGAAAGCTGGGGTTTCTGGAACGTTGCGTGGGGCGAAGCCTCTGGCTGAATTCGGGCCGTAGTCCAGCGCGTGAGTCTGCTGGAAAAGAAGCAGCAGGAGGAAGAAAGCACCTGTGATTAAGCCTCCCTGGGATCTATGGAGATAAGTTGATGTTTTTTGGAAGGCTCTGCTGCGTGATTTTTGTTGTATACATTCTGATCTACTGAAACACAGAGACTCGCTGTCCATTAAAGCAAAAAGAGAAAACATTTTAATTTTTTCTTTGGCGTTGTTTAATTTTCTTTGCTGCTGAAGTGCACAAACATATATTAGTAGTAATACATTATGTTCTACTCTTGGGAGCCAAAACAATTGTTTGACATTGCCATACCAGGAAATATCCGAACTTTCACACACTGTCTCTGGCAGTGTTTTTTACTGTGACAGGGATTCCGGCCAGTGACGTGGTTCCACACCTCAGCCAGGGCTGGGAATATGATCACTTCCATGGAGCCCTGAGTACTGTAACATGGGGTCCCCGGTCTCGTTGCGGTCTCCCTGTGTCTCAGCTCTTCCAAGTCTCTTTAAAGCACCAGCAGCTGAAGAGCGGGAAGAAGCTGTAAGACTGGTCCAGTTAAGCCAGCAATGAACCGATTGTAAGGGCGGCATGATGGCGCAGTGGTCAGCATTGCTGCCTTGCAGCGCTGGGGGCCCTGGGCTCAGTTCCTGGAGTGCTGTCTGTGTGGAGTTTGCATGTTCTCCCTGGGCTTACATACATTTCCTCTGGGTGCTCTGGTTTCCTAACACATGCTGGTTGGTTAATTGGCTTCTGGGAAAAATGGTGCTGGTGTTACATTGTGACTGTGTCCTGTGATGGACTGATTTTGCTTGCTGGGACAGGCTCCGGCTCCCTCGCGGTCCTGTATTGAATAAAGTGGTTAGAAGATGGATGGATGAAGTGATTCAAGTCGTTACGAGCCCAGCTGGACTGAAAATATTCACACACAACCAACACTCCAGGACCAGGACAGGAGACCACTGCTGTGACCACTCCAGGATATTCCCAGGTGAACAGTGGACGCTGTTCAAATGCTAAAACTGTTTTAACTTTATTGAAAAGAAAAATACTTATCTCTCTATAATTTCACAACTCTGCTTCATGGAAGTGAATGCTCAAAAGTAAAAAAGATACAAATGAAGTAGGAAAAAGGTCCAAATGTGGACTGAATTGACGAATATGGAACACACACAAAGTCCCTGATCACATCTGCTAAGACTGGCATTTTCTCTCTAATTCAATCAAAGAATAAACAAGTACATTTTATTTTTGTTTTCCTAGCTGTTGTTTCCAAGGAGATGGCTGTTGTCTCAAATGATCCACTTGCAGCTGACGAGTTCAATTACAGAAATGCAGTTAAAGGTTTGACAAAGCTTTGATTAGATGATTTGTTAGAAGAAAAATGAGGAGAGTCTCAAATGTGAAATCGCATTTGCAAACGGGAACATAACTCTTGTTTCTATCATTCTAAATAGGGGTCTATGTTACATTTCCATAAAGATGGTGATGCACTCCAGCAGTGAAGGCTGTAGGCCTAGCACTGTTGTAAATTGTGCACATAGTTTTACACACAGGTAATTAAGAAGCCATCAGACAGTTTGTCTAGTCACATCAGGGACAGCTTTGATGGTGCTGTCAAAACCTGTTGATTCTTAGACTATTTCCTTCTTGCCCTGGGGTGTTCTCGAGAGGTAGGAGTGGAGAACAGACTTGTTGAATACAGTGCACGTCTACCTAGAGAATGTGGCTTCAACAGAATGCCACAATACAGGTTGGGTGTATAGAGGCCTAGCCTGTTGATTGACATGAAGCGTAGTTAGAATTTTAACCTCCTGTCTGCTGTCTATGTGCACATTTGCAAGGTGAGAAAGTCTTTGTACCTGTAGCTGACATCACAGCTGAAAATAATGTGCACAAGGGTTAAAAAATGCTGGAAACAGTTGTCTTAATGTTGTTTTCAAAGATGGTGTGAAATCAAAAATAATTCTTAGTTATGGCCATTAAGACTCATTAATAAAAAAACAACGTTTCTGCCATGTATTTTTCTCTTGCGTCTAAGATAAGCGTTCTGGTATAAAGTCTTCATTTCAGATCAGGTGTGGCCAACCCTGGTCCTGGAGAAGCACATTCCTGCAGGTGTTAAAGGTCATCCTTTAATCACCAATTTGAGCCGACATCAGCCACCAGTGAGCCTTCAACAATTTAGAAAGATGATTCATTCAGTTCCACCAGGAATGACCAGCTGTGGACCTTCAGAGCAGCCAGGTTCTGGGTTTTACATTTCAACTCTAAACAACTTAATTGAACAAAACACCTGCTTAAGTAGTCAAAATGAAATGAGTACTTAGAAATCAAAGATTTACTAGGCTTGAGGCTCTTCAAGACCAGCACTAACCCTGCCTGGTCTTGACCCCCAGTATTACTGTATAACAACTAATACCATCAGATGTATAATTTAGGAAGTCCAAAAAATAAAAAATACGTTATTGGACAAAAAAATTGCAAACTAATTGTAAATACTGCAAATCCTGATGCTGGCAAATGTTATCTAAAACCACACAATTCATCAGTAGCACTTTGTATGTTAAAATGATGGTTTATGTTAAAAATATTATTTTTCTGGTTTGGTAAACAGGTCTGCATTTGTAATTCTGAGCCATTAGAACAAGGCAGATGCATTGCAAATGTGTTTGCACTGAACACGCAGTAAAGAAGCGTACTCCATTCTTTTGCATTCAACTCCATTCCTGTTTCATTGCCACTCCTCAAGGCTCTCCACTCTTCGAACTACATCTCAGCCTGTTGCTTATTTTATTTCCTTTAGGCACAAGAGTGGATTATACTGTGTGATTGAGTGTTTAAATTGATGTGTGTTCATTTGTGTTCAAAGAATTGAACATAAACAGCTTTTAATTCTTTATTTTAAGCACTCAGGAGTTCTGGAACTCATTGTTGATTGAAGTAACATCACTTGGCATTAGATCAGTCTTTACAGTGAGCAAGAAACATTACTCACTCCCATGTAAGGGAAAGCAGAGAACAAGCGATTAATAGTGTCTACATTAGTGCTGGTTACAGCTCAGTACAAAGCACCCATGTTGATGAGTGTTACTAAGCTCAGATAATGAACTGAGACACGGGTAGTGTTAGTATAGTAGTACACTTGTTTGACTTATACACATGAACCAAAACATGAAATATGCATTCCTAACCTAATACAGTTCATTTGTATCTCATTAAACAAAAAAGAAAAATTGTCTTGAATATTTCTAGGACTGGGTCTGAACAATGACATGTACAATTTAGGTAATCCAATACACACATACAAACATAACATAACAACACATAAAGACATTTACAGATTATGAACAGAAGGCTAAGACAGTATTGTGTTTGGCCAAATATAATTAGTAAATTCAAGAAAGATTATCCCCTTTAAATTCCAAGTATTCAAAACCTTTGATGAAAAGTACGTCTGTAACACAAACACAACCCATTAGAAACACATCATTTCCGTCATTTGTCTTTTTCAGCCTTTAGCATGTCGGCCAATATGCAGGTCATATTCAGTCATTTTAGATTCCAATTTATGGCACAATGTTGGCAAAACATTAAATAATAAGTAACATTAATAATTCCATCCATCCATTTTCTGCTTCATCCAATACAGGGTCACAGGGGAGCCAGAGACTCTAAGGCAGGATAGCAGGCAAACACACATTCACATCTTTGGATTAGTGGAGGAAAGTTGAGCATAGAAAGGAAACACTCAAGCATACAGGGAGAACATGCAAACTCCACACTGATAGCACCTCAGGAATTGAGGCCAGTGCTCTGGTGCTGTAAGGCAGCATAGCTACCCACTGAGCCACCCCTTCAGTCTACTTTTACAGCTTCGTTAATGCGATAATGTAACAATCAGCTTGAAGAAGAGGGCATCCCGCCCTATCCGAGAGCTGTCTTGCAGGCCTCCCAACACCAGCCGAGCAGCGGTGATTTCAGTGTTTATGTTGACAGAACCGGAAATCAAACCTTTGACGGAAGATAGAAAACTCAGGCTGAATTTTGACCCAACGCATTGGGAATGTCACAGAGTAAAGGCACTATCTCTGCCCGTTTGAAGCTGAAATATTGATACATGCTTCTATTTCAGCCTTACTTACTCAGGTACCCCTTCTTAGGTACTTATAAAGTGCTAAAGAGGCTCCGGTCTGCTTCAGAATCCGGTAGATTTTGTGTTTAATTAATCCTCTGCATTAGCACCTATGGTAACTCCTCTCCTCGTTAAATTACACCCATCCCTTGAAAAGAGGGTGAGCGGGCCTCCTCTCGTTACGAAGCTCTGGAACTCTATCCCCAAGCACATCAGAGGGTCCCCCGGCCTGAGCATTCTCACATCCGAAACCTTCTTCTTCTGAGAAGTGTTTATTTAATTGGTGTCTGTGTCTGCTTCTAACATCTTGAGCTATGGTTCTACAACTCTACAACAAAAGTGTCTTTCTTTGGGTCAGTTGTGTTTTTCTCCTATCTCTGTTTTTATCTTTTGTTTTCACTTTTCCTGTCAAGCGCTTTGAGGATATAGTTTTAAAGATTCTACCTAAAGCTTCTGAAGCTGTGGTAGCTCAGATGGCAAGGGCATCTAGCTCCTGACTAGAAGGTCTGGGGGTCAATCCCAGGTAGGGGCATGTGATGTAGCTTGCTCCAATTCCTTCCAGATGGCTCCCAGCTCCACTCAGCCTGCTTTCCAAATGAGTACTGGGGGTTAATCCTTCTGGGGGTAATAGGCTGGCTGGAGCGTGATGCTGACCACATCACCTCCACCTCCAGTGTTGGATGGTTGAGGAAAAATGGTGCCCTTTCCCCCCATTCCCCATGGGCCTTTATGGCCTGAAAAGGGCCCTAACTACTACATGAAGTTTCTTCTTCTTCTTATGTCAGTTATTAGGTCAGACCGTGGGCTGTGTCAGTGGCCGACTGTGACCAGGATTCAGATTCCCGAAGGGAGGAGAAGACAGTCAAACAGGTAGAGTTCAGCCCACACACTTCTAGTGGGTCTGAATGAGACACTGTTATTTAAGGCGAGTAACCAGGCCAAGTCTGTTCTCTGAGTAGCCTATTTTGAAGCATTTTCTAAATTTGTTGTCTTTGAAAACCAAAAGACCGGGCAAGGAAGCACAGATGAAATTCAGGAGGTATGAAGGAATAAAGCCTGTGCCTGGGGCCAAATGTTGTCTCTGTGGTTTAGCAGGGCGCGATCAGAGACATGTCGACAGAGCAGGACCTATTGGCACAGAGAATGGGAACTTTGTTCTGGGCTCCAAGTTTACACTGAGGTTAGATGTGTGGCGACGGTTCGACCTGTTGACTTAAGGAATGGTTACTGTACACAGGAGCTGAAACCCCTCCTGTTTGAATAAAGAAAAACAGCAGAGCTTGTTGATAGTGCTGGTGCTCTGTAGGCATGTCAGATGCTTAACAAAGAACAGAACATCCAGGGGAATAAGCGCTGGCGATCACTGGCGCCACCTTCTCTTATCTGTGCAGTTGTCTGAATCCACATCGTGCCAGTCAGCATGGATTCAGGATCAAGGACGAGGGCCAGATATAATACACCTCTTATTTAAACATCAGTGCAGCAAGTAAACCTTCCACATTAAGTGAAACAACCTCAGCAAACCATGCAGAATTACAGATGTTGCTGCTTGTTTGTGACCAGCATGTGGCAGTGATCCAGATGGGACAGAATTAATACAGACAGACTTACCATTAACAGGATGCCCTTATCTAATGTATTTGCTTGTCACAGCTCCCATTGGTGACATTATGGACCACTGTGAAGAATGACATGTTCAGCTGCTGCTGTATAATCCAGGCATTGCAGTTTACAGTTGGCACAGATATGAATACAGGAATGAGAGTAATTGCTCTGTATACACATACATATGGACTGCAACTGATCCACAACATACAACACATGACATCACGAGCAATGTATTCCCTGCTGCCTCGGATTTTCTTCCTTCACGTGTGTTTCTCTTAAAGAAAGACACAGAGCTCTAGGGGTTCAAATCCAAGTCCCCTCCTATGGTGCTGTATTTGAATTAACAGGGTTCAGACCTTTTTAAAAAAAGTTTGATAAGAGGTCTGCTTCTTCCATCAAGAAAAACCAGACTGCCAGCGCTGTGCACTTGCAGCATGTAAAATCAAAAAACCAAATGTTCTGAAATTCAAGAAATGACATAACAACAAGTTTTGAAAGAGCCTCTGAAAGTGCTTTAAAGTCAATTTTGTGGGCACAATTAACAGTTTAGTAAAAGCGTTTTGTGTATCTGTATATAAAACCCAAACTCTCTTTTCTATCTTTACATGACTTTGTGAAGTACCTGAAGATAGTACTCATCATGAACCTGAGCTCTGCACAGTAAAAGATCAATTGATTTTTATACTTCCTTGCCTCAACAAGAGTCTTAAATTTGCATGTTAGCCCTACATAGGGATATAACAATAAATGTGGGTATTTTCTTCCAGTCCCACTCTCTTTGAACCCATGATTAACCAAATAAGAAGATTAATTGATGAATTGTTCATGATAAAGTGACTATTTTTACTGCTTTGCAGCTCTTAAAAATCTTGGTAATGGACTTTCAGTTATTGCATATAATTAGCCATTTGAAATCTTCAAATTCAAGTCTTTAAATAGTAAAAATAAACCCGATAGTTCGATTAGGGATGTGCGGACCTCTGGGAAGAGGACTGGGAACCCCGTGGCTAAGAGACCTGACCCAGATGGTAACCAATTGAACACCACAGAAGGCACACAAGTAACAGAAGACCCCCAGGTGGGCTGGAGGTGATCAGAGTTGGTTCAGCCTTCTTCTGTGTTTCAGGATAAAGAGACCCGGGCGCCAGGGAGGAGGATAAACAGCACAAGTGGCAGCAGAGTGAGGAACAGGAACAACAGAAAAAAGAAAACAAGTGGTCTAAGAGAGCAGTAGGTTCAGACAAGATGGCAGCTTTTGTTGGAACCACATTTCCCAGAAGGCAGTTGGTAGAAGACAATTGATTCAGTGATGACAAAAAAAACAGGAAGTAGAGACTTCCAGTGGCCAAGTTCTGCTACCTAAGAGAAGAGCAGAGCCTCTGAGATGCTGCACATCAGAGGGAGATGGGAGTAAGGAAGCATCCAAACTACTGATCTACCAACGAGCTCATGGATATGACAGTATGTTTGGAAACACATTCTTGGATTAAGTGAGTCATGTTTTCATGGGGGAGACTGATTTTGTCGGCTGGTGCTGGACTGGTTTTGAGCTTATTTACAGAGAAGGAACAAAATGAACTTTGGAGGGTTTTTTTAGACGTCATATTCATGATCTGTTTTAAAGTCTATTTCTGCTCCATTAATGATTTTTTCTTTCTACTTTGTGTTTCATTTTATCCCACACCTTGTTGATAGTGACACAACATCAGATGATTTTAGAAAGTATGAAACAGGGAGCTGTTTGAAGTATGAATCCCTGTAGCTTCTGTAGATTGCGGAATGTTGTACCATTGTCCCTTATCAACCTCCTCTCCTACACATGAAAGCAGAGAGAAAAGGCTTTGGGAACACAATGATACTGTCGGCCTCTTCATCGCAGTGGTCTATACTGGTGGCTCTGGGTGATTGTGAAAGAGGCTGTGTTTGCTCTGTACTGCCTGTACATCTCTGGTGGTATTATTATTGATTATTACTGTTATGTGTTCAATAATCATAATCTATTATTTTTAGAGATGACAGTATAAGACTCTCTCTCTGATGTTGTAAGGCACCTGTATACCTCCTTCATGTTGTGCATGGGAAGTCTGATGGGAGGTAATGTAGATAATGACTTCAAAACATGGTGACTCCTACAGAGACAGAGTAAGAACACATTGCGTGTATTCCACACACACACACAAGAACAAAAATGTTGTCGATAATCAGAAACCCAGAGTTTCATAAGGATCTTTTCTATTTCTGTGTTACTTGTCAGGTAAATTCAGAAATAAAGAAATACCTCTTATTTATTTAGGAAAGACCATAGATTTCACAAGTATTCTCAATGTTTGACATCACCAGAGTTACTATAATTAGAAAAACAACATCTGGGGTGCCGTTCCAGCTGTAGGAACTGGGAAGGCAATTCTTTGGGGGAGGAGGTGGTGAAAAAAAAGCAAATAGCAGTACAAGAGCTTAGTAAAACCATTCAAAAACCTCTTTGCATGAGGCTTGTAGGTTTTTTTTTCTTCTGGATATTGTTTTCATGCGGGTTTTGGGGTGTAAATTGTTTCCAGCTACTGGTTAGAAGTTCCCAGGCAGGTTATGAACCTTGTTTTATAGTCAATCGGGTTGTAGGAGTCTGTTCCTATTTAGATTTATTCCAAATGGAAAATGCGCCCAGAAATCTCCTTCTTTATTACATTTTTTTTCCCACGACGCCTTTAAATCAAACCTAGATGGACCTGAAGGTTCATAATCCAGCCCTGTGGAACTGTAATGGGAAACAGACTGGATTTAATGAAGTCCGCTGATTTGGCCCTATAGCTATTTTTCAATTGTCTGTAATGCGAGGTTCCCTCAAGGCCTATAAAGCTACAGAAGGTGAAGTGAAATTGAGGGAATGCCATTGCGAAACCTAAAAGCAATTGTCTTCCAGAACAAATATCACAGGCTGGTAAGCTGAGACCACACAGGACTGCCGGGAGGCTGTTGTCTTATCATTTATAAATTCTGCATTAAACGTCTTATGTGGTATCCAGTCTTGAAAGCAAGATTCCTTCTTTTTTTTTTTGAAGCAAAGAGCAGTGAGATCCCTTGAGATTGTGAGCTGTGAAAAGGCGGAAGGAGGGGAAATGAAATTCAGCTGGACATGATCTTCACAGGGCAAAGCAGCTCAGATGAGGATTTATGCCTATAGAGGAAGCAGCAGAGTATTTCAGTAGGTACCTCTGATTATAACAACACCTGATACTTCATGCACATTCTTTAACAATACACAATAGCTCCTTAGATAGCTTAAAAGTCTTAAGAAGCAGTCACTTTAAATCGATCTGATGGCACAAACATTCTCTCTCTATGTTTTATGGAAAAACTCTTTTTAACTAAGCAAAGTTAACTATTAACTCAGGTGGGTAGCTGCGTCAGCATGCGTAGGCTGCAAAGGAACAAGTAATAGGTTTATTCCATGCTGAAAAAAAGAAGAAAGAGAACACAACGTTTCGGCCGTGGAGCCTTCTTCAGGTGTGAGATACTTCACACTTCAGATGTTAACTATTAACGTCTGACAGTTCACATGGTGCAGAACATCTGTTTTTGGCTGCACTTTTCAATATTTTCTGAATTGCCTGAAGGAAGCTCTAGGGCTGTGCTTTCTAATATAGCAAAACATCAGGGTCATTCCATGTTCACATATACAGTACATTGAATGGAGTTTTGAATGAATTATCTACTTTCCACTGTTTCCACAGCAGTAGAACAACCCCAAAATTTAAGCACACATTTCTGTGTTTTTCTTAAGATACCATTTTGAGTTTTTCCACTTGGTTTTCTTTTCTAAACACAACCATATTGATGCCTCTGGAATTTGAGACTTAGCACATTTTATTTTTTTATCCTTTAATCTTTAAGGGTCATTGCCCATTCATAGGTTTTATTAACATTCTTTTCTAATCAGAAAAAAAGGTTTTCAAAATGCATAACTTCCCATCATATCAGCTTTCCAAAGTCTTATCCTTTGTTGTGTTCTTGTAATGCAAAGAGTTGTGGGAGTATGGAACAAGTTAACTGGCCATGTTGTTGAAGCTGGTACACTGTTTCTTTTCAGAACTAGCTGATACCCAGGATCAATTTGCTACTAACTACAAGACAGGATAGAGAGAGGCCATTGACCTAATAGCCTCCTCTCATTTTAACCTTTCTTATGTTCTTATGTTAAGTTCTCATGCTTTGATGGACCTGGTAGGATTTTGTATGCATTTTGCAACAACAGCAAGTTGAATTAGTTATAAAACAAATTTTATATGAAATCAGCCACTTTACAATTTACAGAACTACCATTTTTATCCTTTTGTTGAGAGTGGTCTGCCCTCCGTAACACTTATTTGGGGATATTCAGTATGTATATTACAAGGATTTAAAGGACAATTTGGGATTTATTTTAACTAATAGTTCAATCCAGAAAGACAACAGTACACACGAATATAATACAGTTTATTTCCAGTAACCCTGCCTGAGGAAGAGAGAATAGTGATATGAAAAGCAATATGAGAAGAGAAGAAAAGAAACACAACATTTCAGCTGTGGAGCCTTCTTCAGGTGTCACTACATTTCGGCTGTGGAGCCTTTTTTTCGGGTGTCACGCCCGAAGAAGGCCCCACAGCAAAAACATTGTGTTTCTTTTCTTCTCTTTTCAGCAGGCAATAAACCTTTACTTGTTCCTTTGCAGCCTATGCATGTTGACACAGCTAACTACTTGAACTACAGTACTTGAAAAGTAATATGCTGAATAGTTTTAAACAGGGTGACCCTCTGCTCAAGAAATATAGTACACTCACCACATGGCAGCTCTCAGTGGGGAGGAGAACAGGGTGATGAAGCCTGTTCAGAGATGGGGGTTATTAGGAGGCCATGATTGGTAAAGGCCAGGGGGAAATTTTGGCCAGGACGCTGGAGTAACACCCCTACTCTTTCCAAGAAACGGTCTGGGAATTTTAATGACCTCGGAGAGTCCGGACCTCGGTTTATCTATTTGGATAATTTGAATTATCCAGTTGGATATCTATGTTCCACATACTCTTTCCTTACTTTTCAAGGCTTTAATATTTTCTATATTCTTTTATCCCTTCAAATTTTGTTTTTTAATTGAAAAAGCAATCCATACAGCTGCCTTCCTCTGCTTATGTCCCACACATAGGCTGGTAAAATTGGGGAGAGATGGATATTTCCCACTTTAAAGCTTTTTACACGTCTTAGCTTACATTTTCCTTTATTTGCTTCACAGGTTCACACACACTGTGTGTGACAGAATGCTGTACGTGTACAATTTTTAACATAACTGTGTTTCATCGATAAAACCCAAGCCGGACTTTGCTGACTGTTAATATAAAAAACCTCAGTAATGTTAAAGACAAAATTATCTGCCCTCTATTAATAATGCCATCAGTCTAATGAAGGCCAAAGGCTTTTTTTTATCTAAGCGGGATGGTGAATATTTTTATATTTGTCAATATGCTTACTCCCTGCGGTTTCTGTCAGTATGAATGATGCTCGGCAGATGTCAGCCAGCACTTTGCAGGATGTAGGATGCTGGAGGGGACACAGATATTTCTTTCAACTGTGGTCTGAGAAGGTGATTGAGAGAAACATGAGGTGATTTGTCTTTTAATTGTTCTAGAACCTATTATGCAAATGCACTGATTTTGCTGCCCCTGTGAAATGACTCTGATGTTTACATAAACTGAACTTTCCTTTTCACCTTTGTATTCAATTTGCTATTTTACAATGTGGTGAAAAATTAAGTAAATCCCTTAAGAGTTCATGGTTTTACATATAAAGACGTATTTCACCTCCACCTAGTCCTCACCAAGTTCTAACAGTAGATAAAACGAACTTCCCTTGACCAATAACAAACAAAAATTCTATGTTGTCAGTATAGATTTAAGTAAAAACTGCTTCCTCACCTTGCTTCAGAGGAATGCGCAACACTAATTTACTTCCCCTCTTTACATCCTCCCAGTCAGCTTCATTAAGCCTTTCCAGTATGAGCAGCAGAAACAGCAGCACTCCTCCAACAAGCTGCATGGCAGATTGAAAGTTATCCTTTGGCAATGACTTCTATAAGGACTTCTTCATTACGATCACTGAAACATATCATAATAGTGAAATCAGTGAAACCACAGGTAGGACACAGGTGGAAACTATGTGGAAGTGTAGTTAAAAGTAAGAATAGGAGGCACTTCTTTACCTAAAGGTTTGTGGGAGTATTGGACAAGCTACCACAGCATTGTGGTTATACCCTTAACTTTGACTTCCTTCAGGAAATCACTTAGATGAGATCCTTGGATCAATTAACTACTAACCACATCAGCTAGATGGGCTGAATGACCTGCTCTCATCAGTAACCTTTCTCAGGATCCTAAGTTCTAAGTTTTAGAAGCTATGACATTCGGTATAGCACTTCACAGATTTACCCGATAGTTTTCTGATCTTAAAGGTCCTCTCCTTTTAAAAGATATTTCTTTTCACATCAAACCATTTTGTACTACAGAGAATGCCTTTAATTTTACATTTCCCAAATTTTATACGTGTTTGCTTTTTTATATATTTTAATATATCAAAGCCACCATCCAAATCAGTTTGCTTTCACTTGTGGAAAAAAGTTGCTCCTACGTCTGTCACTGAGGTCCTAACTCGATCTGATTTGCGTTCAAACCAAGGTTTTCAAAAAGGTACAGATTTAAACTGCTGTGTAAATTATTTAAATAATTTGTTATAAATTCTGACTCTTTAGCCTTTTCAGATGATCTCAAAGCCATGGAATTCAATCTTAACAAAGCAAAAACAGTGGAGACAGACTAAATTCATAGATTTAATAGATTTGACAAGATGTTGAAATCATTGTTATTTTCCACTGCTGACAGATTATCTTCACCAGGGAGAGGTCTCTTGTTTTCTCAGAGTCAGGATCTCGTCGACTGTTCCACTAATAAAACAGCAGCAGTCTCACATGCTCACTCACACTCTAGAGGAGCTCAATTACACTGTTTCACCCCTTTCACTGTTTGCTCCTGCCACGATAGCTGTCTGAATTTTCCTCTCCCTGAAGACCACCTTTTGCTCTTTGGATCCTCTCCCATCTTCTCAAGTGTAATTTTAGCCTTCCCCCCCCCCCCCCTTCTACTACATATAATACATTTGTCACCACCTCCAGACTGTTTCAAAATTGCTGTGAATACTCCTCTTAAAAAAAATCTAATTTAATTTCTAATACGTAGAATATGCAAATTACTGCCCTATTTCTCATCTTCCCTTCCTTTCAAAGATCTTGGAGAAACCACTCAATTACAATCTCGTTTGTCTCCAAATGACCTCTATGAGCAGTTTCAGTCTGGTTTGCGACTGTCACACTACAGAGACAGCCCTGGCCTTGGTTTCAAATGACCTATTAAACTTGGACTTTGGCTGTTGTTTTCTATGGATCCTATTAGATCTAACAGCTGTTCTACACTGTGGACCATCAGATCCTACTCGATTGCCTTAAATCCTGTACATGTGTGACCAGACCAGCTTTGAAATGGTTCCAGTCTTATTTGTCAAACCTGGAACAGTCTGTTGCCCCGTAGTCCCCCTCTATTCAGGTGTCCCCCTAAGCTCTCTCCTTGGATCTCCCATTAGGCAATTGTTTTTGACAACAAGGGTTTCTGCTTTCATTTTTATGATGACGACATTCAGCTTCACACCTCTAGCTCCCCTATTCCTCCGTGTGACATACCGATTCTGTGAAACCTTGTGAGCGAAATTCGGACCTGAGACCAGAGCCCAGATTTCTTCTATTTAAACATGGCAAACACTGAGGTGATATGCCTACTGCCAGGGAAGATGCATCTTTTTTATTAAGGTCCCTATAAATAGGAAACAGTGGCCTCAAATATTGCTCTTCTATGAGAAATGTGGGAGTCTTCTTTGATCCAGAGCTTTGTTTTGATTAACTAATAAACACCATCTATAAAGTCTCTTACTTTCACCTCAGAAACATTGCCCGCATTCTGTCTTTTCCTGATTACACTGTTGCAGAAGCCCTGATTCTTGCCTTCATCACATCCTGACTGGATTACCGTAATAGCCTTTGCAGTGGTCTCCCTACTCCTTCCCTAAACAGACATCAAGATGGTCCAAAACTCAACTTGCTGCTCGACTTCTAATGCATTCAAGGCTCTGTGGCCACCTCACCCCAACTCTGACACGTCATCACTGGCTCCCCATTACCCAGCACAGTCAGCTCTAAATTCCACTTCTGACTTCTAATGCCTACACACCAAGTCCCCTCAGTCCTTAGCATGTGCCATACTCCCTCTGTGCCAAGCAGGGCTTTGCACTCTGTTAAAGCACATCTTTTAGTACCTTCTGATAGGTCCTAGCTGCTCACCCACTTTGCTCCACAGCTCTGGAGCCCACTCCCTGCCACTCTGAGGAATGTAAACTCCTCCACAGTTTTTAAATCTAGACTCAGGGCATACAGTATCTGTTTGTACAGGCTTTCAATTCCTGCCTGCCTGTTTTTCTTTTCCCACATTTGTATCTCTGTCTTTTACCTGTATTTCATTCTAATAATTATTATTTTGTTGTTTTGATCTTATTTTTCTCATTTTTGTGTGTGTGTTTTTTTTTTTGTTTTTACCCTGTAAAGTACCCCAAACACCATTGCTATACACAGGCACTGAAATAAATTCCCTGCAACACCACTAAGAATGTTAAACTTATTTCATGACTTCTAATGGTAACTTAGTGACTTGTGAATTGCCAGATTAATGTGTCTCTAAACACTAAGGGAAAATACCATCATATCACAACAACAATGAATAAGACATGGAAAACTTTAGAAAGAAACATGATGAACAAGAAAAAACGTTTGTACAGTACATTTAGTGTAGCACAGGCCGAGCAGCCATTAAAAAAAGATATACTGTACCACTGTGAAGAATGACCAAAACCTAAAAGTGGCAAATAAAATCTCTTCACAAAAACCAAAACAAATGTTAAATGATAATCAGCAAAGATTTCATTGCTATCAAGGTACCATGTCTTAAATAAACTAATAGTAACAATGGCAAAAACCTTTATTTATAAAGCACCTTTCCAAACCCAAGGACGCTGTACATCGTGAATCAACAAAAAGAAAAAAAAAGTACAATAAAAGTAAATGAAGAAAAAAAAACAAGAGCACACAGGTTTTTACAGATTGACTGTAGGTAATCAGACGTGGATCTTGGTAAAGAGGTAGGTTTTAAGTTTAGATATGAAGAGAGTTAAAGAAGCTGTCTCTTGTTCTGAGGAAGGTCATTGCACAACATTGGAGCAGAGCCAGAAAAGGCACGGTCACCAGAAGTCTGTGATTTAGTCCTGGGGACGGTGAGTAGAGACTGAGCAGAGCCTACGGGGGGCAGGGGATGAGTTCAGAGATGTATGATGGAGCCAGATTGTTTAGAGCCCTGAAAGTCAGCAACAAGAACTTATATTAAATACATGACTTTATAGGCAATCAGTGTAGAGACTTTAGTGTAGGAGTGGTATGCTGCCAGGGTTGGTGTGAGGAATAGTCCAGCTGCAGAGTTTTGAACATATTACAACTTGCTGAGAAGAGAGCCCATAGAGTAAAGAATTGGAGTCAAATCAAGCCTTGATGTTATAAAAGTGTGGATCAAGCACTCAACATCGGACTTTGCTACAAATTGCCTAACGTCGGCTATATTTTTTAAGGTGAAAGAAAGATGTCTTAATCAAATTTTTCACATGTGGCTCGAAAGACAGGAGAGGATTGAGTGTGACTCCCAGACTCCTGACTATGGCTGACGTGTGAATGGGGAAGCCATCAACATTCACTGTGAAACCCTCAGGTTTATCCAGCTGAGGTTTGCTGCCCACCAGTATAATTTCTGTTTTGCCACTGTTTGGCTTCAGGGAATTTGATGTCGACCAGAGTTTGATGTCACACAAACAAGAGATAAGTGACGGAGGGGGGAGAAGTTTTAACATAAATCTGAGTATCATCTCCATAACAGTGAAACTGAAGCCCATGTTTGCTTTTAATTTGGCTGGGGAAAAAAAAACTAATAAATATTTGCAAGCAATGAAAAAACAATGACTGTGGCAAGTTACAGTTCTGTGCCACATAAAATGATGTGTGCTTGCACCAGAATGTACGACCTCCAAGGCAGTGGTGGTGCTCAATCAGGGAAATGCTGTCTGATCAATGAAGCCCTCCTGCCTTCTGTCACGGCCTCCCAAGCCTGTCGCCCTCTGTTTCCCCTCTGTTCCCTCTCCTGCACAAAGTAGTGATCGGCAATCTGTGGGGAATGCCCTTTCCAAGTTTCACTGTTGCACTCAGGCTCTCTCGGGATTAGTATCGCGGCTTCTGGCTTGGCACGCCGCAAGAGCAACACTGCAGGTGGGCGTGGTGGCAGGAAAGACAGAGCAGTGTGTGAGTCAGTCCAGATCACAGTGCAGGTCAACTACAGCTGCACAGTGGGCATCACGCGCCACAATGTTATTATTTCGTGTTTGTAATGTACTGTCCACATGGTGTGGTGTTGTCTGGTGTACTATGCGGGCGGAGTGGTGGCTCTGTGGCTAACGATTTGCCCCTGTGGCTGGAAGGCTGCTGGTTCAAATCCTACAGCAGGCAGAGGAATCCTACTCTGTTGAGCCCCTGAGCAAGGCCCTTAACCCCCACTGCTCCAGGGTTGCTGTACAATGGCTGACCCTGTGCTCTGACCCCAAGCTTCTCTCCCTGTCTGTGTCTCATGGAGAGCAAGCTGGGGTATGCAAAAAGATGAATTCCTAATGCAAGAAATTGTATAGGGCTAATAAAGTGATGTTATGTATGTCCTAAGAATTCAGCGTGATTAGGGATTCTAATGTATGTGTACATATGGCAATAAACTACTCTACACCACTTACAAGAGTCACAGTTCCACTTCCTATATTTATTTCTAGCTATCTTTTAAAGGAATGGTTTTATAAGGACCAGAAGGCTACCTTATGAAGAGATGCAGTAACATGAAATAGAAAACACTGTTTTCTTGAATGCTCGTTGTTATGACTCCCTGTCTACACTTGGCACAGCTGCCTCTTGAAATGTCTTTTTGTTTTGGCAATGGTTTTTGAATGCAGTAGGAATCATACTATTCAGAGGTACTGGATCCACAAAGAGTACATACAGGCAGTTAAAAAACCATTATGACTCATGTTTCAGAGTATGTGTTCTGTACCAAATATGTCAAACCTGCAGCCCATGAAATAAGTTCTATAATTTCACTGGTCAAATATTCCTTTTAGATGTCTGCAAATTACTATCACAATATTTCTTACAGAATCAGGTGGAGCTGGAAACTACTCAGTGTATTAAGACAGAGGAGAGCCCGTTGATGAAAAGCTTGCACTGCCGTACGCTACAGCTAGCGAAAGGAGGCCTACAGACGCTTGTAACAAAAAGTTGACACGATCCCTTGCAGTTTTTAAAGAGAACGATGTGTTGTAATGTGTTTCTACGCGTGTTTCAGAGTCGGTTCGGCGTTTAGCAGCACTGAAATGGGTAGTTCCAACATCATTGACAGAAAAAAATTAAAACATTTCAGGCAGCAAAGACGTGTAGCGGGTTTCAAAAGTGAAACAATGTAATGGTAAACATAAGTGTTTAAGCAGCACCATCTTGTACAAATAATGATAAACGTTTCATTCATTTATTTAAAGGTTCGATTTATCTTAAGACGACTATAGGATTTAGTACCGGCGTGTTTACATTTAAGAAAAACAACCTTAACAAATCAAACAGAGGTTTAAATATTAAACGCCACATCAAAGTTACCGGTTAGCTGTTCTAACGATGCCTGGAACTGACCATTTCTTTAGAAAAATGTTAACCCTTCATATAATGTTAGATGTACTTTATAATGGGTATTTTAATTAATGCTGACTGGGTTGTCTTGCTTTTAAATGTGCGGGGACAATACAATTTTTGCGATAACTTTTTTTTCTTTCATTTTAACTTAAATTGAAGAACACTGATAAACGAGGAGCCCAAAGAGATCACTTGGTCCGTATTCAAAGATCACCTCGTCGTCAGTTGCCAGTTATTTTTTTTTTCATTTACTTTCTGTAATGCTTGTTTTGTGCGCAGGGTCGAGACAGAGCGATTAGGCCGGCGGAATAAAGGAAGACGGGAAAGCAAACGTATTCCCTGAAACACAACAGAAGAGGCGCAGTGAAGCGCAGATATAACTCTATCAGTCCTGAAGCCCGCTCTTTATCCTCGGAGAGAAAGAAAACAGTAGACAATTTTAATTGAGAACTCAAAAAGACAACCCCTCTGAAAGCTCCTAATAATTACGTCTGCAGTGCCTGAGCTCTTCATCGCGGCCCGCACAATAGGGCCTTCTGAGCCCAGCCCCCTGGGATTACACCCCAGCTGAGAGGGTGGACACCTCTCTAAAAGACTTGTAATTTGTATTTTGCCAACAATGGCTGCTTAATCCCCCAGAAAGGGCTCCTCGCGAGAGGCGACGCTTTGTCCTCCTGCGTTTTTAGATGGGGGGCGGAGATGGGGGTTGTGGAGAAAGAGCATTATATTCTCCTCATGGTCGTGTTTTGCTATTCTGCAGATATCGGCTACAATTTGGGCCCCTTCTGGCTTGCTTCTCAGCTATCTCACCGGGCTGTGTGCTTTTTGTCACGATTGACAGTAGTGGGTCGCAGAGAAGGTTGTCACGGTTGTTGGAGTCATTTACCCTCTGAGTAGCTGAATACCTTGATATCTACAAGGGGCCCTATTTTAATAATAAAGTCACCAGTGCGTCAACACCAGAAATGAACGAGACGGGGGCTTTAAAATACCGTACCTGAAGTGTACACATGCTCACAAATTCTTCTTCCATGACGTCTCAGATGATTTGAACGAAACAAATCTTTGCTTATAAAGGCAACATTCTTTTTCGCTTCTGTTACAACGTCAATGTTAATGTAAAAAAAAAACACGTAAATAAAATGTCGCGAAAAGGCAAGGAAGTGTGTCACTCGCATGGAAAAAAGCGTACTGTTCATTAAAGGCATTCATCAGGATACGTCTCCCATGAAAATATTTTTTAATACATATAATTTCCGAGCACAGGCTGCTTCAAAAAGCAACAGTGTTCAACGATTCCGCAGCCTTTAAACAATCAATACAGTGTTTAAACCCTGATGCAGACTTTACAGCAACAGAGCAATAGCAGCTACTGTATGTGGCGGCATCATAAATTTACCTTTTCCGAAGGAAGGAGATTTAACTTCACCAGGATTTACGTCCTCCTTCAATAGCACAAGCTGAGATAGTGTGATCTAAAATTAATATTTATTTATCTGGCACTTATTTCTGGCAAGATGGTGAAAACTTATCCTGGGGGAAAAAATATAAAAGGCATTCTCTCTGACTTAAAAGAGTTACATGTAATGAGAGCCATGTATAGCAGTCGGTTTTTAGTAGAGTAATAGCTATTATATTACATTAATGTTAGTGGTGAGCGCAAGTGCTGCTGGATTATGAAGGTGTGCAACTGTGGTGGGCATACAGTAGCTCAGCTCCTGCCAGTATTGGACCGCAGTCGCTCATGGACTCAACAGCTCCAGAGAACTCTACTCGCACCTTCTGGGTTTCAGAGGGGTGACATCACATCTGCCTCGGGTGCACAGGTGTGTTGCTCTGGTTTTACAAATGTGCCCTCTGTATCTTTTCTGTTTCTAATTTGAGCACAGCTCACAAAGCCTTCCTCTACTATATGAAAATGTGCTTACTGGGATTCAGCTAATTGCACATGTTCCCCTGGGCCTGGGTATTTGATACTCTGTAATTTCTTCATTTTCATTTAACTCCACCTTTCTCATTTGAGCTGATTCTCCTACTCGGTAAACAAGCGCGTTTTTTTAATACTGAAAAGCCTTTTTAAAAAAGCCATCGAGTCTTACGTTTATAAGCTGCCTGTTCATTTTCTATCTCTAAAGAAAGTTGTACTGATTTTCTTGTTAGTTTCGTCTCTTCCTCCACCTGACGATTGTCTTCTAAACCCGTGTTTCTTCACGGCGGTGTGTCTTCAGACATTAACGGGTGTGCCGCGAAATTTTAAAAAAGCTAACTTCTATAGTAAATTGAATATATTAAATATTGTTCATATATTTATATTCTTTTTGTGCAGAATACCAAAGTGTCACGTGGCGTGTGCGGTGTATTCACACGAGACTAAAAGCGAGTTAAATTTCTCACGTTTGTCAGACATGAAACAACGTGTGCGAGAGAATGAGTGAGAGCTCGGAAAAGCTGAAAAAACTGAAAACAAGGAAATGTCTGCGGAACGTCGCACAGGCAGCTCTCGGGAAAGATGAGGAACTATCGACCTCAACCTTGAGATGATGATGATGATAATAATAATAATTCATTACACTTACAGTACATAGCGCTTTTCTGGACACTCCACTCAAAGTGCTTTACAGGTCATGGGGACTCCCCTCCACCACCACCAGTGTGCAGCCCCACCTGGATGATGCGACAGCAGGCCGTACTGCGCTCACAGTACACTCACCACACACCAGCTCTCAGTGGGGAGCAGAACATGCTGATGAAACCAATTCAATGGGAAATGGGAGTTATTAGGAGGCCATGATTGGTAAAGGCCAGGGGGAAATTTTGGGCAGGACGCTGGAGTAACACCCCTACTCTTTCCAAGAAACGCTCTGGGAATTTTAATGACCTCGGAGAGTCCGGACCTCGGTTTAACGTCTCATCCGAAGGCAGGTCCCCTGTCTACAGTATAGAGTCCCATTACTACACTGAGGCATTTGGAGCCACACAGACAGCAGGGTGAGCGCCCCCTACTAATCTCACTAACAGCTCTTCCAGCAGCAACCTGAGCTTTCCGATCTACTGGCCAGACTCACACCTGCTGAGCTGCAGTGGGTTGCCAGATGTGAGTTGCAGGGTGATGTAGTTGCTGGCTATGTCACGCCAGGAGGTAGAAGGTGAACCCTGAGGAACTTCTCAGCTCCGAGCACACGCCCTCTTTACAAGACACAGTGCTAGGGGCCTCTGGACTGATCAGGCCTCTCACCATTGATGAGGTCGCTGTGAGGTTTCCATGCCTTCATGGCGGTATGGGAGCCGAGCTGGTGGAGGGTCATCCCAGAGATAAATAGCTCTGTCAAGAGAGGACAATGCTGGGGTACCTCTTTAATGGTTGGTACAGTACCACTGGACAGGCAAAAGGGATATATCCCCCAGCGACTGCCCTGCCTGGAGGAGTCCCGAACCTCGACAAGCTTCTCCGATGGGTTGGGTCTCCTTCACAGAGAACCTCCACCGTCTTGGTGTTAAGTGGCTCGTCCTCGGTGTGAGGTGGTCCCAGGATCCCGCAAGAATCCCCCCAGGATGCTTTTGTTGGATCTCCATTGAATGTGACCGGACCTGGCCAAAACCACAAGGCCAACCCTGGACACAGTGAAGGGACTCCTTCCCCTGGCAGTCTGCTCTGAGAGGAGCTGGAATCTGGTGTGGAGGGAAACAGCCTCTGGCCCTGCCTCCTTGACTTGCTGTGGCTGTGATCTTAGGAGATGTGGACTGAAAATGGAGGGACTAACTACACAGATGTTTCTGTAAAGACCTTTGATGGTGCCAAAGCAGGCTGTTCTGCCTCTCTTGCATTGTTTTTAACAGATAGAAACATTATTCTCTGTGTTTTTATCCAAAATGAATCTGTACCCTAGATATCCCGACTTTGAGTTGCTCAGACTAGTAGATTCTCATCTACCAGGAAATGCAGCTGTCGTTTACCACACATGGGATTCTAAACTGGTCTGACAGGGTGCAGTCGGCTTGCCTGTAGCATTACTTAGCACAAGCTAGTTGATTCTCACATAGGGGTGTAGGTTAAAATATGCAAGTGTTCCCTCCCACACAGTCATTAAAAAGTGAATCAGAGTTTAAAGAAAATCTCTTTTGGCACAAAGACTCATCAAATGCCTTTCTGAAACTCCTGTTGCCTCCTTCCAACATCTTCCTTGAAACTGCTCCGATATGGAATTTGTAATCATTTCTAAGATTCTGCTTTTAATTTAAAATGAAAAGTGTATTTGAAACATGTAGCTAGATCAGTTGAAATAGGCATGAGAATAATTTGACCATAAATTCATTATTGTGTGATGAATATTTACAATATTCTTAGATGAGGGACATTAACTTTAGTCGACATGTCACTACTACTCCCATTAATACTTCATTATTACTTTGTGGGAATGTTAAATTACACCACAGCTGTATTATCCACAAATGAGTCTGACATCGCCAAAATCAAATATATATAACTGACAATAACAGAAAATATTGTTTTCATCTTTGAATCTCTCCTCAGTCTGGAGGAATAAAGGGACACTGTGGTGTATACATATGCCTAATTATTATATCTCCAATTAAGTGGCAGGTCTAATATATTAGACTAATATTACTAAATCCTCTGTTCTTTTTTTCTCTCCTGCTATTTTTGGAATAAGACAGCTTGTGCTGAAATGTTTCAGTTCAACTTGGCAATCAGAGTACATTAAGGCAATCAAATGTCACTAGTTATGAGATTAATGTTTGGAATCAGTGATTGTAGCCTAGTTTAGGCTGCCAGTTGTATTGCCACTCATGTCACTAGTATTGTTTCATTATTTGCAGCAAAATCAAACCCTAGCCTAACCTTTTATAAACAAGTAAGGCTGGATAAGATGATTTTTATATCACTGATTGTAAGGAACTTGATTGAGGCCGGGTTATTTCACAGTTCTGAATTTGAGTTATCAGATCAATATGATTTTAATAAGCATTAAGTTAGTGGGGTGGTGCAGTGGTGCAGTGGTCAGCATGAGCCCTGGGTTCAATTCCTGGGCTGGTAGCTGCATAGAGTTTGTATGCTCTCTCTGTGTTTGCATGGGTTTCTTCTGGGTGTTCTGGTTTCCTTCCACGGTCCTACCATGCTGGTAGGTTAATTGGCCTCTGGGAAAATTGGCCTTGGTGTGAGTGTGCCGGTGTCTATGTCTGTCTGCCCTGTGATGGACTGGTGTCCCATCCAGAGTGTATCCTGCCTTGTGCCCATTGCTTGCCAGGACAGGCTCCAGCTCCTCTGCAACCCTAAATTGGATGAAATGGTTAGAAAATGGATGGATCGAAGTTAGTTCACAGGTGCAACCCTTATCTGAACACTACAAGGCAAAGGTGGTCCAATTTAGAATCGGCAGACAGAGACGTTGCATCATTTTAATCAGAAGCGTATCATTTCTACATGTTAGTTTTCTAGATGGTTTACTTCAATAATTGTGTTCACCATTAAAATGAGAACACTTGGTCAAGTCAAACTTAAAACTACACAGGCACCCATAAAAAGACTTATTTTATAGATCCATTTCAAAACCAATCAAAATACAGAGCCAAACATCCACCCCTTGTATCTTTCCATTTTTCAGTTTACGAGCTCTACAAATGTGTAGACAGTGTGCTTTTGTATTGTTTATTTGATCCTCTGAGTGACTGTTCCAATGGGTTAATGTGGAAGAAAATGTCCGAGGTCTCTCAGAGGAACACTTTTCAGGAAAGTGTCAATGTGACACCACAATGCTTCCTTAATGGGGACAAATCGTGTAAAATGATCCTCTATGAACCTTTAACTGAGCTTCAAGCTGACTTTTTAGATCACACATTATTGGTCATTTTAGAAAATAAAAGCCAAGAATCACCTATGGCACTGTAACATGTCTTAATGAGACATGTTACATGCAAAATTAAGAGAACTGAAAAATTCAGGTAGTATAACATTTTCTTTTCATGAAACTGTCAAAATCAAATTGCATCGGTGGCTCTTAACTTAGATGTGTATACTGGAGGTGCTTTCTAACATGTATATAGATTTTCATTTATATTTGCTGTTCAAAAGTGGAGGGAGAAGACATAGAGAATGAGCTGCAAACTTAATTAAGGCCTCGTCAGCCTAGCGCAGTGTATTAATCGAGCAGTCCTCTACACAGCAGGGAAATCTATATTAGATGCAATTATCTCCTTCATCAAGGGGCTAAATGCTTCCCAGAAGACAGAAAGCTCAATCTTCGGATCTGTAGCCTGTGAAGATCTGATTTTTTTTTTATTACTATGACTTTCCTCTTTATCTTACTGTAGAGTTTGTGTATTGCTACTACCGCCGATGTGCACTATGAAAAAACGACAAAAAACATATGAGTTCTGATTATGGTCACAGAAAGCCTGGACAGGTCTAAATCTTGTATTTCAGCTCCCTGTCCTGCCACGGCCCCAGATCGCCTCTCCAGTGCTCTACTCAGAAGAACACGGCAGCTCTACCTCTGTGCCCTTGCAGTTCTGGAGGCTACAGGGGCTGCAGGAGTCCCCAGTTGCATGTTGGTTTTGGATAGCAAGGAGTGCAGTTGCTCCTCCCACTCTCCCCCCGCCTCCCCATCACTCCAGCTCACCCGTTCGCCCAGCAGAGAGAGAAGGTAAATGAACTCTGTCACATTGCTTGTCCTTTCTACCAGGTGGTGTGCCACAACTCGCCCACTTTCAGTACAGGAAAGCTGTGCATCTGTGAGATTGTCTCTGCCTTCAGGCAATGGTTATCAAGCAGATCTTGATACACAAGCCCTTCGGGTACAATCCTGATCTTAAAGGATTGCACTGCATTGACGGGCGGGAGGAACTGAGTCTTCTTTGTCTTGAACAGACAGGGGATCTGATTCAAGCATTCAGGATCCTCGTGGGCATTGACAGTGTTTAACGCTTGTGGACGTCTTCATAACAAACAGCGAAACACAAACCTTGGGGCACAAATACAAAGCCACACAAAGGTTTTGCAAAAGGGGTTCTGGACTAAGTTGCACCGGTAAGCATCGCTGCCTTGCAGGACTGAGGCCCTGGGTTTAACTCCTGGGGAGCTGTCTGCGTGGAGTTTGTGTGTCCTCCCCTGTATGTTTGTGTGTTCGACGGGTGTCCTCCCAGACTCTAAAGACGTACTTGACGGTTAATTGGCTTTTGGGAAAACTGGCCCTGGTGTGGTTGTGTACGTGTTTGGTTTTGTGTCTGACTGTGATGAACTGGTGTCCGGTCCAGGGTGTATCCCATCTTGCGCCCATTGCTTGCTGGATTATCCTTATGCTTCCCCTGCGACCCTGGACTGGATAAAGCAGTTAGAAAACCGATGTATGGGTCTGGATTTTCTAGTTGTCCTTCAGCAATGTCCCAGCTTTGCGTGGGAAGCTCATTACTACAAGGCAGGTGCTTGTACTCTGAGCTCTGTTCACTATAGTTTAAGAGATGAGCATCCATACTAATGTACCACCTAGGTGAGAATGGGGCTGGATGGCAAACCCAGAGGTCTCTTCAAAATGTGCAGTGCTATGAGTGTTTATTGCAAATATTGAGGTGATATCTAACATATTGCCCTGGGTTGTCTAGCTTGTCTGTCTTTGGACTCAGAGAGAGTTCTCCACTGTGGCAATGGACCAATAATCCCTAGCTAACAGTATGTCTTCAAACCCTGGAGAAGAAAGGAGAAAATAGTATATGATTTGCCCAATGGAGCTTCATCTGGTATACTTAGGAAGAGGAGTTCTGGTAGTAGACACATATTTCAGGTGATCAGGCCCTCAGATATAGACATTTTGAGGTGGAGATCCAAAATTTATACTATACTAGGTCTTCTTTTTTTTTACTTTTCAGCATTAATTAACTTCACATTTTCCCTCAGACACAGCGTTAACAGCATTGCACTATTCTTCGTAAAGAATAAGAAACTTAAAAAATACAGAGAAAATGGCTACATATAGGCACATTTTTACAAGGTCATTACTTTCTGTTTTCTCAAGAACCATTCAACTGGTATCTTTTTCTAAAAAAGCAAATCACTATGCAATACTTTTAATGAAGGCAAGGGACACAGGCTCTAATATCCTGATTTTAAATTATATGCCGTATATTCATGTCGGTCTGTTTAAAGGAAATCTCACTTGATTCTTAGGTCTCAGCAATCAGATTTCCACGTTGATCCAATGGGCATAAACTGTGTCAGAACACAGCTAAGGATATTCTAGTCTTCTTCACGTACGGACACTGCATTCTTCGATTGTGGCTGCAAACAGAGCCGAGATTTTCGCAGCCTGAGAAACCGCGGTGCGTTGGTGCACAGGGAGGCCCAGCAGGAGAGGCTCTGAATGTAGAGGGCAGGGTGAAAGGTGGAAAGGTGAAAGGTCAGACTTGCAGAGATAACCTGGGCAGAGAGAAAGTGATGGGGGAAGGTGAGTGCTTATGCAAATTGGACATTCAGTTAAAGTAGTTTATGCAGATCACTTCATTCTGGCCTACCAGATCTTTTACATCTAGTACAGTAGAAGAGCTTCTGGAAAGTATGGAACAATCATTACTCCATCCAATCAGGCAATTGAAATTATACTTACCTGAGCCTCACTGTAATTGCTATTGTTATGCTTGTTTTTAGTAACAACAGCTCTAAACCACTGCTGTAGTTGTATTGAGTGTCATTTCACACTTAAAGCGCTCATCCTGTTTGCTACCCCAGTCACAAGCTGAACGTTAAACTCTCCCAATTGTTCTTGCTTACAGCAATGCCTGGAACAAACTGAACAATAGCGATGAGTCTGCCCTTTGCTTCTCTAAGGCTAATAACCATTTGTGCTCTACCGCGTTCAGCAAGAGCCCTAACTTTAAAATCTCACCCTGTTTCACCCTGACCAGATGAGTTTGATGTTTCTTCTTATCAGTGTGCTTTGTCAGTGTCACCTTATTTAACCTATTGCTTGAAGTGCTGAAAAAAAAGCAGGGAGCTGATATTTTTTTTCATTTGCAGCTTTGGTTTAGGAGCTTGTTTAGGAGCTTAGAAAATATTCATTTACAGAGCAAACTGCAGTTAGAGCACATTTCAGCTTCATTCTTATGTTTCCATCGGTGTGACTGGTACACTAACACTGCTTCATAAACGTGTCATAAATGGGCAATTCATCACAGTGATCTCCTTTGTGCTCTACACTGTCACTGATCAGGTACTCCAGCCCCTCACTTCAAAGTTGGTTTAGTGTGACGAAAAAATTAAAACTCGGTCAGCAGCAAGGACTTTCATTCGGGCAAGGCACATGCAGTATAATCTGTAAGCAGCCCCCCGACTGCTGCAAACTTCCCGATCAGCATGTCAGCGTGAAACAGAGGACTTTCCAGAATTTTGTGCCATCTCGGCAGCGGTCGATTTCAGAGGCACTTCAAAGTGATCCGCGTGAATTATTGGCCTGCGGCCTTTGTTGTTTCTTTTTTCAGTTGAGACAATGGCTGCCTGCCTCAGACATCTCGCTCCTCCATTGTTCTGATCTGCTGGCTCGGTTTACCTGCTCCCGGCAGAGTACGGCTGAGAAGAAACATGAGGCTTCAGCCGATCTCTTGACATGCAGAATTATCAGTGCAAGTATGCATTCCCTGATAATCAAATTAAAAGAAACAGTCTGGCAGAATGTTTTTGTCTGCTTGTAAATCAGTAGCCAACAAAGCACTGATAAGAAGAGCCATCTGCTTGTAGCTCTGGTTGGGTAATGTAATTGAACCAATTAAATCCTGAGATATGGTGCCACTAAAAGACTTCAAAGGTTGCTAACAGCATGGAGCTTTGATACTGCAATGATGCTGCTTAATAATGGCTCTACCTGGCTTGGTGTTTTTTGGCCCACTCATGTACTCCATCTGAGTGCACTGAGGTCAAACTCACTGAGATCTTGCCTTTGTTTATTTCAGCAACTTCAGAACAAAGACCGATTTTTTTTTATCTCATGTCCAACATCTTTAGTCAGGATGTGCGGATCGATATTCTTTAGTTCATGACTGTGTTTATTCAGAGATGAAGGCTGCCCTGGGAGAGGCATTGACAGCCCAATTCCTTTTAAATAACCGACGGTCATCGTTTATGAAAGGAACTCGGTAGAGGGAAGAGGTGAACGAGCACTGGTCAAAGTGACTACGTTCAGATGTACAGGGGACACTCGCCATTAATAAAGAGCACAGCCTTGTGTGGCATTTCACAGAGAGGGCTGTCAGGGAAGGTGTCATTCTTAATTTGTTTGGGCAGATTTTCATATCCAACAAAACGGCACAACAGCAGCTTGCTTCCTGAAGGTTAAGGGTTGTCTTTCGACAGCTTTTCCTCAGAAACTTCAAAAGGAAGAGGGTGTTTGAGTGTGGGCCACCATCCTCTCTAACTCGTCTTAGCGGACACTAATAACCTCTTTGATTTTTTTCTGTCTGCTTTGGCAGCATTACATCACTTCTGCTAGATCTTGTCCGATGAGCTTCCATTGACAAGCACGCAGTTTAAGCGAAGCCTTTTTGTTTTTGTCAATGCTGAACAGAGAAGAGGAGAGGTGGGGTGGTTTTCTTATTTTAGTGCATGCATGTGTAACACTCCCTAATAAAATCCTTAGGATTTATTTTTGTCCATAGATTTTTATCAGTATTTTTATTTGTGTTTTGAATCTTATTTATAATTAAGTGCCGTTTTTCAGATTTTCATTTGACTTATAATCTCACCTCCATGCCGGCATCCACCCATTTTCCAATCACTTCTTCCACTACAGAGCCACAGGGGAGCCGAGCCGGAGCCTATCCCAGCAAGCAACAGTGGCAAGGCAGGACACACCCTGGGCATGATGACAGGCCCTGGCAGGGCAGCCTCCTCCACATTTATTCATGCCCGAAAAATGAAAACGTAGAAAATCATCACCAATCAGATAACAGCTACACTTAAATACTTCTCAAGGCGTGATGATGACTTCTTCTCCAATAGAGTGCCCCGTAAAAGGCTTGGACATATTTTAAACTCATTTCACATGCCCTCATTATTATTAATAATAGCAGTAGTAATGTCTTGTAGCTAATGGAATCTATCAAGTTGTCTCTTGAAAATAGTCAGGGTTTCGTCTTGGATATGGTGTGGTGGCATGTTACAGACTCCCACAACCCTTTGTGTAAAGACATCCCCCACCCCCATTTTAAACTCCATCTTAGTCTCCTTTTATACCCTTGCTGTTTGAGATTTTACTTTTTCGACAATTGATTCTATAGGAATCCATTGCAGATTTCTGATGAAGCCAATTCATAGATGGGGGTTATTAGGAGGCCATGATGGGTAAAGGCCAGCTGGAAATTTGACCAGGATACCAGGAATAAGACTAGAGCAATTTAATGGATCGCTTACAGTTGTTCGAAGTATGATGGATGAGACGCAGAAACTGGTTAAGCACACAATATTTTTATGTGCCCTGTGTGTCACAGGTGTTTAATAAATGATTTGGTCCTAGCCAAATCCATTCACTTGTTCCTGCTGTCAATAATAATGTCAGTAATGTCAGATGTTTTCCTTTTATTTTTCCTTTACCATTTCTCCACCATTTCAGTTTCTATATTACTATATTCTAATTTGCATTCTCCCTGTGTCAATTAATGGGTTAACATAATCCATCCATCCATTTTCTAACTACTTCACCCAACTCAGGGTCGCAGGGGAGTTGGCGGCTATCCCAGCAAGCAATGGGTGCAAAGCAGGGTACACCCTGGATAGGACGCCAGTCCATCACAGGGAACAGCCACACACACAAAAGGGCCAGTTTTCCAAAAAACACACTGGAATCTCTTTGGCCTGTGGGAAGAAACTGGAGCACACAGAGGAAACCCACAAGGGCAGAATATACAAACTCCACAGGGGTAGCACCCCAGGGTCCAAGACTACAAGGCACCAAGGCTAACCACTGTGCCATCTTGCTGCCTGGGTTAAACATCATGCCTAGTCTAATTAAAGACAAAACACTGGTTACATTTGAATAGGTGGCTCAATTTATACCAGAAACTCAAAATAATGATGGTTCTAACAGAACACTGTGAAATCCAAGCACACGTCCAATCCAAGAATATTCCATTTCTTTGTGTGCAATATAGCACTGCCAATTCAATGTTTATCCTATGCTATGTCTTTTTATAACAACAATTACAGAACGAGACGGTGAAACCGCCTGGGAGATAAATGGTTTCTGAAATTCTTGTAGTTAGAGATTTAGACAAAGTGGATGTTAAAACAGAAAGAACTTCGCGCAGACAGGCGAATGTGGGGCGCCAGTGGGCATACAGCCTCGACTTCTGACTTAGCAGATGATTAAAACCAACTTGTTCGGACTTTATGGTGCCATAAAACTGCTCTGTCGAAACAGGCTGGAGAAATGACACTCATCGACGCTCTTTTACGGCTTATTTTCACTAAATTAGTGGCACGGTCCCCACGGTGTTACAACGCTAATTGGTTTGTAAGCTAAATTAGGACATGATAGGTTTTACACAAACAAGTAATTATTAGCCTAAACGAGCTCACCTCTGCCTTCGTTGACCTCAAGATTAACAAAACTAAATCGCCGTTAAAGAATACACATTCAAATTTACATTCCTCAAATTTACATTACCTTTATTTTAAAATGTACGTTATTTTATGTATTAATCGCCAGAATATCGAGCCACATTATCACACTCATTGCAAAAGCATTTCACCTGTGGAATTCTGATATTAACCTACAGTATTTTCCCCGATTCTTGCTTTGAATTGTACTATCCCATTTGTAAACCATACATTATTTCTGTTGGCATTGAGCGTTGAGGTAAATAGACGTATTTAATGTATTGTGAACGAGATATTTCGAAAGAAGACAGCTAAATGCTTATATGTTCATATAAACTCTTGCGCTATTGATTTTCCGGCTTACACATAACAATTTCATCTGATCGAGTTAAAAGAGCTTTATTGCCATGACTTATTCATTACAATGTTTAATCTTTAGCTTTATCTTATTTCTTTAAAAATGTTGGTAAAATGCGGCCCTTCACCCACATCCATGTGACGTCTTAAACTGATTCTTCACTACTACAGAATAATTATATTGCCATCTGTAAAAAAAAAAAGATAGTTATCAAAGTAACCTAAAATGATTTTCGAGATGAACCCGTAGCATTTCGTGTTTGTGTGCGCCAACTATATAAAAAGGTGTTTGAAGTCTTATCACAACACAATGGGCTGGAATTACATTTTCGGGCGTCTTTATTTTGCAAAGCAGTTTTCTTCGGAGTGGGTCAGAAAGGTGTGTCCCGGCGAGTTGAATGGCTACTGTTGTCGATGCCTGGGCTCTTTCTGTCCGATGAAAGTTGATATAAAGAAGAGGAGAGGGGGAGGAGGGTAGTGGGAGCTAGTGCTCGCTGGAGCGGCAGGAGGTCAGTCGGGTCCCAGGCATGCTAAATGAGACTCATCAGCGCAGGCATTCTGGCCATTGTGCGGCCGGCTGTAAAACTGTCTTTGCTCGGCACTGCGGAGTTTGCTTCCCAAGGTCCCGTCCAAGGGCGGCTTTTGCGAAATCCCCCCGTTCCCTCCAATACCGGTATGGGACATTTGTCTCCAGCCGGGGGTGGCGGCCTCTTAAAAAATGCCAAGGTATGAAGAGTTCAGCTGCGCTGTCGGTACATAATTCTCCAAATTTGTTCAATCCACAGACGCGCACCACCACCGCAACACTGTTCCGCAGATGCGGGAGTGCAGCCTCTGTTGGTGATATTTAATTCCTAAAGCTGTGGGTATATGTTTATAAATCGATCCCCTTGTCTGTTGGCGAGAGTCATTGAAAGGAAATGGGATGTCGGTGCGGTATTATTGGCTCTTCAGTCTCTCGCCAGCTCCCCGTGTGCACTCACTGTACACTGTGCGGCTGACAGCTTGCAGTTTGCATTAAAACTTCGCAAAAGTCACCAACCCTTACCTCCCTCCCCCGAGCACTCGTCGAGCTAGGGTTAGCGTCGTGAATCTACTGTATGACGTCAATGGCGAAGCGAGCGCTCGTGTCAGACACAGCTCGCTCGCTAGGGCAGTGGTAAGCGGTGAAGCACTGTCCAAATTGTCACACCGCAGAGTAGAGCAACAGAGAGCAATACATCTCAATAAAGTCCACACGAAGCCTCTGAGGGTCATACATTGCCTGTACAGAGTACAGCCTGTATGGACACATCTTAAAGGTATTGGCACAAGAAGAAATTACTGTAATACAAAAAAGTAGTACAGAAACGTTTTTAGAGTGCTTTATTGTTTGACGGACTTAAGCATGCTTTCTGTCATATTTTTTATCATTAATAATTTTTAAATCATTAATATCTCTAAGAAGATAGCGACACATCAACACATAATGGCTATTTTACTATACTGAAATGACTTTTTTATTACTTATTACTTAACATAGGTTTAACATATACACTGTCTACAATGCAGTGTGTAGAGCTTGTTACTTCTCTAATTTTGTCTTAATCTTTTATATAACATAATGTAAATGTTAACAGCAATATTAAATAATTCCGATGGAGTTAAAGATATAAAATTGAACAGAAAACATGTTTGAACTAGCAATTTGAAATTCCTGAGCCTATATTTTCCCTTAAAGCGTCAACTTATTTAATCTACTTACAGTCGACCTACTTTAATGCTGATCAACTTGTGTGCATCTCAAGCTTCTTATACTTTCTGGGTTTTGATTTATTCAGAATCCACTGAAGCATGCTGCTTTCTGGGGACCTGTTGTCCAAGAGCAGAAATGTCCACATCTTGTTTGTTTATTCTAATTGGTTTCTACAACCCAAGCCAAATAAGAATATATCTGGAGGTGTTGTTCTTCTGCAGTCTGATGATATTTTATCAATTGTACTGATGTTATTCATCAACCATCAACAAATCTCTTCCAGTAGTCTCTCATTTGGCCAATGCTGTTTCCAAAGCACCTATTTATACAGCTGGGTATTTTACTGAAACACTTTAGGTGATGTACCTTACTCAAGGGTACAAGAGCAGTGTCTTACCTGGGATTCGAACCCTCAGCCTTCAAGTTAATTCACTTCAAGTAAACCTTCAAGTCCACTGCACTGTGCGTTGAATGGAAAATTGCTTCTGTAGTGCCCATCCAAAATTGGTTGACAAAGCCAAAATAAATAATTATAAACCAACACATGTTGTCTCTATAACATGTAAGGTTATGGCAATGATAATTCCATGCAATTCAAGCTTCATTATCGCCTGGGGGAAATAACAATAATGTTCAAATTGGGGTGATATTAAAAATGGAGTACCACTGGGATCTGTTTAGGGACCACTGCACTTCCTGATTTAAACCAATGATCTAGACTCGGGTATCGTTCCAATACTACTCAGGTTGACAGATGATACCAAATGATCAAAGAATGGGACTCGCTGTGGAAGCTGCAAATTGAGGAACAGCAGTCCCAATTTCTCAGACCGGTGATTAATCTTGGTATCAAAATGAATGAATTTACGGTATAGCAAAAGTGTACACAACCCAAATTAAGCACACAATTGTGAACTTTGTGAAAGTCCTGTACTTTGCTATGTTTTTGCAAACCCTTGGCCCTGCCACGGGCGAGAGCAAGGATCTGCGAAAATTGTGCCTTAAATCGACCCTTCCTGCTCACTAGTCACTGTAATGACTGATGTATTGCGATGTACAAGTGAATAAGTACAGGTTGTGCAGCAGATGTTTCACCACAGAAACATCCAGCGTGACCTGCATGCAGAGCTAACAAGTAAGTTGTATTTGTTGGCAAAACCATCACAAAGACGAGAGCAACATTTCTGTCGGATCAAAAGAGATGTGTTCACAAGCCTGCTTCTTCACAATCTTATAGGGCCGTTTCATGTTACTGGACGTTTTGTTACCTCATTCTAAATCTCAGTATATGGTGCTGCACATACCTGGAAATGTAGTTGATTTTGTGATGTAAATTGGATGTTTTACACAGTACTTTCATTGTGGTTTGAAATGCACTCATCAAAGCTGATTCTTTCTAACCCCAAAATATAAAAACAGCGTTGCAGTTCCCCTTTAGATTCATAGAGCTTTTCAACAAAATTCAGGACATACAATAGACGACATTTATTGTAGACAAGAACATACTGTAAGTAGCAAAAATAAGAACAACAAACACAAAATGGAACAGTGATCTTATACAGCTCCTTGTGAAGAAGACATAGGAGTTTATGGGAAGCAAATAAAACACAGAGAGAAACAATATGTAGTTTAAAATACTGAAGTGAAATCAAGGGATGTCATGTTCAATTTGCACAATGCACTAATGAGGCCTAATTTAGAAGATTGTGGAGAATTTGGGTCTAAAAAGGATATTGCAGCTCTAGAACACCCTACACTGCCAGGCTAAAAGATCTAATCCTTCTTAGTCTTGAACAGAGACGACTAGGAGGGGAACTGACTCACGTATTAAGATTTGGTCATAGACAGACACATAAAGGGAGAGAGGAACAGGTCATTGCAAAAGAAATACTGCAACCATTAAGAGGCGGAAATGGGTGCCACAGTGGCGCAGTGGTTAGTATTGCTGCCTTGCAGTCCTCAAGGGCTGGGTGTTATTCCTGGGTTGCTTTCTGTGTGGAGTTTGCATGTTCTCCACAGGTTTGTGTTGGTTTATTTTTGGTGCTGTGGTTCCCTCCCACAGTCCAAAGACATGCTGCTAGGTTAGTTTGATCAGGAACAATTGGCCCTGGTGTGCCTGTGTGCATGTATGTGTCTGTGAGTTCCCTGCGATGTCATGATTTCAGTGCTTCCTGGAACAGGCTCGGGGCCACCATGACCCTGAAGTGGATAAGAGATTATTGAAAGTGCGCTGGAGATGTGAAATAGGCTGAATTATTGTTGTCGACTGTACATTTCAACCAGCCAGCACATGGCGTTTGCGCTGTTTTAGTCTAATGTCGGTTAATTTAATGAAATTCATTTCTGGATGAAGTCTTTCATCCGGAAAAAAAAAAACTATTTGGCTGTTGTTATGTTGCTACGGAGCTGTGATTACCAGAATATAAAGGCAGTAAAACAGAAGAACACAATGATGTAGTTTTCTTTGCCTGGTGACGTTGTGTGTTAGCGGTGGTCGTGCAGTGTTATTTACCAAGAGAAGAATAGGGGCTGATTTGTTTGAAAGGGGCCCGGTTGTGTGAATGTGTATTCTCCGAGTTGCGGGAGCAAACACGATCGGCCAGGGTACTGCGTGTTTGCCGAGTAGAGGCCATCTGCCCCGGGTCTCTGAAAGGGAGGGCTCTCGTTTACAAAATATGCTAATAGGGAGAATCACTGGTTTATTTCTTTGTGTTCAGACTCTGCCCCACTGTGGATTAATTCACATTCCCGATTATTACACATTTCATTACGCCTATTAAAAAAGAATTTAAGCTTAAAAGCCTGAAAAGTTGACGTATTGGTTGGCATGCTAAATAGAAAGGAGAGGAAAAAAGACAATAATTTGTGTTTAAATTGGATGAAATGACCGAAGAGCCACAACCACAATTTTTATAAATCCTGAAGATGTGTAACGGGTATTTCAGTTTCGATTATTCATATTCACGACGCCTATAAAAACAGGGGACAGTTTCTGTTTTTAGGACATCTGAGATTTAAAACTGTGCTACACGATTTAAATCCGTCTTCATTGAACTACAGTAAACGATACAACTTAAAAAGGTATACTAAAGAGGTTTTCCGCGATCAATTAGAGGCAAAACAGAAAAAAAAATGTTTGGTCAACAGAAGTCTATAATAGGAATCATATTACGTGAGCATAAAAATATGTATGTATATGTATTTCATGTTATTTTTAATAAGTTACACAAACCATTGTATGTTCACAAACTTCGTTTCATTTGACTTGTTTTCCGAGTGCCCGGGCTTTGGAGGTTGAATGAAGTAATGGAGTTTCTGTTTTAGTTCATCGTGCAACAACAAAAGAAAAGTTAATCCACAAATTCGATACAATTAATGTTTTAGCTTCCAAAAATTACACAAGTGTACACGTTTTTTTGTGTTAAGAAGTAGCTAGTATAAAAACCTTTAGAAGGAGGGTTAGTAAAGAATACTTCATCCGTGTTTTTTTAAACATTAACCATGAATTAACTGTTAGCAAATGTAACAGAATGTTTAGTATAATTTAAGGACGACTCCTGATATGAATATTAATCAATTTAATTGAGTTATAACCGAGTGTTTTCTATGAGGCAGTTGTCAGCTTCAAAGTAAGCCTATTGACCTGGGATATTGATCGCTGGACAAATTTAGACACCTTTCTTTTATCATATTACTGATAGACTACAGAGAAAGGAACGCTTAACGAATTCGCATGTACAGTGTTTTAAATGTCGGGAGTAGAAAAAGCTCACGGTGAATTGCTTGTGGAGAAATGTCACTAGATATATAATTTATTTCAAAATAAACAACCCTAAATATTGCCAGTACAACTCATAACAAGAGACAATGGTCTGTAAACTATTTAAGCTCTGCAGTTCTAAAGAGAGTTAAGGAACGAGGCACACGGGAGCGAGTTAAATTGTCAAAGCCTAAACATTTATTTAAGGGGTGACTGAATGTTGGAAACGGGGACAGGGGGAGGTACCGCTGCCGTAGCCTCCGCCCCGTTTCTCCCCGAATTTTATCGCGCCTGCTGCCTTTAAACTCTCAAGGGGGCTGGGACAAGCACAGCACTCGCAGAGGGTCTAGAGGCTGAAATCTGATCCTTGCTAATTTTTTTTTTCTGGTGCCTTCAGCCCCGGGCTGCCAGTGCAGGTCTGCGAGCCAAGCTTTCACACACACTCGCGTCCGCGCTAGTAACTGCGCTCACACTTTTTCAAGCGGAGCAGAGCAGGCGGGCATGAACAGCCTCCTGTCCGGAGCGCTCTGCCGGTGGAAGCTATCACCCGTCTCACACTCGGCGCACGGCTCAGCGGCGCCCCAGACACTAGCCATTCGTTTACAGGAGAAAAAGAAAACGTGGGCATAGAGACAGCGGCGAACGAACTACGTGGTTTTAAGGGATTGTTGAATTTGGAAGCTTCCTTGCCACTACCAGAAGAAGAAACTCTTTCTGGATATTGTGTGTGTGTATGTTTTTTTTCCGCTGCTTGTGATTCTCCAGTGCGGGTTTGGGCGAAAGGATTTTTACAGCTACTGTTACTGTATAAGAGCACATTTGTGACTGACCCCGATTTCTTGGTCAGTCAGTACACTTTGACAAGAATTGTGACCATTGGGAACTCATCCGGCGAAGACTTCTGTCAGTCTCCTGCGGGTTAGTAGTACTTTCATTATTATTAAGAATAGTTTTATCTTACCCATACAGACTGGGAATGCCGTGTCGTTTTGGTTGAGGCCATTAAAATAATTGCATTATATTTTCCACTGTAATTTCTCGATTTTCTCACGATTCTTCCGTGTTTCTACTATTCCTCAATTTGAGCTGCTGTTTCTCGTCCAGTCGCACGGTTTGGTATTGTACAGTAAAATGAACGAAACGGGAGGCCACTTTCAGTTGTTAGTCACTTAAAAGGATTGTGTTTTGCTGTACGCGGTAGCCGGTTTCTATAGCCGATGTTTGGCACAGATCTCGGTAAACTTTGGCATCTGTCGAAATGGTCGTTACTCGAGATTTTGCGTTTACTACCTTCAGGACAGTAGAAAACTAGTATGAATTAAATTCATACTGAAGTCTTTTCATGGTATAATTGCGGACCTTTGAAAATGTTCTCCCATTCCAATAAAAGCCCAGACAGTATTTTTATGTGTTCTGTCAGTTAAAGATGCGAACAAGGAACAGAGTAAACTGAGGTCTGTTCTACCGAAACTGCTGGTTTATTGCTCTTGAAATCACAGGAAGAGCACAGGTTGTAGCCTCGGCTTTTTATTGATTTTACTGTCTTTGGGTTTTATGTGGTTCATGAACGCAGTGTTTAAACGCAGCCTGCTTTTGCAGGATGACATGAAAAACTATCGCAGCTCCCACCGACCGACTGTAAACGACCTATCTCTTCCTTTGCATTCAAATGTCACACTTTAGCAAACTTGTATTACTTCATTGTATTGTCCCCTATGGAAACCTATGTGCTTTTCAGGCAGGTGAAAGACACGACACGATACACACTACATTCAACACATCATGAACCCAGTAGCAATTGCGAGACACGTTTATATATTCTCACCAATACGCGTGGGAAGTGAGCAGGTCTGCCGATGTTCTTTCCGAGGGCTCTCGCTGGGACCATAGTGTGCGCGCCCTTTCTGCTCACTCTTGTTATTATTCTGTGTAGCGTAAAAAGCCAAGCTTTATGCAAAACGGCAGGTCTCGGCCGCGGTACAGTAAACTCGGGGCAGGGGAAGGGTCAGTACTTACAAGTGGGCGCACAGCTTGTCCACTTCAACACGCGTTACACAGGTCTACTAGGAGTAGAGACCTGACGGGTTTTTTTTTTCTGATCAGATTTCACAACATATATTTTCACCGTATAAAGGATGTCGGTGAAATGAAGTTATGAAGCCAGGTATTTTAAGAATGCGTGTCTCTTAACGTCAGCCATTAAAACAGCAAACCAGCGTTCTCACGGTAGAAAAGAAGAAATAAATAAGAGAAGCAGGCGGCAAGAAATTCTAGGTGGACGCCGCAGGGCCCGAGAGAAGATTTGTAAGGAGTGTCACAAAACAATAGCGCAACTAGAGCGTTGGTTTCGTTGAGTCTTAAGAAGTCTGAAGCGCATGCAAAGCCTCTGTGTGATACTTTTTGTTTCAAGGCGCAATGATATATTTATCTCTCTATAGCCTGTATTGTATTTTTCCCTGTGCGCACATATAAGCATATGTATTTAATATACCCGTATTTGAAACGACGTTATAAAATATAGTAAAACAGAACACTAATAAAAAAAAGGTATTTTTCTCACACAGCTTTAACAGACTACTCACCTCGTTTTGCAAGTAAACTACGGTGTCATGACAGATGACTCATTAAAATTCAGTTAGTTTGTAATTAAACCTCAGGTATTTACTTCACTAAACGACACTTCTTGCACAACATCCCAGAATTAAGCCTATTTGGAGTATACATTAGACCACAAGTCCTTCTACACGTGTAACGAATTCATGATCTGCGTTTTGGTCTTTTGAGTGTGGCGTATTTGGCTTTGGGAGTGACAAGGTCATTCTAATGCGTGGAGTGGCAGTACCTATAAAGTCATAGGCGAGCAATTGGTTTCTTCATAGGCAAGTTTACTCTACCATTGAAGGATGTTGAGGGTAGTAGTCAAGGGAAACGCGTTAGCGATAATATATGTGCTGTATATATATCTCAGATCGGCACAAGTCAGATTGAAAAAATGCGGACTAAGAAAACGTCTTCATTAAAAACGCGCTACGAATCCATCGCCTTTAACATCACAGCAGACGAACTTGGCTTGTAATTTATCATGTAGACTTCGGGAAACCAGATACAGGCAATAGCCTAAGTACTAAGGGTGGTGAAGCGCTGGGCAAGTATTTGGCAACGAGAAAACGTAAGATAAACAGAACCTTACACTGAAACTGATGTAGGTCGTTTTCTGAAGCTGCCTGCTGTTCTCCCACCCCAATTACAGATGAAGACGGTTTGAAGCATTAGTATGCTCTTACAGATTTGCTCTGCCCACATGACTTTTGCATTTTCAGGTCAGGATTTGTTAACATACTATTTTTTTAAAAGGTGCACTTGGATCTAAGAATAGCGAAGTTTCTGTGTTGTGGTACATTTAAACATTACCGTCATTTGGGCACTCAGTGAAACTCTTTATCAGCTCACCGCTGTGATTGATGCTATACGAGAGCACCCAGGTTAAATATCTTTGAGTCATTTATTTTTGGGGATCACTTTAATTTTTATCTCACCCTCGCCTTTTTGTGCGAAATGGCGAAGATTTATTTTAAATATATCTCGAAAATTATCATCTTTAATTGTAATTTCTGGTATTTTTTGCCTATTAATATGAATCACGTATATCGTTTTACTCTTACTATGTTTATATATTAATGTATGTATTATATATTGCAAACATTTTTGGCATACCTATGCCAGCAATAATTAATTGCATTTCAGGTTTGCAAAGCATATCTACATTTTTTAAAAGGTAAATAAGTTCATTTTAATTAAAACCCAGTTGTGGAACAGCCACTTTGTTTTTTAATCCTTCTGAAAAGGTCTTAGTGTGGGTACAATTTAAATAATAATGATTATTGTGCTGTATTGTTTGTTTAAGCCCTTCAGAATAGTGTGTTATCAGAGATGAAAGAAAGTGGAAATGAGAAAAAAAAGTAAAGGAGGGACTGTTTCTTCAGCACGGCACTCCAGATGCAGTTTTGCAAGTCGAAAGGGAGGTAAATTTAAACTAGCTGTTTTCAATTAAAGTTTCTCTCTGCAGCAGCTACCACGACACAACAGAGTTCCTCCAGAAGAACACAGACTGCTAAAGCTAAACTGGTTTTAATGGGCAGCTTGGCGTTAGTGTTTCAGATCAGAATAACCACCACCAGTTCAGAGCCCTTCAGCTGCCAGCCATTAAAATAAACAGGGGCAACACACATTTTCCAGATTGGAATGAAATTGAATAGACGGCAGGGCTAATGTTTAAGCTGTGAACATCTTGAACTCATGAACTGGGAGACGAGACACTTTCATACAGTATGTTTAATGATAGCCTGTCTTAGACCACCCTTCATGTGCTTCTCAGAATTTTGTTGCCTTTGAGAAATGTTTTTAAAATTATACCGCAAAGCTCAAAGATGAGATCATGGACCTTCGTACTTTATTGATGGCTACTGTGATCTGGCCAACATGCCATCGATCCCTCAAGAGCTATTGTAGTGTCCTGAACTGGAAAATCCTTTTCTAATTCAATTTTGGGTTTTCCCTATCAGATAAAATCTGGTTGGAAGATGATATAAATAAACCAGAGGGATAAGAGCTAAGCAGAAGAAAGTCTGTATTGGCACAAGATATACATCATGCCGTCATTATTGAACTTATTGGAAACATCACCCTACTTGGTAACACTCACGTATTACCACCGCCTTTTTTGGCCAAATGCACAGATAAAAAGTTATTAACTAATTGATCAATAATAATCTGAGGACTGATTTCCTGCAGAATGCTGAATCCATCCCAGAAAGGATCTGTTGTTGTGCTCTGCAAGTAAAAACTAATTATACAGTATGGAATACCTCAGAGCTGTCCAGTCACACTCTTTGTGTCTCTGTAGAAATGCAGAGCACATCAGCCAAGTCCAAATACCTCACTAAAGTGCACTGGAGTTGTGTCTGTATGAATGTCATTCACAAGCATTGTCTTGTTGCCAGTTTAACACGCAAGTTCTTTACTTAGTTTGCTGGCAGTCAGTAAATGCAGAAATTGGGGAATTGGGGGAATGCACATTTAGCCCATTCTAATCTAAATATTGCCTTTAAAGACATGCATGATAACATGTGCACCTCCTCTTCTGTTTAGGCATTCATTTTCATGACACTGGCCTTAATTGAGACTGAGGTGTACTCCACGTGTTTCTACAAGTCTCTTATCATTATCCTGTTTGTTTTTTACAAAGTAATAATCAAGTCATTTCTAAAAGTGCTTCCTGTTGGAGTTCCAGTTTTACAAGACTTTACCAGGTGTTGCTTAGTAGTCTTTTTCTGTTTCCCCCCATTTTTATTTCAAAGTACAGGAAGGAGTAATAAAAACCCAATGTGATCTGGGCTCTCATTCAGTCTTCCTATTGCAAAATGGCAGCTTTTGTAATACACCAGACATCCCTCTTTGAAATTAGTTATTGTAGGGACAAGGCAAAGCAAAAAAATCTATAATTGTTTCTAATATAAGGGGAAATGAATGCTTTGGAGTTCATATACAGAAGCCTTGTAAGGTAAGGGAATAACCAAGGCCGTTGTGCCAGCGTTTTACTGTGCTTTTCAAGTCGCTCTGGTGGAAACAAAGCTCTGGGTGGAGAGTCCAGTGCTTGGCAGTGTGTTCTCTCCCTGTTCTCACAGCCTCCTCTGTGAGCTGCTCCCCGAACTCCGGTTAATCTGTAGGGATCTCGCGTTCTCTCTGAAGTGCATCCCTGCAAACGAAAGCCCCTGCAGGTTCTTGACCTGACTGGCTGGAGGCGACCCCACTAGGGGGCTGATGGGAGGACAAAGATCGTCCTCAGTGCCACAGCGCATGGCTCCAGGAAAGACAGATGGTTCTTATCGAGCCTTTCCAGGGAAGACAAATGGTCCTACTGGCTGTGTTTGACACTGGGACTTGGGGTTTCTGTGATTCAAAGCTTGTTACCCATTTTGCAGTATGTGTGGCTAATCTTTGTCCTGTTTTTGTTTTGGGAGGGGGTGGTGATACTGATAGCAGGACTAGTTGTAATAGGAGGGCCTTTTGAGGTCAGTTACTGAGTATATATGCAGTACTTGGGCAAACTTCTTTTACATAGGTGAAAGAAGAAGGCGAACTGTTGAAAAACAATAAGCATTCTTTGCATGTTAAAAATATTATTCCAAAGCCTTTTTAAAATAAGTGCTATGTGATTCTTCCACACTAGTGCTTTAGGAACTCTGTACAGTCAGTGCATTTTCTTAAAAAAAGATGCGAGTTAGCTCTAGTGTAGTGACTGGGGATATCTGGCTCTTGGAGAACTGTGTGAGCCATTAAAACAAGCTGAAACATTTACTATAACAAATATGCTGCAAGAAATTAAACAATCATGGAGGACTTCAGAACACAAATATCGAATTGCGAGTGGAATGAAGAATGATTGATTTTCTTTCCATAATTTAATTGCTAGTTCCGGTTTAAATGCCCATTTATTGGCATAAACTGGCCGTAATTTGTTTTGTTTTTATCTTGTGCATCTTGCTCTGTTCACATTAAGATGTTATATCCTAGACATGTTGTAATTTAGAGAGTAGTTTACTACATAACAAGATATGGCTTAGCGGATTCAGACAGATATCTAAACGTGTGTGCTTGGAGAAGAGCGTTATCTTTGTCCTGAGCTCTTGCTTGTTAAAATAAATGTGTTGTCTGTCAAAGAACATTGGCTGTAATTACACTCAGATCAACTAAAGATTATCAGGCAAATAAAATACTACCCAGATATAACAGGCTGATATCCACGTCCATCTGTTTTTATCTCATTGATCAAATCCGGGGTCGCAGGGCACCGGGAGCTTATCCCAGCCAGCCACGGGTGCAAGGCAGGATAGACCCTGGAGGGGCACACAGGCACACACTCACACCAGGGCCAGTTTTCCAAGAAACTGGCCCTTAAGGCCTACCAGCCTGTCTTTAGCCTGTGGGGTGCTGTCTGTGCGGAGTGTGCATGTTCTCCTTTAGCCTTTGACAAGCCACCTTTAAAGGCGCTATATAAAATAAAGTTTCTTATTATTTATTACGGGAGGAAACTGGAGCACACAGGGGAAAGCCACACAGGCTTGGGGAGAACATGCACACTCCACACAGACAGCACCCCAGCAACTGAACCCAAGGCCCCAGCGTGGCGCGACAGCAATGCTCACCCCTGCGCCACTGTGCCAGGCTTGCATTGCCACTGCCAGCTGTGAGGGGCAGCAATGCTTGATATACGCATGCTTTACTAAAACTTGTTTGTACTTCTAGTTTTCAAGGAGCCTTTCACCACTTAATCAAAGGTTTCAGCTATTGTCTTCAGCAGTTAAGAGAGCCAACATACAGCATAAGCAAGTTTTTAGAATACAAGGAGGCATTATTCCAGAGCAGAGTTAGACTCTGTTCTTGTAGTATGTCTGATATAGCCTTGAGAGAGAATTTCTGGAGTTTTATCTGTTACAGTGCAGTAGAGCATTTCCAATGCTGATGCCAGTGTTATCAGAAGGTTAGGTGCTCTAAACATGGGCCTTCTTTGAGATTAGATAAGACGGCCTAAAAAAACCAGTATCATCTCGCTAGTTGGAATTAAATTGATCTGTGAGCCCCGAAGAAAAGCTTTGCTCAAGGTTTCTCTATCACATTCACAGACCCTTGAGCTCTTATCCAGTTGAATAAATAAACCTTGTTTTAGAATCTGGGCTTCTTTTCACCCAAAGCAGGAGGCTATGAACCAGCTTTTGTTCTAGTGGTGTTAAAGAACTTCTGTCAACATGAGATTAAGGTACCAACCTTAATTTTTTTCTACAGTAATGAAATGAGAAGCACACAGAAGCACATTTAAGAACACAAATTCCTGAGCTTAAAGAAGAGAGAATCTTTGTACCTTTCTTCATGTGTTGATGAAGCTGAAGTTTTTTCAGGAGCAATGAGGGAACAAATATACCAGAACACTCATGACAGGCACTTTGTCCATGTGCATGTGGAATTGGCTCATTTCATTTCACACCAAAGCTGCCCTGAGGCCACCCTTTCCCAAATCTGTCTGCTCCAGGCCCACAGAGCTTGGCTTGTTGATTTTACCCATCAGGCCGTGTTCGCTTAGGGTAGATCAGACTGTGGAATGTTAAGATGGGTCTGATACTCCTGCACCTCATGTTGTCGTTCTTGTTTTCCATAAGAAATTATCCACGTTCAATCCCAGGCTGTTGTGCATATCAATCCAGAAGTCCAATCAGCTGCCACTGTTCTGAGTTTTACGTAAGAAGAAACTGGTGTCATGCTATTTTTGCTGGGTTAATTCCGGGATGTATCCTAATCAAGATATTTAGTGCGCCACCAATGAAAACATTACATCATATTATTAACTGAGAACGCGATCAAAGCAAAGCCAATGCGTGCCCCCAGGACATGATTTACACACACATTCTTTGCACATCTCTCACTCTCTCTCTATATACACTATGTATGTATGCATTAAGATTCACATTAGCAAGCTGACACAGGATGTGTTTCAGCCCCAGTGTGCGGAACCATGATCGCTCTTTTCCCACCCTCTGTTCTCCAGCTCCCTGGCGCTGCGGCCGCCCCGTCTCCCCTCCTGCGCCACCGCCGAGCGAGGCCGCCCGGGTACAGGGGCGGGAGGGTGCTGGGCTCCGCGAGGAGCATGCACCCGCGGGATGCGTGAAGTCGGGTGGGGCCGCAGCAGTCGACGTCTCTACGCCCCTTCCAGAGGAATGATTGCCCTGTGGTGCGCCCTCTGCTCCTGCTTCGTCATCGTCCACAGCGTACCCGCTGCCCGGCTGCCCACCGCCCAGCCTGCGGAGAAGGCGACGGTCAAGCCCACCGGTAAGAGAAGACGACACCCGTGGGGGGGAGCTATGAAAATACCAGAACATGCATCCACAGCACATTTAATGTTAATGTAATGTAATGTTGCTTTCTTGGCACTATACAATTTCTTGCATTAGGAATTTGTTTTTTCGCATACCCCAGCTTGCTCTCCAGGAGACACACACAGGGAGAGAATCCTGGGGTCAGAGTGCAGGGTCAGCCATTGTACAGCGCCCCTGGAGCAGTTGGGGTTAAGGGCCTTGCTCAGGGGCCCAAGGGAGTAGGATTCCTCTGCCGGCTGCAGGATTTGAACCGGCAACCTTCCAGCCACAGGCGCAGATCCTTAGCCACAGAGCCACCACTCCGCCCAACTGTGCCCATTTAACGCACAGTATTAGCATGATGGCCTAATAGGACCACTTCCATATTGCAGGCAGGGCTTAAAACAGTTCTGAGGGCATTTTACAGTTTCAGTGTTTGTTTTACTGCAGAGCTGAGGCTCAGCTGTAAAATTATCTTGGGTTTTGCCTCCCAAGCCTTGATGCAGTCGGGCTCTTTTATGACAGGCCCCGGTGAGCAATTGCACCACTGCATCAGCTCAGATTAAAGGGTGGGGAGAGGCTCCCTGTTATCAGATCTTCCCACAAGTTCACACTGCCAGAGCTCTCCAGCAGCTTGTTTAGAAATGACTGAAACACAATACTCGAGGCTCTTGATTAAAAATCAGAAACTGGCTCGATCCTAGCCTGCCTTTCCTCTTGTCCAAAAACCCCTGGTTCATTAGTTGTTCGTTCTGTGTTTGAAACTTCAGTGCAGGCAGTTTTTACAAAAAAAATGTTTTGGGCAGTTTTGTAGAATGTTCACTAACAGATATCATTTTAAGCCAGCCAGTCTGTTGGCGGGCTTAGCCTTGCTTTCGTAAGACAGAGCTGTCATCCAATCCGTGCTTGGCTTTGCCCCAGAGTTAAACTTTCTTTTTTAAAAACAAGCTTACCTTTCTTGTGTGACCGCGGTGTGTGAAAAGAATAAAAATGACAATTAACAGAAAAGGGTTTGGAACGATGTCACATATTGTGCCTCTCTGTACTGGGAGATGCTGTGCTGAAAGCAGTGCGAGATCGCTTGAGTGTTTTTCTCTGATCTTTATCTCATGAGATAACTCAAGCACTGCCAGTTTGGAGGTGTCACTGTAACTCCTTTTATAAGCGATCAACGGAGTATGCAGTACACTGTAGGTGATCTGCATTACCCAGAAGCCAGCTCTCTCTTTCCTTAATGTTTCCAATGGGCATCTGATGCACACAGATGGAATATCAGTGGGAATAAAATGCCAATCGTTTATCTGCAGATGGCAAATTTCGTTCCTCTTCCCAGCATCAGGAATTTATCAACGGCCACATGCAGCTCCCAGCAAATCCCAGCAACATTTTATTCAATTTAAGATTTCAAACTTATTTCAGATGTCTACGCTGAAGCAAAGTGTCAGTGAAACAACTTAGGCAATCCACATTTTCCCAAAAGATCCCATTATTCCTTACGTGTGACCGGAAGAGTGTGACGGATTGACCCTAGCCTGCCTTCTCCCCAGAGTGCAGCTGGTCTCTGAATAAGACAGGCAATACCACTGAATTGTGTTTAAGAGTTTTCGGTTTTGGCTGTCTTGAGAAAAGCAATATTTGACTTGCTGTTGCTGAAGCAGAACTGTTCTTTCAAAACTCATATGATTTAGTCCACAGTGGGCGCTGTGCACTCCCTGCAAGAACTGACAGTCAAGTGCACAAACTTGACGAACACCAGCTTCCAGTTGTTCCTCTCCGTCTCTCGTGTCGTTTGCCGAGTGGGTGAGAAATAACATTTCCAAACACAATCCTTGCCATATCTAAACATGAGCAGTAACACACCGTGATCGGATTTGCTCTCTTTTGCAAGCTACTCCAGGAAATGGACAAAATAAAAAAAAAAAAGAAATGATCCTTAAATACTGCATTTTGTGAAATTTTACAAAAATAACTCTCTCATTGTACAGCTGGGTGACAGCTTTTAAAACTTCGCTAGGTGAATACAGAAGAAAGCATGAAATGAGCAAGGCATATATTTTTAATAAATAAAGCCTACTTTGTATATACTGAATGGTTAAATTGCACAAAACCCATAGCATATGTTGCATTTTTAATGCTTCTTTGTATATATATACACATTAAGCTCACACTAATGTTTTATGTAATGTAATGTTTTATTATTAAAAATAATTCCCATAAGTAAAATGCAAGTCTTTTAAAGTACTGTATTTAATTTGAGTATATTAGTTGCAACAAATGCACCTTCTGAAGCTCTAGGGCTAAACACCCTTAGAGGGTGTGTGTGAGTGTGTGAGTTTGTGTGTGGTTCAAAAGCTAAAGGAATCCCCTTTAACCTGCTTCTTCAATTAACACTATAAATCACACCAGGGGTTGTTTTTGTCATTAAAAGAACGGTAATAAAACACCCTATTCTGAATGTAATTCACTAGGGCTCATTTTTCACAGCTTAAATGAGCTGATTTATGGGCGACACCTCAGCACATCTCACGGCGCCGCTGCTGAAGAGTTTGTGCCGAATTGTAAAGAAGGTGGGCGGGGCTCTGGCTCCTCCGCCCCCTCCCTGCGCCAGCTTCGAGACGCGTCCTGCCAGCACACAGGACAAAGCACATTTCTGAACGTTGTCGACTCGCAGCCTGTACCTGTATGAAGTAAACAAATCAAAGGGGAAATCATGAAGTGAAAGGCATGTATTGCAATTTTGGCTCTGTATGAAAAAGCGTTAGTCAGTTAGCTAAAAGTTTGTGGGGTTTTTTTTACTGACTTTTTAAAATCCATCTGTGACAGACAGGGTTTCATCTCGTCACATTTTTTAAGAAATCCGAAGTTAAATATAAAGGGTGTTTCTTAAGCAGGATAAGCATTTTTTTATATTTCACAGACTGAAGTCCATTTCCATGACTGCAGAGGTGGAATTAATTTTATAAAATTAATAATTTCGCTTTACATGTTGGATCAGTGCCAACATGAAAAAATCATTAGGACATATTCGTTGGATACATGCAAAACAGGACAATTTAAAAAAGTGTATTCATTGCTGTTGTTTTAAATTTTCTCTGCTTCTTCCAACTCCTCTCATCCAATTTTCCAAATGAGCATTTCAGGAAAAATAACACTGCATCCGTGTTTTCTGTAGTGAATTGTTTCTTTGCTGCATAAAGCACTTCTCTATTTTTAAAATTTTACAATTATTTTCAGAAGAATACGGGAGGTGATTAGGATAAGGAACCTTTGAAAATCACCTTGTCAATGTCTGTTTAGCAGTAGACACACCTTTGATGATTACTGTCAAAGACAGAAGTTAAAGTGATATTTGTATTTGTAAGGAGTGGGGGTTTCATTAATCCCTATCAAGTTCAACTCTTGCATTTTTAACACTTCATCTGACATAACTTTATTAATAATCCAAACCAGCAACCTGCTATTTCTTTTACTCGGATACCAGTATGAGTAAAAGCTTTTGAGTCTCACAGTAATAATAAAACTGTGAACAGTGGAATCAGTAATAGCTGCTGGAAAAACTAGTTGGGTGTCAAATTTTAAAAATAAAAATTAATTTTCTAATCCCAACCGATGGTATTAATTGACCAAACACTGCTAACTATATCAACTTTTTCTTTAAAGTAAAAGAACCTTCCAGTTGACATAGTTTGGGGTTTATTGCCCCAAAGCACCTGAAACAAGATATCCTCTAAATTGATAAACCCATTGGAGATTTGTACTGGCAACTGGCAAATAGGCTCCATAAATATTGTTCCTGTATAATTCCATAGGGAAAGCTGCACTATGTCTAATTTCCCTGTCTCTCACCAGCACCAGTCTTCAATTACTCTAGCACTGATCATGAAAATTAGGAGGACTGCATGACAATATTATCGACCTCTTGTCGTTTGTTTTTTAGAAAACTTGAAAATACGTATTTTTTTTCAGCTGGAATCCAAAAACCAACTGAGTGACATCATTTATATAAGAAGGTTTCTTTTCACCTAAAATTAAACAGCTGTATCAGTCGAGATACTGCCTTCTTGTTTGGAATATTGTGTTAGTCTCTCGATTCTGTCAAGCTGAAGCGCACAGAGGATCTGGCCATGTATGATGACATCTACGCACATCATATATTATTTGTCAATGACTGCCGGTAGGGTAGAATCAGGCAAGACTGTGGTTGGTGCGTGTGCTCTTCCACTCTCTAATCAAAGCTCCCATGAAGGAGAAGGCCTGTTGGTGCAGCAGCATGTGTGACTGCCAGCACGGTCTCCCAGGAGGAGCCTGATAGCTCTGCAGCTCTCACACAGCCCCACTGGGAGCTGCTCCGCCCCTGGCAGGGTGCAGGCAGATGGCAGCTTGTGAGCTGCAAGCAGTCCAAACAGAAAACAAGGAAGCCCCCCCCCCTTCCCTGCGTTTTACTCTGGTCATTTTCAAGCCCTGCTACCAGCAGAACAGCGTGATTTTTTTTTGTGAATGAAAACTGAAGAAAACTCAAAAGTGAATGACCTCCACACTGAAATCTTCTCCAGCTGATTGGAGCGGATGGTTCCTGCTGGTGTTGTTGTTGTTTGATTTGTTTTCTCCATCCTGTGGTTAGTCCATTCGGTTCAGGCTGCCCGAGAGCTTGACCCCACCTCCCTAGTGTCCCACTCTTAATTGCTGCTAGTAATGAGCTCAGTCTGTCAGTGTAGAGAGACATGCTATATACACTCACCACTGCATTAATTATGTTGTCCTCAAAACCACAAACAGCCCGTTATTAATTGGCTGCACAAGGGCAGCATGGTGCTACAGCAGTTAGCACAGTGCTGGGGCCCTGGGTTCAATTTCAGACTTGGGGTGCTGTCTGTGTGGAGTCTGCATGTTCTCTCCATGTTCATGTGGGTTTTCTCCCACAGTCCAAATACATACTGGTAGGTGAATTGACTTCTCGGAAAACTGGGCCTGGTGTGAGTGCATGCATGTTTGGTTCACTGTGTACCCCTCCTTATCAGGATGGGCTCCAGCTCCCCTCCCACCCCAACTGTTATGAAGCAGAGAATGGATGGGTGTGGGGATGCCAAAATGCTGCCTTGCATTGGTTTAAAATGGAGGGATTTATGTGATCTTTTTTTTGGGGGGGGGGGTAACTTAATTTTGTTAGATACCACCCTGCACCGCTGGGCCCACTCCCTCCGCTGCCCGACTATGGCGATCTGTGAACAGGCAGCAGGTGGGCTAGGGCCTGGCCGGGTCTCCTCTCGGGCTGGAACGCCAGGCTGGCTGCAGGAGGAGACTCAGCCCGCCCAGTACCACCGTCAAGGCGACTTTATAAAAGACGCCATTCAGTGTGGAAACGGCGTGGCAGTGCAGAAATGTGTCGACTGCACGGGGTCACAGAGTTGCAAACCTAAATTGACCTATTCCTGCTGCACTGCTCACTTGCTGTAACATACTTCTGTCACCTAAGTAATGTGAAAACAATCAAGTTTCTAGTATTAGCTTCTAGTGTGGGATGGTGTCGGAGGCCATCGACTGCCAAGGTAGAGTATCTACCTTATCTATTTAAAATGTAGAAAGATGTTCTACTTTTTAACAGCTTAAGAAGGCTCCACAGACACATTTTGCTTTCTTTCTTACTGCTTTCCACCTAAATACAACATCAGTGTCTTAACGTGGCTACAGTGTTATGTCTGAATGTCTGACATTACTAAACTGCACCCTTTCTGTAGTGCTGTAAAAGCTTTGGTTCAGCATTTTGTCTGGGAGGAGGTACCCACACGCAGCATTGCAGCAACATTTAGAGATGCTGTTGCAACATTTTGCGTCAGCTGTTGTTAACAGGACAGGGATGCTACAGCCCAATCACGTCTGTTGTGCCCACAGCGAGTCAAGTCTGGAAGACTCCCCCCAGTCCATTAGCTAATGCCAGAGCTCAAACACACACTCTGGCAGCTCATCCTGCCTCCATGAGACCTGTCCTCGGTTGAACTCAAGAACACCCATGTATTTAGTTTAGTTACTCTTTAATTTTTCACAATTTTTTTCTTTATTTTGCAATCAAAGAGTTGTGAAGTGTGCTTGCATTCTGGCTTTTTTTTTTATAACCCATGTGATGGATTTAGACCTAACATGTGTCTCCTTTCATTCAACAGAAAAGGCAAACACGTACAGAAGTTTTAATTCTTTAACTGCCTGCGTTGCAGATTTCTAACTCCAGATCCCGCTGCCCAGCACAAAAGATTAGTAAGAATTAAATTTTGAATTGCTCACCTTAAGTAACCAAACCTCCATATTTGAATGTTTATTTAATTGGAAATTTTCTCCTGCCAAAATAAATCTTCATCACTTTTCACATCAAGGTATTAATTTATACACAGCTCACAGTAAGCATTAAGAGGTAATCCTCACCAATCAATACCCCCCCCCTAGTGATTTACAAGTCTTATACATCTTTGCTTCCTTAGGGTGGTCTTTTACACAGTACAGTATTTACGTGCCACTGCAAGGACTATCTGCTAGCATTTGGACAGGATTATTCCTCTTCAGTCTTCCATTCTGAACTACTGCAAGACGCGTCCTTTTTTACTGGTGCGGAAAAGTGTTTTCAGATTAACAAGGAAACAAATGGCAAAGCCTTGCAAGGTGTAGCCCGAAGAAGCATCACTCCCATAACAATAAAACGCAGGTTTCCTGTGCGCCGCAAGACAAAAAAAAGGAAAAGGAGTAGATTTGGCAGCACATGTCATCCAGCTGACAAATCATGTCTTACGTTAGTGTAGTAGTATTGCGTGTTGCCGCTACCTGATGTTCCTCATTAACGTTAAGGGGAACAATACGGAGGCATTCGCTCACGTGCTCTAGCTGTTAGCATCCTGCTTCACATCAGGCACCACTGAAAGAAGTGGTGTGGGGGGGGGTCCAGCCCTGGACCGGGATCAGAGCAGGGAAAAACAAAAGGGACAGACAGGGAGAGAGTGGGTCCACAGGACAGAAGACTGGTATCTGAAGGATTTACACAGCCTTAGCCAACTGGCACTGGGCAGAATAACATGGAAAAAGTGTGATCAAGCAAGAGACTGGCGCCAAAGGAGAGCATGCCCACAGACACTGATGACGATGATGAGCTGAGCCTTAAAAAAAAAATCATTGCTTTTTTCTGCTGCATGGGGTCTGCATCTGGGAGTGAGTGAACGATGTCGGACTCAAAACAATAATAAAGATTTAAGAATCACAACGAGTTCTAAACAGGGACGGTTTCTGAAACCCCACAGGGCAGCAATGACGCCTGGGCCACCTGTACACAGTTGTTCCTTTACACAGAAGAACCCCTCTCCTGTCCCTGTTGGTTTTAGGCTCAGTTTGTTGGGGTCAAGAGGCTGCGAGGATTTATACATCTTCCTGCTGTGAATTCTTCCGTTAATATATGAAAATACGGTACGTCTCCGGTTTATGTTTCTGTGAAAAGCATAGAAGATTGAAGTCGGTGGCAGCAGTTTATTAGGGAAAAAAACCTGAACAGTTTTCCCACAGCTGATTAATGGTTATCGGCGTCTTAACTAGAATTGTAGGTTTAATGAATAAGGTACAGCGGGTAACTCGAGTCGAGCTAGGCTTAGCCAGAACCCCACTGGAGCAATGAACGGAGAATCCAGTGAATGTGAGCTGGCGGTTATTAAAAACACCTGGGAAATAAACTCCCAAAAGCGTAACAAAAAAAGCGATAAATGGTGTGTGTGTGTGTGAGAGTGAGGGAAGGTTTGGTCTGGCAGCATAATAAACAATGTTTTACATACCTTTCGGAGAACTTCAGCGCCGCGGCTGGCGTTAGCCATCTTACAAGACACGCCTCACTCCTCATGCTAAGAATGGTAAAGAGACAAAAAATATAATAATAAGCATCGATCTCACACAGGAAGACGTGCGAAATAACCTCCTAAAAGATTGCTTCCCAGCGAAAGTTCCTAAGGTAGTTTGAATTATTCCATTAAATTTAATTAGGAAATATTCGGGGTTTGATTAATTCCGGGACTCTAATTAGCAGGTTCTAATTGTTACCTACTGGTGAAAATGTAACACTGAAGAAAAGGGTAATCACTGCCCTCTTCTCCTGAAATCCCACCAGCGGGAAAAAAAGCAGTTTCTGTTTCGTCAACGACCCCCTTCAGACCTGTACAGGCTGAGTGCGCCGTGCAGCATTCTCGAATTTATTGTGCTTTTCTTTCCTCTCATGATAGACAAGGTTAATTGCGGCATTCGTGTAAAATTTCAGATTTACCACAATTCAAACATTTAACTCGTGCTGTTCTCCAGCTCTTGTTGGATGCACGGCGTTGAGAAAAAAAACAACAACAGGTTTTTCGCTTTTTCAAAAAGTCTCTTTATAAAATGTGTCACTTTTATCTACAGTAAAGACGTTCGTTGGTTTGATGTACACCAGACCCTGACTCATAATAGGTCAGGGGAATGAGAGACAATTTCTGAAGGACAAGCTTTCTTCCGCTTTTTATTCAATCATGTGATGTCAATTAAACAATTTACTTTAATATTCTCTTAGACACATACAGGATGTTTCTTAAGGACTTCTTCAAATAATAGCTCAAGCCACTCGCTTCATTAAAGGCACAGTTACCTATGACTCACCTTGGAGCCTGGTTTGAAAACTTACAATTATGCAGCTAATTAAATAATTAGATTAATTAATAATTTAGATTATTTAAGCAGGTAATGAAATAATAAGGTTACTGGGAGATCAACTGAACAGAAACCAGAGGACACCAGTCACCCTTACTGCAGCTCCAATCTGCACTTGATTTGTGATCAGATGCTTTAAGGTAGAGCTGTAAAATTAGTTGTAGTACCACTGCTGTAGTACTGCAGTGTCACGCAGGTAAACTGCGGGGCCAGGTTAAAGACAGGTCACGACTGGGCACTGCCTGGGAGGAGTGGGGGCATGATGGGAGGATCTGACATGGAGCTGGTGAAGAGACATGAACCCATATGATGAGGCAGGGCTGCATTCCAGAGTCTCTGGGGCCGTTTATGTCTTTTCCTGTGGTTGTCAAGGCAGACTGAAAGCAAACACAAGCCTACAGATTTTGCATTTGTAGTCTGGGGCTCGGGGAGTAGTGATGTGTGTAGGGGGGTTATCACCACAGTTTCAGCACAGCTTCTATCGAAGACACTGTTTCACACTGTGTCACCACTTTCTCTGTTTATCGCGAGCACAGAAAGGCCTTCCCTCAAGCAGGCGAGCAGCATCTCCAGATCCTTACCGAAGTGTTTACTAAAACCACATTCAGCAGTGTTTCCTTGGAATGAAATGTTTCCTGTGCCAATGTTAGAAAAAAAATAAAATTAGGTCAATATAAAGTTTCAAAAGCTGCATTCTTCTGCGCCATTAAGCAAATCAAAACTTTAGCTTGACGTGAAAACAACGCTCGCTGAAAAGAGCCTAACTTGGTATCCCAGAGTTCAAAAGATGACGCCAGATGTCAAAACATTTAACGCCAGCAGTGATTCATCACAGGCCCCTTAGGAGGGAAAGTCCATTTTCTTTCTGCCACCAAAATGGCGGTGTGTTGTTTGCTTTGTGAATACAGAAACAACCTTGTTTGTAAAAGACTTTGCGAATGTTTTATGATCTAACACATGCGTGTTAGAGGAGGCAGCGAGGAGAGTTGACTTTCACTGCTGCAACATAAGGATATCAGTGAATGGAGTGTGTGTAGATCGTATGCTGTTGATATCTATGTTAGGGAGGCTCAGCAGGGTCTCCTGGCCTCCTGACCTCTGCTGTTCTGTTAAACTGTTCCGGAGTGGCTAGGTCCTGCTCAGGCGGCCTGCGCAGAGCAGAGCAGGGTTGAGACCTCTTTAGCCGATTCAAGCAGCTCCACACAGGCTTGAGAAGCGCACAGCAGGGATCGCTCCGCGGTCACGAAGGTCACAGGGTCTTTTATTCCCTGGGAGTTGTTTCGGTCAGATTGAGTTCGAGTAGGCCCTTGCTGCCCCACAGCTGAACTGTGGCCTCCTCCTTTCATTGCATGGTCAGAGGTTCTCTTTTGGATGGAAGAGGTACTTTTTTTTTACGAGCATGACAGTCATCTTCTCAGTTTGCATTATAGCTCTCTGATTTAGGCGTATTGTCCATTGCGTTCAGCATTCTTCTTTTGTATAAATATCATACTGCAGTATCCCCTACACCTGCCGCGTTATGGATCTGTATCAGCTGGTGGCCACTGCAGGCCTGACTCTTTTATCAGACAGTATTTGACTGTCTCCCACTCGCTGACTTATAAACGCACTTGAGGGCTACAATCCAAAGACGCCCCCTGGCACATCCTGCTCACCTTTTTGATTCCTATGCATGTTTCACCCAAACATTCACTCCTGCTCAAAAAATAATGCTCATAAAATTGACGAGCTTGTTCATTTAAGAGGCGTTACTCTGCACCAAGGCTCGCACAGGCATGGTTACCCATGAATTCCCAGACAGAACTCCCAGTGTTTCACATTTCAGCAGGGGTGAATCTCTGTCAATTAAATCAAAAAAGGCTGTGAGGAGATTTTGTCCAGATGTCAAGAAAGGACTTGCATGGTTAATCCTGGTCACTACTTTGGTCTCTGCGCAGAGACCAAGACCACAAGTTACACCCCAGCCAGACCTGGACCGAGAAGATTGGAAACATATTGAAAATCGAACAAAGCAAACACTCCACCTTTCTGATACTGGCGTACACGGTACAGCTTGATAAGATAAGATAATTGATAAGAGTATTTGAATCACTTAGTGACTATCAGCCCTATAACCACAATTGATCAAATGGCCTCCTAGTGCTCACTGCTCATGTTGCTCTGACTCAGGGGCATCTTTTAAGAACATCCGGTGTGAGGTTCATCCAGCAGGCTACTCTCAACTGGATTAATTGAAAGGCAGAACCGCCTCATAATTTGTATATTATATTCTGCTCTTAAACTAGGGAGACTGGCCTTTCATCCAAGACAAGCTCGTTCATACAGTGTGTTTCTTCCATTGAAACTGGGCCAGTCGTCCTTGGAATGACAATTATGGCTGCCTAAATACAGTCCCAGTTGGAGGCCAGGCTGGGGAGGGGCCGGGGGGGTTTGAAAAGACTGAAGACTCTTTGGCTTTAACAAGGCACTTTGGATGTACAGTAGCTTCCGATGTTAATTAGCAGTTCAGAGCAAGGAGGGGGGAAAGGGATGTTTTGAAGCCGCAGTTATCTTTACTTTTGGGCTTTGATAACACGCGGTGCAACACACGAGAGAAAAGAAACAGCCGCAAAGCCCCCTTTCTTGATCTCTCTCAGATACACCCCTCTTGCTCCTGCGCCTTCTGGGCAGTGTGAGGTTGTCAGGCTGCCCGAGATTAAAGACATTGTTCTGAGGTATTTACATCCGGCCAAGGCGCATGAAACAAGAGATTAGGGCGCTCGCATTAAAAGTGAGTGCAGCCCAAATGAGGATGGCATTTAGAATCTGCATAGCTGTGAAACCGAGAGAAAGAAATTTGCACTTTGTGGCGAACTGCGTTTGGGGGTCACGTGACGGCCGGCCCTGCGTCCTGAGTTGGCAGCACGGCGGTGTTTCAACTGACGGAAGAAAGTGTTTCAGCGAGCAGGGCTGCCACTGGAGCAGCCTTGCATCTGTGAGAGCCTGGCCCAGGACTCTGCTTCCTCGTCTACAGAGAACCTCATAGAGAATCTCAATCACATTTGCTGCCCCAAAGCTCTTTAAGATCTAGGTTTGATTTCGGTGGGAACCTCCCTCTGTGTGGAGTCTGCATGTTCGCCTCACGTTTGTATAGGTGTGGCGAATGTCTATGCCTGTGTCTGCATCAGCTTTGCTACGTGCATGTCGGGAGATAGATACATTACTCAGACTGGGCTGAAAGAATGACTTAGTACTGCTTTGTCCTTTTTCCTTCCACATACTCAAACAATTGTTATGCGCAGTGATTTTTTTAATATTTTGGGCTGTTCAAAGAAACTTCAGTTTCGAAAACAGATGGGATGATAGACTAATTACCTGAAACAGCAGCAAAACTATTAGCAGACAAATTGTTTGTAGCTGATTATTTTTACAGAAAGATACCTTTGTGTGCAGATGTTCATATTCTGAATGGAGATTAGCGCACTGTAGCAGAAACCGGCTTGATGAATGTCTGCGTGGGTCCATCTGGAACATTTCACATTTGTAAGTGTTTTACATATAAAGTAGTCGTAAAAGGTGAGTATATTTAGTGCTTTTTGGAGTGATATTGGGAAGAAAGCATGAGAAAAAGGGGACATCACTCATATGAACCATAACAAGCAATTATTGTGTGTAGGAAATTATTTTTCTAATTTAATGTGAAGCATGGTAAAGGAAAAGTATTCATAATTTTGACTATCATTTTGGAAATTATTAACTCCCCAAAATGGGCTATCTTATTCTGTAAATTTGTTTCAGTCCAGCCTGGTGCCCTCAAAGGTCTTATAGATCTAAGTTTGATTTTAGCATGTAAATCCTTCTGTGTGGCTTTTGCATGCTCTCCTCATGTGGGTTTTGGTCAAGTGCTCTAGATGTGCGGTCAAGGTTGAGCTCCAGATACCTGGGCTTGGTGAATTATTGTCTCTGAAGTGTCCCTGTGTGCTCCATGTGTTGAACTTTGGGACTGGCAGTGGACTGCTGTATCCATTTCCAGCTACAAGTATCTTTCTGATAATGAATGGATGGGTTGCCAGTCCTATAATAATTGAGCACACTAAGATTAATGGATGGTATATTTGCTTTTCTGAGTTCTTCCTTTATGCAAGTACTCACCATTCCTTATATATTTTATTGCATTTGTGTATATATTAGAGAGCATATATAATAATATATATTATAGTGTATATATAATAGAGTTTTGTGTTATCTAATTACATTGTCTAAGTGCAAGCTGCTTTGTGTGGCTTATTGGAATAGTTTTGCATGTGGTTTTCTACTGAAATTGGAGAACAAACAGCATGTGAAGAAATGGATTAAGGCTGCGTTCTAAAACAACAAGACAAAGATTAAACTTACATGGAACTTGTGAGTTAAATACATGACGTCACTGTCATGAAATATACGTTCTCTTTTGTGTGGGAAGGTGCTGTCCCAGGCCTGCCCTATTCACAATCTCATGCCAATAAAAGAGGGTATCGTGAATTAGTCGTGGGAGACTTTTTAAAATTTTCTAAGCATGTTTGAACTCACTAAGGGCTGAATGATTAAAACTTCCTTGGATTCGGAGTCTTATCCTGAAAGGTGTAATTGCACCCTCCGGTACTTGTGCTGTATCATTGGAGCAGAATCCAGGGTTCCAACAGTGCAGCATTTATAATGTTGTTTACCAAGACCTGGTTACACCTTCACTTCAGCAAAATCACAGTCTTTCCACAAACATTGCCCTGCTGTAAGGCGTCTCAGGATCCAAGGGCAGAACACTAACCCACTACGCTTTGAACTGGAGTCAGATCTGTTTGCTCAGGATGGAGAAGAATGAAAACAATCCTTTGAAGATTCCTGAACCTCATCGTCCGCCTTCATAAATTGGATTTATTTTCAATTAAGTCCTTATTTGGAAATGCCATACCCAGGATTATTGGGAGCATTAGAACAGAAATGTAAAACATATGGAGCTCTTGGCTTTTTTCATTAAGAGGGAGTAGTCAGCTACTTCTCTTGCTTCCGGCAGCAAGCGCCTGTAGAGGTCTTCAGCGCCCGTTCGGCAGCGCACTTGAAGACTGGAGCCGTCAGGCCCTGACACAGAATAGCTTCTTTCATAGAGGAGAGGACATTATGCTCTTATGAAGCTTCCAGCCTGCACCAGAAGGAGTCTCCGGACCGAATAAATGTGCCTCTCTGTAGTCTGCGACCTGGGCGTCACACAATCGCTGGAGTCAAGGCGTTTCGTGACTTCTTTTCCGTTTTCCCTACACCGTACCTTAGTGGAGAAGGGCAAATCTTTCAAGCCGGGGGGTGGGGTGGGGGGGGGGGGTATTTATTATTTCTGAAATGAAGAAGAGATTGCAGGAAGGTACCACCGTGTCTGCGTGCAGTGCTCGAAAGCGCAATACCTCTCAGCTTCTGAGGATCCCAGACACCTCGCCCTGCAGGTGGGCACATTCGGAAGCGCCATTGAAGTTATAACAGAAATTAGGGGCGAAGGATAGATCGGAATATCGCAGACTTCTGTTCTGCCTACGTACATAAGAGTCGCACCCGGGTCTTCCCCTCTCAAACCCGCCCACCTTCCCTTGCAGCCACCCCCCAGGTCAGTCCACACCGTAGAGAGAGGGGACTCGGGCAGCCTGTCCAGCCTCAGACAGGGAGGAGAAGGGTGCTTTAGGGTTTGACCTGACAACATGAAACTACAATTTCATTGGAAGTATTGTATTTTTCCCAACGGGTCATAAAATAATACTTTTGGAAATGTAAAATGAGAGGAAAACTCGTTTGGCAGAGAACAAAAATGAATATACACTTGCAGTCTTATATTTTAAAAGCTTAGGAACGTGTCAAAGACAAAGGAGTGCATGATAAAGTAATGAACAATAAATAGCTCTCTGATGAGCTTCACAAAGGTTGGGACCATAAAAAGATGTCATACGAACATATGAAGCACATTAGAACAGTTACAAATGCAAGAAAGGCATTCAGAAAATCTGTCTTGTTTGCTAGTAAGTAGTTAATTGATGTGAGGGTCTCTTCTTGAAAGAACCCAGGGTATTGGCTTCAGCAACATGGCTGAGTAGCTTGTTCCATGCTCCCACAACTCTCTGGGTAAAAAAGTGCCTCCAGTTCTTGGTTTTAAATGCACTTTCATATAGTTTCCACTCCTGTCTTCTTGTTCAGGCTTCACTGTTCATTCTGAAGAAGTCCAGTGGGTTGTCAGTACTTCTGAGGATTTTAAATATTTTTCTCAGGTCCCCACAAAGTTTTCTCTGTCCAAGACTAAAAAGGTTCAGCTCCTTCAGCCTGTCAGTTTAGGATACTCCCTTGAGCCCAGCTGCTCTTCCTAGAACTTATGAAGAGCTGGGCTTTCCATTTTCAGCAGGATTTGTACTCGGCAAGAGAAAGACACAGATATGGGATGTATGGTTTAGGCAGATGGGCAGAACTAGAAATTAGCTGTCTGTGCCCCTGGGGGCTGTAGGCAACCATTAACAATTTTCATAATGAATTTCTGTCAAACCTGATCGATTGTGTGTCTTGTTTCACAGAGAGTATTGAGTATTGGTCCAAGGGTCATGCTTAGCTGCTTTGCTGGTGTTAAGTAGCTGTGTACCTGCATCATTCCCTGCACGTTAGAGAGCTTAAGAGAGCTTTCAGTCCTGGAAGATGTAGGGCTCTGCAGGTTTGTTTCTTAGTTTGTCACTTTGACATGGCGTCGGAACAAAGGGGTGAATAGGGATGGGATAAGGATTTTCACAGCATTCATTCATTCCAGAAAGAATGAATAGGCAATGTTATGGGATGGCTGAAGCATGCACCAGAGGATTTGCAGAAAAAGGCTTGTGGGAGTCTGGAACAACCACTGTCGAACAGGATATCCTGGTGTCTTTTTAAGGAATGGCTCAATGAGACCCTCAGATCAATTACCGGCTAACAACCCATTGGGCTCAATGGGCAGAACATGCTCCACCTGTGGAAAAATGAAACAATGTGGGAATATATGGAAAAAATAAACCATGCTGGTCAAACGACTGCCTCTCTGTTATTAGTATTTCTTATGCTTTCATTTTCAAATCCAGGCATTTTCCAACCGCTACATCCAATTCAGGGTCGCGGGGGAGACAGGGGAGGGCACACACACTCACACTCACACCAGGGCCAGTTCCCCGCCAAGCCAATCAACCTACCGGTCTGTTTTTATTTCCACTGCGGGAGAAAACCAGAGCGCCTAGAGAAAACCCACACGAGCACAGAGACAACATACAAACTCCACACAGACGGTGCCCCAGGTCGGGAATCCAACCCAGGGCTCCAGGGCTGTGAGGCAGCAATGTCACCACTGCACCACCATGCAGCCTCGTTTCTCAAGCCTGTTTATATAAAAATAACATGTCTAACATGCACTAAATTTCCGTGGCAATTTGTCATATTCGAGATATCCCAGCCAATTTTTATTTTCAGGTTGTATACTGTAGTTCTATAGCCATTCATTTAAAATATCCTTGGCAGCTGCCTATGGAATATATGCAGTGTGTATGTGTTCGCGTTTTGTATGTTTTTGCTTGCTCTCCCATTATCACTTACTGTACAGCTACTGTAAGCATTCCTGTAAAAAAAGAGTGCTGTCTCAGAGCCAGACACAGGGTATGAAACAAGAGTTCCTTCTCTGCAGAAAAAAAACAACATTGCCAGTATGTGACACAGTGATTTCTTTCTTCTGCTTTCTTTTTGTGTTTGTTCAGAACTGGCAGAGCTCGTTTTCAAAAGTTTCTTTTAATTTGAAAAGCAAGTAAACACATTTTGCTTTCCACCACAGGCCACCTTGAGCAAACTGAAGTGAGTGCCTGTGTGTGGAAGAGATTGGGGGTTGGTCGAATGTTTGATTGAGTTTTGGCTTACCTATAGACAAACAGGGCATCATTATGGGAGTTCGAACGTAATTTGTGTGGTACGTGACAAACTTCTTAAATTCTCTTTCCTCTTTTTTTCCTTCAGCCCACTGGAATCCCAGTTTTTATAGCTTAATATAAAGTGAGTGTTTAAACACACTTTTCGGGAAAGATTTAAATTTGCAATGACAGTAATTTACTTTTTTGTGCTTCATTCACCCTTGGAATCTCCTCAAGATGAGATTAAACTTAATTTTCTTACTGCATTTGTAACAAGAATTAAGGCAGGTTTCCAACATCTTTTTTTTTTTGCTAGAAATATATATATATAAACATTATTTTTTGGTAGTGAGAATGTTTTATTGATTTTCATTTGTCTGATTCTGAAATTGGTACACCTTGGAAAGAGTTACTATCAAATTGCTAGCACTGCATTTCCCAGATATTTGAAGTAAAATATGATACCTCCTATAAATAAACTTCATTTCAGACTGTACAAGTTACAAGTCTACTGCTGTTTTATGGATCTTATAGCTAAAGTTGTATGAATGGACAGGCATCCAGAGAAAAGATTTTAATGAATATTTTACAGAATCTGCTGGTGTCATTGATTTAGATCTCTCATATTCTGACTTCCAGAAAGCCTCTGTCCCTTGTCTGTCAAAGCAAGTGCCTCAGTGAAGTTGTTAAGCAGACCAACAAGTATACTTTTCCCTGCTTTCCCTCACCATTACTACACAAGAACACCTTTTTTGAGTTAATTGAACCTGGATTACAACAGGAAAAAGTCTAACCTGGATTACTACAGGGAAAAAAGAGAGGGAGAGATAGACATTGAGGCAGAATGTACTCCCCCTTTTCTTTTTTTTAATCAGAAAAGCAGACTATATGGTTTTACAGCAGGAGAAGCGCTATTCACTATGTTAGGATTGTGAAGGACCACTTCTAAAGCCTGTTTTGTTTTGCCTGAAATTGTAAGTTCAACAAGAACTCAACATTGACCTCTTTGAAGCTGTCAGAGATGAATGACGACAGGAAAAAAAAAGCCCAGAGTTGGGATTTGAAACCTTATGGTACAGCTGCTGCCCATACAATACTGGCAGCAAATGTGTCCTCCATTACAGTAAACACAAATGTCTTTTTAATGACTGTGGGGGCGCCTTTAAGGACTGTTTCTCTTTTCTTAAGAAAACGTATACTGATACCTTGGTGCTACAGGCCAGTAGCTTTTAGTGCGGAAACAGTGTCTTGTTTGTGCAATTTTATCTGGTTCAGGTTCTTTGTCACTTGCAGATCACGACAGCTTTGCAACTAATCTTCATTTAGAGTATTTTTATGTTAAATGCAGGCATCTCTGATCTTCCGCTGTGACTTTTCTGATACATTGCACCAGCTGTCGCTTAGTTTGTGAAGCAGGGCATGGAGGGGTGTACACAGACTCACAAAAAGCTTGCTCACAGTCATTCATATGAACAGGTCTAGCGATCCCAGAAACAAAAGTTCCTTTCTGAACAGCTGCTTCGCACACAGATTACTCTGAACATGTAGTCTTGAGTCCTTGCTAGGATGTACTAGGCTTTACAGATTAAGTATGTTCATTTTGTGGTCACAAGGAAAATTAAAACACATTGTTGCACTCTCTAATTTACACATTCTATAATCATTTTAGGTAATTATACATGTTATAAAACAATGTTCAATTCACAACTGCTTCTTTATTACTGTTTTTTAAGTCACTGAAAATCCTGCATAGATCTTGCCCTATTCTGGTGTTTGAAACTGATTTGAGATGAAAGTCATTATTGATTAAAGCTAGCCTACATGATATTGGCTATACATGCTCTTTCTTCTCACATGCACTGCTACCAGGAGCTGAATGAAATACAAAGGATAAAGGAATTCAAATGCAAGAGATGAGATTGCAAGTGATCCTTAAAAGATATTTACTCCTTTGCTTCATAAAAGATCTGGCTTTGAGGCAAAAGATGGCAGAAAGTTCAAGAATATAAGAGTGTGAAATGTTCCTGTGTTTACAGTCTGAATTTACAACATTACAAAAGATGCTCTTGGGCTGAATCTAATCCTGCTTCCTTGTTGTTTTCCCCAGACTCGTTATCGAGTGAGACGGCCTTCCTGGAGGATTTCATTCTGGGGATCGGAGACACCCTGGACCTGTCCTGTGGGCCGCAGGGGGTCTCTCAGCAGGTGGCCTGGTTCAAAGATGGCGCGGCGGTGTTGCCGAGCAACAGGACCCGCATCGGGCAGAAGGTGCTGCGCATCATCAACGTGTCGTACGAGGACTCGGGGGTGTACTTGTGCAGGCTGGCTCACGGCGGGGCCCTGGTCAGCAACTACACTGTGAAAGTAGCAGGTAAGCCAGCTGGCCCTCTGGACACTCACCCGGTGGGCAGCCCAGCTGTCCACACAGCCCCTGCCCAGCTCTTGAAGACACGAGTCTTCCCTCATACCCATGCATGCCATAGAAGAAGGGGTCGGGCTGTAGATTAAGGGCTGCAAATTCCACATGCCAGTTCAACAGAGTGTGAGTGACCTCGTGTTAGTGACTGCACAGTAACTATTGATGGTTAATAATGTCTGTTAACAAACAAACCAAATTTTTATTAACTGACAATTAAGTGATGCAATAACACGTTATAATTCTCTGCATTTATATAGCGCTTTTCATCCCACAAGATCTCAATGCGCTTCATGTCTAGGAAGAGGCCCACTTCATCCAGTACTATCCAGCACTGAATTGCAGCTCCCGCCTGGGTGGCGTGAGGCAGCCATCATGCACATCATTGAGAGGGAACTTTAGGAAGGCCTGACTGAGCAAACCCTGAGTGGAGTTTAGCCAGGACACCGGGGTTAATATCCCTTTTACAAACAGTGCCGTGGGATTTTGAATGACAAAGTAGTCAGGACCTAACCTACAGCACAGTGTTCCCTGTCGCCAAAATATTTGGGCATTAGTTTGCAAATTCTGGTTCAGAGAGTTTAGCGGCACCTACTGGTCCACCAACACCCCTTGCAGCAGGAACCTGGTTTTCCTTGGAGGTCTCCTTCTGACTGGGTTCATGCACTGAACCAGTTACTGAAGCAACATCACAGCCCCCTGAAATCTAGACAATGCAGAGCTCAGCCTTTGGGGCAGGACCTGGCCTTCCGGGGTGGCAGAGTTATCCCCCGTCTAGGGAGCGGTGTAGTTTGTGCTCGGACCCCACGAGCAACCAGGATCGAAACTGGCGGGGGCGGCGGACAGCCGGACTTGTCGTGTCCTGTCCCAGTACTGACCAGGCCCAGCCTTGCTTAGTTTCTGAGAATGTGCTGTTACCTGTAGGCTTTTATACAGGGTCCTCTGCAACCTCTAAACTGAAGTGTTACTGCGGACTGAGTGGTTTTCTCTGATTTGCTCTCTGTTTTACGTGAGAGTGTAGCCTCTTGCTATGCCTGTTTATTTTCCACTGCACCCTGCTGTTAGCACGGAGGTGGCCAGGCGCAGACGGGGGGCAGGTTGGGGGCTCATGTCCTCAGGCAGACACTGCTGTTGTGCCCTCGATGAGGTGCTTCACCCTGGTGGCTCTGCTCCAGCCAGCTTTAGAACGGGGACCAGCATTGCTGTGGTGTCACTCCTGTGGTGGACCAGCATCCCATCCAGGTGGTGGTGGTGGTGGGGGGGCACCTGCTTTCTTTTTTTGCAGCATGACCTTGACTTGTATGTCAACCTAAGCCGCTCCGCTGTGGTGCCACTAATAGAAAACGTGACACTCAAAGAATATCGCATGGGCTCTTTTGGTTTTCGGATGCTACTGTCGTTTAGATTAAAATAGCGAGATGTGTTGTAGGAATTCAGTTAGGAATTTTGTAAATCATTTTTACGTCATCTAAAGTCAGTGAAATAGAACAGAGAGAGCCATGAACTATATAGGCTTAGCCTCCAATAACGTCAGCAGCTCTCTATCTGAAATTAACTGAAATATTATTAGTAATATTAATAATTTAAGAAAGCTCTAGCATTTCCAGCACATGTTCCTGAGCTGTGACGTGCAGTGTTAGTGAACTGCAGGTTTTCTTCTCCCTGCAGTATAGCATTGATTGGGAGTCTGAATCTAGCTGTAGGCATGTAGAGGTTATCTTAAAGAGATTAGGACACAGCTGCCTATAAGTGGGGCTTTCTGGGTTAAATAAGGTTAACACTGGCAAACAAGGGAAATGCATTTTGAAAACCCCTAATATATGTGGACCAGCCTCTGGGGAGGTATTAAAATCCAGTGAGACAGAAGATAAGTGATAGAATGTCTCTTTTTTCAGAGCATTGCCATCAGCACTGCACAGTAACTCACAAATGGTTCGCATGAACGATAGAAACTATGATTTGTAGTAAAATAGAAAGCACTGGAGCATATCTGTTGCAATGATATACAGGACTGCGCCTGCACTGGAATCAAGAATTCCAGGTGCAAAACAGCATGACCCAGGTGAACAGCAGAGGTTTGCACCGGACAGGATTTACCAAAAAGTCTTTTTTTTTTAGTTTGGACGTTGGAAATGGTTGGTGTTTTGTGCATATCATGATTTTTTGTTTGTTTCCATTCATAAACTTTTTTTGTGATTTACCAAATTGAAAGAACGGACTTTGAAGCTGTGGCCCAGATGAAATCACAGCCTTAATCCCACCACCAGATACGAATTAAAAGTGCGGTACTTGATGTTGAAGAAACCTTCCATCAGGTCATGGGCAGTATTTTGTGATCAGCAGAGGGAGAGGTGTCAACGGTTTTACTTTCAGCTGTATACTAAATAGAAAACATTTAAATTGAACAGTAATGTGGAACATACCCATTCTCACTCTGCTAGCTGGCTAGACTGTGGTGCAAAAGAGCTGAGAGTAGCATTGTGGTCTGAAGTTGTTATTTATATGACCAAAGCATTTCATTCTCACCTTGCTGGAATGCATCTAGAGTGGCCCATAGACAGCTTAGCTGGAGCCTTCTACTGTAAATGTCTTGAAGTTTGCAAATCAAACTTACAATAAATAAATCATAGTAGTGTGGGTGGTGGAAGCCAACGTAATGACTAAGAAGTGATTAAATGTGCAGCTACACCTTTCAACGCTGGCCTACACAACGCCTTTTTTGAGTTTGGGTTCTTGGCACTATTGCAGTCTTTCAGTCGTTTCCTTGTAGATTTTATTTTAAAATCTCCTGTCAGCACTCCATGCTGAGGATGTACAGTAGGAACCCTGTCTCTCGTTTTTAACCCTCTGTGTCCATGCAAAGGGTTGACTGTTTTAAGGAATAAGACCAGAACACAGGTAACAAGCTACTAATAGTGCTGCTGCCAAGTCACTTTCAGACATTCTACTCCCAGCTGGGACCTCCCAAGTGTAACAGTTAACAACCCAAACATTTTACCCAAAAGTGAATATAATAAAATAAAAAACACACAAGAGTTTTTTAAGACCATCCATGACCATCTTTGTTTACAGAAAACTAAGAGGAGGATAAATGCTCATTTAATTTGGCTCATTTGTCTGTAAATTCAGGGTACCAGCTGAGCCGGTTATTGACAACTAATTACAAAGCAATTAGCCTGAAATGCTTCATTATCGAAAACAGATGGGTTGGCGAGGAATTTGAAACTTTGCTTTCACTCGCATGTTGGGAATTTTGCCAGCTTAACTTTTTAAATTAGAGTTTACCGCTACTGATCAAAGACAATCCGAAAGTACTTGGCTTGGATCGAGATACTGTCAATTTAATGTTTTAAAATATAATTTTACCAACAATATTGCTTTTACCTGTGTTTAAAAACATACTCTTTTCAAAACATATATAAAATACTGTGTTATTTTATAAATAACTAAACATAGGTGTCAGATTGTTTGAAAGAGATTTTCCTCTTGTTTTTCTGGTGAAGGGTCATATTTGATAGCACAGTTCCTGGGTAGTTTATGGTGAAAATACCAGTTACACAAAGTTTTATGATTCCTCAGGATGCCATGTCTTTCATTGTGAAGCTGTTTTTATTCCATACATACATTGACATTTCATTTCAAATAATCCAGTTATATTTACAAAATTTATAATAGCTTTTTTAATAATGGTGAGAGATTATATCAATGAATCAACCTGCGTCTTGATGGAAGTCTCCATGTGACAACATACAGTATACCGGAGCTGTGATAACAGCTGGCTTTCATTAACCTTCAAGTGCAATTGCACGAGAAACCTCAAGGTCAGGTAAATACAATTATTGTGGAGTTTCATGGGCCCTTGAAAAATTTTATATTCTCTGCATGTTGGCGTTGATAATAAGGAGAAACCTGAGTGCCAAGAGAGACCTGGATTTAAAATATTTCTGAGTAATAAAATCATGAAATGTCTGTTCTGAGGGTAGAGTACATGATTTTGCAGTGTGGAGCAGTGGTTAGGGAGCTGGACTTGTAGCTGGAAGGTTGAGACACTGTTGTTACGCCCCTGAGCACGGGCCTTCATCGGGATCGTCCCTGTCAAATATCACCTGTGTAGAAGGCTGCAAACGCATGTTGCTTTGGACAGAGGTATCAGCCAAATAAATTTGATTTAAAAATGTAAATATATTTTAAAATGAACATATTTCAATAAAAAAATTAAGGATTTAGGATAATTTAGGATTTGGTAACTCTTCTTCTATTCTAGCTGATCTAAATAATGGTTATCTAAACAATTCTATACTACAGAGTTAAGTCATTCCATTTGTGTTACCATACTCTACCTTGGTGTAAGTGTACAAAAGCATATTTATGCACATGTTATAGGCAAACACAATATAATGCTGCATACTATGGCTTTCAATGGGGTCCTGAATTGATTTTAAAATCTTACGCGTGCTACAGTCAAAAACCATCATATTGATTTTTCTCCTCTTATTTCACTAAACCGTTGTCCAGTTATAATCCCAACCTCAGCCTTCAGTCCTTTCATGCATGGTTCTTGTGTCTTGTGTCTGGGCACATAGACTGTGGAACACGCTTTCAAATACTATCAGAGGACCTGACTCAAGAGTGTTTTTAAGTCTTGCCTCGAAACCCAACAGGCATTGATTAATACTTTATTTTCCTCTCCAGCTTTGTTTTTTGTCCCCGGTTTGTATGTACGGTGCTTTGGAATGTCGCAATTTAAAATAACATAGAGGCAATTATTATAATGATGACCATGAATATTCATTTTAAGCATTGCTTACGGCATGTATGAGTTCTTTTTACAGAGAAACAACTTCTCATGCAAATTTGTTAAGATATAAATATTTAATATGTAACCAATAATATTTTTTGCAGGCAATGGTAATAAGTACAAACTCTTTGTGCATTAGCTTTCCACTATTTGTTAGATCCCAGTATATTTGTCACAAATTACTCATACAAGAGTTACTAAAATTTGGCAGCTCATACTATCTGAAAAGTAAGCGATAAGCTCAAATTTCTAAGATATTAAATAGCAGGAGTGCCACACACCCTCAGGACTAGCAGGACTATGGTCTTGTAATATCATTTAGCTTTAATCCAGTTAATCTATTCTAAATCTGCATGTTTAGCAACAGGATTGTAGTGCATAAAAAATTAATTCAGCATTCAGTAATTTAAAATAGCTCTCAGCAATGTAACGCTCTCTTTCTGTTTATAGATTCTCTGTCATCCGGTGACGATGAAGATGATGAAGAGTCGGACGATGCAGGTAATGCAGTGTTCTGCTGTCCTTCCTCTTATCTCGGAAATACACAGTGATCTTAATGCTTTGAGGGCAATGACTCAATGAATAGCCAGCGTGTATTTGCTTCCATTCGGTTTGTGGGGGTGTTTAGATAGAGCAGAGAAGAATCTTCACATATTTCTTTTTGTGGTGTCATCAGACTTCTTAAATTCACATGTCGCAACAGCTCTAGAGTATATTTTAGTCATTTGTCTTTTGCAAACTCAGACAGGTACTGTACATACATAATTTTGTATGCTGGCTCTACAGGTTGAGTGGAAACATTTTTTCACCCTAAAGGTGGAGCCTGTGCAGTTGTTGTTTTATTTAATCCCACATTGTGTTTTCCTCACTCTCAGCTCCACTGCTCCCTAAATAAGATATTGATCTGTTAAAAATGAGGTGCTATAACAGCCCATACCTCATTCCTGTCAGGATCTGAGGGTTCCAGTCAGACCTGATCGGTTTAGATCTAAGACTTTATAGCTCTCAAAGCCCTGAGCATACGTCCTTTGAGTCCAACAGTCTTCCACATTGGTAAGACTCCTTAAAGAACATCACAACACATAGTAAGGTCCTTGGTCATATTTACCCTATTAAGTTGGGAATTTTGAATCCCTGTTTTTTTTTGCACGGATATCCAGACACTTTCACACTGTGGATCAGTGCAAAGATGGAAAGCAAATCATCTTTTTTTTTAACAGGAGCACACTCAGGCTAGAACCTTAACCACTGGTTTAGAAAACAAGAACATAAGAAAGGTTACAGACAAGAGGAAGCCGTTCAGCTCATTTAACCTCTTTGGTAGTTAGTAGCTAAATGATCCAAGGATCTGTTCCAGCTGCTTCTTGAGAGAACAGAGGGCATCACTTTCAACAGCATGGCTGGGTGTCTTGTTACACACTCCCACCACCCTCTGGGTAAAGAGATGCCTCCCGTTGTTAGTTTTAAATGCACCTCCACGTAGTTTCCGGTTGTGCACTCTGGTTTGTGAAATGACCGTGGTGCTAATTGAACTCAGTGAGCAGTGACGAATGAACTAAACCGGTCGTTGAGGTGTCCTTTGTTTATTCAGCGTTCAACTTCCACCTCAGTGGTTTTAATTCAGATATCTAGAGTGTCTGTGGCCAGAGATACTCTGAAAGAGGGCAGCTAATGTTCTTAAGCCCTTGAATAACAGGCTTGCATTAGACTGCGCACTTTGGACACTGAATAAATGGGGACTTCAGATAACTGAGCTCTGGTTGAGTCACTTTTACAGGTATTCCCAGTTACTCCCATGCAAATGGTTACCACTGTTACCACATAGCCCATGTCATCGGTATTTTTACTTTCAGTAGATGTAATTTATTTCAAACCAAAACAAAATCGTGTTTAGTTTTCAGGGATTTTTTGTTGTCGCTCGGATCAGATGTTTTGGGAATAGGGAATGAGAAGCTGAAGTGCTGGCAGGCGGGGGGGACGTACTGCACTGAGAGTGGGGCGACAATCACATTGAAAGCATGTGTGTGGGAAGCAGGCCGAAGGCGCTCCGGCTCGCGGGATGCGTAAGAGCAGGAGAGCGCGCAGCTCAGTGCTGACTGAGGCACAGCTTCTGGAGGTGCGGAGCTTCAGCCCGGAGGCCCATGTTAAAGCAGTTGGCAGACATCATGCATGGAGGGTAGACAGATATAGAAACCGAGACGGCGTTTCATGTTTCTAGTGTCCTGTCCTTTGCTCAAGACAGACTACATCGCAGTGTCCCCATGTGCATTTAGACTGATCTGTGAACGCTCCCTATACAGAAAGGCAGCTCGCTCCTCTGACACTGGTCCTGCATGTTTTGCAAAAGACGGTATTAATGGATGGTCCTCTTACTGTTTCTGTCCCCTCGAATGCCAGACATCAAAACCTATCTGAAACTGTCTTCAGGGTAGGTCAGATTAAAAGACTGAGAGCTTACAGAGGACTAAGCCGTTGGATGTGCCTCATCGCAGCAAATTAAATACCACTCACTGATCAATCGCATACTCTCCATATCCATGGTGTTTTCCTTCACATTTTGCCATTTCATTGTTGTTATGTTTTTTTTTGTCTGAAACAGTACCTTTTAGCCAAGTACAGAGATATAATCCTAAATACAAGCCTGCCTCGTGACATTCATTTGCCCCTGTGTCACAGGGCAGTAGCATTTTAAAGAAGGGATTAGGAAAAACTTAAAACCTTTTGTGTGCAACCTCCACTAATCCACTCCTAATTAGTTTGGAGAAAAAAGGTCCTTTTCTAAGTAGGTTATGGGACATGTGACATTGAAGCCACAAAAAATGTGAGTAAAGTGCCTCCATTTCTCAAAATCTCAAAGGCTTCAGATGCCGTTAAAACGTTCCAGTATCAGACAGCTGTTAGAAACCTCCTGTAAATCTGGTCACCCTTTTGATTTTGCTAATTGTAAATCTGTTGCTTTCAGCGAAGGGCAGATTTTAGAATGATAGCAAATCACGTTTAGAGTTGATAACTTGTCTACATTGAAAACTTCAGTTTAAAACTTTAGTCAGTTGCTTTGTGACACATAAGAAGTCATTTTCATTTTACACCTACAGGGCATATAAATGTACTTCTAAGATCAGATAACTTAAATGTTTCATTGTAGCTGCCTCGTGAAAATAATGCCCATCATAGTGTCCATGCTTCTTTCTAAAAATTAAATTCTTTTTCACGTTTTCACTCCCCCAAAAAGTACAGTAGTTCACATACTTCAAAGCCCCTGATTCATTTCCATCCTCAAAATATCTGGAATGCTAACGAGTTCTAATCTGTGCCACTGTGTACCTCAGTCGTGCACGGTTCTGTTTTTCCTGGCCGGGCTGCAAAACCCGAACGCAGCAGGTTCATTGGCTGCACTGTTTGTACTGCGTCCCTGCAGACTGGACTGAGCTCCTTCAAAGAGCCCATGTAATCTCTAATTAAATCTGGCTGTGTACTCACAGGCGTCTGCTAGGCAAATTACACAATTACTCCTGATCCTGTCTGCTGCAAATCTTCATGGCAAGACCTAATCCCGAGCCAGTGTCCCAGTCCTCTTAATTATTCCTCATAAGAAATGGCTACAATTCCTTAACTGCAGTAGGCCATTTATGGGATGCAAATACCTCGGAATTATACGAAAACCTTCCGATTACAGAAACGCATTTGTTATCTTTCTGAATAACATGCAGTTGTAAGATAAATATATAATGTTTGTTTCGCATTTCAACCAAATTATTATTTTTCTTGAAATACAGGCTCTTAGCTTACACATAGAAGGCAAGACCTCGTCTGGCCGGAGGGAAGTTCGTTCCCACACGAAGGGGCCAGTGTTTTCTGAGATTTCCTGAGAAAAGCCCCACACCGTGTTTGTCCATTTAATCCTTGGCTGAAGACGGCAAGACGGAAAAACATTTTCAAAGCTGCGAAGCCGCCATCATGTAAAAATTCCCAAATGCGAGTTAAGTGGCTGGTGACATGTTTCACAGCCTCTTTGGAGTCAACAGAAACCATAGCCATCCCTTAGCACATGAACCTCCAAATGCTTAGGGTGGACCCTAAAAGCCTGGGGCTGTCTTGTCTCCTTGAGAAAGGTGGCCAGGAAAGGGTTTTGTGTGAAGACTGCCGTAGGAGATCTTTGCACCAACACGTGCAGTAACTCCTCTCTACCCGTTCTAGCTCTGCTGACATGATTTCAGTGCATGAGGGAGAAGAGGGAGGGCTGTTATTGCAGGAAGCTGTGAAATACCTTCTAGGTTCGGCGGCAAGTGCGTTAAGCTGTCTGCCTCCGTTCGTTGTCTCTGTTTTCACACTTGGCGCGTTCTTGTTTTCACAGTGTAGTCTTCTAGACAAGATGCCGATCCATCATGTTTACCTTACTGGGTCTGCTGCCACATGATGTACTGTAACGGCTTCAGGGTCTGCTGCTCGTCACCAGTCCGGGCACATCAGGCTGACCGCTGTTTTATTCAAGCGGTGATGCACTGTGAGCAAAACCCCTGAGGTTCACGATTTCCAAAAGTTTCCTTTTACATCCATCCTTTCTGTCTTATTGAGGAAAGCAGACAAAAATTATGGTAAAGGGTAAATTATAAGTACCACCACTTAAGGGCGATAAAAGAACTTACAAAGGATAAGAGGCCATTCAGCCCATTCTGCTCGACAGAATAATGTTAGTGTTCGAGTGCAGTTAAATGATCCAAGGATCCCATCTTGTTTCAACAACAGGGCTTGCAGTGCAGCTTGCTCCAGACACCCACTATCCTTTGCGTAAAGGAGTGTCTGTCTTAATTGCTAGTCCTCTTAATTTCCCCTTGTGTCCTCATTGTGAAGTGTGAAGTAGTCCATTGACTTTGTCAGTGCCTTTTGGGATTTTGAATACTTACATCAAGTCTTCTCATAAGACTTGAGAAGGAAGGAAATTTAATAAATTTCCCTACGGGATTAATAAAGTATTATCTATCTATCTATAATCTCTTGTGTTCCAGACTTCACAGCAGTTGGGTCTGTTGAAAAAAACACTGCAGTGCGAGAAACCTGAATAGTATGCAGAAGGCATTAGTGGAGAACAGCTATGGGCAGAGACGTGTGTGCACCCAGATGAGAATGGAAGTATTTTCTAAGGGAAGGCGCAATAAACATGAGCAAGACATAATCAACCAGCACATTGCTTTGCTTTATTGCCTTCCATAAAGTTCCAGAAAGAAATGTCTTTCCCAAGGAAGAAGGAATTTATGCATCATCCTGGCCTCTTGCTACAGGAGAGAATTGGGCTCAGCAAAGCCAAAGACATGCTCAGGGATGTTGCCCGTACAGTACCATGCCATTCATTACTCTGTGGCGGCTCCAATGAGAAAACACATACCTTGCAAACATACCATATTATTGTGACATGTGCTTCCAGCTTTTAATCTCCCTCCCGGAACCCTGTCTTTTCAAATAGGTTTAAATGTAAGTTGGGTTTCAAAGGGGCGTTTTACCCTCCCGATGAAAAGATCAAGAAGGTAAGAGTCAAAGTTATGTTTCCTCGATTCCTTTCACTCTCGGTCCCATCTTCACGTCACATGCTGGGAAGCAAGAAGAAATGGCTGGTAGCTGATTTTCCTTTTATGGTGACAGGGCATGTAAATACCCAGCTCAGCTGTTTTCTACTGCCCTGCTGTGGAGTCCCCAACGCTTTGAAGGCATTAAAGCACACTTCAGCAATTGACTTTGCAGACTGCAATTCTGCATTGCTGTCATGTGTCTCAAGGAAAACAAATGATTCAAGACCCATAAAGCCCAACTCCCTGCCCCCCACTTAATTTTCTTAATTATGCAATCAGAGCTCAGAGCCCCCTATATCACAGTACAACGAAAGTTAAAACACATTTTGAATTATCCAAATAATCTTAAATGTAGGCAACAGACGACTGCTGAAATAGCACTGGTGCAGTTTCTAACACTGACAGATATCAAACAATAGTTAGTCCTCACTCATTTCTCAGTCATGTCTGTCCAGTCAAGTTCAGCAAGGATGACATACTGTTCAATTAGTGCTTATGGGCAACCTTTAAACTTAAACCTTCAAGCCATATTCCTAGAGGAATGGAAGACAATCATGAAATAAAAGATAAAAAGAACTGAAAAGTGACAGACAGCGAGAATTGATCTACTAATCAATAATTTACTAACTTAATATTATTTGACTGAAAAGACTACAAGGGGACCTGAAGCAAGTATTCTAAATCCTAAAAGGCACTGACAATGTCAACCCCATGTACTTCACCCGCGTCCGTAGCAAAACACGAATCACAGGACACTGGTGGAAACTGTATGGATGCGTGTGAGAAAAACAATTAATGACATTTAAATATTGTACAGTTGTACAGCTGAGTGAGTGAAACGCAAAAAGGATCAGAATGATCAAGTGTAGGAGGGACACACCACTCATCACACAACTAGTGTGAATAGATTTAACAGCCGGTAAGAAGCTTCTCCAGGCACAGACTCAAATAAATCAGTAGTCCCATCCTAACAATGAAGGATGAGTGAAGGCTGTCCAGGACTCAGCCGATTCGGTACCAACAGAAAAAGCTAACATTCAGTAGTCTCTGCTATTGCCGCAGTTTTAATGAAAAGAAAAAATAAAAGCACACTTGCAATGAATTCTACATTAATTGATAAAAAATATAAAAAATATATGTTTAAGATTAATGAAAGGTCTAAAATAAACAAATGCATGTAAATAATCAATTACAAGTTTTTTAAAAAGCAGAGAAAACCATGTGCTCTAATAAAAGTGAAACACAAAGGCAAAATGAGATGCCAAAAGTAAACTTTGGTTCAAAGAAACATGAAATCACATGGTTAACATTTAGAGTGTGTACTTCATACACACAAACGATTGAACACCAGTGGCAAAAAAATGCCTGGTTGGTCACACAAATTAACCCAAAGCTGGCTCTCTATCGCTGGCAGCAAGTATATAGCAATAAATGATCACCATCACCTCAGGTGAGTCAGGTTTCAGAAAAGCAAGCAGTCAAATGTTAAACCACGTCTGAAATGGGAAGTTAAAAAAATCCACTTGCACTCAGTGAGTAATTATGTGTGTTATGTAACCGATGTACTGTCTTAACAGCAGGAATGTAAATCAAAGTTTTTTCCTCAGGAACTGGAGCATGCTCTGATACCCTCTGTCTGTGCCCTTTCCTGCTTGTCGAGGATACAGAGCAATTAGCAGCTAATGAAATTAACGTCAGGTCCTACCTGTTACCCGTGCTAGGTTATTGTTATTTGAGCAGTTACACACAGCTAGATTTTTTTTCCGAGTCCTGTGAGCAGGAAAATGTAACTTAATTAATCTATTTAGTTCCGACTTTCTTAAATAAAAGTTCCTTTTAATTCCGCTGGGCCAAGCTGGTTGCAGTTTGTATTATTATGTTAAATCCATCTTATTCCTCGGAGAAAGACTGGGCTGAGCTAAACAGCTAAACAGGGCCTTAAGCCATAAAGAGGCTGATTTTGACTGGCTCCTGTGTTCTGTGTTTTTCTTTTTTCAAACAAATCACTATTCAGGGCTGAAATTCGGCTTTCGGCCCATGACCACTGAGTCCTAGAGAGTCTTTCCATAAACAATCAACTCTCCCTCCTACTCTTGTATCACTCCCAGAGGGTTTTGCAAACAGCACGCATTGACTGAATGAGAGGCTCAGGGAACCTTTCAGGACACGTTTCTGACTCGAAGAAGGCCGGCATTCTCCGATGGCCGGCATCACGGTGACCTGTTGCAGGTCTGTTTCCTTCTGGCGCTGCCTCGGGGGCTGTGAAAATGAATTAGTTTTACACTTCTGCCCACATGCTGGGTGAGAAAGACATCACATGACAGGCGTGCTATTTGTCAAGCCTGGCCGCACTGTGTGAGTTCTCCTGTCCAGCTCCGCCCAGAAATAACACAAGACAACTTTATATGGGCTCCTGGTGCCGGCGGCCTGGGGTTGTTAGAAGACACAGCGCTTCGCTGAAAGGAGGTTGGACAGAAGGCTTAGGGGAAGAATTCATTAACATAAAATTAAAACACGGCCCCAGGGGGGACCTGCGTCTGAGTGCGCTGACTGTAAAGCAGCAAGTGAAGGTTAATTCCAGGCTGAAAAGTAGAAAGAAGAAACACAATGCTAGTGGCACACACCTGAAGAGGACTAATGTTGGATTTCTTCTACCTACATCCCAGCGTGGGCGTTTTCTGTGATGGCGACTTTGTGGCTTTGAAATGTATTTGTAAACCTTTCCATCCCCTTTCTACCTGCTTTACCCAATTCAGGGCCATGGGGGCGCCAAGGCCTATCCCAGCAAGCACCGGGGCCAAGGCAGGGTACACCCTGGATGGGATGCCAGTCCATAGCAGGGCACACAAGACACAAACACACACACTCACACCACAGCCATTCTTCCCAGAAGCTATCGGGGGGAAAAAAGCCTACCAGTATGTCTTTGGACTCTGAGGAAACTCACGCGAACATGGAGAAAACCTACAAACTCCACACAGATAACACCCCCAGGAATCAAATCCAGGTCTCCAAAGCCAAGAGGTAGTGCTGTCCTGCCTGTAAATTTAAAACAGTACTGCGTCGTGATTTGTGATTTTTTTTCTTCATCCTTTCTTAGGCAACCTGTATTATGTTCAAACAGACTCTGTTTCACCTGGAAGGAAGTCTATACATATGGATACGGCACAGATACACAAAAGTGCCAGCAGCACAGTAAAAAAAAAACTTACAAAACCTACACAAACTCCCTGAAGAAACGCAAAGCGCAGTCCCTCGCTTTTCTTGTCCAAAGGCTTGGTGCTCCGTGTTCTGATTGCCGCGGAAACGGGGTTGCGTTGGAGTTGCTAGGGAAATGCAGGACTGGGAAAGGAAGGGATGGGGCTGTCGGTAATCAAGAGAACAGGAAGGTGGGTAGGAATCTACAGCATTGAGTATACAGGAATTCAGTTCAGGTGCGTGACCGATTTTTCACCAAGCAAGAGCTATCTGCACTGCGCCATTCACTGGGACTGTTTCTGTTTGTGCAGGCTTTGAAAACGCTCCACTATTTTTCTGAAGGGATTAATGGATTTTTTTTTTGTCCTTTTAAATCCTTTCTTTTTCAGCCAGACTCGGTGTCAGAGCTCGCACGCGGCGTGAAGCCTTTAGCTAAGATGTGAAGTGACTCGGTGTGCTGGAAAGCGCTTGTTCACACAGACTTCTGGGCTTTTTTTTGACCCACCTCTGCTCAGTGCCAATGAGGTCCACTGCGTGTTCCGTCCGCAGGCTGCACCGCTCTGGTGTTTCGGTGTTTCATCATGTTTGTAGCAGAAGTTTCCACAGCATCGTCTGGGCCTTTAATTTGTTTATTTCCACCCTTTATTTAACAGTATAAATAAGGGCTTGCCTGTTCCCCCTGAAAATTCATCCTATTCAAACATCAAGCAGAATAAAAAAAAACATTTTGCAGGAAGACATCTGACTTCAGACAAGCCAGTAATGTTTACCATACCTCTGAATAACAGACTAAACTGGTGTATGTCAGTTCAGTGCGTTGTTCTACCAAGTACCGGCATTTATACTGACTACATTACAAAACACTGAAATGTTGAATATGCTCCACCATTTCGATTATTTGTTGCTTTTTTTCTCTCAAATCTTGGGGTGTTTTGTATATCGTCAATAGTTTTGAATGGGGAAGCACTGTGGCGCAGTGGTTAGCATTGCTGCCTTACAGTACTGGGACTGTGGGTTCAATTCTGGACTTGGGGTGCTGTCTGTGTGGTCTCCCCCTGTTCATGTGGGTTTCCTCCTATAGTCCAAAGTCATGCTAGTAGGCTAATTGGCTTCTGGGAAAATGATCCTGTGTTCCTTTGAATAATTAGGATAATTGAAAATAAGACAAAACTTGCATGGGATACTGGCTTATCACCACTTAAGACGTACAAACATTGCAACCTCCTTTCAAATTGACTTCACTTATTGCTGGTTGAATTTTCCCAAGTTTTATCGGTTTTGTTATTGCTTTTCTTACATGCTGTTAATAGGGGAAAAAAGTGAAGAATAACATTTTGTCTTGCTTGTTAGAGCCAATCTTCAGTCCATCAGTTAGAGCTCGCTGAAAACTTTTAATCTGACTAATATCCAGCCTCTGCGGACCAGTGAAATGAGCTTGTTCTTTTTTTATATAATTCTGTCTTTGTGTTTTATCTGGGGTCTTTTTTTAGATTTGTCTCAGCTCAACAGAAATTGCTTGCAAACTGCAGTTATCTGATTTGAATCCGATTTGCTGGTTTATTTTTCATAGTAGTTAAAACAAACATGCAGTTTCTGCGTTGGAGAATTCGGGGTACACTACAGTAGAGGAAGTCCACAGCCCAAGAGAAAAACACAGTTTTTTTACAGGGGAGGAGACACAGGCACTCAATTAGGTGATCAAATCACTGTTTCCAGCTTTTTTAGGCCTACTGCCATTGCTTAAATGCTGTAAATGCCCCTTTGTGAGCCACACACATTATTTTTAGTAAAAATGTATTAATATTTCATTCAAAATTCAGCAAAGTCTGCTCTCTTACTACTTGAAACCAATTTTAAATAAATAACAAATGGTTGTCCTTAAAAGACGGGGACTCAGACCTTCTCTGTTTGGTGTTATGTCTGCATTGATCCAATTTAACCCATCTTCAAAACTGCACACGTAGGCGATCGGTCTCTTTATTTTTTTGTAAGTTGTCCCACATTGCCAAATGGATTTCACGGCTCTTGGTGGTTCTTTTTGTCAAAGGCCCTAGGAGGCGGAGTCCTTTGGAAAACTTTGTTCAAATCCAGGTCAGAGCCAGAAGTGCCGCGATACGGGGGTCCCCCCCGATGGTCAATATTCCATCTCAAAATCATCCCCCTTTAAACATCACTGACAGCCGAAGGCTGGGGCTGCCGCCCTCCCTTGCCCTCTCCGGTTTAACCGAGCCCTGCTCTCGCTCCCCAGGGGAGGCCCCCTACTGGACGCGTCCCGACCGGATGGAGAAGAAGCTGCTGGCGGTCCCGGCAGCCAATACGGTGAAATTCCGCTGCGCCGCCGCCGGGAACCCCACCCCCACCATCCACTGGCTGAAGAACGGCAAGGAGTTCAGGGGCGAGCAGAGGATGGGGGGCATCAAGGTGAGGGGGCGTCTGCTGTCGCTCACACTGCTCCATCCCCACGGGTGTTTGGTTGTTAACATTTCATTCTCATCCAAAAGACATTCTTCCTCCATAGACTGGTTCCAATTCCATGTACTGGTTCCAGTTCCAGATTCTAGTTGCAGTTCTAGTTGCATTTGTTCTAGTTACATGTTCTAGTTTTAGTTCTGCGGCCCACACTTAGTTTCCTATGCTGGTTCTAGATCCATATTCTAGTTTTAGGTCTGTATACCGGTTCTAGTCCCATATGTTGTACTATATGGTAGTTCAAGGCATTGGAAGAACTGCTTCCTCCAATAGCTAGTTCTTCCTCCATATTCTGCTGCTTGGTATCAGTCTGATCTCCTGTTTCAGACTGTGAATGATGACCAGGGTTAAACCGGAACTGGTGATTGCTGAAAAGAGGGGCTGAAAGATTAACTGGCAGACCGAGACTAGGAGGGAGGGCCTCCCAACAAATTCAGACCCACAGCACAGCTCCATCTCTCTTTATACCGACAACACCAGACCATCATAACCCAGGAAAATAAACCCTGTGTAGTTGTGCCAGATTTATTGAGATCACTGACATACCTTAATGCAGCGTGAATGTGGGTGTTTGCCATCAACAGCCTGAAGGCACAGGTCTTCTAAATGGAAGAAACCTCTCAGTTTGAGTCACAGCATGCCTTAGTGCAGACTGACAATCTCAAACCCCACATTGACAGCTTTAGAATATCCTTCTATATGAAAATGCAGTTGCTCGTCTTGGTAATATCATCTTGGTAATGTCCCAAAAGACACAATGAAACTCTAGGTAGATTTTAGTGCTATTTTATTGTCCTCATACTTCTTTAAAAACATGCAGAAGCTAGGTTGAAAATGTCTTATAACATTGAATAGGAGTCTTCTTTTTAAAAAAAGGAATTGTCGATTTCTATTATGTGTGTCACATAACGCTATACAGTAAAACGTTCAACAGCACTATTGTTGTAACTGTTCACCACAGTTTCTCTGACATGAATGACTTTTCTAGTGGTTGTATTTTGTGTTTTGGGAAAGCATGCAGTGGTCAGAGTCACAGCTTAGCTTTGCTTTCTAGGCTTTTTGATGTTTGTTTTTTTCACACATTTGATAGAAAGATGTTAAAAAATCCTGTCTGTAAGTCGGTAATGTTTTGTCTATTGTTATGCCCATGCTTGCAGTATATTTCCAAGGACAAGGAACACAAATGAAACCTTGCATAAGGTTTCCTGTGAGTGGTGGAAAGTTAATTGCGTGTTTACATGCCCCCCACACACGCACTGTTTGAAGCCATTAGCATTCCCTGCTTGCCCGATGTTGACCTTGAGAAAGCGATGGCTGACCTTTGCCCCCGTGGCAGTCGCGATGACAGACGAGCTAATGTGATTGGTGGACAAGGTCTGTGTCACTTCCAAAGGATTAGGGTCAGTGCACAGACTGACAGGCTTGACTGTCTTTGGACAAAACCTGTCATTACACACAATCTGCATAGCAGGGCTGAATGCCTGTCAGGGTGATAAGTTTATTTCAGCCTATGGACGGGCCGATGACAAATTCTGATGGCTGGACAATGCCTTTGCAAACTGCTCCCCTATAAAAATAGGCCTTTTAGAAGATACATTTTTTCTATTTTAATGCATACAAAGATCTGTCACGGAACAATGTGATAATTACTCCGGTATCCTGTATTGTAGCCATGCAACATTTTACGGTACCCTGGTTTTGGACAAGCAGTTGAAACAAATTTGCGCCTCAAAACATTTCAGTTTTTATGAAGCCCCATTAAATGTTTACCTCATTAAATCCTTTGCACCATTAGATTCTGTATGGTTTATGCGGTTTCTTTAGATGTGGAAGGAAGTAAAAAGGAAGATTTAAGAGGTTTTTTAATAACGAACTAGTCTGAAATTTCAGGGTACTGGAAGTCAAACACAGATTTGCAAGCTGTTCCTAACAGGCAGTGCTGGAGATTTTACAATGAGCTGTGAGCTGGATATTTTTGCTGAATGCTTTCTTGTTTTTAATAACTCATCAATAATTTCCAGGCAGTAATGGTGTCTAATACTTGCAGTAATTTCACTGCCTTTCAGCAGCTTCCTGCTGTCTTCATTAATGGATTTCTGAACAGTGATGGGATGTGTCCCATTGCTATGAGGTGTTAGAGTATGTGTACAGTACCTCACTTATTAAGTAATGTTTCTTTTTTCTAATAAAGCAGAGCCAGCAAGGGTCTAATAAGATCTTCTTGCAAACACACTAGAGGCTAAGCTAAGAAGATCAAATTTTCCTTGCTCTTGCTTAGATGCAGAACATGCAGTTATGCATCACTTGAAAGTAGCTAAAAAACACATCTCCTTCGACAAAACTGCTCGCCATGAGTAGACAACAGGTGTGAAAGGAGCAGAGAGCATGCTGAGGGTTGGATTAAAAGGTGGACAAAAGTAATGAAGTTGCTTTATTGATGTCCACGCAGCTGCAAAGCTAATGTTGCATTTAATTCCAGAAAATTCAATACAAGTAGAAATACATTTTTGGAGCTATTTTAATAGCTACCATCTTTTTCCTTTTCACTCAAACTAGGTACAGTGAATTTTCCAGGACCTTGGTGTGTCAGAAAAACAAATCTCTTGAGTCGTTTCATTTACTTGTTCCAATGCAAATGTTGGACATTTCCAAAACATTCTTCAAGAATCTTTTTGTTAGCTGAAAAATCTATTAATTGACTCCCAATTAGTTTTAAAAAATACAGCCTGAACTAATGGAAGCTTTAAGATCATATCGATAAACACCTGCAATAAGTGATATTAACTAAATTCCTTCTGAGAAATATCAAATGGGATGTTTGGATGGTGACACCTGATGTACACCTTTTGTACCTAGCTTTCAGATCCCATTGGCCTGAAACTCTGACTCCTTACCGAGGAGACAAGGTTATTCACTGACCAGACAGATGGAGGAATGGAGGAATCCCATATGAGAATGGTGACAGGGGCAGGTGATGTGACTGAGCAAGATCAAACCCATCTTTTGTAGTCCTCATATGTAGGAAGTCAGATGTCTCCGTTTCCCCCCAGACCAAAGCAGCACTAGATGTCTTGCAGATAGGTGCAAGACCCCTGTAATTCACATAAGAGAAGTTGAAAGAGAGAAAGAGAAAAGAAAAGCTCAGAGTAAAAGACCTGGGCAATGCAATGCGAGAAGACACTGTCTCCCAGTGTAGACAGCCTGGTTTTCAGCTGAGTGAGAAACCTTGAATCAGGAGTCCTCAGATTAAGATTTGGACTACAGTTAGGCAGTCAATCTTTAAAATGGTGTCTTGTTCTTGAGAAGGAGCACTTGCCACTCAAAACTTGAAGGGTCTGCTCAAAAGTTTCCCAGGGGCCAGTGGAGATTTGTGAGATTAATAAATGGGTCCCAAGTCTGGAAGCTAGATTTCGCTAGATAGGAGTTTCTGATGAAACAGGTGAATCCATGCCGTTCGCAGTATTCATACTGTCTGATTCATACTAGCAGTCAGTGTATTAACTGTTAAGTCAAAATGCATTAAACATCTTTAAACAGTCTTATTAAAGGCTACAATATACAGGGTGAAAATATTTCCTTCTTGTCTGATTCACTTGTAGTAGTGTGACTGGCAGATCCACAAGCACGGTAAAGAAAAGATACCCTTTTATAGGCAACATCACTGGATTTCAGCCGAGAACTGGCACATAACCACCTTTTCACACATTTCTTCATAACACAGATTTTTTTTAAAGTTTGTACCAGTCTCTTCTGAAGGAGTTGTATAACGTGTTTTGTTTTTTTAGTGTTTGCCCTGGTGCCTGTCCTGAAGTACTGTATATACTTAAATAAAACACACACATCCAATCAAAGCATTTCGTGCTCTTTAATTTCTGGGTCTCTTTCACGACAAAATGTCTGTTTTCAATGAAAGAATATCCTGTGTGGTGAATTCAGTGGTAGACAGACCTGGACCCAGCAACAGGAAAACGGGCTTTTCAAAGGATCCACTTTTTGCACAGCAGCTTTAATGACCGAGCCCGACAAACCAAGACCTGATCAGTTCCTTCTACTTCCTCTCCGTGAGTGAACTGAAACCTCTTTATTGCACAGGCTGCACACAGATTAATGAAGGGATAAATGGCAGTAGTGGCCCCAGCAATTTTAATAAGTCTGTCTTGTTAAATTAAGATAAAAAACTTGTTCTTTAACCAGCTCACCCTCTCCTATTTTCCTCAAATCCCCAAAACACATCTGTTCTCATGCTACTTGTCCCTAAAACCCCAGTCTTGATTTTCAATCTGTATGACTTTATACAATAAGCTCATTAATGTTTTAATCCTGTTTGGAATCTTTAATATCGTGTGAAGCCTGTTTACACGTTGGGTAAACCCCGGGTAATTCAGCAAGTGGAATTATCCTTTTCAGATCTTAATACCCAGCGAAGCACGAGGACCTGCTCAACAGTCAGGTCTGGGGAGAGGCTGCAAGACAAAATGGCAAAAAGGTTTTTGTGGGCCAAAGCGCTGTTGCATTTGGAAAGGACTGACAGAAGCTGAGCTGCAGTGTGGAATTTGCCTGGGTCCTGATCCGTGCGCCGCCTTCTAAGTGAATTGGCTGACGTTGAAAGAAATAAAATACTTAATATTTGAGTAAATTCAAGCTTTGCAATATCTTCAGATAACCAGAGCTGATGGCTGCATGTGTACTATCATATGTCAAGTGTGTGGAAACTTCACCTGCAGTGTCTTGATTTTTAGGAATTCAGCTTTATTGCAGTGCATAAACCAGGCATTTTTGTGCAAAGTATCTCATGTTGCTGAAATGCACGAAGGCACTCAAAAAGGTGCTGATGAGGGACTTTTCACGCTGAGAGCGAAAGCTGTTATGCCAATAGAGCTTGCATCACATCGACATCAGGTGCGTGTAACAGTTTTGTACTTCCTTCACGTTATCAGGAAGGTGAACCTCTTGCTAAAACAAACAATCTGGCTTTTCATTAACATTCTCAAATATGGAGCTCTTGCCTCGCATCGCACAACAATTAGACACATTTTACCTCCTTCCAAAAGAATTGTAATTAACTCCATAATTTAGTAAGTTGTTACCGTACTGTGCAGTACATTGACTCATTTTCTCAGGCAGGGTTTAGACCTGCATACTGTAACCATGCAACTGCTAGCAACACAAGACATAATATTTACACAGAGGTATTTCATTTTTCCATTTAGAAAAACTAAAGGGAAGGTGCACCGTGTCTTTCATATCATTGTAAGTTCTCATGTCAAACTATTAATGACTTGTGAATTGTTGAACATGGGGTTAAACATTTTGCAACACTGGCAGCACATTTAATGCAGTGGCCAGTGTTTTCATGTTCTGAACCAAGTACATCTTTGTATGTTGTTCTCTGTAGAATCAGCTTTATAGTATGCAGTCACATTAGCACATTTATTGTGGCATGTTCATACTTAACTAAACATGTCGTTCATAAGGAGCTGTGCAAAACAGTCTGTACAGGCTTATTGTTTATCAGAAATGGCCATTCAAAACTGGACAGCCTACTTTGTCTGCATAGCAGCTACAGTACAATTGCCCAGTGCAGTCCTGCTGCGTTTAAGTTTCCCTGTCTTTTTGCTTGTTCTCGATTTGTTTGTCACTGCCAGGTAGACTGATCCCGCCAGCCTCTGAGTTTGAGAGTTTGGTTCACTTGCATCTGTTTGTGCGGAGTTTTCATTACATGTCTGTGTGGGCTTTCACCAGGTGGTCTGGTTTCCTCCCCCAAAGCAAGCTGTCTAGGTGTGATTAAGTGCTACTTTTCTCCTTGGTCCTGTCCTGTCTAGGAGGGAGAGTAGCCATGTGATCTCAGCTCTGCCTTGGACTTAAATTCAGCCTGGTATAAAAAGTGTTCAGAGTCTCACATTTGCCCCAGTCTACATTGTGGTGTGCCGTGAAAGCAGTATACCAGTCACATTGTGTGACTAAATGTGACACTCTAGGTATCGGCTTCTCCAGGACATCCTTCAAATATGAATCATTTACCACATAACTGTATCACAGGAGTTGTGCTTATTTGATGGCTGCAAGAGTTTTTCAGCGAACCAAGGGTTGTAACCAATGTTAAATTCTTCAAAAGCCCTCCATAAATGCAAACCATTTGATTATTTTCAAAGCCTGTTGTTTTTTAACTGCTTCTTAGCAGTGACTGAAGACTTTTGAAAGATTAAGAGGACACCCGAAGGAGTTGTTTCAGTGTAAATCAGAAATACAAAACCGAAGCCGCCCAGCATTGTCCTATGTGTGCTCTGAGGGAAGCAGTGAAATTTCAGTACTGTGAGCTTTCAAATGTTTATTTTTTGATTCCGAATAGATATCAAAAAGGAAACGCAAATATTTCCTCTATTAAAAAGTCTGCTTGAGTTTCTGATGAAATATAACCTCATATTTAAGCCAACCATGCATTATTCTTAATTTCTTAGAATAAATTATCTACAGCTTTTAGATAAGATAAGATCACCTTATTAGCCCTACACAATTTCTTGTACTAGGAATTTGTCTTTTCACATAACCCAGCTTGCTCTCCATGAGACACACAGACAGGGAGAGAAGCTTAGGGTCAGAGCACAGGGTCAGCCGTTTATACAGCGCCCCTGGAGCAGTTGGGGTGAAGGGCCTTGCTCAGGGGCCCAGAGGAGTAGGATTCCTCTGCCAACCGCAGGATACGAACCGGCAACCTTCCAGCCACAGGTGCAGATCCTTAGCCACAGAGCCACGAGAGAAAACAACCTTGTGCCTGTTGCTTGACAGGATAGGTACAGGCTTCCCAGCAAACCTGTATTCGAGGTAGCGGTTAGGAAATGGATGGATTTCCCATAAGTACCACAAAAACATTTTCAGCATCTCAAATCTCCCATCTATAGCTTTTCATTATCTTGAACCATGGGTGTTTCAAATTGGTAAACAAATACGCATTGTAGAAAGTTTGGAAACATGTAGAAAGCTATTGGAATGTAGTGTAGTGTAACTTATGTTTCTTTTTCCTGACGGATGCAGACAAATAAGACGACACAAGTCAAAGTGTTTCCAGTCTCCAGTTTGTTGTTGTTTCTATGTCCCTCCAAAAATCTGCTTTGTTTGAAACAAAACATCTTAGTTTGTAGTTATCTTATCACACACTGGGAACAGGTCTTATTGAAGAAGGGTTTACATATAGGATCAAGTCCTGGAAAAAATGCCTGTTGCTTTTCACAATTAATAAATGATCAAATAAGTTGTTTTTTGTGCTGTGGACATACTAAATTGCAGCTGTGTTAGTTTGAAAACTATATTTAAAATACCTTTTAATTGTAAATTGACTGAGCAATCCATTGATAGCTTTTTTGTGGCTATAACATATGAACAGATATTGGACAGACATTTACCCATACTTGTGTCTGAGATAACCTAGGCTGTCAGCTACCTGTGATCTGGTGCAACATCTCAACAGTTTTTCCAAGTAGAACCTGTCCTGTGACCCCCCCCCTTCTGCAAGTAAGCTGTACAAAACAACTTGCTGGAAATGACAGCTTCATTTACATCACATAAGGCATTCAAAGTGTCTCTCACAATGAAGGAATTCCTCATGTAAATCAGGGCAAATAAACCCTTCCTCAGACTCCGCAGTTTCGATTTGCACAGATCTGCCGTCATGTTTCAGGCAAGCCCTCCTGCAACCGTGACTTAGCCAGAGCTTATTGGAAAATCTGTGCAAGTCTCATGAGCCACGAGGCCCCACACTGTCCTTCCACAGCCCCACAGAGAGTGGAGAAAGTCTAATGAATAGCCAGGCTTGTGAAGGACCTGTTTTCAGTCATCACACATCTGGTGCCTTGCTGCAAATAGCTTGTTTGCTGCCTTATTTGAAATTTTGTGACACATTCCAGGGAGCTTTAAACGAATCATTAGTTACTTAACATGATTTCATTTGCCGAGACACACCGAAATCTTAAAGGCTGCGGGAAACCTGTGTGCACAGAACAATTGCTGTATAGTTCAGCTGGATGTTGGTCGAATGGAAACTCCAACCCAAGGAGTAATAAATAAAGTTCTCTCTCATAATTATATTCAAAGTCTGATACACCAGAGTCTTTTCAGCATAGTCTCTTGCTTCTGTTAGTATAGACTAACTCTATTATCTTAATTATTCAAGCTATATTCCCAATGGAAAGATGCTAAATGGGCGACATTTTTTTCAAATTAAATTAGTACCCAGGTACAACATGTTCAGCACAGCAACATCAGAGAGGGTTTTTTGTCCTGGTTGAAATAAAATCAGAAGGGTGAAGCTTATGATTCCTTACAGAGGGACTGTTACCTCCTCTCGCACTTTGTGTTCCTAGTGCTTGGGGGTTTCTAGAGCTGAAAACAGTAGTGCCAGGCCTTCTGATTGTCAGGATCCCACCCTGCTGGATTTGTCCCCCCATATGTCAGAGCCAGTGGCTCTTTCTGTTTTGAAGTCGTTTATTTCTTTGGTTTGGAGTTCTGATCCTGTTGGAGTGTCTTGAAGTCAGTTCTTGGTGGTTGGTGGCCCCAACCCTCATTCCATCTGGACTTGAACCATTGTTCACCTACTGTAGCTGGTCAATCTGTCCAGGTCTTCATCACCTGGATATATCACACCTTCATCGAATGCCGCTACAACCTGGTCGGCTGCAGCTTTTTAGATCGAGGAGTTAATATCTGTCACCTAGACCTCTGTTATCACTGCTTAGATACAAGGTTAGATAAACAGAAAATTGCTAATCCCATTTGAATCCCATTTCCTGCATGAAAGACGCTCTGTACAAGCCATTATTTAGCCCCTACTTAGCTTATTCAAAGGAAAAAGAGTTTGCTTGATCTTGCTTTGCACATGTTGTTTTTCTTTTCTTTGGAAAGCCACTAGACAAACAAACCTGTTTTTTGTGCTGAGCTGGGAAGATGGAAAAACGGATCCCCAGCCACTTTATGTCAGCGCCACCAGCGGAAATCACCGCAGCCCCACGATGCTCAGCTGTTTTATTTTGACGTCCTGTTTTCTGTCCCAATCCCCCGGCAGCTGAGGCATCAGCAGTGGAGTCTGGTGATGGAGAGCGCGGTGCCGTCCGACCGAGGGAACTACACCTGCGTGGTGGAAAACAAGTACGGCACCATCACCCACACTTACCAGCTGGACGTCCTAGGTGAGGAGGCACTACTTGGTGCTGTTTGTCCTGTGTCGGTGCGGTCAGACACCGAGAGGGCCCTGGCAGAGAGCAGCAGCAGCACGGCCGCCTGCGGGCTCTGATGCACTTGCCCTGTCAGGAGTGTGTCAGCCTCCATGCCGAGCCAGGCAGTGTGCTGAGGCGGAACAACTGCTGCACCCCAGTCGCCGTGCTGGTTACTTAAGCACTTCGGTTGCCGGAGTGACTGGCTGGGGGCCACACTACCTAGGAGACTAATCCCGTCGGTCCTCAGAAGCTTGGCAGAGCTTAACCACAGCAGTGCCTGAGATCAAGAAGCCTCTGGCTTGGATAATTCACCCCTGATTGATTCTTTAAAAGCTGAGTCTATACGCTGTCTCCTGTTGTCCATGTCCACTTCATCAAGGCAATCAAGGATTTGTTACGAGTCAGTCTAGTCCGAACCACAGCAGCTGCCCAGCATTCCTATAGCTTCATTTCTTTGAGAAATACATGCCTTCTTGACACTCCTGCCGTAGCCTCCCAAACTAAATTGTTCCGGTAACAAACACAGACAAACCTGCTTATTTCAGCACTGCAAAGATGATTCAGGTGATCAGCTCATTTCAGGCTGGCTGCTGTTGGCTCAGGCTGCCTGGGATTGCAATGTGGGTGAACGGGGGATAAACTGACATCGGCTTTTTCTCTCCCGCTCCCTCTCCCCTGTCGCGCCCTCAAGCAGAGCGCTCACCCCACCGGCCGATCCTGCAGGCCGGCTTGCCCGCCAACCAGACTGTCGTGGTGGGCAGCGATGTGGAGTTCCATTGCAAAGTCTACAGTGACGCGCAGCCCCACATTCAGTGGCTCAAACACATTGAGGTCAATGGCAGCAGATACGGCCCTGATGGGGTGCCGTATGTCAGCATACTCAAGGTAAGTGAGAACCGTGGACTGAGTGCCAGGGCGGTGGGGTGGGGCAGTCCGGAACAACGTGAGGGGGGTTTTAGCTACGGCCACCAGGAACCAAATGACAGAAACTGCCTTGCAGTCACTGTCCTGATTGTTCCTGAACCTTTAACATTCTCAGAGCTTCTCTCGTTGATCGTGTCTGATCCTGTGGGCTCCTCTGGTCAGATTAGGCCCACACCTCCTGAGTGCAAAACATGAACAGAAACACTACTCCCCAGGGAGGAGAACCTGATCCCAGCGCAACACTGAATTTGTTGCTTTGTTTACAGATAACTGTTACTCCAGTTATGTGTACAGGATGTTTGGAGAAAATTAATGTAACTACAGAAGTGCCATGGAAGGGGAAATGTTGGACAGGATCAGCTTGTTTGGCAGCCAAAAGGCTCTAATAATCAGAAACACCTGGGTCAATGTTAATGTGTGTCTTGATTTTGTTAAGAAACGGAGCAGGGCTCAAAAACTGTCTCGATTATATTGGAAGTCCATGCGAGAACTCTTGTATAAGGAGCACTTATACAAGGATTGTAAGAGAATGGAACAAGCTACCCAGCCATATTGTTGATGCCAATACTGTTCTTTGAGAAAAAGGGCTGGATCAGATCCTTGGATCAGTTAGCTACTTTCAAATTATCTTACTGGGCCAAATGTCCGCCTCTTGATTGTAACTTGTCCCTATGTTCTTATATTATTATCAAACTAAGGCTGCCTGGCATTTCAATGAATGCAACTTTCATTCACCATGTCCTCTTATTTTAAAATAGTTAGGCCATGCTAGTTCTTTTAGTGACCTACCAAAGGTACTAAAAAGGCCTGAGCAAAGCACCAAAAGGCCTGCATGTTCCAGAGGTTTATGCTTGGAAACTAACTTTGAAAATTAATTAAATCCCATGTTTGGACACTCAGCCAAAGAGGACTAAATCAATGCCTGCGGCTGTGGAGATCTGAAAAGCAAATCCAAAGATTTCCCCTTTAAGCTGATAGGGGCAGGCTTTTAACCCGGAATCTCAGAAGACAATGGAGATCAGGCGCTAAGGATGTCAACAGGATCCACAGAGGAATGTGTTCGGTGTGCACAAGGAGGATTTTCCAGAAGCATGGCTCATTCCAGTGCAAACAGTGATGTCACTGGATTCTAACACTGCCTTCAGAGCAAACCCCCTGCTGAACACAGAGGAGTGATCCTGCCGTTGCATCATTCCTATTCAGAATGCCAGGATTTCTTTCATTCTTGCTAAATCATTAATTACCATTACATTGTTACAAACGTACATAATGCCTGTCTACAATTTTGTGTGTATTTGCAGTTGTTTATAAGAGTGACATGCTAGTATTAATGTCTTTACACCCGTGATTGCTTAGTCCAGCTTCTCATCTGCCTTCACCATGACCCTGCAAATCTTTTATACACACAATCAGAAAGTAACATCCAGAGACTTTAAGTATACAGCTCCTAAAATGTTAATTTATATATTTTCAAATATTAAAATGAGGTCATTTAACTATTCGTATTTTGTACTGCAGGATCCGTACCTTTCACACTAAACTTGTCACCGGCCGTTTGGGACTGCTTGTTTCAGTTAAGTTGGAAAAGGCCGTTGGGAGAAATCACAAGACTTTTCACCATTTACAAACCAGGACAACTGCAGTTACATTCTTTCGCGTGGGATGGAGGTCAACTAAAAATCAGAGATTTCTCTTCTTTTCTCACAGAAAAGCATAAAACATTGAAGCGAGACGTGCTGCCCCCCCCCCCCTTTACTGTTTGAAGAAACCGGGAGGATTCCTTTTGAACAAAGTCAAGCGGGCCTGGTTTTTTTTCCAATAACTAAACGAAAACACTAACATCTGGTTTGAAATATCAGAAACGCCTCAGTGGCGGCTTTCAGAAACCCCCATTAGCAGTCTGAAATTCATTTAATTCAGATGCACTGCTTAATTTAGTGGAGAAGAGTCTCCTGAAAAGCCATGGAAAAAATTACAACCAGCCCAGGACGGGCAGAGTCAGCAGAGGAGACAGACCACTGACGGCTCCGATTTTGTCTCCACATTCTATTTTCGACTCCCGGATAATTGAAACAACATTTGCTCTGATTTTTTTTTTTACTTTTTCGACAACTTACAGCATTTCATTTTATGGGAAGCAAACAAAAAGGCAAATGGGAACAAAGCGTGATACAAACATGGGGTTTGGGGATGGGTGGATGACTTCGAAGTGTCACCACACCAGAGTGTTAAAAGAAAACATGAATTAGTGAGCCTATTCTTTTCAAATTTAAAGCTTTCTCTTTGCGCCCAGCGGAGTCACAAATATATCCTTCCTCACACACATTTATGTTTTGGAAAGTGGTCAGAAACATTTCAGCTGCTGCAAATGTGTTGAATTTTGGACCCAAAACAAAATTAATGCTGAGAAACCAAAAGAAGGGAAAAAAAACACGAGACAGTTCTTGAGTCTTGGGTGGGTCACTTGACTCTTTTCACATGGGTCTGGTTATTTCAGCAGAACACCAAAAACATTGTTCATCCTGGTGGCCTTAGCTGAGTGTTAAAAACGCATGGAAATGGAGAGGTGTCCCATCTTTCCCAGAAATGTGTTGTATTGTTCCATTGTGTACAAGACAGACATCACATTTACTGATAAGAGAAACACTTTTAAGTATATTTCTAAAAATAGCTAAGGAAAGCATTTCTGCATATTCTTGTGATGTTAACTTAACCTTTTTTTTAATTATTATCAATGTCCCAGTTAAAATTACTGAGGTATTGACTGTAGAATTTCCTGACCTTTAAAAAAAGTTAAAAAGGAAATCGTACTCGGTTCACAGTGTTATGTGATTCCAGGTGCACAGTGTATTCACTAAAATATCTGTCTGTTTCTGCAGTCCTGGATAAGTAAAAACACAGAAGCCAATGATAAACTCACTCTGTACAATGTGACAAAGAAAGACGAGGGAAAATATTGGTGTCGAGCCTTTAATTTCGTAGGCATGTCCGAAAATCCCTTCTGGCTTTTTATTCACAACCCGAAACCAGGTAAACTCAGAACTCTGTCCCAGGACCTAATGCACACACAGCTTGTAAGCCTGGAAAATATGATGTGGTGTACTTACCTTTCATCATTCATCTTACAGCTTATGCACAATGTCCCTCTCTTTACTGAGCTTTGCAATGAATCTAACTGCATGCGCATTAACGATGAAACCAGCTGCCAGAGCCGCCCATCTCTACTTATGGTCCGACTCCAAGTGCCAGCTCCCCTGTCTCATCTTGTTTTGATTTCTCTCAAAACGCAATCTACAGCAAAACAATGGGAATGCGTATTTAGTGCCCTTGCACTTTTCTGCATTTGACTTTACTGTACTTGAATTTAACACTGCTGCTGTCCAGGCTATGGATGAACACATCGTCCGAGAGCCGTTGGTCAACTTTCTTGTCACAGGACATCTGAGTTAAGTGGTTTAAAAGAGCTGGAGAGCTCTCTGCCCTACAGTGACACCCCAAAACCCAGCCCTTGGAACTGAGCACAATTTGAACCAGGGCCTGTTAATTGGAAAAAGCTCAGCTCAGCTGACACGTTCCTCTGCCAGCTTTCATCTATAATAACGATCTTCAAATAAAATGTTGCTCAGTCGTTTTCTCTGCATTTCCTTTTTGTTAATCTTCATTGCAGCAGAAATAAATATACAATATGCATTTACACCATTGGAAACACTAGTCTTTACAACAAAAAAATCTTACTTATAACTACAGATCCTTTTTATTCATAAGCGTCTTCTAAGCATCAGCCTGCTTGTTAGCTGATCATCCACAGTTCCACAAAGAGTAATACATCAGACACTACCAATACAGAGTTCTGGTCTTTGTGAGCCAGATTCTATAAAAAAAGAGACGGAGAGCAGCAAAAACAAAAATCAAATTTGACCTGGGAGAAGACTCTTCCAAGTTTCTCTTTTTCCCCATTTAGGATAAATAAGCACGAGACTGTAACGCCTTACTACAGTACCTGTGTTTGGCTTAGCTAGTATTTGTTTTTTGTTAATTGAACATAGATTTGTTTTGCTGTAGGTCTTCTAGCATTTCTAAAAAATTAACCCTTCAGTCTTTTTTCTTAATAAAGGTCACAGCCTTTTCTTCTGCTTCTGTGCTTCATTTAACTTTTCAAAGCGCACGGTTGTACTGTGGACATTTTCCTTTCAAAAGCTGTGGGTTTGCATGCTTTGTGACGGGACAGAGTGACGGTAGTATTAAAGCCTGGTGAAGGGGAACTTCTGCTTTGGCCATTAATGTCCAGGGGGCAAAGCTGGCAGGTGGGTCTGACCACTCCATCTTGGGCAAAGGGACCTCACAGGAGGCGCTGAGCTGTAAACAAAGCTCTATCGCCCCTACTTGCCTCTTCTCTTCGGGGGATCTGTGGAGTTGTCCATTTCTCATTCGGGATCCCAGGCGGACTCATCTTCTTCTGTCTCTCCTCTTCTCCCTCTCTCTCCCTGTCCCTTCCTCTATCCCCAGACGGCAGGTATTAACACAACGGATAAGGAGCTAGAAATTCTGTTCTTGGCCAATGTTTCTTTTGAGGATGCAGGGGAGTACACTTGCCTTGCTGGGAATTCTATTGGGTACGCTTACCACTCTGCTTGGTTGACCGTTCTCCCAGGTATTTTCTTTCTCCATTTGGGTCTTTCCTTTTAGAACACTTCTGTATTATGATTTTATTTTATACACGGTGGCTGTTTCTATGGATTTGCCTTTTTGTTGCTATGGTAACGCCGCTTTCTCTCGCAGGGAATGTTAGCCGGAGACTTTATTAAGGCTCGGTTGTTATGAATGCAAATTAAAATGAATGTTTACAGCTACAAGAGCTTTAATCCTATTCATTTTTAATGTCCTTAAAAGTCTAGGATATTAATTTTACACAGTGAGGCCGGGCTTTTCTTCGGATGCCTTTATTTGATTGAAATTTTACTCTATAATGTTTTTCATTTTTACTAACGTTATGTCGTGACTGAAGGGATGGATGGAGGGATGAAGGGTTTGCAAGGAGACCAAATCAGCATCAAGCCTTCTTTATGTTCAGCATCATAACCTAGAATTAGTGTCTTTAGTCACAGGAAAGGAGACTGAAAAGTCCTTTACCGTATATTTGCGAGATATAAAATGCTAGTTTTTCTGGCAAAAGCTATTTGCTATTTTCAGGTAACTCCCCGAGATTTTCTCAGGACTTCTGAGCTATAAAATGTTGCTGACAGTTGCACAACTAAGCAGTATTTTGGATGAGTGTGTGGATTAGTCCATATTAATGTAATTGTATGACCGTGTTAAAACACTAATTAAGGGTGTTGAATAACTCTTGAATGGATGTGCCCTGCTGTTTGAGTACATCTTAATGAAACTGAAAAGTTCTCATTTCAAAACAGGTTTGACATTTTATTTTAAGGACATGATGACACATTTACCATTTATTTCATATTAATGTCCCCAGGGCTTGTGTTAGCGGTCCCTGTGGTTTGTGAAGAAAAGAATTCCGTTATTTCAGCATTTCCAGAGTGCTTTTGCATTTAATAGTAAAAATGTTCTCCCTGGTGCTCCCTGCCAAAACAGATGGTAATATCTGTGACCCACTACAGTTGCTGAGCAGTATGAGAGATTACTCTTAGTGTTCGCACCCTGATTTTTGACAATTTGCAAAGCACATAATTGAGTCAGGGTCTGATCCTTCTTTGAATCATACAGATGAGGTTTGTTTAATGAATCCCCCTGAGTTTACAGCAGTCACTCGGAAATTACGCTTTGGTCCTGCTAGCAGTATTCCTATTATAAGAAAGCACACATTTTTAAAAACCTTTTCTCATTGAAGTGAGAAATGAAAAGCATAGAGTCTCAGCTTTTATTTGTTTCATTCAATAACAAATACAAACATTGTGAATACAGCAACCTCTTATTTGTTAGGTCGATTAGTTATCTTCACTAATTAAGAAACGGCACGGAATCAGTAATTCCCATATGCTCAAAGTGTGTTACTGGGGCAGAGAATGAGGTACTACCTTCATCCCCCAGCCCATGTGATATGGCCAGACAACATTTTTCACCCAGCCTGGGTTTGTAACACAAGCTGTTGCCAGTCAATTGAAAATGCCAGCCCATCCAGCAAGGTGTGTAGCCCAAGATATAATTACTCATTAAGGACAGCGTGCCGCATGGGGTTCTACCCAGCTGTGAAGAACAAAAGCAGAACAATCCCATTATGTTCAGCTCCTTAATTACTGCTTCTCAGGCTAGCTGATTTGTTTTTTTTTATTTTTTAAGCATCCCACCAAATGGCATGTTAGCATCAAACTCTTGCAGATACTGTGGAAGCACCGGACTCTGCAAGATGCTTATTAAGACAATGAATAGTTTAATTACTTCCCCAGAGAGGACCGACAGGGGCTGCTGTCTGTCGGAATTGCCTGTATAGTTGTGACCCCCAGGAATACAGCAAAATTGGAATCTCAGTGTTTATTTGTATTTTTCTCGATGTGCACAAATTATGTGTGATTAGCTTTTATGGACAAAGTAATGACAAGGCAGCTTTTCACGGTTTAATATTTTCCTATTAAAAAAATTAATGATGTAGGATCCCAACTCTTAGAGCAGGGCTATCCAGTCCGGGTCCCAGAGGGCCATTTCTGCTCAGGTCTTAACAGGAAAGTTACCTCTAAATCTGCTGGTTACAGGAACCAATTTGACAGCTTGTCCCAGCTCTTCAGGCACTGCTGCTTTACAGAGACTTAGAAAACGAGCACACACCCTCTAGGACCAGGACAGCCATGTCTTAAAATGTATGTACATATTACTATAGAGTACTTTCGTCCTGTAGGATCCCAAAGCACCTTGCCTATAGTGCAGCCTTCAGCAGCCCCAATACACAGCAGTTCAAGTGGAGGACTGAGAAAGAGCTTCACCAATTGAGTTAAGGGGAAAGGCCAGACTATGCAAGATCAGAGTAGAACTTAGCTAGGTCCCTATTGTTGCAAACACAGTCGTGGGATCTTTAATAACCAAGCTGTCGGGACCTCTGTTTACATGCCTCTAACAGACAGGAATTCCAGCAGCTTAAGTACAGAATAAGTACTTAAGCCTTTTGGAACTGTGGATCCACAAGGAATAGTGCCATCTACCAGTCCACTAACACCACTCACAGCAGCAACTTCATTTTTCTTGTCCTGTCCCAGTACTGAGCAGTACCAGCCCTGCTTCGCTCCTGATATCTGAAAAGATCCGACTAAGAGATGCGAAGGTTTTCACTGATATACATTAAAATGTATGTATACAAAAGCATTTCTGTTTCATACCAGTTATTACTGCTATGAAAATAGTCTGACTTATCAAAATGTATGTTTTGCTCAAAAACAGCGCTACAAAGTTAGTCAGCAGCCAGTCATTTGCAAAGGATTAAACACTTCTGATTTTGATGCCCTTGTTTGCAAAGGCCTTTTTAGTGTCGGTGTCTTTTTCTTTTGCTTCACTTTCAAAAGTCCATCCAGGGTATAAGTAAACTCATTGTCGTTAGTCATGCAGCTAGGTATAGTCTATTTTGTCATATTTCAAAATCCAGCAAATTATATTATACCTTTCAATCCATAAATCATACAGCTCTCAGCTCTCACCAAGAAGCTTATGCTACTGAACAAAAAACAAGGCTGGTGCAACACTGATTAGTAGAGATTGCTTGATGGGGATGTTAAACGAATGATATGACTGTGCTGGGAAACAAAAACCTGCATATTAAAGAAAAAGAAAAAATTATATTACATTGAAAAGGCAAAGCCACATTTGAATAAAGTTGTTGTACAAGTAGGCAGAGTATTTCAGGTGTCTTTTGAAGGTACTCCTAGTTTGCTTTCAGTCTCTAGTTCAGGAGGTCTAAAACCACGTCAACTCATCCCCTGTTCACCTTTGACCTCTAACCCTCACAGCTATAGAAGAGATAGAGAAGGACGATGACTATGCTGATATCCTCATCTACGTCACTGGCTGTGTACTCTTCATCCTTACCGTGGTTATCATCATCTTGTGCCGCATGAGGATGACCACGAAGAAGACGCTCACCGCTCCTCCTGTTCAAAAGCTCTCCAAATTCCCCCTCAAGAGACAGGTAACAGAAAGTAGATACAAGATTACTGCAAGCCTCCCTTTTATTTCTCTCTGTCTCATCCCCAGGCCCTCTGTCAGTCTTGTTTGTCTTTCTGAGTAAACTCTCTTTCGTTCCAACAGGCTCTTAGTTTCACTAGCTGCCAGTGAAACTATGTGCCTTGTCTGTGCTCTCTGTCACTCTCCTTAAGGCAACATGCAAAAAAAAAAGAACTGTAGTGGAATATTTTAAAAACTATCCAGCTTTGTCAAGTCTTGTTGAGAATTATTTTATTTCTTCTCCTGGATTTTGCTGACTGAAACATTCCTCCCAGGGTCGTTACAATAGTTTGATATTCAAGGGCGGAAATGCTGGTTTGAGACAGTGTTTTGTTGTTTCTGGTAAAACTCTCCTTCAGGTCACCCTTCGGCCAATTTAGTTGGTACTGCTCTGAATTCCCTCTGGCATAAAGCCTTTTTTTTCAACATAGATATATCCCATTTTTGATGCTCTTCACTGAAAATGTAGGCCGAGACTGATTACTGATTCCATACCTTACAAAATCCCCACTCATATATTTGATTTCTAACCTAGACAAACACTCATGAATAAGAAGTTAAATGATTTGTACTCACAGCACAGGACTGGATGTTTGCAAATTGCTCCTTGAATAAGGATCTCTTTATTTCGGGCATGTGGGAACAGCCACGGGTCTGATCTGTGCTGGATCTCAGTAGTGTCAGCTAGGGGTAGGGAGAATATGAATGGAGGTGGGTAGCAGATGTGTCTCAGCTGGACGGTGGTAAAGTAGGAGGTGGTATGGTAAGTGGCTGCTTTTCATTTGGGAATCCCAAGGGGAATGAAACAGTGAAGCAAATTTGTAGCCTTTCCACCCTCGAGACAAAGTGTAGGTCACACAGAAGGAGCAAATGAACCTCTGGGCACTGAAAGCAAGAACTGTTTGAGTCAATTTCCTGGTCACTTAGAAAACCTCTCCAAAACTACCACTTACAAGTTTTTTCTCCACATCCTGTCTGTGTGTGCAGACTTTATTACGCCTTTTGCATTTACTGCATATATATATACTGTATATAACTCATGATTACCTAGCAATTCTTTAATGTACCTCATAACCAGCCTTACAGAATTAAAGGAAACACACAGAGCAGTCTGTTTCGTATCAACATTAGACTTGTAATGCTAGAAAAACTACAGTAAAGAAAACGTCATTATGCAAACAAATCGGTTTGTATCGTTTTAATAGCAGGCCAGTTTGGAGGTAACAGGATTCTCTGTGGCTTGTTTGATTGAACAGGTAGTGTCACCTTTTCAGAGTCTATAACAGGTTCTGTTTTTTGCATTTCAAGCAGGTGTCCTTGGAGTCCAACTCGTCCATGAATTCGAACACCCCGCTGGTCAGAATCGCCCGCTTGTCCTCCAGCGACGGGCCGGTGCTGGCCAACGTGTCAGAGCTGGAGCTGCCCGCGGACCCCAAGTGGGAGTTTCCCAGGTCGAGGTGAGGGGGACTCCAGGGGAACAGACAGGAAAACGGGGGAGAACTGGGTTATGTGCGCTGAAGTCCCAAGAGCATGGTTCACTGGCTCAGACTGGCCCAGCTAAGCCCTTTTTAAGGGGGATTCTAACTCGGAGAGTTTTAGTCATAATTACACAGATTAAGATTCCTGGTTTCCTTTCCACCTGAGCTCATACTTCCCTAATTGTATCATTATTTGCTTAATCGGTCAGCTTGAAGGCTAGCCCTGTTCTGGAGAAGGTGGAGATTGAAAGAGGCTTATAAAACCTGCTGGTCAGTGGCCCTTGTTAGGCTCCCCTGACTGATAGTAAACACTCAAACCTGCGGTTCGTCTCATACTGAGTAGGTTTCCGACTGCAACACCATATCACCGCAGAGTAAAACTACCTTTCTCACCGCAGTCGAAATCCAGATCATGACCCGTATTGGAGGGTGAGATGTTTATCCCCTGGCGAATTCTTCTTCACAGTGCATGTACCTTTGGCTGTGAGGGGTGACCACGGCTCTATCCACTTATTTTGTACAAGCTAGGAAAGTGTAGGCTTGCCCTTCATTGCCAAAATGACTGCTTTAGTGAGAAGAAAATGTCTTTCAGTGAAAATCCCAGCGACATCTATTGGTAACATTGATTGGGTTAATTTCTTAGAAGGAGGATCTAACTCATGGTAGTACAACAGATGGAGATGCATTGATCGATTGATCCCCAGTCACCTTCATACTTCACAGTTGCAGTATTGAGATGTCATTTCAGTCGAGTCCTCTAAACAGCCATGGAGAAAGGTTAAAATGGAATATAATGCCTTGACTGTTTTTTTGGAGAGCAGTGCACAGTACAGCATTATTCCTCCTCACATACATCCATACTGCAGCCCTTGATCTCTGTGCCTGCTTTCTCCACCATAGAGGTGAAAGCTTGGGTAAAGGATAACGTTCCTTTTGAGGAGACAAATAACCAGACTGTAGCTCAATGTGAAAAGTTTCCTATGGACGTCTACAGAAGGCCTTTTGTCTGTCAGAGAAAAGGAGAAAGGGAAAGAGAAGAGCAGGGAGTAGAGTAGTCTACTGCCATATGTACACGTATCTGCTACTACATGTGTGATTTTATAAAATCAATCTAATCAATTTAATTTGCTAATGCAGAGATACATTTCCATTCCTTCAGAGGTCACAGTCGAACCGTTCTGTTTCAGGTTGACACTGGGAAAGCCACTGGGAGAAGGTTGCTTCGGCCAGGTGGTCATGGCCGAGGCTATTGGGATAGACAAGGAAAAGCCGAACAAGCCCCTCACTGTAGCTGTCAAGATGCTGAAAGGTCAGTATAAGAAATAAATTAATAAACAGACGGACCATTGACAGCTAACAAAGACTGCTAGTGGGAAGCTAAATCTAGGTTGAATTATAACCTAACACTGCTCAAAAACTTTTTTTTTTGCTAAAAAGGGGCAAAGGCTTTTTAATGACCTCAAACTAGTAAGTACGTCTTTAGCAGGGTTGTTCTTCAGTTCCTGTTAGCTTAGCCTAGCCTACCATCGAGAGTGCACCTGCTGTACAGTAGATATTGTACACATACGGATACTGTTTAAAGTATCTTCAGTGTAAACACACAGACACTTTTACAGTAAGGAGGGGGCTGAGGATTAGTTAAAAATGAATGTTTAATTTCTTAGGTTTTATAAATACATTGTAAGGAGTCTAACATGACACCATAAAACATTCTTTATTGTTTGAAATTTGAATTCCTGATTCGCATGATATAGCACTATATTGCACTATAAAAGTATTGCACTATAAAATAAGGAATATACCCCATCACACTTAACGATTCACTGTCTTTACTTTGCCACAGATATGCTGAACATAATTAGTGTGTATTATACTAAAGGAAGAAGATTCTAGGACACAGATTTTCTGTCTCTCATCTGTTTCAACTGGATTGGAACATAAACTCGGATGTTTCTGTGATGCTGTGTAGGACAAGCACAGCCCTTATCATACTACTCTTCTTGTTTGCCTTCTGTCTTTCCAGATGATGCCAGTGACAAAGATCTTTCTGATCTGGTGTCTGAGATGGAAATGATGAAGATGATCGGAAAACACAAGAACATCATCAACCTCCTGGGAGCTTGCACACAAGATGGTAAGTGTAAGGTCTTGCCACCTATTGACCAAGATGCTTCATGCTTGTTCTATTCACACAGATCTAAAAACGACACTGAAGTGGCCACTCCGACTGTGCTTAATGGAGTAATTCTGACTGGTGCTAAACATCTTATTTCCCAGAACCATTTTGGAGCATTAATCCCTAAGCAGAATTAAATTCCATAATTGAACTAATTTGCTGGGATGGTATACACAAATAGACACAGGTCCATGGGAACACAATTTTCTAAATAACTAATATCAAATTGGCCACTTGTGTGGAATAAAATGTTTCAGGACTACCAAAGGCAAACATTTTGCAATTGACAGCGCGTCTGCATTCTGAAGAGGCCGGAACACGTTTCCCAGGTCCTCGCTGGCTGATGTTCTTCGCTGGCTGATGTTCTTCACTGGCTGATGTTCTTCACTGGCTAATGTTCTTTGTTGGCTGATGTTCTTCGCTGGCTGATGTTCTTTGCTGGCTGATGTTCTTTGCTGGCTGACCGCCCGCTCTGCTGTTCCCAGGGCCCCTGTACGTGCTGGTGGAATACGCATCCAAAGGTAACTTGAGGGAGTACCTGAGGGCCCGGCGCCCCCCCGGGATGGACTACTCCTTCGACACCTGCAAGATACCCGATGAGCAGCTGACATTCAAAGACCTGGTGTCCTGCGCCTACCAGGTGGCGCGAGGCATGGAGTACCTTGCATCCCAAAAGGTGATCAAGCCCCGAGCTGTCCTCACTCGATGGCACTGGCACAGAGCTGAGTAACCCCCTAGGCCTTTCTGAAAATGGACCAGTCCAGATGATACTGGCCTGCAGCATGCAAAGCCCCTAACAATGGCAATCCCTCTTGAATTAGATAAGATTAGATCACTTTATTGGCCCTACACAAATTTCTTGTATTAGGAATTTGTCTTTGCGCATACTCCAACTTGCTCTCCCGTGAGACACACAGACAGGGAGAGAAGCTTGGGGTCAGAGCACAGGGTCAGCCATTTATACGGCACCCCTGGAGCAGCTGGGGTTAAGGGCCTTGCTCAGGGGCCTAATGGAGTAGGATTCCTCTGCCGGCCATGGGATACAAACCGGCAACCTTCCAGCCACAGGCGCAGGTGCTAAGCCACAGAGCCACCACACCGCCCCCTTCAGTGATGTTTAGAGATGCTTTCACTTAGATATGTGGCAAGGAATGCAGAAGGCAAGACGGACATTTGAAAGGATTTCTAAATGTAACCCTGTGCCTGTCCATTAGAAGGCAAAACACACTTGCTATACCTGGTAGAACTGAACCACATCGTAAACCATTGTGACCTCTTGCACAGATTTCACCAGTATAATTACGCGTTTAGATAAATGCACATTCAGTTTTCAAGAGGTTAGTTAATGAAGGTCTTCGTAGGGCATTAAGGGGCTTTATTTTTATTGATTACAGGCTAAGGTCAGGGTATCCATTTTTTACTCCACATTTTCAGTGAGAATGTCTGTAAACAACGTCAAAATATATCGATCTAACAGCAACTGACATATATATCTGCAATTTCCCTCATGGGATTAATAAAGTATCTATCTAATATACACTAATTCAAATTTATACTTATACTAATTCAAATTTATACTTATCAAATATCATTTGAATTCAGTTCAGATTTCTAATGCTGTTTTCATTGTTTGAATTTTTCCCCTTCCAGTGTATTCATCGTGACCTGGCTGCCAGAAATGTGTTGGTAACCGAGGACAACGTGATGAAAATAGCAGATTTTGGCCTGGCCAGGGATGTACACAACATTGACTACTACAAAAAAACAACAAATGTGAGTACCGGGAAAAAAAGTGGGTAGCTAATACAGTCTGACAAAAAATGACACAACATGAAATCTGTGCATTGTGGGTAAAAGAAACAAGACACTCGTTAACATCTACATCCTGAATATTTATTGGTGATAATTTCCACAGTAACCAGTTATTAATTAGGCATCACTGTTACTTTCCCAACTGTTCTCTCATGATTTTCACATTCTACAGTGGAAGCAAAATTAATGATCGTGCTGGATACGATCAATATAATCTGAAACAGGAGTTACTTATAACTTATAACTCTACTTATAACTCTATGATCCATAACATGAAGATGTTGGTTTACAGCTAGCAAAGAGCCTGTCAGATCAGTGGTGTACTATGTTGGTGCTTCATTTGAAGTAAAACAAAATGGCGACAAAGGCGATTGTTCAAATATTGGACCAAACATCTTTGAGTAGAGAAATCCAATGCTGAACAAAATAACCAGGCCGATTACCTTATGTATGGATGGGTTTTACTCATTTGCACCACCTTGTAATCAAAGAGTAAGGTATGTTTTACTTGGAAAACCTAGGATAATTCAGCAGGGGTGTGCTGTTGTGGCATACAGAAGATGGCTTTGTGAATGCTTCAGTTGACATTAATTTCCCTATCTCTTATGCCCTCTCCCTTGTGCATATCTCCCAATGCCTTTATCGTCACAAACAACCCGTGTTCTGCTTCAGTTGGGATCTCTCGTGAGATGTACATCAGGATCAGAACTAAGAAAGTTTAAAAGCCTGCAAGCGGAAGAAGGCTCAAGTCGGCCCATCAAATTCATTTGGTACTCATAGCGATTTGATTTGAGGACCTCGTCCAACTTTATCTTGAAAGAAACCACGGTATCAGCTTCAACAACATGGAGAGTTTGTTCCACGCTCCCACAACCCTTTGAGTAAAGAAGTGCCTCCTGTTCTTCCTTGTAGTTTCTACTTGTACCCTCTGGTTTGTGTTTTACTGTTTTACAGTTTGGGGGAAAAAAAGCCTGCTGAGCTGAGTTTGTCAGGGCCGTTGAGGAATTTGTTAATACTTGTGTCAGGTCTCCTCATAGTCTCCTCGTTTCAGAACAAAAAAAGGTTCCATTCCTTCAGCATGTTAGTGTATGACATTTCCTTAAGCCACAGGTTTCTCCGGGTAGCTCCCAATTCCAATATCATTTCTGTAACACGGCAACCAAAATTGGACAATCAGTGCACTAGTAAGGACCCAATAATCTTAATGAGTCCTTACCACTGCGTTACACAATTTTATCTGTGCATCCTAGCATTTTGTTGGTGTTTTTAATTGCTTCCCCACATTTTCAGAAAAATGTAAAAGACTTATCCACAAAAACTCTTAAACCTTCCTACGATTTTCTCCCTCTCGATTGTATCACCTGTGTGACGCGTTAGACATCCGGAGGAGTCCTTTATGAATGGTAGTCTTGGTGAAATTATGGTAGTGTTTTTAAACCTAGATTCGGCCTTGCATTTACTATGCTGTCTGATGAAATCAACATGCTTTTGCTTTCTACACTACACCCAAATACCCTCAGACTGCAATGATAAACATTTTCTAAAAAAGTGCTGTGTTATAGGTGTCAGGGCCTTCTGCAGTTCTGTGTGTTTTCAAAAGTGTTTAAAACGTTTTTAAACGGTCCTTGATTTATTTTTATTAGACCTCACGTTGCTTTGTGAGCTGACTTTGTTTTACTGTGTTTCATCTGGTCTTTTTTTATTACAAAGCGGCGGCTCTGTGAAAAGGTGTTACATAAAATACATAAGATTATGATTGAAAACATCTGTTAAGGGATAACGCTACTTCCCGGGCCACTGCAAAACGTAAATCAGAGTAAGAGTGAAGATACTGTGTCAAATTCACCTCGATTGATTTACAAAGGGTAGGATGCATTTTGAAAAAGCCTTTTGGACATGAATGTTAGCGTCCTTGTACACAAACAGCTGCTTTTTCTCCCTTGGATGTGCTTGTCAGCGCTTCGTGTGCTGCCGAGTCAGAAATCTGGCCGGAGCACAGCGCGTCTCCTAAAGCCGGTTTTTGTTCGGGCTGTTTGCGGACAAGCGCTCCTGCCCGGCCGGGAGTCCGGGAGCGGTATCGCGCTTCCGTAGACGTGAGCGAGGCGGCGGTCCGGCGCAGCTGCCGGAGGGACAGATGTGATCGTCGGGATGCGACGCGGAAAGAGGATGAGAAAGGAGGGATTGAGCTGGAGCCACAGAGGCAGACTGGAGAGCTGACAGATCACTTGTTTTGTTCTCTCCTCGTTACAGGGCCGGCTGCCCGTGAAGTGGATGGCTCCAGAGGCATTGTTTGACCGGGTCTACACGCACCAGAGCGACGTGTGAGTTTTGATAACTTCCCCCAGCGCTGCTTATGTTACTCCTGTTTTTTTCATGCGCGCGGAAAAACGCATAAAACATTCATTTCAGTAAAAGGAAAGCATTATTCTTACGGGCACGTTTCTTTGTGCCGAGTTCATATAGTGTGCATATGTGTTTTGTAAGAATGGGGGGATGACTTCCAGTTTATCCACAGCTGTCACTGCGTATGTTCCAGTGAGCCAGCTGTAGGCCTTCTTAATCTGTCAGGAGAAATTGTTTTATTATTATTGTAAATGATAAAATATATTTTAATAGTTTTGCTTTTATTAAGACAGTCCCCCGTCTTTTGACTAGATATAATTGGGGCTTTCCAGTACCCTTTTTTACATATTTTTTTATTTTCTTTCCTTTGTCCCCCTTCTGAGTTTCAGAAATAAGGGTATCTTTCACTGCAGTCTTATAATCACAGTCATGCATCAAGGACCGTTGCAGTGTTCAATAACATCAAATGCATGTATAGAAAGACATGTTCAATTTTATATTAGGCAGTTGGGAATCAGATGTGTGATTCTAGTATGGAGTTGTGAAACTGTGAAATTTACATGCTCTTCCTGTACTTGAATACAGGCTTCCTCCCGCTTTCAGAAATCATCCTGGCTAGTTTAATTGGTGTGTGTAAACTGTCCTTGTTTGTACACCCAGTGATGGTCTGCTGTCTCTTCCCATGGGGTACAATTCTGGGAATAAGTGCCTTTTTTTCTGATAATGGATGGATTTATTCACTAGTCTGCTCTTAATAGCCCTGTCTAGAATTTGTTCCAATAGATTTGATTCTTTAACCTTCCAGTCTGCTTTTCCAACTTGAGCAAGAAAAGTAATGGAGCAGGTAAAAGCCGGCTGTCACTGGTCACTTTTTGTCACTGGTCAGCTAGGTGTCAACGCTCGTAAACCCCTCCTCTTAAGGACGCTAAAGCCCTTTCTAGTTTTGTACTCATTTCCTGCCCCCCGTCCTATAAAAGCCGGACGTTCCTGCCAATCTGGGCTCAGCTTTGGAAGATGGACGCCCGGGAGTCCGCCTACCCGCGAGTCCAGGAGCATCCGCTTCACAATGGTGTCCTGACCTTCTGGTCCCGTGACCCTCCTTTTATTCCCCCGGCCCTTCGCCGGATCCCGTTACAGCTTCTAACTCTGTTAGTCTTTGTCTTGGATGGACCACCCGGCTCTGGACATTTGCTTCGTCAAGGATTTCCCTGTGGACACCCTTCGGACTGTTTGCCTCGGGCACACCCCCCTGAACACCAGCGCACCTAGAACACGCCCCCTGTTTTCCTTCCAGCCCCTTTGCATGATTTTCCCCCCGTGTTTTCTTCACTCCTCTCCGGATTGTGCTGTCTGCATAGGGTCCTGAAAGAACACCTCGTGACACTAGGTTGTCCGTATCCAAACAAAGCACTGAGCAAATCAGCGCTTTTGCTGTGTGTTCTTTTAGAAAGCAGCAGAAAAGAACTATTGGATCCTTTACAGGGTTATTTAAGCAGAACATTTTCGATAGGCCAGGGAAGAGGACCAAATTAGAGATTAAGATGGCTAGAGAGGTAGCTCTATTCTCCCATATATATATATATGTGCACTCAGATTACCTTTATTTCACATCATGCTTATATAAAACACTAAATTCATTTTTAAGACTTTTGTTTTCAATTTGGCTGACATGAAATGTGTGGTTCGAAGTCCGATACATCAGTAGTTTCTTGGCATACCCTTGGAAGTGTCACAACCACCAAAGCAACCGCGACGATGCTCCCTTGTGCACCTCAGATCTTCGGCAGGACAGAGTGCAGGCCTGCACAATTAAGCATTAAGCAATACCAGGGATCACTTTACAGCAATTAGTGCTCCAACCAGCCTGTGGCTGCCGGTTTCTGCTCTGCTGGAGCTGTGCGTGGATAATTCGATTAGCTCCGCTCAGCGGTGCTTCCAGAGGGAGGTGGAGGAGGGGGCCGTCTAACAATGGTCCCATGGTTAATAGATGGGCCTGTCACCTATCTGATTAAATGCTCATTTCGAGCTCTGACTTTGCCGTGCCGTTCTCTCGCTTTGACAGCAAAGGGCTCAGCCGGGCACTTGGGGGGAGGGCTTGATGTGGGAGTTCAAAATGGCCCCCGAGCTGGACCTACTATGCTTTTACAACATAAGGTGGCACAACAGCAGATGCCTGTGATCCGCGCTCAGGGGTGACTCCAGCTGCGAAGCAGGAGAACAGAGCTCGACTGTGTCCTTTCCTTGCCCCCTCAGCTGGTCGTACGGAGTGCTGCTGTGGGAGATCTTCACCCTGGGCGGGTCTCCCTACCCTGGGATCCCAGTGGAGGAGCTGTTCAAGCTGCTGAAGGAGGGCCACCGCATGGACAAGCCTGCAAACTGTACTCATGAGCTGTAAGTCCCACAGACTGATGCCCTTAGTAAGGTGTCTACCTCGCTGGGCCGGGGCCTCGGCACCACTTACTCCCCTTCATCACCTTCCGCCAATCAAGCCCACTTGGTAATTAAGAGCTAATTGACCCATGAATCATCCTTGGACGATCCCAGGCCACCAGCTTCAACAGCTTGGCCTGGCAGCTTGTTTCTGACCCTCGCCACCCACATGATTTGGGTCCCCAGGGCTGCTCCCCAGCCTGAGCAGTGGCCCCGAGGTAGCACCCCTGTTGAGGTCGCCCGTCTGTTTCTTTGAGTGGGCTCACAGAGTGCAGCTGGCATCAGGAGACGTCAGCTGTGCTTTCAGAGATGGACGTGTGATGAGGACAAGGCTCTGTGTCCTCATCTCATGGCTGCTCATGAGGTCTCACAAAGGCTGCACACATGCCCTCACACATTTATATACGTACGTGTTTAATACTCCCCCGTGTTTCCTTTGTATTGTTATTATTGAGACTGCGTTCTTTGTACTGTGTTCTGCAGTCACTTTATTTTATCCAGCGGCCTAGTGATTCCCTAATTATTTATCGTCCACCATATTGTGTCCGTTTACAGACTCTGACTCTGCCTGGGCCCTTAGTGGGGGCCAGAGGCAGGGTTTAGTGTTTATATCCAAGTGCACACTCACAGAAGTCAGTCTGTATTTTACTTGGGTATCTGCATTTTTTTTTTGGAGTTTATGCTTGCTGGACAGGGTGAGGTATTTACTTAATAAACAATCTCAGTACCATTTTGGAAATTGTTCCTAAGTAAAAGCTTTTGACCTTCATGAGGCTCCATAGAGTTGCCTCATGTTTATCAGGGTGTGATCTCACATGAGGCGCAGTTGTCCCTGTGGTCCCTGATAAAAGCAATAGGATTAGTTGTGTGATTAAAATTAACCTTCTGAGTAGTAGTAGAAGTTCTCACTGGTCAAGCTTCAAAGGTATTTCATTAAAACAGATACCCTCTCCAGAGCAACAAAAAAATTATTTTCTTCTTAAAAAGCTCAAGAAGACTGCACTGAAATCACTAAAGAAATCACCCAGGTTCCTAAATTTAGTTTCGATCAAGAAGATGAAACCTGTTCACCAGGAATTAATATGTGTGTGTGTGTTTATGTGAGGGGAGATTTTAGAAATTCTTTTACATACACATTTGCGAACCGAATCCGGTGAAAGCTGAAGGCTGTCACCAGCCTGGTAAAGCGTTTTGGGCTGACCCCCGGCTTTGTCTTCCAGATACATGATCATGAGGGAATGTTGGCACGCCGTTCCGTCGCAGAGACCCACGTTCCGGCAGCTCGTGGAGGACCATGACCGAGTGCTGTCCATGACCTCCACTGACGTGAGTGCAATCAGCTCTCGCCAGTCACAGAGTCGTCCCGTTCCGGGGCTCCCACCCTGCTCTCAGAGAGCCCCCGTCCAGCTGTCATCGGAGGCCACCCTAAACCCCGGTTCTTTAAAGATCGGAAACACTGGTTCGGAAGCATCTGTTGTAAAGAAAGTGACAATGGCGCTTGGGGGCTGAAGGATATTCCAATTTTTGTTCCCAGTGACCTTGGTTTTACTTTATTGAGCGTACAGCCTGTTTGATCGATCACAGTTCAGTTCTTTCAGGCATTTAGAAATTGATGGCCTACAACACCTGCTGGACTGGGGCTTTTCAGGACCCTGGACTGGAGACTCCTGTTCCAGTTGATCATTTCAGACTTAGGGAGCCTGTTCCTTTTTTTTAAATGTTTGCTAAGCTTCGTCAGGGAGCCTTTTTTCTATATGATTTAGAACAATCTGCTTGGAGGGCCATTCGCGTGGACCGAACAGTAATTAAAACGCGCACGGTCTACATGTTCCCACTTAGCGGCCCGGTCAAAGACTTCTTCTTTGTGCTCAATTTCCATAAGATATTTTCCTTAAAATACGCTTTTCCTTAAGATATTACTTAAGCCTCCTTGGTGTGAATATCCCTCCACAGGGGTCCTTTGTAATTTACTCATGTCACCTCGTTCAAACGGGCAGGCTGGGAGTTATTAAATGAGCTGCATCCATCAATGTCTTGTGTGTTGTTGTTTTTTTTGCTTTGGCAGGAGTACCTGGACCTCTCTGTGCCTTTCGAGCAGTACTCCCCCACCTGCCAGGACTCGAACAGTACCTGCTCCTCGGGCGACGACTCTGTATTTGCTCACGAGCCCCTGCCAGATGAGCCCTGTCTTCCCAAACCACACCAGAGTAATGGTGTCATCAGGACATGAGCCGTCAGACTGCCTCCTAGACGGTGCACTAGAATGTGGGCCTGGAGCCTCGGCTGAGACTAGAAGGAAACTCAATCTTTAAGCCGTGCTTAAAAACAAAAACCCGCCAACTCCTTCAGCCTTACATTAACTTCATTTGCTGTTCTTGCTGTTTTCCGAAATGCTGTATACAAAGTCAAAAGGCACTGTTTGACTCGAAGGAGCTGTTCTTCCTTTTTCCCTCTCACCAAGACCCGGACTAATGTATTTCCTATAGAAGCCCGCTTTTTTTTTTTTGGTTTTAAAGAAAACGATGTTCTTCCGGCGGCTCCACAAGAGCCTACTACACAAGAGCAAGTGTTCCAGCAAAAAAACAGAAAAAACCATTTCGTGCCTACAAAGCTGAAAGACAAAGGACAGAAAGGAAAGAGGGTTCTTACATCATAACAGAGAAGCCTTTGGCATAAGATGCTTTTATCTGAGTTGGTGCAATTAACTGCTTCTCAAGAAATCCTGGTTCCCTGAACCCTCTGTGAAACTGGAGTCTCTCTCGGTCAGTATCCAAGTTTATTCTACATATATCGAGTGGCATGAAGGAGTGTGTTGTGGTATATGCAAGAAACGCCCAGCATGCGTGATGGAGTGAAGTGACGTGTGTCGTCGTGGGGAGAGCCACAAGGATGGAGGCAGACTCCCGTCAGAAACTGCGCTTTTCAGAATCTTTTCATAAAGGCTGGAACTTAAGGCCTACCAGAGCCATCGCGCTCAGAGCCTGCGATCACGCCGTCAGTGGGGAGAAAACAAGGGAGATTTTGTAGGTATGAAATACAGCAAGTCACCCCTGTGTTGGCCTTCAGTAATTGGAAGGATTTAAAACAGGAGTACATTGTGACTTTTGTTTTGTTTTTTGTTTTTTTAACTTATATCTGAAAGGTTTATATTGTAAATATATAAATACAAATATGTATCATATTGCTAAGAGTGGCAATGTACCTAAAAGAAATATTCATTAAAAAATCTCCTTTTTTTTAATCGTAAAAAACATTGCAATCTAGGATATACTGTTGTGGTCATATAAACATTTAATCTTTTGAAGCGTTATAAAAAAAAGTTTATTTGAATAATTAACATGTATATTTGTAAAGTTATTTATAGACTTTTAACATATCTGTTCATAGTTTTAAATGATTAGGATAGACATTTTGGTACTGTAAACAACTTATTTTTTTCAGATTTTAATTTTTTTTAACTTATTAACAACAGAAAAGAGACAGGATATTTTCTCAGTTGTCAGCTCGTTTTTCTCCCATTGTAATCGAATTTTATTTTGTTTACAGTTGAAAGAATGTATAAAATTGTAAAGATGCGTTTAACAGTGTTTCTTCAAAGGGATAAGCAATTTCTTTTACAAGGAGGCAAAAATGTTAGTATTATCCTGGATTGCAGTGAACATTGAAGTGTTAAATCAGGCACTGTAAGAGCAGTGATTAAATCTCCTCGAGCTCCACCCTGCTTTTTAATTCTTCAGCAGTTAATCAGGTATTACGAGAAACGGCAGGGTGGACGTTTTGAGTAAACTCTACCAATAAAGTAGCAGGAAACATCCTTGATATGCACATTCTGTGTTTTGAGATTTAACCACTGCCCTATAGTGTTCCTCTTTGAAATGAAGGCATGCATTGTGGTGTAAACATTCCACAATGCAAACAAAAGAGTGACTCTGAGTTATGCTGTCATCTAATTTATGAGTATATTTAGTTTTTGCAGAATTGCCACCATATCTAGTTATGAAATGCAGATACACAAAAAAAGAGGAAGACAGCTTTTACCTTCCTTCTTCTGTGTGTTCAGTAGGGTGCAACTGTTATCTCTCTCTCTATGCTTATTTTAATCTCAGATACTACTACTGTATGGTCCAAAATATTGGTAGGTGGCAGGGAAACCACACCAGGTGCTTTCTTAAAAACATGTATGTGTTTAAAAGAACAGGTAAAGTTTTATTCCACACTGCAAGGAAAAGAAAAGAGACAGAAGGTTTCAAATGTGGAGCCTTCTTCGTGTGTTTGAATGCTCCCTTGAGAAAGATTCTTTTCTATTGAGAAAGATTTCAATTCTATTGAAACACTGGGAATCTGACTCTTTAGAGTAAACAGACCACCAAGTAAATATACATTGCAAAAGGGAAAGTGAAGATTTTCCATATGGCTTGTATGTTACGGGGAAAAAAAATCCAGTTGCTGCTAGAAACATAACTGCAGTTTTTATCTTGGCGCAGTTATTGCAAATTTACTAGTCCCCACCCCCCCACTTCCAGATGCAATTTAATTGGCCCATTTTTTACTTCTCGTCTGCAAAGTGCCTGGGAGTCATTACCATAGGAATGAGGGTCGATGGGTGTGGGCTGAGGGGGGCTTGTACGAATTAAAATTAATCCTATTTGAATGTAACGTTGGCCAACTGAGGAAGGGAAGGACCTGTCTTAGAGGCTTTGCATTGAAAGAAATGGAATACAGGGCACTTCTCTGGTATTATTTCAGTCTCCCATACACATACATATATACTGGGAGGCATTAAATATGCAAAAAATGCTATTGGTTCCTATGCTCATTTGTTGCATTTTTAATGTCACTTAGTATATGTACATATTCTTTGAAAGTTGAGTAAAAGCTTTCCCTATGGTGAGAGTATTTTTTATTCCTTTTCTTATTTCTTCAAAGCACCAGATGCCACCTTCTTCAGAATGAGCACTACAGCCTTGTTCTGAGAATTCTCTAGTCTGTTTGAAACCGTCTCTGGAGGAGGTTGTGGGGGTAGTGGGGGCTGGGGGGAACTATTGTTAGTGCCAGAACCCTCTCATCCCTCCCCTGATACACAATCACTCCCTCCTCCCTGCTGCAGGAAGAGCTCTGCGCCGGTGGCAGGCCTCATTCAGGCTGGGGGGGCGGGCGGTGAGGCCCAGTCTCTTCAGATTGTCGAAAAAGTACCTCATTTCATGTTATACTTCCATATTAAACACTGCAGTACATGTAAGTGATGACCCTGCCTGCCTATTAATTGAAAACTGTAGAACAATAATTAGAAGAATGTTCCTTTCAAAGAGAGTGTATAATGTCCCTCATAAAAGAGAGTAGTGAGGGCTGGCTTTTATTAAATAGAAGTCAAGGAGAATGTCCTACAGGCCTTTCACCCTTCCGGGTATGTTTGCCTTATTGTGAAGGTATCCAAAGTCAAACCTCCTTGTGAACGGCCAGTTCAGTCACAGTAATGCAGTGAGATAATCTGTTCACCCTTGTATGTGTGTGTGTATGTGTGTGTGTATGTGTGTGTGTGCACATTTGTGTTCTTTTTTTTCCATCTTCAAGTTTATATAATTAGCAATACTGGGATGTCAGACTTTCTTCCATTTAACTCTTTTGTTTTTTGAAAGTATTTTAATAGTGCCATGAAGCTCTTACTACATAGAAAAAAAATAATTTAGTTTGAAGTCACTTAAGTGATTGTTGTACATCGAGTAGATTTTATATAGCTGTGTGATTTGTTTTGTAAAATTATAGAAAAAAAGATCTTTACAGTATTTTCTTACAAAATCCATCAGAATATGTGCATTCCATGTACCTATTTCCAATGTTTAAAAAATGAAATACATATTGTGCAAATTTTTCAAAGAATTAAACTAGATATCTATATAATTTATTTTTTTGTTTTACTTTTTTTTTTACAAAGTTGTTGTAGAACAGCAGACATAATGTTTCATATTCAGTGCTTTTGTAGTTTTCATACCTGTATTTTGCCACATTTGAAACATTTGCATAAGGGTCTTTATAAATGCGATGTTTGGTCACATTCCACAGAAGTGAATGACTTCAGGTTGGCAAAAACCTCTATATTTTCATATCAGTCTATGTGCCTGAAAAACTTCTGATGTTGAAAGTTCTTAAATAAACACTAAACGAGTCATGATGTGATGTCCATTGTTTTTATTTTAAAATTCAATTGCATATTGCTTTTGTTTTTGAAAATATTTAAAACCTCAAAATCTCTAGGACAGCTCTGAAGATCATAAAGTACTCTTACAACACCATGATATACAGTACAGTGTTTTGCAAAATTATTTTAGATCCTTTTTATGGTGTTCCATTTTATGAAACTACAAAATGAGCCGTACACATTTTTTCAACTTACGCAAACTCAGATAGTAGCTAATTGACTCAAGGGTTTCATCCAGCTGTTTCTTGTAAGAAGCCGGGGTATCAACTTCTACCACACGGATATTTTGCCTCCTATTTTTGGCTTTAAGCGTGTTGTCACATGTAAACCTCACACAGACGGGGGCCACTGAACTAATTTTGTGACTTGATCAGGTCATTCTGCGTACCGAAAGTAATTCAGGTTGTTAAAACAAAGGGTTTGAATATTTATGCAATCATGATGGTTTCATTTAATCTTTCTTTAATATTAGTTAAGTATTTACTTCATTCTTTTTTTTTTGCTTTGAATGTGTGGAGCAGTTTGTGTACATAACAAATGTTAATCACTTCAAAGTGTCATGACTGCAAGCTCTAAAGCAACAAAATGTGAAAACTGTGTAAGGGTGGGAGTGCTTTTGCAAAGCACAGTATAAACATATTGACATCTCGGCACACGTTGTAGCAACAGAATGTAGAGATAATCCCATTCCGCCAGGCTTCCCTGCCTCCATTGAAGTAGCTTATTGATCCGAAATCCTTATCAAGGCCTCAGTCCACTTGTACCAGTGACAGTCGCAGCTTCATCAAGACCTATCTTACTAAACGCAAATTACCAGCAGTTATTGAAGACAGCTCTGACGTGTCTGAAGTTCTTTTCTGATTCAATGCTGTTTGTTAGCAATGGCAATAGTAATACAATCAACAGAGGCCATAGATAATATACAACCTATAAATCACATGTGAACAGAAGTTTCTCCTGTTTTTTTTACCAACCTTTTAATTTTTTTTTTTATAAACTTATCGGACACTCTTGGTATCATTTCACTCCTAGATTATATAAATATGAGCATGCTGTGCATACGGGTGCAGTACTGTTCTCACATTGAGCAGAGGGCAGGACATCAGTGTGTAGTGAAGGAAAGGTGCCATCTTCAGGGCTGAGGGGGTTCAGGCTGAAGTAATAACTCCTCTTGGGTTGATCAATACACTGTATATATATTTGAATTATACTTTTCACTGGTTGACTGAGGTCAGCACAGTGGAACCGTGGTTAGCATTGCTGTCTCACAGTGCTGGGCTCCTGGATTCAATTCCTGGGCTGCTGTCTGTGTGGAGTTTGTATGTTCTTGTGAGATTTGGTTTTCTCTCACAGTCCAGAGACATACTGGTTTATTTTTTTTCAAGGGGAGGTCATGTCCTGCGCAGGAATCGAACTCGGGCTTCCTGAATATGAGACAAAGCTCTTGTGCCAATACGCCAGTCTGCCAGTGGGTTAAATGGCTGGCTTCTAGGATGTCAGTGTTTGTGGCTGTGTAGGCCCTGTGAAGGATAGGTGTCCTGTTCAGGGTGTATCTGGGGTGTGCCCCGACTCCCCTGTGACCCTGCAGTGGATCAGGCTGACTGATTTGCCCAACATTCATTACTGCTATTCAGGGCATTTACCTCCCAGTAGCAGGAATGTGGAGAGTGGGTGTCTGAAAATGGCTCCTGTATTTCAGAAAGCTGGCCCTGTTCCTGTCTGAAGTGTGTCCTGACTTGAATATCCTGTCTCTTGGTGGAACTTCCTAACTGAGCTGAAGTGGGCCATTCAGTAGGAAGTGTAAGACGGACTTGTTTTCTAATTAAATGAATGTTTTTGTGAGAAGTGTTTGCTTTCATGGTAAGTTTCCATCCCTCACTTTTTCCCTGTGCTTGGATTTGGGGAGCACTAGTGCTGGCTGTTTGATGTATTCCTGAAGAATGCCTCCTAGCAACTGCTAGTTGCCTTATGTCTCCAGCAACGTGAGTGTATTTGAATTAACATGTGTTTGAGAGCTTGGTTCATCCTTTCAAAAGATTTTCAACATCCCTCACCCTTGGTATAGGGCTGGAGTGCTTTGTTAGGTCTTATTGGGAACCAAGTATGTTGAAATCTCATTACTTTTAGCACTTAGCTTTTTGCCAGCCCTCTTTTATCTTCTCTTAACTCTACTAGCACAACAGTTAGATAATAGAAGTAGAAGAAACATATTATATCCGCTAAACATATTAGTATGTGTTTTCTGTCAGTGCAGAAAGCAGGATATACTTCTTTACATAAAGGGTTGTGGGAGTATGCAACAAGCTACCAGGCCCTGTGGGTGACTCTTATACATCAGTTTCCTTCAAGGAACGGCTGGATTAGATCCTTCAATGAACCCAAAACTTCATTGTTAACTTTATTCTGTTCAGAAGTGGTCTCAGCAGAAAGGAAAATAAGTTTAAAACAGCTTCTTTTGTCTTGAGATTATTCACTAAACAGGACATAGAAAATGTTTCAGGTTAAAAACGAGAGATGAAATTAAGAAGCTAAATTTAGAGAAATTAAGGCAGTTAATATATGGTATGTTTCTGGCCACACTGTTTTTTAATTCATACTTTGACTTCAAATTTGTCGTTTTCTTTTTGTACGCAAATGGCAAGAAAGCGATGGTGAACAGCTGTCAGATAATCTGTGCGCAGTGGGCGAGTCTTGAGAAAATGAAGCCAGCCATATTTAGGGAGAGCTTTATATAGTTCAGCAAGTCAACAAGTGAAAAACATTTCCTGACTGAAAAGGGCCGGCAGTGAGGAAGAGAGGAACTGTCAGAAAGGGAAATTGGGAATGCATTTGAAGCTTTGCAAAGATCCCAACTCTGTGACTTCACTCTGGTGTTAAATGGTAATTTTAATAGCTGTGGCTATCACTCTCTTTATATAATGCCAAGCTGAATTTTAATTATTCCTGCTTAGCTCAAACCACAAAGTCGTGTGGTTTTGTGTATTTACAAACTGTCTCCATATTAGTGTATTCAATAGAATTAATTATTTCCATCTGTCTGAAAAAGGCGCGGTCTCAACCCTATAATCTAAATTTATTGATCTGAGAATATTTTGTACTTTAGTACAAAAATGCACATGAAGACCAGAAACACTTGGCACAGGACTTTGGGGGTGACCAAACTTCGTGTTTACCAACAGTCTGTTGAAGAGAACAGGGATTTTGTGGGGAAAAAGCCTCTGTGTCTTTTCCAGGAAAATTCAGAGAGATCACAGTCCTGGTTGAAGTTCAGACAGATTTCTTAGGCATACCCAAATTCAATTCAAATTCAGCTGTGAGGCCAGGACTGTAGAAATTGAGTGCAACTAAATTCAGGGGCTCAGAACAGGAACCACATCTTTAAAACAACAGTAAGTGCAGGAACTATGAAACCATGTTGGGGAAGCTAATCCACCAGAGTTGTTCACAAACAGGCTTGGTGAGAGTTTAGAGTCATCAGCAGCCAGATCCTCAAGTGTCTTTGGATCCTTTAGCGAACTGTCCCCTCACAACACCATGGAAAAATACTTCAGACAGTATCTGGGGCTAGTATGCATTTAGCACACATGAAAAAACATCATGTTAGTCAATGAATGGAGCAGGAAATTATAAAAGTGTTGACATGGAAAATATTAGTTTACATAGCACAGGCACAGAAGGAATTGGACATAAAAATGGTGGGTGCGTTGCACTCCAGCAATATTGAATTCATTTTTCATTAGCTTTCCTTTTCTTTAAACTTACTTATACTTACTTATTTACTTATACTTTCTTTAATGTTGGGAAGCAAACAAAATAATTAAATGTCTTATGCTAAAGGCATCAATAATAATTAATTAAAGTCAGTATTATTCAAAGTAATACTGCATTCCAGTCATGCCAAAGTGTGAAGTAGTGGTTAGGGTGTGAGACTTATATGACTGACTGTACAACTGGAAGGTGGGAGGGATACTAGTGTGTCAATCCATTCCATTTTCTCACTACTTTATCAATTTCAGGCTTTCAGGGGAGCCAGAGCATATCCTGGCTGGCAATGGGCACAAGGCAGGATACAGCCTGGATGGAACGCCAGTCCATCGCCTTACAGACACAAACACAGCCCGTTTTGCTCACTCCACACCTGTGGAGACACACCAAAAGCCGGGACAGTCAATCAACATTATACCTCTTGCAGATGACGTTCACTCACTCACACCTCCTTCATAAGAGCATCATTCTGCAGTTTTTCGTGTTTTGCTTTAAGAGCCTGATGAGGTGAACATCTCCAGCCAGACCACAGGCTGTGCACTCCTTTCAAGCCAGGAGATGTGCAACGTTTGCCTGCGTTTAAAGCTTATGAAAGTTAAACTTGCTGTTTTGTGTGATATAACATGATCAGGAAAGCTGATGTCCCTTGAGTCTCTCAGTCCTGGTATACTTTGCTGACTAGTGTCTTAAATCAGCCTACTGATTCTCCCCAAGACTCAGAACTCAGAAGCAGGACCTCCCTTTCCTTTCCTGCTGTACTCGTTTATACCTCATATACAAATATAAAGACACATAACGCTATGTAAAGATTATACACTTGCTATATAAAGAGATTTCATAGGCAGTCAAGAATTCTACTTCCTAATCCATCCGGATGATTCAGACTCTTTGAGATAACCACTTTGAAAAGAGCTGAAGTAAAAGAGATGTTGCTGCAATTCAGTACATGAGGGAGACGGAGCCTATCCTAGCAAGCAAGCAACAGAAGCAAGGCAGGGTACATCCTGGACGGGACACCAGTCCATAACAAGCCAGACACAGAGATGCAAACACACTCACAAACCAGTGTTGATTTTTTCCAAAAGCTAATTAATTTACCAGTATGTCTTTGGACTGTGGAGATCATGCAAACTCAGAAATAGAACCCCTTATTATTGTTATTATTATTACTATTATTATTATTAACTACATCTTTTCAACTTTCATCAGAAAATCATTTTCCTCGTGATGGTATTATTAGGTTGTTTGGAGTAATTCGGGACAGAAAGGCCCCTGATGTCACCAATAGGTGTGCTGAACTAGTTGTTAGGTTGCAGTTCCTGCAGGTGATCTAGGAGGAAGCATTTAGAGAATAATTATAACTGAAGCTGATTTCATCTAATTTAATTACACAACAACTGGCAGCCCACTGAAGCTCAGCAGGTGTGAGCCTGGTCAGTACCTGGATGGGAGACCTCTACTAAGGTTGTTGCTGGAAGTGGTGGTAGTTTGGCCAGTAGGGGGTGCTCACCCTGAGGTCTGTGTATAGTGACAGGGACACTATACTGTAAAAAGGCGCAGTCCTTCAGATGGGAAGAAAAAATGAGGTCCTGACTCTCTGTGGTCAGTAAAAATCCCAGGATGTTTCTTGAAAAGAGTAGGGGTTTTACCCTGGTGTCCTGGCCAACTTTCCCATTGGCCCTTACCAATCGTGACCTCCTAATACCCTCCCTCTATGAACAGGCTTTATCACCCTGTTCTCCCCTCTGAGAGCTGGTGTGTGGTAAGTGTACTGGTGCACTATGTTTACGGTCACATCATCCAGGTGGGGCTGCACCTTGGGGGTGGTAGAGGGGAGTCCCCATGACCTGTAAAGCGCTTTGAGTGGAGTGTCCAGAAAAGTGCTATATAAGTGTAAGCAATTATTATTATTAATATGTTTCTGCAGGATAAACCTCCTTAGGATCCTTTCATTCACATTCCAGAAATCTTTCCATCACCATTGGCTATAACAGCTGCACCTTGCATTGTTTGCTTACTGCTCAAGTCATTAAATTATGCATCGTTTCTAAACTTTCCAGACCAGAGTGGACTGTATGTTTTCTGTATTGCTCTAATTGTTTCGATCACATGTCATTAAGGAGAGGAGCATCAATGACAATGATGACAGCTAGACACTGGCAGGAGCACCCTGTAGACCGGTTGGTCTGGACAGGTGTCGGGGTTGAAGAAGCCTGGGTCTGCCCAGTACAGAGATGGAAGATCTCCAGGGTCAGACCCAGTTGCTGCTGTATGTGATGTTGGTGGACCAGTAGGTGGCGCTCTTCACTCTGGAAGAAAAAGGCATCCCTGCAGGGTGACATGGAGCGCTAAAGGAGGTTCCATTCTTTGGATGAGACATTAAACTGAGGTCCTGAATACTTGTTCATTACAGATTCCATGTCTTAGTTTGTAGGATTAGGGGCATTTACCATGGTGTCCACATGACCTGTAGTGTAGTGGGGCTGCTGGTATATATTGACTTTCGGAATGTAATTTCCCTCCCGTACACGAAGCTGGTTAAGTTTCTTTCCAGTGAAAGGTGCTATACAAATGCAATTGTTTAGAAAATAGGCTAAATAGATGCTATCTGCTGTTTAAATATTTTTTCAAAAGAGAATTTTCAGCTCGTGGCAACATGACAACTTAGCATGAACTAAGGTTAGCGTTGCGACCTCACCCTGCTGGGGCTCTGGGCTCAGTTCCTCTGTGTGGAGTTTGCATGTTCTCCCTGTGTTCGCCTGGGTTTCCTCTGAGTTCTCTGTTTTCCATCCACAGTTCCAAGACAGGCTGGCAGGTTAATTGGTTTCTGAGGAAAGTGGCCCTGGTGTGAGTGTGTGTGTGTGTGTCCTGCGATGGACTGGTGTCCTGACCAGGTCATACCCTGCTTTGCATCCATTGATTGAATAGACTCTGGCTCCCCCACAACCCTGAACTAGATAAAGCAATGCATTACAATGGACTATCTATGGAATTCTGTCAGGGAATTGTTTTTACAGCATGTGAAGGTTCTAGAGCTCTCCCTTTCGCATTAAAGCGGACTTTGAACTTTGGCAAAGCCCTCAGGAGAAAAGTCAGAGAGAAAACAACTTCAGAGTAGATGTTCAAATTTCATGTAATTAGAGAACTCAGTCTAAGATGCCTTTGAAGCAAATGGCCTAAAGTGAGGCCTGCTGCTTCACTCTGTTTTTTATTCATGCCACTAAAAACAAACTTTCCATTTCTCTTTTACTTGTTCCCTTGTTGGCTTTCATTTCAGGCAATTATTAGCTCGAGATATTTCAATCACTGCTGGATCTTAAGTTGTACCGAAAAACTCAAAACAACAAGACCATTAGTAATTCCTGTTTAAAAGTTACATGTAAAGTTTTTAAACAGAAAAAAAAGCAAAATATTCAAAAGAACAAAGCATGTCTTCTATCCTTTTGCGTGCACTTACAGGACATATTAAACACCATTACTGATTCTGTTGATTTTTCACAGCAGAAAGATTAGTTTCTAGATTAATTTGGGTAAATATCGAATTGCCTGAGTAAAAATACTTGATCTAATTACTATGAAGTCCATGTGGATGGCTTAATTAGAGAAGCCTCAATGGACACAACTGCAATTAGAGGAAATCGTCAATTAAGACAGAATGAACTGAGACACAAGCTTTTGTTTGCTGCTTTTTTAATTCAAATATTGTTGCTACCATTTCTGAGCTTTTTATGACACTGTTTGCCCAGGATGCCCTTGATGCCTCAGTCTGTCTGTGTGTCTGTGTCTGTCGGGACGTGGAGATTATTTTATTTATTCAAGAGATGCCTTTGGTTTCAGTTCAGGTACATTATGATGGAAGCTATTTCCATTCATCTACTGTCTTCAATTCTGGTGTGTCTTCCTCTAAACCTTGTTATTCCTCTGTACGGAGCAGTTCTGTTCCTACTGAATCTTTAACAAGGAGAGAAAGCCAGTTTCTTTGAGATACTTATAATATTTAATGCCTTTCTGCTTTGGGGTGAGTCCAACAAATTAGGTTTGAAGTTGCTCTCAATTAACAGTGCAAATTAGGCCTATTGTGCAATTAAACATGACATTCTGGACCCTGTAGCAACCTGACTTTCATTTTTGAAGATAGAGTGCCACAAAATGAAAAACACAAAAAAACTCACAGCTGATTATAAGAGATATGTTAGATATTCACAGTCTTATTACATTTTGGTTAATTAATAATTAATTGTATTCACATAGCTCATTTCATCCCAAAGTGCTTTACATATAGAGGGGGACCCACATTACACAGAATACAAAGGAAATACAGAACCAGGCAGCCCCACAATACAGCAGTTCAGGTGGAGACGTGAGATCCTGCATCATCTGAATTAAGGAGAAAATTCTCAGCGGCCAGCTCGTGCAAGCAGAGCAGAATGGAACCACGATACTGGGATAACACCCTTGCATTCAAGGAAATGGGGATATCTTGTCCTTCTTTTGAACTTCTTTTGTTTCTTTTTACATCAAGGCAAGCAATCGTTCCAAGAACATGGGCCAGTTTATACTGTATGTGCGAAATGATTTTAACTTTGTGATCTCTGAATGTAAAGTGTACCAGACAAGCTAGATAGCTGAATAGCCTCTTCTCCTTTGCAAACCTTCATGTTTCTACCCAGTAATAAAATAATCAAACTCTGAGTCTTTAATTTAATTGGTCAAAATTATTGATCCAGCAGTGTTTTCATTACCATATCTGATCTCCAGCATTACTGCAAAGGAAAAGAACAACAGCACGATAAGTGGGGAAGCCATCATTTGAATATGGAGCACAAAAAAGCTTAATATTTGAGTGGCTTTAATTACTTTTGCAAAACCAAAAGATAGAGCAGGATCCCAGCCCCATGGCTCATTCTTTTTTTCCCAGACACTTCTCACTTCCTGTTCCCTTGACGTATTTACTATCTCACAGCAGAGAATCCAGCTCTAGCCGTTGTGTTAGGGGATGTGGCCCACCACCGAGAGCAGCTGAAGAGGAAGACGACATCAGCCCACAGTGAGGCAGCAGAGACAGCACAGGCCCAATAACAGTAGCAGCAGTACCCGACCTTTACCAGCCTAGGGGCCACCTGACCCTGGTTTTCAGGTTTCTCTCACAGGCCACCTACCACACATTTATTAACTTTTAAAATTCTTTTTTTCTTTATTGTGTTCTCAGAATATATAGAAAGAAAAGCTTTGTGTAACACACAGTACATTGAAAATGCTAAATAGTATGTTATTCAATATATATTGCTGCCCTTCAACAATCCCCAACCAAGCTGACCGAGCCTGAGCAAGTCCAAAAATTTGTGACTGTAAATGTAGGCGAAGGTGCCTCTAACAAGTACTCACTCAGTTGGATGCCACTGTATATGCAGATAACATACTTTTATTTGGGATTTGTTTACTGTGATTTGTGCTATTCTACTTCGATCCCTCACATATGTATTCAGGCTGATCACTCAAGTTTCAACAAGAGACATTCACTTTAAAAATATATGTACCCCATAGTACGCATAAAGAACTGTTTTTAGTTCATTCTTCTGTATTGTTGCTGGTTATATTGTGTTCTTATTCTTAGGTAAATTATTTAATTTTGTCATTTTGTCTTGTACTTTTGTGTTCATTATTCATTATTATGTTAAAGGATCTACAATGATTGTCATTACCGTGTGCTTGTCCACTGTCTGTTCCATATCCTGTGTCACGTTACAGACCCTGACCTGCCTCTGGAATAGACTCACCTGGCCATCAGGGGCAGAGCTTAGGGGATTTAACCTGATACTCATGATTTAGTAACCAGCTTTTATTTACATTTGGTCATAAGTGTAACCTTGTCTGCGTGTGGGTCCACAGTCTGCTTTTTCTTAAGCCTTGACTTTCTATTAAAAAAAAACTCCTAGTGTCTCCTAGTTTTGCAATTTTTTTCCCTGCACTGGTATAAAAGGACACTTGTTTTGCATTCTCAATCTCATTTCTGGTACAGCTCCTATGCCATCTTATATGACCACCCCTTGAATCACAGCAATGAGGTTTAGTCACAGATTGATTATTGCTACTTTCCTCTTTGTTTTTCTTTATTAGCCTCCTCTCCTCTCGGTCTCCTTCACTAAGAGAATTGAGAGGAGCAGTAAAAATAGTCACTGATTTAGGCAGCAGCCTTTCCTCCTAACCTGATCTTGTCAGATCTTGTCAGAAGCTAAGCAAGGTGGTCCCTGGTCAGTACTGGGAGGGGAAACCTCCCAGGAAAACCAGGCTGCTTCTGTAAGTGGTGCTTGCGAACCAGTAGGTGGTGCTGTTTCCTCTGGACCTGAATCATCCAAACTAATGCCCCACAATGGTAACTGGTGGACACTACAATGTGGGAAGTGCTGTCTGTTAGATGAGACATTAAACTGACATCTTCACTACTTAGTCATTAAAGTTCCTATGGCACTGTTTGTAAGAGCAGGTGAGTTAACACAAGAGTCCTGACTCAATTGCACTCTGACTTGTACGATCTGGCTTCACTACCATTTTCTCTTGTTACAATTGGTCAAAACCAGCAGCCATATCACCCTGCAGCTCTCAACTGGCTACCTACTGAAGCTCAGCAGGGTTGAGCCTGGTCAGTACCTGGATGGGAGACCTCCTGGGAAGCTATGGTTGTTGCTGGAAGTGGTGTTAGTGGGACCAGCAAAGGGTGCCCACCCTGCAGTCGGTGTGGGTCCTAATGCCCCAGTGTAGTGGTTGGGACACTATACTGTAGTGGGCGCCGTCTTTTGGTTGAGACGTTAAACCGAGGTCCTGACTCTCCGTGGTCATTAAAGATCCAGGAGCATTTCTCGATAAGAGTAGGGAGTTATCCCAGTGTCCGGGCCAAATTCCCCCCCTCAGCCTTTACTGTGGCCTCCACATGGTATAAAGCGGTTTGGTTCATGACATGACAATTAGTCAAACAATTTGTCACTTATTTACCAGATCTAATGTGTAATGGGGATGCTACACAACATTGAATGCTGCACAAGTCGGTCCCATACTATCTGTAAACCACTTTGGGATCATTTGTAATGAAAAGAGCTCTGTGCAATTAGTTATTCTTATGCAATTGTGGTGGCTATTATGCCCCAGCTACTAAATATTTGTGCCTGAATCGACAAGGTAGAGACAGGAGATGGATTGGAGCTTTTTTAAAAGAAAAAAAGCTTTGTAATGGTGTAACAAGTTTTACATTGATCATGAGAAATAAGAGAAAGTATAGCAGTTAGTAGTTATATACTGCATACCAGCCAATGCAGAATATGTGTAGCTACAGAAATATTCTTTACATGATATGAATAAGGTGAGAGGATAGAAACAGAAGATGTTAGAATGCAGCCTACACAGGAACAAGTAGAGGTTAATTCTATGCATTTCAACAGTTAAGCTTCTTCAAGTGCGAGAAGCATTAAAAATGCAAGTCCTGTTGGTTAAAAACTGATCTGTTGTATTTTTAATGCATCTCAGTGTAAATAATGTCCATTATAAATAGATAAATTTTATCAAGATCTCAGTATTACTAATCCATTATATTTTGATCATCAGGTAATTTATATCTTGCATTACCCCATTGAAAAAACAAAAGTTTTACACTGGTTATATCAAGTTTTTAATACATAATAGTTTATAATAATAGTTTCTGATGATTTACTATAACGCCTATGTTGTACTGAACTGTGCATATTTCAGATTGTCTTGGGACTTTTTCATGAGCCTGTTAGATTCTAATTTGAGAATCTAATTTCTTCAGTACATTGCAGCATCGGGCTTGCACAATCAGATTATTCTTTATAATACAGGGTGTAATATAGCATTCCCCACTATTAAAGTGGATGTTACAGAAAGACTGTAATTATTACTCTGAGCACACAAATTACAACGGGGGATGTGGGCAGAAAAGAAAATAATTAAAATAACACACATCTGAGCAGTAAGTCTAAACTGCAGCAAACAAACTGGTTTCATAGTATGTAACAGTTGTGTTGTGTATCTCACTTACAGTTTCACATTAGGCCATAAGAATGGTTACAGCCAGGAGGAGGTCATTTGGCCTGTCTAGCTTGTGTGGTAGCTCTTTGAAACCTATGTCTTTGAAGACTGTGTTTGATATTGCCTCAAAGTGAACTAACACGTCCACTGTTTCATTCATTCATTGCTTATCCCTCAAACTTCGGATTGTCTTCCATGAACATGAAAGGGACTGATCTGAAAGGTCTGGTATCTTCACATTCCCTAGCTGGCGGAGCAGATGTTGTCTCAGGAGACACTGTGAGGGGTGCTACACAATCCAGTCGAGGCAAGCCCACTTTCCTTCCTCACTTCCTCAATCTGCCGCCTCCCAAAGTGCTGGGCTCCTTCCCAGACATTCATCATCCATCTTGTCCAGTCAAGGAGCTGAAAGTGATGTCATGTTTCTTCGACCATAGCTTTTACCTATGCAATGATTCTACTGGTCTCCTACGGTGTGGTTGCCTTAGCCTGGAGTCGCACATCCAGAAGGCATGACGAACCCAGCAATGGCAGACGATCACATTTTGGTGCTCGTAGTACCTACTTTTATTGTTCCACACAAGCTCCAGCATATCTTGACAATAGCACAATCTTGGGTCTGATGTGGACTCCCTGGAGGTGGTGGCTGAGAGGAGAATGGTGTCCAGATTATTATCCATCATGGACAATGTCTCCCACCCCCTACATGACATGCTTGTCCGAATGAAAAGCACATTCAGCAACAGGCTGGTCCTACCACGGTGTGACAGGGAGCGTTACAGGAGATCATTCGTGCCTGCTGCCATAAGACTTTACAACCCCACAGCAGTATGTCTGGCCAGGGGCAACACTGACACCCTGCCTGCACACCCGAAACCTGATTCCTCTGTAACACCTGCTGCTTTTTTTACTGGTGTTCTGTCTCCATCTGGTTTATAGAAGTGCAATACGTGGAAGTGGAATAGGCAATTTATTTATTATTCACAACTGTGCAATAGTTGTAGTAGTTACCTACTCTGTGCAATATGGTTGGGAGTGTGCAGTATCTATACTGTGTATTACATCTTCCTTGTGTTCGGTACATTCACACTTTGTGTGTGTGTGTGTGTGTGTGTGTGTGTGTGTGTGTGTGTGCTTTTTTTATTTTGTTTGTAATTCTTTATTCCATTTTTTTCAAATGTATTTATTGTATTACTACATTTGTACTGTACTGTGTTGATTGTGCCTGGATGCTGTAGCACTTGAATTTCCCTCATGGGATTAATAAAGTACCTAGCTATCTACCTATCTATCTATCTTGATCCATTGGCATGGACACCGAGATCATTGGGGTCTCAATGTGCTGCAGCCTTCGTTCACCAGAACAGCCCTTGACTTATTCATGGAGCTACAGTACGTCTTCATCAGCCTGTTCTGCAAGGAGGAGTTGGTTGCCCAATGGAGCTATTGTATATTACTCATTGCCCAGATAAGGACACAACAAGGACTTTGGGACTTATTATATATGGACTAAGACATACAAATGCGAGGAAGAAATGTGGTTGACTCTTTTTGGTGTTTTGATTAGCTATAATTATTCCGGTATTCCAAGAGAATGGTTTTATCCTGATTTTGCAATTTACTTGGAATCCAGTTAAGGAGAATAGGTGGTCCACAAACCACAGATAGGAAAACACTGAATTAGAGAACACAAATGGATGAAACATTTCATTATTAAACGTTTTGGATAGTGAAAGAAGAGGCTTGGTCCTCATTTCCTATTGTTGTGGGGTACATTTTCAGCCTTTTAAAAAAGTCTTTAAAAAGGTGTTTAGAACATTATGACAAAGATACATTTTATTCCTTTCAACAGATAAAACTCTGAGATAAAACATTGTTTAAAAACAAACAAATATGAACCATTTTGTGTGTCAGTTTTTAAAACAATTCAGAGATTTCAGTTATATAGTTTGAATCGAGAGCAATTTTTTTAAAAAATGTGAATCGCTTTTTATGCCATCGACTCCCAACAAGTTAAAGATATTAATATTTTTTATTCTGTCGAGTTGGAATTGATGGAATGGTGGCACTTCAGAATGATGGAAATACAGAGGTAAATTCATTACAGTTTATGACATGGAAATGGTAAGGAACATATCGACAAAAACTAAAGAAATCAAAATCCAAATTACCAAACTCAACGTCCCAAACTGTAATATCTGTCATTCTTAAGCCAGTCAGGTCAGGGGAGTTACCATCACATTACAGACCCATAAGTATCATAAATTGTGATAATAAAATAATATCAAAATGAGTAAAATGATTTCAAAAGTACTTCCAGATTTGATTAATTGTAATCAACTTGTCTTCATAGGAAAACAGAAAAAATGTACAAACCTGCTTAAGTTTCATTCGTTATGCTAAAAAAATTATTTTGAACTTGCAGTTATGGCTACTGATGCAGAAAAAGAGTTTGATCATTTGGAATTGTCTTATTTATTTAGCACGATGGAGTCTTTTAATTTGCCCTGGGAAATAGTTAAAGTAATTAGAATCCCTGACAAATCTCCAACGCCAGGGGTGTTTACAAATTATACTGTTTCTGATAAATTCATGATTGAAAGCGGAACCAGACAAGACAAGACAAGTTTTTTTCTATTAAGCTTCTATTAATCATCCAGGTGGGGCTGCACACTGGTGGTGTTGGAGGGGATCCCCATTACCTGTAAAGCACTTTGAGTGGAGTGTCCAGAAAAGTGCTATATAAGTGTAAGCAATTATTATTATTATTATTGAAGGAATATAGTGAAATCTCTGGTTACAATATCAATCTAGAAAAAACAGAAATGATGACTATTAGTAGGAAAAAAGATACAATATTAGAGAACTGTATTATGTTTAAATGGTCACATATGATTAAATACCTGGGATGTCAGATAATCTCTTGTAAAAACTATTATATAAAAACAATTCCATTCCATTATTAAATAATATGAGGCAAGATTTTCAGAGATGGAATAGTCTATCTATAAATATCACATGAGACACAAATGAGTATAACAAAATGATTTAAGTTTTTGTTTGGGTTCTTTGAAATTTGGCTGTGGGATGAGTGTGTTTGTGTCTGTCCATCCTGTGAAGGACTGGTGTCCTGTCCAGGATACCCCCTGTCTCACGCCCATTGCTTGCTGGGATGGGCTCTGACTCCCCTGCAACCCTCAATTGGAAGAAACAGAAAAAGGGTGGATGACACCGAAATTTTCAAATACCTTTCAATTAGAAATCTTACATATCATAACATTGATTTAAATCATTTTAGCACATTTAGACAAGTAAATTACATACTTTTTGATTCCCAAACCAAGTGTAAACGTACAGGCAAGATGTATAAAGCTTGTAAAAATCTTATTCTAAAGGTTCTTCTTCCGGAAAAGATATGGATTGAATGGAATGAAGATTTGGGTAGACGATATGCATCAGTGCTTGAGTATGATGGATGATGAACATACTAATAGAAAATCACAGTTAATTCAATACAAAATCTAAATCATGACATGAGTGTATTATCCCAGAGATACATTCATCAATTTAATATTAAAGACTGGATACATGTATTAAATGTAAATCGTAAAGTGATTCAGGGCTTAATTTTATTTGGGAACACTGGAAAGTTTGTGCAGTGTGGGTATAATCAGAGAGCCGGCTGTTCTCCACTCACGCACATGCTAGATTGTTCCAACCCCAAAACACATCACATGATTCTTGAGTTTGGTTGGATTGTGGGATACTCTTCTATAATAAAAATAATGAAAAAAAGTTCTAATATAAATAAACCGTGACTGGTCTCAGCCTGTTCGAGGTAGCAGGCAGAGCTCGAGAACTGGTTGTTTAAGGCTGGTAACTTGCTCTTGAGCAGAAAAATGAACAAATCTAGTCTATAAATCCAGATGAAATATATTTGTTTAGTCTACAGGGTTTGTAAAATCTCTAGGCCCAGTCTCCTAATAGTTCTTAGGATGCATTCATGCATTGGTGAAAATCCTTTTACTTTCAAGCTCCAATTACCTGGAACAAATTGCCTCGACTGATTCTGAGTGCACCCAGTCAGGCAATTTTTATAAGATTCAGGCTCCTGTAGCTCCTCACACGTTACACGGCTGTTTTCCCTTTAATTGTATATTTAACCCTTCAGAGTATGCGAAAGATGGTTTGAGAAAGATTACACTGCATCATGTATTGATTTATCCCGCTGTGCAACAGTGCCCAGCCGTTCCTTCCAGTTGTCTAAATGCAAAAGAGTTTCCACAGCCACTTTGGTGATCCAGAAGTCCCAAGTACTTAAACAAACATGGAGAAAAAATATTTTTTGCAATGTCATTTTACAGTGGAAGTGCTTACCTACAGGCAGTATCTAGAGGAAATGTTTAAGTGTAAAATAGCAACAGAGTAATAACTCTCACATGTTTGACTGCCAGTGCAAGAGGAAAATTCCCTTAAATATTCACTGACCTGCACCACTCTGTCCTCCAAAAGTATCGAGACAACAAAGTCAAAACTGTTAATTTTGCAGTCAAGCTATTTGTATTTGTGATCATGATACTAATATGAAAAAGTACAAAATAAGATACATTTTATTTTTGTGCAATTTCCTCCACACGTTTGAGGTCAAATATTCTAAATGAATTAAGCCTGAACTCAATGGGTTTACCCAGACTGCTTCTTCATTGCCAAGTAGTGATACATAAGCAGAAGAAACCAGGTGTAAACAGAACGAGAGGCACTGCATTACATACAGGGTTGTGGGAGTATGGAACAGAGTTGATTTTTTTTTTTTTTTAAATAACTGGACTTGACTGAGATCCTTTGATCAATTAGCTGCTGAAAAAAAAGTGCCGGACATGACAACCAACCTCCTCTTGCTTGTAACATTCATAATGTCTTATATAAAAACTCTTCTCTCTTCACTCTTAAATTGTATTCCACATTGCTCCGCATAGGAACAAGTAAGGGTTTATTCCTTGCTGAAAAGAGAAGAAAAGAAACAATATTTCAGCTGTGGAGCCTTCACATCAACACACATCCAAAGAAGGCTCCACAGCCGAAATGTTGTGTTTCTTTTCTTCTCTTTTCAGCAGGGAATAAACCTTTACTTGTTCCTTTGGAGCCTCTGCATGCTGACGCAGCTACTTTACTTACTTGAACGATTGAACTGTATACGCCTGCAACACATACAAGGCAACTGCAAACATATTCAGTTACAAAGGGAATTCCATGAGGTCTATCATGACACAGTCTGCTCTATGTCTTGTTAAAAACATTTCTAAGACAGCTAATTTGCACTTTGATAGACATATAGAGTCTGTCCGATTAAATGAACTAAAACAGATTGTAGTATGGGTGAGACTGATCAGCAGGAATAGCTTTCCTTACATGTTGTTTCTGTGAACATGCAGACGGTGATGTATCTCTGAGCTCTACATCTGCAAAAATGATTTTCACCCAAAGTGCCCTTCAGGAAGATGCCTGATCTTAATTAGATGTGGTTCTGACTGTTGTGTGTGTCCATATCCCCAAGGTCTATGGACTGTATTCTATCACCATTAGCTTAAAAAAGCCGTGATTCTTCTGCCTGCTCTAGGAGACCCACAGGATAGTATAACTCTCTTGCACAGATCCTGAATGAGTCTGAGTTGTTCCAGATGAACTTTAATTTATGGAATTGAAAACAGACCTTTAGATGCTTGTTTTTAAAAAAATAAAGCATTAAAAAATTGCATACAAGTAGACAAGTGAATGAACTTTTTCCAATTAGAACTTGCTGTTTTTTTTCCTATTAGCAAGGTGCTTAAGTAAGTCCTTGCAGAATTATTTTTTATGCATATTTTTTGTGGTTTGTCTTGGCTGAGATGCAAGTGGAATATTTGATTATGCACAGTTACAGAATCCATGACACAGTCAACAATTCAGGACTGGTCCCATTGTTTGCAGTGCAGGTGCAGGTACCATTGTCAACCCCCCTTTCCAGCCTGTTCTCAGTTCGTTCTCGTCTTTAGTTTGTTTTCATCATGGGGCAGCAGAACCAAGGCCTGGAAAAGGTTAGCTGTTAAACTCCATTTCTTATTCTTTGCCAAACCTGCTCTGAAAATGAGGAAGGTCTTGGCAGTACCTGTGATGAAGTGATGGACTGGATCACAGCCACGTGGGTCATTGATTGTAAACAGACAATGTCCAGTTGCACTACAAGATTCCAAACCCCAGAAGTATAAGTCAAGACTCCCCTTTGTGTGCATTCAACTGCTTTATCTGTCACATCATTGCTAAACTTGTAGCAGCTTTAAAACACATTTCCCTTGTGAACAGAAATACCCAGGAGGGTCCCAGGGGAGAGACCAGGGATTTAATACACTTGACTCAGTCAGCTATCAGATAAAGCCATTGTAATCTGTTAGTATTTTTGCCATGACTTACTGTTCAGTATACTGCACTACCTCTTTCTTCTCCTGGTTCCCACACACACAGAAAAATAAAAAGAATAAATTAATATTTCTCTTCCAAAGTGCAGAAAAGACCTGGAAACTAGACAAATGAATGTTTCAGAGAAAGTCCTGGGCTCTCTCTCCTGGGTACTAGGGGCTGACCTAAACACCTGCTTTGTATCAGTGGCACAAGTCAGGTAACGTTAATGAGATCTGCTGTAGGATTTTGTGATAAAAAAGAGACATTTTTTCGCATCTTCTTTTGAAGAACGTGCCTCCAGCAAAGACAGAGGGAGAGCAATATGCTGCAGATTTTGTTGCAAGTGAATAATTTCCCAGCCGTGACTCGCAGTAATTGTCACTGAACAAGAAACTGTGAAACTCTGCTGATGATGGTCGGAGAAATGAAGGATAAGCCATCTTCTTAAGAAGAAAGATCTTTGATTTTGCCTTATCATACTGTGTTGGATTCCTCTTTAAATGAGGAATTGCACCTTGCAGACTACACTTTTCAATTGCTGGACAGGGGTTACAGAGAAATAACACATAAACACACAAAAGAATGTGTGACTAGAACAATTGAATATCAAATGGAAAAGACATTTGACCTGATTTTCCACTGAGGGCAAACTGCCCATCTGATTTGCTTACTATGAGGTAGGCACATTGCCGACTGTTTACCACACTGGAAAACAAGTAGCGATATCGTAGGCAATCGGAATATTCAAGGGTCAGAAGTCATAGACGGAGACTCCAGAGAGAGGCCTGTACAGCCCAGCTACAACTGTCAAGGTGGAAATCAGAGAGAATGCTCATTAAGAGAATACCTTCATTTCATTTACCTTAATGCGGTTGTTGTTTTATTTCCTAAGTTGTTGTTGTTTTGTGAAAGCCGCAAATTTAACTGGGAGAATGTCTTTGCTCCACTCCAGAAAAAGTGATTGAGTTCCCAGTTGGTTTAACTACTTTTTGCCCATTGATACTGGACAGCACCTCAATTATGTTTATTGGTGTACCTTCTTTTAGGCTTTTACTGTGGTTTTATAGAAATATTACCTTGTAATTCAACAGCTCGAGACCCGTCCACTCACTTCTGGTGCAGACAGAACTAGAATTGACCCCCAGACATTAGATGCTGGCTTTGTGCGTTAGCTGTGACTCTTGCTGGCCTGGGCATCATAGGAAGGGCGCCAGGAAAAATCCTTATTTTTCCTGACATCAAAAAGAGAGTGGGAACCGTCCTTCTGCCTGTTCCTGAGAGTAAAACCAAGTGGTTCTCTTGACCACAGTGCTGGAGTACTGCTCTGTAATAGCACAGTCCAGAGATTGCCCCAGCACACAGAGAAGGAGATGCGTTTGGGCTTGTTTGTTGAGACGTTAGTAATAACGGGCTTTGGGCTGGGGTCAGCTCCCTGGTTGCAGGATGAGACCCCCGTGCAGAGAGAGGAGCTAACCGAGGGGTGTGGAAATGGGGTGTATGAGGGATGCAGAAGAACAGATACAATGATGAGCGGGGCCTAAAGCTATTTATAGCTTTTCAGAAAGCGACATTATGGAAGATTACAAATTAGAGTAGCATGGGTAATTAGACCTGAGCTACCATCTTCCCTCCTGAACTTTCATTAAAAAGCTCCATTTAAAGTGTACATGCTTTTGCAAAAGATTGTAATTACTGCCTGTGCAAAATTTCTGGTACAAGCAGAGTAATAGAATTATAAATATTATACATGTTATGCACAGCTCATGTGTAATTCACTGATATCACTTTAAAGTGTTGCAATAAACTATCTGGCTGTTTAATAACCTTCTTAAATACTACACTGTTACTTTCAATCACTTTTATGGTCTGTTTGCAATGGTGTATTTTTATATTGTTATGTGCTGTGTGTTGCACTTTTGCTGCTTAAATTGCCTCCTGGTGATGAATAAAGTATTTCAAATTGAATTAAATAAGATCTTCATCTTCCTCGTAACTACATTTATTAATGATAGCGTTCTCCTCCTACCAGGAGAGCATGGGTATAAACATATTGTATAAACTCCCACAGCTCCCTGACTATCTGTACGTTTTTTCCTTGTTGTGTAACTCTGAAAGGCCTCTCCTGTGTCTCCTGTGCCTTTCAGACTCTCCTGTGCCTCTGCAATAGAATCCTTTCAAATTTCCTGAAAAGGAACATTTGCTCTCTTTCATTTATAACTCATTGCTATGTACAGGTGGTTATGTCTCTGTTACTGTGTACCTTTCTGAGGTGTTTAAGACATCCTTGCCTAAAAACTACAAAAACACAAACAATAAGAAAAAATAAGAACTTGAAGAAACCATTTCATACAGTTTGCTTTCTGAGCATCTTTGTTAATCTGAGGATCCTGTTAAGGTGTTTATTAAGCGCCTTCGGTTCTTACCTGAGTTTGGCTACATGGTGTCAATGTTAAATGTGGCCCAGAACAGACCAGCTGAAGTCATTTTCAGTAATCCTTCCAATTCCCAACCTGGGCAGTGTCAAGTGTTGCAGAGGCTCAGTGATTGTAACCTGTATGTCACCTTTACTTCACTCAAAGGTTTTCTGACTGACGTTTCCCAGGACATCCCAGCGCCCATCCACGCTGTCTCCTGGGACCTCTCTTTTTGTGTTCCCTGTGAGAATGACTAGCTCCTGACTAGCTGTGCTGGTGACTGGCTTGACTCAGAGAGGAAAGATGTTCAGTCTTCTGTACTGGGTTGCCAATAGGTAGTGTTGAAATCTGTTTGAGGTTTGCTCCTTTGCTAGAGCCCTCCTGTGCTCACTGGTGCCACAATCTCCTTTTACTCCAAGAAGAAACATAGAGGGTGCAATGTCACAGGATCTGTATAGCTTTTCAAGGCTTTGAGGTTAGGACAAGTGAAAGACGACAATCAAAAAACTCTTTGTTGCTAGCGTTTAATGTCTGTGATTAAAGAACACCAAAAACTCTGATTGCTGGACAAAAAGTAACAACAGAAAACTGGTTAATCCAACTTTGTTTTGAAAAAATAACAGTTGATAAACCGGAATAAAATTGATAACAGCATCAAGCTGTCATCTAAAGACCGTTACCCTATTTATCTAATTTACCTGTTATGTGACACATGCTGCACCTATGTTTTTCCATAGTCTAAGGCTTAGCCTCTAAGCCACCCAGACCATCGTCCTCAAACTACAACCCATTTACTCTAAAATTATTTCAAAGGAATTTTGATTAACACCTTAAAAGATAAAATATACAAATGAATGGCCCAAGATGGTGCAGTTGGAAAAAAAGGGTTAAAGCATGAGGCTAGATGCTGAAAAATTTCATTTTGTTTATTTGCCATATTTGTTGTCATCAGCCATCTACCATCGCCTTTACAGAGCTGCCCAGTAGCTGTTTCATTTAGAACAAGGAATGTGGGTAATTGCTCTCGGAGCTGAAAAAACAGAAACAAAATAAAATCACCTTAAACCAGATAAACGCTTCCATAGTTTTGCAATACCAGGAAAGATAAGAAACAGGCAGCCCTCGTTTGAACTTTTATGTGACAAAGAAATTAGTTGAAGGAATGTTACAGAGACCAATCTTAAATGGTGTGTAATTCAAAGACATCATTATTTACTTATTTGCTGTGAAATTATGCGTCATTAGAAGGAAAGTGGTTCCACATGCGTGTCTCATTGCCTTCTCGTCTTGTAAGGTAAACAAGGAGAAGAAGGAGTGTAATTCAGCTGGCCACTTACCGCCACATGCTCACTGCTGCAATTACTGAACAGTTTGCACTTGACACAACTCATAATATGCAAGTCAGAGAGAGTGACAAGAGCTTGCCCTTGGGTAGGTCTGGAAAGAGCGGGGCTTTGACCAGCGCAGAGAGCACTCTCCTGACAGCAGAGGTGTGGTGGCGAAGAGATAACATAACCCATATAAAGGGAGAGCAGTGCAGGTCACTGTGCTCCACCAAGTTTTGGAAAAGACGGCAAATGAAACAAAATAACATAAGACAGGTTGAAATGTACCGATGGCGGAGGAGAAACAATGGAATAACGTTAACCCTTGCAACTACTTTCCTTTGATCTCCAAAAAGCACTAGCATAAGAAACCAAAAAGAAAGAGAACACACATCAGTAACTTAAAGACACGCCCTGTGTCAGCTATAATATAACATCTAATTCCATAAAAGAGTTGGCCGATATGTCATACTGGCGAGCCCTAATAATGGTGTCAGCAGCCTGCGACTGCTAACTCTGCATTCTTGTGGAAGTCTGGAACAATTCTACACAGCCATGCTGTCGAAAGCCGTTTGGTAGTGCGTACTCAACTGATGTGAGGACCTCAACCAGCTGCTTCTTGAAACAAGCTATTGCGTCTCGTCTCAACCCCTCAGTGCTCGTGCACGCGGAAGCTGTTGACTGTTGGCTTGGCGTGACTCTATCTCATGGAGAGAACTGTTGATTCAGCTCCACTGAAGAGTGAGTGGAGACTCAGATTTGATAAACAGCAACTCCCTGATATCCTGATAGGAAAAACCTTACTCTCTTTCTCATTTTGATTAATTACTTCCTGTCTTATCTCCATACTGGGACCTGTTTCCACATGGATCAGTCCATATTATAAATGTAAGATGGGAAACACTAAGCCCGAAGAAGGGTTTATGAAACCCTGTGTTTCACACGAGTCTGTACCTTCTCATGCTCAACAATGTGGGAAAGCTATAAAAAGGCACATGGAATGTTAAGATATATAGTAAATAGTGTAGGTATAACACAAGGGATGTTAAATTCAATTTGTACAATACACTTGGATGATCTGATTTAGGATATTTTGTACAATCCTGGACATCATATTACAAAAAAGATATTGTTGTTGTGGAATCCATCCAGCGAAAAGCAATCACGCACAGCACATTCCCAGAATTCTGTTCTGAGGCTAAAACGACTTTCTAGTTTTCAACAAAAAAGAATGCTACCCACTACAAGGGGACTTGATTGGCGCATTCGAAATGCTCAAAGGCAACGACAAAGCTAACCCTGAAGATTTCTTTTGATTCAGTAGTGAAACATGAACCAGAGGAAATAAGTAGAATCTACAAGGAAGTGTTTTTAAAGCCGCGAACAGGAGATGTGTTTTTATCCCGAGGTTTGCGGGATTCTGGGAATAGCTGCCCATTCATGGTGTTGAAGATGCCACTCTGGCTTCTTCAAAAACCAGCTGGAGGATATTCTTGGAGCCATTAACGACTAAAACCCAAAGGGGCCAGACCAAATGCCTCCTGCCTCCTTATTAAGTTCTTGCATCTTTGTGCTTACAAAAGAAGCTGGAAGATTGCAAATCGACACTGATAAGCTCAGAAATCCACAGGAACATTGCAGACATTATTTTGCTATTTCAACAAGCTGTATAATTTTTTGATAGTGGTCATCTTTTCAACAGTGACAGGTGTAAGGGTTATTGAAAGCTAATAAATAAATCTTCTTTAATTCTGTTTGCTGACAGGGTAATACTTAGCTGACATTGCCATCACAGACTTCACATTGCTAAGCAGTTGAAATGAAAACAACAATAATTACAGGAAGCGATAATGGCACTGAATTCACACAGAGCAGGCTGAAGAGCAAACTAGCTTCCAGGAGTTCCTGAGGTATTGATTAAAACTCATTGTTCATTTCATCAGCTTCAAGGGGAAAACAGTAAATAACACGTCAAAGTAAAACCAGAAAATCACTTATCCTGCATTTATATAATTTGTATTGAAGTAATGAATTACACCTTAGAGCTCTCTGAGAGTCTAAAAATCTGCTCAACAAAGCAGTCAAGCAGAAGGACCGTTGTCATTTCATGTGCTTTGGTATTGTATTTGATTGACTGTTGATTACTTTTACACTTCAGGTAGAGCTTTGCTCTTCCAATTTACAATCATCTACTTCAATCTGCTAACCAAGACTTTAAAAGAATAAGAATCATGAGTAACGTGCAGCAGCCCCACTAGACAGAAGTCATTTTTCGGTATTTCAGATCTGTATTTTACTCTTTACTTAAGTATTTGAATTTCAGGATACTTTGACTTTTACTCAAGTATGTTGGTTTAGAAAAGACGGTACTTTTACTCCACTGTATTTCCCAGAAGTGTCTTAGTTCCTTGTTCCAGTAGACAGCAGATCAATCAGGAAAGTGAGAAATCGCTTTTGAAACAATTAAGGAGTCTAGGCAGGACCAGTTCTTCAAGGAATTAAGTCAGGACACCGGGACCAAACCTAACCCTACTCTTACTAAGATGGTGCTTCATAAGGAAAAGTACTCAGGTCCTTATTTAACATCACAACCAAAGAACAGCTCCTCCTACAGCCCAAACACCTCACTGAGGTATTAGAATGAAAACTCACTAGTCCACCAGCACCAGTTACAGCAGAAACCTGCTTTTCTCTTGGTGTCTACCTTCCCCAAAATCACTAAGCCTCTGAGATCTGTTAGAACTAAGCATAGTGTCTTGCCAAAGGCACCCTGTATGCCGTTCCCTCAGTGCAGTGTTTTTACTGAGCAGTGTCTACCAAGTACATTAAAAATGGATGGTGCCACCTCTCCAAAGTGAACCGAAGCTTGCAAAGAGAGCTGTGGTGAAACAATATGTAGCATATGTTTCAGTGGCTCAGATGAAATACAACTGTGATACCTGTCAAGACTCACTTGTTACGCTTGAATATTTCACTGGGAGCAATGAACTGTGAGCAAGATATATCATCGGGGAATAATAAATCTCCCTTGTCTGTATAATAAGAAAACCCCAAACACAACGATGAAAGAAGATTGTGTTGTCATGTTTGCATTTCTTTGCAGAAAGAAGAGTTTGTATCAGTTTGTACCAATTGCTGACCGCTGACGGATCACAAACATTAGAAAAGGGGATTTTTAGTAGGTCACCCTGTTTAATTAAAGTGGAGTAGAAGCATACTACTGAATTTCAGACTAGAAGACCCTGAGGTTGAGATATATGATCCCCGTCTGGAAGAGAAATATTCAAAGTTCCCCAGTTGGTGCCCAGACTTGGGGCTCCTCTCACATGTACTGCAGCCCCATGTGTGAGTTGCGCCGCACCTATATCAGTACACCCCCAAACAGACCTGAGATAAAGGGAACTGCAGCAGGGCAGGAGCTTGAGGGATGTTTTCTCCAAGTGGGGGGATACTGCAGGGGTATCCCGCTGGCCATATATGCTGTAGCATACAGGATGTGCTTGTATACAGAGACGATGCCTGCAAAATTCCTGATGTGAAACTTTCTTATCAACAGAACCTTAAGGTGTCCTGAACTGCAAGTTAAAGACTGATGTGTCAAGTTCCCAGCCTGAAAGGGAAATGCATCACATTCTCCAGTTCTAAGAGCCTCTACCACCAAGATAGACTCTGTGACTCTTTACTGACTTACACATCTTTAAACCATATTTTAGAGATAAGTACATGACTTTAAGAGTGTGTGCCACCTGATGGCCTGTAATGTCTGTGTTTTCTTTTACTTTGAGCTGTGATCTCCTTCCCTCATCCTACTAATATTGGAAAAGCCGGATGGGATGTACTTTGTCAGAATGAACTGCAACAGTATCTCTTCTTATACATCACCGGGTTATTATGGATACCTGTTTGCATAATCGGTCACCACTTCATTCAGTACAGACAATGGCAAATTGTGATTTAGTGGTACAGGAAGCCACATACCTTGAAACTAAGGCCTGCTTTGAGTGGAAGGCATGAAAAGGCACAGGCCTGTGGGAAAGATGACCTAATATAGTAATGAAATCACAAGCTAAGATGTGAATGGTCACTCTTGGAAACCAGCTCTGTGCCAGAAGTTCCACCATCATGTTTTTTACCTTGAGTTTTAGTAAGTAAACAGCTGTTTTGTGTCCTTTAAACTGTTACCATGTTTTTCCTCTCATAATACTCTTTGCTAGAAACAAAGAAGCCCCCTTAGTACATTTGATATTCCTGGACTATTGGAGTGTTTCATTATAAAACAGCTATAAACGTGCGAGGCAAGCTGATGCCGAAGCTTGGTTTAGTCACGAGTAGTCATACGCACATACTATACTTTCTCACACTCCCTAGTTTCCTTTTCCCAGTGACATGCTGGTTAGGCCAGTTGGTGTCCCTAAGATCATTTTATTGGCCATATACAATTACTTGCAGTAGGAATTTGTCTTTGCGTATACCCTAGCTTGCTCTCTATGAGACACACAGACAGGGAGAGAGAAGCTTGGGGTCAGAGCGCAGGGTCAGCCATTTATACAGCACTCCTGGAGCAGCTGGGGTGAAGGGCCTTGCTCAGGGGCCCAACAGAGTAGGATTCCCCTGCTGGCCAAGAGATACGAACCAGCAACCTTCCAGCCACAGATCCTTAGCCACCACACCACCCTCATGCTGCTCCTGTGTACTTGTGTGAGAGCCTTGTGATGTACTGTTTTCCCAGCCCTGTGCCTCTGAGACAAGCTCTGGGTTGGTGAGAGCATTGCCAGGAGAAAGCAGCTTCCGGATAAGGAACCAGTGCAGTCCTGGTGGAATGATGCTTGGAGGCAGGGCTCAGTCAGGAGTGGTGACAGGAAGAAGGGGTTTAATGCAGGAACATGCATGAAACATGCTCATATCAAGGGATAATCTTTGCAATTCTCTCTCAAATGTCAGCACATGAACATATCTTTGGGCTACCAGACAAAGGCATGAATGATAATGAGTAAACAAAGGAAATACAATCTGCTTTACCTATACTTCCAAAACAGTCCATTTCCAAAGAATATATCATGCTTAAAGAAATCACTACAAATGTTTCTTTCTCCTTTTTCAAAATTCCCAAACATGTTTGTTTTAGAGAATGTTAAAATAAACATGAACAAATAAACAAATGGTGTGAGCTTTTGCAGGAGCTATTTGGTGATGTTGGTAAAGGCACCTCCTCAGCTGCCCTTCTGAGCCCCTGTGCCATTGTTTCCTGGTTTGGGTTTTATCAGCAAGAAAAAAGAAGTCGTTAGGCACCACTATATCTCGACCTCCAAGTCGTTCTGACTCTCAGAACACGAGACCGAAAGACCGCTGGCTCCGCAGTTAGAGGTTGAGCTCTTTCCTGTGTCTATATAGTCTTCATTAAAGAAGCACCAGGGCTCCTGACATTCACAGAAATGCATGGGTCCAGAAGTCTGGAAACAACTGACAGGAATTACCTAAAGTGCACTCCAGTTGGTTATAAAATGACAGGAAGTTGTGCAGAAACTTTAAGTGGATACTCTTATTGGGTCACCATTTTGAGCTTGATTTCCAGACTTCGTTAGGAAACCATGTCACAGATCTCCACATTTGCAGATTCTCCACATTTGTAACCACGTGACATGTGATGTATTTTCGGTGGCACGGCACCTACAGATTGATTGCTGCGAGGGTCACGAGCTGTGAGCATAAAAACATTAAAAAAGGTTACAAAGAGAGCAGGCAATCCAGCCGGTTGCTGTGGAAGACATTCTCAAGTGGGTTCCTGTGCCCAGGAGATGTGTCTGGCCATCACACAGGGCAAGGAGAGCTGTTTTTTAGCGAGTGGTGGAAGGCTCTTGCACTGAATTTGGTGTTGGTTTGCTTTTAGAGCTGTCTGTCTGCTGCAGTGCTGTGAGTGCCTTGTTCAGGCTTTGCTCACAAAGGAGAGTGTGTTCTCAACGTGCTCTGACCCCTTCTGTCATCAAACCAAAGCCTGGATTTTAAACAAACAAGCAAGAAAATAAACAAATGCATAAAGCAACTGCCTTATCAACGGGCTGTCTCAACAGCACTGTGTAAGCCAGAAGTCCTTTCTTCTTAGCTGACACCAGGACTGAAAGCACACAAGGCTGAATCTCATGCATGTATAGGCCTTCCTGAGACTTTACCAGGCTTTCCAAGAGCTTTGAAAGGCTCGTCCTGGCAGATTGCTGTTTGTGAGCTTCTTGTGTCTCTCTCCCGGACAACTGTTGCTGAGTTATAGTGATCCAGCAGGGCCCTGTCAATAGAATCCATTCAGGAACGGCTTCCTGAGATCAGGACCAACTGATGAGGCTCAAGGAGGTGTGGGGGGGCTACCTCCTTCCTTCCCTTATCTCCCTGCCAGCGCTGTCAGCTCATTCCAAGGCCGTAGATTGAGTTAAACCGCTGTGCTCCCCCACCCACACCTTCCCCCAACTGTGAACAATTACTGCATCTGGCACTCTGCCCCCCCGCGGAAAACACACACACTCCAGCACAGCCGTAGCCCCCTCCCCCTTCGCAAACATCCGGCACCTGCTGAGGGGGGATAATCTGGACACTTGACCACATGACCTCATGGCAATGAACTCGCTGCCACCGCCTCTGAGAACCTTCTGTCAGCCTTCGCCTCTTTCTCTCCCACTCCGCTGGGCTCCCCGGAGGTCTGGAGAAGGAGCTGCTCGTTGCCTTTTGCACCGAGAGAGACCAAGCAGCTTGTGCTTGTCACAGGGATTCCCATCGAAACTGACCCAGAAGAAAAGCACGGCGTTTATTTCCTAGAGGAGAGTTTGGACAAGATGGTTTGTTACTTTTTTTGCCTGGTCTTATAACCCTGAAACCTGTACGGCGTAAGCTCTACATATAAACCCATTTTGCTTCTCAAAGCACAACTATATCACGCTGATAATAAAGGCAGAAGTGCTGTCTTCGGTTGCTTATGACAAACCTCTAAGACACAAACCTGAAACCGAAGTCTCTTCAGAAGGTTCTGTCTTCTAGGATTCTGAAACAGCCAGGGATAATTAATATTCACAATACCCTTTATTCATTCATTATTAGAGACTTGCTCTTAAAGACATCATGGCCCAAAAAACACTCCTTCTAAAATCCAGATAACAGTATAAGCCCACTGTCCTGCATAGAGTGTAGCTGTCATGCTGATGTGTCCTAATAAGGGGGAAACAGCTGCCTGTGGTTGCTGCCCTGCCTGAATGTGTGCAAAGCAGAATTGAAAGTGTCTTCAGATGGCTCTGCGTTCGAAACTGTGAAACAGTCAGAGCTACAGTAATTCATATTCCTATATCTCATGCTAGAGAAAAAAAGTCAAGAAACCAAATTCTCTAAAAACCGCCTGACAAGCTTTAACAAAGGCTGAAGGCAAGCTGGTTCTGTTGCTAGGTAGCATCTGTTCCTAATGTGTCTATCTTTAGTGCTGTGTGCACATACTTTCTTCTCCCTGCTGAACTAGACATTTTGCAGAGCAAAGGATTTTTCTCGCCTTTTAAGAACAATATATCATTTTTGCCGACAGGGAAAAATAAGAGCACCGTTAAATTAATTGCATTCCAGCCTGTGTACATCACATTTATGTGTGTGTCTCATTGGCATTTTGTTCTCTCTTAGAAAATGGAGAAATAGACATTAAAACTCAGCAGATGATGATAAAAGACACTGCTGAAAAAAAAGAGGGACTTTTTCTGACCAATTCCTGTTTGGTATTGAAATTTTGGTTGGTGCTCTCCAAGCATGTTGGAAACATTTGTTAAGGCTAATGGTGCTGCTAATAGCTGTTCGGATGGACGGTATTTTAAGGAGAGGCTTTTGTTCTCACCCCTACATAAGCAAAAAAAATCACTTAAACCCTAAATGGAGTTTGCAATTTGCAACTCTACTACTGCTTTCTCTGCAAAGGGCCGCATCAGCTGAGATCACTGGCTTTCACACCTGAACGAATGATGTTTTTTTTCGGAGCCACTGGTGCAAAGGAATAAAATGTAGTCAAATGAAGAGATGCTTGCCTTACTCTTCGTCTGCCCTTGACTGCTCAGTAAGATGCTGAAATGGCTTGCCTGCTGTCTGGCCAGTGTTTTAATCCCCTTCTGTCTGCCCCCTGCCCTCTGCTCCAGGAATTTCCCCAGACAGGTTTCACACCTGTACAAATCTCCATCAAGGGCTTCCAGATTTTTTATTATCCTTCTGAACTAGTTCTCTAAACTCCCGCCCCAGTGCTGTAACCAGGTTGCTGCGACACATGTCCTCACTCCATTCCCTACTCATTTTCAGCAGCTCCGCAGAGCTTCAGTACTTGAGTTTCAATCTAAACTGAAGAACCTGAAGCATTTGATCCAGGCTTGACGTCTGACCCACATGTGCAACATTTTGTGAAAACATCATTCTTCCACCTCGGAAATATGTCCTGTATTGTCCCTAACGGTTGCTGAAAAGCTGGTCAACACTTTCATTTTCTTTCTAATTGATTAGCGTAATGCCCTTTTCACTGTGGTATCTAAAATCCACACTGAACGAGCTCCAGTATGTCCAGAATTCAGCAGCCTCAATGCTGACCATTTCTTGTGCAAGTGATCACATTACTCTTATCCTGGAGTCCTTGCACTGCTTCCTGTCAGGTTTCGTGTCAACAAAATTCTCACGCTTACCTATAAGGGCCTGCATGGCTTAACACCTCAGTACCTGTCTGACTTACTGTCATCCTTATTCCCACTATGCGACCGTCGTTCTTCTAATTCTGGTCTCCTGTTTGTCCCTCAGGCCAGTCTACATACTATAGGTGACGGGGCCTTCTCTTGCTCTGTCGCAAAGCTCTGCAATTCAATCCCTAAGGATGTCAGAGAGTCTCCTTCCCTGATCTCTTTCAAATCAAGACTCAAAACCTTCTCCTTTAAAAGAGTTTCTATTTAACTGATTCTGTGCCTGTCCCTTTGCGATCCTTCTGTATTCCCTACGCTTACTGTAATCTTGTAATTCTGCTTTCTCCTCTCGTTTTGTGCTTTTTTGTCTTACTGTAAAGCGCTTTGAGACGCCACTTTTAAAGCACTATATAATATAAAGATAATTAGCTTATTCAGTGAAAATTGTGTTCAGTAAAGCTGCAAACATACGTCTGTCATGAATTTATATAAATCCTCATATTTGCTTATTTCTTACACTTTAATGTGTGCTAGGAGATCTTCTATTCTTGTTTCTAATTAAGCAATTAGACATGTTTAATAAATTTGTCGGTAACAAAGGGCCTTTTAAAAATGCCTTTCTCAATCTTTGTAGGAGGAGAACCACGGATATGTGTACTAATGCTCCAGGTGTTGCTAGGCCACATCCCCAGGCACTTACTGTTCTCATTTACCTTGGCGGTGTTCAGCCGCAGTTCCACAAATGAAAATCCTAAATACCAGAACCTGCAGCTGCTCATGTACTGAGCAGTGCAACTGCAACAGCATATCACCAGCAGGCTAACACTAACCTGTCTCACTGTGGTCTAAGAAGTGTATTAGCTTGCTAAACTGAGCACATTTTGAAAGCACTTACTTATGTAAAACAACATGGTAGTCATCTATCACCATTCTTAATTAATGCTTCTTACTACAGTACGCGTGCATTTAAAACAACTAACTTAAGAGTCCATTACAGCACACTGTTTTCCTCTTCCTCTCTTCAGCCTTTTTCTTAAAATCCTAAGGTGATGATTTGTGCAAGAGGTTCTCTGTGACAGCTGTTTAACAAAGATCATAAGTTTGAAGGAAAATGAGGAATAATTTTAGAAGGGATACAAAAACATCAACAACCATCAGTAAAAGCTTGTATCTCTTCTTTTGTCTTTCACGTGATTTGTATTATACGTTCCCCCGATATCTGAGGAGTCCCCGGCTCCATGTTTGATTAACGTTTCTTGAAGCTCATGGGAAGACAAGTTTCTTCTTGCTCGGCCTCAGGGCTGCTTCAGCGCAGAACAAAGAGACCAGTGGGTTAGGGAGTGGGTGCTCTGGGCTATACCCATTAGCTTACATTAACATCCACAGGCAACACTACAGATAAAGACTTTACAATCACCACACAGTAAAAAGGTTTCTTCGAGCCTCTCTGTAGATAAATATCAGCTTTATTAATATAACATCTGCCCGGAGCGAATACGTGTCATGTTCTTCTGCAGAGGGCCTGTTTACATAATCATGACAGAACAAAGTGAAATATTCATGTAGCCTGAAGTAAGTTGTCAGTCAGTATGTTTAATTAGATTCCAGAGAAAAGCTTTCAACAAAGCGTGAATGCTTTAATACTTATTTTATATATATGGTAGGTTGGAGCAAAACACCTAGCTCAGTCACCACGTTAGGCAATATATTTTAAATGTTGAATTCAGTTTAGTAAACTTTAGTAAAAGTTTTTACTTCACACAACTTAATATTGTGAGAGTATTATACTCTATTTCTTCTCAAAATGTGAAAGTCCCAAAGTGTAAATTTAGCAAGAGAATATATAGGTAAGAGAAAAGAAGAAAAGTTTTAGCATTTTGTCAGACGAATGTGACAATAAAAAAAACTGAAATTGAACATTTCATCCCAATTGATCCCAAAGCACTTCGCCTGCAGTTGGTGATGGGTGGCAGCTGATGTACATATCAGCTACAGAAGTGAGAAACAAATTGAATTGAAAGACCAGAGTGGAATTTAGAACATCAGCCAGGTTTGCACCACCATGCATCTGCAATGATGAAGCAGTCATACTCCTCCTGCATGACAACATCCACAGCCACCATGATGGGGACATCGGACTTGGCACTGTTCGGACTTTGGATCTCTTTAGCTTCCCAAAGCCAGGCTCTGAACATCTTGAGACCAGTGCTTTTGTTCTTTTGCTCCAAAGCCCTGGAACTCCAGTGAGACTCCCAGTCTGTATTACCTCTCACAAGTCATTATATTTAAATTCTGCTACGTTGACTGTATTAATTTGCATATACAAGGGTCCTACCCAACAGCTTGTTGTTTTTATTCCAACGGTTTGTCTTCATTTCTCATAGAAATGGCATGAAATCAGCTTTAAAGTTTTGAAGACATTTATAGAGATTCTTGAACTTGAACTTGAACTTTATTGCCATATGTAACCGGTACATGTACTGGTACAGTGGAATTCTTACTTACAGAAAGTCTCTCGATTGTTAAAACAAGTGTAAAAACACAAAGTGCAGACAGTGCATCAAGACAACATACAAACAAACAGTAGACAATGTATAAGTAAACATGTAGACAGTTTGAATGTAAACAATACAGACGTGTAAACAATGACTGGAGATGTGCAATAAATAAGAAATCATAAAGAGGTAGATGGTGATGGTGTAGGTGTGGTCCGAGGGGGATGGCTAAATGTGTTCGCCAGTCTCACTGCTTGTGGATAGAAGCTATTGAAGAATCTAGTGGTCAGTGTCCGTATGCTCTTATATCTCTTGCCTGAGGGCAGTGGGGTGAAGAGCTCATGCCCGGGGTGGTGACTGTCCTCTGTGATGGCCAGAATTCTACTTTATGTGTAACCATTGTTTTTTCCAACATGAACATTCAAACTGTTATTTTGAATACACCTATTAAAATGAAAATGTGGCTGTTTTCCGTTTTTGTCAGGCATCACCATAATTCTAACAAATTTGACATGAGGAAAAATGATTATATATCATATTTTACACTTAAGCAAATAATCTTTGAAGTTCACCCCATTAGTGCCAGTCAGGTCTCCCAAGCCTTTAAATTCAGTGAATTGTATATCAGCAAGTCCTAGCCTGTTCCTCCCCATTTCAAGCTATTCAAGCATAAAAAGGCAGCAAGACATTAGGTTTTTTCCTTTCTGCTGTTGTTCCTATAGGACAGGACTTTTTGTGACTGGATGATGACAGAAATGTCACAGAGTTTCTCAGAAAACCATCCTTTGCTGTTCCTTTGCTGATCATGATAGAAAACAGTTAGATTTCAATCTGCTTTCTTAGAGAGATTAGATAGCGACAGTATATCTCAGGGTGCAGAGGTCTCTTAAGAATGTCCAAATCTCCATTGCTAGGGAACTTGCATTTTTGTGAAGCGAGTTTTTCACTCACTTGGGATTCGTGCACTGTGAGCTACAAGATGTGCCTGTTTCAGTGGTGTCAATCCATGTTGTTGTCCTTACACTCAATTTCCAGACCCTCAGCTACAGGACGTTACAGGGCACCAGTTAAACATTAAACTGTTGGTAGCATTCAATTTAAGTGAAGGAAGAAAAAACCTGATCATACATGGTCATACTGTATGAAGGAAGAATGAGTGGAGAAGTTCTGCCTGGTGATTCAGCAAATTCACCCGATCTTTTCTGAAACTGCATAACTCAGACGTGTTGCCATATTCTCACAGGGATGTTTTCGTACAGAAAAATAAAGCTGATTCTTACACACTGGAGAGTGTTGCACATACTGTAAACCTGGCTGTGAGGGAACGAGACTGTTTAACTTCCAGAATCAACAAATTATTCCCCAGACTGCTTAAAGGTCATCCCCGGCAGCAGGGAAAATAAGCACATTGATTTTTCTTGACCATTCTGTGACACGAGAGAGGAAAGCATGCACACTGAGGGAGCTTTCACAAACCTGTCAAAAACCTCATTATGGGCAGCCGTCTCCGGCAGGGATCTACGCCATTAAACACTTGAACTTATTCTGCCTCAAAGTGGGCAAGGGAGCTGAAAACAGTGCAGATCAAGAGAACAGGAAAGCAAACTGCCAACAACTACACCTGCAATAATGATTCCTCACATCTATATGGGTGCTTTTCAATCCCAAAAGGTTCCAAAATGCTTTGCCCACTAAACCCTCCCTATCTGACTTCCAGCAGCCCCACTCCACAACAGTGGGTAGGGAAGAGACGAAACAGGCTGCCAAGTGCTTGTCAGCTTCGGAGAAAGCCACAATATCAATCACAAATTAAAGCTGTAAGGGCAGGCGGTCTTGCTGCAGTGCTGTCTGAGCTCTGCTGGACCACAAAGATGTGACAAGGATCTAAAACAGTCCAATCTGCCAAAATGCTGTTGCTCTGGGAGCACAATAAACCAAGGGGCTCAGATAGTGATACTGTAGGTAAAATCTGACGGGCCCCCAGTACGTCACTAGCACTCTCCTGTTTGTACTGCGGAGCTAAGCGGGAAAAGATATCAGATAAGTGATCCTTGGTTATTCTTATTTGTATGTTAATCCTAGCCTATTTTTATTTTAATTGCTGAAATACAACTCGTTTACTTTTTTCTTATCACACACATGAAGAAATCAACGTGATTTTTCTCTTCTGATTGCAGAGCAGACTGGACAGTTTTCAGTGTGGAATTCATCTCTACATGTGACTTTTGCCCGCCTTTCCTACCCTCATCACGTGTGAAGGGCTCTGCGGCAAACTGTTGTGAAGAGCACTAAAACTGATTGGTTGACTGGCTGATTTTTCAGGACTCACATGCATGTCAAGAGGGAGTCAAGACACTATAAACAAGCATGATTACTAGCTGTCCTCACTGCGGGGAGACAGGTTGGGTATATTGAGCCTCTCCCTCATAGGCTTTTAACATGAGTCCCATCAGGCGGCAGCCCTTGTCAGTCAAGCTGTCCTGACACACCCTGACACAGCCGCTGAGCTCACAGAGCAGAACGAAGCGAATGTCTGGACACTGCCTGGTTGTTCATGTTTGCCGAAAGATGTTGTGCATGTGAGAGGTGGGGTGTCGTGAGACAGTGTAACTAATATTAATCGTGCTTCCCAAACCGGTGTGTAAAATTTGAAAAACAGGATTGACTGAGTGGCAGGATAAGTCCTGGTAGCATTTCTAGTTCCTCTCTTGTCGTCACCTTGTCTACTTTCCTCTTTCAGTTTGAACCATTTTTGACCGTGTTTTGTTGCCTATCACATTTTTACCTGATAAAAATGATTCATTTTCTCATTTTTACCCTTGCAGAAAACCTCGATGTGCACACACTGATACCAGCACGCACATGCTTATTTTAACATGCTGAGCATGTTAAAGGAACCAGGCTGAAGCAATCCCTCAGCTTCTCTCATATGGTTCCCCGCATAATTTAAACACTGACATTGTACTCCGTTCAGTTAGCTGAGCAGTGCCTTTGTATACTTTCTGAGGGGGTGAGGCACACTATCATTTGTAACACACATGGCCTGCTGCCAGTATATACATAATAAGTCTGGCAGTGTTTGCATGAGATTCAAATTGATTCTGCTGCATTATGGCTACAGTTGTTCTTGGCTGAGGGCTTTACTACTTACTGAGAGTATTGTAATGTAACTAACTGAAAGGGATTTAAAAAGCATTAATGCACCCCATTATTTTCATATTTTGTGCTGCCCATTCACTCAACATGGCTGTTAGCAGATGAGGCTTATGTCACGACACTTTAAGTGGCCTGGAACCAAACTCATTAATTTATTGTCATTGGCCAGAAATATGTCAAAGTGACACTGACAGAGTATTGCAGGCCAGTACTCTATGCATCAGTATAGGCTGCTTTTTTCTTTCTCTTTCATACCCAAACACAAAGGCTTTTCCTGGCCTGTGGAAATGCTCCAAACTCGCATATGAAAGTATGCAATGTGACTTCTGTATTTCTTTCCTCTCAGAATGGTGAATATAATATTAATGTTATACAAGGGCCCTGTATAATATTAAGATCAATACCCACACAAACAGGGGGAGAACATACACACTCCACACAGATCGCACCCTAGAACTGAACCTGTGCCCCCCTACACTGGTGATCTGTTGATGGTTTATTAAAATGCTGCTATACAACATTAATTATTTGTTATTTGACTCATTTGAACGTCTAGTAATTCATCAGAGTGATCAAAATAAAAGATTGCTGGCATCTGTACACAACTAACAAGTAGTATAAAAAAACATCTTCCACAATAACTTATTATGATCAACTTAATTCTAGTTCATGATATGAATGCTATATTGCAATTTGAAGTGACAGAAGAAATAAATGTTATAATGGGATATTTTCATTTGTTACAGTATATCTTTTAAGGACATTAAAGTATAGGCCTGTCATTGCCTTTAAATCAAAGTAAAAGCAAAGAAAACCCTGACCAGTTAATCCAACCCTTCCATCAAACAACTGTGCACCAGTTCAGCAAACAACGCAACTCAGTTTTCGAACCTGTGACCCCAGAGCCATTTTCAAACCATCGCAAAATACCCTCGAAGAACACTCAGATGCCAAATCTCACTTACGACATTTCAGGTTTTAGCAACCTGGACGGTTTCAGTGCTTGGCTCTAATAATAAAGAAAAACTTCCGGGAAGGAAAACAGGATCTTTTTGAATTTCTCCCAGTTGGATATGTCAAGGACAACCACACCAGCACGTTTCATGGGTTTCCCTAACCTTAACCCTACCCTGTGAAGACTCTTGAGTTGTCAGTGACTACAGTTGACAGACTACGGTTGACAGATTACTATAGATTTAAATTTAAAATGTTTCACCAATTAATGTTACTACATTGCTCAAAAGCTCACACAAGTTCCAATTCTTTACAAATTTAGGAGTTTCGGAAGACCTATACAACCTGCTCGTATTGAATAGCCATGCAATGTGGTTTTATTGTGTCTGTAACTATGTATGTGTGTGTGTCATTTTGTGCACAAAGAGCAGATTTTGTTAATTTACAAATTAATCTAGAAAATACCCTCGAAAGCATTTATAATGTCTAACTATGAGAAGGGTACATTGGCAGTTTTCTATTATTCTGAGACATGAATGCAGGAGGTACAGAATTCATTGGTGCAGGACAATATTTCAGTTAGCCTATACTGCGAATATTATAGAAAGACATAAAAAAGGCTCTGAAGTCGTGATGATTCTAGATCTGTTGCCAGGCAACATGTTTGCACCGTGAAACAAGACGGATTTGCTGAGCTCTCAGTCGGGTCTTTAAATAAACCGAGCCCTTGGACTCACTGCCCCACAGCCACTCTACAAATTCACAGCCCTGCTTAATAAGCACAAATGAAACATTATCTGCCAAGCGAGAAATTAAAAAGGAACTGCTGCTAGATATCCCAGCAGGCAAATTCATGATTGAGTGTCATTCAATTTGTGACACCTGGACTCCAACTCAGGTCAGGGCTGCAGTGAAAAATGTTTGGTGGTCTGAGTTTAGAATGCAGTGAGTGTTAGTCTGTATCGCATTACAACCAGGCAAGGAGGGAGATGTTAACAGCAGTGACAAGGCTCAAGACTGACTTCTTGCGAGGGCTATACAGTACAACGACAGGCACTGCGACTGTCTGGAACGAGCACGTCAACGGGAAGAGCCAAGTCTTGTGGGGGATGAGACAGAGCAGCTCCCCGAGTTTTCCAACGGCACAGAGATCCCCCACACTGACAAGCGGAGATTTCAGTACCGGCGGACTTTCCCGCCCATGTGCTGCGTAGCTCTTTTCCCAAAATAACCACAGCAAGTGACCGAAGTCAAAGAATTTAATGCCGAATGTTTTTTTATGTAGAAGGTGGAACACTGTTGTCTACCTTATTGTTTTATCTTCTGCTACCACTACTAGATATACAAAGTTTATTTTCATGAATTGATATTGTGAATAGCATTCGGAAACCTTATTATACTTTGGTTATTTTTATTTTCAGCTACAGTACCAAAACTTCCCTTTAGTTACATGATTCCATATTAATATCCAGATTAAATGATGCAATCATTTGACTAACATCTAACGCACCACAAGAGCCATCTCAAATTTCTTTGGGCAGTGAAGAGCTAAATTCGGTATATCAAAACGAAGTGTACCGCAGTTTGCTTGCCGCTAACGAGAGTTTTGACGGGCATTCTAGATGGCTGCCTCTGTACCGGCGGACTTTGTCGCCCATGTGCTGCGCAGCCCGGAGTTGTGGGAAACTTGAGATATACAGAGCATGACCCGGCCAGAGTCACACATCCACACACTACTTCTGTTTGTACTTTGGGTTCCTTCATTAAAGGAGAACTGCAGGCCCTATCTCTAGGTTTTTAAATCTTGGTCACAAAATAAATTCAATGATGTTGAATGACAAAAAAAATACAAATTCCGGATGAAGCACAAAATCGTGAAGTTTGTGAAAGTCGCCATGATGCAAACTCGCATTTGAGTTCCCAAGAACTGCAAAGTGAAGCTGTTCTTCCCCCTCACTAGGCCCTGTAAAGGACCCCCCTGCAGGGTGACCAAGGGGCAGCTGCAGAGGAGGAGATGGGGAGGAGGTGGGATGCAAGAGACATGCAAGAGAGAGAGATGGGGATCTCGTAGGTATTTAGAGAGGAATGGATTGTCAGGAGTGATTGCTAATTACTGACAGCTGAGTCTGATTGAGCTTGGTTGTTGTCATCCCTCCCGAACTTTTGTTATAAACTCCATTACTTATGACAGGAAAACCGTATCGAAGTCGAGAGCAATTTTTCTGCTGGATTAAAAGAGATTCTGCTTGTTTACAATGTAATAGGGCCCCTTCACCTCACTGGAAGTTGTGTTGCCTCGTTCTGAATCACAGAACATGGTGCTGCATGTACCTGGAAATTTCATCTATTTTGTGATGTCAGTTGGAGTTTTTACAAATTACTGTGAACTACTTTTATTGTGGTTTGAAATTCACGCAATGCTGTTTCTTCCTACCCCAAAATATGAAAATAGCGCTGCAGTTGATGCACCAGGGGCTGTTCAAATCATTGTGTCCTGGTTCTTTTCTAGAATCGTTTGAAAACTGGGAAAAAAAGAAACCAAACGAGCAAAAATGAGACCTGTTTCTTAGTTTTAACACGGCTCTCATGACACCTGGCCTTCAGGAATTTCAGGCAACTAGAAGAAACTGTTTTTCTTTTGAGGTCTGTAATTTGCAGATTCCTACATGCCAAGTGTCCTCGTTCATCAGGCTTAAACCATAAAGCACAGGACACCGCAGCGTGGCAGGGGGCTGTCTAGACTTCTAGTTTAAGACAAAAAAGACAAATAACTGAACACGTCTCTGGTTTCTCTCAAGACATTGTCTTTGACTCGCCAACAAAGGCTTGCAGTGCCAAGCAGTGAACCACTAACATTCGCATTCCAATTTTTAGTGTTTATTATCCTTTGTGTTACAAAAGAGCTTGGGGATCGCCAGCAGGGGGCGACAGGAGGAGCTCAGCCCAGATCTCTGGGGGTTGGGAATCCTGGGGCACACATCTCCACTCACAGCAGGTGATGAAAGCTAATGGAAAAAAAGAAGTACCTTATACGCAGATAGTACTATAAATTCAGGTGGGTGGCTGCGTCAGCATGCGTAGGCTGCAAAGGAACAAGTAATAGGTTTATTCCATGCTGAAAAAAAGAAGAAAGAAAACACAACGTTTCGGCCATGGAGAAGACTGAAGAGGGCTCCACGGCCGAAACGTTGTGTTTTCTTTCACTGAATCCAAATAGGGGGCAAATTACTCTTACAGGCTACTTATCATTTCAGCAATGCACTTACTTTAATTTGTACATTTTTCTGCAACATAACCCGTCACCTAACCCGAATTCTAACACTTTTGTAGTGAGGCAGAACGCACGGTGCTGTCCATAAAGATGAAACATTAGAATGTCTCGTTTGTTTGCTCTTAGCTTATTGATCACAATCTCATCCAGCTGTCTCATGAAAAGTCTACGTTCCGACAGCGTGGCTGCACAGTTTTCTCTAAACCCCCACAGCTCTTTATATACTCTCGATAAAGAGGTGCTTCCTGATTTCAATCCTAAATGCATGGCCTCATAGCCCTCTAGGTTGGCACTGTCTTTTGGGATATAAAAAAATGACAAGGTCGGAATACAGTAACCTAGGAATTCACCACAGCAAAACCCTGGACAAACTGGATAAACCAAAGCTAGGTGACGTGCTTAGGAATCACATCCTAAAGGGCAACAGGAGAACAGGAGAATGCATTAGATGAAAGGGGATTTAACAAGGATAAAATCCACAGATTCATAAAACATGTAGATCAGCGTGTAGATTATTCTTTTCAAATGTGAGAAAACCTCTGAAAGCAATCATAGCTCTATATTGGGGTCTAATTTTAAAAGACACATTTTCTCTCTTCAGTCCATTACGCACTCACTAGTTCCACAAGTGTTAAAGTGACTTTGAGGTAAATAAATTCTAATGTCACAGGGTTCGTGTCAGAAAGCACGAGTTAAAACACACAGCCCTTACAATGGCACTCTTTGACATACAAATCCCACTCAGAGAATCAAACAAGCTGACTGCATCCTTAAAAAAGGTTTTTCTTGAACACCGACCAAGGTAAAAATATATTTTAGACATCGTTTAAAAGGAGCACTCAGAAAGTCTTTGACTTTAAACATTCTTTTGAATTTAAACATAACTGTAAACACTTCCAAGTCCATCTGAGATACTTGGAGCACTGGCATCTGGGAGGCAGTCAGCCTAACACATACCTCGTTCAGGCACATGGAAATACATCAAATAAAATGTTAATGCAATAAAAAATATACAATTCATTCTTTCAAGAGGGAGTTCTTAAAGCACAAGTAGTGTCTCAAAGGGAGGGGATCTAACCTTATTGTACAGTATGTATCCAAACAATGGACGATCGATTGCTGTGACAAAGTGTGTCTGCGGATGGAGGTGAAATCTCAGATTCCTTGTACTTTTTAACAAGTGTGCCCTGAATATTATCCATCTATCCATTTTCTAATTCAGGGTCGTGGGAGAGCCGGAGCCTATCCCAGCAAGCAATGGGCACAAGGCAGGGCATACCTTGGACACGGTGCCAGTCCATCAGAGGGCACACACAGTCACAAACACACACACATGCACAACAGGGACAATTCTCCCAGAAGCCAGTTAACTTATCATCTTGTCTTTGCACTGTGGAAGGAAACCCACATGAAAGTGACTTATTTGATTCCAATTCGATGGCTACAGTATGTGTTGTTACAATTATGTATTGTATGTATTGGAACAATTTGGGTGAGGTGACTATGTCAAGGGTACAACAGCTTTTTCTCACCTAGGATTTCAACCCACAACCTTCCAGTTACAAGTCCTGAGCCCTTACGACTGCCCCACACTGATTTCTCACACACTGCTGGAGGCATACCTACACCAGATGAGTCAAATTCTGGACCCTAACTCCCTATTGGACCTTTTTCTAAAGCTGTCAGGTTTTCATTTTCTTCTTAGGGCTATTCCACTTTGGATTAATTTATCTTAGCTTTAGCGTTAGCTTTTGTAACATATGGATTTGAAGGTTTGGAAATGCACCTCACAAATTGAGTGGGGTTTATTTTTGTTTAGTTCCCATCTTACTTTTGTGTACCTCATACTGTCCCTGTACTGTTCCTCATATAAAATGGTGCATCCGTTTCTCTGTGGACAGTATATTCACTGAACGCTAGTCTTCTCTCACAGTGAAGACTGTGAAACAGGAAACGGTTTTGTTTTTTGGATTCTTTTCTAGAGCTCCCCCTGGAGTGGATTTTTTCCCTTCCCCAGGAGAGAGCAGGCATGTGAGAGAGGTCCAGCTGTAGGCCCGCACTCCCTGTCCCTCTGGTCCGCTAAAGATCTCCTCACACAACACCCACTTGAGAAGCATTAGGGCCTGGAGAGAGATCCTGTGTGCACTCAGCAGAGCAGCGCGTCTCCAGACTTCCTGAGAACGCCACATATCCCGTTCTCGACAAAGGCACAGCTGTCTGAGCAGCTTTTTGAAGAGGGGGACTTTGCTTCTCTGTTGCCCATTATGTAATCTGATATGAACATATTGTAATCGCGATAATCCCAAGAATTCGCATTGATTCATTCACAGAAAATGACGGCTGTTATTCCAACTGGAGCAGCTGTTGTTTGTGATGCTCATTGACGACCGAGGATTTGCCGATGAGTGGAATCCGGACATTGTTGGACCTCCAAAATGCTACCTCTTCCACAGGCAGACTGCTATTTCATATTTTTTCCTTAAAAATGAATGAGACATTCAGGCCGCTCCATAGTAAAGTTCTTTCAAACCTCAGGAGAGAAAATATTTACACTTCCTTTCATTTATCACTCGTTTATAGCTTAAGGCAGGCCTCTGGGGAAGTGAATTTGTATCAGACGATTATTTTTTAAGCTGGTCCTCATATTTTGGTAAACCTACTCCAGTTGTGTGGTATAAATGGGGCTTTCATCTTCTCAGCACAAGACTGCAAGAGAAGTATTTAATGTTCGATTTGTATATTCCTTCAGTGCGCTCACAAAGCCTTTGATACCTTGGATTCAACTTTGCAAACTAAAGCTTTGCAATTTTGCAAACTAAAGCTTATAAGCCCACTGAAATATACAACACATTCTTTCAAGAGGGAGTTCTTAAAGCACAAGAAGTGTCTCAAAGGGGTGATTCAGATCCAACCTTATTGTACAGTATGTATCCAAACAATGGACGATCGATTGCTGTGACAAAGTGTGTCTGCGGATGGAGGTAAAAACAGCTATTTTGGGTAACGCTGCATGATAGTTGTGACCAACAGCAAAGAAAGGTAGGACTATTTCTAAAGAACTATCTCTGGGTAGTCGACTGCTACACCCGTCAGCCAGACCTCCTGGGATTCTGACTGTCCAAGCGCAGCTGGTTTTCTGGGGATGGAGAATTACACAAGACTGAGACACGTCTGTTATCATCCACTGCCAGAAACACAATTATCAGCACTTATAGGACAGCTTTCAAATTCAATTGCCACAGTGACAAAATGCACTCCTCGTTTGCTCTCTCTAAACAGTTTATTTGAAATCCCCAAACTAAATTCAAGCTAATTTTATTTTGGTTCTCCACAAAAGCCATATTGTCTTCAGCTTGATAGGCATCTTCATACTTTCGTAATGACTTTCAGACAGCCTCGTTTTGTATCAAAAAGCTCTGCAAACTTCCCTACTGGAGTTTTTCTGGCCTGTGTAATAACACTAGTACGTCACAGTTTGGGCTATCATTGGATACAGGAAGCAGGTTCATTTTGGGCTGTAATAAAAAATGAAAAGGCCAGCATTATTTTTAGCATTTTATAAAAATATATATTTTTAATAAGCTAGGAAATTGTGTGTTCTGTTTAACATGATAGATACCGTAGAACAGAATGTGAATGTTATTGACAAAACTGTACTCTCCAGTCACTCTTAAGCACAGAATGTTGCAATGAGATAGCCTTTTCAGGATAAAGGCCTTCTTCATTGCATTCTATATTTCTGTGGACCAGATGTAGGGTCAGACTGATATTAGAGTATTTGGAGCCACATATTAGGTAGTTTTGGCTTTCACAGTACAACCATGTGAGGATAATTTTAGCATTTTTTTATTTTGAACTGTGAAAATTAAAGACGTGTTTTTTCAAAGGCTACGCAGCTAGTGAAACACATACAGGCATGCAGATGGACACATTGTCACCTTATGCTTGTGTTTCTTTGGATCTGACATCTCCAAAGAGGATCACCGGAGCATAATACAATAAATATTTTTAACTGAAAAAAGGAACAATGATAAAAAAATTAAATGTTATGGGCCTAAATATTGTAAAACATACAATCTGATACAATTAAAAGGAAAAGACAAGCTTGCAAACCCTGGTTTCCCCACCTAATGACCTTGCATCATCATCTGACCAGGGTTAGACTCCTGTTTCGGTATCTTTGGCCCAGATCAAGGTGGCGGGAAGATACAGCCTCTCACAGCTGCAGCCACTGCACTCCCAGGTCTCAGCTGGGAAGACAGAGCAGGGCGCTCTGATGGCCAATGCACCATGCCAGTTCCCACAGAGGTCTAGGTGGGAAGCACTGGGGTTGTGTTGCAGTCATTTGCAAAGGACAATGCTGCATTTTGTAGACCAAGCAGTATTTAGACATGCTTATTAAACAGGATAAAGGCCTTCTTCTTAATAGGAACAAGTAATAGGTTTATTCCATGCTGAAAAAAGGAAGAAAGAAAACACAACGTTTCTGCCGTGGAGCTTCTTCACACCTGAAGAAGGCTCCAGCATGGAATAAACCTATTACTTGTTCCTTTGCAGCCTACTCATGCTGACGCAGCTCCCCACCTGAACTTCTTCTTAATATTTCATTAAAGAGGGAAAATAAGAAACGGGAGCAAAGGACCCAGGTTTTGAACAGACACTCATAAACATAGCATGCAAGAAAGCCTTTAGGAGGGGGGGGGGCTGGCAATACTTTCATAGCTTCTGTTCACATTGGGTCAAATGTCTTTCCACATACTCTACAAGCCAGTTACACCTACAGTAACACAGCTACCCAATCTCTCCCCATTTTTCATTTAACAATCATTCTCCAATTAATCTCTTTAAATTCCACTCTTTATTTTAACTCAAGTAGCAGTTATAATAATACTAATGAGGATACTTTGTGATTTAAGAGACAGCCGCAATATCTTTCATTCGTTTTCTGTTTACCCCAAAATTTGGAGCCGCCACTTGAATGGACTGGTATGATCTTGGATGCTGACTCTAGTTTCAGTCCTGGGAAGAATGAGACGTAGCGTGCCCTTGTGACACACCCTTCTGCAGAGCCAGTTCACATTTCCCAAAGCCTGTCGGGAGAGTTATCTCTGATTGGAGGAGGTACACGCTAACGCCGAAAATCCTGCAGGTGACCAGTAGGTCACCTGAGTCTCTGCTGCTCTGAAAGCCCAAACTGGACAGTCACAGTCAGAGTCACGGTCACAGTCGGCTAGTGCTGTCATCCAGGCTAGTGTGTTAGCAACACCTGGAAAAAAAAACACTTGCAGGCACTGCAACACTGTATCTGTTAATCTGGATCCTGCATTGCTTCAGTGAATTCTTCTGCTGTGTGCAGCACAGTGGGAAACACGGACAGCTGAAGACTGCTCATTTTAATATGGCAGGTCTCCATCTCCTGCAGACTGATCACCTGCTGTAAGGAGTGACTGTAAAGATCCTTCGAGATCATTTAGAACCAGGGCTGGATTACGAAGCCCCGAGGCAGAACCGTTGTGTGCGCAGATACTACACTTCAAGTCTAATGAGTTAAGCAATAGACACCCAGAAATGTCCAGGGAGTTACTTACAATGTGCTGGTGAGTTTGTAGAGATGGGATTTGCAAAGGCAGAGGGAGCACGCAGGCAGATTCCCTAGTGATCACCAAGCCCACAACTTTAAAACACATGATCATTTTCTCTAGGACTTTATCTCCTTTCATGTTGCCCTAATCCCTCAGATAGCGCACTCCAGCCTCCTAATCCAGGCTTTCATTCTCTAGGCACTTGGCTGGGCTCTCTGGTATGATCATGAAGTATGAACGCACCACTTCATCATTAAAAAGCTGAACCGGAGGTTTAAATTCAAAATCCCAATAGCAATAAATTCTGAATACGTAGTAGTGTATCTAAACGTATGTGGTAATTACTCTGAAAACATGTTTTTTTTATTATTTGAAAAATAAAAGCATATGCATAAAGGAAAAATGATGACAATTTGGAAGAGGAAATATTGCCATAACTGGGGAATTGTTGCTATACAGGATTCATCACAAACTGGGACAGAGAGACTGGGAGTGGCATGACCTCCTAAATTCAGTTTCGCAGCCTTGTGCAACGCAAGAGAGTCCAGGGAATCAAACCTGTGGCACGACCCCACTTGCATGGCTCTAATGAGCTTGTGTCTGAAGAGGCTGTTTTCCTCAGGCTGACCTAAAGGTAGTGAATTACCAAGGTGCTTCAGAGTCAGAAATATTTGATTTTCCCGAATGCTATTTTTCCTCAGCACTACAGCCTTCTGCATTACAGGAAACAGCAAGGCAACCCAGAATGAGCGCACGCCTGAGGAAGAGGTCTTCGTGCAGACAGATATGTTCACATTGACACACACACGCAAAAAAGAGATATCAGGAGCGCAGCGGGACTGACTCAAGCAGATGTGTCTTTGCAGGACGCCATCTGCGTTTTTAGGAATGCTCTGCCGGTCTCTGACGCAGGTGGATTTCAGCTCAGTGCTTCATAACTCAGACCTTCCAGCTCCACTGGGGAGCCTCTCTCTTCCTCCTCAGAGCTCCCCAAGCCCCTCATAAAACCTGAAGAAGAGGAATGATACACAGTCACCACTTCCTGCTGCACTGTTTCCTAATAAATCCCCAAGAGCTCTGGTTTTGGCACCTCCTTAATTCCAGAGAAATGTGCACTTGACCTGTTTTTCTTATTATTATTTCCGGTTGCCGAGATGCAGGAATCCAAGAGAGCATTGTCAATGTGTTTACATTTCTTTAATCAAACAAGCCCCCCACCACCACCGCCCCCTTCCTCAATGAGCTGTATAGCTGACACTGGACCACTTGCCCTAGTCCTAGATAGAATATACTGTATGATTAGTAGTGTATGTTACTGGGTTTCATACACACAGTTTACCACAATGTGTCATGCTTTTAAGGGGGCCTCAGCACAAAATCTGTGACGTGAATGATGGGCACAATAATTCTGTTATTCAAACTATTTCACAACAAATGCTTTTAATACAACACTGAATAAGAGCATATAAACTCATGAACAGGAGAAATTATTCCATCTAGCCTGTTTGGAAATGAGTGGTTCATTGATCCAGGGATCTCATCCAGCTGTTTCTTGAAAATGCCAGGGCATGGGCTTCAACAGCTTGGCTGGGAAATTTGTTCCACACTCCCACAACCCTTTGGGTAAAAAAGTGCTGCCTGTTCTTGGTGATTAAAGCAGTTCCACACAGTTTCCACTGGTGACCTCTGGTTTGTGATTTCCTGGTTTACCTGTAGTTCTCCTTTTAGAGCATTGCTCAACGGGTGTGAGTGTAACTGTGTAGCCGTTTCTACAAGCAATGAACTGCAACAGATTTAAATCCTTTTAAATGTAACAAAAGAAAACTCTGAACTCAGGGATAAATAATCGTACCTCCTGACCTAATCAAATAGAATGAGCATAAATGAACATATCCTTTTCTATGGAGCACTAAGTCTAAAGGAAATTTGGGAAAGTTGAAGAAGGTCAGAGGTCTGTTACTGTAGCGTGATGTTGTCAAAATTCAAGAGCTAAGCAGGCCGTATTAGGCTCGGTGTTAGATCAGTATTAAGATCTGAGACCTAAGAAAAGCCAGGTTGGTGCTATAAGTGGTGATGGTGAACCAGTAGGTGGTGCTCTTCCTTCTGGACCAGAATTTCTACACTTTCCAAATATCTACCCATCGGGTGAGATATTAAGCTGAGGTCCTGACTACTTGATCATTTAAGACTGCATGGCACGGCTGAGTAAGAGTGTTAACCTGGTGCCCTGGCTAAAGTCCACTCTGGGTTTGTACAACCTGGTCTTCCTAAAGACCCTCTTAATTCAACTAAAGAAGCAGTTTCTCACTTGCAGTAGTGTTGTTTGCTCCGCGTCACACTGGGAAGAGCTGCACCTCAGTGGTGGATGAAGTTGGTTCTTGTTACCACTGGTAAAAAAAAAAATACTGACAATCAGCTCTCTACAGAGATTAGGGACACAGAATGCAACGTGACTTGGACTAGGACAGCGGGATTTATGGAATTACGTTGCAGTGCTCTGAATCTAATGCACTAGGCTCTTTCTACATGTGACTTAATAAAGTACTCTCATTTATTAGGGCTTAACACTTCAGACATACTTACTTACAGACAATCATACTCTCCCATTTCTTTCTTTTTAATTGCATAACTTTGGTAAAATTAAGAACGATTCAACGCACACGAGAGAAAGCATCGCAGACACACTGTAGTCTTGGAAGGCTGTGCTGTTCTACAGCCACCAGATAGCACCCCATATATGCTCACCATCAGTTATATGTGAGGTGTTGGCATTTATCACAGAGTACACGTATACCCTGTACTTGATATATACTCCCCTTCATATGAGTAATGCCAGTTACTTTGGTTTCGGTAGCATGTTTCCAGCAGACACAACAACCTCAACCTGGTAGATCTGATGAAAGCGTTAGACATTTTCAAGAGCAGCTTGCAATTTAGGGTGTGTTTGGTGATTACTCAACCAGCAAAGGCTCTCACCTGACTTCAGGTTCAGTGGTGTAATCAGGGGTTCGAGTTGTGTCACTAGCTGATTATGACTGGGATTCCCCAAACAGTCGTGCGTTCTTAGCTGAATGGTGGGATTAGTTGTCCACAGCTCCCGGAGACACAGCAACCACTGAGACGGACACTCCTCTCCTCCAATCAGCACTAAGCAGCTCAAAGGTGGGTGGGTCTCTCCTCATGTGCGGTCACAGGGTTCACAGCTGAGAGCAGAAAAGTGAAAAAAGCACAACTGGCTATTTCACACCAGATTGTTATGACATAAAAATAATTGGTGCTTCTAATTCATTCTAATTAAAAAAAACATTTAACTATAAACAAATAATTAGAAAGACTTCAAACTACTGGATGACATGTTACTAACTACTGTTTTAAAAAGGTAATAAAGCCATTTTCTGAAGGATGCTCCAACAACAGAATATTCTTCTATGGACCTTCCGAAGTTGAGGTAGAAGGGCTAATATGTTAAAATTCTACAGTAGAGGCTAAAACATTTTGGTTACATTATAAAAACAACTCTGTTTTTGGGGTCCATTTAAAACAAGATGCAGCAGTTGATTGCATGAATTTAATTTAAACTCTGCGAATAGTCTTTACAGTACGTTGTTCAGACCTTTTTGAAATATTAAAGTTGCTGAAGTAGATTTTAAAGATCCAGTGAGCATTAGGACTTGAAAGGGAAGGAGAGAAGAGCTTATTAAACATCTTTCAAATGGATCTCTGCCAACACCAACTCCTCTTAAGGGAGCTCCAGGGCTTTCGTATTTCAGTTGATTACATTCACCTGCCCCCTGTTCTGTCTCCTTATTTAGGCCTGGTGCCCCTGCTATTCCTGGCTCAGCATTGGGAGATGAATGTCCGGAAGCCCGCCTACCAGCGAGTCCAGGAGAGACCTGACGCCAAAAGCTTCCTCACTGCGTCCTGACCGTCTGAGTCCGGGGCTCGGACCGCCTGTCCTCGTCATCCTGGTTTTATTCCCTGTTCCTGTTCCGGATCCCATTCCGGATTTTAACTGTGTTCATTTCGTCCTGGATGGATCCCCCGGTTTTGGACTCTGGACTGCACCCCGGATTCCCCCTTTTGGACTGCCTGGATCTGTTTGCCAGCGCCACGCCCCCCCAGCACCAGATCAACGTCCTCACGCCCCCCTGTCTGTCAACCCGTCCTATCCTGCTGTACCTTCCCCTGATGTCCTTCTCCACTTACTCCCGGATTCCACCGTCTGCATAGGGTCCTGAACTATGCTTCACGGGAGCCTGGACTGGCTCCCAGTACACAGTATTAATAAAAAATGTATTTTTTTGTAGGTCTCTTATGACCTTGCAGATCGATAAAAGGTTTATCTTACAAAAAGCACCTTTCAGATGACAGAATTTAAGACCAAATCACTGTCAATTATGGGAATAATTCATTGTATTAGTAATTAATTCTTACCAGTAGTTTCCCAACACTGAAAGCAGAACTAAAGAAGTCCAAATAGACTCATAGTCTTCTTACGCTCAAGAGATTCATGCTTGTGTCAGTAACGACAAGTCATCCAGCTCCAGAAGCAGCAAAACAGCCTCAGACCACCACACTCCCACCACAGTGCTTGATGGTCGGGATGAGGTTCTCTGTCCTGCTGGAAGGCAGTGTCTGGATTTCGCCACACAAAAAGAAGATTGTAGAAGTAATGTCAGGCCATCCATTTGTCGGCTAATGCGGAGCTGAAAGTGGGTCATGTAGCACGACGATGATCCCTAACATACATGCAGACCTACAACAGAACAGCTGGAGAAGGAATTTCACCTTCTGAAATGGGCAGATCCAAGTCCAGACCTGAACAACCCCATTGACGCGCGATGGCAGGACCTAGTGAGCTGGCCATGCAGGAAACCCTCAGACGTCACCGACTGGAAGCAGTTCTGTACAGAGGAATGGGCCCAAATCCCTAAAGCTGATGCAAGAGAAGGATAAACAATTACAGGACACGTCTAGTTAGCGGTGAGCGGACTGGTGCACTATGGCCGCCGTCACATCATCATCGGGTGGGGCCGCACATAGGTGGTGGTGGAGGGGAGTCCCCATGAGCTATAAAGCACTTTGAGTGGAGGAATTATTATTATTATTAGTAGTAGTAGTAGTAGTAGTAGTAGTAGTAGTAGTAGTAGTAGTATTTGTTGTTGTCATTGCTGCTGCGATCAGTGACTGAATCTAAGAGTTCACATACTTATCCACACAACAATATTCACTGCTAAATATTTATTAATAAATATTAAAATATGTTCAAAGTTTATGAAAATTATTCCTTGGTCTCAGCTATAGAAAAATGCAGACTTGACCCGGGAGTCCAGAAGCTTTTTCTCAGCTTCGAACTTATATTGAATTGGATGTAGATTTCAATCATTACTTCCAAGGAAATAATATGTTTAATTAATTAAATGCACTCATTGAATCCTGAGAAGCTGTCATTCCTCTCAGGGTTTCACAACGGAAAAGGAGGAAATGAGAGCAGAGGGAAGAATGGCCTGCAAATCTGTCTCCCCTCATGAACCTGGAGAGGGCCTTATCATGATAAAGCAACAGAAAAACATTCTTCTGCTTTTACAATAAAAGAAAAAAAAAGTTCTTAATTTGTTTTAACTTCACTGAGGCGTCAAGTCACGCTCTCCGCTCCTCTCTGAGTAATATAAATGAGATGTCATGCCGGCTGCCACTAGACAATAGGATCTTTGACAGCGATGGGGACAGGAGCATTTATAAGATGCTTTGCAATTCTCCCTCCTGGAATGAAGAGGGGGGAGACTTTTGATGCTGAGGAGAAGAAGGCTGGAGGCTGGAAACTCACGCTGTCAGGCCACACCCCCCCGCCGCCTTCCACACTGCGGGCACATGTCAGCAGCTGTCAGTCACAGACTGGCAGACAGGGCCCCAGCAGAGCACAGGAACTGCCCCATGTCAGAAAGACTCCCGGGGTAGAAGATGGCGTGATTGGAGACTTCCTGCACTGCGCGTGCTTCGTTCACATGAATCATTTTTTCACGATACACGATTTAATCCGAGCGTGATTTACCCAATTCTTCATTTACATGTTCTCGATGATTGATTCGGCTTCACTGTGCTTTCACCCCCATTTTCTAAGGCACATATACAGCACTAAAGGGGGTCACTGACGAGCGTATTATTCCCAAGAAATTATCTCCTATCACGGAAAATGTGGTGTCCTGCTAATGAATATAAATGGCTGTGCAGTCTGGCCACTGAAGTGCACAACACCAAGCAATTCATTCCAATTTGGAGCAAATCTGCCAAAATCTGCCCAGCAACTGGACGACTTCCTCTTTCACAGCACTCTGCCTCCCGCCCAGCCGCTGCAATGCGAGGGTCTGTGGTGTGGGACGCCACCGAGCCGTGGCGCAGGAGGAGGCGTCCTGCCCAGGTACAGAGCCTGCAGTGGTGAGGATGAGCTTCTGGGCCTATGGAACCAAGACAGCATGGAGCAATACAGCTGAGCAGCAGGAAGAGGTTTACTAAGGGCGAGCACGGAGTCTTAAAAACTTTATCACCATATCATATCCGTGTCATAGCCCTATCACCCTGCAGCTCCCAGCTGGCAGCCCACTGAAGCTCAGCAGGTGTGAGCCTGGCCAGTACCTGGATGGGAGACTCCTGGGAAAAACTAAGGTTGCTGCTGGAAGAGGTGTTAGTGGGGCCAACAGGGGGTGGTCACCCTGTGGTCTGTGTGGGTCCTAATGTCCCAGTATAGTGCTGGGGACACTATACTGTAAAAAGGCGCCGTCGTTCGGATGAGACATAAAACCGAGGTCCTGACTCTCTGTGGTCATTAAAAATCCCAGGGCATTTCTCGAAAAGAATAGAGATGTAACCCTGGCGTCCTGGCCAAATTTCCCATTGCCCTTACCAATCATGGCCTCCTAATAACCCCAAATCTATGAACTGGCTTCATCACTCTGCTCTCCTACCCACTAATTACTGATGTGTGGTGAGTGCATTGTTAGCGCAGTACGGGCTGCTGTCGCATCATCCAGGTGGGGCTGCACACTGGTGGTGGTGGAGAGGATCCCCATTACCTGTAAAGTGCTTTGAGTAGAGTGTCCAGAAAAGCGCTATATAAGTGTAAGCAATTATTATTATAATTATTATTAATGTCACACATTATCTTCAGGAGTTAGGATTTAGAAAGAAAGTGAGTTCTCAGTTGTACTGTATTTGTGGTAAATGTAAGTTGTGAGGAGCAGTCTCCTGCAGTAAATCCTTGCTTTACTATCCTCCGCCAGCCGGTTGAAACAGCTCCATATAGGCTCTGCAGAACAGCAGTGGAGAATCTCCTCCTGGCTGTCTTTCGACATGAGCTGGAAAGCAAAGAGGTTGTATAGCTCACACTGAGCAGATCCTCTTCACAACAGAGCCAGAACACTCCTCTCTCTCTCCCACAGTTCCTGGGCCGAACAAGACAGATCATTTCTTAATTTGCTGCTAGTCACCTTGGTCCAATGTGTCTTCAGTGTTGTCCTTCTGTAGGACGTCACCCTGAGGTTTTTATAAGAGAACTGTTCTCCTAGCCCAAACACACGGAGGTGTTTCCCTAAATAGGCCACATACTTAAAGCGAACATGACTTTTAAAGCGAAAATGCCACGAAGTACCTGTCAGTATTGTTAGTGCCCATGCTTCCTGAATATTTCCATCAGATCACGGGTGCATGGGACTGTGCTGACTGCACTTGGCAAGATGAAGTAGATTAATTGTGTCCCACGGTGAGGAGCTGGCAGATGGCAGGGAAGATAAAAAGAAGCCAGAAGCTGACAAACCTCAGAGTACTGCTTCCAGTGTCGCGGCCCTTTGAGAGGAAATCATACCTGACTCCAGCTACATCGCTGTCATTCTGCAAAGTCAACGTGAGAAGCTCATCTCTCCAGGTTTAACCAAATCCTATTAGCTCACGTACAGTATCATGCAAGGTAGGGCTAGAAAATTGCTGTGAGGAAATAATGAACTGGCAAATGCAAGGAAATAGAAATTAAAAGGCACACCATGCACATCCCAGCTTGCTCTCCATGAGACACAGACACACAGACAGGGAGAGAAACTTGGGGTCAGAGCTCAGGGTCAGCCATTTATACAGCACCCCTGGAGCAGTTGGGGTGAAGGGCCTTGCTCAGGAGCCCAACGGAGTAGGATTCCTCTGCTGGCTGCGGGATACAAACCAGTCCTGTTATCAAATCAGACTCAAGGAGTCAATGGTGTCACCCAGTGCTGCACTGGAACAAAACCAGCAGGTGTGTGTGGCCTTAGCGACCAGGACTGGGAGCTATAAAAAGAAAGGAGTGAAATATATGGTCCAAATTCAGCTTCTTAAGCGGTATTTTCTTTTTTCATACAAATATTCTGCCACTGTTGATAGACCTTGGCAGCAATGAGCAGTAATTTCAGAGAAAGAGAAAACCAGTCATTTTCCATGTAAAAAGGCAGAACTTCTCAAAAATAAATCCAAATTAAGGGTTAGACTTAGGGTTAGGGTAATCATAATAGTAATAAAATGAAATTAAATGCTACTTGGTAACACTTCTGACATTCCGAGATGTTTTAGGGGGAGCCAAAAAACACAGAAGCTGCCCCTCTGTTCCAGGCGGAGGGTTGCTATGGCCTTGGCGCTGTGTGCCCCCAGCAGCCCGTGGACAGGAAGTGGACCGCTCGGAAAGGCTGCCCTTCAGACGCCTGCCTGCAATAACTGAATGCGCTGCTTTGATTGGAACCAACAGGCGGCGAAGGGGGCCCTATAAACTACGCCAAGCCTCTCCAAAAATAGCGCATGCCCCCCTTCCAAAGGGGGCAGACCACCTTCTACCAAGGTGAGAGCACATCTCCTTGGCGGTGCTGGGGCGTTTGTTCGTTTGCCAAACACGCCAAGTCCCATAAAAGGCTGCCAGATAATATTTTATCCACTGCGCTGCTCTCACTCCAGCAAGAGAGTAATTAAAACCTGTTTAGAACACTGCACGGCTTGGCATTTTTAAATGAAGGTGTGTTCTTTTCTTTGGTAGAATTATTTAGACCGGATACAAAACTAAAATCCATCCTTTAAAAAACGTCTGTTTTTCAGCCTTTCCTGCCTAGAAATGAGGAGCAATGGACAAAGCCAGTGCTGAATAGCAGGTGCAAAATGCATGGAAAGAGAAATACATTTCACAATACAAGCCAATACAAGCAAAAAAGTTCTGTTGCTGTGACTTTTTTCTATGGATATGTATTGTCACTGTATTACACTACAGTCTCTTCACTGGTGCATAGTGCAAAGCTGAATTGAATTTGTAAACATTCTGAACAGAAGTGTGTTGACATTTGCCCAAAAGTGTCCATGAGTATATCCACAAATCATAATGAGAGCCTGACTTTCTTTGATTTTGCTCGTTGCCAGTTCCCAGCAGTAGGAATCTCCACATCATCGCTCCAAAATGTTTTAATTATAGCACGTCTCATCGGAAGGAGACCAAAAAGAAAGATGTCAAGCCATCATTCTCTTGATCTTTCGGTTTTCCCAAAAAGTGCCAACAAAGTTACATGGGAGAAGAGGGAGAAAGTTTTTAGTTCAAAAAACACATTTGGCATATTTTCCAGGTTGGACTTTCTTTGACATTTAAAATAGTTTGGCAAGGTTAAAGGACTTTACCAGAATATATTTATAGAAAGATATCTCTACTGTATTTACTTTGCAATTGCAAAAATCCCATCTAGAATCTAGAATTCAAGTTAGAATGGGATAGGATAGATATGGAATCACTGGAGAATGGATAGCAACAGTTTAAAGAGATTCTGCTTGAGGCACCAAACAAATTATTCCCAAGAAAAGTGAAGCAAAAGCTAAAGAAATATCCCACATGGTTTGACAAATCAATTAGGAGAAAACATAAGAGAAAAGAAAGTGCTTTATAAAATTTGCCTTCTGTAGAATGGATTACTGCAACACCCTGTTCTCTGTGATATCTAAATCTACTCTGAGCAAACTTCACTTCTGTACAGTATGTCCAGAATTCAGAAGCCGGAATCCCGAACGGTTTGTGTGCAAGTGATCACATTACTCCTGTCCTGGAGTCCTTGCACTGGCTTCCTGTCAGGTTTTTGTGTTGGCACGGCTTCGCACCTCCATACCTGTCTTATTTATTTAAGAAGATTTATTAAAGAGCGAAGAAGGCTTCACGGCCGAAACATTGAGTTTCTTTTTTTCTCTTTTCAGCGCGGAATAAACCTGTACTTGTTTCTTTGCAGACTACGCATGCTGACACAGCTCCCTATCTTTCTTGTCCCCACCTGAGAACCTTAGTTCATCTCCTCTTTGTCCCCCAAGCTCATTCACAATCCGATGGTGTAGAATCTTGCGATGCCCTTCTCGTGCTGCTCCTCAATGCTCTGGAATTCTATCCCCAAGGATATCAGAGTCATCTTCCTGGAGCTCTTTCAAATCCAGACTCAAGGCCTTCGTCGGAAAGGCTTTTATTCAAATGATGTCTGTGTCTGCTGCCCCTTTGCATCTGTTTTACTGTACATTTCTACTAATACAATCCCTTATGTTTCTTTGTTCTATTTTTGTTATCTCCTGTCTTTGTTATTGTTTTTTGTTGTTTTAACTATTTTTTATATATACTGTACATCATGTTTTTATATAGCTTGGTCATTAAAAACCCCAGGGCAGATTTGGGGTATTACCCCAGCCTGCTGACCAATCGTGGCCTCCTAATAACCCCCATCTATGAACTGGCGTCATCACTCTGTTTCTGTCCCCACTGAGAGCTGGTGTGTGGTGAGTGTACTGTGACCAGGCCGGCGCTCAAAATGACTACACTGAGTCTGGTGAGCTCACTGGGTCACAAACCTCATGTAGTTACTGACTAAAAGATGGATTACTTCATGACCAAGATACACTAAAGGATACAGAACCAAATACTGACTCTTTCACCCTGAAATGTATTTAGAACTGAATGTAAACCAATACTGCTGGTCACTTGAAATCACTGGGTTGAAATTTGGTTGGGTTGTTTTTGCTCTAATATGATCAAATGTATGGAATTAGCCCGAAAATTATACTGTACTTCTCGCCGAATTAATCTCATGAACACAGTCAAATGGCTTTACTGTGGAGTAAAAATAACAGTTTTGACTCTCCTTCCCAGTATGTTTGTAGGACACTGTGTATAAATGTCTTGAGTCACACTGAAGCTGTTCACAAAATCATCTCCAAAGCATCACAGTGTTTGTCAGCTCAGACAAACAAGGAGCAATAGTCACTTTTAAGACCAGCACGCCACCGGCACAATGATCTCATTTTTTAAAACACAAATTTTTATTTTAACACATAAATAGGAACAAACTCTCGTGTACAAAGATGAGCTGGAAGATACACATTTAAACAGTCTAAGTGAACCGCCCTGTGCATAAGTACATCAGCAAAACTCCACCTGGGCCTCCTAACAACCCCCATCTCTGAACTGGCTTCATCAGCATGTCTGCTCCCCACTGAGAGCTGCGATGTGGTGAGTGTACTGTGAGCACAGTATGGGCTGCTGTCACATCATCCAGGTGGGGCTGCACACTGGTGGTGGTGGAGGGGATCCCCATTACCTGTAAAGTGCTTTGAGTGGAGTGTCCAGATATGCATCCATTAAGGGTAAGTGTATTTATTATTATTATTATTATTATTATTATTATTATTATTATTATTATTGTTGTTGTGGTTGTTGTTGTTCTTTACAAAGAAGATCCAGTTAAAGAAAAGGAATAGAACACAAGCAATTGAGACTAAAATATGTAATAAAAAGTTAGTTCAGTCCCACAACAGCACAGGAACCATTAAGAATAAATTAAAATGTATGCATGTGGGACGATACAGGGAAATTTCTCGACTATGGAAGGGAAATGGCTACTGTACTAAATGATCACCAAGGAACAAGTTAACAACAGGCCATTTTGGTTGTTGTATTGAAGTTTTCCATGGCATCAATAGAGATGTTATCTGTGGTATAGAATCAAAAGGGCGATGATCAGGTGGTTCGGGGGATTTTTCAGCTCTTTTTGCCCTATTTGAAGGATACTGGCAGTAGGCGTTGAAAGCCATGAAAAGCCCATGGCGAGGCATTGAACCCCAGCTGGAGATCACACACGAACAGAGGGAGTCAGCGATGCAAGGAAAGAAGCTCACTGAAGGGAGACGGGCTGTTCTTTAAGTAGGAAGTGCACATTGTGGGCTCGTTTCACAGACATGGATCTCACAAATTAGCTCACGAGCAACCTTTTCACATTTTTATGAACTTTCAGTGTTACCTTCAGCTATTTTCAGCTCACCAGTGTTTTGGAGGTTTTTAAAGAATTATTATCATTAATAGAATTATAAATAATTACTGATAGCCATCCACTTCAAGTGGGATTGTCAAACATGCATCACATGTCCATTCTTTGCAATACAAACGTGAAAACAATGATTCTGAGTCATGATGAAATGATTGATTTCATTCCATTTTCTAAACTGTGCGGATCAGTGTCCACGACTGGACCTTAAACCAGGCTTCTCTAGCGCCGCACAACTGACACCTCCCTCCTGCTGTTGTATGGTTGCGCGGAAGAAAGACTTTTGCCAGCATTCTCCTCAAGGGCAGAGGGGTCACACAGACACACTGCGCGGTGCTCGCCGAAAATCGCCATGACACCGAACAGATCCAATTGGGTGACAGAATGGTAGAAAACATTGCAGCAGAGACGAAGTAAGGACACACTGTTCCCCATCTGCTCGAAGAAGCCTGTCTTCCGTGCTTTCTCCAGCGAGATTTATGGACAGTGTGCTTAGCAGGAACCATGACCCCAATATGCCAGAGATGGATCATTATTTGCAACATATGGGCTGCTTGGGGAGCATGCAGGGAGGATGAGGAGGGTGGCATGAAAAAAAAAGCATGAGCTTTGGCTCCCACATAAAAGCCAGTGCTCTGAACACAGCTCTTTTGTTTTTACAATTAGCCTACGCCGTGCCTGCAGTAGCTGCAAATACAAAGCAGAGCCTTTAAAATAAACAACAAACTGGATAAAATAACGTTTGCGCTCCTGCATGCAAAAACAGCGTGGATGAAAGGCGAGGTGGACAAGCTGACAGGTTGGAGCTGTGGACTGGGAGCCAGGAGACAGGGAGCTGGGCTTCCAGTTGGCCACTGTCGTTCTGGCCACAGGCCAGAGCCTCCCTGGATGCCCCCGTGAGCTGACCACAGAAAAAATGAGCAAAAGACAAGCACTAATTCAGATGCTTCCAGGACGTCTGGGCTTTAACAGCGGACAAGAAACAGGTTATGTTGATCCCGTTCAAGACACTTTTGATTAAATTGCCCCCCATGAAAATTTACTGCTCCTCTTTCCCGGGTTTTTTTTGCTTGCCCTTTCAAATCGCGAAATCCGTGTGAGCCGAACAACACAGAGTAGTTCACGGTGGCGTCTTACTTGTCCAATGTGTAACTTTAAGGGCATCAATACATCGCTGAGGCGTATTCTCATTTTCCCCAAGACAGCGATCCCAAGATGTTCCCCGAGGGAATGCCAGGCACACTCTCCTGGATTGCTGGGGTCCCTGTGTTGGGGTCAAAAGTCTAACCCAGCTTGTTTTCTTCCATCGCTTCCCCTTCCTTTAGGTTCTTTGAATGCTGGCATGCCTGTGCAAGGCCAGCTCGGCTCCCACCACCCTCGGGGGTCTTGATCTGGGGGACCCCACACTGCTGTTTCTGAGTTCCCATTCAGCCAGTTTCAAAGAGGATCTCCCCAGTCCTGAAATGCGGTGCTAATTCTCTCTGCATAGCTGTGCAATGCCTGCAAACGGCATTTTCAAAATGTGATCAAGCATTCGTATCCCTGCTTGCTTTATTTTGCCATTCAGCACTTCCAATTTCAACACTCAATTAAAAATCTAATTAAATCAATTAAAACGCATCTAGAAACCATAACGCGTCAGAATACAGGTGAGTGTAATCGCTTTCATCATTCAGCAATTAGAGTTGACACATGAGTTTTTCAAAGGTCAAAACACACACAGAAGCCACTCACCTATGCTGTTGGAGAATTCTGGAAAATACAAACATATCAGTAACCAGAAACACATAATCCACAGTCTGGAGAGGCAGAATAGATGCCTTTCCTGTCATCACTCTAGCCTTAAAGCCTTCTAGCTTTATTTTGCTTTGCAAATGATCTGGGCTTTTTCTGTAGATTTAAAATACATCTAATCATATGTCTATACAGTAGATCTGTATTGTTTCAGTTCAGAATTGGTCAAAAAGATGTGGAGAATGGTATAGTGTGCAGGTTAAGAGCATAGTGTATTTCAAATACAAATACTGCATGTTTGGTGCAAAACTTCTCCATTTCTCCTTCTTACAAATAGACTTCAATTCATGGGAAAGTAGCTTATCACATTTTTTGGCCATTAGCGTAAACTAGTTTTTAGAATTTAATGGTTGACTTAACAAGCAGCAGATTATTTGACTTGCTTTTTTTAAATGGATATTAAACATTTGGAGTAATCTTCCAACAGTTTGTAAATGTGCCCCTTTGTATTCACATTCCTGAAGTTTGTGGGTTTGCACAATGAGCCTTTAAAAAGATTCCAATGGCATCTAAAAGGGTTTTTTCGGTGGCTGTTGAAATATGACTTCGACCATCTGTGTGGCCACTGTTTGAGTCCACTGCTCTTTCGAAATCCCTGGTTTCAGTCAGGGGTGAGTTGAACCTCGTCTCATTGAAGGATTCAAGGGAGTTTTTTAAAGTCTCTGCAGATACAATTCTAAATTTCAAATTGTATTTTGAATACACAGTAGATTATACAAATTAAAATGCCTCTTTGTATGACAATTTCACACAAATAAATTCAGTGCAAAACATACCAAGTGGATTTTCACATGGGCGCCCAGCAAAACAGAGCACACAATTCTGTTTCCTCTACAGCCTGCTCTTGGAAACAGACCCAGGACACACTTCTATTTGTGTATTTATTACAAGTGTGAAACATGTAGTGAATGTCAATAATTCACCTTTAGTGTAACCTTGAATAACATCAGGGTTACTGCCTACCACTGTGTATCAACACATTGCTCGAAGATCTTCTTGGCTTTTAAAGCAAGGGGAGTTTCTAAATAGTCTCTAGATATTTGCACAGTGATAAAGTTATTTAAATGGAATCCGGTTCAGGCGAAACATATATCTGAAGTCGAGTGTAGGGATATAAAATGTATCTTTTATAAAACTTGCTGAACTAACCTATTTAATTGAATTATATATTCAATATAGACCGCGCAGGGACCGCACAAGTAATTCTGGGAACTTCACAGATTGTGGTGCTTCAATATGGAATTTAGGGGATAAATATTAATGGGAGAAAAACAGAGGAAGCACAAAAACAGAAATCGGTGGCAAATTTTAAAACTATGCCAAAAAACATGTTTACGAGTGCTGCTTTCCGCTCTTAAAAAGTGCAGTTTGGGACTGCACCCACACTGACTAAAACAGAAACGTTTTCCGGGCGGCATCCACTCAGTTGAGCAGGAAGCGCACCGCTGGTTAGCAGCTTTCCAGCCAGACGCCGAAGTCAGAAAATCGGAGAGCAAGGGTATATAGACAACTTAGCTGAGCTCTGAGGCTCTGATGATAAATTGCTTTATTTGTATTATTGTCTTGTCTGCTGTGAATAATTCGGACTTTTTTTTTTACTTTGGCGCTGCTAGCGCCAGTTTATTTCATGCCAGCGATCGTGAAGAAATGGAAGTGGTTACTGTTACCAGAACTAGAAATAATAGAAGGGAATCCGGTGGACTGGATATAGAATATGAAATTTAGTAATAAGTGCTGATGCTTTAAATGGCGTTTTTTTTAAAAAAAAAAACTACCTGGTTTTTGGGACAAGCAGCAGGCCAGTCAACCATTAGTGCTCTATTTTTACGCGAAGCTTGTAAAGGCAGTGTGTTGTTTTAAATTGAAATTGAAGCCTAAACTGTCAAAGGGCAACTGCAGTGCTCTTTTTATATTTCGGGGTTAGAAAGGATCAGCATTGATAACTGCATTTCAAGCTACGATAAAAGTAAAATGGACATAGTAACTTGGAAAACCTCCAATTTACATCACAAAATAGACCACATTTCCAGGTATGTGCAGCACCATGTTCTGCGATTCAGAACGGGGCAACAAAACATCCAGTGATGTAAAGCAGCCCTATGACATTGTAAAGAAGCAGACCTGTGAACACACCTCTTTTAATCCAACAGAAATATTCTTCTTGCCTTCGAGATGGTTTTGCCGACAAATACTACTTACTTGTTAACTCCGCATGCAGATCACGTGGGAACATTTCTGCAGCGAAATGTCTGCTGCACCACCTGTGCTGCATATTCCTTCAGTCATTGCAGTGACTAGTGAGCAGGAAGGGCCGCATCATGTCACAATTCTCACAAACTCTCCTTCTCACCCGTGGCAAGACCAGGGATTTAGAACTACATGGCGACTTGCAGGACTTTAACATAGTTCGCGATTTTGTGCTTCATTCGAAATTTGTACATTTGTTCTGTACGGTCAATGAATGTGTTTTGTGACCGAGATTTAATAACCAGACTGAAAACTTGGGCCTGCGGTCCCCATTATGGGGACAGAATGGTGGAGGTGGTGAGCATGAATTTCTTTCAAGTTCAAGTTTATTGTCATCATACTCATACACAGGTATATGGTATAACGAAATGCTATTTAGCTAGCTCTCAGACGGTAAGCAGTACAAAAAAAACAACAACACAATTGAAAAGAAAGACAGAGACAACAGGCAATGTGCAAAACAACAACAGATGTGCAAAATCATACATCAACAGAATGAAATAAAGGATAGAAACTTACGGGGGGTGAGCTGCTTGACATGTAAGGTAGAGGTAGATTTCAATGTGTGTTTGAGTTTTGATAAAGAGAGAAGGCACTGTGAGGGTTCAGATTGTAGGTGAGAGAGGCTGGGAGTTTAATAGTTTGATAGTGCGGGGGTAAAAACTGTCTGAGTCTGGTAGTCCGGGCCCGAATGCTCCGGTACTGTTTTCCAGGTGGGAGAGGGCGAAACAGTCTGTAGCTGGGGTGTGTGGGGTCTTTGACGATGCTTAATAAGAGAGCTCGCTGGGCTGCTGCCTCATCTAACATCTCTCACCGAGCACACGCAGAGATAGAGATTTCCGCGGCAAACGTTCATTTTTCAGCAAAGTTTCGGGATGCGTCTCAACAGAGCAGGTGAGTCCGGCGGTTCCTCACTGGAGCTAGGACGATACCAGAATGTCACCACAGCCGAGCAGAAAGACAAGAACTGGAAGAGATGCCCAAATGCGGCTGGGCTCAGTGTTTTAGCAAGGCTCTTCCCATGCTCTGACACATTGTGTGGACGCTTCGTCAGCACGTTTAAGAATTGCCAGATCTCCCCCTAATGAAGAGTTAAATAGTTCTTGGCAGGGAGCTGCTGTGAATGAATAATTAATTAAACATCAGGGTTGCTGTTTAACTTACTAATCAACACATCAAAAGCTGGACTTTCTTGCCTTTCTAAACCAATTGAAGGTTGATACAAGAGAACTGATTTTCTTTGTTCAGAGTCAAACTTCAGAACTGTCCTATATAAAAAAACTGTAAAAATATAACTGCAAACCAGCTGTCACAGGTTATGAAATTATGGCAGGCTTTTCATTGTTGAAATGCTTGCTCAAGATTCAGTGAGAAAACGGATAGCTGATGTACAGTTCACAGGCCCCCATAGAAAGTAGCATCATGAATTATTTTAAATTTGAATTGCAAGGGAAGAATCACTGTTGTTTGAAACCAGTAATGGTGAGACTTTTGACCCTTTGGTGGGTGTAATGCCATTGTCTGGGCTGGCAATGCACAGAGGACCCTTGGTTTGGATTGCCTGGCCCAACTGAGAGCAGCCGAAATTTGAGAGACAATTTCTTAGCATTTAAATACTTTATAATAAGGGTAGAGACCTAAACAAAAATGTCTATCTTTTTTGTTCACTTTTGCTAGGCTCATCCGATAACCTTAGAGGTTCCTCGAGACCTTCCCTGTGCTCTAAAGCGCGCACCACCGCCTGGCAGAGAGGTCAGGAAAGCACAGTGCCATTCTGCCTTTGGTAAATCGCTAGTGTGGGGTTTCAAAGAGACCGCTCTTAAGAAAGCAGTGTTCTCTAAAAATATCTAGGGAGGCCACTGTAAGAGATGACTCATTGAAAATGTATACTCAGGATCTACAGCTGTTCTTCCTTGACTGCTACTGTGTGCCCACGGCGAGCGTTGTCTTAATGAGTCTCATCGGGATTTGCGGACGATGAAAAGTCCACTCGTAAGTCTGCAGCCTGCAGAAACCTCACCTGGATCATGCCCCACCCCGCCCGCTGCACAACTGCCCCACCGAGAACCTACCACCCAAACAAAATGGGGCAAACTGAACGACATTGTAAGAATTTGCATGCCTCCTTTAATCATCTTGCCTCTAAAAGACAGATCCAAGACAAAGATCTAAAGCAGAAGGAAGGAGGTGGTGAGCAGTAGGCATGTGCGCTGGTAAGATATTTCGAAGACACTGGAGGGCATTTGCCTCTAAATTATCTTGGATTCAGTCCATTTCCCGTCACAACCCTAACAGTCACTGCGACCAGTAAAGCAGGTTATTTAGGTGGAATGTGAAGTGCTGGGAAAAACGTCTGGAAAACTCTATGTCAGCATAAGAGCAGGCCCTGGAGTGTGTTATTATATTCATGGTCTGGCCAAATAAAGCATGAATAGTCGCAGTATGTTTGGCGAAGAGGGGACACCAGGAGTGGAGTGAAGTTGGTTCACCCACCCCACAGCAACATCTTCTAAATCCAAACCCACAAAGTAACTAGCCATTAAACAGTCAGGTTAAATATTTATTCTATACTTATAGAAAATGAACGGACAGCCCAAATCTTCTTAGAATTTAGAATAGAGTGTGTCCTGTTCTTAAAATGGCCAATTCTGTAATTCGACAATGTAATATATGGAGTAAATACTTTTCTTGTTCTGGGACCTTGTGCAAAATTAGTGGGCATTCGTTTAAACGTTTTCTATGACCAGGCCTCATTTTGTAGCTGGTGTACGGTATAGGGTTATGATGCTGAGGTAAACCAAACTACACAGAGCAGTTCTGTGAGAATTACTTTTCATTTGGGAGTGCCAGTAAATACCACAGAGCATCGCTCGACTGCTTGCACAGCAGGAAAAAAATGTTCCTCACCTCGTGTCTGAGGAGAAGCCTGGAATATTTAGCGTTTATTTTTTACTCCTTTGGCTTCTGTCTGCATCAGCACCATGGTGATACCCAACCACAGTCCCTGCCGGAACCTATTCTACACTTCGGCAAAGTCACGTACGCTAAGGCTGACAGACCCTAACAGTATCGCCAGACAAGGGCAAAGTCAAAGAAGGAGCAGGTCGTGATATTCCCTCCTGCTCCTGGACAGGTAGCTTCAGTCATCAGTAAGAGCAGTCCTGGAAACGACAGTAAAAAAAAAAGGTTACTTAAGCAAGGAGCTAGCTCTGCACGTGAAAATTTCATGAAGAGTCCAGGGTGAAAGGAAATGCAGGGGCGACATCAACCCTCCAGGACCGGAGCGAATATCTCTGGTGCAGGATCTTGCCTGTGGACTGGTGAGGAAGGCTTCAATGAGGCCTTTGTTTTGATAAAACATATAAAAAATAATTTAAGAAATAACACAGTTGTGTATTCTGAAACAAAGAACGTTCAGAAATATTGTGACATTTACAGTGGGCTACTGATCCAGCAGATAATTGGAGACATGTAGAGTAATAATAGTATACAGAGAACAACCACACTAACATCAACTTTTATTGGTGTACTCTTTTTTTTGGATTGCAGGGTTTTTTATTCTTGGGCGGGGGGTTAACATTCAGCAAAGATTCTTCTAACACCCCCGAGCCATTGACATTTCTTTCAGCTCAGCACAACCAAAAGTTGGCCATAAGTGTCCGATAACATCTCTTCACCGACCACTTATGCTAGCAAGGCGAGCGTGAGGCCTGCGCTGCGGTCCTAATGAGGGCCCGCGCTGCCAGGGATCCTCCTAATTACAGACATGGAGACGAGCCGCTGCGCTTAGCCATGGGAGCTGGACAGAAACCAGGAGCCAAGAAATGACGGGTTCAGATCTCGGCGTCTGTGTTTGCTCTGGACACGGCTTCTTGCAGCCTCTGTGCGCATCAGGGGCAAAACCTCCAGCAAATGCTGCATCTCTCACCTTTCAAGTGCCTCTTGGAAACAAACAGCCACTTGCGTCTCCCATTTCCCCAGTATCCCAGCATGCAACGTGGGGGCGTTAGTTGAGTATCCGCTTTTCAAGGTGCACCAGGTTGGAAATGTCTGGCACTAAGAATATTCACGCTTGGTGTAGTTCACCAGCGATGTATGGCGTGGCAAATACAGATGATATCAGTACGTTTCTCTAATCCAGTCTTTTCCCATACTTTTCTACAACCCATCATTTTATGTTCACATCTACCCTGTTATATGTTAACTTTTAAACACCAACATGGCCTCATTTATCTGTAAATGTATGATATATGCACGCTATTACTCCATTTATTTCACTCTGGGAAAGTTAACTATTAAAGAATGATATGAACTTGCACAAATTCATATTGTTTTTTAGTCCAATAATATTCTGTAAAATATTATTAATCCCAAATTATAAAGTCATCTGATGACATTTCAGGTCTTGGAAGCACAGTTGAGCCTGATCTGGGACAAAAGACCCAAGTAGATGCAGCAATGCGACGCTGGTGCACCAGTAGGTGGCGCTCTTCGGTCTAGACCAGATTTTCCAAACCCAGTGCCATCCTCCAGATGAGCTGTTCTAGTCAGGTCCCACCTGCATGTTTTTATGAGAGTGATGGTGTAAAGCCCAGTGTCGTGGCTAAATTCCTCTTCTGGTTTTCTCAATCTGGTTTCCCTTGGAGGTGTTCTACCAGTGCCTTGCTTAGCTTTAGAGATCTGCTTAAATCAGGCCACTCTGCTGCCAAATTCCTCCACCTCCTTGTCCATAACAGCTGTCATGCATCACCCAGGTGGGTACTGCACTGCAGTGGTGGATCAAGTGTGTGTCCTACTGTACATATGTACAGTGTATTGGGTTTCTCTGAGATAATAAACACCATGCAAATACAATGAATACTTTCAGATGCACTGTGAAGTAGAACAATGCCAGACACTAATATAGCACCTTGGTTCTGTGTCATTTTAAAACATCAGTCACAGCTGAGGGACTGGCACAGTAGAAGCACGGACCTTTTTTTATAAAAAAACATGCAGGCTGACCTCACCGGTCCTCACATTTCCAAAGGCAGTCGCAGAATGTGGGAACCCTACAGTGCTACCCAAGAGCCGTCTGAGACAAGACCCCCTACTGCAGTGACCACTGTTTCAGCCACACTGATGGACTGGCCAGCGTCTTCACACATGGAGTGCAGTGGTACACAGAGCTGGCAGGAGGCAGGGCTGAACCAACCTTGGACAGCACTGCATCTGATTTCCATTAAAGCATGTGCCTGGTAATGTAGTGTGTGCAATATGCCTTTTGCTGTGTGCATTGCGAGATCAGAAGTGTCCGGAGTGATGCACCGCATTTGGCTACACTTCTCCGAGAAATCTTCCTCACAGCAGTGTCTGAGGTTATAAAAAAGTCAGCAGCTTAATGAAGCTGGAAAAACTAATTGTATCTGGCATTTGAATCTTCTCTTGGATGCTATTAAAAGAAACAGCATATGGCTGGATGTGTGCTGGGAGTATCCGAGTCAGCACCGGGGTTCAATCAACATGGTACCATGTGGACAGCTCTATCTCCTCCTCCGGGGTCCACAGACCCCTTTTTAACACTGCCAGGGACAGACTGACCTCCAGGCTAATGAGCGGAGCACAGACTCCAAGTCTTCAGCTGGAGACTGATCCCATAGCTACAGCACTGCAAAAGGAACTTCGAGACTGGAGCACAGGAACCCGTATATGAAAGGATGCCCACTTAAACTATAAACTAGACATGTCTCTTTGCAGGACTCCATCTCCACGGGGATGCCCTCTCACTTATGTAGCTGGACACATTTAGCTGCCCGGCCCATTCCCCAGGTGTAAACTACTGCCGTTTAGAAGCTGCAGTATGTGCCGCTGAACAGATGACAGAGGATGACCGGGGACACTGGCCTGCATGGTCTGCAAATGCAGGAGATCCAGAAAGAAAAACTAAATTTGCCAACTTGCTTAATTATACCTCGGAGACGGATCCAACCCCACAGGTCCCAAGATCTTGGAAAACCCTGGGACTAAGGTGATTGGAAGAAATGCTCGTCTGTTCCCCATGTGATCTGCGTTTTAATTAGTGAACTATATTAAGATCACATCAAGAACCACAGTGGACTCATTATCTCGGCAGAACCTATTCTCTTCTTAAATATGCACGACCACACTTTGTAAGAGTAAAGCAAAAAGTGTATACAAATTTAACAAGTGGTATTAGTTTTAGAAAATGCTCACTTTAGAAAGATTTTAAAAACTGTAGCTTCCTTTTGAGAAAATTCTACAAGCCCCTGTTGGGGTCGGTTTGGGGTTTCTTTTCATTTGGCAGGACTGCCCGCTAATATTTAGTCGGACTCCGCCATCTGCTGGGAGCTAGCGGAAATGGTTGGAGATTTCCAACTCTTCTGTGATGTCTCTTTAGGAGAATACTTCACTCTTTGCAAAATTTGAACTAAATAACAATGATTTGACACAGTAATACATTAAAGCCATAAGAAAGGTTCCAAACAAAAAGAGAACAGTCAGCCCATCAAACACGTTTGGTAGTTAGTTGTTAACCGATACAAGAATCTCACCCAGTTGTTTCTTGAAAGAAGCCAGGGTATTGGCGTCAACAATATGGCTGGAGAGCTTGTTCCAGACTCCCACAGCCCTCTGGGTAAAGCAGTGCCTACTGTTCTTGATTTTCAATGCATTTCTACACCTGCCCGACTTCTGGCCTCTGGTTCAATTTTCACTGTTCTTTGGGAAGTAACCCAATGGGTTGATTTGGCCGATGCCTTGGTCCAGCATGACAGGCTCTTCAGACTGGTGAGCACGCTACCAGAAAAGACATCTCGGGCCCGACGGTCTCTGTTTTCTGGAGGTGCTGCTTCTGCAACGCGTAAGATTAAATGTAGCTTAGCTTTTCAGTGGCGGAAAAGTCAAAGATCTAAGATAATTGTGAAAAGGGAATATCAGCACATAACCTGCAGAGAAACATCAGTTTTACACCCCTACAGGAAGCCGGACGGAGGATTGAATCTTATGTTGTAGAGTCTGGTAGTGAAAAAGAAAATGGGACGCCAAATTAAATTCCATTTCTTTCCTTTATTGCAGTTTCACACCTCAAAATCAATTAATCGATTAACAGCATTGGTTAAATGTGTCCCTACTCGTGTTTTTTAAAAGCAACACTTTTATTTCAATCGATTTTTTTTTTGCCTGTTTCAATTGCTATTACAAAGAGAGCAGTGTTATATTTTTTACCACTGTTATTTCTTGAGGGGAAAAAACCTTCAAACTTCACCTCAGCAGAACAAACAGCAGTGCTAAATATCTGGGGCACCAGCAAGCTTGTCAAGGTCTTGTTTCAACAGACATGGTTTAAAAGCTGAGCAAAAGACCATTTGCACTAGTCCTACCCATCTCACATTTCAGGCTCTTTAGTAAAAATTAAACAAACTGTCATGTCATTACTGTGCTGTTAGGGAAAACTGGTTTGTTTTTGTTGCTGAAAATGTTTAAAGGCCATTTTAAAATCCTCCTTTTGCAGGAGTCAATATACAACCGCAGATGTACCGAAAGACAAAGAAATAGAGAATAGAAGGAAGGTTAAATCATCATTCGGTCATGTTAATCAAACTCCCTCATGGTTCTTAAAAAATAGATTTTGCCATGTTCTCTCAGATTTAAGGTGCCAAATACAATATATTTCCCATTTTGTGCATTTCCAATAAGTAAGACTCGACTTAAAATTAAATATCTGATTACATCTAAGTATCATATCGGCCCTTTTACAAAAGGGTTTAACTTCATGTTGTTTACACATTAGTAGTTTGATAGAAATAAGATATCTCTTAAATCTCTAAAAATAAGGGGAGATGGAAATTCTGTTCCTTCCATGTCTGTTTTTTATCATGAAAAACAGCAAAAAAAATTAAAAATAAATGGTACACTTCCCATTTATGAACAAAAGGAGTAAAAACGCCATATAGATAAGAAAAACTGATTATGCCTCCAATATAATGAACTATAAAATATTTCAATCTCATTCCAATCAACTTTTTATAAAATAAAAGCAATTCTTTAATGACTGTATCTCATGAGGATGCATAAGGTAGTATGTAAACCAATTCCAATTTGTTAAAAGAAAATGAGTTGCTCACGTTCGTTTTAATATGTTTTTAAACCAATATTCTTATACTTTGGAATAATAATATTCCTATCCTTTGGACAAGCTCCTTCTTCATAATAATACAGGTGTCCACAATATATTTTATATATAATTTAAAGATTAAAGGGTATTCTTCACACATTATTTCCCTCTTAGTCTTTGTAGAAATTCTGTTTTCTTTATAGAGGTGTTGCTTGTCACCTTAACCAATTATAGCAGCTATATCACCCTGCAGCTCCCAGCTCCCAGCTGGCAGCTCACTGGTGCTCAGCAGGTGTGAGCCTGGTCGGTACCTAGATGGGAGACCTCCTTGGAAAAACTAAGGTTGCTGCTGGAAGAGGTGTTAGTGGGGCCAGTAGGGGGCGCTCACCCTGCGGTCTGTGAGGGTTCCAATGCCACAGTTGAGTGACAGGGACACTCAGGTGTAAAAAAAAAAAAGGTGCCATCTGTTGGATGTGACGTAAAAGTGAGATACTGACTATGCATTAAAAACGACCAATCATGGTCTCCTAATACCCCCCCCCCCCCCCTATGAACTGGCTTCATCACCATGTTCTGCCCCCCACTGCTAGCTGCTGTGTGGTGAGTGTACTGTGAGCACAGTATGGGCTGCTTTGTGGGTGGGGCTGCACACTGGTGGTGGTGGAGGGGATCCCCAGTTCCTGTAAAGCGCTTTGAGTGGAGTGTCCAGGAGAGCGCTATACATCTGTATTATTATTATTTTAAAGTAAATGAGTATCTCTGAACACCCACAGCAGGCTCCCTCCTGTTCGAATAATCCTTCAATCCTTCAAATAACTGCTTAGATAAAAACTGTAACCACAGGGAACACGTATAGTCCCGGGCTATGCAAAGTGCAGTAAGTTCATCAGCAGGACATTGCAGGTTTTACAAAAGCGCAGCTTCTAAAATTTGTTGGGGGGTCACGACTTGCACATAAAAATCCCCACAAATCACACACACACACCACATACTACTAGCTTCCAGCAGACAGATATGAAGCTTGAGACCAATGGCCCGCACTGTGAACAGGTGACGTTCTTGGCTGTCTTGATTGCTGTCTGAGTAACAGCCCGTCGATTAGTTCACTCATAATGACACATTTGAACAAGCGACACTGATGACAGGAAAGAGACGCCTTAAGTCTCCCTGTGATCAGCTTTGTCCACTACCAGGCAAAGAAGCAGAAAACCACTGATATCCCTGCAAGGGACTGCAGTTTCTAGGAAAAAGAGCATTCAGTACCAGGCAGAGAACATGTACAGTACATTGTGCAGAACTAGAAGAAAAAAAAAATCTCACAAAATTGAAAAGACATAAAATTATACCTAGAAAGTAAAAGGTAACATTCCTTTATGGAATGTTCCTTCATGGAATACGGGCGGAGCGGTGGCTCTGTGGAACCTGCGCCTGTGGCTGGAAGGTTGACGGTTCGAATCCCGTGGCTGGCAGAGGAATCCTACTCTGTTGGGCCCCTGAGCAAGGCCCTTCACCCCAACTGCTCCAGGGGCGCCGTATAAACGGCTGACCCTGCGCACTGACCCCAAGCTTCTCCCTCCCTGTCTGTGTGTCTCATGGAGAGCAAGTTGGAGTATGTGAAAATACAAATTCCTTACACAAGAAATTGTATAGGGCCAATAAAGTGATCTTATCTTTACTCACTGGTCAACAATATACTTCACAGACATGGCTTAAAAGGAACATCCATCCACCCATCAATGTTCTAACCACTGTATCCAGAACAGTATAGCGGGGAAGCTGGAGCCTATCCCAGCAAGGCAGGGCACACCCTGGACAGGACGGCAGTCAATCACATGGCACACACAGAAGCTCTCCCCAATTAGCCAATGAGCCTACCAGAGAAAACCGGAACACCCAGAGGAAATCCATGTGAATATGGGAAGAACATACAAACTCCACACAGACAGCACCACAGGTCTGGAACCTAACCCAGGGCCCCAGCACTATACTAACCTCAGCGCCACTGTTTCATCCTCTTTAAAGGAAATTTATTTCTGAATTTCCAAGACATTGCCCACCAAGGCAGCAGTTCTTTAAAATGTTTACCTGTGCACTAGCATCTAGAAAAGTCTTTTCAACACTGAAGGGCCTATAACATGCACTATATACTGTACACACAGCCAGAAGTGTGTATATAGCCAGTGTGTATACAGTGTAAATGTGGCCAGAAGCCAAATGATCACAGAAAGTTTTCATCACTTTAGTCTCTGCCCAAGCACTGCTAATCGGACAGATCCCCAAAACAAATGCTGTATGCTAGAACCACCCCCGGTCTGAAGCATTCCAAAACAGTCGCTACCAATGTGCAAGAGACAAGACCCTCATTGCAAACAAGACACTTCCAATGAGCCTAAAGCTGTATCATGCTTTAAGAAGGCTTTTTATAGTGAACAATAAATCTGGAGTTATATAACTATGGCTTTTGAAACGTGTCTTGCAGAAAAAACCTCTCAGAGACCACAGTAAAGTACAGCTTCTCCACAATCTGTAGCAGAGTAAAGCTAAAGTATTTCCATTCTGATGCTGTAACTTACATTCTTCATCTTTAATGAAGAATACTACTTCCTACTCCCCATCCTTGCTATTCTGTAGTGTTTTCGGTTTGGACTGTCCAGGTTTAGCTTTACATTGGGCACCGATCATGCCGGCAGAAGGTGGGCATTTCTCCCATGATGCAAATCTTTTCTTTTAACTGTTAGCTCTTTATTTCTTCATCTGCAAATATTTACGATTCCTTGATCTATCACAACGATGCAAACCTGCCAGGGACTTCCACCCTTCAGCTCCCACCAGCCCTTCCTGCAGCACTGCACGAGGTGGCCGAGAGCCACTGCGAGCACAGACCGACAACTGCAGTTTCAGAGACGCAGCAAATGTCTGTGAGCCATTAAGTAAAAGCAATATACTCCAGGACAAGGCAAATGGTTTAATAAGTATATGTGGCCAAACATAAGGAACAAAACACGAAACATACGGAACAGATATGAGTTTAGTTATTTGAGAATACACTCGCTTTTTTACTGGATGCATCTGAACCCTTTATATTGCTTGCTTTAAAACAAAACACTACTACTTTAAATTCAAATGCATTCACCTTTTAGAATCTGCAACCAGATTCAAACCTCAAGCATATTTATGGTCTTTACTTATATTTCTCAAGCACTTTATACTAGTACACTTGGACTTACCCAGGACCGAACGATGTCCAAATGTTCAATATAAACCGGTTTCCTATAAATAACCCTTCCGCCTTTCTGAATTGCAATGCCTACAGGTCTGCTCTCACTTACTGCAGAAGGATGCTGCTTTTACCACCACACACAGAAATGCATCTAGTGTTGCCGTCTTCTGAAGTATGCTGATACTTCAAGCAGACTTGAAAAAAGAGTCATTTTCCACACACAGGTGCTGGTGAACACTGAGTGATTACATTAAAAGAAAAAAAAATACATTCCAGTTTGATGTTGCAAAACACATCCTTATATAGGTCTGTCCTAAAACCAACTTAACCTCTCAAAGCTTGCTATAACCTATAGCTTTTAAATACTTGTGCCCCTTATTTCAGATATACAGTACAAAATGTCATCTTCAGCTTGCATACAGCCACAACATAGTGTTTTCCATTTCAATTCGCACACTGCTGTGTGCCCTCATGAGAGCTGCCGACAATATTTATACCTGAGTAACAAATAAAATCTTAAAAAGCTGAATATAATTTCATAGTGCAATTATGCATAGGCTTTTTATTGTATTTAGCTTATATGTAGTAGCACTGAAGATTTCGGCAACAGGACTGCAAATATTTAAGAAAAGCAGTTAGAATAATCAGAAGAGATATGACACCACAATGCAAGATGTTGCACATAGTTCAGTTCAGACAGGAAGATCATCAGACAAATTCCTAGGCAATCGCCAAAGACCGAGAACAAAAACCTATAGAAACAAACCTCTTAAGCAAAGCAAAAGCATCAGGTACGTACCACTAGAATGTACTACTCCACGTATTTTACAAATACAGAAGCTCCAAAAATTGACTGTACAGCAGGTGTGCAAATACTTGCTCAAACCACTGTGTATTTTGTAACCACATTTAGACACAAAAAGTGAGTCGGATCCTTTTGGACTTCCGTAACTCCCAATACAACTGCTAAAAGTATGCATTTGCACACCTGTTACTACTGTTACTTCTAAAGGGGTCAGTAGCATTTTTTCACACAACCTTATCTTTCACTGATTAAGAGTGATATTGTCTCTTATCAGCGAGTGCCTTTTCTCAACAACTGTTCTGTTAGCACTTGTACTATTTCTCTTACACATGCAAAGAAAACCAGATCAGATAACACAGAAATGACCTGCAAGTCAAGAAGATCAAACAGGGCATTTCAGTCTCATGTCAGCTGATTGTCTGAGATGCGCTGTATCTTCTGTGTATTTAATTCAGGCCTTCGTTTCCCCCACCCTACTCAAAACGCTGCTCATTTTCCCTTCAATTATTAGCTGGCCACAATCCCCATACTTCCCTTTCTTGTCAATTCTGTACATGGAATTCTATTCATTCTTTCATAAATGTAATTAACCAATAGCTTTTTTTTTCTGTCACTACCCGTGCACTTGTGTAAAACAATTGCATTACGATATGGAATTGGGAAGTGAGAGTCATTGGCTGACTGTTGAATTTCCTGCTTCCTGTATGCGGTGCCAGTGGCCAGACTGCAAAGATGGCTGCCCCTGCACAAGAGCGCAGAGGGTCAGCAGACACTCGTTCAGCAGCGGTGTCAGGCACGCTCCCTGGCAAACGGGCAGGAAACCTTCTCCAGCGATAGGAAGAAGGCAGCGATTTTATGTCACATGCATGGACCATTTGTTTCTCTGTACCACCCCAGAAGTAACGGGGTATCTGTGCAACAGAAGCCCCCATCACCACCAGCAGCAGAAAAGCCGTTGTATTCTGGGATCAGAAAGGTGTTCTCATCACCTGTCACAAGAGCAACAGAGTCAGCCAGTAACACACACAGGGCACAGTAAGGCACTCGCCCACTGGGCCATTGGGGTCATTCTGCAACATGACAACGCACCCCCATCCATGGTGAGGCCAAGAGCGCAGCTTAGTTCAGAACCGCACAGCAGCGACTCGGGAGCATCCAGGAACTGGCGACAGCGGAAGGGTGTGTGGACAGGCGAGGGGACTGTGCTGAAAGACAGAACAGATCTCCCCTCCCGCGAATTCCACTTGATGAATAATTTCACTCTGTATACTGACCTACCTTTGTAGATACACCCCCATGCAAAGGCACATACAGAAATTACATTACAGTATATGCTGAAACAAATGCTCTGTGCACAGCAACAACTGAGTTAAAAGCACTGCTAATATGTGCCTGACCAGCTAACATGTGGCCTCTTTAAGGATTCTTCACAAAAGATCTTCATGAACTGTTTTGTCCTGGTTTAGGACATGCCATACATCCACAACTATCTCCTCAGTGATATGGGTCTTCATCTAAAAAATAAACACTTTTCAACTGTAATAATGTATTAAGCATGAACCCCAAAGAAACAGCTCAGATTTCATTGAATCATAATACAGACTACTGCTGTTAAATACACAAGGAAGGAGTTTGTACTCTCCGAGTACAGTATAGAGTGATCATACACAGGCAACAAGCACTATCATTTTTTTTTGAATTTTTTAAACATTCAGTGCTAACAAGAAGAAACAAAAACATTGCAAATACTGCATCCTATTATCAGTTTTGATCCCATTACATTTGTTTAATTTGAAATGAATTAATTTTTAAATATTAGCAAGTCTTAATCTTGGAGTACAAGGCAGTGCTATTCAGAAGACCTCCCACATCACAAGAAAACATTCAATATCATAATTTAATTGATTACAAAGCAAATACCTGCTTAATATTAAAAATAAAAATACATTTTGGGAAATAAATCACTACTTCCATGCCTCTGGAATGGTAGCAATGAAAACTTATGTGTAAAATTTATGTCTGCACCGAGATGCAATTTTTATGCATTTCGAAGTGTTTTATAATGACATTTCCTCATTAAAATAAAAGGTAAATTGTATTAACTTAAATAAAACTTTCAATTTCATTAATATCTTTTTTCCTCTTTTTTTGTTCAGGTATGCGATGAGTACACAGTTCGGCATCAACCATCGCTGCATTTGTTTTTTCAGAAAAGAAAAAAATATATTACCAACCGTCAACAATCAATTTCAGACTGACCAGAACAGAATAAAATAGCTTTGTTTTACTAGTTTTTTCGTTTCTGAAAAACCGGGGGCTCTTTTTCCAAAAACTCAAGGAAGGCCAGCTCTCCCCTGTTGAAGAATGAAGTCCCCAGCTCTCCTGAAAACACGAAGAACGTCGGTGGTCATAAAAATGTCGAGTGCGGTTGCTTTGCCAGCTGGTCTCCGGCGCTGCGGTGGGCCGTGGGGGCCTGTGGGTCGGGTCAGTTTTGAACTTCAGCTGCCTGCTCCTTCTCGGCCTTCTCCTTGGCCTTCTCCTTCTCCACCAGCCTCTCCTCCTTCTGCAGCATCACCATGATCTCTGCCACCTGGTCGGTCGAGATATCGATGTCCTCCTTGTCAATCAGCTCCACCACCTGCGGCAGACACAGGTCAACACAGGCTCGGGTAATAGGAAATCTGACAGAGGCAAGCTTCGTCCTTCTGGTTAAAGAGTCTAAAGTCTGAGGAAGGCCTGACCCTCACTGGGTTTCCACACAAGCAAGGAGAAGAAAATCATACACAATTCTGGCAAAGCAGACAAAACGTAAACGTAACGTCAAAAATGTTTGAAATAAGAGATCCTGTCTTGATTTGAAGAGCAAAGGTCTCGCCTGTAATTAAAGGATATTCAAGACCGGTGACACTTTTCAAAGCAAGAAGTAGGTGCTTGGTAACAGGAACAAAGCATTCAAAAATCAATCTCTAGAATTTTTTTTAGATACCAAAAAAACAGATCAAACGCACTACTGATCAATGCACACATTGAGCCAAAAGGCTCCCTTTCTCTTTTGTTACCGTCCTAGAGACTGAGAGGCACAAATACAGCAATGCTGCCTGAAGTATGTCCATCCAGCTGCAATGTGGAGAGAACAGTATAACATATAAAAGCACCAGATCTATTAAAGAGATGAGAGAAATCCGGCTCATTTGGGTTGTCTTCGGGTTGGGTAGCCGTAAACCCAGTTTAAAGAAGTACTAATATTATCAAAATAGCACATGCTAGTATCAGAATAAATTCCCTTTTCAGGAGGGGAGCATTTCAGCGCTCTGTTCGGACGTTGTGAAGGAGCTTACGTTCCCCTCAGGGAAGACAGAGCACCACACCAGCGCTCCTCAGTCTGGGGGAGCCAGAGGGGAGCCCCTTCTTCGGGCAAGGCAGCAGGGGGACGGTGTTACCTTGAGGACGTCGTCGATGTCGATCTTGCCGTCTTTGTTCTCGTCCAGCGCGACGGCGATGCTCTGCAGCTTGTGCTCGGGGATATTCTGGATCTGCCGCATCACGCCGATGAGCTCGTGGATACTGATGAGGTTCTCCCTACAGGCGAAGTAAATGCTGCATACAGGAAACGGTTACTAGGCCTGACAGGAAGCAAGATGGTGGTGGACTGGCTCACAGCGAGGAGCGTGCAAAAGGCTACACGCCAGGGCTCCGTTTCATCCTGCATCCAAATCGCAAATAATGTAGACTGCTCTGTATATTTCAGCCTGGCAAGAACCTCCAGCTGATGAAGGGTTAAGTGTTAAACGAATTGGGAAAAAAACCCAGAAATTATAAAGGGGAAGCAAAAAAACAACTCAACTATCTCCACAAACAAAATTATGAAACTGATAGTACACAAAGACCAAAGTCAAAATCAAAACCACGATCAGCATCAGCTGGCTTGAGATCTTAATTGTCGCAGAAATCATTTTATTAAAAAACATCACTGACTCAGCCTTGCACTTAACAGTGAATTTGCATGTCATTCTTCAAATGACAACTACGGATTCCAATTTCATGATAATTAATTGCATTTATATTGCACTTCCTATCACAAAGGATCCCAAAGCCCCTTACACAGAGGAGGGGACCCCCTTCAGCACTGCCAGGGTAACAGCGGGTCAGGTAGACGAGTGAGCTCATTCATTTGCAAATTGAGAGGAGAACAGCCGCAACACCAGGGTTAACACATCTACTCCTAGAAACAATGCCACAAGATCTGCAATGACCAAGCAGGCAGATCTGGGTTGAACATGACATCACATGAATTACAGCATAGTGTCCCTAGTGACTGTTCGGCTGTACTGGGGTATTGCATTTTTGTCCATTTTGATTTAGCGGGAAGAGAGGCACCTATTGGTCCATCTATATGACTTGCAGCACAGGGTTGCTAGTACGTGAGATTTGATGAGATCAGACTAGAAGGTGGCAATCCTGCCCTTTAAATATACAGTACTGCAAGTGAAGAGTGTAGGTGAGGTGTCTTCAGGTGTAGCAATAATATTTGTACTGATATTTGAATTTAATGTTTAAAGGAGAATGATGAAGAATGGTACACTGTTTTCTTTTTTTTGTCAAAATAAAAAAGGCACCAAACCAAGAGACTGGCAATGCAGGAATTGAAAGACAAATTAAAAAAAACAACATACTCTTTGCACTAATTAGATTTGTATTCTTGCTGTTAAGTGCTTCAGTGCATCTCTGAAAACCTAGAAATGCTGTACAATTCTAAGCAAGTTTCAAATGCTGAAAGATTGGGAACCCCTATTATTTATAACCTCTAGTTATAAATCAGTTGCTTCCACCACCATTTTACTGTAGACAGCAGAAACACCAATACTGAAGGATATTTCACAGCAAGCACCATGGCGACGTAGGCAGAGCTGGGCTGGGAGAACTCTGGCTTTGGCCAGAATGAGGCTCTTACCCAATAGGAGGAGTGGTCTCGCTATCCATCTGCCCATCCAGCACTTTCACGTCGGTCTCCAGCTCCGAGATGATTTTGTCGATACGCCCGATCATGCGGTTCACTCTCTTGGAGAGGCGCTTGCTGGCCTTGGACTCCTGTACAACCGTCTCCTGGCCAGTCTTGGACAGCTCCTTCTTAATCTCCTCCAGGTCCTACATGACAGTGGGCAAAGCAAAGGGGTATGAGAAAGTCTCACTGTGTTTACTCAATCTCTGCCCAAGCACGGAAGACAGTGGTTTGGAAATTAACCTTTGCCTAATAAATGTAGAACAATCAATATTTTGTCTTATAACCAAACGATTAGAAATAGACAAGTGTGTGTTTTTCATGTCTTGGCTTGCAGCTATGAACCCTGTGACTGCACACGGGGGAGATACCTTTTTAATATGATATGGTCATCTAAATCTCACATTTTGCAGTGGGCTAATTTTCACCACGTTTTAATGCATCTGTCAGTACACACTAGTCAGTATGCATGACTTCATGTCCATCAAATATATGACAGGTTTCACAGAACCGGAGAAATTCCAGTTCTGATATGTTGTCACAAACTGGAAAGCCCAGCACTGAGGATATCCACTATTTAAATTCAATAAACTTTGAACTGTATCATGCCTACAAATGTCTCATTTAAACAACACATTTCTGAATAAAGCTGTATTATTAATTTTCTGCATAACACCTCTTAAGGATCATTCAGCCCAGCTATAGCACCACTATAAGCACTCTAACACTTAGAAAGACCTGACTTTTCCTCAGTCCAGTCTTGCCCAGACCCGGCCTTGCACACTCTCACACATCTGACAATCCTGGCCATCCAGGGTGGGGAACTCTGAACTAGTCTGAGATCGAAGACGGTTTGGGTTTTTTACACTGGCGCTGGTGTGCCATTACCTCATTGTACTCCTGGATATCATCCTTCAGCTCCTCCAGCTCCCCCTTCTCTTTGGTAAGCAGCTTCTTCTGTTCTTTCAGCTTGGTGCAAGCGTCGCTCAGCATGTCAATCTCCTCTTTGGTGATTTCCTCTCCCTAACCACAGAAAAAGCACAAACTGAGCAGTCAGGCACAATCCTCCATAATTACATACAGTACACACTGCTGCAGGCGATACCTATGAAATTGTGTGCTCGTTCACACTATACACATTTATATCGACGTGTTTCAAACATATGGGGACACTCTCATGCTTATTTTACACGTATTAGGAATATTTGCAATATTTAAGACGGTACACTTCAGCAAATATAATTGTGCACCTACAGCTCAGTTTTACGTTTGAGACGCACACAAATGTTCTGTTTAATGGAGAAAACCTGGGCAGGACCATGTCAAATCACCACAGGGGATACAGGCACCCAACAATGGATATTTCTACAAGCCACATAAATACCACATAAATACAGCAGAAGAGTCTTTCATTTTTAAAAAACAAACATTGAAAAGCTGCTTCTGTTGCTTGAATGTGCTGCTCTGACACAAAACTGGAAAGGCAAAAACAAACCACTTGTGGTGGAATTAAAAAAAAGATGGGAGATTGGGGGAGCTGGGGAAAATAAACCCATCTTCATTAGCTTTCTATTCTAGATTCACCCAATCAATAGAGACAATGGTTCTTAAAAACACTTTTTCTCCAAAAAATAAATTTGTAGAGAAAATTTCTAACCCAGACCATCTGAACAAGTGTGAAATTCATTAAATGGCTGGGTGATCAGGGGTTCCTGTCGGACTCAGAAGGCCACAGCAGAGGACAAGAGGCACTTTGTCTTAGGTATCGTATCGTATCTTTCCAGGCTTAAGTTAATTGAGGGATTAACTTCAATTAACTTAAGAAAATCTTCCACGGAGCATTTATTGAAATTCAGCTTGCTCCATCAGGAGCCACATTTAATGCTGCTGAAGTACTTCTATAAGAGCTGTTAATGTGCTTCACACAGACTTCTACAGCATTGGAGCCAGGAGTGAATTAGGCTTTATCATGCTAGCTTTTACTGCACATTAATGTCCTGCAATAGGAAGAACAGCCTCTTCACCAAACTGTCAACAAACAGTACATGTTTAAAGAAGAAACCAAAGTTTAGAAATGGCACATCTGCAGACCCAAGCAGTGAATGCCACAGTTCTTCGCTCAAGGAAATGAGGACTGAGAAATGGTTTGTCTAAAGCCCTGAATGTTTATCTTCGGTGCCAATGTATTTGCACATTCTGATAAACAGTAACAAATCTGAGTGACCAGCATTAAAAATGTTTCTTTTTTAAACAGATCCTTAAATTTAAAAACACAACATCCTGCCTCAAATATTTTCCTTAGGACAGCAGTCAAAATGAGCTCTATAACAGGCAGGGCATTAACTGAAAGTAGCAGACGTTTGCTTGCATCTATTTTTAACTGGGCAAAATGAAAAAGGAGGAACAAAATTGAATTTAGATCCATGAAAACAGCAGGCTGGTATATTTTTTTATTGTAACTATACTTATAAGCAAAAATAATGCAGGACGTAGCTGTCTGTATGTTTCGAGTAATAACAGCAATTGGATAAAAGGTCATACAAAGAGATGTTATCTTTTAGTGTCAGTTTTTTAAGGAGCACATTAAATTTAAAAGCACTTTTAAAAATAAGATATTACTGTTAACAGTTTTGCTTTGGCACATCGTCTATAAACTCCAGATAACTTTTGTGAGCAAGCCCACAAAATGAAGCACAGAGGAGAGGTGGGGTGAGAACTCTGTGTGCTGCTCACAGTTACTTTATCAGTTCTGGACATGAGCAACTGTGTTGACTTTACAGTGTGCATGAGGGCGGTAGACACTAGGGCACTGTTTACTCACTTCTCCCTTACACTTATCTCAGCATAAACAGTTGCCTTCAGCAAATACAAGAGACGTTTTACAAGCTGGGAGTGACACATACTGTTGCTCGAAGGACCTCAAACACTAAATCCAGCATGCCTGCAAACATAGAAAAGGCAAGTCCGATTCATGATGCCTCAGGATAATGGTTCTGGGGGGACCAGGCTGGAGAGAGGCTGGACAGCTGCCTGTCAGCCAAAACGCCTCTGGCAACATCCACATGGATTTCGAACCAAAAAGGTCAACGGTTCTCACACACACGAGGGGTCCCCACGCCCCGGCACAACACACACCAGAAGACCGGGAGGGGTGGAAGGGAATGCAAGCCTCTAACCTGGATGCGAAGAAACTTCTGCCATTGCTCAAACTGTGCAGCATGGGAAAACACACAGAAAACACACGCCTGGAATGACTGTCTTCGACAAACCGACGAGTGTGTCGCAGAAATAGAAATCCCAAGCCATCACTTTACTGTGATGAAAACGGGCCATGACGTAAACCAAAGGCAAACATTTCAATTGGGATAACTGGAATTAGCGCTGGCATCTGAGAGCTTTTTTAAAGGTTAAATAACACCCACTTTAACTCCAGAAATTCACCTTTAACATTCTTAGAAGACTGTAAAGGCTGGGAACTTTCCATTTTGCAACTGATTACCATAACTACCTTTCTTGGTTACTCGGGAAATCAAGGGTGTCCTTTAAAATAAAATAAAAACAGGTGTGGCACCAACCAAGAGGGTTCAAAATGAAGCGGTTGGGAAAGGTAGCTGTGACGAGTATTAAATGACTCCATTCCTGTGGCTCCCTGTGCAAAGAAACTCACGTCCGGAAGGTTAACAGAAAGAAAGAAAAACAGCCCCTGGAGTTATTCTGTCAGCACTGCTCCCAGATGAATTTAGGGAAAGCAAAGACGATGCATTAGTGTCACAGCAGATACACTGACAACTTTCTTTTGGCTGAAATAACAGAAAGTAACAGATTCAGACTGCAGTTTGCACCATACATCAAGATAGAAGACATGGCATCAGTGCTATTCTTTCAGCAGTCGTCTGCATTGTGATGACTCCAGGTGGCCATTCCAGGAGACCTGGCAGATGTATAACCTAGAAGTAATGCCAGCTAGCTACACTGACAGGAGGCAAGAGGACACCCTTGGCACTCAGTCCTTCAGGAAAACGTAGAGCACAATCTGAGACAAAGTCAACTCTTTGTTAAAGCTGTTCAGGCCCTTCTAAAGAAAAACTATGTTTGATACACAAACTAAAAAAAAACATGATTCTACCATAGCTTAGTGTGCTTGTGATGCAACAGCGAGAACACACTTTCATAGCATGTTTGGCGTGCAGGAGGGGAAGTTTAGAACTGATCTCGTTACAGAGAGATTGGCCATGTAAGGAAGTCTGCAGAATGAAGAGGAAGAGGATGATGCTTCTGGCGCAGGACGACGCTTTCCTGGTTCAGCTCCTACCTTAATCCCCTCCAGGACGGGGGCCGTGTCCTTCAGGGTTTCCGAGTGAATGGCCAGGTCGATGCTGGCGAGCTCCTGCTCCATCTCCACGCCTGTCTGCCCTTTTTTCACATCGACGGCGGCCGCCTCCATCTCCACCGCCGAGGCCGCGTCCTTCTGAGGAGGGGACAGGGCAGCCTCCCGTCAGCACACAGCTCTACACCCCATCCCTCACACGAGGAGGCGCCCCGGTATTTGACCAAGTGATGCTAGATCACAGGCCTACACATGAACGGAAAATGAAACCCCCTTTTTCCTCCTCATGCATTTTTAATTGACTAGATTTAGCCTCTAAAAGGTAAACCATTATAGCAAAAGCATGTTTGAAAAAGGTCTGAGCTTTCCAGGACTCGATTTATGTGAGATGCGCGGGGACAGTGATGTCATACAAGACCCCGCTCCTGCCCCCCCGCCAAGCCCCCCTACGCCCACACCCACCTGCAGCTCTTCCTTGGCCTTCTCTACGGCCTCGGCCAGCCGCTCCAGCTCGCGCTCCTGGTTCTCCTTCCTGATGGCGGCCTCTTCTTCCAGCGTGTTCTCCAGCTTGGTCTTGTTGTCCACCTCGTAGCACTCCACCTCTGCCACCTTCACCTGAGCCTCCTTGGCCTGAGAGAGCCGGCAAGAGACCTCCGGTCACCCCCCCTCTACACCAGCAGCACTGCTCGACCACTACAATTCACTCGAAAGCTCTCAGAGCTGCATATGCTGTACACGCTGGAGGTGTACAACTGGAAGCACAGCCTATAACTGCAGTCTGACATCCGGTGAGCTGTTTCTCACTGCACATGATTCATGTCAAACAGGTCTTGTCAAAGGTCGCAGAATAATCACACTCAATAAAACGAGTCTAATACCATGACAAACGCCTGCAAGGCCAAATCGGGGAGCCACTGTCTTCACGGGATTTACGGTTACATTCAGGACCGCCGTGTTATTGCAAAAGAAAACATTAATGAGATGAACATCAAACACAAACAGGGTAGAAGGCACTTCTTTACACCAAGGGCTGTGTGAGAGGGGAATGGGCTACCTAGTCATGTTGTTGAAGTTGATACCCTGGCCTCCGTCAAGAAACAACCGGATGAGAAGCTCTGATCAATTCGCAACTATCACTATCACCATCTACCGCTGGCGCATACCTGATAACACCCGTCACTGTCAAACTCAGACAAAGCTCTGCCTTCCGCATGGCTCTGCGCTCAGGACACATACCACAATCTCAGGCAGGGCCTGCAGGGTGGTCTTGAGCTGATCCGCAGGCGACAGCGTGTCCGGCAGGTACATGGCCCTGGTCAGCAGGAGCAGGGAGGTAGGGATCTGCTGGTTCAGGTGCAGCTCCAGCCACTGCCAAGAGCAGAGATTCCCATCAGCATCCTCCGCGGAAAACTCAGGTCCGCCCCCCTGGCTTCACACTCCCACTTACCTGCAGGACAGGTGCTTTTCATTTTCCAGCCATTCCCTTTCAAACACAATTCCCCAGCCTGGACTTGAGGAGGGGTACGTGACATAATGTAGGATGAAAAAATCACTCTTATAAACGCATGAGGACCCGTCCGGGCAGGCTAACACCGCGGCCCCCTCTGGAGCCTGCAGGAGTGTTGCAGTGTGGGAGAGCCGCGCTGCTCCGACAGGGAGAAGTCCCACCTGCTTGAGCTGCTCCCGGAGCCGCTCCTCCGTCACGCCCAGCGCCCTCATCCCCCGGGAGCGACAGGCCGCCTGCAGCTCGGTCACGCTCAGGCTGTCGACTCCTTCCTCTGCGATCAGCTGCAAAGACAAGCACAGGGCGCCTTCAGCCTGGGCCGCAGGCAACTGATCTCCGAGATCTACAGCCCATCGGGCACAGAGGGCGCCAGCGTGCCCCTGGGCCCCTGCGAGAGCCCCGCGGGGCCGCAGTACTGGCCTTGTCGTCGGCGCGGATGGCCCGGAGCTTCATGATGATCTGGAACCGCAGGAAGTTGTTGGTGCCGATGGACTGCAGCTCCAGCAGCTTGCACAGCGCCACCAGCTGGGGCCGCGTCAGATTGTCCAGGGTCAGCTCGTCCTCAAACAGCTTGGAGAAGCGAATGATCTCCTCGTTGCTGGGCCTCTCCCCAGAGTTTCTGATCTGGGGCAAAAAAAAAAAACAGAAACAGAACCTTCGCTCAGATCTTCTCACACTCCAAAATATCAAAACATTGCGGGGGGGTGGTGGTGGTAAGGACTTGTTTCACACATGCGGTGTGCATTTCGGACCGAGAACAGGAGGCATCTCTTTACCCAAGAGGACGGAACAGGCTACCCAGCCACGTTACCCTGGCATTCTTCACAAAACAGCCAGATGACATCCTTGGATAAATCAGCCAAATGGCCTCTTCTTGTTTGTAACCTTAATCCTGTTCTTATATGCATGGGGCACTCAACTCATTTCCTCATTGAACCCTGAAACCTCTGAGTATCAGTCTATTGCTAAATTTAGCTTCATATAATTATGCCGCATGACATTTGCTGTTCACAGCTATAAATGAGCTACATTTACAGAGAGGTTTGCTGCCCAGTTTGTCTTTTAAATAAAATAGAAATGTTATTTTCTTAAGCCTTAAAAATCTTATATGGTTCCCCTGTTTTTATATCCTTGTGTATGTCTGTCTAGACAGTATGAAGTATTACCTATTAAAAGGGGGTCTGGTGGAAGTCGGATGTGAGGTAGCTGAATTCAGACCACCAACTGCTCACCCTGAAAACAACCTCAGCTTTCGTGACAGCAGACTAAAATTCCTGTAAAGTTGCAATTCTCAGCGAGACCACAAGAGAGCACCTGCGGTCTCTTCTAGAGCGAATCTTCATAATGGCAAACGTGCGTTTAGATAGAAAAAAAAACATCTTTTGGTATTATAACTCTCTGACTTTGACTTGAATTCCAAGCAGGGGCAGGTAAGAAAGGGAGATTTACAAAAGAACTGTCAGCTTTGCAGTTTACTGAGCAGTAAGGCTGAAACTAACACAGGGTTCCATTTTGCACTGAGAGGTACATAATGAGTAAAATTTCTCTGGAGTTGGAGTTTTCATCATTTATTAATACTCATAAATGAAATGAGTGAAGATTACTGTGCATTTACTGTAGTAGATGAGTACTGAACTTTTACCATTAGTACTTTTAGACACACTGGTTACCATTTCTAACCTTTTATGCTGAAACAGAATAGAAACGTTCTGAAAAGGGGGCTGCGGTTGCTGTACCTTCTGGAAGAAGGTGGAGAACTCCGCGGTGACGTTCCCTTTGGCGGCCTTGTTCCGCAAAGCGATCTCCTCGATGGTGTCCTGAAGAAACTTGGCCATCTCCAGCTTCAGTCTCAGCTCCTTCTTTAATCTTTCCTCCTGAGACAGGGCAGCAGGTAAAAATCGTTACACAGATCCTCAGTCACTTAGCTGAAGAACTTCCCTGCCAGGCACACTGTGACTGAAACGTTTTCTTGAACGTCTGAAAATAAAATGATACTGCACAATTCTTTTTCACATACCATGTTACTCACGCACTCTCATTTACTGGTGCTACCTTTTCAACGACTGAAGAACATTTGCCCTTGTAACAACACCCCCCCACACACACTGTCTTGATTTAAAATCAAATTGCAAAGTCAAGCATGTGGCTGGAAAACCACGTACTTCTGTATTAGAGACACTCTTCCGAAAAATGTCTGCCGTCTGCTTGACATCCTCTTAAAGCTATTCCTTCGGTCCAGATAATTTCAGTATATAGCCACTGATGTGATCTTGAGAGTCCTTAGGTTTGTGAAAGTCGCATTGCAATTTCTTGGCGTCGACACGATTTTTTTTCCATCTTTGATGAAAGATGTACACTGCTCACGTTATCTTTCAAGAAACTCATTTATTTTCGAACATCTTCCGCAACTTTAGCTTTGAAACGTACATATATGGTGTCTTCTAAAAGTATTGGGACAACAAAGTCGCATAAGAAAGGCTGGCATCATTAAACTCTGGTATAATTCAACCTTTTGTGTGGGATCTGCATGTTCTCCCCTTAAAGGCACGTACGTCCAGGTTCAGAGACGGTTTCTTCCCACAAGCTGTCAGATTACAGTGGAGCTGTCTGTGTGCCTATGTGTCTCATGGAGAGCAAGCTGGGGTATGCGAAAAGACAAATTCCTAATGCAAGAAATTGTATATGGCCAATAAAGTGATCTGATCTTATCTTACTGACCTCTACCACTGACTCACACTGATGTGTTTTTTTCCTAAGACGTATTTTATTTAACTTGATGTTGTTGCTGCTGCTGTTCTGTGTTTATGTTTGTGGTGTTTCCTTAATGTCTTTGTATTCTTTGTTTTGGAGCATACATGCAAATACGCATTTCATTGCACTTGCGCACATGACAATGAACTGGCCTGGCCGTCTGGCTTTTCACACACTGGACAAACACATGGTATTTAGGCTGACTGGCTCATCACTGGGCTCGGACGGCGCCTTGCTCCCCTACCTTCTTGGACTGCGTCTCAAACGTTGAAGGCAGCATGTTGGGGAAGAGCTTGAGAGCCACGGGCAGCAGAAACTCCATGAAGGGGACGATGATGAAGACCAGGAAAGGAACAAGCCGGAAGACATCGGCGCAGGTCCTGAGGAACTGAGGGGGAGACACAGGAGTGTCAGGGAGGTGCTCAGTAAGAGAACATCCTCACTGCGCCTCACACCGGCTGCAGCTCAGGCCTGAAGGAAACCAGCAAAAGTACTTTGGCTCACAATCAACCCTGTGGATTTGAATCACTGAAGCTCAACTAGGTTTTGCATTTCGAAACCTGAACTGCCTGGACCAATAAATCACTTAAAGCATTTGTTCTCAAACTGTGGTACGCCAGGTGACCCTGGAAATTTGTTGTGTGCACCGATAAGTCGGGAATTAAAACTTGAATGATTAAAAATTATGTTCATTTTTTCATCTGTAATTTACTTAATCGGTTTCAGAAAGCTTGAGCCGAGTTTTCATATTTTCTATTTTAATCAAGTTAGTTTGTGTGTCAAATACGCAGCCTATGTACTTTGCTACGTGGATACAGCGCGCGCTAATACTTGAGTGCTCATACTCCATTCGGGCTTTCAGAGACACAGCCTAGCGCCACATTCGCCAACAGAACAAGTGATTGAAAATGAATGCCTCGCAAAAATCAAGTATTATGCCAGGGCTGAAAGGAGTAGTCGTCAAGCTCCGATAGATCACGCACACCCAATGAGAGCAAGGTGGACTATACATCAGCCACCGACACCAGCTCTGCTGAACAGACAGCACCGCTAGTGTTAGCAAGCGACAGAAAATCGCTACAAGGCAGTACGATCCAAATTATTAACTTACACCGGGACGGAGGAAGAGCCGAGAGCAGTGTGTTGTGTGCCGTGAGATTCACAGCAATGAGAGCATGAAGCCAGCACATCTGAGGGGCACTTTACCACACTCTTGAAGGATAAGTGTGCCGATTTATTTAAAAGGAAACAAAGTTCTGAAGCAGCGCAAGTCCACCACAAGGACCAGTGTCACTCCAGTGCTATGTTTATGATATGTGTGTGTGGGTTTGTGTGCGCGTTCACTCATGTTTGGTCATTGACATTTTCTGTGCTTCCTGTGAGAAGACGACTTGCAGGTGGTACTTGGATGCTTTGGTTCGATCAGGGGTGGTACTTGGTCCAAGTGGTTCGAGAACCACTGACTTAAAGCAAAGGAGCTCTTGAGCTCCTGCGTGTTTTCTACGGGTTGAATAAAAATAGTTCTTCACAAAGCCCTAAAGGCACATAATAAATATTCAAAACGCTCATTAAAAGTTGTCGTGAGTGAGAGCAGTGCTGTCAAAGTGCTGTATTGCACTCAGCAACCCCAACGCTGAAGGAAAATGATTAGGATCAAGCAGTACTGAACTTCTCCGCTTCTGGAAGGAAAGCTTGACTTTCACCATGAAGCAAATATTTTAACATTTTCATTTTCAAGCAGCAGTGGTTCAGTGTATTCAGCAACTGAAACTGACCGTGCAGAAGAGAAAACAGTATATATTAAATCTACAACTCCACTGAACTTTCCATTTTAAAAGCAGCTCATTATTTTCCCCGCCAGGGGGCAGCAGATGCTACCAGACAAGACCATCGACATCTCAGAGGCAATAGAGTAACAGAACAAGTAATAGGTTTATTCCATGACACCCGAAGAAGGCTCCACAGCCGAAACGTTGCGTTTTCTTTCTTCTCTTTTCAGAAGAGAACTACTGCAATATAGTAATATACATGGGCTTGAGGCCATGTTTGTGTTCCCAACAGCTCTTTTACAGAGCTACAAGCCGCTACATTCAGCTTTTTTTATTCCTGATGTTTCATCAGGGGCACATATTCAAGATGGACACTTTAAAAATCTAGTTTGTCAGTTTTAAAATACATAAAAATCAGGCTTCTGCCTCTGTTCCCATGTGTGAGCATATGCACTTTATCTCTGCAGAGCTTTCTCAAATGCTGCCTGTAACAGAGCAAGCGCACAACTGGGTCAGCCCAGCCCAGCAAGCGGACTCTCACTGTGGTGAAAGCGCGCTACAGAGCTCAGATAATAATAGGCGCAGGAAGGGGAACCTGGGAGGACTGCAGGGCAGAGCCAGGATTAGTGGTTACAACTCAAGCAGTCAGTTCAGTGAGCTCGAGGCCAGCTCAGGACTTCTGAAGGACAACACGCCATCGTGGACCAGACAGAGATAAAAATTTCACACCAAGGCACACATTTTTAAATAACGAGCCTTTTAAAGCATTGATATATTAGCTTCAAACAAAAAAACAAGACAAGTATGAAAAACTAATTGGTTCTGCTTTCCGTGAAAACCGCCATTCGCACTGTAATTTTTTCCCTCCGCAGGCCTGAATGAATGAAAGCTACCCCTGTAGTTTTTATTTTTAAGCATGTTGTCCCTCTATTACATCCACGAATACAAAAAAAAAGAAGCTACAGGAATAAAACAAGAAGTGTAAATGCTTCTTGCTTCCATGTTAAAAGGAAATGAAACAGGGCAACTGGATAAGATTGAAATGAACACCAAGCAGGGAAAAACAAAAAACTTTTACCTATAAAGCAAAATCGAATGGAGTGGTTTACATCCGCAAAAAAAATATACTCCAGGACATAAGTGTTTTTGAAGAGCAGCAGCACTTTGTGAATTCCCCCAGAGTTCCTCCTCCGTGGCCAGGCGCAGGGATGGTCACGCCAGGAGAAAGGAAGGGTGAGGGGAGATTAAAGGAGATAACCGCGGGGATCCCTGCACAAATCCCACAGCCGCAGGTGGTCCCTGACGCATCCTGAAAGGACTTAGTTCGCCAGGGTGGGGGGCTGAGAACTCCGGGCCCTGTGACTTTCATTCACTTGCATATTAGCACTGGAAACACCAGCTAAGGTGAAGGATTTTAACTACAGAACCTGAAAAGAGCTTTATCTCCAAGGCATTGAAATGTATATGTTCCCTCGCACTCCTGCTAAAAGGAAAAAATGCGCCGTTTGCGTCTAAATTTGAACCAGAGTAAGTACAGGCCTAAATCCCATATAGGCCTTCAGCCTGCCTGCTGGAGAGGTCGTGCCCCTTTGAAGCGACTGAAGTATGCCTAAAGAGATTGAAATGCTGCTAATTATAATGACACTAACCATTAAACATTATTGTTTATGCTACCCGTATCGTTCTGTTGTGAAGTTTACACATATATTCAGTCTGCTTAAGTAGAAGAAAATGCTCCAATATTTATTAGGTAGTGCTTCACCTCGCAGCAGGACAGTGTCCCAAAACAGAAGGGCAGGCAACCAGGGAGCTCACCAGGATACCAGGGTTAAACATGTTGGACTGGCCACGTCAGCCACCCCTGGGACAGGCCGGAACTCAAAATGACTACACTGAGTCTGGTGAGCTCACTGGGTCACAAACCTCATGTAGTTACTGACTAAAAGATGGATTACTTAATGACCAAGATACACTAAAGGATACAGAACCAAATACTGACTCTTTCACCCTGAAACGTATTTAGAACTGAATGTAAACCAATACTGCTGGTCACTTGAAATCACTGGGTTGAAATTTGGTTGGGTTGTTTTTACTCCAATATGATCAAATGTATGGAATTAGCCCGAAAATTATACTGTACTTCTCGCCGAATTAATCTCATGAACACAGTCAAATGGCTTTACTGTGGAGTAAAAATAACAGTTTTGACTCTCTTTCCCAGTATGTTTGTAGGACACTGTGTATAAATGAGTCACACTGAAGCTGTTCACAAAATCATCTCCAAAGCATCACAGTGTTTGTCAGCTCAGACAAACAAGGAGCAATAGTCACTTTTAAGACCAGCACGCCAGCTGCACAATGATCTCATTTTTTTAAACACAAATTTTGGAAATACAAAGATGAGCTGGAAGATACACATTTAAACAGTCTAAGTGAACCACCCTGTGCATAAGTACATCAGCAAAACTCCACCTGGGCCTCCTAACAACCCCCATCTCTGAACAGGCTTCATCATCATGTTCTCCTCCCCACTGAGAGCTGCTGTGTGGTGAGAGTACTGTGAGCACAGTATGGGCTGCTGTCGCATCATCCAGGTGGGGCTGCACACTGGTGGTGGTGGAGGGGATCCCAATTACCTGTAAAGCACTTTGAGTGGAGTGTCAAGACAAGCACTGATATAAGTGTAAGGAATTAATATTAGCAGCTCACCTCCCGCCTTATCAAAGTATGAAATGCAAAAACTGTAAATGTTTTTGATAATAAAAGGTTTTAAAACATACATTTTATGCATTATCCTTGAGAAACTGCATAAACCAAATTTCCTTCACAGAGTTACATTGAGCTGATTTCAATCCCAGCCAAACCCAACTGGAAGATTTACAGTTTGGAACTTACAACTTTCCTGCTCACTTTAGTCATAGTAGTAGTTGAAGAAGAACAAGAAGAATTACAATAATAATAATAATAATAATACACTTTTATCCAAAGTGACATATTATACATATTATCCAGTGTTTCACTGGAGGAGTTTGAGTTAAATATGTTGTTCAAGGGTGCTTCACCCCAGATTTTAGTCCACAACTTCAGAAGTCTGAGTCACAGTAATTTCTATACGGGCTTGGAAATGACAGTATGATTGAAACCTCTAATATTTTCTATGTTCGTTTTCTCCCTTGGCAGCGATACTGTACAGCCCCAGTTCACGGCTCTCGTAGGCCTGAAACCGGCCTACTGCATGCAGCTCTGACAGAGTTCTGCTTTCACTCCAGTATTTCAGACTGCCAGTGGCAGTGTACACCCTCTGAGAGCCAGCAGGGCAGACCAGGAAATCTGCTCTCAGGTCACCAGAACAGGCCCCATGAGACTTCTGTGAAATCAACCCCCTACATTATCTAGCAGAGAAGACAGTCTTTTAATGAAAAGCAGCAAGAGACCTGTTGCTTAAAATTACTTTTGACTGTTCCCCCCCCCCCCAAGTACAAGATGTGTATTGTTTTGTTTCTGGAAAAGGAAAAAAAAAACTAAAACATCCCCATACAAATGACACTCCTACAAATGGTTCCTTTACAGCTAATTGTAACAAAATGAGCAATACAAAATATTTTTTGCTATTAAGTTCCACCGTTTTAAGCCTGAGTATGAGGCCAGTGATACGGCCAGCAGCCATATCACTCTGCAACTCACAACTGGCAACCTACTGAAGCTCAGCAGGTGTGAGCCTGGTCAGTACCTGGATGAGAGACCTCCTGGGAAAAACTAAGGTTGCTGCTGGAAGAGGTGTTAGTGGGGCCAGCAGGGGGCACTCACCCTGCAGTCCATGTGGGTCCTAATGCCCCAGTATAGTGACAGGGACACTATACTGTAAACAGGTGCCGTCCTTCGGATGAGACGTAAAATCGAGGTCCTGACTCTCTGTGGTCATTAAAAATATGTTTTGTTTCTAGAAAAGAGTAGGGGTGTAACCCCAGCGTCCTGGCCAAATTGTTCCCATTGGCCCTTATCAATCATGGCCTCCTAATAATCCCCATCTATGAACTGGCTTCATTACTCTGCTCTCCTCCCCTCTGATAGCTGATGTGTGGTGAGCGTTCTGGCGCACTATGGCTGCTGTCGCATTATAGTGGAAGGGCGTCCCCATAATTTGTCAAGCGCTTTGAGTGGAGTGTCCAGAAAAGCACTGTATAAGTGTAAGCGATTATTATTATTATTATTATTATTATTATTATTATTACTACTACTACTACAACTACTGTCTGCGGGCAGAGCCATCATGGGGATGCTGCTGGGCTCTCTCAGGCAGACGTGGCGAGAGTCCTGGGGCTTCAGCATCAAAATGATAGCCCACACCTAACCTGTAGCCTGGTTTCAATTTCAGTATTGAATCTCAGGCCATAGAGCTGGCTTCCTACAATTTCTGCGTGTGAGAATAATCTGATCAAAACCGGAACGCTCAGACTGAACGCTTTTCTGGGTGAAAGAAGGTAAATGTCAGTAAAGACTGCAAAGAAAAACTAAAATATGTTGATTGGAACAGTATTGAGTCACTGACCCTATAATCTCTATTGTTAATGTGTTGTTTTTCAGATCAGTGTTTGCAGTATTGAAAATAAGAGCACTACTTTCAATAGTCCTGGTCTCCCCCCTCACCTCCTCAATTGACTAATCACACATCCCTGATGGTATCCATTTCAAATCTCGAGCCAGTATGTGCTGTGTACACACCCATCTGCTGGAACAAGCAAAACAGTGCACAGTGTCTGCATTGATACGAACAAACAGCTCTCTTTCTAAATCAGGCTTCAGGGCTACACTTTCACAGACGTGTAATATGACTCACCACATTTCTCATTCAGAAGCAACTAGTTATACACAGCTCTATAAAAGGTGAACCTTTTTCGAGAAATGAATCTACCTTTGCTTTGTTGAAACATGTAAGCCACTTTGGCGGGGTACAGCGCAGCAGTAATCGTGTGCTTAATGAGGAACAAGGCCAGCCCTCCTCCTACTCCACACTGCTGAAGCAGCTTGCTGCAGAGCAAAGTTCAGGAGCATTAGCACACCTCAGCTGTCCAAGGATAGGCTATCGGCAAATGCGAGCATAGACGTCCAGACAGTTAGGGAACCTGCGTTAGGACAACACCACCTGCTGCAAGACATAAGACTGCTAAACCTCTGGTGTGGTGACTGTAACCCCCCAGGTAAACAGGAGGCCCAGGGACGAAGACAAAAAGTGAATTAAAACGCAACAGAGGTGTCAGGGTCATTTAAGTATCCTGATTTTTCCTTGCTGCAAAATCACAACTACACAAAAATGGGTCACTGAATATATGGTGCTGTGCGAGATACTACTTCAACTGCACTTATTTCAGGCTTTATTAGAATTAACTTTGCGTGATGCGATTAGTGAAAAGATTTCCGAAGAGCACCCGAGAACTCCCAGACCCAGCTGACAGCAGCAGTGGTGCACCCTTCCTTTCTCCAGGCCCACTGATCTCCACAGCCTTAGAACGAGTGAGACAGCAAAAACACCTTCAGTTCTGCAGTCTGAACGGAGGGAGGCAAGTCGTGCTTTCTCCCCTCATCGTACTGTCCTTATTTGGAAAGGAACAAGAAAAGGTTTATTCCACGTAGAAAAGAGAAGACAAGAATCACAGACGTTTCACACCCGAAGAAGGCTCCACAGCCGAAACGTTGTGTTTCTTTTTTTCTCTTTTCAGCACGGAATAGACCTTTACTAGTTCCTTTGCAGCCTGCGCATGCTGACGCAGATACCTACTTGAATTACTGTCCTTATTTGTATTTGAATTCTAGTATTTTCTAATACATCTTCAGCGCAGGGTGTAAGCGAGCCTGTGTGCAGCCCTGAATAGCCGTGCTGTAGGTGTAAACGCAGGGGAGTCCCTGGCAGGCCTGAGGAGTTCATTTCCTGGAAACGCGGCCTCAGGGGCACGACCTCCCGAGGCTCCATACGGCATCACCACCTTAATTTATTTTTTTAATAAGGACATGGTTAAATGGTTTCCTCCTTCTTTGAAGGGAAAATCAAGCCAAAAAAAAAAGAATGACAAGAAGAATTTAAGAGTCGGAAGTGCGGTTACACACTGTCGCTGCTGAAAAGCCTTTTTCCAAGAAGAGAAGCTGAGAACTGTGAACAGGGCAGTTCACGCTCGCCCCGACTGCACATTCCCAAACACAGCCTGCAGGCACAGTGAGCGTCCAGGGACAGAGGTGTGCTTCATGCTAATAAATGACAAAAACACTCCACACAAGGAGCGTCACGGCAGCTAGAAATGAAAAGCAATCACTCACGCGCTCACGAAGACCTCATCTTTTCAATGCCCTTGAAGGAGCTCTTCAAAAAACTGGGAAGCAGATTTTTTCTCAGGACAACTATTCCCTGTTTCCATATGTATAGAAAGCTCCTGTTTTTCCCTGTCACCTTGTGGGCGGAATTTGACACAAACCCAGGGTAACAGAAGACACACCACACTGTTATATTCCCAATCCCCATCAGGGCAGAAGAACCAGACAGGCGGGATTCCTCCGACAGCCAGCCCTGCCTAACGGCACCGCCCTTCCCAGAGGAAATGAAGCCTCTGTATATTATCTGTTTTCTTACGCAAATAAATATACATATTAAACTAACTTTGTATTGATGTAAAAAAAAAAAAAGAGTTGGAAGATTCATTTTCATTCCTGAAAGGGAGGAATCAATGCAGTTATTATTGATTGGTACATCAGAACGTGAGGTGTTTCTAAAAGAAATACACTTTTCCTAATTATGCAACATGTTTAACCCACCATGTTGTCCAAACAGCAACATGCTTAACCTGCCAGTTTTCTTCATATAACTGCCAAATGCTCATCTATGCCAATTCAAATTCTGGAGGAAGAAACACACACTTCTGACTGCTCTATTACAGCACGGGCTTGACAGTTGTGTTAATCATTACTCCAGAACACACTCCACTTAGAACTTGCAACAAAAATATAGGCTCAGGCAGATAGGATGGGCCTGCAAAATATTCAATTCTACATGTAAAACACAGTAGAATATTGATGGAGTATTGTCATGCTAAGGATTTTGATATTCTGGCAAAATACACATACAGAATTCTTGATGTACATTAATAAGGAGTTGCCAAGCAAACACATTTTAAATGAATAACCTTAAAAAAAGTTTGTTCAAATAGTAGTTAAATGACCATGCTGACACAAGTACTCTAAAACTCTTTGATCTACATTTTTTATTGCCTAAATTACCTTAACAGGCCTTGATGTACTAGCCAGTCCTAATGACCGCCACTGGGGAACAATCATATTGGGTATGAACCTTTGCTCCCCAGCAGGTGATAAGAGATATTAAAGCTGGTAATGCTCTTTCTACTGCTGAGGTTCTCTCATTCAGGCCGCGTGAGGGAGAAAGGAAACAGGCCCACACCCATGTGTAACTAACTCACGCTTCAGGAAGTGATGTGTGGTTCTCAAATGAGCAATGAAGCTCAGAACATGACTTGTATAAACGACCTACTGTATATAAAGATCTCAGTTCTTCCATTGATGGGAGTGTTAACAACAGGTGCAAATCTTTCAGTCGAAGGCCAAGAGGCTTTACTTTATACATCACTTCTACAAAAACAAAAGTCAAATTTCTGAACGGTTATAAAGGCTAATCAGATCTATTGAAAAGTGAAAGGCCAGGTTTCGTGCCACATTTCCAAAAAGATCATGGAGTTGTATCGTGTCTAAGCCATTTCAGAAGCAACCCTCTTAGACAGCTATGATTCACAATTATCAACCAACCTGCACAGTTTTCATCTTTAAATAAAACAGCGCTATTACAGAAATAATGTAGTATGCCGATTCATGCGAGGGGGAAGATCTAGCCTCTCACGAATTTAATGGTACTGTATGTTAAACCTGGGTCATTTTCCTTCACAGCTACGGGGCCGGTCACATGTAACATCAACTCTGACTAAGCCAAACCATTCTGCTCATGAACACACGAACAGTTGCAAACAAGACCAAATGTCTAGTTCATTTGGTTGCTAGCAATGAACTAATCCAAAGAGCTCATCCAGCCAGTTCTTGAAAGAAGCCACAGAACTAGGGTATCGACTTCAACAAAATGGCTGAATAGCTCGTTCCAGACTCCCACAGGCCTTTGGGTAAAGAAGTGCCTCTTGCTCTCCTGATTCTCCTGATTTTATATTGCCCTTTCAGCCCAGTCAATCATTACCATTAAAGGGGAACTGCAGTCCCAGTTTCTCAGACCGGTTATTAGATCTCAGTAATAAAATAAATTCATTGATGGTATAGAAAAAAAAAGTACAAATTTCGAATTAAGCAAAAAATCTTGAACTTTGGAAGGTCCTGTTAACCGCCATGTTGTCACAAACCCCTGTCTCACGAGAGCGAGAGTTCCTGCGAATTGCGATGTGATGCAGCCCTTCCTGCTCACTAGTCCCTGTAATAGACTAGTGTAATGTGATCTATGAGTGCAGAAGTACAGGTGGTGCAGCAGACATTTCACAGAGGAAATGTTCCAGTGTGATCTGCGTGCAGAGTTAACAAGTAAGTAGTATTTGTCAAAACTGTCGAAGTTAAGAGCAATATTTCTATTGGACTGAAAGAGGTGTGTTCACAAGCCTGCTTCTTTACAATGTAACAGGATCGCATCACTTCACCGGAAGCTGAGTTGCCTTGTTCTGAATCACAGTATATGGCGCTGCACATACCTGAAAACTGAGTCTAATTTGTGATGTAAATTGGAGGTTTTACACATTACTGTGTGCATTTTTGTTTAACTGCAGTTTGAAAAGCAGTCATCAATAACCAGGCTGATACTCTTTTCTATTTTGCTTAAGACAATTTCACTGTGGCTATAGAACAGGTACTGAAAAAGCAGGCAACGAGGCATCACATTCTGATCTTCTCCGGGCGAAGGTAGTGTCTGACCTCTGAAATGCATTTGCGCGAGTCTGTAACGAGGGGAAGGCGCAGCAGACAAACCTGTCTCCGCTCCCGGCGCGACAGCACGTGCCCGTTGAGAATCCTCCACAGCATGCGGCCGGCGATGGTGGTGTCAATCCAGAGCAGGCGGAAGCCGTGGTAGTAGTGCTTGACCTCGTCCACCACCCACTGGCCCAGCGACTTCCTGGCGGGCTCCGTGTCCACGCTGGGGCTGTACACCGGCCCGCCCTCCTCCAGCTTCTTGTTTTTGTCCTTCAGAGACTTCAGGGATTTCTCCACCTTGGAGTCGTCGCACAGCCGCCCGCTGCAGTGCCACCACCGGACCGGGACGTGCGGAGGCCCGGCCGGCGTCACAGCGCCACCCAGAGGCCGGAAGGGGAAGGCGCCCAGCACCCCGCAGTACAGTCTCCGCGAGCGGGCCGGGTCCCCTGGGTACGAGGGCGGGCTGAACAAGGCGGGAACGACGCCGCTGCCCCGGAGTGCGACATTCCTGCGGGACAGGCGCAGTCAGGGGAGAGCAGACGAATCAGAATCTCTTTTCCTGCATGTCTGCTTTATCAAAGAGGAGTGAGGGCTCACCCAGATATAGTAAATTCACCCCCCCACCCCAATATCCACTTTAAATCAGCTTCCCATATTGTAAAAACAGACACAGGACCGATGAGCTTTCAGTCCCGAAGAAATTCACAGATGATCAGCGTTATGATCATCAGAAAGGTTATAAATGAGAAAAGCTCTTCACCACATCTAGCCTGTTTGGTAGTTAGCAGGTAATTGAGCCTGGGATCGCATACAGCCTTTTCCTGAAAAGCGTCAACAATATGGCTGGGCAGCCTGTCCAACACTCCCACGACTCTCAGTGTAAACAAGTGCCTTCCCCGCTTGAAGGCAATGTGCTCCCACACACCGTTCTTCGGCAAAGCCAGGCTGTACTGCGACTCATTGCACAAATAAGTGTTCAGATTATTAAAGGGAGTGTTCAGATAAAGACCTTTTCGGAAACAGTCTCGCAGTGATCGAACTGGAAGACCTAGCAGTGCCAAACCCTGGGGTCAGATGATGGGATTTAGGGATGATGTCAACAAATCTGAGATGCACACTGCATGTATCATATGCTATGAAAGAACTGGTTGACAACACTCGCATGGCCATATTAAATAATAACAGACTGAGCAGTCCTGTTGTCATTTCTGAACCGTTATTATTTGTCAGTTTTAACACATTACCTTTGACTTTTCAGTCTCAGAGCTGTGCAGCTGAAACACATCATTTCCTGTAGTTTCCCTGCAAACAGAGAGAGAAATAAGCTGCACTATAATTAAGGGTACATTAAGTTATAATGCTCACTGCTTAATATAAAGAAGGTCAGATTATACAACACATATGGGCACAATACTTTAACAATGTTTAAAGCCTTTTTTTATTGTACTGTATTTTGTGTTTAAGGGGAAAACTGTTCTCTGGCGCCGAGTTTCAGTCTATTAATATGTAAACAACAGGCCCAGAAAACAAGGAAATTTCAAACATTAGACAAGAGCACATTCAGCTAATTACCTGAACACCTGTTTCTCTGACGTGAGGGGCAGGAGAAACAAGGGCCCTGTTAAAGGGCTTTAGTGAGGAGCTGCAGAGACTCAGGTGAACTGTACGTCACACACTGAGCTTGGAGCACCTGTCTGGGCACATTATGTGAAAGTATATATTTTCACTGTGCCAATAGCCTAGCAACTTGATTTTACAGACCCCATGTAATGCATCACAGCTCTGTGGTAAACTGTTAAACTGATAATTAACAGTCTATTTATACATACTTGCTTTCTTCAGCAATTTTATTGAGAACATGTAGTTATACTACTGTGGGACATGTGGTTTGAGAGGGTTCTCTTCCTTCAACAGGACCTGACTGAGAGTGTTTTTGTGATTATCATGCAGGAGATATTTCTTCTGCAAGCACATGAGGAATATTTCACATACAAAAGCGTCTGGACTATATTAACACAGGAACAAGTAATAGGTTTATTCCATGCTGAAAGAAAGAAGAAAGAAAACACAATTTTTTCATCCGTGGAGCCTTCTTCAGGTGTGTGCTCACTATCTAGCCTTGTGGGGCTGGGCTCCCCTCACTCTGGGGGTGACACACAGGCCAGGGGAGAAACTCTAGCAGGACACGTGGATGTGACCCGCCAGCGTGGAGCTCTCCACCCAGTCCGGGCCCAAGCACGGTGTGGGAGCCCACCACCCAGCACATCACTCGAGCTGACGACCGTCTCCCCCCAATGTACAAATTCAGCACTTCACGATCTCCTCCTCGTCCAAAACTGCACCACAATCATGGCTCTACTAGTTACAGCATTTTGAAGGGAATAACAGCCTGCAAGAAACAGCAACTGCCACGTGTACTTTAGAACCGTCTGCATTGCGACTACACTACGTGTCCGTAACACTTCTTTAATACTAGAATTAAAAGTGTAATATACTGTGCAATACATGTATTTTTCATCTTTCATTCAAAAATAAAAGCATTGCCTATTTCCTATTCAGTAAAAGGTATTGTAAAAAATCCTTTGACTTGCTTTGACTAGATATGAATTCCTATTACATTTCTGGTTAAAAAAACATTAAGCGTTAATTGCAACAAAACATTTGAACACACAATGAGTTTTCAATGATTAGTTGGTGGTCAAAATCTTCACTTAATTAAATGACTGCTGGATTGTTTTGTTTTTTTAAGTATCAAGTTACAGGTCACTAGCAGAGATAATAGAATTGCTAAGCAAGGAATACCTTTATTTTCAGACATTGCTTTCAAGGTGAACATACACTTTAAATCCAGGGCCAATCCAGCTGTGGACTGCTTCAAGGCACGTCTGGCGTGACCCAGCTGTGGGAAACATCTTCAGCTCACGTTTTGATATTCAGCTTTCTTAACTGAAAACGGCAGAATTACATTTCCAGCAGCGAACTGAGAACACCACTCTCTGGCCTGCTGAGTGAACCCAGGGAGCAAGATGAAGATGGCCAGCTAGCTGACTGCCACTACTGGCTCCTCCTCACCAGGCTCTGGAGCGCTGCCGTTCCTCGATTACAGAAGTGGCTGGAGGTGCCACTGCAGTGAGCCAGAGCACTTGTCAAGCCTGAACCCCACTCTGCTAGGTTCACTATCCCAACCTAAGTGGATAATTCTCTGCTTAGACTCAGTGGGTACCAACTAGGGCTGGGCGATATGGCCAAAAACATTATCACGATAAAAATTTTCATATCAGTCGATATCGATAATTGTCAAATCATTATTTCTTTCAAAAGGCAGATTTTTTCTCCTGAGTGAAAGCTGAAGAAACCAGACAGTTAATTGGTAAATTAAACAACTCTTCGAGCTGGTCGTTGGCAGCACTACATTCGCTTCAGTGTCGCTCATTTCTCCACTCTAACTACAATCCTGTCAGCCACCACCGTGTGGGTCAACACCACCACGTTAGCTGCCCAGTCTGCAACATGCACGCGCACTCGCGCAGTATTTTGTGCGCATGCACATATCATGCGCAAAGCATAAACGTATATATCGAACATTTATCGAACTTTTGTTAAAATTATAATCGAGGAAAATTATATTGCGATAATTATCGTTATCGAATTATCGCCTAGCACTAGTACCAACTACCTGCAAATTCTTACCATGCATATTTTTCTCTAAGACACTTAATTACTTAACCTTCGCCATTAGTTATGCAATACCCAAAATGTCGCCCTAGGGGGTGGCAAAGTGGTTGGCATTACTGCCCCGCAGTGCTGAGCCACTGGGTCCAATTCCCAGGGGGGTACTGTCTGCGTGGAGTCTGTATGTTCTCCCTGGGTTCTGATCTCACGGCTGCTGGCTGTGGTGCGAGTGTGTCTGCGTGCCCTGTGATGGACTGGCGTCCCGTCCAGTGTGTATCCTGCCTTGCGCTCATCACTTGCTGGGTAAGGCTCCAGCTCCCCCGTGCCCCTACACTGAATAAAGCAGTTAGAAAATGGACGGATGTAGTGCTACGTGCCTAACTCCTGTTTCCATGTAAGACATACTGTAGTATACTGCAGCAAGATGCATCTTATTATTTCTGATGCAACGCCGGCAAAGAATCTGAGAGCTTCAATGTGTAAAACGTGAAAACACACAGCCTTGTTTGAAGTCTCTACTGATTTTAAGTATACTTCACCACTAAATACTTCTTCGCAATTTTATTTGATAAACCCGTAAACAGAAGGTTTAATTCTTTTTACAAAAAAAATGGATCTTGGAATGACCCACAAAACCTGAGCTCTTCTCCTGTGAAAAGTGTACTGCTCAGACGACCCCCTGACCCGTGGGAGAGGTTTGAGTGGAAACTGCAAACTGTTCTTTACCTTACTAGACACAGGACAAGAGAGCAACAAAATCAATCAAACTAAACGCTGGGTTGACTGACCTCTTATCATTTGTGGTGGACTTTCTGAAATCGAGGCCTGGGCAATGTCATTAACTGAGTATGACCAGCGACCGTCGAGAGCAGCAAACAATACCAGCCCCAGTGACTTTAGTCTGCCTAATTTCTTAAGCTGCCTAAGGTGCTGATTTAACTACATACCATTTACCCCATCATGACACTGGAGTTGAGCAAGCCAGGACTGAGACATGATACAGTGTCTTCTTACAGGAAATCACAGACTTAGCCTGAGGGAGTCTGCCCGGTTGCTTTCTCTCTATACTCCATTTTTACAGAGGATTTACATTTTATACAGTATAACAAAAAACACAATTGCACAACTCCTGCCTGTTTGTTGTTCAGTTTGATTTTACTTTTTTTCCCACTAAACCGGTTGTTCAGTTTAAATAACGTGAGGATACTGTACGGATAGAGCTTCAAACTAGCTTGACATTTCTGTTCTGTTCCACATTTCCACAACGGTTTATAAACAAGGCCACAGTCTCGATGGGTAACAGCACAACATCATACACAAACAATGACTGCAAGATCATTAATTAAACGTATGTGGCTAATAAATACACAACAAACCCCACATTTTAGTGTCATTCAGAAATTGAGCAGGATGCACTGTAAGTGGCTCTCTTCTGTCTAGACAGAACTTTCATGAGACGTCAGACCGGGGTCCTGACTACTCGGTCATTGAGGAGACATGTTCAACCATACTTAGTCCAAAACAGGGTCATGATGAACTGCCCCGGGCCTAACCTGGCACACAAGAGGAGCAGGACACTGGGCACACCCTGGATGAAATGCCTGTCCTGTTTTTAGCACACACATATCGGGGACAAGTTGGAGACGCCAACGCAAAAGGACAGCATGTGTTCGGGAAACTGGAGCACCAACAGAAAACCCATATGGTCAAGGCAGACCATGCAAACTCCACACATACGGCAGCAGCTTAACCTACCGCACCACTGGGCAGCCAGTTATGGTTTGTATTTTTATTGATATAATACAACTTATTGTTATCCCTTGCACACACAGTACGAATTTGGATTGAGGTATTCTTTAGGGGTGATGGAATGGAGTTAACTTCTAGACCTCTTCTCGGTACCAACTCAGGGGCTTATCAAGAAAGAACACTCTGATGAGGAAGATGGGCTGAAAACCCTTTTCCATTCGAAGAATGGCATTCACAATGTCTACTCGTAGACAACAGTGCCGATCACAACAGTCTGTCAGACCACTTCTCTCATGGTGCAAAAACAAATAAGACTTGGAGAGAATTTAAGTGGGCAAATGTGCCAAAAAAACATTTTTTGTTCTCTTTTTCAACTAGGGAAAAAGGAAAAATGAGCAATTGTGCTAATGACAAAAAAGTGTGAAACTGGTTTAGATAGCACAGCTCTTCTGTACCGCTAAGGGAGAGAAGCTGCTCTGTCACTCAGGGTAAGGCTAATGAGGATTTCAAATATCCGGCCATGGACTCATCAGAGCTGGCCCTGCCGTTAAGGCAATTAATCTGAACCAGTGCATCCGCCGCAACACAAAGAGTTTAGTCTGCTCTTTCTGCAGGCCTTGAAACGCTGAAGAAGGAAGGTGGCTCTCCAAATAATTACATTGCATAGACAATTACACCAGCAACACTTCAGGGGTCAAAACTAAATTATTCTGTGAGAAATAAATTCAAATATGTTAGTCAGTAATGTCTGTAATTTGTCCTGTTTAAGGGTCAAATACAATTACAGACTGTGATCTCTGTAATTTGTCCTGTTTAGGGGTAAAAAAAATTATGATGTGATAAATGAGGTCAAGTAAGTTATTCTGCAGTGTCTGTAATTTGGCCTGTTAATTATTTTATTGACAAAACATTTTTTCATGCAAAATTCACCTTCGACATCAAAAGTGCAGGACGGAACAGTGGTCAGGGGGCAAGTCCCCAACACACACACTGCTGTGTGACACTCCTACACAAACTGTCATGGCATCATTCTCAGTCTGCTTTCTGCTATGAACACCAAGATTAAATTGGAACAGAAGAACCATTACAAACAAGAGGACGCCATCTGGCCCATCTAACCCAAATGATAGTAAATAACTGATCTAAGGTATCTCGTCCAGTAGCTTCCTGGGATATTGGCTTCACCAGCATGGCTGGGCAGCTTGTTCCAGCCTCCTGCTGCACATCCCCTTGAGCCTGCTATAGCTATTTTGAGTGCACTGGCTTCCCTGCAGCATAACAGCACCATCACTGTGCTCAAAGGTTAGCAACCATTAAAATTGCATTCAGGATGTTTTTAAAGGAGGGTGCTGGAAAGAGAACGACAGTGATCCCTTTACTGTAACTACTGCACACTGACACCGTTGGCAAGCTCAGGCACATTCTGTTGCACAGCACAGAACGACAAACTAGAATGTTCCCAAAACTGAAGTGTTATCTGTGGGATTCGTTCAGAATTTGTTATTTATTTATATAAATATGTATTTGTAGAATTAATTACTACCATTATAATTCCATTCATTGATTATCGGAGAGGGTGCTTACTGTCTGACTCATGGGGAGTACGAGGACGACCCTTCGGACGGGACACCAGCCCATCACAGGGTACACACACAAACACGCCAAGACCATCCCAAACAGGGCAGCCCCGGTCCGGACAGTCTTGCAGGCTGACCTACATCAGATGCTTTTTTTTTCTTTGCGATACTTGTATGTAATTGATCGTTTAAACAAGCAATTTATCTAATTAAGGAAACTCTGCGCATGGAGGGCGGAAGGGGAGTTTTGAATTCTGTTCCAAATGATCTCTAAAATACTTGATTTGATAAATTACCCGTTCAGCTGATGACTGTAAAATTCTTTCAGAAATCAACGAGTTAATGGTGACCTGTAAAATCTTCAGTAGAGGAGCTAAGCAGAAACTATACTGAGATCCCCATTTTAATACCTGGCTTAGCCAGTATTTTTTAAGAAATTGGTAGGAAAACCAGGGTGTACAGAGAAAACATGCAGGATACCCTACATTTTGTATATTTGTTCATAAATAAATGCGCTCATAGAGGGTAGCACCTAGAGTTGAAAAACGACCTGACTAATAGAATTTTTCCAATTCATAAACTATCCTACTTTACTAGGATACTTTTAAAAAAATAGCATCATTTGGCTTATAGGTTGCTTCAATACTTTTCAGATCCATTGAATCTAAAACGCAAACTTCAGAAGGCAGCTGCCAACAGCGGATCACGAGGAAAAGTAGATTTATCCCCAAAACGTTAACTTACAGTAAAACTGCTTACCAAGGTCAGATATTATAGCAGACAGTATATACTGTGTAGATATTCTAGAAGGGCCGCGCACTTATATCAGGGAAACACGTGTTACTAGTCACCCGTATTGTCCCTGAATAACCATGTGTCCTAAAGAGAATGAAACGCAGAGGCGGTGGTAGCTGTTACCAGACACTGTTTATAGATCTTTCCATGGCGACTGAATGCACCCGGTACTGATCACAGCGTATTCTTCATCTGATGCGATTTCTCTTTACAAATCACATGAAATTGACACCACGTAAGAATAAATCTAAATACGTCCTTAAGATACGCGGCTAGTGGCTGTCCTGTTGGTTCGTTTTTTTTCCACTACTCCATAAAAAAAGTACTATTCGCCATAAGAAAATAACCCACAGATGTGTACATGTATACCTTTTTTACAGAAAAGTCCCAATGCTGTATAGGTAAGTATTGGTTCCGATAGAGAACTGGGATATTTCTGTACAAAATCCTTTAGGTTATTTTCATTAAGGGGCCTCAACAATGAAAGCAATGCGATCGGGAAGACTTTCACCTGTCACCTGTGCCCAATGTGTTCGGGAATAATTCGCACTTCATCACACAGAAAGCCAGCAGCATCAGCAGTTTTGATCTTCCCACAACGGCGAGTGTCTACAGTACAAGTGCTTTAGGGAAAATCAGTCGACATTGTCATCATACGGTATATAGTATAGTGATTTATCTCGCTTACAGCGCTCCGCTCGGTTTTCCAACTGACCGTCCAGCACTGTGGTCGTAATGACTCACGAAAACGAGCTTTTTGTTCGTTTAACCCCGGAGGTATTTATAATCACGACCTGTTGTTTCGGCAAAGCAGAGAAACATGATCTGGGAAGGTCAAGGTTTGACACTTTAACAGATCTAAGCCTACGGGTTGCATATTCGCTGTCAACACACCAAACAGCCGCAATGGAAGCTGACACACACACAAAAAAACAACAGTTAAGCATCATTTCATCAATGATGAAAATGTACATTTACTATCGTACCTTTTCTGAATTCCCTGCCCAGTGCCCCAGAGATTTTCTTCAGTGGAGATCGGGATCTCGTAAACAGGATTAACGCCATTTTGTTTGATTAGGGACTTTAAAATAAATTAAAAAAATAAAAATAAACAAAAAGAGTATATTTATTTGCTACGACTCAGTCTCTGTAGTTCTCGCCCCATGTCCTTTCTGCGCCTCGGCGATGTGTATGTCGCCTCCTGCTTTCGCTTCCGTCTTCCTCAGAAGACTGCAGTTTCAGCCAACTGGGTGCAACACAGACCGTTACATTTTGACGTGATGCAGAGCGTCGCCATTTTGGCGGCGCTTTCTATTTGCTGACAAAGGGGCGATTCAGAAGGCGATGTGTCGAGCTGCTCTGAGGGTGGCTAGAATGGATGTCAATCAAGTTACGTACCGGAAGAGAGGGCGGGCGCAAGTGCAAGTGCAAGTGCAACAGAGTCCATTGTGGCTCAACGGGTGGATGGGCGCTGTACAGGAAATATTATGTTTTGGGGCGCCAAAATGGCGAACAAAGAATGTAGTTTCTTTACTTGAGCCTGCCCCATCGTTGAACCCTGGCCTGGACGTCGCACGGCGAGCTGTAAGTTCACGCAGTTCCATTTTGAAACGAAAGCTTAAGGAATGGGACCGTAGTATTTATTGTGGAAGAGACGACGCTGTTTTACAGTTCTCGCAGATTATAGTGTCTGGCCAAGGAAAATGAATGTTGATTTTTTTTAAAAAAAATGCGTTATTTCCAGATTTGACCGTTCAAACGTTTTGTCAAGGAAAGGACAGCTAGTTTGGGTACTTCGTAGTAGATAAAGTGACGCTACACGTGGGTTGCCCCTCGTGTATGCTTTGGGTTGGCATTACCCTCTCGCATTGCACGATACTGGATGTACAAACATCTCTAGTTTTTCACAATTCGTCTTACAGGGAGAGTGTTTTGAGGCTACCTCCACAGTTAAGGCGACAGGGCATCTAATATGATTACTTGCCAGTTATAACTTCGGTTACTGTTCTGCACATGCAATACCCGCCTCACAGTGGAAATTTGCTTTTCATGAATGGAGGTATTTTGTCGGTGTCGGGAAATCGTTTGATACGCGAATACTTGGAGCACATGCATTAACTAATGGGCCATTTTGATTTCAGTCGAAGTGGGAAGTGTTTAAAATGCATTTCAAGCTAAAATACTCGGAATTAGTTAACGAATTTATTCATTTGGACTTGGTGAAAAATGGTGAGGCAGTTGAAAGTTAATCATCCTTAGCTTTTAATTGCTTAACAATGCAGACCTGTGATTTATTATCTTGCTAAGACTGTTTCCTCGGATAATCTGATTAGGGTGTTCTACCAGTGTGGTGAAGAAGTCAGTTTCCACTCGTTAAGATCATTAATAGTTCGAGTGCTTGTTTTAACACCTCTGTATCCCTTGTTTGTTTGACCGTGGTCTACAGCCACAGCCCTTATCTATGGGCTTGGTAGACTGAGAATAATAAAATAAGATGTTTATTCTGGATCTCATTTTCAATACATAGAGAAAGTACTTTTATTTGTTTTGTCTGGTGCTTAAAGATTAACATGAGACATAGGGATTCAAATAGCTTTTCTCTGAAGTGTTTTTGATTGTGGCATCTGATTAATTTAATGTTAATTTACAAAAATTCGGAGTAGCATTTGTACTACTCAGAAAACTTGTCCTGAGGTATCCCGTAATTCCTGCTTCAAAAGAACTTGTGGTGTGATCATTATTTTTGTTATTTTTTTATTCATGGTTAAATTAATCTATGTTCCTGCTATTCTGTTATTTTAATGCTAATTATATTCAACATAGAATTTTAATGTGTATTCACAAGCACCCTCCAAGTTATGAATACCAGACCTACACTGGTTTGAATGGATACACTGCACGTGTATATATATTATTTATTTGCTTTTTTCTATTTCATGATTTCTACAGCTGAGTATTCAGGTTTAGAAAATGTATGAAATAAAGGCATATTTACTGATCGTATGTAAACAAATTACATAACCACTCAAGAAAATTTTAAAATTGAGCCTTAAATATATTATATTTTTTATAAGGTCATTTTTAGGCACTATGCATCCTAATGTTGAAGATTGCAGCCCACTCTGGTTTTACTGTGTACTGTGAGGTCACAAAGGATTCCTTTAGCTGTATCCCGAGCAGCATATAAAAATGGTCACTACATTCATTTCAATAGCACCCACAGGGGGAGAAGATGACCTGCAGTCTTTGGGTAGATGTTAAATGGTGATTTTACTGATTTACCCCTTTATTAGGTTTAACTGGGTCAGTTAGTGCCTTTAAAGTTAAAAAAAGCACATGATACCCATTTGAATTGTGTGGCAGGTAATAAAAAAGTTTACTTTTACAAGGAACACCTCTTTATACAACAGTGATGTCTGTGACTAGAGCCCGTTTAGTTTTTAACCTCTTGTAAAAAGCAAAAAAAGGTCTAGGAAGTATAGTCCATTTCTAAATGTATTTTTACAACAACAATAACAGTAATAATCTATTTTATATAACAACTTTAAAGGTGGCTTCAAAAAAGGGTTTTACAGTTAAAAAGAGAACAGGATTACACAACTCCCATAAGGGTTTGGAATACACTAGGAAAGCAAAGGAGCAGAAACTCCTTTAATGTAAGTTTGGTTGGATGTGTGTGAAAATTCCCTGGAGAAAAGTTACAATGGCATTATTCAGCATGTTTTAGCTTGTGAAGATCCATTCACAGCGCTGGGATGTTTTGGGGTCTATAGTGAGTGTGTGTGTGGTGGTTCATTTGAAAATGCAGGATTGTTTGAGGCACTGTTTTGTAGCTGTGAGGTATCAGGTCTGCTCCTTTACTTCAGCACTACCCTGTGGTGTGCTAGTGCACAATGACTTTCATGTCCATGTAAATATTAAGTTGTTATTAATCCGAACGCATTCCTGTGTAATGTAGAGCTAATACACTCTAATGCCAATTTATGTGGTTGACGCTTTTATCCAAAGCACCTTATATTTACACCCATTTATACAGCTGGGTATTTTATAGGAGCAATTTCAGTGAAGTACATTGCAGGTTAGACCCACATCCTTTCTGTTACAAGTAGAGAACTGTAAACACAGCACCATGCTGCTGCCCATATATGATATTAATGTTGTGCATAAAAATGTATATATACATATGAGGATGTGTCAATAAATGAAGAAATGAAAATTTCCTTGGTTGTGCCTTTATTTGGACATAGCTGCTGCAGGTATAACCAGTTAGGTCATGCTGTACATCACTCTTCCATTACTCTTCAGGTCTGTTGAGGCCTATTTGTCCCAGCTGTAATCTGGAGTACAGTACTGCCACAGTTCTTGGCTTAAGACAAGATGTAACTGCCTGCTGCACTTTGCTGTTGGTTGCACATCCTCTGCTGTTGCGACAGGTGCTTTCGGGCACTGAAGAAATGCAAATTCTGGACTGGACGCCAGTTCAGAGATGTAAGGTGGGTACCACCCTTAATGCAGTGAAGACTCATAGGTGTCTAAGCATCACCGCGCAACAAGATCACTTCCAGATACAGCAACCCAGAGAAGAAGGGCTTCCTCTGAAACACTTCAGCACGGGACAGTAGCACACAGTGTCTGACCACATTTGCACAAGGCCAGCCTTCTTTAAACCACAACGGGGTCGGGGTGGCGCAGGGCCACGGGAGACTCAATTGTTTCCCCTGCAGCTCTGGGGTCCTGCGATTGATTCCGGGCTAGGGTGCCTTCTGTGTGGAGTTTGCATGTTCTCTTCGGGTTCATGTCCCCCCTTTCCAGGGACATGTAGGCCGGGTCTGTTTGCCTGCCCCCCAGGCTGTTCTCCCTGGTCCCTGCTCTCCGACTGAGTGTGGAAAGAGACATCATCTCCATGCCAGGTGTACACACGGAGGAAAATCCCAGACAGGCGCACACTCGCAGGGGCATGTGAGCTGCTGGGGTAACTTCCCCCTGGGCCCCGAAGGGCCTCGTTACCTGATTAATGGGCATACCCATGTGTGCAAGACCCAAAGGTGACCTGTACACTTAATGGGATCAGCAACAAGCACTACCTTGGATTCAACCCTGATTAACATTAATAAGAAGGCCCTGAAAGATAGGAAACCAAACTATTAATTTAAATCAAGTTTACAACTGTGGGGAGGGTCACTCAGCCCATCGAGATCTAGCGTTAAATTCTGAAAAGAAGACCAGGATTAAAAATCCGGCTTTTCCAACATGTCTGAGTAGCTTGTTCCATACACCTCCAAGCTTTTGTGTAAAGTAATTTTAAGTTTTCTAAAAATACCACGCGTTCTATTGTTGTATATGATTGTCTATATAGGCTGTATAGGTTAGTATTTTACTTAAATCTAAGATTCTGGAACAAGGTACCCGACTATGAAGTATATATACTGTATGTACTAAACATCAACATCCTGGCTTCCTGCAAGAAACAGCTGGACGAGACCCAGGAAGATAAACAGGCTGAATGGCTTCTGCTCATTTGTAACCTTCCTCAAGTCCAACGTATTTGCTTTAAACCGGCCCATATTAAAACATTTTTCCTTTGTCACGCCTTAACTGAAAACGTTAGATAATATCCCGAGTTTGACATCGGAAATCGGTGTCCTTTATTTAAAAAAAAAAAAGAGGACGTTCGCTTGTATGACATTCAAATTCGGTTGACTCGAGTGAGTCATCTAATCCCAGCAGCCGAAATGTACGTTGGTATCATGCTGTCATCATCCTGTGACGGTGCGTGTTAAATCCAGTGCAATCGTTTAGTGAAGAAGCTCGTTTAGTTAACGTGTTGTAACTATAGCGATAGTGTGCATACTCAGTCAGCACACACACACACACAAAAAAAAAACCCAATACGTTTAGGCTTTTAGCATCACAATTTGTGTCTGAGGTATTGATGTTTCTCTGAAGAAGAAGAAGAAGAAAAAAAAAAGCGTCCCCATCACCCTCCAATATTTTTAACGCGTTCACCATGACAACGAATTACACATAACGATGGCAGGAGCTGCACGTGTAGAGAACCGGGGTTCCGGGAATTTCGGCGTCCTGGTATCGCGGGTACCCCTCCTCCCCTCCAACCCCACCCGGGCTGCTCCGCTGTGCCTCTCGCCTCACCTCGCAGCCGGCCGCGGACAATGTCAGCCCCGGGGCTCGGCTCGGCCCGGCCCGGCCCGGCCCGGCTCGGCTCTCCCGGCTCCGCTCGGGCGAGCGCGTTTCCCCGGTGACGTCACGCGAGGAGGATGCCTGCCTCGCTGCTCATTTGCAGAGGCGGCCGGTCCGAGGAGCTGCTCTGGGCTTGACCGCTCCCGCTCCCCATCGGCGGCGGGGAAGGAAACCTGTCGGCAGGGACGTCGGAGCAGTGGCCAGGAGCCGGGATAGTGACAAGTAAGGCGATCCCGTTCCCGAGAAGCGCCCGGAATGCTTTATGGGGCCCGGTCAGAGCAGGTTTTTTTTTGAAAAGGCCGGTTAAACTCTGCTGCCGCTGCCAACCAATCCGAAGTGAGTATTTTTCGCGCTGACTGGGATTAGAGTTCCTGCAACTCGCATTGATTATCGCTGCAATACTCGGCGCTTGGAAGATGCTGCAAACAGGTTAATATCTCTCTCTTTTTGCCTCCTTCCACCGTCGTGTGCACCGCCGCGCTCAGCGCGTTTGGCCGTTAAGGTCGCGCCGTGCCGTCTGGAAGCGCCTCGGCTCGGCTGTTTTTTCTCCTTCTCTCTCTTTATATCCCTTTAAACTGAAGCGGAGGGGTTTAGTGCGTTAAGTTGCACAGTGCCTGGGACTGGCGAGTGAACTGTATTTCAGCACAGGGGAGGCGTGCGTTTTAAAAGCAAAAGACAAAAAGAGACAGAGAATCGGCTGCGAGGTTGTTCGCCGGGTAGCGGTACCGTAGAAGATCAATGTGGTTGTTTCACGGTTCTGACCCGGAGGGGGGTAGCCAGCGTTTCTTCGGGCATTTTTTTTTTTTTAAATTCATGCACGGAATAAACTCGCTGTGTTTGTCGCGGGGCCTACCCGGGCAGCACGGCGATGCCTGCAGTCCCAGCTGGGGCGTTTGTCTGCTCCGGCCGGCCGGCCGGCTCGGGGATCGCTGGTAGCCGCCCGTGATGGCAGGGGCTTGGGGAGGGGGGGTTAGATCGGGAGAGCCTCCACAGCACGTCTCGACCCGCGTGTGTCGCCGTGTTATTTTCACTGGACCCCGCAGAGAGCTGACTGACCCGCTTGGGGGGCTGTTGATCGGGGTTGGGGGGGGGGGGGGGGGACAAGGGACAAGCCACCGCTGTTGGTCCTGACGTTTGGTGCCTACCTGGGAGGAGAGTTCACGGCAGGAAGGGACTTCGCTCGGGTATGTTTTTGTGGATTGATGCGTGTGGGTGAACGAGCATTTCCACCCGGGGCTCAACCCCCCTCTTCTATCCGCCGAGACCTTGCCCTTCGTGTTTCTCCCGCGACGCCGGCCGTGGGACCCCGCTGCCTGGTACAGGCCGGTCGCAGGGAGCAGCAGGGAGCCGGCTCGTCCCGCGGGTCTGCCCTGCTGCCGGCCCGCTCTCGCCTCGGTGCGCCGGGCGAAAAGCCCGTCTGTGCGCCGCGCCGGCGAGCGAGTCCGTCGTTAGAAAACGCGATCAATACTTTCCATTTTCGGCAGAGCCCTGAAACGCTGTTCAAGTGCGGGGTTTTTTTTTTTAATTCATTTATTTTGACGAGAGGCGGCGGCGGCGGCGGCGGGGGTGGTGGTGGTGGCAAAGGGGCCTCCTCGTTAATAAAGCGCATTCGGATCCCGGCTCGTCCTGGTTTGGAAACGCTGGGTTTCTCCCAGTGATGTGGGGTGGTGGGGGGGGGGGGGATGCCGTGGCATACTGGAGCAGTTTCGTAGCCTTTTTTTTTTTTGAATGGGGAAGCCATGTTTGAGATGGGCAGTGCTCGCTGCGCTGTGGTTAGGACAGCCCAGCGCTGCCCGCACCGCTCCACGCGTGTCCAATCCGCGGCGCTCACACCGGCTCCGGCTTCGCGGGAGCACAAGCTAGGAAAAAACCTCGGCGACGCCTGGCGATCTCCAGAGCACTTGAGTTTTTGTTTTTGCTTTTCTGTTTTTTTTTTTGTCTTTCAGTTTTAACAGGTACTGTTGAATCTTTCAATGATGCTCGTCTTGGGCGTCTCACCGGGCGGTTTGTTTTTTTTCCCCCCCAAAAAAACTCTTGGCTTCGTGATTAAATTTCCTCGTAATCTTTATTTTATACCCCCCCCCCGACAGCTCAGAAGAACCTCTATAAAATATATATATATATGAATGAATATCTGGAAAAGAAAGAGGACAGGGTTGTGCGATTGGAAACCCGGAGTGTTTGTCCGTGTTAAAAATTCCGGGAGTTTTTAGCTGGTATAAATTAAAATTTATTTGTGTGCGGGAAAAAAACCCGAAGAGCATCCCCACCTCCCCAAACTCGCCAGTGCCAGCTTCATTTCGCGTTTAGACGATGTGAATGGGACTGTGGAGTCAGATCTGCGGGTCATCCCGATATTTGGTCTCGGTGATGGTTTGGCGGTTAAGGTTTCCGTATCCTCTACCAGGCGGCAGTGGGTGGTCCACCCGGCGTGTTTTTTAAAAGGCCTTGATTGATATCTGCTCATTTGCAGGCACTGATTTCTGTATAATGGCACCGGGGTCGGCGCTGAGAAAAGTTTCATTGGACGTTTTCCTGTGGTAGTCTGCCAGCCCTACTGCACTCTTTTTTCTGTTGGTTTCTGCAGCGTGGTTCTTTGTAGAAATTCAAACCTTTGTAAGGTGATCTTGTCTAAGTTCGTAGTGAAGGGCATTTCTGGTTTCTCCCAGCCCACTACCTGATGGAGGAGGTTGAAAACGGTCGTTTAAAAATGGTCAACCTTCCACCTAAAAAAAAGATTGTCATTTCGCTCATTCCCTTGTAAGGTCACCCATCCACAGGGTAAGTTCTGTGTGAGGCCATGCGAAAACCTCACACTAAACTTGTGGAGCGTCGGTCAGTTTTCTGGATGCCTGACCGGAGGGAGGGCCAGGGGTTCGATTCCCAGAGAAGGGGGGATACCGACACTGTACCCCTGAGTGGGACGCCTCCCCCCAGATCTCTCCCAGCAGGCCCAGCTGTAGAAAGGGGCACCTGACATTGTATGTTAAACGAAGCAGGCATCTAAAAAGTTCCAGCAGGGAGCTGCGTCAGCATGCCTAGGCTGCAAAGGGACAAGTAAAGGTTTATTCCGCGCTGAGAAGAGAAGAAAAGAAACAACGTTTCGGCTGTGGAGCCTTTGTCGGGTGTCAAAAAAGTTGATCCAAAATGACTGATTTTTGGGGGGAATTTCCAGGCGTGACCTTTGCCCAAGAGAGCCCAGACTATTGCCCAGCGTCCCGGAGACATCCACCTGGGATGTCCTCTGCGATTCCTTTTGCTTTTCTTTTCCTCAACCCCATCCGTTCACTTGGCTTCTTTGGGCTCTGTGCGCGCTGAATGGAGCTTGTTGGAAGTAGCGATGGTGCTCACGGGGAGGGGCCTGTCATTTTGAGCTTCAGGTGAAGTAGGCCCGAAATATATATTTTTTTCTTTTTGTCGTTTCCGATCCGTCGCTGTCAGAAACGCGTGTCCCCTTGAACTGGGAGAAAAGAAATGTCCTTTGGGTAGTTTTGCACCTGAGTTCCATTTGACCGTGTTGTTTCTTTGTCACTTTTGTCCTGCGTTTGGCCTGTGGCAAAAAACAAACTCGAGCTTGTAATAAAACTGTTCTGTCCAGTGCTGGTGTGGCCTGCTGTAGCTTTGAGAATCTGTGCATTAGCTTAAATTGAAATATTTTATGCTTGTTTTCAGTTTGTGTATAGAAGTACAGTGACAAATGGCATCACCTCATTGCAGGTTGCCGTGGAGACCACCGTGTAAAATGGCGCTTTGAAAGTTCACTGCGGCCTTCCCGGTCCGAGACGATTCGGAAACCCCAAACGTTTTTGTCTTGCCTTTAGAGGATCGTTCTGCAGTTAATTCATAGGGGTCACCATTTGGGACAATTTATGACTGCTACTTAGGATTACCAATTACTCGGTAATTTTTGCAGCCTTGGGTTTTGGGAGGAACTGAATAAATGTGACAAGCCTTAGGCTAATTCCCTGACGGGAGGGAATTTGTGTTTCTGTCCTGGAAGAGCTTAGCGTAACCTGCTTCGGAAACAGGTGGACTTGTCTGGTCTCGGTTCCCTTACAGGTAAAGAGGGTTTGAACAAGTACAGGTCTGTTCCATGCTGAAAAGAGAAGAAACGCAACGTTTTGGCTGTGGAGCCTTCTTCAGGTGTTGGGTATTTCTTGCCTTCTGATATAAGAAAATTATTTTCAATTCCTGCAGCTTTCAGTAGCGCCAGGACCTCAGCTCTTGTGTGAGAGGTTTGAAATGTGTATGGCCTAATACATCGTAAAAATGAGCTCTTCTGAAAGCGCACTTCTACGGGTTAATCTGCCTTGGCTACAAGAACGCCGATGATTTTAGACTTATTCACCGTAACATCCGAGTCAGATGTTCCGTGTAGCCTTTCTGGGTGTAAGCTTAACAAATGCAGCTTCTGAAAAGAATTGTCGCGTATTTGGTGGGGGGGTGGCGAGACTGGAATAAACTAAAACCGCCATAACAACAAGGAACCTCATCTAAGGCACTCGGGCCAGGTCATTGCATCACTATGTTCGGAGCTCTCGATCTGTCAACATGGGGCTGGAAATATACATTTTTGAAATATTCAGGGCTGGTTGAAGATAAGTGTTGCCCTTCTGTTCTCAGCGTTGTGTTTTCTCCTCGGAGCCAGTGTGGTAAAGCCCATCAAATTGTTGCCACTCCTTCTGGATTTGTGTAAATATGGCCTGCGCGAGTAGTGGATAAGATTACAAGTGTTTTCGCAGCCTGCCGCGGGCCTGCGGGCACGTGTGGTTTGGTGTGACGCTGTGTCCGGGGGGTGGTTGGGTGTTGAGAAAGGGGGTGAACTGCTCTCTGTGCCATGCGGACCCCCCACTTCCAGTGCTTGTCAGGCCTCTGCCATCACATGCGTGTGCCTCAGAGTGGGGCACCCCTGTAGGGCTTTGCTTGGCACCTCCTGGAAGAGGGGAGCAGGTTTTGCTCCAGTAGAGCCACGCGTTAATGGAGTATTTTGCTGATTATGCACCACGGTGGCCTGATGAGCATGTCCGCCCCCCCCCCTCCCTCCTGCAGTGAGGTCGCAGCAGGACCTGGGCCCCTTGAGTCTCGGAGTCTCGGCGTTCACTTCTTCCTTGGGGAAAGACAGCGAGGCCCTCCAAACGCATCGAAGGGCTGAGCCTGCAGTCCAGCGCCTGGCAGGGGCGGCCTCCTGTTGAGTTGGCTTTTGAGAGCGAAAGGGGGTTGTGTTTTGGAGGCCATTTTAGAAAGCGCTGGCTTAGGCTCTTCCAGGGGAAGACTGCTGCTCCTTTGTGGGGGCAGCTGGGAGCAGCCACAGCTGAGAGAGCACCTCTCAACACAGGAATCCACTTTCACTGCCGGGGCCCAGCGCCCTGGCTTTTTTCCCCTTTGATTTCTGGGCCGGCTCTCGGCCCGTTCCAGGCGCGGGTTGAAAGAGATGGGGCCGTGGCCGAGCTGTAGCGTGCCGCGCGCAGTGAGAGCGGCCGGGGACAGATGTCTGTGCTGGTGGCGCTCTCCTCCCCGTGCTGCTGCAGTCCTGCTGGTTAATCTCATCACTGTGGCATTAAGAATGTTTTCACTTCCATCTGGGGAAGAGCGCGGAAACCGCCGTGCTGACTGTTGTAGCATGGCTGAGCTTTAACATGGGGTGGCTTTTTTTCAAGATATTGACTGGCTTCGCTGTGCTGTGACCGGTCGCGGCTGTACTGCATTGTGTGGTAGCTGTGTTCGTTGTGCACGGACACCTTACTGCGGTAGCTCTTTCAGCGTGTTCTTGAGCCCTGACGTTTTTGGTTGCCATGGCATTTATCCTAAATCTGGAAATTGGAGGCACTTTTTTTTTCTGTGATTTTTTTTTTTTTTGCAGGCTTTTGCTGCAGCCCTGCCTTTCTGTTTCTGTGCTGTGCTGTGGAGGTCAAGCTGAAAAAAACCTGAAGGGGCTGAGGGGCTTTCAGAAAAGAGATTTGTTGTAGCAGCAACATGTTGGGTCTCTGAGCAAAGGAGGAGGATCAGTGTGATTTTTGTTATATAGGCTAAAGTCGCAAATTCCATCTGGGCTATTCCATCTGAATTGGTCCTACATAATTCGCATCTTGGAATTTAATCAAGTGTAGACTGGGTGAGTTTGGCCTTGCGGCTCATAATGCTGTCCTTAACACCTGAAACGGAGTGGAGCACATTGTTTTGGAAGAGCTTTATAAAGAGCAGAGTAAAAAGTTGATTGAAATGTGGAGTTTCAATCTTGTATTCATAAAGATCACATCACACCAGAAATGTGAGGCCTTGTTTAGAACAGGGTGCCCAGTGTTGGTCACCTCGGTTTACAAAATATTGCTGCTCTGGAATCAGTTGGGAGAAGAGAAACCAGATGCACCGCAGGGCTTAAAGGAGTGTCCTGCACTGACGGACTGAAGGACTGAACCTTTTTTTGGTTTTGAACAGAAGATTACAAGGCCACCTGGTACAAGTACCGAGAATTCTTAAGGACATTGCCAAAGTCAACCCAGAGGGCGTCTTCCGAATAAATGGTTAAAATGACATGGCAGCAGATTTTAAAACGGAGAGCAGGAGGCACTTCTGCGCCCAGAGGGTTGTGGGAGTGTGGAACAAGCTGCCTGCACAGTTCACACGTGGTTGCTGACACTCTGGCCGGTTGAAGAAATGCCTGGTTTAGGTACTTGACCTCGGTGAGCTTCTCACTACCAAAACAATGTGCTCTGCTTATCAGGAGAGCAATGCTTCTGTGCTATCAGTGTGTCTCTCAATATCGTAAGTAGTTCACCACAGTTTCTAATTTGTCCGATTGATACACCCAGAACTAGTCCGTCAATAACAGGCCACTTATCTGGGAGCCTCGGGACCCCTCGCCAGGCTCAGTGATGGTACGGGCGACGTGCCTGGTCGGAGCAGAACGTCACTGATGGCAACCCTGAATGAATGGTGCGACATTAACATAATCCTGGCACTTGTTGCCATTACTGCCGGCCTCTCCTGACGTTTCTAGCATGCCTTGTTTCACAAGCCGTCTGTAGGACAGCGCGTGTCCGTGCTGTTGTGTGTGGCACACTGAGCAGCCGAGGGGTGAGCTGGGACACGTGGACGGGCACGCGCTCGTCCCGGCTGTACACAAGGACCGGGCCAGAGCTGGTGCCGAGCAGGAGTCCAGCTTCCCACAGTGGGAACTTAAAACTTGACTTTCACAGCAGCCCCTGCCTGACAAATGTTAATCAGCGTAATGAATTTACACGTCGCGTCCGTTCAATAACGAGTAACTGCTACATTTAAAATGGTAATTGTTCTGATAACTCGGTAAATTTTTTTAAGCTGTTTTTAATGTAACTGAGGGATGTGTTGCACGTAATGTGAAGAGGTTTATCTTATTTCTCTGTGTTCAGTCTGGTTATTTTAAAATTTTAAAGTAGTTGTGAATTTCACTACTCAGAAAAAGATGGTGCACTCCAGGTACTCCCCAGAGCTCAGCCTTTATGAACCAACATGAACTTAACCTTTAACCTTTAGAGGTTGAGCTTGCAGTATGTATCACCTTCAGTATCTAATCATTTTGTTTCTGTAAGGCATTTCCAAGATGGCTTTGTGTTTTTGTTGAATTAATGTGAAGCGGCCGAGCTATGAGCTGATCTTTCTGACTTGGGGTGGAAGGGTGCCTGAGTTCCCTGGGAAAGGCTGTGAGGACTGTGGGATCTGTCCAGCGTCATTCGCATGACCGTCCCTGTCTGCTGGACAGGTGCAAGGGGCTTTGGCAGGCCTGGGGCGGTAACTGGTCGCTGGATGTGGTGGAATAATTGCATCTGGTTAATCAAAACAATTAGCTGGGCTGAATGCCCCCACTTCCCCCCAAGCGTACTGCAAAGCCTCTCCAACCTGATATCGACAGGAGCATGGCCTGGCGGTCAGGGCTCAGTACTGAGTCTAATGAGGTTACGGGTTTGAATCCTGAATCCTGTGCTGCTGTGTTACCATTGAGCCGGGTGCTTGACCTGGTCAAATCTCCGGCGGCACAAATTGGCAACCTCCAGGTCGCCATTGTAAAGGAGTCTGTTCCCAATGGACGCATCTGGCGAAAGGGGAACGGCAGTCCCAAGTTTTTAGACCAGTTATTAAATCTTGGCAAAAAAGTACGTTCCTTGATGTTCAGAAAAATGTGTCAAATTTCGAATTAAGCACAGTACTTTGTGAAAGTACTGTAAGTTGCCATGTTGTCAAAAACTCACATTCAGGTTGCCACAAATTGCGACATGATGTGACCCTTCCTGCTCACTAGTAGTCATAATGACTCATGTACTGTGATGTACTTATTCGCTCGTCCAAGTTGTGTGGCAGACATTTCACTGCAGAAATGTTCCAATGTGATCTACATGTCGAGTTAAATAAAATAAATAAAAATGACTTGACTGGGAAAATTCTAAACTTACACACAGTCTGGAAAAACACTGCAGTAGTTATGAAACTTGAATTTATTTATTTTTTTTGGCTTGTGATAAGTTGATAAGATAGAAGAAGCATCACACTCAATTCCTGGAGGGGATACTGCTTTCAGTTTTTTTGTCCCAGACAGTCATATGTTGGTTGTGTAGGATTCTTCTTAAGGTCTTTCACAGTAGAGACTCAAAAAATTCACTTCATAAAAGATACATTACCTATAAAACGCCTCAAAGCCTGGTGAGAAGTATTACAGTGACGCACTCAAAAAATAGACCACCTCTACGAGTGAGATCTCTAGGTGTGGCAGAAGTCAGAAGATGGTAGACCCACTAAGAACTGAGGTTGAGACCCCCTGGTCTAAAAGATTGTTTTGATCGATTTCTGTTCTGTGGTGATTTCAGCCTGCAGCACAACTCTGCCTTTTTCCTCTCGGTAGCTGCTTGTATATTTAAAATAACTTTCTGGAACATTAATCTGTATTTTCTTTATGTATGAAAAGATTTTAATCCTAATGCCATTAGCACCCTGTGGCCAGATCGTGGAAGCTACGCAGTGCGTTGGCTGTGAGAGCACATCGTGTTGCTGGTGTAAGTGGTGGAGGTGCTGTGTTCCCTCTAGAACAGACGCCCCAAAGCTGTACCCCAGTGTGAAGACCAGGAGGGTATGCCTTCATGTAGGAGGTGCTGTCCGACGGGTCGTTCAGCCCGGGGCCCGTCCTCTTGCTTGTTTACGATCCCTTGTTCAAAAGCAATACTGTATTGCCATAACTACTTGTATGGAATTTGGATCAGTGAGCTCATACAGTACAAATATGCAACATGGAGCCAATAACGGAATGTGTCCACCCAGCACATTCACAAACCATCCTAAAAACACACCAGTAATAACAAAGAGCAGTGCAATAAGTAATAGTGGGGCCTGATTTTGTACCATTGAGCCATGCGAAAGCTTTAAAGTGCCCAGTTCTTGCACCTCGCAGCCTCTGGGAAGGTGCTGTTATGAACCCTGGTAGCTCTTGTTTTGACGGACCTAACCTGCCTACCAGAGAGGAGAGAGAGAGTTGGGGCAGAGTGCAAGAGGTGGGTGACGATCTTCAGAGATGTGCATTTCAGTTCCTTCTTAACTCAGATAGTCGAGTGAGTTCCCTCCCTGGTCTTGGAACTCAGTGAGGCTGCTGGTGCAGAATGGCTGCTGCACGTTCCTCAGGGCGTGAGAACCTCTTGTGTGGTACGCGACGGGACACGTCACCCGTGCAAGACAACGTGGGATCCCTTGTGATAAAAAGCACTGTACTTAAATACGAGGAATTAATATCCTTTGCTCATGAATCTGAAATCAAGTTCAAGTTTGTCATATGTACCTTGAAATGCTTACTTGTGTGTTTCCTCACATGACAAATGATGTAACGGATGACATAATATTGACATAGAACGGGACATAAACAACATCGCAGTTCTTGAAGACAGGAACAGGGTAGCAGCTATAAATTTAACAAGCATTTAGATAGAAGCTGAAAAATGTAGCAGTGGCAGTATTTTGAGTTCACAGGGTTGTACGTGAGGGTGGGAAGATTGAAGAGTTTAGCAGTCTTAGGGCTGTGGGGTAGCAGCTTTCTAAGAGGTCTGGGCCTTATACTCCTCACTCCTCTGCCAGGAGGAAGCAGAGAGAAAAGTGCATTCCCTGCGTGGTTGTGGTTCTTGATCCTATTGTCTGCTGTTCTGAGGCAGTGTGTGGCGAGGACGGTCTGGATGGAGGGGAGATCTATACTAGTGAGTGAGTGGGGGGGGGGCGTGCCAGCAACTGAAGCTCTATGGCTAAACCTGTCGTCTCCCTGTTCTCCTTTCTGCTGCAGTTGAATGAGATTGGAAACAGCTGGACTGAATGGATTTGAATGCCAAGGGCAGCTCTCTGCCGTTGATGCCCGAGCACCTGAGCCCCGTCAGCATGAAGCAGGCCCCCGAGGCGCTGAGCAGCCGCAAGAGCCAGGCGGCCGGCGTGGAGATGAGCGCCGACCCGGCCATCCTCATGGACAAGGCCGCCGCCGCCCAGCTGGTCGCCACCCTGCAGGACACGGTCATCCAGATCAGCGGCGAGCGGCTGAAGGACCTGACCTCCCGCGTGCTGAACGGCGAGCAGGACAAGCTGCCCAAGCTGTGCGCCGCGGAGCCGCCGCCCCTCCTGAAGGGCGGGGACCCCCCCACGCCGCACGCCAGCCCCCCGAAGAAGGGCGACTCCCCCGAGATCAAGCTCAAGATCACCAAGACGGTGGCCAACGGCAAGCCCCGGTTCGAGTCCTGCTTCTGCGAGGACGGGGAGGGGCCGGCCGCCGCCGCCACCCCCGCCCCCGCGGCCCAGAAGAGGAAGGAGAGGGAGAACAAGGGGAGGAAGAGGAGGAGGAGGCTCGTCAAGGCTGAACCGCGGCGGCGCCCCCTCCTGGCGCCGGCGGCGTCATCACCGGCAAGTGTGGCTTCAGGCAGCAGCGCAGGGACGGCGTACAAGGTTGGGCATTCATGCATCTCTCCCCCCCCTCTCGCCTCGTCCTCGGTAGGTACTTCCTGACATCCCAGCAGCCCCCGGCAGCTCTTGGTGGTTTGTGTTGTAGTTGGCGTTTTGTAACGGTACACTGCATTCGATTTGCCTAAATCGGAGAAGGGGGTAGGCCAGAGGGCTCTCGTAGATGGTAATTCAATCCGGTTTTTCCTGCTGGCCTAGAATCCTATACGTGTGGCAAAGCGGAGTGGGCGTTCTGCTAAAAGCTCCAAAACCTCCTCTGTAGAAGCCCTGAAACTTTGACAAGACATTGATTGCGGCTTTTGTTTCTTGAACAGCTGTTGTCGTGGTTATGGGTAGTTGGTTATTCCGGGGGAAAAGGGCATTATGTGGATAGTTGAGAAAGAAAGTAAAGAGCAGAAGGTTGTAGGGTGTGGGGGACCACCTTCAAACCTTACTGTCTAGCTTGTGTGTTCGTTGAAGGGAAGATGTGGTGACGCAGTATTGATTGTGCTTATGGTTTCTGCTGGATATATGTGACCCCATACTGCAGTGGTGTCCAGTGCTGCTCCTGGAGGTCTGTGTGTCTGCAGGCTCCCACAGGCAGCAGCATCGGAAAACCTGGCTTAACTGGGTCAGCAGGTTGAACTTCGCTTGTGTACGACCTGTGCTGGAATGAAAACCTGCGGAAACGCCAGCCTTTCAAGACTAGGATTGGACACGACTTCTGCAGAAGAGCGAGACTTAGGTCAAACTTTGGCGACTACTGCCAGCAGTGATTCATTTTGGAATGGAATTGCCATCAGTCTCTCTTCCAGATTTACAATACAGTGATTGATTTCGATTTTATTTGCTGATGTGTCCCAGTCCTGAGCTGATTCTCGGCGGTACTGCGCAAATGTCTGTGCTGAAAGCGAGACAGGGCCTTTGTCAGCTTGAGGCAGTGCTCTGTCGGAGGCTGAAAGCTGCCCTTGAGCACACTCTCCCACCTAGTCCCAGCACCCAGAGTGCACTCCCAGGATGTGCGTCTCTTGGCACACCACACTGCAGTTTTATGCGGCAATACCTTTTGTTGTTAAAATTTATAACCCCACTCGATTTAGAATCCCTAGTTATACAGTTAACCAGTTAACCAGATGTACACCTCTGTTCAAGGCTACGCACTCGAAACACACAGCAGCCGTATTGCCGAGGGGAGAATGAGGTGGTGCCGGCAGACCTCTCCACCCCTGGAGCCACTCGCCTTGTAACATACCGCAGGCCGGTCAGTGATGTTGGCAAGAAAGTGCCGTGCCTCGCACCTGTGAGGATCTGTTTATTAGTCCTTGGATCTGAAAATGCCCTGCTTCCAGCATACTACTTTAGACGCAGAACTTTAAGCAGCTACGTTAAGTCCTTGCTAGGTGGTCGTTTTCTGATGACCTGACACGGAGAGGAATGAGTGTATCAGAAAGAGATTTTCCATCCGCAGAGACGCTGCTGCTTGCCTTTCAGCTCACCCGCCTGACTCGAGGCTCTTCTGAAACCGAGACCTTTCTCGAGCTTGGTTCCAGCTTCACGGCCAAGTCAAAGCGATGAGCCTGTGATTAAGATCTCCTGAGACAAAACCAGGAAGCTCAAGCTCCTCTGGACACGTTTGGAGAAGAGCAGTTATAACAGTGCTCCTTGGCACAGGTTGATGGGAATCGGTGATTTTGTTTCCGCGCTGTTCCGTATGTCTGACAAGGTTTTGATTTGTAGTATTGAAATATATTGTCTAGTGAGCGATTATCACATTGGTGCATCTGGTTTTCTGAGTTGAATTAAATTTGGTTGTACAGGTGGTTCAGAGTGGTTTACAGTGCATCTCTAGACATGTAGATCCTCAGCTTTTATGGAACCCCCAAACCTTCTAACTTAACCCCAAGTGCCGTGACCCCCTCGCCTGAGCCACGTGTGCAGAGCACTGCAGCCGAGGCGCAGATGAGACACCAGAGGTTTCCTGTTGCAGGGGCGCCGATGAGACCTCTGAGAGCTGACCAGCGGTTCCCCTCTCCTCCTGTGGAGTATTTTAAAGTAAAGAATTAGACTGTTTTTTTTGTCTTCTGCACCCTCAGTGCTTTTGTAGACGATGAGATTGGCAGTGTTTATGAGATTTTTTTATCTCATTAGCTGCTGCTGGCTGATGGATAAGTTGGTGTGGTTTGTCAGTTTGCTTCCAAATGCACAGCTACATATTAATGAGGAAGAGCGTTCAGCACGTGGGCTCTGGGCCTGTGAGCAGTGCGCAGCCAGTGCTGTAATTCACATGAGGCACTGCGGTTCTGGTTGGGTGCGGTTCCGAATCTCTCTCTCCAACCCTCCCCCCCCCCCATGTTCTGGGTCGTTACCCGGTTCTGTGGGTGACCCGTGATTCTTGACTCCTCACAGCTCTGTGAACACTTTTTGCCCTAAGGTCAGTGCACACTCTACAGCATGCACCTGAAGGGCAGGTGGAATTGGCACTTATGTGCCTTTGTTATTCGAAATCCGGGGGTAAAAAACGTATTGCCGGTTCTAAGTTTAAAAACCGTTCCATGGACAGTCTGTGTGAAGGACCATAATTCTGTGATTCGTTATTAGAGTAACACCTTCTGAAGAGAGAGTCTTATGGGACTGTAAGTATTAGGAGCCTTTCAGCTGTGAGAGGTTAAATATCTGACTCGCTTTTGTAGTGAAAATTTTGAAGTCAAAGTGGAAACGCCTACGTTTGTCCTCACACTTGACAGAATTTTAGAAGTGCTTTGTCTGTAGAAATGTGTCCTGCATTCTCCTGACGAAGAGACGAGTAATATATGAACATCCATTTTCTGTAAACAGACCACAGACATTGAAAAGAAATCTTGTTCCTAAATATATTTTGGAGGTGCTCATCCTAGTCATGACCTTTTCTTTCTGGAGGTCTGGGTTTTGGCCTTGTTTTATTTTTTAGTGAGTTGCCGTGTGGTGTTGCACAGTGGAAACTCAACTGTCTTGTCAAACCTAGCTGTCAAACTTTGGTTTAAAGCGCGTCAGCCCGAGTCTTTAACCAGCAGTAACTCTTTTTAAGGAAAAGGCTTGTTTTCTGGCCAGGTGATCATTCTGCCTCTTATCAACAGGGAGCAGCTGTGGTTGCTTTCTGCTGCTAGAAAATCAAACATTCACTCAGCCTGGGAGGGAAGAAATCCATTTGGCTGTTCTCTCCTTTGTGTTTCTAAATTATTTCCATGTTGAAGTTTTTGCATCTTATGAACTATGTAGGGGTGAATGGTCTTTCAGTAATATTTTTCCTGCCTGTAAAAACATCTGCATAAGAAGAAATGGGTCATTTTAGTTCTTGTGGAGTCCTCTGCCTTTCACAACTGCTGAGCACAGTGGTATCCAGGAAGCTCAGTTACAGCCCTGCTGACTGAATTGCAATCGCTTGTGTCGCCTGTGTACAACTGCATGCAAGCTTCTGTCTGCCTTGGGCCTCGAGTATCGGGAGTAGAGGTGCGAAAGCTCAAGATTTGGAGGGTAACTTGACTCTTCTCGACTGCTTTCCATTACTGGGAATAATTTGACTCCCACTTATCACTTCCGTTCTCACACATGCTGGACAGCCCCTTACTGAGCGGCAGTACACTATCGGAACCAACTGAGAAACATTCCGACTTTGTCTACATTGACCTCCCGTTTAAGACTTCACTAATAGCACTGTTCCTCTGTTAGCTGTTCCCTGGCTGTCGAAGGTGGAGGGGTGGGGCTTGCTGCTTTTGAGCACGTGTGTTTTCCTGAGAGTCTCGCCCTGCCTTGACGGGGGGAGAGGAGCAATCCTGACGACAGCTGAGGCTCTTTAAGTGCCCTGCGTTCCCGGGGGTCAGCGTTCTGCAGAAAGCCAAGCTCACCCCCTGCCAGCTCTCACACACCCAGATCGGTGAAACTTTGTGGAAAGCCTTACGGTCCATCACTCGGAGACCCCATACTGAGACCAGGCCTCTGATTCTCCCAGGGCAAGGACCCACAAGGGCTGCGGAGTGCAGTGCAGAGCTCAGAGCTGACAGCTCCGTCGGACCGCCACCCAGGGCTGCGTTTCTGCCAGCGTGCCGCCAGGCCAGGCAGAGGTTGGAAACGAGGAACTGTGAAGGCCAGAATCTGATCCCGACGTCTTGCGAGAAAGGGTCAAGGGCAGCCATTTTCTTTTGTGCCGACCAGCGGAGAACAGATTGGAAATGTGGATTTTTGCCTTTCGATCTCTTTTCTTTCAGCAGTCCAGGAAGTTGTGGCAGCTGTTGTGTATGTTCGGAGCTCTTGGACGTGTTTACGCTTTTATGCTTTTTTTGTGTTTATGTGTGTAACGCTTGCCTCGTGCGGTTGTGGATGCAGTTGATCTGTTTTCGCCCAGGGCATTGGACTGGGCATGATGGCACTGTTCTGCTTCTAGAACTCCCTTGCCCTGGACACGGAGGTGCAGGTGACACTTCAGGCTGTGTGTATAATGAAGACATGATATTGAAAATAGTGCTTTTACTTCAGATGGATGGCAGCCTTTGTTAGCAAAGTACAGCAAAAGATGTTTGTAAATTTGACAGATTTCTTGGCCTAAGTGGTGTTTCTTTTATTACATTTTTGTTTATCAAAACATCAGGAACTCTGCTCCTCTGTGAAAACCCATTTTACCTAGCGTGGCGTTACCATGAATCCACTCTGTCTGCACTTTTACACGTGCAAGTTGTCTGCTTGGGCGTCTGGTGAAGAAACCGTTCCACGCTGTTGGGGTGATGTGGATGGGGAGAATGTGCTGGAGTCGTTCGATCTAGGTCATTGAGGTGGCATGGCAGGTCATTCCTGTTCTCCCTGGCTCCCATGCTGTCTGGATGTCCCAAGTGCAAGTCTTTTACAGTAGAAAACATTGCACTCGAGATAAAAGCTGAGGTGAAAATGCTCATAGATTTCCTGTGAAGCAGTGCTTTTGCTGGAGAGCCCTGTGAGCAGTTGCAGTCTGTATGGAAACCAGGCTCTGGTGCTCGTGTGGGAAGTGGACGATTGCTGCTCTCCTGCACCACACTGGCATTCAGGTTCTTAATGGCCCAGATGGCCGAGTCTTTGTCCTTTTCTTATCTGCTCATTAACATAACAAGTGAAGGTGGTAGGGGTTCTGTTGACCCTTGTCTTACAATGAGCACGTTGTATAGGGCCCAGTAAATGGTGCATGCCGTACGGCACATTTCTTTATGTCCTGAGTCTTTTTTTTTTTCCTGTCTTAATATCTGCTGACAGCAGCAGAGTAATTGTGGGTCTTTGCCCTGTTAAAGGCAGCCTAGTGTTGTGGAGCGAGTTGACGTCTTAGCAGTTAAAAGCTTGGGGATCGAGGCTAACCTGTGACATTCCTGTATGTTGTGTGAACCTGCTGTAGATGCCAGACTTCTCAATGGGGAATGGGGAAATCATGTGCATTTAGTTGTCTGAGCTGCGCTAGATGTAATCGAGCCATGGAGGTAACAGAGAGCTGTGTGGAGGAGTAGCCAGGCCTCTGGACACCGAGCTGTGGGGTTATGGGTTCAAATCCCAGGTTGGGACGCTGCTGACTTACCCATGAGCAAGGTACCTCACTTCAGTTGCACCAGTAAATGTCCATGAGACATACAGACAGGGAGAGAAGCTGGGGGTCAGAGCGCAGGGTCTGCCATTGTACAGTGCCCCTGGAGCAGCTGGGGTGAAGGGCTTTGCTCAGGGGCCCAACGGAGTAGGATTCCTCTGCCGGCCGTGGGATTTGAACCGGCAACCTTCCAGCCACAGATGCAGATCCTTAGCCCAAGTGCCACCGTTCCTCTGTAATCTGACAGCTTGTGGGAAGAAACCGTCTCTGAACCTGGACGTACGTGCCTTTAAGGGGAGAACATGCAGATCCCAAACAAAAGGTTGAATTATACAAGAGTTTAATGATGCCAGCCCCAGAGGTGTGTGGCAACCACAGAGCTGCACCACCACTGTGCCGCCCCTCGCAGTAAGTCACCCTGCTGGCGCACTGGCCCTTTGGAAGTGCTGGTATGGTGGGAAGAGCCCCACCCAGGCTGACCCCCATCACTGCCAGCAGCAACCCTTGCTGATGAAGTCTTGTGTCCCCCTGTTGACATAAGTCAGGCTAGAAGATGGGAACACTGCTGCCGAAACAGAAATGCCACCACAACACGGATAAAATGTTTTTTTTTTCCATGATTTGAATGCGAACTGTGTGGAAAATGAAAATGTTGCATCGGGGCCATCTAAATGTTTGTATTTCGTCCGAAGCCGAAAGCTTGCCAATTAAGAAAGATCGTGGCTGTGACTTGTTGCTACGTCTTATTAAAACCTGTCAGTTGTAGTTGTGTTGAATGGAAGAGGCAGGAATTAAGTGATTTGTGTGAACCCGTCTTTGGTAGCTGGATCTCATTCAGAACCTTTTGCTCTAACGGGTCTCCACAGCTCTGGAGTAAGAGCGGGTTTCGAGCCAGGCTGGCGCGATGCCAGTCTGGTAGATGGAACCTGGCCCCGTTTCCCATCTTCGGGTTCCTGTGCTCCAGTGACCTCATTCTTCCCTGCCTGTGGTGGAGGGAAACCACCAATCTTATCGTCAAGGAAAGGGTAACCACAGCAACACCCTTCAACCGCTGCCATGGGAGACAGCGGAACACACCGTTTCCCTCCTTGTTGATACTCTCCAGGCCTGGCCCTGATTTCCATCCGTGGTTTTCGTTTGATTTAGAGCGGAGTTGCACATGAATTGATTTTAAAACCGTTTGTTTGAGGAGGCTTAATTGCTTGCACCGAAGTTAAATGAAACGATGTCGCAGACCATCGAATGCAGATCCTCGACTGCTGTAGTGGGAATCGTAAAGCAGTTTGTTTAATTACACTATATATAGTAAATGTACGTATTATCAGCGTAAGCTAGTCGGGGGAAAGTAGTTTTAGATGTGATTAATGTCAGCTGTTACAACGTCAGACAAAACACAGAATCAAAGTCTATTGCATTGCAGCGTATTGCCCATTGTAGTTCTGATTCCAGTGAAATTCTTGAAAATTGGCTTATATGACATCCCTGCTTTTTAAAAGGACGTGGACCCAAGTCTTTGCCTGGACCATTGCCATTTGTGTTTCGGCACAACGAAGTGCTCGAGTAACACGGGGGAGCCCGCTGGGGTCGCGTCTGCGGATCGTTTCCAGGTCTGCTTTGTGTCGAGCTGTGTGCACAGTAGTCTGTGATTTGGGGAGTCCTACCCCTGCTCCCACCTCTTCCCCGGTACGCTCTGTAGGTGTGGGAGGCCCCGGGGCAAATGGGGTCTCAAACGGACTAGTCCGTAACCACCCTCGTCTTCCTTTGTGATCGGTGCGGCTGTACGCAGTCGCCCGAATCGCGAGCAAGCTCCGCGCCCTCTTCCATGCGTGCGGTTCTTCCCGAGCCGTGTCCAGCAAAAAGTGCTTCGGTGTTTTCAGAGAAGAGCCAGCGACTAGTTTTAAGCAATCGGTGCCGTCGTTTGACGCTTACAGGAGAGAAGCCTTCCAGTGCTGAGGTTCTGCTTCAGATACAGCCCAGGGGCTGGCACCTCTGTGGGCATCTCGCCCGAGGGCATCAGGCAGCCTGTGACAGTACGTGATGCCTGCGCCCCGTCTCTTGGCAGGTGTCTCCAGCGCAGGAGCCCCTGAAAGAGAGCGAGGGGGAGCTGTCGGCGAAGTTCTCAGTGGGCGACGTCGTCTGGACCAAGGTGTCGGGGTACCCCTGGTGGCCCTGCATGGTAACCAAAGACCCAGCTCTCAGCAACCACATCAAACTGAAAGGTATGTAGGGCACAGCGTCACGCCCAAGTTTACAATCTGTAAACAGGCACGACTGCCTCATCTAAGCCTTCTTGTTAGTTTAAAGAATGAAGGATTCCAAGTCGCTCGTACAGGTAAATTGGTTTTTCATACGGAGAGGGCTGTGTTGCCAGCAGTTTGACGGACCAGATACCCTCCTCCAAGGAGAGCAGTGCATGTAGACTGAAGATTCTGTGTTTAATACACACATGTGGCAAGGAAGTGTGACAGTTTCTCAATCTTCTCTTTTACACAGTACACGTACATAAATCTGAAACATTTACAGCACTCCGCCCCATTCCCTAATGAGACACACTTCGGTGGCCAGAACACATTATCAGGCTTCTAAACAAACTCATCTCGGTGTTAAATCTGTTTCACCTTGCATCCTGACAGCAGCAGGTGACAGTGAAACAGAGCTGCTTTCGGACATTGTTCCGTCTCGGGTGTACACACCAAACGTGCCACACGACGCTTAGGTTAATCCGCAGAATATCTATACAATTCAACTTGATTTAACTTCTAAAAATGTCTGTCTTGTGAGAATAATGTCCGAAGGCGTACCTCTGTTCTGCAACGCACCAGTGGAGAAATGGTGGTCTGAGCTACAGAGGAACCTCATCGGGATCTCGTTTGTTCGAATTTTCGTTTGTTGTTTTTTTTGAGCGGGAGAGTTTTAATTCGTGCCTGACCTGTGTCTTAAGCACGCTCCTCTTTAGACAGCCCAGCCTTCCGGGCCGGTGACCGCCTCTCTCTCTCCCCCCCCAGCAGTGAACAGCCGGACGAGCGTGCAGTACCACGTGCAGTTCTTCGGGAATGCCCCCGAGCACGGCTACATCTTCGAGAAGAGCATCGTGCCCTTCGGCGGGGAGCAGCAGTACAGGGAGCTCTGCCAGGAGAGCGCCAGGCCGTGCACGGCCCGCAGCGACAAGAAGAAGGTACCCCCACCCCAGCTCGCCGCCCGCGGGGCTCCCCGTCTGATTGACCGCGCTGCTGGGGCTGCTTCAGACAGCCCGGGCTGGAAACCACCGGGAGATCGATGGCTTGGCGCGTACACAGCCCGTTCTCCAGGGCTCTCCGGTCCTGTTCCCCCTTGCGGGGTCGAGAGCTGGAGCTGTTCCAGTGGAAATCGCGGAAGTGATCCCTTGAGGAGTCTGGGTGTGGACGTACAGTCTATTAGTGTGGCGGAACAGCACCTCCCCCAGCCAGGAGGAACGCCAGCAGGCGAGCACCGTGCTGCGCACGTCTTCTCAGCGATGTTCTTTTTCTCCTTCACAGCTGCCCAAGTCGGTGCCGGCCAAGCTGCGGGCCCAGTGGGAAATTGGGATCATGCAGGCGAAGGAGGCGGCCGGCATGGAGACGGGAGAGCGCCTGGCCAAGTTCACCTTCGCCTACGTCAACGGCCGGCCGCAGCTCAGCCCCCGCGTGCTCGGCGATCTGGGCCTGGAGGAGCGGGCCCCGGGCGACCCCGCGGCGCTGCCCCGGGCCTGCCAGGAGCCCTCCACCCTGCCCCCAGAGCCCCCCGGCCCCCCCGCCGCCCCGCACAGACGCAGCACCTCATGGACTAAGAGGACGCCCACGGTAAAGGCTCCTGGCAGGATCAGGGCGGGCAAGGGGCGCCAGTGGCCGCTGAAGAGAAGGAAAGCGGTCTCGACGGCTTCCAAGCAGAAGGAAGACCAGGCGCAGCCAGATGACCAGGTCCGTGAAACTCCCCGTTTGTGCGTCGGGATACCGTTGTCGCTGTGAAGTCTCGTTCCTTTCACAGCTCGGTGTCAAATCTCTACTCAAGTGTCTATTAAAATGCGGCACTTCATCTTCCTCTCTTCTGGAGTGGGACACGGCAGCAATCCGGGGGGGAAAGGTGGAAGGAAGTGAGAGCTTCTCTGACCCTGTGGGGCTGGTATCGCCAGGGGCCTGTCTGGTTGCATCGGGCTGCTCAGTGCCGATTCCAGCAGGTCTTCAGTAATCTAGTCTGTATCTTCCACCGGCTAAAGGCACCTTGCGCCTTTCTTTGTAGGGTTGACGAGTTCAGTCTTGTCGCTATTAAATTTAAACTGATTTGACTTGAGTTGTGTTGTCGGAACAGCATCGGACGTATGATGGATTTATCGATTTAAGTTTTTCAAAAACTTTTAATTAGGTTTGGTAGTGCTGGGTTTTGATCTTGGTTCTTCCGGTTTTCGGTATGCATGGCTGCAGGACGATTGTCCTTCCTGTGGTGGTTGGGCATCAGTGTAATTCTTCCTGCTCAAGGAAAACTCCTTCCTTGCTTCTCCAGGTTCCCCTTTCGCTTGCCTCTGCTTCTTTAGCCTGCTCTCGAGCTTCAGTCTTTGCAAGGTGTGTCCTTGTGGGATGAGACCTGATCATTTCTCTGGCTCCTCCATTCTGACAAACTCATTACCGCTCCGGAATTAAGGGCTCGTCACCATACCTTCCAGTTTCGATGTCTGGGAGGAATGCTTGTCGAGTCTGTAAAGTCTCTTAGATTTCATTGCATTAAAGGCCAACAGCCAAGGCTTTGTTCTTGTGCAGGCGAGTAGATCCTGAAAACAGTCAATTATCAGACAGGCTAGCTTTGCGACTTCAACCTTCCGAGAAATATGAGATTTGAACAAAGAGAAAGAACATGCCCGGCATATAGCTATGTTCATCTTCAAGGATACCAAAGTGCTTGTAAATGTAAGACAATATATTGGCACATAAGTGGTTGTAATGAACGTTGTGTAACGTGCAGGTAAATGATTTTCATTCTCTTCCCCCTCAACGACAGCCAGTTGGAAGGAAAGTTGAAATATTTTTTCAGTTAAATCTTGCTTGGAGTTGATTTTGTATTTGGCTTCACGTTAGCCTGTCCCGTTGTGGAATGCTCTAGTGTCTGGGGTACATGAAACACGGCCTTTGAAGAATCTCAATATTTTTCTGCTGTGTGGGAAAAAATCCCTGATACTAATATATATTTTACCTCTTGTATATGTCAGTATATTTGATGTATTGTCTTTTTTTACCAGTGACATGAGAGGGGAAGCACTAAAGTTTTGGGAATTTGCTAACCCTGGAAAGCATGAACACCCGAGCGCACAGATAGCGTTTAGAAAATCAAGACTGGGAGTGTCATAGTCAGAGGCACTGAAGAAGTGGTGACCTGAAGACCTTTTGGCTTCAAGAGTTTGCTTTTTTCAGTTTTTCTCTTAAAGCTGAAAAGAGGAGAGCAATTTTCCTGTCTTTTTTTCCCCCATTTCCAGGCTGTGGCAGAACCTCTGGACGTCTCGAAGGAGAATGGGAAAGATTCGCTTGCTCCCAAGCTGAAGGGGAGGAAAGGCCGAAGGAGGCTCCATCCCCGCCAGGCTGTGAAGAAGGCCCAGTTGGAGGACGCCTTTGTGGAGGTCTCCCTGAGCGAGTCCTCGGCTCCGCTGGGCCCAGGTGGGGGGGAGATTTGGCTACCGCGGCGATAAACTACAGGAAAAAATTCCTTTAGAGTGAGGGCCTCTACCTAGGGAAAGAATCACATTTTGTATTGTTAGCATTGACAGTTAAGTCATGGAAGCCGGAGAAAATGATGGAGTTGGAGTTTGAAATATACTGGCACATTCCAGTAAATTGCATAGGTTTTTTCTCAGCTGTTGGGAATCAGTCAACAGAATGAACACTCTGCACATGGACTTAACATACACAGGAATCATTAATGCATTGTGTCGATAAAAAAATCAAACTAAATACTTGAAAGCTTGCCTTGGATACAAATGATAGATCATCTGCTTGTGGGCTACCAAGATATAATGGTTTCAAGGTTAAGCAGAGATACAAACAAGTTCACGTTAAGTGTTAAGTTCATTCTCATAAAAATACTCATAAGTGAGTACTGTCTTTGTCACTGAATTCGTCTGTCAAACAGGATAGCAGTTGAATTCTCAAGATCGGTAACGTTGAATGTGAAAGTCCAAACGTGCTGCACCAGTGGTGGCAGCTCACTGGTTGCGAGGTCTTGCCGCAGGTTAGAGTTCGCTTACGTACGGGCTCTTTTCAAACTTGGCGCTTCAGACCCGAGTTCAAGTCCCCAGAGACGACGGTCACTTGGTGGTGCTGCTGTCAGCCGGCCAACTAGGCTCAGGGGAGAGAAGCAATTTAGGAAAGACATGTGCCACTTTTTGACAGGGGAGAATACGGGTTGTGATTGGCCAAGAGGTGATCAGGTGGCATGGGTCTCCATTCCCCACAGGTCGCTGATTGGTTGGTCATCTTCTGGATGGTTAACCCCGGCCTGTGACTTGAAGGCCATTGCCCAGATGTGCCTATGGCTCTCTGCCAGACATCCAGCATGGGAAGCAGCACTGTCCCGGGTTGTCACTGTCCTGAGAGGTGCTGTTCTCAAAGAAACTCACCTTTGCTGCGTTCCAGTACGCAAGGATCAGCAGGCTGTTCTGTGGAACGAGCAACACTTACTTCGGTGGTTTAATAAGCTCTGCTGCTCCACGGGTGAGAGCAGGTTTTGGAGTCGTGGCTGGAAGCCTGCAAGCCAGTTGAGAGCGATGGTGCTGGTTAGAAAAGGCAAGTGAAGGGTAGCCATTACCGAGATCACAGAGGGATCATGAGTATCCAGCTGGGAGAGGGGCTTTCTCCAAGGGCAGGCTGGGCTCTGTGATCACGGGTTCGAGCTCTGGTCATTTCACTTGCTGTCTGTGCACCTGATTGGTGGTGGTGGGGCAGAGGATGAAGGAGTTGGCCTGGACACACTCAGCTGCCAGCACATTGGTTGCACCTACAACCCCCCACCCACTGTGGCCAGACACCCAGGAGGATGTGAGGCAGGAGCCTGTCCTCCAGGGGGTGTCGAGTCCAGCGCCCTGAGGAGCAGGCGGCTGGGGGGGCGCAGGCCAGGTCCTGCTCACTCTTCCCCCGTGGGCTCAGGGCCGTGCTGACAGCAGTTCCACGTTTGGTTGGCGCGTACGATCCGGCTCTTCACAGTTTGGGTACAGCTGAATAATGCGACCCTAATCTGTTGGTGTTGTGTGTTTGTGGAAGTCTCCTCAGACTGCAGATGCACCCCTGGGTGACAGTTGTTGGAGGAAACTTGTCAAATTACAAGAGCTAAAAAACAATGATAAATTTTGCCAATAAATATGGGGTAGGCATCTCAACTAGGCATACACAACATTGAGAAGCACTAGTAACACATTTAAATAATTTTGCTGATACAGATTTCTTATTCTGCTATTGCTTGTACGTTTTTATTTTTTATTTAATAGGTTTCCCATAGAACCTAGCCCTGATATTTTGTAATGTCTTGGGCAGAAGACCTGTTGTCTTCTGTCCCAGATCTGGACTTGGGTCCTGTGTGCCTTTGGGGAAGTATGAATTATAATTTAGAGGGTTCACAGGAAATTCCCATCACTGCAGAACGGTCTGTACTGTTATGTATAAAATCACTAGAGGCCCTGTTGATAATCGGTTTCAGAAATTAAAGAGTTGGTCTGCAATAGATATGATTTCGGCGTCTGTTTCAATAGGAAAATACACTTACATGCTGTTTTTATAGATATTTTGTTAAGTGCAAGAATTGTTTTAATTTTACAGTCGCTAGACCTAGCCTTTAAACGGGGGAACTGTAATTAATGTAATTGTTCTGGGTCTTTCTTGCTTACATCTGACCCTTTTGTTTTTTTATAGGCAGAAGAGTACGGAAAGCAAAGCCTTGTGCACATCGGGAATTGAGGAAGAAGTCGGATCTCGTAGGTGAGCTTGAGATGGATTTGAGACTGGCCTGTTCGATGGAGATGGAGCAATCTTCGAGTCCCTGCTGTTCCAGAGGGATCCTGGGTTTCACGAGTGTCTAAATGAACATTGTAACTGCAGCAGATGGCTAGAAATCATTGCACTGTCAATCGCCATAGATACCCATTAAAGAGCTGGTCTTTAAATTGGGGAAAAAAACAATTATCGGCTTTTGTTTTGCTCAGGATATTATCTAGTATTTCTAACATTATAATTTATTGTGCATCAAAATGTTTTCTATTTCTGCATGGTTTTAGAAAAGTAGAATAATCTAGCATGATGATTTTGTGGGGGGGGCTTTATTATTTAGTCAGTTATGGTAGTGATTCACTTGTTCTTGTCCATCTCCTGTGCATCTCAGGGTTGTGTATCCCTTCCGTTTCTGCTTCATTTCATTATTTGCATATCTTGGTGTTTTTTTTTTTCAAGGAAGCCCAAAATTGACCCATCCAAAAAGGCTGGGAAAGAGACCACTGGACGGCGCTGAAGAGGACAAGGTGGAACAGCCCAGGAAGAGGGCCAGACTCAACAGCGGTACTCTACAGCGCAAGGTAGCGACTTTAAGAGGGGAAACCTCATAAAGAGGGGTTTTGCTAGTTCCATGTTTCGGTATCCTCAGAGAAGCTTAGTCTGCCGATGGTCCACTTGACGTCAGGTGCCATCATTGCTGTTGTGGCTGAAACGAACCAGGATTTCAACAATAACAATTAATGTTATTCATCACAAATGAGTGTCGTTTATGGCCTCACGAGTTGGAAACATAATGGTTCACAGACGGCTTTACTCAACACTGCAGTAACAGATGTGATGTTGATTTATTCTTGCTTTGACCAGGTGAAAAGTCAAACTCGTGATCTTTAGCTATGGGGTGTATCAATACATAAGGTGTTTCTGTAGCTCTTTCAACCGGCCCCTAGTTTTTTTCTCACCCCTACCTGGAACCACTGACAAAGAAGCGTGGATGTAATATGGAGGTGGTTTTCTAGGATGAGAAACCCTTCGTCTAACAAGGAACTTTTCAGAGTGAAATTTGAATTGTTTTTTTTTTATTTTGCCCCTCGGGGAACTAGACAGAGTCCCATTAGCTCAATGCTGTTAATTTAATCTGTTGTAATCTGTGATGTTAAAGGTGGCTTGTCGTATTGGTTTTGTTATTTTTGTTGCATTGTTAACAGGGCTAATTCTTCTCTCTCTCTCCTTTCTCCCCTCCTGATTCCACAAAGACTCGCAAATCCAAATCGCTAGCAGAGACGATGGAACGGGCCGTGGAGAGCGCGTCGGCTCCTCGGACAAGCCGCTGGGGTAGGGTTTGGCCACCCTGTCTGGCGGCCTTCGAGAACCTTCTCTAGGTTTAGCTTTGCAGATCGCCTCCTCTCTTTCTCACGCTGGCAAACTTTCTGCTTTACTGTAAGACCTATCAAGACCCCACCTGATAGTGCCGATGGTGGTAATGACCTTATCTTTTAACCAGATGAGTCGGTTGACAGCCGCTTCTTAACGGTGACATCCTGAGGAAGAGTCCTGCGCCAGTGTTGCGCAGAAGACGGAAAGAAAAGAAGTTAAGAAAGTACTGGGATGCAGCTGTGTTGACAAGCGCCCAGAGGGAAAGATTCAATCGTCCAGCTGATAACCTTGCATACAAACGTAGTTTCGGGTCTCTCGTTGGGGAAACTCCAGTCATAGGCGGCAGTCTGTTGACGGGACTTGTGACCGCAATCTGGAGCTTGATAAAGAGTGTGATCGTGATGTGTAGGAGGGCATAGAGAACTGCAGGCCAGGCGTCTCCGAAGCTGTTGCCTCGGAGACGCCTGTGCTCCTGACTGGGCCGAGCCGCGTGGTGTCGGGAGGCTCCAAGCTGTGTGCCCGGGGTTCCTTCTTCACGGGCCCTTGGATGGTGCCTCCAACGCTGCCTCTCTCCCGCAGGAAGTAAACCACTGGAGCAGCGCCAGCCGGCGAAGAAGAGGAAGCGCGCCTCGGCCGGCCGGCCCTCCCTTTCCCCGGCGAGCAAGAGGCCCTCGCCCGCGGCGGCCCACGGCGAGGTGAGGAGCAGGGGGATCGGAACCCGAGCGGCCTCCTGGACGGGGTGCCCTTAAAGAAGGGAGGGGTCCCAAGGGTTCGCCGAAAGACTTCGACTGCCCCTGTTGGCGAACGCTCCGCTTCTGAATTTCTGCTTTAAATCTGAAATTGTTTGGTTATTGTGCTTTCACGGACGGAGAAGATGTTACACTGTTTTACACTTACAGGTATCGGGCATTAGCAGACTTTGCTGAACATGTAGTGTGAGATCAGGACAGGGCCTGCTCTGTTTCAGCCAGCCCACTCGTGCCAACCTCTGACCTGAAACCCTCGTAACTTTTAAAGTAAGATGTGACTGGACACTGGGGGAAGCAGCAGGACTGCACAGCACCAACAGCCCCGTGGAGGGTTGCTGACTGGTTTTTGTGCCCTCCCAGAGCTCCGGAGAGGAGCGGCCCGTGTCTCCCTGCGAGAGCACCGATGACGCGCCGCCCGAGACCTCCGCCTCCGCCAAGAGGGCGGAGCGCGGCAGCGCCGCCAAGAAGGAGAACGTCTGCCAGGTGAGACACTGCCGCCTCCCCTCGGGGTCAGGAAGCCCGCTGATGGGGTAGCACTGCTGTCCATTGTGAGTTATACAGGAGCTTCTGCTTGTGGCCGATGTCCTTTGGGCAGAAATGTAATGTCTATTTTGCATCTCGTGGCACCAAGGGGAGGGAGTGCCTTTTATATGTTATTCGTCAGCATGCGTTTGCCCAGTTGGGAAAAAAAACATTTTTCTGACATGTGGCCCTATTACATTGTAAAGAAGCAGGCTTGTGAAAACATCTCTTTTAATTCAATATAAAGTACTACTACATTGGAACATTTCTGCATTGAAACTGCGGCACAACCTGTATTTATTCTCACGTACATCCCATTACAGTGACTAGTGAGCAGGAAGGGCCGCGTCGCGTTGCAGTTGACACACACTCTCGCCTTTGGCAAAATGGCTTGAGTCCTTTCACAAACTTCACGATTTTGTTCATTCAGAATTTTGTCAAATTTTGTGATACCGTCAGTTAAGTTTTGTCACCGAGATTTAATAACTGGTCTGAGACATTGGGACTGCAGTTCCCCTTTAATTACATCACTGAATCTGAGCATTAATCCATTAGCTATACTCTATTGGGTGTGTTGACATGAAACATGTTTCCCTCCACCCCTACTGCCTGCAGTTTGAGAATTTAAGATTCACGAGGAACTTTCCTCAGCTGCCTTGTGAAAATATAAGCGCCCCAGGTCGTGCGCCGTGTCCGTCGCGGTTGTCGCCCGTTTCAAGACCCGTGGTCGTGCCGTCTGCCCTCAGGTGTGCGAGCTGCCGGGGGAGGCCCTGCTGCTGTGTGAGGGCCAGTGCTGTGGAGCGTTTCACCCCCGCTGTGTGGGGCTGAAAGAAAAGCCCCCGGGGAAGTTCCTGTGCCAGGAGTGCACCACCGGTAAGACCAGCCGCGGTTCCTTTATGACCTGGCGCTCTCTCCACACCGAACACTAGACACCAGCCGCCGTGCGTGCGCGTGCGCGTGCGCGTGCGCATGCGTGTGCGCAGTGGCACCAGGCGTGGGCAGATGTCGCCCCAACTCAGTATGAAAAATGCACTGAGAGAGAGATTCACGGGGGCTCAGTCACAGTGCTTCAGTAACCTCGCACTTCAGGCGAGCGGGTGTGTTGCTCGTTGTCCGAAGGCAAGATGGTGAAGGCTGAGGGAGGCCTTTCTCCCTCTGTTAAAGGAATACAGTTGATGATTTAAAGGTAAAGAATGGTAGGCAGTCCCATGCCACAGGTATCTGCATATGTGCCCTGCAGAAAAACTTAAATTGGGCTGGAGGGGGGAGATCCTGAGACCGGTGCGTCGGATGCAGAGGGCACTGCAGGCTGTGTATTGGGGCCTTTGTGCTGCGGGGTATGTGAAGTACAGCGCTGTGCGCTGCGGCGCTGTGGGTGGTGTCCGTGCAGCGCGGCCCCGCCCCTCAGCCCGTGTGCTTGCCCCCCTCCCCCCCCCCGCCAGGTGTCCGCCCCTGCTTCTCCTGCAAGCAGGCGGCCGCGGAGCTGAAGCGCTGCGTGGTGCCGCAGTGCGGGAGGTTCTACCACGAGGCCTGCGTCCGCCAGAGCGCGCTGACCGTCTTCGAGAACAAGGGCTTCCGCTGCCCCCTGCACGTCTGCCTCAGCTGCCACGTCAGCCACCCCTCCAGGCTCAAGGCCAAGAAAGGTGAGAGCCGGCTGCGGCTTTCTCCATGGTCCATCATCGCCCGGTCTGGCAGGATATCGCCGCTCTGTTCAGTTTTATACCCCCAGACCTTTACATGTCCGAGACGTTTTAGACTTCCCGTTGCCACTAGATGGTGCTCTGGTACTTGCATTCCCTTTGTTTCCAAGAGCTCCTTATTAACCATCACCATTTCCAAGTAAGAATGCTCCACAAGAAAACCTGTACCAGCGTATTTAAGGTACGTTTTCAAGAACTTGCCAAGCCATCTTCAAAATCGTCAGTACCGAGCATTTCACAGTTGATGCATTTCCACACTTGATAATCAATTTGATTTTCTGTGCTGCTGTTAAACATTGTAAGCTTCTTTCAGTGTATTAGAGCAATCCACGCCCATAAGAGACAATCATTTGTGTAAAAATGAACATGCTAGCTGTTTTTTAAGGGTGGGCTGTAGACATTAGTTCTATGGACCATATTAGTCTGCTTGTTTAGTTTTTACAGTATCAGAATCTGATTTATTATGTGACTGACTGATAGATACTTTATTGATCCCATGAGGGAAATTGCAGTGCAACAGCAGCTTAACACAGTCAACACAGCACAGTGTAATGAAATGATATAATAATACAACAATACATACAACACAATCAGTACAGTCAGTGAGAAGTGCACTAAGAAGAGTTGTTCACGGTCTAGAATATACAAAGAACAAACCAGAACAGTACACAAAAAGTTGTATTGCACATTATAAATATATTGCACAAGTCCCTGGCATATATTGTTCAAAATCTGTTGTAAACGGGAAGTGCCAGATGTAGCAGAGTTTACTGTTTAGTCCAAAAACAGGTCAATGTCAATGTTGCCCCTGCCCACACACACAGTGGATGAGTTGTACAGTCTTGTGGCAGAAGCCAAGAATGACCACCTGTAGCTGATGTGACTGATCTGTTATTATATTCGCACTTTGTACCCTTATGTGAGTGTCGCACGAGCAGTCATGTGAATTTCTGCTCAGGTCTGTGTGATCTTCATTGTGCACCGGGATGTGGTAAAAAAAAAACTTGCAAGAAAAAATGCTCCTGTCGACTTGGCTGTGTTGCAGGCAAGATGCTTCGCTGCGTGCGCTGCCCAGTGGCCTATCACGCGGGAGACCAGTGCATCGCGGCCGGCTGCGAGCTCCTCACCTCCAGCAGCATCATCTGCACGAACCACTTCACCGCCAAGAAGGGCTACAGCCACCACACGCACGTCAACGTCAGCTGGTGCTTCGTCTGCTCCAAAGGTCAGGGCGCCCTCTGGTGGGCCGTGGCTGCGACAGCCGCAGCACCGGCCTGCGAGCTGCTTGGCGAATGGGGGAGGTGGTGCTGAAGAGCACCTCTCTCTTATTAGAGACCTCTGAAACACGGGGGCGGACTGGAATCGTGTGGTAACATGCCGAGTCGTTTGTTAGAGTGGCAGTTTGCAGGATGTACCCATGATTGCTTACGATTGCAGTAGGTTTCTGCCTATGATTTGCCTGCGTCAGACAGCCATTGTCTCCTCATGAATCAGACTGTATTGTGCTTCTTATGACTGGTTACAAACCAGAGGAGCCATTTAACTCCTCCAGTTCACTTCATTCTGGATCAGGAGAAGCTATTAGTCCCACTGAGCTCTGATAGACTAATTGATCCAAGGATCTCACCCAGCTGTTTTTGATTGTTGCGTTGATTGTCGATTTCACACGTACCCATTCCAACTTCTTGTAGATTTCCAGTGTGTCAGCTTGGACGCTGACTGCATAGCTTACTCTGGACTCTGCCTCCCTATGACAGCAGTGCAGCACATCTCCCATCCCAGAGCGCTGTAGTCTGTGAATTGTTAAATTAAACCTTTGCTCTGAATGAACAAATTAGGCTGATTACTAATTAGCTTAAGCAAATTAAGGCTTTTCAGCTGTTTAAGATCAGTGGCTCTCAGTCCAGGTGCTGGACTGCATTAGAATGGATTCCCTTTATCGGCTTGGCACTTAATCACCAGTGCTAATTAGTGTCAGAAATGGTTGCTTGTTTAGGCTTTTTCAGTACTCCATCTTGAGTTTCTCAAATACCACAGTACAGGGTTTCTCAGTCCTGGTCCTGGGTGACCCCTGTCTCTTCTGGTGTTTGGTCCGGATGAGTTTAATTGAGGTTAAATAGAAATAAACGCTTGTTTTGAAATATGCTTTCAACCATTAAAACATCTGGACTAGAACCAAGCACCCGACATGGGCGGACAGGAGCACGGTGCAGGTTTGTCCTGACTGGGAAAGAATACTGTTGTCCTGTCTGGCTTATTTTCTACGTAGTGCTTGGATGCAAAGGAAAACCACCCAATTACCCAGTTGAAAAGATGACACTGAGATGTCCTACAGCACTCTGAACACGTGACACATGTCTGTTAGGGTTTTTCAGTAATGTGCACCCTCTTTTTGATGTGATGTAATTAGTATCAAGGAAGACAAGATTGTCAAGATGTGTCCTTGACAAGATCAAGGATACATCTGTTTTTAGACATCAAGTGCAGCTCCCAGTAATCGAGTGTTCTCGAGTAAGTTATTCCTAGAAGGGAGTAGGGTACAGGCAGAAGAAATTGGTGGCTTGCACAGACATGAGCGTAATGAAACTGCTGTATCATTTCACAAAATCCCAAGGCAAGTCCCCTCTTGGTGTTATAGGTAAGATACAGTTGCATGCTTATTCATTGTGAAAATGTTAAACTTCATTGTGGAAGGCAAGAAGTGACTGATATGGCTTAGTTTTCTTGATGCATCTTAAAAAGTTGTTCGTCCTTAAGATATCTCAACAAAATGCAATATTCTGCAATGATTAATGGAAACTTAATGAAGCTCTGAAAGTTTTACTACCCTTTTCTACAATCTGCTTGTTCATCATTTGACCTAATTTCCTAAGTGTTTGATATTTTTGTGACAACGATGTGCTTAATTTGCTGACAAAGGTAATGAAAAGGAAATTAATTCAAAACTGAATCGCGGGTCACACAGCTGACTCCCACATTTAATCTGGGTCCTGGCTAACAAAGGTTAAGGACCCCAGTTCGGAAATGCTGAAGAAAGCGCTTCATGAAATCATTGGTATTTAACAGAGTGGTGTGTGGAGAAACTGCTGTCAAGTCTGTACCAAACAAATTTCCCTAACTGGACCGTTTAAACAGCGTTGGCGGAATGAAGGGGAACAGTGAAAGAGCTGTCTCCAGGGTGAGCTGCCCGAGCTGTCGGCAACCCTGCTGTGTGCGCCTGCTCACTTTCTCATGCCCATCTCTCGCTGTTCCCATGTGTGTCCCGCAGGGGGCAGTCTGCTGTGCTGCGAGTCCTGCCCAGCAGCCTTCCACCCGGACTGCCTGAACATAGGGATGCCTGATGGCAGCTGGTACTGCAACGACTGCAAGGCTGGGAAGAAGCCCAAGTACAGAGACATCATCTGGGTCAAGCTGGGAAGTTACAGGTGGGGCGCTTTTCGCAAAAGCAGCAGAGCTGACAGGGGCACCAGTATCTGGTGGCTAAGCATTGTGCCTTGTGGCTCGGAAGACGTCTGTCAAAGCCACACAAGTATTTATGGGTCGGGTAGATCGTGCTATTCTGTGAATCTGTGAGTATTTTAACACAGCAGGGTTGTGGATCTGACATGCGTAGCTAATTGCAGATGGCCCATATGTAACCAGCAGGATAGGGATGCAGTTCTTTGCCACCAGATGTTGAATGTGGGATCACTGCTGTCTTGCTTTCTCCTGCAGGGGTTGTGCTGTTTGTGCTGACCATCCAACTCCGATCTTACAATTCCTGTATTTGCCTTCATTTGTAAATAATTTGAAATGTTCTAAATCAGGTATCGATCTCGATTCCAAAACAGTAGATATCTGAAACATTATTTTACTTCTGAAATAATGGTAATGGTGACAATTTCTCGATGCAGCCTACAATACGGAAAGCTAAAATGTTTTTGTCCCATCCTAGATTTAATTACAAATTGGTTTTTGAGATTGCAGGTCTCCTTTGATAAAGTAGTCCAGTAGTTGTAATATGTCAGTCTACTTATTTGGTTACATCTGTTAGCTTTTTAAAATGCTCTGTTGCACAATTTGTTTTTCTTTTTTTTTTGCAAATATTGTTTTTAATTTCTTGTTGTTTAGTGGTCTGCTTCAGGACAATTAAGCATATGACTTGAATAATTACCGAGGGATGGTAGCTTTCATCCTTAGGTGCTTTTCTGTGCTGTATGAAGTTGGAGTCGGGGTGTGTGAGTTGTGGAGCCCCTCTGAGAGGATGATGCAGGAAATGAGGGGAATGAATGTCCACTCGACAAGCTTTCGCCTTCGAGCTGTTTTCGAGGTGCGCAGTAGCCACGAGCCTCCCTCCTGTCTCTTACCAGATGGTGGCCGGCAGAGATCCGGCACCCGCGCGGCATCCCCACCAACATCCAGCACCTGCGGCACGAGCTCGGGGAGTTCCCCGTCTTCTTCTTCGGCTCCAAGGACTACTTCTGGACGCACCAGGCCCGCGTCTTCCCCTACATGGAGGGGGACCGGGGCAGCAAGTACCAGAGGAACGGCATCGGGAAAGTCTTCAAGAACGGTGAGCCGGCAGGAGGCCGCCCGGCTGCTTGTAGGTCATTGATCCAAGGAAAGAGACCGAGTTGCAGGCTTAACAGCCACATGGCTGGGTAGCTCCTGCAGTGCTCCCACAGCCGTCGGTTTCTGCCTTCTGATCTTCTCTTTAGTTTGTGTTTCAGCATTGATCCCCAAGAGCTCCGTGGGGCTGCCCACAGCTCTGAGTGTTTTAAAACCAGTGCGCATAGTCATCGGCCTTTCTCTCACAACTTCTTTCAGCCTGGTCAGAGTGAAGGTTTCTTTAAACCCCCGTTTGCTTTCAGATGCTCTTCACTGGGTCGGTATCCAGAGCGCCAGAACTTCTTGCGCAGTGTTATGACCAATATTGTTTGCCGCCGGCTTTAATTAGGTCTTAATGCGTTGTGCAATTTCAGTACGATACCTTTCTAATAGCTGTCAGTAGTATTAAAGAGCTCCTAAGCTGTTGAACGCCAGACACCAAATTGCATCTGGAAGGGTTTTGAGCTAAAACCTTCCTTGAGGATTTCAGTTTTGCCTGCTTTGGCGATGAATCTGGTGCTGGTCTCCACAGAGAGGATAGGATCAGCCCTGCAGCTCTGTGAATTGCCTCTGTCCCCGTCGAAGGTCCTGCCCTCAGGCTTACGGCCCTCTCCCTGTTTTCAGCTCTTCTGGAGGCGGAGATGCGCTTCAAGGAGATCAAGATGGAGCGGGAGGCAAAGGAAGCCCAGGAGAATGATCGGAAACCTCCGCCGTACAAATACATCAAGGTGTGTCCTCTGGAAGAGCAGGCTACTGAAGCACAGCAGGACATCCCTCCTGTCAGGGGGCTCGACTAAGAAAGCTCTTTCTGCACAGTCTGCCTGGGAGACGAGTGAATGTGAATTAATTTCAGTGCACAACAGGCGCCTTACTTGCTTACCCCTCTGGGCTCCTCATTATTAGACTTTTTCTAATCAGGATTTGGAACCTGAGCCTTAATCAGGTTCTGATTAGGTTCTGAGCCTGGCTCTTGTTGGGGGGGGGGATGAAGTTCTTATTTTTGTAGCTCATTGTTTTTAAAGCTGCTTTTTAAATTGCTACGATTTAATAGCCGACATCTAAAACTCAACAAAACATTTTTTACAATTTATTTTTAAGCATTTTGCCTAACATCCACTACAGATGTTTCAGATTAGCTTAAGTTTTGGTGTTCAGGAATGCAAGGCTGCGAAAAAGGGCTCTTTCACCGGCTGTAGCTTCCCTCCAGTGTTAAGGAAGGCGAGCTATGCCTTCTTGTCTACATGCCCTTGCTTCCCTTTGAGAAGCAGGAGTACGCCCTGCAAACACACACACATCCGTGGGAAGCAATTTCTCACACGGCCAGCTGGGTCTTGAATGAAATGGATGGGAGGGGTGTACTGTGTCTTAAAGTCGCCCTCGCCGCTCCAGGTCAACAAGCCCTGCGGAAAGGTGCAGATCCACACCGCCGACATCTCGGAGATCCCCAAGTGCAACTGCAAGCCCATGGACGAGAAGCCCTGCGGCTTCGAGTCGGAGTGCCTGAACAGGATGCTGATGTACGAGTGCCACCCCGCGGTGTGCCCGGCGGGCGCCAGCTGCCAGAACCAGGGCTTCACCAAGCGCCAGTACCCCGAGACCAAGATCATCAAGACCGCGGGGAAGGGCTGGGGGCTGGTGGCCAAGAGGGACATCAAGAAGGTGAGGGGCCCGGCCCGGCTGCTGCCGGCTTATCCTGGGCTCTGGCACCGGTGCAGAGCGACACTCGCGGGTGGCGTGGCAGAGAGGGCAGGGGTCGTGGGCTCGAGTCATGCACCCGAGATCGGAACTTCGCCCAGATCGCTGCAGTAAAGCATCCAGCCATATAAACAAGTCCAGGTGTAAGCTGCTTTGGACAAATTAGAAGTAAATAGAAATTAGTAATAGGTTTATTCCATGCTGAAAAAAAGAAGAAAGAGAACACAACGTTTCGGCCGTGGAGCCTTCTTCAGGTGTCAAGAAGGCTCCACGGCTGAAAAGTTGTGTTCTCTTTCTTCTTTTTTTCAGCATGGAATAAACTTATTACTTGTTCCTTTGCAGCCTACGCATGCTGACGCAGCTACCCACCTAAATAGAAATTAGCTGTAAATAGAAATTGTCCTATAGTTCAGATGGTACTTTTAACTTTCATGGTTTGTAGGTATAGTACCTCTTTAAAATAGGCCCCAACATGGCACGAAATGTCTTATGTACCTGATAGGTAAACAGTAATGTGTCTTTTGACACTGCTGGAAACGGCCTTACGTGTGCAATTACTGCTGTCCGGTGGACGATTCTGTGAAGTGTGTAAGCTGTTCGGATGCCTCGTGGTCTGCGGAACAGAATCGGTGCGACCCAAAACTTGGACTGAAAGCTCTTATTGTGCCTGGGTTTCTCAGGGTTTCTCAGCCTTTCTCAGTCTTGCGCCATCAGCAAGATTTTAGAGGCAATATAAAGAATGAAACTTGGGACTCTGCCTTCTGCCAAGTTGAATTTGATGGATAAGAGTCAAGCAATAATAAGCTATGCGAGTTCTTTAAAGAAAATAGATTTTCTTCTAGATGCTTGCTCCTTATTTAAGCAGGTCCTTTGCTTTGTGTAAACAGTATACACACATTTCCTTTCTGAACTGCAGGTTGCCTTTTGTATCTTGTGTTGTTTCCTCTCAGTCTTCTGTTCCTCCTTTGATCCCTTCACCTGTGGCTATAATTAACTCCACTCTTCCTTAGAGCAGAGCTGGTGCCTCACTGTGCTGTTCGCCATCTGTCCTGCAGGGGGAGTTTGTCAACGAGTACGTGGGAGAGCTGATTGACGAGGAGGAGTGCCGTGCCAGGATCAAATATGCGCAGGAGAATGACATCACTCACTTCTACATGCTCACCATCGACAAGGTGAAGAAACGGGCCTGCGCTCTGATTTCATGCTTTTAAAAAACCCGTTTCGTACAAAGTATCGATTTACTCGAACACTGGGTGTTGAAAAAAGGCTTCTTATTGTTCTATAGGAAAAATAAGGCTGAAGTTTGACTCTGTGGTTCAGAAGGACTTTGAGTCTGGTGAACATTTACAGAGTCTGCCAAAGAGAAAGTTACACAGCAGCTGTAAAAAACACATTGCTTTATTTAATGAAAAACATCTACATTTAAACTATCCTGTTAATGTAGGAGTGAGAAGCACACTGCTGAACAAAGAGTCATCAGTGGAGAGCCACAAAACTGTAGCTCAGCTGCTCTCCTGCTGATCTGTGAGCTCATATGAGAAAGTCAGGAAATATGTTGTGCATATTGTTTTCTTTGCTGTTTTGAAAACCAAGATGAAAGCTTAAAAACGACTGGTTCCAGGGTGTTTACCTGAATTCCCTTTTTTAGCTTAGCTGTGCTCTGCGGATGACAATTGGTGTGGCAGTAATAGATGCAATAAAAGTATGTCTCAAATTGCATGGAAAGTATTCAAAATGTAATGCAGGGATTGTGAACTGGAATGATAGTAAAAAAAATACACTGGAAAAGCAGTGCGAGATTTAGAGGCGATTTGTGCATTAAGGGTTTCTAGCAGCGTTTTCTCCCGAAAGCCCACACAAGTTGGGTCTGTGTGTGGTTTTTGTCCCCGGAGATGGCTGAGTCCGCAGTACAGCTCCGCGTCGCGCTCACGAGAAACGCGGCCCTGCGATGACAGTGGCGGGGCCAGTGAGACTGTGAGCCAGAGGAACAGTATTGCGTTGGGAGCGCCTCACTCGAGGGTTGTGGGGTTGCTATAGAGGACGTACAACAGCCAAGGACAGCCTCTCACCGCTCAGCTGTGTCCTCAAGCTGTTTGCCGCACTCAGATAAGCTCCCAGATGTTTGCAGTACTTGGACCAGATACGTCTGTTTGTGCTCCAAAAGAGCCGAGGAAGTGAATTGATCAAGAAATATATTTGTGGTGGTTTTCATTGGAACAGATGTCAGGAGGAGTTCTGCTTCAGACAAATTCAAAACTAAAAGAGAATATTCGTCTTCAGGTTTTTTGTATTTTGATGCTAAATATGTTTTCCAGTTTGATTTCTACACCCACATCTTTAATTGTGCAGTTGTCCAAGGCAGTGTGGCAAAATGAATTGTGACATTCCACATCAGCTTTCAAGACAATACAGCGCAATACAGGGTGCAGAAGGAGTAACATGGCTTCGTGAGTGCTAGATATGAGTATGCAGGAGAAAGCGGAACGATCTCAAGCACAGAGCGCTGCGCCGAGGAAGGCGGGCTGCAGGGCTCCCTGGTGCCGCCCGGGCAGGGAGGTGGTACTGTTCTTCAGCCGGCGTGGGCCTTGACGCTGTGCGCGTGCCCTGTCTCCGCAGGACCGTATCATCGACGCCGGCCTCAAGGGGAACTACTCCCGCTTCATGAACCACAGCTGCCAGCCCAACTGCGAGACGCAGAAGTGGACGGTCAACGGGGACACGCGGGTGGGCTTGTTCGCGGTCTGCGACATCCCTGCGGGTGAGAGCTGGGGGGTCACATCGCCAAGTACTGACCCACTGTATCCCGCCAGCGCCAGATCTAGCTAAGGCAAACTGGCTTTGGAGACTGCAGTATATACACAAGTATTGTAATGGAATAATCTGGTAGTAACGTCTCTTCATGCATGACGTCTCAGGAAAGGCACTACATAAAATCATTTCCTGAGATATACAAATAACATTTGTTTCTAAATGCATTCAATGGATGTAGGACTATACCTAAGGGTTTTTGTAGTGCATCTTGGTTATTAAGATGACTCTTTAAAGCAACGTGCATTTGTAGCCCTTTATACTTTACTGAAGCAGTGTAAGGGGGGTGGCTGTGCTTAAGGGTACAACGCCAGTGTCCAGTAGTTGTGCTTGCTTTTACCGCTGCAGTATTTCCCATTTAGCAGTTTTCCTTTTTTTCCTACCAGTTTGGTATATTTGAAACCGTTAAGGCCTGCTCACTGCTGTAGCGCCCGTGTCAGCCCGGGAGAGTCAAAGATGGGGCACAGGCTGTCAAGACCATGTGTTTCTTTCGGATGTGCATGGGGCATCATGTGTGTCCTCCCTCCCCCTCACAAGCAGCCCAGCAGCTGCCGTGGGCATTGGGCATGTATGCTGTGCCCATGCTGAGTGATTCCTGCTGTGCCCAGCTGTTTACAGGGCCCCTCCGGACCTCTGAAGCTCAAGCAGTGTGCAGCACAGCCTGGATTTCTAGCTGCAGGAAAGTAGCAAAGCCCCTGCAGCACCAGCAGTCTTTTACAGGGTGCCTTCTAAGGCAAGCGTGAATAAACTACCTGGACGACCCGGTCTGGTAAACCAGTTGGTCTTAAGGTGTTGATCCTGCAAGTGGATCTAACAGGTCCTGTCCTGTTGGCGCTGTTCTCGCGGAGGCTCAGCGTGGCGTGGCGCGCCGCTCACGTTGTTCGCACTGTCCACAGGCACGGAGCTGACCTTCAACTACAACCTGGACTGCCTGGGGAATGAGAAGACCGTCTGCCGCTGTGGCGCCCCCAACTGCAGCGGCTTCCTGGGGGACAGGCCCAAGGTGAGGGGCTCCTAGCCAGTCCTGGACAGGCTCCATTGACTTTGTCATGGCGTGACAGCCGTTCTAGTGTCTCGCAGAAATGAGTGATCCTGGCACTGCCTCGCCATGCGGTGGCATAACTGCTCTGCTCCTGGGTGTTCACGGCAGCCTGTGATTTTACCAGACAGGTTTCCCCCAGGTTCCAGGCTGCGAACAGAGCAGGAGTCATCTGTTAGTGGTCTGAAACGTCCAGCCGCAGCAGGTTTTTCGCTTCCTGCTCTTGAAGCTCCCGGCAGTCTTGCGGTCGTGCCCGGGGTGTGTGAATTGAGCCTGGGGACCGTTATGGGGACAGTCAGGCCCCCTTGTGCTTTCACCTCCTGGGGGTCCAGTGCCGGCGTGCTCGTGTCCCGGAGTGCCAGATTACAAGAGCGCTCTCTCTCTCTCTCCCCCCCGCCTGCACAGAACGCCCCCAGCAGCGCCTCGGAAGACAAGGGGAAGAAGGCCAAGAAGAAGCTGCGGAGGCGGCGGGCGCGGCACGAGGGGAAGAAGTCAGAGGACGAGTGCTTCCGCTGCGGCGACGGCGGCCAGCTGGTGCTGTGCGACAAGAAGGGGTGCACCAAGGCCTACCACCTGTCCTGCCTGGACCTGACCAAGCGGCCCTTCGGTGAGGCCCTCCGCTTCATAGGGCGGCTCATAGGCACACGGCGCGGACGGCAGGATTGCACAGTTACAGTGAGGGGAAAGTAAGGGGGCATAGAACCGGTTAAATCCTGTACAGGTAAATACAAGCCCTTCTCAAGAAGGAGGTCTTGAGTGTAGATTTGAAAGAGCTGAGGGAAGGTGACCGAGATGCTCAGGGACAGAATTCCAGAGCTCTGGGGCGCAGGACGGGGGTCAGACAGGCGCTGAGGTGCTCTTCTCGCCCTGTTGGAGGCGCCGCTGGCGGGCAAAGGGGTTCTGGAGCGCAGGCGAGCCCAGTCTGTGCCGCTCTTCCTGCAGCTCTTGTGGTTCGTGTGCTAAATCAGAATAGCGCCAGGCTGGGGCCAAGTGAAAGGCAAGTTAGAGTTCCACACCTTTCAGATGGTTGTGAACCGTTTGTGCAGACAAAAGCGGCAAAGGAACAAGTTGTAGCCGTGTGTAACTTCGCACGCGTTTCCTGAAGCCGGGGTTAATGACGCTGTCGGTTCTCGGTGGTGTATAGGGTGCATACCCTGTACCCCGGTGGGTGTTCTGTCTGTGGCTTTAATTCCTTTAGTTGCACTCGGTGAATCTCCCCGCCGGGATGGGCCCCTGACGCCTTGTGTGTCGCTGCTGTTTTCCTGCAGGCCGGTGGGACTGTCCCTGGCACCACTGCGACGTCTGTGGAAAAAACTCTGTGGCGTTCTGCCAGCTCTGCCCAAACTCTTTCTGCAAGGCGCACCAGGAGGGGGCGCTGCGCCCCTGGGGCACCTCTGGACAGCTGTGCTGCCAGGAGCACGAGGACCAGGAGCTGCACCCCAGTCTGGACAGGAAGGAGGCCGAAGCAGAGAGGCCGCCCGCCGACAGGCAGCGGCCTCCCAAGAACTCCAAGAAAGCATAGGCCTCAGGGGGAGGCCTCAGACCAGAGACTCACTGCAGTGCCAAACTGCTAACACTATCCTGTACATAAGTACCACACGCCCTCGTCTTCACAACCTTCAAGTACTGTACAGCTTACGTTGTTTTCATCAGGGAAGCCCAGATTGTTGTTTTCTTTTGTTTAGTTCCACTGAGCCATCAGAACAGGTTAATTATTTTGACATAGTTTTTTTTTCTAATAATGCATCTGCACTGATCAGCATCTGTGGTAAGCACAATGTTCAAGGCTGCAAAAAAAAACCTCATAACTTACACAGCATTACAGTTAAACTTGAATATTTTAAAGTACTTTTACTGAAAAAATATCTAAAACCTAGAGATGTATATTAAAAGACCAAAATAATAAGACTGGAAATATGTTTTAGAGTTACTTTAAGTTTACCAGCTGGTAAAGGTGTTTCTAGAAGAGGTAATATCTTAAAAAAGTAAGAAAAGACACTATTAGTAGCTCTTAACAACTTTTCATGTATTAGTGTAGTTTGCATTTAATAGCTCAGTACCTTTTTTTTTGTAGCCCGTCTTGAATTTGTGAAGAATAGTATCTTTAAATATTTCAGGGTTATCAGAGTCTACCCGTGTCAGAGACAAGTATTAAAAAAAAAAAGGAGAGAAAAAACAATAATATTCAGATTTAAAGTTTGTTTACTTGATTTTCCTTCTGATCTGTTGGTGAGTGATGAGAAGTCAGTTTGAAGCCTTTTGTTTGTCTTGGTGTTCAGAGTACTTTAAAAAGGGTTGCTAGTAAACACTGTCAAAGGAACATTTCATGTGCCTACTGCTACTTCTTTCTCGGCGTCGTGGGGAATTGCTAAAGCACTTGTACTATAAGAAGCAGAAGGGGTTGGATTTCTTAAAACACGGGAGAGGCTGCAAAAACAAGTGCAGGCCGATTCCCACAGCACAGAGGGGAGTCAGAGTTGGGAGATGAGCTGAGATCAGGCAGAGAGAAGACAGACCTCAACCCCGGAGGAGCATTCGTTATTGAAGACTCTGGGTTACGGTTTGTAATCACTCAACCAGATAAAAACTGTTTTTTTCACACAGCTTTAAATCCCCTTATCGTAGTCCCCTCTCCTGTACTCTTTGGTTTCAGCCTGCTCTACTTGTTTGGACCAGCACTGAGGGAAACACTCATGTACTTCACCTTTCTCAATGTGTCCTTGCACTGCAAGTTGTCTACAAAAAAAATAAATAGAAGGTTGGAGTCTGCAACACTGATACAGGCATCACTGAATTGCTATAGCATGATCATTTTAAAATGCCATGTTTTAGGATCATCTGACTAAATGTGCTGGGTTTGACATAATGCAATATTCCTGATCACATCAGGTTACCTTTTCCAGCCTGCTGTTTATTCTCAGAGGACAACAGGCTTCCAGGAGAAACCCAGACTGAACTGAAACAGCCATGGCAGGACCTACATGGAGCGTGTGGGAGGACAGTCTGGGAATCAAGACGGCTGGAAGACGCCCTGTTGTCTCCAGTATCCCCTGGGTCTGTCCATCCCGTCTTGGGTTAAAAAAAAAAACAGAGCTCTTTTCAAAGCATTTAAGCAGTTTAATAATTTGTTTTCCTTCACATGCCTGAAGTGAATCGCCCATTTGAAAATGACACGTGCTGAGTAGATGGTGTTGAACTCAAGTTCTCCAAAATGCTGCTTAGCCTGTAGGGATGGGTGATAACATGGCTCTAACAGATTATCTCTTTTCTCAATTGTTTGATCCACCGAACAGGATTAAAGCAGGAATGCTGTGTGAGGTAGTGGTCAGTTCCGGCTTTGTAATAGAAGGTTGCAGGTTTGATTCCCAGGCGAGACACCGCTGTGTGCCCCTGAGCAAGGTATTTCAGCTGAGCTGATCCATAAAAAAGCCACTGGGAATCTGACTTCAGGCCTGCAGGAGGCTCTGCAAGTTGAGTCCACTATGGGCTCAGGGACTGTATAGGTTGTATCTAGCCCTTTGTTGCACACATGCAGAGAGTTTGTTCCTCCAAGGAGAGGAACTGTGTGGAATGGCAAAGTTTGTGGGGGATTTTTAAGTAAAAGATGTGCAAAATTTGCTATAGATGGTGTACATCTCAGTCATGCAGGACCATGCCTGTTTTGTGTTTGGGGTTTTATTTTACTTATGAAATTCAATAGTTAATAGGCAACCTACAGCTAAAAGTAGTTTTGAGTAGAAAAACATACAGGTGGATTTTGCAGGCTGGAATGGAAACCAGTGCGTGTGTGGACCTCCAGCACCAGGAGGGGGAAGCTCTGCCCGTAGAGGTGTCAATGCAGCACAAGAGCAGAGCTTAGTTTGGCAACCATTAGCACGGATGATGGCAAGACAGCGGTCATGCAGTGAGCGGACTCGAGCTGTAGGGTGGTCTCGTGCCAGTGTCTTTGTGTGTCCTGAACCTGCCCTCCCGGCAGCGTGCTGTTGGCATTGCCCTGCATCTCAGCCACAGCAGTGGTGTCTGTTACAGGCAACGCCGATTTCAATGGCTTGTTGGGCTAATCTCCCTGGAATACCTTGATGATGGGGGTCCAGCTTACATTATACAACTCCTATTAGATTAGCGTTATAGGCTGTGGACCCTCAGTTCTATGATTTTAAAGGCGTGGGCCTACTACTAAATTACATAGTTGAGGAATCAAGTGGATCCTAATTATAGGGTTTTGCCATTAATTGTCTATAATTTGAGGTCCCTTTTCCATATAGCAGTCTTCCTTGTTGTAGATGATAAGCCTGCAAGAGGTTGATCAGTATTTCAACATGAGACCACTTTTTCCTCATTAAAATGCTAAAACGAACTTCCTGCTTCTTAAATTACATGCGTACTGTTGCCCCTATTGCAGGTCAGAAGTACAGTACTGGGGTACAGACAGGACAACATGATGCAGAGTGGTAGCAGAAACCAAGTATCATTACTGTAATACTACTAATGTAATGTAATACTAATCAGAAGCAGAAATAACAGCCAGCAAATGTAAATAATTTTTATTTAAAAAAGGCTTTACAATCTGTACCTCTTCAAATACATTTTCATTCACTTCATACAGACTTTAACATTGTTAGGGTGTTTGAAAGCTTCTTCTTGGCAATAAGCAGCAAACTCCAGCTGTCGAGTTTTAAAATAAGGCTGAAGTCGTGGCCCAGCTGGTTAACAAACCCAGCTCTGGAACCCTGATCCACTGCTAACTTGACCAACTACAGCATCACTTTCCTCCATTGTGTTTTATTAGGAAATGATCTTAAATATTGCTGGGCCCTACCACCGCCAATAAAAACCATCTTTTAAAAAATACAAACTGCATTCTTAATTCTTAAATTAAGATACTGATTTCTCAATGATTATAGACAAAAGAAGTGAGACTCTCCCTGTTCCAGCACTGGGACACTCCTAGGTCCAATACAAAGTTTGCACCTACTCTGGAACACTCTGAGGTCCAGTACAAAATTTGCACTTTTTTCTTTTCCCCACCTGCCTTCCCTGGATGGAGGTGGAGCCAGATCTGTCCCCCTCAGCACCTGCTCCGTTTCCTAAAAGGGGCATTAGAGTGCAGCTGCTGCAATAAACACTAAAGTTGTCAAAAACCTGCACTGATGCTTAACAGCGCACGTCTTTGGTAGCGTCGCAGCTCTGGCACAGGACAGTCTCTGCTCCATGCAATCCTTTCATGTCACAGGGAGCATTCCTAGAAGTAAAAATAATCTAAAAGTAGCGGTCAGGCAAACTCTTACCACACCACTAATTTTTCCCACTCATCACTACTGGGTGAGTAATTATCATTAGTCCTGAGCTTCTTAGTGGTTGATAAAGTCCAAGATTAGCAGAAACATTGTGCAAACCAGCAAGTACTTTCACGAGAAAAGAAAAACATTCTTCTAGCTACAGCACTTGTGAGGAATAGAATCATTTTTAAAAGATCATGAGAGTTTTTTGTTTCAAGTACTTTTGTTTCAAGTACAATGAAATCTATTTGAAACTGCATGGGCACTAGTTCATAGGAACAAGGAATGTGCAGGAGACTGCCTGTGGCACTTTCTGAGAGAATTGTATTGCACAGCACGCTTAGGCTTCAGAAACTGGCATTTAACATTCTGGAAATTATATTAAGGCATTTGTAAAGAACTCAAAATGAGCAACAGGAATGAAGTCTCTTTCTAAACAGGGTTTAATATTAATATATTGACTAAAGACTTTTCTATCATGCAGATCAGATTAATTCAAAATGAAATAGAAAACATTCACTCAGAACCACAGGCAAACAGCAACAAAAATAAAACATTCACTGAAGGAACTTGGCTTAACTACATTTGGTCTTACCCAAACCTCAGAAGTAAACAGTTTAGATTGATTTCCTCAGCAGACATCTCAGAAAACTCAATACTAAGGTTTAAAGTGGTATTTAGTGCAGAATCAGTGCTTTAGAATGCAGTCATTGGCAGGATTGGGCTGTGATTCCCAGTATAGACAGAACCTTTTTAAAGGAAATGGAGGGGTGTGAAATACGCCCTCAGAAACATGCTGAGGAAGTGTCCAGCAGACACGAACAACCAGCAAGGAGACCTGCAGAGCCCATCTGCTCCGTTTTGCTTAGTGTTAAGCTGTAGTTTTCTCTGTCACGTCACGCCGACATGACTGTGCTGTGAATCACTGTACATGACACGGATGGAGGCCACCCAGGGCTGATGAACCCCTTGAAAGCAGACTGCCACTTGATTCGAGGAGGAAGAGGGAGACTATAACTCAGCACAGATGAACTAAACCCTGACAGAGCCTGCCACAAGGGCCTAGTTTTGTAAGCGTTGTGTGGGGCTGAAATATGCCACAAGAGACATAGACACTCTGAAAAGGTCCAGGAGCCCAACACTCAGACTGTGGGAACTTTAGCGCCTGGGGCTCACGCAGGAAATGCTTCCTCGGCCGCTATGTTCTTGCCTGACCTCTACTTCAATCGAAACCAATGGCGGTCAAACCGACGTCTGTTAGTGCTTCTCAGCTTGGTGAGGGCTGGGCGAAATCCTGTGAGCCGAAGCCGCAATCACTCCGCGCACCCGGGAGACTAAGAAAGCAGATAAAAACGCCCCCTCCTTCCTTGTGTGCTTCCTTTCGGCGTGGGGGGGGGGCGGCTGTGGGCTGGCGTCCGGGGGTGGGGCTCGTGCGGGGTGTGCCCTGGCGTTACCAGCCGGCGTAGACGGGCTCGGCGTCCCGAGCGCCCCCGTACCCGCGGCCCGGCGGCCTCTCCTTGCGCAGGAGCGCCGCCCGCTCCACGGCCAGGCCCCTGTCCCTCTCCCTCTTGCGCCGCAGGACCAACAGGGCAACGACGAAGAGCGCCACTGGAACACAGGAACAGCGTGCTCAGGGCCAGCCCGACCAGGCTCCCCCGCCCGCCCCGGCTCCGCTCGACCGCATGGCCCTCACAGGCCCGGCCACCCGCCACCACGCGCCGGCCTGGCCGGGCTGTGAAAACGGGGCTCGGCCCCTTCGAGGCACGAAAAAGACAACAAACGAGCGCTGGAATCGCCATGCCTCAGTGTAGCAAAACATCTCCATTCCACATGCGAGAATGGAGGGAAAACGCCACGGCCGTGTCCGAATATCTCTCGGCATTTCTATCCGTTTGGCCAAAGCACTGAGACTCAGGTCAGCGGACCTCGGCCCTGCTCTTGGGTTGCTCCTGTGTGTGCCGGCTTCTTGCTCCACCTGGGCCCTGGAGTGCCACTAATCGATCTGCTAGCTTCGGTTTTTTTTCTGTACTCAGGCTTTGGATTCAAAAATATCCCAGCAGAGTGGTTATCAAATCCTGGTCCTAGGTCACCTTCTGAATTTTGCTTCCGCTACGAACTTTTTTTTAATTTGATTTCAGCTCCTGAAAAGCTGAAGGAGATTTGTCTTCGTCACGAACCCGGAGGTAATTGAGGTAATTCATCAGTGCGCCTTCAGCAGAAGGCAGAGCGCTGACTCACTGTGGGAGCCGTCTGATGCAGCGCCAGTCCCACCTCTGTCTGGCCATCTATTAATAGCCGTCCAGTCAGAAATAAAGGAGCAAATTCTTAAACAGCAAGCTGGGGAAAGACAGCAGAGTTGTTGAAAATGAGCGTACTTGGACAATTATATTTGAAGCCCAGTGCAGAAAAAAATGTTCCCCCCAGGAGCAGATCTGTTTCCTGTTCCAGTTAGCGCTGGCGATTAAGGGCCCAGTGGAACAAAACCCAGCAGACACAGGGTTCCTGCAGGACCAGGACTGAGGTCCGCCGGCTTAGCCTGACGCTAGGAGAAGAGGCTGGTGCGCTGCTCTCCCTCGGGGATACTCACGGCCTCCTGCGATGACCAGCAGGGCGATGGTGACGGGCGCCAGCTCGCAGGTGTCTCCTGCCTTGCGCAGGAAGGTCTCCATGCAGTACCCAGGGGCAGTGCTGCCCTTGGGACAGAAGGCGTCTGCAGGACACTCAATGGGGATCACGTCAGGGCTCTGCAACAGGAAGCAGGGGGGAGCATCAGTCCAAAAGCCAGAGAGCCTCCATCTGCACCTCCTACGTGATGTCCAGCTCCCAAAAACGGAGAATGAATCGATCAAGCCTGCCACTCGTGCAGAGAGCGCACAGACGGGTTCTTGCTACAGACGGCCAGGGAATGATGGGAGTGCTGCTCTTCCTATGGCGCAGGGACGCATGTGTGGTTCTGGGACGTCCAGTCACGCAGTCAGCAAGCCAGCACATAAGGCTTCTGCAAAGTTTAAAGAATCTACCTTCCGTAGAACATACAGTGACCTTACTCCCCTCACCTTGGCTAAAGCACACACATCTCAGCGATCAGCATCAGCATTATCTCCCTCTGTGTGCTTAGAGCTGCACCGCCCTGCCTCACAGGGGTCAGCACGCTACAGCTACAGCATGCTTCTTGGTCTTGGTCGTGTGCAGGGTGGTCAGGCTGAACCGGTCACCACACTGCGCCTGGCTGGGATGTTGATCTTTGCTGGAGGGAGGTGGAGAAGGACTCACGGGACAGTAGTGATCCTTGGGGCAGATCTCGCAGCTCTCCTGGCCCCAGTGGATCTGGAAGAAGCCACTGTTACAGATCCTGCACATGGTCTCGTGGGGCTCCTTGTACATTCCTGAGGGGGACACAGGGAGAAGTACAGTTCATTGGCTCTAATCCAATGGAAACGATAAAAAGGTAATAAGTGGAATGAAGTCTAGCAATGTGTCTAGACTGTATGTCACACAGCAGGGGGATAGTCTAAAACAACTGCGAGGAATTCAGATGTTACAGCGTCAGGTGTTGTAAGATTCAATTGAATTCATCAGCTGTTGATTTGTGGGACAAGGAGAAAATGGCTAATATCACAGAGCAAGCAAATGCAGGTGTCCCCCCCCTGTCTGTCCTCAAAGAGGAGGAAAAATATGGAATAAGTAAGCATCTTAGATAAAGCCCCTCCACCCAAAGGGGTTCAATCAGTTGGTCACGCTAACAGAGAACATACTGCACGGCCTGAAGAAACAATATTGCATAAAAGAAACCCATTCAGCACACTGAAATGGATGAAAAATAATTCTTATTTTCAGGAACACTGTTAGTCCTAGCCTCCGTGCACGCGATGGATGTTATGCTGTATTGCTCTGTGTGTGGGACTGACTGAACGGAGGTGCTCCCTGTGATCGAACGGTGGGTACCTGGGCGACAGGGCGTGCACTCCCTGGAGGCGGGCTTCAGGGACTCGGCGCCCCCCGGGCAGGGCTGGCACTGGGCACAGCTGGAGGAGCTGGAGAGAGGAGAGAGGGCAGGACTCTCAGGAGCCAGTCTGCACGACCCGCCAGGAAAGACAACTTGTGCCTCTGTGCACCAGCCTTAACCAGGACCAGTAATTTGTACACCAGTAATATAACCAGACTTGAAGAGATGTTCTCTATATTTGCATTCGGCCCCGGCAGTCTGTTTCTGGAAAACTCCACCTCTAACCTCTGTTCCACACAGGCAAGCATGTGACCGTGTTTATCTGCGGACTGAGGGAGAGCTTGTGTTGGCAGTCATGTGAGACGCTGGGACCGGGAGGCGTGTGCAGGCGGAGGTGATTTGCGGACTGTGATGTGTTAACTGCGTAGATCTCTCCTCTTTCAGCTCTCACACTGGCCCACCACCAGTTAGCCTTATTTCAATCAGTTCAATCGGTGTGTCAGCATGCAGTCGGCTGCAAAGGAACAGGTAAAGGTTTATTCCGTGCTGAAAGGAAAAGAGACATAACATTTCAGTTGTGGAGCCTTCTTCAGGTGTAGACATACCTGAAGGACACAGCTGAAGAAAGTCTCTTTTCTTTTCGGCATGGAATAAGTTTTGAATTATCCTACCACTGGTGCATCGATCAGCCCATTCTGACCAGAACCAGACACAAACTCTTACTGCTGATAAGGTGTCTGTCCTTGGGGGACAGCACATAAGGTGAGACCTGCTCAAGGCAGCTAACACACACACACACAGGAATCTGCACAGATACAGGCAAGACATTCAAACAACAGTTCAGAATCGAACCCAGGGCCCAAGAATGGGGAGAACTCTTCACTGACTGCCCAGAAACAACCAACAACTGAGAACCTCCTTCAATCAATTCAGAAACGTATGGTCGTGTTAAAACAAAAACATATTAGTGTTGAACTTGGTGATTTCAGATGACTATTGGGACACTTTCATATTTAAGTAAATGTCAGGAGTTTAAAGGTCAGTATTTGGCTGCATATCCCATTGAAGCAATAACTGCAAGAGGTCTGCAACCTATTGAGCTCTTTGTCCATTCCTGGGGTGTTATGACTTCAATTATGTCTTCAACTGGATTTAAACCTGAAGACTGACTAGGCTGCAGTGACTGGATGTTCTGGGCCCCTGTACTGCTCTGTGGTGAAGCCTTTTCTTCTACATGAGCAGACAAAACGTCTCTGTAAACTCCAGAATTCATTCTGCTGCTGCCAGCATCAGTCACGCCACCAACACAGACGAGTGAGCCAGTCCCACAGGCAGCCCCTCATGCCCAGTCCCTGCATCTACCTCCACCAGGCTTCCCAGAAGCTCTGCTGTTCTTTTCTCCACACTTCAAGCCCTCCACCAGTCTGGAAAAGGTTTATCTTAGTCTCTGCAGGCCATAAAACTTTGTTTTCAAACTCTCCTGAAAATTCTCGTCTGGCTTTTCTGTATTTGGTGCCGATGAGGATGTGGCCTTAGTAATTCTGCAGTCTGTCTCTGTCTTCTGTGATCTCACACCTTTCAGGCCTGCCTCCTCTGCACTGTGGAGCAGTTTGCTGCTTTTGCTCCTTCAAAATAAAGATACTCAGCACTATCAATGTGACTCATTGACCCAAGATGGGAGAAGCAAATTGACTTTATTAAAAATAAAATACTGTACCTATCAGTTATGCTATTTTCATGATTGTTCTACTTCCTACAGAAAATCCTAGTTTAGACTTCACTTTCCCAGCACTGTATATATCGGTTTTCAAATATGTTTTATAGGTAAGGATCTGAGGTAAGGTGGACCACTATAAAAGAAACAATACAAGAAGCATTTCAAATGTATTTGAAACTGAGAACATGTTACCCAGCCAAGCTGCTGGCCTCCCTTCAAACGCCTGGATCAGATCCTCTCACCGGGGTCGAACGCCCTTGTCCCATGTTCTAACGGACCTGGGGGGGAGGAGGCCCGTCAGCCCAGCTAGCTCATGGAGGCTGGTGGCTCAGTAACGCTCGTCTTGAAGGATTCTCTAGAATCCGCTTTAACAGCATGGCTGGGAATCCTCCTACAGACACCCACAACTCTTTGTGTAAAGAAATGCCTCCTGTGATTTTTTTTAAAAGCCCTGATTGAATTTCCACAGCCTTTTCTATCTCCTCCTGAAGTGGCAGGGCCCCGACTAGCTCTGCTGGTAGAGCATGAGACTCAGTCTCAGGGTAGTGGGTTCGTGTCCCACGTCTGGCTCCAGGTCCTCCATGTTGGAGGTTGGGCACAAGGCTAACAGCCCTGTCCTGTAAAAAACTAATGTTGCTGCCCCTACATGCCAGAAGACATAACAGGCAAACACCCCCCCATCCTGAGTGCCCTAGATCAAACCCCTGAGCAGGTCTGAAACTGGACAAACCAAGTGCTTGGGTCCACATTCGGTGTCTGATCTACTGTATCAGCAAGGCAGCTGTTTACTGGAAACGTCTGCTATCTCACATCTTCTAAGATCATGAGAAACCAATAACAATAAAGTAGTGTAACAAATCCTAAAACAGACCGTGACCCTGGAATACAGCAGGATTCAGTTCTTAACAGTCATCACATCACACATTTATACCAGTGTCTGCAAAGATCCAGTGCCGCTAGTCAAGGATTACACAATATGAAGGCGAATCCAAATGTTGCTGTGACTAATACAGACTCCTTCCTAAGTGTGAAAGCAACAGTTCAAAGATAGATCAGTTGCTCTGGTTTAAAGCAAATTTTCCAGATTCATTTTCACGCTTACAGTACAAAAAACATCCTACTCTAGAAAAACAAACCAAATTACACAAATGTCACTGCTAACGAACACAAACAAGGAAACAGGTTCTGTTTTCTGACATCTTTAAAGGTCCTACAGCCGCCAGCAGCACCACCAGCCACTGAAACACGGTCAGTAACGCGAAGTCCTCATTTATTCCCCTACATCTGCAGCGCAATTTTGAAAGAAACTGAAAAGAGAGAAACCACTTTCTCTTCAAATAGATGGTCCCGCGGCACAAAGGAAGCTGGTACATATCATTTCCAGTCTCGGGCAACACAGGAAAAGCCTGCACATTAGCCTCATAAGTTCTCTTTACCTTGCCTGATGTGAACCAAGAAAAAATATTTTGCATATTTGTAAATTAGTAAAACAAAAGACGGGCACAGTGCCCAGCCACAACAGAAAAACTGGGATGTACGTAATAATCCAGATATATTTTGCAGATATAACCGTAAAACCTTTCATTTTCAACATGTGTCATCAGCCAAGGAGCTGCTCTCCTTCGAGAACACCTCTCATGTCTACTGCCGTGCCTCGCTTGAACACGAGGCTTCTCTGTCTTTTTGAACTCTTACATTGCCATCTGAGCTCCCACCGTGTCCCTTACACCCTCCCATCAACCCAAAACCTCCAACCGGCTTCCTGTCATCAAGAAACCAACACCAAGCCCAACGACCAGTGGCTCTTACTTGCAGAAGGTTCCCACAGGGCAAGGATCACAGGAAGTGGCGTTTTGGCGAGACGTGTAATATCCTGTTCAAGATAAAATGCCCATCAGTAACAGTATAGTTGAATCTAACAATGATTCAGGAATAAGGCATGAAGACAAATTTAGGTTCACACGATGATAGCATGCAGGAAAGTGTGGAAATGTAAGTAGCATGCCTCGTGTTTTTTTAACTCCAGATGATCTTGTGAATCAGTACATTTTTTGGAAAATGCCTTTCCTGTAAAACAAACGGCGAAACATGGCAAAGACGATAAGTACTGAACCCGAATGAAAAATCCTGCTGTTTTCACAGCGTGTTTGATTATGAGCAGTGAGCAAACATTTCAATGAGAAATACAATAATATTCAATACAATACAATAATCATATTAATTCCTATCTAGCAGTTTTTTAATTGGTGTACAACTTCTTTTTGGCTCTACGACACGTGCTTGCGGTGGTGAAGTTTGTCATTGTTTGCTTGTTTAAATGTTCCCAGGGAGCTGAGTAACACGCCCACTGGCCAGTTGTTATGCAACTGTAGTCATATGAGCTGAAATTTCCACAGAAAACTCTTTTGATACAGTTTCTCTATTCCAGTGTTGAAACCCTTATAACCCTATACGCTAGGCCAGCTCTCCCATTTTCCACTGCAGCTCACCCAGCCTAGAATAATATCGCTTCAACTCCGCTTTGCTAAAAATCTTTCTTTATTTCCCTCCGACACGTACGGCTACTCCGTCAGGTCAGGTCAGGTCTCTGTGGTGTCTTATTTCCCTCCGACACGTACGGCTACTCCGTCAGGTCAGGTCAGGTCTCTGTGGTGTCTTATTTCCCTCCGACACGTACGGCTACTCCGTTAGACCACCAAAATTATAAGCATGACTGAACTATTTGCACGGACACAAATACAAAGTGGGGTAGTTACCGGCAGTGGACTAAAACAGCTCAACTAGCCGATGTTTTGAATCAGTAGTGGTGTCGGCAGTCAAGGGGCACCAGGACTGCGCTGTCTGTGTGTTGATTTGAAGTATAGGGCAAAATAGGCCTTCAGGTGCAGATCAATCGACTGCAACATTCAACCTGGGACAGCAGTTTAGTCAAAAACTCCCCAGAGCGGGGACACCAGGAGTGCACAAACCACTCATCACAAACGGCAGTGTACACTTCAACGTCTACTGGTGCCAAGAGCAGCAGCAATGGACCACTGAGCAGTAATGACATGCAGGATGGTAGGATGGTCAAATCAATGATCCTTTGCCATGTTCTCGACACATGGATCATTGTTAGTCTTTAGTCTTCTCTGTTCAGGACTAAAGAGGTGCATTTCCTTCGGCCTGTGAGTGTAGGATTCACAGCGCTTAAGCCCTGGAATATGTCTGGTTGATCTTCTCTGGATGAATTCCAGAGCATCTTAGTTTTTTTTCTGGAATGCGGTCATCATATTTGTACCCAATATTATAAATGAGGCCTAACTAGTTATTACACAATTTTTACATAAAGTCCCTTAATTTGAACTCTACTCTGTTGACTATATATCCTTGCATTTTGTTTGCCCTTTTAACTGCTTCCCTTTATTCCAGAAGCCCGACAGACTGAGGCTCATTGTTCCAGAAATGCGGCTCGATCTGTATCTCCACAGCGTGAAGCGGATGTGTGTGCGCATCCTCTGAGCGACACAAAACCGCACGCTCCCGAGACTGGCCGCACGCAAGTGAGAGAGGAGAGGAGCTGCGCAGGTGACCTACCTGGAGAGCAGGCTGTGCACACCTGCGAGCCAGTGGAGTTGGCGAAGGTGCCTGCTGGACAGGAGAGGCACACAGGACTGCCGGTGGAGCTGAGACAAGAGAGGAGAGAGACATCAGACACCACAGAGACCTGACTTTGATGGTGAAGACTCAGGTTTATGTTTTTTAAATAGAGCAGGGCCACCCAAACTCACACCTGCTTGTCATCCCATTGATTGACACTTCTGACTCTAATTATCCCCTTAACTGAACTGATAATCCTAGAGGTTCACATACTTTTTCTGACAAAGACATTTAATGTTGGATCATTTTGATCAATAAATAAATGAAAAGGTATATCCTTTTGTGTGTTATCTGTTTTATTGGGTTCTCTTTATCTATTTTTATGACTATTTTCACATGTCAAATTTATGCAGAAATTCAGAAAATTCTAAAGGGTTCACAGATTTTCTAGCACCACTGTAAGTTCTAAAGCTATTGAGGTTTTTCCATGTTCCTTTCCAGTGTCTGTTTCCTTCAGGTACAAACTCGTTGTAGGGACAGAAGCGTGTCTAGACAGACACGGGGACTAAAAGATAAAATAGTGCAAAGGGCAGAAAAGGAAAAATGACTGCGGTGAATACAAGAGTAACAAATACAACATGCACTTCACTTGCTGATCCTTACTGATTGCGTATTTCAGAGCAAACGTGGAGTCTTGTGAAATGGGGGCCAGAGTTTCACAAGACGGAATAAAAAGCCTACGGCGCTGTGCTCCAACTCGACGAGGAAACACACAAGTGCACCACAATCCGCGAGCACTGAGTCACGACACTGGCAGGTCACCGTCGCCCAACGGGAAGAGACTGCCCTATGGGCGAGCTCAAGCACTGAAGGCCAGGTCTCCAGCTGGCCAGGTCTCGCCCAGGTAAGGCCGAGCTCAGCTCTGCAGCGGTGCGGTGCTTCGGTGACGGACTCTGAAGAAGTCTGCTGGGAGGAAGGCGGAGCCGGACAGACAGAGGAAAAGATGCTAAGCTGCCTTCTAACACACACAGAGAGCAGAGTAGCCGAGAGGCAAGGGGCGCTCCAGATTACAGACAGATCTAATACGTGAATTAGCGCAGTAAGAGAAAAGAGCCAGCTCTGTCCTGCGGAGAGGTGGCTGGGAGGTGCACTCACTTGGTGTAGAAGCCCTGGCTGCAAGGCAGGCAGAGGTCCTGAGCGGCCAGAGGTTGGTAGCGCCCCCTAGAACAGGGCAGGCAGTTGCTCTGAGCCACACAGAGCCCGCGCTCTGGGCAGCACGAGCACGCCAGCGTACCTGGGAAAGAGAGGGAGGAGGTACCACACTACTTCAATTTACTGTTTATACATCAGTCCATGAAACTCATGGAATTGAACTCAATACTACAGTTACAAACAGAGCCCTGTATTATGGGGCTGTATACTGTACATATATGCAAAGGAACAAGTAAAGGTTTATTCCATGCTGAAAAGAGAAGAAAGGAAACACAACGTTTGGGCTAGTGAGCCTTCATCAGGTGCCCCACCTGAAACGTTGCGTTTCCTTTCTTCTCTTTTCAGCATGGAATAAACCTTTACTTGTTCCTTTGTAGCCCACGCCTGCTGACGCAGCTGCCCACCTGAACTACTGTACATATATGCCTATATGGAGAGGCACGGATTGCTTGGCTCTTTATATCAGAACAGGCTACGAGCGTGAGAAGAGAGGTGATGCTGTCTTTTAGGGCTGACAGAGCTCAGGAGCCTTCACGCCTTTCTGAATAATTTTAAACTGTCCTGCGGGACCACGTATTCAGCACGAGACATTAGTAGCGTGATCCTCACGGACGTTTTGCCATCGAATGCCGGTGGACGTAGGAAACGCGGTTTGCTCACCGTTGTCGTAATAGGAGCCGGGGGCGCAGGCCACACAGCTGGAGGTGTTGACGGCGGAGCAGTCTGGAGCCGCTGTGCTGGGAGGGAGCTCCGTGGTCACAGTGGCGTTCCCACTTCCTGTGGTGTTGGTCACCGTGGGGCCGAGCGTCGTCTGGCTGACGACCATTCCTGACAAGCAGACAGCGTGGAAAAAGAGGGCTGCTGTGAAATATGAACGGAAACGGCGACTGAGGTTTTTCCGGAACATCACCCGGTAGGATGCAGGGGCTCAGCTACATTGGGCCCCTTTATATACCTGTCCTTCTACAGACAGGCCTGTATCTTCTGATCTGCTTAGTTTTCTCCCTTTGGAACTGTGTTGAGTTTTATTTCATCGTGTGGTTGCTTCGATGCTTCGAGATGATTGCTTTTCAAGGTGCCGTTAAAAATGCCAATTCGTACTGTTTCCTCCTACTGTGACTTCACTGATCAAACTGGCGGAATACCGGGCGAAAGAGAAGAACAAACCCTTCTAAGTTGGTTTTCCTAAAGCCCCCCTCTCTTCGAAGATCTCCAGTTTCACGAAGGGGTAACTGAGGCCACAGCCACGCTGTCTGAACTCTCCCGGCGAGCAGCTCTGCAGGCCCAAAACTGCAGCACGCTTCTTGGGAAAAACACCTGACCCCGTGTTTCTCAATCACACCCATGAAGTGCAGCATTGCTAACATACCAGGGAAAGGAAAAACAACTACAGCTACAGTTGTCCTTCTTTCACTTATGACTCTGCTGTGAGGCTAGAAATCGAGTTTCAGTAGAGGACAGGTAGATTTACAGACAGATGTGCGATGAAACTGGCTCTTTTCCCACTTCAACAGAGCTCTTTCGCAGTTAGTGATTTTATGTACACTGAAGGGCGGCCAACCACAAGAAGACACCTTCTGTCTGACTTCCCCATTTTAAAGTCTCTTACACTTTCAGCAGAGTTTTTTTTTTTTCAAAAAAGGATATATGCCAATTTATGGAGCCTGAACACACAAACCCCTCTCAAAGCAACTTCAGGAGAAGGAAAAATGTGTATCAGACAGATTTGATCATAAAGATCTCTTAGGAAATTTAAACGGAAAAGACCCAGATTGTGAAGGTTTGTAGATTAGCTGATATAAGCTTGGAAGCACTGATCCTGAGTGCCATCTCCTTCAAAACTATATTCATTTCTAGACCATATCTCACTAAATTGTAAGTGAAACTGAAATCCAGTTTTGGACAATGTGGTTCACTGTGAAGTACAGGAGCTTCCACATCAGAGTCTGTAATTCAAGAGCGGCAAATTCACAATAAGCATGATCTGTGACCACAAGCAAACATTAACACAACCCTCTTTACAGACACCTTCCTCCAGAGCTGTGGTGAGTGTCTGTGCTCACCGCTCATCATCTGTGAATCACAATCTGTTGACATGTTGTCAACAAAAACAGGATCTTTATTTCTGAAACGGGGGTGGGCTTCAGATGACTTGATCACACCCTAACCTCAGTCACTACATTCAGAAGTCTAGTCTGGTGCTTTCTGTTGTGAACTACACTCCTTTTTTCATGAGTGACAGCAGTAAACGCTGCAATCATTGTCATTCTTATTATTACCATTTCTATTTCTGTCACATGCAAGTTTCACTGTTGCTTTTAAGCGACTTGTGTTCCCACCACAGTTCCTGTTCAAAATCTCCGATCTGTAGGCGATGTTGAGCGATGTCGCAAAGCAGGTTTTCACAATGTAACTCTGACCTGCCAAGCTTGTGACACTCCCGATGCCCATGCAACCACACCCTGCAGGGCCCTGATTCAGTAGCATATCCTACAGAAACCTGCTGGTGTCACATGTTAACCATCAATAACTCCATCCTACTCCTTGGGGGTATAATTTTCCACATTACTAATAAATGACTAAGGAATCGGGTATAGACCATGTGAAAGATAGAGAGATTATTCTTTATTGCCACACAACAATAGTTGGTGGAATTTGCTTTCGTGACCGGAAAGAACACAGCTGAGACATACAGTACATACAACATATACAGTACAGATTTAAACAGGACAGAAGACAAACAAACATCGTCACATACACATGTAAACAACTCTCCATGTAGCAGCATCATTATACAGCGGAATTCAGAGTTCAAGGTGAATTCAGAGCTTGTGTGACAGTGGGAACGAAGCTGAGGCTGAATCGGGCAGTCCTTGAGAGGAAGGGTTTGAAACGTTTTCCAGAAGGGAGAAGCTGAAAGAGAGTATGAGCTGGGCGAGAGGGGTCTGAGGCGATTGTCTTGGCACAACAGGAGGGACGTCTTGAATAGGGAGATGAAATGGAAGGGAGTTCACAGCCAACAGTTTTTGCAGCTTTGGACACAGTCCTTTCCAGTTTGCCTTTGGAGCAGTTTTCCAAGCTCCCGTACCAGACTGTAATGGAGGTTGTCAGAGCACTTTGGATTCTGGCTGCGTAAAAGTGAAGGAAAGCAAAAGAGCCTTGATCCTGAGTGACAGGGACAACAGCCTCTCTTTGAAGTGATCACTCTTTCTTACTGGTTGTGTAACTCACATACAGTGCAATGGATTCTATGGCACACAGACTCAGTGGTACAGTACTTCACAGGACCTTTGATTCCTTGTGTTGAAAACAAATATGGGTATTTCACTGGAAAATCCACCTACGGTAAGAGAGTACTACTGGAATTTTTTTAAAAAGGTACTGTACATAATACCCACAAAAATTCCAAATAGCCTTAAATTCTAACAAGTCTTTAATAAATCACTAGTAGCAACCGGATAGAAATATTTGGCCGACACTTTTGGCCAAAGCAGCTCACACATGCACCGATTCATAGAGCTGGGTATTTTACTGTAGCGACTCAGGGGAAACACCTTGCTCAAGGGTACAGCAGCAGGGCCTCACCTGGGATTCGAACCCATAGCCTGCTTGTCACAAGTTCAGAACCTTCATCGCCGCTCCACACTGCCACCCTAGTCCATTCCCATGTCTTCACAAGGGGCAAATGTAAATCGAGGAGACAAAACCTCTATGAACATGTTAGAAGACGATCTCAATCTTCAGCTTTTTGCTCAATTGCAGCGTCAAAGAACAGGCACTGTATATGAACGGTTCTGAGCACATCCTGGTGTACTCAAGGGCAGCTGAATGAAGTAACACTTACAAAAAGAGCCCCATGAACCTGTACAGTACTGTGATTGTGTGGAGGTAATCTTATTAGCCTTTGGCCCAAGTGAATTCTTCTCAGAGGGGCACTCAACAGAGTAATGCAGTTACTCAGAGCTGGTCATGAGACGACTGGTGGATTCAACACTATCCCTGAGTTTTCAATGGTTCCTCTGATTTTCAAACAGAATCTTTCTTTTTCAATCATTTATTAAATAATACACATATGTATGTGACAGATGAGGCAAACTCTCATATCCTTTTGGAGAGAAATGTAAATGTGAGCTCTGACGTCAGTTCCCACACATACTGCAGATGTTCTCCTGTGTCGTCTGAAACACACTGGGCTCCGAGGTGTGACAGAGAAACGTCAAAGATCGTCCAACTCCAGTCTGGGGAACCCAGAAACCCAGGAGGTCCTATAGGTCTGTTCTACTCCAGCACCCTCAGAACTGGAGCTCTAATCTGCTCATCAGAGCTGGGACTCACAGTGCTGGTTTCCTTAACCGTCTTAATACAATTGATTTAAAGTGTTTGATTGTTTTCAGCTCTTAAACGTGTTGTTAAAATTGTAAATTAAACGGCAGAATTTTTGGAATATCTGAAAGTTTATTTTTCTGCTCAATCAAGTAACTTCTTAGTTTGGTCCAATTAAGGCTTCAATCAGGTAATTAAACTGGGCTGGAAAGACAGCCAGCAGGCCTGTGGGTCTCCAGAGCCAGGAGCAGAGTCTTACCTCCTGTAAGAGGGGGATCTGCCAACAATTATTCAAGGAGGTGGGGAGTGGGTGGTTTCCAACAGATCACTTCAGCAGGTGACGCAACCAAAATTCCCACTTAACTATAGGGTACGATAAGGAAAAATGTGCGCACAATGTTTTTTGTTCAAAACCAAGAGAACAAAAAAAGGAAGCTGAGGCACAATCAGGTTCGTTTTAAAGCCATCGGGGAAAAGGGAAACCACCTAGCAGCATCTGAAACTTTGAAATGAGTGTGTGAGTTTACATAACTCTTGACCGATTTCTTCCGCAATTTGACAGCGTAACGAATCACACAAGGAACTGAGACACCAGGACAAGACTACATCCTAGAGAAGGCGTCCTGCATTCTGGAACACGGATTCGGCGAGAGGAACCCAGCTCACCATCACAACATGCCTCTCAAAGAAGAATAAATATAAAAACAAATTCTCAATTCTCACAAGCTGTGGTTATCACTTCACATTCAGGCTGCTGCAGACAGAAAGCATGCTTCAGCTCCCGAATGCACTGGAAGTTTAAACCATGGCACAACTTGGACAAGAGGATTTCCTGGTTCTCATCCAAGGTAAGGACAGCACGAGAGAGAAGTACTGTTGAGCTACACAGAGGGGCATCGTGCATGCATATGGTCTCACGCTCTATGAATGGCACTTCAGAGTTTGGCTACACACTGCCCCTAAGGCACACAACACAGCTCAAACCTGATCTGTCACCCAGACATTTCTTATCAATGTGTTTCCTGGATTTTCTTTCAATAGACAAGAACAACAATCATGACAATTGAGATGCCCAATGCATCTCGACATTCAGCGAGGACAGCAGGGTTAAATAGTTCTAGTTGCCTGGAGCCTCATGAGTGGCTCGACCAGCGCAGGTTGAGCTCTGTGAACACGGGTGCAACCCTGGGTCATGTCACGAGCCCACCGTGACTGGAATATCCCAAGCAGCTGTCGATTGCGGTCTCGGACAGAGTGGGATTTGTGGGCCAGGGCTCTCAGATCTCAGCGACACAACGCCCCCAGTGGCCTCCCACACAAGTGCAGGCATGTGGTGCTGTCAGTCAGAAACCATAATTAATAATATTAATTGCTTACACTTATACAGCACTTTTCTGGACACTCCACTCAAAGCGCTTTACAGGTAATAGGGACTCCCATCCACCACCACCAATGTGCAGCCTCACCTAAAGTTGATGCGACGGCAGCCATAGTGCGCCAGTACTCTCACCACACACCAGCTCACACTGGGGAGGAGAGCAATGTAGCCAATTCATAGATGGGGATTATTAGGAGGCTATGAGTGGTAAAGGCCAATGGGAAATTTGGCCAGGATGCCAGGGTTACACCCCTACTCTTTGCAAGAAACACCCCGGGATTTTTAATAACCACAGAGAGTCAGGACCTCGGTTTTACGTCTCATCCAAAGGATGGCGCCTTTTACAGTATAGTGTCCCCGTCACTATACTGGGGCATAAGAACCACAGGGACCACAGGGTGAGCGCCCCCTGCTGGCCCCACTAACACCTCTTCCAGCAGCAACCTTAGTTTTTCCCAGGAGGTCTCCCATCCAGGTACCGACCAGGCTCACACCTGCTGGGCTTCAGTGGGCTGCCAGCTGGGAGCTGCAGGGTGACATGCAGCGTCAAAGAACAGGCACTGTATATGAACGGTTCTGAGCACATCCTGGTGTACTCAAGGGCAGCTGAATGAAGTAACACTTACAAAAAGAGCCCCATGAACCTGTACAGTACTGTGATTGTGTGGAGGTAATCTTATTAGCCTTTGGCCCAAGTGAATTCTTCTCAGAGGGGCACTCAACAGAGTAATGCAGTTACTCAGAGCTGGTCATGAGACGACTGGTGGATTCAACACTATCCCTGAGTTTTCAATGGTTCCTCTGATTTTCAATCAGAATCTTTCTTTTTCAATCATTTATTAAATAATACACATATGTATATGACAGATGAGGCAAACTCTCATATCCTTTTGGAGAGAAATGTAAATGTGAGCTCTGACGTCAGTTCCCACACATACTGCAGATGTTCTCCTGTGTCGTCTGAAACACACTGGGCTCCGAGGTGTGACAGAGAAACGTCAAAGATCGTCCAACTCCAGTCTGGAGAACCCAGAAGCCCAGGAGGTCCTATAGGTCTGTTCTACTCCAGCACCCTCAGAACTGGAGCTCTAATCTGATCATCAGAGCTGGGACTCACGGTGCTGGTCCTGCAGGCCACACACACACATCTGCTGGGTTCCCATCCCAGTTACACAAATAAAGCCTCAATGGTCTTAATATGATTAATTTAAAATTTTGTCTGATTGTTTTCATCTCGTAAATGTGTTGCATGTGGTGGCTGCCTTTTAACCATTGCAATTCACACATAAATTAAAATCCCAAGCATCTGAGCAGAAAAATAAACTTGCAGATTCTCCAGATAAGTACCTCTTATAATTGTCAGCTTCCCCAAGGCTACAGGCAGCTTCCTTCCAGCTGGGCTGGAATAACAACCAGCAGGTCTGTGGGCCTCCAGGACAAAGAGTGGGAGCCCCCGTAGGAGTCAGACCGGGGTTGGGGGTGAACGACCTGCAGCACAGCTCCCCAGGCCTGGAGCAGTGCACCTCCCCTGCCGATCTGGAACTTTCACTCTTGCTAGCTCGACCGCAAGACGCAGCTCGCGAGAGAGATGGAAAGGAAGAAACCGGCGAACGAAGGAGGGCTTCTGTCTCTGGGGTGCTGTATGTAAATTCTGTCTCTCAGTTTCATCAGGCGATCGGACTACGGCTCTGGCTGGTGCACAACACAGCAGGCAGAACTGAAATGCGCTACTAATCACATCTGCACTGGCTGCCCAGCGCGTTTCACACTGCATTGAAGTCTCTTCCTCCAGCGAGTCTACCTCCATCTGCCATTACACTGATCCAAAGGACAGAAGTGGGATTAAACCAAATGTCCTGACTAGGACACATACTTCAGGTCACCCATCAAAAGAACTTCCAATTTTAAGGCTAGAACAGGATATTTAAAATTGCCATAACACAGCAATAAAGTGATGGTTACTTAATGAAGTTAACTGCAACATTCTACCTCTCCCCGTTGTTCCTACCACACCTTATGTCAACTTTTAAAAAATGCTGTGGCGTTTCGTAATGCCGCAGTAAGACATTCTTTCCTCGCGTTCCTTGTACATAACTCAGTAATAAGTCAGTAACTTCTTTTTAGTCTTGGACAGAGAAGTCTATGAGGTGAACCGAACCAAACTTAACAAATCTTCAAAGGCAGTGACCAGATAAAACGGTCAGCCCACTTCCAGAACGTCAGTGAGAAGACAAACCGGAGGACTCCAGCGAGAACTGAGGGGACGTGCGTTTAAGAGAAGGAAGAACGTCTTGACACCAAGGGTTATGGGAGTGTGCAACAAACCACCCAGCTGTTATCAACACAAATACCTTGATTTCTTTCAGCAAGCAGCTGGATAAGACGGATGAGCTAGCATCCGAGTAGGCTAAACAAACCAAATGTAACTCTTCCCATACAGTATGTAACTTCTCCATGCAGCCAGAAGTGAGAGAAACTGCAACACTTCATGAAAGATGTGCAGGTGCACCATTTCCCTTCACTGCCTCACAGCAAGCGAGATTCAGAGGGTAGTCTCCCACAGGTGTGCAGCCCACTGACTTTCATCAGATGTGAAACTAAACTGCACAAGTTCCCTCTCCAGCACGGCATGGCTGATTCATTCCTGAATTCGTCCTCATTTACATTGCAGCTGGAGTTCGGCCGAAAGAAACGGGGAACCTACGGAAAGTGACAAACGAGGGCCTCCCAGCTCATGGTGTTGCTGATTGATCCAGCTGTTTCTTGGAAAGAGGCCAGGGAATCAGTTTCCACGACACGGCTGGATAACTTGTTCCATACTCCCGCAACTCTTTGTGCATAAGCACAGCTTGTCAGAGGCGGTTTGCCGGTGCCGTGAAGCTCCAAGAATCTGCTAGGTTTGCATCAGATTTATCATGTGAAAAAAATAAGTAAACCTTCCCTCCCGAATCGTCCAGCCCCTTCTCCTGTAAAGCTGAACGAACAAATGGGGAAACAGGACTGACCGTCACTTGGACACGACCATCCTACACTGCTGCTGAAAGAACAGCAATAGCTCTCGCAGCGTTGGTGATTAAAGTGAAAGGAAAATAAAGTAAAACTCCCTGACACTACATATTTAAAAACAAGGTGAACGGTAAAGCTTTCAGTATGGGGTAAAACATACATAACAGGGCAGTAAAGCTGTCAGACATGTATGTTCTTGGTCACAAGTATCCACAGGACGAGTAAAAGGACAAGACGTCCTCTGAGAAACAGCATGGTTCAACATCTTCAATTTCTGTAGGATAGAAAAACTGTTTTCCAGTGGTAGATCACTGGAAGAAAAGCTCAGCAACAAGCGTGTTCAGAGTTCAGTGGAAGGTACAAGCAAGTATATTCATCACAAACCTGCATACAGTGTCACAGCAGCAAACTTAACACTGGCACTGTCCATCTGTGAGCAGAAAACAACTCATTCCTGCCCTATCTTCAGACATCAAGAAACCCAGGCAGAATGGCTCTAAGAGGTCAAAGGAAACCTGAACACTTGGAGAAAGCTGACACACAAGAGAACATACAAACTCCACACAGAAGGTACTCTAGTCTAGAATCAAACCTACAGTAGGAACCCAGAGCTGTGAAGCACCAACCCTACCAGAGACACCACCCTGCTAGCCACTGGCATCAGAGGTTCACAAAGAGAAAGTTATAAATCCCAGCAGACTCTCTAGATAGTTTGCTTTAGGGCTGTAAAAAAATCGCACTATTTCCTTTTTTAAAGAAAAGGAAAGGCGTCATATACGAAATACGGTAGGATTAACTGTGTGTAGAAGACTCAAGAGTGGAGAAGGTGTACGGACGAAAAGCTTGCAACAGAAATAAGCCGCTTTCAATTCATGATTGCCGGACTTGAGTCAGATTCTAGCAATTGAGGATGATCCTTTAATTCCCCAAAATTACCAACCCTCTCCGACGATGCTGTTTACAAACAAGGGCGCAGTTTGTCCTGTTTTGAAATAGGAATATCCAAAGTATGGGATAGGATCGATTAAGGGGATGCTCGTTTATTCCCGATAGGCACAACGAACTCTCGTGAACATGCGAGCTGATTTTCTGCAAACTCTCAGGGCGGTGAACAGAGACCATTTGTTAAACAAAAATGTGAATAATAATAAAAATAATAATAAATAGGGGGTAGGAGATTATTACAACATTAAACGTAACTAAGTCAAATCGTGGCATTGTTTTACTTTCTTCAATGAGTGTGAATCTGAAACTCTGTAAAGCTCATAAAAAATCCTTTACTTCTCCTACATTGTGCCTTCGTGATATTGTACAATCAGCTTTACAAAGGCTGTAAATCTGCAGTTCAGTCGCGCTGTTCCCCCCCCACACACAAAATGTGCCCTGAATTAGGGAAAGAAAACGCGGCACTCACCCAACAGGCAGACAGCGCTCACCGCGCACAGCCACGGCGTCAGACAGCGGTCCATCTCGCCACAGAAATGAAATAAACCAGGGTCACCGGAGCTGTGCGCTCGGCTTGCTTTCATTCATGTGAAGTGGCGCTAGCGAGCCCGGGCACAGCTGGAGCCGCTGGGCTTCCCCCTGTCATATGACATCTCGTCATGTGATTATCCTCGGTCGAACTGGGGCTCCATAACGCCGTCATTGTTTTAAATCTGCTGCGGATTTCTCTGAATTATATGTCGGGGGAGCTGCGTCCTTTTGGGCTGTTTAAAAATGTTACGCGAACATGCCGCTTCCTTTTAATGTTGTTTCATTTTTGCTTTCTTTCAAAGAAATACGCCGAGTATTTTTTTTCCCCCTAAGATTCAGGCGTCAGAACAAAAGCTGCAAGCGACTTCCAAATGTCCCGTTTAATATAACAACCACCTTTTGCACATCGTTGTCATTTGACGCGTGTTGAGGTGAATAATGTTTCTTAAAACCAACGAAACCCGAACAGACGCTTTCTGCCTCTGAAGAGCGGCTGGGGGGAGTAGGCGGTACAGGCTAGCGATGACGGCCGTAGTGAAAACCTTTGCTTCCTTCAGTCAGTGTGTGGAGCACCGTCTTGGACTGATTCATGACAGGGCTAGAGGGTGTTCAGCTCATACAGTACATGCACTTGGTGTTGCTGTAATGGGGGTAGAGTGCAAAACGTCAAAAGATCAAAAGATGTTTAGTAGATTCTGAGTTCGAATGAATTTGAGAAATGTTGTAGAGCGGGTATATCCACCCCTTGCACTCGGTGATGTGCCGTGTGTTACTGCAGCTTTCTGATCATGGGGCGCTCTCTCTCTCCGTGAGTATGCGGCAGTCCTGCTGGGTTTGGAGGTATTAAATCGTTCGTTAATACTGGGTACAATGTGTCAGTCAATCGCAGAGAGTCGGTTAAAATTAAATACTGTAATTTATTGATCTTTTTGAACAAAACCTTAGCCTTCGAGCATCAATTTCCCTTAACTGAACACAAGTGATCTATAACCTACCAGAGTTCCCGGTCTGTGAAAGAAGGTGATTTAGGGTGAGCTCGTTTTACTGCAACTTGTCTCCCATGAGATTTAAGAGCAGTCTCCTCCAGTGATGTCCCTGTCCCTGTTGGGATAAGGTCAGTATCAGTATGAGCTCTCAAAGTAACCTGCTCCTGCACCGTGCCAGCAGATCATCCCTGACTTGTTTCAAAAGCTACATACTTGATTTGCCTTATCACTACCAGAAATGTGGTTTGGATTACAATTCTGTATAATTCTTACAGAGGTAAATGCATTTACTCTAAAGTCAAGTGAAAAAACTTTAATTACACACAGAATGAGACCAATACACACATTTTGTGACCTTTCAAACTATTGTTTTGCACATGAACTGATTTAGGGTTGCATTAGCAAAGGGGTGTAATGTGAACAAGACCTTCATAAATGTAAAAATCCAATTAATTTACATTTGATCATCATTCTAATACATTAATTGTGAATACGTTCAAAACTTAAGTTTTGTACTGTACAATACAGTACTTTGAGCTTCTTAACCACTCAAGAACAAAAGTATTAGAATTTTATAATACTTTATTCTTTTCTGCATGTATGTGTGTGTATTGTTTGTGGGTTTTCTTTAAATTTGCTGCTGCTGTAAAACACTGTCTCTTTGGGATAATGAAGACTTAAAAATGAAAGTCTATAAAGAAAAAAAGTAAATCAGAAAATGTAAGCAAATGAAAAAGCAATGACTGAATAAAAAGTCAAGGAATATAAATGCATCAGATCTATTGACTACGAGTAATCAGTGGTTACAATATATGCGGTTAAATATCAACAGTAAAGAAATTATGAGGAGCTGAGTGCATAAGAGTCAGAGCATCACATAGCATTTTTTATAGGGCATTAGCTTCAAGTAGCGAGTCCGGCGCCTCTGCTTTCGCTTACGGCCACACCACCCTGAACACGCCCGATCTCGTCTGATCTCGGAAGCTAAGCATGGTCGGGCCTGGTTAGTACTTGGATGGGAGACCGCCTGGGAATACCAGGTGCTGTAAGCTTTTGCTCTCTCGGCCAGCAGAGGTCGCTAATTTACAAACCTTTTCTAGGAAATCAGAAATGTATGTGTGCTTACCCTTTGTGCTTCGTAAAACATCTAAATCGATTGATTTGCCTTTTTTTGATGTGACAAGTTTATAGTACCTTCAATCAGCAGAAAAACTGATGAACTGGAACGTGAAAGACGTTGAAGTGGAAACGAGTACCGACTGGAGTCTACATAGTTGGTAACAGTACGCAACTTTATGCCTGACGTCTTTATCCACTGCTGCGGTTAATGCACACCTAACAGACCGAGGGATCTCCAGTTCTTTGTCATTTTACCTCTCATTTCTCAGAAAGGATGCCTTCCCTTAGTCCAGCAACAAATCCAACCTCAAAGCTTTAATAATAATAATAATAATAATAAAATAATAATAATAATATAATTTCTTACATTTATATATAGCTCTTTTCTGGACACTCACAGCGCTTTACAGGTCATGGGGACTCCCCTCCACCACCACCAGTGTGCAGCCCCACCTGGATGATGCGACGGCAGCCCATACTGTGCTCACAGTACACTCACCACACGGCAGCTCTCAGTGGGGAGCAGAACATGCTGATGAAGCCACTTCATAGATTTGGGGTCACTAGGAGGCTATGAGGGGTAAAGACCAGGGGGAAATTTGGTCAGGACTCTGGGTTTACACCCCTACTCTATTCAAGAAACACCCTGGGATTTGTAATGAACACAGAGAGTCAGGACCTTAGTTTTACATCTCATCTGAAGGATGGTGGGTGCTTTTTTACAGTATAGTGTCCCGTCACTACACTGGGGCATTAGGACCCACATAGACCACAGAGTGAGCGCCCCCTACTGGCACCTCTTCCAGCAGCAACCTTAGTTTTTCCCAGGAGGTCTCCCATTAACGTACTGGCCAGGCTCACACCTGCTGAGCTCCAGTGGGTTGTCAGATGTGAGTTGCTGGGTGACATGGCTGCTGGTAAAATTTTCTTCACACAATTGCAATAACGGGTTCTTAAGCAGATCCCAAAAGGTGCAATTAAATTCTGGAGTTTTAACCTTGTGCATGCTTTCCAGCATCAATTCACTTTAACATAATTCTCCCTTGCCGTAACACTGAACTTCATTTTCCACCTTGAGCCAGATACAGGAAGATTACATTTCAGCAGAACCCTGTGGATGTTTACGTTTGGGGGGAGTGACTCTTCTAATCATCTGGATCAGATTATGGCACTTGAGTTCCATGATGGACATATCTGGGGCTTTTCACTTCGAACAACAAATTCTTTCATAATTCCAAGACTGATAATAATGAACCTTCTGGAATGAGACCCATATTGCCTTCTAGTGTGCTGTTCATGAGTGTAATCAATTGTTAACATGTGTTCCAATCCTGGCTCCAATATCTTTTTACATGGCATATTTAATAGGAAACTTTTTTTTTATTGACAACAAATAAGTATTGTTGTACATAGTACACTTGTTCATTTCAGTGCATTTACACCAATAAAAAAAACACTCCCAAAAGAAATTAAAAAGCAGCAATAGAGTCACATGAAAACAAGAAACTGGTGTTTTTTTAAGTAAATACTAAACTAACACTTAATGACTTTCACACCTATACACAGATTAGGAATCTACATGCTTAAGTAATCCCTAAAAGGAGATCCCAAGCAATCTGTAATATTACTCACTTGAATTTATTCAACGGATCAGAAGATTATACAAAACAAAGTTATTTATAACCTGTGTTACCATACAGCACACCTTAAGAAAAAAAGTGCATATGAAATTTTGCATGTTGATACAATAAAAGCTATTTAAATTGTTTTCAAGTATAATAGGATAATATGGAAGATTTCCTACAATTTTGTCATAACTCCAAGAGTAACATTCATAAGTTACAAATGAGCATTAAGAATACAATGGATAAAAAACAGAAACTGGCATTTAATGAAAAATACTTTTAATTCTAAAATTAGTATTACTACTTTACCACCAACACCTAGTATAACAGCTTTGAAAAAGTGAATCCTCTAATTGGCTAGTCTAAATGGTTCTTAAACTATTTAACAATCCAGTAGGCACCAGGCCACTACAGAACAATTTCACACAGCTGGGAATTCTGTCACAACAAAATCCTTTATCAGTCTTAATATCCATTTACTTAAGAGCAAGAGCTTTATTTTTCTGAAAACTCACATAAGCAATTGAAAACTAAGAAACTGTTTTGGCAAATAAGGAGTTGAACAGTGTTTGGTTTTAACACTTTAAGGATGAAAGTACACAAAGAATGAAAAGCACAATGTTACACAAATTGACTTATTTATTGGACATCCATTTCTAAGTACTGCTTGTTGAGGGAAAAAAATCCAATTCCAAATGTCTGTAACCATCTCATTGAGACCGGACGTTTCAGAAAGGATGCTATGCTATTAAAGCAGACTCCTGGACTTCAACAAACTTAGGTGAGTGGATACCAAGTGAGCTCGATTTCCTACTTAGCCTTTTCCATTTGTGACATGTCAACCTCGCTCTAATTTGAGCGCCACAGTTGCTGGCCACACCTCCACCCACCTGTCACTCAGGGCCGACTGCCAAGGAACCCAGTATCACCTGCAGGCAAAATCGCACCACGCCCGCCACAGGTGATACAGAATACAAGTGGGAGTGAGCCTGGCATAACCATTCTTGTAACCATAAGAATACAATTGTTCATAAATATAAGTGTGAAAACCACAGATTCAAGTAAAACCACAATCTGTCAAACTGCAGGGATTCTATGCCAAAATACTTCAGGAGTAAACATAACCCTTTAAAATAAAAAGTGTATTATTCCCTAATTAAGCATTTGATAAGTATGCTGACATTATTTTTACAATTACATATGCATTTTAACATTCTAAAAGGAAGAAATGTGACAAGAAAAGATATTATGGAAGTTAAAATCCTAAGCCTAAAAACCACTGTGCTTTATTTTGTTTTTTGGACTCTCTGCGAAACAGCATACAAGTTTGTTTTCGAACATCCATTCTGACCTTCCTCTGCAACACAGAGCGCATGTTTCACAAGAGACGTGTAAGGTCAATTTTGTGATCGCTGCCTTAGTCTTCAGGGCAGCAGAGAAAGTGCAGGAAATTGGTCTAAGTTCTGAATGCCAGCGATAACTCTGAAGTTCAAGGTTTAGTGCAGGAACAGCACAGGAACGTCCAGTGTCCTTTCAGTGGGAGGCCCCCCCACTACCATTAGACAGGTGAAGCTTTGCAAAACAGCTGGTGGAACACTCATACATTCACTTTGCTTACCGACTTCACCTCATTATTTATATTAATTCAGAATTAGAGCAGAAAGCAATTAAATGTCTCTCCTCTGTTAGGGCAAACCTCTAGAGGAAAAAATAACAGTGTGAAAACAAATTAATGTAATGAGTCCGAGGACAGAAACTGACACCACAGGTAAGTGTACAGGGACAATCTTGGAAAGTGTACAACTTTAATTACACAACAATGGAAACAAAGCTGGAAAAAAAAGATAGCTCAGGCTGACACTACGCCAAAGTGATCTGGTACAAGGGTCATCGTAGGAATGTAGGATTTTCATTACCTTACTGTAAGAGATCGTCACAAACCCTGTCACAACATAGAAGTATGATTCCTGCAAGATCATAATTAGCTTGTTAAAATATTAAGACTGCTAAGGATATATTTCGGTTCATTTTAACTTAACAGACAAAATATATACAATACTATACATATATACATTACAGTGAGAGGTAAGGGTATTGCAACACAAGGGAAGTTCAACTGATTCACTCACCCACAAGGAAAGGTGCAACTGTGTCACTATGCTGCATCAAACAAGATCACATTTTGTTTTCAGAGTGACCAGAGAGCACCTATTATCTTGCCTGTGGAATGCTTACAGTTCTTTCGAAAGACTACTGACTGTTCTTTTGGAGTTGTAAGGCTCCAGTAGAATTTCCTGAGCATTTAAGAGAGATTTCATTCTTCCTTTACAAACAACTTTCAGCGAGGTACCCTTAATAAAAACTGTATATAACAAGTTTGTTGAACAAGTTGAAGATCTTCCATCACTATAAAAAGGGAACAGAAACATTTTTAATTTCCAAACTAGAGCTGTAGTGTATCCTTTTTCACAGAGAAAGATTAGGATCAAACATTACTGTAAGTCCTGAATTCAATCGAGATGGAAGTAAATATCAGACGCTCAAATTCTGCTGTACCTAGAGAGACACTCACTGCTCTGGAGTGGTTAATAGCCAAGTGGAATTGCATAGATCCTCCAAGAAACTGCACCTCTGAAGACCCACAGTGTGAGAAACACGTAAAAGCACGATGGAAATGGAAGTGTCTTAATCCAAAAATAAATTCTAAAGCCTTCCTTCGTCACTGCCCTTTCTTTAACTTGAGCCAATTACAAACACACAGGGCGAGATGCAGTCAGATGTAAATGGGATGGTACTGTTTGTAGTTGAGTTTCTTCCTGCAGGTCGGGCACTTGCTTGCTTTGCGGAGACAGTCTCGGATGCACTGGCTGCAGAACAGGTGTCCGCATTTCGTGGAGACAACGAGCCTTCCACTCCCGACTATCTGCGGAAGGAAAGAAGAACACTCGTTCCCACATTTTGTAAGCGGCATTTTAAGCAGAACTTCGTTTTCCTTCCCCGTTCTTACCTCTCCGTAGGTGTCTAAGCAGATGGGGCAACTAATCGTTCCTGGGGTAGCTCTGTGAACACAAGAAGAAAACCTGTGAAGGACGCCGTTAGATTCTACCACTTAAGAAAAATGGTTTAGCCAGATTAACAGGGACAGACAATAAAATATACTTAGCAGAAACATTAAAGAAGTTCTTCTTGCTCAGATAGAGAAACTCCCCTTTGCCTCAGCCACAGTTTCGCTTACTCGCTGTGCCGGGACAAAGCCTGGCCTGAGACCCGTTTTCCAAGCTTCTCTGTCTCAGAGGCTCAAATCAAAATCTGTGTGCCTGTTTTTCTCTGCATTGCCCATCACATCTCTCCTGCTTCATCACTTCCGCTGAAGAGGACTGCTCTCCGTAACCGTAAAGGTATGAGCTTTATGTACACTTCAATAACATTCACTTTTAGAACAGAAAACTTGTGCAGTGCTGTATTTTCTGTTATGTTCTTTTCATATTTATGTGGATATGCATGGCATAACAGGTACATCATATATACATACGCCATGTGGGTATAGGAGGGAGCTATCCCAGTAAACGTGTCTTTCATTATCCCTGGACAGTGCAAAAACACATCCACCAGCAGTAAGGAGGACTGAGTATAATCTCAAATAATCTTTAATGGTTTGCCTTTACAGATGTAGGCGGCTTCAGTATTTAACACTGGTGCACTGAGCCAGTTACAGAAGTGACATCACTCCTCTCTGATATCTAGTATAAAAGTATAAAACTGTTTTTTTCAGGGTGGTGGAGTTGTCTGCTTCCAGGGAGTGGTGCTGTGCTTGACGCTTGGAGCCTGTGAGCGACTGTCTGGTTTTGAATTCTGGCAGGAGCAGAGGACAAGCTGTACTTGTCACATATGCACAGATACAAATACATAAAACCCAGCATCCCCAATTCTTTCACTGTGCACATGTATCTTTGGTTAACACAGAATCTGAAAATCTGCTCCTAAGGCTCAGTCCAAGTTCTGGAGGGCATGTGTGTGTGCAGGCTTTATATTCCAGCTCAGCTCTTCAACATCCAGTTCCATCAATCTTCGGCTTAACTGGACCAGTTTAACAGCCCTTCACAGCTCTTAAGGCGTTGGTGATTAAAAGAGACTTATAAAGCCAGCTGAACCTCAGCAATCCTGCACCAGGACTATGTCTTATGGCATCAACTTTAGGAACTCTACATGTCAACTAATTGTCTCACAAAAAATGGTCATCTGTATAGTATCTACTAATGCAGCCAGCATGACTCTCCCTTCTCTAATCTATTTCCCCTTCTATCCAAACACGGTCAATACTGACAATACGGAGTGAAAATACAAACGCGGCCCGCTCTTCCCTCTCGACGCGGTGCTGCGTGCTCATCATACCTGGCCTTGTTGCTGCTCTCCAGGGAGGAGAGGAAGGCCGGTGTTGGCATCATGCCGCTGTCCTCCACCTCCTCCTCGTCGCTGCTGAGGACGTAGCTCTCGCCGCTCGCTTCCCGGTGGCCCTGCAGACCTGGGAACAGCACAGCAGTCTGTGAGGCCGGCAAGCCCAGACCGCCAGAGCAAAGCCCTTCCACTTGCACCACTCCCAGAGCCATCCCTCTAGCGCACAAACAGAGACCACGGAGCCCGGTCCATGCAGGACACCCAGAAGCCAACAGAGAAGATGGGCAAGGAAGAGGGGTCTTATACTTACTGGAAAAGGGGATCACAGGGAAAACGGACAGGACCGGGCAGGGGGACAGAGGAAGTGTTGAGAGCCGGAGCTGCTACTGACTAGTCTTACAGCAATAGGATCAAGTGCTTGACTACTTTTAAGGAGCTTAAAAAGCTGACTGATGAATTCAACTGGTTTAAGCCCAGATATTCCAAAAACATCTCTTCATTCTGATAGGAACAAGTAAAGGTTAATTCCAAGCTAAATAGAAAAAGAATAAAAACAGCTGTAGAGCTTTCTACTGGTGTGCGACATGCATGTTGTTGTTTCTTCTTTCTACTTTTCAGCCTGGAATTAACCTTTACTTGTTTTTACTGTAAAACGCATGATGACAGCTCCCCACTTGAACCTCTTCAATCACTCCTTTCGATACGCAAGAATGAGCAACATAGCTGTATCAGTTTGTGATTTCACTGAATCAAGCCACTACTTAGCAGGAGCAGGAACCTACCTTCATCTACAATCTGGAAGATGCGACAGAGACAAGAAAAAAAAAAGAACAAAATCGTTATATTTCAGGACATCTCAATGATTGAGAAATATATACAGGGGAGAAAACAGTTCTCTTCTGTGCTTTTACTAGCAAGCCGTAAAATACTGGAATTGGCTATATAATTACAAAATACAGTCAATAAACATGATAGAAATTGTGAAAAACAACAGAAATTGAATCTGTGGGACAAATAACTGTACAAAAACTGTATAAAAATACTTTCCTTGCCATTAAACCATATTTTGAAAGTACAACAGTATGAAAAACTAACTCATGTACCCGCCCATACAATTATAATGTAAAACTCATGCATAATTAACTGGGATTACTATAATCTTCATTTACAAAAGCCCTGAAAAGATTTCCACCATCTACAGAATCAGCAGCTCTCAAAGGAAACTAAACCAGTTCCCAAGCTACCACTTCAGTGCCAGAATATAAAATGACTAAACTTGATAATAAGCACTCTACTGGACATTAAAACAAGATATTAATTACTTGATTTTTAAAAAGTACAAAATGCTTTTGACAACTAGTGGAAATAGCCGAGACTCTAAGAATCAAGACTGAGCCAAAGAAGAACAGTATGACTTACCACCACTGAATCACTGCTAGTGAGGTCAACGACAGCGGGCTCAGAGCCTTCGCAGGTCAGATCGACAACGTCCTCGCCTGCACACATCACACACCACACACGGTCAGTACAGCCGCGGGCTCTAAGGGAAAGGCAGCTGCTCACAATTTAGTCAGGGCAACGTTAACAGCGAGCAGAGCTCCAGACACCACAGGGGCTGAACAGAGCAGCACCGCCCTGGCTGCTGCACTGCCTCCTCCCAGCCTGATCTCATCAGAGCTCAGCTGGACTGAGCCTGGTCAGTATTACTCTTGAAAGGGAAACCTCAGAGGAAATCCAGGCTGCTGCCGCAGGGTGTTAGTGGACCAGTAGGTGGCGCTCTACCCTTCGGCCCAGGATTTTCACACCCAATGGCTTATGATGTTTTAGAACACTGTAGGAGGTGCTGGTTTTTGGATGTTAGAGATGAGGACTATCTGGTTAATAAACAATTTGATGTTGTTCTTGAAAGAGTGAGAGTGTTATCCCCGGTTCCCTTTCTCAATTCCACATGCATAGTACAAACTTGCCTTCCTAAAGTTCTCCCTCAATTCAATTGACGTCTTGTTATTCTGCCTCTACTGTGTCACTGTAATTCTGGGGCACAGTGACTGCTGAGCATCACCCAGATGGATTTTTTTCCAGAGGCAGTAAAACATTTGATGCGGCCCGGTCACTTACTGGAGTGCAAACTGTTCTCCAGCACCTCTATGGTCTCGGGCTCCATTGCCGGAGGTGCATTTGCAACTCTGCGTCTCTTGCTTGGTCTTCTGGAAGACCCACCACTGCGACGCTTTATTTGGGCCTGTTAGTGGAGGGACAAGAAAGTTTGCTTTGAAAGGGCTGTATTAACAACATTTTATAGTCATTTACAGACTCTAAAGTGCCAAAGGGACATCAACAAAATAACTGGACAATACCTTGCAAGCAATGGGTAATTGCAATTAGTCATTCTCCAGCCATATTTAAATATGCAAGGCTTAACACACTTGCCAAGCACGTATCCCAACCTTCAGTTCATATTTGCTCACAGGGTTCAAATTAAGATAAATCCTATTTAACCTACAAAATCAGGCTACCAGAAAGTGAAAACAAGGATGCAATACGTTAAACGTTTAAATAACTAATTTTCACTTAATGTTTAATAATTAACTTTAAGGACCAAGATGGTGTGCAAAAAGTGAAGTGGGCTCCTGAGATTCAAGATAACAATATGATAAAAGCAGCACTCAAGTGTTAACTAGGATTACTAAAATCTTCATTTACAAAAGCCCAGAAAACTTTTCCAACATCTACAGAATCAGCAGCTCTCCAAGAGAAGAAAAACAATGCCGCACCACTGTCGCAGGAGAACTGGGAAGGGCGCAGATCTCCAGGATGAGCGGAGACGGTGGTCAGATGGACAGTCAGGGAGGTTAGCCACCATGTGCAGCCACTAACAGCGTGCTCCATGGGTCTAGGAAGTCTACCACAGACTAGAGCTCCCCACCAGGGCGGCACCACTCCTCCAGGAGAGACTCAAGCAAATTAGGCCTGGTTAACAGAAGGCCCAGAATGCCTGACTGGGTCCAGATCTAGTGCCTGAAAAGACCATTACATGGGAACCAAGTCCATGTCATTCTCATCCACCAGATTCTGGGGACGGCGACAGTGACGCTTCTGCCAGCAGGAAAGAAATGCTGAACATTGGGCGAAGGTGATGACTTCGTACCATTAGGCAGCGATTATGTTTACAGTATCTGTAAATATTTTATGATATGTCTTTGTTATAAATGTCTGCAGATATTTTTTTCGTTGCATGTTAATTTGATTTTATTTGCTTTAGCAACACTGACTGTACTCATCAGACATGCTGATAAAGCATCTTGAACTGAATTGATTATCAACACTGCAGAAGCCCCTGAGCGACGGGAACCAGCAGTCAGGGCTGTAGCCCTTTAAGACAACCCTTTCCAAAAAGACTTCTGATCATCTGCTGCTCACCCCCACAATCTATGCAGAAAAATACTAATAAAGGCTTAAATTTCAGGCGATCAACCACTGCACTGATTCTACAACATTCTTATTTATTTCACTAAGTATTGAGAAATAAATAATATACTTTTCTTTGTGGCCCCTGTTTTTGCCTTTGTACTCAGCTATATATTAACTAATACAAGAATAAGGAAATTTAATCTCTTTTTCAATCCAGTCATCACTGCATTAAGACTGACATTATTTTCTCTTAATCCATATTTGAATATTGTGTATATAATACTGCATAAGTATTCAAACCGCTGCACAGTTTTCACAAAATTTGCAGCTTTAAAGTTCACTGTCATGACATTTTGAAGTAGCAATTACAGCAATATCTGTTATATGCACAACCCACTGCACACATTCAAACCAAAAACCAAAGAAATGTATATGTAACCTGAAAGAAAATGGAAAACAGAACACGGTTACTTAAGTAAATCTTTTCAAAGGAAAATTGAAATTTAGGTGCACAAAATTACTTTAAAAACCACAGTTAGTTGAGCGGGTTCTGTGTACAATCGTGGTCTAGCTGACGCCATGAGAAAAACACCTTGGAGGGGCTCCTTGGAGAACTTCAAATAAAGACTCAGAGCTTTCAAAGCCGGTTAGAGCTAAATTCATTGAAAAGCTCAGATCAGGAAAAGGGTACAAAAACTCTTTACGTTTCTAAATGATGCCAATGACAACTTTGAAAGAGTTACAGAGCTCAATGGCTGAGATGTGTAGAAAATCCACACTCTCAGTTAGGTTTCAAGATTTCTGCAAGAGTGCACTTCTCACTGTACTGACTGTATTGTATGTATTGTATTAGTATTATTGTATCATTTGTTACACTGTGGCTGTGTTGTCTGTGTTAAGCTGCTGTTGCACTGCAATTTCCCTCACAGGATCAATAAAGTATCTATCTATTTCTGTATTTGCCATATACAACAAGTGTATTGGAATGCTTACTCGTTCAGCTGTACCCAGTAACATTAGAGAAAAATATATATATGCACAAATGAGTTCCGCTTATGAGAAAGGCGCAGTAAGGTTATGATGTATGCATACAGGAATTACTCAGCCACAGGAGCAGCAGGCAATTCAAAGTCCCAGCTGGAACTTTTCTCATTTATATAGACAAGCAGCTACAAAAACAAGCACAAAAAGGAATAGATAACATACTGGTGCAGTAAAGAGTAAAGCAAAGATATTGCAGGACAACTCCAGACTCTAAAGTTGAGAATTGTTCCTTTTTAAGGTAAATTTGATGCTCTGTGTAATGCACACATTACAGTTGCATTTGAATTTAATCTCTAATATAAATAGATCTTTTCAGCCAATGATAGCACACAGCGTTTTGACTGTTTCCTAGATTTATTCACCAACAAAATGAGTGCTGGAAATTCTCGTGTTCATCTAGTCCTCTAATCCAATGGCCTGTGTTATCAGTGAGGGAAAGGATAGAAAAGCAGGCTCTGACCCCTGCCTGTGCAACAGTGAACTGTTGAGCGGAGCGATCCATAGCACTGTGGCTGGGAGGTTGCCAGTTCAAATCCCGCGTCCGGCAGAGGAATCCTACTCCATTGGGCCCCTGAGCAAGGCCCTTAACCCCAGCTGCTCCAGGGGCGCCATGTAAATGGCTGACCCTGCGCTCTGACCCCCAGCTTCTCTCCCTGTCTGTGTGTCTGTGTGTCTCATGGAGAGCAAGCTGGGGTATGCGAAAAGAAATACCTAATGCAAGAAACTGTATATGGCCAATAAAGTGATCTTATAAATATGACTAACAGTACACATTCACACATTCTGGTTTTCCTGGGTAGTGTAAATAACCAACCCTTGTTTAAAAAAAGGTAAAACAGAGAAAGAAACCAATAATGAAGAGCTGCAGAATGGAAACATTCATACTGTGCAGGGTTTTAATACAATTGTGCTTTCTTTTAATAAACCTGCACCAAACCACATGGCTGAAATAAAGCAACTGGACATTATGACTCTTTACTATACAGGTTTGGGAACACTGAAGATATGAGGCCAATGATTAAAAATGAGTCAAGGAAATATCAGACATTACAAATATTTTACTGACAGTTACCTCAACATGGGATACATATCCGGTACACATCATATAAACCCATTTAAGATTTGGTCCTACCACAAAAAAACTAACCTCTGTGGCATACGAGACCAGCATGTGACAGGTGAGTATCAGAGGTGAATGCACAAAGGGGGGTGATGTTATTAATGGAGTACCTCAGTGGTAGTGGAGTCTGTACAAGGATCACTGACAAGTTATAATTCCAAATTCTGGAACAGGAAGTAGATTACTCAAGTGACAAGCAGGCAAAACCTAAACAGGAGGATTAACAAACACCATAGAAGCAGTAAATGAAATTCAAGCAATTTAGATAAAATTCAAAACTGGGCAGTCACTTGGCAGATGACATTTAAGTTAGATAACTGTTTGTGCAGAGTGCAGCATGCAGGTATATAAACTAGAGATATAAAATGGGAAGCTGAGTGTGAAGCAGCTACTGAAAATGTTGGTGTTTGTTAACATTTCTTTTGAAACAATGTGGAGAAGCAGTAAAAACAACCAAAATGGATATATAGTTAAAAGTGAATATCTGAAATCAAGGGAAGTCCCATTCTACAATGTAATATTTTACACTATATATAATATTCTGTACAATTTTGGTTAGCACACTACAAAAAAGATATTGCTGCACTAATATCAGTGTAAAGGAGATCAGCCAGATTCATTCCTAGGCTTAAGGAAATGCTCCACCCTGACAGGCAAAGCCAATCCATTCAGTGTTGAGAAGACTAGGAAGAGACCTGATCCAACAGTGGAACACAAGCACAGGCCATAAGTGGAAACGACACGTTAGTGCACTTAAAGACAAAATCTGAAGGGTGGTTGGTGGGAGTGTGGAACAAGCTACCCAGACATGGTTGAAGCCGATCTTCTGGTTTCTCTCAAGGAACAGCTGGAGGACTGAGAACTGCTAACAACCCAACAGGCTAGGAGAACTGAACAGCCTCTTTGGGTAACCTTTCTTGTGTTCATATTTCATTAGACTGTTAAGCACTGAACCCAAGGCTAAACAATTTAATGACTCTTCCTGTCAAAACAGCACTCATCCTACTAATGATCGGCCCTTCCTTTCAAGAGCTTCCTTTAGAGAAGAACAGCATAGGCACTGACCCTCTTCACTGCACAGACTTTCAGAGTGTTCCTTTCTTGTTTACCTCTGTGCCCGTCACTGTGAAACAAAACAAGGTAACCTCAACGCCCAAAACACGTCTGTTTGCACGAACCGTTTCAGACAGAGCTCTGTACATGCAGTGAGAACACTAGAGCACTGAGTGTGAAACTCAGTACGAGCACTGCGTACGAAAATCAGCAGGAAACTGAACTAACAAGTGGCAACACCAGCCGGAATTTCACAACACAATGAATGAAAGCATGCGAGAAAATACTTACTGTGCTCATGTTCTCTGAGAAAGATATTAGTGAAAACTGATCTGGTACAAGTATCATTAAAGCTGCGGAGCCTGAAAACCAAGGGCCGACTCCCTAATATGTCCTGGAGAACATTGCTCTATGCAGAGTACTGGTAAACACCAGGTTAAAACCTGAAAGAAACAAGAAGTTGCCTTCAATACTACATTCATTCTTTCTATACCAAACCATTTGGTGCCAGCGGCAGTTTCACCTTGTGGTGGCTAAATGATGATGGAGGGGAATGGTTTGAGCCGATGGTTTGGAATGGAAAGGCATGCTTTTGGTAAACGCTTTTTTGTTTTATGTGCAAATGGAAAATGAAAACAATGGCAAGCTGGAAAACATTAAAAAGAAGTGGAGGCTGGATTTTAACAGAGTAAACCAACATCTGAAAAGGTTCAAGCAGAAGTATCTGTACAAACTGATGCAGGGTCAGGCATAAGCCAAGCGAGAAACAAAATAAGAAGAAAACAGCTGGAAGAGATTTACAGCTTGTGTACATGATCATTACCCTTATAATAATACTGCACACACTGTAACTGGATAAAGGCGTCTCTTATGGAAATACTAATACCGTTCCATCCTTAGGTATTCCCCTCTCGACACACAAGCTCAACTATAAGCATGGGTCTGCAAGCCCACAGAGTGCATGAAGACCTCAAAATGCAGCAGGCTCAATCAGTACACGCAGACATCATGCATGTTTTTCTCTGCTCCATGCAACGATGAGTACAACTAAAGACCATGATGCACATAACTGCCTTCCACCAGCACACCCCCTTAACCACACTTAAACCTGAACGTGTCACAGATCACACGTTCCTGAGCACGTTCCTGACCACTTGCTGCCGAAGTGGTGATGATGAACTAGTCCATCATACCAACCTGGAAAAACCAAAGCAAGGAAGGAACCCCACTACAGTCATGGAAGGGTGCTGTGGTTTAAAAAACCAGGGGACCCTGATCCTGGAGGTGCACACGCCTCCTGGTTTTCATTCCAGCGGAGGTTAATCACCTAGGTGACACCTTAATAGAACTAACAAGTTGCTCCACTGGCATACTCTCAGGTTTCTTTTCCTTCTCATAAATGAGGAATTTTACTTAGGAAATGCAGTAGTTAAAGTGCAGCCATTAACAAACTGAAAGCAATGAAACCGTTCAAATTACTCCTAATACTATTACTCCCATTAAGGGTTGAATCAGGTATCTGAGAGCTGGGCTGGAACAAAACCAAGGAGGTGTGATCCTGCAGGACCAAGACTGGCAACCCCCGACCTAACAATAATTAATTACACTTACATAGCGCTTTTCTGGACACTCCTCTTTACAGGTAATGGGGACTCCCCTCCACCACCACCATTGTGTAGCATCCACGACTGATCCACAGTGTGCCAGTACACTCCGCTATTAGCCAATTCATAGAGGGGGATTATTAGGAGGCCATGACTGGTAAGGGCCAATGGCAAATTTGGCCAGGACGCCAGGGTTACACCCCTACTCTTTTCGAGAAACACCCTGGGATTTTAATGACCACAGAGAGTCAGGACCTCAGTTTTACGTCTCATCCGAAGGACGGCACCTGTTTACAGTATAGTGTCCCCGTCACTATACTGGGGCATTAGGACCCACATGGACCGCAGGGTGAGCGCCCCCTGCTGGCACCACTAACACTCTTCCAGCAGCAACCTCTGTTCTCCTCCCCACTGAGAGCTGGTGCATGGGGAGCGTTCTGGTGCACTATGGCTGCCGTCGCATCATCCAGGTGGGGCTGCACATTGGTGGTTGGAGGGGAACCCCATTACGCTTTGAGTGGAGTGTCCAGAAAAGTGCTATATAAGTGTAAGCAATTATTATTATTAATTAACCTTAGTTTTTCCCAGGAGTCTCCCATCCAGGTACTGGCCAGGCTCACACCTGCTGAGCTTCAGTGGGCTGCCAGCTGGGAGCTGCAGGGTGATATGGCTGCTGGCGCTAACAAGAGACGTTCAGCTAACGTTGACGTTAAAAGTCGCAATACAAGAGGCATTAACACCTGTGCCAACACCAGATTTTAAAACAGACTAAGTAATCTGCCTAGTCCAAACCGAAAGAATACCGCTTTCTTGATATAAAGCTCCTAACTAACGCATATCTCCCTTAAATACAGATCTTGGATCTTTTATTTGACAAAACAGTTAGATAATACACGGGATTCGAAAACAAATATGGCATCTATATGACTAATGCCCACTGAGGCCTTCGATCCGGTTGGCAGCAATTCGCAGAGATTACTAAAACTCTTCAACTTCTGTTTAACAGCAGCAACAATCCTCTTTTGGTAAGGACGGATAAAAACACAAATCAGAGCTCGCGAAATGATCTAAATAGTCGAGAAAATGAATGGGTGACAACAGCGAAGTGCTTTATACCATCGTGGATTAAATAATTAGATTCTGATGCTTTGTAGGGGAGTTTCTGAGATAGGTGGTGGTACACCAACTCCGCTGTACTGTTACATAACCTCCAACATGAAATGGTGCTCAAAATGCTTCTAACGGCATTATAACAATTATTTTAGGTGTAAATACTATCCATATTACCATATTATCCATTTTAGCACTTAAGCCAGAGCTATGGTGTGTGGTAAAATTAACAAAAGCCGATTAAAAAAACTAGCCAAATAACCGAAACCTACCACGAAAATACGGACAGCAGCAGTCAGGAAGAAATCAGGGTTATCGACAGCTTTACTGCAACGCTTCTGTCTGGCGAGGCGCACCTTAAATTTGAAAGAAATTAAACAATAAGAATTACTACAAATGCACTAAGGAAAAATAAACCAAAATCCCTTTCAATTTCTTTTCTCCACTCCGACCATCCAGCTCCTCCTCGAGCCGGAAGTAACCTCGGCAGCAGATCCGTTAGCCCAGGCGGCGCTGTGATTGGTCAGGTAGAGAGTAACGAGCCAATCGCTAGGCGGGAGCTTTGTTCGAGGGAGCATGACGTACATCCGGGTGCACTCTGGTATTTGTAGTTTTCACAACAGGAAATGAGTGAGTTGTGTAGTTGTTTAAGGCTTCTTAATGACGTCCGCTGGAGTAGGTACGTTGGAAAAATAGTGTTGAGGAAAACGACCACTGTTTCACCTGAGCGCGTTTTCGGTTATATGGTTAAATCATCTGTACGGACCAAACACCTACTTTGAACTCGCAAAAGCTTAGCACACTAACGAGCATGGTACGCAGGAAAGGAATTCAAGGAGGAGTATAACTGGAAAGACTGAATTCGCTCGACTGGGTTCCCGAGATAATGATAACGAATAGTAAAAACATCCGTTAGAATGAATAGCCCATGTAAAATGACGCAGAAAGGCGTACATAAGCAGCCGCGGCTGTTTTAGAGTTTTTATTATTGTTCGTGCGACGTCTATGTCGACCCCCTGAAACCCAGATGGTGTAGAACTCTCCCACAGCAGGCAGCTGGGGTTCAGCACTGTCATGGGAGGGGGCGCTGTGTCCCCTCCCAGTAGCCATGGTGGAACCATCGCAGGGCAGAGCTGCACCCAGTCAGCACCCAGTTAAGGTAATTGGGGTCTCTGTGCCGTGTGATGGACTGGCACTATGTGCTAGGTGTAGTCCTGTTCCACGTGCTTCCCGGAGGAACTCTGGGATGTCTGGAGTAATGGAGGCAGTGACAATGGGGATAACTCAAGGGGCTGCACAGTGGCCCAGTGGCTAGCGGTGCCGTCTCACAGTGCTGGGGCTCCGTGATCAATTCCTGGAGTGCCATCCACAAGGAGTTTGTATGTTCTTCTCGTGTTCATGTGCATTTCCTCTGGAAGCTCCGGTTCCCTCCCACCGTATGAAGACGGACTGGTAGGTTAACTGGCCCCGGTGTGAGTGTGTGTCGGTGTTTGCCCTGCGATGGACTGGCGTCCCATTCAGGATGTACCCCGCCTTGTGCCCATTGCTTGCTGGGAGAGGCTCCAGCTGCCCCGTGACCCTGGATTGGACAAGGCGGTGAGAAAGTGGATGGATGGAATAAATCATAGTGCAACCGTTCCTGACCTCGCAAACCTACCAGGAGAATAAAATCACCTTCTTGGAAGATTAATGCTCCTTTCTCCAAGGTGCAGCTTCTTTGGATCTGAGAAAGGCACTGCCACAGCTGAAGTGTTCACGGGAAGTGTCTGCTTTTAGGGCAGTGGGCAGAGGGAAGATTTCTAGTTTTGTTTCCCGTGAAAAGGAATAATGTGTTTGTTCGCGTAAGAGTAGGGTTTTTGTTTTGTTTCTCAGGCTGTAGTTGAAATAAAGCCAAGAGATGCAGGTGTGGCAGACAAGCCTCCTGCAGAGGCCGGTGCTGCTCCTGCACAGACGAGACGTGCTGGAAAAGCTGTGTGACTGCTGTGCACCCCGGCCCGTTGTGGGAGTGCAGCAGCACGCAGCTGGTGTCATGCACCTCCCCCTGAGCTCGAGGGTCCCAGGTCCAGTTCTGGGCTGGTTCAGTGCGGAGTTCCCCATGCCCTTCAGCACTTTCTCTGGGTGCTCCTTTTCCCCCAGAGTAATTGGCAACTCTGAATAGCCCTCCCACACATGGGCGTGCCCTATAATAGACTGGTGTTCCATCGAGGGTGTATCCCACGTTACACCCAGTTTCGGCAGGGTTAGACTCCACCCCAAAGCCTAAAGCAGGTACTGGAAATGAACACATGGATGGATTATACGTTGCATTTTTTAGTTTGAATGGGCTATGTAACAAGGTTAATATTGTTTTTGCACCCATTATCCGGTATAGAGCTCTGAGTCAGCCTTTAGCTAGGACCCCCTTGTTAGAGGAGGAAGTTGAGATTTAATTAACTCCACACATTCTACACCACACAAAAACACACTACAGCAGGGTTTGTGACTCCTGAACCTGCTGCACAGCTTTCTAATGTCAAGTCCTTATCCTGTTCCATCCCAGAGGGACTTGACTCGGAGTGCGGCAGTCCCAATTCTGCAGAGCTTCACAAGAAAATGTAAACATTTGTTAAGGGGACAGGGCCCATTTCACAGTTTGCTTTGTAACAATATGTTGCTTTGTTATAACAATATATTGCTTTGCTTTGTTTTACACTGTTACCTTTTTATTATTATAGGCCAATGTCTGATGTCTGCTGCCTTGCCTGTGTGAGGTTATGGAAACAGCAATTGGAACTAAAGTACAGGATCAGCTATATGGAAATGACACCCTAGGGAATCGTTCACATGGATTAAGAAAAGGTGGATCTTGCTTAACCAACTCGTTGGAGTTCTTTGAAGAAGCGACAATGGACTCTCACAGAACATACAACATGGGGTATTTCGATTTTCAGAAGGAGCCTGATAAGGTTTCTCATAAAATATTTATTGTTGCATTACAGTTAATAGGGATTCAGGGAAACATCTGTGATTGGATGGAGAAGTTGTTAATATAGAAGAGAGTATAAAGATAAACAGTGAATGCTCAAACTGAGGCAGTGTACCACAGGGACCTGTGCTAGTGTCACTGATCTTCCCCATTTATACCAATGATCCAGATACTGCTGTGTTTAGTGAATTAGTCAGCTTCGCAGACAGTACCACAAGGGGAGGATTAGTAAACACTAATCTGTGAAGACTGGGCAAACACCTGACAGATGATATTTAATGAAGAATTTTGCAGGGTTTTATATGCAAGTAGTCACACCTGAAGAAGGCTTCACGGCTGAAACGTTGTGTTTTCTTTCTTCTCTTTTCAGCATGGAATAAACCTATAACTTGTTCCTAGTAAAACTATATACTATTAGTACAAAACATTATACTATTAATGCAAAACTTGAAACACTGAGCTAGAAGATGCTACAAAAAAAGATTTAGGTGTTTATGTTGACACATCCTTTACTTATTATAGACCACGTGGGGAAGCAGTTTTAAAAAGGCAAACAAAATATTAGGACATATATTAAAAGTGTTGAATTTAAATCAAAGGACATCATGTTAAGATAGTTCAAGTAGGTGGATGCGTCAGCATGCGTAGGCTGCAAAAGAACACGTAAAGGTTTATTCCCTGCTGAAAAGAGAAGAGAGGAAACACAACGTTTCGGTTTCACCCATGGAGCCTACACACCCTAAAAAAGGCTCCCCAGCCGAAACGCTGTTTCCTTTCTTCTCTTTCCAGCATGGAATAAACCTTTACATGTTCCTTATGTGAAAATTGTACATTTCTATAATGTGTAGACTAAAATCACAGACACTATTCTAAATGAGGTCTTACTAGTACAAAGACGTTGCTGCTCTGTAATCCAGAGAAAAGAAGCCAGGTACATTCCAGGGCTTGAGAGAATGTCCTGCACATTGTTGCAAGTATTCAGAATCCTCAAAGGCACTGAAAGGGTCAATCCAGCAGACACCTTCGGAGCGAATAGTGAAACACAAGTGGAATCAATCCTGGAAGTGCATTTAAAAACCAAGAACATGAGGCACTTCTTAACAGAAAGGGTTGTGGGAGTGTGGAGGAGGCTGTCCAGCCACGTTGTTGAAGCCCATAATTACTAACTAGTGAATGGGCTAGATCTGTCGACTGGCCTCCTCTTGTTTCTACAGTAACCATTCTTCTGTTGTCGTGTCTATAGCTGCGGGTGACTGATGCAAGGGTTAAAAGAACATCGAATTTGCAAAAAGCCAGCTAGAATGCTATTAGGTTGAATTATGAGAATACGATTCCCAATAAAGAGCTTTAAGCAATGCATTTTCAGCAGGCGTCTTCTGTTTATTGCTTACAAGAGGTGGTTTGTTTCCTGGCAGCTGTCCCCGTGGTGAGTCTGGGTGCCGTGAGGCTCTCCGTCCTGGCGGGGGCGCTACGTGGCCCCTCTCAGCGAAGGGGGCAGGCGGGGGGCCGCGGGGCCTGGCTCTGCCAGCTGCACCTGCCTCTCCAGACTGCGCTCCAGCTCGCGCCAGTGCTGCTCCTCCTGCGACTGCTGCCCTCGGGAGACACAGAGCAGAGAAGCTGGCAGGACACGCCACCCCAAAGCCCAAGCCCGCCCAGCGGCCTGGACACCCACCAGAGGGCACAAGTGGGAACTACACACGCACTTACAAATGGAAGAACATTATTTCATTTGGAACATTTCGGAAGTGCTTTTAAAACTGAGAACAGGAGGCACTCTTTTCCATCTATCAGTCACGTGTTTTGCGTAAAGTAAAATCCATCTGTGACGATCCTTCACACCCCTTGTTTAATAACTTCCAGTTACTCCCATCAGAACGCAGATACCGACTCCCCAGCTCCAAAACCAGCAGCCAGCAGCCAGATCACTCTGCAACTCACAACTAGCAACCCCCTGAAGCCCAGCAGGTGTGAGCCTGGTCAGTACCTGGATGGGAGACCTCCTGGGAAAAACTAAGGTTGCTGCTGGAAGAGGTGTTAGTGGGGCCAGGAGGGGGTGCTCACCCTGCGGTCCATGTGGGTCCAAATGCCCCAGTATAGTGACAGGGACACTATACTGTAAATAGGCGCCGTCCTTCGGATGAGACGTAAAACCAAGGTCCTGACTCTCTGTGGTCATTAAAAATCCCAGGGCATCTCTCGAAAAGAGTAGGGGTGTAACCCTGGTGTCCTGGCCAAATTTCCCATTGGCCCTTACCAATCATGGCCTCCTAATAATTCCCACTCTGAACTGGCTTCATTACTCTGCTCTCCTCCCCACTGATAGCTGATGTGTGGGGAGCGTTCTGGTGCACTATGGCTGCCGTCGCATCATCCAGGTGGGGCTGCACACTGGTGGTGGTGGAGGGAAGTCGCCATGACCTGTAAAGCACTTTGAGTAGAGTGTCCAGAAAAGTGCTATATAAGTGTAAGCTATTATAATTATTAAAACCAACAGATTCAAGTTCTCATTCAAACCTCTAGCCGTATCATTACTTAACACAATATACATACTTAGCACTTTCTATGTAAGTATGTATATTGTTGTTCATGTCTGTTTTTTTTCTTCTGTCCATCTTTACACCAACACTGCTGCTGTAAAACAACTTGCCCCCCACCCGGGGATAATAAAGACTTTCTCTCTCTCAAACACTGTGTGTCTTGATGTTCTAGCGTCGTCTGTGACCTTTCTTGACACTTACTTTTTATCAGGTTAAAGCAACATTAGCCACAAGGTGGTAGCATTGTATAGAACTTTCTTCTTTTTTTCAGCATGGAATAAACCTATTACTTGTTCCTTTGTATAGAACATGCATGTTTCCTCAAGCCTGCATTTTACTGTTAACTATTCTGGGTAAGTAATACTGAGGAGCATATAAAACCTTCAAGGAAGTACAAGATGCAAGCCAGCCAGGACTTCACAGGTAATGTTTTGAGATTTGGTCCATTAGTGAACGAGAGCGAATGTGGAACACCACATTGCAGTTGCACTCTTGAGCAAGGTACTTTACTCAAATTGTTACTGTAAAATCTGCAGCTGTATAAATAGGAAAAAATGTATGTTGCTTTGGATAAAAGTGTCAGCAAAGTAAATTGGTAATTAATACAGTAGGGACTTGACATTCGCAAGGGTTCAGTTCAAAGAACCGTTGCCAATAACCAAATTCACAACCAATCCACCCGATACAAGATAAGATAAGAACACTTTATTAGCCATATACAATTTCTTGTATTAGGAATTTGTCTTTTCGCATACCCCAGCTTGCTCTCCATGAAACACACAGACAGAGAGAGAAGCTTGGGGTCAGAGCACAGGGTCAGCCATTTATACAGCACCCCTGGAGCAGTTGGGATTAAGGGCCTTGCTCAGGGGCCCAACTGAGTAGGATTCCTCTGCCGGCCGCAGGATATGAACCAGCAACCTTCCAGCCACAGGCACAGATCCTTAGCCACAGAGCCACCGCACCGCCCCAAAAAATATTCTGATGCACTACAAGCATGTACTACAATATATAGTATGTATATCTATAGACATAAGTAACCATCTCTTATATGATAATTTGAATACTAATGCATTGACTTTAAAATAATTAAAATAACTTTGATCAACTAAAACAAAAGACAGTAATCACAAAATTCTAGTACTTAGATAATGTAAACGACATGAATCCATCCTCTGCATCAAGTGGATGCCTGCACTTTAACTCTCTGTAATGAAACAGGAATAGGAGTGTGAGTGAGCCAGTAAAATCTCCAGCCTGCCATTCCCCACACTGCAGACACAGAATCAGGAGTTTTAGTTACAATCCAACAGCAAGACCATGCTGAGATGTGGATGCTGGGTGGTGGGTACTTGGGCAGGGGGCAAGGGGCAGGGGGCAGGGAGAGGATCAATGGCTAGACTCGTTTCACAATCTGGTCTGTTGCACTGAGGATTTGAAAGTTGCGTTAAACAACCTTCAACTTGGTTTTATCCTGCTCTGCTCGCCATGAATCGCAAATAAGCAAATGCTAAATTCTCAGATGTTGAGACCCTGCTGTAGTAAAATCAGTGATGCACATACAAAGTCAGCAGGAGTGAAATATAAGTATAGTGCTCATAAGATACACTGGGTTCTTAGACTTTGGGCAAGAGCTGAGACAGTTAACCACTGCTTTTTCTATTTTTTAAAAAAGGTTTCCATCATCATGTATATTAACATTAAAGAGTTCTCCATCGTGTTCAATGTCCAATGTCTGGTGTGTTTGTGTTTTGTGTTTCCAGAGTCATGAGTAGTCAGTTTCTGTGACTTTGCTATGGTTCTGCAGCTGTTCAGTAAGACAATTGCACACAAACGAATGGGTTGGACTTGCATACTGAACACCAATTCTGAAACTGTAGACTTACAGCCTCTAAATGAAAATTGAAAAGTTAAGGGAGCTAACATTTTTAGGTAAAAGTCAACAAATTAATGACTGTAAGTAATAACTGGTGGCTTTAAAGTACTTGCAGGAGTGTTAAGCAAAAGACTGTGGTAGAACAAACATTTGAATCAAATTTGAGCAATTCTATTTGTGATCCATTTAAAAGTCTGTTGAGCACACAAGCTGTTATGAGTTTGTAATGTTTTCTGTCAATGACCACCTGACACAAGGAGGGGGTGTGGGGTTGTGGTTTACATCTCCATTGCTAACTGATCTGCCTGCTTATTTAGACTTTCATTTAACTTCTTCAGTCAGTCCTGAATGTTAAAAATACCCAAGTTAAGGGGGTACTCTTTCCAACAACTTCAGCACACTGAACTCTATGTAGCCTCTTCTCAGATTCTTTACTTCTGCCTAAAAAGCTCTTACTTTTTGATCAAAAGATGATGAACAGACAAGTATGAATGACCCTGAATCAGACACGCCTCCTGATACTGTGTAGGAGGTCCACAGTATCAGACACTTCCCAATGAGAACGACACTGTATCAGACACGCCCATAGTGGGAGTATCACTGTATCAGACACGCCCACAGCGGGAGTGTCACTGTATCAGACACGCCCACAGTGGGAGTGTCACTGTATCGGACATGCCCACAGTGGGAGTGCCATAGTATCAGACACGCCCACCGTGGGAGTGCCATTGTATCGGACATGCCCACAGTGGGAGTGCCATAGTATCAGACACGCCCACAGCGGGGGTGTCCCTATATTAGACACACTCACCACAGGAGTTACACTGAGTTAGATAAATTTTAATATAATAAATATAAATTTAAGTGCTGCAAGCAAATTCACTAATCAGTCCGAAATAGAAAACCGAAATCAATTAGTCTGTGATTAAGAATTTGGCTGGAGAGTGCAGGCCCCAGGGCCTGGTGTGTGGGTTACCTTTTTCACGCTCCAGGCCTTGAGAGAACGCGCTGTGCTCTTCTCCGCCTTCATCTTCAGGCTCTCACTCTGCCTCTGTCGCTGCTGGCGCTTCTCCTCCAGCTTCCGCTGCAGCTCAGCCACGCGCTCGTCCTGCATAGCTCGGGCTCTCAGGGCTGGAGCTCTGGCCTTCTTTTCCTCCTGCCTGTCCCACCGAGCGATCAGAGAAGAAAGAGTTCTGCACTCACAAATAACGCTATTTTCAGGGACCTGCAGCGCAGGCCATGAAAGATTCACAAGGGTCAGGAGAAATATTTTCTGGACAGGAAGATATAATTCAGTAACTGTGTTAAAAAAAAATCAGCCCCATGTGAAAGTCAAGCTACCAGTCTTCTAAAGTGAAAACTGGTTGTTTCATCATTTCCACACTTAACAAGCAATAGCGAACAGGTACAACACTCCTACAGTTCTAATAAATGTCTTTCCGCTTTCTAAAGATGTGCTCCCTCATATCACATTAAAAGCATTGCAAGACTCCCACAGAACAGGTCGGAAAACCTCTACATGTTTTTAACAGTGAACCAAAACTTTTTTTCTGTGCCTCTTTATTTTGTAAGAGTGGTGTTCAAAAGCTCTCTGTTTCGCTCTGCAATGACCTTTTTGGTTGTAGTTACAATAACTGTATAAAATTGGAAATTCCTTCCTGCTGCACAAGGGGTGGTGTTACGAAGCAACAGCAAGATCAAGGGTGACTCCCCGCATGCAGGAAAGCAGCACCAAACCAATCCGAGAGGCTAGAGAAATAAAGCACGAGTGGAACGCATTGCCAGTGAGGAAAAGGAAGGGCTGAGGCGTGCTGCGTGGAGCGCGGGGCTGCCCCTGGGACCTCACCTGAGGGCCGCGGCTCTCCCCAGCACGGCTCTGTGCAGGGCGATGTGGTCCAGCTGCTCCAGGAGGAGCTGCTCCCTGACCTGCTTCTCCTCCAGGATCCGGTCCCGGCGCTCCTCCTGCTCCCTGCGTGCGGCCTCCTTCAGCAGGGCCAGCCTCTCGCGCAGCTCCACCACTGACATCTCCCCCAGGAGAGCGTGGCCCCCCGCCTGCTCCCCCCCGCGCAAAGACACACATGAGAGATGCGCACGGCACATACAGCTTCCTGTCTGGGTTTGGTCCCTAACTCCGTGACGAGAATTCACCCAGCTGTGGGGAGTAGGAGAGATTCCCAACAGCTGGCAGGAAAACCACTACTAGCCCATTTTTTTCTAGAAATATTTTCGGATTCCCTCTTCTGAGAACAAATAAAACCTGAGGAAAAACAGCGGGAAGGCGGATTATTTCGAGAATACGGGAAGAGGAGAGGTCTGCTGTGGGTCGGTTCAGTGTGTGTGTCCTCATTAATTCATTAACAAGCAGTGCATTTCCAGTTACTTGGGCTTTTAGAGTAACTGGAAATGCACTGCTTGTGTAATACTGATATTAATGTTTCAATGATGATATATTTTACCTCTTGCTATTTATGAATCAGACCCTTGTTTTCTCTTGGCAGTCAGGGCTCTATTCATTCATAAGTGTTTTCCTCTAATGCAATAGGAGCACTTAAGACCTATTTAATTATTTCTGGATTTAATGCACCCATGAAAGTTAAAAACTAGTCACAAACAAATCAATTGTATCCTGAAGCTCTGAATTACACAAGTACTGTCTTTTGTGTTTAAGAAAACTGTTCTGAGGTTATCCAGAAAAGAAATAATTACTGTTACTGAAAATAAGTTGCAATAATAAAACATTTTTTTTTCCTCAACTCAACTTTAAAACAAATGTTGATCAAACCCCCCTATGAATACAGAAGCCGTGGGTCTGCCGAGACGGCCCTGATGGATCGGAGCGGTTTTGGCTCACCTCAGTCAGGTCCACGAATCTGTGCCGGATCACTGGCACGGACTCCAGGGCGCGGATCTGGCGGATCAGCTCAAACTTCCTGCTGAGCTCGGCCTGGGCATCCTCCAGGGCCTGGCGCAGCAGCTCCCTGCTCTGTTCCGACACCTCCTGCACTGAGACACACGTCCGCAACACATTACCCCCTCCCTTCCATGACAGCACCCCGGGAGAGGAGAAGAGCACTGTCCAAGATCGCAGTCTTCTTCCGGGATGCTGTCTCAAGACAGTCTGAAGCAGGGTCAGGAGCCCAAGACAAATCCAAGCAAGAAATACAAAGGTAGGAAGTGGAGCTGAGGATCAGAGCAAACTCTATGCCAATGTGAGAGCGGATCTTAAGCAGCCTGCACCACCTGAGACAGATGTGGTCGTAAATCGCCCACAGGTTGACAAGCTTCCTGTCTGAACTCGTAACCATGGTAACCAAATCTGACTGACTGGGGAGTGGAGGTGTGGCTGTGGCTACAGTGGTAATGGCAACTTGCTCTGCAGTGCTCCCGTGGGGGAGAGCATGACAACTGTAACAATAATTCCTTACACTTATATAGTGCTTTTATGGAGACGCCACTCAAAGTGCTTCAATGGTGATAGAGGCTCCCCTCCACCACTCCCCTCCAGCCCCACCTGGATGATGCGACAGCAGCCCATGCTGTGCTCACAGTACACTCACCACACAGCAGCTATCAGTGGGGAGGAGAACAGGGCGATGAAGCCAATTCATAGATGGGGATTATTAGGAGGCCATGAATGGTAAAGGCCAGGGGGAAATTTGACCAGGACACCAGGGTTAAACCCCATCCCTTTCAGAGAAACGACCTGGGATTTTTAATGATCACAGAGAGTCAGGACCTCAGTTTTACGTCTCATCCGAAGGCAGGTCCCCTGTCTACAGTATAGAGTCCCATTACTACACTGAGGCATTTGGAGCCACACAGACCGCAGGGTGAGCGCCCCCTTGGTTGGTCCCACTAATATCTCTTCCAGCAGCAACCTGTGCTTTCTGAGCTACTGGCCAGACTCACACCTGCTGAGCTTCAGAGTGGGTTGCCAGTTGTGGGTTGTAACCGCATGCTGGATTTCTGCTGTTACTGGCAGTATTACAAGGATCCCCGCATCACTGGACCACACCACAGCAACCATGGGTGAAGCAATACTGTACACTCTTCTACCCGACATTGTAAAATAATGCCTGCTGGGAATACTGCTGGTCCGGCAGAAAAATAATTGCACACCAACATCATAAGATTATAAAAAACGTAGAAATGAAATGACAGTCAGAAACAGATGTCCATTCATTTTTGGTTTTATCTGTAAGACATGCACATTCATGTACAGGACACAGGAGTGCTGCCAAGTGAGAATCTGAGAATCTTTGATGTGCTGCCTTCTTTGAAAGAGCTACTGAATTTGACAGTTTAACGCTGCGAGTGAGACACGCTGTGTCTGGGATACAGACTGACAGGCTGCGTTAAAAACCTCCACAGAGCATGTCTGATTTTAAAGGCTTTATTGGTGCTAATGTTAAGTAATCCCATTTCACCTTTTCTGATTCTTCCTGGAAACAAGCTCAGAGCGGAGAACAAGCCGCCCAGAACTGTTTGCAGCAGAGCTCTCTATGCGTCTGCAGAGCCTGCCTGGGAGAAATACAAGGACTAATGGAAATGGGCTGGGCCTGTGCCCATCGAGGACACTGCCCCCATCGCAGAACCCATTGGAAACAATGGCCTCCTCTAAATGACAGAAACAGGAACGAATCAATCAACCAAGCAAGTCAAGCCATTGTCCTCAGGAACACTGACAGGGATTCATGCAGAGGTCTGCGGCATCCAGCAAATTAATAATAATTGATAATCCTTATACTTATACAGCGCTCTTCTGGACACTCCACTCAAAGCGCTGTACAGGTCATGGGGACTCTCTTCATCCACCACCTAGGTGCAGCCCCACCTGGATGATGTGACGGCAGCCCATACTGTGCTCACAGTACACTCACCACACAGCAGCTCTCAGTGGGGAGCAGAACATGATGATGAAGCCACTTCATAGATGGGAGTTATTAGGAGGTTATTAGGATTGGTAAAGGCCCAGGAGAAATTTGGCCAGGACACCACCCAAATTTGTTCTTTGCTGTTTGGAAGTCCTGTGGTCACGTCAAAATACATGATTACTTTTTATAAACTGTGTACATAAAATTACATAATTTTCTTGAATCAGCCAGCATTCTGTATTAGTTTGTGTATGTTTGATGTTTCTGCAGGTCAGGGCGGTGCTGTTACCTATGCGCTGTTTGTACTCCTTCAGCTTGGCCTTGGCCTCCTTGCTGTTCTTGTGTCCCTCCGCCACCAGCTCCACCAGCTCCTTCATCCCCTTCTCCTCCTCCAGGCGCAGCTCGGCGTAGCGGCGCATCATCTCGGCGGTCTGAGGGAGCAAAGTGCAACCTAGAGGGGTCAGCGAGGCCTGGAGCAGCCAGGATCACTAGCCAGCAGAGGCACCAGAGCTGGGCATGGGCACCTCGTCAGTCAGGGTGAGCCCCGTCTTTGATCCCGCATGTCCACCTTCCCTTGTCTTGAGAAAGACAGGCATTCTCAGTGCTATCTGGAGAGATGATTAAATATAATTTTGTCTTCATCTTGTTTTCTGAAGGATTCACGCTCGTTCCCTATAGCAAGGACTATGGCACTGCCGTGGCACTGCAGACTCAAAGAGGAACGCCCAGAATGTGGGCTTCTCCCCTGGAAGAGTTCCTGGACCCTTTCAGCAATACAGAACAGTCAAAATGACTTGAAGGACAAGCCAGTACCACCTGAACACCCATCTCATCCTCAGCTTCCTGCAACACAGATGTGACTCAACTGGTGACCGGAGCTACAGTATATCACAAGTAAGAGAATATGTTTTGAGAGAACACTGTGTGGATCCTCTGTCAACTTTGCAGTAGGTGATTCTACTGCTGCTCTCTTTGGGATTTCTGAAAGCACAAAACAAAATCTCATTTCAATTACAAACTGGAAACCTTTCTGCTTTTCTTTGGGCAGAGGTGCGGCTGCTGAAGACAGTCTCTCACCTGTGCAGGTGGGAAAGGGTGCAGGGAAAGCTGTGTGGTCTTAAGACTGAACGAGCACAGCCACACAATCGTTCCACATGGCTGCCCAAATGACCAGGAGGACGAGGGTGACAAGAGCAAAGGCCAAGCAGTGTCTTCACTCACACTCTAGTTAGGGTCTACTTATTTATGTTAGTTTCCAATACATTTCAAGATATACATTAAAAATCTGTAGTGCAGGGTTTCATAAAAGTTAACACTCTTTTTACATGTAAATATTTCAGATGGTTTTTTTAACAAACTTTGTTGTTATCAAGAATAAAAAAAGTACTTTTAAATTTTATTTTTTGTTCCGAAAGAAGAGCATTCACTATAATTTCAAAGTCAACAGAAGAGGTTAGGGAGGGTAGAAGAATATTGCAGTTATTGTCAGTGAATTGTAATTCCTGCAATTTACTGCAATTTTGAGACAATGATAGGAGATTCCATTTCAGTCCAAAGAGCTCTGAAAATGGCGAGCTGATGTCTTCTAAAGTAACAAGAGCAGGACTACATCAGAAACTTTAAAAAAGATTCCTCCATGTACAGATTTTTCTTATTAAATTTCCTGAATGAGGGAAAAAAGAACCTTACTTTATATCAGCAGCGTAATTTCTTTTCATTATAGCTCATCTGGTTCCTTTGTAAGAGAGTGTGGGTCTATAAATCCCCACTAGTTCATCAGTTCTGTAGAAACCCCTCCTATTTACATGTGAGAAATGTTTGCTACCTACTCCTTTTTTGAAATTTTCACTTTTAGCAGAAAAGCAAAATCCGAAACGGTTTAGAGAGCTGGTACTTGTAGACTGCATTGATATGGACTGCTCGGGTTTTCTGTGTGTGAGTCCTTGAATAATTATAATAATAAATGTTATTTTATATAGCGCCTTTAAAGGTGGCTTCTCAAAGCGCTTTACTGAATGACAACAACAATAAATAAAAAGAATACACAAGATTAAAACACAATTACAATATACAGAGGAGACCGTGGATGGTGGTACTAAGAAAAGCAGAGGGGTGAAGAGTGGAACCAGTTCAGCAAAGGCTCTTCTAAAGAAGAAGGTTTTGAGCCTGGATTTGAAGGAGTTTAGAGAAGGTGCCTCTCTGATATCCTTGGGCATACAGTTCTGCGTCAGCTTTAAGATCACACTTGGTGACGCACTTAAACTCCGCCTCTTGGGCCTTGTCCCAAAAGTCACCCTGAGCCCTAAGCCCTTCCTCCACGACCGCACTTCTGTGACGTAAGGCAGGTGTGCAAGCACACGGGGGTGCACTGTTCCTGGAGTGAGCCATCTCTCCTTGGTTAGGAGCCAAGGTCTAAATAAGCTCAGCCTGGCAATACCACTCTCTCTGTTTATTCAAAGCTTTGTACTATTAAATACTTCATCTTTCCATGATCAAAATACACCGTAGGTAAATGAATATCGAAATGGGGTAGTCAGTTAAAGAAATAATAGCTTTATGTCAACACTTCTTACCTAGAATACATGAGTACATACGAATATAAAGCAGCCTAATGAAATTGTTTTTTTTTACATGAAATATTGTGAGTTTAAAAACGGAAAAAAGTCCGATTTTACTAACAAGTGGATATTTTCTCCTCCGTGGCATCGCCGCCACGTCGCGAGGAACCAGGGGCAGTGCCCTTCCGCGGAGTCCGCTCACGAGAAGGGGCGCCCGCAGGGCCCGGGCCCGCGGTGCGGCTGCGTACCTCCTCCTTCTTGAGCTGTGCCTTCCGCTGGTTCTCCTGCAGGAGGCGGTGGCGCGCCAGCACGGCCTCCTCGTGGCTGAGCTGGCCCTCCAGGCGCCGCCGCTCCACGTCCGCCAGCTGGCGCTGCAGGTCCTGCTCCCGCATCGCGCGCTGCCACTGCAGGAACCGCGAGGGCTCGCCCGCGCCTCCCGCCAGCCGCTCCACCCTGCGCGCACGGAGAGGAGAGGCACCCAGACCACGTGTCAGAGGTGTCCGAGAAGCCCCACCCGCTCCTCTCCCGAACCCGACCCGGAGACCAGCTCCTCTCCCCGGGCTGGTGTCACGGACGCCACCTTGGTGTAGGTCTTGGTGTAGTGTCCTTTATTTGCTTTTCATTACAAGCAAATTGATGAGCGTCATGTAAACACCCGATGTTTGACTGGTTTGAGCAGAGTATGATCTGGTTTTAAATCCTGTGTCCATTTCAGAGCAGCACCTAATGAACCCTAATAGCTTCAGAGCACACAGGACATCATCTTAACTAGTTCTTCAGGAATATGGATTATATTTTCTTAATCGATTAGGATTATTTGGTTCATTTTAAAGGTAAGCTTTTCCATAGCTGTCATTAATAATCTGTCGCTAAATATTTCAGAAATTACTTGCTTTTTATTCCGTTTGCTTGTGTGAATGGTAAAGTGACACTGATGGCATGTGGGCCAGTTTCCAGTGGATTCATCACAGCACACGAATCTACTCACGCATCAGGAAAGGTTTATGCAAAACTGAATGAAATATTGCGAATATTGGTTTATACAGACACCTTGTGCAGATTCACCGCTGCTACCTGTGATACCAGCAAGAGTCTGGGGACAGTTCCAGGTGTTTAATTCTCTCTTTCAAACCAGTCGGAAACTGGAATCAGACCCTCGATACTGTTTCTTTCTGACCGTGGTTTTGGATAAAGGGGTCTCTGAGTCACGACTCTGGAAATGACTCTCACAACTCATCCGTCAGGCTGGCCTACCTGCGCAGCTCCTCCTCCACTCTGCGGCTGTACAGGGCACCTTCTCTGAGGATGGCTGTGGTGTTCAGTTTGATGGGCGCGCTGTCCGACTGCTCGACAGACAACAGACACATGCATCACTCACTGCTGGCCACCAGACACCCTCCTCACAGCCCAGCTCTCAGGCCAGTCGGGACTCTAGTCCATCACAAGCCTGACAGCATGAGACATGGGCAAAAGACTAGGGAGAGATGTCAAGGAAATGGATTAGGTCAATTACAGCAGGAAACAGATTGCTCAGGTGGGATAAAAAACAGATGGCACAACAGCCTTGGAGGACTGGAGTTTAACACCTGTGAGCCAGGAGACAATTTAAACTGCACTCCGTCACACTCTAAAAACCACAACAGCTCACCTAAGTTATACATCTTCATGTATGAGAAGAAAAACAGACCTACAGCACAGGACCTGTGGCAATATATGGGAGTTGTGAAGCACACTGCTACAACTGCTGGCCACCAGCGCTGTTTATAGAGAAGCTCCAGATTTCTGGCCCATTAATACACTGAAATAGGGAGATACAAAGAGCTCTGTACCCTAGCCTTGGAAAATATTCAAGCAGAGGAAATGATGCCGAACCTCACACCTACTCCCAGATGAACCCCAACCGTCAGAGAAGCAAGGTTTAGTAATTAAATTTAAAGCGCATCTCTGTGTTCAATAGCCCTGAGAGCGTGAGTCATTAAATTCATGCAAAGTGATTTTTTTCCTTTTTCTTAAAGACTTACATACTTGCTAAAGTATTGTAGCACATTTAACAGCTCAACAAAGGTAACGGTGCAAAACCTTCAACAATGCCACAGCACATGCAGCTGCAGTGGAGTATCTCGTGTATTTGCCTTCTTTATTCTTGAAAATTAAATTGGAGAGGGCACTTCGGTACCTGGGTAGAGAGCCCCATCCATCTCAGAAGGCAAACGAGACCTCCGTCACAGGCATGGCGGAGCTGGCGAGAGGATGTATGAGCACTTCTTACACACTTACCTTTTACAGAGATCAAGCACATGCTGAAAAGCAGTTCACAGCTCTGGTAGAAGAACCGGCTGTCCTTAGAGAAGCCCCAGTTCTGCACTTCAATCCCCTGTTAGTGAACTGCTGACCCATGAAAGGTGGGCCGTTGAGGGGGTGATTGTGAATTCCAGGGCAGGCTGAAACGCCCGCAATACCCAGCTTTAAAGAAAGGCCAGTGACGCTTTCCTTAGATCCCTGAAAATGTCACCAGCCTGGTTGAGCTCAAATCCCTTTTACTTTCTTGTGATCATGCTGTTCTCCTAGATCAGTGCCGGGAGTGCAGTGATGAATCCAAATGGGAGATAAAAGGAGAATAGATGCATAATAAAAGGAAGGCATAATAAAATGAGAAACGAAGCGTTTGCTGAGGATCAGGAGGCTCGGTGAGAGGGACAGTCACGATGACAGCAGGCTCCGGGTCACTGGTCATCAGAACACTTCAGTGAAGTGTACAGGAAGGGGAGAGGGGTCAGTGAGACAGACAGCAGCCCACAGACAGGGCTGTATAAAATACATACATACTGTATAAAAGGCTCCAAGGCTGACAACTGTCAAATTGCAGCTTGAATTAAAGACCCGAAGACAGAAAAGGGACCTGGCAGCCATCTTTTGTAGTACCATGCAGGTGGCCCAGAGCAGGACCTCATGAAGTAGACATCAGTTAATATAATGAGAAAAAGAGCAAAGCACATGAATGATCTCGACGCGGCCGTTATAAATGTGGTCTTGTGCTGTGTGCGCAGAAACAGAAACTACAGTACACAAGCCACTGAGCATGTCACCCAGCTGACCTCAGGCTTTCCAGCAGGGACAAGGGATTTAAAGGATCGCCACCAGACAGAAATGATCTTAAAAACAGACAGACGAAATAGAGTTGGGATTTCAGCTCCTTCTAAACAGCAGGCCATACAAAGATCATCAGGTTTGGGACCCCTAGTTAAGGCTGCAAGAGGCTCTGTAATGTGGAGACTGTCCAGGCACTTGATTTTAAGATTCTCGTCTGAACCACAACAATGACTAAAGACCATCTCAGGGCAGCCTGAAGCAGAACAGTGAGGGAAGTACCACCTGTATCCCAGAGAGAATCCAGAGTCAGGAAGACATGGGGACGAGGAGGGGAAGGAAGGGGAAAGAGAGGATACACCACCTTGAGCAGCTCCAGATTCCCAGCAGCTGGCAGGAGGATGGCAGTAGTCCTGTCCCAGCACAGGGAAGACAGGGACAAGCGGGTGATACAGGGCCCTGCCTTACTGAAATAAGCAACCAGGGCACCTATTTTGCAAGGGGCATGGAAAAACAGCGCTGAAGGAAATCAGGTTCTCCTGTGCAGCTCTGACAGCAGTTATCCAGCATCCATTCATATTGAGTGGACCTGATGAACTTTGAAATTCATTCATTTCTTTACTGTTTAACTTTGCAGATGTACTACTTTAACTGGAACCAGTGCACCAGTGCCGTACGTGTACTCAACACAGTCAATCAGTGCCTCTTTTAAAGTCCCCTTAATAAAGACAAAGTATTCCACTTGAAGTCTATAAAATTGGTCTCAATGTGTTTATGGGGTATATGGAGGATTTAGATAATTAGTGTTTCAGAGAGGAGAGAACAGACAGCACTAACATGTATATCTTTACTGTCTCTGTAAAATCTGAGAGCAAGACTACGGTAATTATAACTGAACTTTTCTTCACACTTTTATAGTGTATTGCCTGAATTTTGTGCCTAATGACAATAGCTGAATCTGATACAACACCGTTGTCCTCAACTCAGCTCCTCAGCCCGTTCCATAAAATATCCTTGCTGTATTGTATGGAAACGGCTGGTGAAATGTTGGTCTGGACAGATTTTTTAACATTACCAATGTAACGCTACAGGGTTCAGGTGGGCACCCTCGCCTGCCGCCTGCACAGGTCGGCCCCCCACCGTCGGGGACTCGAACCTGGGCCTCCGGCGTCACTCAACAGGGACCCAGCCTGTTGAGCTAAAGAGAGATCTCCCCTCAGCCCAGCGGCTGTGGTCCTGCTATTACAGGGAAGGGTGGTGACGTCACCGCTCTGGTAAGCCGGCTTTCACACTCAATGGTGGCCGTAGGCGTTACACCAGCATGTTTTCACATATGCCTTCTCAGTGTCAGAACCATACATGACATGAATTACAAAGAAACTATTCTGGGACAAAAGGTTACATGTAAACGTGTTATTAATTATCAGTTAATAATAAATAATTAATAATATTCTGTCACAGGGTCTCACTATTTTCAGTTAAATGAAAATGTAGTTGCTGAAGAAGTTTGAAGTGGGTTGACTTTTGGATTACAGTATACTGCATATCGACTGTGTGGAGACAGGTATATAACAGAGCATGGGACAGGGGTTTTGTACAGATTTCATTGGGGAAGCATTCAAGAGACCTTACCCCAGATATTTACCCAGATATTAGTAATTATACTAAAATATACTAATTATACTAAAATATAATTTTAGTAAATTTATATTTATGTCACCTAATGGCTCATTTCTACAATTTGTAATTATTATTATTATTTAGATGATTCCTGTATCGATTCAAAACCCAGAATTGCGCAATACTTAATACTGCAATGCTTAATACTTAATACTTAAGAGTGCAATATTTAATGGGTGCACTTCTTTGAAAGGGAATCGGTTAATCTGATAATCCGACAGAGTGCAGTTACCAGAGCAAGAACACAAAGTGCAGAAATGAGTGCCACGCTGAGATGCATGAGGCTGTAAAGGTACAGGCCGCAGCAAGTGAAGAAAAGCAATCACAGTCACTGAAATGACTGCAATGGAGCGATGACTCATAGCTAAAGGCTAAAGGCAGAGTCTAAACAGCTGCGTCTGGGGAAGGTGGATGGAAATGGTGAAGGTCTGACACTTCAAGGTTTCTGCATCCACCCCGGGGCTGCCAAGGAGGTGAAGGAGGCAGAAACCAAACACAATATTCTAAGTGAGGTCTCACTAGTATGTTGTAAAGCTTGAGCATAACTTCCCTGGATTTAAATTCCACACTTTCTGCTCTATACCAAATCATTGCATGTTTTTGAGGACATTAAGGAATCTACATAAATACCCAGACTCCTGTCATGTGTATCTTTCTGCAGCTCTGAATCACCCATATGATCTGTACAGTGAGCGTTCCTACTATCAGTGTGGATGACTCTGCACTTATAGATGTATCTGTAGAACGTCATGTTTGGCACAGACTTCTTTCTATCATCTGCAATTTTTGCTATCTATAACACAATCTAAACTGTAATTCTAGATCACAAAGAGGAATAGGCCCAAAATGGATCCCTGTGGCACACCACTGCTTACACCTGTCCAATTATAAGTTGTCACCCTGAAGGAGATGCTATATTTCAGATTGTTTGGATTCTTTTGGATTTTACAGACAATAATGTTGAGTGTTTGAGTCTAGCCTGGATTTATAGTACAATAGGTCTTAATGTGTTTGTTGATGTCAATATTGTTCAACTCTGTGACCTTGCTTTTGTAACACACTTAACTCAGACTTTGCTATTTAACACTGATCAAATGACATGATGTAATTCTTTTAGGCTTAAAGGTTGTTAATAATTAACTGGAGTAAGTGAATAAGTAAATAACAAACATCAGAGTTAATCAATGAAAAAATACCAAACAAAAACGAGTGCCATGCATCAAAGTTTCATTAGTCATTAGTCAGCTATAATGATCTATAAGTCAACAAAGCTCTTCATACAGTAAACAAATTTAAAAGTGGTTGAAACTTGTACAATGTTAGAATGAAACAAGGGGGTGGTCTTAAATGAGTGGGCAAACAAGCTGTGAGTGGCTTGTCTGCAGCAATATCGCTGGTCGTGTAAAATGGACACAAGGGGCAGAAGAAAGAGCCGCTGGACAATGTACATCAGAGCTGTAAATATGGAAAGAGTTTCTGAGGAGCACTGCTCTGGTGCTTGTTAAACAGATTACTGCTTTTGTAATTTTCTGTGTAAAGGCAATGTAATATTTCAATATTTCCTTGTTGAAGGAACTTTTCAGAAAGAGCAACCCCTTCTCGTCGTGCTCACTCCCACTGGTGCCTCGAGAACCAGCTAGCATGGCCATGGCAGCTGGCCACACTCCTTCTCTCCCGGCTGTGCCGGGTGCCATGGCCATGGAATCAGACAGGAAGCTAGATTGGGCTGTGCACTATTGCTATCTCGCCCGTCTCAGGTGAATCAGGCTATTTAAAGGTTTCTCTGACAGTGATCTGAGCTCTGAGTTTCTCCAGTGTCAAGTTCCTATGATTCCTAACTCACACTTCGCTTGGATTCCTGACACTGACTTGCCTTGACCCCCTTGCCTCTTAGGCTCCTCTGTATTACTGGGCTTGGACCCTGCTGCGCTTGACCTCGGTTTCTGCTTTCCCCCCTTCGCTCTGCTCTTGGCTACGGACTCAGCTTGCCTGTCTTAACCTCGGATGTGAATTCTCCCTGTACTTTGCCATCGTGCCTTCCTGGATCTGACCCTTGCCTCACTGGACCACGGCCCCGGACTGTGGTGTGACTGCTCCCGTTGTTTGCCTGCCTGTTCCCACGTCTGCGTGTTTACTGCACACACCCCGCTGCTCCCCGCCTGCGCACGGGTTCACCTTACGCTCTCGGCTGCTGCTTGCTCCACCTCCAACAGCGGACATTACACTTCTAAGTATTAATTGTCGTTCATGTGAGGGAAGGGTCTAGACCTACAGGAGTGAGCACTCCCCACACTGTTCTTCATATACTGAGAGGGAGATGCATTCCTGCTCTTTCTCACAGCTCTGCACGCTGCTGCATGCCATTGATCCAGGAAGAGTACAAACTGTTCCCTGCCTGTAGCAGTAGAGTAGTAGAGGAGTTTATTGCCATATGTACATGTACATTGGAATTCTTATTCGCACTGATCTCCATGGACATCGACATAGTACAGCAGACGACACCACACACTGTAGACCGTACATTACAAACATAATAAATAATAACAACAGCAACGATAGGACAACAGCAGGATAGAACAATAGGGACTACTTTCATACCAGAGACCAGCACAGCGCTGCCAGGTGTTTGTCCAGTTCCAGAAATGAATTCAAGCTTTATTATCCCCTAGGGGGAATTTGTTGTGAAGTGTGTATTATCTGATATAACAATATAACAAAAACAAACATCACCAACAAAGAGTTCAGGGCCCATAATATTTCAGGAAATAAAAGCATAGTTAGTGAGAGTGAGACTGCCTTGGGGCACAGAGGTGTCTCCTTACTGGGAGTAGTGCCGATTCCCATTGGAGGGGATCCTGTCACGGATGACAGAAGGACGAACCGTGGAGTGGCAGGAGAGCGAGAAGACCCTATGTGTAGCGGCGAGACGGGGGTTAGCCCGGGCTCCGCTGTTCAGGGAATGCCGTATAGAAACCTATGCCATCAGGCAGCGGACGTGGGGCGACCTGGTGCTAGGCGGGTTTCAGAACATCCGAACGTCAATGCTGAGCAAAGGCAACCAAGAGGTTTACCTTATTGACTTTGTTCATTATCTAGATCTGATCGCAGGTCTGGCGAAATATTTCTTATTAAAGAGAAAGATTGTTTCCTTCCTCTGCCTCGCTGAGAGTGCGTGTTGTTCTGATCTCGCCCGATCTCAACGACAGCCCGATCTCAACGACAGGGTGATGGGCGCGAGGAGAAGACACGTGGGAAGGACAAAGAGAAATCCGTCTGCAGGGCGACACATCTCGAGCAAAGCAGCTCTGCCTCTGCTCTGGAGGTCAACATTAAGTGGGGATTTCTAAGGCTAAGAGAAAGGAACAGCAGTCCAGCCCACGTACAGCAAATGAATAAAGCGAACTCCAATTCATCTGAGCCTGACACAGAAAGAATGACAAAAAAACACATTCTTGTCCTCTTCAATGCTATACATTGCCAGAGCATTCCTTTCATCCCCGAGCTAAGACCTAGCTTTCAGAGTGAAAAAAGAAAATTTATATTGCATCACACGCACAACATCCCGACATCGTCCTTCTACTTCGCCATGAACAGATCTCAGACAATGACCGTGTGAGGCTTTCTCTCTCAGAGCTCTGCCCGGCGTGAGGGGCTGGGAGTGCAGCAGAAAGCCTTGTTCTTTATAACCGTGCCGCGCCTGAGTAAGCATGACTAACAGGAAAATAATGCAGTTCGAAAGGGAAGAGGGAGTTGCGCATGTAACAGCAGTGCGTAGAGAAGCAGAGAGCAAAGCTGTGCCGTTAAGTCCACCAAAGGACCAGAACAGCACTACAATTTGTATTTGTGGTCATGTGATTAATACCTATAAATAAATACAATGTAATAGACATTTTATTGGGCAATTCCTTGCATACTTTTGATCACATTAGAAAAAAACATACGTTGTGTTCTGCCCCGTGATTTGAATTGAAGTATTGCAGCACCTTCACTTTAAGTAAATTTTATAATGTAATATAAAAGTCCATATTTGGTTGTATGGCCAAACTCTTTGTCTAATCACTTGAGATGCTTTGCTGCAGCCACTTTTGAGTTCTTGCCTGGTTGGGGTGTAATGACTTCAATTTGTTCTACAGCTGCTCATTTACTGTAGATTTAAATCTGTAAATTGACTTGGCCAGTGTAAGAAGTTTCATCTTTTTCTCCTGTCTTGACTTATGTTTTGGGTCTTGCTGCATGGTGAAGCACTGTCCGTTAAGTATGGGAGCATTTTCTTCGACATAAGCAAACAAAATGTTTTTGTAAAGTTCAGAATTAATTCTGCTGCTGCCATCATTTCTTATGTCAAGTGAGCCAGTTTCAGATATAGCTTTGCACGGCTTAATAACCTCCTTGTATTAATCTCATGACTGTAAGCTTATTTTTCTCTTGTCAGTTCTTAACTTTGCTCTTCCAATATTTTGGGGGGTGAACAGTGCCCCTTATATGTCCTGGAAGGAATAAAAGATAACTTTTTACCTTGTAAAATGCTGGTGTTCCAGAGGAATAGTGTGCATCAAATTTGAGCTTTGCCTCCGTTTCCTTTACAATTTGTGAGATCACTTGCTGCAAGACAAGTACAGTATCATTAGATGAAACAATAGCATGACCAACGAGGATTAGAGTACTTGCAGGTTGTAATGAGCATGGAGAAATTTTCTTCTGCATGGCTGTCAGTGACCAAAATAGCAGCAAAATATTATGCATTCTGAGCCCAAACAATAGAAGAATTGTTTGCAAAAATGACTTTTTAAGTACTCTAGTTAAATTCACTGAACTCATTAATTAATTATTAATTAATTATAATGTGTTGATGTACCAACATAGTAATGTCTTTTTCCTATTTTTTTAAATTTTAGTAAAGGCATTGTATAGTTCTTGATAACTTAGAGATTTTACTATTTTAGGTTTCTAATAACCATGAGATACTGCTTGTATTTTATTACGATGTTTAGTTGACTGCTGACTACTTAGTTTGACTGCTGTCAAAGACCTGCCTTCATAGTATGTCATATGCTACTACTAAAATACTTGACATGAAACATGACAAACATAAAACAAACAATGCACGCATAGCTGTCATTTAATCTTAAATTGCCTTGTAAATGTAAATTAGACCAACAGGAATTCAATTAATTATAACTGGATCTTCTTTCTGCTTAAACCATAATAGTCATCTCATGTGCATTTTAAATGTGAACATCGATTCTCATCAACTCCAAATGACTTGAAAATAATAAATAATAAGGAACGTACCTTGGAGCGCTCTGACTTCTCTGCATTTGCACATTTGAACTGGCGGCTGTTCGCTTCTAGCAAGGCTGTCTGGAGAGCAATACACAGTGCAGATGTATATATGAATCTCCTTTGTGCATGACTGATAAGCGGCTAGGCTCTAAACCCGCTAATTTAATTTATAAACCAACATTAATACACTTTACACAGCAGATGGACTTAAATCTAAACTGTCTCATACAGCTTTCTTGTACCCTGGGGCACTGTCATAAACACATAACAACAGTCACAAACTAGTGGAGGCCACTCAGCCCATCGAAAATGTTTGGTTGCAAGTGGCTAATTTATTTAAAGCGTGCATGCAACTGTCTACTCGAAAAAGAAGCACATTGGCAACATGGCTGGGTAGTTTGTTCCAGAAACGTGCATATGTCAGAATATTTTACTCAGGAGGAATCTTTCTCAGTGTTCCCTCGGCGCTTCACCTAAAGTATTTCAACAGACAGCAAGGGCCGTGACGGACGAGGAACCGCCTGTCATTTTTCAGCTGGGAAGTAAATCACAAAGTCAGAAGGAATGTTGGGAAATACAGCTGAAAAAGAAGAATTAAATCCACAGGAAGTTTTTACAGTGCACCTCCATTAAGGTACCGGGTACAATTTTGATCACCACTTTACAAAACCTGAACATCTGTTAAATTCAGTTGCAGTTGCTGAATGCACTCTCTTCGCTGCAACTCCCCCTGAAAAATAAATTGTCACTACTATCAGTTTAAGCATGTATGTACTGCCCTGTAGTATGGAGTGAGCTTCTTGCCATGCTGCTGAACTGGGGGTATCAGCATGTATGGCATGGTGGTGGGGAATTAGCTCAAATGGTAGAGCACTTGCTTAGCATGCGAGAGGTAGCGGGATCGATGCCCGCATTCTCCAAGGCGCTTTTTAGGGCGGAGTGGTGGCTCTGTGGCTAAGGATCTGTGTCTGTGGCTGGAAGGTTGCTGGTTCAAATCCTGCAGCCGGCAGAGGAATCCTACTCCGTTGGGCCCCTGAGCAAGGCCCTAAACCCCAACTGCTCCAGGGGTGCTGTACAATGGCAGACCCTGTGCTCTGACCTCAAGCTTCTCTCCCTGTCTGTGTGTCTGTGTCTAATGGAGAGCAACACACAAAGTGAAAAGATGAATTCCTAATGCAAGAAATTGTATAGGGCTAATAAAGCAACATTATTATGATTATGGGCATGAATACAGGCTCATTTCCTTAACGCACTGTAATTGTGCTTGAGTCACGTTACACTTAAAGCACACGTGCTTGCTCATACTTCCATCGTACTCAGAATTGATTACTCCGGCATCTTTTGTTTCTCCCCCCCCCCCCCCCCGTGGCAAGGTTAATGAGTGGCTGCATGAATGATTAATTTGCCCATTGTAACCCCCACAGTGAAAGAGCAGCTGCAGCCTTTGTCACAGAGCAGGGCTCTGAGAGCAGATCCTGCTCACTGCTGGTCAACCAGTAGCAGGTCACAAAAAACAAACAAACAGACTCAACCCAAGTTGATTGTACATTAAAAAGTAACATTGTATTCTCCGGCAAGACTCTGTTTAGAACAAAAAATCCAGCTGAAGGATTTGGGGGCAGCAGTGGAGGACTGTGAGGTGAGCCACTGCTGGGATTGGTACCCTTAATAAATAATAATAATAATAATAATAATAATAATAATAATTGCTTACACTTATATAGCACTTTTCTGGACACTCCACTCAAAGCGCTTTACAGGTCATGGGGACTCCCCTCCACCACCACCACCTGGATGATGCGACAGCAGCCACAGTGCGCCAGAACACTCCCCACACACCAGCTCTCAGTGGGGAGGAGAGCAGAGTAATGAAGCCAGTTCATAGATGGGGATTATTAGGAGGCCATGATTGGTAAAGGCCAATTTGTCCAGGACTCCGGGGTTACACCCCTACTCTTTTCGAGAAATGCCCTGGGATTTTTAAGGACCACAGATTTTTAGACCTCGGTTTTACGTCTCATCCGAAGGATGGCTCCTTTTTACAGTATAGTGTCCCCGTCACTATACTGGGGCATTAGGACCCACACAGATCGCAGTGTGAGCGTCCCCTACTGGCCCCACTAACACCTCTTCCATCAGAAACCTTAGTTTTTCCCAGGAGTCTCCCATACAGGTACTGACCAGGCTCACATCTTCCTAGCTTTAGCTTTGTAGAAGATACTGCATCCATATTGCCCCAGTATTAACAAATTGCTCCCAGATGTACAAATGGATACAAATATAAGTTGCTTTGGATACAAGTGATAATTTATCCATCCATTTCCTTACTGCTTTATCCAATTCAGGGACGCAGAGGAGCCAGAGCCTATCCCCGCAAGCAACAGACACAAGGCAGGTTACACCCTGGAAGGGACGCCAGTCCATCACAATAATTTGAGCAGCTGTAGCTGTTTATTAGTGGTCTAATAAAAATGTCATTTTGGACTGAGGTATACAAAGTGCTGAAAGTGACCAGAAAAAATCAGTCCAATCCCCTGCTTCACGCTTAAGACAGAAGCCAGGAAAACTCAGACCACAAATTAAAGTTCAATTTAGGTGGCAAAAGAAAGGCTTCCTGGTTGTGTCTCACCGTCTAATGACTGTTGCCTGCTTTGTGTTTGTTCTGCTGTTAAAATTTGGATCCAGCTCCCTAATTGAAGGCAGGAGCTGGATACCCATGGACTGGAAACACTGGGGGGAGTAGGTTTCTCGTATGGCCCAACCATTGTCAGACCTTATAACGCAACGCACAGTGAGGAAATTCAGCCCAGGCACTGCAGGGAATCTTTGGGCTGGAAAAACAGAAGTAGACTGGCAGATGGATTTCAAAAATGGCAGAGGAAATAAGGAGAAGATGATGACAACACCCAGGAACAATTCTGTTGTGATTTTTGCAGCCCGCCACCCCTCCTCCCCACTCCCTCACCTCTGCCATCTGTCGGTTTCTTATTTTCTCTTCCTCCAGGGACTGTATCTCTCTGGGAGGCCGGTAGGTACTGGAAGGGATCTGGAACAGAAGGCCGTGCAGGTCTCATGAGGAGGTAAAACACCCCACACTGGATGACAGAACACTTGGTAGCTCTTGGTAAGATGCAGCCTTGAGCTGATATTTAACGCCCCTCCAAAACACAGACAGCCTTATTGCTGCACAATATAAACTGACTGCTGCTCTTCGTTGGCAAGGGTTATTTCAACATGATGTCAAGACTTAACACAGATTTAACAAGACCCCCCTCCCCTCCCCAATCTTCAATTTCCTGTTCCTTTTCCCTGAGACGAAAACAGCACTCTTGCATGCTCTTAAAAAGCGTCACACATTTACCTGTATAAACGACTGCAATTATTTGTTTGTAAATGTTGCAGAGTAACAGAGATCATTTGTGTCCAAGACATTATTGATTATTGTTGTTTATTAATTATTTGAAATCCATTATGGTTTCTGTGTAGTGAAAAGCAAATCACGGATATTAATCAGATCACATAGATAAAAAGTATAAATGTGTTATAAAATGTATTTTAAAGTGTATTTTGGACAGGTACTAACTTCTTTATTCAAAGAGCTATGTTTGGATTGAGCAGCATATCCTGTTATGGAAGCAGAGAATAGATCTGTATTGATCTATTACTATTAAATTGATCATCTAAAAAACTGGCAGATCTGATTCAAATAAGAAAACAGTAACAAAGAAATAATCACAATGCGTCTGGATCCTTTGCATATTAGTAGCTTATTGACCTGAAGGTCTCATCCTGTCATTTCCTGGAGAAATCTAGCCTGTTTGATAGTCAGTAGAGAATTGATCCAAAGCCAGTTTATCAACTTCAACAGCTAAACATATTGTTCCACACTCCTACAACTTTTGTGTATTAAGGGTTTAAAAGCACTTCCATGCTAAAGTTGAGCAGCCTACTAGGGCAGTCTGTTTTGAAAGTGCCTCATCCTTGTTTTATGTCCCTACAGGTTGAAACTTATCAAAACATATTTCTATGGATATTGAATTCAAAGGATGTGCTAATTTGTTTTAATTAGTCTAGAAGGTTTTGAAAGGTCAAGTAGTCTGATCACAGACTACTTGACCTTTCTTCATTCTTATGGCCAACTTAGAGGAACAACTACAGTATCAGTCCAATTTAGGGTTAGTTAACCATTCTAATGCTCTTGAGAGGAAAGGGAGAAAATCTCTGCAAATTTGTACAAGGGGCAGAGTGTTGTCATGTGGTCAACAGTTTGATCTGGGTGACCACGGTAACATTCAGCAGAACTCCTAATGTTTAATTAGTGCCTTAAGTGACCGCAGTGACCAGGTCCCATTCAGATCTGATTTAGGACTGGATCGTGTAATCCAGTGACTTTGGTAACTGACCTGCTGTACAGCAATTAAAATCAGAACCAAGTACGTTTTGCGTGAAGTATTATCTTATTGCTCTGACATATTACTAGCTTTCTGAGTTGCGACAAGCAGTGCATTGGCATTTGTGCTGACTGTCCCAAACGTTTACCTAGAGCTGCAGACATGATGTGCTCAAACCCTGTCACATCAACAACAAGCAGCCAAAATTGTATTTATAGAGCAGTAAGAAGCAAGGTAAAAGGTCTGGGTAATGTTCAAGATGGACAGATTCACTTCTCAAGATGTGTCATTATAAAAGCTGAAAGACATCTGGCGACAGTCTATTATGGAAGGGAACTAAAAAAAAGCTTTGTTTGAAACTGCAGATGACAGCGCAGTAGGAGATGATTATAGTGGTATGCAAAGTGCACCAGACTTCAGACTTCAGACTTCAGGCTGGCTAGCAGCTAATACATTTAATCAATGTGTGCTGTACCTAAAACACAGAACCCAGGCAGTTATTATTGGTACTGTGAGGGCTCGCTTCTGTCTAAAAAGGGCAGCCCATTGTCATCCTGAAACCTTCATGCCCCCAACACATCCTGATAAGTAGATTTAGAAGGTATTTGAAATAAGAAGAAAAAAAGAGCGATAGAGAGAATATATGAATATAAACCTGCAAAGGAGCAGAGCTCAATTGACCCACCTTTCCCATTTGCTTTTTATTAGCTAATTGATCTGACTGTCTCATCCAACCAACAAAAGACAAGATGGTAGCAACTTCAACAACATGCTTGGTAGCATGCTCGAGACTCCCACAATCTGAGAGCTACAAGATCAATCACAGCAGATAGCTTGGGATCCAGATTGGTACATCTGCAAGTGAGCAGTAAGTTTTCTACTGGAAGCTAAAGTATTTTTCAAGTCTAATATTACACTTGGGAGACCTCTCTACAGTTTCACATATACAGTAATAAATAGTAATAATAATCCTTTTTTGGATGCTGTAAAAAATAAAGGGCTCTTATCAGTATTCCAGTGGGAGATTCCTGAGATTCATTAAGGAGTAAACCTGCAAGCTAGGTCCAGGGCGAGCTGGAAAAGGGCACTGGATAAACTCTACTTTCTCCCCATGCTTTAGAGAGACAAACGGGCACTTTATTCGATGAAACCTGGAGAGTCTCGAGCTATAAATTCAATTCAACATAGAAAGTCTTTGCTGTTGTCAGTGGTCATAAAACACAACTGACAAGCCTTGGACAGATGCATGCTCATCCTATTGCACAAATAAAGAGGCGTACATGTCCAGCAAGCTGCACAGCCCCTTCTGCCCCCGCTGGGATCCAATGCCGGTAGCTCACTCGCTCTGATCACACAAGGAGCTGCTCCCTGGACAGCGGGTAACTCCGCCACGCCAACAGAGCAGGTCCGCACCCACGGCAGAGTGGTGTGCTGTGCAGATTTTAGAGGAGGGGCAAGGTCACGTCTGTGACTGGCTCAGTGCCACACACCCTTTGGACGCTTTACTTATACCAGATTTGAGAAATAAGCCTTAAAGAATATATTAATTAGTTGACGCTTTAATTAGGCTAAGTTCAGTTCGGATCTTTACATGATGAGTTTTCATGTTATTTCTTTTAGTGGAGCTAGATTAACTGCTGAACACACATACCCGCCTTAAACAGACTCCATACCGTGTGCAATTGTAACCTCGCCTGGGGACTTTCAACTTCAGCAGATGCAGAACACAGAATAATCGCTTGGCAAGCGAGTGAGCTTTAAAACAACAACAACAACAATGCATGCTTAACTTACTAGCATTGGCAATGTAATGAAGTAATTTGCTCCTGTCTATTTTACAGAGATTTTTTTTTTCAAATTAACGTGAGTAAAAACCTCTTGTGGTCATGTTCTAATTCATGCTCTGACAAGAATAAAGAAGGGGAAAACTATCACAACATTCTCTCAAATGTATGTGTCTAGTGTTTCAAGGGGAACTAAGCAGGCCTACAATGTGATTGTTGTTTAGGTAGCAAGGTTACAGCACAACAAGTTTAACAAGTAATTATTCATTCATTTTCTGGAGTGCTGCTGTGGGGAACCAAAACAAGCTGCTTCCTTCTTTTCCTTGTCATAATTACCTTTTTCAAAGTTTCATCACAGACTCAACCACATGCACACTGCCACGCACGGACACATGTATCAAAGCTGCTCTTTAGTCTCATAAATCAATTTGCGGTGAGCTCCTAATGACATTTTCCACTAATAAAATCGCACAGCAGTCCGTATTTCACATCTGAAGGAAAGGAGAGTGAAGGCAATCTAGTTTGCCCTCTTAAGAAGCTTGGTGGGAGAATAATGCACTGGACTGTGGCTTTTGCTCCAACGGAACATGGCCAGGAGTTAATGATATACAGATGCGCTCAATCGCACAGATCAAAAGGGCACTACAGCATGGAAATAATATGCCCAACATTAAAAATAAGCGGCTGTAAAAATCATATTATATCACATTTTAAAATGGTTTAGGGATGAACACATTTTGAATAATTTATTTTGGTAAGTCGGGAGAATTCCAGGGTAACCAAATTTTTCGATCAATATATTGACTCACACCTGCGCACAGTTTTCAACCAAATTTTTTTTACAGCACTTGCATAATTTTGTAGTGCCCAGATGAAGGATCTGAAACAGTCTTTTATTATAATCAAGGCATTAAACGTGGCACTAAAATTTCAATTAAATTTTAATTATGCATTAATAAAAATGTCTTAAGACGTGTGCACTAAAAATGTTCAAAAACAGTAGAAATTCGATATGAAGGAAAGGAAAGTTACAAAATATTTGTGTATAACGATGGGTCACAGAGATTCACTTGAACTGAAAAGCTCAGCAGACTACTGAAAGACTTTTCATTCAGATCTTTCATTCAGGTGCTGAAACATGGGGTCAGGTGGCAGTCTCCTTGTACAGTCTCCTTAATCTGTCTTTGTTTAGATGAAAATCTAGACTGAGCCAAAGAGGTTGTGAAAAACATAAAGGGCACCAGCATTACACAGTGCTCAAAAAGAACACCGTGAACTTGTCTGTCTAAATGCCAAAAGCATGTTATCTGAATTCCCCAACTGATGCTCCCATGATAAAGGCATCCTACAAATATGGTATAGGGCAAAGGACATGTTTCGTCGAGGAGACTCAGGAGCACGTGTTCTGGAGCTGCCCCTTTGCCAGAGCGGTGTGGGGCAGAATGGACAACATCATGCAACTCCTGGGAGCAGGAGCGGTGCTCAGTTCCCAGTACATCCTGCTGGGGCTGGCACTCACCGGAGTGGACAAGAGGACGCAGTTCCTGATGTGGCTGCTGCTGTCCCTGACAAAGCAAGGACTGTGGGACGCGAGGAGCACTCTCATCCGGCACAGCGCAGACTGGGGAGCGAGGGAGCTGCAGGAGAGGATCCTGGCGGACCTCAGGAGGAGGATGAAGCGCGACGTCGCCAAATGGGGTTTCCCCACGGCGAGGGGGCGCTGGAGAGGACTCTGGGCCCTGTACAGGGACTAATGGACACAAGCAAGTGGTGGGGCTTGGAGGGACTCTTTAAGTGTGCAAATCCAGCCCCATCATCCACTTGCACAGATAGATAATGGACAATCACTGCCGTCCGGAAAGTTTTTAGTGCATGTGAAGTTCACACCTTGCTAGAATGTTTACTTATTTTGTGAGAATGTTTTATTATGAGATGTTGATTTTGGAAATAAAGTATATTTTGATAGAAAAAAAATAGGGCAAAAAATTGTAGCTATTTCCCCTCTATAAGGGGATGGAAATTGGTGCCATTCTGTTGGCTTATCAGCTACATATAAGGGTCTGACAATTTCCGATTCTGAAAGGTGACTAACCAGAGCCCTGACTTGAAAACAGCACACCACACTGTAGCCAAGTACAGGGAGATCACAACGGAGGAACGGGAAAGCAACCAAAACCATCACAGAACAAGGTAAAGTCATGGTTAAGGCATCGCAATGCAGTGCCTAGTGGTCAATTTTCATACAGTAAATGGGCACAACTGGCTGCTTTGGAAGAGAAAAACACAGTTTGAGACTCAACACAGAAACCTTCCACCACAGTCTCCAATTTCAGCAGAGCAACCAGCAGACAGGGCCTGAGAAACCAGCCTTTCACAAATCCTTAACTGTGACTTGAAGGAGCAAAGGCAGGCACTTCCTGCTGTATTCCTCACCACTTTGCAAAAAGCCCCTTTTCGAGGCAGTTGCAGGCAGCCCTCGCTGTGAAAATAATAGCGTTTCAATAACACGTTCTTGCTTTCTGGCTTCCTGGACGTGTGCTGTCAGCCAAAGCAAAACATCTAAGAGACTGTGTGCTGAGATCGACAGCCTGGAGAGGCGTTCTCAGAGCTCAGGGCAGCTCTTCCACAACGGCCTTGGACAGCCTCAAAATGACACCAGCTCCCAGGAAAATTACAAGAGCCCCCTTTTTTCAGTTACTGTCAACTGGGCTTCATGTCATCTGCTTGAACTGGGATGGCCAGCGTCTGCAACCCAGCAGGAAGGGGTGACGTGTCCTACGTGGGGCAAATAAATTAATCTAATTAAATAAGCAAGATTTTATAAAAGCAGAAAATCCAGAGGAATGGAGTTGTAAGAATTTATATATATTGATTATGCTAGATTCAGTGTGTTTTCTCAGTTCTTGTTTTATTAGCTCTCTGTGTTTGTTTTCTTTATTTAATGGGAGGTGCTGAATTTCAATGGAAGATGAAAAGCATCCCCTCCTATATGTAAAGCACTTTGGTTATTATTATTATTATTATTATTATTAGTAGTAGTAGTAGTAGTAGTAGTAGTAGTAGGAAGACCCCATGCTCAGGTTTGAGCAGCAGTACAGGAGTGTCAGAAGAAATAATATTTTCTCACCACGTCTGCCTGACAGGACAGAAAGGAGCACTGCTCCAGTCTTTGGAGTCATTCGTGTATTAGAAAAATATATACATTTACAAGTTTAATGTCATTACCATCGCTATAATTTTTTTAATTAGATTTCAGAACAACATCAGGTTCTTCATTTAGCTTTCTTCATTGAACACAGTGATTTTATTTTTTAAATCAACGCAGGAAATGGCAAGCTAACCTGAGAGGAGAATAAAGTCTGAAGAAGTCTGATAAGAGCCCATGGGGGAATTGTTCTGCAGGTACTGCAGTTATCTGCACCAGCTCAGAGGGTTTGGGAGAGCGGGTTCCAGAGTGCTGAGGCTGCTGTTTTTTTAAAACTGTTTTTTTAAAACATCTCCTCTCTCACGTTTTCAGGATGTTCTCCCACAAAGCCACACTACAGCAAACTTTCCCCACTCTTTTGGCGCTACAATCGATACGCTTAAAAGAATGCGTTTTGGAAAGCTGAGTCTTTCACCACAAGCTGAGGGAACAGCTCAGGGCTGGGACCCCTCTTCATATAACCCCTCTTCCTGCAATTTCCCTCACGGGATCAATAAAGTATCTATCTATCTATATAACAGGGTCAAGTATTCTGAAGATGCACTTCCTGTCCTGAACATGTTTCAACATGGCGAATGCCTGTCGTTTTTAACGGCTGCAGTTACCCTGGTCGCACGCTGTTCCAAGTCCAGCTCCTGCAGCTGAGAGTCCCAGGCAGTGGTGCCCAGCTCACAGATCGCTCACCTCCAGAATGAGGCGAGGTGCATTGGCAGTGCAAGAGCAAGCACCAGCGGGCTCAGGTGTGCTTGCCTAGCAGCACAGACGTGATTCTCCCGTTAGCAGGACACGAGCGGGACTAGGGAAACGTTTAGGAGTGCGCAGCGGGGCTGTGAGAGCTCTACCACACACCATGGGAGTGCTGCCCACCCCTCTGCCCTTCAGTGTTGAAAGAAGCTGGTCCCCTTCTACCCGCGAAGTGCTTTGCGATCCCTTGAGGAGAAAAGCAATGTGCAAGTGCCGTTACTGTCATTTAACAAACACTGAGCCTCTGCTGCTGCCAGTCCAGGGGGCGTGCCAAGAAGATGAGTGATCTCGTGCTGGTGTAGCCTCCAGCCCTCTGCAGGGACGGGCGAGAGGAACAGGCTGACCTGAAGGAATACTGGCAAAGGTGGAAAAGAAATTGGCTTCCTCGATCCAGGTAGAAACACGTTGTTTTTGCTCTAGTTCTTTCATTTGTCGAGCTTCAGGCCACAAGCACTGTGCAGTCAGTTTTCCACACGGTTAGGCTATCCAAGCAAAGATAGAATTCCACCTTCTGCATTGCTATGAAGCAGAATGGGTAATCAATGCATGCAGGGGGTGCCCGCCGAAATGCTCTGCTCTGTCTGAATAATGCAGAAGTCTTTGCTTGCATCACCATTCTGTGAAGCATCTCAACCATTCTCTTGGTCTTTCCACAGCTTCTGGGAGCAGGGATTTACAGACATGCCTAGAAAGTGTGACAGCTTGGATTAGACACAGTATTGCTGTAAAACGCAGTGTGACACAGGGAGTTATTGTGTACAGGAAGTATCCTGAGGATGAGGCTGAGAGACAACCTGTCAACATTTGTACAAAGGAACAAGTAATAGGTTTATTTCATGCTGAAAAGAGAAGAAAGAAAACACAACGTTTCGGCTGCAGAGCCTTCTTCAGGTGTGGCTTCAGAAGGCTCCACGGCCAAAACGTTGTGTTTTCTTTCTTCTCTTTTCAGCATGGAATAAACCTATTACTTGTTCTTTTGCAGCCTACACATGCTGACGCAGCTCCCCACCTGAACTACAACAGTTGTACAATACCAGCTCTTTAACTACAATTAGCATTATTTTTACCTATTTGCTAAAAACTGAACTCTAGGCCAGACAGCCTCAACTCATAATTGTAAAAAACTCCAAAGTAAGAGCTTTACATTTTGATCTTTCAGTTAAAAAATGTGAGAAGCTGAAATAATATGAAGCAGACAGAGCCAGGGCTTTTGAGGAATGATCTGGACAGACAATTAATTCTGCTTTAACTCTGGAACGAAGCCCTGTCAGCAGACAGCTCTCAGAGCCATAAGGAATATGCAGCCCAAGCTGAATAAATACTCCCTGTCAAACTAAAGGACAAAATCTTAGTAGTGGATTGTCCTACTCTGCCAGGCTGAAATGACTGAACATTTTAGCTCAGAAGAGATAAGACAACAAGGAAACCCGATTCAAGCATTCAAAATCCTCAAAGACACTGACAGAGACAATTCATTGGATGTCTTCATAACCAGGAGTGAACAAACAAAGAGTGTGGGCATTGAAAAAGGAGAACTGGAGGCACTTCTTTACACCAAGGGTTGTGGGAGTCTGATGCAAGCTGACTGATCATGGCGATGAAGCTGATATCCCGTCTTTCCAGAAAAGGCTGGGTGAGACCCTCGATCTGTTAGCTAGTAGCAACCTAATGAGTTAATAGGGTCAAGTGGGCTCCTCGTTTGTTAACTGTCTTAAGAGAGTAACAGCAAATCCAGAGCCCAGGACAAGGGATTATTTTAAAGCTCAGTTTAAAATATCTACAAATAAAATAGGCATTAATCAGCTAGTAAACAAAAGGCATGTATTGTATCTTTAAGGAAGTGGTGAATAATTAAGAAGATGGAGCAGGCTGGTGATCATTATCAACAAGGACACAGTGATGCATACGAGCAATGGCTAAGTGCTAATTAGATTGCTTCCCTTTTGCATCTGCTATTTGTTTAATAAAGTGTGAAATCCCATTACTGTGCCTGGCTGATAGGAGAAAGGAATACTGAGGCAAGACTCCAGCTTCCAATCTTTATCACACACATGACACTGGAATGCTAAAAATGCTTCGTTCACTTTACGGGGCATTTATTTCCAGATTAAGAACACTGATGAAACTGGCTGAAGTTAGGTACAGATTCAGACTATGCGAGTTGCATTTCTATGCTGTGTACGTTTCTCAGCCCCAGCGTGACTGCCGTGTGCTGAAAGACCCTGCTGGTCGTGATCGATAGCCGAGAATGTTGTGGTAGATTTCATCAATAGTGAAAAATAGTCACTGTTGGGTGTCTTTCCACCTTGGACTCAGATTGCTGCATGGACACCTCCCAGAGCTCCCCGAGTCCAAACGACCCTCCTGCCCAGGATATAAATATCATGGGGAGACCAGGGACCACATGAGAGGAAAGAATCCAAAAAACAGCTGTGAAAGAGACACAACCGCAGTACTGACAGAGAGAGAATGCAACACAACACCAGAAGTCCAGGTAATTCAGCAATTAAGTGCTAATGTCAGGAGGAGTAGGAACAAATGACAATAAAAAGACATTACTGCATTGGCAGGCGATTGTGATGTAACTGGAATCAGGGAAACATGGTCAAGAGGAAGCGATGATGATGAATATGACATTAATGCATACACAGCGGTCCCAGGAGACATGGGAGATGGAAGAGATAAAGGAGTAGCACTACACATCGAAAACAGATTTCAGGCACAGGAACCTCATCTGGAGGAATCCAGGGTCTCAGAAAAGAAACTGTCAAATGTTTAAAGAAAACATTCAAAGGGAATAGCGTTCGGAGTATGGACCACTAAATTCAGATATCAATTATAATACCAGAATCAGAGAGATTTTAATCATCCTCACATAGCCTGGAAAAAAACATCAATGTCAAAAGCTGAAAATGAAACATTACAGGTAAATGTACAGTAACATGGTTAGCAATTGCTTTCTTGGTTTTCTTTCAACTCAGGTTAACAGAGCACCTGCTACAGGGATGCCTGTATTGATCTAGCATTATCAAAGTGAAGAAAACAGAGGTTGTAGCTCCATTATGGACCTGTGGTATGGATGCGGCGTGGGTTTTAAGCATGGTTTAGAACAGTACAGGCAAAGGCCAACTCCTCTGAAGATTCCTGTCTGCATGCTGGAATGGTTTAGGGGACCAACACACATAAGCCTGTCCACCCTGATGGACCTGATGGAATCATCAGTGAGTGGAAGGCAACAGGTTAGAGATATTCCACCTGAAGCACAGGACATATTCATCCCAGGAGTATGCAAATGCAAGGCTAGAAAACAATGGGCCAAACAATGTAATAAACCAAGTAAGAAAGACGCACGGAGCAAGAAAGCACTACCTGTTAATCCATTAAAAAGAACACGACCCAGTTAAAGAAAAGGAGTATAATGAACTGCATACCCAAGTGAAAAAGGAAATTAGCAAGGCTGGGAGAGAAAGAAAGCAGTATCACAATGGAAGCTAAAATAAAAACTAATAAGTATTGCTGTTATTTTGTCCCAATATTGCAAAAGAACAATAAAGAAGAATGTGTCTGACAGATAAGAACATGATGCAAACATTGCACTCAGGTGTTCACCAAGGAAACACCTGACAACATGCCTCAGGGTGAGGAAAGACAAGCTCCTACATAATGAACTTCTGCACTGAAGAGGCAGAAGTATTCTACATACCCGAACCACTTAAAATACAGCTCCAGAGCCTTATGAAATTTTACCAATTGTACGTAAAGAAAAAAGAGATGTTATTCATAAAGCATTAAAGAAATAAGAGAAGTTATTCAAAGGACATTGTTACGATCCGTCTTTCAGGACCCTGTGCAGACAGCACAATCCGGAAGGCAGTGAACAGACACGGGGAGGAGACGAGGAACTGGGCTGGTAGATGAACAGGGGGGCGTGACGAAGGCGCTCGGGGGGCTGTGGTCCAGGCAAACAGTCCAAGGGGAGTCCGAAGGGAAATCCAGAGCAGGCAAAATTCCAGAGCCGGGTGATCCAATCCAAGACACACGAGACAAAGTTAAAAACCGGGGCGGGATCCGGCGAAGGGTCAGGGAGATAAATGGGGGAGCGGGACCAGGCGCTCCAAGTCCCGGACTTGGCTGGTTCGGGACACCGATAGGAGGCGAATACCACCTGAGCCGCGGACGTAGGGCGACTCGGTGGTAGGCGGGCCTCCGGACGTCCGTGTTCCAACGCAGAGCCCGGAACAGAGTGAGCACCTGGCTTTTGTAGGGAAGGGCAGGAACTGGGAGCAGGTGCACAAAATCAACTAAGATGTGAAAGAGCCGGAGCCCTTAAGGGCAAGGGATTACAATCGTGACAGACATCAGCAAAAAGCTTCCAGCAGGCTCTCAAGAAAGTGGCTATACATGCTGACTGAGAGAGTGCTAATGTAACTCCCATCAGTGACAAGGGTGACCAAACTAAACTACGTGACAAACCAAAGTAAGGATCACCTGTATGCAAACTGGATTTTGGAGGATAGTAAGGATTTAGAAAAGTTAGGTCTTCTTTAACTAGCCTGTTAGAGGTTTTTGAACAAGCAACATTAGTAATGGATACATAGCATACGATATGGTCACTTTAATTTTCAGAAAGTAAAGATTGTGTGATAAGCATCCTCATAAAAGACTACTTTTCAAGTTGTAGGCGGTAGGCATGGAAGGCAGTTCATGTATTTGGATCAAGAACTGCTTAATGCATGGAAAGCTGAGAGTATAGTTAAGGGATGAATGCTCCAAAAGAGGATGATAGAATTAGAGGAGTGTCATGGTGATCTTTGACCACTGGACCACTGTTCTTCCTGATTTAAACCAATGATCTACACTCTGGTATAGCTAGTGATCTAGTGGTGTCTGCAGCAAAACAGACTACAAACTACAAACAGCAAAGAAGCGAACAAGAAACGTGCAGTTTTACATGCAGTTAGCAAAAATATAAATATATAACAGAAAACACTGAGTTTGAAGAAGCCATTTATGAAAACAATTTAAGTGCTTTTGTTAACACATCATGTACATATTCTGACAATGTGATGAAGCCATAAAAAAGGCGAGAAAAATGTAATAGACTTAGTAGTGTCGAATTTAAATCAAGGGTTGTTGTAATTGAACTGAAGAATGCATTAGTAAGATTTCATTTAGAATACTGTGCACAAATGTGGTTAGCTTGATAATAAAGTGAATATTACCACTCTGAAATCAGTCTAGAGAAGAGCAACCAGGTACATTTTTAGGCTCAAAGTTCTGCCCTACTCTGACTGGCTAAAAACTAAATCTTTTGAACCTCGAAACAGAGAAGACTACGAGGGAACCTGATTAAAGTGTTCAAAATCCTCAAAGGGAAATTGCTGTGTTCGGACCAATTGTAAGCAATCAATGAATCAAAGTTTATTTATCAAATGCACAACAGTACAGTGCGCAGCAGCAGTTGCTGGCAATGAAATGTCTTTTCTACGAGCTCACCGGGGGGGAGTGAAAATCACAAAATTAAGGTTACATAAGAAGGTTACATAATAATAGATAATAATGCAATAGGAATTGAATAAAATAAACTCAGACAAAACTCAATATGAATAGAGCTGCTATGTGTCCAGGGTGTATGCAGTATATTATGTCCAAGTAGCGCTGAATACAATGAAACCTGTATGTCCATGTAGCCATTACGGGTGATTTGCTGAAGGAGCTGCAGCGTGGCTATTTAGCAGTCTTATTGCCTGAATACTTGTGGTCTGATTTACATAGGGCATTTAACACTGAGAATAGGAGGTAGTACTGTGTGTAAAGTACTGCTTACCAGCTAGTAACCACTTCCAGGCTCCCACAAACATGTCTGTAGTCTGGAACAATCTATCCAATCATATTGTCCAAGACGATACCAATTTCTTCGTTCATGAAATGGCTGGATGAGATTCACAGATCAATTAGCGTTCTGAACACTAACGAGCTAGAAGGGGAGAATCGCTTCCTCTAGTCTGTAAACTTGCTTATGCTTGTATTAACTGCCAATGAGCCAACAGATGAGCTCCCAGCTATACTGGAGTTTTATTACAGGGAGCAGGGTGATTTTACGGTTTCTCTTCTCAGTTTATCTATGGATAGCTCTATTCTCCTCCATGCTTTCTTATTCTGATTGCCTCGTTATGAGACATTAAAAGCTACGCATTACAAGGGCTTTTCACCCCATGACTTTCCAGGGACGTGTAGAGCGTGTTGCTATATTCCCGATTTTCATTGCATTGTTTGAATATTTTCTCCTCTGGCTGCTCATATTAATAAGGGATCATCAGTCTTGCTAAGGGAGCTGTATCTGAAGCCCTGTGGTATGCTGAGAGGGTAATCTATGCCAGCTGGTGCTGCAGCGCAGTCACAGAGATAATGCTCAGTTCCTTTGCTTCAGCAGGTTGGGGATGAGAACGGAGCTACTGTTGTGCTCTGATCTGACTAACAGCTGGGCACCATCCATGCTCCAAGCCTGCCAGTTCCCCTGTGGCTGTCTGTACGGGCAGGAGGACTGGCACAGCGATCTGTGGCCCTCTCCAACTCGCTAAGCGCAGTGACATGAAAAATTCAACCTCAGGTGCCATCTATGCTGTTCACATTAAAAGGATCTGTGGCAGCCAGCAAAAGACCAGGACCATTAAACACCAATGTGAACATAATCCAGACATCTCATCATTGAGATCTTGCTGGTTAATTCTCAGGGACATTTCAATTTTCTCTTCACTCCCTCTCTGAATTACTGCAGAGCATGTGTACCTTTGTGCTCCTTAGCACTGATAATAGGCAAAATACTGACGTCTACATACATGTTTCTTACAATGTACAGAAAACACGGTCTTTACTTTTGTACATAGTAACAGAATATGGGCCAATTTTACAGAGAGAGTGTACTGCGGGCCAAGAGTCTTAATAAGCCTCTCCCTTGTGTAACACTGCTTGATAAAGCTTGTGGTCCTCCCATGGATGTGTGGAAGAAACTACAGTTCCCAGGAGGCAATAAAAGGGTATGGTTAAGTAGCTGACACCCTGGATATGAGGTACACCTGTTGTTAAATGAGCCTGTATCTTAGGGTATATAAGGAGGTGGCAAACACACTCCTGAGTCTTTCGATAAGCTCTGATCTTTTGCTGCAGGTTCGTTTACCAAACAAGAACAAGATGCTTGAAATAGAAACTGGTGAAAAGGACAAACAAAACTCTGAATTTTTGAAGGGTCTAAAAATGCTTGTTGGCAGATGTTTAACGGACATTGCCATTCCAGAGATTATTAGTGCCCCTCCTAACTCTACAGGTGCTGGTGCTTTCGAGACCTAGAAATCCTCCAGACACACCAGCCTCCAAGAACTATTAACAGTAAGATACGGATCTGTCAAGGTCACTGATCTGGAATTCGGAATAATGAAAAATCCAAGCAATTGTAAGAGACGTGAAAACGTTATGAAACCATCCCCATGGTGGAGTTGTGATCAGGGCTGCTGCCTTAGCTCTTGGGTCTTGGGCTTGATTCGGGGAGGGGTACATGTTCTTCCTGTAGTCACGCGGGTTTTTTCTGGATACAAAGACATTGTGGCTAATGAGTGACTCTGTATGCCTGTACTGTATGTGTGTGTTACCCTTACAGGAATAAGCAACGTTCTGATAATGGATGGGTAGACTTCAAAATGTTTCAGTGCCATTGACCATAAAAATACAACTGCACTGGGACAGGTATCAAATTTGTCTTTCACAAGTTCACAGTTAGCTAGGCAGATCTTTTGAAGAAGGGGCAGAATAATATTACTCTTGCTGTCTGACGCCATGTAACCATTTAATCCTTGAGAGAACAGGTTTGATTTGGTCTATTTTACTAGTAGTAATTTACTATTGGAATTACTGTATTTTCTAAGGATGGATCACATGGCACCTTACCTCATTCAGAGTGATATTATAATCATTTATTATAAAGTGATTACATGCATCAATACTATACTTGTATCAACTATTTATGCCACATTTATGATGCATTTCTGTATCACAGGATTATATGATTTCTTTATTTCTTGATTGTTGTTCTATTACCCCTTTTCATCATAGGCTAAGCTTCTCATCTCACTGCAGTTCTAGTTTTCTGTGGGCTTAAAAACAAGACTCCTCTCACCTTCCTGTTGGTATCTGTTCACTATATAAGCCCACTCTGAGGCACATTACCAAGGAGAACAGAATTCCACCTATGCCACTGTGGCCTCTGAGACACAGAGTAATATATCAGCACCACTGCACAGAGATAGCACAGAGGCCAGTTCAGTACTCCCATTGAGCAGCTCCTTCAGAAGCAGTGCTTTGCTTCTCATACTATGATCTACTCTGCAGCATATCCACCAAGTAAACACCCTGAGGTACAGACGCCAACCACAACTGTTCTGTCACCGTGCTATTAACATAATGTGCTGGGAACAGACCTCACCTGCTGGGCTCTGAAATATTAATTGGATTACTGTTATGCACTAGTGCCTACTAGCACCACTAATAGTACCCTGTATTTATTTAGCACTTTTCAAGTGTTTTACATCCAAGAGTCCAACATCATCTGCCACTGGAGTGCAGCATCCCCCTGACGTTATGTAAAAACAGCCCCACTGTGTCCTCAGGAGATCACATGGAGAAGTCAGAAATTTCTTCAGCAAATTAATTAAACAGGAATTTTATGGAAACCTAGGGTGCAATTTATCCAGGCACTGGGGTTAACACTCCTTCTGTTTAATGATGAAGTAGAGGTAAGGCCGCCACCTACTGGTCCTCCAGCACCATTGCAGCAGTAACCTGGTCTTCTCTGGAGATCTGCCATCCTAGGACTGACCAGGCACAGCTGCGCTCAGCTTGCTGAGATCTGATGTGAGCAAGCTAGAAGGATGTAATGCTGCTGTCAATAAAACTCTTATCTACAAGCTTTGTTCTTTTCCATATTTGTGTAGCATGACCTATAATTTTCACTTTTGTTTAAAGTCTTGCTCCATTTATATTTTCCGTTAATCAAAACAGTAGTTACACTAAGCTTCAGGAATTTACCTGCACAGAATGCTCTAAGTAGCCGTTTACTCTGGCCAGTAGATACAAATGCACCCCCTGCTCAGAAACACAACCTTATCAAGCTGTAAAGCAGATAACGAAGAATCAAGACCCAGGGAAAACATTGCTCAACTGACGTTACTATAAGTCCATTATCTAGACCGGTGTTTCCCACTTTCATAAACATAAACGCTCCGCGGCACTCCGCTGGCCTCTTGAAAACACACGCCCAGAGCACATTATTATTAGTAAACAAAACTCTTTGCAATACTAAATCTGAGTTTTTCTCGTTGGCGCCTTAACCTGGCAGCTGGCGACATTGAAACAGGGAGCTCTCGCTCAGCTGCTCTCTCACCGTCTGTCTTTATGTTTGATGACTCCTATATCAACAGTCTTTTATCTCATGCATATACACCGAACATGCCACACGGCACTTTGGTTACTCTCTACCAAACAAATATATAAACAATATTTAATACAGTCATTTTTTATTTCTTGCATATGTGACTGTTCCAAAATTCTGCTGCGCAGACAATAATGTCTGAAGGCACACCACTGTCTTGCGGCTCACCGGGTGAGAAGCAATGATCTAGTCACTACATCGCTGTCGTGGTATTTTAATTACTGTACCACATTAATCTGTTCTGAGCAGCAGGGTGCCACACTACAGTCAGCCAGTCTAAGTGCGGCATTCCTTCCCCCGGAGAATGAATAATTAAGGCCGTGTTTTCATTTGTTCCTGACAAATTTCCTCACGTTTTAATGTCTTTTGTGATTACACAGTTTCTTAAATTAAACTGACAACAATCCCGTTAACCCACAGTTTGTCTGGGCCAGCTGAGGGAAATAACAAAAGTCTGTTGTGTTTTCTCTGATCATATTTTGCCACATTTTGCGCACTTCTCTGAAGAATCCTCCCAGCTATCTCATTATTGATTTGCTGCGATTTGTTTTGATCAGTTTGACGAACGCTCCTTCAGAGGGAGCAGTTTGTTGGTGCGGTGGAGGTACTGTAGCTGTGTCCTCTATACGCAGAGAAGAAAAAGACACACAGTCATGTTCTGAGACTGATACCAGCAAATTGTTCAGTCTTGCTGTGTCATTTTTATCTGCACTTTAATTAAGAAACAAACATAATTGATGTTAAAAATATGCCCAAGGGGGCATAATTCAATAAAGTATCGCTGAACTGAAATTATTGAAATAAAGTTGGTCAGTGGATATGATTTAAGAAAGGTTACAAACGAGCGAAGGCCACTCAGCCCATATGGTAGTCAGTAGTTCATTCATCTGTGGATCTCGTCCAACTATTTCTTGAAAGATGCCAGGATATCAATTTCAACAACATGTCTGGGGAGCTTGTTTCATACTCTCACGAGCCAACTATTTTAGTGCCATGAATACAGTACATCTATCCATTTTTTAACTGCTTCATCCAATTCAGGGCTCGCGCTGCGGAGAAGCACGGCACTACTTCACCAAGCGACGGGCACAAGGCACAGTGCACCCTGGATGGGATGCTGTGACTCTCCAGCAGGAACTGGGGGTGTCCAGTGCCATTCCAGGGAACAGAGACCCTGAACTCAGTCCCCAGCTGTCTCAGCAGCAGGGTGACCAGCCGTGACTCCACCACCCTCGGCTCTCCAGTTCTGACTCACGACTCTAAGCTTCCTTGCTAGGGTGCAAGAGGGGCACCTGCAGGTGCTCTGCCATTGGCATCTTGAAAAAGCGCAGAGTGAAAGAGCAGAGGTCCGAACGCCTTTCTCGGCGCGGTGCGTGGCCAGGCGTGGTGGAGAGAAGCGCTCAGGCTGCTCAGCGCCAGACGGCGCCCTGGCTGTTCTTTCTGCGCCCTGGCAAAGTGGCGCAGGCCTGGGAGCTGCTGGAAGGAAGATCTCTCAGCAGACGAGGTGTGTGTGTTGTCAAGCTGAAAACACCATATTGTCCAGCAGATTCAAGCCTCTGAAGGCATGCTGCAATAGGGGTGGCTACAGCAGTGATGAGGAGTAATCTTCAAATACTGTATAATGTTACACTTAAGGTATATAATCAGCCTACTGCTGTCAAACACTGCTGGTGACCTGCCTTACTCTTTCAAGGGCAGGGTCTCAATTAAACTGTTTCTCATAATTGGGTGCCAAACATTTGGTAGAAACGATCCCTCTTACGAGACAAACTCTTTTCTGTCATTTTGACCATTGTAGCTTGTCACACTTCATTCTGTTGTGAGGGGGCAGACAGTGCGAGGATCATCTTCATCATCTAAAGCAATCCCTGGGTCTCCAGTCTGGGTCTCTGGCTGCACGCCCCTGCCCTGTCTGTGCCGGGGAGCAGGGTGACCCCCATGGAACCAGAATCTCCCAACACTGTTCTGAAGAGTGTGGAATCATTCATCACTATGGTAGTATGACTCATCTCTTCATAGGTCCCATTATAAAATATCTGAAGTGTGGAAAGATTGCTTTCGATACATAACGAGTAAGTGGTGCTGCATGTTCCTTTTGCCGGCAAATGGCACCGAGTAACGCAGTCACTACCAGCATTTACCAGGCACTGTTCTACATTTCTCTCTGCTTTCATGCACAGATGACAATGTCTGCAGATCATCCCAATCTGCTGTCATGCCAGATTTGTTTTGTGTTTAATTACGGAACAATAACTGTATCGCAATCATGTTAGGGAAGCATCCAAGTGATTTTATTATTTTAGTATTTACTTTGTATTTTATCTTGCGTTTCATTACTGAACAGTACAAAGCAATAAAATGTACAGTACAGTCCCAGCTTACATAAAACTCCGGTTACATAATGTTCTTGCTTAATGGAACTCTTCTGCAGAAATAATTCAGGAACACCTGATAAAGCCTCATACTGGCTGCTCATGAGTTGCTGATCTTGAGCCTTCTGATAATATTTTTGAAGATTTTGATCAAAATCAGTGTAAATTAAATATGCTAAACAACAGCCCCTGATTCCCACCCAAACTGAGCTGTATGGATAATAGCCCCAGCTGTGGTAAAAAAAGAGAACACTAGTAGAGGTTTTGAGGCAATTGCTGATACTCATACATTTTAATTAAAGATTTTGTCAAGAATATCTAAGTTAGTTGTTTATAGAACATATCTTTTACATATATATCTTACAATGATCACCTTTCGGGTTTATGGTACGTTTTAAGAGCATGCATTTGCTAGGAATTTTTCAGAATTAATTAGCTTTTGTTGTTTCAAGATGCTTAGAATTGCAGTACCTTCTAAAGAGACTTCCAACTCCAAATATATACTGTATTAATATGCTTTAGTTTGATCCACAGGGTAAAGTGTTTTAAGTCTTGGATGCTGAAAACCCAATGCTCATTGTGATGTAATTTTACAGAATTGTTCAGAGGCATACAGAGGCCTTTGACCCAAATCCCATTAATTATACAAACTGCAGAATAGCAAAAAGTGTTTCAGTAGTACAGTGAAAGTGCTATTATTAACCCAGTATCTGTTTAAGAAGCTCCCTTTAGCCAATGACAGCCCTGTGACTGGAGACACCACCGCAAGGTGATGAGACACACTGGCCAGAGACATTCATAGCTGCCAGGGGGCAAACACAGGCAGGAAACTGCTGAATAATACATCTCCTCTGAGCACGAGTCGGCATCCGCGGCAGCGAGAGCAGCCTTCTTCTGAGCAGAGGAGGGTAAACTGAGACCGAGAGCTCTGTACCGAGAGTACAGAGGAAGACCCGCTGTACGCACACAGGGGAGAGAGTGGCGTGTACTACAGACCCCAGGGCTCTTGTGTTAGAGCCATTTCTATTCATCATTGACAGTGCTGGTTTATCTGACCTCCTTTTAAAAAAACAGAGCCAGAATGTTTGTCCTAATTCGAGATCAACATTTCAGAGTCTCAATGATCCTTGACTCCAATTACTTTTTTATAAGCGGGACCCTGCTTTTGAACCCTTGAGCAGGGGTTAGGTGAACCATCTACAGTAGGTTCACTCAGTAAATAATCATCGGTATAGATGGGTACTTTCTGGGTCTTCACTGTAAATGAAGGTACAGTAAATGAGGGTTGGCTCACAATTGACTTATCTGGTAATATAAAGGACTTCTAGAAACACTTTATTAAAGCTTTCCAATATAGTACAAATAAGTGCACAATAGACTTCTTTGTCACAACTTGAATAATGAAGTTAATAAAACCAACTCCAGCAGTTAAGGACGCTCTCACTGGGAAAACAATTAACTGCAAAAACATTATTGTCTTTTATTTATTTTCAGATAAACAATTCCAGACCTGGATATTTCTCATTTCCCTTACTCGCACACCTTACACAGGATTATAATCAATATAATATTTGGCTGAATGACCCCTATCCTTATCTATGACTGCTGGCTGCTATCACATCCTCAAAGCCTGATATAATAAGAGTACGGTGATCTAGTTATTCTGGGGCATGCATTTGCTTAAAACCTATTTTTCGGATCCAATTTTCAAAGCATACTACAGTGTTCAGGTAACACCTGTCCAAATGACTTAAAAGAACAGGAACAGTCTAAAATGGGAACATGCCTTTCAGCATATCAGAACCACTGCTGTCCCTAAAAGCCTGATGAAAACTCTCTTATCTATACACACAGGTGTACTGCCTCAGTCACATCTCTGGGTCAATACCTAAGCTATCTGAACGGTCTGAGCACAAAAAGAATGACCATCTCATCTACGCAATGTACAGTATATAGGATTCCTAAAGACAGATACACAGAGGCACCAATAGCTATTTCAATTAACTCAATTTCTATGAGCTGGTGGTAACATTACTCAGCAGCTCTCTGATTTTGGGTCAGATTCACAAAACATTTATAGTAGAGGAAATATGATAAACAATATCCTAAATACAGCTTGCTATGATAAATTTTAAAACTAAACTAAAACTAGTCTTCATGTCCCGAAGCAGAGCTGCTGCAGGCATTGGTGCACAGAGTGCTGCAAGCAAACAGTTTTGTACTGCTTCGCCACACGCAAAGCTGTTGTAAACTTGGCAGAGCCGGTTGCAAACAGTTTGTCTGGGAGCTGGCACCAAGGCTCACCGGCTTGTGTCTCTCCTGCTGGGGGATCAGCTCTGGCAGGGGGATGGCGCGGGGCTTGGGTCTCGTCAGACTGAACTCCCTGGGCTCCGTGTGCTTCTTGGCGGCTTTCTTCAGGGGACTCCCACGAGTCACTCTGTCAGACAGCTGGGCCATTAAAGTCTCCATCTTGGGCTGCCACCTGAGGGACATACGGGGACATACGGAGGACCGTGAAGCATGGATACAGCCTATTCCTATTCCGGAACAAGAAAGAGGTTTATTCCTTGCTGATAAGAGAAGAAAGAAAACACAACGTTTCGGCTGTGGAGCCTTCTTCAAGTGTGAGAAAGATAGAGCAGTCAGCAAAGATAATATAGCGTGGGAAAACACAAGCCAGGAGAGAGGAGGAGACCGCTTCAGAGAACATGTTCGGGCTGTGAAGATGAAAGATTTCTCCAAGCCCATAGTTTCTCATTTCACCTCTGACGGCCATGATCACACTGATCTCTCCGTCTGCGTTCTCAAAGTAGGGTTTCCTAACTCCTATAGCGGAAAGACATCAGAAACTGAAACTTGTTTCACACCTTCCCCCTTCTCTCAACTACAGACTTGTTTTCTTCTAGTTCTCTCTCTTCATTTGTAGGTTTCCTTTCCCACCTCTCCTCACCTCTCTCGACCTCACACCACTCGATTGGCCACTCTGCCTCTCCCCAGCGCCCGCCTCCTCCTCTCTCCTGGCTTGTGTTTTCCCATCCTATATTACCTTTGCTGACTGCCCTATCTTTCTTACACCCGAAGAAGGCTCCACAGCTGAAACGCTGTGTTTTCTTTCTTCTCTTTTCAGCTTGGAATAAACCTCTTAGTTGTTCCTTTGCAGCCTGCAGCCTTTGCAGTTCCTCTGATGCAGCTACCTACCCGAACTATTCCTGTTCTTATTCCTTTAAATTCTGTATCTGAACAATCAATCGATACTTGCTGTAGAAATCTAGCTGGTGTCATTGTGCTTTTCCCTTTCAGTTGTCCATGTGAGGCGGGACAATGGTTTGCAACCTCCTGCTGAGCAGACACGTGTTACAACCCTGTCCTCCAAAATCTGTCACTATTTCATGCACCTGGGGTATTACTGTGCTTCGGGGCACACTAATTTACCTTCTGTAACCAAAAAAGAATTAAAGCCTTCCTTCCAGCCATGCTGAAACCATCTTTCCTAGCCACAGAAAGGCTTACTGACTTGTCTAAAGGCACAAGATTCAATCAGGGATTTCAGGGACTAATCACAAAACCTTTTTATTATAAAACCCGAAGCAGAAAAGTGAAAGTAATAGAGGTGTTTCAGCATCATTTAAGAGTGGCTTTCAATACATTAATTATAGACTCTATTTTGCAGCCTGCAGTTCTGATTAAATTTAGGCCAGGACACTGCAGTACAGAACTATACTAATATATATCATGCTGTTAAATTAAGTGAGAGGTGACTCCTTTCTCATTCACGTTCCCAGTGGCACTTTTCAGAATTATTCTTTATGCAGACAGCACAGTAAAAGTCTTTTTTGAAATGTAAAACAGTTAGGAGGACAGAAATGCAGTGTAGTGTCTGTGACATGTTGCTTACCAATTTATCCTTACACTGAGTACGGTTAACATGTGTCTATCACTTAGAAATGTTCTTAAAATAACATAACAAACAACGTGAAAATGTGTGCTGTTTATGGCCTGAGTCTGCTGTGTGTTTTCGTGAAAGAAAACAGAAGAGAATTGCTTCCGGTTTGTTGACAGTACCTCAGCAGCGGTGTGATCCAGTTATTTTCCACATACGGAGCATCATAAATGTGACTCCATTCGTCCTTAATCCAGGTGCTCAGGTTCGTGACGTCAAAGAAGAACCCCAGGAACTGTGAAAAAACGCAGAACCCATTTACCTAAGACACCCATTGGTCACACTCTAGCTGCAGTGCCCAGATTAAACTCTGGAAACCTGCTGAAGATCTACTGTATACCTATAGTCGTTAAATAACACAATCCAAAGCAAAAGTCCAAAGCATTAAATTTGACTAAAGTTGAAACCAATAAAGTGAAACAAAGACCAAATAAACAAAAATCAATTTGTTGATTACACTTATGTATACTGTATGCACATTATTTACACAGATGGATTGTACTGTACTTGAACTTCAGTCTAAATTGAAAAATTTGGGGGTGATATCTGATTCAGGCTTGACATTGACCCACTAACACGTCGGTATCAGTGGTTCACAGTGGGTTTGTCTGCAATAAAGGACTTGATCGTAGCTGGTGTGAACATCTGTCCCTGTCGGGGACAGGCTCATTGTAGTACTAGCAATCTAATCAGTGAAATTCCTCTGTTCCTCCAAAAGCTATGTTTGCTGCTTAGCCACACATATTCTTCCAGAAAACAATGCCTAACTCAAAAAGAAGAAATCTGGCAATCAGAACAAGAGGTCGGGCTCGAAGATTGCAGGTCGGAGCCTGAGTCAAGTTACTAGCTGACTCTGCCGGGGATTACCCAAGTGGACTGGTCAGGTGGTGCTCTCCCACGTCTGAGATTGAGCGCCCCCCTGTGGCCTCACAGGTGCTTGCAGGCGTGCAGTGCTTCTTTTCCAATCAGCACCGAACCTCTAGTAGGTCCAAAGGGGCTTCTTAGACAGCCTAAGCGCAGAGGGAAATGGATCTTGCGGAGGAACCAACAGATGGAATCTGGGAACAGGCTGAAATCAGGAGCCGGGAAGTCAACCCAAAGACAAATACAACACAAGAAGCAGGGGCAAGGAAACTAGCAGTAATCAGGAGAAAATAACAAGAAAACAACACCAAGGGGATAAACGGACTGAAATAAAGCAGAAACAAGATAAGAAGCAAGAAGCCTACAACTCAAGGAAAAACCATGTAAGTGAAGTCCAGAGCTCTAGCTACGGGTATACAAGGCTAAGCACTGAAGAGAATGAGAGCACAGTTTATATAAAGCTGAGGAAGGTGAAAAGCCCCCAGTACACTGGGCAGCCCATGATTGGCTAGGGCGTAACGTAGCTGTCTGCGTGGACTGCGTCTGTGCTGCGCAGCTGGGCCAGCAGCCAGTGCTAGAGGCGCCCTCTGGCAGGGAGGAGGTGGAACTGCAAAAGTAGGGGGTTGTGTTGCCTGTCACGTGTTCAAAGACGGAACGCCTCAAAGGTGGGCATGTCAGTGGTATCTGCCAACACTTCCTCATTCTTCCCAGGCGACACGTAAAAACACACAACTGCCGATTCCATATCAGGTGTGTTTAACAAGAAATAATTGGCCATTCTAAAAAAAAAATGATCTGAACGGTTACCGTGCTTGCCCTGAAGGTATTTAATTCCCGTTTTACATAAGCCACTATCGCATCTTCTCAATAACTTAATCTCCCATTTCTTAAACCTGCTGCTTCTAGCAAAGCAATTGCAAATTTCTGATATAGATGCCCATTTTATTGTTCAGTTGAATACTGTTTAATTTTGCAAAAGCCAGCCTCTGAATAGCTCAATGTAATGAGCAATTTAATATCCTGCATTTTTCTTGCCTTGAGATTACATACTCCCTCTCAGGTCTAGGATGGTGGCAGATATGAGAGCTCATTTTGCATTTTAATTTCAAATGCATTCTCATACTGGGCCCACTCTGTATGGAAACACAGCTCACATTTAAAAAACAACAAAAATCAATCTGAGGCTGCGAATAACTGCATGACCCCTTTGAACAGTCTCAGTCTACACATAAATTTCAGTGAGTTCCTTTTTAAGAACACTAGGTGAATTCTGCATCAAGATGTAAAAATATTTTTTCCAACTGTGGAGCATTTTTCACGTGTGTGGGGGGATGAGAGAGGGAGTATATTTTTACTGGCATCGCCTCTGACTGACTGTAAAAATCTAATTGCGTATAGACAGATGGTAATGAAATATTCCTGAGCATCGACAATAGGAAAGAGATCATTCCTAAGGGAAGGCAGTGATACAGGAGAGAGCAATTGTGTCAACACACGCATAATAACTTAACTGATCATCTTACTCATGCTGTGAGCTTAAGATCTTCATCAGAGCAGGAAGAGATGAGAGGAGACCCTTCAAGCCCGCAGAGTTCACCTGTTTCTCTCACTCTCACTGTTTGCCTGCACTGCGGGCCACCCCCTAACACCACCACCAAATATAACAGACCCTCTACATCCCCCTAGAAAGAGGCAATCAATTTTAGAGCAGCCAGGTATGTAAATAAGATGCACTTTTATCACCACCTCCCGCAATCACACACAAGCCTCCACCAATTCCAGAAGGCGCAGACTTCGGAATCAATTATCCAATCAGCCCTCCCGATCAGTGCCACACCTCCCAGCTCCAGAGTGTTTAACAGCAGCACACAGCTGCTTCAATGCCCAGTGTTGGGCTTCCCTGCTGAGCTTCACGTCTTGCCATCACAGCGATTCTCCTGATCTCCCTATTGTGTGTTTCTGGTTCCCGGACCTCCATTCCCCTCGACCACGATTCCGGATCTCGATTAAATACACCTAGTACATCTGTTTTTTTTTAGACCCCTGCTCCTCCTAGGCTTCTCGCTACCGCATTGGGTCCATCTACTATCAACTCCGCCACGCCTTGGCGTAACACCTTTTTATCAGCAATCCAACGTGAGGCTTGTAGATGATCTTTGTCTGTCCTTCCTGTTCTAGATATTTGAGCTGAAAATAGAAGCTTTACACTTCTAACATATGCAGACAGAAATATAGATACCGTAGGTGTAGACAATATTTATCATTTTTATAATGTGAGTCTTGCTGGCAGCTGGGGTCTTGTTTTTTTCCCCTGGTCATGAATTTCCACAAACACAAAACGGCCCGACGTGGAGATTGCACCAGCCATCGTACCTGACTGACAGGTAGACCTTGTGCAGACGCAGTGAGCGGAGAGCAGTCACTGGGAGATCCCACAAAGAGCATTTCAAAGCAAAGAGCAAGTAGGAAGATGTAGGACTGGGGAACTGGGGCAGATTGCATGAATGCATCACAAATACGTCAAACTACTGAAGGTATCGGATCATATCTGTCACTTGCTAAGCTAGCATAGAAAATTAATCGATAATAGAGAATGCTATTTCAACCCCTCCTTTGGCTCACTATGGCTTCAGAGTTGGTCCCTGGTATTTGTCTGCAGAGCACAGGAATTTTTCACAGTTGATTGGAGTGATGTAACGTGCACTGACAAATTTGTCTTTTCAGAAACCACAGAACTGCAAGAGTGACACTCGTTGTTACCTTATACATCTTGTTGACGTCCTGGGATTTGACAATGCTGCTGAAGTGCGGCAAACCAAGCTCTTCCAGGAGAAACGTGGCCAGGTAACATATGACTGAGGAAACAAAGAGAAACCATGGAATGCCGTACGCACAAGTGATCAAACACAGTGGATCTAGCACGCTCGCACAATGACCAGGATTGTAGAGAACAATACAAGCTTTAGTCAAGAAAATGAAATGTCCTCGTGTTCAGAGATGAAGACGTATCTTATCTGCAAAGTCAGATGTTGCACAGGATGAAAGAAAAATAGAATTCGAATTTTTATTGACTTCAAATGGAAAGTGTAGCAGGTCGGGGTGTCACGCTGGCGAGAAGGTTTTCCTGTGAAAGGCTCTTGTCATATTTTTCAAAGAAGAGGCGTGTTTTCTGTGCAGGGACAGCAGGGCTAACCACTGCGTCACCATGCTGCCCTCTGTTAGACACGTTTCACTGTATTGCGCATCAGTATTAATAATAATAATAATTGCTTACACCTATATAGCGTTTTTCTGGACACTCCACTCAAAGTGCTTTATAGGTAATGGGGACCCCTCCACCGCCACCAGTGTGCAGCCCCACCTGGATGATGCAACGGCAGCCATAGTGCACCAGAACGCTCCCCACACACCAGCTCTCAGTGGGGAGGAGAGCAGAGTAATGAAGCCAGTTAAGACTGGGGATTATTAGGAGGCCATGATTGGTAAGGGCCAATGGGAAATTACAACCTTACTTCGAGAAATGCCCTGGGGTTTTTAATGACCACAGAGACTCAGGATCTCAGTTTTACGTCTCATCCCCGCCACTATATTGGGGCATTAGGACCCACATAGACCGCAGGGTGAGCGCCCCCTGCTGGCCCCACTAACACATCTTCCGCAACAACTTTAGTTTTTCCCAGGAGGTCTTGCATCCAGGTACTGGCCAGGCTCACACCTGCTGAGCTTCAGTGGGCTGCCAGCTGGGAGCTGCAGGGTGATATGGCTGCTGGCCATAGTATGGAGACTTTCGTCAGGTACTATGCAGTACTTAAGAAATTCATTTTAGTTCATACACAATATGTGTATATGACTGATGGCAAAACCTATCGCAGGCTTATGTTGCAAATGTTATAGTGCTGATGGTTTTTCATAGTCTTATGATTGTGTCAGATCCCAGAGAGCAATAAATGTCACAGCTTAGAAAACTAGATTTTTTTTACACATTCCCTTCTCTTTACCATTACAGGGCAATTACATCAGCCACAGTTAGATATTAGAACAAGCATGGTACAATTGTCATTTCTTTATCTCTGTAATCTATATTTGTGCCTCATTAATTCTCTGCTCCTGATGTGTTTATCTTTGAAAAGCCATTTTTCTTGCCCTGACACAGTCTGGTTGTTTTAATTGCCCCTCCTTGTACTGCATTTCAAAATGACACGCGGCACCTCGTCACATGGCTGCATCAGGAGCACGTAAAAAAAAATATATTTTCCTCTCACTTCTTATTACTTTGTTAATAGAGATAAACATTTATTCCCTGACTACATTGCTGTTATCATTACAGCACTCACTGGTACGAGGAAGAAGTTCATAAAAAAAGAGATTAAACTGCAATTCACACTAGTTGAGGGCTGGAGGTGCAGAAGCTGAAGTCAGCTGAGCGCAAGAAAGCAGGAGAATACGCAGAGCAGACTTCATCAAGCGCTCCAGACTGCTGTTCTAATGAGCACTCCAGGCTCACTTAAAAACCCATTGCTCGTTTTGCTGAGCACTCAGCTGTCCTCATCCATATTCAAATACTTGTATGTGCACTTAAATTCTATTCTGTTTTTGCTATTGTTCATCGATGTGGGTGGAATTCGCACTGATTTCATGTTCATGTTAGTGTTCCACAGTTTTAATTCTGACCTCTTTGTGCGCTTCGAAGCAGGCCTGTGGTCCCTCGTGACATGTTGCATCAGAGATTCACTCGTGAGTAAATCAGTTAACACTGGCCAGTATACCTGATGTCAAGCTACTGTAACTAACTTGAGTTACTAGTGAATCTCTAATCTGAACACCGTGCAGTAGCAGTTTTAGGAAGCAGAGCCTCAAATACACCATTTCATTCTAACTAGAGACAGTTCCATTTACACCTACTATATATGTCTCAACATCTTAACAAAGAAGCACAAATGTCAGTTTCTAGCTTTCCTATTGATGATTTTTTTTCCTGCTGTGCTTCCTCCTGCATGTGGTCTGGGTGAATCTCTTTTGTTGATTTATCCTAGAGTGCAACATTAAGTAACAATTCCAGCAAACATACGTTCTGAGATAACTCCTTGAAGCTGGAAGGGCATGGAGCTTGGAAGTAGATCTCTTCTGTACGGCGATGCTTTAAATTGAGCATGGGTGGGGGGCAGCCCTGGTCTTCAAGAGCCAGTTTGGTTTCTCGTTTACATTCTACCTCAAACCCTAATGTCTCAATTGAATCAATTAACTAAAAGAGAAGTCCAATCAGCTTTGTTGTCTGGGTCTTAAAAACGTGCTAATCAAAAGGTGCAGTCAAGTCTTTAAAGTGTGAAAGAAGCCAGTGACTCCGAATTAACAGAAAGACGCAACACCCTTATGCTAACCCCATTGACAGCCTCCACGTAAGTTACTTAAGAAATCCATATTGTCAGAATTAGTAAATTAGCTTGGTAATTAATAGTCCAAACAGGAAATACAAAAGAAAGGCAACACAATGTTTCGGCTGTGGAGCCTTCTTCGGGTGGACACCAGAGCCACAACATTGTGTTTCCTTTCTGCTCTTCTCAGCAGGGGATAAACCTATCACTTGTTCCTTTGCAGCCTACGCATGCTGACACAGCTGCCCACCTGAACTACTACAACAGAATATATGTTTAGTACCAGAGGGCAAAAATAATTTTAAGTCCAGCTTGGAAGCCTATTTACCTGACCAGCTACTCTGCGACAGGAGAAAGATCAGTAACACAAGGGGAGCCTGCTGAAAAGTCAAGGCAATGCACCGAGCCTCCTTCGACTGCCTATAGTGACCTCTTTTGTGCTGACAGGCCCAAACGATGTGTTCCATTAGAATCCTCCTCTCCACAGAGGACAGAGCCCGAGCCTCCTCTGCGGCTGCTGGCCTGCAGTGGCTGCGGCTGACACGGCTCTTCCAGGCCAGCACTCCAGGCCTGAATGAGGGGTGATCACGGGGGGTCGGCAGACGCCAACAAGCGTGGCCTACGCGAGGCGGTGACCAGGAGTCACTGTGCTTCTTCTTCCTCATCCTTGCGTTAATCCCGCATCGGCAGGGTCCGCTTGCCGGCACGCCCGTCTCCATTTAGCGCGGTCATAGGTGTCTTCCGGGGCGACGTTCACTTTCCGCTCCGATCCATCCACCGAAGACATGCGGAAAGTGAACGTGACACCAGGTGTGACTGTGCGCAGCCCCTCTTTCCCGCGCCCTTTGTCTTTCCTTCCTGCTCCCCCGATCAGCACCGCCACACAGTCGAATGTGGCTGCTCTGGCTGTGCGGTAACTGAGGGGTGTCCAGGCAAACAGTGCCGCTCATCAGTGAGGACTGCCGGCTGCTGTACTGTACACGCCACAGGGCAGAAAAACCACGAAGGCAGAGGAAAACAGACACAAAAGGGAAAACAAACACCACAGCTGACAAAAGCCCATGTCTTTTTAATAAAAAATGCTGCTGCCCTACTCCCACATATGGGGTGACATATTCAAACATTTCCTCAGAAACGAGGAGAAAACTGTTTGGCAAGATCTGCGTAGTAAACTCCTAAAATCTGGCTAATGCTACATGAGGCTACTAGTTTGAACAAAAAAAGAAAAGTACTTTGATTGTGTTACACACCTGCTCGTACCTTTTTAACCAGAAATGTGCTTAAATCATGTATTTGAAAAAAATGAAAACAATAATAAATTTGATCCTTAAAATAAAACTATATATTTTTGTTAATATGGCTACCTATGGGCTTGATCCAATATAAGCTTGTGGGAGATCATACAGTATGTTTTGAAACTCTGATCTGATCTGATGACAGATTCAAGAGTGGAAATGTCTCAGAAATACAGTAGGCCTAATAGCATGTGATTATGGTATTTGATATTCCTAATTAAGAACTGTTAGTTCCTTTGTTAATTTGTTATCGAGTGTAGTGGCTTGGAAATGCGTTGAAAGTATGTTACACTGATGATGCACATTTCACGGTCCAAAACTCTGGTACCTCTGTTGCCCCTCATACTGTACATTTGCTCTCTCTCATTCTTATTGAGCTATGGCACCTCATGATTAACAAACTAAGTACTGGATGTTGAAATCAAGAGCAAACCATGTCAGCCCATGATCTGTAATAATTGTGATTAACAAACATTAATGAAGCTCAACTTATCAATTTTGTTAAATGAAGATGTCTTGTTTAACAAATGCTTAGGGAACCTGCCCCGCTGTTTTCCCTCAAAGTCTTTTGTTTTGTGATTTTAACTGCTGGCAGAACATTAGATTTTTTTAACATCACTTTATTAACCCTATACAATTTCTTGTATTAGGAATTTGTCTTTTCGCAGACCCCAGCTTGCTCTCCATGAGACACAGACAGGGAGAGAGAAGCTTGGGGTCAGAGCGCAGGGTCAGCCATTGTACAGCGCCCCTGGAGCAGGTGGGATTAAGGGCCTTGCCAGGGGCCCAACGGAGGAGGATTCCTCTGCCAGCTGCGGGATCTGAACTGGCAACCTCCCAGCCACAGGCGCAGATCCTTAGCCACAGAGCCCCTGCTCCCGGTAACTTTAAAGAATGAGGTTTCTCTTATTAGCCAGACTAACAGTGAAGACACTGTAATTCAAAGACAATTGACTTTTTATGTGATTATCCCACACGGTACAAAAACCAAACACTTTTGTAAGATGGGAGAGTTAGACATACAAATATCATAAAACACAGTCCATTCTCATTCTAGAGCCACTGCACTATCATGGTCTAGTGCTGGTAAGTGTTAACTTGTGAATTCATTATTTTATTACAGGCAATCCTACTGCCTGCGAGCAAAGAAATTCAAACTACAAACACTTCGGGATGCACACACTCAGAGAGATGTCAGCACGTCATTACTTTAAAATCTAACCTCGTTTTTCACATCTTCACTGTGTTTGATCACCCTGTCCCTTCACTTGTATAGTATTTACTGCCAGTATTTACGGCACCACAGTACTGAGACGGCACACCCTCACAGCGCCCCCAGCAGGCTGGAGGAGTGCAGTGAGCAGCACAGGACACCCAGTGTAAAAGTGAATCACACCGAGTAACCCAAAACATCAACAACAACAACAAAGCATGTGCATACTTCTCAAAAATCAAGGAAGCCTATAGAAAAGTGTTTTGTAAGTTAATATACTGTATACAGGACTTTGCTTAATTCTCTTTTAACCTTTGTATTGTATTACCATTGATTTTATTGTGTTATTATTTGCTATGATGGTCTTTTATCATCATTTTTGTAAATGGTACAAACTATTTGCCCAAGAATGAGATCTAATATGCAGAAAGATTGTGCTGATACCATCTTTTTAAAATTGATTCATTTGTATACAGTATAACAGTTATCTAAATATGACCTCACCCTTGTTGTGCTGTTTTCATTATTTTCAAAGGTTACACAATACGTTGTGCTCAAAGCTGAGAAAGAAAAGCTCGTTACCATTTGTGCTGAGGGGATATTTACCATGTCAGAGAAAAGTGTCTTTAAACATCCGGCTCTGAGCGGGCTGGAAGACACCCAAGAGGCATCTGCCAAAGTCACTGGCACCATTGTTTGTCTAGCTAAATGAATATATACTTTCATGAAGATAAGCAAGACACTCATTTTGCAGACTCTTATTACAAGTACAGTATGTTTGGGTTGAGTCAAAACATAATTTTATAAAAGCGGACGTCAACGTGTTAAAGTTTTTTCCCCCCATGTGTTATGTTTTAAGGGAGCTATTTCTCTACTCTCCGCAGGACACAGTTTGGAAACGGTGGCTCAATTCTGCAGCACAGGCGTCTCTGAACTGCGGGCGTCACGTGGCAAGTGTCAGTCAGACGTGACTCATTCAGATCACAATGGACGTCTGCTGTCTGTAAAGGCTGTGGATCAGGGAAGCATGGGACACCTTTTGTGTGTGATTTACATTTGGCTCTTATAGTCTGCGCCCTGCAATGATGGTACACTTCTTAAACGATTATCAAACTGTCAATTAAGAAGAGTGGGTGTGGCCTCTTGAGTAACCTGCCTGGCCCATAATGTGTGCTCGTTTGACTCCAACATTAGAAAAATATTCACCTACAGGAAGAGTGTCTATCAGTCAGCTGTACACAGGTTAGGTTAAATTGTGCCAAGAAAGGAAATAACACCAATAAAAACTCAAATCGACTCACAAGAACATCAGAGTGATTACAAACAGGAGCAGGGCATTCGGCCTGTTTGGTAGTTAGTAACTCGCTAATCCCAGAATCTCATCAGCTGTTTCTTGAAAGAAGCCAGGGCATTTGCTTCAACACCATGGCTGGGTAGCTTGTTCCACACCACCACAATGCTCTGTGTAAAGAAGTGCCTTCTGTTTAAGTGCACTTTCACATGCTTCCAACATGTTTCCTTTGTTCACTCTGATTCACTGATATACTGATAGCTAGTGGTTCACCCAACCAACCTGAAGACATTTAATTCCATGACGTTGTTTCAAAATACAGTATAATACAGTATTTCAAATCTTTCTGTGACAAATCGTTTGTACCTCTGCTAGAACCAAGATTTATATTAAGTTGCAGAAAGGCAGTGAAGGTAGCAGACACATGTTTGGCACACATCTGCCCTTTACTGACCACATTACACAGCTCTGACAAAATGATTGTGAGCTGTCAAGACTCACTAATGCCGTAACACAGGATCAAAACATTCTTCTTCTCACGTAAAGAGGCTCCACAGACAAAACGTGTCTCTTTCCTTCTCTTTTCAGCATGCAATAAACCTTTACTTGTTCCTTTGCAGCCTATGCCTGCTTACACAGCTCCCTACTTGAACTATCAAACCATTACTTCAACACCATCATACTGTAACTACAAACCCTACAACATGTGCCAACATAACAGTCAACACCCTAAGAGCCAAGCCCTTTAGAGAGTCATGAACTGCAATTCTACACCCAAAACATTACACAGCTGGACCAGGAGAGTAGGTTTCAATGCTGGACTATGGAGCAACGCTTACCACAGAGAATCTAGATGACATTTAAGGGCCATGCATAGGCCTACTGTATTTCCTATACTGGAGTCCAAGGCTATCACATTTCTTTCACTTGAATGCCACTTGAGGTATTTTGTACGATTCCTAGATCACTGGGTCAGTGTCAGTGGAACCTGCAGAAACTCACCCTGCAGGATGAGGAAACGTCATCCTGGGCAACCTCACCGAAACTGGAGGTCAACCCAATACCTTCCCAAATGACATGTACTGTACCCAGAGGTAAACCCACATGGTTCTGTGTGCGAGCAGGAAGGGGGTTTATCAACAAGCACAATTTTGCAATACGCTGACTGATCTATTGTCATACACAGAGACCAAATGAGCACAGACATCACTGTTAGTGGGTTTGGAGGTAGATGCCTTTCTTAGCAAATGAACTAGATGCTGTACAATACAAACAAATCTATGGCATGGGCACTCATTCAAAGAGATCTTTAAGGAAGCAACTTGATGAGGTTTCTGGATCAATAAGGAATGAAGAACCAGGCAAATATCAGAGCTGATAGATTCTTTACTCTTTCACAACACTGTTTACATTCTACGGTAATGGTTCTTTTTAATGATTAAGACCCCTTTCTGTCTGGCTCTGCATCTCAAGCTGAGGTCTTTGCCAGGATAAAATGATTGACGGCTGGACGAATGAAAATGATTCCTCGACTTCCAACTGCAGCCTAGTCCCCTCCTGAAAGTGCCATGCCCGTCTCTTTACAGTTGATACTGATTTACAGGGCGCTGTCTCATGTCAAGTGTTTGCTCACAGATCTTTTATCGGGTTATTATTTTCCTTTAGCAAGAGCAGTCAGGTGTGGCTCAAAGCAGAGAAAACTCTCTGTGAACTGAAGCCAGGGTGCAAGACAGCGAAATCGGTTGTTCTTCACAACTGTGACTTAACAAGGACAGATCCAGCATGCTGCCAATTTGCTCTGAAAGAGAACACCAGCTATGTTCAGCTGCAGGGTACTGGAAAGCCTCTGCAAGCCTATGTTACAGACCCAGAGTCCAGTGACAGGGGCTTTGTCACAAAAGAATGATCTCAGACAGTCTCTCATGCCTGTGTTTCTTTCCTGCAACAGTAGCCTGTGCAAGGAATCTTATTCTGTGATTAGATTATAAAAAGTCTCTTCTCCAGTTACCCCAGGCTTTTTTTGTTAACATAGGCGGTACGAGAGGGACCCCTAAGGTGTCTTTTCATGTTTGATAGTTTGTGCTAGCCTTTTCACCTGCTTTGAAAACTTATTTAATGACTAGCTGCTGCTATTTCGTGGCAGGAATCTCTCCAGCACAAGTTAGAACAATCAACGGCGCAGTTCAAGTAGCCACGTTTTCAACAAAACATCACGCTCACTATTAATGACGAATAGTGACAATTAAAAAAAAGCCCACATACCAGCAAATATGTTGCGCTCTGAGTGAAGAAAGCTTTTACCACAACGGGCATAAAATGCATCAACCACTACGTCCAGCAGCTTCTTGTACTCAATACAGCCGGACAGGACATCCCAGACAAACATCTCTTCAGAAACATCTAAATGCTAAATGGGGAAAACAAAAGAAGGAGACTTGGTTATTACAGGCGCTGAAATAGTCAGCAGGTGACTATATGCAAACTGTCATACTTAAAGCACAGTTTTATTTTTTCAGAGCTACTTTTGCACTGGTCTGTTGTTTTTGCTCAGTTCTTTTCTCGGGTGTGAAACAGACCTGAAGGAGCATGTCTTGGGCACAGAGCTAGACATGCTGACAGATGCATGGTGAATGCAGCTAAAAAGGCTCCCATGATTCGTAGACTTTTCTGCCAAAAGCTAACGTGAGCTACAGCTGAGGAAATCACAGTACTGAGTTTCGGGCTTGTAAACATTGTCTGATTTTAAAAATAAATTACAAATGAAACAGGGCAACTGTATTTTAAATGTTAGCGATCAATGTAATTAATATACACGGTGCCCTTCTCACCCGCATGGATTCTCTGGGAATTGTGCAATCTACCCAGATTCACAACTAATCCCAATATAATCAGAGAAGTTTATTTGCTTTCCACTTGGTAGAAAACGTACTACAAAGAACTAGACAATCTTTTCAGAGTTAATGCAGTGCAAGATTGAGCTCGGAATGTACAGTCATCCTCCTGTCTTAAATTATTTTGTTTCCTCAGGAGAGATAATAATATTGAGGAATTATAACAGGCTGAAGATGCCTTTCTAAAAGTGATTATATATACTCTTCACGAGGGTACTATTAGTGCTTCAGGAAAATGACTTGCATATTAGAACTGTGTCAGGGGTCTGAGGGAGGTGAAAACTGCATAATTTGTTTACTCCCAGGAGTCATATGCACAACATTAATTTTTAAACTATCTGAGACCTGTGCGTACACTGAGCGTATGAAAAAACAAACCTGATGTTTGGTATGCATGCCTAGACGCACGGTAATCTGTGAACTATTACGCACTCTTTTCAAAATTATGGTTAGCTTTAATAGTTATGTATAGGTCAATAATACTGACTGCAGAGGATCTACGATAATATAAAAAGGAAAGCATAAAGTAAGAAATTCACAGTATAAAGGCCATATTAGTTGCAGATTTATTATACACGGCAGATACTGTATATAGGTTATGAGACTTTTCTTGTAGCATGGTTATTAGCACTGCTGGCCCACACCTCCAGACGTGATTCTGTTTAATCCTTTCTTTAACCAGATAAGTCAGATGAGATCAAGTGACAAAGTGGTCATCGCAACACAAAAACTAAACAATGAAGAAAAGATCAAGACACAAAATTAAAATAACAGCACAGGGCATGGCCATATTAAAACATTCACGTATTGGGCAGAAATGACAAAACTATACAATGGTAAATACCCTCAAGGACAAGGTGGATAGTTCTTATTATTCCAGTCATCAGCAGCAGAAAACGGAAACGGCTTGTTCTTAAAAGGTTCTTGGAGGTTCAATCTGTTATTTCTACTACATCTTAAATTGTAAAATGGCACAGAAAATCTAGTAAGTAATCTAGTAATCTAGTATGCCATCTAGTAAGACATTAGCAAAAGGCTTTCCAAATTCAAGATCTGTTAATCGACAAGAGAATCATTAGTCCAACATGCAGAAAAGACAAAATCAAAGAGTAAAAATGATATTGCTGAATCATGAGGGGAACCAGTGATAATTCTTACGGCAAATGGTATAATATAAGACATCAAGCTCCCAAAGAAGAGCTTCAGAGAATGTTATGCATTCTGCAGTCAGCATCACTATGATCCTAAATGGGAAGTACAAACATCTGGACAAATTGCTTATATAGATGATCATGTAAAATCAGATGTGTTGTGATGAAGAGAAACATCTGCAGGATTGACTTCAGCCTGTAATTTAGTCATTTGAGTTTTCAAGTCTAAGGGCGGAGCAGTGGCTCTGTGGCTAAGGATCTGCGCCTGTGGCTGGAAGGTTGCCAGTTCAAATCCCACGGCTGGCAGAGGAATCCTACTCCGTTGGGCTCCTGAGCAAGGCCCTTAACCCCACCTGCTCCAGGGGCGCTGTACAATGGCTGACCCTGTGCTCTGACCCCAAGCTTCTCTCCCTGTCTGTGTGTCTCATGGAAAGCAAGCTGGGATATGTGAAAAATATGTGAAAAGACAAATTCCTAATGCAAGAAATTGTATAGGGCCAATAAAGTGATCTTATCTTATCTAAGGCACAGGTGTTAGCAGCCTGTCTGTAGTGAACTTGCGTGTTTTTATGAGATTTCTCCTGGGTTCTCCAGAAACCTGTCACCTCTCAAAGATATTCTGGATAGGGTTGATGTGCAAGTTGTGTTGGTGGACCAGTAGGTGGCGATCTTCCCTTGGCTTGCACTATGTGACCTCCCTAAACAACCTTCTGAATTCAAACAGTGAAGCAATTACTTACTTCTCTGTCTGACCAGTTGCGTAGAGGCTCGAGTGCTATATAATTTCAATAAATCAATAATCATTTTAAACTGCCACCCTTCCTGGCTTTGGTCTTTGGTTCCAATAAGGGCTGGTGATGCGCAACCCGCTCATGTCTCTGCCTTTGTTCAGAGTGATGGTTCTCTGGCTTACTTTAGGAAATGAGCACAGGCTGCATTAGAATTTATTTTAAAATATTCTTTTGAGCAAATGCAAACTTATAACGGCAGACAAGAAAACAGGTGTCCAACACTTGCAGGCAGGCATGCCTTACCTTTAGTGTAGTTGAGGCATCCTCTATGAAGGTTTCAATGCAATGGTTTTCGGGATCAAACTTTCCAAGGAGCTGAACCACCTCCCTGACCGGCCTCCCGTAACGGGTCATCTTCAGTGTCCAAGCCTGAGAGGAAGCAGGACACAGGACAAGCATCTCATTCTCCTGCCTGAGGGCTGGACTGGCCGGACACAGCGCCAGCCGATCTTCCGCTGTTGTACAAGTGTAGTTCAGGTGGGCAGCTGCGTCAGCATGCGTAGGCTGCAAAGGAACAAGTAACAGGTTTATTCCATGCTGAAAAAAAGAAGAAAGAGAACACAACGTTTCGGCCGTGGAGCCTTCTTCAGGTGTGAAGAAGAAGATAACCTGTCAATTCACACACCTGAAGAAGGCTCCACGGCCGAAACGTTGTGTTCTCTTTCTTCTTTTTTTCAGCATGGAATAAACCTGTTACTTGTTCTGTTGTACAAGTGCCTTGCATGTTCCAAACAAAAGAATCCCGCACGGCTTTCAAATAGTTTCTCGGCTCATTTGCTCTGATTCACAAGGGCTACGTTTGCTTTCTGTCTGAGGGAGAAAAAAACTTCACTCCCATTCAATCATCTAGTTTTCATAAAGCATATGTTACCTGTGTTAACCACTTTACACTAAAACATCAACCATCCATCCGTTTTCCAACTGCTTTTTCCAATACAGGATCATGGGAGGAGCTGGAGTTTCTCCTGGCAAGCAATAGGCACGAGGCAGGATACACCCTGGATGGGACGCCAGTCCACTCTCAGGGCAGACACAGACACAAACACACACTCACAACAGGGCCAGTTTTCAAAGATAACCTGTCAATCTACCAGTCTGTTTCAGACTGTAGCAGGAAACTTGAGTACCTGGAGAAAAGCCATGCAAACACAGGGAGGACATACAAACTCCACACAGACAGCACCCAGGAAGTGAACCCAGGGCCTCAGCAACTCTCCTCCCATAGTCATCTGAATCCCTGGGGACTCTTCTTAAATCACCCTGAATCAGATCTTTAATGGGGGGCTAACGACCCAGATGAGCACAATTAAAAATCAAATCAAACGGTGCCAACGGGCAACCACTGAAGATCAGACGAGCGATGTTTCCAATTAAGAAAACGGTTAAAGATTACATGCTCTGCTGAGGCGGCAACGAGAAGGAAGAAAAAAATCGAACGACGACACACGCAAAACGAATACAACCACGCCAGTGTAGGCGCAGTTTAAAAACCCGTCACCAGCAGAACTACTGCGTCCGGACAGGGACGTATTCAGGAAAGTAGTGAAGTGTTATATTCGTACCTTACCTTCCGAGGGAATGGAGATGAGGATCTCGGTTGTTAACTGTGTGCGCCCTGCATCTAGTTACAGCAGGGGGGACAAGTGGTGTGGCAATCGACACCCCGAAATCCGACAGAAAACCCCACTTCCACGCCGCACGGCCTCCACGACGAACTGGAAGAGTGTTTGAGTGTCGCCTAGCAACCGTGAGTATGGTTACCGGAGAACGCCCCGGGTCGAGACGCTGGAAAGGGGAGCCTGCGCGGATGTGATAATAATAATGACACATTCGTGTTGCGGGTTTGTAGGCCTGTGGATTCTGATTTAGACTGATGGCAAGACGCAGACACGCACAAACCAATGCCAAAAACTATCCCCCCCCCCACGGCCGGTCCTCAGTCCCGCCGCGGCCCTCAATCGCAGCCGGCGCTGCGCCGCCCGCCCCACGCCTCTGACTGGCCGTGCGAGGCGCCCGTCTTCCCGGCCGGCTCTGACAGCTGCTTCCTGTCTCTCCGCGCCGTGCAGTGCGCAGGTACGGAGATCGGAAACACGCGAGGTGGGGAAGGGGGGGGGGAGCAGGCTGTGGTGTCAGAGAGAGAGACTGACACCCAGCCGGGGACACAGGCGAGCTCTGCGCGAATCGCTCGCTCGCTCGGGCACGGCGGTGGTGTGAGGAGACGCGGCGGCCAGCGCTCACCGCAGGCAGGCATGGAGGAATAGCGCCAGCCCGGAGACAGCCCCGGGGAGCCGGATCGGCGTGGACGTGGATCGACCCGGGCGCACGGATATTACTGCATTGTCAGGCTCCGCCGGCTCCGAGGACGTCAGCCCAGAAGTTACAGCCCAGGAGCGGCGGAGACGCGCTCGGCAGAGGGAGGGAGGAAGGAGCCGAGGGAATGATGAACAGATTCAGAAAGTGGCTGTACAAGCCGAAGGTGAGCTTTGCGGGTACTACTCTTTCTTTCTTCCCTTTTGTGTTTTTTTTTCTAAAGCTCGGGCGTGATGGGTGCTGTTTAAAACCCTTGTTCTGCGATGCACACGCACAGCGCTGTTCTAATCGGAGCCGTGTTAAAAAAGGAAAGTTCAGGTCGCCCGTCGGGGTGCGTGTGAAAGTGGTGGCACATCACGTTTAGGACACACGCCGTCCAGTAGCGGAGTGCCTGCGGTGCTAGTCCCGTTTTCCCGTCCGGTCCTGGACCTGCTGTGCCGTATCGCCGAGTCTCTTCCCGGCTCGGCTCCTGCACGCAAACCCATGCCGTCGCCTGGCGAGCCTGGGGCGCTCCGGGGCTGGCGTTGTGCTCGGGAGAGCCACTGATGTCGGGAGCGAAAAAAAGAAAACAAACAGTTCCCAACTTCACGAAGAAGAAGAAGAAGAAGAAGAAGAAGAAGGAGGAGGAGAAGAGAAAATTAATCTAGTAGTGCGAGTGTCGTCTGGGGGTAAATAAATGCTCCTTAGTGATACTGCAGTTCTCCGTTAGGGTCGCAGCTGAAGGTGGGTTTCATGCTGCGGGGTTACGATCCGCACGCACAAAGGTTTCGCCAACGTTGTTTTAACCAAGAGTTGTACTTAAAGCGAATGATGGGTAACACTGGGACTGTGCGCCCTCCGACGCCTGTAGCCAGCTCTATGCGATGCTTTTGTTTTTAATCCTTTCCTGGACTTGCTAGTCCAGTCCCAGGGCATTGTACTGTATATACATTCAGAGCCGAGTCCCCCGAGTCTTCTCCTAGCCCCTGGTGCGCTCAAGCGGTGTGTTGTGTTGGTGGCGCTGACAGCCCGGTCTGTCTGGGCGCCGGAGTTGGGACCGACGCGCTGGTCAGCTCTACGATGGCCGAGCAGCGCCGCTGAGGTCCGGCCGACGCGTTTCAGGCACCCAGCCCCCGTCGCCGAGGGCGGAGAGGTTGTTTTTTTTTTCCTGATGCCTCCTTGCGTGTGAGTGGTTTCCTCCCCGTTCGCCTCAAGTGGGTCACTCGCTGAGGCGGCTGCCGGTGTGTGTGTGTGTGTGTGGCTTTACCGCCTGACCAGGTGGCCTTGTGTCTGTCGTCTGGGCTGCGGTCGCAGCTGAGCTGGGCGCGTTAATTAAACGGTGCGTCTTCACCGCGCTTGACTTAGCTGCGCCACCAGCCATGTCATGCGTATTTTGTTTGGCGAGGAAAGATTGTGTTATGGGTCGTCCTAGTAAAGGAAAAAAAAATACAGTTGTTTTCCGATTAAGGCTTTATTTATGGATTGCATCACTGCTTCGCTCGTTTCTGTAGGTATGATGTCCAAGTCTGAGCCAGAACTACGTTGTGTCCCGTTTCCAGGATGTTTGGACTGGAGTCTTAAAAGCTGCGAAATCCCCAGCCAGACGGGCGATAAAGCCTACACAGCTGTAGCTGTCATAATTTACGGGCGACTGCCAGAGTTTTGTCAGACTTTTTATCAAACCAGTTGGGAAGCATGAGGTTTCAGGATTGCGGTACTTGGAGATTTTGTTTTAACGATTTGCGTGGCAATCCGGTTGACAGGCGATAGATTTCACACGCAGCTGAGCCGCAAAGTAAATCACTGCTTCACAATAGGGAAAAGTCCCATAGCGAGAAAAGAAAATCCTATTCTCTACACGGATTCCCGAAACGTATATTGTATAACAAAGTTCTGAAGGGAATGATTTTAGTTTTGCAGCTCCCTGATCGTACTTTCGTGTTGTTAAACTTCTTTAATCCGGGGAAAGGCTTTTAAATGGCTCTTGTTTAATACCCTGTTAAAGCAGATCTGTTTCTTGATCAGAGGTAGCAAGGTCAGCTTGCTTTTCACATTTGGTACTAACGAATCGCACTGTTCAGCAAGCTTGTTTTGGTGGGAAACGTCTGTTTACGACCACACGGTCTACTGCTCCGCTGAACTTTGTCTTTTGCCACACAGCGTGTGCCTTCACCTTTGAAACCCTAATATACCCTCCTGTGGCGGTCTGGTAATGAATATACTGTTTATACTGTGATACATTCAATCTGTATATGCCTATGCGCATTTTTGAATATATTTTGTTGTTTTACAGTAACAATACAGTAGTATTGTTTTACTGTACTAATTTTAATTTTGGTCTGTTCTGACGTTTGTCTTGCTTGTCTTGGGCTGGGCTGCTGTAACGCCTCAGTTTCCCCTCGGGATCAATAAAGTCTTATCTATCGAACCCGATAGGCGCGCACAACGTGTCGGGAGAGTCCGTGTGCACCCCAGGACCGGTACCAAAAACACGCAGAAGAACCTACTTCTGTGCCGCCTCTGCGTATAAAAAGAAACACTGACGCAAGTAAAAAGAGGATTTCTTGTGTTAGTGCTAAAAATAATTGATGGCTATTATTATGTGGGGATTCATTTATGCGCCTGCCGGCAGGATTTAAAGGCTGTTTTGTGACAGCAGATTTCCTTAGCACTGCATAGCCTGTCCATGTCAGATCTGCGAAACCAAGGCAGGGCTCTGTCAGTGCAGGGATGTGCAAGCTTCTAGAAAAACCAGGGTGCCCTTGTCAGGTGCACCTCTTGTGGACCAGTAGGTGGCGCTCTTCACTGTGAACTAAAGTTTCCCCGAAGAAAGCTTCAGTGATGGTGGACACTGTGCTGCTGGTGGAGGCCCTGTGCTTTCGATGAGACGTTGAACTGGGGTCCCGATTATTCGGTTATCGGATAACCCAGGAGGATGTTTAGAAGTGCAGAGGGTGTTAAAACTGAGGTTCTGGTGAAAACCTGCTCTGGGCTCTTAGGGATTGGCCTCGCTAAAGTCTGCTTTCGTTCAGCTTGCGAAGTCATTGCTGTGTTTCGGGACTGCTGGCCCAGTTGTGAAGGATCTCCTCCCAAGTGCACAAGGCGCAACAAATGTAAGAAATCAGAATTTAAATTAAATTAGCCTATTGCAATTTAGTGGAAAACTACAGTAAGTAGGCTTGGTATTAGAAATTAATGTTCCCCCCCAAAACAAATTGTGAATACGATTGAATATTTTAAGAAGGTAGCTGGCTGTCAAAGCACTCCTTCAGGACAAAATGTGAAACAAGTGTGGAAGGGGTTTCCATATGTTTCCATACAGTGGCATTCCTCTTATGTCCTCTGGTTTGTGATTGACTGTGTTTCTTCCACTCTGAAGAAGTCTTCTGGCTTGACACCGTCACAGTCTTTTGAGAATGTTGAATTTCAGTTCAGTTCAATTTATTTTCATATAGCACCTTTCACAACAAGGTTGCCCCATGGCGCTTAACAAAGCAAGTGGCCATGCAGAACAGAACAGACCAGAAGAGAACAGAGGAGAAGACTGTAGTGAACCCAGGGTCTCAGCAGCTCTCCTCCCATAGTCATCTGAATCCCTGGGGACTCTTCTTAAATCACCCTGAATCAGATCTTTAATAGGGGGCTAACGTCCCAAATTTAACACCACTTAAATGTCCAAAAACACCACTGTTTCACTTGAGTAATGTTTCAGTCTCATCTTTCTCCATGTCACGAATAGCTGAACAAGGAGGATGCGGTACCCTGACTTGATTTAGTTGAGCCTGGAGTTCATTCACTCCACAGCTTTTAACGAAGGAACCTGGATCACTGACATATGAATACCTGAACCCTCAACTATAAGGAGAGGAACCATAAACTCCTTAGTAAGGAGAAAAAACACCTCTAGAAGTCCAAGGCCCACAGGCTGCCCAACTCCTTTGGGCATGCTAACATTATACCAAAAGGTATAAATGAATAATTTGTAAGCGTATACACCAGACTTAGGCGATTGTTTTTTCTTTCTGTTTGGAAACTTTTGCTTTTGTTAAATGTGACTTCAAAATAGTCTGCATTGTCTCTCCTGACACTTGGGTCATGCTCCCAAATGAACTTCAGCCAGTGGACAGAGCTGCTCTGTCAGAACCCATTGGAGTCCATTGGTTTCATGGTCAATCCGGGCATTTAATTTCTGTGCTAAAACGTTAATTAAAGGAGTAGCATAGTCTTGCTGATCAAGAAGACAGAAGAGCATTATGAAGTTCAGTTTTCTTTTGAAGTACAATATGAGAAAAACGTTTGGTAATTCAGAAAATTGACTGTATAATGTCTAGAAAGAATCCTGAAATAGTGAAGAGTTTTCCTATATGATTGCATTGTTTTTTAAGATGATCTGCAGGGCCACATTCAAGTTCTTTGACTCAAGTGAAAAACATATTCCACTTTTTATATTCAGGGCAAGCTAAAATACCATGTTTTCTTTTTTAAAGAGACAAAAATTCCTGTGCCATCAGTCAGAGGTTATTTTGTTATAGGAAATTTCAAGGAAAGTATACAGACAAATACAGAGGGAAATCTTTAATAATGCATAAAAAATAAAGCAGATGCTACAATAAAAAACACAATTGCTTCTTGCTAGATTTTGCACCCTGAAAGACTTTCATAAAACTGGGAGCGTATTTGTCCTGGGGATGCAAGGTTTGGAAATGACTCTGGAAGCATTTTTCTTATTTTTTTCCTCTCCATTGTCCTCCAGTCAGTTGTGTTAATGTACCTCCATGATAAGCATAAATATGCGTATGACTATGCAAAACGGACTTTATTTCGTTTATTTCTGCTAGGTGTAAAATGTCTCATTTAGAATGCTGAATAGGCTGGGAGATGTGCTCATAGAGCAAGGTATTTTGCAATTTTCTTTTTTGCTTAAAAGGGACATGGATTTTTTTTCCCCTCTCAGTTGAATCTGGGCTCATTGCCAAAACATTGTCAGGTCAACTGATGGGCTTATTCCGAGTCTGTGCAACTCCTGACCGTGAATGTTCTGCCTTTGAGCCTGACGCCGTGCTGCTGAAGTTAACACTCGTCCTACACCACATGTTTCCATAATGAAAGGCGGGGGATCATTTAGGTTCATTGCAGGACAGGACCGTCTTTTGAAGTTCACAATTGTCATCTGAGCTGCCTGTAAATCAGTAACTGATCAGATTTAACAATAACTAATCAGCATCTTTATGGAGTTTGTAGAGTCATGCTAATACGAACTTCATTTGACCAATTGCTGACAAAATGCATTGGCTAAAATGTATTTGTTAAATATCAATGTATTTATTACATAAAAACGTTCTGTGTTTAGCTTTTGGGATTGATTTCATGGCCGTTTTGTCTGTGTTGTAAAGCATGTTGCGTGTTTATCTCGCGCTGTGTGACACGTGGCTGCAGGTCCTGGTGATACTGACTCATGTATTTTTTTATCTCTAGAAGAGCTCCATCATATCTGCAGAAGAATGGAATTAGCGCATTGCTGTCGCACCTTATCAGGTGACACAGGGATGTGTTTTGAACATGAACTTGGCCATGACAAAGAGCGAGCTCTGAGATGGGAGAGCAAAGCTGACTGTCAGTTTTATTTAACACTTGCATGATTATGGTGTTATTGTATACAGCATGCGTTTCCCATTCATTTTCACCTCACGCTGAAGACCACTCAGTGTTCCTGCTTCCCTACATTTCCGTAGCTCTAGTGTTTGGCGAAGTAAAGCAGATCGTGACCTAGCCTGACCTTGGGGTCTGAAGACATGCTGCACATGTCTGACCTGCCCTGCTGCTGCCCGTCAGCAGACAGGCCGGCTGGCTTGGGGTCCTGCTTTCACAGGATGAAGGCGGCCTCTCGTCTGCAGCACAGATGAAAACGGCCTTTTCTTTTTCAATGATTACAAAAACACGTTGTTACATACTGTTAGAAAGAGTTGGAAATCATGCTTGATAACAGCAATAATAATGGAGAGTCTGCCTCCATGTGGTCAGCTTACCAGGGCCAGCCCTGTGAGGCACGCAGGGTGCTTTCTCCTGGCGAAACTGGAGGAGGCCGGTTGTGTCTCCACCAGGACACTAATGATCCCTCTGCAAGCGCCCTGCGAACGGAAAAGAAAGGATCCAAAACTTCGTCTTGCAGGGATTTCATATGCTTTTATTTGTGTGTCAGAACAGATGTGACTGGGGAAAAAAAGAACGTGGTCTGGGGTCAACCGTGAAGTGTGGGTGATTTTATGATCTCATGGGGATTTGACACTGGCGTTCTCTCAGGATGTTCGAAATTCCAATGCTCAGGTTCAGAGAAGAACCTGACCTCTTCGTTACCGTTACTTTGGCTTCTCACCCTGTAGAAAATCTGCTACAGCTAGGCTGTGGCTGACTTGCTGAGCTAACTCCTTGTCTTTTAAGAGCTTGGCCGATGAAGTGCCCTCCCCCAGCACGAACACCAGCTGTGTTTTGACAGAACAGCTTCTTCTCGATGAGTGCTTGTCTAGCTGCCAGAAGAACGGACAAGCTTTCTCTGTATCATGTTTTGTACAGGTACTGATCCCTTCACCCCAAGCAAATGGAGCAACACCAGAAAGCTCCTAGACCCATAGTTTCAAGCTGAAGGAAAAACTATGCAACTTTTCATTGTTTCCATGTGAGCTCCTTCTCCCACCCCTTGCTGAAATGAAATGTGTTGGAATGGCTGGAGAGACCTACTGATGAATCTTAGTGTTTATTCTTTAACGCACTACTGTCAAGTCATTTTTTGATCTGAGATCTTGGCAGGTGACCTAAAGAAAGCACACTTAAGTGTCTGTGTCAGCGTGCTTTAGAATATAATTCTTTGGTGGTATTGATTCTCAACACGATTGTGTGCCTTCAACTCAATTGATTGGGCATCTGGAGAGAATGTAATAATAACCCAGGGAACGTACTCCACCCCCTAACACACACTTATCAAAAGCGTTTCGGAATCCACTGATTTGGTCCACTGACTTCAAAGATAACCTTAATTGCAAAGGAACTCATGAAGCTTCTGTCCTTCCTGCTTGTTAAGAGTGACGACAGGGGGGCATAAAATGAATAACAACTGGGCATCCTTGGGGAGAAAAATAATTGGAGAGAAAAAAAGATCAGAGGTACTAATTGAGCAGCAGTGTGGACAGTTTCCTGGACTTGAACCTGGAAGATTGTGGCTTTAAATCCCAGGTGAAACACCACTGTTGTTCCCTTGAGCAAGGAACTGTGCCTGAATTGTTTCACTAGAATGCCCAGGTGTATAAATAGATCCATATATAAATTGCTTTGTGGGGAAAAAAAGTGTTAGCCAAATAAGATTAATAGTAATTAGTAATGTATAGAAGAACAGATGCCGATAACCCCCAACCCCTTCTGATGTGTGACTGGTGTCTCATCCAGTCATGTGCTTTCTGTTTGCTCAGCGCCTTGGAAGCCAGGATAGGCTCTTGCCCTGTGAGCTTGAATGACCTCAGTACAGATATCTACCTCCAAACCTTCTGAACTTTCTTACTGACCTGCGTCTCATGGTAGAGTACATGCAGTGAACTGCGCAGCTGAACCGGATAAGCGAAATGACAAAACATTTCCACCGGGGGCCACAGGAACGACGTGGATTACTAGGATCTCATTGTGCAGAATTAGCTACGACCCCAGGTCTCGGGACCCGCAGCTGGAATCGATGCTGAAACTTTAAAATAAGGCGTTAATAGGAGGGGGTGGGTTGGGTGAGTGCTGCTGGTCGGTGGAGCCGTACTGCATCAGCGATTGCACGCCCGGGATAAACAGTTCAGAAAGCCCGCGTGCTGGGGTCCTGTCATGGAAAGTAATGCACTCAGCAGCAAATCCTATGATCATGGTTTTTCCATCTTCCCGTTAAACCACGAAATCGGGATGTAAACTGCAAGCTTTGCCCCCGAGGCACAATCTTACTGCCCTCTAAGGTGCAATCCGAGAAGATCAGAAGACTGTCCGCTCTGATCTGCTGCAGCAGTTTGCACACGCCAGCAAGCCCTGGGGGCAGCAGGCCCCTTCCCTGGGAGAAGGTAGGAACCTGGTAGCTTTCGTGCTGAAATACAAGCTGGATGCCTCTCAAGTTCCCCAGCTTTGTGTAAGGCGCCGGTCGTGTACAGCGCCAGTTGTGTACAGTTGGCCAGCAGTCTTTCTTTCCTCATTTATCTGTTGTAAGCATGTCTCTGCTACAGGGACATTGCCGAAATTTTTAATGTATAGAAAACTTAAACATCTGTGTTAAACGGGACAACCAGGTGCACAGAATAGGACGGGAGTAATTTATTTTAAAAATTAAGTGTATGGAGGAAATGAACTGATTAATTTTATTTCTTCCCCCTGAAGCTGTCAGGAGTGACTCTGGCAAAAGCAGCTGATAGTTTGACTTGTACAGATCAGACCTGCCACATTCCGAGCCCCTTGAGCTCATTTTTGAGCAGCTGACAATCGGTGTGCTGCTCTGCTTTTGCTCCGATATTGAATGTTACATGGCGTGTTGCACAAGCAGGAAGAGTTCGATTTTAACGCTGTGGTGGCCACCTGAGCCTCATTTGCGACATTGGGTGTTCTCCCAGTTTACCTGAGTGTGTTAACCTCGTGGCTGATCCTGATTCAGAGAGAGTGCAGGTCCCATACGATCACCTTCACCTGTGAGGGACAGCTTGTGAACAGAGGTTCAAGGCTTTCCACTTTTCTTAAACAAAAGCGCAATCCTACACAATCCTGACCTGCCAAGGCAGCACAGTGGCGCTGTATTTAGCGCTGGTGCTCTGCGGCGCCGGGACCCTGGGTTCAGTGCCTGGGGTTCTGTCTGCGTGGGTTTCCTCTGGGTGCTCTGGTTCTCTCCTACAGTCTGGACATGCTGGTAGGTTAATTGCCTTCTGGGAAAACTGGCCCTGGTGTGAGAGTGTGTGCGTGTCTGTGTCTGTGTGTGCCCATCCGGGGTGCATCCTTCTGGTTGCTTGCCAGGAGAGCCTCTGGCTCCACCGTGACCCCGGCAGCCCCCGCCAGCCTTGCTGAGATTGCTCATCCCTCCAGCCCACTGGCTGTTACTGTGCTTCTCTTTGCCTTCTGTGTTACCTGAGGCGTTACTGTCCTCTATTTTGCTCTTGCTTGTGTTCAGATTCTCTCAAAACTGGTCAGTCATTTGATTCTATGCTGTTAGGGAGCGAATGGGATTCTTTTCCCCATTTGGGATTCTTTTATAGATATCATTTCTGTAATTTGAAACGTTTGCACTGGTCATTTCAAAGTTACCAGGATATTTAATGTCTATTTCCACTTCAGGATTATGATCTACAATTTATTCGGTGTAGTAAGATGACTTTCATATAGTCTTTCTTTTTTATAGTTTTCTTGCCTCTGGTTTTTTCTTATTTCTCTATGGGAGCAGTATTCAGTATACTTCAGTAATTAATACCCTTACTAATAAAGCTTTTGATGACCTGAGTTAAAGAGAGTTTTATAACATCTGCACTGTCCTGTTGCTTAGTTTATTTTTTTGCATTTTATGTACTTTGAAATGGGCGCTCCGTGTTGCTTGTGATGGTCTATTCTGGTAAAAACATACTTTTAGCATGCCGTAAATATCATAGCCAGGAAGTTTAAACGGGAAGCCAGTTAGCACTGCACCTCACTGAAATGTTCATTGTAGAAGCAGTGCAAAGCTAAAATGTTTCCTGTCACTATTCAGCTTTGAATCACCCTCTCAGATACTGGGTTTTACTGGGATATTTGACAAACTACAAGACGATCAGAAAAAAACCAACAAGAGTGTCATATAGACGGCTAGAATAATGATTACATCCGGTGATCTAGTCTATTTCAAAGTACTTCAATCAGTACTTAGTTCCCACCTTTCCTTACTGGAGAGACTGAGCTCAGATAATGAGCCTTTACTTCGCAATCAGCTATCACAGAAATCAGCTTGATGAGATGCGGACACTCCATATTTGCCAATTAACGCTTGAGAACAAGCGTATTTCAGAGCATGGGTATGATTAAAAAGGATAAATGGTTCATGTTGGTTTTAATTAGGGTGAGAAAGTGTTAGCCACAGCCGAGCCTAACGTGTTTATGTTTGATCTGTTCTTATTGGTTAGGGCTAGGTACTGTACATATGCACTGTTACTCACTGACCGCGTTACGACTTGTATTCAAGCGCTTCATTCTGTCCGTGTTTATTCTGCTGGAGGCTACGTCTTTGCATCCTGTGGAGTTTAGACATTAACAGCAGGCTGTGAACCTTGAGTCATTTCAGCTCAACTCCTCCAGTTTCCCGGAGAGCTCAGAAAGCAGCCTCCATCCCCAGTGTTTTCCACAGTGGGTATTTGTGGTCCTTAGTCTTTCCCACGCCTGTAAATAAATAAGGTGAATTTGACAAGCCATGACAGATCCCGCATTCACCCACATCCTGCATCTATCCACACGCAGCCCATACCAGCATTTCGAGCGTCCCAGGATGCTGTGACCACTGTAATCCACAGCAATCCCACCATGGTGTGCTGTACAGGGCGTGTCATAGTCGATCCTTATTTCTGCTTCGCTTTTCATCCCAAAGGATCCCAGTGTGCTTTACATGACTTACTTTGACCTACTTTGTCCACCAGTGGTGTGCAGGGCTACCTGGTAGCTAACGAAGTAGCCATTACTCCGGGGCGGTGGCTCTGTGGCTCAGGATCTGCGCCTGTGGCTGGAAGGTTGCCGGTTCAAATCCAACGGCCGGCAGAGGATTTCTACTCCGCTGGGCCCCTGAGCAAGGCCCTTCACCCCAACTGCTCCAGGGGCGCCGTGTAAATGGCTGACCCTGCGCTGTGACCCCCAGCTTCTCTCTCCCCATCTGTGTGTCTCATGGAGAGCAAGTTGGGGTATGCAAAAAGACAAATTCCTAATACAGGAAATTGTATATGGCCAATAAAGTGATCTTATCTATTAGGGACCAGTTAACCCACTACACAGCAGATCGGGTAGAGAAATAGGTAATTGTTTCACCAATTGAATTAAGAGTGAAGTACAGGTAGGCTCTATTGTACAAGTCCAGAGTGAAATGAAGCTAGCCAGGACACCAGGGTATTGGTAATGAACAAGCAGTCGAGACCTGAGTTCAAAAGTCTTAGCAGAGGGATGACAGCTCCTAGAGTACCGTGTCCCCAGTCACTCATTGGCTTGGAGACTCTGGTCCGAGTGAAGAGTGCCAACCTCCTGGATCCTGCTGAGCTCCTGAAATTTGATGAGATCAGGCTACAAGGCGATGGCCTTGCTGCAAGCCGTTTGGCAGTGAATGGGGCCATTAAAGGCTGTGGATTAGAAGGTCTGAGCGCGCGGACAGGTGCTCTGATAGCACAGCAGGGAAAGCTCAGGTTGCTGCTGGAAGAGGAGAGGCCAGTAGGGAGTGCTTACCCTAATGCCCCAGTACAATGACGGGGACGCTATACTGTAAAGAGTGCGCCATCCTTCAGATGAGATGTCAAATTGGGATCCTGACTTTCCGTGGTCATTATAAATCCCAGGGCGGTTCTCGGAAAGAGCAGGAGTGTTACCTTGGTGTCCTGGTCACATTTCCAGCTGGTCTTTACCAATCCTGGCCTCCTAATTATCCCCATCTATGAACTGGCTTCATCACCATGTTCTCCTCCCCACTGATAGCTGCCGTGTGGTGAGTGTACTGTGAGCACGGTATGGGCTGCTGTCGCATATTCAGGTGGGGCTGCACATGGTGGTGGAGGGGATCCCCATTATCTGTACAGCGCTTTGAGTGGAGTCTGTGGAGAAAGACTCCACTGCACATTGAGTGCAGAAATGTGCAGGAGGTGGCATTGTTGATTATACAGAGGAGGCTATGTAGTACCATTAGGATTTTCTAATAAAAAAATCCTCTTACCTTTATTAGTATAAAGAGATCAAGACCTTGACACCATGGGCACAAGAGCATGTACTGTAGGTGAGGATTTTTCTTTGCTGACAGGTTACTATGAATAGTCACGCACAGACAGGCCTACTAAATAAAAGGGCATGTGGCTTTATGAGTCTGAAGGTGGTGAATATTATTCCTCACCAGGCAGCGCTGGCAAGTAATGTGTTCCTCATGGATCATGCAGACAGTTCTCCCAGGGACTGCCGTTCTGTCTGGGTATATTACAGCTGCAGGATGGCAGTGAAAATTCACGGGCAGTTCACTGGAAATACTACATTTTCGAAAAATCCAAACAGAAAAACTCAAAATGCAGTCATGTTAGACATAAAGCGTGCCTTGCATTGGTTTGGCAATTCTGGAACCCCTGTGTCTGCTGGTCTTCATTCCAGCCGAACTGTTAATCTCTGACTGATGTCTTTAATTCATATGCTTTCTCATCCAGACTTGTGTTTACCTGTTTTTCCATTCAGTCACAGGTTTCAAAAATACCCTGCTTCAAGCATGTTGTCACCATGCCCGACCTTGTGTAGATCTGACACAATCAGGCTACAAGGTAGGGATGCTGTCAATGTCTGTGTAGCACCAGTGTAGACATAAAAGCCCACCTGCTCTTGGCAACATCATTACTCTAACATTTAAAATAAGGATGCAGTCAATTCCTTGCCCTTTTTCATCATGGAATGAGCATAATCTCAGGATCATTCACCTGAGATGGAAAATATGAAAATCCAATTTGTTTAGAAAGTATGGCAAATTCTTGCTTACCTTTGAACCAAATTCGCTCTCTCATTGCTTTCTATGACAACAATTTGGGCTGCAGTTTGTGAAAAAAGATTGTTTTTTAGAGCAGAAGCTAAATCCAATTATACTGTGTGACCCATAGGTTGTTATAAGAACATAAAGAAAATAGGATAATCAGCCTGTCGTTCGTGTTTGATTGCTGGTAGGTTATTGATTTGAGGACCTTCTCCTGCTGTTGGTTAATGTCTACTTTTTGAGCCATTATGTTGCTGTGTTGTAGATATGTTTTGGATCATTGTCCTGTTGCATGTCACTCACAGTTTCCTCTAGAATACTGGTATAGTGTGGAATTCATGGTAGACTCAATGGTAATGTTTTGGTGCAATTGATTCTAAAATATTTTCTTCCTTCAGAAGGTAACGCTAAGGGTGCACTTAGTTTTTCACACGCAGATGTTGACTGCTGGCTGATTTAAAAAAAATAATGACAAAGTTGTTTTGTTTCTGTGTTATTTGTCAAACGAGGCTAGTTTTATCTCCTAATTAGGACTTGGTGAGGTCTAGGTTAAGGTCAAAATTGTTAATACATAAAAACCATAAAATCTGGTGTACTTAATTTTCATCACACTGTAGAAACAGTGTGCTGAATGTGCAGCTGTTGTTGGGGTTTTTTTTACTGTACTTGATGAAAAAGTTCAAGCTAATGTTCCAGATTTCTTCCTAATGTGCTGCGCAGCAGGATTCGTAATGTCGCTGGGCTTGGCAGGGTGATCGCAGACTGTGTGACAAGAGCCCGGGTCCGCAGTGATGACAAGAGCGGTATTGTGTCTGCTGAACTTTCAGGGTGCTCGAAGAGTCACTGATGCTGTCCGAGCCAAATTATGATCACGGCCCCAGAATGCTCGGCCACACGCAGTATTGCGCAAGAAATCAGAAAGGAGAGTGAAAAAGCACACGGGTTGTTGCCTTTTCATCTGGGCTCTGGCTCAGTAGTTCTAGTGGATGTGCCAGGAAGTGTTCGCGGAAGGAAAAACAGAATGAAGGACTCTGAAAAGAGGCAGATTTGCAATTAGCTTTCTTTTTTTAAAAGAAAATTAGCGGCCACCTTGTTCTGAAGAGCTGCTGGCTGCAAACCTCCTGGGAAAAACTAAGGTTGCTGCTGGAAGAGGTGTTAGTGGGGCCAGCAGGGGGCACACACCCTGCGGTCCATGTGGGTCCTAATGCCCCAGTACAGTGACAGGGACACTATACTGTAAACAGGCGCCGTCCTTCGGATGAGACGTAAAACCGAGGTCCTGACTCTCTGTGGTCATTAAAAATCCCAGGGTGTTTCTCGAAAAGAGTAGGGGTGTGTAACCCTGGCATCCTGACCAAATTTCCCCCTGGCCCTTACCAAGCATGGCTTCCTAATAACCCCCATCTATGAATTGGCTTCATTACTCTGCTCTCCTCCCCACTGATAGCTGATGTGTGGTGAGCGTTCTGGCGCACTATGGCTGCTGTCGCATCATCCAGGTGGTGGTGGGGGGGAGTGCCCATTACCCGTAAAGCGCTTTGAGTGCCCAGAAAAGCGCTATATAAGTGTAAGCAATTATTATTTTTATTATTGCCTTCTGGATGTGAGCAGGCCTGACCTGGCAGTAGTCTTTAACCTGCTGATGTAGTGACAGATAAACAGAGCCCTGAAGAAAGCCAAAGGCATGGCCTTTTGTCATCTAGCGTTGGAAGCCTGGATTCTGTCTAACTGCGTTTGATTCTGTCAGTGGTTAACGCCACTTGTCAGTTTCGGTGCCTCTCTTGGTTGACTTTGCTTGCACCTGCGTGCTCTGCAGTTGAAGGGGCTTCCCTCTGTGCTCTGCCCCTTCCTCAGCCAGGTTCCAAGGAAGGAAGCTTCCGAGCAGGAAGTCTCCCGGACCTCCGATGGGGTCACCTCTCTTCCTGCGTTGTTGGAGACGTGTTATTCTGGGCGACCCCTTGCTGCGATAATGTCCTACCCCCCAGCCCTGCAGAATAACAGCCATCTGGGCTGCGATCGTCATTGAGCCCTTTCCCCTGCGATACAAGATTCTCAGGAAATAACAGAGCGTCGTTTGTCACAGGAAGGATGAAGATTATCTGCGTGTCGGTAGGGCTGTCTGCTGTGGTGCTGATGGATCTTACCAACATGGGCTCAAAGCAAAGCTCTCAGGACGTCCACAGCGTTGAGCAGGAGTTTCGGGACAGGTGCAGGAGTGTGGGCACTTTTCCTTTTGTTTAACATCACATTTTGTCTTTTCAAAAACTAATAGCCTCTGTATTTTGTCCATTTAAGACCATTATTGTGAAGTACTGTAATTTATTCTTAAGTGGCCTTTTGAAATCTCTATTTTGCATATTTATTTAATATGAAGGCAGGGTGCTTGCTTCCTTCATTCAGTGCATCAATCAGGCATCAGGTTAAAAGTTTGTTTATTGTAAAGTTTTCTTTTAGGGCTGGATTTATTTTAGAATCTTGGATGTGCAAGCTTTGTCATAACATAACATCGCTTTATGAGCCCTATACAATTTCTTGCATTAGGAATTCGTCTTTTCACATACCCCAGCTTGCTCTCCATGAGACACACGGACAGGGAGAGAGAAACTTGGGGTCAGAGTGCAGGGTCAGCCATTTTTACGGCGCCAACGGAGTAGGATTCCTCTGCCGGCTGCGGGATTTGAACCGGCATCCTTCCGGCCACAGGCGCAGATCCTTAGCCACAGAGCCACCGCCCCACCTTGAGATATTGAAAGTGTTATCTTGTTATGCACGTTTCTGTTGCCTATGTATCTCTGCTCTATATTTTTAATATTCTGCCTCAGATGTAAACAGTATATTACAAAAACAGAGCCCTGCCATATTAGAATGAGCAGCCTTGTACAAATGGAGTGTTTTATGTTCTGTTTTCCCTCGCTTGTTAAGCTTTAATCCCTATGAAAAATGTGCAGCTTGCCTCGTGGATTTTTCTCCAGGAATGGTGCGGAAAAGCCGCTTCTGATTCCGACTTACAGCATGCGCTCGACTGTGCACTGCCTCGTTCAGTGCCTCATTCCACACCGAGGAAACCCGGGTTAGACTGAGGGCTTCAGGGGAGCAGTGAGGAGATCGAAAGATCACTCAGAACGATGAGGCTGCAGTTCTGGGCGGATGAAGAGGATTCTGCCCTGCAATAAAATTGTTATAAGTAATATGCAGCATTACGATGAGGCTAACAGAGATCAATGCATAAGATGGGTCGTCTCTGAGGAAATTGACTTGACTTCATGAATAAAGCATTGTGTAGCCAGTAGGACTGCAAAATGTCCCACTACACAGCTGCGGTCATAGCTTGTACTGTCTCGGTCGTTTAAGTGTGGTAAATTAACTTGCTGTAGCATAAGATACAGAAAACACACATGTATTAAAACAGCAGCACAGTCTCTTTTCCTTGTTCTGGTCAGAGATAAAGTGGTGGGATTCGGGGCAGGGCGTGGCACTGGCACAGTATGCAGGGCTGGCAGCAGTGAGCAGGGGAGCTCCAGTGACCCGCGTTGCCTGTTAAACACGGGGCAGGCTGCCTGTCTTGTCTCCTGGGGGGGAGTCGATCCATGAACACAGGTGGCGTGAACGTGATCAGGCACACAATGAAGAGGTTTGGAACCCCCTGAATTTTCCTCGAGTGCGTTGCGGTAGAAAGCCAAGCTGATCTTGTTGCTCCATGTATCTTGCTCCTCTTGCTTCCCGAATGACTTCATTTCTCTGGACATTTATTGCTTTGTCCTGTTAGTATCGACATTAGTGTCCCGTGTCAAACATTAGTCATGATCACTTTCTGTTTTTATCTCTTGTTTTTTAAATCATACTTTTAACAATTCTATTAAGAATGACCGAATATAAAATGATGGGAGAGGTTTCGAATGAGAGGTTTTCCAAATTCGTCGCTGTCTGACTGCTGATACGTCGGTTTCTGATGCTCATGCGGTTATAGCCTCTGTGATGTTTGGTACAGTATGGTAAGAATAAGCTACCGACAGGAGGTGAAAACCTTCCTGTCACAGTGCGTGCTCCTCTGTCCTGACATGAACACCCTCTGCTGTTCACTACACGTTCCTTGTTCGCTGTGTGTTCAGTCAGTGATGTCTGGCAAGAGTACAGAATCATTCCTTTTTTTGAACTTGCTTCAAAACAGTCATCATAAGTGTCGCGGTGCATGATTCAGTTTGCCTGCCAGGCTTTCCGAGAGTCATAGTTCATTTTCTAGTTGCTCTCATGATGATGGTGCAGTACATTGTAGTCATTTTTGTCCCACAAACCTGGATTTGATTTGAGAGCCCAGTGTGAAACAGAACAGCTCACCCTCAGTTTGCTTTACTAAACACCATTTACTGAGTTAATGAGCAGCTTGGGCTGCTTCCTTTACACATATACTGTCTGGCCAGACTTATCCTTTCCTTTATCCATAGTAAGTGACGTCTTGATGTTTTTCCACGTCAAGAGCAGAAAACAGTTTTCCTTGTCCTAACCTGGTTAAAGTGAGTAGCGGGAGAAATGTTGGAGTGCCATCTCTTTTTGCACAGACAGCTCCTGTCCACCCACACAAATTTAATTTTTATTTTTTTTAATAAAAACCAAAACATATATGGGTAATACAGTATATGCTTATAAGCAATTATTTCTAATGAATCCAATACTTAGCATTTTTTTCTGTCCACTGACTCTTCTTGCTAAAAGGAATAAAAGCTTTGCTCATCCAGAATATAGCGATATGTTGAAAAGGGTTCAGTATTCACATTGTCAAATACTCTCTGTGTTTTAAACTGATGACACCCTAATTCTAAAGGTTTTCAACTTCATATCCCTTCAGCCCCAAAGTCAGGCTGTTGACGCTGCGAGGAGCTTGTTTAATTGACAGTCGGTCTTGTGCTCAGTTGTTTCTTTTTCTCCTGTGATGACACAGCAGTTCCTGCACATTGACTTTGTCGCGATGCCTTCGGCTGCGTGGTGCGGGCCATCACTCATCGTTCTCCACTCTTGCAGGTGCTTTAAAGAGAGTTACTGCCTTGCATGCTGAACACAAGTAGACGGACAAAGTGCAGCCCTCGCGTCTCGCTCAAATTTATTTTTCAATGTCACCGGGCAAAATGATAGGGCTTGGAGTGCTTAGAGCTTTTTTAATGTCAATATCGCTCACCTGTGTAAGACTATAAAACCCGCTCTTATGTCTGAAATCCATCCTTCCCATTGTTTTGCTGAAAGAGCCGGTGAACTGGATATGCCTTTGAAAGCAGCCTTTTGTACAAGGCAGGGCAAATAATGCTGTCCTGCTGTATTTTCCAGTGTGGCCTGCAGGCATTTGGGTGGCAGGTTGCACAGATTGAAGCATGTCCCATTTCTTTATTTCTGAGAGCTGAAAGCTGTGTGGCTTTCAGTAATGACATTTACTTTGCAAAAGATACTTTGCTGGGACTTTGCTGGCTTTTCATTACCCTTTGCTGTCACATTGCAGAGCAGGAGTGAAGTGGATCATCTGGAGGCCCGTATCCTAACGCCACCCACAGCGGATTTTGTTAGCTGGATCAGAAACAGACGTCATACCTTTGTGTTTTTGTGCAGTTATTTGTCCTTCTGCATCTTTCGCTAATCCCTCCTGCTCACCTGCCAATGGATTTGAGGGGATTTTGTGGGAGCATCGCCCATCTCTGCAGAACGCCCTCACGTATTGCACAGTGGTAGAGGTCCTGTCTTGGTTCAGTGTGGAGATCACACAGTGTTTGTTCAGCACTCCTTAAACAGAGCAGAAAGTAGCTGTTGTTTCACCCAGCCTTGCAGCTCTGAGATGGGCTGTGAAAATGGAACAGAAGCTGCTGAGTCACCTGCAAATATGTATCCAGTACCACTCATATACAAGGCCATTTCAAATCCACCCAGACAATATCAAGTTGTTCCGAAATTCCTGAGTTCTTGATGTTCCTATGTGTATCCAGTAATCCCATACTGTGTTTCTTTGAAAATGCCCAGCCATTTACATGAGCAAGGCATGAAGAAGACTAGCTGATGGTTTCTGGAAACATGTCAGAGCAGCATTAAAGATCTCTCTAAGCCAGTGTTTCCTCTGAGGAACTCTGATTGCTGTGCTTGCTTACAGCCTCAGGTCAGCCCTGTCCTCCTCCTGCCTTCGCTGACGGACCTGCTTCGGCTGACTCGGATCAAGCTTTTGGATTCCTCAGCCTGTCAGCAAGGCTTAGCCTTGTCCATCTGCTTGTCGCGTTTTAACAGTAATGCATCATTTTGCTGGCATCATATTTTGGTTGCTCCCCACCTGCAAATTCATTTCCATTGCGCTGAACGAATGCCCAGAACAATTTTTTTTTTTAAATGAAAAAAGCCCTTTTTTTACTCGAAATGTGGAGCTCTAGAAACATAACGAGCACAGCTTATTTTGAGGGTGTCAGATGTTTGTCAAGAACAGTGACGTGTCTGCAGGTGGCTCTGGCTGTTTGTATTTAATGTTTTGGATAAATGCAGGCGTTCTGATAAGATTTTCCACTCTTGCTTATGTTACTTAGTGGCTGGATTGTGAAGCAGTTAGTCTGATGCTGGGCTAAAGGTGATTTGCTGTAGTTGGGCAGTTGAGTGTCTCTAAGGAGTCAGACACAGGTATGCTTTCAGCAAGTCATTTGATCTGATAACATTTCTTTAGAGGGTCTTTTTCTGACTTATGAAATGCACTAATACAACAACTAATTTAAAACAGCTAATTTGAACTTTGTTTACTTGGGTGAATGACTTTGTGTTTTATAAAGTTACTAGTGAAATGACTTAGGGGTTTGGTACAGTATTCTTTTAAGCTGCTTGATGTCAAATTGTTGATTGTCAGGTTCACAGAAGGTTTACTGGAAAGTTACTAAAACTGGTCCTAATCTTTAACTAGCTTTTTCAAGCAAGTGGAAAATCTGGTCTTTTGGTGAACAGTAGTTTTTGCAGTGCCTTATCCAGTAGTTTTAAAGAAAAAAAAATGCCTGTTCAGATCTGTAATTCTTTGATTATTTTTTTTCAGTGAGTACATCCAGACCTTGAAAACAAAACCCGGCGTGGCGCGTCTCACAATATCGACAGTGACCTTCTTCCTTTCCGACGTCCTTTACAGTTGCATTCCGTTGCAGACGCGCACTGCGGAGCACGAGCATGTTGGCTGGCTTGTTACGGGTCTGAGTAGAGTGGAAGGAAACCAATCTTCTCTCGCTCCGACACAGCGCAGATCGGAATCACAATGCAGATATGTGCAGGGCCAATAATTGAAACTCTCGCTCTGTCGGTAGTGACTTGATCGGTATTTATGCAGCCGTTTTCTGCTGACACTGTAAACCTCTCGTATACCTGCAGTCAAGCCAGTGGCACTAGGAGAAGAGATGGCTGCATTTTGCAAAGCCTGCTGTAATGCAGGGTGACTGTGCTGCTGACTGAATTCAGGCTGGAATACTTATGTCTGCGGCATACATTATCTAAAAAAACACTTCAACTGTGGCGATGTAAAAAAAGAGATGAAGGAGATTTGAAGTGATCTAGTATTTTATCCTATAGGCTGATTTCTTTGTCCAATTTGTTTTAAAAGTTGGTATTTCAATGCTTTTTGGTGACCTTAGTGTTCAGCTTTTTTAGCTAAACACCTCTGAATAATAAAATTAACACAAAAAAAAGTAGTGTATTTTATAGCCTGTGTAGAAGAAGCCCCCAACCACTTTGGTTCTGTACGGTATTGTGCTGAGAAAGACTACCCTGCTGTGTAGGATATACATTACTGTGTTTCTGTGTAAATGAGAGATCTTACTCACGGCCCTGACGACTGAGCGGGTGTTGGTTGTGAATTCCTTGCAAACCCTCCTCTGTTTGCCTCAGTTTCAGTACATGTCAGGTCCTGGGCGAACAGAGCATGAAAGCCCTCAAACAACACGCATTAGTGGAAGCAGACTAAATCTTATTATGGGATTCAAGAGACTTCAGCAGCCATGATGCAGAGAGATCTAAGCAAGATCTGGTGTCCTCACCAGAGGTAATGTTGGGTATATGCAAGCACTAAGGCAGGTGTACAGAACCTAGAATCACTGAGGCTGTTTTGTGATTTGTGCTTAGTGTAATATAGGAAGGTAATTTCCATAACGGACCCACAGCAGACCGTGGGGCCTGTTCTCTTCCAGGTTTCTGTGGCATTAAGTGAACTAGAGAGCAGATAAGTCCCCCCCAATCTGGGATGCCTGTCTATCACAGGAAAGACCCCCCCCCCAGCAATGCTGGTCCCCACATACTGTATACAGCTGGGCAGAACAGGGCAACTAGAATTAAGCTACTCACTCAAGGTACTACAGCATTGTCTATAACAGGGACTTGAAGCCACAGCCCACCAGTTATGAGACCAGAGACGTACTCTCTACGCTACACCGCCCCCATCTGGGAAGAAGGGAAAAAAAATTGACCATTGACCGCCCACGCTTTTATAGCTTGCTTGTTCACTCATCATGTAGACACATGACTGGCAGATCCAGTGCTCCCTTACTGTTTGAGCTTTCAGCTTGTGCAGAAAACACTCTCCGTAGTCCCTCTGTTACTGTTAAGTGGTGTTTTAGTGGCACTGCTGCCTGTTCTTCTCCAGCGCCAGCATACAGCAGCATACTGTTTCCCGGCTCCATCCCGCACCTGTCAATGAGATTGCAGAGAGCCGCACGGACGCTAAAGCACCTTCCCCACTTTGCCGAGATGAAGTTTGACACCGGGTCAAAGCAGACTCAGAACAAATTGTTTTAGATTTAATATCGAAATCTCTCCTGCTTTAGCTGTCAAGGTGAAGCGTAGAATACCGCCGCTCAGCTGTTCAGAGCTTGCAGGGGTTAGTGCTCAGTCCCTCCGCGGAGTTCCCAAGACGAGTCTCCGAGCCGCCGTGTTTCCTGTCCTGTTCCAAGGCTGCAGAATGACCTCCCGGCCCATGTCTGATCCAGCATGTTCAAGCCCGGTCTCGCAGCTTACTTTTGTATGTCAGCTTGTAATCGTTCAAAGTTTGTGTATGCAGGTGAGTCTAATGTTTTTGACTTGATTTTATCATATAGTGCCTGCTGCTATTCTATGAAAGAGACTATGAAACATAAATATTATTGCTTTTACATTTTAAAGGTGAGGCCGTTTGGATTCTAAACAAAAAGTAATTTACGTTGTGGGGATGTTTTTCACGTTGTGTGTTCATTAGACATTACTAACTTCATGGGGTCATTTTCTTGCATTTTGTCTGTATTTAGTGATGGATAAACACACACGATGAAGTCTGGGAGAGGATGTAACCCCCAAGACACTCCTTTAATCCAAGACAAAGACGGCTCTCCTGATTGAGAAATTAGGATCCTGTCGGTCAACCCTGCCTTATGAAAACTTCACAACAGGTCTAACTGCAGGGAAGACACTAGCTTAAACATATTATCACGAGGAGCAAAGAAGCAATGGAAACAATGAAGGGAATGTTTTAAACCTTTTTATGTAGACAAACACAGGATAAAAAAAACTGTTAATTAAATGTTTGGGTTATTTCATGACAGATCAACGCAGCACTGATTAACATTCACCACAGCTATTTTTCCAAATATTTGGTGCAGAGTAAATGCAGTCTCTCATCTTGGTTTCTGAGTGTGGCACAATAGCTCTTTGTCAGTTTGAAACAGAGGGGAGCGTGGCACAGCACCATGCCTTGGGGACAGCTGGAAATGGAAGCATAAAGTGGACGTAAAGACAGGATGAGGAATTCATGAGCATATAGCACAATTCCTTGGAATACCCTAGCTGAGAAGTCTGCGTACCTCATAGATCCAGGTAGAATATCATCCCAGTGTGGCTGGTCAGGGAATGCTTCATACTGGTGTTCACGTATCCAGCTCTGTCAGATGTGCATTTCCAGTGGCTGCAGAGTAACAAGTAAAGGTTACTTCCACACTGAAAAGTACACAGAAGAAACAGTCAAAACATTTTTATTTCTTTCCAGTATGCAGTAAAGAATTTCCACCATCCAGACCTGCTTACAGTATATAGAGTAACAGTATGTAGGCATGCCCCCATGTCAGCCTGCTCTAGAACCTGATGTTTTAACCTCAAGCTAGATGAAGTAAAAGGGATCCAGCTCAATAATGGCAAATGTGTGATGGACTCAATGAGTGTTTCCGTAGTCACTGAGGAAGAACTTGGCACTATGCTTCAGACAGTGGAATGAAGTTCTTTATTAAACGGTATTGTATAGAGGATAAAAATGAGTTTTTTTTGGGATACTGGAAACACACAAGATTAATACCCTTTATAATCTCCAGGGCCTGATAGTATCCTTCCAATTGTACTGTACTTAAGAAAACAAGAGATGTTATCCATAAGCCAATTAGATTCCAAGAATCTGTGGTAATACCCATAGACTGGAGAATTGTTAATGTAGTGAATGTCCAAAAAAGGATGATTTCAGACAAATACATCTACATGCCAGTTGCATCTAAGGTTATGGAAACAATTATTAACCGAGGCAGACGATCACCCCTGTGTAAATAACATTATACAGTAGGGAAAAGTCAACATGGATTTAGAAAATGTACTGTATGTCTTGACTGAACTGCTTAGCAAGCAGAATCTTGAAGGATACACACAGAATATATGATATGGCATTTTCAGTTTTCAGAAGGCCATTGGAAAAAATGTTCCCCATAAAAGATCAATTCTCAAATTGCAGATGCTTTACATTCAAGGAAATGTGTGCATTTGGGTTGAGAATTGGTTTATAAATAGAAAACAGTACAGAAAAGGGGTGACTGCTCAAATAGGGTTCATGTCATTAGTGGACAACCACAGGGATCTCTACTGGGACCACTGCTCTTGTTCGTTCATATCGGTGATCTAGTGTCTGGTATAGGTTTCATAGATGATACCAAGCTAGAAGGAACAGTGTAGAAGCAGCAAATTAAATTAAAAACGATTAAGATTTGGACAAGATCAGGTGTTTGCATGTACTGTATGAAGTAAAAAAACGTAAAATATAAATACAAAAGGGGAAGTCCTGAGTTTGAAGAGACTTTTTTTGAAAAAGATTGTGGTGTTGCAGCATCTTCCTGACATTATGGGGAAGTAAGAAAAATGTACAACAAACCGTTGGATTATATAGTTAAACTATTGAATTCAGCTGTTCGGGGTGGCTCAGTGGTGCAGCGGTGAGCATCGCTGCCTCGTGCGTTCAGTTCCAGACCTGGGGCGCTGTCTGCGTGGAGTTTACATGTTCTCCCCATGTTCACATAGGTTGGCTCCAGGTGCTGCAGTTTTCTTCCACAGTCCAAACACATGCTAGTAGGTTGATTGGCTTCTGGGAAAAATTGGCCCGTGTGTGTGTGTGTGTGTGTGTGTCTGCGCTTGTGTCCGTATCGGTGTGAGCCCTGCAGTGGTGTGGTGTCCCACCTGGGTGTCTGCTGCCTTATACCTGTTGTGGATGCTATGTTGAAATTGCGCAGACCTAATTAAGAATTCAGTGTATAAATTTGGCCACTGTGTTATAAAAATGATAGGAGTGCTCTGGAATCAGTCTGGAGAAGAGCAACCTCATACATTCCAGGGCTAGTACAAGGAATGTACTAACAGGAGGATATATTTTTTTAAAACGGTGACCAAACCTGTACACATTGAAAAGGTGGACGGTTAGCTTGTTCCACACTCCCACAACCCTTGATGTAAGGAAGCAATTCTTTTTCTGACTGGAGGATCTCTACCAGCTGCCTCTTATAAAGATGGCAACGTATGCATCATGGCAGGGTAGCTTTTATACCTTACCCAGCATTTGGTAGATGACAACTTAAGGCTTTTACACTTGAGAAGCCTGGTGCTTTGTGAGTAAGCTCTAAGAACATGAAGTATGAGTCAGTGATGTGAATTTACCACAATTTGTGAGCCAGTGTGAAAAATGCCCGTGTGTCGACACTTTCCTACTAGGCAAGAGATGTGAGGAAGGTCTCCTCAAGATAAACCGTGAGATTTCAAGGAAGTGATAACAGCCAAGCAGGACCTCGTTAAAGTGGCCAACAGGGGCTGTGCTGTGTTTTCAGCATGAAATTGGAATCATGAAAGTGTGCCTGTCGCATAAGAAGGCTGAAAAAAAGTCCAAAAGAAATGACCAGTGCGGGGTGGTATCCTCCTCGGACTACAGGCTGTGAAATACATTTGGCACAGTAGTCTTATTGGTAGAACTGTAAAACGTTACTCTGCTTTCATTTGAATGTTGGCTGAGGCTTTTAACTAGCATAAATGCACACTTTAATTTCATGCACAGAAATATCTGAGTCATCAGCAGCACTGAGATACAATACAAAAAGCAGCTTGGAGGTCACTTTGTGACAGGATTTAAGCATACACCGTGAACCCTGAGAACAGGGCATCTTTCCCGGACCTGTCCACAAAAATATAACCATTCATTTTCAGATTTGTCTGTCTGTGAGAGGTCATTCATGACATTGTTCCAGAAGCACCAGGCATTATATTAGTTTTTTTCATTATGGAAATAAACCAAGAAAAAATCTGAAAAGACTTTTCATTATTGTCTTTTGGTTTTTGTTAGCCAATTAAGATTTTTTTCACTTTGTTTAATGTTCCATTAATCAAATAGTTGAAAGTTACCTTTTTGCAGCTCTTCTGAGCATCCTTTAGTAAGATTAATTTTCATGACCTCTTGAGAACAGCTTAGGGCAAACACTGCAGAACCAAACAGCTGATCTAAATTGTTAAATTAACTGAGCTAACAGTGTTTAACCTTGTCTAGTTGGTTCAGCAGTGGAGAAATCTTGTAGACAGGCCTAGTTTTCAAACCCGATTGTCTGAAACGCTGGAACCAGCCTGCTGTGATTAGAGACCGCCTGTCAGGACACCAGCACACTTCAGCTGGAGGCAGGGGCAAAGCACATGATACTCAGTTCTAACTTCCCGGAAGCTAGGCTCAGACCATGGAATAAGAGTATTGATTGACCTCAAATACAAGTGGTGCTAATGATATGAGTCATCAGAAATTTGAAGTTGATCCTCTCCAGACAGATGTGTGCTCTCCACATCTAAATCCTGTCCACTGACTGAATGTGTATGTAATATGTATGCTTTTGGGCTCCTACTCTTGGGCATTTCATTGCCTTCTCTCTGTCAAATAATTATTCTGCAAGTAGCACCCTGTCTATAGTGCTGTTTCACTAGGTTTTTTTTGTTCTCCTGCTTTTCTTACAAGTTTAGCAATTGTTCATTTGTTCATTTTAAGGATTATTTAATTGCAGAGTAAAGTAAGAGTAACTCTCTGCGTGCACTAGGCTGTTTTTGTTTTCCTAATTTCAGTGGAAAATGTATTGTTGGGATCTTGAAAGTGACAGCAGCGATAAATTAACCTGGGAGGTGAAGCAATGGAGAACACTCTCTGCTCACAGTATTTGCTTTGTTTCATTATGATAGTATTGATATATGTTGGTCAGGGTTATCCCATGAATCAAGCACTACCAAACTGCTTTGCCTTGGGTATTTTATGGATTCTTAAACTGTTCGTATTGAAATTTGGATGGTCGTGTTATCAAGAAAGCTGAATCAGCATGTTCGCCACACATCACGGTCTTTTGCTTCATTATGTAGCACAGTACTGTGAAGCTGTACTGTATCCAAGGCAGTGTTTTGCAAGTGCTCTTCTATATGACTCTCCTCCATTCTAAGAGCCCAGGAGCTTAGTGGGAAGGTGTGTAGTTAAAATGGCTAAAGTTTAAGTGATGAAACTGCATGATGTACCAATATTGCGCAACATCCAACCCATTTCATTTCTGTACCTGTTTATGGTCTGTGTAGCGGTATTTTCCAAAAGCAACCCCAATCCTATTATTTGAACCCTCCAAGTCTCGCCCAGAACAGTCCGAGTTTGGTATTGAGCACAGCCTGTGGGCTGAGAGACGGGGGATTTGTGGAGGCTTGTGCATCACCATTTGTCACGGCTGAGATTTCAGTGTGTAATTTCTGATTTCAGAGTGAAAGCTGCTAGCACTGAGTTATGGATCCAGTCCAGCACTTGTCAGATTTAAGGAAACAAGAAGGATTTAAATCAATAATACGGAGATGCTTAAGCCCCATAAAATTTTTTATGTAAAAATCCTTTGTGAGGCAAGAAGTCAAAATACAATCTCTTCTCCCAGTTATTGCCTTGTTTTGATGCGGTGGTGGTGACTGATATCGAGCATGGCAGTTGTGGGAAATGGAGTTTGCCGAACGCTGTTGAGACTTTTTTACTGCAAGTGTTGTGGGAGTACGAAACAAACTGTCCTGCCATGTTGTCGAAGCCGACCCGGCGTCTGTCAAGAAATGGCTGGATCAGAATCCTGGATCAGGTAACTACTGACTGCAGAGCGGGCTGGATGAACTGACTGGGTACCTCTTGCTTGAAAACAATTTGTAGTTTTATGTAAAAAAAAGTCAGTTCTTCAGACCAAGTAGCAACTAGCAACCAGACAGGCTAGATTGGCCAAATGGCTTCCTCTCATTGGCAGCCCTTGTCCTTGGTATGTTCTTAGTTGGCAGGATGAAAGCAGGTGCCCATAACTGCAGTCCATCATTGTTCCACCCTGCAAGGGCAGGAAAGAGTGTGGGGGCAATAGCTTGAGGGGTGGGGAGAGAGCATTGTCACCGTCTGCCGACAGCACGGAGGCAGCTGGACCCACAGTACGTTCCTCCATGTCTGTGTGTGCTGCCTGGTGAGGTTTGTGTGCGCACGGTAGACTGCCATAGAGACTTGTAGAGGCTGATCCGGTGCACACGAGCTGTTCCATCTGTCTCTGTTCATCACCTGTTCATCATCTCTAGGCCTGCTCTCTCGGAACACCCCCCTCCGCCCGCAGGAATGAGACCCCCCTGGCTCGCAGCTGTCTGTCTCTCCAGGCAGAGTGCCAGGGAATTGAAGGTTAGCCTAATTAACCAATTTGCCCATAAGGCGCTTCCTTGCCGTCGCGCTCTCCAGTTATGCAGATTCTAAAAGTCTTGCCTCCAGTTTAGTTTTCTAGCATATTGTGCTGCACAAATAAATGGCTTTTAGTCATGTGAAGAAGACAGTTCATTGGCTAACCTGCCCACCGAGCAATCTATAATTACACTTTCTCTGTAAATAATGGAGGAATTGTGTACACCCCATATTGAACTGCTGTGCAGTTTCAGTTTTAAGAGTCTGTATAATGATTTATTTGGTATCTTAACTATATACAGTAGGTGCTCAGACATATTGAGTTTTTTTTTATAGCAGGTTAAGAAATTAATCTGCTGATGCCATGCGGTGAAGAAGTTTCTTTCCCTTTTCCCTCGTTTTGCAGTAAAACACCTCCAGAGGGAATCTTCATATGCCGAACAAGACAACATCCTCATTAAAACAAACACTGAGGAGCACACACTGTGGCCTTTATCAAAAACCGTTTCGTTAAAAGAGTCCACTTGAAAATTGTCCATGTCTGTGGGTATAGGAAGCAAACGTTGTTTAGTTGCACTGCAAGCTTCTTAATGGTAAAGCAAACACTGAGGACAAAAATGAGGTTGGCTAGAAAATAAACTTTTTTAGAATCTGAATCTGCTAACTGATGTCTGTTTTGAGCCCGAGCCTGTTCGAATTTCCAGCTGTTTATCTAGCAGTCTCAACACATCAGCCCTTTGCACTACATGGGGAAAATAGGGACCTACGGGTACACTTGACAATGTGTTCATCGTTCACCATTCAAGATTGAAGATTGAAGATTGAAGAGGAAGCCATTCAGGAATCTAGACCATTCGGTAGCTAGTGGTTAGTAGATCCAAGGTTCTCATCCTGCTGTTTCTTGAAAGAAACCAGAGTAAATGTGCTTCTTGATTCCTTAATGTGTCTGTGTGCTTACGTGTGCCCGTTTCGTTAAGAAGCCGGACTATAACTGTAACCCATACACCTTTTGTACACAGCTCCCCTCCACTTTTGACTTATTTGCATCTGTGATTCCCAGGGGCTTGACTAGGCAGGATCTTGTGATGTGTAAAACAGTACACCAGTCAGTGAAGACCCTGGCCGCAGACAGAGCTGTGTTTGCATTCAGATTGTGGCTGTGTGATCAGGAGCTCGTTTGGTCATGTGGCTCACTGAATGATTTTTTTTTTATCCATTAGTATTTTATTGCAAATCATTGATTTCTTTTTATTTTCACGCTTGGAAGGCTCGACTGGCATATTCAAAGTGCAGTAGGCTGTTTAAATCTATTCTTATTTTGCTGCATAGCATTATGGACTTCATTTCAATACCCAGTCGTTTAAATAAAGTCAGCATTTGCCTGTGAAAAATAATTTCTTCCAGGAAAGCAACATTTTCAAATGATTAATAAGGTGAGTGAGTCAGGTGTTCCATCCATTCCATTGGTGAGTACAGAGTGTGATCTCAAGTGTCTTTCCATTCCAGTTCCTGTAATTGCTTTTCCTCTGCAGGTCCTCGTGATACTTAACTAGGTACAGCGACAGTGCTACATACTGCTGTCCTCTTACAGATACAGAGCAAACACCCTTTTTGTGTTTAATAACCTGATCCTGTCATTATTTCAGAACAGATGTTCTGAGGGGAGTTTGGGAGGTTTTTATTTTGCCCAGGGGTACTTACCTGTCCATTGCAACACTGCACAGTGCTTCATACGCACACAACCATTCACAGCTGGAAGGTTTTGATCTAGTGAGTTTACACTTAATAACAAACACTTCCAGTTCAATTAAATCTATTCTTGTTTCCATTATAATAATTAATAATAATAATAATTGCTTACACTTATATAGTGCTTTTCTGGACACTCCACTCAAAGCACTTTACAGGTAATGGGGACTCCCCTCCACCACCAGTGTGCAGCCCCACCTGGATGATGCGACGGCAGCCACAGTGCGCCAGAACACTCCCCACACACCAGCTCTCAGTGGGGAGGAGAGCAGAGTAATGAAGCCAGTTCATAGATGGGGATTATTAGGAGGCCATGATTGATAAGGGCCAATGGGAAATTTGGCCAGGACGCCGGGGATACACCACCTGTCTTACCTTATCTATCTTACCTTACCTGTCCTATCTCCACATGTGCTGCTACAGTATTTGCAGTGTAACCACCCACAGTCATGCTAAGTATCGAGTTCTATGAAGCTGGTCCACCTGGAAACTGTACACAAAGTGACTCCCATTCCATTCATTTGTCCTGCGAAATCCAGCGTTTGCTCTGTTTTCCTTTCTCAGATTTAAGAGATTCTTTTTTTTGGGGGGGGTGATATCTGCCCCCTACAGGGACACAGGAAAACCAAACTGCTTGGTTTCTGAGATACAAGTCATTGATTGTTTCAGGCAGGAATAAATGTTGCTCTCTTATAAATTAAACATTCATAATCATTGCACTCAGTAGTTGGCTTTTCAAAGACGTCCAAACTAAAAAAACTAGTCTAGAAGAGAACAGCCTAAGTGCACACTTAGCTAACCCTAAAATGATTTTTAATTTAGAAAGACAGCTTTTCACCATATGTTCTTCATTAAATCCAAACAGGGGAGAAATGCTGAGAAAATGGGTATTAAAAAGGCTTAGACAGAATCTTTACTAGCTGATAAATAAATTTACCAGTACTACATAACCTTTCAGATAAATTACTTTTAAAATTAATCAATTATAGCCAATATCTCTTAATACAGTTAATGCACATTAAACACTCACTAAGCAATTAACATACTTCGACTTAGTCTAGCATGATGAGTCAATTAAAACTCACCGCTCAAATTGGATATCACTTGCTTGTAAAAGGATCATTACAGTCTTACGTTCACAGAGCTGCATCCATTTTCTAAGTCAACCCCACATTTGCTGACTCAGGATATAAGCAGCCAGTTAACATATGAGTTACATAAAACTGATCAATTTAATTGAAGCCACCTTCTTAACAAATCACAAATTCACCATCTTAACTTCAATATTCTGTTACATCGGACCTAATAAAATTATTAGATATTAGGTCCAAAAAATATTGTAAAATAGATCAACACCCACAGCCATCTCAAATACAACAAGAGATTATCGCTTAATCTTAGAAACCCAATTGGAAGCCACAACTGTCTTTTAAATGCTAAATACCTTAACTGTAATGCTAAACAGTATAATTGAGCGTCCTCTGGTGTTGGCTTTGGCTCATCTGACTGGTCACTCTGAGAAGAAGAGAGCCAGAGCCCACTGCAGGAACATGAATATTTCAGCCTGTTCAGGGCACAGCATGGTCATCAGTAGCTTTGTCATGGGCGGGATAGTTGTGACGCACAACTGCACCATATGAGCTTTTTATTCATCAAGCACTCGGACTGTACTCTCTGGGACTGATCTTCAGCCCAGTGCAGCCTCGTCCAACACTGTTTCCCTTGTCAGGACTGAGATGAGCTCTCCATTCCTGGAGTTTCCTTGGAAGGGGACAAATCCAGATGGGATTTGTTCTTATCCAAAGACAAAGAGTCCAGGGCTGGGCTCAACACGTGATTACTTAAATGTCCAAGCGTCTGCCTGCCTTTGTTCCAAAGTTATCAAACAAATTGCTAACTCTCATCCATGGTGGGGAAAAAAACCCCAAGCCTTTTCTGGAATGCAGTGCAACCTCGATAAAAGGCACTTTATTATACCCCCGTTTTGGATAGATCGCCAGCATTATTAGGTGCCCCAAGGTGGAAACGATTTACGTCATTGTGTTATAAGGGGGCAATCAGTCCATCCATCTGGCAGTTTTCATTCACACAGAATTGTGTAGTTGATGGAACAGGAAAGAGCAGAACTGACATCTCTTAACCACTACACATGCTGAACTGAAAAGAGAAGCTGTGAGGACAGGAATATCTAGCAGATTCTTCTTATAAGTCAGAGCTGACTACGCACTGGTAAGGGGCTGCAGACATGTCCAGCGGAAAAAATTCCTAGTTGAAGGAAAAGGTGAAGATTACAGGAAGAGTTAAAAGTGTCCAATCGATTTGAATGTGGAAATCCAGAAGGAACGGTACGCCGTTGATTGAAAGTATAAGAAACGTTATGTTGATTGTTCATTCCATAAACTGGTGGAATGTGAGGGGAATATGCGCCTCAAATCGTTAATGTCTCTTATTCATTGTACAGTCAAAAAACAAAAGAGGGGGTTTCACCTTTGGGTAAATTTCAAGTTTTTCTTAGAACAGTTATAGTAAAGGTGTCTCCAACACCTGTCTCATATTGGGATTGCACTATATTTCAAGGCTGCATGTTACATATGTTTGGGGTGGTGGGTGGCTCTTTGGCTAAGGATCTGTTCCTGTGGCTGGAAGGTTGCCGGTTCGTATGTTGTGGCTGTCAGAGGAATCCTACTCCGTTGGGCCCCTGAGCAAGGCCTTTAACCCCAGCTTCTCCAGGGGCGCCATATAAATTGCTGACCCTGCGCTGTGACCCCAAGCTTCTCTCTCCCTGTCTGTGTGTCTCATGGAGAGCAAGCTGGGGTATGTGAAAAGACAAATTCCTAATACAAGAAATTGTATATGGCCAATAAAGTGATCTGATCTCTGATCTGATCTGACATATACCTACTCCCCTTTCTTGTATACTGAAGGGGTGTTTGTGTTTTGTGTCCACAGGTACATAATTTCTTCCAGGTACAGAATGTGCTTGCCTTGCTATCAGTGTTTGATTGCTGTGGGTTGCAGTACATTTCTGCTGAAAAAGCACACAAGTGGAGATAATACAGCCTTGGATCAAGGGAATGGATACGAGCAGTGCGCATGGATTTGTGTTTTGGACAGGACAGGACCGAGTCTGAATCATACGCATACCCACTGCAATCAAATATTGAGTTATCTGTTCGGTGTTTTTTTTACTGTTCAAATAGACGTTCCATCACCTGTCCATATGTGTTAGAAAATTACACAGCTGCTCAAGTTGGGTTTTTAATGGTATTCTTTCCTAAAGTAAATTCGTCCTTGAAAGAATCCTGGCAGAGAGGTAGATAATGAGTTTTCATTCTGCTCGTGTGAAAAGGAGTATATTTTAAATCATGCACCTTTCTGGCGAGATAAGGCCATCCTGACTGCTGGAGCTGTTATTGTTTGCTGTGTGTATCTGGTGGCACACAGCTTCCCCTGTCATTAATTACCTCGTCTCTTCTCCTGAGCACAGAAGAACCCTCTCCCACTCCTGCTGGCGTCTGCGCTTCTTGCTTCACATGCGAGATTATTCAAGACATCGGCACCAGGCTGCGTCTGCCCGTGGGTGATTGTCACTGCGCTGTTCCTCCCCCTGCAGCACCTCGGGAGACGCGAGCACTGTGCGGGGTCTTATTGTTCTGCTGTAATTACTCTCCCAGGGCCCTGGGAGGCCTGAGGCGTTCACGAGTGGATCTTCCAACAACTCTGAGGGGTCCGTAGTAATGAACTCCTCGGGGGGGGGCTCTTGCCTGTTTATTTTTAAACTGTAGAAAAAAAACCACAGCAGTTCTCGTTTTCATTTTAAAATAACTACGAAAGGTGACTGAGACGCACAGAGGCAGTGCTGTGTGTGGCATTGACGCTCAAGATCAGTTGTTTCGTGTACCTGCAAGGAAGCAGCCTGCTGCTAATGGCTGGACAAAGAGAAGCTCATTGTTTGCTTTACTGGTCGCGGTGCACCTGGGGGTGGCATGCCATAATGGGATCTTTAAAATTGGTGGGCGCCAGGAATACAGACTCAAAATACAGCTGTATGTAAAACAGCATGCCACATAGAACTAAATCTCTCATTCTTGGAGTGTCTAACTACACTTCTTAAAGTCCATCTGTACCTTAAAGACCCGGGCAGCTGAGCTGCTGACCATCTTCAGAAAGTGACTCTCGCAGGTCACCTGGCAAGTTCAGGGAGTCCTCCTGGCCGCTGTTCTCTCGGGTCATTCTCCCACCACTGCCGTGCACTGCAGTCGACCTGCCCTCTTTTTCAAACATGGATCTGCCCTCTTGTCTCCTTCCGCTTGGTCAGGTGACTGAGGGTGGCAGGTCGTTCCCCACATATGTAGTTCAGACAAGAGCTGCCATCTTATCTGACCCTGTCATCCTAGCACTCGTATTAAAAATCTAACTAAAGGACACGTCTTGAAAAGGTACTGTATATGAAACCCGGTGGCATTAGCTGCAACAATAATGAAGTGTTGTTTGTGTTTGCTGGCTGCCAAACTGTGAGCCCCTACTTCTTTTTTTTATCTCAATCTCACTTTTTAAAGCTCCTTTTCAAGTTTTTCTTTGTTCTTTTATTCTTATGTGATCATGTGATGTTTTATATAATTATGTGACGATGAACAGATACTGGAGGGAATGGCACTCTATTAGACTCATTATATTGAACTCCTGTAGTGAGTCAGTGTTTTTCCTTGTTTAGCTCCAATTGGTTATATTCCAGATAACATAACTGATTAAGGGCAATTGTGAAAACTTACCACTTAGCCCAAACCTACCAATTAGCACAGGGTTCATATCAATTACACATCTCATTTAGATTTTCAAGAGCAAAAAAAGCACAATTCAAATTGTCTGAATTGTGAAAACTGAAATCAATTAGCTTGTAGTTAAGAACTCAGTTAAAGGAAATAATAAGAAGACATGGTCTTCCTCCACGACCAAAGTTGGGAACCATTGTTCTATAATTCTAAAAAAAGTGCTTAAGATTTCAGTCTCCAGGGGGTGGAGAGGCACCTACTGAACCACCACAATATCTCTTTCTACACTCAATCAGATTAGCCCCAAGGAGGCTCAGTCTGGTTGAGCTTTAGAGCCCTGAGCACCTCAAATTCAGAGGCTGTGCCCTTTCATTCTGACACTTGCATTCCCCTATGTAGTGGCACTCACCAGACAGACAACAGTGGCTACTCTCTGTTACTAGTCAGGCTCGGCAAGAAAACCTTCCCTGCAGAGGGTGAGAAGTGGTACTTTTGACTGAGCAAAAGAGTGGGTGGATTACACATGGGACCAGGAAACGGGCTGAGAAAGTCTGATAGCCTGGCTCCTGGTGATATCTGAGAAGTTCAAGCTCCGGTTTTACTCTAAATCCAGGGGTATTAAAAACAGTTGTACTACCCAAGGTTTTATTAAGATTTCATGACTTAGACTTGCAGACTTTTTCACCTGGGCTTAAGGTATTTGGTGATGAGAAGATGATGGTGGCCATACATTACAAGCATAAAAGCAATGGTTTGTTTTTAAAGTATTGTTAAGTTTAAATCTAATAATTTATTAAACCTATCTACAGCTGTCTTATGTTTTCTTGGAGGAAATACTTTAATTCATGTTTTGTTACTGATGTCATATCGGCTATCATCCCTTCTGAATTTGCTCTCCAAGGTGCTGTAATTCCAGCTGGATGCTTCTGTGGCCAAATTCATGCATCACAATCCCAAGACCCCAGACCTTAGTCTGTCCCCTGATGGGGTTTTACTCCTGTGGGTTGATTTCCATGAACTTCAGACTTTCACATCTCATGCTGTACTTTCCGAGTTCCTTTACAACTGGGCCGTTCTCTGTCTTCCCCCCCGTCTTCTTGCGTTTCTTTGGTTCCAGTTAAGAGGAGATTTAGAAAGACGAATCTCGGTCCATGCGTTACCCTACTGGTCCTGTCTCCTGCACATGATCTGGGAAACTGCACTTGGATTATGATGCTACTTACTCCTTTGTTAGATTTTCAGATTTGAGGGAGTCAGGTTAGATTGTTGGAGTACAATAATCCCAGTATGCTTTGCAGGCCTTTGTGGTGAAACGCGTCGAGCTTTCACTCAGTGCTTATGTAAATTGCGACTGGTCTCTGCCATACGTTGCTATGGTGATCAAGATTGCACTGCACACCTTTAGCTTAGTTCTCAGAGGAATGTTTTCCAGCTTGCAAATGCTTCCAGAGTTTCCCAAATGACAGATTTGCCCTTCCAGTTCTTGCTGTATTTGCTGAGTTCGTACCATTTGGGTTGACATTTCCACGATATGTCTGTTTGTTAACTTTCCTGCCCCCTGTGTCTCCAACTGCCGTGGGCTTACACCTCCTTACCTTTAACCTCAGCCCCATCTTCAGCATTATTTCACTGAATTGACTTGCATAGCTTTGGAGTCCATTGGTATTGTCATGACACAGGGCTACATCATCAAAGACGTCTGTATTACATAGCCTCCCATCTCACGCCATGTATGTCTTGTTCTCACTGGTATTGGGCACGGGATGCCACCCTGCCTTATGCCAGTTTTAACTTCAGAAGACAACTTGGGTTGTCAGGGCTGCACGTTTTCGTTGCTGTTGGAAGTGGTCTGTCATTTTCTACCACCTGTTTCATTCAACGGCACTCAACATTAAACATTGCTCTGTGCAGGAAAAAAAAATGTTGTCATGCAAAGCGTCTGTACGCCAATCCCCGTTTCGGTCTGCTAACTGTGACGATTGTGGGGCTCTGTAATGAATCGGTCCAAGTTTGCGTTAATGCTGTTACGTTTTACAAGGCAGAAAGTTGTCCTACATCTTTCTGTGCCGGTGCTCTAACTCTTCACATGCCTTGATTTACTCTTCTTTGCCTGTCACATTAAACATCTTTATTAACATTTGAAACAGGCAGATGTTGATTTGAACCACTGAGTACATTTTCCCAGTTCTCTTTGAACATGTCTCTCCATAACAAAAGTGTTCTTCCTTGCTTGAATTTCTTAGTTCAATGATTTTCTTACTTCCCCTTTAAGTTATAGGGAAAGATTGCCTTCCAGAATTTTTGAAGTAAAAATTTCTCATGGAAAGAGAGGCAGTCCTGAATGAAATTCTGCATTGGGCATTGTGTAAGATCTGCTAGGGACCTAGCTATTGCCAAGGTTGAAATGTTCTTTTCCTTTGTTTAACAATCGCTGTCTGTCTGGTTTAGTCCTGACACTCCTGTGTTGTGGTGTGGACATGAGGAAAGTTTGCTTTCTCCATAATGGACTTCAGATTTAATTTCTTGTAGCATTCCTCTAGACATTGTACAGTAGGTTGCATGTTACTCTTATGATTAATCACTTATTTACAATCTGGTGTTTATTAGACATTAGACAACCCACAAAATCTCTGAAGTCTTTTTTCCTTACTTTCATAAATTCCTTACATGTGATTCCCCTTTCCCTTCTTCGTTTTGGAGAAATATAGTAATTCTCGTACTACAAGACCCGTATAGACAGTCTGTCCTCGTTCGAGGATGTGCAATGTCTATATGGACCCAACCTGCTTCTCCATTCTGCAAACCCATGCCTCTGAGGTCCCTTAAAACCAGAGGTTGTCTGTACACTCGATGCATGATCTCCAGATCTCCGACAACATGACGCTCCCATTCCATTTTAAGGAACACAATACGGGGACTGGTTTCTAGTATTTGTTGTTCTGTTAGAGATTTCATGCAAAGTCATCATCATTACTTGGGATACAGATTTAAATGTTACATAAGGATGTTTACTGGGACAGCAATCTACTCTTAATCATCAAATGATTCACTCATATTTTGTTTTCAGAGTTTACTTGATCCCTATCATATGACCTGTTCCTAGACTCTTCTGTACTCTATCTAGTGGGCACTATCGTCATCTTTTGGCCTGTGTATTCGGGGTTTATAGATGTGATAAGGTTTTGGAAAACAATTTCCTCATTGTCTAATCATCGAAACAGTGATATTCTGTGCTCCCCCACTGCTGTATGATAACTCCATTCCTGTCCAGCAGAAACAGATTTGGTTGGCTGGTCTTGCAGTGGCTGAAAGGATGTTGGCAGGACATTGGGACTGGCGTCACCTGTCTCGACTGCACTGTATGTGTGAAGCTGTCTGCTCAGGAGTAGCCTGTAGTGGTAAAGAGCCTGTCATTTTTCATTAGGAATGATTGCTTTTCTTTTAAATTGGTTTTAATTAGCATCATGTTGAAAAATGTATGTTTCTACTGCAGTAGAGCGGTGCGGAGCAGTGGTACTGTGGCTCAGGATCTGCGCCTGTGGCTGGAAGGTTGCCGGTTCGTATACTGTGGTTGGCAGAGGAATCCTGCTCCTTCGGGCCCCTGAGCAAGACCCTTAACCCCAACTGCTCCAGGGGTGCTGTATAAATGGCTGACCCTGCGCTCTGACCCCAAGCTTCTCTCTCCCTGTCTGTGTGTCTGTGTCTCATGGAGAGCAAGTTGGGGTATGCAAAAAGACAAATTCCTAATGCAAGAAATTGTATATGGCTAATAAAGTGATCTTATCTTATCTTAGTACCGTAGATGACCTGCATTTCTTGTGGTAGTAAGATGTTAGCTGTGCAGCAGGGTTTCAGTGACTTGTGAATGAGAACTGCACCTGGGACAAGGCCCCTAGTTACAGTTCAAGCCCTGATCATCCTGCACATCCTGCTTATCCCGGTCATTGACTAAAGAGAAAGCAATCTGTGTTGCTGTGATTCTAAAAGGTCTGTCAGTCAGTAGAGAAGCACAGATACCTGTTTGCACTTGCTGCCTGAGTGCTATTTTTAATGTGAGTAATCTCCTTGAACTATATTGCATGTTGCATCAACCTGAATCACTTTTGAAATAATTGTATACTGCCTGTAAAATAGGGTAATTTTGAAGTCAACCTGTTGACAGTAAAACATTCTGCAGAGACCTGTGAATTAAAGCATTAGCATCAATCAGTAATGTTACTCGTCATGACCATTTGGAACATTTTACTGCAGTAAGAGCATTAAGAACAAGAAGAACAATTCAGAACATTTTACTGAAGATTAAAAACACAGTGCTTTAGTTTTTTTTCTTCTATTAGACAGTCGGTGCCTTTTTTATACCTTTAACTCTGGATCATATTTTCATATTGAAATGATACAGTGTCTATAGAAAGTCGAAAGTCAGCACCCTTTCCAGAGTAACGCATTTTGTCACCTAACACCCTGAATTCTAGACACATCAGTAAATCAGTAAAGATGTAACAGGAAATCACCTGTAATAAGTATTAGCAGTTGTAAGTTAGCTCTGTAACTCTAACTCACCTTGATGGTTCAGGCTCTCTTGAACCTTGGTTTCAGTGCCTGTTATTCGTCAGGGGCAGTCGGATTGTTCTGCAGTGAAGTAAAACCTCACAGTCTCACTGCTGTATGAGCGATGTGGCTTGTTCCAGGAATCCCAGTGCCCCATGATGTCCTTTAATGATGAACATGTCCTGTATCCATTCGGATCTGTGTGGGAATACTGTACTGTTACTATCTGTTCCATGGTGTCTCTGGTTAAAGGTTAAAGGTTCTAATGGAGACACTGCTATTGTATCTGCCCGTGTGGTACTTTAGTGCCATTTTCGCCAGTTAGTCCAGCCACACAAACTTGTACCTGCCTCTGATGGCCTAGTATTCCATCTCCCAGGGAGGAGCCCTGTATGTCAACTTCACGTCATATAATGAAGTTGGAATCTTTCAATCCCAAATATGCTTTCTGTCCATTTACAGCGCAAGGCAGGGATCATACATGCAGTTTTTGGGAAAGCCTGCTATCATATCGTTTTTGTTCCAACCCATCTAGTCAGCTGGACAAACTAATTTTTTTCTTAGACAAAGACAGGATTTTTTGCACTGGGTTGCCCAAAATATTTACCCCATTAAAGACACTGTTACCTAAAACAAAACGGTGGAGTCTGTTAGAATTATGACAGTTTTGCAGTTAATTATTTAATTAGACTGTGTAAGTAAGAGCTCGGCTGGAAGAACAGCCGGAAGACGCAAAGGCCTCTGGGAATTGCATTTGAGTGCCTGCTAATAAAGAGGTGGAGGTATACAGAGGCTCAGGTAACCAGGTTACATTCATCCATACCCCCATCCACCTTCTAACTGCTTTATCCAATACAGGGCTGTGGGGGAGCCAGAGTCTATCCCAGCAAGCAACTGGTGCAAGGCAGGCTACACCCTGGACGGGACGCCAGTCTTTCAGGGCTAACACATACTGTGCTCTCAGCAGAGCCACTTTTCTCAGAAGCCAAGTCACCTGCCAGCATGTCTTCTAGACTGTGGGAGGAAACTAAAGCACCTGGAGGAAACCAGCACAAACATGGGGAGTTCATGCAGACTCCCTGCAGATTCGCCCCACAAACTGAACCCAGTTTGTGAAACCTGTTGTTGGTTTTTATTTTTCTTTAGTCACTGAAAGCTTAGTTTTCCCTCACCAGCCAGTTAACGTATGTGGTGCTGCATCAGTTTTTTCCTGCTGACACATTTAATTGTATACGTCGGGAGGCTACGTCCGACAGGCTCAGAATAGCTCCCGGCTGTACGTGTTCTTGAAGATCTTGGCAGAGGAGGTTGTCTTCCCCACAATAGCTGCGCTGACTATCTGTCTGGGTCACCATTGCTGTGGTGTCATCATGTCAGACATGACCAGGGAACACCCAACCCAGCTGTAAATGCAAAATGACGGAGAATGCTGAAAGGGACAGTTTGGTGGTTTCCTGTTACATCTTTCTGAAACATTAAAAAGGTGAACAAACACTGAAAAAGTTTTCCACCTTAACAATTTTCTCTATAGTAGAAACTTGCTATACACTGTCTCTAGCTGTATGCTGTTAGCATGCAGGGCCATAATCTATTGAGGAAGAAGTGCCGTGTAGACTATTGTATATTTAAAGTCCAATAACTGGGATAGTTCTGTGCAGGAATGGAGAAGCTGCTTTCCACATTCCTGAAGAGAAGTCTCAAGTATTCCTTTTTTTCGGTTAGACCCTGGAAGCACATCACATCAGACAGGGAACAGTTTTGAAATATAAAAATCTGCTTTAGTTATCATAAAAGTAAGCCTGCGTGTAAGCATTTGACAAGGGTGACAACCGTTTTGCATTTTAGGTTAATGATCAGCTGGCTGGGCAATTCTTAAACCAGGAAAGGAGTGTGACATATTCCTTAAGATTTCTGAATATTAAAAATACAAAACATTTTTTAAACTCGGTTTTGGATGCCATTTGCTAGAAATATGAGGTATTGATGAAAAACACGATAAATTGCAGTTCTCACCTTCACAACAGAAATTTGAAAGGAGAAGAAAAACGAATTCCCAGTTTTCATTGGAAAAGTGGTCGTTGAATCTGTAGACCTAGACTGCTTCATGGCACAATAAGACATGCTTGCACAGTAATGTCTCCTGGAGGATGGAGTGCAAAGTGTCTTTCTCTTTGTGTCACCTCCGGCGCCGAGTGCTGAACATGGCGTTAATGAAAGGCTGCCAGGTTCAGACAGAAGAAAAGTCTTCCTTTTCTCCTGACCCCCTTGCAGCTGTTGGCGGGAGGGACGGGGGATTGTGGGTAATTGATTGATATAGACCCTGTATAGACCCTGACGCTGCAGCGGCTGTCTGTCTCCCTTCCCTGGGCTGCTGGGGGCTTCAATTATAACATGAATCACTGGCTGGAGTGCTCAACTTGCGAGGATAAAGCAGTTATTAAAAAAAGGTAAATAGCAGGTTTTGCCGTTTAAATATAGGAATCTGCGCCTTGTTGTTCCCACTTTCCTTTTTTATTTTTAGTGTTTTGCTTGAGTAAGGCATAGTGGTTCGATATGTGTGATCCGACCCAAACAAACAGCATTATCTCCTTTGCTTGTCTTCGACAGTATTTCGCCCTCCCCTCCATCAGCCAGACACAGAGTCATGTCACTGCAAGTCCCTTGCTCTGTCTCACAGGCCGGCACACAGCCGCGCCCCGAGTCGAAATCTGTCCCGTCGCCCGCGATCGCCGGCTGGCGTGCGCGGGGCCGCCTTCGCTGACGGGCACTGATCGAGGAGCAGCCTCATCTCGCCTGGTTTCGCTCTGCGGGCTGGCAGGTGCCCATCCTGTTACCCATCTGTACAGAAACTGACTGGCAGAACCGGGGCGCAGTAATCACAGGTCCTCCATCGTCTTTTCCTCTTAGGTTTCGTCCAGCTAAAAAAGCTTTCTGGTAAGTTGTTGCAAAATTGTGTCTTCGTCCTGTTCATATTTGTTTGTTTGTTTTTCCCCTACAAGTTCAGATCTACTATGCTCTATTTTATCCATGCATTTGTTTGCCAAAAGAGTTGATGAATCCAGCATCTCTGAAAAGGTAATTTCAGACACTGACGAAAAATGTGGGGACCACTGAGGTCAACTGTTATATCCCCAAATTATGTGTTTAGGAGAAGAGAATTGTGAAACATGTTTCCTGGACTTTCATACAGTAAGTGTTCCACACATGTTCTGAGTTGATGTTTGGGCTTCTGGGTGTCTCCTTAGAAGAATACAGTGTTCTGTCTTTCCCAGTTGATCTTTTCAAACAGGAAGTGTTCGTTGGCTAAGGATCTGTGCTTGTGGCTGGAAGGTTGCCGGTTCAAATCCCACGTCCGGCAGAGGAGTCCTACTCCGTTGGGCCCCTGAGCAAGGCCCTTCACCCCAACTGCTCCAGGGGTGCCATATAAATGGCTGACCCTGCCCTCTGACCCCAAGCTTCTCTCCCTGTCTGTGTGTCTCATGGAGAGCAAGCTGGGGTATGTGCAAAGACAAATTCCTGATGCAAGAACTTGTATAGAGTTAATAAAGGGATCTTATCTTATCTTATCCTCAATTTCCCTTTGGGATCAATAAAATCTTATCTATCTATCTAAACTTGATGATACAATTTTCTAACTTCAGCAGTGCTTGTTCAATGCATAAACTACTTTTGCTCTGTGGCGATTCTGCCTGTCATTATTTTAATAACTCTGTATGACTAATGCTACTTGTGTTATACTGTGTTGTGCAAGAAACATTTATTTTTCTTTTTTTTTTGAGGCAAAAAAAAGGAATGAATTATTTATCAGCTAGGGCAATTCGTTTCATGACTGAGCGAATAAAGGTATGTGGCAATGGATTCATTCATCATTATATCAGCCTTAATCTCAAATGCTCACGATCAAAAACTGATTTATCACGCAGAGGTCCCAGTGCTACAGACTTGACGGATAATGCTTTTTTTAACCATTTGAATCAGTTTATTTCATGATAAAAGAGTTGGGTGTCTCTAAAGAAAGTGCAGGTTATTTTAATTTCAAGGGAGAGCTTTAGAAAAACATACTGCATATTACCTAGTGAAAAACAACCTACAGATACTGTAGGTGTACTCTTGCCATCAACCTCAGACAATGTTTCTGTGGTGGCAGAGACAGTTAGCACAGGTGCTCTGTTATGCCGGTGTCACACTACACGACTTTTCCTAGGATTTTCAGCCGTAGACTTCATTTACATAATCGTAAGAAAATCACAGCGCGCCCATTGCTGTCAGTTGTGTAGTTTGACACCCCCCAGTGACTCAGTCATAGCGCTCTTAATAGCCCCTACAACTCTCTGCGACTCGCTACGACACAATCCAACTGGTTTGGTTTTCTCGTAGCCAGTAGCAGAGAGTCGTAGGGGACTGCGCCAGTCAATGGAAGTGCAATATAACCTGATATAGGACAGAAGGAAGGCGAGTGTTTTGGACTGTGGGAATGGGGGAGAGGCTCATCGAACTCGGGAGCCAGCACAGATGTCTGCTCGATGTTTCGTGTTTGTTGTTTACTTCTGTGAGTCGCCTCTCGTGTGCTCCACGTTGATTGGCTGCCAAGAGGAGGCGACCTCGTGGTACTTTTGCGGCGTGGTACGAGATTTGGAACTGTGATGAAAGGTCGTGAGGCAATCGTGTGATTAGCCACCCCCTGCGATCCCTAGTCATATAATTTGACACCCTCTAGGACAGAAAAGGCAGCGAGATTCAGCATCTGCAGTCGTTGAATTATACGTGCTCTCCGACGAAGTCGTGTCGAGTCCTGTAGTGTGACAAAGGCTTAACTGCGCAAGGCAGAAGCAGGACAGTGTCGAGCTCGGGCTCCCTCCTGTCTGTCTGTCTGTCCAGCCGACGAGACGTTTTCTGTGAGAATTGTATCACACACCAAGTTAATAAACACACACAGCATATTTCAGCTCTCATTCTTTAAGAATTAATTACAGGTACTGAGCAAGATGTTTTAAAATGATAATGACCAGCTGAAACACCCTGAAGAGTATGCTGAATAAACAAATATGATGATCTCATTTCAGGAAAGAGAACAGAGAAAATTAGCTTCATTTCTGTCTGAAAAAGAATATTGCTTCTTGAAGGACATTTGCAGTCTACGGATGTTTTAATAAATAAGACATCATCCTAAACCTAGTAACTCTTTCTTTTCATCCTTCGGTGTTGCTTTCTTTGTTATTTCCTTTTGAGAGATTACAGAGAGAGGTCAGCTATTTCTGTAAGCCATAGAATCTGAAGAAGCTGTCAGCAGGACTTGGCACTTTGTAGTGAATGCATTCCTTGAATTTCCTTGCAGGTTATCTCTGGTGTATAAGATTCATTAGGTAGTCTTTGACACACACACTGATTAAAACGTGTCTTTCGGGGAAATGCGGGATCATTGTCTTTGATCGGTACTCTCCTGACAAGACTGGTGAACTGAACCCTTCTTTTCCTCCCTGTTTTTTTCAGGGCTTCTTCTGAAAAAATCCATACAAAAACGCACTTTTGAATTTTCCCGAGAAACGTTACGACCGATCACTTCCCAAGAGTGCCATTCTTAAACTTTGAAACTTGCGGTTGTTTTCTGTTTCATTTAAGATTCTTGCCTGGAGGGACTTAACGTATGAATAAGAAATCTTAATTACTGTGCAGGCTGTCCAGAATGGTTTCTGCGCTGTTGGCACATAATGTGCTGTTCAGCACAGTCCAAAGTCTTGCGTATTTAGCAGGATTTTAAGACTTTTGCATTTTGCTTACCGCACAAGCAGTACTGATTGATTACATGTCGGCTGCCTCACTAAAGTGTGCACACCAGTGACCAGTGGTGTAAAGCAGAGTGGGACCGCAAGATGAGACTGTAGCAGAACGAGCATTGCTCGTTTGTGGTGGGGACGGTCCGAGAGACGGGCGTGTTTCGAGAACAAGCAGAAGTATTGATTCCCAGGGGCTGGGAGACGGACGCCTGGCGGGCGTGCCTTCTTGACCAGGACAAGCCTCCAAGCAGTCGTGCACCTCGGTTACTTGTGCTGAATTATTCAGAGCTCGAGCAGCATGACTCTGATTTCTCTGGAGGGAAGGAGTGGAGTTTAAAAGAAACCAAGGGCCTGGCACCCGGCGACAGAAGAACTGGCAGAGGATTAAAGGACAGGCCTTTGTGAGTGCCTTTCCTTAACTTGTTTATGTGTTTCTTTCTCCTGCTGCACAATATGAGCAGCTGCTTGACTGAAGTGCATTTCTGAGAGAAAGAAAGAAGAGGGATAAAGGAGCTGGAGACTGAGATGGGAGCCTTTTCAGTTGTCAAGGGGCCTTGGCCGACTAGTGTACCACCCAGCAGCACCTCGTTTTTGCCCAAAGTATCCAGCCAGCCACCCCAGGAAGGCAGCCCGAGTGCAGGCAAGAGCACTCCCTCAGACCTGCATTCATTACCAGGCAGATAACCAGCCTGGTGCAATTAGTCCTAGAGAGAGACTGACTGCTGTGCGTTCTTGAGCTGCGAGCTGGGCTGGGAGATGGAGGGGCTCCAGAAAGCGAAGCACCTTTTAGGCAAGTTGGTGATTTATTCAGTTCGTTGACTCACACCTTCGGGACTGCAGGCCCACAACTGTAAATGCAGCAACACAAAACTGATCAGCCCTTATCAGAGTTCACTGACTATGAAATGGGCAGAAATGGCAAGAGGGAGAGAGTGTTTGTGTGTTATTTGGTAGAAAAGCTGCTACAGTACTACCTGACAGCCTAGGAGGAGGGTGCCAAGGGGCCATTTGTGGAAACACTATTGGGCATTTAATAAAATATGGATTGAGCAGTAGGGGCAGAGCTAGAGTCAGTGTACACTGTGTATTTTAGTTTTTTTCTTTACAGAATAATAGAAGATGTAGACAATCAGGCCAGCAGAGCAAACTGCATCTGATCTGCGCAATTATCAGTCACATACTGTAGTTCATTTTCTCCGACCCCGTAAATCTGTGTGCTTCCTCATACAGGCGACACAGAAGTGAGAAAGTGCCTATGGATTAAGAGAGGATCACTTTTGCTTTGCCTGGTTAGCTCAGGAGACCTCACTGTAAATCTCCCTTTACTGCTTTTCCTGTGTGAGCCAGTGGGATTCTGTTCAGTATGACAGTTGTACAGCTGAATGAGATGTGCCATCTGTCCATTGTGAAGCGTGCACTAAGAGTGCCTGTCTTCCTGGCTCATACAGACAGGTACAAGTTAGAAGTAGAAAATGAATTACAGGACACAGTCAGTTATAATCACATCGTATGATGCCAGCCATCCCTCGTCCAGAAAACACTTTCTTACTGAGTAAGAAGAGAAGACAAGTGATGCAGAATTACTGCAGATGGGAGGTGGGCATTTGGTTCTTCAAGCTCATTTGTCTGTGCTTTTGTACAAAAAGCCACAAAAATGCTGTGGGAACATGCGAACTCCACGCATGCTGGCATCTCAAAACCCTCGTCCTTCTGTTTTTAAATGCGTCGGAGCATCATTTTCCTGAGCCGATTTGAAAAAGGTGGAAGACTAACAGATTGCATGTACATTATTTAAGGAACGAATCGGGCTGTAAGTTGCAGAGCGCTTTAACAGTGTATCCTTCTGACCTGTAGGAATATACAGGCAGAGTACCATGGCAATTTGCTGCAAAATATGCATGAAAAAATAATCTCGGAATACTCCGATATCTCTGCATACCATATGCTGTTTCTGAAAGTTAAAAAAAATCAATTTTGATTGGTATTTTTTAAATTTTGAAATTGTAGTTGTATAGTTATTGTTTTATCATCTTTAAATAAGTAAATCTTAATGACTAGCGATTATCCGTAGAAGTTTCTTGTTCCAGTGAACTTCCAATACCTTGTAAAGATTAATACATTCCTGTGGCTTCAGTGAATTGAACGTTTGAACCTATTTTACTGTATTAACCCCAGGCACTATAGTAGCCTGTCAACAAGCTGGGCCACCGTCTGACTTCAGCAATGCACGTGTTCCTCATTGATTGACTTGGTTTTTCACTAGCTTGTAGCTTTAATGTGCTCTTGGCATTTCTGTTTGAGACTATACCGTATCACGTATGCCAGTATGTACATCCTGGCCTTTGCCTTGTCTCTGAATGCAGTGCACATCTTCCACCTGTCCTAGGCAGGAGGCCCTCACCCCCTCAAGTGGATAGAGACATCTAGTATACAGTATGTTGCTTTTCCACTCCATAAATTTTACTCAGATGAGGAGTAGGTATTTGTTGGTTTTATCATAAATAGCTGCAGTGCAGATGGCTCACGCTACGGGGAAGAGATAGGTTCTGTGGTAGATAAACATGTCACTGCTGAAAAGCGAATCCTCCTGGGCCCAAGATTGTATTCAAACAAATCTGTTTGGGCTTTTACTGCTGTTAAATGCTGTACTGTGCACCTGATTAATGCACAGCCCTTCCTCCCTCAGCAAAGACGTACGCCTCTTTCTCATTAGAATGTAAGAACAGAAGGTGAGAACCAAGAGGAGGTCACGCGGCCCGTCTAGCCCCATGAGGTCATTAGGAGGAATCTCATCCAGCCTGTTCTTGAAGGCAGACAGGATCCTCGCTTCAACAACATGGCTTGGCAGCTCTTCCCATGCCCTTACAACTGCCTGCTCTTACCAGACTTACACGCACCACTTGTGACCTCTGGTTTGTGTTTCACTGTTTGTCTTGAAGAATTCGTGTTGACTGCGTCAGTACTTTTGAGGATTTTGAATCCTTCTTTCTTGTTTCCTCAGAGTCTAATCTGTTCAAAATTAAAAAGGTTCAGGCCAATGCCAGAGCAGGAATGTATTTTCTATAGTGTGGTGGCCAAACCTTTACAGAATATTATACAGTTTTCACACCACACCCTTGATTTAAATACTTTCCTAACATTATGTTTGCCTTTTCAGTTGCTTTAGCAATGTTCAGAAAAATGTAAGCGATGTGTCAATATTTTTCAAGTCTTTTTTTAGAGATAACCTGGTCTAGTTCAGTGTTTTGTAATTCTAGTTAATATTTTGACTACCTGCATACAAAACGCCACAGATGTTTACATAAAACATTATCTGCCAAGTGTTCGCAAAGTCTTCATTTTTATCTACATCTACATTGAATTTCACTTGCTGCTTCTACAGTGTTTGCTAATCATCTTGTTTGGGTGTCATCTGAAGTCTGAACCATTTTACAAACTAATTCTAAATCATTGATATAAATTAGACAGAAATCTAAATTTAAAAATGTATTTATCCAAATTTAAATTAGGGTTATCTAATGAAAGTACAACACAGGCTGGGTGTCTAATATAGTGTTGTTTTCAGCCAACAGGTTCATCCTTCAAACACTGAGTCCCAAAACTTATAAAGGGAAAGCAATAACCTAAAAATGTCACAATGTTTGTGTTTAGAACTAAATTTTCACACGCTAATCTAATAAAGAAGTTAATTCTGCAATCAGGCATATCAGAACAACAACCTACTGCAAATAAGCACCGCAGGATGTGCCTCAAGTGAGAGAGATGTGTCTGGTGAGTTCACAACCTAAGGGACTCACAGAAATACTGGCCTCTGTCTCTTATTCCCAACAGGAGTCATTCCTCAAACCACTCTTTGATCTTGTTTGATCACATTGTTAAAGTTCAGATACATGTATCTTCTTTCATCCCGGTCTTCCTCTTGTGAGCGTGTGTTACTGGAATGGCCATGCAGAATGAGTTTAACCCAAATCTGGTTGTTTCTCTGATATAGACTTCCCTGAGCAGTGAAGGACTGGGGAGATGGTAGACACCACAAGCCACTGCTTTTCTGCTCGTAGGTGAGGTACTGTCCTGCCTGTAATACAGCAACAGTGTCACGTGCTCTCTCCAGCATCCTCTAGGACGTACCTGAGCACTCGTCCTCCATGCTCCGTTTTTACCAGGCTGGAGCACAAGAGCCTCCTGTATTATGGCACCTTTGGTGGGGAAGCTCAGATTCGATTAGAAGAAGACCTTTAATGCCCCAATCTTGTAAAATTCATTTGGCAATATTGGTTCACAACCTTCACTGATAAAAAGAAAATGGCACATGCATACAAATACAGAAAATGCAATAAATACAACATGAATTCTTACACAAACTACCTCACACAATACTACAGTGATCCAGTCCATTTTAACAATTAAGGGACTGTAAATGATATAGCTCGAGTGAGCTGTTTCATTTTGACAGCTCAGGGAATGAAAACACATCTTTTCAGTTGTTTGGTACAGCTTTTCGTGTGGTGTGTTCGTCTGTGTGTTTAGCTTCATTTTGTTTGGCTTCTTGGACTGTCACCACATTCAAAAGAGTCTAGAAGAGATTAAATAAATAGAATCATTGCAACCGAAGGGGTCCTTTGACTGATATTGTTCCCCAGCAATTATTCAGAAACTTTAATGTTGTGGGTTATTTTGTTTCCTAATGGGCTGATGGATTTCTAAACAGATTCCTCTCCAGGTAAAATATGTTTTTTAATATTAAAAGCCCAGCTTCTAACTCATGGCCTTGTGACTGCACACTGGGGAGAAGAAGGAAAATATGGAAACGCAGACGGACTCCTCCCCACCGCCTACATTCGAGCTGCTCGTATTTGAACATGTCTCGAGCGCTGGACGAGATTCAGGGAGAGAGCAGTGGCCATCTGTTCCCACTCCGCTTGGGCACTCCCGGTCCCAGTCAGTCTGTGGCATGGCCCGGTCTCAAACCCAAACTCAGCCTGCCATGGGGTGAGCGCCTTTGCCGTTAGCTCACTCAGGAAACCTCATAGTGTTGCTTTTAGCTGCAGACTCTTAAAGACGGTTTAATGAAGTAAGATTGCAGGTAATGTCTAAAGTGCTGTGTGGTGTCTAAGCCATGTGCTTGCACTGGCCTCATGCCCACTCCATCACACACACTCCTTTCGTGGTTCTGGTGGCTTGGTAATGTTAATGTTTGCTGCAGAAGTACACCATCTCACTTGGCATATTTCTTGATGTGGAAAGGCAAAGTACGACACTTAATTCCCATGGTGTTGTGGAAGTTCCCCCTCTTCATAAGGCACAATACAGTATGATGCTGCTAAAAACGGCGCCCGTGTGAGGTTACCGAAAACCAGAAAATACACACAAAAAGGGGGGAAAAAACACAAGAAAAGGAAGAAGAAAAATGGGCCGCAGTGCCCAGTGGGGCATCCAGACTGGACCCACCCTGTCTAACGGGGACCGGCCTGGAAGAGCAGGTACCACAAGAACACAACAAAAAGAGAACTCAACCCGGCCCGGTGGGAGATACACGGTGGGACGGGCGAAAAGAAAAAGAAAATGAAACGAAGGAAAAACGACGGCCTTACGCTGTCGTCACAGTCCCCTCCGGGACTGTCGTGGAATATTCTCCCCTTGCGGGGGTATGCTCCTCCCTCCAGGGGGGTGGGGGGGGTGGTTCTCGGTGTGTCTTCAAGGATCCCATAGCTACGGCTTGTCCTTAATCGGCCAGGGCAGCTGCGGTTGCCAGGGCAGCTGCGGTTGCTATGGCAACGCGCCGCCCTTTATCCAGGGCTCCGCCCCCCACTGGACACGCCCCCGCGGAACGTCACAGCAGGAAAGACATGCTGCCTTTGGCAATCTTCACCTAACTACACACAAGGACAAGAACAAGGGTTGTGGGACTGTGTAACAAGCTACCCAGCCATGTTGTAGAAGCCAAGGAACAAGTAAAGGTGTATTCCACGCTGAAAAGAAAAGAGACGCAACATTTTGGCAGTGGAGCCTTTCCTTTCTCTCCTCAACCTGTATGACATCCTTGGATCAATTAACTATTCACTTTAAACAAGCTAAATGGGCCAAATGACTTCCTCTTGTTTGTAAACGTTCCAATATTCTGATGTGACACCAGCAATCATTTTCAGAAATAAAAATTGTGTTGGTGTTGTCTGCTGTACTATGTCCATGTCCCGAGAGATCAGCGTGAATAAGAATTCCAGTGCACATGTACATTTGGCAATAAACTCCTCTATTCTACTACTCTGCTCTAGATGGATGCAGGTGCCAGACTGAAAACTGTGGTTTTGAAAAAGCAGCACTCTCTGTGACAACCTTCAGACTTTCATCAGTGAAGCCTGCAGGTCTAGGATCGCAGTCTGGTACCTGCACACTCTGTCCGGTTTCCAAACAGCCAATGAAAGGGGTTGAATTCCAAGACCCCCTCCTCTGAGCACCTGCAGTGAAGTGAAACTCAACGCATTACAGGTCCGACATCCAAGAATGCATTTTTGCGTACGAGTTTTTCTGATCTTTGACAACACATTTCAAAATTTCAGTCATGATGTGCTTTTTAAAATGGATTTTCAGAACTAATAAAAAAATGAAAGCTGTCCAAAGGCAGGACGCAGTGGCTAACATAAGCAGGTGACCCAGTTGAAACCCAGGCAGGCTCTGTGTCTCTTGTTTTTGCTGGTGTGGTATTAGGTTGTGTCTCTGGCTTTGGCATGGAGATATATCACGTTCCCGGAGTGCAGCGCTCTGGAAGATGGGAGACACGCAGGCTATATCTCTTGCTGATGGAATGTTATTTTTCATGTCCGGCTCTAGAAGACCCTGGTAAATGGGAGTAAATTCAATTAACATTGCCTTTTACTTCCTGCCAAGTTCTCAGCACTTGGCTCTTGTTTCTCAAACAGCAGCTTGATGTTATTGTTGAAACTGAATAAGAATATTTGTGGAATGGGCTTCTTTTTTTCGGTTAAGAAAATCCATCCAGTTTCCAACTGCGTTATCTAACACGGGGCTGTGGGGGAGCCTGTTCCAGCAGGCAGTGGATGGGAGGCAGGATACACCCTAGATGGGACGCCAGCCCTTTGCATGGCACACACAGGCACCAGCACACACTCACACCAGGGCCAGATTTGCAGAAGCCAGTTAACCTACCAGCATGTCTTTGGACTGCGGGAGGAAAACCCACAGAAACGCAGGGAGAACATCCACGTTCCATGCACACTCGCCCCAGGAATTGAACCTTGGGCCCCAGACCCACAAGGCTGCAATACCACAATGTCTCCGTGCCAGCTGGTTAAGAAAATGTGGGAGCTTTATTGTATACGTTTGTTGGACCTGTCTGGCGATTGAAGTTAAAACCTTTCACAGTGAATCGCTGAATATGTCATATAATAACATAATTCATTTCAGGACATTGTATGAGGAAAAAACATTATTCTTTTTTTTTTACTATTTTCTTACCATCATTTTTAAAAATGGCAATCAGTTGTTATTTTTTACCATGGTTCCCTCTGAAGAACATTTTATACAGTAGTCTCTCAAGGCCTTCTTTAAGATGAAGTTTTTGCCTTTAAAAAGTAAATCATGCACCCTTAAACTCCAGAGTGGTTTCTCGTGTCTTTATGGTAACGTGTTCTGGTAAAACCTGCCCTGACTTTTGGCCAATTTGGTGTACTCTCACTTTCAGTGGATTTGTCTTTCCGTTATTTTCCCTTTTTTAGACAGGGGAACTCATTTAAATTCAGTCCTTTCACTTTGTGTCAGACACTATTGTGTTTCAGTATGACTGATGACAGTTCTGTGGTGCTGTGGTTCAAGTCATTTATGATTTCCTTATCTCTGTAATTAGTCCTGTTTCATTTATTCATCAATCCTTCATCTGAAAGCTGCTTATTCTTGGTAAGGGCTGTGGCAACCCAGGTGGGACAAGCACCTTACCCAAAGCTCACTGGGACCACCTGGATGCACAAATAAGCCCAGTCAGCATGTCTTTTTAAACTGGGAGGGGACCAGTGCACCCAGAGAAAACCTCTGTGAATGTGAGGAACGCAAGTGCAGAGTTCACAGTGTATTTGGACCAAGTGTGTCAATATTATTATTATTATTATTATTATTATTATATAATATGATGGTATTTTCAATCTGTATATACAGTACCTATGCATATTTTGCACATCTTTTATTGTTTTACGGTGTCTTTTAGCATATTTTGCACACATCTGTTTTGCTAACTTTATTTTATTTTGTATTCTGAATACTTATTTATTTACTCTAATGCTGTAGTTATTTTAATTTTATCTTATTGTGCTGTCTGTTCTGTTTTTGCTTAGGCTGGGCTGCTGTAATGCCTCAATTTCCCTTCGGGATCAATAAAGACTTATTCTATATCTGATCTTATCTTACACTTATAAAGCGCTTTTCTGGACACTCCCCTCAAAGCGCTTTACAGGTCATCATACTGTGCTCACAGAGCGCTCAACACACGGCGGCTGTCAGTGGGGAGGAGAGAATCTATAAACTTGTAACTCCCAGTCGCCGTGGCGCTGGTTGCAGCCAGCGCGTGGTGTTTGCGAATAAAAAAAGAGATTATTGGTGCTGCTCTCCTGGATCTCTTGTCTGCTCCGTTCAGGGGGCTTGGGGTGTAATCCCTGAATCCCACCGGCGGGCTGGCGGGCAGTGGGAGGGGAATTCGGAGAAGCCTCTGGCGTTTGTCTCCCTCCTCCCTGCTCGGACAGGGGCGCGGGCGGCTGTGAGCCCTCTCCTCCTGCCCCCGCTCGCTCTGCGCGGGCACGCGCCTCTTCCTTTCCTTGGCTTGCAGGGCTCTCCTTTCCTTCCCCACTGTCACAGTATTGAGTGTGGGATCCGGGTGGCCTTTCTTTCGGAGAAGGTGCTCAACAGAATATAGCATAGAAAGCAAAAAGAAGTTTGAGCGCTGCACCTGCAGACCTCATGGCTGCTCTTGAAGAAGCTTTGCTTTAAGACACAGTGAGATGCTCTGATCCAGCCGCTGCTAATTACCAGAGGGGCTAGATGGGCCCAATGTTTGTTATACCTGTCTGTCTAGTCAAGGCTTTGTTTTGGACTCTTTTGCTGTGTTTTTCAGTTTGGTTTCCAGAAATGGGCATAATATTTTAAAATCATATGCTGGGTAAGCGTTGCAGCTGCAGCTGAGCTCCCTGAGCCCGAGGTCAGAGCAGTAATCCGTGCTGGTGCAGTGCAGTCTGGCTGGCAGGCCCTTCCTGCTGCTCCTTGTTGCTGTCATATCTGCTCTTAACAGATCAAGCCTTCTAACATCTGTGTTTGTTTTTTTCCTGGAGTGACAGAGGGCCAGAGTTATTCACTCTTTCAGATTGCGGGAGATGCTGGTTGACCGACGTGCTGAGTATCTGAGGATCTGTATTTTTCTACTTCGTGTCCATCTTGACTTATTGATATGTAACAGACTCTGAGTGTCTTCTAAAGAATTATCAGATCCTTTTGATATTCTCCAGCGTGGCCCAACAGCTCATAACGCAGCATTATTATTTAACAGCGTTTGTGTATTTAATGGCACTCGAGCTCTTGCAATAGATTTCATCCAGAATTATCTGATCGTTGTCAGATACTGGATGAAGGTCATGCCTTTGGTATTTCATGGTACTTGGTGTGATTCTTGAATTGCAAATGTGTGCACAAAAGATTCCTGTTTATGCCGTATGTTAACCTGTATGTCTGTTCCTGGGTCTGACTTCTGTCCCATTTTGCACAGCTTAATTGTAGTAGTAGGGTGAAGAGAAATGGAATATGATAACTTCATAGTTAACACCTGCCTGTCTACCTAATGCAGCTATCTGAGAGAGAAAAATTGTGTAATGCAATTAGGGGAATAAGATGAGGAATATGGAGTTCTCCACACTCAGCAGTTACTTATATTGTGATTTACTCTCAGGTGAGATCAGGGTCTGCTGCAGTGAGAAAGCTCTGCTCTCTGCAAAGGAAGCTCCATCTCCTGGAGGAAAGATGATGAGCGGACCTGCCACACGCTCCCTAGGCTCAGGAACTCACAATGGCAGGAGCTGGCTTTTGTTTCAGACTACTGTGATGTGGTGATCCGTGACAAGATTTCTCTTTTCCCCTGGAAGTCTGGGAATGCGGGGCTGTATTCCCTGAGGAACTGTGTGACTGGATAAAGGGAATTTGTGCGAGAGAGTCTCTCTGCTGCTCAGCTGAGAAATGAATCAGACTGCACTAGAGATGTGTAGAACGTAATGGAAATAGAAAAGAGAACATGAGGCATTGTAATCATTTAAATTCACTTTTCCTAGACTTGCTTCTCCACTACTGCAGCCAATTCAGAATTATGTACAGTATGTAGCCAAATGCAGAGCTGGTCAGAAAGACGTCCGTTTGTGCCCTGGATCTCAACTTCTGCTGCAGAGATTTCAGGCATAAAAAAAAAATTCAGGAAAAAAAAATCAGCATCATATATTTTTGTCCCAGGAATAAATGTTCATTATAAACTAGCACAAGTAAGGTTTTTTAGGAGTGCAGTGCATTTCAGTGACTGTAGCTTTCAATACATTTACTTTTGAAACAGGTGATCAATGAGGTAATGTTCCAATAATTTACAGCACAAGTTATTTAAGTTGTTATAATCACGTATAGGTAGTTTACATAGATACAGTAGCTTCTAACTGTACTGTGTTTTATACCAAATGTACAACACCTGTGAATTTGCATTTGAACTTATAGAAGTATTGACAGAAGGCAGTGGACAGGTTTGAAATGCGTTTGATAAGATGCATTAGAGCGATCTGTGGGGTACACCAGCGACAGGACACCTTGTCCTGGAGGACTGCAGTACTGAAGGGGTTATTCCTGACCTGAAAACCTGTTTAAGTGCTGAAAACAATGGAAATTGTAATCCAATGAAGTGGTTTGCTCAGTTATCATATACCTTGGGAATACAGGACATCAGTAATGATCATCAAGATATTGCAGTCCGTCCCTTCTGGAGCTGTATCAGAATTGTTTACCTTTCGATATAACTGTTTTCAAAATTCACTTTGTCAAGTTTCAGTTGCGTCTGTGCTACACTTTAACTTCTGTAACTGCCATCATTGCAGATTTAAAGTGCACCGTTTGTTTTATAATCACGTTCATATTTGAGTGGGCATTATCATGAGAAAAGCAAAAAAAGAATGAATGAATAAATTTAGGAATATGTATTCCACAGGAATGCAGCAGAGTTCTGGATATTGAATTGCGCAACGCTGGTTCTTTGAGAATTTGTGTCTCCTTAATTGTGAGGCTTGAAGCTTGCATCCTTTGATCAAGTGTTACAGCTTCCTGATGACGGCTCCTACTGGGTACGGTGGAGGGAGAGCTTCAGCAGCCGCGGTTTGGGATGTCCTGACAGTGAGGCATTGCGCTGTCTTTGTGCCTGCTTGCCACGGGACTGATCCCACAGGGCTGAGAGCTGCTGAGCCGAGCCCCGAGTATGACACTTATCACAGCACCTGAAACAATCCTTTGCCTCCTGACCTGATAAAGCGAAGGAATCACCTTTACTGATGTGACACAGTGTCCCCGTGTGGCTCCTATCACTTGGTTTTCAGCTTGCGTACTGCATATTTTCACTGCTGTTTCTGACTTCAGCTCACAAGTCCATCACTTGTGTACAGAGTGATTAAATTAACTGGAATGCACAGTGGTAGGTTTTGTTTTCTTACTCTTTGTTTTGTTGAATAGGCTTGGAGCTTTATTTTTTTTACCGTTATCGGTAGACTCGGTAGAGTCCATGCTTTGCTCTGTGAGGAGGCCGGTCAGGAGGGATTTCAGATGCACAGACTGACTCTGTTCAGCTGTATTCCTGTAACTGTACAGGAGCACACCAGACAGTGCTCCTGCTGTTCCAGTACAGGAGGTCCCCGATATACACTGCCTCATTACAGGTATATGTCCTTTCGTTGATCATTGAGGAAACCGATGCACAACTTCCCTGCACTTTGTTTTTCAAGGCACCAAAAATTGGCTGCCTAAGCGGTTCATAAATTATTTTGTTCCAGAACTGAAAAAAATGTTGGCAAAGAGCAAAATCTAACGTTAAAAATTCTTCTTTATTTCTGCTACTTACATTATGAATCGTCATGCCCCAGTATTAAAGCTACATTCTTAGCACTGTGACCTTAATCACTGATCCACCGAATGGATCAAGGTGTAGAAAAAACTCTGTCCTGAAGCAGTGAATGACTTTGCTGGTTTTGATAAAACCACAATTTCAAAGTAGCTGACGATGCTATATAAAGGTATTTCTATTTATTGTTTTTTTATGGGTTACGGTTCCATTAAATGTACAGAACTGTCTGAACTGTCTGTTGTAATTTTCTGAGTGCATTTTGTTTCATTTGGCATGAGTTTGAAAGTTTTATTTCCACGAGCCCATCGGTGTTGTGCTGGATGTTCTGGTGATGTGCGAGGATCTTGACGCTGGACCCATGTAGTGTCCTTGATCGTTAACTGAAAAGATAAAGGCTCACACAGCTGGGAAGAGTGTGCTTGCAGTCTTCAGAAACAGGTGTGATCTTGTGTCCCAGATTGCTGTGAGGAACAACAGGATGTGCTTCCTTCCCAGTTTTATTAACCCACATGGATAGGGTTGGGTTTCTCTGACCACAGCGAACAGGGATGTCTGCCCTTTCAGTAGTACAATAATTACTAACAACAGCCCAGTACTTAGACCTGAAATCTGCATCTTTAATTTGTTTCACAGCCACAACCATAACTGTCCAATTTGCCATTTCACTGACTTCTTTAGCCCTTCCTCTGTCTTGTCTGGAACCTTGTAAGCGTCTCTGAGGGGTTAGAGCTTGAAAACGTAATATGCTAGCTCATGGCTTTGCCTTATCTGACTTAAATGGAAATTTCTTCCCACCAGCTATCAAAAGCCATTCACTGTGACCAGCAGGAAACTGCTAATGCTTTGCGTTACTGCGTGTTTTTTTTAAATCTCCTACACTGCTTGCTCTTTTAAGTTTTCTTCCTAATCTTCTGCATTTCAGTTCTGAGGCATCGACAGTGTGACATTTTATGCTATCATATTTTAATATTACAATTTCCCACAGCGTCTGGTCTTTAGTTCAGAATTTTTTTTTGTACGTGACTTTTGTCGGACCGAAAGCATTATATTGTTTAATATAAATGTTCATTTTGAAATACAAGTATTTAAGGTTAAAATATTGAAAAACATCCCTCGGATATTTCTTCGCTTTTTGGAATTTAATATTTAGATCCTCTCTCATCTCACTTAGTTAAACACTGTTTTCCAAAGTCTTGAGCAGGTGTGTCATGGCACTAGAGGTGTTTACGTCATCAGCCTTAGTTCAGCTGTGTCCTTTTGACTGCTGCAGTACAGTACACATCTGGCTTGTTTCTTGTCAGGTCATCATCTTTCTTGCTTTGTTATCTCACAGGAAGAACAGGGAATGAGGCAGGAAGATGAACAAGGGCCTTCTTTAACTCCCATTTTCAAAACCTGGAATACCTCGTTGGCTTCACATGTTAATAACTCTCCACCTTCTAACTGGTTAATGACGTCAGAAACAAAAGCAGCTCACTCTGCCCATCTGGCCCGTGTGGTGTTTAGTACCTAATTGATCTGACAATTGAGCTATTGCTTGAGAGGCGCCAGGGTATTGGCTTCAGTGGCATGACTAGGTGGCTTGTTCCACACTCTCACAACTCTTTGCATAAAGGTCTGCCTCCAGTCCTCAGTTTTGAATGCAGTTCCACAAGTGCCCTCTGGTTTGTGTTTCACTGTGGATCCTGAAGAAATCTGCTTTGTTGACTTTGTCAGTGCCTTTGATAATTCTCAATACTTGTATCAGCGTGTTACACAATTTTAACACAATATCCATCCATTTTCTGACCTCTTTATCCAGTTCAGGGACAGGGGACAGCTGAAGCAAGGCAGGATACGTCACTGGACGGGACGCCAGTTCATCGCAGACATGCACACGCTCTCCCCTGGGCCAGTTTTTCCAGAATTCCACTAGCCTCCCCGTTTGTCTTCAGACTGTGGGAGGAAACCAGAGCAGCCAGAGGAAGCCCACACGTGCGCAGGGAGAATATACAAACTCCACACAGACAGTGTCGCGGGCTGGAATTGATCCCAGGGCTGCCAGGCAGCACTGCTCCACCGTGCCTCCCCAGCGTGGCAGCCACTGATTTGAGTTCTACAGCTATGACAACATTTTGTTGGCTTTTTGATTGCTTTCATTGCTTCCATGTACTGCAAGACTTCACTGTAGTCTGTGACTCCAGCCCCCCCAGTGTTATTTAGTTCCACCGTCACATAAGCCAGCAGCCAGATCACCCTGCAACTCACAACTAGCAACCCACTGAAGCCCAGCAGGTGTGAGCCTGGTCAGTACCTGGATGGGAGTCCTCCTGGGAAAAACTAAGGTTGCTGCTGGAAGAGGTGTTAGTGGGGCCAGCAGGGGGCGCTCACCCTGCGGTCCATGTGGGTCCTAATGCCCCAGTATAGTGACAGGGACACTATACTGTAAACAGGCGCCGTCCTTCGGATGAGACATAAAACCGAGGTCCTGACTCTCTGTGGTCATTAAAAATCCCAGGGTGTTTCTCGAAAAGAGTAGGGGTGTAACCCTGGCTTCCTGGCCAAATTTCCCATTGGCCCTTACCAATTATGGCCTCCTAATAATCCCCCTCTATGAATTGGCTTCATTACTCTGCCCTCCTCCCCACTGATAGCTGATGTGTGGTGAGTGTACTGGCGCACTATGGCTGCCGTCGCAGCATCCAGGTGGGGCTGCACATTGGTGGTGGTGGAGGGGAGTGCCCATTACCTGTAAAGTGCTTTGAGTGGAGTGTCCAGTAAAGCGCTATATAAGTGTAAGGAATTATTATTACATGCAGGGAACCTGAGTGTTTGCTAAAGGCATCTGAATCCAGGCTGCTTTCTACACCTGTTCTGCACTATTCTCCTCCTTCTGGACTTGAAGCGCAGGGTCCCACTGGTGGACATGGACAATTATCTGGTGTTTCTCTTCCTTGCTTTGGTTGCTGTTGGTTACTGGCAGTCTTGGATGCTTTAATTCTGATATCATTCCACTTCCTCAATGTCTTCCACAGGCCGGGACCCCTCCCTTTTTATTATTTACTCCCTGCCTCTTGTTCGTTTTTATATACTATCGTAGGCTTTGGCTTCCATGCTGCGCTACCGAAAGTCAGCTGTGGATGGAAGAGAACTTTCATAAACGAAACTGTCGCAACACTGAGGTTGTTGCTCATAAGCTCTCAACATCAGTTTCAAACAGCTGGTGACTTCAGCGTCACTGTTGATGGTGATAAAAAATAAACCTTTTAGGAAAGTACGAAACCTCTGTGTTATTAACCCTGTATTGTCATTTGAAGCTCTTGCTCGGAACTTCACAAGCAGGACTTTGCTTGTTGTTATTGGGTATAGATGCCAGGTTAATCAGCTTCAGTGGCACGGCCAACTAATGATCTGTTAGTGTGATGTTGATATATGCCTTAATCCACCAATCCCTTAATTATTTGAGTATCTGCTTCTACAGTATATAAGCATCAGTGTGTCCAAGATATTGTAGCTCTTGTACTAAATGTACTCAGTATCGTCAACTAACACTTGTTCTTTGTAAATTGCTCTGGCTTCTTGGTAAAGTTTGAGTCAATTTGAAGACGTTTCTGCACACTGAACAGTCTGGCCCCAGGTTTTTTAAGGGCATTATTGCCCAAGTACGCTCCAGCTCTTAATTGGCCATCTGCTGATTCCGGCTTCCTTACTCTGCTGAACACAGTCGGTGGAAGATGCTTCTCACCTGCTGCTCCACATCTGTAGAGCTCTCTGCCCAAATCCGTTAGCCTCTGCAGCTGTCAGTGTGTTTAAAGAGCTTTGTTTCACCACTGCTGTTGTATATTTGGGTTTTATTCTCGGTTTTACTGGGTCACTCTGATATTTTCTATTATTGTATATTATGTGCATGCTATTTTACAGTGTTTATACATGATATATATGAATTTATTGTCATTAACTGAGGTTGGACAGTGTCCTTTAACCGATAGGGCTGGTAAATGTTCAAGAGCTAGTTGTCTTTGTACTTTGTAAGTGCTGATAAGTCAGGAGGTTTCTCAGAAACATTGATATTAGTGAAAACAGGCTTTGTTTCCACGTCAAAATGATGATATTAATAATTCCTTTTACAGTTCATTACAAATATGATAGTTTAAAACAATAAAGATCTGAGATACAGTATTTCTTTCAGCATCTTTGACAGGTTGCTAAGTGTTGGGTTAATAATTTCTCAACTCGGCATGGATGTTGATTGGAGTGGGAAACAAACAAAACACATTTTGCTCTGCCCCTCTACTGCTTGTATTCATTATACAGAATTTATGGAACAATATCTCTGTAGTTAGGGGGCAGTGAGGCGGCCTGGCTCTGTGGCTGAAGAAAAGCCCTTGTCAAATAGCCAACCCTTCAGGCCATCTTGTTTCATGTCTAGCCCCGAACAGTTTTTACTTTCGTTTGCTTTCCAGTATTTATTTGTCTATTTTGGAAGCCTGTGCACCTGGTGAGTCGCCGCTTTAAAAACAAGAGCCCTGGCCTTGTCTTCTGTAGTGCGAGAGGAAGTCAGTGTGGAGGGGCCTTGAGACAGATAAAGTGCACCCAACAATAACCGTCCTATTGTAGTCTTTTAATTGGCTTTCGCTCTCACTGTGCTTCTCCGTGTCTAAGTGAATGAGCTCGGGCAGTCTAGTGGGAATCAAGTCGTCCATGGTACTGAGTACTTAAATAATGAGCCTATAGAGTTCTTCCATCATCCACCCAGTTTCTAGCGGCTTTGTTCACTTCATGGTCATGGTGGGGCCGGAGCCTATCCCAGCCAGCAATGGGTGTGAGCAGAGACACGCCCTGGATGGGACATCAGGGTCACATCACAGGGCACACACGGACACAAACACACAACGCACTGTCGTCCGAAAGGACTCTGCGAGGGAAGCAGGACAGCAGGGCAAGAGCTCCGTGCGCATCCTCCTCCGACACAGACAGAAGGAAAAGACCACGGCTGCTGTACTGGAGCACTCCATCAGCGGTTCTTTACTGGTAAGCCATCACAAAGAGAGCCTGAATTGCAATGAGATTAATCGTATCCTCCTGCAGTCCCAGAAGAGGCAAGGAAAGACGCATCTGGAATGGGGGCTCTGAGTAATCGTGAGAGTTAGGCCAGGAATTAATTGAAAACGGATTTCTGCAGTATGCCAGGCTATCCTGGGTAACCATTTGCTTTTTCTGGAAGGCTAGCACAGCATGTGTCACAAGTAAATGAGGTTACATGGTTACAAATGGAAATACCCATGGAGTGGAAAATTGCCAATGTGGTGCACATTCATTAAAACAGTGACAAAACAGATCCAAGTAATTATAGATCAATAAGTCTTCTATTATGTTTCAGGTTATGGAAATGATAATTGGAACTGAACTAGAGGATCTTGCAACTTATTAGAATTGTTTCAACAATTAACAACATTAGTGGAAACAGAGCGTATAATGTGTTATACAGGCATTCCCTGGATTACATAACATAGGCTGCAAAGGAAGAGGTAAAGGTTTATTCCATGCTGAAAGGTAAAGAAAAGAACCACAAGGTTTGTCTGTGGAGCCTTCTTCAGGTGTGAGGAAGAGAGGGAAAGAACCAGGTAAGGCACAGGAGACCTCAAAAGTGGGTAAGAAGGGGTGGGGAGCGGCAGGGAAATGGGCATGAAGCAGGTGAGAATGAGTGTCCAAGCACAGGGAGAACAGGAGGGGAGATGAGGAAGGCTGAAATCTGCAAACGAGTAGAGGGTATTTAGGAGAAAGTAGTCTTACAGGTACACATTTATAAGGGGAAGCTTCTTAAACCTGTGTAATGCTTCCTGAAATAATTTTCTGTATTTACCCCATTCTGTTTAATTTTTATTTTCACAGCGGCTATTCAATCCATGAATGATTCTTTTACAGTGTACAGTGTATTTATTATGTTCGTGTGAGCTAAGCAGTGCATAGAAATCCTATCCAAGCGTAGAATAGGATTGGAATGTATAACTATGAAAGTACAAAATAGTAAATGAGTGCATGGTTTAAGAGCGAAATCCAGTTCACATGCAATTTGACATACTGTACGAAATATTTCCTGGAACTCTTAAGCATGTCCAGGACTGTCTGTGTTTAGATTTTCCAAAGGCGTTTGATACAGTTCCCAATAAAAGATCATTTCTCGAATTGCGGGCAGTAGGCATTTGAAGTGATGTGTCTTTGGATGGAGACCTGGTTAAAGGAGAGAGAGCAGACTAGAGAAACTGGAGTGATGTAATGGGTGGAGTGCCACAGGGCAGTGTGACCACCGCTAGTATAGCAGTGAGGTTCCTGGATGTGTGATTAGCAAATGCTGTAGAAACAGCGAAGGAAATTCAAAATTCTGTTGACAAATTTCAAGACGGGGCAAATGTGACCGTTGCAGTTCCGCACGGGCTCGTACCCTCGCCGCTCCACCCCGCCGGTTCGCCCCGCTGCACCTGGGGCGCGCACCCAGGTCTCCGGCGTAACGCAGCAGGGAACCAGCCGAGTGAGCTAAAGGAGACCTCCCCCAGCCCAGGCGGCTGAGGTCCCTGCTACGCGCAGGGAGGGCGGTGACGTCACCGTGCCTGAACTAGCTCCGCTACACAAACACCTGTCAGATGTTGACAAATTCGGAGTGTTCTATGCACATGGCATAAGCATAAAATGTAAAAACTACACCAATAAGAAGTAACTTAGGAAAATGAACCAGTTGTTTACATTGACACATTTTTATGTTGACATATTTTCTAGAATCTACACAGTTAAGGAGCAAATAAAAGCAAACTGAATGTTTATTTAATAGTGTAAAATGTGAATTTAATTGATGTTATGTTAAAGTTATACAGTTCTCTAATAAGACCTCATTTATAATACTTAATACAATATTCAATGTGTTACAAAATATATTCCTGCTCTTCAGACTCTTCCAGTGAAAAGAAATCAAATACAGTAAATTACTTGACTTTAAGGAATGTCCTTCACTGACAGTCTAAAAGAAGCTAATCTTTTTCTGTCCATAACAGAGAGGACTGGGAGGAGACCTCAGAACCCAAAAAGGCACTGACATACTCAAACCCAGAAGACGTCTAGAGATTGAATAGAGGGCACTAAGGAAATTCAAGGGGAAGTGACTTTTTTGACACGGGGGTATGGGAGACTAATCACCTGCTTCCCAGCCATGTGGTTGAAACAGATATCTGGCCTCTTTCAAGAAAGAGCTGGATGAGATCAACACGCTACAAGCAGTCACATCAGCCAGAGGGCCACATGGCCTCATTGTTTGTAACCTTTCTTATGTTCTTATGTTTGCCCTGAGATGTTTATATGAAGTCGTACAGTATACTCATTCCCACCATCCTTGTCTAGGTGGACAGCCAGTGCATTTCTTTAGCAGACTGCTGTGCTCATGTTAATTGCTTTTTGGAGAAGCTCAAGTTAATTACTTTTCAACAGCTAACTAACTCTGTGACCTTTAGTGGTGACAGCTACCATGTTACCATGTTGCAGAGAGCATCTGCTGTAAATCTAGTATGGAGTCAGTTGTGTTTTTCCATTTGCCAGTATTTCTCTTACTTCTTTGTTCCTAGATAGCTTTCCTGACAGTGTCTCGAAAACACTGGGACTGCACTATGTGGTATGTTCAAACTGTCAGTGATGCATGCATCACAACAGTGTGTGTTTTTTCTTTGTTAGTTAGGAGTTGCGTTGTTGAATCTGCAATATTTCACATTAGAAGACTGTCATTGCTCCATGGAAGAGACCCTGATATCTGTCCGATGTTTAGGTGAACAGTCAGGCATGATCAGTTACTGCAGTGCACGCAGCTCCAGTTTGTACCTCATTTCTGTTGTGTAAGATCCAGAGCCAGTGCAGTTTCTCTGCTAGTTTAAATAATGTCAGGGGGCCTCTGAAGAGTCACATTATGTTCATGCTACATAGACAAAGCTCTGGCTATGTTTGAAGCCCCCAATATAATCACTATTTTATTCAAAGAAAGCCACATCGCACACTAGATTCATCCACAGTTTATGAATAAGATCTAAAGCTTTGTGAGTAGGGTTTTCTGTTAATTGCTGAATGACCAGATTCCTGTGCAGTTTGTGGTGGGAGAGTGCTAATTTTTTCCTGGTCTCGAAGCAGCAGTCGGGCGCTACCTTAAAAGGACATTTTGTCACCTTCACGGGTCTAAAAATGAATGCACCAAAAACTTTGCTGTGAAATTTTTAAATGTGCTTAAAATGGAAGCCTTATTGGTGTTTGAACTTGCATTGTTTTCCCACCAAATGTTATGCAAAGTGGCCTTACTGTATGTGTCACCTCTCCAGGCTGGGTTTAAAAAGGAAAGCCAGTGGTTTTTGTTTGAGTCTGTATCCAAAGAGCTTTGTCCGAACGCTCCACTGGCCTGAGGAAATCACCTGGAATCTGCGCTAGGATGCTGGAGGAGCTCTCCAATGAAAGCCACATGAGCACAACAATTTAAAACTACAGATAAGTCATTCATTCTCTTTCTGGTATTAGAGGAGATCCAGAAAATGCAGGTCTTTACCACTATTTGTTTAGATTTTTATTCTAATTTGACCACGCCAAGTGTTCTAAGAAATGCATATTTTTTTAAAAAACGGGAGTGCCTCCTGTTTCTTAAAATGTATGTTTTGAAACTCTCGCTGCCATTATACAGAATGCCGAGGATGTAAAGTATTTTCAGAAGGATCAAGGCTGTCGTGGGGGTGAAACCAGCCCATCTGGTTGTGTACTCCCCTGAGGATGGCCGTGTCACGAAATGCCAGGCATGCATTGAATTGCTTCTGAGCTATTACAAAAACTCCTGCGACACAGAGCACACGTCAGCACGAGAGTAATCCATGAGCTGCCAGGAGATATAGCTGCATGAACAGAAGGGAATATAAAATACTGTGGCCCTGTGCGTTTAAGGAGCCGAGGTGCGGAAAAAAGCTAGAAGCAGGAAGTCAGGGGGAAAAGTAAGTCCTTCATTCAGTGTAGATGCAGAGACCAGCACCGCAGGTAACAGCTGGGAGACCCAGTGAAAGTGGCTGAGGATCAGAGTAACTATGGCCGCGCGCTTCACAAGACTGTGCATTCCCAAACACCCATGTCAGATGTTTTCCGCATAGTTACTAGCAGCCTTGGGCGCTTCGTGAATCACTCATTGTCTGGTGCAAGCGTGGGTTCCATTAATGTCTGTTGCTCAGAGCATGCAAGTTTTCCACCACCATATTTAGACATTTTCCACTACTGTCAATTCCACGTATTGTTTATATGATTGAGGAGGTGATGGGGAACCCTTAGTTTACAGAGTGTGTGGTGCTGTCAAGACACTCTGAAAAGGTTAAAAATCAGAACAAGTTAATTTGGCACATTTCTGCTGTTTGGTTCTAGGAGCTAATTGATTCAAAGATCTCATTCAGCTGTTTCCTGAAAGCAGTGAGGATAACAACTGTATGGTTCCACATTCCCACAACCCTTTGGTAAAGACCTGCCTCCTGTTCTTCGTGTTAAATGCACTTTCCTGAAATTTCCACATCTGTTCTCTATTTTGTGTTACACTGTTGATTCTGAAGAAGTTCATTGTATTGCATCCTATCTACTCAAGACTAAAGAGATTCCCTTCCTTCTGCCTGTCAGTGTAGGACATTCCCTTAAATCCTAGAATGTGTCTGGTTGATCTTCTCTGGACTGATTGCTTTTCTATGGCATTGTGACCGAAATTGTACCCAATAATCTAAATGAGGCCTTACTATTGCAGTGCATTTCATGGCTTCCCTACTTGGTGTAGAGATGTAAATGATGTGTCAACATAAACACTTGTCTTTTATTCATAAGTATCCTCTTTAAGCTCAGTTTTTCCCTGTTTGAATGTATAATTTTGTTTTGATACCTGCATGTCTTACTCTAGACAAGCCAGCATTGAATTTCATCTGCTCCTGCCAGGTGTTTGTCTCGGTCTTTAATTTAATCTCAGTCATTTTGAATTTGGTGCCTCTATTCTGCTTGCTAATCCTCCCGTTTAAGTGTGACCTCTCAATGTATGGTACTGGGATTAACTGTACCAGAATGTAAATCATTGATATAAATTAGAAAAGCAGGGGACCTAATACAGAATCCTGTGGGACTCCGCCACCCCAGTTAACTTATTCTCCCCTCTCCGTTTTTTCATTAATTAGTTTTTAATAAAAACACACACATTAATGCCTACTGTTTGCAATTTAAAAATTCAATTTTATGAGAAACTTTATTAAAAACCTTTTTGTGTTCATCACTACCCTTGCCTGTTCAAAAAACAAGTTAACTAAGCAAGATATACCTTTTCTAAAACCATGACTGTTTCCCTTGGATCTTATTTCTATATAGATTATTATCTATTTTTGTTCTAATTGTTGCCAAAACATCACATGTAATAGGATTATGACTTATTTATTGTGACTTTTTTAATTTGTTCTGTTATGCCACATTTTTTATGGATAGGCACTATATCAGCAATTCTGTCCATACTGTAGGTACAATACCTGACTTGAGTGACTGTTGGAAGAGTTCTGTTAACAGTATGAATTAGCATATTTTGTTTTTCTAATATCAATGAATAAAGTTTATTATAGATGTTAGTATGATTGAATGGTGACACATTGACAGTTCACAGAGGGGGTTGATAGTTTGCCCTGGGCTTCATGCCACCCTTGCTTATTGATCACAGATTTACTGTAGCAGGAACAGATTTTAGACTAGTATGTGTGATCTATGTGATGTTTTCCAGGACAAAAATAGATTTCCAGCTGTATCAACCCTGTTAATTCAACACTAATCCTTTTCTGCCTTTCTCTGTGGTATTCATAAGATTAAAGAAATAATTGTGCTTAAATAATGGTACTATAAATACTGGAGCATGTTCTACACTGGCAGAGGAATCATAAAATTAAATAGATGTAAAATTCTAAACTGATCCAGGATTTACTGCTTGATAAAGGATATGCTCTCTGTAGTGTAATTGCATGATGTTTATACAGGAAGAATAAATCACTGAGTGGAGAGTAACATTAGGCCACACGCAGTTAATGCCTGAATTGTGCCACTGGCCTCAGTAAAAGCTCAGGCTGAGAGCGCCAGAGCGGATCCTATGAAGAGGAGAGGCTGTGTTTCTTGCCGTTCCAGCCCTGTGCTTCCTCTGTCTGCTGTCAGTCCTCTTTCAGCCCTCAAATTCCTATATTTTCTGTTGTAACTGTGATTGCAATTTTGGAGGACCAGCAGCAGGAGAGTGCCGATATTTGATTCTTTTGCAGAAGATTAAAATCATATACCGTATTAGTTTTTCAATGCCACTTGGTCCTGTCCTAGATCCCTGACTTTTTATAACTGCGTAATTGTGTTTTTTCCATGCATACTACATCGTGTCCACATGCAGGCTACTTGCAGGATGTCAGATGCTTGGGTAAGGGTAGAGTGTACATACCCCCACCCCCACCCAGTTCAGCAGCAGGGATCAGTCTCCCCAGTCAGTAGAAACTCAGCATCTAAGACAAAAGCACCATGAAAATAAGGGAAATGTCTGTAGGCTCAGGTACCTGGAATTCCTAAGGGTTTCTGTTCTCTGAAATGTACAGACCTGTTCTTATGTCTGGTGTATGTATATATGTATATTACATGTATATGTTACATTTTGTGGAACATCATTAAGGCACTGTACAATGAAGCAATCAAACAAAACACATGTAGACACAAATTAAAACACTAAACAGAACCAAAGTGAGCCTGAAGACGGGATTTGAAAGTGGAGACTGACTTGTGAGATCTAACATGGGCTGGGAGATCATTCAGTCTCGCTCTGCTCTGGTCTCCCAGTGCCCGGAGCTTCGTGGGGGGAACTGGAAGAGTGCAGACAGTGTGCAGCTGTGGAGGGGGCTCAGCTCACTGCTGCAGTCAGGAGCCAAACTGTTCAAGACCTTAAAGGTGAGCAGCGGGATTGGGAATCTTATTCTGAGATCCACAGTGCAAGGAAATTAAAGCAGGTGATATATACTTAAGCATTTCAGCAAACACATGACAGATATTGGCATTGATTACTGACCAGGCTAAATTCTGCTTTTTTAACAGGGGGGTTAATAGCTGCAAGTTTAAAGGTCCAGAGAACAGTTCCAGACCTTAGCGATTCATTGATAACAAGCACGACGATGAACTGCAGTGCAGGGGGAATAGGATGTAAGGGACATTTCATGAGGTTCATTTCAGTGGCCATTTCAGATAGCTGCTGCGCTGAGACAGCATGAAACAGCATGGGCGCACTAAGCCTGAGAGTACGAAAATAATTCTCGGAAAAACAATCACAAGATGCAATCTGGATGTAATCAATTTTAGATTGAAAAACCTCAGAAATCAGATTGCCTTACACTGTAGAATCTGCTTTAAATGGGATTTAAGAGATGGCGAATTGCGGAAAAAATGGATCTAGGATTACTTTTCCCCTTCTTTAATTAGCCTCTCTTGTGGCAGAAAATGCTGACTTTGTGGCAGTCAGTGCATAACTGTGAGATTGGTGTTGTTGCTTGAAGGCACGCAAATGAACAGACAGGCCTGAATCCCTCCATCTGCACCCATGAGATTTCATGGAGCGACGTGTAAATGATATTGGTCCAATTTGTTCTGTAGCCAGGCAGTCTAAAATGCCACCACTAATTGAAACACAGTGCCATGCTGATGAGAGCAATGCCCTCCCATCTTTAAAGTCTGTTTACAGACGTCTTTTCAAGACCTAGCTTTTTATTCCAATGTTTATTAAGATTTCAAATAATGATCTGAGAACAGACAGTAATCACATTTATTAAATACCATATACAGTAGGAAGATATATTAAGTGGATAGGCAGATGATATTAAGACAGAGGGGAGAAGGTGGAGCTGTTTTTGAGATGGTGCAGGGTGGAAGCCAGACAACCAAAGTAAAAAAAAAAAAAGTAAAGTTTTCACCATTCAACTTTCAAGAGGCCATGGACACACACTGTAAAATGCTCGATAAAATGAGCCAGAAAATGTGAGCAAAAGTTTCAACAAGTTTCGTCCTGTGATACAGGTGTCGTGGTGCAAGCCCCTCTGTGAACAGACTGCCCTCTAGACATCACTCCCAGTGCCCTGGGGAACTGAATTCTCAGTCAAATGAGATTCACACTGTAGTAATAATAATCTTCAAATCACTTGACTGACCAGGCTGTGTGTCTCTTGTTTAAAGACCTCAGAGTGTACCTGTAGTGTTTTTGTTTTTTGGGGGGGGTCAGCACTACTGTGGTACAGTAAGAAAAGCTTTCCTGGAACACACCTGGCTTTGCGTCACTTCGAATGTGAGTAACGAAAACTGCCTCGTTCAGAAAAATGCATAGGAAACCCTTGTATAATCGAGGACAATGGTGTACTTCTCTTCTGAAAAATGCCCCCCTAAAACACGCAAAACACCTTCACAGATATGCAGATATGCATATCACACTCTGATGTCAAAGAAAGGTGGAAAAACTCTGTGTTAGAGGAGGAACAGTCTTGTCGATCCAGTTGTTGGCTAACAAGGTTTGCCAGCGAAAGAAATATGAAGATGGATGAAGCCATTTATATTTTCTTTAGACAATTATTGTAATACAGGATAACTGACAGCACACAGGCCTCTGTAAATCACTGTGCAATTTCTATAATGAATTGAGACGTGTGTTCTAGGCTAAATTAAGGTGCCATTGCTTGGAGACTAGTCGGAACCTGTCGACAAATTATAATTTGCATAATTTGTCAGTGTTTGCCAATAATTCACTTTGTGAATTAAGGGCAAGTGATACATAAAGTTATGTGGCACATTTATTTTTAAGCATCTGAGAATAAATAATTGTAATATTGTGCAGTATGCAGTGGGCCAATTTAAGTTTTGTGTCAAATTTTGAGTACTCTACTCTAGCTAGTAGAATGGATTTGTGAATAAAATAATTTTAGAGTAGCTGTAAATGGTATTTATCTAATCATGATAAGTATCTGGCTATCCTGAGCCTTTAAGTCTTGAATGGGACTTGATACAGGTATTTAAAGTTACTCAAGGGCTTTGTTGAAGTCCACCAACTTTCATTATTTAATTTCTAAAAATGCTGCTTGATGAATACTAACTGATTCCAAACATTCTGAAAAAAAATTCATAAAAGATGCGGAAAAAAATAAGCCTAATCGTATGCCTTTGACGCTCCTTATAAAATCCTTGACAAGTAATATTCTGTAAATTGCAGCTGGTAGTCAAGATGCCAGCACAGTGATTTGAATGAACAGTGAAACACAAATCAAAGGAAAGAAGTGGAAACTATGTGAAAGTGCACTTATATCTGACAGCAGTAGGCACCTGTTTACACAAGGCGTTGCGGGAGTGTGGAACAAGCTCCCAGACATACTGTTGGATGAGATCCTTGGATCAATTAGATTCTAACTACCAGCTACTACTACTGTCTCCTCTCATTTCTGACCATCCACATGTTCTTAAGGTATTGTGGCATATGGACTACTGTCTAGTCCTTCTTGTAGGTTTAAAGCTGGAGAAGACAGCATTGCAGACCCCTAGTGTGGTGAACCTTGATAGCACTGCACTTTTGGATAAAGTCACAGCTTGTGTTCACTCGTCAGTAACAGGGGATGTATAGCCTGCAACTCACTGGGATGTCACAAACCAGCATTTTCATTCACCAAGTTCAGACTCCAGCTGATGTTATTCCGAATGAGTTTCAGAAGTCAAAATAATCAAACAAAGCTCAATTTTTGTGTTTACACATTTGTTTTCAGAATTTAAGTTAGCTTTACAATTGTACTGAATTACTTTTCTAAAGAGCAATATTGCTTTATCAGAGACCCAGACCTTCGTCTCAATTGTGGCACGTGTGTACTGTACTGTACCTAAGAGTGGGAGAATGACCCTCTGGCAAGAGCTTGCTTTTTCATAGAGAGCAGAAATAAGCTGTTGAAATACTGTGTGCATGACAGGGGGTCCATTGCTGAGAGTACAGCTGACAGCAGTAATGAGAAATGTACTCCTGCCTTTCATTTGTCACCAGTTTGGAATGGTTTTTACCCCATTCAAACATTTTACATTTCTGTTTGAAAAAACCTGTCAGTACTGCTTTGAACTATTTGGAATACTAAACATGGTAAACTCAGTAGCTTGGTCACAGTGTCCAAAAACCTGTTCTTTCCAGTGTTGGTGTTTCTGTAATGGTCATAATTGAGCTTTTTATTGTATGTTAGCACATACAAGTCACAGAAAATGTTCTGGATAGATGGCTGCTTCATACCAAATATCACAGATTGACAAACATTAGGCTGGTATGCCCACCCAGACTTTACATTACCCATAATAAGAAATTAAATACCAGAAATTGTGGTTGTAATCTTGTCTAGCTCAAGCTCATTGTGTTGGTTAGAAGCTCTTCCAGTGCTTTGCCAAGCAATCTGCTCTGATTACCTACAGTGGGCATGGAACCTGTAGCATTTTGTACCTCTATGTACAGGCGGGGGACAAAATTACGGAAACACCCGACAATATAGTAATATCAAGGACCTAATAAGGAGTAGGGCCATCCTTTGCCTTCAGAACGGCTTCAATCCTTCTTGGAATGCTGTCACACAAGTCCTGAACTGTGTGTGGTGGGACACTGCACCATTCTTCAAGAAGAAAAGCCTCCAGTTCTTTGAGGGATGAAGGAGGTGGAACCCTCCCATAAAGGTTCAATGATGTTTAGATCTGGTGATTGGGGAGGCCATGGAAGGCATTTGACTTCATCCTGGTGTTTGTGAAACCACGCTTGAATTTGTTTAGCAGTGTGTATGGGGGGATCATCTTCCTGGAATATGGGAACATCATGAGGGAACAGTGTTTGCACCATAGGGTGCTCCTGGTCCTGTAAAATGGCCTCATATTCCTTGGCCATTATACGACCATGCAGAGCAATCAGCAGACCTAACGACTCCCAGGAGATGGCTGCCTATGCTACTGTATTACAGATCCCCCACCATGTTTAACAGCTGGCAACGGACAGTGTGGGTTGAAGGCATCCTTTGGCTTTCTCCAAACGTAAACCTGTCCAGATGCAGGAAACAGGGTGAAAGATGACTCATCAGACCATATTACTTTTTTCCATTGCTCAGGGGCGCAGGTTTTGTGCTCCTTACACCAGGTTATGCGTCTTTGTGCCAACGTTGGCCCTGGATACAAGTGGTTTCCGAATGCCAGCCCCGCCATAAATCCCAGCTTTCTGAAGCTCACAACGTACAGTTTTTGTTGAGACTGGGTCACAGAGGTGCCGATTCAATTCTGTGGTAGTTTTTGAGGCTGTACTTTTTTGGCATTTAGCAAGTATCCTGTGAAGTGTCCGTCTATCCCGGTCAGTGAGCTTCGACTTGCGGCCACTGTTCCTCTTTGCCGATGCAGTTTGTCCAAGTTTGGCATATGCCATCATTATTTTTGAGACTGTTCCCCTTGACACATTAAATCATTTTGCAGTTTTTGTGACCGATGCACCTGCAGTTCAGGCAGTGACTATTTGGTCTCTTTGGAACTCTGTTAATTGCCTCATGTGGCTTTGAACACTCACATATCAAAGTGCTAATTGTCAGACCTCTTTTATAACTGACACATACTGCTAATTGGCAATCAACCTAAAATGACTCACCTTTGCAGCTGCATTTGTAATTGTGATTTAGTTACTTCGAAGTTAAACTCCTTTTTCATGTGGTGTTTCCGTTATTTTGTCCACCTTCTGTACTTACAGCTTACTGCTCCTATGCTTGTGCTTCAAAGTTTCAATTTCTTAGGCACGCAGGGTGAGTTATCAGTTCTAGCCAAAAGGGAAGGCGCTTAATCATGCAGTCCATTTCCACTTGCATTGTGTAATCTTGAAAGTCATGGTCACAGCAGTGCTGATTAATGCCATCAGACACCCGCCTGTCCTCTGCTTACTGTACAGTGTTGTTCTGTGCTCTGGGTTACTAACAGACTTACCCTCAGGTACAATTCAGAGCTTCACTGGGGATTTCTGGCTTCTGGCACCCATTTCATGTTGATGGAGGACTCCAGAGAATTGCCTGCAGTAATTCTGTTTGTGGTATTTAAAATCTTGCTGAGGACAGCACTCTAGCCTATAGAATTATTTTTATACCATCTGTCTTTTTAAATTTTTTTAAACCAAAAGGGACAAGCTGGGAGAGGGAGGTGGAGGTGGGTTTTATTCATTTGAACTTCATGAATGAAATGCACCCAGAAGCTGTTGGAGGCAGCCTGTCGAAATTGTTAACTCTCTCCATCGTCCCTGCAAAATGAATCTAGTTATAGACCCCCCCCCCGGAAAACAGCCCCCCAGCTGTTATTTTCTCCTCTGTACCCTGAGCTCCTTCCCGGATTTCAATAATGTAATTGCTTCCCAGCTGGATTTGCTGCATTGTTTATTCACCTGATTTCCGATACTGAGCTCCTGAGCTCTGCGTCAAGGGCGCAAGCTGGCCACATGTGCTTGCACGGTGCTTTTGTAAGAGAGCTGGGATAAGGGCCGGATAAGCCAGTGGGATCAGAGCATGTGGCATCGCCCACATGGCATTGCCCACAGCCCCGACCAGTGTTGATCAGGGTTATGCAATACATTAGCCCTTTATGTAAGTGGTCCACAGTCCCCAAACTGAAAGCCTATCCACGCAGCAGGAGGCTCTCTGTCGTGTTGTTATTGTGAGAACAGTCCGCCATGTCTTCAGGCACAATTAAGAGTGGCTGTGGCGTTGCTCATTACTGCTCTTAACACGTGGCAGGAATGAAACCAAACTGATAGCCGGTTAGCTCTGTGCACACGTTCCAGTCTGCCCCCTGCTGTTCTGGCCTGTGAGATGCACTAGATTCAGCCTTTGTTGCTTTTTTTCTTAAAGCAGAGCTTTAAGGGTTAGAATGGATTTTTTTGTACCAGATAACCGTCTTGGCAAGAAAGCCACACCACCACCTCCTACTCCACACCGGAAACAAGGAGTTATGAAAAAGACTGCATCCTATTTCTAGCCCTGCTCTGTCAGAGGGTGATTATAAGATGCATAATTTATGAGATAACAAGGACGGAACAGACAGAAAAGGTGCCACTCACACTTACACACTTACAGTGATGATGGATTCTCAGACACAGACTCTGGTTGTTCACTACTGAACCAAAGCACGCACTCTTGAGAATCAATCAATCACTTTTTTTTTCGCAAGTCTGCATGTCCTTCATATTACACAAGCCAGGAAAAACACTTCCATGCTCTCATGCTTTAAGACTAGAAGCCACACTTTTAAGGCCTGGAATGTCAGCACTCGTCTCACTGCGTCCCTGGGAGAGTGCAGTGGTGTGTGCAGCTCCCTGGAGCCAGCATTGCACTTCAGCAGTGTGTTCTTCATCTCTCACTGGGCAAGTGTGGCAGCCGAGGGAGGGAGGAAATGAAACCTGCAGTGTGTGATGAACCTTGGAGCAGCCTGTATGTTTGTTAGGTGCACATCAGCTGGGGCACTAGTGAATCAGAGTGGTTTTGTGCTGTTTGGTAAAGTCGTGAATATGAAAAGCCTCAAAACTTCCAGTAATCATTCATACTTGAAGAAAGGTAGATTTTCCTGTTTCTTTTGGATCCTAATCAATCTTTGTGAAAGTAGGTACCTATTTTGGAAATGTAGAACATGCCTTTAAAACAGGCTCTCTTCAAACACACAAATTATTGGGCAGTTTTGAAAATCAAGAATCATTTTAGATTCTTTCCCTTATGTTTATCAGGGATCCGAAACGCTGACAGTACAATGCCTTAGAGTCTTGCTGAGCTAAAGGCAGTTCTTTATAATGGTATACAAGCTGCTGTTCCAGGAGGTCTGGAGAGAAAGATTTGACTGGCTGCACTCACAACACATCCATATAAGCACATAAGATATCTTACAAACAAGAGAAGGAATGGCTGTGTTGTTTGTTCCAAGATTCACACAACCCTTTGTGCATAAAGGCCTCCTGTTCTCGAAACTAGATGCACCTGTCTAGTTTTCAGTTTTGTTTGTGTTTCACTGTTGATTCTGAAGAAGTCCACAGGGTTAACCTGGCCAGTGCCTTTCAGTATTTTGAATAATTGGATTGTGCCCCCCCCCCCCATAGTTTTCCCAGATCAAGGGTAAAAATTAAAAGTTGAGTGCAGGAACTTAACAGATTACTGTTCTCTGGACTGATTGTAGAGAACTTGTTTTGCCAAGTGTTGCCCGACTCTGTACACATTAATCTTAATTAGCTTTTTCTAATGCATTGTACATTTTTACTGTTGTTTGATTTAAATTCATCGCTCTTTACTGTATGGAGCTGTGGTAGCTCAGACGGCAAGGGCATCGAGCTCCTAATTGGAAGGTCCTGGGTTCAATCCCAGGTAGCGGCATGTGATGTAGCTTGCTCTAATTCCTTCCAGACGGCTCCCAGGTCCACTCAGCCTGCTTTCCAAATGAGTACTGGGGGTTAATCCTTCTGGGGGTAATAGGCTGGCCGGAGCGTGATGCTGACCACATCACCTCCACCTCCAGTGTCGGATGGTTGAGAAAAATGGTGCCCTTTCCCCCCATTCCCCATGGGCCTTTATGGCCTGAAAAGGGGACCAACCTACCTACTCTTTACTATATATCCTCACTTTCCATTTGACTTTTTTATTGCTTTCTCACATAGTCTAGAAGATGTCAATTCAGTATCATCTAAATCTGTTTCATAGGCAGCCTCTTCAAGTTCAATGATTTCCATATGATATTTTTTTTGCGTGTAATACTCTGCACTTGTCTGCATTTAATATCATCTGTCTGGTATCTGAGTTTTTAATTGTGCCTAAATCCACTGAATTTCCTTTTATAACATACACAGGGTTTGCTAATCCTCTTTTTTGGTTTCATCTGCAAAAATGTCTAGGTTATGAGATTCTAGGTTATTGACATAGATCAAGAAGAGCAGTGGTCCTAATTCAGATCCCTGGGGATCTCCACTAATGACATCAGCCCATTTTGACCATCCACTTCTTATCTGTGCTCTTTTCTCAAAATTAATCTGTTCTAAGTTCTAAAATGTGCATTACCTAAAATGTGAATGAATACTGTCTGTTATTTCAGAAATCTTTTTATTCTTGAACTTGAACTTGAACTTTATTGCCATATGTAACCGGTACTGGTACAATGGAATTCTTACTTACAGAAAGTCTCTCGATTGTAAAACAAGTGTAAAAAACAAGACAAAGTGCAAACAGTGCATCAAGACAATGTACAAACTAACAATAGACAATGTGCAAGTAAACATGTAGACAGTTTGAATGTAAACAATACAGACATGTAAACAATGACTGGAGATGTGCAATAGATAAGAAATCATAAAGAGGTAGATGGTGATGGTGTAGGTGTGGTCCGAGAGGGATGGCTAAATGTGTTCGCCAGTCTCACTGCTTGTGGATAGAAGCTATTGAAGAATCTAGTGGTAATTATCCGTATGCTCTTATATCTCTTGCCTGAGGGCAGTGGGGTGAAGAGCTCATGCCCGGGGTGGTGACTGGTCTCTGTGATGGCCAGAATTCTACCACGGCAGCGGTCCTCATAGAGCTGTTTAATCTCGGTGAGACCGCAGCCGATGATCTTCTGGGCCATATTGACCATTCTCTGCAGTGCCTTTCTTTCTCGCGAAGAGGTGTTGCCATACCACACGGTGATCCCGTTGGTGAGGACGCTCTCGATGGTGCAGCGGTAGAAGTTCACCAACACATGTATTGGCATCCCCCATCGCTTGAGGCACCTCAAGAAATAAAGGCGCTGCTGAGCCTTCTTCATGATAGAGTCAGTGTTCACAGTCCAGGTTAGATCTTTAGAGATGTGAATTCCCAAAAACCTAAAGCTGGTGACTGTTTCCACTTCCGTTCCATCAATACTGAGTGGGCTGTGAGTGTATGGCCTGTGTCTCCGAAAGTCCACTATTAGCTCTTTCGTTTTCTTTATGTTCAAGTCCAGGTTATTGCTATGACACCACCTAAGCAGCTGTACAACTTCATCCATGTAAGTGGACTTGTCATCATCACTGATCAGTCCTATTATAGTGGTGTCATCGGCAAACTTAATGATGCGGTTGTTGCTGTGTCTTGCTGTGCAGTCGTGAGTAAATAGGGAGTACAACCTTGGACTCAGACAGCAGCCTTGTGGGGTTCCAGTGCTCAAGGTGAGTGGTGTTGATGTATTATTGCCTATCCGCACCACCTGTGGTCTCTCGATAAGAAAGTCCAGCAGCCAGTTGCAGACAGAGTTGCACAGACCTAATCCCCTGAGCTTTGTCACCAGTTGACTGGGTATGATGGAATTGAATGCTGAACTGTAGTCCACAAACAGCATTCTCACATATGAGTTCTTAGTGTCCAGGTGTTCCAAGGCTGTATGCAGAGCCAGGGAGACAGCATCATCCACTGATCTGTTGTTCTGGTAGGTGAACTGCAAGGGGTCCAGGGACTCTGTGATGGAGGAGTTGATGTGTGACAACACCAGCTTCTCCAGGCATTTCATCACCACAGATGTTAATGCTACTGGGCGGTAATCATTCAGGCATGTCACTTTTGTCTTTTTGGGGGTTGGAACAATAGTGGTTTTTTTAAAGCAGGTGGGGACCATGGACTGTGATAGGGAGGAGTTAAAGATGTCCGTAAGCACTGTGGTCAGCTGGGCTGCACATGTCCTTAGGACTCGAGGTGGTATCCCATCAGGCCCTGCAGCCTTACGGATTTTCACCCTGCTCAGAGTCTTCTGCACGTCCTGCTCTGAGAGTTTCAGAACAAACTCGCCCTGCACACTTGGGGTCTTCTCAGCATTGCCCGTGTTCAGAGCATCAGAGCGGGCATAGAAGTGGTTCAGCTCGTCAGGCAGGGATGCGTTGTTCGTGTCAATCGTTCATGTATTCGAAACAGTATTCAAAGCCTTTTTAAAATATAAATATACCATATTATATGCTATGTTTGGACCCGTTACTGCTGATGTTAAGTCAGTTAGAAAAGGACCTGCTTTCCCTAAATTCGCACTTCCTGTTCTTTGCAGAGTTGGTGCTGGTAAGACTTGTGTGGCAGTTAAACTTTCTCCAGATGTACGTAGATGAAAGTGGTGCTGTTAATCAGTTGAGGTGCTGCAAATGGCTGTGGCTGTCTTTACCTCTGAGGAAGAAAATCCCCTTCACTGTAAGGTGTAGACTTCACTTCTTTCCTATATGAATATCCGCTTATCCTTTGTCTGCTCAGGGGATATTTCAAGACAGATCCCATCCCGGTATACTGTCTTCAGAATGTCTTTCCCTAAGCCCATTGGCCAGTGAGTGTGAACTACAGTATGTATTCAGTGCAGCAATGTAGAGTAGTGCTTGGTGTTCTGGATTCATACCTGAAGGAAGGTTGTAGGTTCAAATCCCAGGTGAGAAACTGCTGTTTTACCCCTGAACAAGGTACAGTATTTCACCTGAATCATTCCAGTAAAATCCCCAGCTATTTTAAGGGATGCAAATGTGAATTGGTTTAGATATAGGTGTCAGCCAAATAATATATCCTGTGTTTCTATAAGATTCTTCTGCTTCATTCCCCAAGTCTCCACTGCAACTGTTTTTTCAGTTGGCCCTGCCAGGATTAAAAATTAAAAATAGGGAGAGCAGTATGTTCTGAGGCTGTCTGGTTTCTGACTGAAGGAGAGAAACACACCACAATGGATCTGCTGTTTGGCCTGAGGCAGGGTTGCCCTAACTACAGTTGACCTCATTTTGTTATCGACTTGCTGCAATACCTGGGTAAGAACCTGGGAATTTTATCCTTGGTTAACTCATGTTTCTCTGATTTAAGCAGAGGCACTGTAGCTCTGCCTCTGACAGCCTGTGTATGGCAATTACATTCGTCTTCGGCTGCTGGTGACAATGTTATGCCTTAGACTATCATGCTTTACTGACAGAAACTAAGTTCAGCACCATGCTGTCTTGTTGGAACAGTAAACTGATTCTTCTGTAGAAATAAAACCACAGAGAAAGGTATTTCATAATTGAAATATTATCGGTCTACCTCTCACTATGTAAACTGAACACAGTCAGGTACGTCTACTATGTGTTACAACGTGAGATAACCATTCTATCTTCTTCAAGTGCTAATAATTGATTAGAGGATCTCATCCTGCTGTTTCTGAAAGAGGCCAGGTATCATCTTCACAAAGATGTCTGGGTAGCTGCCACAACCCTTTGAGTAACAGCACCTGCTTCATGTTTCCCAGTTGTCAGTGCTCTAGAGGACTCAGTGGAAGCTTGTTAGGTGTCCTCACAGTCTTCTTTGTTCAAGACTCAGAATGTGCTGTTATGGTAGCCTGCCACTGTAGGATATTTCTTTAATCATTTAGAGTCCAATGTCACTCTGTGGACTGATTCCAGAGTAGAAATATATTTTTGTAATGGGATTATCAAGTTTGTACACTCTAATACACTCTAGTACATTCTAATGTGGTTCTATAAGTACATTATATAATTCTAGCATAGGATGTCATGATTTAGATTCTAAACTTTCAACTGTATGTTCTACCATTTTGTTGGAGAGTTTGAGTGCCTTTAGACTTAAGCGAATTTCAAACTGGAAGACGGGCTTCGCAATGCTTCTTTTCGGCTCTCAAAGATATATATACAGTCTGCATTTTTTTGTGTGTGTGTTAAACAGCATGTTAAAAAAATCTCTGAATTTTTCATGCTTGGTTTACAGTCCACTGTTGTGTGTCCCATTCTGTTTGAGCATTTTCAAAGCCTTGTCTGAATCATAGCTCTAACAATTAGGATCTTTAAAGCTGTCGTGATAATACCCAGAGCCTCATTGTGTCACTACTTTTATCCACTGAATGCAAACCCCAGAGCAACATGCCCATCTTACTCAGCTGTCTATCCTGGACCTCCTGACTGGTCATGCTGTCCCACAGTGTTGCTCGGTCTCAGAACGCCAGTGTCATGTCCGCCCTGGCTCCAGCACCACAGAGCGGGATGATGGTACCATGGCGACCACCCACACCTCCACTCTCCTGCTAACGCTGGTTACCCGGGATGGATAATCAGACAGAGCCTGATCACCTGTGCACCATGACTGGCACTCCAGCTTTATAGATGGGACAGGCTACTCAAGGCCAGGTCTGACTGCACTCAGCACTCTTCCATAAGTTTCACCTGATAACCTGTTCCTGGGCATCATGCTCCAGTTCCTGTGATCCCGAGTTCCTGAATTTCCCATTTCTTGGTTCCCTGGTTGCTTCCTCAGTTCCCCTGTTCCTGTGCACCATGCATTCCTGAGTTCCTGTCTCCACTTCCTGTGTTTCCCGACCTGCGCCTTGTGTGGATTCCCAACCTGCCTTGCTCCTACCCTCTTCCATGTCTGGGGCTTCCTGGCTGTTTCCGTGGTTTTCGTGACGGCGCCTTTCGGATTTCCCCTTGGTGCTTTTGACCATGTTTCGGTTTGATGTCCCCGGTTTTGACCCCCGACCTGCTTGACCACGACTGCAGGAGCACTGCCTGGCAGATCCTGTCTGCCTGCGTACTCGTCATAGCCTCGGCCTCTCCAGCCATCGCTCTCAGTCCAGGGGGCTCGGCCCCAGCCCCCGCCTTGCTCTACATCTCTTACCTACTGTTCGCCTCCCCTGGCAGAGATCCGCCTCTCCCATCCTTTGGAGTAGCGAACGTAACAGCCAGATTACAAGCCACCAGGCTGTAGGTTCCAGTCAACAGTTTTTTTGTTGCCTGTATCTTTTGAAGTTGAATTACATTGGGTTTGATTTGATTCCTTGGATGAGCCTCTAGAGCAGGGATGGGGAACCTTTTTTCTGCCAAGGGTCATTTGGATATTTATAACATCATTCGCAGGCCATACAAAATTATCAATTTAAAAATTAGCCTGCTATATTTGGGCGAACATTTAATTAACTCACCCCTAATGTGATGGCTGGAACTGCTTCTCTTTGGTGAGGCTAATGACGCTCCAGATTGGCTTTTTTTCATTACTGCTAACGCATCACTACAAACTAGGCACACAGGTTTGCCTTTGACTTCAACAAAAAGATAATCATTTGTCCATTTCTCTTGGAAAGATCGACACTCTGCATCAACTTTTCTTTAATTTGTAGTCGCCATTGGTAGGATGTCACACCATGTTGCCAGCGACGCGATTATTTTGCTTTGATCGCTGTTCTAATCCTGCAATCCTGCATATCCAAATATCTGTAATTTCCTTAATCTTCATCTGAGATTCAGTTTTTGCGAGGATTGTTGATCATGGACGTGTGGATAAAGGTTGGATTGGAGTTATCGTCTGTGTCGACAAAGAAGTCGACAACATCGCCGTCAATCATCGGAGGCAAGGTCATCAACGTCGCGAGGAATTATCTCATCGCATCTCTTCTCATCATCACCGGATCGCCGTAGTTTCGCCACAGTGTGCTAACACTTTCGCAACATGTACACTCCCGGCCTGCCTGGCACTGTCCTCTGAGTCACCGCAATACAGGCAGATGGGCCGCGGGCAGCCGACGAGAAGCATACGTGTCTGTCCCGTCATGTACTCGTATGTGTCCTGTCTATCCCGTAATGGACGTTCCTTGCTTGTCCCTCAAAATTTACGTTATTATTATGATTCACTTAATATAAATTTATGTTGCTATGAAAAAAGCTCCTAGATTTATTCGAGTCCCGCCTGCGGTTGCCTTGGCAGGGCCAGACCAAATTATTTCGCGGGCCGGACGTTCCCCACCCCTGCTCTAGAGTGTCCCATTTCCACCAAATTCATTGTTCGATCCCTAAAGGAGGAGATTTACTTGACTCTCCATGCTCAAGCCAGCTTTGCTGATTGGATGGCTTTCGCTGGAGCTGGGAGGTTCGATGTCTCTCAGCTGACCCGCGTCCAGGAAACAGCGACATGATTGCCCTGACCTCCACAGCACAGGTGAGGACTGAAGAAATGGCCCTCAGATTGCCAAAGTCGAGCTCCTTTCTCACGCTCTAGGCAACAATAAAAAGTTCTTTCTCACCAGCGATGTCCTTTTAACGCTTGAACAAATTAACTTCTCTGACATGAAACATATTGCCTGCGTATTAATGTGTAAGTAAATTTCACATCTTTACGGCAAAGTACTGCAAGCTGTAAACGCAGTAATAGGCATTTGAAGCTGCCGTTTTGCTAGATAACAACCTCTTATGGCTCCCTGTATTCAGTGTAGGCTTTGAGATTATTCCCATACACAAATATATTACTATGCATCGGTGAGAGATTGAATGCTAAATATTTAGCATTAATGTCAAACATTGTAACTTTGTTTTTTTTCCGGTGCAGTTTTCCTAAGAAATGGCATCCAGAGTCTGCTCTAGATTCTTCATGCTGCTCTTTTTAGAGGAGCTGTAATGCCTCTGAATAAATGCGGAGGTTTGTTTTCTGGGTCCTGGCACTGTCCTTTAGTCTGTGCTCGCCACGCACACGGACACTGTCCTGGAAGAGCCTTGCTGCAGTCTTCTGACCTTTCTGATGCCGCCTCAATCAAGGAATCTTCAAGAATTCCTTCACCGTTTCGGGGAACATGGCAGAGCTGTGAGGGTCAAAGATCTTCCCCGTTTACCTCGAAAGACCACAATCCTTCTGATCTCCCTGTTTGTGTCCTCGCAGTAGGGTTTCAGAACTCCCATTGCAAGAAGACATCCAAAACCAAAATGATCCTGAAACTTGGATCACACCTTTCCCCTTCTCTCAAAGACACTCATCTCCTTCTAAACCCCCTCTACTCGTTTGCAGATTTCAGCTTTCCTCATCTCCCCTCCTGTTCTCCCAGTGCTTGGACACTCATTCTCACCTGCTTCATGCCCATTTCCCTGCTCCTTCCCACCCCTTCTTACCCACTCTTGTGTTCTCCTTTGCCTTATTTTCTGCTCTTGTGCCTCTCTCCGTCACACCTGAAGAAGGCTCCAGAGCCAGAACTTGTTTTTTTTCTTTACCTTTCAGCATGGAGTGAGCCTTTACCTGTTCCTTTGCTGCCTACGCATGCTGACTCAGGTCTCTTCTCAAAATCCTCTAGAATGTCTTCCAGACGCTGAGTGGGATCTCCCAATGCTATTTGTTTACTTTGGGGATATCTGGGATCTGGCATGCCAAATCATATTCAGTGTGGGAATGGGCATTGAAAAATACAGTTTTTGAAGGTATCCTAATTTTGTAGATTCTTAAGGAAGTGCTCAGCACGTCATAGTTAAGTGCGCGTGCTGTCTGTGTTTACAGAGTAAGCAGAGCAGGTATAAAGGCACAGGGAGCTGTTCTGCATCTTCTCTCCAGTGTTGGGTCACAGTAGAGTGAATGTAATTGGTTAATTAGTTGTTCTGGGCAACCTGGCAATCAGTCCAGCTGTGCTGAAGAGGCTGAAGCCCTGTCATTGCACGACGACTCCACTTGTGTTAACCTACCGACTTGCTTCACTCTTCCCCTGGGGCTGCTTGCTCAAATTTCAGATGCATCTGCACCTGAGCTTTGGGTCATTAGGCTGGTAAATCGTTTTTTTTCCACCCGCTTTATCTGTGTTGATTAAAACCTGCAGAAAAGCATTTTGCCACGCAGGGTAACCTCGTGTCTGGGGCGAGTATAGCAGCAGGGCCACCCCTGCTTTGCGGTGCCCTTGCTTTGAAGTCAAATCAGCACGATCTGTCTCACATGAGCGCAGAAAGACGCTCAAGGGGGATTAAAAGTCTTTCTAAATTAAAAATGATCGCCTGAGCCGCAACGGGAGGAGCTGTGCTGTCAGAGATCACACTTGTAACGGGAGAAAGTCGATTTTTAACAGGTTGGGAAAACCACCTATTTGTCATTTAAGTTCAGACTTAAGTCTTTTTCCATACTTCTCTAAAGGGTGACAGCAAATATGAATGAAATGAATAGAAAACACTTCTTTACACAATGAGTTGTGGTTGTCTGTAACTGGATTTCCAGCGAGGTCACTTGGGCCCAAACCCTGGACTCTTGCAAGAACCAGCTGAATAAAGGTTTAGATTCACTTCCCTACTCATGTACTGAACAGTCAAGACGGCGGATGGGCCTGCTCTCTGTCGATGGTCTCCTGTTTCTGACAAGGTTTTGCTTTAACCACATTAGCCTGATAAAGGACACGATGACCCAATCCATTGATTGCACTCAACCCGTTTCATTGATAAATGGTTCCAGTGAATGTCCTTAGAGAGCTTATCGAAGTGTCCAGCTGAGTAAATCTCCCAGCTGTGATTTCTGTGTTCCTCTAAAAGTGGAAGAAGTACTGTTTGCCGTTTGTTGCTACACATGTCACCTCTGATAACATTCCAGCCTGTCGGAAAGGGAGATCGCTATAACAGAAGCAGCAGAAGCAGAGGAATGTGAGCTTTGCAGTTTGCACTGCTGGGGCATTGAGTTCAGTGAGGTAGCCACGGTAGATGTCATTTAGCTCGTGAGGTTTTGGCACAGCCTCTGTGTACAGGCCTCCATTGTTCTATACAAGGCGTGTGGGCCGGGAGAATCCCAGTCCTGCAGATCTTGTAGGTCATCATTAAATAACCTCATTCTATAAACCTGGAGCTATTCAGTTGTGATCAGTTGAACAGTTGATTTGTTAGGTAATTTAGAGATTATTTAAAAGACTAAAATGTATGCACCCTTCAGTCCTCAAGGACCAGAGGTCTCTTCCCTGAACACATTACTGGCTTGCTTCATCAGTAACTTGCAGGTGTGGCCAGTCTTTAGAAACAGGTGGCCTATAAGACTCTCCAGAACCAGGGCATAGTGAGTTTAATAAATGTGGGAGGTATTCTCATTTATACAAACGATTGATGGGAACAGTACTAAAATTATTTTTTTATAAAGGATAATAATCAGCTCACTGTCGAAGGCAAATGGACCTGTGAAAAGTCTACACTCGGCTGTGAATATATGAACATGTCTAATAGCTGTACAAAACGACACCGTCCTTGGCCAGAAGTGCCATCCTTTTTTCAGACAAGCACAGAGATTCTCTGTAGGCCTCAGGCTCCTTTCATTCTGGCTAACTTTCAAATGCTCTCTCCTGCTTTAATATCCTGTAATAAATAAATACACAAAATATATATCAGACGCAGCGGTTTCATTTGCTGTTTAAGAAAAAGAGAAAGAAAAATCCAGCGGACTGAATTGGCTTTGGCAGGAAAATGGTACTCTGAAGCTGGCATTGAAATCTCTGAAGCTGATGAAGCTGCTCAGTCTGTCATGCCTATGCAGTCCTAAACCTCACACATTTCCCTAGAAATGGCCATTATGAAACCAAACAAAATCATTTTAGTAACCACGGCTGTGTCTTATGAGGAAACAAAAAACAGTGTGCTTTTCAAACAATTCTTCCCATTAAAGCTCTTTGTGGTGGGCGTAGAACAGCATACATCGGTTTCAGAATGCAGCACACAGGGTTTCATCGCTGTGCATGCTGCTGTCGAATCAAGAAAGCCAATTAAGGATGCAGGTGAGTGATTTTAGGCCGAGAATCGATGCCTTTGTTTCCCACGGGGGTTTGTGAACAAACCTCTCACAATTCATGCTAAGTGACCAGTTTGTACTAAGTACTTGTACACCTGGTGCATAGTTGCTCTGCAGATATCCTGAAACAGAATACAAATAATAGAGGAGACAAGGATGGCAAGTTCTAAAACACAAAGTAAGCTCAAACCACATTGAGAAGCACCTCCTATTATCTTCTGACTTCTAACCGAGGTTAATATCATGTGCATAGGTGGGACCCTAGTTCCCAAAATTCATTAATCTGCAGGTTTTTGCATAATTAGGCTATTTCTCTCCCTGAACCCATTGAATTATTTTACAAGACTTAACTTCAGCTTGCCTGTAACCTTACTAAGGAGAAATGCTATACATGGCTGTTACCAGTACATTGTCTTGCGAGTAGTTTATACTCTTTGTGTTTCAGTAGTTTACATTATGTGCCAGTGTGTATACTGTGTATTGTTGCTTATTTCAGACAATCCCAGTACAGTTCCCTTCCATTCCCAGTCCAGGGATCCCGTTTTGAATAGGACTTTTCTTGTGTATCGTATTCCCTCATTGGAAGGCAGGGTGTTCGATAACACTCCGCTCTCCAGCTCCCCGGCTCAGTCTTCAGGGTTTTGACATTTCCGATACACGGGCTCTGACGAATATGGTAGCTGAGCCTTCACTGCCTTTGCACCAGGCTCAGCTCAGTGTTGTTGGAGACGATACCCTGGCTTCTTCCAAGAAACAGCTGGATGAGACCCTAGAAACAACTACTGTGGTTACTAACTACCCAACTGGTTTTATGGAGTCTTTGTTGAACTTATTTTTTTAATTTAATACAGCAATTGGAAGGGTGTAGCAACATATTCGCAGTCTGCCTGCCCTCTTGGCCTTTGCTTTTGTTTGGAAGCATGTGGATGCTTTTGTTTTTCCTTGGTAAAATTGACTCCAAGTCAGCAGATTTATGTCACTATGTACAATCTTTGGGAACACAGCATTTACCTCTCTGTTATCCGATCATGGATTAACTCTGGACTTTGCCCTGCGTTTGGTACACAGCAGGTGTTGTGGGAGATGACTCCTTGTGCACAGTGGTCTAAAGGAGATGAGCGTTCGTTTTCATTGTTTCTTAGACCTGTGCCTGGAAATCAAGGGCAATCTGATTATTAGTGCTCAGGGAGCAAAGACTCTTTTCTGAAGGCGAGATCCTAATGTAAGAAATGTCCTGTTTTGCCTGTAGGCCTTGGCCTTGTTGGATGGGGGACTTCTGGGAGTCTGGAAAACTCCAAACGGACAGTTTTTAAATACGAGCCCCATAGTCTAGATTTCTTTTGGCGAGTTTGTGTTTGTGCTTTGTCAGTTGCACAGAAACGTTGTGTGAATACCCGAGTAGACAGGTCCTCACCTGCAGAACAATAGAAATGCTAAACTGCGCGGTGTGTTAGAAAGACACGCGGATGTGCTGCAGCACCGGTTAGCGCGAGGGGCAGCGGGGACGGCTCGCGCGGTCTCCCCTCCGCTCAGCGGGCGGGCGCGCATCCGGCAGAGCGCGTGCGCCGCGCCCACTCGGCCCCGTCCCAGCCGCGCGCGGTGCCGCTGGTGGAGTCCGGCGGGCTGGCGGGTGTCGTGTGGGCGCTGCACACCGGAGCGGTTTCCGGAGCTCACACTGAGCAGTGGCGTGTGAACACTGAGCCGGTGCGGGGGGAGCGGGGTTTAAGGGAGAATCTGAGATAGCTGCGGAAGAAACAGCGAAGTGTAACATTTTATGCACCGCAGATACCGTCTGGGCAACGTTATTGCCATTAGCGGTTCTAGTAGTGTGACGTCCAACAGTGTTAAAATGAGCGGCCCTGAAAATAGCGCATTACAGTTTTCTCCACTGCTTACATAATCGTGCACATATCCAACCTTCAGCATAACAGCCTGCCTCAGGCCCTGCATAATATACATGGCCAGTCTACCAGATGAGCCGCAGGATGAGCTGTTCTGGAATGGTAAATGTGCAAATCGTGTGTCTCCTGTCTGTAGTGAGTTACTATCTTTCTTCTGAACGATACAGCTGCTGCTCTTGTTTCTGTTAATGTCACGAACAGTTCTTTCTGGGCCCTATGCAGACGACACGATCCGGAAGGGAGTGGGGAAACGCTGGGGAAAAGTCGTGCAGGAGAGGGTCTGGAGACAGGGGGCGTGTCCAAGGGGTGCAGGTGTCCAGGGGGAGTGAATCCGGGGCGAACAATCCATGAGTAACTCCAAACGGGTAATCCAAGACAGAAGGTAGAGTCCAAGGCCAGGGGATCCATCCAGGGAATAAAACCATGACCCGGGTCGGGACCGGCGGGGGGGATCAGGAACAGAAGGTTAAAAGCATAACGGAGCCAGACGCAGCAGGACCCGGGCTCTCACGAAGGGGGATTCAATGAGGAACCAGGAGTGAAGTCTGCGTCTGGCTTTTAAGGGGGAACGGAAATAGGAAACAGGTGCAGGTAATGGGGCAGAACAAGGAAGGGCTGGAGCGCCCTTAAGAGGAGGAGTAGTGATCGTGACAGTTAATCCGTCTTGTTCTTGTTGCTTTTGTGGTGACAATAGCTTTTGCTGGTATCTTTTTATAACTTAAATCCTAAGAGCAAACTTTACAAGCAGCACTCTTGTGCTTTTAGAATTTTAGTAGCGTAATACATTTCCATTGTAAATTCCTTAAGCTGTAGAACATTGTTGGCACATTAGGTCACATCTTTCACCATTTCATGAATGATTCTCCTCACTCTTGAACCACTCACCTAGGCTGCCCTGACACAGAAGAAGCAGCCTTTCTTCATGAGGGCATCAGAGCAGAGCCTAAACAATACAATAATCACACATTAACAGGAAAGTTGTGACGACTGTTCTTGAGCAGAAATATGAATGGTAGATGGAGTATTACAGAGTATTAAAGCTGTTCTAAACCTGATGTGGGTGTTTGGTGTAGTGGTTATTGCTGCTGTCCCACAGCTCTTGGGGAGGTAAGATTGACACTGCAGTGGAATCCTTCTGCGTGGAGTTTGCATGTTCACATGGGTCTACTCTCACCTTCCGTGGACTTGCTGGCTAGGTTGTGTGGTGTCTCCAAATTGTATTTGCATTTGTGCGCTGCGTTAGGTTGGTGTCCCACACAGGGCGTAGTTCCACCACCAGAACGTGCTTCACCTTGCCCTGACTCTCACCAGGAATAAGCAGCTGTCTGATATTGGATGGAAAAAACACAGCTCAGAAGAGGGAAGTTAGGTCTTCAAAGTTTCCAGTCAGTCCTCTTTGATTTCAGAGCTTTTTTGGTGGTACAGTATATCCTGCATGTCTTTCATAATGCTGACTTGTCTCCCTTCATTCGCGCTTCTCTCTGGCAATGAAGTCAAGGAGATGTTCAGTGCTGATATTTCCTGACCGGGGGATCGCAGGGCTGAAGTCTGTGTTCTCATGCATTTGGAAAAGGATGCTCTGACCCACTGCCTTGTCTGGGAGGCTTCTGAAAAACCAGAGCTGCTGATCAATTTCTAGAAGTCCTTCTCGTACATGAAATTAGTTCTCCTGAATAAAATTCTACTGCTCAGCAGTGAAGTTGTGTTTCGTCGTTGGTTGTAAAAAGTACTGTTAAGCTTACTTTTCTGGAGGCTGGCTAGACAGAACAGTTCCAGTTTTATATTCTTCCAGTCATTCTTGGTAGTGATCTGCTCTGAAGTCACATCACGTCCTAGATGAATTGTTCTGCCTGGACACTGAACCTCAGCTTGCTCTGTTCAGAAAGTACAGGCTTTTATATTGTCGTTACCTGGCTCCATGCTTGCTGTTTAATGAAATGTTCAGACATGACATGCTGTACATAACACACTGAAGTAACTTTTAGGTTTTTGGTTTGGCCGCAGTCAGGAAACAGCTTGTGAAAGTCTGGGGTTTGGTCTTTTAAAACCATTTGAGCCTTTATGTTAGTCCAGTGCCCGTCAGTGAGGAATTTCCATGACAGTTCAGGTGGGGAGCTGCGTCAGCATGCGTAGGCTGCAAAGGAACAAGTAAGAGGTTTATTCCATGCTGAAAAGACAAGAAAGGAAACACAACGTTTCGGCTGTGGAGCCTTCTTCAGGTGTGGCACCTGAAGAAGACTCCACAGCCGAAACGTTGAATTTCCAGAACTCCAGATCTTTGTTTGGCTTTTTCCCCACGCGGCACAATTACCATACTTTTTCCAGACAGAACTGTTATGGTCTGAATGGGTGACGTTGCCAGTCACTCATCACAGCAGCACCACTGAACATCTGCGAGGTTTACAGGTTTCTTTGTGCTTTTTTGATCTACGTCTTAAGATACTGTTGACGTAGGCCAGAAAGGTTTCAACTTAATGTGTCTTAATGTGTTTTCTTAATGTGTCATAAGAAAACAATACTATGTTACTGTCACAACTTGCCTTTTTTCTGTTATCTAGGGAAGAGAATGTCCCTTATTTTGGGGGGGCATTCAAATAGAATTCGATTCCTTGAAAAAACACTTGTAACATGACCAGGGGAAGGGTCATTCATAACAGGTATTTTTGGAATGACCTACTTAAAATACTAGATATGGACTTTAGCAAAATGGCTGCCAAAAAGAATCAGCTGACCGGTAAATGGAAAGGGTCTACTCTGAGAAACAATGAGACACAGCTGAGCCGCATCAGGAACCGAAATATAAATGCTCCGGAGGCAGCGAACAGGGTGGAAGCCGATAAGGTGAATGCGGTTTGGATGAAAAGAGAGGAAAGAGGTGTATGTTAAAGATCGGGCTAAAGAATAACGGACTACTGAGAGGAGAAAAGGTTTATGGTTTTTGGATTACGGACACTGGATAAGGATACATCGCGGATTGGCTTTGTTACAGATTTTTGGAACTCGGATCGGATCAGGATTAAGGGAACGGATTACGGACTGTATTTGGAAGATAGTTGGAGGAAGAAACGCCACGAAACTCAGGAAAGAAAAGTGTGGTGTGAGTACTACTTTCATTTACATGAACTTTCCCCCGGAGACACCACACACTGTCCTGCAGAGTGTCAATCAGAGCTCAAGCTGGTATTGTAATGCTTTCCGCCACTTCACCACCTTTGACTGGGTTTCATTTGTGTGACTCATTTGGACTGATAGACGAGTTTAAAACAACTCAATTTTTCCAGGTTGCAAAAGGTTCTAAAATTCCTTAGTACAAGATATGTTATCATTGTGTTTAAATATTACTTAATCTCTTTTGAATATTATAGAAGGAATGCTTAGAATTCATGATTGCAACATAAACTTCATGGTTTATTTTTACTTGACAAACATAATACATGGATGTACTGTATATAGTTTAGGGTAAAATCGTTTTGGTTAGAATTATCCAGTTATCTTATGCATCATTTCCTTTGATAGTCACGTCTTCTCACAGTGACTGCCATAGGAAACAGCTCATTTCCTCCTGAACTTCAGTTTTTCACAAATACTTCTTTTTCCATAAAGACGGAGTCACCTGTATGGGACTTTTGAACACGAGGCTCTGTGTAATTGCCAAATCAGGGTCTGAGACAGCGTGGCCTGGATTTTTACAATGTACCTCTGCAGAAAACAAAACAGTTTTTAAAATGTAGGCCATACATTTAAAAAAATCCTTACAGAAATAGTGTGTATTTTTTTATCATTTACTGTACTACCATTAATGGTGTTGGGTGAGGCTGGTATCTCAGGTGTAATTTTCTGCCTCAGATAAAACAGGATAAAACAGTCAGGATTCTCAGTGATAGAATCTCCGAGACTGGGGAATGTCTTTCTATGACAATATACAGTATCCTGTATGGGTGGAAGTAGTTCAGGTGGGCAGCTGCGTCAGCATGCGTAGGCTACAAAGGAACAAGTAAGAGGTTTATTCCATGCTGAAAAGAGAAGAAAGCAAATGCAACGTTTCGGCCGTAGAGCCTTCTTCAGGTGTAGAAGAAGGCTCCACGTACATACACCTATACTGTGTATATATAATTATTCTCGATTTTTGACAGATTCCAGGGTTAAGATTTTTAATTGCTGGAAGAAATTATTTAACTCTCAATGCTGCATAGTATCTTTTGTAAATGATTTTGAGTGGATTTATTTGAAGAAACAGCAGATTCCTGGGTAGGATGACTTGAATTGAAAGAGCTGGTAGACACCAGCAGTTTGAAACTGGGTTCCCGGGCAGTGCTTCGTGTGAATGTGCTCTCTCAGCTCTGCCCATTGGCACCGTCGGAGTTGCCGTGCTGACACTGTGGTCTTCTGTGCTGGCACTGCGCCCCCTCTGCCCTGACAGCATGGCGCTCCCCACCAGACACCTCCTCACTCCGGAAATCTGGAAAGCGCTCTGAGGCGAAGTGTTGCAACGGGCACGCTCCCAAATAAAATGACCAGCTGACCGACTGATCGATTAATAAATTGATTGATTGGCCTCCTGAGTGGCCAGTAAGTTTTTAAACCAGTAACAGCCGTTGCGCGAGCACATGTTCTGATCTATGATTTTTCTGCCAGAAAGGTTAGACACCTTCGCGTGGGTACGGTGAGCACAGGCCCGGGATCTTTCTCTGTGAAGGCTGAGTGGCGTGGGGCGATCAGGCCAGAGCATGCCCAGGATCAGCACAGTAGTGAATCACGTGTGGCTGTTACAGCGTGGAACTAGAGCATTTTGCCCTCTGTCACAAGAGAATGCTATAGTGAGCTGCAGGAATCTCTGCAGTTCAGTACCCCAGCTGATCTCCCTGCAGTACGTGTACTCTTTACACCCAAACTCATGGTCCCTTGCCAGAGCAAGATACTGTACATCCCAGGACTGAGGCCAAACAAACTTCCTGTAGAAATTATCTGAAAATGAGAATTTCTCTCTGGGGTGAAATAATAGGCTGTTTCTATACACTAAATACATGAAGAAGTAGAAAATTACATATACCACTAATCTGAGACATTTAATGCCATTCTTTTTTGTCCTACAGCATTCTGAATTACTCATTCTCAAGTTGTACAAAGTTGCACACAAGGATAAGAAACGCTGAGAAAATGTGGGTGGAAGAATCTATTTTATTTTTATAAGATTGTCTTAGGGCTAATAACTCTCAGCAGATCACTTGAAAGGTTGCAACAAATTTTCTCTGTTCTTAAAACTGTGTGTGAGGTTATTAAAAAGATGGATTATTTCTAATTAGGCGTTGGTTTGTTTCCCACAACATGAAATGCGCAGCTGCATTTTAAGGTTTCCTTTATTGGGTTTAAAGTATTGCGAAGGTATCAACAGAATTAATCTTAATAAGACCCTTGTAGCCTATGTTTGAGCGCTCTGTGTTTACTCAACAATTTCAACCACTCTATTCAGGCATAAAATCCCCTTAATTACGACAATTTGTAGTTTATGCAATTAGTGAATTGATCTCTTTTTCCCACTCTGTGCCTTTACGAAAGCTCATGGGCAGGAGTCATCTGCGTCCTGGATCTCTGGGCTGTTTGACACACGGCAGTTCAGTCAGTATTAGTAGGCTGCACATCTGACCTGTTTCTTTGCAAAAAAAAAACTCAGTCTGAAAGGGAAGTTAAAGAGCATCTGTAAAACTAACAACCTGAAAAACTGACATTTCGAGAAGTCGCAAAAAACAGCACTAGTGGTTTCAAGATAATCTAACATGTAGGCTAGAAATAAAATCCGGCCGAGAGGATAAAAGTGACCACGTTAATATGCGCTGTTGACACTCGCTGCTCGTTGTAGGGAAATTGTTTTAATTAGACGGTAATGAGCTGTGAGGCGTGAATCTGATGGTGACAAAGGTGATCTCGTAAGCTGTTTAATAAGGCCGTTATCTGTGGTCAGGCCCCTGCTGTGTGATAGAATAGGTAAAGTCACCTTCGTCTAATGTATCCAGATTGTTTCATTAAAACAACCAGGGAGACTCCTGAAGGACGGCTGGGATAATTGAGCACGTATTGCTCTTATGACAGATTGGACTGGGGGAATGGTGTGTTCACTGGTAATTTTCGGGCCAGAGATGACTTTGGAGATGTGAAGTTGTTACTCTTCATTACTTGTTTATTTTCGTTTGGCCCGTTATTTATTGACTCCAGAGGTCTATAGTGTCCCAGCAAACCAGGCGATCTGGCAGTAGTGAGAGCCGTGCTGATTCTGTAGCACATGCATAAAGATGGGTTGTGTTGCACCAAATGGTCTTTGTCATCCTAGTACAGTAGTACAGTAGGATACAGAATCTAACAAAGCTGTCATGTCTGGCAAATCAGTGTCCCTAATGTCCACTGGCATTCACTCATAATCCTGCTCAAGAGAGATGGACTTAGATGTTGGTTTCATGGATGCAGGCTCAGGTAGGGAAGTCTGAAGCGGATTGCTGAAAACAGCAGTACAAGAATTCTGACTTTCCCATAGATTTAAGATCATTTATTCATTTGCTCTAAATTGTAAAGATGAAGGGTGTAGGAGCTGTCCGTCTCCAATTTTTTAAAAAAAATCTTCAGTATTAGAAACAAATGAAAGCTGCCATTTTTCCAAAAGCAAGATATGCAATACAAAGTATGAATAATCCTCAGAAAGGATTTTTCCATGGTTTATGTTCTATATGGTGAAAAAAAGTTGTTTCAAAGTAGGAAATAGGAATGTTATTTACTATGTGTTAAAAGTTCCTATCTGTTTTTCCACTGTGTATTTCCTAGGTCCTAGATGTTGTTTGCTGTGGAGAATAAATTGAATGCACTGTACAGCTGCAGCAGGAACGTGACTTTCAGATATCAGGTGGATGGTATTAAACTCAAAGGAGCAATATATCAGACGGATCTATGAGCTTACAGTACGTAGACCCATCACATTTCTCAACTGGAGAGTGTAGGTTAGCAATAAGAACACATAATGCTTGGGTATCCTTAGAGTGTAGAATTTAAATCAAAGGAACATGTAAAAGTTTATTCCGCGCTGAAAAGAGAAGTAAAGAAACACTTCCTAAGGTGTCGGCTCCACTGCCGAAACATTGTGTTTCTTTTCTTCTCTTTTCAGCGCGGAATAAACCTTTACTTGTTCCTTTGCAGCCTAGGCATGCTGATGCGGCTCCCTGCTGGAATTTAAATCGAGTTAAAATGATGCAAAACACCTCACTTGAATTATGGTGTTGTGTTTTTGTCACCAAGCTACAAGAAAGTAACTGCTGGTCTAGAAGCAGTACAAAGTAGAGCCAGACGTTTTCTGGCTGGAAGTCACACTCAGACCAACAAAATCGGTTTGGCCTGGAACACAGAAAATTATGTGCGAACGGGATTTCAGTGTTCAGAATGACCAAGTCACTGATCAAGTCATTGATCCTTAAGGATCAACAGCAATGCAAGAACCCAGGGACACTACCTTTACAGACATGTAAGGCTGAAGACAAGGGACGCTTGATCATTCGGGGGATTGTGGGAGTGCAGCCAGCTTCCTTGTTGAAGCTGATTCAGTGGAATGCTTTGCTCTTAGTCAACACGCAGCACGGCAGTGTTTCTATGGATCAGAGAATAAAAACACGCTTCCTGTCACTGGGAAGCAGTAGTCATTCGAGTCACGGGGTCGGGATTAATAGACTTCGGGGTAGCCTTGCTCTCTCCATCCCAGACACACTGGGCCTTCACGGTGATATCTTGCCAGGAGCGGGTCTTTGATGAGTAATGGGTGCCTTGCAGGGCTGTACACGCCACAGGAATTTCTAAGTGCAAAAGATCCATTAGTTCTCTCCTGTCCTTGCTGGAAATGGGTGCATCACCTTAACAGCGTCTTGTCTGCATTAATGGGAGACATGACTCTCACTGTCACTGAGTTTTGATACAATAATGGAGCACACTTCCAGTTGTCATAACTCTGCATCCCTTTGTGGTGGAACTGAGCCATTATCCATAGCAGCCTGGCAGACCGGAACAAAGAGGTTGTTCATCTTGCTCTTCTTCCATATTTATACCTCGAAAAATCTGGTCAGCATGCACTGGGTCTGCAGTGATTTGTTAGCCTGAAACTCCCAAGTTGGGGCAGGGTTATAACTTAAAAATACTGATGCCTGCCTGGCCTTTTTCAAGGAGTTTTGCACTTCAAATAAAAATGTTCCATTACAATTACAATTTCTTTATACATTTTGCTCCAATTTTTAGAAGGATCTACGCTGGTGAGAGAAAGTCTCTAAACCTCCTAGATTGGTCTGTATTCTCGTACTGTATATGTTCAGACCTAAAACACGATGAGATCTTCATGAAAGTCTCAATAAGAGATGAGGATTACCCAATTAAACATATAAAACAAAAACATAAGATGTATTTGGTTACTTAATTAATGATGTGATCAAATTGTACATATCCTTTTGTGAATAAGGATATGTGCAACTCTAGCTTCAGTAACTGGTGGCACCTCTTTGAGCAGTAATGACTACAACTACAGTGCCTTGCGAAAGTATTCGGCCCCCTTGAACTTTTCAACCTTTTGCCACATTTCAGGCTTCAAACATAAAGATATAAATTTTTTATTTTATGTGAAGAATCACCAACAAGTGGGACACAATTGTGAAGTGGAACGAAATCTATTGGATTTTTGAAACTTTTTTAACTAATAAAAAAATGAAAAGTGGGGCGTGCAAAATTATTCGGCCCCCTTGCGTTAATACTTTGTAGAGCCACCTTTTGCTGCGATTACAGCTGCAAGTCGCTTGGGGTATGTCTCTATCAGTTTTGCACATCGAGAGACTGAAATTCTTGCCCATTCTTCCTTGCAAAACAGCTCGAGCTCAGTGAGGTTGGATGGAGAGCGTTTGTGAACAGCAGTTTTCAGCTCTTTCCACAGATTCTCGATTGGATTCAGGTCTGGACTTTGACTTGGCCATTCAAACACCTGGATACGTTTATTTGTGAACCATTCCTTTGTAGATTTTGCTGTATGTTTGGGATCATTGTCTTGTTGGAAGATAAATCTCCGTCCCAGTCTCAGGTCTTTTGCAGACTCCAACAGGTTTTCATCCAAAATGGTCCTGTATTTGGCTGCATCCATCTTCCCCTCAATTGTAACCATCTTCCCTGTCCCTGCTGAAGAAAAGCAGGCCCAAACCATGATGCTGCCACCACCATGTTTGACAGTGGGGATGGTGTGTTGAGGGTGATGAGCTGTGTTGCTTTTACGCCAAACATATCGTTTTGCATTGTGGCCAAAAAGTTCGATTTTGGTTTCATCTGACCAGAGCACCTTCTTCCACATGTTTGGGGTGTCTCCCAGGTGGCTTGTGGCAAACTTTAGACGAGACTTTTTATGGATATCTTTGAGAAATGGCTTTCTTCTTGCCACTCTTCCATAAAGGCCAGATTTGTGCAGTGTAAGACTGATTGTTGTCCTATGGACAGACTCTCCCACCTCAGCTGTAGTTCTCTGCAGTTCATCCAGAGTGATCATGGGCCTCTTGGCTGCATCTCTGATCAGTCTTCTCCTTGTCTGAGCTGAAAGTTTAGAGGGACGGCCAGGTCTTGGTAGATTTGCAGTGGTCTGATACTCCTTCCATTTCAAGATGATCGCTTGCACAGTGCTCCTTGGGATGTTTGAAGCTTGGGAAATCTTTTTGTATCCAAATCCGGCTTTAAACTTCTCCACAACAGTATTACGGACCTGCCTGGTGTGTTCCTTGGTCTTCATGATGCTCTCTGCGCTTTCAACAGAACCTTGAGACTATCACGGAGCAGGTGCATTTATACAGAGACTTGATTACACACAGGTGGATTCTATTTATCACCACCAGTCATTTAGGACAACATTGGATCATTCAGAGATCCTCGCTGAACTTCTGGAGTGAAATTGCTGCACTGAAAGTAAAGGGGCCGAATAATTTTGCACGCCCCACTTTTCATTTTTTTATTAGTTAAAAAAGTTTCAAAAATCCAATAGATTTCGTTCCACTTCACAATTGTGTCCCACTTGTTGGTGATTCTTCACATAAAATAAAAAATTTATATCTTTATGTTTGAAGCCTGAAATGTGGCAAAAGGTTGAAAAGTTCAAGGGGGCCGAATACTTTCGCAAGGCACTGTAGATGTGCCCTGTAACTATTTATCCTTCTCTTGCATTACCTTTAGGGATTTGGGCCCATTCCTCTTTACAGAACTGCTTCCAGTCGGTGACGTCTGAGGGTTTCCTGCATGGCCAGCTCACTAGGTCCTGCCATCACATGTCAGCAGAGCTTTGGTCCGGACTTTGACTTGGCCAATTCAGAATGTTTGTTTGCTTGTACGTTTGGGAAAGTCGTCTTGCCGCATGACCCTCTTTCAGCTCCTTCTCCTTCTGAGAATAATGCGAATACAGCACCAAATTCATGGTTCTCTCAATGATGGAACACCACCCAGGTCCTGAAACCGCAGAGCCCTCTCACCATGGTCTCGATGGTCGGTGAAGTGTGCCAACGAGCAGAGTAACATCATCAAGGAACAATGAAGACATGCATTCTGATTAGGAACAAGTAAAGGTTTATTCCATGCTGAAAAGAGAAGAATGAAAACACAACGTTCTAGCTGTGGAGCCTTCTTCGGATGAGGGCTCCACACCCTCAGTATTTTCACCCGAATGCTTCACAGCCAAAACATTGTGTTTTCATTCTTCTCTTTTCAGCATGGAGTAAACCTCTTACTTGTTCCTTTGCAGCCTATGCATGCTGAAGCAGCTCCCCACCTGAACTACTTCAACCTGTGCATTCTGATTTACATGTAGTGGGGTATTTGGTGTGCAGCAGTATTCTTGCACTCTGTGGGACTTCATGCTCTAGCCATTTCACGGAGGTTATTATAGTATAGCGAGACTGTTCAGTTAGAGGCAAACAGTTATTTTTCCTCTAGGGGTAGCTGTTCTTCACCGAATGACCAATGCCCCTGTTCAGGCTGGCTGATAGTGGACCTTTCTGCGCCATGAAAAATCGCCTCTCTGGGGCTGCCGAAGGTTCAGTCCAGTGTATGGCAAGATGATGCGGGTGGTCTCCTGTCTCCGATATTGTCGTGAGCAATGTCAGTAACCCAAAGTGCTGCATTTCATCAAAGGAGGATATATGGTTCCCCTGGTTCAGAGTGATATGGTCTTTCTGTGGCAGCACTGCTGGGGAATTTTAACATAACTTGATTATGTTGTTATTATCATCTAATTACTTTTTATTATGGATCGTTAATAGCTTCTCGGCACTTTACGTTCCTGTGTACTGTATGTGTGTTCAGTTTGTTTGAGGATCGATAGCAGGTCCTGAAATTGTCAAATGAAATTGATTGAAATTCCCCAGCGCTGGATATGTTTTTCTGTTCAGAAGAACTTAATGGGCCCTAGAGCCTTGTTATAACGCAGATGCTCCTTCCTGTCTTAGTGGGATTCTCCAGTGTGCTGATGTAAAGTTCATGCCCACGTGCCACATGCACCAGGGTGTTCTCAGGCCTGGCCTGGATTAAAGCAGAGCTCTGCCCTTGCCTAAGCAGAGGGTGATGAAGAGGAGCTTCTTGGCCTTTCTACAAGCTCTGCTTCCGTTTCCCTTTTCTGTTTTCACACCTTTGTTCCCCAGAACTAAGCGATCAGGCTGTGCTCAGGTGCTCTCTGCCAATCCTTTGGAGAACATAACCAAATGCTCTGTAACTGAGCCACACCGGTTCAGTTTCATGCTGAGGAGGACTCTGCTAAAGGCGCAGTTCAATTCTTTTCTTTTTTGTTTATTATATTCTGTGTCCCATGTGTCTCTGTAATATTAAAAATGCAAAGCCAAGCCCTTCTTTATTAAAAGCAGAATGGCCTGAATATGCTGGAAATGCCCATTTTTTGCACATGACTCCTGCACCTACAAGCAGTGGTGGACATCCAGCCCTGCAATAAGAGATGGATCTGTATGTGGACAGTCCACACTGTCACCGTTGTGTCATCTTTCTTCCAAGACTGCTCATTTTAAAATGACAGGGCCCTCTGCAGGGTGATGCCCGTGTTGATCTCTCTGTGCCCACTTAGTTTCCGGCCTCCGTGGAGAGGAGGTTTTGATTTTTCCCGTGATAAGCTGTCCCAGAGCCAGTTCTCAGCAGCCCTGGGGAGATGGCTTCACCGTGGAGGCTGGGCCACTGTCACACCCAGAGCTTTACTGCTGCACATCGGAGTGAAGTTCACCCATTGCCTCACACTGCAAATGAATCTCTTTGGGTCAAGTCTTAAGGCAGACTTCTGTGTTTACTTTCACTGCACTCGTTTATTTAATACTGCACAGTGATTTGGGGAATCCTTGAGGTTGTTTTTTTTTCATTTTTATGCAATTTGTTTTTTTCGGCTGTTCAGTTGACATCAAGTTCATCTTTAATCATGCATCCACAGCTGTTTCCGATCACCCCTGGCCTCGATGCACGCAACAGTTAAAAACACGACAACGAAAAAAAATGGTTAGCCATGAATTGATTACGTGCTTTGAAGTAGCAGGATGCCTTTCAATTTTCAGCTTCAGTGCTAAGCAGTTTTTTAAAACTCCTTTTTATACACGTACCTAGAATGTTGACTCCATAGATTACACTAAAGCTTGGAAGCAAGGGTGAGATACAGACACATCCTGGCTGCTAGAGTGGTATTCAGGGCCAGTGGTTTCAGTGCATAATTCCTTCTGATACAGTACACTGGATCCCTTTGGCCTCACTGCTAACTGTGGAATGCAGTTTGGTGGCAATTCTATGTCCACTAAATGTCTCCCTTTTCTGCCTGTAACCTCCTCAATGTCATTCCTTTGGAAGAATGTGTCCTAACGCATGCCCTGGGAAGTCTGGTGAAGTCACTTCCCGGGTTTTAATGTTTCCTCTGGCCTGTAGGCTGGCAAGTGTCTTGCTCTCTTGTCTTTGCCCACAGTGCGGGCCGGTGTCCCTGGGCTCGATGAGATCATAGCTCTGCAATGTGTGACCATCAATCATCCCACCGCACAGGGGCTGGAAGTCAGCAAGGCCAGGGGATATACTGAGTTGATCAGGCCCATTTGGCTACATCATACAGAGACATGTTGTTTGCCTTGCTGTGGATTTTGTGTGACTTGGGAACACTGAAGCGCTCTTTGTTAAGGCCACTTGTACCCAGATGCAGTGCTACGCACCAGTCTCTGGAAGGTTACTACACAGTGTAGAACAATGACTGAGTGTTTAAACACAGAGCGTACAGTGATGCTGTTTTTTATTCTGTCAACTGCATAGCGGCACTTCTTACTGCAGGCAAAAGAAGAATAACACAAGATCTTGAGTTCATTTAGCTTTGTCTTTCTGACTATGTTAGAAACTTGGCTAGATAAGTTTATAAACTGTAGGCTTCACATGCAGTGTTGGGTGTCTTTGCAGCAGAAAGTGTTTTAGGGAGATCATTGATTTCTGTTTGACTTTGTGGCCCACCTGAAGGGAGGCCAAGAACATAAGAAAGGTTACAAATGAGCCGCCAGTCTAGCCTGTTTGCTGGTTAGTAGTTAATTGATCCGAGGATGTAATCCAGACGTTCCTTGGGTGAAGCCAACGAATCAATGTAACTTACGTGGCTAGGTAGCTTGTTCCAGACTCCATATTAACCTAAACACCGAAAAAATTTAATATTGGCGAGTTTGGTAGCTGGCAGTGCTATGATAGTAAGAGCAGAACATTATGACTTTGTCCTCCTTAATAAACCAAGTCTCCATGCTGTATGTTTTAGTTCAGATGGGGCACAGTTATCTGGAGATGGTGGGAAACTGTATCCCATATAGTAGCTGCAGGAGACAGACGTGAGACTGATATTCCCGTGTGAGATTCCAGCGGTGCTCCTGTGACGAGCTCGGCATGTCTCCAGCATCTCTTGGTTTCACGATCAAGACATCATGACGTCATGAGGTCCCAGATTGCTGGATTCAGGTGTGACTTTTGCATGCTGGGAAAGAACGCAGCTCATGCACCCACCTCAGCTGGTTGTAGCATGCTGGTCCCGACAGTTTTACCTTTTGGAAACACTCCCTTTGGTTGTCATGGGAGAGTCCAGATAATTCTGTTTTGGAAGTTGCTTCTTTTTGCAATTAGGAGAGACAGGTGTGTCTTTTTTCCCCTTTAATAATGCTGATGAAAGCAATTGGATTGGTGGTCCCTAGTTAGGAATGCTGGATACTACAGAATCTAGACCTTGAAATCTTGTCTGTGGCAATACGAATAATTCACAGTAAACATCAGTAAAAGTACAATTTGCTTCGAAATAGGAATAATGAAGTCATATTCAGTTTAAGTCTCAGTTTTATTCAGTGGTGCACTTTTATTGTCAGGGATTAAATATCTGCCAGCCTATGTTGCCCAAAACTGCTCACCACTAGTCTGCATGGGGTATTCCTGAGCTTTCCCGTAGCACTCTGTTGTTGCAGAATACTTCGGCCCCTCGGTTCCGCTGACACAATGATTTAGCAGCGATGCCCCTAGTAACAGGCAGCCTTTTGAGCTGACTGCTTTCTATGTCTTGTGTTTTCTGGTTGATTGGTACAGAACCATATGTGGTATAGGTCTACCTGACTTGCAGTTAAGTATTTCATTCGTTTTATTGCATCTAGTTGTCCTACTTACGGTTTTTATCCAAAGCGACTTACCTTTGTTATCCCTTCATGGTCAGCTGGGTATTTTACTGCAAAAAAAAGAGCTTTGCTCAACTGTCCAATAGCAGTGTCTCATCTGGGAACCTGAAAACTTCCAGTTATGAGTCTAACTCATAACCCTAAACACTGCTCCAAAACCCTTGTCTTCGTGACTCTATAACAATAACAATAACAATAACGATATACAAAGCAACCCTCAGCGCGTACAATAACTGCTCTATGAATGCCGATCACAAAGAAGACGTCTCCAAGTGATTTAGACTTTGTCACTTGAACAATGCCTGGAGAAAACCTCAATAGATGAAGCAGTTGCTACGCAACTGAGCTATGTAACAGTTTTTTCTCTTTCTTTATTGCGTATATATAGATCAGACGCATGCATTTCTTTTCTATACAGAGCTCTGCAGAAGAACTTATGCCTCTGTGTGCATTAATACTGGCTGTCGGATATTGAAGAGTTTTGACTGGTATGTACAGTACTCTGTGTCTTTCCTGTATTTCAGTCCTATGTGACAGGAAATTAAACTGTAGTAGACTGTTGTCCTTCTTGGCACCATCCTAATAACCACAGAGTGTATCTTCCTGGAGTGTCTGTAAGCCCTGTCCGAAACGCTTTTCCCTGGATATGGGAATTTTTTGGCATTATTAGCAAATGGGTGTGCAGGAATGTGACAGGGTGGTAAAAGGGATAAAGGGGGTAAGGTCCTTTTCTTTGTGTTGTCAGAAATACTGCTTCCGTTAGAAGAGACCAGGGGTGTGTGATCTCATCTTAGCCACCTCCTCAGTAACACCACGTGCCTTTTATTTTCCTCCGGCATCACGCTGTCCAAGCCCCTGCAGCTGAGGCACTTACCGCAGGGGCCTGTACTGAGAGCTCTGCCCTTCCTAATTCATGTCCGCAACTGGGATTATTTTGTTGTTAGTACACTAGTCAAGTTTGCACATTATTCCAAATCAGGAGGATTAGACAACATTACAGAGGGAGCAAAGGAAATTCAAAAAGATTGAGATAAATGTAAGATTGGCAGATGACGTTTAATGTAAACACGTGTAGAAGCTTGCCTGCTGCTGCCTCCTGTAATCTGTAACCTTTCTTGTGCTCTTATGAAGCTGCCACACATCTGCTTTTTAGACGGAAGGAGTGGTTCAGTTTTAATCTCTAATCTTCCAGTACTTATTTTTTTCATCGCTATCAATGATCAATTAGGAGGGGACGAAAATGCTTCCGTATCTCTGTAAAGCTCTTCCCAGGGAGTGTAAAGTGTGAATTCTTCCCAGAAACCTCTCCTTCTCCAGCGCTGCCAGTTTCCAGTTTCGGGGCACATTACTCCCACTAATGTGCGGAAGCAGAGAGGAGAAAAGTGTTAAGATGCATTTAGCCACCATGCAAGCAGTTATTAACTGGGACTGCGTGAGGCCATGTTGGAGGAAATGTAAGGCTAAGGAGGCTCTTGACTGGAATCTGATTGTCTCAAGTTTCCTATAAATGCTTGCAGCAGCCATATGACCTGGCTGGCTGAATGACAGAATGGTCAAGGGAAAAGCAGCCCTAAATACTGCCATCAGACTTCCTGCAGCAGTGATTGCGAGCCCTGGCTCTCACAGCAGAGAGGACTGTGTACCAGACCGTACCAGACTATGGAAGGAGAGCTGGGCAGGGGACAGATGGATATGTTTGCTGACTGAATTACTGCATGGCTTGTACTTGTATTGCCCACAGTTTCTTAACTATAACCACTGGTAGGTCAACTGACTTCTGGAAACTTGGCCCTGGTGTGAGTGTGTGTGTCTGTGTGTGCCCTGCAATGCACTGGTGTCCCCCCCCCCCCCCATCCAACTTTGTGCCCCTTCCTTTCCAGGATAGGCTCGGCTTTCCTGCAACCCTGTATTGGATAAAACAGAAAAATCATGGAAGGATCCCCAATTTCATTACTTACAGGAGGGGCCCCACTTCATGCACCACTCAAATACAGCTCCCACCTGGAGGACACTTTAGTAATCATGTTACTAATCAAGGCCTCATTTTAATGTCTCACCTGAACGACAGCATATCCTACTGCATCGTGCCCCCAACCGCCATACTGGGGCAGTAATTTAGAAATTCCTTTTCAGATATTCTGGGAAAAGCGCCCACTACCCAAGAGCACTTACAGCCGCAACGCCATCTTGGTCAGTGGTCTCTCAGCCCGGTGCTGAACAGGCCAAACCTTGCTTCCCATCATCGGAGATCTGGGGGCCTCAGGGCTGGTGGCGAAACTCATCTTAGCACAGTTTCACATCCTCAGCGCAGACCCTTGGTTTAGAGTTTCACCCTGATACTTCATCTTGAATGAAGAGGTGAGGGGGAGAGCCGCGTCAGAGAGTGAGCAGCGAAGGGCCAGACGGGGCTAATTCCGCACTGAGCAGTGAAACCCTGTGCTTGCTGCTCATGGCGGGATCAGCCCCTGCTCGTGATGTGCAGTAAGCCTTCTGGAAGTGAGCAGGTTCGATTTCCACAGATTACTTGAGCAGTTCTAAGATACATATTACAAAGTGTTGGTGGCAGTGAATTGATTTCCCTGTAGTCACTTAATAATAAGGGATTACAGCTTTTGCCCTTAATATCTAACGTCTGCTTCTAAATCTGTAATTAGCACAACTACATTTAATGCAAGCTAAGTATAATACTTATTGGACGTCACTCTGAGTAAGGCCATCCACTAAACAAATCAGCAATCATGATTAAGTACATAATTTCTTTGTACAAATTACAGCTATAGATATATGCCTAGGCTTGTCTTCGGTAAAGAAAACTATGCACTGCTTAATTCAGGAAAATGAAAATCACTTGAGAGGTCAAGATCTCTTAAAAGTTTATTTTTTAAACTTGTTAAATAATAACAATTCAGAAAAAGCTAGAAATAGCTAGAATTATAAATAACTGTTCAAATTGCAGTCCAGTGACTCAGAGCAATAAACATGTCCCTCAGTGCAATGGAATGAGCTTTATTCCAAGCCAATTTCATGATTAATTGATTTGTTTTGTTGGCACCAGAGATTTTTAAGAGAGTGGTTTTGGTGGAAATAAACATCGAAACCTGCCATCTCTAATCACAGTGATAAGACCATGTTTTCCCAGGAGTGCTGGGTGGTTTCAGGACAGAGAAACAGGCCACGAGAGAAGGGAAAGGACTGTCCACTGGACGCTCAGTACGAACAAGGAAAAGGTTTGGGTGATGTCTGTGCATCAGGGCTGTCTGTTGATGAAGGGACACTGAGAATCTTACCCACAATTTTGGAGATCACCTTTAAGGAAGGGTAACCCCACGGGGACAATATGCCACTCTGAGTTCTTAATACCCCAGGCTCTCTGAACGAAGGTAGAGGTGGGAAGATATCATTATTCTCCCGGGCAGTTGGTGTGTCTCAGAAACAGCTTTGCTGGTCCTAGCTGAGCTTGAGACTGCACCCGTGAGGATAGGAAACAAGATTCAGATTTAGAACCTTTTTCACCAGCCAGTGGCCCTCAAGTGCTTTGCCACGCAGGGACTGAGTGGAACAGGAGTTGTGGAGCTTGTAGTTTCAGGACATGGAATGAGCTGACAGTGGTCTTTTTCTGATATTCCAGTCCAGCACATGGTGCTGTGCCTTGTCTATAGTACAAGTTTGGCTACTTCAGAGCAAGGGGCTCCTTAATTCCTTTCAGGGAAGACCAGCGGCAAAAGAGGTCAGAGCATCACACTGACTTGTAATTAGCAGGAGCCTGGTGATTCCAGTGACCATCTGTTAGGACCTGCAGGTGCTTTTGAAAAGCGTCTTCTGATGAGTTTCAGGTCCTTCTCAGAATAACAATGAACAGGCAAGGCGGGGTGAACCATTAGTCAAGCACTGCGTGTTCACTTTCCACAGGGTCGCCTCTTTACTGAAACTGAACTGAGCCTTGGCATCTCTCGGAGGGGTGTGCTAAGTAAGGGATGAGTCCAGGTGTTTATTGGTCCAGGCGCTTATTGTAAGAATGGCAGATGGGAACGATAAAACCCAGTGGGATCTTTGACCTTAGACTGGGAGAAAGCCAGTCTACTGTGGGGGACAAGGTCCAGCACATCAAGGAGGACATACCCAGTAAGAGCACTGGTCCTCGTTCTCCTCCAGTTTTCCACAATGCTGATCACGTTTCTCTCCTGAAGGGAGGATGTCTCTAATCTGAAATCACAAGGTGTTTGCCTGCTCCTGCTGAGAGGCAGCTTTTCATGAAATGGCACAGCACCTCTGTGTGTGCTGTTAGTGCCAAGTGGTTGTCTCCTGAGAGCTTTGCTTTACTGAACATAAAGAGATCTGTGAACAGAGCCTTTTCACACTCTCATCTCTGAGCTGGAATGAGTAGGTTTTTTTTAAAAAAGCTAGAATGCAGGGAATGACAGTTTTTTCAAGCTTTTTTTAGATTGCTCTGCTGTACTAAGACTTCAGGTGACAACTATATTAGTTTATGCTTTATGGACATTAATTGAACACAACTGTGTCTGAAGATTCAAAAGCAAGTAGCTGGCTAAACAGTGAGGAGAGCCATCAAGAACAATGATAAAAATAACAAAGAAATGCACGTTTATATTGTTCATAATTGAGTAAGGGCTCACTGTGAAATGGAGATGAATTGATATGTCAACCCATTGCTCCCTGTGCAATGAAGCTGTCAGTTGCTATTGAGTTCTGTCACCTCTGAGCTGTGGTACAGAGCTCTGCTCGTCTAATTGGGCCCCTCCCTGACTGCTCTGCATTGAGTGATGTGGGACTGAAATGTGCTGTTTTTTGCCAGAGCAGACTGGGTGCTTTCAGCTGTGCTGTGTTGGGTTTAGGCAGTCTTATGTCGGGTTTCTTCAGTGTCATCAGTGCATTGCTTTCAAAGACAGGCCTTCTTATCCTTGCGTTAGGTTAATATTTTGAGGTTTTTATTTGTGTGATTCCAGTACCAAATACTTGGATTTAAATGGAATTGCTAGGTGTTGATCTTTATAAATGACCTCTGATAACCCCCCATGGAACTGACAGTGTTGAGGTGTTTTGGCCAGCTCTGAAGAAGACAGAGAGGTGACTCCAGGCAAAGACTTCTGCGACATATCACATAAGAACATAAGAAATGGGCAAATGAGAAGTGGCCATTCGCCTCCAGTAGTTACTTGATCCAAGGATCTCATCCAGCTGCTTCTTGAAAAAAGACAGGCTACTGGCTCAAACAACATGGCTGGGTAGATTTCTCATCTCACCTCATCTCATCTCTCAGCTGTTCCGCACTCTCACAGCCCTTTCCATCAGGAAGTGCCAGCCACCTGTTTTCACTTTGAAGAGCACCTCCACAGGTTTCCTCTCGTGTCCCCTGCTTCGTGTTTCACTGTTCGTTCTGAAGAGATCAGCTGGGTGGACTCTGTCAGTGTCTTTGAGGTTTGGAATGTTTGTATTGGGTCCCCCAGCAATCGGCTCTGCTCAAGACTGAAAAGGTTCGGTGCCTTCTGCCTCTTGGTGAAGACATGCCCTTACGCACTAGAATATATCTGGTTGCTCTTCTCTGGACTGATTCCAGAGCAGCAGTATCTTTTCTATAATGTGCTGATCAAAATTGCACACAATGTTCTAAATGAGGCCACAGTCGTGTGCTTTCAACTATACGTATCTAATTGTTTTATTTGCTTTTTTATTGCTTCCCACCATTGTCTAGAAAATACAACTGATGTAAACATAAGATGTCAATATGGGTACCTTCAGCACCCCCTTGCCTGCTGCTGCCCCACTCTGCTCCTGGGGTGAGAGTCGTCTCTGAGACCCCTTGCTGCTCCTCGGAAGAAGCGCAGCCTCTGGCTGTTCTCTCATTGCTCTGTTCCCGGTGGAAGGAAACCATGGTGGATGTGGTGGGGGTTTTCTGCTCACCATAATAATGAAATCAATCAAAGCAAACAGGGGCCAGGAGACATACAGCAGCAAGGACTGGAAGCAAATGGATAAGCAGCAACAATAAAATAAAAAAAAGAAATATTTCCCTCATATTAAACCAGCTGAGGCGCTCCAGCTTCACAGACACTGTCATTGCAGAACAGCAGTGAGCACAAGAAACGCAGTCGGCAGCTGGAACTGTAACAAACGCCGGAGAAAAACATGTTTTCATTGTGTAGTTCACACGGTCTTTCAGGAACAATTGGTCAGTTTTTGGGCAGGATGCAGCAGACTGGAAGAATGAAGGAGGCTCAAAGGTCTTTCCCCTTTTCCAGAGGGTTATTTTGTCTCAGGTTAGGGAATTTATAAGGGATTTTAAAGGTGCAGACCCAAGTTGCCATAGGCGTGAAATAGAGAAGTTAAAGTAACATTTTTCACCCACAGAGGTTTTAGAAGTTCATACTGGGGGAGAAAGCTTTGAAAGCTGATGTGTGAGGGATGTGTACCATTGTATTTATACATGTATGTGATTGCAGTACCACATTGAGAATAACTCCAGCTGGAAACAGACTTGTATTGCTGTATGTTATATATATAATCCGAATTGTAAGTATCATTTCTTAAGCCTTTTTTCTGAGTTTGTTGGAATGTTAAGGGTGTTCCCCTTGTGAGTGGTTTCTGTAGCCCCAGGTAGACACGTTCTCTGCAGCAGAAGGGCAGTATGGGGAGCTGACTGACTGCTGTCCCTTGGCCTGGGCAGCGTCTCCCCAGGCCCTGCCCCTGCCCGGCGGCTACAGAGGGCTCCTGAGTTATTGAAGTGCTCAGCTGAGGCAGGATGCCCTGACCCTGTTCTGACACGTGTGTAACATGTGGGGAAGCATCACATTCCGCCTGCAGCTCACAGCCCCCTGACTAGAGGCGAGCTAATGGCGCCCAACGCCTGATTGCAGACCTCTACAGGGTATTCACAGGAGGTACTAACGGGTCTCAGGATTGTTTTTTCTTTCACTGGCTGAGAGCTGATTTCACCTGGTCCGGTCATCTGACAGTAAATCCGGTGGAGCTCGTGTCTGTGGAGCGGAGCCCCAGTGCCTGGGGCTCTTTAAGTGCCACTCCTCACAGCAGGCACAACTACTCGTCTGGTCACGGACTGAAATGCTTTGCCCTGAATGACCAAGAGTGCTGTATTGTAGCTCTGCACATGGGGCCTTGCATCTGGGGAATTCAAACGGCAGTTGATTTTGATATTTAATAACAGTAAGTTGCATCTACCCGTATACAGCATTCTACAGGATCCCAAGTCTTGAAAGGTGGCAGGGAGCTTGCAGCAGCCTTCTTCTTTTTTTATATTTTTATTACAACAGTATAATTTTTATATACTACAGTATAAAACATTATACACTTGTATATTTTGATTATGCTACACTATGAAAGGCTAGTTCTGGTGGGAATTGGGATCACAGTAATATCTCAAGTTTATAGGTATGGATAAGGTCGGCTGTATCCTGAGTTGGAAGAAGCACTTCCATGGATGGTTATATATTATGTATAATATTTAATACAAATATTAAAGAAAAAGTCAGAAGGAAGTGGCGGTTCTACAGGCTACATAAAAAGTTCCCAGAATCTGGGGCCCAATAGGCACTTCCTGATGCAAAGGGTTGTGGGTGTATAGAACGAGCTGTCCAGCCATGACATGATACACTTTCCAGAAAGCTTTTGATAAAGCCCTTAATAAAGGTCTGATTCTCACAGCACTAATAATTCAAAGTAATGTGTGCACTTGGCTGGAGAGCTGGGAAACAGACAAGAAAAGGGAAACATGTAATCATGTTACATGAAACATGCTACCACACCAGTGGTATGAACACACACTGTACGGATTACATGGGTGTTTCAGAGCTGCGGGAAGATGCGCATAACAGGGAGCTGGGTGTCTGTGTGGATTCTTCAATGAAGCAATAAAACAGCAAACAGAATTCTGGGGGATAGGAAAGATCAGAAAGTGTGGAATTTAAATCCAGGATTGTCCTTCATAAGAACTTGTGTTCAGTTTTGAATGTAGATCACAGTGTTGATTGTGTTTGACCCTTAGAAATGGCTCAGGAAGAGCTACAAGAATGAGTCCGGGTCTCAGGGGATTGTGCTATGCAGACAGATTTTTCAGTCTAGAGCAAAGGAGATTGAGAAAAGGACTGATCGAAGTATATAAAATCCTGAGGGCCTGAACCTTCTGCTTCTGTGTCTGGAGCCTTAACCACCTCTCCACACAGCCCCCATGGAAAGTGGTAGTTTCTCAAAACAGCCACCCTCACAGTGGCATGATGCTTCTTCAATGTGTGCCTCCAAATGCCCTGCACCTGTTGTGCAAGAAGAATTATCTACCTGTAAACATCTGAGGAGAAAGAACTGAATCCTGTAGTTGTTGGAGCACTGCATGTGCCACGTGGAGAAAGTAGGATAATTGTGACTTATTGGGGTTTTTTTTTCTGGAGCAGGACTCAGCGGTTAGACACGGGGAGCATTTGTACAGCATGTTGAATCTGCTGAAGTCTGAAACAGTAGATATAACGCAGTCGCTTATTCAAGGAAAGACGGGCATCCATCCTCTTCAGCAGGCGGTGTGCGTTGTGTTGGTGGCAGTCTCACGTCGGCTGTTTCCCCTCTCTCTTTCAGAGGACGGACCCCCAGCTCCTGGCTCAGTTCTACTACGCCGATGAGGAGCTCAACCAGGTGGCCACGGAGCTGGACAGTCTGGACGGCAGGAAGGACCCACAGAGGTGCACCTTGCTCGTCAACCAGTTCCGGTCCTGCCAGGTAAGAGCAGAGACGGGGTACCTTGAACTTGAACTTTATTGCCATATGTAACCGGTACATGTACTGGTACAGTGGAATTCTTACTGACAGAAAGTCTCTCGATTGTTAAAACAAGTGTAAAAACACAAAGTGCAAACAGTGCATCAAGACAACATACAAACAAACAGTAGACAATATACAAGTAAACAATACAGATGTGTAAACAATGACTGGAGATGTGCAATAGATAAGAAATCATAGTGAGGTAGATGGTGATGGTGTAGGTGTGGTCCGAGGGGGATGGCTAAATGTGTTCGCCAATCTCACTGCTTGTGGATAGAAGCTATTGAAGAATCTGGTGGTCAGTGTCCGTATGCTCTTATATCTCTTGCCTGAGGGCAGTGGGGTGAAGAGGACTCTTCATTTCCTCTGTGTAAGTACTGAACTTGGGGGAAGGGAAAGTTCGTTGTGTGACCTGAAAAAAAAGAGCAACACACTGTCTCAGGGACTGTTCGGAGACCTCAGTGTTCCTCTGTGCTGTTCGCATCATTGCTGTTTGGTGGTTACTAGGTGCTCTGCCTGTGGAAGGATGTAGTGGCCACTATGTGGAAGAATATTTAAAAGTTTTCTTTACTTGAATAATTGCAAGAAATGTAATAAGCTACCCAGACACCCAGTACCCCGGCTTCTTTCAGGAAATGGCAGGCTGAGAAACTTGTTGCCCATTTGATAGTCAGATGGGTCTCCTCTTGTTTGTCACTATTCTCAGGCTGTAGATGACTAGCACAGGGGTGTCATGGAGTTCCATGTGGCAGGCTGGTAGTCTTACTGACACTTGTCCTTAAATGTTTTTCACTCCTCATTAGCCATCAGCTGGACTTACCTGGCAAGAGGTCTGGTAGTGGGAGCTTTGTTTTTTTGGCTGAGGGGGAAGGCTAAAGTATTGTCACTGCTGCCTCTCCAAAGGGTGGGACCATGCAGCCTTTATCTGTCTGATTTTTTCTCATCCAATTTGGAAGTGCCAAGTGTCTGTACCTCACGGCGATGACCCCTGTACCTGCATGGGAAGGCTGAGGAGGTGCAGAGTGACTGCAGTGACCCCTCCCGCCCAGACATGTCCAGGACATCACAGTGAGCCTCGGCCCTGCGACCTCACATGAGAGCCCTGGGTGGCCAATCCCAGTCCTTCCTCCTGCTGAGCCAGTGGCACTCCACCATCTGAGCCGTCCTGCTCCCAGTCAGTAAATGAGGGAGCCCAGGTTCATACCCACGCAGCAGGCACCTTTCCGGTTGAGCCACTCAGGAGCAGCTCCACACCGCATGAAATACGGCACGTCAGTGGTGGCCTGGTTGTGTTCGCTCACGTCACATGGTGTTAGCCTGCAAAACGTAAAATTGTGTGTAATTGTTACACAAAGACGTCTGGAAATAAGACCTGCAATGGTGACCTAGCAAGAGCAACGGCAACCTGCAAGCTCATTAAAAAAACAGTGCTTGTTAGAAAAGACAGCTGCCTCTTATTTGCCTCATTACGGCTAGAGAGCTGGGCGGTTCAGGCAGTGTTTTCCCCTGGGTTTAAGGCCTAGACACCTTTGTGTCTGGCAGATTGTCTAGTAAGAGCTGAGCATTCGATTAACAATCCCAAAGAAGTTCTGTGAATAGTTTTTTATACTTTTCCGTTCACCCCTTCCAGTTATTCTGTGTCTCATCCTTCCTGGTGAAGCACTCAGACCTTGGAAGGAAAAGGGATTATTTCCGGTACATGACCACCCTTCATCTTTCAGTGGAAGGGAATGTGTTGAAAATGCACTCCTGTGTGCCTGTGTCTGCTCTTCCTTGTTGCTAGGGCCTTCTTCACCATCTTTTGAAATACCGATCAAGCTGACGAAGTGAGAATCTCGGCAGTCCCACCTCTGACAACACAATTTGGTTATTTCACAAGGCAGGGATTTCCAACACCAGAAGCACTGATTACACATTGGCTTTCAGAACTTCCTCCTGTAGCCCTGGAAAAAATGTGAGGTGCATCTTTCAAGACCATCATTTGATATTCCCTCTCAACCTACCCTCTTGAGGGTTTTTAACACAGTTACTCCCTAAATTAGCTGGAAATCCCCAAACATAATCGAGCCTAAAACAAACATGTGACGTTGAAATATTGATGGAAAAGAAAAGAAAATGCTGTATGAAATGCCTTGGGCTTTCATTAGGTCCACAGTGTAGTAGGGTGCAGTGTTGTGCCATTAAATGATTGCAGGTGATTACAGTAACCTTCTGTGAGAGGTGTTCATACATCAGATACCCCTGGATCTCACCTGCTGCTGTGAAAAGAAGTGAGGAGAGCAGTTCATTCATTCCTTCTAGCCATGAAAGAAGGACAGGACTCATTTGAGAATGGAAGTATGCAGGCAGCACTTGAGGTTACAGCATGAGTCTTTAAGGAACACATCAGTCTGCCTTTTACAGGCTTGTAACTGAGCCCTTTTGTGGCCTTCCAATTAAAATGTATTTCTAAACTGCTGTACCTGAAACCTGCTGGACCATATTGTGATTCACTGGACAGAAACCCTGGCATAGCATTAAGTGTGTGATAAGGTACCAGGAACAAAACAGAGGCCTTTTATGTTAGGCCTGCCCTGACACTGATGCTCGTACAGCAAGCCTGAAATTTATATCAAGGTTGCTGGAAGAGTGGTGGGGGATGTTAGCGGATGAACCATGGAAATTTCAAAGTGAATTGGAAAAAAAAGTATTCTGTTAGCAAACGATTTTCAGAGGCTAACTGAAGGCTCTCCTCTCTCAGAAAGGCTCCTTTACATTTGTTATTTTGTGTGCTTTCTTGTTACCCTCACATTGTCTTTGTTAGAAACGTTTTCTAGGTAAAATTCTGCCAGTGATTGTGCAATGGATTTTATTGAATGTGTGGTCTGCCAGACAGCGCCCTTGTTTCAAACCGAAGAGGCCTGGTGGAAGTGTGACCCAGTTGCCTCACACTTCCGCCGGGCTGTCGTCACGGCAGCGGCGCGCCGGGGCCTCTCCGGCTGTAACACAGAGGAGAGGCTCCTGGAAGAGCTGCTCTGCATGAGAAATCGGCAGGCCAAGTAACTCCGGCGCACGGGTGACGAAGCTCTCCGGCCTTCGGCTGCAGCAGCACACGCTTCAGAACCCGCTGCGTGACCCAGACAACCCGTTCGACCCTGGCTTTCGAGCCGCTTTAAAAGGGTTCTCCCTGTTAGCTCTCTGCCACATGAAGCCTTCTGGAATTCACACCCCTTGGTTGACCAGCGTTCGAGTTTGGTGCAGCGAGGGTTTGTGTTAAGGCTTTATTTCCTCTCTGAACCGCATGCATTCTCTTCTCGGGGGACTCAGGGCTGAGCGCAGCTCACGGCTTGCTCAGGATTAGCTGGAGCCTGCCGGTGCCCCTCGATGTGTGCGACAGAGTTTATCTGTCCTTGCCCGGATTAGCCTTGCAGGCTCCTTCTCCTGCTTTCCCACCCTGCGGCACCCGTCAAGGATGTAGTAGCTGGAGGACCTGCTGGGACACAGCACACAAACGCACTGAGAGAGGAGCTCACCCTGGGATTCAGGGCACCGATCCCCATCCGTTCCCCATTCATCCGGATCACTGCAGGAAACGAACAAAAGCAGGGGGTTTTGAATGTGTTTCAGTTGATTTTATTAAATATGGTCGTTGATATTTGTGTTTTCAGTTCAGAAAAGCCAGTTTCTTCTCCTGTTGGATTGAAAAAACAATAATAGTAATAATATCCTGTCAAAGCACTTTACAGGTAATGGGGACCCCCCTCCACCACCACCAGTGTGTAGCCCCACCTGGATGATGTGACAGCAGCCATAGTGCGCTCACAGTACACTCACCACACACTACCCATCAGTGGGGAGGAGAGCAGAGTGATGAAGCCAGTTCACAGATGGGGATTATTAGGAGGCCAGGATTGGTAAAGGCCAGAAATTTGACCAGGACACCAGGGTAACACAAGACCTAACATCAAGAATTGCCCTGGGATTTTTAATGACCACAGAGACTCAGGAATTTGGTTTTACGTATCACCTAAAGGACGGCGTTTTTACCGTTTAGTGTCCCCTTCATTATACTGAGGCATAAGAAACCCACAGAGACCCCACAGCTCCTACTGGTCCTACTAATACCTCTTCCAGCAGCAACCTTATCTTGCCAGATAAGGAGACTCAGGAGATCTCCCATCCCAGTACTGGCCAGGCTCACACCTGTTTAGTTTCAGTGGGTGGCCAGTGCCTAACACTAACTCTTAACTCAACTTCCAATATAATAATAATAATAATAATAATATCACTTTATTAACCCTTTACAATTTCTTGCATTAGGTATTATCTTTTCACATACCCCAGATTGCTCTCCATGAGACACACAGACAGGGAGAGAGCCTGAGGTCAGAGCGCAGGGTCTGCCATTGTACAGCGCCCCTGGAGCAGTTGGGGTTAAGGGCCTTGCTCAGGAGCCCAACGGAGTAGGATTCCTCTGCCGGCTGCGGGATTTGAACCGGCAACCTTCTAGCCACAGGCGCAGATCCTTAGCCACAGAGCCACCGCTCCGCCCCACTATGACTTTTTCTTCTTCCTTTTGTCCTCCAAATTAACCGATTGTTGGCTCTGTCTTAGAACTCTTTCTGACTGTGGGGTTTAGGGCAGGACTGCAAATGATTCACACAAGCACGGTCTTCTCAAAATGCACAAATCTGCAGTGAGTGTCACTCCTAATGCAGTGCTTCCTAGGTCTAGCCCTTGGAAAGCACAGCCGCTCTTTGTGCTTCCGAGTAGTTTTTCGAGGCAGAGACATGCATGTGCAAAGCTGGAAGGATTTCAATGAAAAGACACAAGAGCGCGCGAGAGGCTGAGCACCTGCTGACGGGGTCGTTTTATGTGGGATAGCGCAGGGTTCCTGTTCTTAGGGATGAAAGAGACGCTCCTTCTCGCGGCTAACATGATAACAGCGGCGTTGTGGGATTATTTGTGGCGTTAGGGAGGTAATTAAAAGACGGCGGTGTTTGAAGACCTGCCTGGGCCTAGGCAGCTGTCACCAGGAGCCATTTAATAAGGTCAAGTCCTGGCCTCCTGCCTGCTCCTCAAAGACCATCCCTGAGACTGGAAGAGAGAACAAAGCGATTACCCTGCTCCCATCGCTTTCAGCCTTCCTCTTTCTCCCTGTCTCCCGTCTCTGTCAGCGCTGCTGTCCTTTCTCTTCTGCCTCGGGGATATGTATTTCTTCTTAGCTCATTCTCACTTTAACACACTTTGCTGCAGCTAGCATCAGGCACCTTTCCTGAGCATTTCAGACAATCCGCGGCGTGTACCCACTTGCTAATAGAGGGAATAGATCCACTCGGGTGACACACAGACATCTGGGCAGTCTCTGTGTTCTCCCAACCTTCCTTCTTCGTCTCCCGTCCCTTCTCTGCTTGCTAAATTAATCTAGAACCCGTCTTTATCATCTGCTTGTACCCTGTGTTTACAGTATATTGCATGAAATCTGGAACAAAACCAATGAAACAGCAATGGAACACAGTGTTACTCTAAAATCATTAATTATGCACTACTAATCAGATTGTAATCAGATAACAAGGAAACGAATAATAGAGAATCCCAGGAGAACAGAAACTTTAAAACCATGTGTTTTTGAGACGCATTGTTTGTTCCAAGAAAGCTCTCCATGGTATTCAGATAGGGAACTTTAAGTCAGTCGGGAGCTTAACTATGAGCTCAGCATTAATCTTGATAGCTCAATGAACTCCACTAAACTGAGTGTCTCCAGGTGTATCTGTGTGCCAGGCTGTGCTTATATCAGTGCCCGTCTGATGTCCATGCCTCCTGCGGCATCACAACTTGTAGATAATGTCTACTGTGGTACTAGTTACTGCCAGTTATAGTCATTGTTGATTTCACTTTACAGGCCATCCACTGTCCCCTTGGAACGAATTCCTTAAACTTTGAATATGGTGTTTTTCTCTTCCTGTTATGCTCTACATTCACATACTGACAGAGGGCCAGAACTGAAAATACATTGATCTTCATTATCTCTAAGAAGATTTGGAGATAATCTGAAAGGGGAACTATACAGCCTATCTTGCTGAAGAGAACGCACATCTCTTCTGCAGTGAGTACCTGTGAGGTGTCTTTTTAGCAGTGACGCTGTTTATCTAGCCCAGTCCTGCGTTGCTTTCGGGACATGTCTGCTCCGATGCCGGGCTGCTGAGACCTTGTCATGTCTGGAATGTAGCATTTATCTTTGCCTTTGCACAGTGAAGATTGAACTGGCATTGAGAGTTGCCACTCACATTGATCATGCTGTCTGTACACCTGCAGTGGATTTCCCTGGAGCCTTTGCAATGCCTTGGTACTCTCTGTGGCTCCATTGTGTGGAAAAGCTTTTCCTCTCAATGCCCTAGGAGCTACTGACAAAGAATAAATCATTATTGAAAGTTCCCAGAATGCACATGCCTACAACTCCAGTTACGATTTCAGTACTTGAAGGAGCATGTTCTTTGCCCTGTTCCTGTCTCATGAACCTGTCTGCCGTAACAGAGCAGTCAGTTGACAGCACAAATCTCTTCATTTAACCCAGGGTGCCCCTCCCCTGGTCTTAAATGGATTAGGTGTTTAATTTAATTGATCCCGGAAACTCTAAAAAGACGTTGATCTTCATTAGCTCTAAGCAGATTTGGAACGGATCTGACTGTTCATAATCTAGCCTATTTAAAACAGATTGATTAGCAGGAGAGGTAATTAACAACTAATTACTTGAAGTGTCATCATCTTAAACTGCATTCACAGGTACTTGCTGTTGTCCAGGGAATGTGCAGATTGTAACAGTGAAGAACCCATTAGGAACACTGGTGACAGTCATACACTAGATATGAAAACTAATGGCTGCCTGGCCTCCAGTCTAGATCAGATCGGAAATATGTCCTAGATACATGTGGTGTCTAATGCTGGAGAAATGTATGTATTCATTTTAAAACATTTATAATTGACTACAAAATGGTACAATAAAATACAATAATTAAATTCATTGTCTGTAATTAGCATAAAGCTCTTTGCTAAAAATGAATGGGCACAGTTAGCACAGAGTATGTAAAAGAAGACTAAAACAAATCCAGAATATGACGTCCTGCTATCTTTCTGCTGCTCACAGCAGCTCCCTTCCTCACTAGAAATGAGCAAATTCATATCTCTTTACTAACATGTGAAAGACATAAGGTTTCATCCCGCGGTCCAAAGACATGCTGGTAGGTTATGGTCCCTGGCGTGCGTGCGTGCGTGCGTGCGTGCGTGCGTGCCTTGTGATGGACTGCCGTCCCGTCCAGGGTGTACCCTGCCTTGCACCTGTTGGTTGCTGGGATAGGCTCCAGCTCCCCCATGACTGTACTTGAGGAAGAAGTTAGAAAAAAGATGTATGGAAAATAATTATGATTCCCTGATTTTTTTTGTACATAACAAACCCCTGAGATGCTAAATTCTAAAAAGTGTTGTATAAAGCCTAGTTGGAAAATGCCAGGGAAAGAAAGTTGCTTTTTCTTTGTGGAGGTGTGGTCTGTTGCACACTTTCGGGTTGAAGAAATCAGACTGAAAAGGAATTGTCTAAGTTCTGTTTTTCTTGATGCTTTGTAATTGTTCATTCTGATTGTAACAATCATTCTAAAATATTTAGAGGAAATTCGGCAAACATATCTCTAAGAGCTGGATGAACTTGTATCTTTTGAATGATACAATGATACTTTTATCTCTGAAAGTAGTATGCCTGTATATAATATTTTTCAATCTATAATGTTTGAAGACCTCTTTTTTATGTTCTGCAAAATACAGCAGTCCTTAGTTGCCTGAGGGAAGGAATGACATAGCCTGACTGGAAGAGATCAACCCAGCTGCACATAAAATGCACAGTGTGTGGTTCCTCTGTGTTGTTTTGTAGATCTCCTGCGGTATTTGCTTATTTAACAACCTAAATAGACAAAATTATTAAGTTTCACTGAATAGAACAGAAGACGCATTCAAGAACACTAACCTGTAATATGAAAGAGGTTCTAAACAGGACAGGTCTGACGTTTTCAGTGACACACAGGTGAATGATGACCTGAGATTAGCCTGCAGTCAGCAAGCAGTGTCTAATCCTGTTGCTGGTTTTATTTAAGATCTTTCTATATAGCAGAACGTCAGTAGCTTCAGGAGTGATGCTGGCTGTACAAGGAATTCTTCAGGATTTTTAGAACTATTAGCTTTTTTTTCGAGGTGAGGTTTTCCAATGTGGTGCAGATACTATTTACCAAGTTTTAAAAAGCTCATCTGTTAAAAGTGCAAATATCTTGACTGCAGTGCAGAGCACTGAATGCGAGGTTATCTTGACCATTGCTGAAACTGTAGTGAACCCTTCATATTGTTCCTACAGAAATGGCTTTATCATGTGATTTTTAAACTGCAGAGCCCTCTCAGATGAACAAATAAGACAAATAAGTGCATCAGAAACATTGTACAGGAAAGGAGGACTTTCAACTCATCCTGCTTATCTGGCTGACAGTAGCTAATCAGTCCTATAATCTAATCAATATGACTTTGATAAGTGACTGGGCAGTTTGTTACAGACACAAGTGTCCTAGTGTAAAGATCAGCTTTCTGTTTTCAAATCTAAATGTGTCTTCTCTTAATTTTAAGTATCTATTGTTGTGAATTTGTACGTTCATTATGTGTTTTGCTGAGTGTGTTAGCATACAGTCTTTACCCAAAGGATTGTGGGAGTATGTAACAAGCTCCCCAGCCATTTAAAACATAAATTGCACTATGTGTCCTGTATATCCCGTGTACACTGCGTCTGTTTTCTCATTTATTATTATTAGTATTATTAGTAGTAATTTGCACTATGTGTATCCTGTCTACAATGTCTGTGTCAGTGTCCTGTCTGTATTTGCACCGTGGACCAGGAGGAATGATGTTTTGTTCCACCGCATACTTGTCTGTGGCTGGAATGACAAATAAACTTGAACTTGAGCATGATATTTTTTAAACTGATGTCCCAACTTCTTTCAGGAAATGGCTGGAGAGATCCCCTGTCGAATTAGCTTCTATCTTCCAAATGGTCTAGATGGCTCGAATGGCCTCCTTTTGTTTATAAACTCGCACGTCCATGTGTGCCAGAGGATGTGTCTCTATGAGGAGGGTTTTGGTCTATCAGGTCTGAAGACTAAGATAAAGCACATCTGTGTCATACAATCTTCAGTTTACGGAATAAAATGTTAAAATGTCCTTATTCTTTGACTCTTTAATAATTCTCTGTTTTATCTAGAAGGTGAATTATAATCTTCCTAGCCTCCAATGAGCCTGGCTGGAGAACAGTAAGGCTTAAACTAGCTAATTTGGAATATGAATAAAATAATAAGGAAAAAAGCACTCTGCGTTCTCTGGTGTTTTTGGACACGTTCCATCCACCGAATAAGTGCCAATGTTTCATAGACCTAAAGAAGACTAATACAGTTCTGTATCTTCTGTTCGGTGCTGAAAGGGCATGATATTGGAAAACTTCAGCAGATAAAGACCCAGTGTTTTGCTCCATGTGTACATTGTGTGTGTATGTGAAAACAAAAGTATTCTTCTGCATCTGTAGGAGCAGATTCATCTTCCAGATTCCACAAGGAGGCGGCAGGGAGCTTAGTCCTCTTGGATCTTTGTGTCATGATTTCATCCCAACAAAATTCCTTCATATAATGAACAACTCACCTGATGCATCCTATATTCCAGGACACCCCATTTATAGTGGAACCTTTGCTGCTGCTGCTACATTATCTCAGTAGCTGGGATTTTTCTCAGCAGATTTGTTTTTGCACAGGAGAAAAAATCCATTGCTGTCAGTCTGGGCTCTGGCACACTAATCGTGTCTTTATTTTAGAGACCTTGAGAGGCGCTTGCATGCTTGCCCACATTGATTGTGCATAATCTTTTAATGTATTTCTATGTTAATAATTTAAATATGTTACCTTCTCGTTAATCTAATGTTTGCATCACATTTATTAGCCTGGAGTACTGCAGTATAGTACTGCTGAGAAAAATCAATCTGAATTTGACCTCTAAGTTAGCTCCTGCCTGGCAGATTATATTGTTATATTTGGTGAACCCTTCTATATAAAGACCATCAGCCAGGCTGTACGACAGCTGTATTGAACCACAGATTGACATTGCAGTAATGGTCTGGTGATTAGAAGGATGCTTAAAGTCCTGTTCGCAGTTGTTCATTTTAAATTTCTTTAGTAATCACCCACACCACACCTTGTGTTTAAGAGACCTTTTCATCTGCTAACTCACCTTTGTTTTCAAAAGAGCAAGAGAGAAATGCAGATAAGAGAACTGCAGAGTGAGGACAGATTTCTTGTATTGCTGCATATCAAGAGCCAGAACATTCGCAGCAGACAAGACGGGGTCAGGTTAGTCAGCCTTGGGCCCTGGATTCCACGCCTTTACAAGACCTTGAACCTTCCAATAAGTTAAATTGTTGAATTGATCCTTAATTGCTTGATAATATAATTTACAGTAGCTGTTCTGATGACTGGCAAAGAATAGAAACCAGATCCAGAGTTTGACTACCCTCTCTTTAGGGAGTATATCCAAATCCTGGGTTATGTGCAGTGATGGGTCCAGCATTGTTATCACCTTAGAGTGCATTGGAAAAGCTTTAACCACCTTGGTCAAAGGGACTTCATGCCTTCTCCGAGGACAGGAGTCGCTTGCTTACACAAACGGTTGTGTGGGAGTGTGTGACGGGCCGTATTGTGGATGCTGCTACCCAGGCTTCTTTTAAGAAAATGGATGCAAGATGAGATCAGTTATCTATCAGCAACCAAACAGGCCAGATGGGCTGAATGAGCTTGTCTTGTTTGTGACCTGCCCCACCCCCTCCCCTTCAGTGTGAGCTTGTCTGGATTTTGCCCTGCTCTTGTCTCATTTTCCTCAGCTTTCCTGTGTTATATCAGACCATAATGTTCATTGTCATTGAGTGAAATGGTGACTCTCGTGCAGCTGGTCTTCCTAGGAGTCTAGATTTATTACTTTAAATGGGTAACATCTCTGAAAAGAGAAAATCTCATTTACAGAGATGTCTTTTCCAATGGGCATAAAATAATAACGGTGTCAGTGGGAAATCAAAGGTTCAGTATCTGACGTGTTTTCGTCTTTGCAGACCATGTCAGTTAATGGGTTTTTCTGTCCCTTTGTATGTGAGCGAGGGCCATTTTGACACGGGGCTGTGTGGTGTAGTGACTTGTTGCTCTGTGCCTCATTGATGTTGCTCTGTCAGGGGAGCAATCTCTTCTTACAGTGACAGCTTTCCTGCCAGACCCCTTAATTCTCGGGAACTTTGACCTGTGAATTTTACCTGGCTACCTAAATGCTGAGGAAGGGATTTTAATGGGCTGGAGTCATGTGATCTGCGCTACCTATCCTGACGGAAAGTGCTGTTTAACTCCCAGAAACTTAGGTCCCATCTGGCGTGTCTGGTACGTTGCTCCATGCTGTAATTGAAAAAGCATGAATTAACACTTAAATCCCTCCTGAATAAATCCTACACTTGTGAAAATGAACACGTGAGTAGCTGGCACTGTGATTCTAAGCAGCAATTACTATTAAGCATTCTCTAACATAGAACACCTTCACAGAGCATGAAGACATAGGCTAGGAGATTCTCTGATTTTGTGGTTGAAAGTATTGAGGATCACCAGGCTTCTGGGTTATTCGCCCAGAGAGGAACTTGCTTGTCAGGTTGCTTTTGGTGATGGTGGAAAGGATTGACTGTTTTGTCAGAATTTGCAAAGGCTGCACCTTAAATGTGATGGAGAATGCGGCAAAGCCTGGGCTCAGCACAGGTGACAAGAAGTGCCGTGGTGGTCTGGGATTGTGCTAGTGCCAGCTGACTGCTGCCCGCAGATGGCACAGAGAGGGCAGCCCTCTCTCCAAGTCCAGCCCTGCCTGTCCAGCACGTCCTGGAGCAGCACGGCCTGTCTTTGTGTCCGTGATCTTTAGATCTCAGGGCTCACAGTGCACCCTGGGGCAGATGCTGCACAGTAACAGCCCCCAGTTATTCTTAAGTTGAACAGCTGTGCCCCTTCTGTCTAACTGTGGCCCAGTCTCCTGGTCCTCCCCTGATGTAACACTGCCCCTGCGTGTGACTGATGTACCCGAGTGATTAGCTTCACTGGAGGGGCTTTAACAATGTCATTTACTGTATTTGCACCACCTCTCATTGTCACTGTGCCTGGACCCTTCACAAGCTGTAAACCTGCCCAGCCTTTCACTCAATTAACCAGCCTCCAAAGGAATCCTTCACAACAGGTCTCGGTGCAAAACTGCGTGAGAACCCAGTGCTGAGACACAGCAGAGTGATCTTTTTTTTATCTTGACAGTTTCACAGAGTACAGTGCTGATTCTCGCATTAACAAGTTCAAAGAAAAAAATGGGTCCAAGATTAATCTAAATGTGCAGGCACACACACGCAAGAAGAAAAAACATTTTGGTTTTCAGATTGAACTTGAAAATAGCATGCCTTTGATTGGCTTTGACTTTCTAGTTATTTGAGCTATTTCATATCGTGAAAGGCAAGAGCCAGTCAATTGCATTAGATTAGTACTTGTGTGGGTGTGACAGCTGTTGGCCCTGACATTGAAAAGCTTAGAACTTAGACATCACAGCTTTCTTTAAAGATATCATCAGCCACTTTTTAAAGCTCAATAAAATTACAACAAAGTGCTTGTTCACACATAGTTGAAACCCCCTGCAGTATCACTGAACATGGCAAGAAAAATGAAGGACTTTTCCCAGTTTTTTTGTGAGAATGGCACACAAAGTCTCAAATGGGTTGATTTTTGATTACAATTAATCACAATTAACAAGTGAGATGAACCCCATCCCCACCTCACCAAATCCAGATGAGGGGTGTTCTAATGTGGTTTTGTCCTGCTCTTTCCTTGTGTCCTGCATGACCACGACTGGCTTGTTAAGTCTCTCGAGATGCCACACAGGGGAGCACCACAGTGGTCGCTTCACAGCAGGCTGGCACAGGGCTCCTCCACGCCTATTAAGATGGGATCAGCTATAGAGCAACTCTATTTATACCCTCTCTTTAGAGAAGGCGCCACTTACTCCAGACCTGCTGCCCATGAAGTGGAGGTCAGGTGATTGGGAGAGTGCATTACAGGCAGATTGAGCCACTCGGAGCCTGTCTGGCATTTACATAACTGACGGGCCGCGGAGGATTAATGGCTGTGCCATATAAAAATAGCACAGAAGAAAGGGAAAAAAAATTCTGGACGGGCTCCAAGTGACAAGTGATTTGGGCGTGCGTTAACAGAGGGAGGCAGTGGATAAGCAGATTGTCTGACAGGCACGGCAGCGCTTCTCAACACTACGTTTCGCTTTAATAAGATTATAACGTGGAGAGCTATATAACCCTTTTGTGAGCCATTGTTGCAGCATGTACATGTACATGCCAGTGGCAGACCAGCCCTGCTCATGGGGCTGCTTTCTGCCTGTTTGTGAGGAACCGCGCTTGTTGGAATGATGCGGGGGGGGGGGTGCCAGCGGCCCGACGTCCACTTTAGCAGAAGAACAAGGGGGCAGACGCAACAAGCTGCCTGACCTGGGGGCCTCGGCAGTAACAGCGTCCAGGACTTAGCTGCTGTATAACGCTGTTCACGTTGTTTCAAGTAGTTTATATGCCCTTAAAGGTCATTTTAGAGTACGAGTAAGAAAATGATAGCCTTTCAGTTTTTAAAAATTCCAAAGTACATAAAAGTAAAAATTCCACAGTACAAAAGTACTTGTTTATACTGAATTAATGTCATAATGAGCATTGTTGTTGTTTAAAACATACACTTTCTGGGAAGAAAACGGTGGATTTTGAATGTTTGAAATTCAGACCCTTTGTGCCCCCTGGGAGTGTGATCCCTGTGTGAGTGAGAGGCTCCAGCTCTTCCTGAGTGTCCAGCACCTCTTCCAAAGCTGATTCTGGAAAAACTAAGGCTGTGCAGGAGGCAGAGGGTTAAACTGAAACTACAAAGGATTGAGTCCTGGGAGACCTAGACAGCAGAAGCACGGGCTCCTGGGTGTCACAGTATTGGCCAGAGAAGGTCAGAGGTCAGGTCACTGAGGCTGAAAGGCTGGATAAGACAGGTCCGACACAGTTTGAGCAATATTTAACAAAGACACTCTCTGATAACGACCTCAAAGGCAGAGGAGATGAGAAGCCACCAGAGGAGGGTTGATCTTGCAACCACCGATGTGTTTTTCAAACGACCAGTTTTGTGTAAGCAGAGAACCATAAAACATATACTCAGTTTTAACTCTGCTGACCTGCAAATATTCTGTCGCATAAATGCAAACATTAATGTTGACAAAGCAGTTTGACACTACAGCAACTCAGAATATGGTTGAAGAAGAGCATTTATGCCAAGGATAGAGTCCAGATGAACACCAGAGGAACCCAAGATGGCATTGTACTTACAGGTACAGGTGACGCAAAGAAGATCTGGATCAGCTAAGAGCTGTACCACATCTGTATAGTTCTCCAAAATATATACAGTGTATGTATAGTTCTCATGTTATATCATGAAAATGCTGTAGGTTTTTACTTTCAGAACTAGTTCAGTCACAATAGAAGGGTAAACTAAATACAATCTGAAACAGTCACCTGTTACTGAAGCAAATGAATCTAACCAAGGTAATAACAGAATAAGGAGTGGCATGATGGAACTGGGGTTAGCATTGCTGCCTTGTCTTTCTGGACACCTGGGCTGCTTGCTACATGGATTTTGCATGTTCTTTCTGTGTTCTTGTGTTTTTCCTCTGGGTGCTCTGCTTTACTCCTGTAGTGTGAGTGTGTGTTTGTATCTGTGCGTGCCCTGCAACGGACTGGCGTCCCGTCCAGTGTGGATCCATTGCTTCCTGGAACGGGCTCCGGCCACCGTGACCCTGTATTGGATAAGCAGTTATTGAAACTGGTGGTGATAAATAACAAAATAGTCCGCTTTATTGCCAAACCAACCCTTTGGGTCATTAGAAATCTTTGTGTTCTGTTGCATAACAAAGATCTTTGTGTTCTGTTGCAAAAAATAAGCGTAAATAACATACATATGTAAAATTCAATACAATGCTCGGTTACAGTGACAGAAATCCACAAATTTACCAAAACACACGTTCATAACTGTGTTGAGTTGAGAGCCTGAATAGCCTCAGGATAGGCGCTCTTCCAGAACCAGTGTGTTCTAGATGCGATCCATCTGAGCCTTCTTCCTGGGGGAGGGAGCTCAAGCAGGGGAAGAGCTGGGTGGGAGTGGTCACAGCCAGTTATCTTAGAAGCAGTGTGGACCAGCTGTCCAGCGGTTTCCTCTCCTGAGAGACGTTCCCAAACCAGACCAGCACAGAAAAAGTTAACACGCTCTCAGCTGTTGTAAAACTAGACCATGGCTTCCTGAGGCACAGCAGACTCGGTATTACACAAGCAGTGTTTAATTACTGTCGTTAATGGTGATGATTACTTTCTAGTATGATTTATTTTGTCCCTTTTTTCTCTTGCATCCAGGATAGTGTGCTAAACATCATAAACCAAATCATGGATGAATGTATCCCTGCCGACCGGGCGAACCGAGACTTCTGTGTGAAGTTCCCTGAAGAGATCAGACATGAGAACCTGGCAGGGCAGCTGTGGTTTGGGGCCGAGGTAAGGCTGTTCTTCTTCAGGGGGTCCAGTTCTGGTAATCCAGACCGTCTGGGTCCCGTGAGCTAACTGGGAGAACAGGACACCTGCAGTATGCATTTGCCTGCGACTAGCTTAAACCATAACCTCAAACATTTAATTGCAGCCACATGAATAAAACCAGAAGAAAATTAATTGTTAAGATATATGTTTGGATCTCTTGTCTCAAACATTTTTTATCTGTTTAAATGCATTTCCCTGCTGTGCTGTGTTGCAGACAAATATACAATTCCTTGCCGAAGTGACACTTGCGTACCTTTCTAAATACAGGCGTACGTTGTGCATAATGATATAGCTGACATATAAATTATGGCTGTGTTAAGAGAGGTTCAGACAATTTGTAGGGAAGCATATTAAAGAGACTTCCATCCTTGCATAACACAGGATGGAAGCACAATGTGTTTTGTAGTAGCTAACTGATCTGAGGATTTCTTCCTGTCATTTATTTAGAGGAACCCAAGGCATCAGTTTCAACAATATGGCTTTGTAGCTTGTTTCAGATACACATAACCCTTAACATTAATGATTGCCTTCTTTTTTTGGTTTTCAATGCATTTCCACATAGTTTCCACCTGTGTTCTTTGGTCTGTATTTCTCTGTTGATCCTGAAGCAGTCCACTAGGTTGTGTTTGTCAATGCCTTTGAGGATTTTGTATCACCCTGCAGCTCCCAGCTGGTAGCCCACTGAAGCCCAGCATGTGTGAGCCTGGCCAGTACCTGGGTGGGAGACCTCCTGGGAAAGCTGATGTTGCTGCTGGAAGAGGTGTTAGTGAGGCCAATAGGGGGCACTTAGCCTGCGGTCTGTGTGGCTACAAATGCCCCAGTACAGTGATGGGGACGCTATAGTGTAAAAAAGGTGCCTTCCTTTGGGTGAGAAGCAAAACCGAGGTCCTGACGCTCTGTGGTAATTAAAAATCCCAGGTTTCTTGAAAAGAGTAGGGGTGTTACCCCATCATCCTGGCCAAATTTTAATTCCTGTTTGAATTTCAGTTTTCAAGAAGGCTGTGGGGAATTTCTGAGCTTTCTTTCTATGTATAGCAAATCCACACTGATGCTGGCATGAGACTGAACAAATTGGGCATCATGTGCCTATCGTGAGCAGTCCAGTCCTGAACTGTATCCGTTTAAAACCTGTTATAATCGTTGTCTCCTGTCAGAGAGAGGCCGAGACACACTTCACCATCCTCGCAAGCTCAGAGCAGACACCCACACTTGGGAATCAGAAATCAGCCGTACAAATCTGATTAACTCTGATTTGGGGACCCTAAGGTTTTGGCAATTAAGCGATGGTTTGCTAAGGTCAAGTGTGTTTATTAAGATATCTAACAGTGAACGGTTTTCCTCTGTCAGGCGAATTAATTCTTCCAGGAGGTAAAGAAGCCAGTCTTCCATTAGAGGTAGGGAATCCCTCAGAACAAGGCTCAAGGGCACAAGATTCACGAGACCCGCTTACTCATCTCGCTGGGAGCTGTGGTTGGGGGTCTGTTTCCAGTCGTGTCTGAACCCCAATGCAACTGCCACATATCGTGTTGTGCTTCTGTTTTAAAACTTGGAAAGTTCAGGGTAAATAATTCAAAGGAAAATGTGTTTGCTGAGGAAGAACTGGATGTAACCCCCCGAGTGACCTGACCCCACTCAAAGACATGTTAAGATTTGAAGTGTTTTGTCTTCTTTTATATTCCTTATTTATACTCGAGTCTTAAAGGCAGATAGCAATAAGCATTCACTCCCGTAACCCTGCTAAATTAAAGTGTCCCCTTCTGCCCAGACAGAATATAAATGCACAGATACTTTATTTGCCGCATAGTAGGAATAAGCCCTGTGTCCCAGACAGCCACTCAGTTCCACACTGCAGCCGTACTCAAACACCGCCGGCACGCGCGCGCATTCCAGACTGAGCAGCAGATGCGGCAGTGTGGAAACCTTTCTGTGGCTGGAGCTTTACGTGCTTATATTTGCCTATAGCATCTAGTAGATGAAAGAAGCTGAAACAAATGGCAGCTGGGCTGCAACAGATCAGAAGTGACGGACTTCTGTCTGGGGGTCCCTTCAGTACACTGGGAGTTGTTAGGTACTAGGCATTGGTGTGTCCAGGTTTACCACAAGACATCCTTGGCTGTTCATCGGCCCCTCTACGATACAGAGGCTGAAGTTAGCAGATACAGTTACAGCTGCCTTTTTATTTTTTCAGAAAACCTGTTATTTTGTCGATCCTGTGCATATCCACTGCCGCCCTGATTGCTCCCGGCCTGTGTTGCAGAGCGGCTCGCGTGTCTGTGCTTCCTACTGTAACTCCCTCTCTCTCTGTCCGGTCTGGCCAGTGCCTGGCGGCCGGCTCCATCATCATGAACCGGGAGATCGAGAGCATGGCCATGAGGCCCCTGGCCAAGGACCTGACGCGGAGCCTGGAGGAGGTGCGCACCATCACCCGCGACCAGGCCCTGCGAGACCTCAACACCTACACCGACAAGATGAAGGAGGCCCTGCGGCACTTCGACAGCCTGTTCGCCGAGTTTGAGCTCAGGTCAGAGGCGGGGGGAGGGAAAGGGCAGAGAGAGCAGCACTGAGAGCGAACACAGAGACCGGCGGGCTCCTTATTTAGCCTCTGATCCTCAATTGAAATCTTTTTATTTCTTCTTTACGTAAATGAAATCATAGCAGGTGAGAGAGGCTGATATAGCAAGCACCTCGGAGCTGCTAGTCAGCTCCAGGTCTGGGTCTGCTGGCACTGACTCCAGCATGTGTCACCCAGGCTCTGAGCACTTCCTGTGTGAAACAGAAAGGTTTAATCACTTGGCCCCCGCTGAGCCAGACAGATATATATTTTACTGTCATCAGCACTGCTTTGAAATTTGGGGCATGGAATTTTTGTATACTAAGCATCCACAGAAGCTTATCACAACTGCAGCAACTTCGCAAAGTTATTGTTGGGGAAATGTCCAATTTTTTGGCAGCAGACAGACTGACAATGACATGTCTAAATTCATTGTGCTGATTATTGTGTGTCACTGGCAAGCTTGATCAGCAGGGACGTGACTTTGAATGTCACAGGCTGTCAGCAGTAACTGTGGGAAGTTGTACAGGGTGCACTGCTCTGCTTCAGCTGACAGATTCTGTCTTGTTCGACACTATCCTTTTCCTCTTGCACAGCCTGGACAAGAATGTGCCTGTTCACTGGTCTCTGAGCTCCAGATGTCACATATCATCCCCACTCATCATACAGATGTTGAATGGAGCTTAAGTCTGGCATGTAGTTCATCTCTGTCACAGCTATCAAATTCTCATCCCTCAAACAAGCCACTGTTGCAGGAGCAGCATGAGGATGAGTGTTGTCCTGCTGGAATGTTGTCACGTCAGGATGGGCACGCAGGAAGGCCAGCTTGATCCATGTAGTGTCGTGCAGCCTGGCTGCCATCAATCCCCACAAGTCAAATTGTTATGACCCCTGGTCTCCCATACCGTGGCGTGTCATTGACGGACTGTGTTTGGCTGTAATACCTTGACGGGTTTAATAATCCCAGTAAAATTAAAATTAATAATTTACTGTGTGACGTCTCCACACAGTAAATCACAGCACGCTGATGTAGGTTACCCTCCAGTACAATGACACAGATGTGTTGGTCTCTTGATAAGGGTGTATTGGTGCTTTTTATGTTTTCTTTCTTTCTCTTTCCAAGTCTTGACATTCAATAAGTTAAATCAAACCACCTTCTGGCAAGGACATTTAGTATTTATGCAATAGTCAATGTCATCATCATCAGTCAGGAATGAATGATTAATTCAATTCATGTGAAAAATATTTGATCAGTATTCTAAATTTCCAATAGCTGCATATTTTTTCTTGTTTTTAAAACTGAACCTTGTTTTATTTTTCTGGAAGCAAACATGCATCGAGTGATGCTTCTTCTGATGCCCAGTGTATTTAATAATTTACTGATTGCATTAGATGGTTCTTAACGTGGAAGACAAATATCGGCTTGACATTTATATGTCTGACTTGTGACGCCATATGACTTATTAGCACTTCTATTCAGACAACATAAAGTGCAGTGCATTCAGTGATTCCTAAGGTGATAATTCGCCCTAGAAACCACTTGTCAAAGTGACCTTTAAAGATTTTTCAATAGTCTTGTACTAGGGCTTCGGTGATAAAAAGCTATTTTGGTGTGTAATTTTTGAAAACCAAAACTGATTTAGCTTTTTAATAAATAATACTAGTTATGGGAAGATATTGAATTTATTTTTTTGTGATCACGCTTCATGAGTCCTGTCTCCATAATACACTGTGAGAGAGTGTTTCACAGACGCCCTTTTCCTCCTGGTGTAGCTCTTTAATAAATCACTTCCAAAACAGAAACAGAAACAGAAAGGGAAGGCAAATGCAGTCCGTTCCTATGGAAAAGAGTACTAACCTTCCTTTCCGATCCTGTGTCCAGTGAGTGCTCTAGTTTTTATAGCCTCATGTATTAAACTGTATTTCTGACCTGTACAGGTTCAGTAGTGAAAAGGGATGGCACTCAAGTCACAAACTCAGGACTAATTACTCAGTGGTGCTAATTATTCATAACCCTTTTGACTTTCTCTCTTGTTAAACAGGTCAGGTCTCCTATTTTTCAGACGTAGCCTACTTTAATTCCCCAAAGTAGAGATGTAGTACATTGTAGCCTATTTATTCTTATTTCGTGCATAAAAAGGAAACTTTTTTTAACAAGGTCTCCATACAGTACATAGCCAGCCAAGATTTCCCATTTAGTGAAAAGAGATATTGCCCAGCTTAGGGCTGCTCCTCAGGAGGGGACTGTTACAGTTAAAGTTGTACAGGAGATCCAGCTGTTGAAAGTTCCCTTGTACGTGTTGTGCTTTGGCTCAAGTGAATCAGACATAGAGCTGAGCAATGTCAATAACTTCTAAACTGCAGCACTGTGGTCAGGGTCCTGGATTTGTAACTGGAAGGTTGTGGGTTCAAATCCCAGGAGAGACACTGCTGTTGTCCCCTTGATCAAGATATTTTGCCCATATTGTTCCTGTAAAATGCCCAGCTGCATAAATGAGTGCAAAAGTAAATGTAATTGTCATTGTGTTAATCACTGTGAAAGCACTCTCAGACAACTTGTTATGAGGAGCTCTATGTAAAAATAAACTGAATAAAATGGCAGCTATATTGTATTGATAATTAGTAATAAATTGAGTTTATTGCGCTTTGGGGCTCGGATGATGATTGCACTCACTGCAATCTAGGAACATTTGCTAAGGTTCTGACTTTCAGTGAGTGCAAGGTGATGGCTTTTCTGTGTTGCCCATCATCTGCTGGTTTCACGTGAAAGAGAGGCGCCCAGTCTAAATGTTTGCGTAACAGATGGGAAAGGCCATCTGAAATGTTAGCGATAAGTCTCTTCCCTGGCTTTAACAAAACATATGACACACCAGGTCAAGGGCAGACTAGGAAATAAAAGCAGACAATGACCATAACCAGCTCTCTTTGGAGTCCTCTCCACAGCAGTGTTTTGACCAGTTACTGTACTTCTGTGCTGGCTACATTTCCTCTACATTCCTGACTGAGGACTCATGAGTTGTGAGTTTATAAAGGTATGCTGTTCTGTGTTTTAGCCACAGTGGTCTATACGTCGGGAGCTCTTCCTTTTTTCCATCACATGAAAGCTAACAGAAAGCACATGACTCCTCCCTGAATAGTACTTCACTCAATCGCAGAGCCGAACCCCAGCAGAGCTGGTCCCCTTTCATACAGCTGGGTGGACTGGAGCAAACAGGGAAACGTGCCTCCCTCAAGGTACAACAGCAGTGTCTCAAATCCTCACCCTGCTAGTTCTGAGCCCAGTGACTTACCCTATGCACCTAAAGGGCGAAACCAAGTGAAAATAACACCCGGATTGCATTGAACGGTTGAACAAAAGCTAATTCAGGACTAAGTTTTTTAACTGTGACCTGTTCCATGAATTACCATGACAGCAGAACCTATGACCCAGAGGGGAGGTGAACCCACATATTGGTGTGTTCTGGTCCTGTTTAACATCAGGGCTGATCTCCGGACTTCTCTCTCTCTCTTTAGTTATGTGTCGGCCATGGTACCTGTAAAGTCGCCAAAGGAGTACTACGTACAGCAGGAAGTGATCGTGCTGTTCTGCGAAACGGTGGAGAGGTAAGGGGGGACGAGACTGGAGAGACCAACCATGGGATTAAAGGGTGAATCGCAGATGGCACTGCAGTGGTCACAGGGCCTGGCAGCTGAGCTTCTTCTGCCTGTGCTGTCAATATGGGAAAAGTGGCAGCTGTTTCTGTGCACCAAAGGGTTGTGGGAGTCTGGAACAAGCTGTCCAGCCGTGTTGAAGTCAATACCCTGGCTTCTTTCAACAAACTGCTGTATGAGATTCTTGGATCAATTAACTACTAACTACCAAATGTGCTTGATGGACCGAATGGACTCCTCTTGTTTGGAACCTTATGTTCTTCTTCTTAAAGCCGGTGTCGGCAGGTCATTTAATAACCCTGTGTTTGTCTGGATGATTTTCTAGGGCCCTGAAGCTTGGTTACCTCACTCAAGACATGATTGACGACTATGAACCTGCACTGATGTTTACAATTCCAAGACTAGCCATCGTATGGTGAGTACTGAAGCATGTACTGACTTTAGAGAAAATACCGAGAGGTGGAGAAGTATCATTTTTAACTGTATTTCACTGGGGATCAGAAAGTAAACACGCAAGGGAAAGTGTATATTTTGTAAAACTCACTCTCCTTTGTGCTCAGCGTGCGTTTTTGAGTCAGGTTAAACAAGAACTAGTGTTTCTAACAGAAGGGTATAAAATCTAATATAATTCTTTAATAAATTGAAATGTAATAATCTTTAAAGATTCTCTGCTACTCTAAGGACAAACCAGTGCAGCAGAATTGCAGAGTCTTGCATTAGATCATGTCTGACTGATTGCTTTTCTGAAGAAACTATGGCAAGCTTTACTTGTCTGTAGGAATTCTATAATTTAGTTACACAGGAGCCAGTGCTGTTGTCTGTGAGAGTATGCATGTCTGAATATAGATATCAGTGTACGTATGTGGGTGTAGAGTATTGGAATTAAGTCATGCAAAGTGGGCAATGCAAAGTCTGCATTATAAATTATTTTTTTATGTATAAATGAAAATTTCCCTAATGTAGTATTGAAATACTTGCTTACACAAAACAAGTGTGTTTGGGCACGTTCTGACCTCTCCGTGTTTGCATCTGAGGGTGGGTCTTTACACGCAAAAGTTGCAGGACACTCAGAACTTTTCTCCTTTCTCTCTCTCTCAGCGGACTAGTAGTTTACTCAGAAGGGCCCCTTAATCTGGACCGGAAGGCAGAGGACATGTCAGAGCTCTTCAGACCTTTCCGCACTTTACTGAGGAAGATCAGGTGGGCTTGTCCAGACCGCACCCGTTCCCTCCCACAGCCCCTACACCAGCCCTGTCCAGTCCGGGTTGTCATTCCAGCTCGGATCTGAGCAAGCTAAGCCAGCTGCTCACTGGTTTAACTGGACCAATTTAACAGCTTCTCCCAGCACGTCAGGTGCTGCTGCTTTAAAGCCACCTGATTACCAGTATATCGGCCCTCCAGGACCTGGGCTGGACACGCTTCTCCTCACCTGAGGCCTCGTTATTTATATTTCTCTTCCCTAATGTGAAAGCACCGGGATGCTTAGTTGACCCAGGTTTAGTTTGAGCCCTTGTCAGGTTTGCACAGCTGTCTGTCAGGGGACCAGCAGGACAGTGCTGATGCTGATCGGCTAGGGGAAAGGACCAAGAGTGGCAGGAGTGACAGGATGGCCACAGTCTACAGTGGGCAATAGGCACTGGAGCACAGTGTGGAGATTTTCACATTTGACTGGCATCAGGTGATACACTACTAGAGGTAAATGAGAAAGGATCATAATATTCTACGAAAGAAAGAGAAGAGTGGCAGAATTGTACCGTTGCTCAGCGAGCCACACAGCTGCCCCCTCAGGCTTGTCTGTCCCTGTTGTTTGTCAGTTGTAAGCCTGTAGGAGCGCGTGGCTCAGTCCAGTCAGGGCTCTAGGTGTCACATCTGCATGAGCATGCAGGGGTGAATGTCATGACCCTACAGTACATTACTCCTCAAAACCACGGTTTGCGTGGTTCAGCTTTCATTTTGGCAAGAGGCGCTATTACTTTTCCCTGTGTTTTTGTCCCATGTCGGACAGAAAACGCTTGGATGGGGGTGTTGTGGTTCAAACCAGGAAACATAAGTGAGAAAACTTACAATTTCGTTTTTATTAAAATATTTTTTTTTATTTTTGTGGACTCGGGTATTTTCAGTCATTATTGTGTATGTGTACTGTAGTTATACAGTAATACATTGAGTATTCATCCTATAATTTGGCTTGTTTGGCTTGTTTGGTGATGGGCTATTTTTCAGATGAGGCAATTGATTTGTCTTTCTTTAACAAGCATACTGCAAGAGACAGAAAGCACAAGGGCCCAGCTGTTGCACGACCACTCTCCCTGTTAAAAGGCTCTTTATGTTTCAGTTACAGATCGCTATCTTATCATTAGCAGCCCGAGCTTTCTTAGATTAAGGCTATGTAGATTCTAGTCTGTTTGAGAGTCCTGACTCCTGTGAAGAGATCACCGCCTCAGTCTGTTTAGTTTAATTGCTGGTGATACCACTCGCTGCCACACGTCACATCCAATTAGCCTTTCCTCGTTGTGACAGGTGGCAGAGGCCTGCTGCACTAGTCTCGTGCGTCGGCGGCTTTTCCACTTGGTTTGGGTCCTCACTTTTTTTCCCTTATTCCGGTGTTAAACCTTTTTTCTTTAGATTTTATTCTTTGTCAAAGGTGCAGTCTGAAAGGGAAGGGAATGAGGGAGTAGGGTGTCTTCCGCTGTGCCGCCTCACCCACTGACAGGGCAGGAGCTGTCCCCAGAATAACCTGCTCTTGGGTAGAGTACATCTGGGCATGGGGAAGGACACTACAGCAGCGAGGTTCAGAGTTCAGAACAGATCCCTTTTGATTTAGAGTTGTACAGCAATACAACTGACTAATCGTGAGTGGAACACTGGGGGCTTCTGTAGAACAGGCTTTTAACTGCAGTATTTTCATCATTTCAGATGAAATATCCCATGCACTTAATTGCAACATAGCAGGTGAACCTGTCATCTTTACCTTTTAATTTCTCACAATCCCAAAAGATGGACATAACACAGTCATATATGAAAACACCTAAAGACGGCAATAAGCTATTCCAGTATTTCTGAGGTACACCTAATTCACTTGTGTTACACCTGGGTGAGCCAGAGCTCACAGCCCCTGGTCTCCATGGCGACTGGCCACATTCGCACACTGAGTCAAACACCGCCCGGTGCCGTGAGAACGCGATCGGGTGGCTGTCCGTGCCACCTGCCCCCACTTAGCGGGTAAATACCTCATCAGCGCCAGTTACTGAAGCCCTGCCCAGTCCACAGCCAGACGCTCTGTCATTGAGCTTCCTACTCGTATATGGAAGGGCTCCTCGCAGTAACCAGCCTGCCAGTTATACACCCACTACTCCGCCTTAATCAGTCTGGCTCCCTGTTCCCGGTTCCCGAGACAGAACCTGACAGCCAGCCAGATCCCCATCTGTCTCCGCGGTGCTACACATCTGCGGGCAGCGTCCTTAGGAACCAACCTGATCTGCTTGGCTGTGCAGCTTCTCTGTTTTGTCCCGCCCGGCTGCTCCATGTCTTCCCTGTTCTGTCCCGCCCGGCTGCTCCATGTCTTCCCTGTTCTGTCCCGCCCGGCTGCTCCATGTCTTCCCTGTTCTGTCCTGCCCGGCTCCTCCATGTCTTCCCTGTTCTGTCCCGCCCGGCTCCTCCATGTCTTCCCTGTTCTGTCCCGCCCAGCTGCTCCATGTCTTCCCTGATCTGTCCTGCCCGGCTGCTCCATGTCTTCCCTGTTCTGTCCCGCCCGGCTGCTCCATGTCTTCCCTGTTCTGTCCTGCCCGGCTCCTCCATGTCTTCCCTGTTCTGTCCCGCCCGGCTCCTCCATGTCTTCCCTGTTCTGTCCCGCCCAGCTGCTCCATGTCTTCCCTGTTCTGTCCTGCCCGGCTGCTCCATGTCTTCCCTGTTCTGTCCCGCCCGGCTCCTCCATGTCTTCCCTGTTCTGTCCCGCCCAGCTGCTCCATGTCTTCCCTGTTCTGTCCCGCCCAGCTGCTCCATGTCTTCCCTGTTCTGTCCTGCCCGGCTGCTCCATGTCTTTCCTGTTCTGTCCCGCCCGGATGCTTCATGTCTTCCCTGTTCTGTCCCGCCCAGCTCCCCATGTCTTCCCTGTTCTGTCCCGCCCGGCTCCTCCATGTCTTCCCTGTTCTGTCCCGCCCGGCTGCTCCATGTCTTCCCTGTTCTGTCCCGCCCAGCTACCCATGTCTTCCCTGTTCTGTCCCGCCCGGCTCCTCCATGTCTTCCCTGTTCTGTCCTGCCCGGCTGCTCCATGTCTTTCCTGTTCTGTCCCGCCCGGATGCTTCATGTCTTCCCTGTTCTGTCCCGCCCAGCTCCCCATGTCTTCCCTGTTCTGTCCCGCCCGGCTCCTCCATGTCTTCCCTGTTCTGTCCCGCCCGGCTGCTCCATGTCTTCCCTGTTCTGTCCCGCCCAGCTGCTCCATGTCTTCCCTGTTCTGTCCCGCCCGGCTCCTCCATGTCTTCCCTGTTCTGTCCCGCCCGGCTGCTCCATGTCTTCCCTGTTCTGTCCCGCCCGGCTCCTCCATGTCTTCCCTGTTCTGTCCCGCCCGGCTGCTCCATGTCTTCCCTGTTCTGTCCCGCCCAGCTGCTCCATGTCTTCCCTGTTCTGTCCCGCCCAGCTGCTCCATGTCTTCCCTGTTCTGTCCTGCCCGGCTGCTCCATGTCTTCCCTGTTCTGTCCCGCCCGGATGCTTCATGTCTTCCCTGTCCTGTCCCGCCCAGCTCCCCATGTCTTCCCTGTTCTGTCCCGCCCAGCTGCTCCATGTCTTCCCTGTTCTGTCCCGCCCAGCTGCTCCATGTCTTCCCTGTTCTGTCCTGCCCGGCTGCTCCATGTCTTCCCTGTTCTGTCCCGCCCGGATGCTTCATGTCTTCCCTGTCCTGTCCCGCCCAGCTCCCCATGTCTTCCCTGTTCTGTCCCGCCCGGCTGCTCCATGTCTTCCCTGTTCTGTCCTGCCCGGCTGTGCCATGTCTTCCCTGTTCTGTTCTGCTAGTCAGCCCAGTACATCCCCAGTTCTCGCTTGTCTGCTTGCCTTCACTGGCACCTAGCGAGCAGATTCCTCCTCCCGTCACACAGACACAGCACTCTGCAGGTCAGTGTCATGGTGTAACAGCTTACGCGCGAATGTCAGCACAGATGTACCTGTACTACTGCATCACTCTGGTACTGCAGTAAGTATTTCTGCAAATTTATTTAACTCCTGGGAATAATAAGGAGAGGGGGTACAGTCCTTTTTTCATGTCCTACCTTCTTCTATGGTACATAGAACAGTTACCTCTAAACACCTACTGCCATCTCACTAAAGAAACCACTTCTTTTGTTCCATTTTGAAGCTTTTATATAGCACCTTATTAGCCATCTCTGTCCTGATGTTTCTGAATGTTACTGAATCATATGAAATAAACAGAGTTTCTTTACATGCTCTTATTAATACCCTTCAATCTGAAAAGGCTTTGTGACAACGTAATCCTACAGTCAGTTACTCTGTACTGTATATGGCTTCATCTGAAAGATGCGTTCTGGAGTAATGCACTGATGTTTGACCCAGCTTTTCAGAAAAACAAAAGACTTTTCAAATTTGAATTTAGATCCCCTGTAGCCTATCACACCTGAGGCTCTGTTAACCCTGTGCCCCTGCTTGTCCACAGAGACCTGCTGCAGACGCTGACTGAAGATGAGCTCTTCACACTGGAACGCAGCCTTTGCATCTCCCAGGATGGGGAATTCCCGGCAGTGCCAACCCTTCCAGAGGTGGCGGTGCCCCCGCCAGCTGTGGTAAACCCTGTTCCCACACCTCTCGCCCCTCCTGCTGTGCCCAAGGTGCCGTTGCAGCAGGAGGTGCCTCCCTCCGGTCCCAGCGCCCCAGGGAAGGAGCAGCAGCAGCCCGAGCAGGTGGAAGACGCCGATCCGGAGCTGGCCTGCTCCATGCAGTACGACGAGCAGGAACTCGAGCAGCTCAACATGATGGTGCACCGCGTGGGCGACGAGATGTCCAGCCTGCTCTCCCCACCCAGCCTGTGTCAGTCTCCTGCACACCGCGGGGGCTGCAGTGGCAGTTCCAGCACAGAGGCGTCGCCGCGCCGGGGCCCAGTGGGGCGGGCAGGGGTGGACCAGGGAGAGGAGGACCGGGTCTTCTTCATGGAGGATCTGGACGGGGCGGGGGAGGCACTGGCCGGGATTGAGGACTCCCCGACTCTTGCCTGGGGGGGAGCTGCCTGCCCGTCAGAGCCAGAACCCCTCGGGCCCGCCCTCCAGCGGAGCACCGTGCAGAACGGCTGGCCTGGGGGCGGCTCCTCCGTGGTAGAGGCTGCACTCTGCCGGAGCCAGAGCTGCGAGAGCCCTGACAAACCTGCGCTCGCCGGCGCCCCCTGCCCCGGCCCTGAGGCGCCCGAGCCCCCCGCCTACCTTAACGGCTGGGAGGCCGGCTCCGAGGATGCGGAGACGGCGGAAATGATCGCCCATCGCACGGGCGGCATGAAGCTGTCCGCCACCGTTATCTTCAACCCCAAATCGCCCAGCCTGTCCGACGTGACTGTGGAGGCTGCTGCCGACAAGCTTCTGCTGCTGCCTCAGGAGCCCGAGCCTGCCTCCCCGGGGCCCCAGAAGCTGAGCGGCCTGGTCGCCACCCACTGCTTGCTCAACTCCTGCGTGTGCTGCGGGAGCTGCGAGGACAGCCGGGAGGACGGGCTGGAGGCCTCGGGGGACAAGGGGAAGTGCACCCCGCCCAGCCCCGTCATCCACACCTCCGGCAGCCTGGCACCCAGCAAGGACGCCGCCGCTGCCACCGCCACCGGTATAGCGGACTCCTCCGGCCCGCTGGACGCCGCGACGGCTGACAGTCGCCGGGAGCAGAGGAGTCTGCGCTGCGTGAGGTGCCTGGACCAGGCCTCGGGGACGCAGGCCGCCTCCGACAGAACCCCGCCAGGCGACGCAGGGGCCTGCAGCCACCAGAGACGAGCGGAGAGACAGAGGCAGGCCGGGGCGGGCAGTGACGGGAGGACAGAGCCAGCAGGGGGCGAGAGAGAGCTGGAGGACGATGGAAACCTCGACAGCAGGTCCAGATCTAGGTAAGGCCTTGTGGGTTATGCAAGGCGAGTGGGCGTGCATGAATGAATGCAGGTACAGAAAGAGATAGCCAAGATTTCCAGACAGAGGGACGGGGCTGCTGTGGTCAGGGTTCTGGATTTGTTCTGGAATTGAAAGGCGGTGGGTTTACCTTCCAGGTGAGACACTGCTGCTGTACCCTTGAGCAAGATACAATCCTGAGGCTCTTCAAAACTTTCAAATCCTCAAAATCCACATAATCTCTTTCATAAACTCACAGTTTCTTACATCCATGGTCCGCCCTTATTCCTCTGATGAAAGGACACACAGAAGTTCTGCCTCCTGTCTTCCAGGCTGCAGATATCACCGCAGCTGACTGACCCAGAAAGCCTCCGCTTCCTGCTTTTTAAACAGCCACCTGACCAGCTGTGTTCCTGCAACTGATCAGGTGACTGGGAGCTGCAGCTCGGTCTCCCAGAGGTTTCTGGGAAATGTGGTCCAGGTGCTCTGCTGCAACAACATCAAAGCTCCTGGGAAGATTGCAAGAGACAGGGGAAACAATGTAAACATTAAACTAAATCTGACTGTTCTGCCGTTTATCAAAGTTTTATACCTTCTAGAGGTAAAATGAATGCATCGACTGCAATGTAACCCAAGGCATGGGAACTAGGGACCTAGTTGAAAAGATGGAAGAGGCAAGGAGCCATATTGATTAGAAAAGGGGGGCAAGCTGGAGTGCGACAGATAGGAATTGTCAAACACTGGCCTGTCAGCGCTGAAGATTGCAATTTCATGTGGTCCCTGGTGCTGGAAACATTCAGATATCTTTTACTTCCAGCTTAAGAGCCAATGATGCCTGTGCAGAATATCTGCAAAGATCAGGCTGCTCACCTGTGGACGTACCATTGACTACCCATACAGTACTCTTGGACAGAGCCTCTGTCAGTGGTAGAGGTGGAACTGCTGGAATCTTATAAAGAGAAACATTGCAGCACACCAGTGTGTTTTGGGCAGAGCAGAAGGAGGCTAGGTGGCATGGTGGTTAGTTCTGTGGCCTCATAGCTCTTGGTTCCTATACTCAATTTTGTATGGGGGTGTCATCTGTGTGGAGTTTGCATGTTCTCCTCCTATTCACATGGGTCTTTTCCAGGTTCTCTGTTTTCCACTGAAATTCTAATGACATGCTCACTCAGTTAATTGATGTCTCTCAATTGTCCCTGAGTGAACTGTATGTGTGCGCTCTACAGAACTGTCCTGACGTACGCCCTGTACTACCAGTGTAAGCTCTGGGTTTCCAGGAATAGCAGGCTTTCTGATAATGGATGGAGAAGCAGGATGTCTTGCTCTGCATGCCCGGGTGTGTGGGCTACGTTAAGGCTAGCCGCATTGACTGCACATTCTGCAAAGGTGGAATCCAAAAGACGCGTCATGAGTGTGAGCATGAAAACCACACAAGCCTTGGTGTAACAGGTCTCAGTCCAACCCAATCTGAAACCTAGACAGCTGGAGCTCTTCCATGGAAGAGGAGCTGTTCTGTTGACGTGGGGGAGTTATCTGCTGTCTAAGGAGTCATGCTGTGTGTGCTCGGAGCCCGCAAGTAACTGGGATAGAATCCCAAGAGGATCTGGGAGAGCTGCCTCCGTCACGTACATATATTGACTAATTTTTACCTTGTTACCACATGACTTTCAACTGGCAGGTGTACTAGTCTAATAAAAAAAGAATTTGACAGGGAAATCCTATGTAAATTCCCAGAGCATTCTTTCCAGAAGTAGGGAGGGCACAGCAATCAAAAACAGAAAGACGTATTCTTGGTTAACCTCAGTAATAATATATAATGTTTTTTTAAGTAATTATTTCTAAAATGTATGTAAATATTTGCTAAGCTGTTTTCACAAATGTGCTCTGTCTGGCACAGAGCCCAGAACAGAAGGGCTTCAGTTCTCAGTGCAGTATGTAATTAAGTCCAGTCTCTTGACAAAATCAATGCAAAACCATCAATTTGGAAGAGAAATCTGCTCTTCTCACCAGCACAGCACAATCAGAAATGGGTAGAATGTCCCTCCCAGAAATTTGTCTTCAGAAAAGTTTGTAATTGAAAACCAACTTGTCATTCTCTCTAGACAAATTAAACAAGATATCCTTTCTACTGCCTAATTAAATGTAGGGTTCTGTAAAACTGTAACACTTTGACAGCACTTGAAATTTCTGTTTGTTGGATTTACCTGTTCAGATTGTTCTAGAGACCTTGTGATTCATTTTCTGTCATCTTTAAGCTGTCTGTGCCAAAACCGGAGTGCTGCTTTCAGCCTATTGGTGCTCACATAACAGGCTTCCCTTGGGAATCTCTGCAGACAACACTAACTGACAAGCCTAACCAATTACAAAGAGAAATATCTTCACAGTGCATTTATAATTGAACTTCAGATGTGAAAACCCCTAAGAAAAATGTTCTCGCTTGCTCAAATCTTTGAGTACAACTGCTCCTTCAGCTTCCTGTAGTTCTCCACTATAATTATTTAAACGAGGAAATGGCAGTCTCAGGTAGACCATTTAATTACATTTTCTGAGGACACTTTAGTCCCATATTCCCAACAAAAGCCAAAGAAGTACTTGCTGGTATTCAGTACAGTTCACCAGCTAAGATGCATCAGCACAGAAATGTTCAGAGTCAGGGAAGAACTCAGTACAGTACAATCAAACTGTGGAGCCTTTCCTACATGGCTCACAAACAGCCATTTCCTGATCTTCATTTCCCTTTCTCACAACACAGACCTTTATGCTTTTTTATGCACAGCTAAGTCCTGGAACTGTGAGTACATACCAGACCGCAGCTGCATTAGGACCTACAGTATAGTCTAAAGTGCATCACAGGTCCTTCTGAACTGACATGCCTTGCACATTATTGCTCTGTGCCATCAGAGTGCTCAATAAAGTGCCCAAAGCCAGGAATGGTTCGACATTTACTTTGGAAGCTCTGCGTTGCCTTCATGTGTCATTCACGAGTATTTCTCGTTTCGTTTTAAATCACAGATGGTATAATGACAGGAAGATTCAAATTTTTCGAGAGGCTGTATACTTTAATTACAGCCCTGTTGGATGGAAGACAGTGTATCCCTATTTTCAAAACACAAAGCCCTTCATCTGTCACAGCCTTAGCATCAAATGATAAAAAAAGCTCATGTGTTTGAAAATGTTCAATTGATGAGTTATAGACCCTCCCAAGACAAAAATGTAAGAATGTAAAAAAAGAACCAATAAAACAGGCAGTTCAGTGTAGTCACTCGCGTCTCTAGACAAGTGTTGGAGTCTGAAGCCGTTTTGGCACCAGGAGTGGTTTTGACAATTTAAACTGTCTTTCCCATCTCCTTTTCTTCCATAATGAATGTAGTTTAGGAAATTCAAAAATTGTTAATAAGCCCACTGAGCTGCAGCCTTCCCTGAGATTCCTTTCATGGTGTCTGCCAGTGCAGTGTTGCACAGATATTATGTTACAAAGAATGAGCTCATTTTCGAGCCCTACGCATTGGTTATGTTCTGCTTGCCTGACAGAGGTGAGGAGTGCCAAACCCAATTATGTGGCAAGACAAATGGAATTTAGAGAAAAATTTCTCTCTTCTTGCCCCTACCAAAAGAAAAAATCTGAAACCTAACAAAGGATCTGGGCTCCGAGAGCACATTGTGTCCTTTCCTTACAGTCTGTTGGTAAATATTGTCTGTGCTCCTATGAGAACACGAAGCCTGCAGCATAAGGACAGAAAAAAGAACTGTGTTTAGAGCTTTAATTATAAGACAGCACAGAAAGAGATGCATGTAAAATGGTTTATGCTCCTCTGACTACTCAATTAGTGTAGATGAACCACTTAAAGAAAATATATTTTTCAATTTCCAGTAGAATACCTGGAGTGCCCTGGTTCCTCACAACAAAAACAGTTGCTGCTGGAAGACTGTCTAGCCTACTGAGGCACAGCAGTCTCTCTCCTGAGCCTAACGAAAGGCCTCTTTCTCTGGTCCTCGGTGCACTGGTGCCCACAGGTGGATCTTCTCCAGCGAGGGGCAGGATTGGGGAAAAAGCAGATCTAGTGGAGGTCATCTGCAGATACTGCACTGTCCCTTTGGACACTGCTATCAGTCCCCCAGTCGTCCATTTTTTAGTAGTTTGCGGTGTAGTGTTTCATAGCCGTTCAGGGACGCCAAATATGTAATCATAGTGGCTCTCTGAAGGCACCAGTTCTGTAGGGTTTGGGCATTTACTGAGACAATTTTCAATTGTAGCAGTAAATCACAAAGTTGATTCTTTTGATGGCTTTAGAATCCAACCATGCGACATAACTCAAACAACGCGCACACACAGGTACTAATACACGAGGATACATTTATTAATACATAGAATATGCATGTAAACCTAACAGATCTTATCGAGAGGGTTATCAGAATACAAAAGGTATATATTCAATCAGTTACGAAGTGTTACACATATCAAGAGGACATACGTTCAGTATATCATTCATTAAGACCGTTTCATAAATGAACTTGGTTACAACTTCTACATTAGATACTCAAAACAAGTACATAACTCTTAGGAATTAAATTGATATCAACTGGTTTGGATAACAATTGAATTCTCGAGCTGTAATGCATTGAAGTTGAATACTCATCCAATTTCTGGGGATTCAGATCTCCTGCAGGCACAAATCAGCTGCAGGCTTGTTGCTGTCCAATCCGCGCTCTCTGGCTCCGTGCCAGGCTGTGCTGTGCGGCTTGCGACGGTGCGCTGCTGATGCTCACTGACCGGCTAGTTAGTGTTGGCTTTAACTAGCAAAGTTTGTGCACAGGAGAAAAGATGACTGTGGATCCCAGCAAGTCAGGAAGAGGACCGGTTCGTTCCTGATGAAGAGCTAGTTCTGAATAGTGATTCAGCTGTCCACAGTTCTGACCTGTCCACGAGGCCTGCTGCTGGTTACTCTCTGGCAACCTCCACTCTAGACTCTTAGAACAAAGGAAAGTTCTGGCACTCGGACACACTGGCCGTTCCGTGGTTGTCCGGGCTGAGTCTCGGGATGGTCAGGAGGCGCGCTGCGAGAATGTCCTGCCCTTGGGAGCCTTCTGCTCCTGGGCCGTCCTGCCCTGGAATTCTCCTTTGAACTCCCTTTAGAACAGTCCACAGAATCCTCTCCAGAATCTTACTGAATCTCCCGAATCTGAATCTTGTTGAATCTGAATCTTGTTGAATCTGAATCTCCAGGCCTGTGTTGCCTGTTTTTACCTGGAGGAACTTCAGCTTGTTGATTGGCTGAAAGTTCCATGGGCATCAGAGTCCCACGTGGGTTACTCAGCCCTACCAGTCCCTGATTGGTTGATCAAGGTGAGATATGAGTCACTTAGTCCTGACACTTAGTAATGCAGTCCAGATGTCCATCCGGCACTCCCTAGACTGATAGGCGCCAGTGGATGACCATTGATCATGATAGCCAGACTTAGCTAAGTGCATCCCCCTTTGGGAGCTGTCCTAGGAAACCTTAAATCATCTTGCATGAATGGTCTCTCTGTGGCTGCTCCACAGAGATGAACAGAGAAATGGGGCCTCATTTGGGAAGCTCAGAAACACTTAATTCTGCCTTATTATTAAGCCTCGCCGCTACATATCCCCCCTTTTTGAAGGTCACGAGGTCCTGAGGCGTTGTTGCCTTCAAAACAAAAACAGAGTTAAGTGATGTCCCTTGCCATTAGAACATTAATCTTAAATGTCCACATTACTCCTCGAGAATTCATACCAGAACCAGCATTGGATACAAACAGGATGAATAACATCTGGAGTATGTATAAACACGGTAGGAGACATTATCTAAGTCTAGGAATTACACATCAGGAAGTTCACTGTCAATATCTGATACCTCTGTGGTAGATATTTGGGGAGAAGTCACTTCCTTTCTTTTGACATGCTACCTTTGACTCATTCATGCTACCCGGAGTACATCTTGATGTAAGAGTACATCATTCAGAGTACACTGTCAGTCATGATCCAGCTACCCGGCAGCAGTGTTACAATAACACCAGTTCCTGTTCCCAGCCCCCCGATAAACCACAACACCTGTGTTGGGTATCTGCTAGGGTGGTTTGGAGGTTTGTTCCATTAAAGCAAACTAACTACCTGTACCTCTTCAGGGCTTACTGTTTCTTGGATTTCTATCCAATTCCTTAGTGTGGCACCTGAAGGCATCCATGACCTCAAGTTTGGTCTTATGTTGTCTGGTTCTAGACCGTACAGTGTTAAGTTACCATGCTGTACTATGGCCTCCTCAGGAACTTAAAGGAACTGTTTTATTAGGTAGCTGCATCATGCCTGTCACAAGTCACAGTGTCAGTTAAACGTGGTGTGCTGACCAGCCACTTACTTCCCACCTGCTCTTCATGGGGTTCATTAACCTCCCTCTGCCCATTAGTAGCTTTACACCCTTCATTGGTGAATCGTTTAGACACAGCCAATGGATAGCTTTGGTAGCCATACCCATCTCAAGATTTGGAACCGAATTCAATCTTGGATTGCCTTCTGGGTGAGCTATGAGCGATGGGGTTAATGTCACATACTCCTCTACTGAGAAGAGTGGGATCAAGTGGGTTGGGAATTGTGCCGTGGCTAGACTGGCTACAGTGGCACTAAGCTCCCTTAACAGGTCTTGTGTCAACATTCTGGCCTGTTGCACACAAGCATAAACCCACTGTATAACACCAACAATCATGTCCACTGGTTGGGGAATAAGGTTTAACCCTGTTGCATAGGAAATTGCCTGTAGGGTTTTCCCTAAGCTTTCCAACTTTTGCTGCTGTCGATACAGTCTGTCACTACCCTCTGGTATCTCTGACACCTGCCTTCTTGGGGCAGTCAGGGTGAGAGTGCCAGTAGCACACAAACCTACCAGAAAAAGCAAACGTGCAACAGTGGCGGCAGCAATCAGTCCTCCCAAAAGTCTTTTCGGGTGGCTGATCCCAGTCATCTCCTTCTGAGTGACTGTCGCCTTTCTAAGCTGGCGCAGCGTGTACATGGTGTCTTTCTCAGTATGCCATGTGGCATCTTGGGCACCAACATCCTGGAAATCTGGGGAGATCTGACGCAGCTGCTGATGCTGCTCCTCCTTTTCCAGGGCATCTACTTTTTCGATTTGTTCATGCCTGTGCTCTAGGAACCCTGCAGGGGGCGGTGCAGCGGTGGACCATGCCTGACCCTCGGCTGAGTGGTCATCTGGAGCACCTGAGTGATCTGGGATTGTTACCCCATTCTCACTGTTCAGGTCCACCCTGCACACTTCCTGATTGAGGAATCCCTCTATCGGCATGTTTACAATCGTTCGCTGGGCGTGGGTGTAGGACACCTGCTCGCTCCCCCCTTCCCTCGCTAGGGGTTCAGGGAGCTGCCCCAGCACTGGGATAGCTAGTTCACTGTCTTCGAACTCGCTATCACCCACCAGGCCCATGTCAGTGCAGGCGGGGATTCTGACACCCCTCTTTGCGATGTCCTGCACTGGCAGGCGGGTGACTTGACCATCCAGCTCCAGTCTGGCTGAACCACTGTTGGTCAGACTCAGACTGACAGACTGAGCTGGTGGCTGTAAGAAAACCGGCTCGGCTTTCATTCCCTGTCCCTTCTGGGGGACTGGGTGTGTTGGCAACCCTGCCGTTGAGGCAGGAACAATCAGGTCAGTCTCACTCACTACCTGGTAGTTGTGAGAAATAATGTTACCTGACTGCAGGTTCCCTGGGTCACAGCAGAGGGAATCGGCATCTGGGATCAGGTGTGTCCACAGCGCAGTAGTCTCAGCGTCCAGCTGGACCTCCTGTCTAACCTGTGAATGTTGCACCAGGGGCACCTGGCGGTGGCCCCATGACAGCTGCTCAAGCAGATCCTCACTGATAGAGGACCTCTCAGGGCTAAGGGTGAGGGCTACATCACCAACCTGCTCTCCTGCCATCTGGATCCCTTCCACCACTGCAGGGTGGTGGTCCTGACCCCTCTTGGGTGCCAGGGTGCACAGGGAAAGCTCCTTTTCATCGCCAGGTGGGGAGATCTGCTCCTCTTTAGGGATGTAAAAGGGGTGTGCTTTACCTGGTGGATCAGGCGGCTGCTCGGAGCACCGCTCCTGTGGCATGGAGGCTGTTGGGACCTTGGCCAGGGCACGACTTCCCTGTATATCCGGGGAACAAGAAAATATTTTTATTTCTTGTCCAGAGGGAACAGAAGGAATCTCCGCATAGGCTTCTGTGTTCGGTGGGCACTGTGTAAGCACAGTCTGCCTCTTGGCCCCCCTTTCCTTCTGTACAGAAGGCTTAGGAGCCTTGACCTGTTTCCACACTTTGCCTTTCTGGTGATCCACCAAAGGTTCCACTCTGAGTCGCATACCCTTTTCTTTTTCTACCCGTTTGAGCTTGCCGTGTGACATCAAACACCTTTCAACCTCAGTGTCAATCAGTGTCTCACTGGGTAAGACATCTCCCATGGCAGCCTTGAGGTAAAAGCTTCGTGCTTTTCCTCTGTGTTTTACTGCCTGCTCTGTGACTTCAGGGGTGGAGTCAGCACTCGCTTGGGAGTGGCTGACCTCATCCAGGCAGGAACCCTTCCGCTCAATCAGATAGACTGAGGGAGGGAGAGGGGGCGGGTCTCCGCCTCCTCCAGTGGAGAGTATCAGCTCATTCACGCTTCCGGCAGCCTTGGGGAGCGGTTGTCCCTGTCCTAATAAAGCTTGTTCAAGCCTGGCCAGGCGGGCGGCTACTGAATCCTTTTGTTCAGCCTTTTCTAGCCCTTTCCCTTCCCCGGTGTTCTCATGGCACTTAGGACGCTGGGTGCGGTCCTGTGTGAGTGCTTTGGAACGGGGCTTAGCCAGCTCAGGAGCCTGTGCTCCTTCGAGCAGGGGGGAATTAACCCTGCTGGCTCTGACGGCGAACACAGTCGCTTTAGCAGCTTTTTGCTCAGAGCGACTTTGGACATCATACTCCCAGGCTTTCTGCGCGAATCTCTTAATATCAGTCATTTTCATGGTCTGTGCATCTGTATGCATTAAGATCATCTTTCTGACTGACGGGTGGAGATTCGCAATGAATAAACCCTTGAAATGTGTGTTCTCTTCGCAACCCTCATAATTTCGCCCTGCAAAATAAGTTCGTCTAAGTCTCTCGTAATATTCGCGAGGGGACTCTGCTCTCTCGTGCTTAATGTTAAGAGCGGCGGCTATCGCAGCAGTCGGGTCAATAAACGCACTGTATTCTTCGATAAGTGCATGACATAGCTGCTCAAAATCATTACAGACTTCTTTCATCTGCCTAGCCATCCACTCATGTACAGCTCTGCTGGTAGTTTTCCTGACCAGAAACACTTTCTCCTGTTCTGTGGCGTTTGGCAGGAACTGCAGGTTATACCTGAGGTCTTGAATATAACTCTCGATATTATTCTCTGACACTGCGGGGTCAAATCTCTCTATGTCCTTCGCTAGCTCTCTCAGAGAATGGAGATTTATTCTTCTAGCTTCTCCGCTGACGGAGATATGGAAGAGATCGTGGTCAGACTTGTTGCTGCTAGAGAGAGTGCTTAAAAGCGACTCGAATTCAGACCTTTTAGCAACCATCGTTAAACTTAAAGAGTATTACTTTTAAGTACGAAATTACAGTTTTACCACAGAAAACCACAAGATCAAGTATGCAATCAACCCGGTAGATTGCAAAAGATCACAAAACAATCAAGCACTGCTTAAAGAGCAAGGGGAACTTTTTTCCTTTCGGCTTTCAGCACACTGTATTGTCGTGTATGAAACCCGCGGCGTTTTATATGAATTATTCCGCTTGGTTGATTCATTTCAGTCTTGCCACGCCCACCCAGGGACGCCATAAATGTAGTGTTTCATAGCCGTTCAGGGACGCCAAATATGTAATCATAGTGGCTCTCTGAAGGCACCAGTTCTGTAGGGTTTGGGCATTTACTGAGACAATTTTCAATTGTAGCAGTAAATCACAAAGTTGATTCTTTTGATGGCTTTAGAATCCAACCATGCGACATAACTCAAACAACGCGCACACACAGGTACTAATACACGAGGATACATTTATTAATACATAGAATATGCATGTAAACCTAACAGATCTTATCGAGAGGGTTATCAGAATACAAAAGGTATATATTCAATCAGTTACGAAGTGTTACACATATCAAGAGGACATACGTTCAGTATATCATTCATTAAGACCGTTTCATAAATGAACTTGGTTACAACTTCTACATTAGATACTCAAAACAAGTACATAACTCTTAGGAATTAAATTGATATCAACTGGTTTGGATAACAATTGAATTCTCGAGCTGTAATGCATTGAAGTTGAATACTCATCCAATTTCTGGGGATTCAGATCTCCTGCAGGCACAAACAATCAGCTGCAGGCTTGTTGCTGTCCAATCCGCGCTCTCTGGCTCCGTGCCAGGCTGTGCTGTGCGGCTTGCGACGGTGCGCTGCTGATGCTCACTGACCGGCTAGTTAGTGTTGGCTTTAACTAGCAAAGTTTGTGCACAGGAGAAAAGATGACTGTGGATCCCAGCAAGTCAGGAAGAGGACCGGTTCGTTCCTGATGAAGAGCTAGTTCTGAATAGTGATTCAGCTGTCCACAGTTCTGACCTGTCCACGAGGCCTGCTGCTGGTTACTCTCTGGCAACCTCCACTCTAGACTCTTAGAACAAAGGAAAGTTCTGGCACTCGGACACACTGGCCGTTCCGTGGTTGTCCGGGCTGAGTCTCGGGATGGTCAGGAGGCGCGCTGCGAGAATGTCCTGCCCTTGGGAGCCTTCTGCTCCTGGGCCGTCCTGCCCTGGAATTCTCCTTTGAACTCCCTTTAGAACAGTCCACAGAATCCTCTCCAGAATCTTACTGAATCTCCCGAATCTGAATCTTGTTGAATCTGAATCTTGTTGAATCTGAATCTCCAGGCCTGTGTTGCCTGTTTTTACCTGGAGGAACTTCAGCTTGTTGATTGGCTGAAAGTTCCATGGGCATCAGAGTCCCACGTGGGTTACTCAGCCCTACCAGTCCCTGATTGGTTGATCAAGGTGAGATATGAGTCACTTAGTCCTGACACTTAGTAATGCAGTCCAGATGTCCATCCGGCACTCCCTAGACTGATAGGCGCCAGTGGATGACCATTGATCATGATAGCCAGACTTAGCTAAGTGCATCCCCCTTTGGGAGCTGTCCTAGGAAACCTTAAATCATCTTGCATGAATGGTCTCTCTGTGGCTGCTCCACAGAGATGAACAGAGAAATGGGGCCTCATTTGGGAAGCTCAGAAACACTTAATTCTGCCTTATTATTAAGCCTCGCCGCTACAGCGGCAACATAAGTTTTCATTTTTAAACCCAGTTTTCTATTTTGGCTCAAGAATCAAAGCGGTATATACAGTGTGTTGTGAAATGATCTGAATTATAGAGATGTTGGTAAGCTAGGATGTATGTGGGATTCAGAGATTTCTCATATGACTCACATTAAGGAGCACAATGAATCCCACCCATCAATGCTGTATTCATTCGATTCATTTGAGCATCTCTGTATATGAATGGGGGTTGTCTATAATGTTGATTAAATTAACCTGTTTGTGTTTTTGCATGTTCATTTGTTGTTTCTCTGCTAGCTGTTTGCCCACGTTTTGAAGATTGTGGATTCTTTTCTGTTTCCCATCTGTTTTAGATTTTTCTTTGTTTTGTTTTTTTTTCTCCCTGTCATTTTCAGTTCTCAGGATTCATCTCTCAGCTCCGTCTCCAGAAGTGACTGTGAGAGCGTATCTGTCACCACTTGTAGCCTGTCCAGCACATACACACCCAGGTAACCTCTGTCTGCAAGGCTACAAACACTCACAGAGGCTACATTAGTAAGCAGTTTCCCTCTCTTTCCCTCCTTAGTGGGTGTCCTCATGCCCTCTTGACAGTGTAACAGGGAAGGACAAGGCACAGGAATGAGAAAGAAAAAAACAGTTACATTGCTATTTTTTGCTTGTTTAAAAGGGAATACACATTTGTACAGTATGTTCTTCAATCTTAAGTGGGAATTCTCATTGTCACATAGCCAGATACAGTGTGAATAATACTCAGAAGGAGCCCTGACCAGTACACAGGTTGTGGTCTGCAACCAGGAGTTCAAGCCTGGGTGAAGTCATACGCTAGCTGTGACCAGGATTCTTCAAGCAGAAGCATGTTATTGGCACCACCAAGTGCGATGTGGGATGAGTAGTCTCGACTCTCTGTGACCCCTGTAGCTCAGATGAGAGGCATGAAGGTGGGTGGGTCAGAGGAGTCCGCCTGCACTTTCTCACTCTGTGTGCAGTCATGGGGTTTAGCTGAGACATGAGAAACATAATCGCTATTCCACATCAGGAGGGTGCCCTAGAGTTCTTGGATGGAAAAAGAATGGTCTGATCTCACCGTGGTGTTACCGTTGGCAGTGCTATAGAGCCACACGGCAGCTATCAGTGGGGAAGAGAACAGAGTGATGAAGCCATTTCATAGATGGGGATTATTAGGAGGCCATGATTGGTAAAGACCAATGGGACGTTTGGTCAGGATGCTGGGGTAACACCCCTGCTCTTTTGGAGAAACGCCCTGGGATTTTTAATGAGCACAGAGAGTCAGAACCTCGGTTTTACGTCTCATACGAAGGACGGTGCCTTTTTGCAGTGTGATGTCCTCCTCACTACACTGGGGTATTAGGACCCACACAGACCACAAGGTGAGCTGCTGGCTAAAATGTATAATATTTATAATATAGCTGCTGGAGGTAAATCTATTGGTTGGATTTTCATATTTTGGCTCATGCTTTTCTTAGAAAGTATGATGCAGTACACCAGCCTGATGCTTTTAGCCTTTCAGTGGCCAAAAATCAATCTACAACAGCTTAGAAATTGCAGCTTTCTCTGTGTACCAATATCCCACTGTGAAGTCCTTCAGAATTTTTTGATGTTCAAATCCAATCTTGACTGCTGCAGTTTTGATTATTGACCAAGCTCAATCTGTTCTCACGCGCGGTCAATTATCCATCGCGAAGAACATGAACTGCACTCCTTAGCCTCTTTTCTTCTGCAAGCTGCCCTGTTTGATTGGTTGGAGGAGAACGGTCTGGTCTCTGATCTGCAGATGCTGGACGGAGCATCAATGTCTGGGCTCTTGTATGCTTTGGAAGCTTGTGCAATGACCATAATCATATCAAGCAAGACCAGTGTCTTATTAAATTTGTCTCAAACCTTGCACAGGTATTGGCTTTTCTGTTAAGAGTTAGAGTTTCATGTAGTGACCTTAATTTTCACAATGCATTGAGCTCTTGGAGGTGATCTCCAGGTTCTACAGACAATTTAGCTCCACATCACATCCGTTGCATGTGCTGCAAGTTCAGAGCAGGGTGAACACAGGGAGATGCTTGTCTCATGACGGATGCATTCATCAGGCGTAAGAAGCTCACAGGTGCGTACACTTCTAAACAGTAAGACAGCCAAGCAGAGTTCCAGTGAGGGTTTGTGGCTCGGTAGTACCTCATTTCTTTCTTGCCTTTTACGCGCCTGAGCACCTGTGCCCACAGCTGTGTTTCAGTGTCCATGTGGTTTACGTGGTCAGCTAGCCGCACATGTGTTGTCTGTGTTAGCTGTGTGGCTTCCAGAACCAGGACACAGCTGGGGGTAGCACAAAAGAAAGGCTGACAGGGTGTTCTGTCAACGGTAGTATCAGACTGAACACATCCCCTAATGGTTATTGAGTGAAGGACCGTTGTGTTAAAATAACAAAGTGTCTTCTGCACACAATGACATACTGTTCTGTTACAAAGGTTCCACCCAGGGCTTTATCTAACCCACAGTTTTGCTGAAACTGCAGAGCATACGAATCAGATCCCCTGCTACTGTTGTTGGGTGATTTGCTGTTTTGCCACATCTGTTTGCCTGCTGATGTTTTGCTGCAGGACATCTTTGTCATGATACGAGTAGGTGATATGAGCAGGCGTCACTGAGAGGAATGGTTTAGATACAGCCACACAGATAGAGATTATCACTCTGAGCATCTGAGCACAGATAGAAAACCCTCCTATCAGACAGTACTGATGCACGAGGGCATAAGGATAAAAATGATTGCTTCTGAGAATTTATGTTAGAGGTGATTAATTATGCATTGGGTCACAAATGGGATTCTGAGAAACAGCAGTGCTAATCCAGAATGAGATCACTAAAGGTGTGGTACCAGTACGTGGGCAACATGAAACTAAGGGGCTCTAACTGGGCATGTTTGAAAATTATGAGCTGTTGCAGTGATGCTTCAGCTTTCTAGGAGCCTAGGGCAGAGATGCAACAGGATTTCTGGAAGGGGGAATTTTAGGTTTATATAAATATATCAAAAATACCTGACAATCAAACAGTTTGGAAAAAAACAGGACAATATACTTTTTGGGCCTACGTAGCCCATTAGGTTGTTAGTATCTAATTGATCAGAAGATCTCGCCTTGAAAGAAGCCAGGGTACTGGCTTTAATAACATGGCTGGCTTGCTTGTTCCACACTCCCACAACCCTTTGAGCTGACGAAGGGTCTCCAGTCCTTGGCTGTAGTTCCCACTTGTGTCTCCTGATTTGTGTTTCACTGTTCATTCTGAAGAAGTCTGCTGGGATGGTTTTGTTGATGCCTTTGAAAGCCTTGAATGTTTGCATCAGATCGCCTCACAGTCTTCTCTGTTCAAGACTGAAAAGGTTCGGTTCCTTGAGCCTGTTAGTGTAGGACAAAAGCCTCAAGATGTATGTTTGCTCTTCTCTGGTCTGATTTCAGACCAGCAATATCTTTTCTACAACATGTTGACCATGTTACTAAATTACCACAATATTCTAAATGAGGTCTTACTAGTGTGTTATACAATTATGTTGTAACATGGTTTGGAAATGAAAATTTTCAATGCCATATAATAAGATTTTTTAGTAGTTATTGAAAGTGAGAAGTTGTTCTCAGCTGACTTTGCATGAAGATCATATTAAGTTGACTAAAATGAATAAAAACATACCTGTGCATTCAAGCAGCCCCCTTCCCTTGCCTCAGTGTTGTCACTTACAATCTCCAACATTTACCTGTCCTTACAGGTGCAGTTAGCTTAGATCATATCCTTGATTACTCAGGAGGTGAAGTGTCAGTCAAACTTCTTCCCAGCCCAGCTTGGCTGAATCATGCTTTAATTGCACACTAGCTCCATCCTGCCAGGAGTGCTGGCAAGAAAAGGGAGGTTATCTGTGTGTGTACATGAGTTTGGAGCTGACAGCAGTCTAACGCGCTGTATGGGGCTTTTGAATGTTATTTCTTCATATGGACAATGGCTTCTGGATCGGCCACTAACAGGGACGCTTCCTTTATGCTCTGCACCCCTTTTGAGAAATCGCATAAATAACTTCCTTGCAGTGGACGCGATTTGAATTACTCCAGTTACTTTTTTAAGGTTTGGCAATGTTTGGAATTTTTCGGTGAGATTAAGTCTTCTCTCTTACGGGAAGCAGACCCTACACCCAGCAGAGAACAATGTCAGTCTGTTCATTTCCTCCATCTACCGAAGGGGTACAACTAAGTCAGTCTTTCAGCACATACTGTACAATGGAGTTTGCAAAAACGCACCTGGCTGGACAAACACAACTTTTTTGTTGTTTGTGTTGAATTGGTGTGATCAAAATGTCCCCAATGTTTAACTGAGAACAGTCAGATGGGAAGTGTAAGGTCCCTGAAAGACACCATTAAGAGCGGGGTAATGGGAATATCACCATGCTCAGCACAGTGCTCAGCACAGCGTAGTCCTGGTGAAAACACTTGCACGACTGCATCAGTACCTGGTGAAATCTCTTTTTGGTGTTCACAGATGACCCTTAATGCAAACGGATAATTCTTCCTAGCTTGTGTGTATAGAACTTGCTTTAAAAACTCCTTCACGTTAAACCATAGAAGTCTGTACCTCTTTCTTTCCTGGGGGGAAGCGAAAGTGTTCCGGGCACATTTTAGTGGTAGAAAAGGAAAACGTATCCTTTAAAACAGGATTCCGTACTCTCTTTGCCCAAAGAGTTGTGGGAGTCTGGAACAAGCCACCCAGTCATGTTGCTAAAGACAATACTTTGGCTTCTTTCAAGAAACAGCTGGAATGAATCCTTAAATTGGTGAACTAGTATCTATCATATGGGGCCTCCTATCATTTGTCATTTTTCTTAGGTTGTTATGTCTTTTCTGTACCTTATTCCTCAGTGTACATGTACAGTAGATAGCTTCTGGTGTTTTCCAGCATCCACAGATTTCCCTTTTTGATCCTTTCACAATAACTGCAGTGAAACTGGAATAAATTACTAAGGATAGCTTCCAGTTACTGAGCAGGGTCATTCTCATAGCCCTCCCATTGCAGCTGTCCTGGAAAATTGAAATACAGCTTAAGTGAATGTTTTAATATAGCATTTTGGTCAAGCATTTTGTTTTAAATGAGGCTATCGATTAAAGTGCTCTGAGGATCATTAAAGGCCTGTGGAAGAGCAGAGCTCAGCAGAAAGTGGAAAAAAAAGCATTGATTCCACACTTAATCTGCTGCTAGTTTAGTGGACGCCTCAAATTAAGTCTTATTACACACACTATTATACATTCAAGAGTATTCAAAAGTACACATTTATATGGCCACTCTAATTCAAATGGTGATAGGAGATTTTATATCTGTATGTGACAGCAGATGGGAGCAGATTTCTACAGAGTACCACATTCTCCCTACAGGAAGGTGTGCCAAAATTTGCAGCTCATGAATTTGCATGTAAACAAGAGAGATCAGCAGTCCTTTGTTTTGGGGAAATTTGCCACTCCTGAGACCCCTCCGGGGGTGTGATGCCGATGCTCACGTTGTTCCCATCCCATACAGCCCTTCTCAACAGAGATTAAATTCAATCAAGTGTCGCAATGTAGAGAAACTGCCTACTAACGCTACTGGTGCTGGTGCTGTTAACTAAGAAAGTTCAGTATCTTCAGCCCGTCAGTATAGGAGATTCCTTTAAGTCCCAGAAAACATCTGGCTGCTTATTTCTGGACTGATTCCAGAGCAGCAGTATCCTTTTAACAATATTCTTTTTGGTAATGCCCAAAATTACACTCTCTATTTCAAGGGGGGCCTTGTTAGTACATTGTTAGCATCTTACAATTTTAGCATCCCTTATTTTGAATTCAGCACTCTGTATTGTGACAGTCTGTTGGGAGTGTTGTAACAGGATCTTTAAAAGATCACAAATACACAGCTGTAAGTTTAAAAAATGCCAGTGCTTTTTATTTATAGTGCAGGAAATAAAAATAAAAAAACGTACACTAAAACAGAAGACTGATCTTCTTTTTGAGCTACTGACTAACTTCTGCTTGAAGCTTCTCTCTATCACAGCTGAGCAGCTAAACTGCTTACCAGCCTCAATCAAACAATTCTTATTCCCCCCTAGAATCTTCTTAAAGACTTCCACATGTTCAAACTCCCAGTTTAGTTTCACAAAACCTCACAGATCCTTCAGTCTGCCGTGAATGGGACACAGAGAGACTCTGCCCTTCAGACATCCACTGACTGAAACAGGAAGCTTCTGCTTCCTGCTCATTAAACAGTCACCTGACCGGTTGTCCTCATGTAAGCCATGCAAACATAGGGAGAACATACAAACTCCACACAGACAGCACCCCAGCTCCAGAATTGATTCCAGGGCCCCAGCACTGCAAGGCAGTAATTCAGTCCACTGCACCACTGTGCCACCCCAGTTTTATACAAAGTTTGCTAATCCTCTTGTTCTCGGGCATTAAGATTGAGGTGAAGCAGATCCTCTCCTGTTTACAAACAGACCATCTTTGCTAAAAGCTCTTGGCCGTACACCAGTTCTTCAAGTACAATCTACTGCCCCTGCTGCTCGGACCCTTGACAGGAATAGGCCTTCAGATCAATTGTATGTTCTGTTTTTTTATAGCTTATGTCCATGTGTTTTTAAATAATCTTTTACATTTTAGATATATCTTTTGTGCCAATGTGCTCAGCCACTGTGCTGAAATCGAGTCTATTTGTTTATGTAATATCACCTACCAAATCACTGACCCTGGGTCGTATTTAACTACACACTTTGTGCTGAAGCTTTTATAAACATTGCAGATGGCATCGCCATCTAATAGAACTTAGCTATTGTTACTTAGCAATTTATTATATATAATTAATGCATTGAGCTATTTAATTACTATTTAGCTATTAATAACTAAAGAGTCATCATGTTACCTGAGAGCCCTGTGAGCAGTGGAAGAAGCCATCTGAAGCCAGGGGTCTGGATTATACCCGTATCTGCTAATCGCAGCCTGTAATCGACCTGCTTGCTTGTTTAGTCTTTTTTCTGCACTCAGGCCCCGTGATCAGAAATACTCCAGTAAAGCTCAGTCCTGGTCCTGCGTGAACCCTCTGATTTCTGTTTCTTGTTCCAGCCAAGCTCATAGTCAGAGGCTGATTTATTTCAGATTTTTCTGTCCAATGTTACTTTTTAATGTGCTTTCAGCTCCTAAAAAGCTGAATGAGGTTTGCAACTGGTATGAACTGTTTGCTAATTGGTGGGTTTCAGGACTGCCTGAAATGCAAGTAACTGTACTTAAGCAGAAGGAAATATATTAAGACAGTTTTGTTAGAAATCAAGGAGCAAATTCTTAATAACCAAGTTGAGGAGAGAACATACAGAGTCCTAAAAGGTCACAGGCAAGTTACAGGCACTAAATAGCAGTAGTGCAGACACAGAGCATTCTGGCACCAGGACTAAGTACTAGAGGTCTAGTTTTTTTTGCTGTCTGCACTCTGCCCTTCTCTACATCAAATGGCACTTGCCAGACATTTGCAGTTTTGAATTGCTTGCAATAGAGATAATGCACCTGCAAAGCAAAGCAAAGGCTCAGAGTGGAAAGGTTGTGGCCTGGGTTTGAAGTGGTGATGTAGTCAGTCAGACTGAATTTTTGTCTTTACCAGGTTACCTCTGGTTCTAATGGAGCTGTTAGTAGGGCAGACAAATCAGGTGTCTTTCAGTGCCGTCTCTCTGTTCACTCTCAGCAAGACTGCCGTCAGGATCAGTAGTAGTAGTTTAGTTTATTGCCTTATGTACACGTACATTGGAATTCTTAATCACACTGATCTCTCTGGACATGCACAGTACAGCAGACGACACCACACAATGTAGATGACAGGAACAATAGATATGTTGTGGAAACATACATAAATATGTACAGTAGTAGTGAGACCAAGAAAAAGGGTAGACTATGTAAAAGGTGCAGAGTGCAGATGTTTATTAAGGCCCTGCAGTTTGCTGTTGAGGATGTGCGCTGCAGTGGGATAGAAGCTGTTCTTGAGTCTAGTGGTCCAGCAACCTGATAGCAGTTCCCTGCGCAGACCTCTTTCTCCTGAGTCTCGCAAAAGCAGGGAGCTTTACATCCAGAGCACAAAGGAGTGCCTGGATGGGTGAAACCTTCAGGCGCATCGAATCAGTGCAGACAGAAAATGTGGAAAAGCCATTTATTCCCTGAACTACTGGAGCTGCTGGGAGCAGCAGGTTCACACTTCTTCTTGTTCATAGTCCCCTGAGCGCTTCAGCTGTCACAGTGGTTAGGAATGAGTTAGGTGCTTCGGAGCAGCATTTGTTTTCACTCAGTGCAGTTTCGTCAAGTAACCCCTCTCAGTCTCTTCTCTGACATCGAGCACACAAAATGCACATCCAAAATCGAGCACATGTTTTACTGTCTTTTCCGTGCTTTTTATTACTGTATAAGCTGAAGGATATGGCTTATGGGATATGGCATGAGGGAAACTTCAATGCAATTTTCATATTTCAGGGTTAGAAAGAATCAGCATTGATGAGGGTTTTGCAAACCACAATAAAAGCAAAATGTACACAGTAACTTGAAAAGCCTCCAATTTACACCACAAAATAGAAAAAAATTCCAGATATGCGCAGCATCGTGTTCTGCGATTCAGAATGAGGCAACAAAAGTTCCCGTGACGTGAAGTGACCCTTATGACATTGTAAACAAGCAGGCCTGTGGATACATCTTTTTAAATCCAATAAAATTATTATTATTATTACTATTGTTATAGTTAGGGGTTGGTGTCAATGTTGTTCAGTATTCTTTATGACTAAGCTGTGTGTGTTTCTTGTATATATACAATATATAGGATTTGTAGAAAGCCTTCATTTTCATATTGTTAGTTGAACAGATTTCTATAATGAGAGAGCGAGAGCTGCATTGGGAATGGTATGAGATGTCCATTAAAACCTATTTAACACACAGTATCTTTTTTTTTCTGGGTTGCTGTTTGATGTTAAAATGTATTAAGCAAAAACAAAATATTAGATCTCTGCAGGGAAGAGCACCTTTAAAATTTCTTAGATAATGATGCTATTTATTATAATTGTTGTTTTCCTTCCAAACGTTATTCACAGCAAATGTGACGAGTGCAGCCGTGCTCTGCCCCTGCCAGCGTTCAACCCCGGTCACCCACGGGCTTTGAGCACCAAGCACATGCAGCAGCACTCCCTGGACAGCTGACAAGCCCACCTCACGGTTCTCTGCCATAGCAGAATTTTGTGCTGTCTCGATTTAAAAAAAGAGTGACTTCTGTAGGATTCTCAGTGCACGGAGCCCTGTTACAAATAGAGAGAATCCACAGGTTGCAAGCCAGTGATATTTCCCTTGCTCACAGGTGCATGTTAACAGGAGTTTCAGCAGGCCCATGAAAGCCTTTCAGGGTGGTTTGTCTCACAGTCACATCACTAGTGAACAGCTGAAGCCTGCCAGGATAGCCTGTATAGTCTCCATCACTGGTCAAGCACTGCAGGACTGCACAGGACCTAGGGCTTTGGTGAAGCAACCATAAGATGAGTACAGAGTTTGGGAAAGGACTTATGAAACTAAAAAATTATTGCTTCCTTCAAAACCGGAGCGATAAAACAGAAATGATCGTGCCTCATACTCTGCACCATGCTTTGTTGTGTTTGTTCCTGCATCCTACTCCCTGTCATTAAAGACTGCGTCCACTGTCGGTGCACTGAAGCCGTGAGACACAATCTCCTCATCGTGCTTACTGTCGAAGACATGACAACTCAGGCTGTTGTATGGAGCTCAGCAAAAATGCATGGCCATGGTCACATGGCAACAGGATCAGCAGATGTTTCTTTCAGTCCTGTTGCAGTGCAGCATCCCTGTTGCCGATTCTGATTGGTACATCACTCAGAGTCAGTGTTGCTGAGATCGCGTAACAGGGACCTGTACTGCATTGTCTCCACCACCTACAGCACGTTCAGCTGCAGTTCAGTGGATTTGAGCTTGAGACCTATTTTTCCTAAAAGGCTGGGAAAAGACGCCATCCAAATTTAAATAATGCACTGCACACACTTCCTTCAAATGTTTGTTGATTTGCATGTTTTTAATATTACCAGTCGTCATTAAAAGTGGATCATTTTTTTCTGGCTTATTCCTTGATTGTCTTAAAGTTCCTGTTTGAAGGAAATCTGAGAATGGCTCAGTGGTTCACTGTTGTAGTTCTTCTGTCACTTTCTCCGTTTTCTTCACATTCAGGGCTCCTCCCTTTATTGTGTTGTTGAGTGTTTGTCCTACGCTGTTGGCTACAGCTGAGGGCTGATATCCTGCAATGCCCGTGCAGTGGGAGTCCAGAGCAGTACAGTTCCTCAGTGCAAGGGAGACTGAGTATTTAGTCACCTGCATCAGCCTTGTGTGCATTTCAAGGAAACTTACCGGTGCTTTAGTGCAGGTAGTTAGCTAACTCCATTGTCTGTTGAGGAAATGTGTTTGAATGGATTGTGAATTTTGTTGCAAGTGTATTGTTAGGATCATCTGAAATCAATTTAGCTAGAGCGCTGAAATGAACTCAGTCCTTGAACAAAGTATTTTTAGTGTTTAATGAGGGAGCATTTGAATGTGTGGCTGAAGAAATCAATGCTGGATTAAAAGAGAGGTGAAACAGTGCAGAATTCACAAAGATGTTATCAACAGCAGAAAAGAAATGTATTACAACTTTTTCTGAAGGCTTTAAAAGTGATTTAGAAGTATTTGTAGCAGTTTAGGGTGTTCTCTGTAGTGAATTAAACCTATTACCCTTGGCTAGGTCCAGCGTTAACGTCTTTTCACTGAGAGATTCAGTGAAACATGCAATCTGACCCTGTCTTTTGCATACAGCTGTATTTAGGTTTGCGCTAGAATAGCTTTGTTATTGAAATGTTAACTTTGAAAGTTCAAACAGACATTCTTCCATAACTGTGCCAGCCTTCTGCACCACAGAGCTTCCCTTCTGTCCTGCTGTCTTGGGGAGGAGGGGGGCATCCCTCACCGACCCTTCTGACCCCCCCCCCCCCCCCCCGAGTTGGAAAGGGGCGGCCAGCGGGCCGGGGGGTGCTGTGGTGACCCTGTCCTGTGCTGTGTGTTGAGCAGCCCCGTCAGCAGCCTGACCACCAGCTCCTGCACCTCCGAGGACCTGGACCACCAGGAGATCCAGCAGGCCCTGCAGGCCGCCAAGATGGCCTCCCGCGACAAGATCCGCTCCCGCTTCCACAGCAGCAGCGACCTCATCCACCGCCTCTTTGTCTGCATCTCGGGTAGGGCGGGGCCCCGGGGGGGGCAGCTGGGGCAGTAACAGCCTGCGCAGGCCTGGTGCAAGATGTCTGCCGGACAGCGTTCTCACATAGGCGCTCGTCCAGACGTTGACAGCGTGGCTTCGTTTTCTCTTCTAGGCAGAAGAAGAGACTAATTTGCACGTTCGGGCCTGCGGTGCCTGTTCCCTAAACTTTAGTAACTTGTTTGTGTCCTACATGTTTTTCGTAGTGACAGCCTGCCTTTGAGAACATTATCGTGCTTCTGTATTGAGTACAGCCATTACAATCAAGTTGTAGCAATATCCAGATTCTGTCACGACACGGCAAGGTGAAAAAAGAGCAGCGTCTGACTGGGAGCTCACAAGCAGGGAACACCGCAGCAAGAGGGGAAAGGGCAGCCAATGAAGAAAAGAAAGACATAAAAGCAACCCAGCTCTCAGGGCTGCAGAGCGGTAGTTGCAAAGGCCAAAGAAAGCACTGAACATACAGTAAATTAGTAAAACCGTAGAGGGAAAAAAGAAAACTGGTGTAAGGAAGCTCAGAAGTAGCAATCGCACAGTAGCTCAGCTAATGACAGAGCTCTGAGTGAAGGGCCAGAGAGAGTATTTAAAGAAAATTGGAACTAATACTTAGATAAAGTAATTAGCCGCCCGCTGGGAACAGTGCCTTGAGGTGTGCTGTGTGGGACCCATCACCGGCGCTTGCTCAGGCATGATGCTTTTAACTTGATACAGGGCCTCACTGCTTTTGGGTCTGGGGTTGGACTCTCAGTTGGAGAGCGTTCCGTGTGGAGTTTGCATGTCCTTCCTGCATTTCTCTGTGTGCTCTGGTTTCCTGCCACCTTCCAAGGGCTCTAAGCTGTCACTCTGTGTGTGTCCTGCAGTGGGCTGGCATCCAGCCCAGGGCGAAGTGCACATGTGTGCGTTTCACCTTTTAAGAGCTGAAACCAAATTTATAAATATTTTCCACATAAAAAACTGAAAATATGGAGCCCGTGAAGACAGCCTTCCTCCAGGACCATAGATGGGATTGATTTAGTCCACAAGTTGCCAAAGTCAGTCCTGAGGTTACACTTTTATTTTTTTTCTGAGCTGACAGTTACTTAATTGTCCTCATTACTTACAGAGTTAGGCTTTCCAGCTAGCTTTCTTTCTGTAATTAAACCATGAAGTTTTAATTCAATTAATTAAAGCTCAATTAAGAGTTTAATAAAGTAACTGAGACCACAGCTAGACTTAAACTCAGGATTTAGGCAGCAGTCATATTAACTCAGGATTGTAGAAGACTATGAGGGGATCCTCAAAGCCACTGACAGTCAGTGATGTAAAATTCTTTACAATCAGCAGTGAAACACAAACCAGAAGACACAAGTGGAAACTACCTGGCAGCAGATTTAAAACCGAGAACAGGAGGCCCTTCCTCATCCAGAGAATAGAGGGAATGAGGCTGCCCAGCAGGTGTTGTTGCAGTTGACACCCTGGCTTCTTTCAGGATCCCCGGATCAGTGAACTAACTAGCAAACAGGCTAGATGGCCCGTTGGAGCCTGCTCCCGCTTGTAGGCTCTCTCCGGGCCGTGGGAGTGGCAGCCGGCCGTGCGCGTGCGTTAGTCTGGGCAGCTGCAGCAGGGAGTTCTCGGTGGCTTTCTTAATGACTGTCTGGAAGAAAGTAGGTCAGCAGTGCTGTAATGACAGATGAAAGAGTGCTGAAGCTCTGCCTGCTCAGAGTGGAGGACACTCTCATGCAAGGCCTTTGATATCTGGGGCTCTGCATGCATCCCGAACACTCACCGTGCATATGAATCAGTCAGATTGCAATCAAAATGGATTTATTGTACGTGTCTCTACTTTTGATTTTAAAACTGAGCTGGTGCTAGTTCTAGATTTGGAGTCTCCAGCCTCGGTTTTGGAGAGCCCCAATCCGCTAATTTTTTATAGGTCATCCTGAATCACTCCTTTCTAGAGATTGCAAACGCTTGTTTGTTACTGCTCAGTCAAGCAGGCTGCATTCTGTGAAGGATACTCTTGTTCTGAAAGGCTGCAGATTTTTTGTTTCAGGGGATCTGTAAATGTCGTTGTTTAATGAAATCACCCGCAATTCATCAAAAGTGTATTTTTCCAGTACATTTTAGAAATGGTTGATTTGTCTCTAAAGACCCCGATCGTTACCTGATCTTTTTCAGTGTGTTCATTATTTTCACTTAAACACCGCAGAGTTGTTTTTAAGCAGATTATTGGCTACCTTTAGTGTGATCTAGTATTGGGGATATTTTTTCCAATGGTGTACAGATGTCCATATGTGACAATAGTTATCCTTCTGGGATATGGTCAATACATCTTTATCCACCATTCTCAGGAAGAATATCACTTGCTCTCCCTGCTGTAATTATTGAATGGTGAGTCTTCATTAAGTCTACCTGTTGCAGAAAATGGGGTAGCTAGTTAGTATAACTATTGCCAAAAAATTATTGCCATGTGTTGACAGCCATGACTTTCCCTCCCTGGTAACTGATGTGCACTTGCCTTTCATTAAAAAAATATTTAAAACCAAGAACATGAGACACTTCTTTACACAAAGGGTTGTAGGGGTTTGGAACAGGCTATCCAGCCGATACCCAGTTTTCTTTCAAGAAATTCTTTCAAGTCCACAGATCAATTTGCTACCAACTACCAAACAGGTTGGATGTGCCAAATTGTCCGTCGTTGGTAATTTGTCTCATGTTTTTAACCTTGTGCTTATGGAGTTATCTGCCTTTTTATATACGCATTTGCCAGGCGTTGCCGATCAGCTGCAGACGAACTACGCCAGCGACCTCCGCAGTATCTTGAAGACACTGTTTGAAGTCATGGCTACCAAGCCTGAGGCAGACGACAGGGATAAGCAGAGGAAAGGTAGAGTGCTTGTTCTTCCAGGGGGAAGGGGAGGAAAGTGGTTTCATCTGGCAAGACAGTGGGCCAGACATATTCTGTATTTAACCATTACCTCTGTTTCCTGTCCTCTGAATTTTGGAGCACTAAGTCTCCAAGGAAAATCATCTGTTCTTCTCATGTTTGTGTGTGTGAAGCCACGGACTCTTGTAAGATCACAGATCCCTGTGTTTGTTAGCTCCTGGAGATCCGCTCTTGCACACGTCGTCTGTGCCTGAGCTGTCTGATGTAGCAGCTCCAACAGAAAGTGTTTCTGACCCAGAAAGAAGAGCATCGTGTAGCGACTCACCTTCATGTTGCGGTGTGTCTCCAGCAGGGCAGGGCCGGCGCAGTGCGGCGCTGGAGGATTGCGCGCTGTGTCAGGAGACTGTCTCCTCTTCGGAGCTGGCTGCCAAGGCCCGGGACGGCCAGTTTGAAGGTAAGGTGCTTTGATAACAGAGCAATAGGTGTTTAATCAAGAACCTACTGCAGCAGTGCTAGACCCTACTGGAACCTACTGCAGCAGTGCTAGACCCTACTGGAACCTACTGCTGCAGTGCTAGACCCTACTGGAACCTACTGCTGCAGTGCTAGACCCTACTGGAACCTACTGCAGCAGTGCTAGACCCTACTGGAACCTACTGCTGCAGTGCTAGACCCTACTGGAACCTACTGCAGCAGTGCTAGACCCTACTGGAACCTGCTGCAGCAGTGCTAGACCCTACTGGAACCTGCTGCAGCAGTGCTAGACCCTACTGGAACCTGCTGCAGCAGTGCTAGACCCTACTGGAACCTACTGCTGCAGTGCTAGACCCTACTGGAACCTACTGCAGCAGTGCTAGACCCTACTGGAACCTACTGCTGCAGTGCTAGACCCTACTGGAACCTACTGCTGCAGTGCTAGACCCTACTGGAACCTACTTCCGAAACTCTTGTATAAAGCCTTGCAGGTGTGAAAGAAAAGCAGTATAATGTTAGTTCATGCAGCTTTCTCCTATTTTCTGTTTCTTAACAAGAAGATAGTAATTACTATGAACTATGACAATATGAACATTAGTTAGCTATGGCCATTTCACAACACTTCAAAGTAGTACTGTCGAAGCAGAATGCTATTTTGCTGTATTAGAGGCAACATCAGCAGCTATGGACAGCTGTTTCGCCCATGTGAGGGCTTATCAGTGGAGTATGGCTATCTTTAGTAAGTGCAATATTAATGTTCCCTAATTCATATACATGTACATATTCTATACAAGTTTGTCATTGTTTGATTCCTGTGACAAATGCTTCAATGGGATCTCATCTAATTGGCAATAAGAGCACAGAAGAGGGGTTCCAAATGAGAGGAACCTATTCATCCCATCTGGCCATTTGGCAGTTAATAGCTTTTTGACCCAAGGATTTCAACCTGCTGTTTCCTGAAAGAAGCCGGAGTGTCCCGCCCAAATGCATGGCTGGGACTCTCACAACCCTTGTAGAAAAAATAAAGACACGCGTCTCGATGCGCAAGGGCTGCTGCGATCGGTCTCTCGTCTCTGCGGCCGCCCGGTCCCCCGTCTGACCCTGTGGCTTCCCTTCCCCTCAGATCCCCCGGACTGGGTTCCCGACGAGGCCTGCAGCTACTGCACGGCCTGCAAGGCTCCCTTCACCGTCATCCGCAGGAAGCACCACTGCCGGAGCTGCGGCAAGGTACACAGCACCACACAGACACGCCTCCACTTGCCTCCAGCGGGAAGTCCGGTCAGGTGCATGGTTCACATCATGGCTGGTCACAAGTACCGTTTGTGCTATCCATGCAGTGCTGTAGGATTTCAACCTGCCTCTGCTATACCTTTGTCATGAAATGAAGCTGTATTGCACATGGAAAGACTTCCCACACAATCTATGCCTCTTTATCTTGCAACTCTAATCATAGAGGTTTATCAAGGTCAAACATCACCGCCGGAGGCTGTGTCCATGTGGAAATTAATCTGAATATGCATGAGAGTTGGATCATGGTGGTTTCCAGTGGAGAAAGCAGCCCTGTTAATAGTAAATATTTGATGAATGGACTCATATAAAGCAGAAAACACAAAGATGAATCACCCCAGGGGAGGGTGTTTTCCCAAGGTGTGCTTTCATGTCTTTTATGGACTTAGTTTACCCCCAAACTAAGCACATGTGCAAGGCTTCCTTTCTCAGATGGTTTAGAGCGAGTGTTCCCTCCTATGTTAACAACCACAGATCGGTGGCTGGTTAGGCACAGAGCTGGAATAGAACTGAAAGAGCCAGGCAGTGGCAAGGAGAAAACCAGTGCTGGGAAAGTACCATGGGGTTGAGTAGGTGAGACAGAGAGGCCTGCTGCTGGCCCAGCACACAGGAGCCACAGAGAGATCTGCTGCTGGCCCAGCACGCAGGAGCCACAGAGAGATCTGCTGGTGGCCCAGCATGCGAGATCCACAGAGAAGCCTGGTGCTGGCCCAGCACGCAGGAGCCACAGAGAGGCCTGGTGCTGGCCCAGCACGCAGGAGCCACAGAGAGGCCTGGTGCTGGCCCAGCACACAGGAGCCACAGAGAGGCCTGGTGCTGGCCCAGCACACAGCAGCCACAGAGAGATCTGCTGCTGGCCCAGCACACAGGAGCCACAGAGAGATCTGCTGCTGGCCCAGCACGCAAGAGCCACAGAGAGGCCTGGTGCTGGCCCAGCACACAGGAGCCACAGAGAGGCCTGCTGCTGACCCAGCACACAGGAGCCACAGAGAGGCCTGCTGCTGGCCCAGCACACAGGAGCCACAGAGAGGCCTGCTGCTAGCCCAGCACACAGGAGCGACAGAGAGGCCTGCTGCTGGCCCAGCACACAGGAGCCACAGAGAGGCCTGCTGCTGACCCAGCAAGCAGGAGTGTGCCAAGCATGAAACACCATTGGCTATGTCAGTCTGGTATGAAAAGCACATAGTGTGAGCTCTAGTGTTGTTTTGCAAAAAGTTGCTGGTGGCCTGACACCATGTCCTTAACTTCACTTGTTACAGGCATTGCACATTCTTTCAGAGTTGAAACGTGTGCCGTTGAGTAACGAAGCATCTCCCTGTGTGTGATTGCAGATCTTCTGCTCCCGCTGCTCGTCGCACTCGGCGCCCCTGCCGCGCTATGGGCAGATGAAGCCGGTGAGGGTGTGCACGCACTGCTACATGTTCCACGTCACGCCCTTCTACAGCGACAAGGCCGGGGTCTGATGCCCGCCGTGTGCAGACTGATCGGGGCGAGCAGGAATGGACTACAGCAGTGCCCACACGCCAGTAACAATAATAGAAACTAGAACAGAAATTATAACTATAATAATAATACAATGCTACAGTTAATAATGCGTATAATAACAATAAAAATGAAGGAATTAAAGGCACGGAGAGGAAACCTGCTTAGATGGTTGGCGAAAGAGAGGGCTGTTTTGTACAGACGTTTTTTTAGTTTTAGTGACAAGCTGCTATAAAGGAAACCAGCACCCAGGAGAGACTGCAAGTGCAACACAGCTTCCGATTTCTCTCGGGACAGGCTGCTCGTGTTCTCTTAGTGCTGACTTTTAGTGCAAGGATTCACAACGCTAACAGGGCTCAAATCATTTAGAAAGAAAGATATAAAATGGTTTTAAAAAAAGAAAAAATCACTTTGCTGCATCACTGATTAATCCAGTACACACATGATGGTTTACATAGTTTTAATGCCTTCAGTGTTCCGCTTCCCATGATGCAGCAGGGTAGAGGTCAATGACATCCCTGTTTCCGAAGAGCAACAACAAGCAAGCAAGATGTTAAGACATGGCAATGAATGTGTGCAAACAGTTTTGTGTTGCTGTACATTCGATGCCTGACTTCAGTCTGCACTTTTAATTTTGCCTTCGGAATAATCCCAGTGGACCTGGATTTGAACGACAAGGTCTGAGACGGGGGTCCGAGCTCTGCTGGTGGACCGAGTTCCTGCTTTAAGACACAAAATCCCTCACGCTGAAGTCCGTATCCTCTTAGAAGTACATATAACCCACATTTAAGCAATGGAAGCATTTTAAACAGCCCTCAAAAAGAAGCCAGCTCACAGAAGTGCTGGAGTCGCATTGTCGCAGCACTAGCGCCAGGCCAGCTTGTTGTTTGTCGCACACGTTCTGTTTTCCATTCCTGGCCTCTCGGGCCAGAGGCTGCGTTGAGAACGAGTCTTACATCAGCACGCTCGGCCATACCAATGTCAAAGCGTGCTGTCTCCACTGCCCCCTGGTTCAGAGAACTGAGAGGCACACCAGGGCAAACTGCGCAGACCGCTGAGCTGCAGCTGCCCAGGTACAGACAGGGGAAAACAAAACTAGGGAAAAAAATCGAAGCACAGGTTCAGACACAGACAGTGAAGCGGTGAATCGAACCATTCGTCTACATCTGTTTGCCCCATGCTCTTCTGTGGGATTCAATGGACGGAAAAGTAATGAAATTAAATTACATTCGTCCACGTTATTATTCAGGAACTCTAACCTAGCATTCGCCGAGATTTCTCGTAGCTCCTTACACAATGGCGCCACCTTGTGGTGTTATAGAATAGTAGCGGCAGCGTGAAGCTGCTGCCTATTCTTTTCCCAGTTGGATAAAACCATAAATGCATTACTGAAGACACTGATTGCAGGACATTAAACACAATGGGTAAGCCCCTTACCCACAATGCTCATCTCCGGGCACCTTCGTTGTTTCCCCCCACTGTTTGGTGTTTTATAAGTCGGAAGCCCCCCAGAGCATCTAAATACTGGCAGGTGTCTGAAAGGCACTCTTCTCAGAGTCACTGGGATGGGATGACAGAAAGCCCGCTGCTCTTAAGGGCAATTAAAACCCCTCCATAAGTGGAAGGCCCCATTCCAAACCAGGCAGGAGAGTAGAGTCATTCCTGCACTGGAGCGCTGTTGTCCTGTAGTGTCTCTGAAGGTCAAAGTCATTTCAAAGTGCTAGGGCCTGTGTTTCCCCAATCCCTGGCAAATGTCAACACTTTTGTGGGAAGTTACTGTTATTTACTGATTTAATCAATATACACCTTGATAAACTGGAAACAAAAGAAAATGAGTCACGTTAAAATGAATAATAAATTAGTCAAATTAAATTTCTGTAATCTTAGGTTCAGTTACACCTCGACTTCAGTTCAGATTTCAGTTACAGCTGCATAATTTTATAACTGGGAGATTTATTGAGAGATAAAAACATTTGTACAGAAATGTTTTCAGAAATATGTTTTTTGGGGGGTGTGGAGGTAACATGTAGGACTGTCTTGCCAAGTGTTCTACCAGCTGGTTTCTGTTCTCTTCGGATTCATCAATATGAAGAGCAGCATGACTGTCTGCTTTCTGGACTGAGCGTCTAGGATTGTCTATAACTATATATGACAAACTCAGCAAAATCCTCACCGACTCAGGCCAAACCAAATTACAGAAGATAAGAAGCACACTTTTTTCATTAGCTATTTCCCATGCTGGTCATTTTGTACCTGGAGAACAGATTAAGGTCAACAGTGTCAGGTCACAGTGTAGCAATAGCAGTGTCACGTTTCTAACGTGACAGACAGGTGTTTCAAAGTAACTGTCAAACCTTCAGGCTGTTGTCCTTTGGGGTCCAGGGGTTGCTGGTTTAGAGTCGGGCTTTCAAAGTCAGAAAACGGTTCAATGAATTAACTGGACGAGTGACACTGTCATCTGACGTGCTGGTGATCTCACCACGTGACGCTTCTCCCGAGGCCCATGTTGGTAACCATAACTTGAATGATGTGCACCTTTGAAATCATAAAAGAAAATCTTAAATACTTCTTATTTAGCAAATAATTACAATGATAAAGTCAGTGAGTGATACGTTTTAATAAAAGCTTAAGACCCTTGTTGAAAGTGCACACTCATTTCTTCTGTGTCAGTGCAGCTAGAAATGAGAAACTTCAGCGCCATCTACTGAAACTTTTTTTGGCACATAAACCAATCCAAGTACCACTTCTTTCGTAATCCTCCAGCACTGTTGGACAGCTCTGCTTTTTTGCCTCTTCTTCTTCCTAGATCTTAATGAGGATCCTATGAGTTTTTGTTTAATGAATTGAACAGTTTCTGGCTTTTGACATACACATTGAAGATGTGTAAGCTTTTGGTGCTCATAAACTAATCTGATGTTGTTCCAAAAGTGCGAGGTTTACAAAACCAACTTCTGTGTGGGGTGGAGAGAAACTGAGAACTGGACTGTTTTTAACACTGCAATTGAGTTACTGTAAAAACCACTAGAACAGAGTGATACTGAATCGGACTTACTGAGCTGTCTGTGTAGACGAAGTTCTTTGGCTCTTCAGCAGAAAAGCAGTGGTTTTGATTGAAGGGATGTGGTTTCATTGAAGTACAAAGGGACTCGAATCAGAAATGAATATTAACCCAGGTGAGAGAGCAGTCGGAATTGTATTTTTTATTTGCTTCCAAATCGATTATTTGAACACAAGCGTCTGATTAAAGATCAAATTGGCACAGTAAAGTGGATTCTCTCAGTGCACTTCTAGTTTTACAGCTGAAATTCAAACTCGGCACCTGTTCTTGAGGCAAATTATTCAAACTGCCTCGTTTTGCTTTGCAGTCAACCTTCGCCCCAGCCGTGGTGGGTAGACATACGGCAACACCTTGCTTGCCTCTTCAGTGGTCTTAAACACCAGAGTTAGTGATGTAGTGCCCTGGGGCACAGTCCATTCGGGTACGTCTGGTGCCTCAAGCCACAGAACTGTAACATACTGAAGTGTAATACAGTATATCCAGATGAAGCAGAAGAGGCATTGCTGGCACACGTTCGTCTAGCACAGACTAGTAATTGGCTGAATGGACGGCTGAAAGGGAACGTCAGCGGTGTGTATGAGGAGTAGATAGAGGGTCTAATGAAAGAGAGACTTTGCTAGACTAATAACTTCAACTGGAAGTATCTGAATAGATCCCCACAGTATTCCATGTCCTTTGTGACAACTCCCCTTTGTGTATCACACCGGTTGCTTTTGGTCGCCGAAGCCCTCGCCTGTCTCCACCTTTCTCTGGGACGTCCTGTTGAGCTGAGCTGCATGAGTCTGGCTGGGAAGTGCGTGTTTGAGCAAAACTGCCCTTCTGGCAGGCAGCTACCAGGCCCCCTGGCTCTCGGCCGAGACTTATACATTTCCCAGTGAATCCAGGTGGAACTGCTGGTCCCAGGAAGGCTTCCCAGTATTTACTTTAATGTAACTGTGGTGGCCGTCAAAGTAGCTTCTGGTGTGTGCACACCACACCGCTGGAAAAGACATAGATTCAGTGCAGAAATAAGAGGAAAGGGGCTGGACAAAAGAAATGGCACGAACTTCTTCCAACAGCAAGGACACGAGTGGCAGTGTGGCTTCCTGTGGCGCGGAAAGCTTTATCAAAACAGAGGGAGAACGGAAGCAGATAACCCTAAACGGCTCCCGTCCTCTGCTCTCATGTCATTCAGACCCTTCACAGCCTTGACGCTGTGGACAAACTGCATGACGAGCATGAGAACACCAGCCCCAGAGTTTCACACTTAGCAGCCATTCCACACTGCTTCTATCCGGTCCACAGATTCCAGTCCTCCGGTGAGCCATGTTTTTGCTGCAAAGCTCTGTTTGCATCACAGTGCGAATGCATCTGGAAGAAATGAATGTATATGAGCAAGTATGCGAGAATAAAGAACTGGAATCAATGGATGTAACATGCTTGATTAACCAGCACTGGAATTTGAAATGAACTCTGAGGCATGATTTCCTAGATAATGGGTCTGTAATGTAACATGATGTTGCCGAATAGTGATCCTGTTCAGATTTTAACCTTAATCTCAGGCTTCACGTTGCTGTGATTACAATGGTTTATTTTTGATTAAAAAACACTTTCTGAAAAGAACAAAAAAAAATCCTTCTTTTTTAACGAATAAAATGAAAAGAGAAAATGCACAAATAGAAGATATTGCTACTTCCTCTGTATAAACCGAATCATATTTAAAGGACTGGATATTCTATTTATTCAAGGCTTGTTCTTATTTTGTAAATGCAAGTTCATTTCCATAAAAGCTGTTATGAAACCATTTGGGGATCTCAAATACTGTTATTTAGTTTCCATGTAAATAAAAATTACTTTTCTCTTTGAATGGACTTCTGGTGGTTTGCTTGATTTTTCTCAGTTGCACAAGAGACACTGATGCTTAGCACATTTTCCTCAAAGAAAGGGGAGAGTTACGCCTGCATTGTTTGTTCAGAAAAGTCGCAGCTATACCCTCTTTGCTCATTATTAAGAAAAGTTATTTTCTTTGTTTTTAAATGCATTAGTCATTGGCTAATTTGTCAGTTTACCAACAGGTAGGCTCCAGACCCCACCACCATTTTTTTTTTTACCACATGAAGATGAAAAATGAGCCCGAAGCTCCGTGAGCCATGAGGCAGGGCAGCGGAGGACAGTACTGTAGGGCAGCTCTCCGCCACCGTTCCCCCAACGCTGCGCCAGAGAACTTGAACTACAGTTCAGACTGTGTCGTTTCACACTCTGGCCCTTAAAAGACGGAATTAAAACGGGAGTGAGTGGCGCCGGTTTGGGATTGTGAGTCAAAAATAAAAGGCTATTTCCCACAGAGCCTATATTCAAAACACAAACTGAAAACTCCGTTGCTTGCTTGGGAGAAACAGAGTGCTGATGTGTTCTGAATACGGGGCGCTTGGTGACGGGCCACCAGGACGGCTCTGTCCTCCTGCGGGGCCCCTCGGGGCTGTGTGCTGTCCCCCCCTCCTGCGCATTCTGTTCACAGACGGCTGGAGAAGCCCCCGCTGAAGACGGACACGTCATGACGTTTGCGTAGACCCTGATCAGAGACCCTGGTGGGTGATTTCGTTCACTGGTGTAAAAATTCCTTCCTTCAACTTAAAAGTGTCAGAAAACTCAGACATGACCGACGAGTATAATTCTAGGAAGCAAAACCAACAGTCATTGAGGAGCAAGGAATTGTCAACAGTTACAAATATCTTGGCACTGTCGTTGATTACAAACTAACCTTTGAGGAAAACACAGATGCCACGTGTAAGAAGAGCCAACAGCAATAGTTCTTCCTGAGAAAACTCTGCTCGTTTAATGTGTGCAGTACAACACTGACCTTATTCTACAGAACCTTTATTGACTGTGTCCTACCATTCACTGCGGTAGCCTTAATTCATGCAATAAAAACAGACTGAGCAGGAATGTGAAGGTAGCCAGCAAAATTATTGGTGCACAACAGCTACAGCTGTCAAACATCTACGTTAGCCAGACAGTGCAAAAGGCCATTATAATTACTGTCATGACCACCCCTTGCACCCTGAATATGAGCTCCTTCAATCAGGGTGTCGATGTTGACTTTTCTTCTAACACTCACACAAGACAATCAGATATACCCATTGCCAGGCACTAATGTGGCATCTTTCATAAAAAGGGTGATCAAACTAAATTAATTGTAAACCAATAAGAAATAAGAGGATTAAATGTATGGTAATGGAATTGTCATCAATATGGAATAAGAAATGGTGCATCTAGCTTTACTAATATGGAGTTATTTAAACAACCAACATCTGAAATGTGGATACACCAAACTAATTATGTGTTACATTTCTCACAAGACACGGATTGCCAAAAGAGAGTGCGACAGCGGAGAACATTTACTTTTCTTCCTGCGTTACCGCTGATGACCACTAGATGGTCCAAGAAAACAACAAATACAGCCCAGTAGCTTTCGGTCCTGGGAGTCTCTCTCTCCCAATGTGCTGAATGTACCCGGAATTAAAACGGGTGAATAGCACACAAGGTACACGTGAATGCCAAAGCTGAAGTCATATTATGAGTGGAGTATCACATAAAACAGTAATAGACTCACTGCTTTCCCTGACTATTCAAACTATTTTGTTTTAAATAGTTTGTGAGCCTGGTCAGTACCTGGATGGGAGACTTCCTGGGAAAGCTCAGGCTGCTGCTGGAAGAGGTGTTAGTGGGGCCAGTAGGGGGCGCTCACCCTGCGGTCTGTGTAGCTCCAAATGCCTCGGTGTAGTAATGGGACTCTGTACTGTAGACAGGGGACCTGCCTTCGGATGAGAAACCTAGGTCCTGACTCTCTGTGCTCATGAAAAATCCCAGGGCGTTTCTCGGAAAGGGTTGGGGGGTAACCCTGGTGTCCTGGTCAAATTTCCAGTGGGCCTTTACCAATCTTTGCATAAAGAGAAGATTTCCTCACTGTCACAGAAGGTAACTCCGAAGTGTGGGAAATGCGTTTAAAAGTTAGCTTTGTTGCCGAATACACCATCTATTAATTATAAGTATGCTAAGACCCCTTTATACCCACAATAGGTGTTTTTTATCTCCCAGAGGCACCGGTGAGCACACACCAGACAAGACAGTCATCCTACATAATATCACATTTTATTACAGTCTATCAATCTAGCCATCACACGACTGTAACTGCCCACCTGACATACAGAATAACTGAGGGACTCTCTCTAAAGCAGCTCCAGTAAGTGACCTGGCATGTCTTCTTCCACCAGGAACCTTTCTGGTGTCTTGCGGCGATTGTTGGGCATCTTCTCCAACCCCCAGCCTGTTCAAGCCATTCCGGGGCCTGATGCCCCCTCACATCTTGATTTTTCTGAGTCAAAAGTCAGGAAGAGGGGAGGAGGAAGACAATGCTGGAGCCTTCCTCCACAGCTCCCTGTAGAGTTCCTGCTCTCCCAGTCCTCTCTGTATCTGCTCCAGCTCCTTGTGCCCGTGTGCTGAAGAGACCTCACGGCTGGGTTGTTCTCCCTCTGTAATTACAAGATGCACGTCAAACATTTTTTCCTGAATGGCAGCAATAAGCCTCCATAGGGCCAGAAGCTACTTATTTCTTCCTTCTGTTGAATGCTATGTTTGTCAATTTGAATGTGTGGAGTAGGTCGCTCAAATTAATTTCTACTTGAAAGCGCCTCGGCTCCAAGCTTTAAAGCAACAACTTGTTAAAACCAAGCACTTTGACAAGGCATCATCACCATTTTTTAAAAGCAACTTGAACTTCTGCCAGGGCTCAAACCTAGATATTCCACACTGAGTGTGGCTGTGTTTGCCAGTTACACCACAGAAGTCATGGGGATGATTTGAATCTGAAATCTGAAATATAATGTACTATACTTTCAATTCAATTCAAGCTTTATTATCCCCTAGGGGAAATTTGTTTTACGGCACAGTCAAACACAACACAATGACAATACACATTATCAACAGGGGAGAGAATACAGCAGTGTTACAGGAGAAAGAAACAAGAGACAAGAGACAAGGTAGTTACTTTGCATTGTTTAAGACCGTGATTGCAGTGGGGATGAAAGATTTCCTGAGTGTGTTGGTTTTACACCTGGGGGCACAGAGGCGTCTCCCAGCTGGGAGAAGTGAATTCGCAATGGAGGGGGTGAGACACACACTCCCTGATGCTTTTGGCTTTCTTAGTCGCCCTCTGTTTGTAAAAGATGCTCAAGTTGATTTGATTATTCCCGATTATTTTGCCACTTATATTCACTGATTTACCAGCCTATTACAGTTACCGGTACTCATGTTGCCACACCAACAAGTGAAGCAGGATGTTAAGACACTTTCAATGAATGATTTGTAGAAAAGTGTAAGAATAGTTTTATCCACCTTAAAGTACCTGAGTTTTCTAAGAAAGAAGAGTCTCTGATATAGTTAGGTGGGTAGCTGCGTTAGCATGCGTAGGCTGCAAAGGAACAAGAAATAGGTTTATTCCCTGCTGAAAAGAGAAGAAAGAAAACACAACGTTTCGGCCGTGGAGCCTTCTTCAGGTGTGAGAAAGACAGGGCAGTCTCTGTTGGCCTTTTTTATAGAACGTGTCACAACATTTGTCCCATTTTAGGTTATTGTGTATGACCAGACCCAAGTACTTATAGTCATCGACAATTTCAACAGGCTGGCCATCAATTGTAGTGGGTTGAGGGGGTGTGGTATTTTTTCTAAAGTCAATAACCAGTTCCTTTGTTTTTGATACATTTAAGTTCAGGGAGAACTCGTTGCAGCAGTTAGTAAAATCATTAAGAATGGGCCCATGATGGTATTCTGTGTCCTTTAATAAACTGGCCAGAGCTGTGTCATCAGCAAACTTCATGAGATGTCTATTTGTGTGAAATATACCGTAGTGGTGCACTCTGACTTGACCTTTTCACCTCTGGCTCCCATTTTTCCTGCCCCCCTAAAACAGGACCGAGACCCCTGCTGGCTCTCTTCCCACCTGGACTTTTTTTTCATTTGCCGGTCCAGCGTGATCTACCAGTGTGAACTTGGAGCTCTGATAGAGGAGGCTCTGGTCACATCAGTACAATCACGATACCCCTCACTAAAATGAAAGCAAATAAAAGCAAGTGACTCATGCTGCAGTGAAAAAGTAATTTCCCCATTATAGAAAAAATAATACCTTAATACAGACCTTAATTATTAACAGACCTTAATAATACCTACCTTAATGTGAGAAGTGCCTGAGAAGTGTATTTGAGAACATGAAACACAATACGATGCTTGCCCCTTTCCCTCTTGTATAAGGCCTCGTGAAAACCAACTGCTGCTGGTTGAGATTTAAATTTTTCCACTTTTCTTTTCCGTAACACATTTAGCGGGAAAGTCATACGTTTGGTGAGCAGTTTTGAAATGTTCTATATTTCCCTTTTCCGGGTAGACGCTAGCACTGCAGATTTGAATGTGAAAGTTTTCGGTCTCTTTGCTGCGTCATTTTCGCTCAAACACTACAGCTATCAAATAGGCAATCAAGCTTATCAAACTGTTGGCGAATTTGTCACAGCCAGTCTGTTTCGCTCCACTATGTACTGGAGTGAAAGTGGGGTTCGTGCAATAACCGAGAGGCCGGTCTTGGGCAGCTCACACAACACTCTTTATTGACGGAGCTCCTATAGCCTTTTTCAGTCAGCCAGCACTCAGGGAAGAGACGTTTACAACCCATTCGACAAGGGTTTAACACATACAAGGGCAGTAAAATATATGACATTACATGCACAGATCTGAATGAATTTTTCGGCTATCGAAAAAAAGTAAATAGTTAAATAGCCCATTTATTTATTTGCGATCGATCGACTGTTCGGGCACCCCTACTCGAACAGATTCAGATTGCCCGACTATCACATTTAACCAAGCCACAACCTTACACACTGCATAAGTAATGGTGTTAGTTTATTGGGTCGCCGTGCTTTCCCCCTGAATTATTTTCATAGACTTGTCGACTATTTGTTTTTCCACTTCTGAAGAGACAGCGAAGCCGATGAGTTCTCCCGTCCCGGCGCTTCCTCCTCGCCGGCCGCCGGGACAGCGGAAAGGCAGCGAGAAGGAGCCTCTTGCTCTGACGCCGCAAGGCCACAAGAGGGCGGAGGCGCCGCGCGTCTGGCCGACGTGTAGGGCCGGTGCGCTTTATGTGCCGAAATAAAACGCGACAGCCCAGAAATGTTTTCAGAGTGCTGTGCACTGGAGGTTTCTGTCTTGTGAACACTTGCCTTGTGCTCCTCCGTGCAGTTTGTTTGTCCTGCTCCAGTGCGGGACAAGAGCAGGGCAAGCCAACTGAAGGGAGCACATTCGCCAACATCCAGGCACGCACTGAGTTCGAAAGCGGCTCCTTTCCAAAGAATCGCACATGAACGATCCTTCAGTGAGCTTAAAGAAGCAAGAACTGCGCAATGGACTAGTAGTGCCTCATTTACAATATTATGTCATTTACATTGCCCTGTTGCCACACAGGTCTTGCTTGTCAACAAAGACCAATCAGATACATTCCAGGGATCAATGGAATCTGACAGACTGAAATACCTGAACATACTTGGTCTTGAACAGGGTAGACTACAAGGAGCCCAGACTCTAGTATTCAAAATCCTCAAAGACAGCTCATGACAAAGTCTACTGGATACACTTCATCAAAATCAAAAGACAAGCTCTCAATTGCAAACCTTTTGCTCTGCACTCAAATTCATCAGGCGCTGACCATTTGACGACAGGCCATGACTGTAATTCAGACAGTAGAGGTGACTGTTCACTTTCCTGCTTCCCTTCTGGTCTCAGCTACCTTTTCAAATCTCCTACAGGTGATTAACCTACTAACACTTAGCTGTTCACTTCTACTTCGTAACCCTGCATAAAAGTAAATGCTTATTACAAAATAATGTATTTTTTTTCCCTGCAGGTATTTGTATCCTTTTCCAGCACTAGTTAATTTACAGCAATGGTCCATGTGTACAAATCCCCCCAAAAATATTTTATCACATCATCATAACACTGTTAAATTCAGTGTGCCCATCTACTCATTAGGCATTGTTTTAGATCATCTTTGAGATACAAGACAGAGTATGAATGAATAAAATAGAAGTGAGTATATAAAAAGAAAATCAGGACCTGACAACACCTTGCTTTGCAAACAGATTGTCAAAGGTAATGATTGTGCACTGAGAGGGTCGATACCATGATCACATAGCTGATGGAGAAGTGTCTTCTCTATAGTGTTGTTGACAACAAGCTGCTGTATTTTTCCCCAGAGCTTTAGAAAATGAAAGGTGTTGGAAGTCGTAGGAATGCAGCGTGCTTTGAGCTCCTGGATTGTCTTATTATGGACAACATGCAGTTCAACAGAGCAGCAAAGGGAGCTGGGATATGAACCACAGTTTCCAAAATGTATCCGTGCTCACTTTCCCAGTCTGGGAGTGATAGATGAGAGTGATAGATGGCCTGTCTCTCAATAATGCTCCATATATCTGTATGTAAATGTATTATGATGTCTCTATATTGTAAATACCTGTAGATCTTATATTGATTATATATGATTTGGCAACACTGATTTGGTCATTGGTCATGCCAATAAAACTTCTTGAATTGAATTGAGGGCAGGTGACTGTGTGTTGACTGGGGAACCATTAACCTGCATCTAATCAACGTGTATTGTCCTACTGACATAGGAGGAAGGGTGGAGCTACTCAAGGCACTCAATTCAATTCAATTCAATTCAAGGTGCTTTATTAGCATGACCGATGGGTACAATCAGTGTTGCCAAAGCAAATGAAAGTAATGATATTTACATGAAACAAAACAAAAATAGAAGTAAAATAAAATCTACAGACATATTACAGACATTTACAACAAAGACATATTATACAATATTGACATATTCTGTAGGCGGCTGGAGCATTATTGGGAGACAGACTCACTGTTCCTCAGGCTGTGACAGGAGATCACATACTGGGCTGCCAGTTCAACTGAGTTCCCTCCTCCCTCTCCCAGTAGGATTGGGACCCGTTGTGATTCTGGCAGGTGTGGGAACTCTGGGATTAGATTTCTGAATTTCGGGAAGAATGTTTCTCTAATCCCAGAGTATCTGTCACAGTGCAGTAGGTGCACTCTCTCCCCTATTGTTATGTAGCACAGACGTGACAGTGGGAGGGGATTTTAATTGTATCTTAGAGCACACAGACAGGCAGTCTAGCTCTCCGATAAAATTGGATTCCAGCTCACTGGCCCTGCAAAACTTAGTTCAAGACTTTAAACTCTCAGACACATATAGATGTATATATCCCACAACAGCAGGATATACATGGTCAGGGAGGAATAGCAGCTCCAGAATTGACTATTGCTTTGTCTCAGCGAGAGTGAAAGTTGTTGGGGTCACTCTTCAGCCTGTCTTCTTCTCAGATCATCAGGCTTTAGGGTGTAGAGTGGAACTCCAGGGCGGGACTGTCTTTGGCCCAGGCCTCTGGAAACTCAACACAAAGCTGCTAGAGAACGAGGGGGTAGTATCCCGCTACAAGGAGAAACTATCACAGTGGCTGTCCTTGCAGTGTCTGTACGGGTCAGTAGGAGAGTGGTGGGAGGAGGTGAAGGTGAGGACAAAGGCCTTTTTCATGGCTGAGGGAAGGAAGGCTGCTGCCAGACGGAGAGGAGTGCTAGCCAGGAAACGGAGGCAGCTGCAGCGTCTCTACACGATGCTGCACAGTGGCTTCGATGTGCTCGAGGATATCACCCTTTTAAAAAAGGACATCCGGATCATAGCCGAAGAAAGTAGTCGAGGAGTGCTGTTAAGAAGCAGAGTGCAGTTCTTGGAAGAAAATGAGAAGTGTACTCGCTTCTTTTTCAGGAAAGTGGTAGGCTCCAAGTCTGTCATGGAAAGTGTAGTTGATGAGGAGGGACGAGAGAGAACAGAGCCGAGTGCTATCCTCTCCTGCACCGAGGCCTTCTACTCAAGACTGTACAGCTCTACAGAGGTAAAGGATGAAGAAATTCATTTTTTCACCTCAAAGCTAGAAAACGTTTTGAGTGAAGAAGATAGGGAAGTACTTGAGAGGGATTTGATAGTAGAAGAGCTGAGACAGGCTATGGAGAGCTTACAGAAGGGGAAAACTCCGGGTGCTGACGGGCTCCCTAAAGAATTTTATTGCACCTTTTGGGATCTGCTTCAGGATCCGCTACTGCTCCTATTCGAGGAAAGACAGAATTGCTGCCTGACTCCTTAAGAGAAGGCACTATCTCTCTCTTGTTTAAGAAAGGAGCAAAGAATGACATAAAGAACTGGAGACCCCTCAGCCTGTTAGGCGTGGACACTAAGATCCTGTCCAAAGCCCTTTTCCTGCGCCTACAAAATGTAGTGGCCTCACTGGTAGGGAAAGAACAGACTTGTGGGATAGCAGGACGCCTGATGAGCGACAACCTGGCCTTGTTGAGGGATGTCTGTCTGTACTCGGAGGATCGCTCCCTCCCTCTGTGCATTTTAGGTGTAGACCTAGAAAAGGCCTTTGACCGCCTAAACCGGCAGTACTTGACATCGGTACTTGAGCACATGAAGTTTGGCCCCATCATGAGAAAGTGGATTAACCTGCTGTACACAGGTAGCAACAGCAGAGTAATGGTTAATGGCAATAGATCACGCCCCTTTGAAGTCTGTTCAGGGGTGAGGCAGGGCTGCCCATTATCCCCCTTGTTATTCGTTTTGGCTATGGAGCCCTTAGCCTGTGCCTTGCGCCAGGATCAGGCCATTAATGGGATACCAGTGCCTGGAAGTGGGGGAGGAGAGGTAAAGACATCTCTATACATGGATGACGTCACCCTGCTCCTCTCTGACAATGCCTCAATTAGCAGAGCTCTGCAGTGCTGTGATCGTTTCTCTTTGGCTTCCTCTGCAAAAATTAACAAATCTAAGAGTGAGATTTTTTATCAGAACTGGAGGGAGCCAAAAGAAGGACATGATCTCAGGCTGCAAGAGAAGAGAATTAAGGTCCTGGGGGTGTATTTTGGAGAAGAGATGGGAACAGTAAATTGGCAGAACAAATTGCCAATCTTAAACAAAAAACTGATGCAATGGAAGGACCGAGACCTCACCATGACAGGGAAGGTGCTGGTCATCAAAGCTGAGCTCTTGCCTGTCTTGAATTTTCTGGCTTCTACCTTCCCAATCCCACACCGTGTTGCGGCGGGGCTGAGGAGATTGATGTTTCAATTTCTATGGGGTGGGAAGCAGGAAAGACTCAGAAGGGAAATAATGTACAGGCCGCTACCCTCAGGGGGGAAGTCTGTCCCAGATATTGCTACGAAGCTGCTGTGCATTTTCCTGGCCTCTGTGCTGAGAGGCTTTGCAACAGCACCTGCAGCGCGTACCTGGACTTATTTTTCCAGGCTCTGGATAGGTAGGGAGGTGTTCAGAGTGTGGGGTGTCAGACCCAAGCTGGATGTCCCACTCTCTGACACATGCCCTGCAATTTATGGGACAGTTAAAAGTTTTCTAAGATCTCACCCAATTGGCCATATTCCCCTCCGAGATGTCAGCGTCCAAAAACTGGAAGATTTCGTTGCACCCCAGAACAATAGGCAGACCCCTGTGGGCATTTTAACATCAGCCCAAACAAGGAAGGTGTGGAAACACACATCCTCTAAGTTTCTGTGCAACATTCACAGAGATTTAGCCTGGAGTGTCGTCCACCAGTGCTTACCGGTACGAACTTTCTTGTACCGTAGGGGCCTCACCCCCAGCCCTCGCTGCGTTAGGGTGGGCTGCGGCGAGGAGGAGAATGTGACCCATCTCCTGTGGTCCTGCTTTTTTGCTAAGGCCTTCTGGGCACAGTTTGAAAATTGGTTGCAAGCTCTCTCGCCCCAATTTACCCTGACCGCTGCTTTCGTCATATACGGCATCTCTCCTGTCAAACTTCCTCCTGACGTGTTTGACAGGATCTGGGCCATGGTGAACAGTGGGAAAGACGCCCTGTGGAGAGTGAGGAACATGGGGCTGTTCAAAGGCATCGAGGTCCCAGTCAAGGCAGCAGGTAGCCTGGCCCTGTTCATCACCCGAGAGAACTATTACCTCAGAGATCTGTGGAGAGAAGGGAGGGAGGAAGCAGAAAATCTGTGGGAAATAGAGAGCATAGGTCAATATCTCAAGAAACTGTGAAAAACATTATCATGTTTAAGTAAAGAATGTGATTTGCACCAGAAAAAAAGAAATTGTTGCTATGTAACTGGTACCGTGTCAAAATGTAATGAGATGTGATCATATATACTGTTTTAAGTATGTATATTAATGTAAAGCGTTCTAAATTGTGATGTCCTGTACTTTTTTGTGAAAAGAAAATAAAGTTCTTAAAAATTGAAATTGAATTGGTTCACCCAGGGCGAGGCTCGGCCATTGCACTCCGGCTGTGCTGACCCCTGCGAATTCCCCAAATGTGGGAATCTCGACTGCATAATTTCTGGTAGTGGGGGACTGCGTTCGCGCTCTCCCCTGATGTGCTTGGTCCAATAACAGATGCGGCTTTGCTGTGTGCTGTGTGCTGTGGAGCTGTGCTGGGCTTCCGCGCTCGGCAGCCCCCCCCCCCGTGAGCAGCACAACATGCTGGTGAAACCGCTTCATAGAGGGGGGTTATTAGAAAGACGCCCTGGGGTTTTTCACGAGCACTGGCAGACGACATGGTACTCGTGTTAGTGCCCGTTACAGACATACGCTATGCTTTCTTGTTCTTAACTCGGTTTTTCCCTTTTTTTCTGCTCACTCTGAATCCATCCCTGCTCATTTTGTTCGAGAATCTGTGCTCTGTTGGATACAAAGGGCCTTGGGTGGCTTTGAAGAATGCATTCGTCTTCTTCTAGACCAGTGGCTTCTAGAGTAGCGAATAGTCCTTACCCAGCAGAGCGCACTGTAATAAAAATACACAAGGAATCCCTGAGAAGTAGAAATGAATGATCCTACAGACATGTTCTGAATATTTGCCCCCTTCTTCTCTTTCTCTATCACTTTGTTTCTAGATTTCCTTTTCTGCCTTTTGAAGCACGGTATGCATGCTACAGCGGAAGGTGACCGAATCTGTCCTCGGACCAGGTAACATGGGGTTCACATAGTGCTGTTAATGTTGTTTTGACGGCGGCATGATTCACCCACTCAAACCCACATTGATTCAGATGTTTTAATGGTCCTGCATTTTATCCTCGGGACTCGCGATCCCCTCGTACTCAGTTTCTGTTGTGCTGACTGGACCTCTCGGGACACAGCCGTATGGAAAGCCTTCAGCTTTTCTGTTTGGCTGTAGCTGTTGTAGAGGCGGTTCAACTGGCTCTCACCCCCTAAGCCTCAACTTAGTAGCAGAGACTACTACCCAGCATGAGGGTTTCACAGCTACTGCAGCACAAGCCCTACAAAATACAATCTTTCTTCTGGTTATACACGTTAAATGTTCACCTCGTGATAAGGTACTTAATTTGTGATCTTTCAGCTTGTCTGACCTTGGTGGTCTGACTGATTCTTGCTTTCTCCCGCTCTCTGTCCAGGTACAGTAATCCTTTATTGTTTTTCTCACACTCCATCAGTTTGACTTTGGAGTTCAGTCTATTGCACGTGTGTGTACCAGTTTGTAGTGCAATGTCACCTGACTACCTTATGTCCTGCACTCATAATATATATATAGAGAGAGAGAGAGAGAGAGAAATACTGTAAATCTTAAGAACAAAATCCAACACCAAAAGCTCTCCATGAGTCATTATACCCCAGCATTGAAACTGAGTTCTTGCCAGCATGCAACACATCGCTAATCCAACCAGAAGACCAAGGTGTGAGGTCGACACATTGACTGTCACTTGCTATTGACTGACCTTCAATTGCAGATTTAGAGGCAGCTTCGATATTCGTTTTACAAACGTGTTTTTTTTCTAATACGAATCACATGCATGCCATTAAAAGAGCCATCTTTAGAGATCAGGATATTGATCATTTTTCTTGAGCATCTGAAGGGATGTGAGGGAGCTTCTCTTTCTGAACTGGCATGCCTAGAAAGTGGATGACCGTCGCGATACCGTTTGCCACTCAGCGTTGCCGAAGGAAACAAAAGTGGGAAGATTGAAATGTTTGGTATTTTCGGGAAATAAATGTCCATACTCGAGTTCTTCCTCCCAAAGCCTACGGCACCAACGGCGACCCCTGCTGGCCGAGAGAGCAAAAGCTTACAGCACCTGGTATTCCCAGGCGGTCTCCCATCCAAGTACTAACCAGGCCCGACCCTGCTTAGCTTCCGAGATCAGACGAGATCGGGCGTGTTCAGGGTGGTGTGGCCGTAAGCGAAAGCCGGGGCGCCGGACTCGCTACTTGAAGCTGTGTGGCGGGGGCGCCGTGCCCCCTGGGCGGGACTGAGGGATCGTTCATGTGCGATTCTTTGGAAAGGAGCCGCTTTCGAACTCAGTGCGTGCCTGGATGTTGGCGAATGTGCTCCCTTCAGTTGGCTTGCCCTGCTCTTGTCCCGCACTGGAGCAGGACAAACAAACTGCACGGAGGAGCACAAGGCAAGTGTTCACAAGACAGAAACCTCCAGTGCACAGCACTCTGAAAACATTTCTGGGCTGTCGCGTTTTATTTCGGCACATAAAGCGCACCGGCCCTACACGTCGGCCAGACGCGCGGCGCCTCCGCCCTCTTGTGGCCTTGCGGCGTCAGAGCAAGAGGCTCCTTCTCGCTGCCTTTCCGCTGTCCCGGCGGCCGGCGAGGAGGAAGCGCCGGGACGCTGTGCTGCAGAGCCCCGAGAGGGAACCTGGAGCGCACACTTTGTGGGGGGCGGGGGGCCGCGTTCGCGCCCTGCCCCGGTCTCTTGCGCGAGCACTAAATCTCACGGCGCCAGCCAGCGGCCAGGAGACAAGTACAATATCACGGGACAGGGGGCCTCATCATTGATTGTTACAGGTGAGACGGGGATTAGGAGGAGAGCCCGACTGATGGGTAACACCCCCGTGACTCTTTCCTGAGAGACGCCCTGGGATTTGGAATGGCCAAGGAGGGTCAGGACACCTCGGTTTTACGCCTCCCCCGAAGGACGGCGCCTGTTTGTGCAGCAGAGTGTCGCCATGAGGATGCTGGGGCATAAGAGAGCCACACAGCCCGCAGGGTGAGCGCTCCCTACTGGTCCCAGTCACCCCTCTCGCAGGAGCAGGAGCAGCAGCAGCAGCAACCTGAGCTTTCCCGGGGGGAATCTCCCATCCGGGTGCCGGCCGGGCTCACACCTGCTGGGCTGCCGTGGGTGAGCCCAGTCGAGAGTCGCAGGGTGAGACCTAGTCACTGGGGATTACTCGGCTCTCAGCACTTGAAAAGACCGACGGAGGACTCGTTCCCGCCGGAGCTGAATGTGCCTGCGAGTGTCGTGTCGTCTTCTTCCCCCGCCCCGCTGTGCTTGCTGTATTGTCTTTGAAGCCGGCCCCCGAGACGAGGCGGGCTGTTCCTGTGCCCCAATTAACACTTTACAGGTGCCATTCCCCGGCATTGTGGCCATTGTCGGAGGTCACACGCGATAAGATGAGGTGGAGGAGAGCGGGGCGTGCCCAGCGCCAGACATTGAAGGAAGGGGGCTGTGCGAGGTGAGGTGAGGCGCGACACGCCGGAGCCCCGACGCTGCTAATGCGGAGCACTTGTTGAACTGGCATTGAAAGGACGTGTGCGCACGGAGCGAGCCTTCCCTGCGGCGGAGCGTGGAAACTTTCTCCCCCCGCTGCAGGAGTTGTGTGCGGTGCGGTGCAGCGGTGCCGAGGGAAAAGCACGGAAGGCAGCAGGCTCTGGAGAGCAGGTAAGAGACGGAGCCTTGGGGGCAGGCGAGCAGGCGCGTTTTTCGGAAATTGCTGAAGAGGCTCCGGTGTTTGTTCGGTGTGTGGCAGGCGCACGTCGCGAGCTTGCGTAGCGATCTGCCGGTCTGGTGATATGTAAATGAGGCCGAATTGCATCCCGGGACATGCTGCGATGGCGAAATGGCGACTGCAGATGTGTAGGAAACGGCGCGCTCGTTTTCTCGTTTTGCCCACACTTTTGAGTGTTGGTGTGGCGTGTGAGTGTGCGAAAGAGTGGGCCCAGCAGGAGGCGGTGGCGTGCAGGGCGAGGAGCTGGCCTAGGCTGCGAGTGCTGTGCTGTGGGTGCGGGCCGCTTGCAGGGGCCTGTACAACTCATACTTACCTGGCAGGAGAGATACCTTGATCAAGAAGGAGGTTCACCCAGGGCGAGGCTCGGCCATTGCACTCCGGCTGTGCTGACCCCTGCGAATTCCCCAAATGTGGGAATCTCAACTGCATAATTTCTGGTAGTGGGGGACTGCGTTCGCGCTCTCCCCTGATGTGCTTGGTCCAATAACAGATGCGGCTTTGCTGTGTGCTGTGTGCTGGGGAGCTGTGCTGGGCTTCCGCGCTCGGCAGCCCCCCCCCCGTGAGCAGCACAACATGCTGGTGAAACCGCTTCATAGAGGGGGGTTATTAGAAAGACGCCCTGGGGTTTTTCACGAGCACTGGCAGACGACATGGTACTCGTGTTAGTGCCCGTTACAGACATACGCTATGCTTTCTTGTTCTTAACTCGGTTTTTCCCTTTTTTTCTGCTCACTCTGAATCCATCCCTGCTCATTTTGTTCGAGAATCTGTGCTCTGTTGGATACAAAGGGCCTTGGGTGGCTTTGAAGAATGCATTCGTCTTCTTCTAGACCAGTGGCTTCTAGAGTAGCGAATAGTCCTTACCCAGCAGAGCGCACTGTAATAAAAATACACAAGGAATCCCTGAGAAGTAGAAATGAATGATCCTACAGACATGTTCTGAATATTTGCCCCCTTCTTCTCTTTCTCTATCACTTTGTTTCTAGATTTCCTTTTCTGCCTTTTGAAGCACGGTATGCATGCTACAGCGGAAGGTGACCGAATCTGTCCTCGGACCAGGTAACATGGGGTTCACATAGTGCTGTTAATGTTGTTTTGACGGCGGCATGATTCACCCACTCAAACCCACATTGATTCAGATGTTTTAATGGTCCTGCATTTTATCCTCGGGTCTCGCGATCCCCTCGTACTCAGTTTCTGTTGTGCTGACTGGACCTCTCGGGACACAGCCGTATGGAAAGCCTTCAGCTTTTCTGTTTGGCTGTAGCTGTTGTAGAGGCGGTTCAACTGGCTCTCACCCCCTAAGCCTCAACTTAGTAGCAGAGACTACTACCCAGCATGAGGGTTTCACAGCTACTGCAGCACAAGCCCTACAAAATACAATCTTTCTTCTGGTTATACACGTTAAATGTTCACCTCGTGATAAGGTACTTAATTTGTGATCTTTCAGCTTGTCTGACCTTGGTGGTCTGACTGATTCTTGCTTTCTCCCGCTCTCTGTCCAGGTACAGTAATCCTTTATTGTTTTTCTCACACTCCATCAGTTTGACTTTGGAGTTCAGTCTATTGCACGTGTGTGTACCAGTTTGTAGTGCAATGTCACCTGACTACCTTATGTCCTGCACTCATAATATATATATATAGAGAGAGAGAGAGAAATACTGTAAATCTTAAGAACAAAATCCAACACCAAAAGCTCTCCATGAGTCATTATACCCCAGCATTGAAACTGAGTTCTTGCCAGCATGCAACACATCGCTAATCCAACCAGAAGACCAAGGTGTGAGGTCGACACATTGACTGTCACTTGCTATTGACTGACCTTCAATTGCAGATTTAGAGGCAGCTTCGATATTCGTTTTACAAACGTGTTTTTTTTCTAATACGAATCACATGCATGCCATTAAAAGAGCCATCTTTAGAGATCAGGATATTGATCATTTTTCTTGAGCATCTGAAGGGATGTGAGGGAGCTTCTCTTTCTGAACTGGCATGCCTAGAAAGTGGATGACCGTCGCGATACCGTTTGCCACTCAGCGTTGCCGAAGGAAACAAAAGTGGGAAGATTGAAATGTTTGGTATTTTCGGGAAATAAATGTCCATACTCGAGTTCTTCCTCCCAAAGCCTACGGCACCAACGGCGACCCCTGCTGGCCGAGAGAGCAAAAGCTTACAGCACCTGGTATTCCCAGGCGGTCTCCCATCCAAGTACTAACCAGGCCCGACCCTGCTTAGCTTCCGAGATCAGACGAGATCGGGCGTGTTCAGGGTGGTGTGGCCGTAAGCGAAAGCCGGGGCGCCGGACTCGCTACTTGAAGCTGTGTGGCGGGGGCGCCGTGCCCCCTGGGCGGGACTGAGGGATCGTTCATGTGCGATTCTTTGGAAAGGAGCCGCTTTCGAACTCAGTGCGTGCCTGGATGTTGGCGAATGTGCTCCCTTCAGTTGGCTTGCCCTGCTCTTGTCCCGCACTGGAGCAGGACAAACAAACTGCACGGAGGAGCACAAGGCAAGTCTTCACAAGACAGAAACCTCCAGTGCACAGCACTCTGAAAACATTTCGGGGCTGTCGCGTTTTATTTCGGCACATAAAGCGCACCGGCCCTACACGTCGGCCAGACGCGCGGCGCCTCCGCCCTCTTGTGGCCTTGCGGCGTCAGAGCAAGAGGCTCCTTCTCGCTGCCTTTCCGCTGTCCCGGCGGCCGGCGAGGAGGAAGCGCCGGGACGCTGTGCTGCAGAGCCCCGAGAGGGAACCTGGAGCGCACACTTTGTGGGGGGCGGGGGGCCGCGTTCGCGCCCTGCCCCGGTCTCTTGCGCGAGCACTAAATCTCACGGCGCCAGCCAGCGGCCAGGAGACAAGTACAATATCACGGGACAGGGGGCCTCATCATTGATTGTTACAGGTGAGACGGGGATTAGGAGGAGAGCCCGACTGATGGGTAACACCCCCGTGACTCTTTCCTGAGAGACGCCCTGGGATTTGGAATGGCCAAGGAGGGTCAGGACACCTCGGTTTTACGCCTCCCCCGAAGGACGGCGCCTGTTTGTGCAGCAGAGTGTCGCCATGAGGATGCTGGGGCATAAGAGAGCCACACAGCCCGCAGGGTGAGCGCTCCCTACTGGTCCCAGTCACCCCTCTCGCAGGAGCAGGAGCAGCAGCAGCAGCAACCTGAGCTTTCCCGGGGGGAATCTCCCATCCGGGTGCCGGCCGGGCTCACACCTGCTGGGCTGCCGTGGGTGAGCCCAGTCGAGAGTCGCAGGGTGAGACCTAGTCACTGGGGATTACTCGGCTCTCAGCACTTGAAAAGACCGACGGAGGACTCGTTCCCGCCGGAGCTGAATGTGCCTGCGAGTGTCGTGTCGTCTTCTTCCCCCGCCCCGCTGTGCTTGCTGTATTGTCTTTGAAGCCGGCCCCCGAGACGAGGCGGGCTGTTCCTGTGCCCCAATTAACACTTTACAGGTGCCATTCCCCGGCATTGTGGCCATTGTCGGAGGTCACACGCGATAAGATGAGGTGGAGGAGAGCGGGGCGTGCCCAGCGCCAGACATTGAAGGAAGGGGGCTGTGCGAGGTGAGGTGAGGCGCGACACGCCGGAGCCCCGACGCTGCTAATGCGGAGCACTTGTTGAACTGGCATTGAAAGGACGTGTGCGCACGGAGCGAGCCTTCCCTGCGGCGGAGCGTGGAAACTTTCTCCCCCCGCTGCAGGAGTTGTGTGCGGTGCGGTGCAGCGGTGCCGAGGGAAAAGCACGGAAGGCAGCAGGCTCTGGAGAGCAGGTAAGAGACGGAGCCTTGGGGGCAGGCGAGCAGGCGCGTTTTTCGGAAATTGCTGAAGAGGCTCCGGTGTTTGTTCGGTGTGTGGCAGGCGCACGTCGCGAGCTTGCGTAGCGATCTGCCGGTCTGGTGATATGTAAATGAGGCCGAATTGCATCCCGGGACATGCTGCGATGGCGAAATGGCGACTGCAGATGTGTAGGAAACGGCGCGCTCGTTTTCTCGTTTTGCCCACACTTTTGAGTGTTGGTGTGGCGTGTGAGTGTGCGAAAGAGTGGGCCCAGCAGGAGGCGGTGGCGTGCAGGGCGAGGAGCTGGCCTAGGCTGCGAGTGCTGTGCTGTGGGTGCGGGCCGCTTGCAGGGGCCTGTACAACTCATACTTACCTGGCAGGAGAGATACCTTGATCAAGAAGGAGGTTCACCCAGGGCGAGGCTCGGCCATTGCACTCCGGCTGTGCTGACCCCTGCGAATTCCCCAAATGTGGGAATCTCAACTGCATAATTTCTGGTAGTGGGGGACTGCGTTCGCGCTCTCCCCTGATGTGCTTGGTCCAATAACAGATGCGGCTTTGCTGTGTGCTGTGTGCTGGGGAGCTGTGCTGGGCTTCCGCGCTCGGCAGCCCCCCCCCCGTGAGCAGCACAACATGCTGGTGAAACCGCTTCATAGAGGGGGGTTATTAGAAAGACGCCCTGGGGTTTTTCACGAGCACTGGCAGACGACATGGTACTCGTGTTAGTGCCCGTTACAGACATACGCTATGCTTTCTTGTTCTTAACTCGGTTTTTCCCTTTTTTTCTGCTCACTCTGAATCCATCCCTGCTCATTTTGTTCGAGAATCTGTGCTCTGTTGGATACAAAGGGCCTTGGGTGGCTTTGAAGAATGCATTCGTCTTCTTCTAGACCAGTGGCTTCTAGAGTAGCGAATAGTCCTTACCCAGCAGAGCGCACTGTAATAAAAATACACAAGGAATCCCTGAGAAGTAGAAATGAATGATCCTACAGACATGTTCTGAATATTTGCCCCCTTCTTCTCTTTCTCTATCACTTTGTTTCTAGATTTCCTTTTCTGCCTTTTGAAGCACGGTATGCATGCTACAGCGGAAGGTGACCGAATCTGTCCTCGGACCAGGTAACATGGGGTTCACATAGTGCTGTTAATGTTGTTTTGACGGCGGCATGATTCACCCACTCAAACCCACATTGATTCAGATGTTTTAATGGTCCTGCATTTTATCCTCGGGTCTCGCGATCCCCTCGTACTCAGTTTCTGTTGTGCTGACTGGACCTCTCGGGACACAGCCGTATGGAAAGCCTTCAGCTTTTCTGTTTGGCTGTAGCTGTTGTAGAGGCGGTTCAACTGGCTCTCACCCCCTAAGCCTCAACTTAGTAGCAGAGACTACTACCCAGCATGAGGGTTTCACAGCTACTGCAGCACAAGCCCTACAAAATACAATCTTTCTTCTGGTTATACACGTTAAATGTTCACCTCGTGATAAGGTACTTAATTTGTGATCTTTCAGCTTGTCTGACCTTGGTGGTCTGACTGATTCTTGCTTTCTCCCGCTCTCTGTCCAGGTACAGTAATCCTTTATTGTTTTTCTCACACTCCATCAGTTTGACTTTGGAGTTCAGTCTATTGCACGTGTGTGTACCAGTTTGTAGTGCAATGTCACCTGACTACCTTATGTCCTGCACTCATAATATATATATATAGAGAGAGAGAGAGAAATACTGTAAATCTTAAGAACAAAATCCAACACCAAAAGCTCTCCATGAGTCATTATACCCCAGCATTGAAACTGAGTTCTTGCCAGCATGCAACACATCGCTAATCCAACCAGAAGACCAAGGTGTGAGGTCGACACATTGACTGTCACTTGCTATTGACTGACCTTCAATTGCAGATTTAGAGGCAGCTTCGATATTCGTTTTACAAACGTGTTTTTTTTCTAATACGAATCACATGCATGCCATTAAAAGAGCCATCTTTAGAGATCAGGATATTGATCATTTTTCTTGAGCATCTGAAGGGATGTGAGGGAGCTTCTCTTTCTGAACTGGCATGCCTAGAAAGTGGATGACCGTCGCGATACCGTTTGCCACTCAGCGTTGCCGAAGGAAACAAAAGTGGGAAGATTGAAATGTTTGGTATTTTCGGGAAATAAATGTCCATACTCGAGTTCTTCCTCCCAAAGCCTACGGCACCAACGGCGACCCCTGCTGGCCGAGAGAGCAAAAGCTTACAGCACCTGGTATTCCCAGGCGGTCTCCCATCCAAGTACTAACCAGGCCCGACCCTGCTTAGCTTCCGAGATCAGACGAGATCGGGCGTGTTCAGGGTGGTGTGGCCGTAAGCGAAAGCCGGGGCGCCGGACTCGCTACTTGAAGCTGTGTGGCGGGGGCGCCGTGCCCCCTGGGCGGGACTGAGGGATCGTTCATGTGCGATTCTTTGGAAAGGAGCCGCTTTCGAACTCAGTGCGTGCCTGGATGTTGGCGAATGTGCTCCCTTCAGTTGGCTTGCCCTGCTCTTGTCCCGCACTGGAGCAGGACAAACAAACTGCACGGAGGAGCACAAGGCAAGTCTTCACAAGACAGAAACCTCCAGTGCACAGCACTCTGAAAACATTTCGGGGCTGTCGCGTTTTATTTCGGCACATAAAGCGCACCGGCCCTACACGTCGGCCAGACGCGCGGCGCCTCCGCCCTCTTGTGGCCTTGCGGCGTCAGAGCAAGAGGCTCCTTCTCGCTGCCTTTCCGCTGTCCCGGCGGCCGGCGAGGAGGAAGCGCCGGGACGCTGTGCTGCAGAGCCCCGAGAGGGAACCTGGAGCGCACACTTTGTGGGGGGCGGGGGGCCGCGTTCGCGCCCTGCCCCGGTCTCTTGCGCGAGCACTAAATCTCACGGCGCCAGCCAGCGGCCAGGAGACAAGTACAATATCACGGGACAGGGGGCCTCATCATTGATTGTTACAGGTGAGACGGGGATTAGGAGGAGAGCCCGACTGATGGGTAACACCCCCGTGACTCTTTCTTGAGAGACGCCCTGGGATTTGGAATGGCCAAGGAGGGTCAGGACACCTCGGTTTTACGCCTCCCCCGAAGGACGGCGCCTGTTTGTGCAGCAGAGTGTCGCCATGAGGATGCTGGGGCATAAGAGAGCCACACAGCCCGCAGGGTGAGCGCTCCCTACTGGTCCCAGTCACCCCTCTCGCAGGAGCAGCAGCAGCAGCAGCAGCAGCAGCAGCAACCTGAGCTTTCCCGGGGGGAATCTCCCATCCGGGTGCCGGCCGGGCTCACACCTGCTGGGCTGCCGTGGGTGAGCCCAGTCGAGAGTCGCAGGGTGAGACCTAGTCACTGGGGATTACTCGGCTCTCAGCACTTGAAAAGACCGACGGAGGACTCGTTCCCGCCGGAGCTGAATGTGCCTGCGAGTGTCGTGTCGTCTTCTTCCCCCGCCCCGCTGTGCTTGCTGTATTGTCTTTGAAGCCGGCCCCCGAGACGAGGCGGGCTGTTCCTGTGCCCCAATTAACACTTTACAGGTGCCATTCCCCGGCATTGTGGCCATTGTCGGAGGTCACACGCGATAAGATGAGGTGGAGGAGAGCGGGGCGTGCCCAGCGCCAGACATTGAAGGAAGGGGGCTGTGCGAGGTGAGGTGAGGCGCGACACGCCGGAGCCCCGACGCTGCTAATGCGGAGCACTTGTTGAACTGGCATTGAAAGGACGTGTGCGCACGGAGCGAGCCTTCCCTGCGGCGGAGCGTGGAAACTTTCTCCCCCCGCTGCAGGAGTTGTGTGCGGTGCGGTGCAGCGGTGCCGAGGGAAAAGCACGGAAGGCAGCAGGCTCTGGAGAGCAGGTAAGAGACGGAGCCTTGGGGGCAGGCGAGCAGGCGCGTTTTTCGGAAATTGCTGAAGAGGCTCCGGTGTTTGTTCGGTGTGTGGCAGGCGCACGTCGCGAGCTTGCGTAGCGATCTGCCGGTCTGGTGATATGTAAATGAGGCCGAATTGCATCCCGGGACATGCTGCGATGGCGAAATGGCGACTGCAGATGTGTAGGAAACGGCGCGCTCGTTTTCTCGTTTTGCCCACACTTTTGAGTGTTGGTGTGGCGTGTGAGTGTGCGAAAGAGTGGGCCCAGCAGGAGGCGGTGGCGTGCAGGGCGAGGAGCTGGCCTAGGCTGCGAGTGCTGTGCTGTGGGTGCGGGCCGCTTGCAGGGGCCTGTACAACTCATACTTACCTGGCAGGGGAGATACCTTGATCAAGAAGGAGGTTCACCCAGGGCGAGGCTCGGCCATTGCACTCCGGCTGTGCTGACCCCTGCGAATTCCCCAAATGTGGGAATCTCGACTGCATAATTTCTGGTAGTGGGGGACTGCGTTCGCGCTCTCCCCTGATGTGCTTGGTCCAATAACAGATGCGGCTTTGCTGTGTGCTGTGTGCTGGGGAGCTGTGCTGGGCTTCCGCGCTCGGCAGCCCCCCCCCCGTGAGCAGCACAACATGCTGGTGAAACCGCTTCATAGAGGGGGGTTATTAGAAAGACGCCCTGGGGTTTTTCACGAGCACTGGCAGACGACATGGTACTCGTGTTAGTGCCCGTTACAGACATACGCTATGCTTTCTTGTTCTTAACTCGGTTTTTCCCTTTTTTTCTGCTCACTCTGAATCCATCCCTGCTCATTTTGTTCGAGAATCTGTGCTCTGTTGGATACAAAGGGCCTTGGGTGGCTTTGAAGAATGCATTCGTCTTCTTCTAGACCAGTGGCTTCTAGAGTAGCGAATAGTCCTTACCCAGCAGAGCGCACTGTAATAAAAATACACAAGGAATCCCTGAGAAGTAGAAATGAATGATCCTACAGACATGTTCTGAATATTTGCCCCCTTCTTCTCTTTCTCTATCACTTTGTTTCTAGATTTCCTTTTCTGCCTTTTGAAGCACGGTATGCATGCTACAGCGGAAGGTGACCGAATCTGTCCTCGGACCAGGTAACATGGGGTTCACATAGTGCTGTTAATGTTGTTTTGACGGCGGCATGATTCACCCACTCAAACCCACATTGATTCAGATGTTTTAATGGTCCTGCATTTTATCCTCGGGTCTCGCGATCCCCTCGTACTCAGTTTCTGTTGTGCTGACTGGACCTCTCGGGACACAGCCGTATGGAAAGCCTTCAGCTTTTCTGTTTGGCTGTAGCTGTTGTAGAGGCGGTTCAACTGGCTCTCACCCCCTAAGCCTCAACTTAGTAGCAGAGACTACTACCCAGCATGAGGGTTTCACAGCTACTGCAGCACAAGCCCTACAAAATACAATCTTTCTTCTGGTTATACACGTTAAATGTTCACCTCGTGATAAGGTACTTAATTTGTGATCTTTCAGCTTGTCTGACCTTGGTGGTCTGACTGATTCTTGCTTTCTCCCGCTCTCTGTCCAGGTACAGTAATCCTTTATTGTTTTTCTCACACTCCATCAGTTTGACTTTGGAGTTCAGTCTATTGCACGTGTGTGTACCAGTTTGTAGTGCAATGTCACCTGACTACCTTATGTCCTGCACTCATAATATATATATATAGAGAGAGAGAGAGAGAGAGAGAAATACTGTAAATCTTAAGAACAAAATCCAACACCAAAAGCTCTCCATGAGTCATTATACCCCAGCATTGAAACTGAGTTCTTGCCAGCATGCAACACATCGCTAATCCAACCAGAAGACCAAGGTGTGAGGTCGACACATTGACTGTCACTTGCTATTGACTGACCTTCAATTGCAGATTTAGAGGCAGCTTCGATATTCGTTTTACAAACGTGTTTTTTTTCTAATACGAATCACATGCATGCCATTAAAAGAGCCATCTTTAGAGATCAGGATATTGATCATTTTTCTTGAGCATCTGAAGGGATGTGAGGGAGCTTCTCTTTCTGAACTGGCATGCCTAGAAAGTGGATGACCGTCGCGATACCGTTTGCCACTCAGCGTTGCCGAAGGAAACAAAAGTGGGAAGATTGAAATGTTTGGTATTTTCGGGAAATAAATGTCCATACTCGAGTTCTTCCTCCCAAAGCCTACGGCACCAACGGCGACCCCTGCTGGCCGAGAGAGCAAAAGCTTACAGCACCTGGTATTCCCAGGCGGTCTCCCATCCAAGTACTAACCAGGCCCGACCCTGCTTAGCTTCCGAGATCAGACGAGATCGGGCGTGTTCAGGGTGGTGTGGCCGTAAGCGAAAGCCGGGGCGCCGGACTCGCTACTTGAAGCTGTGTGGCGGGGGCGCCGTGCCCCCTGGGCGGGACTGAGGGATCGTTCATGTGCGATTCTTTGGAAAGGAGCCGCTTTCGAACTCAGTGCGTGCCTGGATGTTGGCGAATGTGCTCCCTTCAGTTGGCTTGCCCTGCTCTTGTCCCGCACTGGAGCAGGACAAACAAACTGCACGGAGGAGCACAAGGCAAGTCTTCACAAGACAGAAACCTCCAGTGCACAGCACTCTGAAAACATTTCGGGGCTGTCGCGTTTTATTTCGGCACATAAAGCGCACCGGCCCTACACGTCGGCCAGACGCGCGGCGCCTCCGCCCTCTTGTGGCCTTGCGGCGTCAGAGCAAGAGGCTCCTTCTCGCTGCCTTTCCGCTGTCCCGGCAGCCGGCGAGGAGGAAGCGCCGGGACGCTGTGCTGCAGAGCCCCGAGAGGGAACCTGGAGCGCACACTTTGTGGGGGGCGGGGGGCCGCGTTCGCGCCCTGCCCCGGTCTCTTGCGCGAGCACTAAATCTCACGGCGCCAGCCAGCGGCCAGGAGACAAGTACAATATCACGGGACAGGGGGCCTCATCATTGATTGTTACAGGTGAGACGGGGATTAGGAGGAGAGCCCGACTGATGGGTAACACCCCCGTGACTCTTTCCTGAGAGACGCCCTGGGATTTGGAATGGCCAAGGAGGGTCAGGACACCTCGGTTTTACGCCTCCCCCGAAGGACGGCGCCTGTTTGTGCAGCAGAGTGTCGCCATGAGGATGCTGGGGCATAAGAGAGCCACACAGCCCGCAGGGTGAGCGCTCCCTACTGGTCCCAGTCACCCCTCTCGCAGGAGCAGGAGCAGCAGCAGCAGCAACCTGAGCTTTCCCGGGGGGAATCTCCCATCCGGGTGCCGGCCGGGCTCACACCTGCTGGGCTGCCGTGGGTGAGCCCAGTCGAGAGTCGCAGGGTGAGACCTAGTCACCGGGGATTACTCGGCTCTCAGCACTTGAAAAGACCGACGGAGGACTCGTTCCCGCCGGAGCTGAATGTGCCTGCGAGTGTCGTGTCGTCTTCTTCCCCCGCCCCGCTGTGCTTGCTGTATTGTCTTTGAAGCCGGCCCCCGAGACGAGGCGGGCTGTTCCTGTGCCCCAATTAACACTTTACAGGTGCCATTCCCCGGCATTGTGGCCATTGTCGGAGGTCACACGCGATAAGATGAGGTGGAGGAGAGCGGGGCGTGCCCAGCGCCAGACATTGAAGGAAGGGGGCTGTGCGAGGTGAGGTGAGGCGCGACACGCCGGAGCCCCGACGCTGCTAATGCGGAGCACTTGTTGAACTGGCATTGAAAGGACGTGTGCGCACGGAGCGAGCCTTCCCTGCGGCGGAGCGTGGAAACTTTCTCCCCCCGCTGCAGGAGTTGTGTGCGGTGCGGTGCAGCGGTGCCGAGGGAAAAGCACGGAAGGCAGCAGGCTCTGGAGAGCAGGTAAGAGACGGAGCCTTGGGGGCAGGCGAGCAGGCGCGTTTTTCGGAAATTGCTGAAGAGGCTCCGGTGTTTGTTCGGTGTGTGGCAGGCGCACGTCGCGAGCTTGCGTAGCGATCTGCCGGTCTGGTGATATGTAAATGAGGCCGAATTGCATCCCGGGACATGCTGCGATGGCGAAATGGCGACTGCAGATGTGTAGGAAACGGCGCGCTCGTTTTCTCGTTTTGCCCACACTTTTGAGTGTTGGTGTGGCGTGTGAGTGTGCGAAAGAGTGGGCCCAGCAGGAGGCGGTGGCGTGCAGGGCGAGGAGCTGGCCTAGGCTGCGAGTGCTGTGCTGTGGGTGCGGGCCGCTTGCAGGGGCCTGTACAACTCATACTTACCTGGCAGGGGAGATACCTTGATCAAGAAGGAGGTTCACCCAGGGCGAGGCTCGGCCATTGCACTCCGGCTGTGCTGACCCCTGCGAATTCCCCAAATGTGGGAATCTCGACTGCATAATTTCTGGTAGTGGGGGACTGCGTTCGCGCTCTCCCCTGATGTGCTTGGTCCAATAACAGATGCGGCTTTGCTGTGTGCTGTGTGCTGGGGAGCTGTGCTGGGCTTCCGCGCTCGGCAGCCCCCCCCCCGTGAGCAGCACAACATGCTGGTGAAACCGCTTCATAGAGGGGGGTTATTAGAAAGACGCCCTGGGGTTTTTCACGAGCACTGGCAGACGACATGGTACTCGTGTTAGTGCCCGTTACAGACATACGCTATGCTTTCTTGTTCTTAACTCGGTTTTTCCCTTTTTTTCTGCTCACTCTGAATCCATCCCTGCTCATTTTGTTCGAGAATCTGTGCTCTGTTGGATACAAAGGGCCTTGGGTGGCTTTGAAGAATGCATTCGTCTTCTTCTAGACCAGTGGCTTCTAGAGTAGCGAATAGTCCTTACCCAGCAGAGCGCACTGTAATAAAAATACACAAGGAATCCCTGAGAAGTAGAAATGAATGATCCTACAGACATGTTCTGAATATTTGCCCCCTTCTTCTCTTTCTCTATCACTTTGTTTCTAGATTTCCTTTTCTGCCTTTTGAAGCACGGTATGCATGCTACAGCGGAAGGTGACCGAATCTGTCCTCGGACCAGGTAACATGGGGTTCACATAGTGCTGTTAATGTTGTTTTGACGGCGGCATGATTCACCCACTCAAACCCACATTGATTCAGATGTTTTAATGGTCCTGCATTTTATCCTCGGGTCTCGCGATCCCCTCGTACTCAGTTTCTGTTGTGCTGACTGGACCTCTCGGGACACAGCCGTATGGAAAGCCTTCAGCTTTTCTGTTTGGCTGTAGCTGTTGTAGAGGCGGTTCAACTGGCTCTCACCCCCTAAGCCTCAACTTAGTAGCAGAGACTACTACCCAGCATGAGGGTTTCACAGCTACTGCAGCACAAGCCCTACAAAATACAATCTTTCTTCTGGTTATACACGTTAAATGTTCACCTCGTGATAAGGTACTTAATTTGTGATCTTTCAGCTTGTCTGACCTTGGTGGTCTGACTGATTCTTGCTTTCTCCCGCTCTCTGTCCAGGTACAGTAATCCTTTATTGTTTTTCTCACACTCCATCAGTTTGACTTTGGAGTTCAGTCTATTGCACGTGTGTGTACCAGTTTGTAGTGCAATGTCACCTGACTACCTTATGTCCTGCACTCATAATATATATATATAGAGAGAGAGAGAGAGAGAGAGAAATACTGTAAATCTTAAGAACAAAATCCAACACCAAAAGCTCTCCATGAGTCATTATACCCCAGCATTGAAACTGAGTTCTTGCCAGCATGCAACACATCGCTAATCCAACCAGAAGACCAAGGTGTGAGGTCGACACATTGACTGTCACTTGCTATTGACTGACCTTCAATTGCAGATTTAGAGGCAGCTTCGATATTCGTTTTACAAACGTGTTTTTTTTCTAATACGAATCACATGCATGCCATTAAAAGAGCCATCTTTAGAGATCAGGATATTGATCATTTTTCTTGAGCATCTGAAGGGATGTGAGGGAGCTTCTCTTTCTGAACTGGCATGCCTAGAAAGTGGATGACCGTCGCGATACCGTTTGCCACTCAGCGTTGCCGAAGGAAACAAAAGTGGGAAGATTGAAATGTTTGGTATTTTCGGGAAATAAATGTCCATACTCGAGTTCTTCCTCCCAAAGCCTACGGCACCAACGGCGACCCCTGCTGGCCGAGAGAGCAAAAGCTTACAGCACCTGGTATTCCCAGGCGGTCTCCCATCCAAGTACTAACCAGGCCCGACCCTGCTTAGCTTCCGAGATCAGACGAGATCGGGCGTGTTCAGGGTGGTGTGGCCGTAAGCGAAAGCCGGGGCGCCGGACTCGCTACTTGAAGCTGTGTGGCGGGGGCGCCGTGCCCCCTGGGCGGGACTGAGGGATCGTTCATGTGCGATTCTTTGGAAAGGAGCCGCTTTCGAACTCAGTGCGTGCCTGGATGTTGGCGAATGTGCTCCCTTCAGTTGGCTTGCCCTGCTCTTGTCCCGCACTGGAGCAGGACAAACAAACTGCACGGAGGAGCACAAGGCAAGTCTTCACAAGACAGAAACCTCCAGTGCACAGCACTCTGAAAACATTTCGGGGCTGTCGCGTTTTATTTCGGCACATAAAGCGCACCGGCCCTACACGTCGGCCAGACGCGCGGCGCCTCCGCCCTCTTGTGGCCTTGCGGCGTCAGAGCAAGAGGCTCCTTCTCGCTGCCTTTCCGCTGTCCCGGCGGCCGGCGAGGAGGAAGCGCCGGGACGCTGTGCTGCAGAGCCCCGAGAGGGAACCTGGAGCGCACACTTTGTGGGGGGCGGGGGGCCGCGTTCGCGCCCTGCCCCGGTCTCTTGCGCGAGCACTAAATCTCACGGCGCCAGCCAGCGGCCAGGAGACAAGTACAATATCACGGGACAGGGGGCCTCATCATTGATTGTTACAGGTGAGACGGGGATTAGGAGGAGAGCCCGACTGATGGGTAACACCCCCGTGACTCTTTCTTGAGAGACGCCCTGGGATTTGGAATGGCCAAGGAGGGTCAGGACACCTCGGTTTTACGCCTCCCCCGAAGGACGGCGCCTGTTTGTGCAGCAGAGTGTCGCCATGAGGATGCTGGGGCATAAGAGAGCCACACAGCCCGCAGGGTGAGCGCTCCCTACTGGTCCCAGTCACCCCTCTCGCAGGAGCAGCAGCAGCAGCAGCAGCAGCAACCTGAGCTTTCCCGGGGGGAATCTCCCATCCGGGTGCCGGCCGGGCTCACACCTGCTGGGCTGCCGTGGGTGAGCCCAGTCGAGAGTCGCAGGGTGAGACCTAGTCACTGGGGATTACTCGGCTCTCAGCACTTGAAAAGACCGACGGAGGACTCGTTCCCGCCGGAGCTGAATGTGCCTGCGAGTGTCGTGTCGTCTTCTTCCCCCGCCCCGCTGTGCTTGCTGTATTGTCTTTGAAGCCGGCCCCCGAGACGAGGCGGGCTGTTCCTGTGCCCCAATTAACACTTTACAGGTGCCATTCCCCGGCATTGTGGCCATTGTCGGAGGTCACACGCGATAAGATGAGGTGGAGGAGAGCGGGGCGTGCCCAGCGCCAGACATTGAAGGAAGGGGGCTGTGCGAGGTGAGGTGAGGCGCGACACGCCGGAGCCCCGACGCTGCTAATGCGGAGCACTTGTTGAACTGGCATTGAAAGGACGTGTGCGCACGGAGCGAGCCTTCCCTGCGGCGGAGCGTGGAAACTTTCTCCCCCCGCTGCAGGAGTTGTGTGCGGTGCGGTGCAGCGGTGCCGAGGGAAAAGCACGGAAGGCAGCAGGCTCTGGAGAGCAGGTAAGAGACGGAGCCTTGGGGGCAGGCGAGCAGGCGCGTTTTTCGGAAATTGCTGAAGAGGCTCCGGTGTTTGTTCGGTGTGTGGCAGGCGCACGTCGCGAGCTTGCGTAGCGATCTGCCGGTCTGGTGATATGTAAATGAGGCCGAATTGCATCCCGGGACATGCTGCGATGGCGAAATGGCGACTGCAGATGTGTAGGAAACGGCGCGCTCGTTTTCTCGTTTTGCCCACACTTTTGAGTGTTGGTGTGGCGTGTGAGTGTGCGAAAGAGTGGGCCCAGCAGGAGGCGGTGGCGTGCAGGGCGAGGAGCTGGCCTAGGCTGCGAGTGCTGTGCTGTGGGTGCGGGCCGCTTGCAGGGGCCTGTACAACTCATACTTACCTGGCAGGGGAGATACCTTGATCAAGAAGGAGGTTCACCCAGGGCGAGGCTCGGCCATTGCACTCCGGCTGTGCTGACCCCTGCGAATTCCCCAAATGTGGGAATCTCGACTGCATAATTTCTGGTAGTGGGGGACTGCGTTCGCGCTCTCCCCTGATGTGCTTGGTCCAATAACAGATGCGGCTTTGCTGTGTGCTGTGTGCTGGGGAGCTGTGCTGGGCTTCCGCGCTCGGCAGCCCCCCCCCCGTGAGCAGCACAACGTGCTGGTGAAACCGCTTCATAGAGGGGGGTTATTAGAAAGACGCCCTGGGGTTTTTCACGAGCACTGGCAGACGACATGGTACTCGTGTTAGTGCCCGTTACAGACATACGCTATGCTTTCTTGTTCTTAACTCGGTTTTTCCCTTTTTTTCTGCTCACTCTGAATCCATCCCTGCTCATTTTGTTCGAGAATCTGTGCTCTGTTGGATACAAAGGGCCTTGGGTGGCTTTGAAGAATGCATTCGTCTTCTTCTAGACCAGTGGCTTCTAGAGTAGCGAATAGTCCTTACCCAGCAGAGCGCACTGTAATAAAAATACACAAGGAATCCCTGAGAAGTAGAAATGAATGATCCTACAGACATGTTCTGAATATTTGCCCCCTTCTTCTCTTTCTCTATCACTTTGTTTCTAGATTTCCTTTTCTGCCTTTTGAAGCACGGTATGCATGCTACAGCGGAAGGTGACCGAATCTGTCCTCGGACCAGGTAACATGGGGTTCACATAGTGCTGTTAATGTTGTTTTGACGGCGGCATGATTCACCCACTCAAACCCACATTGATTCAGATGTTTTAATGGTCCTGCATTTTATCCTCGGGTCTCGCGATCCCCTCGTACTCAGTTTCTGTTGTGCTGACTGGACCTCTCGGGACACAGCCGTATGGAAAGCCTTCAGCTTTTCTGTTTGGCTGTAGCTGTTGTAGAGGCGGTTCAACTGGCTCTCACCCCCTAAGCCTCAACTTAGTAGCAGAGACTACTACCCAGCATGAGGGTTTCACAGCTACTGCAGCACAAGCCCTACAAAATACAATCTTTCTTCTGGTTATACACGTTAAATGTTCACCTCGTGATAAGGTACTTAATTTGTGATCTTTCAGCTTGTCTGACCTTGGTGGTCTGACTGATTCTTGCTTTCTCCCGCTCTCTGTCCAGGTACAGTAATCCTTTATTGTTTTTCTCACACTCCATCAGTTTGACTTTGGAGTTCAGTCTATTGCACGTGTGTGTACCAGTTTGTAGTGCAATGTCACCTGACTACCTTATGTCCTGCACTCATAATATATATATAGAGAGAGAGAGAGAGAGAGAAATACTGTAAATCTTAAGAACAAAATCCAACACCAAAAGCTCTCCATGAGTCATTATACCCCAGCATTGAAACTGAGTTCTTGCCAGCATGCAACACATCGCTAATCCAACCAGAAGACCAAGGTGTGAGGTCGACACATTGACTGTCACTTGCTATTGACTGACCTTCAATTGCAGATTTAGAGGCAGCTTCGATATTCGTTTTACAAACGTGTTTTTTTTCTAATACGAATCACATGCATGCCATTAAAAGAGCCATCTTTAGAGATCAGGATATTGATCATTTTTCTTGAGCATCTGAAGGGATGTGAGGGAGCTTCTCTTTCTGAACTGGCATGCCTAGAAAGTGGATGACCGTCGCGATACCGTTTGCCACTCAGCGTTGCCGAAGGAAACAAAAGTGGGAAGATTGAAATGTTTGGTATTTTCGGGAAATAAATGTCCATACTCGAGTTCTTCCTCCCAAAGCCTACGGCACCAACGGCGACCCCTGCTGGCCGAGAGAGCAAAAGCTTACAGCACCTGGTATTCCCAGGCGGTCTCCCATCCAAGTACTAACCAGGCCCGACCCTGCTTAGCTTCCGAGATCAGACGAGATCGGGCGTGTTCAGGGTGGTGTGGCCGTAAGCGAAAGCCGGGGCGCCGGACTCGCTACTTGAAGCTGTGTGGCGGGGGCGCCGTGCCCCCTGGGCGGGACTGAGGGATCGTTCATGTGCGATTCTTTGGAAAGGAGCCGCTTTCGAACTCAGTGCGTGCCTGGATGTTGGCGAATGTGCTCCCTTCAGTTGGCTTGCCCTGCTCTTGTCCCGCACTGGAGCAGGACAAACAAACTGCACGGAGGAGCACAAGGCAAGTCTTCACAAGACAGAAACCTCCAGTGCACAGCACTCTGAAAACATTTCGGGGCTGTCGCGTTTTATTTCGGCACATAAAGCGCACCGGCCCTACACGTCGGCCAGACGCGCGGTGCCTCCGCCCTCTTGTGGCCTTGCGGCGTCAGAGCAAGAGGCTCCTTCTCGCTGCCTTTCCGCTGTCCCGGCGGCCGGCGAGGAGGAAGCGCCGGGACGCTGTGCTGCAGAGCCCCGAGAGGGAACCTGGAGCGCACACTTTGTGGGGGGCGGGGGGCCGCGTTCGCGCCCTGCCCCGGTCTCTTGCGCGAGCACTAAATCTCACGGCGCCAGCCAGCGGCCAGGAGACAAGTACAATATCACGGGACAGGGGGCCTCATCATTGATTGTTACAGGTGAGACGGGGATTAGGAGGAGAGCCCGACTGATGGGTAACACCCCCGTGACTCTTTCTTGAGAGACGCCCTGGGATTTGGAATGGCCAAGGAGGGTCAGGACACCTCGGTTTTACGCCTCCCCCGAAGGACGGCGCCTGTTTGTGCAGCAGAGTGTCGCCATGAGGATGCTGGGGCATAAGAGAGCCACACAGCCCGCAGGGTGAGCGCTCCCTACTGGTCCCAGTCACCCCTCTCGCAGGAGCAGGAGCAGCAGCAGCAGCAGCAGCAGCAGCAACCTGAGCTTTCCCGGGGGGAATCTCCCATCCGGGTGCCGGCCGGGCTCACACCTGCTGGGCTGCCGTGGGTGAGCCCAGTCGAGAGTCGCAGGGTGAGACCTAGTCACTGGGGATTACGCGGCTCTCAGCACTTGAAAAGACCGACGGAGGACTCGTTCCCGCCGGAGCTGAATGTGCCTGCGAGTGTCGTGTCGTCTTCTTCCCCCGCCCCGCTGTGCTTGCTGTATTGTCTTTGAAGCCGGCCCCCGAGACGAGGCGGGCTGTTCCTGTGCCCCAATTAACACTTTACAGGTGCCATTCCCCGGCATTGTGGCCATTGTCGGAGGTCACACGCGATAAGATGAGGTGGAGGAGAGCGGGGCGTGCCCAGCGCCAGACATTGAAGGAAGGGGGCTGTGCGAGGTGAGGTGAGGCGCGACACGCCGGAGCCCCGACGCTGCTAATGCGGAGCACTTGTTGAACTGGCATTGAAAGGACGTGTGCGCACGGAGCGAGCCTTCCCTGCGGCGGAGCGTGGAAACTTTCTCCCCCCGCTGCAGGAGTTGTGTGCGGTGCGGTGCAGCGGTGCCGAGGGAAAAGCACGGAAGGCAGCAGGCTCTGGAGAGCAGGTAAGAGACGGAGCCTTGGGGGCAGGCGAGCAGGCGCGTTTTTCGGAAATTGCTGAAGAGGCTCCGGTGTTTGTTCGGTGTGTGGCAGGCGCACGTCGCGAGCTTGCGTAGCGATCTGCCGGTCTGGTGATATGTAAATGAGGCCGAATTGCATCCCGGGACATGCTGCGATGGCGAAATGGCGACTGCAGATGTGTAGGAAACGGCGCGCTCGTTTTCTCGTTTTGCCCACACTTTTGAGTGTTGGTGTGGCGTGTGAGTGTGCGAAAGAGTGGGCCCAGCAGGAGGCGGTGGCGTGCAGGGCGAGGAGCTGGCCTAGGCTGCGAGTGCTGTGCTGTGGGTGCGGGCCGCTTGCAGGGGCCTGTACAACTCATACTTACCTGGCAGGGGAGATACCTTGATCAAGAAGGAGGTTCACCCAGGGCGAGGCTCGGCCATTGCACTCCGGCTGTGCTGACCCCTGCGAATTCCCCAAATGTGGGAATCTCGACTGCATAATTTCTGGTAGTGGGGGACTGCGTTCGCGCTCTCCCCTGATGTGCTTGGTCCAATAACAGATGCGGCTTTGCTGTGTGCTGTGTGCTGGGGAGCTGTGCTGGGCTTCCGCGCTCGGCAGCCCCCCCCCCGTGAGCAGCACAACATGCTGGTGAAACCGCTTCATAGAGGGGGGTTATTAGAAAGACGCCCTGGGGTTTTTCACGAGCACTGGCAGACGACATGGTACTCGTGTTAGTGCCCGTTACAGACATACGCTATGCTTTCTTGTTCTTAACTCGGTTTTTCCCTTTTTTTCTGCTCACTCTGAATCCATCCCTGCTCATTTTGTTCGAGAATCTGTGCTCTGTTGGATACAAAGGGCCTTGGGTGGCTTTGAAGAATGCATTCGTCTTCTTCTAGACCAGTGGCTTCTAGAGTAGCGAATAGTCCTTACCCAGCAGAGCGCACTGTAATAAAAATACACAAGGAATCCCTGAGAAGTAGAAATGAATGATCCTACAGACATGTTCTGAATATTTGCCCCCTTCTTCTCTTTCTCTATCACTTTGTTTCTAGATTTCCTTTTCTGCCTTTTGAAGCACGGTATGCATGCTACAGCGGAAGGTGACCGAATCTGTCCTCGGACCAGGTAACATGGGGTTCACATAGTGCTGTTAATGTTGTTTTGACGGCGGCATGATTCACCCACTCAAACCCACATTGATTCAGATGTTTTAATGGTCCTGCATTTTATCCTCGGGTCTCGCGATCCCCTCGTACTCAGTTTCTGTTGTGCTGACTGGACCTCTCGGGACACAGCCGTATGGAAAGCCTTCAGCTTTTCTGTTTGGCTGTAGCTGTTGTAGAGGCGGTTCAACTGGCTCTCACCCCCTAAGCCTCAACTTAGTAGCAGAGACTACTACCCAGCATGAGGGTTTCACAGCTACTGCAGCACAAGCCCTACAAAATACAATCTTTCTTCTGGTTATACACGTTAAATGTTCACCTCGTGATAAGGTACTTAATTTGTGATCTTTCAGCTTGTCTGACCTTGGTGGTCTGACTGATTCTTGCTTTCTCCCGCTCTCTGTCCAGGTACAGTAATCCTTTATTGTTTTTCTCACACTCCATCAGTTTGACTTTGGAGTTCAGTCTATTGCACGTGTGTGTACCAGTTTGTAGTGCAATGTCACCTGACTACCTTATGTCCTGCACTCATAATATATATATATAGAGAGAGAGAGAAATACTGTAAATCTTAAGAACAAAATCCAACACCAAAAGCTCTCCATGAGTCATTATACCCCAGCATTGAAACTGAGTTCTTGCCAGCATGCAACACATCGCTAATCCAACCAGAAGACCAAGGTGTGAGGTCGACACATTGACTGTCACTTGCTATTGACTGACCTTCAATTGCAGATTTAGAGGCAGCTTCGATATTCGTTTTACAAACGTGTTTTTTTTCTAATACGAATCACATGCATGCCATTAAAAGAGCCATCTTTAGAGATCAGGATATTGATCATTTTTCTTGAGCATCTGAAGGGATGTGAGGGAGCTTCTCTTTCTGAACTGGCATGCCTAGAAAGTGGATGACCGTCGCGATACCGTTTGCCACTCAGCGTTGCCGAAGGAAACAAAAGTGGGAAGATTGAAATGTTTGGTATTTTCGGGAAATAAATGTCCATACTCGAGTTCTTCCTCCCAAAGCCTACGGCACCAACGGCGACCCCTGCTGGCCGAGAGAGCAAAAGCTTACAGCACCTGGTATTCCCAGGCGGTCTCCCATCCAAGTACTAACCAGGCCCGACCCTGCTTAGCTTCCGAGATCAGACGAGATCGGGCGTGTTCAGGGTGGTGTGGCCGTAAGCGAAAGCCGGGGCGCCGGACTCGCTACTTGAAGCTGTGTGGCGGGGGCGCCGTGCCCCCTGGGCGGGACTGAGGGATCGTTCATGTGCGATTCTTTGGAAAGGAGCCGCTTTCGAACTCAGTGCGTGCCTGGATGTTGGCGAATGTGCTCCCTTCAGTTGGCTTGCCCTGCTCTTGTCCCGCACTGGAGCAGGACAAACAAACTGCACGGAGGAGCACAAGGCAAGTCTTCACAAGACAGAAACCTCCAGTGCACAGCACTCTGAAAACATTTCGGGGCTGTCGCGTTTTATTTCGGCACATAAAGCGCACCGGCCCTACACGTCGGCCAGACGCGCGGCGCCTCCGCCCTCTTGTGGCCTTGCGGCGTCAGAGCAAGAGGCTCCTTCTCGCTGCCTTTCCGCTGTCCCGGCGGCCGGCGAGGAGGAAGCGCCGGGACGCTGTGCTGCAGAGCCCCGAGAGGGAACCTGGAGCGCACACTTTGTGGGGGGCGGGGGGCCGCGTTCGCGCCCTGCCCCGGTCTCTTGCGCGAGCACTAAATCTCACGGCGCCAGCCAGCGGCCAGGAGACAAGTACAATATCACGGGACAGGGGGCCTCATCATTGATTGTTACAGGTGAGACGGGGATTAGGAGGAGAGCCCGACTGATGGGTAACACCCCCGTGACTCTTTCTTGAGAGACGCCCTGGGATTTGGAATGGCCAAGGAGGGTCAGGACACCTCGGTTTTACGCCTCCCCCGAAGGACGGCGCCTGTTTGTGCAGCAGAGTGTCGCCATGAGGATGCTGGGGCATAAGAGAGCCACACAGCCCGCAGGGTGAGCGCTCCCTACTGGTCCCAGTCACCCCTCTCGCAGGAGCAGGAGCAGCAGCAGCAGCAGCAGCAGCAGCAGCAGCAGCAACCTGAGCTTTCCCGGGGGGAATCTCCCATCCGGGTGCCGGCCGGGCTCACACCTGCTGGGCTGCCGTGGGTGAGCCCAGTCGAGAGTCGCAGGGTGAGACCTAGTCACTGGGGATTACTCGGCTCTCAGCACTTGAAAAGACCGACGGAGGACTCGTTCCCGCCGGAGCTGAATGTGCCTGCGAGTGTCGTGTCGTCTTCTTCCCCCGCCCCGCTGTGCTTGCTGTATTGTCTTTGAAGCCGGCCCCCGAGACGAGGCGGGCTGTTCCTGTGCCCCAATTAACACTTTACAGGTGCCATTCCCCGGCATTGTGGCCATTGTCGGAGGTCACACGCGATAAGATGAGGTGGAGGAGAGCGGGGCGTGCCCAGCGCCAGACATTGAAGGAAGGGGGCTGTGCGAGGTGAGGTGAGGCGCGACACGCCGGAGCCCCGACGCTGCTAATGCGGAGCACTTGTTGAACTGGCATTGAAAGGACGTGTGCGCACGGAGCGAGCCTTCCCTGCGGCGGAGCGTGGAAACTTTCTCCCCCCGCTGCAGGAGTTGTGTGCGGTGCGGTGCAGCGGTGCCGAGGGAAAAGCACGGAAGGCAGCAGGCTCTGGAGAGCAGGTAAGAGACGGAGCCTTGGGGGCAGGCGAGCAGGCGCGTTTTTCGGAAATTGCTGAAGAGGCTCCGGTGTTTGTTCGGTGTGTGGCAGGCGCACGTCGCGAGCTTGCGTAGCGATCTGCCGGTCTGGTGATATGTAAATGAGGCCGAATTGCATCCCGGGACATGCTGCGATGGCGAAATGGCGACTGCAGATGTGTAGGAAACGGCGCGCTCGTTTTCTCGTTTTGCCCACACTTTTGAGTGTTGGTGTGGCGTGTGAGTGTGTGAAAGAGTGGGCCCAGCAGGAGGCGGTGGCGTGCAGGGCGAGGAGCTGGCCTAGGCTGCGAGTGCTGTGCTGTGGGTGCGGGCCGCTTGCAGGGGCCTGTACAATTCATACTTACCTGGCAGGGGAGATACCTTGATCAAGAAGGAGGTTCACCCAGGGCGAGGCTCGGCCATTGCACTCCGGCTGTGCTGACCCCTGCGAATTCCCCAAATGTGGGAATCTCGACTGCATAATTTCTGGTAGTGGGGGACTGCGTTCGCGCTCTCCCCTGATGTGCTTGGTCCAATAACAGATGCGGCTTTGCTGTGTGCTGTGTGCTGGGGAGCTGTGCTGGGCTTCCGCGCTCGGCAGCCCCCCCCCCGTGAGCAGCACAACATGCTGGTGAAACCGCTTCATAGAGGGGGGTTATTAGAAAGACGCCCTGGGGTTTTTCACGAGCACTGGCAGACGACATGGTACTCGTGTTAGTGCCCGTTACAGACATACGCTATGCTTTCTTGTTCTTAACTCGGTTTTTCCCTTTTTTTCTGCTCACTCTGAATCCATCCCTGCTCATTTTGTTCGAGAATCTGTGCTCTGTTGGATACAAAGGGCCTTGGGTGGCTTTGAAGAATGCATTCGTCTTCTTCTAGACCAGTGGCTTCTAGAGTAGCGAATAGTCCTTACCCAGCAGAGCGCACTGTAATAAAAATACACAAGGAATCCCTGAGAAGTAGAAATGAATGATCCTACAGACATGTTCTGAATATTTGCCCCCTTCTTCTCTTTCTCTATCACTTTGTTTCTAGATTTCCTTTTCTGCCTTTTGAAGCACGGTATGCATGCTACAGCGGAAGGTGACCGAATCTGTCCTCGGACCAGGTAACATGGGGTTCACATAGTGCTGTTAATGTTGTTTTGACGGCGGCATGATTCACCCACTCAAACCCACATTGATTCAGATGTTTTAATGGTCCTGCATTTTATCCTCGGGTCTCGCGATCCCCTCGTACTCAGTTTCTGTTGTGCTGACTGGACCTCTCGGGACACAGCCGTATGGAAAGCCTTCAGCTTTTCTGTTTGGCTGTAGCTGTTGTAGAGGCGGTTCAACTGGCTCTCACCCCCTAAGCCTCAACTTAGTAGCAGAGACTACTACCCAGCATGAGGGTTTCACAGCTACTGCAGCACAAGCCCTACAAAATACAATCTTTCTTCTGGTTATACACGTTAAATGTTCACCTCGTGATAAGGTACTTAATTTGTGATCTTTCAGCTTGTCTGACCTTGGTGGTCTGACTGATTCTTGCTTTCTCCCGCTCTCTGTCCAGGTACAGTAATCCTTTATTGTTTTTCTCACACTCCATCAGTTTGACTTTGGAGTTCAGTCTATTGCACGTGTGTGTACCAGTTTGTAGTGCAATGTCACCTGACTACCTTATGTCCTGCACTCATAATATATATATATAGAGAGAGAGAGAGAGAGAGAAATACTGTAAATCTTAAGAACAAAATCCAACACCAAAAGCTCTCCATGAGTCATTATACCCCAGCATTGAAACTGAGTTCTTGCCAGCATGCAACACATCGCTAATCCAACCAGAAGACCAAGGTGTGAGGTCGACACATTGACTGTCACTTGCTATTGACTGACCTTCAATTGCAGATTTAGAGGCAGCTTCGATATTCGTTTTACAAACGTGTTTTTTTTCTAATACGAATCACATGCATGCCATTAAAAGAGCCATCTTTAGAGATCAGGATATTGATCATTTTTCTTGAGCATCTGAAGGGATGTGAGGGAGCTTCTCTTTCTGAACTGGCATGCCTAGAAAGTGGATGACCGTCGCGATACCGTTTGCCACTCAGCGTTGCCGAAGGAAACAAAAGTGGGAAGATTGAAATGTTTGGTATTTTCGGGAAATAAATGTCCATACTCGAGTTCTTCCTCCCAAAGCCTACGGCACCAACGGCGACCCCTGCTGGCCGAGAGAGCAAAAGCTTACAGCACCTGGTATTCCCAGGCGGTCTCCCATCCAAGTACTAACCAGGCCCGACCCTGCTTAGCTTCCGAGATCAGACGAGATCGGGCGTGTTCAGGGTGGTGTGGCCGTAAGCGAAAGCCGGGGCGCCGGACTCGCTACTTGAAGCTGTGTGGCGGGGGCGCCGTGCCCCCTGGGCGGGACTGAGGGATCGTTCATGTGCGATTCTTTGGAAAGGAGCCGCTTTCGAACTCAGTGCGTGCCTGGATGTTGGCGAATGTGCTCCCTTCAGTTGGCTTGCCCTGCTCTTGTCCCGCACTGGAGCAGGACAAACAAACTGCACGGAGGAGCACAAGGCAAGTCTTCACAAGACAGAAACCTCCAGTGCACAGCACTCTGAAAACATTTCGGGGCTGTCGCGTTTTATTTCGGCACATAAAGCGCACCGGCCCTACACGTCGGCCAGACGCGCGGCGCCTCCGCCCTCTTGTGGCCTTGCGGCGTCAGAGCAAGAGGCTCCTTCTCGCTGCCTTTCCGCTGTCCCGGCGGCCGGCGAGGAGGAAGCGCCGGGACGCTGTGCTGCAGAGCCCCGAGAGGGAACCTGGAGCGCACACTTTGTGGGGGGCGGGGGGCCGCGTTCGCGCCCTGCCCCGGTCTCTTGCGCGAGCACTAAATCTCACGGCGCCAGCCAGCGGCCAGGAGACAAGTACAATATCACGGGACAGGGGGCCTCATCATTGATTGTTACAGGTGAGACGGGGATTAGGAGGAGAGCCCGACTGATGGGTAACACCCCCGTGACTCTTTCTTGAGAGACGCCCTGGGATTTGGAATGGCCAAGGAGGGTCAGGACACCTCGGTTTTACGCCTCCCCCGAAGGACGGCGCCTGTTTGTGCAGCAGAGTGTCGCCATGAGGATGCTGGGGCATAAGAGAGCCACACAGCCCGCAGGGTGAGCGCTCCCTACTGGTCCCAGTCACCCCTCTCGCAGGAGCAGGAGCAGCAGCAGCAGCAGCAGCAGCAGCAGCAGCAGCAACCTGAGCTTTCCCGGGGGGAATCTCCCATCCGGGTGCCGGCCGGGCTCACACCTGCTGGGCTGCCGTGGGTGAGCCCAGTCGAGAGTCGCAGGGTGAGACCTAGTCACTGGGGATTACTCGGCTCTCAGCACTTGAAAAGACCGACGGAGGACTCGTTCCCGCCGGAGCTGAATGTGCCTGCGAGTGTCGTGTCGTCTTCTTCCCCCGCCCCGCTGTGCTTGCTGTATTGTCTTTGAAGCCGGCCCCCGAGACGAGGCGGGCTGTTCCTGTGCCCCAATTAACACTTTACAGGTGCCATTCCCCGGCATTGTGGCCATTGTCGGAGGTCACACGCGATAAGATGAGGTGGAGGAGAGCGGGGCGTGCCCAGCGCCAGACATTGAAGGAAGGGGGCTGTGCGAGGTGAGGTGAGGCGCGACACGCCGGAGCCCCGACGCTGCTAATGCGGAGCACTTGTTGAACTGGCATTGAAAGGACGTGTGCGCACGGAGCGAGCCTTCCCTGCGGCGGAGCGTGGAAACTTTCTCCCCCCGCTGCAGGAGTTGTGTGCGGTGCGGTGCAGCGGTGCCGAGGGAAAAGCACGGAAGGCAGCAGGCTCTGGAGAGCAGGTAAGAGACGGAGCCTTGGGGGCAGGCGAGCAGGCGCGTTTTTCGGAAATTGCTGAAGAGGCTCCGGTGTTTGTTCGGTGTGTGGCAGGCGCACGTCGCGAGCTTGCGTAGCGATCTGCCGGTCTGGTGATATGTAAATGAGGCCGAATTGCATCCCGGGACATGCTGCGATGGCGAAATGGCGACTGCAGATGTGTAGGAAACGGCGCGCTCGTTTTCTCGTTTTGCCCACACTTTTGAGTGTTGGTGTGGCGTGTGAGTGTGTGAAAGAGTGGGCCCAGCAGGAGGCGGTGGCGTGCAGGGCGAGGAGCTGGCCTAGGCTGCGAGTGCTGTGCTGTGGGTGCGGGCCGCTTGCAGGGGCCTGTACAATTCATACTTACCTGGCAGGGGAGATACCTTGATCAAGAAGGAGGTTCACCCAGGGCGAGGCTCGGCCATTGCACTCCGGCTGTGCTGACCCCTGCGAATTCCCCAAATGTGGGAATCTCGACTGCATAATTTCTGGTAGTGGGGGACTGCGTTCGCGCTCTCCCCTGATGTGCTTGGTCCAATAACAGATGCGGCTTTGCTGTGTGCTGTGTGCTGGGGAGCTGTGCTGGGCTTCCGCGCTCGGCAGCCCCCCCCCCGTGAGCAGCACAACATGCTGGTGAAACCGCTTCATAGAGGGGGGTTATTAGAAAGACGCCCTGGGGTTTTTCACGAGCACTGGCAGACGACATGGTACTCGTGTTAGTGCCCGTTACAGACATACGCTATGCTTTCTTGTTCTTAACTCGGTTTTTCCCTTTTTTTCTGCTCACTCTGAATCCATCCCTGCTCATTTTGTTCGAGAATCTGTGCTCTGTTGGATACAAAGGGCCTTGGGTGGCTTTGAAGAATGCATTCGTCTTCTTCTAGACCAGTGGCTTCTAGAGTAGCGAATAGTCCTTACCCAGCAGAGCGCACTGTAATAAAAATACACAAGGAATCCCTGAGAAGTAGAAATGAATGATCCTACAGACATGTTCTGAATATTTGCCCCCTTCTTCTCTTTCTCTATCACTTTGTTTCTAGATTTCCTTTTCTGCCTTTTGAAGCACGGTATGCATGCTACAGCGGAAGGTGACCGAATCTGTCCTCGGACCAGGTAACATGGGGTTCACATAGTGCTGTTAATGTTGTTTTGACGGCGGCATGATTCACCCACTCAAACCCACATTGATTCAGATGTTTTAATGGTCCTGCATTTTATCCTCGGGTCTCGCGATCCCCTCGTACTCAGTTTCTGTTGTGCTGACTGGACCTCTCGGGACACAGCCGTATGGAAAGCCTTCAGCTTTTCTGTTTGGCTGTAGCTGTTGTAGAGGCGGTTCAACTGGCTCTCACCCCCTAAGCCTCAACTTAGTAGCAGAGACTACTACCCAGCATGAGGGTTTCACAGCTACTGCAGCACAAGCCCTACAAAATACAATCTTTCTTCTGGTTATACACGTTAAATGTTCACCTCGTGATAAGGTACTTAATTTGTGATCTTTCAGCTTGTCTGACCTTGGTGGTCTGACTGATTCTTGCTTTCTCCCGCTCTCTGTCCAGGTACAGTAATCCTTTATTGTTTTTCTCACACTCCATCAGTTTGACTTTGGAGTTCAGTCTATTGCACGTGTGTGTACCAGTTTGTAGTGCAATGTCACCTGACTACCTTATGTCCTGCACTCATAATATATATATATAGAGAGAGAGAGAGAGAGAGAAATACTGTAAATCTTAAGAACAAAATCCAACACCAAAAGCTCTCCATGAGTCATTATACCCCAGCATTGAAACTGAGTTCTTGCCAGCATGCAACACATCGCTAATCCAACCAGAAGACCAAGGTGTGAGGTCGACACATTGACTGTCACTTGCTATTGACTGACCTTCAATTGCAGATTTAGAGGCAGCTTCGATATTCGTTTTACAAACGTGTTTTTTTTCTAATACGAATCACATGCATGCCATTAAAAGAGCCATCTTTAGAGATCAGGATATTGATCATTTTTCTTGAGCATCTGAAGGGATGTGAGGGAGCTTCTCTTTCTGAACTGGCATGCCTAGAAAGTGGATGACCGTCGCGATACCGTTTGCCACTCAGCGTTGCCGAAGGAAACAAAAGTGGGAAGATTGAAATGTTTGGTATTTTCGGGAAATAAATGTCCATACTCGAGTTCTTCCTCCCAAAGCCTACGGCACCAACGGCGACCCCTGCTGGCCGAGAGAGCAAAAGCTTACAGCACCTGGTATTCCCAGGCGGTCTCCCATCCAAGTACTAACCAGGCCCGACCCTGCTTAGCTTCCGAGATCAGACGAGATCGGGCGTGTTCAGGGTGGTGTGGCCGTAAGCGAAAGCCGGGGCGCCGGACTCGCTACTTGAAGCTGTGTGGCGGGGGCGCCGTGCCCCCTGGGCGGGACTGAGGGATCGTTCATGTGCGATTCTTTGGAAAGGAGCCGCTTTCGAACTCAGTGCGTGCCTGGATGTTGGCGAATGTGCTCCCTTCAGTTGGCTTGCCCTGCTCTTGTCCCGCACTGGAGCAGGACAAACAAACTGCACGGAGGAGCACAAGGCAAGTCTTCACAAGACAGAAACCTCCAGTGCACAGCACTCTGAAAACATTTCGGGGCTGTCGCGTTTTATTTCGGCACATAAAGCGCACCGGCCCTACACGTCGGCCAGACGCGCGGCGCCTCCGCCCTCTTGTGGCCTTGCGGCGTCAGAGCAAGAGGCTCCTTCTCGCTGCCTTTCCGCTGTCCCGGCGGCCGGCGAGGAGGAAGCGCCGGGACGCTGTGCTGCAGAGCCCCGAGAGGGAACCTGGAGCGCACACTTTGTGGGGGGCGGGGGGCCGCGTTCGCGCCCTGCCCCGGTCTCTTGCGCGAGCACTAAATCTCACGGCGCCAGCCAGCGGCCAGGAGACAAGTACAATATCACGGGACAGGGGGCCTCATCATTGATTGTTACAGGTGAGACGGGGATTAGGAGGAGAGCCCGACTGATGGGTAACACCCCCGTGACTCTTTCTTGAGAGACGCCCTGGGATTTGGAATGGCCAAGGAGGGTCAGGACACCTCGGTTTTACGCCTCCCCCGAAGGACGGCGCCTGTTTGTGCAGCAGAGTGTCGCCATGAGGATGCTGGGGCATAAGAGAGCCACACAGCCCGCAGGGTGAGCGCTCCCTACTGGTCCCAGTCACCCCTCTCGCAGGAGCAGGAGCAGCAGCAGCAGCAGCAGCAGCAGCAACCTGAGCTTTCCCGGGGGGAATCTCCCATCCGGGTGCCGGCCGGGCTCACACCTGCTGGGCTGCCGTGGGTGAGCCCAGTCGAGAGTCGCAGGGTGAGACCTAGTCACTGGGGATTACTCGGCTCTCAGCACTTGAAAAGACCGACGGAGGACTCGTTCCCGCCGGAGCTGAATGTGCCTGCGAGTGTCGTGTCGTCTTCTTCCCCCGCCCCGCTGTGCTTGCTGTATTGTCTTTGAAGCCGGCCCCCGAGACGAGGCGGGCTGTTCCTGTGCCCCAATTAACACTTTACAGGTGCCATTCCCCGGCATTGTGGCCATTGTCGGAGGTCACACGCGATAAGATGAGGTGGAGGAGAGCGGGGCGTGCCCAGCGCCAGACATTGAAGGAAGGGGGCTGTGCGAGGTGAGGTGAGGCGCGACACGCCGGAGCCCCGACGCTGCTAATGCGGAGCACTTGTTGAACTGGCATTGAAAGGACGTGTGCGCACGGAGCGAGCCTTCCCTGCGGCGGAGCGTGGAAACTTTCTCCCCCCGCTGCAGGAGTTGTGTGCGGTGCGGTGCAGCGGTGCCGAGGGAAAAGCACGGAAGGCAGCAGGCTCTGGAGAGCAGGTAAGAGACGGAGCCTTGGGGGCAGGCGAGCAGGCGCGTTTTTCGGAAATTGCTGAAGAGGCTCCGGTGTTTGTTCGGTGTGTGGCAGGCGCACGTCGCGAGCTTGCGTAGCGATCTGCCGGTCTGGTGATATGTAAATGAGGCCGAATTGCATCCCGGGACATGCTGCGATGGCGAAATGGCGACTGCAGATGTGTAGGAAACGGCGCGCTCGTTTTCTCGTTTTGCCCACACTTTTGAGTGTTGGTGTGGCGTGTGAGTGTGCGAAAGAGTGGGCCCAGCAGGAGGCGGTGGCGTGCAGGGCGAGGAGCTGGCCTAGGCTGCGAGTGCTGTGCTGTGGGTGCGGGCCGCTTGCAGGGGCCTGTACAACTCATACTTACCTGGCAGGGGAGATACCTTGATCAAGAAGGAGGTTCACCCAGGGCGAGGCTCGGCCATTGCACTCCGGCTGTGCTGACCCCTGCGAATTCCCCAAATGTGGGAATCTCGACTGCATAATTTCTGGTAGTGGGGGACTGCGTTCGCGCTCTCCCCTGATGTGCTTGGTCCAATAACAGATGCGGCTTTGCTGTGTGCTGTGTGCTGGGGAGCTGTGCTGGGCTTCCGCGCTCGGCAGCCCCCCCCCCGTGAGCAGCACAACATGCTGGTGAAACCGCTTCATAGAGGGGGGTTATTAGAAAGACGCCCTGGGGTTTTTCACGAGCACTGGCAGACGACATGGTACTCGTGTTAGTGCCCGTTACAGACATACGCTATGCTTTCTTGTTCTTAACTCGGTTTTTCCCTTTTTTTCTGCTCACTCTGAATCCATCCCTGCTCATTTTGTTCGAGAATCTGTGCTCTGTTGGATACAAAGGGCCTTGGGTGGCTTTGAAGAATGCATTCGTCTTCTTCTAGACCAGTGGCTTCTAGAGTAGCGAATAGTCCTTACCCAGCAGAGCGCACTGTAATAAAAATACACAAGGAATCCCTGAGAAGTAGAAATGAATGATCCTACAGACATGTTCTGAATATTTGCCCCCTTCTTCTCTTTCTCTATCACTTTGTTTCTAGATTTCCTTTTCTGCCTTTTGAAGCACGGTATGCATGCTACAGCGGAAGGTGACCGAATCTGTCCTCGGACCAGGTAACATGGGGTTCACATAGTGCTGTTAATGTTGTTTTGACGGCGGCATGATTCACCCACTCAAACCCACATTGATTCAGATGTTTTAATGGTCCTGCATTTTATCCTCGGGTCTCGCGATCCCCTCGTACTCAGTTTCTGTTGTGCTGACTGGACCTCTCGGGACACAGCCGTATGGAAAGCCTTCAGCTTTTCTGTTTGGCTGTAGCTGTTGTAGAGGCGGTTCAACTGGCTCTCACCCCCTAAGCCTCAACTTAGTAGCAGAGACTACTACCCAGCATGAGGGTTTCACAGCTACTGCAGCACAAGCCCTACAAAATACAATCTTTCTTCTGGTTATACACGTTAAATGTTCACCTCGTGATAAGGTACTTAATTTGTGATCTTTCAGCTTGTCTGACCTTGGTGGTCTGACTGATTCTTGCTTTCTCCCGCTCTCTGTCCAGGTACAGTAATCCTTTATTGTTTTTCTCACACTCCATCAGTTTGACTTTGGAGTTCAGTCTATTGCACGTGTGTGTACCAGTTTGTAGTGCAATGTCACCTGACTACCTTATGTCCTGCACTCATAATATATATATATAGAGAGAGAGAGAGAGAGAGAAATACTGTAAATCTTAAGAACAAAATCCAACACCAAAAGCTCTCCATGAGTCATTATACCCCAGCATTGAAACTGAGTTCTTGCCAGCATGCAACACATCGCTAATCCAACCAGAAGACCAAGGTGTGAGGTCGACACATTGACTGTCACTTGCTATTGACTGACCTTCAATTGCAGATTTAGAGGCAGCTTCGATATTCGTTTTACAAACGTGTTTTTTTTCTAATACGAATCACATGCATGCCATTAAAAGAGCCATCTTTAGAGATCAGGATATTGATCATTTTTCTTGAGCATCTGAAGGGATGTGAGGGAGCTTCTCTTTCTGAACTGGCATGCCTAGAAAGTGGATGACCGTCGCGATACCGTTTGCCACTCAGCGTTGCCGAAGGAAACAAAAGTGGGAAGATTGAAATGTTTGGTATTTTCGGGAAATAAATGTCCATACTCGAGTTCTTCCTCCCAAAGCCTACGGCACCAACGGCGACCCCTGCTGGCCGAGAGAGCAAAAGCTTACAGCACCTGGTATTCCCAGGCGGTCTCCCATCCAAGTACTAACCAGGCCCGACCCTGCTTAGCTTCCGAGATCAGACGAGATCGGGCGTGTTCAGGGTGGTGTGGCCGTAAGCGAAAGCCGGGGCGCCGGACTCGCTACTTGAAGCTGTGTGGCGGGGGCGCCGTGCCCCCTGGGCGGGACTGAGGGATCGTTCATGTGCGATTCTTTGGAAAGGAGCCGCTTTCGAACTCAGTGCGTGCCTGGATGTTGGCGAATGTGCTCCCTTCAGTTGGCTTGCCCTGCTCTTGTCCCGCACTGGAGCAGGACAAACAAACTGCACGGAGGAGCACAAGGCAAGTCTTCACAAGACAGAAACCTCCAGTGCACAGCACTCTGAAAACATTTCGGGGCTGTCGCGTTTTATTTCGGCACATAAAGCGCACCGGCCCTACACGTCGGCCAGACGCGCGGCGCCTCCGCCCTCTTGTGGCCTTGCGGCGTCAGAGCAAGAGGCTCCTTCTCGCTGCCTTTCCGCTGTCCCGGCGGCCGGCGAGGAGGAAGCGCCGGGACGCTGTGCTGCAGAGCCCCGAGAGGGAACCTGGAGCGCACACTTTGTGGGGGGCGGGGGGCCGCGTTCGCGCCCTGCCCCGGTCTCTTGCGCGAGCACTAAATCTCACGGCGCCAGCCAGCGGCCAGGAGACAAGTACAATATCACGGGACAGGGGGCCTCATCATTGATTGTTACAGGTGAGACGGGGATTAGGAGGAGAGCCCGACTGATGGGTAACACCCCCGTGACTCTTTCTTGAGAGACGCCCTGGGATTTGGAATGGCCAAGGAGGGTCAGGACACCTCGGTTTTACGCCTCCCCCGAAGGACGGCGCCTGTTTGTGCAGCAGAGTGTCGCCATGAGGATGCTGGGGCATAAGAGAGCCACACAGCCCGCAGGGTGAGCGCTCCCTACTGGTCCCAGTCACCCCTCTCGCAGGAGCAGGAGCAGCAGCAGCAGCAGCAGCAGCAGCAACCTGAGCTTTCCCGGGGGGAATCTCCCATCCGGGTGCCGGCCGGGCTCACACCTGCTGGGCTGCCGTGGGTGAGCCCAGTCGAGAGTCGCAGGGTGAGACCTAGTCACTGGGGATTACTCGGCTCTCAGCACTTGAAAAGACCGACGGAGGACTCGTTCCCGCCGGAGCTGAATGTGCCTGCGAGTGTCGTGTCGTCTTCTTCCCCCGCCCCGCTGTGCTTGCTGTATTGTCTTTGAAGCCGGCCCCCGAGACGAGGCGGGCTGTTCCTGTGCCCCAATTAACACTTTACAGGTGCCATTCCCCGGCATTGTGGCCATTGTCGGAGGTCACACGCGATAAGATGAGGTGGAGGAGAGCGGGGCGTGCCCAGCGCCAGACATTGAAGGAAGGGGGCTGTGCGAGGTGAGGTGAGGCGCGACACGCCGGAGCCCCGACGCTGCTAATGCGGAGCACTTGTTGAACTGGCATTGAAAGGACGTGTGCGCACGGAGCGAGCCTTCCCTGCGGCGGAGCGTGGAAACTTTCTCCCCCCGCTGCAGGAGTTGTGTGCGGTGCGGTGCAGCGGTGCCGAGGGAAAAGCACGGAAGGCAGCAGGCTCTGGAGAGCAGGTAAGAGACGGAGCCTTGGGGGCAGGCGAGCAGGCGCGTTTTTCGGAAATTGCTGAAGAGGCTCCGGTGTTTGTTCGGTGTGTGGCAGGCGCACGTCGCGAGCTTGCGTAGCGATCTGCCGGTCTGGTGATATGTAAATGAGGCCGAATTGCATCCCGGGACATGCTGCGATGGCGAAATGGCGACTGCAGATGTGTAGGAAACGGCGCGCTCGTTTTCTCGTTTTGCCCACACTTTTGAGTGTTGGTGTGGCGTGTGAGTGTGCGAAAGAGTGGGCCCAGCAGGAGGCGGTGGCGTGCAGGGCGAGGAGCTGGCCTAGGCTGCGAGTGCTGTGCTGTGGGTGCGGGCCGCTTGCAGGGGCCTGTACAACTCATACTTACCTGGCAGGGGAGATACCTTGATCAAGAAGGAGGTTCACCCAGGGCGAGGCTCGGCCATTGCACTCCGGCTGTGCTGACCCCTGCGAATTCCCCAAATGTGGGAATCTCGACTGCATAATTTCTGGTAGTGGGGGACTGCGTTCGCGCTCTCCCCTGATGTGCTTGGTCCAATAACAGATGCGGCTTTGCTGTGTGCTGTGTGCTGGGGAGCTGTGCTGGGCTTCCGCGCTCGGCAGCCCCCCCCCCGTGAGCAGCACAACATGCTGGTGAAACCGCTTCATAGAGGGGGGTTATTAGAAAGACGCCCTGGGGTTTTTCACGAGCACTGGCAGACGACATGGTACTCGTGTTAGTGCCCGTTACAGACATACGCTATGCTTTCTTGTTCTTAACTCGGTTTTTCCCTTTTTTTCTGCTCACTCTGAATCCATCCCTGCTCATTTTGTTCGAGAATCTGTGCTCTGTTGGATACAAAGGGCCTTGGGTGGCTTTGAAGAATGCATTCGTCTTCTTCTAGACCAGTGGCTTCTAGAGTAGCGAATAGTCCTTACCCAGCAGAGCGCACTGTAATAAAAATACACAAGGAATCCCTGAGAAGTAGAAATGAATGATCCTACAGACATGTTCTGAATATTTGCCCCCTTCTTCTCTTTCTCTATCACTTTGTTTCTAGATTTCCTTTTCTGCCTTTTGAAGCACGGTATGCATGCTACAGCGGAAGGTGACCGAATCTGTCCTCGGACCAGGTAACATGGGGTTCACATAGTGCTGTTAATGTTGTTTTGACGGCGGCATGATTCACCCACTCAAACCCACATTGATTCAGATGTTTTAATGGTCCTGCATTTTATCCTCGGGTCTCGCGATCCCCTCGTACTCAGTTTCTGTTGTGCTGACTGGACCTCTCGGGACACAGCCGTATGGAAAGCCTTCAGCTTTTCTGTTTGGCTGTAGCTGTTGTAGAGGCGGTTCAACTGGCTCTCACCCCCTAAGCCTCAACTTAGTAGCAGAGACTACTACCCAGCATGAGGGTTTCACAGCTACTGCAGCACAAGCCCTACAAAATACAATCTTTCTTCTGGTTATACACGTTAAATGTTCACCTCGTGATAAGGTACTTAATTTGTGATCTTTCAGCTTGTCTGACCTTGGTGGTCTGACTGATTCTTGCTTTCTCCCGCTCTCTGTCCAGGTACAGTAATCCTTTATTGTTTTTCTCACACTCCATCAGTTTGACTTTGGAGTTCAGTCTATTGCACGTGTGTGTACCAGTTTGTAGTGCAATGTCACCTGACTACCTTATGTCCTGCACTCATAATATATATATATAGAGAGAGAGAGAGAGAGAGAAATACTGTAAATCTTAAGAACAAAATCCAACACCAAAAGCTCTCCATGAGTCATTATACCCCAGCATTGAAACTGAGTTCTTGCCAGCATGCAACACATCGCTAATCCAACCAGAAGACCAAGGTGTGAGGTCGACACATTGACTGTCACTTGCTATTGACTGACCTTCAATTGCAGATTTAGAGGCAGCTTCGATATTCGTTTTACAAACGTGTTTTTTTTCTAATACGAATCACATGCATGCCATTAAAAGAGCCATCTTTAGAGATCAGGATATTGATCATTTTTCTTGAGCATCTGAAGGGATGTGAGGGAGCTTCTCTTTCTGAACTGGCATGCCTAGAAAGTGGATGACCGTCGCGATACCGTTTGCCACTCAGCGTTGCCGAAGGAAACAAAAGTGGGAAGATTGAAATGTTTGGTATTTTCGGGAAATAAATGTCCATACTCGAGTTCTTCCTCCCAAAGCCTACGGCACCAACGGCGACCCCTGCTGGCCGAGAGAGCAAAAGCTTACAGCACCTGGTATTCCCAGGCGGTCTCCCATCCAAGTACTAACCAGGCCCGACCCTGCTTAGCTTCCGAGATCAGACGAGATCGGGCGTGTTCAGGGTGGTGTGGCCGTAAGCGAAAGCCGGGGCGCCGGACTCGCTACTTGAAGCTGTGTGGCGGGGGCGCCGTGCCCCCTGGGCGGGACTGAGGGATCGTTCATGTGCGATTCTTTGGAAAGGAGCCGCTTTCGAACTCAGTGCGTGCCTGGATGTTGGCGAATGTGCTCCCTTCAGTTGGCTTGCCCTGCTCTTGTCCCGCACTGGAGCAGGACAAACAAACTGCACGGAGGAGCACAAGGCAAGTCTTCACAAGACAGAAACCTCCAGTGCACAGCACTCTGAAAACATTTCGGGGCTGTCGCGTTTTATTTCGGCACATAAAGCGCACCGGCCCTACACGTCGGCCAGACGCGCGGCGCCTCCGCCCTCTTGTGGCCTTGCGGCGTCAGAGCAAGAGGCTCCTTCTCGCTGCCTTTCCGCTGTCCCGGCGGCCGGCGAGGAGGAAGCGCCGGGACGCTGTGCTGCAGAGCCCCGAGAGGGAACCTGGAGCGCACACTTTGTGGGGGGCGGGGGGCCGCGTTCGCGCCCTGCCCCGGTCTCTTGCGCGAGCACTAAATCTCACGGCGCCAGCCAGCGGCCAGGAGACAAGTACAATATCACGGGACAGGGGGCCTCATCATTGATTGTTACAGGTGAGACGGGGATTAGGAGGAGAGCCCGACTGATGGGTAACACCCCCGTGACTCTTTCTTGAGAGACGCCCTGGGATTTGGAATGGCCAAGGAGGGTCAGGACACCTCGGTTTTACGCCTCCCCCGAAGGACGGCGCCTGTTTGTGCAGCAGAGTGTCGCCATGAGGATGCTGGGGCATAAGAGAGCCACACAGCCCGCAGGGTGAGCGCTCCCTACTGGTCCCAGTCACCCCTCTCGCAGGAGCAGGAGCAGCAGGAGCAGCAGCAGCAGCAGCAGCAACCTGAGCTTTCCCGGGGGGAATCTCCCATCCGGGTGCCGGCCGGGCTCACACCTGCTGGGCTGCCGTGGGTGAGCCCAGTCGAGAGTCGCAGGGTGAGACCTAGTCACTGGGGATTACTCGGCTCTCAGCACTTGAAAAGACCGACGGAGGACTCGTTCCCGCCGGAGCTGAATGTGCCTGCGAGTGTCGTGTCGTCTTCTTCCCCCGCCCCGCTGTGCTTGCTGTATTGTCTTTGAAGCCGGCCCCCGAGACGAGGCGGGCTGTTCCTGTGCCCCAATTAACACTTTACAGGTGCCATTCCCCGGCATTGTGGCCATTGTCGGAGGTCACACGCGATAAGATGAGGTGGAGGAGAGCGGGGCGTGCCCAGCGCCAGACATTGAAGGAAGGGGGCTGTGCGAGGTGAGGTGAGGCGCGACACGCCGGAGCCCCGACGCTGCTAATGCGGAGCACTTGTTGAACTGGCATTGAAAGGACGTGTGCGCACGGAGCGAGCCTTCCCTGCGGCGGAGCGTGGAAACTTTCTCCCCCCGCTGCAGGAGTTGTGTGCGGTGCGGTGCAGCGGTGCCGAGGGAAAAGCACGGAAGGCAGCAGGCTCTGGAGAGCAGGTAAGAGACGGAGCCTTGGGGGCAGGCGAGCAGGCGCGTTTTTCGGAAATTGCTGAAGAGGCTCCGGTGTTTGTTCGGTGTGTGGCAGGCGCACGTCGCGAGCTTGCGTAGCGATCTGCCGGTCTGGTGATATGTAAATGAGGCCGAATTGCATCCCGGGACATGCTGCGATGGCGAAATGGCGACTGCAGATGTGTAGGAAACGGCGCGCTCGTTTTCTCGTTTTGCCCACACTTTTGAGTGTTGGTGTGGCGTGTGAGTGTGCGAAAGAGTGGGCCCAGCAGGAGGCGGTGGCGTGCAGGGCGAGGAGCTGGCCTAGGCTGCGAGTGCTGTGCTGTGGGTGCGGGCCGCTTGCAGGGGCCTGTACAACTCATACTTACCTGGCAGGGGAGATACCTTGATCAAGAAGGAGGTTCACCCAGGGCGAGGCTCGGCCATTGCACTCCGGCTGTGCTGACCCCTGCGAATTCCCCAAATGTGGGAATCTCGACTGCATAATTTCTGGTAGTGGGGGACTGCGTTCGCGCTCTCCCCTGATGTGCTTGGTCCAATAACAGATGCGGCTTTGCTGTGTGCTGTGTGCTGGGGAGCTGTGCTGGGCTTCCGCGCTCGGCAGCCCCCCCCCCGTGAGCAGCACAACATGCTGGTGAAACCGCTTCATAGAGGGGGGTTATTAGAAAGACGCCCTGGGGTTTTTCACGAGCACTGGCAGACGACATGGTACTCGTGTTAGTGCCCGTTACAGACATACGCTATGCTTTCTTGTTCTTAACTCGGTTTTTCCCTTTTTTTCTGCTCACTCTGAATCCATCCCTGCTCATTTTGTTCGAGAATCTGTGCTCTGTTGGATACAAAGGGCCTTGGGTGGCTTTGAAGAATGCATTCGTCTTCTTCTAGACCAGTGGCTTCTAGAGTAGCGAATAGTCCTTACCCAGCAGAGCGCACTGTAATAAAAATACACAAGGAATCCCTGAGAAGTAGAAATGAATGATCCTACAGACATGTTCTGAATATTTGCCCCCTTCTTCTCTTTCTCTATCACTTTGTTTCTAGATTTCCTTTTCTGCCTTTTGAAGCACGGTATGCATGCTACAGCGGAAGGTGACCGAATCTGTCCTCGGACCAGGTAACATGGGGTTCACATAGTGCTGTTAATGTTGTTTTGACGGCGGCATGATTCACCCACTCAAACCCACATTGATTCAGATGTTTTAATGGTCCTGCATTTTATCCTCGGGTCTCGCGATCCCCTCGTACTCAGTTTCTGTTGTGCTGACTGGACCTCTCGGGACACAGCCGTATGGAAAGCCTTCAGCTTTTCTGTTTGGCTGTAGCTGTTGTAGAGGCGGTTCAACTGGCTCTCACCCCCTAAGCCTCAACTTAGTAGCAGAGACTACTACCCAGCATGAGGGTTTCACAGCTACTGCAGCACAAGCCCTACAAAATACAATCTTTCTTCTGGTTATACACGTTAAATGTTCACCTCGTGATAAGGTACTTAATTTGTGATCTTTCAGCTTGTCTGACCTTGGTGGTCTGACTGATTCTTGCTTTCTCCCGCTCTCTGTCCAGGTACAGTAATCCTTTATTGTTTTTCTCACACTCCATCAGTTTGACTTTGGAGTTCAGTCTATTGCACGTGTGTGTACCAGTTTGTAGTGCAATGTCACCTGACTACCTTATGTCCTGCACTCATAATATATATATATAGAGAGAGAGAGAGAGAGAGAAATACTGTAAATCTTAAGAACAAAATCCAACACCAAAAGCTCTCCATGAGTCATTATACCCCAGCATTGAAACTGAGTTCTTGCCAGCATGCAACACATCGCTAATCCAACCAGAAGACCAAGGTGTGAGGTCGACACATTGACTGTCACTTGCTATTGACTGACCTTCAATTGCAGATTTAGAGGCAGCTTCGATATTCGTTTTACAAACGTGTTTTTTTTCTAATACGAATCACATGCATGCCATTAAAAGAGCCATCTTTAGAGATCAGGATATTGATCATTTTTCTTGAGCATCTGAAGGGATGTGAGGGAGCTTCTCTTTCTGAACTGGCATGCCTAGAAAGTGGATGACCGTCGCGATACCGTTTGCCACTCAGCGTTGCCGAAGGAAACAAAAGTGGGAAGATTGAAATGTTTGGTATTTTCGGGAAATAAATGTCCATACTCGAGTTCTTCCTCCCAAAGCCTACGGCACCAACGGCGACCCCTGCTGGCCGAGAGAGCAAAAGCTTACAGCACCTGGTATTCCCAGGCGGTCTCCCATCCAAGTACTAACCAGGCCCGACCCTGCTTAGCTTCCGAGATCAGACGAGATCGGGCGTGTTCAGGGTGGTGTGGCCGTAAGCGAAAGCCGGGGCGCCGGACTCGCTACTTGAAGCTGTGTGGCGGGGGCGCCGTGCCCCCTGGGCGGGACTGAGGGATCGTTCATGTGCGATTCTTTGGAAAGGAGCCGCTTTCGAACTCAGTGCGTGCCTGGATGTTGGCGAATGTGCTCCCTTCAGTTGGCTTGCCCTGCTCTTGTCCCGCACTGGAGCAGGACAAACAAACTGCACGGAGGAGCACAAGGCAAGTCTTCACAAGACAGAAACCTCCAGTGCACAGCACTCTGAAAACATTTCGGGGCTGTCGCGTTTTATTTCGGCACATAAAGCGCACCGGCCCTACACGTCGGCCAGACGCGCGGCGCCTCCGCCCTCTTGTGGCCTTGCGGCGTCAGAGCAAGAGGCTCCTTCTCGCTGCCTTTCCGCTGTCCCGGCGGCCGGCGAGGAGGAAGCGCCGGGACGCTGTGCTGCAGAGCCCCGAGAGGGAACCTGGAGCGCACACTTTGTGGGGGGCGGGGGGCGGGGGGCCGCGTTCGCGCCCTGCCCCGGTCTCTTGCGCGATCACTAAATCTCACGGCGCCAGCCAGCGGCCAGGAGACAAGTACAATATCAGGGGACAGGGGGCCTCATCATTGATTGTTACAGGTGAGACGGGGATTAGGAGGAGAGCCCGACTGATGGGTAACACCCCCGTGACTCTTTCTTGAGAGACGCCCTGGGATTTGGAATGGCCAAGGAGGGTCAGGACACCTCGGTTTTACGCCTCCCCCGAAGGACGGCGCCTGTTTGTGCAGCAGAGTGTCGCCATGAGGATGCTGGGGCATAAGAGAGCCACACAGCCCGCAGGGTGAGCGCTCCCTACTGGTCCCAGTCACCCCTCTCGCAGGAGCAGGAGCAGCAGCAGCAGCAGCAGCAGCAGCAACCTGAGCTTTCCCGGGGGGAATCTCCCATCCGGGTGCCGGCCGGGCTCACACCTGCTGGGCTGCCGTGGGTGAGCCCAGTCGAGAGTCGCAGGGTGAGACCTAGTCACTGGGGATTACTCGGCTCTCAGCACTTGAAAAGACCGACGGAGGACTCGTTCCCGCCGGAGCTGAATGTGCCTGCGAGTGTCGTGTCGTCTTCTTCCCCCGCCCCGCTGTGCTTGCTGTATTGTCTTTGAAGCCGGCCCCCGAGACGAGGCGGGCTGTTCCTGTGCCCCAATTAACACTTTACAGGTGCCATTCCCCGGCATTGTGGCCATTGTCGGAGGTCACACGCGATAAGATGAGGTGGAGGAGAGCGGGGCGTGCCCAGCGCCAGACATTGAAGGAAGGGGGCTGTGCGAGGTGAGGTGAGGCGCGACACGCCGGAGCCCCGACGCTGCTAATGCGGAGCACTTGTTGAACTGGCATTGAAAGGACGTGTGCGCACGGAGCGAGCCTTCCCTGCGGCGGAGCGTGGAAACTTTCTCCCCCCGCTGCAGGAGTTGTGTGCGGTGCGGTGCAGCGGTGCCGAGGGAAAAGCACGGAAGGCAGCAGGCTCTGGAGAGCAGGTAAGAGACGGAGCCTTGGGGGCAGGCGAGCAGGCGCGTTTTTCGGAAATTGCTGAAGAGGCTCCGGTGTTTGTTCGGTGTGTGGCAGGCGCACGTCGCGAGCTTGCGTAGCGATCTGCCGGTCTGGTGATATGTAAATGAGGCCGAATTGCATCCCGGGACATGCTGCGATGGCGAAATGGCGACTGCAGATGTGTAGGAAACGGCGCGCTCGTTTTCTCGTTTTGCCCACACTTTTGAGTGTTGGTGTGGCGTGTGAGTGTGTGAAAGAGTGGGCCCAGCAGGAGGCGGTGGCGTGCAGGGCGAGGAGCTGGCCTAGGCTGCGAGTGCTGTGCTGTGGGTGCGGGCCGCTTGCAGGGGCCTGTACAATTCATACTTACCTGGCAGGGGAGATACCTTGATCAAGAAGGAGATTCACCCAGGGCGAGGCTCGGCCATTGCACTCCGGCTGTGCTGACCCCTGCGAATTCCCCAAATGTGGGAATCTCGACTGCATAATTTCTGGTAGTGGGGGACTGCGTTCGCGCTCTCCCCTGATGTGCTTGGTCCAATAACAGATGCGGCTTTGCTGTGTGCTGTGTGCTGGGGAGCTGTGCTGGGCTTCCGCGCTCGGCAGCCCCCCCCCCGTGAGCAGCACAACATGCTGGTGAAACCGCTTCATAGAGGGGGGTTATTAGAAAGACGCCCTGGGGTTTTTCACGAGCACTGGCAGACGACATGGTACTCGTGTTAGTGCCCGTTACAGACATACGCTATGCTTTCTTGTTCTTAACTCGGTTTTTCCCTTTTTTTCTGCTCACTCTGAATCCATCCCTGCTCATTTTGTTCGAGAATCTGTGCTCTGTTGGATACAAAGGGCCTTGGGTGGCTTTGAAGAATGCATTCGTCTTCTTCTAGACCAGTGGCTTCTAGAGTAGCGAATAGTCCTTACCCAGCAGAGCGCACTGTAATAAAAATACACAAGGAATCCCTGAGAAGTAGAAATGAATGATCCTACAGACATGTTCTGAATATTTGCCCCCTTCTTCTCTTTCTCTATCACTTTGTTTCTAGATTTCCTTTTCTGCCTTTTGAAGCACGGTATGCATGCTACAGCGGAAGGTGACCGAATCTGTCCTCGGACCAGGTAACATGGGGTTCACATAGTGCTGTTAATGTTGTTTTGACGGCGGCATGATTCACCCACTCAAACCCACATTGATTCAGATGTTTTAATGGTCCTGCATTTTATCCTCGGGTCTCGCGATCCCCTCGTACTCAGTTTCTGTTGTGCTGACTGGACCTCTCGGGACACAGCCGTATGGAAAGCCTTCAGCTTTTCTGTTTGGCTGTAGCTGTTGTAGAGGCGGTTCAACTGGCTCTCACCCCCTAAGCCTCAACTTAGTAGCAGAGACTACTACCCAGCATGAGGGTTTCACAGCTACTGCAGCACAAGCCCTACAAAATACAATCTTTCTTCTGGTTATACACGTTAAATGTTCACCTCGTGATAAGGTACTTAATTTGTGATCTTTCAGCTTGTCTGACCTTGGTGGTCTGACTGATTCTTGCTTTCTCCCGCTCTCTGTCCAGGTACAGTAATCCTTTATTGTTTTTCTCACACTCCATCAGTTTGACTTTGGAGTTCAGTCTATTGCACGTGTGTGTACCAGTTTGTAGTGCAATGTCACCTGACTACCTTATGTCCTGCACTCATAATATATATATATAGAGAGAGAGAGAGAGAGAGAAATACTGTAAATCTTAAGAACAAAATCCAACACCAAAAGCTCTCCATGAGTCATTATACCCCAGCATTGAAACTGAGTTCTTGCCAGCATGCAACACATCGCTAATCCAACCAGAAGACCAAGGTGTGAGGTCGACACATTGACTGTCACTTGCTATTGACTGACCTTCAATTGCAGATTTAGAGGCAGCTTCGATATTCGTTTTACAAACGTGTTTTTTTTCTAATACGAATCACATGCATGCCATTAAAAGAGCCATCTTTAGAGATCAGGATATTGATCATTTTTCTTGAGCATCTGAAGGGATGTGAGGGAGCTTCTCTTTCTGAACTGGCATGCCTAGAAAGTGGATGACCGTCGCGATACCGTTTGCCACTCAGCGTTGCCGAAGGAAACAAAAGTGGGAAGATTGAAATGTTTGGTATTTTCGGGAAATAAATGTCCATACTCGAGTTCTTCCTCCCAAAGCCTACGGCACCAACGGCGACCCCTGCTGGCCGAGAGAGCAAAAGCTTACAGCACCTGGTATTCCCAGGCGGTCTCCCATCCAAGTACTAACCAGGCCCGACCCTGCTTAGCTTCCGAGATCAGACGAGATCGGGCGTGTTCAGGGTGGTGTGGCCGTAAGCGAAAGCCGGGGCGCCGGACTCGCTACTTGAAGCTGTGTGGCGGGGGCGCCGTGCCCCCTGGGCGGGACTGAGGGATCGTTCATGTGCGATTCTTTGGAAAGGAGCCGCTTTCGAACTCAGTGCGTGCCTGGATGTTGGCGAATGTGCTCCCTTCAGTTGGCTTGCCCTGCTCTTGTCCCGCACTGGAGCAGGACAAACAAACTGCACGGAGGAGCACAAGGCAAGTCTTCACAAGACAGAAACCTCCAGTGCACAGCACTCTGAAAACATTTCGGGGCTGTCGCGTTTTATTTCGGCACATAAAGCGCACCGGCCCTACACGTCGGCCAGACGCGCGGCGCCTCCGCCCTCTTGTGGCCTTGCGGCGTCAGAGCAAGAGGCTCCTTCTCGCTGCCTTTCCGCTGTCCCGGCGGCCGGCGAGGAGGAAGCGCCGGGACGCTGTGCTGCAGAGCCCCGAGAGGGAACCTGGAGCGCACACTTTGTGGGGGGCGGGGGGCCGCGTTCGCGCCCTGCCCCGGTCTCTTGCGCGAGCACTAAATCTCACGGCGCCAGCCAGCGGCCAGGAGACAAGTACAATATCACGGGACAGGGGGCCTCATTATTGATTGTTACAGGTGAGACGGGGATTAGGAGGAGAGCCCGACTGATGGGTAACACCCCCGTGACTCTTTCTTGAGAGACGCCCTGGGATTTGGAATGGCCAAGGAGGGTCAGGACACCTCGGTTTTACGCCTCCCCCGAAGGACGGCGCCTGTTTGTGCAGCAGAGTGTCGCCATGAGGATGCTGGGGCATAAGAGAGCCACACAGCCCGCAGGGTGAGCGCTCCCTACTGGTCCCAGTCACCCCTCTCGCAGGAGCAGCAGCAGCAGCAGCAGCAGCAGCAGCAACCTGAGCTTTCCCGGGGGGAATCTCCCATCCGGGTGCCGGCCGGGCTCACACCTGCTGGGCTGCCGTGGGTGAGCCCAGTCGAGAGTCGCAGGGTGAGACCTAGTCACTGGGGATTACTCGGCTCTCAGCACTTGAAAAGACCGACGGAGGACTCGTTCCCGCCGGAGCTGAATGTGCCTGCGAGTGTCGTGTCGTCTTCTTCCCCCGCCCCGCTGTGCTTGCTGTATTGTCTTTGAAGCCGGCCCCCGAGACGAGGCGGGCTGTTCCTGTGCCCCAATTAACACTTTACAGGTGCCATTCCCCGGCATTGTGGCCATTGTCGGAGGTCACACGCGATAAGATGAGGTGGAGGAGAGCGGGGCGTGCCCAGCGCCAGACATTGAAGGAAGGGGGCTGTGCGAGGTGAGGTGAGGCGCGACACGCCGGAGCCCCGATGCTGCTAATGCGGAGCACTTGTTGAACTGGCATTGAAAGGACGTGTGCGCACGGAGCGAGCCTTCCCTGCGGCGGAGCGTGGAAACTTTCTCCCCCCGCTGCAGGAGTTGTGTGCGGTGCGGTGCAGCGGTGCCGAGGGAAAAGCACGGAAGGCAGCAGGCTCTGGAGAGCAGGTAAGAGACGGAGCCTTGGGGGCAGGCGAGCAGGCGCGTTTTTCGGAAATTGCTGAAGAGGCTCCGGTGTTTGTTCGGTGTGTGGCAGGCGCACGTCGCGAGCTTGCGTAGCGATCTGCCGGTCTGGTGATATGTAAATGAGGCCGAATTGCATCCCGGGACATGCTGCGATGGCGAAATGGCGACTGCAGATGTGTAGGAAACGGCGCGCTCGTTTTCTCGTTTTGCCCACACTTTTGAGTGTTGGTGTGGCGTGTGAGTGTGTGAAAGAGTGGGCCCAGCAGGAGGCGGTGGCGTGCAGGGCGAGGAGCTGGCCTAGGCTGCGAGTGCTGTGCTGTGGGTGCGGGCCGCTTGCAGGGGCCTGTACAATTCATACTTACCTGGCAGGGGAGATACCTTGATCAGCCTGTAGGTGGAGTTGTTGGATTGTTTTCTTGTTTTGTGGAAGCAGTGTTTGTTTAGCAGTTTACGAAATGGCAACTTTTGGATCCCGCAAGAATGCTGTGCGTTTTGAGCTTTTGGATGACCTCTTCATGGATCGTATGCAGTTCAGCAGAAAAGTGTTGCAGAAGGAACTTGGCTTTGAACCTCGGCACTTGGATTTCATCTTCGCTCTCCCAGGTCAGAAAGCATTTGAGGTTGTATTTGCTACCTATCCTCTGTTTGAACAATGTGTGGATGTGTTTGAGGCAAAAAGAGGGAAAGTTCCTGCTCTTGAGAAGATCAACTTGCAGCCTTTGACACAGAGAGAGAGGAAAACCGTGCATGTTGTTATGTTCTCGGAACTGGCAAAGACGGAGGACATTCACACCTGGCTTAACCAGTACTGCACCGTCCACCATGGAACTGAGGTTAGAGATGTTGACGGTATAAAAACAGGAGCAAGGAAATTCGAGGTTCGCTTGCTACCGGACAATGTAAATGGAGGCTTAAGGCACCTGCCCTCTACAATCCGGCTGGGCGCCTGCAATGGCTATGTTTTTTATGTGGGACAACCAAAGGTGTGTCGGCGCTGTGGTGCTGTGGGACACCTGGCATCGTCCTGCACTGTGAAATGCTGCAAGACCTGTGGCAAACAGGGACATTTAGCCTCTGACTGTTCAATGCTGCCAAAGTGCAATTTATGTGGCTCGGAAGGACACGTTTTTAAGAACTGCCCTCACGCCTACGCCAATAAACTCAAAATGAGAAAGGATGAGGCAGTGCTTGTTTCAGCCAAACCGGCCCGAAAAGCCAAAGCAAACAACAAGTCAAACAAAGAACCCTTGTTGGACAAAGACTCTCAGCCTCCAGCCAGGATCAGTCCTGCTGTGGCTCCGGGGCCGGTGGAAGAAAGATCCACTACGCCCCCACAACCGCAGACTGCACCAGACAAGCACGAGGGTTTGAAAACCCCCGAGAACAGCGAGGACCCCTCCCCCACTCCTGCTCCTCAGAACGAGGGCCAGTGTGGGGCCCCCCGGTGGAGCGGGTCCAGCGAGGATAACCAGGATTCAGCGGAGCTGCTTTTCCCAGACTCTGCAAGTGCTACAGATGCCCTCCTCTCCTCCATCCAGTCCATCACGGAGGATCTGCAGCAGCTGGTGGGTGAGGGGGAAGAGGAGACTGGTGCATCGGCTGCACCCCTTTCCCCTCAGTGCTCCCAGGAGCTGGACGTGAGGAAAAGGAAAAATGACTCTGTTTTCTCCCCGAGCGAGGAGGAAGGAGAGCATGGCGATGGGGACAGCTGGAACCCCTCCACCCCTCCCTCTAGCCCCTTCCTTGAAATGGACTCTGTGAACGCTTTTACTGCTGCCACCCTGATGAAGGCTCATTCAGAGGATGGCTGGCAGGAAATTGGTAAGAAGAAAAAGAAAAAGAAGAAGGTAACAGGTGAGACAGAAGAGAAATGTGTTTTGTAAAGACTGGTTCCACTTTCTTATGTAATATGGCTCTAAACATAATTTCTCTTAACACCAGAGGTATCAATGACAGAGTTAAATGTCAGTCTGTCTTTGATTACCTCCAGCAGAGAGAGGGAGATGTGTTGATGTTGCAGGAGTGTGCTTTAGCCTATCAAGAGAGGTATAAAAGCTTTGAAGATAGGTGGGATAAAGGGCCTTCTGTTTGGTCAGGGGACAATAACAACAGAGCCTCTGGCGTGGCCATTCTTTTCAAAGGATGGGCTTTCAAATTGAAAAGTATTCAGAGGGTCATAGATGGCAGGTTGCTGTGTGTGGATGTGGAATGGGGGACCGTTAACCTGCGGCTAATCAATGTGTATTGTCCTACCGACGTGGGAGGAAGGGTGGAGCTACTCAAGGCACTCTCTCCCCTATTGTTATGTAGCACAGACGTGATAGTGGGAGGGGATTTTAATTGTATCTTAGAGCACACAGACAGGCAGTCTAGCTCTCCGATAAAATTGGATTCCAGCTCACTGGCCCTGCAAAACTTAGTTCAAGACTTTAAACTCTCAGACACATATAGATGTATATATCCCACAACAGCAGGATATACATGGTCAGGGAGGAATAGCAGCTCCAGAATTGACTATTGCTTTGTCTCAGCGAGAGTGAAAGTTGTTGGGGTCACTCTTCAGCCTGTCTTCTTCTCAGATCATCAGGCTTTAGGGTGTAGAGTGGAACTCCAGGGCGGGACTGTCTTTGGCCCAGGCCTCTGGAAACTCAACACAAAGCTGCTAGAGAACGAGGGGGTAGTATCCCGCTACAAGGAGAAACTATCACAGTGGCTGTCCTTGCAGTGTCTGTACGGGTCAGTAGGAGAGTGGTGGGAGGAGGTGAAGGTGAGGACAAAGGCCTTTTTCATGGCTGAGGGAAGGAAGGCTGCTGCCAGACGGAGAGGAGTGCTAGCCAGGAAACAGAGGCAGCTGCAGCGTCTCTACACGATGCTGCACAGTGGCTTCGATGTGCTCGAGGATATCACCCTTTTAAAAAAGGACATCCGGAGCATAGCCGAAGAAAGTAGTCGAGGAGTGCTGTTAAGAAGCAGAGTGCAGTTCTTGGAAGAAAATGAGAAGTGTACTCGCTTCTTTTTCAGGAAAGTGGTAGGCTCCAAGTCTGTCATGGAAAGTGTAGTTGATGAGGAGGGACGAGAGAGAACAGAGCCGAGTGCTATCCTCTCCTGCACCGAGGCCTTCTACTCAAGACTGTACAGCTCTACAGAGGTAAAGGATGAAGAAATTCATTTTTTCACCTCAAAGCTAGAAAACGTTTTGAGTGAAGAAGATAGGGAAGTACTTGAGAGGGATTTGACAGTAGAAGAGCTGAGACAGGCTATGGAGAGCTTACAGAAGGGGAAAACTCCGGGTGCTGACGGGCTCCCTAAAGAATTTTATTGCACCTTTTGGGATCTGCTTCAGGATCCGCTACTGCTCCTATTCGAGGAAAGCTATAAGACAGAATTGCTGCCTGACTCCTTAAGAGAAGGCACTATCTCTCTCTTGTTTAAGAAAGGAGCAAAGAATGACATAAAGAACTGGAGACCCCTCAGCCTGTTAGGCGTGGACACTAAGATCCTGTCCAAAGCCCTTTTCCTGCGCCTACAAAATGTAGTGGCCTCACTGGTAGGGAAAGAACAGACTTGTGGGATAGCAGGACGCCTGATGAGCGACAACCTGGCCTTGTTGAGGGATGTCTGTCTGTACTCGGAGGACCGCTCCCTCCCTCTGTGCATTTTAGGTGTAGACCTAGAAAAGGCCTTTGACCGCCTAAACCGGCAGTACTTGACATCGGTACTTGAGCACATGAAGTTTGGCCCCATCATGAGAAAGTGGATTAACCTGCTGTACACAGGTAGCAACAGCAGAGTAATGGTTAATGGCAATAGATCACGCCCCTTTGAAGTCTGTTCAGGGGTGAGGCAGGGCTGCCCATTATCCCCCTTGTTATTCGTTTTGGCTATGGAGCCCTTAGCCTGTGCCTTGCGCCAGGATCAGGCCATTAATGGGATACCAGTGCCTGGAAGTGGGGGAGGAGAGGTAAAGACATCTCTATACATGGATGACGTCACCCTGCTCCTCTCTGACAATGCCTCAATTAGCAGAGCTCTGCAGTGCTGTGATCGTTTCTCTTTGGCTTCCTCTGCAAAAATTAACAAATCTAAGAGTGAGATTTTTTATCAGAACTGGAGGGAGCCAAAAGAAGGACATGATCTCAGGCTGCAAGAGAAGAGAATTAAGGTCCTGGGGGTGTATTTTGGAGAAGAGATGGGAACAGTAAATTGGCAGAACAAATTGCCAATCTTAAACAAAAAACTGATGCAATGGAAGGACCGAGACCTCACCATGACAGGGAAGGTGCTGGTCATCAAAGCTGAGCTCTTGCCTGTCTTGAATTTTCTGGCTTCTACCTTCCCAATCCCACACCGTGTTGCGGCGGTGCTGAGGAGATTGATGTTTCAATTTCTATGGGGTGGGAAGCAGGAAAGACTCAGAAGGGAAATAATGTACAGGCCGCTACCCTCAGGGGGGAAGTCTGTCCCAGATATTACTACGAAGCTGCTGTGCATTTTCCTGGCCTCTGTGCTGAGAGGCTTTGCAACAGCACCTGCAGCGCGTACCTGGACTTATTTTTCCAGGCTCTGGATAGGTAGGGAGGTGTTCAGAGTGTGGGGTGTCAGACCCAAGCTGGATGTCCCACTCTCTGACACATGCCCTGCAATTTATGGGACAGTTAAAAGTTTTCTAAGATCTCACCCAATTGGCCATATTCCCCTCCGAGATGTCAGCGTCCAAAAACTGGAAGATTTCGTTGCACCCCAGAACAATAGGCAGACCCCTGTGGGCATTTTAACATCAGCCCAAACAAGGAAGGTGTGGAAACACACATCCTCTAAGTTTCTGTGCAACATTCACAGAGATTTAGCCTGGAGTGTCGTCCACCAGTGCTTACCGGTACGAACTTTCTTGTACCGTAGGGGCCTCACCCCCAGCCCTCGCTGCGTTAGGGTGGGCTGCGGCGAGGAGGAGAATGTGACCCATCTCCTGTGGTCCTGCTTTTTTGCTAAGGCCTTCTGGGCACAGTTTGAAAATTGGTTGCAAGCTCTCTCGCCCCAATTTACCCTGACCGCTGCTTTCGTCATATACGGCATTTCTCCTGTCAAACTTCCTCCTGACGTGTTTGACAGGATCTGGGCCATGGTGAACAGTGGGAAAGACGCCCTGTGGAGAGTGAGGAACATGGGGCTGTTCAAAGGCATCGAGGTCCCAGTCAAGGCAGCAGGTAGCCTGGCCCTGTTCATCACCCGAGAGAACTATTACCTCAGAGATCTGTGGAGAGAAGGGAGGGAGGAAGCAGAAAATCTGTGGGAAATAGAGAGCATAGGTCAATATCTCAAGAAACTGTGAAAAACATTATCATGTTTAAGTAAAGAATGTGATTTGCACCAGAAAAAAAGAAATTGTTGCTATGTAACTGGTACCGTGTCAAAATGTAATGAGATGTGATCATATATACTGTTTTAAGTATGTATATTAATGTAAAGCGTTCTAAATTGTGATGTCCTGTACTTTTTTGTGAAAAGAAAATAAAGTTCTTAAAAATTGAAATCGGTTCACCCAGGGCGAGGCTCGGCCATTGCACTCCGGCTGTGCTGACCCCTGCGAATTCCCCAAATGTGGGAATCTCGACTGCATAATTTCTGGTAGTGGGGGACTGCGTTCGCGCTCTCCCCTGATGTGCTTGGTCCAATAACAGATGCGGCTTTGCTGTGTGCTGTGTGCTGGGGAGCTGTGCTGGGCTTCCGCGCTCGGCAGCCCCCCCCCCGTGAGCAGCACAACATGCTGGTGAAACCGCTTCATAGAGGGGGGTTATTAGAAAGACGCCCTGGGGTTTTTCACGAGCACTGGCAGACGACATGGTACTCGTGTTAGTGCCCGTTACAGACATACGCTATGCTTTCTTGTTCTTAACTCGGTTTTTCCCTTTTTTTCTGCTCACTCTGAATCCATCCCTGCTCATTTTGTTCGAGAATCTGTGCTCTGTTGGATACAAAGGGCCTTGGGTGGCTTTGAAGAATGCATTCGTCTTCTTCTAGACCAGTGGCTTCTAGAGTAGCGAATAGTCCTTACCCAGCAGAGCGCACTGTAATAAAAATACACAAGGAATCCCTGAGAAGTAGAAATGAATGATCCTACAGACATGTTCTGAATATTTGCCCCCTTCTTCTCTTTCTCTATCACTTTGTTTCTAGATTTCCTTTTCTGCCTTTTGAAGCACGGTATGCATGCTACAGCGGAAGGTGACCGAATCTGTCCTCGGACCAGGTAACATGGGGTTCACATAGTGCTGTTAATGTTGTTTTGACGGCGGCATGATTCACCCACTCAAACCCACATTGATTCAGATGTTTTAATGGTCCTGCATTTTATCCTCGGGTCTCGCGATCCCCTCGTACTCAGTTTCTGTTGTGCTGACTGGACCTCTCGGGACACAGCCGTATGGAAAGCCTTCAGCTTTTCTGTTTGGCTGTAGCTGTTGTAGAGGCGGTTCAACTGGCTCTCACCCCCTAAGCCTCAACTTAGTAGCAGAGACTACTACCCAGCATGAGGGTTTCACAGCTACTGCAGCACAAGCCCTACAAAATACAATCTTTCTTCTGGTTATACACGTTAAATGTTCACCTCGTGATAAGGTACTTAATTTGTGATCTTTCAGCTTGTCTGACCTTGGTGGTCTGACTGATTCTTGCTTTCTCCCGCTCTCTGTCCAGGTACAGTAATCCTTTATTGTTTTTCTCACACTCCATCAGTTTGACTTTGGAGTTCAGTCTATTGCACGTGTGTGTACCAGTTTGTAGTGCAATGTCACCTGACTACCTTATGTCCTGCACTCATAATATATATATATAGAGAGAGAGAGAGAGAGAGAAATACTGTAAATCTTAAGAACAAAATCCAACACCAAAAGCTCTCCATGAGTCATTATACCCCAGCATTGAAACTGAGTTCTTGCCAGCATGCAACACATCGCTAATCCAACCAGAAGACCAAGGTGTGAGGTCGACACATTGACTGTCACTTGCTATTGACTGACCTTCAATTGCAGATTTAGAGGCAGCTTCGATATTCGTTTTACAAACGTGTTTTTTTTCTAATACGAATCACATGCATGCCATTAAAAGAGCCATCTTTAGAGATCAGGATATTGATCATTTTTCTTGAGCATCTGAAGGGATGTGAGGGAGCTTCTCTTTCTGAACTGGCATGCCTAGAAAGTGGATGACCGTCGCGATACCGTTTGCCACTCAGCGTTGCCGAAGGAAACAAAAGTGGGAAGATTGAAATGTTTGGTATTTTCGGGAAATAAATGTCCATACTCGAGTTCTTCCTCCCAAAGCCTACGGCACCAACGGCGACCCCTGCTGGCCGAGAGAGCAAAAGCTTACAGCACCTGGTATTCCCAGGCGGTCTCCCATCCAAGTACTAACCAGGCCCGACCCTGCTTAGCTTCCGAGATCAGACGAGATCGGGCGTGTTCAGGGTGGTGTGGCCGTAAGCGAAAGCCGGGGCGCCGGACTCGCTACTTGAAGCTGTGTGGCGGGGGCGCCGTGCCCCCTGGGCGGGACTGAGGGATCGTTCATGTGCGATTCTTTGGAAAGGAGCCGCTTTCGAACTCAGTGCGTGCCTGGATGTTGGCGAATGTGCTCCCTTCAGTTGGCTTGCCCTGCTCTTGTCCCGCACTGGAGCAGGACAAACAAACTGCACGGAGGAGCACAAGGCAAGTCTTCACAAGACAGAAACCTCCAGTGCACAGCACTCTGAAAACATTTCGGGGCTGTCGCGTTTTATTTCGGCACATAAAGCGCACCGGCCCTACACGTCGGCCAGACGCGCGGCGCCTCCGCCCTCTTGTGGCCTTGCGGCGTCAGAGCAAGAGGCTCCTTCTCGCTGCCTTTCCGCTGTCCCGGCGGCCGGCGAGGAGGAAGCGCCGGGACGCTGTGCTGCAGAGCCCCGAGAGGGAACCTGGAGCGCACACTTTGTGGGGGGCGGGGGGCCGCGTTCGCGCCCTGCCCCGGTCTCTTGCGCGAGCACTAAATCTCACGGCGCCAGCCAGCGGCCAGGAGACAAGTACAATATCACGGGACAGGGGGCCTCATCATTGATTGTTACAGGTGAGACGGGGATTAGGAGGAGAGCCCGACTGATGGGTAACACCCCCGTGACTCTTTCTTGAGAGACGCCCTGGGATTTGGAATGGCCAAGGAGGGTCAGGACACCTCGGTTTTACGCCTCCCCCGAAGGACGGCGCCTGTTTGTGCAGCAGAGTGTCGCCATGAGGATGCTGGGGCATAAGAGAGCCACACAGCCCGCAGGGTGAGCGCTCCCTACTGGTCCCAGTCACCCCTCTCGCAGGAGCAGCAGCAGCAGCAGCAGCAGCAGCAGCAACCTGAGCTTTCCCGGGGGGAATCTCCCATCCGGGTGCCGGCCGGGCTCACACCTGCTGGGCTGCCGTGGGTGAGCCCAGTCGAGAGTCGCAGGGTGAGACCTAGTCACCGGGGATTACTCGGCTCTCAGCACTTGAAAAGACCGACGGAGGACTCGTTCCCGCCGGAGCTGAATGTGCCTGCGAGTGTCGTGTCGTCTTCTTCCCCCGCCCCGCTGTGCTTGCTGTATTGTCTTTGAAGCCGGCCCCCGAGACGAGGCGGGCTGTTCCTGTGCCCCAATTAACACTTTACAGGTGCCATTCCCCGGCATTGTGGCCATTGTCGGAGGTCACACGCGATAAGATGAGGTGGAGGAGAGCGGGGCGTGCCCAGCGCCAGACATTGAAGGAAGGGGGCTGTGCGAGGTGAGGTGAGGCGCGACACGCCGGAGCCCCGACGCTGCTAATGCGGAGCACTTGTTGAACTGGCATTGAAAGGACGTGTGCGCACGGAGCGAGCCTTCCCTGCGGCGGAGCGTGGAAACTTTCTCCCCCCGCTGCAGGAGCTGTGTGCGGTGCGGTGCAGCGGTGCCGAGGGAAAAGCACGGAAGGCAGCAGGCTCTGGAGAGCAGGTAAGAGACGGAGCCTTGGGGGCAGGCGAGCAGGCGCGTTTTTCGGAAATTGCTGAAGAGGCTCCGGTGTTTGTTCGGTGTGTGGCAGGCGCACGTCGCGAGCTTGCGTAGCGATCTGCCGGTCTGGTGATATGTAAATGAGGCCGAATTGCATCCCGGGACATGCTGCGATGGCGAAATGGCGACTGCAGATGTGTAGGAAACGGCGCGCTCGTTTTCTCGTTTTCCCCACACTTTTGAGTGTTGGTGTGGCGTGTGAGTGTGCGAAAGAGTGGGCCCAGCAGGAGGCGGTGGCGTGCAGGGCGAGGAGCTGGCCTAGGCTGCGAGTGCTGTGCTGTGGGTGCGGGCCGCTTGCAGGGGCCTGTACAACTCATACTTACCTGGCAGGGGAGATACCTTGATCAAGAAGGAGGTTCACCCAGGGCGAGGCTCGGCCATTGCACTCCGGCTGTGCTGACCCCTGCGAATTCCCCAAATGTGGGAATCTCGACTGCATAATTTCTGGTAGTGGGGGACTGCGTTCGCGCTCTCCCCTGGTGTGCTTGGTCCAATAACAGATGCGGCAGTGCAGGCGGCTTTGCTGTGTGCTGGGGAGCTGTGCTGGGCTTCCGCGCTCGGCAGTCCCCCCCCGTGAGCAGCACAACATGCTGGTGAAACCGCTTCATAGAGGGGGGTTATTAGAAAGATGCCCTGGGGTTATTCACGAGCACCGGCAGACGACATGGTACTCGTTTTAGTGCCCGTTACAGACATACGCTATGCTTTCTTGTTCTTAACTCGGTTTTTCCCTTTTTTTCTGCTCACTCTGAATCCATCCCTGCTCATTTTGTTGGAGAATCTGTGCTCAATGAATGAAATGGGTTATAAATGAATATATGTATATTTCTACGAAAAACGAGTTGTTTATTGACTGACCTTCAATTGCAGATTTAGAGGCAGCTTTGATATTCGTTTTACAAACGTGTTTTTTTCCTAATACGAATCACACGCATGCCATTAAAAGAGCCATCTTTAGAGATCAGGATATCGATCATTTTTCTTGAGCATCTGAAGGGATGTGAGGGAGCTTCTCTTTCTGAACTGGCATGCCTAGAAAGTGGACGACCGTCGCGATACCGTTTGCCAGTCAGCGTTGCCGAAGGAAACAAAAGTGGGAAGATTGAAATGTTTGGTATTTTCGGGAAATAAATGTCCATACTCGAGTTCTTCCTCCCAAAGCCTACGGCACCAACGGCGACCCCCGCTGGCCGAGAGAGCAAAAGCTTACAGCACCTGGTATTCCCAGGTGGTCTCCCATCCAAGTACTAACCAGGCCCGACCCTGCTTAGCTTCCGAGATCAGACGAGATCGGGCATGTTCAGGGTGGTGTGGCCGTAAGCGCAAGCCGGGGCGCCGGACTCGCTACTTGAAGCTGTGTGGCGGGGGCGCCGTGCCCCCTGGGCGGGACTGAGGGATCGTTCATGTGCGATTCTTTGGAAAGGAGCCGCTTTCGAACTCAGTGCGTGCCTGGATGTTGGCGAATGTGCTCCCTTCAGTTGGCTTGCCCTGCTCTTGTCCCGCACTGGAGCAGGACAAACAAACTGCACGGAGGAGCACAAGGCAAGTGTTCACAAGACAGAAACCTCCAGTGCACAGCACTCTGAAAACATTTCTGGGCTGTCGCGTTTTATTTCGGCACATAAAGCGCACCGGCCCTACACGTCGGCCAGACGCGCGGCGCCTCCGCCCTCTTGTGGCCTTGCGGCGTCAGAGCAAGAGGCTCCTTCTCGCTGCCTTTCCGCTGTCCCGGCGGCCGGCGAGGAGGAAGCGCCGGGACGCTGTGCTGCAGAGCCCCGAGAGGGAACCTGGAGCGCACACTTTGTGGGGGGCGGGGGGCCGCGTTCGCGCCCTGCCCCGGTCTCTTGCGCGAGCACTAAATCTCACGGCGCCAGCCAGCGGCCAGGAGACAAGTACAATATCACGGGACAGGGGGCCTCATCATTGATTGTTACAGGTGAGACGGGGATTAGGAGGAGAGCCCGACTGATGGGTAACACCCCCGTGACTCTTTCTTGAGAGACGCCCTGGGATTTGGAATGGCCAAGGAGGGTCAGGACACCTCGGTTTTACGCCTCCCCCGAAGGACGGCGCCTGTTTGTGCAGCAGAGTGTCGCCATGAGGATGCTGGGGCATAAGAGAGCCACACAGCCCGCAGGGTGAGCGCTCCCTACTGGTCCCAGTCACCCCTCTCGCAGGAGCAGCAGCAGCAACCTGAGCTTTCCCGGGGGGAATCTCCCATCCGGGTGCCGGCCGGGCTCACACCTGCTGGGCTGCCGTGGGTGAGCCCAGTCGAGAGTCGCAGGGTGAGACCTAGTCACCGGGGATTACTCGGCTCTCAGCACTTGAAAAGACCGACGGAGGACTCGTTCCCGCCGGAGCTGAATGTGCCTGCGAGTGTCGTGTCGTCTTCTTCCCCCGCCCCGCTGTGCTTGCTGTATTGTCTTTGAAGCCGGCCCCCGAGACGAGGCGGGCTGTTCCTGTGCCCCAATTAACACTTTACAGGTGCCATTCCCCGGCATTGTGGCCATTGTCGGAGGTCACACGCGATAAGATGAGGTGGAGGAGAGCGGGGCGTGCCCAGCGCCAGACATTGAAGGAAGGGGGCTGTGCGAGGTGAGGTGAGGCGCGACACGCCGGAGCCCCGACGCTGCTAATGCGGAGCACTTGTTGAACTGGCATTGAAAGGACGTGTGCGCACGGAGCGAGCCTTCCCTGCGGCGGAGCGTGGAAACTTTCTCCCCCCGCTGCAGGAGCTGTGTGCGGTGCGGTGCAGCGGTGCCGAGGGAAAAGCACGGAAGGCAGCAGGCTCTGGAGAGCAGGTAAGAGACGGAGCCTTGGGGGCAGGCGAGCAGGCGCGTTTTTCGGAAATTGCTGAAGAGGCTCCGGTGTTTGTTCGGTGTGTGGCAGGCGCACGTCGCGAGCTTGCGTAGCGATCTGCCGGTCTGGTGATATGTAAATGAGGCCGAATTGCATCCCGGGACATGCTGCGATGGCGAAATGGCGACTGCAGATGTGTAGGAAACGGCGCGCTCGTTTTCTCGTTTTCCCCACACTTTTGAGTGTTGGTGTGGCGTGTGAGTGTGCGAAAGAGTGGGCCCAGCAGGAGGCGGTGGCGTGCAGGGCGAGGAGCTGGCCTAGGCTGCGAGTGCTGTGCTGTGGGTGCGGGCCGCTTGCAGGGGCCTGTACAACTCATACTTACCTGGCAGGGGAGATACCTTGATCAGCCTGTAGGTGGAGTTGTTGGATTGTTTTCTTGTTTTGTGGAAGCAGTGTTTGTTTAGCAGTTTACGAAATGGCAACTTTTGGATCCCGCAAGAATGCTGTGCGTTTTGAGCTTTTGGATGACCTCTTCATGGATCGTATGCAGTTCAGCAGAAAAGTGTTGCAGAAGGAACTTGGCTTTGAACCTCGGCACTTGGATTTCATCTTCGCTCTCCCAGGTCAGAAAGCATTTGAGGTTGTATTTGCTACCTATCCTCTGTTTGAACAATGTGTGGATGTGTTTGAGGCAAAAAGAGGGAAAGTTCCTGCTCTTGAGAAGATCAACTTGCAGCCTTTGACACAGAGAGAGAGGAAAACCGTGCATGTTGTTATGTTCTCGGAACTGGCAAAGACGGAGGACATTCACACCTGGCTTAACCAGTACTGCACCGTCCACCATGGAACTGAGGTTAGAGATGTTGACGGTATAAAAACAGGAGCAAGGAAATTCGAGGTTCGCTTGCTACCGGACAATGTAAATGGAGGCTTAAGGCACCTGCCCTCTACAATCCGGCTGGGCGCCTGCAATGGCTATGTTTTTTATGTGGGACAACCAAAGGTGTGTCGGCGCTGTGGTGCTGTGGGACACCTGGCATCGTCCTGCACTGTGAAATGCTGCAAGACCTGTGGCAAACAGGGACATTTAGCCTCTGACTGTTCAATGCTGCCAAAGTGCAATTTATGTGGCTCGGAAGGACACGTTTTTAAGAACTGCCCTCACGCCTACGCCAATAAACTCAAAATGAGAAAGGATGAGGCAGTGCTTGTTTCAGCCAAACCGGCCCGAAAAGCCAAAGCAAACAACAAGTCAAACAAAGAACCCTTGTTGGACAAAGACTCTCAGCCTCCAGCCAGGATCAGTCCTGCTGTGGCTCCGGGGCCGGTGGAAGAGAGATCCACTACGCCCCCACAACCGCAGACTGCACCAGACAAGCACGAGGGTTTGAAAACCCCCGAGAACAGCGAGGACCCCTCCCCCACTCCTGCTCCTCAGAACGAGGGCCAGTGTGGGGCCCCCCGGTGGAGCGGGTCCAGCGAGGATACCCAGGATTCAGCGGAGCTGCTTTTCCCAGACTCTGCAAGTGCTACAGACGCCCTCCTCTCCTCCATCCAGTCCATCACGGAGGATCTGCAGCAGCTGGTGGGTGAGGGGGAAGAGGAGACTGGTGCATCGGCTGCACCCCTTTCCCCTCAGTGCTCCCAGGAGCTGGACGTGAGGAAAAGGAAAAATGACTCTGTTTTCTCCCCGAGCGAGGAGGAAGGAGAGCATGGTGAGGGGGACAGCTGGAACCCCTCCACCCCTCCCTCTACCCCCTTCCTTGAAACGGACTCCGTGAACGCTTTTACTGCTGCCACCCTGATGAAGGCTCTTTCAGAGGATGGCTGGCAGGAAATTGGTAAGAAGAAAAAGAAAAAGAAGAAGGTAACAGGTGAGACAGAAGAGAAATGTGTTTTGTAAAGACTGGTTCCACTTTCTTATGTAATATGGCTCTAAACATAATTTCTCTTAACACCAGAGGTATCAATGACAGAGTTAAATGTCAGTCTGTCTTTGATTACCTCCAGCAGAGAGAGGGAGATGTGTTGATGTTGCAGGAGTGTGCTTTAGCCTATCAAGAGAGGTATAAAAGCTTTGAAGATAGGTGGGATAAAGGGCTTTCTGTTTGGTCAGGGGACAATAACAACAGAGCCTCTGGCGTGGCCATTCTTTTCAAAGGATGGGCTTTCAAATTGAAAAGTATTCAGAGGGTCATAGATGGCAGGTTGCTGTGTGTGGATGTGGAATGGGGGACCGTTAACCTGCGGCTAATCAATGTGTATTGTCCTACTGACGTGGGAGGAAGGGTGGAGCTACTCAAGGCACTCTCTCCCCTATTGTTATGTAGCACAGACGTGATAGTGGGAGGGGATTTTAATTGTATCTTAGAGCACACAGACAGGCAGTCTAGCTCTCCGATAAAATTGGATTCCAGCTCACTGGCCCTGCAAAACTTAGTTCAAGACTTTAAACTCTCAGACACATATAGATGTATATATCCCACAACAGCAGGATATACATGGTCAGGGAGGAATAGCAGCTCCAGAATTGACTATTGCTTTGTCTCAGCGAGAGTGAAAGTTGTTGGGGTCACTCTTCAGCCTGTCTTCTTCTCAGATCATCAGGCTTTAGGGTGTAGAGTGGAACTCCAGGGCGGGACTGTCTTTGGCCCAGGCCTCTGGAAACTCAACACAAAGCTGCTAGAGAACGAGGGGGTAGTATCCCGCTACAAGGAGAAACTATCACAGTGGCTGTCCTTGCAGTGTCTGTACGGGTCAGTAGGAGAGTGGTGGGAGGAGGTGAAGGTGAGGACAAAGGCCTTTTTCATGGCTGAGGGAAGGAAGGCTGCTGCCAGACGGAGAGGAGTGCTAGCCAGGAAACAGAGGCAGCTGCAGCGTCTCTACACGATGCTGCACAGTGGCTTCGATGTGCTCGAGGATATCACTCTTTTAAAAAAGGACATCCGGAGCATAGCCGAAGAAAGTAGTCGAGGAGTGCTGTTAAGAAGCAGAGTGCAGTTCTTGGAAGAAAATGAGAAGTGTACTCGCTTCTTTTTCAGGAAAGTGGTAGGCTCCAAGTCAGTCATGGAAAGTGTAGTTGATGAGGAGGGACGAGAGAGAACAGAGCCGAGTGCTATCCTCTCCTGCACCGAGGCCTTCTACTCAAGACTGTACAGCTCTACAGAGGTAAAGGATGAAGAAATTCATTTTTTCACCTCAAAGCTAGAAAACGTTTTGAGTGAAGAAGATAGGGAAGTACTAGAGAGGGATTTGACAGTAGAAGAGCTGAGACAGGCTATGGAGAGCTTACAGAAGGGGAAAACTCCGGGTGCTGACGGGCTCCCTAAAGAATTTTATTGCACCTTTTGGGATCTGCTTCAGGATCCGCTACTGCTCCTATTCGAGGAAAGCTATAAGACAGAATTGCTGCCTGACTCCTTAAGAGAAGGCACTATCTCTCTCTTGTTTAAGAAAGGAGCAAAGAATGACATAAAGAACTGGAGACCCCTCAGCCTGTTAGGCGTGGACACTAAGATCCTGTCCAAAGCCCTTTTCCTGCGCCTACAAAATGTAGTGGCCTCACTGGTAGGGAAAGAACAGACTTGTGGGATAGCAGGACGCCTGATGAGCGACAACCTGGCCTTGTTGAGGGATGTCTGTCTGTACTCGGAGGATCGCTCCCTCCCTCTGTGCATTTTAGGTGTAGACCTAGAAAAGGCCTTTGACCGCCTAAACCGGCAGTACTTGACATCGGTACTTGAGCACATGAAGTTTGGCCCCATCATGAGAAAGTGGATTAACCTGCTGTACACAGGTAGCAACAGCAGAGTAATGGTTAATGGCAATAGATCACGCCCCTTTGAAGTCTGTTCAGGGGTGAGGCAGGGCTGCCCATTATCCCCCTTGTTATTCGTTTTGGCTATGGAGCCCTTAGCCTGTGCCTTGCGCCAGGATCAGGCCATTAATGGGATACCAGTGCCTGGAAGTGGGGGAGGAGAGGTAAAGACATCTCTATACATGGATGACGTCACCCTGCTCCTCTCTGACAATGCCTCAATTAGCAGAGCTCTGCAGTGCTGTGATCGTTTCTCTTTGGCTTCCTCTGCAAAAATTAACAAATCTAAGAGTGAGATTTTTTATCAGAACTGGAGGGAGCCAAAAGAAGGACATGATCTCAGGCTGCAAGAGAAGAGAATTAAGGTCCTGGGGGTGTATTTTGGAGAAGAGATGGGAACAGTAAATTGGCAGAACAAATTGCCAATCTTAAACAAAAAACTGATGCAATGGAAGGACCGAGACCTCACCATGACAGGGAAGGTGCTGGTCATCAAAGCTGAGCTCTTGCCTGTCTTGAATTTTCTGGCTTCTACCTTCCCAATCCCACACCGTGTTGCGGCGGGGCTGAGGAGATTGATGTTTCAATTTCTATGGGGTGGGAAGCAGGAAAGACTCAGAAGGGAAATAATGTACAGGCCGCTACCCTCAGGGGGGAAGTCTGTCCCAGATATTGCTACGAAGCTGCTGTGCATTTTCCTGGCCTCTGTGCTGAGAGGCTTTGCAACAGCACCTGCAGCGCGTACCTGGACTTATTTTTCCAGGCTCTGGATAGGTAGGGAGGTGTTCAGAGTGTGGGGTGTCAGACCCAAGCTGGATGTCCCACTCTCTGACACATGCCCTGCAATTTATGGGACAGTTAAAAGTTTTCTAAGATCTCACCCAATTGGCCATATTCCCCTCCGAGATGTCAGCGTCCAAAAACTGGAAGATTTCGTTGCACCCCAGAACAATAGGCAGACCCCTGTGGGCATTTTAACATCAGCCCAAACAAGGAAGGTGTGGAAACACACATCCTCTAAGTTTCTGTGCAACATTCACAGAGATTTAGCCTGGAGTGTCGTCCACCAGTGCTTACCGGTACGAACTTTCTTGTACCGTAGGGGCCTCACCCCCAGCCCTCGCTGCGTTAGGGTGGGCTGCGGCGAGGAGGAGAATGTGACCCATCTCCTGTGGTCCTGCTTTTTTGCTAAGGCCTTCTGGGCACAGTTTGAAAATTGGTTGCAAGCTCTCTCGCCCCAATTTACCCTGACCGCTGCTTTCGTCATATACGGCATCTCTCCTGTCAAACTTCCTCCTGACGTGTTTGACAGGATCTGGGCCATGGTGAACAGTGGGAAAGACGCCCTGTGGAGAGTGAGGAACATGGGGCTGTTCAAAGGCATCGAGGTCCCAGTCAAGGCAGCAGGTAGCCTGGCCCTGTTCATCACCCGAGAGAACTATTACCTCAGAGATCTGTGGAGAGAAGGGAGGGAGGAAGCAGAAAATCTGTGGGAAATAGAGAGCATAGGTCAATATCTCAAGAAACTGTGAAAAACATTATCATGTTTAAGTAAAGAATGTGATTTGCACCAGAAAAAAAGAAATTGTTGCTATGTAACTGGTACCGTGTCAAAATGTAATGAGATGTGATCATATATACTGTTTTAAGTATGTATATTAATGTAAAGCGTTCTAAATTGTGATGTCCTGTACTTTTTTGTGAAAAGAAAATAAAGTTCTTAAAAATTGAAATTGAATTGGTTCACCCAGGGCGAGGCTCGGCCATTGCACTCCGGCTGTGCTGACCCCTGCGAATTCCCCAAATGTGGGAATCTCGACTGCATAATTTCTGGTAGTGGGGGACTGCGTTCGCGCTCTCCCCTGATGTGCTTGGTCCAATAACAGATGCGGCTTTGCTGTGTGCTGTGTGCTGTGGAGCTGTGCTGGGCTTCCGCGCTCGGCAGCCCCCCCCCCCGTGAGCAGCACAACATGCTGGTGAAACCGCTTCATAGAGGGGGGTTATTAGAAAGACGCCCTGGGGTTTTTCACGAGCACTGGCAGACGACATGGTACTCGTGTTAGTGCCCGTTACAGACATACGCTATGCTTTCTTGTTCTTAACTCGGTTTTTCCCTTTTTTTCTGCTCACTCTGAATCCATCCCTGCTCATTTTGTTCGAGAATCTGTGCTCTGTTGGATACAAAGGGCCTTGGGTGGCTTTGAAGAATGCATTCGTCTTCTTCTAGACCAGTGGCTTCTAGAGTAGCGAATAGTCCTTACCCAGCAGAGCGCACTGTAATAAAAATACACAAGGAATCCCTGAGAAGTAGAAATGAATGATCCTACAGACATGTTCTGAATATTTGCCCCCTTCTTCTCTTTCTCTATCACTTTGTTTCTAGATTTCCTTTTCTGCCTTTTGAAGCACGGTATGCATGCTACAGCGGAAGGTGACCGAATCTGTCCTCGGACCAGGTAACATGGGGTTCACATAGTGCTGTTAATGTTGTTTTGACGGCGGCATGATTCACCCACTCAAACCCACATTGATTCAGATGTTTTAATGGTCCTGCATTTTATCCTCGGGACTCGCGATCCCCTCGTACTCAGTTTCTGTTGTGCTGACTGGACCTCTCGGGACACAGCCGTATGGAAAGCCTTCAGCTTTTCTGTTTGGCTGTAGCTGTTGTAGAGGCGGTTCAACTGGCTCTCACCCCCTAAGCCTCAACTTAGTAGCAGAGACTACTACCCAGCATGAGGGTTTCACAGCTACTGCAGCACAAGCCCTACAAAATACAATCTTTCTTCTGGTTATACACGTTAAATGTTCACCTCGTGATAAGGTACTTAATTTGTGATCTTTCAGCTTGTCTGACCTTGGTGGTCTGACTGATTCTTGCTTTCTCCCGCTCTCTGTCCAGGTACAGTAATCCTTTATTGTTTTTCTCACACTCCATCAGTTTGACTTTGGAGTTCAGTCTATTGCACGTGTGTGTACCAGTTTGTAGTGCAATGTCACCTGACTACCTTATGTCCTGCACTCATAATATATATATAGAGAGAGAGAGAGAGAGAGAAATACTGTAAATCTTAAGAACAAAATCCAACACCAAAAGCTCTCCATGAGTCATTATACCCCAGCATTGAAACTGAGTTCTTGCCAGCATGCAACACATCGCTAATCCAACCAGAAGACCAAGGTGTGAGGTCGACACATTGACTGTCACTTGCTATTGACTGACCTTCAATTGCAGATTTAGAGGCAGCTTCGATATTCGTTTTACAAACGTGTTTTTTTTCTAATACGAATCACATGCATGCCATTAAAAGAGCCATCTTTAGAGATCAGGATATTGATCATTTTTCTTGAGCATCTGAAGGGATGTGAGGGAGCTTCTCTTTCTGAACTGGCATGCCTAGAAAGTGGATGACCGTCGCGATACCGTTTGCCACTCAGCGTTGCCGAAGGAAACAAAAGTGGGAAGATTGAAATGTTTGGTATTTTCGGGAAATAAATGTCCATACTCGAGTTCTTCCTCCCAAAGCCTACGGCACCAACGGCGACCCCTGCTGGCCGAGAGAGCAAAAGCTTACAGCACCTGGTATTCCCAGGCGGTCTCCCATCCAAGTACTAACCAGGCCCGACCCTGCTTAGCTTCCGAGATCAGACGAGATCGGGCGTGTTCAGGGTGGTGTGGCCGTAAGCGAAAGCCGGGGCGCCGGACTCGCTACTTGAAGCTGTGTGGCGGGGGCGCCGTGCCCCCTGGGCGGGACTGAGGGATCGTTCATGTGCGATTCTTTGGAAAGGAGCCGCTTTCGAACTCAGTGCGTGCCTGGATGTTGGCGAATGTGCTCCCTTCAGTTGGCTTGCCCTGCTCTTGTCCCGCACTGGAGCAGGACAAACAAACTGCACGGAGGAGCACAAGGCAAGTGTTCACAAGACAGAAACCTCCAGTGCACAGCACTCTGAAAACATTTCTGGGCTGTCGCGTTTTATTTCGGCACATAAAGCGCACCGGCCCTACACGTCGGCCAGACGCGCGGCGCCTCCGCCCTCTTGTGGCCTTGCGGCGTCAGAGCAAGAGGCTCCTTCTCGCTGCCTTTCCGCTGTCCCGGCGGCCGGCGAGGAGGAAGCGCCGGGACGCTGTGCTGCAGAGCCCCGAGAGGGAACCTGGAGCGCACACTTTGTGGGGGGCGGGGGGCCGCGTTCGCGCCCTGCCCCGGTCTCTTGCGCGAGCACTAAATCTCACGGCGCCAGCCAGCGGCCAGGAGACAAGTACAATATCACGGGACAGGGGGCCTCATCATTGATTGTTACAGGTGAGACGGGGATTAGGAGGAGAGCCCGACTGATGGGTAACACCCCCGTGACTCTTTCCTGAGAGACGCCCTGGGATTTGGAATGGCCAAGGAGGGTCAGGACACCTCGGTTTTACGCCTCCCCCGAAGGACGGCGCCTGTTTGTGCAGCAGAGTGTCGCCATGAGGATGCTGGGGCATAAGAGAGCCACACAGCCCGCAGGGTGAGCGCTCCCTACTGGTCCCAGTCACCCCTCTCGCAGGAGCAGGAGCAGCAGCAGCAGCAACCTGAGCTTTCCCGGGGGGAATCTCCCATCCGGGTGCCGGCCGGGCTCACACCTGCTGGGCTGCCGTGGGTGAGCCCAGTCGAGAGTCGCAGGGTGAGACCTAGTCACTGGGGATTACTCGGCTCTCAGCACTTGAAAAGACCGACGGAGGACTCGTTCCCGCCGGAGCTGAATGTGCCTGCGAGTGTCGTGTCGTCTTCTTCCCCCGCCCCGCTGTGCTTGCTGTATTGTCTTTGAAGCCGGCCCCCGAGACGAGGCGGGCTGTTCCTGTGCCCCAATTAACACTTTACAGGTGCCATTCCCCGGCATTGTGGCCATTGTCGGAGGTCACACGCGATAAGATGAGGTGGAGGAGAGCGGGGCGTGCCCAGCGCCAGACATTGAAGGAAGGGGGCTGTGCGAGGTGAGGTGAGGCGCGACACGCCGGAGCCCCGACGCTGCTAATGCGGAGCACTTGTTGAACTGGCATTGAAAGGACGTGTGCGCACGGAGCGAGCCTTCCCTGCGGCGGAGCGTGGAAACTTTCTCCCCCCGCTGCAGGAGTTGTGTGCGGTGCGGTGCAGCGGTGCCGAGGGAAAAGCACGGAAGGCAGCAGGCTCTGGAGAGCAGGTAAGAGACGGAGCCTTGGGGGCAGGCGAGCAGGCGCGTTTTTCGGAAATTGCTGAAGAGGCTCCGGTGTTTGTTCGGTGTGTGGCAGGCGCACGTCGCGAGCTTGCGTAGCGATCTGCCGGTCTGGTGATATGTAAATGAGGCCGAATTGCATCCCGGGACATGCTGCGATGGCGAAATGGCGACTGCAGATGTGTAGGAAACGGCGCGCTCGTTTTCTCGTTTTGCCCACACTTTTGAGTGTTGGTGTGGCGTGTGAGTGTGCGAAAGAGTGGGCCCAGCAGGAGGCGGTGGCGTGCAGGGCGAGGAGCTGGCCTAGGCTGCGAGTGCTGTGCTGTGGGTGCGGGCCGCTTGCAGGGGCCTGTACAACTCATACTTACCTGGCAGGAGAGATACCTTGATCAAGAAGGAGGTTCACCCAGGGCGAGGCTCGGCCATTGCACTCCGGCTGTGCTGACCCCTGCGAATTCCCCAAATGTGGGAATCTCAACTGCATAATTTCTGGTAGTGGGGGACTGCGTTCGCGCTCTCCCCTGATGTGCTTGGTCCAATAACAGATGCGGCTTTGCTGTGTGCTGTGTGCTGGGGAGCTGTGCTGGGCTTCCGCGCTCGGCAGCCCCCCCCCCGTGAGCAGCACAACATGCTGGTGAAACCGCTTCATAGAGGGGGGTTATTAGAAAGACGCCCTGGGGTTTTTCACGAGCACTGGCAGACGACATGGTACTCGTGTTAGTGCCCGTTACAGACATACGCTATGCTTTCTTGTTCTTAACTCGGTTTTTCCCTTTTTTTCTGCTCACTCTGAATCCATCCCTGCTCATTTTGTTCGAGAATCTGTGCTCTGTTGGATACAAAGGGCCTTGGGTGGCTTTGAAGAATGCATTCGTCTTCTTCTAGACCAGTGGCTTCTAGAGTAGCGAATAGTCCTTACCCAGCAGAGCGCACTGTAATAAAAATACACAAGGAATCCCTGAGAAGTAGAAATGAATGATCCTACAGACATGTTCTGAATATTTGCCCCCTTCTTCTCTTTCTCTATCACTTTGTTTCTAGATTTCCTTTTCTGCCTTTTGAAGCACGGTATGCATGCTACAGCGGAAGGTGACCGAATCTGTCCTCGGACCAGGTAACATGGGGTTCACATAGTGCTGTTAATGTTGTTTTGACGGCGGCATGATTCACCCACTCAAACCCACATTGATTCAGATGTTTTAATGGTCCTGCATTTTATCCTCGGGTCTCGCGATCCCCTCGTACTCAGTTTCTGTTGTGCTGACTGGACCTCTCGGGACACAGCCGTATGGAAAGCCTTCAGCTTTTCTGTTTGGCTGTAGCTGTTGTAGAGGCGGTTCAACTGGCTCTCACCCCCTAAGCCTCAACTTAGTAGCAGAGACTACTACCCAGCATGAGGGTTTCACAGCTACTGCAGCACAAGCCCTACAAAATACAATCTTTCTTCTGGTTATACACGTTAAATGTTCACCTCGTGATAAGGTACTTAATTTGTGATCTTTCAGCTTGTCTGACCTTGGTGGTCTGACTGATTCTTGCTTTCTCCCGCTCTCTGTCCAGGTACAGTAATCCTTTATTGTTTTTCTCACACTCCATCAGTTTGACTTTGGAGTTCAGTCTATTGCACGTGTGTGTACCAGTTTGTAGTGCAATGTCACCTGACTACCTTATGTCCTGCACTCATAATATATATATATAGAGAGAGAGAGAGAAATACTGTAAATCTTAAGAACAAAATCCAACACCAAAAGCTCTCCATGAGTCATTATACCCCAGCATTGAAACTGAGTTCTTGCCAGCATGCAACACATCGCTAATCCAACCAGAAGACCAAGGTGTGAGGTCGACACATTGACTGTCACTTGCTATTGACTGACCTTCAATTGCAGATTTAGAGGCAGCTTCGATATTCGTTTTACAAACGTGTTTTTTTTCTAATACGAATCACATGCATGCCATTAAAAGAGCCATCTTTAGAGATCAGGATATTGATCATTTTTCTTGAGCATCTGAAGGGATGTGAGGGAGCTTCTCTTTCTGAACTGGCATGCCTAGAAAGTGGATGACCGTCGCGATACCGTTTGCCACTCAGCGTTGCCGAAGGAAACAAAAGTGGGAAGATTGAAATGTTTGGTATTTTCGGGAAATAAATGTCCATACTCGAGTTCTTCCTCCCAAAGCCTACGGCACCAACGGCGACCCCTGCTGGCCGAGAGAGCAAAAGCTTACAGCACCTGGTATTCCCAGGCGGTCTCCCATCCAAGTACTAACCAGGCCCGACCCTGCTTAGCTTCCGAGATCAGACGAGATCGGGCGTGTTCAGGGTGGTGTGGCCGTAAGCGAAAGCCGGGGCGCCGGACTCGCTACTTGAAGCTGTGTGGCGGGGGCGCCGTGCCCCCTGGGCGGGACTGAGGGATCGTTCATGTGCGATTCTTTGGAAAGGAGCCGCTTTCGAACTCAGTGCGTGCCTGGATGTTGGCGAATGTGCTCCCTTCAGTTGGCTTGCCCTGCTCTTGTCCCGCACTGGAGCAGGACAAACAAACTGCACGGAGGAGCACAAGGCAAGTCTTCACAAGACAGAAACCTCCAGTGCACAGCACTCTGAAAACATTTCGGGGCTGTCGCGTTTTATTTCGGCACATAAAGCGCACCGGCCCTACACGTCGGCCAGACGCGCGGCGCCTCCGCCCTCTTGTGGCCTTGCGGCGTCAGAGCAAGAGGCTCCTTCTCGCTGCCTTTCCGCTGTCCCGGCGGCCGGCGAGGAGGAAGCGCCGGGACGCTGTGCTGCAGAGCCCCGAGAGGGAACCTGGAGCGCACACTTTGTGGGGGGCGGGGGGCCGCGTTCGCGCCCTGCCCCGGTCTCTTGCGCGAGCACTAAATCTCACGGCGCCAGCCAGCGGCCAGGAGACAAGTACAATATCACGGGACAGGGGGCCTCATCATTGATTGTTACAGGTGAGACGGGGATTAGGAGGAGAGCCCGACTGATGGGTAACACCCCCGTGACTCTTTCCTGAGAGACGCCCTGGGATTTGGAATGGCCAAGGAGGGTCAGGACACCTCGGTTTTACGCCTCCCCCGAAGGACGGCGCCTGTTTGTGCAGCAGAGTGTCGCCATGAGGATGCTGGGGCATAAGAGAGCCACACAGCCCGCAGGGTGAGCGCTCCCTACTGGTCCCAGTCACCCCTCTCGCAGGAGCAGGAGCAGCAGCAGCAGCAACCTGAGCTTTCCCGGGGGGAATCTCCCATCCGGGTGCCGGCCGGGCTCACACCTGCTGGGCTGCCGTGGGTGAGCCCAGTCGAGAGTCGCAGGGTGAGACCTAGTCACTGGGGATTACTCGGCTCTCAGCACTTGAAAAGACCGACGGAGGACTCGTTCCCGCCGGAGCTGAATGTGCCTGCGAGTGTCGTGTCGTCTTCTTCCCCCGCCCCGCTGTGCTTGCTGTATTGTCTTTGAAGCCGGCCCCCGAGACGAGGCGGGCTGTTCCTGTGCCCCAATTAACACTTTACAGGTGCCATTCCCCGGCATTGTGGCCATTGTCGGAGGTCACACGCGATAAGATGAGGTGGAGGAGAGCGGGGCGTGCCCAGCGCCAGACATTGAAGGAAGGGGGCTGTGCGAGGTGAGGTGAGGCGCGACACGCCGGAGCCCCGACGCTGCTAATGCGGAGCACTTGTTGAACTGGCATTGAAAGGACGTGTGCGCACGGAGCGAGCCTTCCCTGCGGCGGAGCGTGGAAACTTTCTCCCCCCGCTGCAGGAGTTGTGTGCGGTGCGGTGCAGCGGTGCCGAGGGAAAAGCACGGAAGGCAGCAGGCTCTGGAGAGCAGGTAAGAGACGGAGCCTTGGGGGCAGGCGAGCAGGCGCGTTTTTCGGAAATTGCTGAAGAGGCTCCGGTGTTTGTTCGGTGTGTGGCAGGCGCACGTCGCGAGCTTGCGTAGCGATCTGCCGGTCTGGTGATATGTAAATGAGGCCGAATTGCATCCCGGGACATGCTGCGATGGCGAAATGGCGACTGCAGATGTGTAGGAAACGGCGCGCTCGTTTTCTCGTTTTGCCCACACTTTTGAGTGTTGGTGTGGCGTGTGAGTGTGCGAAAGAGTGGGCCCAGCAGGAGGCGGTGGCGTGCAGGGCGAGGAGCTGGCCTAGGCTGCGAGTGCTGTGCTGTGGGTGCGGGCCGCTTGCAGGGGCCTGTACAACTCATACTTACCTGGCAGGAGAGATACCTTGATCAAGAAGGAGGTTCACCCAGGGCGAGGCTCGGCCATTGCACTCCGGCTGTGCTGACCCCTGCGAATTCCCCAAATGTGGGAATCTCAACTGCATAATTTCTGGTAGTGGGGGACTGCGTTCGCGCTCTCCCCTGATGTGCTTGGTCCAATAACAGATGCGGCTTTGCTGTGTGCTGTGTGCTGGGGAGCTGTGCTGGGCTTCCGCGCTCGGCAGCCCCCCCCCCGTGAGCAGCACAACATGCTGGTGAAACCGCTTCATAGAGGGGGGTTATTAGAAAGACGCCCTGGGGTTTTTCACGAGCACTGGCAGACGACATGGTACTCGTGTTAGTGCCCGTTACAGACATACGCTATGCTTTCTTGTTCTTAACTCGGTTTTTCCCTTTTTTTCTGCTCACTCTGAATCCATCCCTGCTCATTTTGTTCGAGAATCTGTGCTCTGTTGGATACAAAGGGCCTTGGGTGGCTTTGAAGAATGCATTCGTCTTCTTCTAGACCAGTGGCTTCTAGAGTAGCGAATAGTCCTTACCCAGCAGAGCGCACTGTAATAAAAATACACAAGGAATCCCTGAGAAGTAGAAATGAATGATCCTACAGACATGTTCTGAATATTTGCCCCCTTCTTCTCTTTCTCTATCACTTTGTTTCTAGATTTCCTTTTCTGCCTTTTGAAGCACGGTATGCATGCTACAGCGGAAGGTGACCGAATCTGTCCTCGGACCAGGTAACATGGGGTTCACATAGTGCTGTTAATGTTGTTTTGACGGCGGCATGATTCACCCACTCAAACCCACATTGATTCAGATGTTTTAATGGTCCTGCATTTTATCCTCGGGTCTCGCGATCCCCTCGTACTCAGTTTCTGTTGTGCTGACTGGACCTCTCGGGACACAGCCGTATGGAAAGCCTTCAGCTTTTCTGTTTGGCTGTAGCTGTTGTAGAGGCGGTTCAACTGGCTCTCACCCCCTAAGCCTCAACTTAGTAGCAGAGACTACTACCCAGCATGAGGGTTTCACAGCTACTGCAGCACAAGCCCTACAAAATACAATCTTTCTTCTGGTTATACACGTTAAATGTTCACCTCGTGATAAGGTACTTAATTTGTGATCTTTCAGCTTGTCTGACCTTGGTGGTCTGACTGATTCTTGCTTTCTCCCGCTCTCTGTCCAGGTACAGTAATCCTTTATTGTTTTTCTCACACTCCATCAGTTTGACTTTGGAGTTCAGTCTATTGCACGTGTGTGTACCAGTTTGTAGTGCAATGTCACCTGACTACCTTATGTCCTGCACTCATAATATATATATATAGAGAGAGAGAGAGAAATACTGTAAATCTTAAGAACAAAATCCAACACCAAAAGCTCTCCATGAGTCATTATACCCCAGCATTGAAACTGAGTTCTTGCCAGCATGCAACACATCGCTAATCCAACCAGAAGACCAAGGTGTGAGGTCGACACATTGACTGTCACTTGCTATTGACTGACCTTCAATTGCAGATTTAGAGGCAGCTTCGATATTCGTTTTACAAACGTGTTTTTTTTCTAATACGAATCACATGCATGCCATTAAAAGAGCCATCTTTAGAGATCAGGATATTGATCATTTTTCTTGAGCATCTGAAGGGATGTGAGGGAGCTTCTCTTTCTGAACTGGCATGCCTAGAAAGTGGATGACCGTCGCGATACCGTTTGCCACTCAGCGTTGCCGAAGGAAACAAAAGTGGGAAGATTGAAATGTTTGGTATTTTCGGGAAATAAATGTCCATACTCGAGTTCTTCCTCCCAAAGCCTACGGCACCAACGGCGACCCCTGCTGGCCGAGAGAGCAAAAGCTTACAGCACCTGGTATTCCCAGGCGGTCTCCCATCCAAGTACTAACCAGGCCCGACCCTGCTTAGCTTCCGAGATCAGACGAGATCGGGCGTGTTCAGGGTGGTGTGGCCGTAAGCGAAAGCCGGGGCGCCGGACTCGCTACTTGAAGCTGTGTGGCGGGGGCGCCGTGCCCCCTGGGCGGGACTGAGGGATCGTTCATGTGCGATTCTTTGGAAAGGAGCCGCTTTCGAACTCAGTGCGTGCCTGGATGTTGGCGAATGTGCTCCCTTCAGTTGGCTTGCCCTGCTCTTGTCCCGCACTGGAGCAGGACAAACAAACTGCACGGAGGAGCACAAGGCAAGTCTTCACAAGACAGAAACCTCCAGTGCACAGCACTCTGAAAACATTTCGGGGCTGTCGCGTTTTATTTCGGCACATAAAGCGCACCGGCCCTACACGTCGGCCAGACGCGCGGCGCCTCCGCCCTCTTGTGGCCTTGCGGCGTCAGAGCAAGAGGCTCCTTCTCGCTGCCTTTCCGCTGTCCCGGCGGCCGGCGAGGAGGAAGCGCCGGGACGCTGTGCTGCAGAGCCCCGAGAGGGAACCTGGAGCGCACACTTTGTGGGGGGCGGGGGGCCGCGTTCGCGCCCTGCCCCGGTCTCTTGCGCGAGCACTAAATCTCACGGCGCCAGCCAGCGGCCAGGAGACAAGTACAATATCACGGGACAGGGGGCCTCATCATTGATTGTTACAGGTGAGACGGGGATTAGGAGGAGAGCCCGACTGATGGGTAACACCCCCGTGACTCTTTCTTGAGAGACGCCCTGGGATTTGGAATGGCCAAGGAGGGTCAGGACACCTCGGTTTTACGCCTCCCCCGAAGGACGGCGCCTGTTTGTGCAGCAGAGTGTCGCCATGAGGATGCTGGGGCATAAGAGAGCCACACAGCCCGCAGGGTGAGCGCTCCCTACTGGTCCCAGTCACCCCTCTCGCAGGAGCAGCAGCAGCAGCAGCAGCAGCAGCAGCAACCTGAGCTTTCCCGGGGGGAATCTCCCATCCGGGTGCCGGCCGGGCTCACACCTGCTGGGCTGCCGTGGGTGAGCCCAGTCGAGAGTCGCAGGGTGAGACCTAGTCACTGGGGATTACTCGGCTCTCAGCACTTGAAAAGACCGACGGAGGACTCGTTCCCGCCGGAGCTGAATGTGCCTGCGAGTGTCGTGTCGTCTTCTTCCCCCGCCCCGCTGTGCTTGCTGTATTGTCTTTGAAGCCGGCCCCCGAGACGAGGCGGGCTGTTCCTGTGCCCCAATTAACACTTTACAGGTGCCATTCCCCGGCATTGTGGCCATTGTCGGAGGTCACACGCGATAAGATGAGGTGGAGGAGAGCGGGGCGTGCCCAGCGCCAGACATTGAAGGAAGGGGGCTGTGCGAGGTGAGGTGAGGCGCGACACGCCGGAGCCCCGACGCTGCTAATGCGGAGCACTTGTTGAACTGGCATTGAAAGGACGTGTGCGCACGGAGCGAGCCTTCCCTGCGGCGGAGCGTGGAAACTTTCTCCCCCCGCTGCAGGAGTTGTGTGCGGTGCGGTGCAGCGGTGCCGAGGGAAAAGCACGGAAGGCAGCAGGCTCTGGAGAGCAGGTAAGAGACGGAGCCTTGGGGGCAGGCGAGCAGGCGCGTTTTTCGGAAATTGCTGAAGAGGCTCCGGTGTTTGTTCGGTGTGTGGCAGGCGCACGTCGCGAGCTTGCGTAGCGATCTGCCGGTCTGGTGATATGTAAATGAGGCCGAATTGCATCCCGGGACATGCTGCGATGGCGAAATGGCGACTGCAGATGTGTAGGAAACGGCGCGCTCGTTTTCTCGTTTTGCCCACACTTTTGAGTGTTGGTGTGGCGTGTGAGTGTGCGAAAGAGTGGGCCCAGCAGGAGGCGGTGGCGTGCAGGGCGAGGAGCTGGCCTAGGCTGCGAGTGCTGTGCTGTGGGTGCGGGCCGCTTGCAGGGGCCTGTACAACTCATACTTACCTGGCAGGGGAGATACCTTGATCAAGAAGGAGGTTCACCCAGGGCGAGGCTCGGCCATTGCACTCCGGCTGTGCTGACCCCTGCGAATTCCCCAAATGTGGGAATCTCGACTGCATAATTTCTGGTAGTGGGGGACTGCGTTCGCGCTCTCCCCTGATGTGCTTGGTCCAATAACAGATGCGGCTTTGCTGTGTGCTGTGTGCTGGGGAGCTGTGCTGGGCTTCCGCGCTCGGCAGCCCCCCCCCCGTGAGCAGCACAACATGCTGGTGAAACCGCTTCATAGAGGGGGGTTATTAGAAAGACGCCCTGGGGTTTTTCACGAGCACTGGCAGACGACATGGTACTCGTGTTAGTGCCCGTTACAGACATACGCTATGCTTTCTTGTTCTTAACTCGGTTTTTCCCTTTTTTTCTGCTCACTCTGAATCCATCCCTGCTCATTTTGTTCGAGAATCTGTGCTCTGTTGGATACAAAGGGCCTTGGGTGGCTTTGAAGAATGCATTCGTCTTCTTCTAGACCAGTGGCTTCTAGAGTAGCGAATAGTCCTTACCCAGCAGAGCGCACTGTAATAAAAATACACAAGGAATCCCTGAGAAGTAGAAATGAATGATCCTACAGACATGTTCTGAATATTTGCCCCCTTCTTCTCTTTCTCTATCACTTTGTTTCTAGATTTCCTTTTCTGCCTTTTGAAGCACGGTATGCATGCTACAGCGGAAGGTGACCGAATCTGTCCTCGGACCAGGTAACATGGGGTTCACATAGTGCTGTTAATGTTGTTTTGACGGCGGCATGATTCACCCACTCAAACCCACATTGATTCAGATGTTTTAATGGTCCTGCATTTTATCCTCGGGTCTCGCGATCCCCTCGTACTCAGTTTCTGTTGTGCTGACTGGACCTCTCGGGACACAGCCGTATGGAAAGCCTTCAGCTTTTCTGTTTGGCTGTAGCTGTTGTAGAGGCGGTTCAACTGGCTCTCACCCCCTAAGCCTCAACTTAGTAGCAGAGACTACTACCCAGCATGAGGGTTTCACAGCTACTGCAGCACAAGCCCTACAAAATACAATCTTTCTTCTGGTTATACACGTTAAATGTTCACCTCGTGATAAGGTACTTAATTTGTGATCTTTCAGCTTGTCTGACCTTGGTGGTCTGACTGATTCTTGCTTTCTCCCGCTCTCTGTCCAGGTACAGTAATCCTTTATTGTTTTTCTCACACTCCATCAGTTTGACTTTGGAGTTCAGTCTATTGCACGTGTGTGTACCAGTTTGTAGTGCAATGTCACCTGACTACCTTATGTCCTGCACTCATAATATATATATATAGAGAGAGAGAGAGAGAGAGAGAAATACTGTAAATCTTAAGAACAAAATCCAACACCAAAAGCTCTCCATGAGTCATTATACCCCAGCATTGAAACTGAGTTCTTGCCAGCATGCAACACATCGCTAATCCAACCAGAAGACCAAGGTGTGAGGTCGACACATTGACTGTCACTTGCTATTGACTGACCTTCAATTGCAGATTTAGAGGCAGCTTCGATATTCGTTTTACAAACGTGTTTTTTTTCTAATACGAATCACATGCATGCCATTAAAAGAGCCATCTTTAGAGATCAGGATATTGATCATTTTTCTTGAGCATCTGAAGGGATGTGAGGGAGCTTCTCTTTCTGAACTGGCATGCCTAGAAAGTGGATGACCGTCGCGATACCGTTTGCCACTCAGCGTTGCCGAAGGAAACAAAAGTGGGAAGATTGAAATGTTTGGTATTTTCGGGAAATAAATGTCCATACTCGAGTTCTTCCTCCCAAAGCCTACGGCACCAACGGCGACCCCTGCTGGCCGAGAGAGCAAAAGCTTACAGCACCTGGTATTCCCAGGCGGTCTCCCATCCAAGTACTAACCAGGCCCGACCCTGCTTAGCTTCCGAGATCAGACGAGATCGGGCGTGTTCAGGGTGGTGTGGCCGTAAGCGAAAGCCGGGGCGCCGGACTCGCTACTTGAAGCTGTGTGGCGGGGGCGCCGTGCCCCCTGGGCGGGACTGAGGGATCGTTCATGTGCGATTCTTTGGAAAGGAGCCGCTTTCGAACTCAGTGCGTGCCTGGATGTTGGCGAATGTGCTCCCTTCAGTTGGCTTGCCCTGCTCTTGTCCCGCACTGGAGCAGGACAAACAAACTGCACGGAGGAGCACAAGGCAAGTCTTCACAAGACAGAAACCTCCAGTGCACAGCACTCTGAAAACATTTCGGGGCTGTCGCGTTTTATTTCGGCACATAAAGCGCACCGGCCCTACACGTCGGCCAGACGCGCGGCGCCTCCGCCCTCTTGTGGCCTTGCGGCGTCAGAGCAAGAGGCTCCTTCTCGCTGCCTTTCCGCTGTCCCGGCAGCCGGCGAGGAGGAAGCGCCGGGACGCTGTGCTGCAGAGCCCCGAGAGGGAACCTGGAGCGCACACTTTGTGGGGGGCGGGGGGCCGCGTTCGCGCCCTGCCCCGGTCTCTTGCGCGAGCACTAAATCTCACGGCGCCAGCCAGCGGCCAGGAGACAAGTACAATATCACGGGACAGGGGGCCTCATCATTGATTGTTACAGGTGAGACGGGGATTAGGAGGAGAGCCCGACTGATGGGTAACACCCCCGTGACTCTTTCCTGAGAGACGCCCTGGGATTTGGAATGGCCAAGGAGGGTCAGGACACCTCGGTTTTACGCCTCCCCCGAAGGACGGCGCCTGTTTGTGCAGCAGAGTGTCGCCATGAGGATGCTGGGGCATAAGAGAGCCACACAGCCCGCAGGGTGAGCGCTCCCTACTGGTCCCAGTCACCCCTCTCGCAGGAGCAGGAGCAGCAGCAGCAGCAACCTGAGCTTTCCCGGGGGGAATCTCCCATCCGGGTGCCGGCCGGGCTCACACCTGCTGGGCTGCCGTGGGTGAGCCCAGTCGAGAGTCGCAGGGTGAGACCTAGTCACCGGGGATTACTCGGCTCTCAGCACTTGAAAAGACCGACGGAGGACTCGTTCCCGCCGGAGCTGAATGTGCCTGCGAGTGTCGTGTCGTCTTCTTCCCCCGCCCCGCTGTGCTTGCTGTATTGTCTTTGAAGCCGGCCCCCGAGACGAGGCGGGCTGTTCCTGTGCCCCAATTAACACTTTACAGGTGCCATTCCCCGGCATTGTGGCCATTGTCGGAGGTCACACGCGATAAGATGAGGTGGAGGAGATCGGGGCGTGCCCAGCGCCAGACATTGAAGGAAGGGGGCTGTGCGAGGTGAGGTGAGGCGCGACACGCCGGAGCCCCGACGCTGCTAATGCGGAGCACTTGTTGAACTGGCATTGAAAGGACGTGTGCGCACGGAGCGAGCCTTCCCTGCGGCGGAGCGTGGAAACTTTCTCCCCCCGCTGCAGGAGTTGTGTGCGGTGCGGTGCAGCGGTGCCGAGGGAAAAGCACGGAAGGCAGCAGGCTCTGGAGAGCAGGTAAGAGACGGAGCCTTGGGGGCAGGCGAGCAGGCGCGTTTTTCGGAAATTGCTGAAGAGGCTCCGGTGTTTGTTCGGTGTGTGGCAGGCGCACGTCGCGAGCTTGCGTAGCGATCTGCCGGTCTGGTGATATGTAAATGAGGCCGAATTGCATCCCGGGACATGCTGCGATGGCGAAATGGCGACTGCAGATGTGTAGGAAACGGCGCGCTCGTTTTCTCGTTTTGCCCACACTTTTGAGTGTTGGTGTGGCGTGTGAGTGTGCGAAAGAGTGGGCCCAGCAGGAGGCGGTGGCGTGCAGGGCGAGGAGCTGGCCTAGGCTGCGAGTGCTGTGCTGTGGGTGCGGGCCGCTTGCAGGGGCCTGTACAACTCATACTTACCTGGCAGGGGAGATACCTTGATCAAGAAGGAGGTTCACCCAGGGCGAGGCTCGGCCATTGCACTCCGGCTGTGCTGACCCCTGCGAATTCCCCAAATGTGGGAATCTCGACTGCATAATTTCTGGTAGTGGGGGACTGCGTTCGCGCTCTCCCCTGATGTGCTTGGTCCAATAACAGATGCGGCTTTGCTGTGTGCTGTGTGCTGGGGAGCTGTGCTGGGCTTCCGCGCTCGGCAGCCCCCCCCCCGTGAGCAGCACAACATGCTGGTGAAACCGCTTCATAGAGGGGGGTTATTAGAAAGACGCCCTGGGGTTTTTCACGAGCACTGGCAGACGACATGGTACTCGTGTTAGTGCCCGTTACAGACATACGCTATGCTTTCTTGTTCTTAACTCGGTTTTTCCCTTTTTTTCTGCTCACTCTGAATCCATCCCTGCTCATTTTGTTCGAGAATCTGTGCTCTGTTGGATACAAAGGGCCTTGGGTGGCTTTGAAGAATGCATTCGTCTTCTTCTAGACCAGTGGCTTCTAGAGTAGCGAATAGTCCTTACCCAGCAGAGCGCACTGTAATAAAAATACACAAGGAATCCCTGAGAAGTAGAAATGAATGATCCTACAGACATGTTCTGAATATTTGCCCCCTTCTTCTCTTTCTCTATCACTTTGTTTCTAGATTTCCTTTTCTGCCTTTTGAAGCACGGTATGCATGCTACAGCGGAAGGTGACCGAATCTGTCCTCGGACCAGGTAACATGGGGTTCACATAGTGCTGTTAATGTTGTTTTGACGGCGGCATGATTCACCCACTCAAACCCACATTGATTCAGATGTTTTAATGGTCCTGCATTTTATCCTCGGGTCTCGCGATCCCCTCGTACTCAGTTTCTGTTGTGCTGACTGGACCTCTCGGGACACAGCCGTATGGAAAGCCTTCAGCTTTTCTGTTTGGCTGTAGCTGTTGTAGAGGCGGTTCAACTGGCTCTCACCCCCTAAGCCTCAACTTAGTAGCAGAGACTACTACCCAGCATGAGGGTTTCACAGCTACTGCAGCACAAGCCCTACAAAATACAATCTTTCTTCTGGTTATACACGTTAAATGTTCACCTCGTGATAAGGTACTTAATTTGTGATCTTTCAGCTTGTCTGACCTTGGTGGTCTGACTGATTCTTGCTTTCTCCCGCTCTCTGTCCAGGTACAGTAATCCTTTATTGTTTTTCTCACACTCCATCAGTTTGACTTTGGAGTTCAGTCTATTGCACGTGTGTGTACCAGTTTGTAGTGCAATGTCACCTGACTACCTTATGTCCTGCACTCATAATATATATATATAGAGAGAGAGAGAGAGAGAGAGAAATACTGTAAATCTTAAGAACAAAATCCAACACCAAAAGCTCTCCATGAGTCATTATACCCCAGCATTGAAACTGAGTTCTTGCCAGCATGCAACACATCGCTAATCCAACCAGAAGACCAAGGTGTGAGGTCGACACATTGACTGTCACTTGCTATTGACTGACCTTCAATTGCAGATTTAGAGGCAGCTTCGATATTCGTTTTACAAACGTGTTTTTTTTCTAATACGAATCACATGCATGCCATTAAAAGAGCCATCTTTAGAGATCAGGATATTGATCATTTTTCTTGAGCATCTGAAGGGATGTGAGGGAGCTTCTCTTTCTGAACTGGCATGCCTAGAAAGTGGATGACCGTCGCGATACCGTTTGCCACTCAGCGTTGCCGAAGGAAACAAAAGTGGGAAGATTGAAATGTTTGGTATTTTCGGGAAATAAATGTCCATACTCGAGTTCTTCCTCCCAAAGCCTACGGCACCAACGGCGACCCCTGCTGGCCGAGAGAGCAAAAGCTTACAGCACCTGGTATTCCCAGGCGGTCTCCCATCCAAGTACTAACCAGGCCCGACCCTGCTTAGCTTCCGAGATCAGACGAGATCGGGCGTGTTCAGGGTGGTGTGGCCGTAAGCGAAAGCCGGGGCGCCGGACTCGCTACTTGAAGCTGTGTGGCGGGGGCGCCGTGCCCCCTGGGCGGGACTGAGGGATCGTTCATGTGCGATTCTTTGGAAAGGAGCCGCTTTCGAACTCAGTGCGTGCCTGGATGTTGGCGAATGTGCTCCCTTCAGTTGGCTTGCCCTGCTCTTGTCCCGCACTGGAGCAGGACAAACAAACTGCACGGAGGAGCACAAGGCAAGTCTTCACAAGACAGAAACCTCCAGTGCACAGCACTCTGAAAACATTTCGGGGCTGTCGCGTTTTATTTCGGCACATAAAGCGCACCGGCCCTACACGTCGGCCAGACGCGCGGCGCCTCCGCCCTCTTGTGGCCTTGCGGCGTCAGAGCAAGAGGCTCCTTCTCGCTGCCTTTCCGCTGTCCCGGCGGCCGGCGAGGAGGAAGCGCCGGGACGCTGTGCTGCAGAGCCCCGAGAGGGAACCTGGAGCGCACACTTTGTGGGGGGCGGGGGGCCGCGTTCGCGCCCTGCCCCGGTCTCTTGCGCGAGCACTAAATCTCACGGCGCCAGCCAGCGGCCAGGAGACAAGTACAATATCACGGGACAGGGGGCCTCATCATTGATTGTTACAGGTGAGACGGGGATTAGGAGGAGAGCCCGACTGATGGGTAACACCCCCGTGACTCTTTCTTGAGAGACGCCCTGGGATTTGGAATGGCCAAGGAGGGTCAGGACACCTCGGTTTTACGCCTCCCCCGAAGGACGGCGCCTGTTTGTGCAGCAGAGTGTCGCCATGAGGATGCTGGGGCATAAGAGAGCCACACAGCCCGCAGGGTGAGCGCTCCCTACTGGTCCCAGTCACCCCTCTCGCAGGAGCAGCAGCAGCAGCAGCAGCAGCAACCTGAGCTTTCCCGGGGGGAATCTCCCATCCGGGTGCCGGCCGGGCTCACACCTGCTGGGCTGCCGTGGGTGAGCCCAGTCGAGAGTCGCAGGGTGAGACCTAGTCACTGGGGATTACTCGGCTCTCAGCACTTGAAAAGACCGACGGAGGACTCGTTCCCGCCGGAGCTGAATGTGCCTGCGAGTGTCGTGTCGTCTTCTTCCCCCGCCCCGCTGTGCTTGCTGTATTGTCTTTGAAGCCGGCCCCCGAGACGAGGCGGGCTGTTCCTGTGCCCCAATTAACACTTTACAGGTGCCATTCCCCGGCATTGTGGCCATTGTCGGAGGTCACACGCGATAAGATGAGGTGGAGGAGAGCGGGGCGTGCCCAGCGCCAGACATTGAAGGAAGGGGGCTGTGCGAGGTGAGGTGAGGCGCGACACGCCGGAGCCCCGACGCTGCTAATGCGGAGCACTTGTTGAACTGGCATTGAAAGGACGTGTGCGCACGGAGCGAGCCTTCCCTGCGGCGGAGCGTGGAAACTTTCTCCCCCCGCTGCAGGAGTTGTGTGCGGTGCGGTGCAGCGGTGCCGAGGGAAAAGCACGGAAGGCAGCAGGCTCTGGAGAGCAGGTAAGAGACGGAGCCTTGGGGGCAGGCGAGCAGGCGCGTTTTTCGGAAATTGCTGAAGAGGCTCCGGTGTTTGTTCGGTGTGTGGCAGGCGCACGTCGCGAGCTTGCGTAGCGATCTGCCGGTCTGGTGATATGTAAATGAGGCCGAATTGCATCCCGGGACATGCTGCGATGGCGAAATGGCGACTGCAGATGTGTAGGAAACGGCGCGCTCGTTTTCTCGTTTTGCCCACACTTTTGAGTGTTGGTGTGGCGTGTGAGTGTGCGAAAGAGTGGGCCCAGCAGGAGGCGGTGGCGTGCAGGGCGAGGAGCTGGCCTAGGCTGCGAGTGCTGTGCTGTGGGTGCGGGCCGCTTGCAGGGGCCTGTACAACTCATACTTACCTGGCAGGGGAGATACCTTGATCAAGAAGGAGGTTCACCCAGGGCGAGGCTCGGCCATTGCACTCCGGCTGTGCTGACCCCTGCGAATTCCCCAAATGTGGGAATCTCGACTGCATAATTTCTGGTAGTGGGGGACTGCGTTCGCGCTCTCCCCTGATGTGCTTGGTCCAATAACAGATGCGGCTTTGCTGTGTGCTGTGTGCTGGGGAGCTGTGCTGGGCTTCCGCGCTCGGCAGCCCCCCCCCCGTGAGCAGCACAACGTGCTGGTGAAACCGCTTCATAGAGGGGGGTTATTAGAAAGACGCCCTGGGGTTTTTCACGAGCACTGGCAGACGACATGGTACTCGTGTTAGTGCCCGTTACAGACATACGCTATGCTTTCTTGTTCTTAACTCGGTTTTTCCCTTTTTTTCTGCTCACTCTGAATCCATCCCTGCTCATTTTGTTCGAGAATCTGTGCTCTGTTGGATACAAAGGGCCTTGGGTGGCTTTGAAGAATGCATTCGTCTTCTTCTAGACCAGTGGCTTCTAGAGTAGCGAATAGTCCTTACCCAGCAGAGCGCACTGTAATAAAAATACACAAGGAATCCCTGAGAAGTAGAAATGAATGATCCTACAGACATGTTCTGAATATTTGCCCCCTTCTTCTCTTTCTCTATCACTTTGTTTCTAGATTTCCTTTTCTGCCTTTTGAAGCACGGTATGCATGCTACAGCGGAAGGTGACCGAATCTGTCCTCGGACCAGGTAACATGGGGTTCACATAGTGCTGTTAATGTTGTTTTGACGGCGGCATGATTCACCCACTCAAACCCACATTGATTCAGATGTTTTAATGGTCCTGCATTTTATCCTCGGGTCTCGCGATCCCCTCGTACTCAGTTTCTGTTGTGCTGACTGGACCTCTCGGGACACAGCCGTATGGAAAGCCTTCAGCTTTTCTGTTTGGCTGTAGCTGTTGTAGAGGCGGTTCAACTGGCTCTCACCCCCTAAGCCTCAACTTAGTAGCAGAGACTACTACCCAGCATGAGGGTTTCACAGCTACTGCAGCACAAGCCCTACAAAATACAATCTTTCTTCTGGTTATACACGTTAAATGTTCACCTCGTGATAAGGTACTTAATTTGTGATCTTTCAGCTTGTCTGACCTTGGTGGTCTGACTGATTCTTGCTTTCTCCCGCTCTCTGTCCAGGTACAGTAATCCTTTATTGTTTTTCTCACACTCCATCAGTTTGACTTTGGAGTTCAGTCTATTGCACGTGTGTGTACCAGTTTGTAGTGCAATGTCACCTGACTACCTTATGTCCTGCACTCATAATATATATATAGAGAGAGAGAGAGAGAGAGAAATACTGTAAATCTTAAGAACAAAATCCAACACCAAAAGCTCTCCATGAGTCATTATACCCCAGCATTGAAACTGAGTTCTTGCCAGCATGCAACACATCGCTAATCCAACCAGAAGACCAAGGTGTGAGGTCGACACATTGACTGTCACTTGCTATTGACTGACCTTCAATTGCAGATTTAGAGGCAGCTTCGATATTCGTTTTACAAACGTGTTTTTTTTCTAATACGAATCACATGCATGCCATTAAAAGAGCCATCTTTAGAGATCAGGATATTGATCATTTTTCTTGAGCATCTGAAGGGATGTGAGGGAGCTTCTCTTTCTGAACTGGCATGCCTAGAAAGTGGATGACCGTCGCGATACCGTTTGCCACTCAGCGTTGCCGAAGGAAACAAAAGTGGGAAGATTGAAATGTTTGGTATTTTCGGGAAATAAATGTCCATACTCGAGTTCTTCCTCCCAAAGCCTACGGCACCAACGGCGACCCCTGCTGGCCGAGAGAGCAAAAGCTTACAGCACCTGGTATTCCCAGGCGGTCTCCCATCCAAGTACTAACCAGGCCCGACCCTGCTTAGCTTCCGAGATCAGACGAGATCGGGCGTGTTCAGGGTGGTGTGGCCGTAAGCGAAAGCCGGGGCGCCGGACTCGCTACTTGAAGCTGTGTGGCGGGGGCGCCGTGCCCCCTGGGCGGGACTGAGGGATCGTTCATGTGCGATTCTTTGGAAAGGAGCCGCTTTCGAACTCAGTGCGTGCCTGGATGTTGGCGAATGTGCTCCCTTCAGTTGGCTTGCCCTGCTCTTGTCCCGCACTGGAGCAGGACAAACAAACTGCACGGAGGAGCACAAGGCAAGTCTTCACAAGACAGAAACCTCCAGTGCACAGCACTCTGAAAACATTTCGGGGCTGTCGCGTTTTATTTCGGCACATAAAGCGCACCGGCCCTACACGTCGGCCAGACGCGCGGTGCCTCCGCCCTCTTGTGGCCTTGCGGCGTCAGAGCAAGAGGCTCCTTCTCGCTGCCTTTCCGCTGTCCCGGCGGCCGGCGAGGAGGAAGCGCCGGGACGCTGTGCTGCAGAGCCCCGAGAGGGAACCTGGAGCGCACACTTTGTGGGGGGCGGGGGGCCGCGTTCGCGCCCTGCCCCGGTCTCTTGCGCGAGCACTAAATCTCACGGCGCCAGCCAGCGGCCAGGAGACAAGTACAATATCACGGGACAGGGGGCCTCATCATTGATTGTTACAGGTGAGACGGGGATTAGGAGGAGAGCCCGACTGATGGGTAACACCCCCGTGACTCTTTCTTGAGAGACGCCCTGGGATTTGGAATGGCCAAGGAGGGTCAGGACACCTCGGTTTTACGCCTCCCCCGAAGGACGGCGCCTGTTTGTGCAGCAGAGTGTCGCCATGAGGATGCTGGGGCATAAGAGAGCCACACAGCCCGCAGGGTGAGCGCTCCCTACTGGTCCCAGTCACCCCTCTCGCAGGAGCAGCAGCAGCAGCAGCAGCAGCAGCAGCAACCTGAGCTTTCCCGGGGGGAATCTCCCATCCGGGTGCCGGCCGGGCTCACACCTGCTGGGCTGCCGTGGGTGAGCCCAGTCGAGAGTCGCAGGGTGAGACCTAGTCACTGGGGATTACGCGGCTCTCAGCACTTGAAAAGACCGACGGAGGACTCGTTCCCGCCGGAGCTGAATGTGCCTGCGAGTGTCGTGTCGTCTTCTTCCCCCGCCCCGCTGTGCTTGCTGTATTGTCTTTGAAGCCGGCCCCCGAGACGAGGCGGGCTGTTCCTGTGCCCCAATTAACACTTTACAGGTGCCATTCCCCGGCATTGTGGCCATTGTCGGAGGTCACACGCGATAAGATGAGGTGGAGGAGAGCGGGGCGTGCCCAGCGCCAGACATTGAAGGAAGGGGGCTGTGCGAGGTGAGGTGAGGCGCGACACGCCGGAGCCCCGACGCTGCTAATGCGGAGCACTTGTTGAACTGGCATTGAAAGGACGTGTGCGCACGGAGCGAGCCTTCCCTGCGGCGGAGCGTGGAAACTTTCTCCCCCCGCTGCAGGAGTTGTGTGCGGTGCGGTGCAGCGGTGCCGAGGGAAAAGCACGGAAGGCAGCAGGCTCTGGAGAGCAGGTAAGAGACGGAGCCTTGGGGGCAGGCGAGCAGGCGCGTTTTTCGGAAATTGCTGAAGAGGCTCCGGTGTTTGTTCGGTGTGTGGCAGGCGCACGTCGCGAGCTTGCGTAGCGATCTGCCGGTCTGGTGATATGTAAATGAGGCCGAATTGCATCCCGGGACATGCTGCGATGGCGAAATGGCGACTGCAGATGTGTAGGAAACGGCGCGCTCGTTTTCTCGTTTTGCCCACACTTTTGAGTGTTGGTGTGGCGTGTGAGTGTGCGAAAGAGTGGGCCCAGCAGGAGGCGGTGGCGTGCAGGGCGAGGAGCTGGCCTAGGCTGCGAGTGCTGTGCTGTGGGTGCGGGCCGCTTGCAGGGGCCTGTACAACTCATACTTACCTGGCAGGGGAGATACCTTGATCAAGAAGGAGGTTCACCCAGGGCGAGGCTCGGCCATTGCACTCCGGCTGTGCTGACCCCTGCGAATTCCCCAAATGTGGGAATCTCGACTGCATAATTTCTGGTAGTGGGGGACTGCGTTCGCGCTCTCCCCTGATGTGCTTGGTCCAATAACAGATGCGGCTTTGCTGTGTGCTGTGTGCTGGGGAGCTGTGCTGGGCTTCCGCGCTCGGCAGCCCCCCCCCCGTGAGCAGCACAACATGCTGGTGAAACCGCTTCATAGAGGGGGGTTATTAGAAAGACGCCCTGGGGTTTTTCACGAGCACTGGCAGACGACATGGTACTCGTGTTAGTGCCCGTTACAGACATACGCTATGCTTTCTTGTTCTTAACTCGGTTTTTCCCTTTTTTTCTGCTCACTCTGAATCCATCCCTGCTCATTTTGTTCGAGAATCTGTGCTCTGTTGGATACAAAGGGCCTTGGGTGGCTTTGAAGAATGCATTCGTCTTCTTCTAGACCAGTGGCTTCTAGAGTAGCGAATAGTCCTTACCCAGCAGAGCGCACTGTAATAAAAATACACAAGGAATCCCTGAGAAGTAGAAATGAATGATCCTACAGACATGTTCTGAATATTTGCCCCCTTCTTCTCTTTCTCTATCACTTTGTTTCTAGATTTCCTTTTCTGCCTTTTGAAGCACGGTATGCATGCTACAGCGGAAGGTGACCGAATCTGTCCTCGGACCAGGTAACATGGGGTTCACATAGTGCTGTTAATGTTGTTTTGACGGCGGCATGATTCACCCACTCAAACCCACATTGATTCAGATGTTTTAATGGTCCTGCATTTTATCCTCGGGTCTCGCGATCCCCTCGTACTCAGTTTCTGTTGTGCTGACTGGACCTCTCGGGACACAGCCGTATGGAAAGCCTTCAGCTTTTCTGTTTGGCTGTAGCTGTTGTAGAGGCGGTTCAACTGGCTCTCACCCCCTAAGCCTCAACTTAGTAGCAGAGACTACTACCCAGCATGAGGGTTTCACAGCTACTGCAGCACAAGCCCTACAAAATACAATCTTTCTTCTGGTTATACACGTTAAATGTTCACCTCGTGATAAGGTACTTAATTTGTGATCTTTCAGCTTGTCTGACCTTGGTGGTCTGACTGATTCTTGCTTTCTCCCGCTCTCTGTCCAGGTACAGTAATCCTTTATTGTTTTTCTCACACTCCATCAGTTTGACTTTGGAGTTCAGTCTATTGCACGTGTGTGTACCAGTTTGTAGTGCAATGTCACCTGACTACCTTATGTCCTGCACTCATAATATATATATATAGAGAGAGAGAGAGAGAGAGAGAAATACTGTAAATCTTAAGAACAAAATCCAACACCAAAAGCTCTCCATGAGTCATTATACCCCAGCATTGAAACTGAGTTCTTGCCAGCATGCAACACATCGCTAATCCAACCAGAAGACCAAGGTGTGAGGTCGACACATTGACTGTCACTTGCTATTGACTGACCTTCAATTGCAGATTTAGAGGCAGCTTCGATATTCGTTTTACAAACGTGTTTTTTTTCTAATACGAATCACATGCATGCCATTAAAAGAGCCATCTTTAGAGATCAGGATATTGATCATTTTTCTTGAGCATCTGAAGGGATGTGAGGGAGCTTCTCTTTCTGAACTGGCATGCCTAGAAAGTGGATGACCGTCGCGATACCGTTTGCCACTCAGCGTTGCCGAAGGAAACAAAAGTGGGAAGATTGAAATGTTTGGTATTTTCGGGAAATAAATGTCCATACTCGAGTTCTTCCTCCCAAAGCCTACGGCACCAACGGCGACCCCTGCTGGCCGAGAGAGCAAAAGCTTACAGCACCTGGTATTCCCAGGCGGTCTCCCATCCAAGTACTAACCAGGCCCGACCCTGCTTAGCTTCCGAGATCAGACGAGATCGGGCGTGTTCAGGGTGGTGTGGCCGTAAGCGAAAGCCGGGGCGCCGGACTCGCTACTTGAAGCTGTGTGGCGGGGGCGCCGTGCCCCCTGGGCGGGACTGAGGGATCGTTCATGTGCGATTCTTTGGAAAGGAGCCGCTTTCGAACTCAGTGCGTGCCTGGATGTTGGCGAATGTGCTCCCTTCAGTTGGCTTGCCCTGCTCTTGTCCCGCACTGGAGCAGGACAAACAAACTGCACGGAGGAGCACAAGGCAAGTCTTCACAAGACAGAAACCTCCAGTGCACAGCACTCTGAAAACATTTCGGGGCTGTCGCGTTTTATTTCGGCACATAAAGCGCACCGGCCCTACACGTCGGCCAGACGCGCGGCGCCTCCGCCCTCTTGTGGCCTTGCGGCGTCAGAGCAAGAGGCTCCTTCTCGCTGCCTTTCCGCTGTCCCGGCGGCCGGCGAGGAGGAAGCGCCGGGACGCTGTGCTGCAGAGCCCCGAGAGGGAACCTGGAGCGCACACTTTGTGGGGGGCGGGGGGCCGCGTTCGCGCCCTGCCCCGGTCTCTTGCGCGAGCACTAAATCTCACGGCGCCAGCCAGCGGCCAGGAGACAAGTACAATATCACGGGACAGGGGGCCTCATCATTGATTGTTACAGGTGAGACGGGGATTAGGAGGAGAGCCCGACTGATGGGTAACACCCCCGTGACTCTTTCTTGAGAGACGCCCTGGGATTTGGAATGGCCAAGGAGGGTCAGGACACCTCGGTTTTACGCCTCCCCCGAAGGACGGCGCCTGTTTGTGCAGCAGAGTGTCGCCATGAGGATGCTGGGGCATAAGAGAGCCACACAGCCCGCAGGGTGAGCGCTCCCTACTGGTCCCAGTCACCCCTCTCGCAGGAGCAGCAGCAGCAGCAGCAGCAGCAACCTGAGCTTTCCCGGGGGGAATCTCCCATCCGGGTGCCGGCCGGGCTCACACCTGCTGGGCTGCCGTGGGTGAGCCCAGTCGAGAGTCGCAGGGTGAGACCTAGTCACTGGGGATTACTCGGCTCTCAGCACTTGAAAAGACCGACGGAGGACTCGTTCCCGCCGGAGCTGAATGTGCCTGCGAGTGTCGTGTCGTCTTCTTCCCCCGCCCCGCTGTGCTTGCTGTATTGTCTTTGAAGCCGGCCCCCGAGACGAGGCGGGCTGTTCCTGTGCCCCAATTAACACTTTACAGGTGCCATTCCCCGGCATTGTGGCCATTGTCGGAGGTCACACGCGATAAGATGAGGTGGAGGAGAGCGGGGCGTGCCCAGCGCCAGACATTGAAGGAAGGGGGCTGTGCGAGGTGAGGTGAGGCGCGACACGCCGGAGCCCCGACGCTGCTAATGCGGAGCACTTGTTGAACTGGCATTGAAAGGACGTGTGCGCACGGAGCGAGCCTTCCCTGCGGCGGAGCGTGGAAACTTTCTCCCCCCGCTGCAGGAGTTGTGTGCGGTGCGGTGCAGCGGTGCCGAGGGAAAAGCACGGAAGGCAGCAGGCTCTGGAGAGCAGGTAAGAGACGGAGCCTTGGGGGCAGGCGAGCAGGCGCGTTTTTCGGAAATTGCTGAAGAGGCTCCGGTGTTTGTTCGGTGTGTGGCAGGCGCACGTCGCGAGCTTGCGTAGCGATCTGCCGGTCTGGTGATATGTAAATGAGGCCGAATTGCATCCCGGGACATGCTGCGATGGCGAAATGGCGACTGCAGATGTGTAGGAAACGGCGCGCTCGTTTTCTCGTTTTGCCCACACTTTTGAGTGTTGGTGTGGCGTGTGAGTGTGCGAAAGAGTGGGCCCAGCAGGAGGCGGTGGCGTGCAGGGCGAGGAGCTGGCCTAGGCTGCGAGTGCTGTGCTGTGGGTGCGGGCCGCTTGCAGGGGCCTGTACAACTCATACTTACCTGGCAGGGGAGATACCTTGATCAAGAAGGAGGTTCACCCAGGGCGAGGCTCGGCCATTGCACTCCGGCTGTGCTGACCCCTGCGAATTCCCCAAATGTGGGAATCTCGACTGCATAATTTCTGGTAGTGGGGGACTGCGTTCGCGCTCTCCCCTGATGTGCTTGGTCCAATAACAGATGCGGCTTTGCTGTGTGCTGTGTGCTGGGGAGCTGTGCTGGGCTTCCGCGCTCGGCAGCCCCCCCCCCGTGAGCAGCACAACGTGCTGGTGAAACCGCTTCATAGAGGGGGGTTATTAGAAAGACGCCCTGGGGTTTTTCACGAGCACTGGCAGACGACATGGTACTCGTGTTAGTGCCCGTTACAGACATACGCTATGCTTTCTTGTTCTTAACTCGGTTTTTCCCTTTTTTTCTGCTCACTCTGAATCCATCCCTGCTCATTTTGTTCGAGAATCTGTGCTCTGTTGGATACAAAGGGCCTTGGGTGGCTTTGAAGAATGCATTCGTCTTCTTCTAGACCAGTGGCTTCTAGAGTAGCGAATAGTCCTTACCCAGCAGAGCGCACTGTAATAAAAATACACAAGGAATCCCTGAGAAGTAGAAATGAATGATCCTACAGACATGTTCTGAATATTTGCCCCCTTCTTCTCTTTCTCTATCACTTTGTTTCTAGATTTCCTTTTCTGCCTTTTGAAGCACGGTATGCATGCTACAGCGGAAGGTGACCGAATCTGTCCTCGGACCAGGTAACATGGGGTTCACATAGTGCTGTTAATGTTGTTTTGACGGCGGCATGATTCACCCACTCAAACCCACATTGATTCAGATGTTTTAATGGTCCTGCATTTTATCCTCGGGTCTCGCGATCCCCTCGTACTCAGTTTCTGTTGTGCTGACTGGACCTCTCGGGACACAGCCGTATGGAAAGCCTTCAGCTTTTCTGTTTGGCTGTAGCTGTTGTAGAGGCGGTTCAACTGGCTCTCACCCCCTAAGCCTCAACTTAGTAGCAGAGACTACTACCCAGCATGAGGGTTTCACAGCTACTGCAGCACAAGCCCTACAAAATACAATCTTTCTTCTGGTTATACACGTTAAATGTTCACCTCGTGATAAGGTACTTAATTTGTGATCTTTCAGCTTGTCTGACCTTGGTGGTCTGACTGATTCTTGCTTTCTCCCGCTCTCTGTCCAGGTACAGTAATCCTTTATTGTTTTTCTCACACTCCATCAGTTTGACTTTGGAGTTCAGTCTATTGCACGTGTGTGTACCAGTTTGTAGTGCAATGTCACCTGACTACCTTATGTCCTGCACTCATAATATATATATAGAGAGAGAGAGAGAGAGAGAAATACTGTAAATCTTAAGAACAAAATCCAACACCAAAAGCTCTCCATGAGTCATTATACCCCAGCATTGAAACTGAGTTCTTGCCAGCATGCAACACATCGCTAATCCAACCAGAAGACCAAGGTGTGAGGTCGACACATTGACTGTCACTTGCTATTGACTGACCTTCAATTGCAGATTTAGAGGCAGCTTCGATATTCGTTTTACAAACGTGTTTTTTTTCTAATACGAATCACATGCATGCCATTAAAAGAGCCATCTTTAGAGATCAGGATATTGATCATTTTTCTTGAGCATCTGAAGGGATGTGAGGGAGCTTCTCTTTCTGAACTGGCATGCCTAGAAAGTGGATGACCGTCGCGATACCGTTTGCCACTCAGCGTTGCCGAAGGAAACAAAAGTGGGAAGATTGAAATGTTTGGTATTTTCGGGAAATAAATGTCCATACTCGAGTTCTTCCTCCCAAAGCCTACGGCACCAACGGCGACCCCTGCTGGCCGAGAGAGCAAAAGCTTACAGCACCTGGTATTCCCAGGCGGTCTCCCATCCAAGTACTAACCAGGCCCGACCCTGCTTAGCTTCCGAGATCAGACGAGATCGGGCGTGTTCAGGGTGGTGTGGCCGTAAGCGAAAGCCGGGGCGCCGGACTCGCTACTTGAAGCTGTGTGGCGGGGGCGCCGTGCCCCCTGGGCGGGACTGAGGGATCGTTCATGTGCGATTCTTTGGAAAGGAGCCGCTTTCGAACTCAGTGCGTGCCTGGATGTTGGCGAATGTGCTCCCTTCAGTTGGCTTGCCCTGCTCTTGTCCCGCACTGGAGCAGGACAAACAAACTGCACGGAGGAGCACAAGGCAAGTCTTCACAAGACAGAAACCTCCAGTGCACAGCACTCTGAAAACATTTCGGGGCTGTCGCGTTTTATTTCGGCACATAAAGCGCACCGGCCCTACACGTCGGCCAGACGCGCGGTGCCTCCGCCCTCTTGTGGCCTTGCGGCGTCAGAGCAAGAGGCTCCTTCTCGCTGCCTTTCCGCTGTCCCGGCGGCCGGCGAGGAGGAAGCGCCGGGACGCTGTGCTGCAGAGCCCCGAGAGGGAACCTGGAGCGCACACTTTGTGGGGGGCGGGGGGCCGCGTTCGCGCCCTGCCCCGGTCTCTTGCGCGAGCACTAAATCTCACGGCGCCAGCCAGCGGCCAGGAGACAAGTACAATATCACGGGACAGGGGGCCTCATCATTGATTGTTACAGGTGAGACGGGGATTAGGAGGAGAGCCCGACTGATGGGTAACACCCCCGTGACTCTTTCTTGAGAGACGCCCTGGGATTTGGAATGGCCAAGGAGGGTCAGGACACCTCGGTTTTACGCCTCCCCCGAAGGACGGCGCCTGTTTGTGCAGCAGAGTGTCGCCATGAGGATGCTGGGGCATAAGAGAGCCACACAGCCCGCAGGGTGAGCGCTCCCTACTGGTCCCAGTCACCCCTCTCGCAGGAGCAGGAGCAGCAGCAGCAGCAGCAGCAGCAGCAACCTGAGCTTTCCCGGGGGGAATCTCCCATCCGGGTGCCGGCCGGGCTCACACCTGCTGGGCTGCCGTGGGTGAGCCCAGTCGAGAGTCGCAGGGTGAGACCTAGTCACTGGGGATTACGCGGCTCTCAGCACTTGAAAAGACCGACGGAGGACTCGTTCCCGCCGGAGCTGAATGTGCCTGCGAGTGTCGTGTCGTCTTCTTCCCCCGCCCCGCTGTGCTTGCTGTATTGTCTTTGAAGCCGGCCCCCGAGACGAGGCGGGCTGTTCCTGTGCCCCAATTAACACTTTACAGGTGCCATTCCCCGGCATTGTGGCCATTGTCGGAGGTCACACGCGATAAGATGAGGTGGAGGAGAGCGGGGCGTGCCCAGCGCCAGACATTGAAGGAAGGGGGCTGTGCGAGGTGAGGTGAGGCGCGACACGCCGGAGCCCCGACGCTGCTAATGCGGAGCACTTGTTGAACTGGCATTGAAAGGACGTGTGCGCACGGAGCGAGCCTTCCCTGCGGCGGAGCGTGGAAACTTTCTCCCCCCGCTGCAGGAGTTGTGTGCGGTGCGGTGCAGCGGTGCCGAGGGAAAAGCACGGAAGGCAGCAGGCTCTGGAGAGCAGGTAAGAGACGGAGCCTTGGGGGCAGGCGAGCAGGCGCGTTTTTCGGAAATTGCTGAAGAGGCTCCGGTGTTTGTTCGGTGTGTGGCAGGCGCACGTCGCGAGCTTGCGTAGCGATCTGCCGGTCTGGTGATATGTAAATGAGGCCGAATTGCATCCCGGGACATGCTGCGATGGCGAAATGGCGACTGCAGATGTGTAGGAAACGGCGCGCTCGTTTTCTCGTTTTGCCCACACTTTTGAGTGTTGGTGTGGCGTGTGAGTGTGCGAAAGAGTGGGCCCAGCAGGAGGCGGTGGCGTGCAGGGCGAGGAGCTGGCCTAGGCTGCGAGTGCTGTGCTGTGGGTGCGGGCCGCTTGCAGGGGCCTGTACAACTCATACTTACCTGGCAGGGGAGATACCTTGATCAAGAAGGAGGTTCACCCAGGGCGAGGCTCGGCCATTGCACTCCGGCTGTGCTGACCCCTGCGAATTCCCCAAATGTGGGAATCTCGACTGCATAATTTCTGGTAGTGGGGGACTGCGTTCGCGCTCTCCCCTGATGTGCTTGGTCCAATAACAGATGCGGCTTTGCTGTGTGCTGTGTGCTGGGGAGCTGTGCTGGGCTTCCGCGCTCGGCAGCCCCCCCCCCGTGAGCAGCACAACATGCTGGTGAAACCGCTTCATAGAGGGGGGTTATTAGAAAGACGCCCTGGGGTTTTTCACGAGCACTGGCAGACGACATGGTACTCGTGTTAGTGCCCGTTACAGACATACGCTATGCTTTCTTGTTCTTAACTCGGTTTTTCCCTTTTTTTCTGCTCACTCTGAATCCATCCCTGCTCATTTTGTTCGAGAATCTGTGCTCTGTTGGATACAAAGGGCCTTGGGTGGCTTTGAAGAATGCATTCGTCTTCTTCTAGACCAGTGGCTTCTAGAGTAGCGAATAGTCCTTACCCAGCAGAGCGCACTGTAATAAAAATACACAAGGAATCCCTGAGAAGTAGAAATGAATGATCCTACAGACATGTTCTGAATATTTGCCCCCTTCTTCTCTTTCTCTATCACTTTGTTTCTAGATTTCCTTTTCTGCCTTTTGAAGCACGGTATGCATGCTACAGCGGAAGGTGACCGAATCTGTCCTCGGACCAGGTAACATGGGGTTCACATAGTGCTGTTAATGTTGTTTTGACGGCGGCATGATTCACCCACTCAAACCCACATTGATTCAGATGTTTTAATGGTCCTGCATTTTATCCTCGGGTCTCGCGATCCCCTCGTACTCAGTTTCTGTTGTGCTGACTGGACCTCTCGGGACACAGCCGTATGGAAAGCCTTCAGCTTTTCTGTTTGGCTGTAGCTGTTGTAGAGGCGGTTCAACTGGCTCTCACCCCCTAAGCCTCAACTTAGTAGCAGAGACTACTACCCAGCATGAGGGTTTCACAGCTACTGCAGCACAAGCCCTACAAAATACAATCTTTCTTCTGGTTATACACGTTAAATGTTCACCTCGTGATAAGGTACTTAATTTGTGATCTTTCAGCTTGTCTGACCTTGGTGGTCTGACTGATTCTTGCTTTCTCCCGCTCTCTGTCCAGGTACAGTAATCCTTTATTGTTTTTCTCACACTCCATCAGTTTGACTTTGGAGTTCAGTCTATTGCACGTGTGTGTACCAGTTTGTAGTGCAATGTCACCTGACTACCTTATGTCCTGCACTCATAATATATATATATAGAGAGAGAGAGAAATACTGTAAATCTTAAGAACAAAATCCAACACCAAAAGCTCTCCATGAGTCATTATACCCCAGCATTGAAACTGAGTTCTTGCCAGCATGCAACACATCGCTAATCCAACCAGAAGACCAAGGTGTGAGGTCGACACATTGACTGTCACTTGCTATTGACTGACCTTCAATTGCAGATTTAGAGGCAGCTTCGATATTCGTTTTACAAACGTGTTTTTTTTCTAATACGAATCACATGCATGCCATTAAAAGAGCCATCTTTAGAGATCAGGATATTGATCATTTTTCTTGAGCATCTGAAGGGATGTGAGGGAGCTTCTCTTTCTGAACTGGCATGCCTAGAAAGTGGATGACCGTCGCGATACCGTTTGCCACTCAGCGTTGCCGAAGGAAACAAAAGTGGGAAGATTGAAATGTTTGGTATTTTCGGGAAATAAATGTCCATACTCGAGTTCTTCCTCCCAAAGCCTACGGCACCAACGGCGACCCCTGCTGGCCGAGAGAGCAAAAGCTTACAGCACCTGGTATTCCCAGGCGGTCTCCCATCCAAGTACTAACCAGGCCCGACCCTGCTTAGCTTCCGAGATCAGACGAGATCGGGCGTGTTCAGGGTGGTGTGGCCGTAAGCGAAAGCCGGGGCGCCGGACTCGCTACTTGAAGCTGTGTGGCGGGGGCGCCGTGCCCCCTGGGCGGGACTGAGGGATCGTTCATGTGCGATTCTTTGGAAAGGAGCCGCTTTCGAACTCAGTGCGTGCCTGGATGTTGGCGAATGTGCTCCCTTCAGTTGGCTTGCCCTGCTCTTGTCCCGCACTGGAGCAGGACAAACAAACTGCACGGAGGAGCACAAGGCAAGTCTTCACAAGACAGAAACCTCCAGTGCACAGCACTCTGAAAACATTTCGGGGCTGTCGCGTTTTATTTCGGCACATAAAGCGCACCGGCCCTACACGTCGGCCAGACGCGCGGCGCCTCCGCCCTCTTGTGGCCTTGCGGCGTCAGAGCAAGAGGCTCCTTCTCGCTGCCTTTCCGCTGTCCCGGCGGCCGGCGAGGAGGAAGCGCCGGGACGCTGTGCTGCAGAGCCCCGAGAGGGAACCTGGAGCGCACACTTTGTGGGGGGCGGGGGGCCGCGTTCGCGCCCTGCCCCGGTCTCTTGCGCGAGCACTAAATCTCACGGCGCCAGCCAGCGGCCAGGAGACAAGTACAATATCACGGGACAGGGGGCCTCATCATTGATTGTTACAGGTGAGACGGGGATTAGGAGGAGAGCCCGACTGATGGGTAACACCCCCGTGACTCTTTCTTGAGAGACGCCCTGGGATTTGGAATGGCCAAGGAGGGTCAGGACACCTCGGTTTTACGCCTCCCCCGAAGGACGGCGCCTGTTTGTGCAGCAGAGTGTCGCCATGAGGATGCTGGGGCATAAGAGAGCCACACAGCCCGCAGGGTGAGCGCTCCCTACTGGTCCCAGTCACCCCTCTCGCAGGAGCAGGAGCAGCAGCAGCAGCAGCAGCAGCAGCAGCAGCAGCAACCTGAGCTTTCCCGGGGGGAATCTCCCATCCGGGTGCCGGCCGGGCTCACACCTGCTGGGCTGCCGTGGGTGAGCCCAGTCGAGAGTCGCAGGGTGAGACCTAGTCACTGGGGATTACTCGGCTCTCAGCACTTGAAAAGACCGACGGAGGACTCGTTCCCGCCGGAGCTGAATGTGCCTGCGAGTGTCGTGTCGTCTTCTTCCCCCGCCCCGCTGTGCTTGCTGTATTGTCTTTGAAGCCGGCCCCCGAGACGAGGCGGGCTGTTCCTGTGCCCCAATTAACACTTTACAGGTGCCATTCCCCGGCATTGTGGCCATTGTCGGAGGTCACACGCGATAAGATGAGGTGGAGGAGAGCGGGGCGTGCCCAGCGCCAGACATTGAAGGAAGGGGGCTGTGCGAGGTGAGGTGAGGCGCGACACGCCGGAGCCCCGACGCTGCTAATGCGGAGCACTTGTTGAACTGGCATTGAAAGGACGTGTGCGCACGGAGCGAGCCTTCCCTGCGGCGGAGCGTGGAAACTTTCTCCCCCCGCTGCAGGAGTTGTGTGCGGTGCGGTGCAGCGGTGCCGAGGGAAAAGCACGGAAGGCAGCAGGCTCTGGAGAGCAGGTAAGAGACGGAGCCTTGGGGGCAGGCGAGCAGGCGCGTTTTTCGGAAATTGCTGAAGAGGCTCCGGTGTTTGTTCGGTGTGTGGCAGGCGCACGTCGCGAGCTTGCGTAGCGATCTGCCGGTCTGGTGATATGTAAATGAGGCCGAATTGCATCCCGGGACATGCTGCGATGGCGAAATGGCGACTGCAGATGTGTAGGAAACGGCGCGCTCGTTTTCTCGTTTTGCCCACACTTTTGAGTGTTGGTGTGGCGTGTGAGTGTGTGAAAGAGTGGGCCCAGCAGGAGGCGGTGGCGTGCAGGGCGAGGAGCTGGCCTAGGCTGCGAGTGCTGTGCTGTGGGTGCGGGCCGCTTGCAGGGGCCTGTACAATTCATACTTACCTGGCAGGGGAGATACCTTGATCAAGAAGGAGGTTCACCCAGGGCGAGGCTCGGCCATTGCACTCCGGCTGTGCTGACCCCTGCGAATTCCCCAAATGTGGGAATCTCGACTGCATAATTTCTGGTAGTGGGGGACTGCGTTCGCGCTCTCCCCTGATGTGCTTGGTCCAATAACAGATGCGGCTTTGCTGTGTGCTGTGTGCTGGGGAGCTGTGCTGGGCTTCCGCGCTCGGCAGCCCCCCCCCCGTGAGCAGCACAACATGCTGGTGAAACCGCTTCATAGAGGGGGGTTATTAGAAAGACGCCCTGGGGTTTTTCACGAGCACTGGCAGACGACATGGTACTCGTGTTAGTGCCCGTTACAGACATACGCTATGCTTTCTTGTTCTTAACTCGGTTTTTCCCTTTTTTTCTGCTCACTCTGAATCCATCCCTGCTCATTTTGTTCGAGAATCTGTGCTCTGTTGGATACAAAGGGCCTTGGGTGGCTTTGAAGAATGCATTCGTCTTCTTCTAGACCAGTGGCTTCTAGAGTAGCGAATAGTCCTTACCCAGCAGAGCGCACTGTAATAAAAATACACAAGGAATCCCTGAGAAGTAGAAATGAATGATCCTACAGACATGTTCTGAATATTTGCCCCCTTCTTCTCTTTCTCTATCACTTTGTTTCTAGATTTCCTTTTCTGCCTTTTGAAGCACGGTATGCATGCTACAGCGGAAGGTGACCGAATCTGTCCTCGGACCAGGTAACATGGGGTTCACATAGTGCTGTTAATGTTGTTTTGACGGCGGCATGATTCACCCACTCAAACCCACATTGATTCAGATGTTTTAATGGTCCTGCATTTTATCCTCGGGTCTCGCGATCCCCTCGTACTCAGTTTCTGTTGTGCTGACTGGACCTCTCGGGACACAGCCGTATGGAAAGCCTTCAGCTTTTCTGTTTGGCTGTAGCTGTTGTAGAGGCGGTTCAACTGGCTCTCACCCCCTAAGCCTCAACTTAGTAGCAGAGACTACTACCCAGCATGAGGGTTTCACAGCTACTGCAGCACAAGCCCTACAAAATACAATCTTTCTTCTGGTTATACACGTTAAATGTTCACCTCGTGATAAGGTACTTAATTTGTGATCTTTCAGCTTGTCTGACCTTGGTGGTCTGACTGATTCTTGCTTTCTCCCGCTCTCTGTCCAGGTACAGTAATCCTTTATTGTTTTTCTCACACTCCATCAGTTTGACTTTGGAGTTCAGTCTATTGCACGTGTGTGTACCAGTTTGTAGTGCAATGTCACCTGACTACCTTATGTCCTGCACTCATAATATATATATATAGAGAGAGAGAGAGAGAGAGAAATACTGTAAATCTTAAGAACAAAATCCAACACCAAAAGCTCTCCATGAGTCATTATACCCCAGCATTGAAACTGAGTTCTTGCCAGCATGCAACACATCGCTAATCCAACCAGAAGACCAAGGTGTGAGGTCGACACATTGACTGTCACTTGCTATTGACTGACCTTCAATTGCAGATTTAGAGGCAGCTTCGATATTCGTTTTACAAACGTGTTTTTTTTCTAATACGAATCACATGCATGCCATTAAAAGAGCCATCTTTAGAGATCAGGATATTGATCATTTTTCTTGAGCATCTGAAGGGATGTGAGGGAGCTTCTCTTTCTGAACTGGCATGCCTAGAAAGTGGATGACCGTCGCGATACCGTTTGCCACTCAGCGTTGCCGAAGGAAACAAAAGTGGGAAGATTGAAATGTTTGGTATTTTCGGGAAATAAATGTCCATACTCGAGTTCTTCCTCCCAAAGCCTACGGCACCAACGGCGACCCCTGCTGGCCGAGAGAGCAAAAGCTTACAGCACCTGGTATTCCCAGGCGGTCTCCCATCCAAGTACTAACCAGGCCCGACCCTGCTTAGCTTCCGAGATCAGACGAGATCGGGCGTGTTCAGGGTGGTGTGGCCGTAAGCGAAAGCCGGGGCGCCGGACTCGCTACTTGAAGCTGTGTGGCGGGGGCGCCGTGCCCCCTGGGCGGGACTGAGGGATCGTTCATGTGCGATTCTTTGGAAAGGAGCCGCTTTCGAACTCAGTGCGTGCCTGGATGTTGGCGAATGTGCTCCCTTCAGTTGGCTTGCCCTGCTCTTGTCCCGCACTGGAGCAGGACAAACAAACTGCACGGAGGAGCACAAGGCAAGTCTTCACAAGACAGAAACCTCCAGTGCACAGCACTCTGAAAACATTTCGGGGCTGTCGCGTTTTATTTCGGCACATAAAGCGCACCGGCCCTACACGTCGGCCAGACGCGCGGCGCCTCCGCCCTCTTGTGGCCTTGCGGCGTCAGAGCAAGAGGCTCCTTCTCGCTGCCTTTCCGCTGTCCCGGCGGCCGGCGAGGAGGAAGCGCCGGGACGCTGTGCTGCAGAGCCCCGAGAGGGAACCTGGAGCGCACACTTTGTGGGGGGCGGGGGGCCGCGTTCGCGCCCTGCCCCGGTCTCTTGCGCGAGCACTAAATCTCACGGCGCCAGCCAGCGGCCAGGAGACAAGTACAATATCACGGGACAGGGGGCCTCATCATTGATTGTTACAGGTGAGACGGGGATTAGGAGGAGAGCCCGACTGATGGGTAACACCCCCGTGACTCTTTCTTGAGAGACGCCCTGGGATTTGGAATGGCCAAGGAGGGTCAGGACACCTCGGTTTTACGCCTCCCCCGAAGGACGGCGCCTGTTTGTGCAGCAGAGTGTCGCCATGAGGATGCTGGGGCATAAGAGAGCCACACAGCCCGCAGGGTGAGCGCTCCCTACTGGTCCCAGTCACCCCTCTCGCAGGAGCAGGAGCAGCAGCAGCAGCAGCAGCAGCAGCAGCAGCAGCAACCTGAGCTTTCCCGGGGGGAATCTCCCATCCGGGTGCCGGCCGGGCTCACACCTGCTGGGCTGCCGTGGGTGAGCCCAGTCGAGAGTCGCAGGGTGAGACCTAGTCACTGGGGATTACTCGGCTCTCAGCACTTGAAAAGACCGACGGAGGACTCGTTCCCGCCGGAGCTGAATGTGCCTGCGAGTGTCGTGTCGTCTTCTTCCCCCGCCCCGCTGTGCTTGCTGTATTGTCTTTGAAGCCGGCCCCCGAGACGAGGCGGGCTGTTCCTGTGCCCCAATTAACACTTTACAGGTGCCATTCCCCGGCATTGTGGCCATTGTCGGAGGTCACACGCGATAAGATGAGGTGGAGGAGAGCGGGGCGTGCCCAGCGCCAGACATTGAAGGAAGGGGGCTGTGCGAGGTGAGGTGAGGCGCGACACGCCGGAGCCCCGACGCTGCTAATGCGGAGCACTTGTTGAACTGGCATTGAAAGGACGTGTGCGCACGGAGCGAGCCTTCCCTGCGGCGGAGCGTGGAAACTTTCTCCCCCCGCTGCAGGAGTTGTGTGCGGTGCGGTGCAGCGGTGCCGAGGGAAAAGCACGGAAGGCAGCAGGCTCTGGAGAGCAGGTAAGAGACGGAGCCTTGGGGGCAGGCGAGCAGGCGCGTTTTTCGGAAATTGCTGAAGAGGCTCCGGTGTTTGTTCGGTGTGTGGCAGGCGCACGTCGCGAGCTTGCGTAGCGATCTGCCGGTCTGGTGATATGTAAATGAGGCCGAATTGCATCCCGGGACATGCTGCGATGGCGAAATGGCGACTGCAGATGTGTAGGAAACGGCGCGCTCGTTTTCTCGTTTTGCCCACACTTTTGAGTGTTGGTGTGGCGTGTGAGTGTGTGAAAGAGTGGGCCCAGCAGGAGGCGGTGGCGTGCAGGGCGAGGAGCTGGCCTAGGCTGCGAGTGCTGTGCTGTGGGTGCGGGCCGCTTGCAGGGGCCTGTACAATTCATACTTACCTGGCAGGGGAGATACCTTGATCAAGAAGGAGGTTCACCCAGGGCGAGGCTCGGCCATTGCACTCCGGCTGTGCTGACCCCTGCGAATTCCCCAAATGTGGGAATCTCGACTGCATAATTTCTGGTAGTGGGGGACTGCGTTCGCGCTCTCCCCTGATGTGCTTGGTCCAATAACAGATGCGGCTTTGCTGTGTGCTGTGTGCTGGGGAGCTGTGCTGGGCTTCCGCGCTCGGCAGCCCCCCCCCCGTGAGCAGCACAACATGCTGGTGAAACCGCTTCATAGAGGGGGGTTATTAGAAAGACGCCCTGGGGTTTTTCACGAGCACTGGCAGACGACATGGTACTCGTGTTAGTGCCCGTTACAGACATACGCTATGCTTTCTTGTTCTTAACTCGGTTTTTCCCTTTTTTTCTGCTCACTCTGAATCCATCCCTGCTCATTTTGTTCGAGAATCTGTGCTCTGTTGGATACAAAGGGCCTTGGGTGGCTTTGAAGAATGCATTCGTCTTCTTCTAGACCAGTGGCTTCTAGAGTAGCGAATAGTCCTTACCCAGCAGAGCGCACTGTAATAAAAATACACAAGGAATCCCTGAGAAGTAGAAATGAATGATCCTACAGACATGTTCTGAATATTTGCCCCCTTCTTCTCTTTCTCTATCACTTTGTTTCTAGATTTCCTTTTCTGCCTTTTGAAGCACGGTATGCATGCTACAGCGGAAGGTGACCGAATCTGTCCTCGGACCAGGTAACATGGGGTTCACATAGTGCTGTTAATGTTGTTTTGACGGCGGCATGATTCACCCACTCAAACCCACATTGATTCAGATGTTTTAATGGTCCTGCATTTTATCCTCGGGTCTCGCGATCCCCTCGTACTCAGTTTCTGTTGTGCTGACTGGACCTCTCGGGACACAGCCGTATGGAAAGCCTTCAGCTTTTCTGTTTGGCTGTAGCTGTTGTAGAGGCGGTTCAACTGGCTCTCACCCCCTAAGCCTCAACTTAGTAGCAGAGACTACTACCCAGCATGAGGGTTTCACAGCTACTGCAGCACAAGCCCTACAAAATACAATCTTTCTTCTGGTTATACACGTTAAATGTTCACCTCGTGATAAGGTACTTAATTTGTGATCTTTCAGCTTGTCTGACCTTGGTGGTCTGACTGATTCTTGCTTTCTCCCGCTCTCTGTCCAGGTACAGTAATCCTTTATTGTTTTTCTCACACTCCATCAGTTTGACTTTGGAGTTCAGTCTATTGCACGTGTGTGTACCAGTTTGTAGTGCAATGTCACCTGACTACCTTATGTCCTGCACTCATAATATATATATATAGAGAGAGAGAGAGAGAGAGAAATACTGTAAATCTTAAGAACAAAATCCAACACCAAAAGCTCTCCATGAGTCATTATACCCCAGCATTGAAACTGAGTTCTTGCCAGCATGCAACACATCGCTAATCCAACCAGAAGACCAAGGTGTGAGGTCGACACATTGACTGTCACTTGCTATTGACTGACCTTCAATTGCAGATTTAGAGGCAGCTTCGATATTCGTTTTACAAACGTGTTTTTTTTCTAATACGAATCACATGCATGCCATTAAAAGAGCCATCTTTAGAGATCAGGATATTGATCATTTTTCTTGAGCATCTGAAGGGATGTGAGGGAGCTTCTCTTTCTGAACTGGCATGCCTAGAAAGTGGATGACCGTCGCGATACCGTTTGCCACTCAGCGTTGCCGAAGGAAACAAAAGTGGGAAGATTGAAATGTTTGGTATTTTCGGGAAATAAATGTCCATACTCGAGTTCTTCCTCCCAAAGCCTACGGCACCAACGGCGACCCCTGCTGGCCGAGAGAGCAAAAGCTTACAGCACCTGGTATTCCCAGGCGGTCTCCCATCCAAGTACTAACCAGGCCCGACCCTGCTTAGCTTCCGAGATCAGACGAGATCGGGCGTGTTCAGGGTGGTGTGGCCGTAAGCGAAAGCCGGGGCGCCGGACTCGCTACTTGAAGCTGTGTGGCGGGGGCGCCGTGCCCCCTGGGCGGGACTGAGGGATCGTTCATGTGCGATTCTTTGGAAAGGAGCCGCTTTCGAACTCAGTGCGTGCCTGGATGTTGGCGAATGTGCTCCCTTCAGTTGGCTTGCCCTGCTCTTGTCCCGCACTGGAGCAGGACAAACAAACTGCACGGAGGAGCACAAGGCAAGTCTTCACAAGACAGAAACCTCCAGTGCACAGCACTCTGAAAACATTTCGGGGCTGTCGCGTTTTATTTCGGCACATAAAGCGCACCGGCCCTACACGTCGGCCAGACGCGCGGCGCCTCCGCCCTCTTGTGGCCTTGCGGCGTCAGAGCAAGAGGCTCCTTCTCGCTGCCTTTCCGCTGTCCCGGCGGCCGGCGAGGAGGAAGCGCCGGGACGCTGTGCTGCAGAGCCCCGAGAGGGAACCTGGAGCGCACACTTTGTGGGGGGCGGGGGGCCGCGTTCGCGCCCTGCCCCGGTCTCTTGCGCGAGCACTAAATCTCACGGCGCCAGCCAGCGGCCAGGAGACAAGTACAATATCACGGGACAGGGGGCCTCATCATTGATTGTTACAGGTGAGACGGGGATTAGGAGGAGAGCCCGACTGATGGGTAACACCCCCGTGACTCTTTCTTGAGAGACGCCCTGGGATTTGGAATGGCCAAGGAGGGTCAGGACACCTCGGTTTTACGCCTCCCCCGAAGGACGGCGCCTGTTTGTGCAGCAGAGTGTCGCCATGAGGATGCTGGGGCATAAGAGAGCCACACAGCCCGCAGGGTGAGCGCTCCCTACTGGTCCCAGTCACCCCTCTCGCAGGAGCAGGAGCAGCAGCAGCAGCAGCAGCAGCAGCAACCTGAGCTTTCCCGGGGGGAATCTCCCATCCGGGTGCCGGCCGGGCTCACACCTGCTGGGCTGCCGTGGGTGAGCCCAGTCGAGAGTCGCAGGGTGAGACCTAGTCACTGGGGATTACTCGGCTCTCAGCACTTGAAAAGACCGACGGAGGACTCGTTCCCGCCGGAGCTGAATGTGCCTGCGAGTGTCGTGTCGTCTTCTTCCCCCGCCCCGCTGTGCTTGCTGTATTGTCTTTGAAGCCGGCCCCCGAGACGAGGCGGGCTGTTCCTGTGCCCCAATTAACACTTTACAGGTGCCATTCCCCGGCATTGTGGCCATTGTCGGAGGTCACACGCGATAAGATGAGGTGGAGGAGAGCGGGGCGTGCCCAGCGCCAGACATTGAAGGAAGGGGGCTGTGCGAGGTGAGGTGAGGCGCGACACGCCGGAGCCCCGACGCTGCTAATGCGGAGCACTTGTTGAACTGGCATTGAAAGGACGTGTGCGCACGGAGCGAGCCTTCCCTGCGGCGGAGCGTGGAAACTTTCTCCCCCCGCTGCAGGAGTTGTGTGCGGTGCGGTGCAGCGGTGCCGAGGGAAAAGCACGGAAGGCAGCAGGCTCTGGAGAGCAGGTAAGAGACGGAGCCTTGGGGGCAGGCGAGCAGGCGCGTTTTTCGGAAATTGCTGAAGAGGCTCCGGTGTTTGTTCGGTGTGTGGCAGGCGCACGTCGCGAGCTTGCGTAGCGATCTGCCGGTCTGGTGATATGTAAATGAGGCCGAATTGCATCCCGGGACATGCTGCGATGGCGAAATGGCGACTGCAGATGTGTAGGAAACGGCGCGCTCGTTTTCTCGTTTTGCCCACACTTTTGAGTGTTGGTGTGGCGTGTGAGTGTGCGAAAGAGTGGGCCCAGCAGGAGGCGGTGGCGTGCAGGGCGAGGAGCTGGCCTAGGCTGCGAGTGCTGTGCTGTGGGTGCGGGCCGCTTGCAGGGGCCTGTACAACTCATACTTACCTGGCAGGGGAGATACCTTGATCAAGAAGGAGGTTCACCCAGGGCGAGGCTCGGCCATTGCACTCCGGCTGTGCTGACCCCTGCGAATTCCCCAAATGTGGGAATCTCGACTGCATAATTTCTGGTAGTGGGGGACTGCGTTCGCGCTCTCCCCTGATGTGCTTGGTCCAATAACAGATGCGGCTTTGCTGTGTGCTGTGTGCTGGGGAGCTGTGCTGGGCTTCCGCGCTCGGCAGCCCCCCCCCCGTGAGCAGCACAACATGCTGGTGAAACCGCTTCATAGAGGGGGGTTATTAGAAAGACGCCCTGGGGTTTTTCACGAGCACTGGCAGACGACATGGTACTCGTGTTAGTGCCCGTTACAGACATACGCTATGCTTTCTTGTTCTTAACTCGGTTTTTCCCTTTTTTTCTGCTCACTCTGAATCCATCCCTGCTCATTTTGTTCGAGAATCTGTGCTCTGTTGGATACAAAGGGCCTTGGGTGGCTTTGAAGAATGCATTCGTCTTCTTCTAGACCAGTGGCTTCTAGAGTAGCGAATAGTCCTTACCCAGCAGAGCGCACTGTAATAAAAATACACAAGGAATCCCTGAGAAGTAGAAATGAATGATCCTACAGACATGTTCTGAATATTTGCCCCCTTCTTCTCTTTCTCTATCACTTTGTTTCTAGATTTCCTTTTCTGCCTTTTGAAGCACGGTATGCATGCTACAGCGGAAGGTGACCGAATCTGTCCTCGGACCAGGTAACATGGGGTTCACATAGTGCTGTTAATGTTGTTTTGACGGCGGCATGATTCACCCACTCAAACCCACATTGATTCAGATGTTTTAATGGTCCTGCATTTTATCCTCGGGTCTCGCGATCCCCTCGTACTCAGTTTCTGTTGTGCTGACTGGACCTCTCGGGACACAGCCGTATGGAAAGCCTTCAGCTTTTCTGTTTGGCTGTAGCTGTTGTAGAGGCGGTTCAACTGGCTCTCACCCCCTAAGCCTCAACTTAGTAGCAGAGACTACTACCCAGCATGAGGGTTTCACAGCTACTGCAGCACAAGCCCTACAAAATACAATCTTTCTTCTGGTTATACACGTTAAATGTTCACCTCGTGATAAGGTACTTAATTTGTGATCTTTCAGCTTGTCTGACCTTGGTGGTCTGACTGATTCTTGCTTTCTCCCGCTCTCTGTCCAGGTACAGTAATCCTTTATTGTTTTTCTCACACTCCATCAGTTTGACTTTGGAGTTCAGTCTATTGCACGTGTGTGTACCAGTTTGTAGTGCAATGTCACCTGACTACCTTATGTCCTGCACTCATAATATATATATATAGAGAGAGAGAGAGAGAGAGAAATACTGTAAATCTTAAGAACAAAATCCAACACCAAAAGCTCTCCATGAGTCATTATACCCCAGCATTGAAACTGAGTTCTTGCCAGCATGCAACACATCGCTAATCCAACCAGAAGACCAAGGTGTGAGGTCGACACATTGACTGTCACTTGCTATTGACTGACCTTCAATTGCAGATTTAGAGGCAGCTTCGATATTCGTTTTACAAACGTGTTTTTTTTCTAATACGAATCACATGCATGCCATTAAAAGAGCCATCTTTAGAGATCAGGATATTGATCATTTTTCTTGAGCATCTGAAGGGATGTGAGGGAGCTTCTCTTTCTGAACTGGCATGCCTAGAAAGTGGATGACCGTCGCGATACCGTTTGCCACTCAGCGTTGCCGAAGGAAACAAAAGTGGGAAGATTGAAATGTTTGGTATTTTCGGGAAATAAATGTCCATACTCGAGTTCTTCCTCCCAAAGCCTACGGCACCAACGGCGACCCCTGCTGGCCGAGAGAGCAAAAGCTTACAGCACCTGGTATTCCCAGGCGGTCTCCCATCCAAGTACTAACCAGGCCCGACCCTGCTTAGCTTCCGAGATCAGACGAGATCGGGCGTGTTCAGGGTGGTGTGGCCGTAAGCGAAAGCCGGGGCGCCGGACTCGCTACTTGAAGCTGTGTGGCGGGGGCGCCGTGCCCCCTGGGCGGGACTGAGGGATCGTTCATGTGCGATTCTTTGGAAAGGAGCCGCTTTCGAACTCAGTGCGTGCCTGGATGTTGGCGAATGTGCTCCCTTCAGTTGGCTTGCCCTGCTCTTGTCCCGCACTGGAGCAGGACAAACAAACTGCACGGAGGAGCACAAGGCAAGTCTTCACAAGACAGAAACCTCCAGTGCACAGCACTCTGAAAACATTTCGGGGCTGTCGCGTTTTATTTCGGCACATAAAGCGCACCGGCCCTACACGTCGGCCAGACGCGCGGCGCCTCCGCCCTCTTGTGGCCTTGCGGCGTCAGAGCAAGAGGCTCCTTCTCGCTGCCTTTCCGCTGTCCCGGCGGCCGGCGAGGAGGAAGCGCCGGGACGCTGTGCTGCAGAGCCCCGAGAGGGAACCTGGAGCGCACACTTTGTGGGGGGCGGGGGGCCGCGTTCGCGCCCTGCCCCGGTCTCTTGCGCGAGCACTAAATCTCACGGCGCCAGCCAGCGGCCAGGAGACAAGTACAATATCACGGGACAGGGGGCCTCATCATTGATTGTTACAGGTGAGACGGGGATTAGGAGGAGAGCCCGACTGATGGGTAACACCCCCGTGACTCTTTCTTGAGAGACGCCCTGGGATTTGGAATGGCCAAGGAGGGTCAGGACACCTCGGTTTTACGCCTCCCCCGAAGGACGGCGCCTGTTTGTGCAGCAGAGTGTCGCCATGAGGATGCTGGGGCATAAGAGAGCCACACAGCCCGCAGGGTGAGCGCTCCCTACTGGTCCCAGTCACCCCTCTCGCAGGAGCAGGAGCAGCAGCAGCAGCAGCAGCAGCAGCAACCTGAGCTTTCCCGGGGGGAATCTCCCATCCGGGTGCCGGCCGGGCTCACACCTGCTGGGCTGCCGTGGGTGAGCCCAGTCGAGAGTCGCAGGGTGAGACCTAGTCACTGGGGATTACTCGGCTCTCAGCACTTGAAAAGACCGACGGAGGACTCGTTCCCGCCGGAGCTGAATGTGCCTGCGAGTGTCGTGTCGTCTTCTTCCCCCGCCCCGCTGTGCTTGCTGTATTGTCTTTGAAGCCGGCCCCCGAGACGAGGCGGGCTGTTCCTGTGCCCCAATTAACACTTTACAGGTGCCATTCCCCGGCATTGTGGCCATTGTCGGAGGTCACACGCGATAAGATGAGGTGGAGGAGAGCGGGGCGTGCCCAGCGCCAGACATTGAAGGAAGGGGGCTGTGCGAGGTGAGGTGAGGCGCGACACGCCGGAGCCCCGACGCTGCTAATGCGGAGCACTTGTTGAACTGGCATTGAAAGGACGTGTGCGCACGGAGCGAGCCTTCCCTGCGGCGGAGCGTGGAAACTTTCTCCCCCCGCTGCAGGAGTTGTGTGCGGTGCGGTGCAGCGGTGCCGAGGGAAAAGCACGGAAGGCAGCAGGCTCTGGAGAGCAGGTAAGAGACGGAGCCTTGGGGGCAGGCGAGCAGGCGCGTTTTTCGGAAATTGCTGAAGAGGCTCCGGTGTTTGTTCGGTGTGTGGCAGGCGCACGTCGCGAGCTTGCGTAGCGATCTGCCGGTCTGGTGATATGTAAATGAGGCCGAATTGCATCCCGGGACATGCTGCGATGGCGAAATGGCGACTGCAGATGTGTAGGAAACGGCGCGCTCGTTTTCTCGTTTTGCCCACACTTTTGAGTGTTGGTGTGGCGTGTGAGTGTGCGAAAGAGTGGGCCCAGCAGGAGGCGGTGGCGTGCAGGGCGAGGAGCTGGCCTAGGCTGCGAGTGCTGTGCTGTGGGTGCGGGCCGCTTGCAGGGGCCTGTACAACTCATACTTACCTGGCAGGGGAGATACCTTGATCAAGAAGGAGGTTCACCCAGGGCGAGGCTCGGCCATTGCACTCCGGCTGTGCTGACCCCTGCGAATTCCCCAAATGTGGGAATCTCGACTGCATAATTTCTGGTAGTGGGGGACTGCGTTCGCGCTCTCCCCTGATGTGCTTGGTCCAATAACAGATGCGGCTTTGCTGTGTGCTGTGTGCTGGGGAGCTGTGCTGGGCTTCCGCGCTCGGCAGCCCCCCCCCCGTGAGCAGCACAACATGCTGGTGAAACCGCTTCATAGAGGGGGGTTATTAGAAAGACGCCCTGGGGTTTTTCACGAGCACTGGCAGACGACATGGTACTCGTGTTAGTGCCCGTTACAGACATACGCTATGCTTTCTTGTTCTTAACTCGGTTTTTCCCTTTTTTTCTGCTCACTCTGAATCCATCCCTGCTCATTTTGTTCGAGAATCTGTGCTCTGTTGGATACAAAGGGCCTTGGGTGGCTTTGAAGAATGCATTCGTCTTCTTCTAGACCAGTGGCTTCTAGAGTAGCGAATAGTCCTTACCCAGCAGAGCGCACTGTAATAAAAATACACAAGGAATCCCTGAGAAGTAGAAATGAATGATCCTACAGACATGTTCTGAATATTTGCCCCCTTCTTCTCTTTCTCTATCACTTTGTTTCTAGATTTCCTTTTCTGCCTTTTGAAGCACGGTATGCATGCTACAGCGGAAGGTGACCGAATCTGTCCTCGGACCAGGTAACATGGGGTTCACATAGTGCTGTTAATGTTGTTTTGACGGCGGCATGATTCACCCACTCAAACCCACATTGATTCAGATGTTTTAATGGTCCTGCATTTTATCCTCGGGTCTCGCGATCCCCTCGTACTCAGTTTCTGTTGTGCTGACTGGACCTCTCGGGACACAGCCGTATGGAAAGCCTTCAGCTTTTCTGTTTGGCTGTAGCTGTTGTAGAGGCGGTTCAACTGGCTCTCACCCCCTAAGCCTCAACTTAGTAGCAGAGACTACTACCCAGCATGAGGGTTTCACAGCTACTGCAGCACAAGCCCTACAAAATACAATCTTTCTTCTGGTTATACACGTTAAATGTTCACCTCGTGATAAGGTACTTAATTTGTGATCTTTCAGCTTGTCTGACCTTGGTGGTCTGACTGATTCTTGCTTTCTCCCGCTCTCTGTCCAGGTACAGTAATCCTTTATTGTTTTTCTCACACTCCATCAGTTTGACTTTGGAGTTCAGTCTATTGCACGTGTGTGTACCAGTTTGTAGTGCAATGTCACCTGACTACCTTATGTCCTGCACTCATAATATATATATATAGAGAGAGAGAGAGAGAGAGAAATACTGTAAATCTTAAGAACAAAATCCAACACCAAAAGCTCTCCATGAGTCATTATACCCCAGCATTGAAACTGAGTTCTTGCCAGCATGCAACACATCGCTAATCCAACCAGAAGACCAAGGTGTGAGGTCGACACATTGACTGTCACTTGCTATTGACTGACCTTCAATTGCAGATTTAGAGGCAGCTTCGATATTCGTTTTACAAACGTGTTTTTTTTCTAATACGAATCACATGCATGCCATTAAAAGAGCCATCTTTAGAGATCAGGATATTGATCATTTTTCTTGAGCATCTGAAGGGATGTGAGGGAGCTTCTCTTTCTGAACTGGCATGCCTAGAAAGTGGATGACCGTCGCGATACCGTTTGCCACTCAGCGTTGCCGAAGGAAACAAAAGTGGGAAGATTGAAATGTTTGGTATTTTCGGGAAATAAATGTCCATACTCGAGTTCTTCCTCCCAAAGCCTACGGCACCAACGGCGACCCCTGCTGGCCGAGAGAGCAAAAGCTTACAGCACCTGGTATTCCCAGGCGGTCTCCCATCCAAGTACTAACCAGGCCCGACCCTGCTTAGCTTCCGAGATCAGACGAGATCGGGCGTGTTCAGGGTGGTGTGGCCGTAAGCGAAAGCCGGGGCGCCGGACTCGCTACTTGAAGCTGTGTGGCGGGGGCGCCGTGCCCCCTGGGCGGGACTGAGGGATCGTTCATGTGCGATTCTTTGGAAAGGAGCCGCTTTCGAACTCAGTGCGTGCCTGGATGTTGGCGAATGTGCTCCCTTCAGTTGGCTTGCCCTGCTCTTGTCCCGCACTGGAGCAGGACAAACAAACTGCACGGAGGAGCACAAGGCAAGTCTTCACAAGACAGAAACCTCCAGTGCACAGCACTCTGAAAACATTTCGGGGCTGTCGCGTTTTATTTCGGCACATAAAGCGCACCGGCCCTACACGTCGGCCAGACGCGCGGCGCCTCCGCCCTCTTGTGGCCTTGCGGCGTCAGAGCAAGAGGCTCCTTCTCGCTGCCTTTCCGCTGTCCCGGCGGCCGGCGAGGAGGAAGCGCCGGGACGCTGTGCTGCAGAGCCCCGAGAGGGAACCTGGAGCGCACACTTTGTGGGGGGCGGGGGGCCGCGTTCGCGCCCTGCCCCGGTCTCTTGCGCGAGCACTAAATCTCACGGCGCCAGCCAGCGGCCAGGAGACAAGTACAATATCACGGGACAGGGGGCCTCATCATTGATTGTTACAGGTGAGACGGGGATTAGGAGGAGAGCCCGACTGATGGGTAACACCCCCGTGACTCTTTCTTGAGAGACGCCCTGGGATTTGGAATGGCCAAGGAGGGTCAGGACACCTCGGTTTTACGCCTCCCCCGAAGGACGGCGCCTGTTTGTGCAGCAGAGTGTCGCCATGAGGATGCTGGGGCATAAGAGAGCCACACAGCCCGCAGGGTGAGCGCTCCCTACTGGTCCCAGTCACCCCTCTCGCAGGAGCAGGAGCAGCAGGAGCAGCAGCAGCAGCAGCAGCAACCTGAGCTTTCCCGGGGGGAATCTCCCATCCGGGTGCCGGCCGGGCTCACACCTGCTGGGCTGCCGTGGGTGAGCCCAGTCGAGAGTCGCAGGGTGAGACCTAGTCACTGGGGATTACTCGGCTCTCAGCACTTGAAAAGACCGACGGAGGACTCGTTCCCGCCGGAGCTGAATGTGCCTGCGAGTGTCGTGTCGTCTTCTTCCCCCGCCCCGCTGTGCTTGCTGTATTGTCTTTGAAGCCGGCCCCCGAGACGAGGCGGGCTGTTCCTGTGCCCCAATTAACACTTTACAGGTGCCATTCCCCGGCATTGTGGCCATTGTCGGAGGTCACACGCGATAAGATGAGGTGGAGGAGAGCGGGGCGTGCCCAGCGCCAGACATTGAAGGAAGGGGGCTGTGCGAGGTGAGGTGAGGCGCGACACGCCGGAGCCCCGACGCTGCTAATGCGGAGCACTTGTTGAACTGGCATTGAAAGGACGTGTGCGCACGGAGCGAGCCTTCCCTGCGGCGGAGCGTGGAAACTTTCTCCCCCCGCTGCAGGAGTTGTGTGCGGTGCGGTGCAGCGGTGCCGAGGGAAAAGCACGGAAGGCAGCAGGCTCTGGAGAGCAGGTAAGAGACGGAGCCTTGGGGGCAGGCGAGCAGGCGCGTTTTTCGGAAATTGCTGAAGAGGCTCCGGTGTTTGTTCGGTGTGTGGCAGGCGCACGTCGCGAGCTTGCGTAGCGATCTGCCGGTCTGGTGATATGTAAATGAGGCCGAATTGCATCCCGGGACATGCTGCGATGGCGAAATGGCGACTGCAGATGTGTAGGAAACGGCGCGCTCGTTTTCTCGTTTTGCCCACACTTTTGAGTGTTGGTGTGGCGTGTGAGTGTGCGAAAGAGTGGGCCCAGCAGGAGGCGGTGGCGTGCAGGGCGAGGAGCTGGCCTAGGCTGCGAGTGCTGTGCTGTGGGTGCGGGCCGCTTGCAGGGGCCTGTACAACTCATACTTACCTGGCAGGGGAGATACCTTGATCAAGAAGGAGGTTCACCCAGGGCGAGGCTCGGCCATTGCACTCCGGCTGTGCTGACCCCTGCGAATTCCCCAAATGTGGGAATCTCGACTGCATAATTTCTGGTAGTGGGGGACTGCGTTCGCGCTCTCCCCTGATGTGCTTGGTCCAATAACAGATGCGGCTTTGCTGTGTGCTGTGTGCTGGGGAGCTGTGCTGGGCTTCCGCGCTCGGCAGCCCCCCCCCCGTGAGCAGCACAACATGCTGGTGAAACCGCTTCATAGAGGGGGGTTATTAGAAAGACGCCCTGGGGTTTTTCACGAGCACTGGCAGACGACATGGTACTCGTGTTAGTGCCCGTTACAGACATACGCTATGCTTTCTTGTTCTTAACTCGGTTTTTCCCTTTTTTTCTGCTCACTCTGAATCCATCCCTGCTCATTTTGTTCGAGAATCTGTGCTCTGTTGGATACAAAGGGCCTTGGGTGGCTTTGAAGAATGCATTCGTCTTCTTCTAGACCAGTGGCTTCTAGAGTAGCGAATAGTCCTTACCCAGCAGAGCGCACTGTAATAAAAATACACAAGGAATCCCTGAGAAGTAGAAATGAATGATCCTACAGACATGTTCTGAATATTTGCCCCCTTCTTCTCTTTCTCTATCACTTTGTTTCTAGATTTCCTTTTCTGCCTTTTGAAGCACGGTATGCATGCTACAGCGGAAGGTGACCGAATCTGTCCTCGGACCAGGTAACATGGGGTTCACATAGTGCTGTTAATGTTGTTTTGACGGCGGCATGATTCACCCACTCAAACCCACATTGATTCAGATGTTTTAATGGTCCTGCATTTTATCCTCGGGTCTCGCGATCCCCTCGTACTCAGTTTCTGTTGTGCTGACTGGACCTCTCGGGACACAGCCGTATGGAAAGCCTTCAGCTTTTCTGTTTGGCTGTAGCTGTTGTAGAGGCGGTTCAACTGGCTCTCACCCCCTAAGCCTCAACTTAGTAGCAGAGACTACTACCCAGCATGAGGGTTTCACAGCTACTGCAGCACAAGCCCTACAAAATACAATCTTTCTTCTGGTTATACACGTTAAATGTTCACCTCGTGATAAGGTACTTAATTTGTGATCTTTCAGCTTGTCTGACCTTGGTGGTCTGACTGATTCTTGCTTTCTCCCGCTCTCTGTCCAGGTACAGTAATCCTTTATTGTTTTTCTCACACTCCATCAGTTTGACTTTGGAGTTCAGTCTATTGCACGTGTGTGTACCAGTTTGTAGTGCAATGTCACCTGACTACCTTATGTCCTGCACTCATAATATATATATATAGAGAGAGAGAGAGAGAGAGAAATACTGTAAATCTTAAGAACAAAATCCAACACCAAAAGCTCTCCATGAGTCATTATACCCCAGCATTGAAACTGAGTTCTTGCCAGCATGCAACACATCGCTAATCCAACCAGAAGACCAAGGTGTGAGGTCGACACATTGACTGTCACTTGCTATTGACTGACCTTCAATTGCAGATTTAGAGGCAGCTTCGATATTCGTTTTACAAACGTGTTTTTTTTCTAATACGAATCACATGCATGCCATTAAAAGAGCCATCTTTAGAGATCAGGATATTGATCATTTTTCTTGAGCATCTGAAGGGATGTGAGGGAGCTTCTCTTTCTGAACTGGCATGCCTAGAAAGTGGATGACCGTCGCGATACCGTTTGCCACTCAGCGTTGCCGAAGGAAACAAAAGTGGGAAGATTGAAATGTTTGGTATTTTCGGGAAATAAATGTCCATACTCGAGTTCTTCCTCCCAAAGCCTACGGCACCAACGGCGACCCCTGCTGGCCGAGAGAGCAAAAGCTTACAGCACCTGGTATTCCCAGGCGGTCTCCCATCCAAGTACTAACCAGGCCCGACCCTGCTTAGCTTCCGAGATCAGACGAGATCGGGCGTGTTCAGGGTGGTGTGGCCGTAAGCGAAAGCCGGGGCGCCGGACTCGCTACTTGAAGCTGTGTGGCGGGGGCGCCGTGCCCCCTGGGCGGGACTGAGGGATCGTTCATGTGCGATTCTTTGGAAAGGAGCCGCTTTCGAACTCAGTGCGTGCCTGGATGTTGGCGAATGTGCTCCCTTCAGTTGGCTTGCCCTGCTCTTGTCCCGCACTGGAGCAGGACAAACAAACTGCACGGAGGAGCACAAGGCAAGTCTTCACAAGACAGAAACCTCCAGTGCACAGCACTCTGAAAACATTTCGGGGCTGTCGCGTTTTATTTCGGCACATAAAGCGCACCGGCCCTACACGTCGGCCAGACGCGCGGCGCCTCCGCCCTCTTGTGGCCTTGCGGCGTCAGAGCAAGAGGCTCCTTCTCGCTGCCTTTCCGCTGTCCCGGCGGCCGGCGAGGAGGAAGCGCCGGGACGCTGTGCTGCAGAGCCCCGAGAGGGAACCTGGAGCGCACACTTTGTGGGGGGCGGGGGGCGGGGGGCCGCGTTCGCGCCCTGCCCCGGTCTCTTGCGCGATCACTAAATCTCACGGCGCCAGCCAGCGGCCAGGAGACAAGTACAATATCAGGGGACAGGGGGCCTCATCATTGATTGTTACAGGTGAGACGGGGATTAGGAGGAGAGCCCGACTGATGGGTAACACCCCCGTGACTCTTTCTTGAGAGACGCCCTGGGATTTGGAATGGCCAAGGAGGGTCAGGACACCTCGGTTTTACGCCTCCCCCGAAGGACGGCGCCTGTTTGTGCAGCAGAGTGTCGCCATGAGGATGCTGGGGCATAAGAGAGCCACACAGCCCGCAGGGTGAGCGCTCCCTACTGGTCCCAGTCACCCCTCTCGCAGGAGCAGGAGCAGCAGCAGCAGCAGCAGCAGCAGCAACCTGAGCTTTCCCGGGGGGAATCTCCCATCCGGGTGCCGGCCGGGCTCACACCTGCTGGGCTGCCGTGGGTGAGCCCAGTCGAGAGTCGCAGGGTGAGACCTAGTCACTGGGGATTACTCGGCTCTCAGCACTTGAAAAGACCGACGGAGGACTCGTTCCCGCCGGAGCTGAATGTGCCTGCGAGTGTCGTGTCGTCTTCTTCCCCCGCCCCGCTGTGCTTGCTGTATTGTCTTTGAAGCCGGCCCCCGAGACGAGGCGGGCTGTTCCTGTGCCCCAATTAACACTTTACAGGTGCCATTCCCCGGCATTGTGGCCATTGTCGGAGGTCACACGCGATAAGATGAGGTGGAGGAGAGCGGGGCGTGCCCAGCGCCAGACATTGAAGGAAGGGGGCTGTGCGAGGTGAGGTGAGGCGCGACACGCCGGAGCCCCGACGCTGCTAATGCGGAGCACTTGTTGAACTGGCATTGAAAGGACGTGTGCGCACGGAGCGAGCCTTCCCTGCGGCGGAGCGTGGAAACTTTCTCCCCCCGCTGCAGGAGTTGTGTGCGGTGCGGTGCAGCGGTGCCGAGGGAAAAGCACGGAAGGCAGCAGGCTCTGGAGAGCAGGTAAGAGACGGAGCCTTGGGGGCAGGCGAGCAGGCGCGTTTTTCGGAAATTGCTGAAGAGGCTCCGGTGTTTGTTCGGTGTGTGGCAGGCGCACGTCGCGAGCTTGCGTAGCGATCTGCCGGTCTGGTGATATGTAAATGAGGCCGAATTGCATCCCGGGACATGCTGCGATGGCGAAATGGCGACTGCAGATGTGTAGGAAACGGCGCGCTCGTTTTCTCGTTTTGCCCACACTTTTGAGTGTTGGTGTGGCGTGTGAGTGTGTGAAAGAGTGGGCCCAGCAGGAGGCGGTGGCGTGCAGGGCGAGGAGCTGGCCTAGGCTGCGAGTGCTGTGCTGTGGGTGCGGGCCGCTTGCAGGGGCCTGTACAATTCATACTTACCTGGCAGGGGAGATACCTTGATCAAGAAGGAGATTCACCCAGGGCGAGGCTCGGCCATTGCACTCCGGCTGTGCTGACCCCTGCGAATTCCCCAAATGTGGGAATCTCGACTGCATAATTTCTGGTAGTGGGGGACTGCGTTCGCGCTCTCCCCTGATGTGCTTGGTCCAATAACAGATGCGGCTTTGCTGTGTGCTGTGTGCTGGGGAGCTGTGCTGGGCTTCCGCGCTCGGCAGCCCCCCCCCCGTGAGCAGCACAACATGCTGGTGAAACCGCTTCATAGAGGGGGGTTATTAGAAAGACGCCCTGGGGTTTTTCACGAGCACTGGCAGACGACATGGTACTCGTGTTAGTGCCCGTTACAGACATACGCTATGCTTTCTTGTTCTTAACTCGGTTTTTCCCTTTTTTTCTGCTCACTCTGAATCCATCCCTGCTCATTTTGTTCGAGAATCTGTGCTCTGTTGGATACAAAGGGCCTTGGGTGGCTTTGAAGAATGCATTCGTCTTCTTCTAGACCAGTGGCTTCTAGAGTAGCGAATAGTCCTTACCCAGCAGAGCGCACTGTAATAAAAATACACAAGGAATCCCTGAGAAGTAGAAATGAATGATCCTACAGACATGTTCTGAATATTTGCCCCCTTCTTCTCTTTCTCTATCACTTTGTTTCTAGATTTCCTTTTCTGCCTTTTGAAGCACGGTATGCATGCTACAGCGGAAGGTGACCGAATCTGTCCTCGGACCAGGTAACATGGGGTTCACATAGTGCTGTTAATGTTGTTTTGACGGCGGCATGATTCACCCACTCAAACCCACATTGATTCAGATGTTTTAATGGTCCTGCATTTTATCCTCGGGTCTCGCGATCCCCTCGTACTCAGTTTCTGTTGTGCTGACTGGACCTCTCGGGACACAGCCGTATGGAAAGCCTTCAGCTTTTCTGTTTGGCTGTAGCTGTTGTAGAGGCGGTTCAACTGGCTCTCACCCCCTAAGCCTCAACTTAGTAGCAGAGACTACTACCCAGCATGAGGGTTTCACAGCTACTGCAGCACAAGCCCTACAAAATACAATCTTTCTTCTGGTTATACACGTTAAATGTTCACCTCGTGATAAGGTACTTAATTTGTGATCTTTCAGCTTGTCTGACCTTGGTGGTCTGACTGATTCTTGCTTTCTCCCGCTCTCTGTCCAGGTACAGTAATCCTTTATTGTTTTTCTCACACTCCATCAGTTTGACTTTGGAGTTCAGTCTATTGCACGTGTGTGTACCAGTTTGTAGTGCAATGTCACCTGACTACCTTATGTCCTGCACTCATAATATATATATATAGAGAGAGAGAGAGAGAGAGAAATACTGTAAATCTTAAGAACAAAATCCAACACCAAAAGCTCTCCATGAGTCATTATACCCCAGCATTGAAACTGAGTTCTTGCCAGCATGCAACACATCGCTAATCCAACCAGAAGACCAAGGTGTGAGGTCGACACATTGACTGTCACTTGCTATTGACTGACCTTCAATTGCAGATTTAGAGGCAGCTTCGATATTCGTTTTACAAACGTGTTTTTTTTCTAATACGAATCACATGCATGCCATTAAAAGAGCCATCTTTAGAGATCAGGATATTGATCATTTTTCTTGAGCATCTGAAGGGATGTGAGGGAGCTTCTCTTTCTGAACTGGCATGCCTAGAAAGTGGATGACCGTCGCGATACCGTTTGCCACTCAGCGTTGCCGAAGGAAACAAAAGTGGGAAGATTGAAATGTTTGGTATTTTCGGGAAATAAATGTCCATACTCGAGTTCTTCCTCCCAAAGCCTACGGCACCAACGGCGACCCCTGCTGGCCGAGAGAGCAAAAGCTTACAGCACCTGGTATTCCCAGGCGGTCTCCCATCCAAGTACTAACCAGGCCCGACCCTGCTTAGCTTCCGAGATCAGACGAGATCGGGCGTGTTCAGGGTGGTGTGGCCGTAAGCGAAAGCCGGGGCGCCGGACTCGCTACTTGAAGCTGTGTGGCGGGGGCGCCGTGCCCCCTGGGCGGGACTGAGGGATCGTTCATGTGCGATTCTTTGGAAAGGAGCCGCTTTCGAACTCAGTGCGTGCCTGGATGTTGGCGAATGTGCTCCCTTCAGTTGGCTTGCCCTGCTCTTGTCCCGCACTGGAGCAGGACAAACAAACTGCACGGAGGAGCACAAGGCAAGTCTTCACAAGACAGAAACCTCCAGTGCACAGCACTCTGAAAACATTTCGGGGCTGTCGCGTTTTATTTCGGCACATAAAGCGCACCGGCCCTACACGTCGGCCAGACGCGCGGCGCCTCCGCCCTCTTGTGGCCTTGCGGCGTCAGAGCAAGAGGCTCCTTCTCGCTGCCTTTCCGCTGTCCCGGCGGCCGGCGAGGAGGAAGCGCCGGGACGCTGTGCTGCAGAGCCCCGAGAGGGAACCTGGAGCGCACACTTTGTGGGGGGCGGGGGGCCGCGTTCGCGCCCTGCCCCGGTCTCTTGCGCGAGCACTAAATCTCACGGCGCCAGCCAGCGGCCAGGAGACAAGTACAATATCACGGGACAGGGGGCCTCATTATTGATTGTTACAGGTGAGACGGGGATTAGGAGGAGAGCCCGACTGATGGGTAACACCCCCGTGACTCTTTCTTGAGAGACGCCCTGGGATTTGGAATGGCCAAGGAGGGTCAGGACACCTCGGTTTTACGCCTCCCCCGAAGGACGGCGCCTGTTTGTGCAGCAGAGTGTCGCCATGAGGATGCTGGGGCATAAGAGAGCCACACAGCCCGCAGGGTGAGCGCTCCCTACTGGTCCCAGTCACCCCTCTCGCAGGAGCAGCAGCAGCAGCAGCAGCAGCAGCAGCAACCTGAGCTTTCCCGGGGGGAATCTCCCATCCGGGTGCCGGCCGGGCTCACACCTGCTGGGCTGCCGTGGGTGAGCCCAGTCGAGAGTCGCAGGGTGAGACCTAGTCACTGGGGATTACTCGGCTCTCAGCACTTGAAAAGACCGACGGAGGACTCGTTCCCGCCGGAGCTGAATGTGCCTGCGAGTGTCGTGTCGTCTTCTTCCCCCGCCCCGCTGTGCTTGCTGTATTGTCTTTGAAGCCGGCCCCCGAGACGAGGCGGGCTGTTCCTGTGCCCCAATTAACACTTTACAGGTGCCATTCCCCGGCATTGTGGCCATTGTCGGAGGTCACACGCGATAAGATGAGGTGGAGGAGAGCGGGGCGTGCCCAGCGCCAGACATTGAAGGAAGGGGGCTGTGCGAGGTGAGGTGAGGCGCGACACGCCGGAGCCCCGATGCTGCTAATGCGGAGCACTTGTTGAACTGGCATTGAAAGGACGTGTGCGCACGGAGCGAGCCTTCCCTGCGGCGGAGCGTGGAAACTTTCTCCCCCCGCTGCAGGAGTTGTGTGCGGTGCGGTGCAGCGGTGCCGAGGGAAAAGCACGGAAGGCAGCAGGCTCTGGAGAGCAGGTAAGAGACGGAGCCTTGGGGGCAGGCGAGCAGGCGCGTTTTTCGGAAATTGCTGAAGAGGCTCCGGTGTTTGTTCGGTGTGTGGCAGGCGCACGTCGCGAGCTTGCGTAGCGATCTGCCGGTCTGGTGATATGTAAATGAGGCCGAATTGCATCCCGGGACATGCTGCGATGGCGAAATGGCGACTGCAGATGTGTAGGAAACGGCGCGCTCGTTTTCTCGTTTTGCCCACACTTTTGAGTGTTGGTGTGGCGTGTGAGTGTGTGAAAGAGTGGGCCCAGCAGGAGGCGGTGGCGTGCAGGGCGAGGAGCTGGCCTAGGCTGCGAGTGCTGTGCTGTGGGTGCGGGCCGCTTGCAGGGGCCTGTACAATTCATACTTACCTGGCAGGGGAGATACCTTGATCAGCCTGTAGGTGGAGTTGTTGGATTGTTTTCTTGTTTTGTGGAAGCAGTGTTTGTTTAGCAGTTTACGAAATGGCAACTTTTGGATCCCGCAAGAATGCTGTGCGTTTTGAGCTTTTGGATGACCTCTTCATGGATCGTATGCAGTTCAGCAGAAAAGTGTTGCAGAAGGAACTTGGCTTTGAACCTCGGCACTTGGATTTCATCTTCGCTCTCCCAGGTCAGAAAGCATTTGAGGTTGTATTTGCTACCTATCCTCTGTTTGAACAATGTGTGGATGTGTTTGAGGCAAAAAGAGGGAAAGTTCCTGCTCTTGAGAAGATCAACTTGCAGCCTTTGACACAGAGAGAGAGGAAAACCGTGCATGTTGTTATGTTCTCGGAACTGGCAAAGACGGAGGACATTCACACCTGGCTTAACCAGTACTGCACCGTCCACCATGGAACTGAGGTTAGAGATGTTGACGGTATAAAAACAGGAGCAAGGAAATTCGAGGTTCGCTTGCTACCGGACAATGTAAATGGAGGCTTAAGGCACCTGCCCTCTACAATCCGGCTGGGCGCCTGCAATGGCTATGTTTTTTATGTGGGACAACCAAAGGTGTGTCGGCGCTGTGGTGCTGTGGGACACCTGGCATCGTCCTGCACTGTGAAATGCTGCAAGACCTGTGGCAAACAGGGACATTTAGCCTCTGACTGTTCAATGCTGCCAAAGTGCAATTTATGTGGCTCGGAAGGACACGTTTTTAAGAACTGCCCTCACGCCTACGCCAATAAACTCAAAATGAGAAAGGATGAGGCAGTGCTTGTTTCAGCCAAACCGGCCCGAAAAGCCAAAGCAAACAACAAGTCAAACAAAGAACCCTTGTTGGACAAAGACTCTCAGCCTCCAGCCAGGATCAGTCCTGCTGTGGCTCCGGGGCCGGTGGAAGAAAGATCCACTACGCCCCCACAACCGCAGACTGCACCAGACAAGCACGAGGGTTTGAAAACCCCCGAGAACAGCGAGGACCCCTCCCCCACTCCTGCTCCTCAGAACGAGGGCCAGTGTGGGGCCCCCCGGTGGAGCGGGTCCAGCGAGGATAACCAGGATTCAGCGGAGCTGCTTTTCCCAGACTCTGCAAGTGCTACAGATGCCCTCCTCTCCTCCATCCAGTCCATCACGGAGGATCTGCAGCAGCTGGTGGGTGAGGGGGAAGAGGAGACTGGTGCATCGGCTGCACCCCTTTCCCCTCAGTGCTCCCAGGAGCTGGACGTGAGGAAAAGGAAAAATGACTCTGTTTTCTCCCCGAGCGAGGAGGAAGGAGAGCATGGCGATGGGGACAGCTGGAACCCCTCCACCCCTCCCTCTAGCCCCTTCCTTGAAATGGACTCTGTGAACGCTTTTACTGCTGCCACCCTGATGAAGGCTCATTCAGAGGATGGCTGGCAGGAAATTGGTAAGAAGAAAAAGAAAAAGAAGAAGGTAACAGGTGAGACAGAAGAGAAATGTGTTTTGTAAAGACTGGTTCCACTTTCTTATGTAATATGGCTCTAAACATAATTTCTCTTAACACCAGAGGTATCAATGACAGAGTTAAATGTCAGTCTGTCTTTGATTACCTCCAGCAGAGAGAGGGAGATGTGTTGATGTTGCAGGAGTGTGCTTTAGCCTATCAAGAGAGGTATAAAAGCTTTGAAGATAGGTGGGATAAAGGGCCTTCTGTTTGGTCAGGGGACAATAACAACAGAGCCTCTGGCGTGGCCATTCTTTTCAAAGGATGGGCTTTCAAATTGAAAAGTATTCAGAGGGTCATAGATGGCAGGTTGCTGTGTGTGGATGTGGAATGGGGGACCGTTAACCTGCGGCTAATCAATGTGTATTGTCCTACCGACGTGGGAGGAAGGGTGGAGCTACTCAAGGCACTCTCTCCCCTATTGTTATGTAGCACAGACGTGATAGTGGGAGGGGATTTTAATTGTATCTTAGAGCACACAGACAGGCAGTCTAGCTCTCCGATAAAATTGGATTCCAGCTCACTGGCCCTGCAAAACTTAGTTCAAGACTTTAAACTCTCAGACACATATAGATGTATATATCCCACAACAGCAGGATATACATGGTCAGGGAGGAATAGCAGCTCCAGAATTGACTATTGCTTTGTCTCAGCGAGAGTGAAAGTTGTTGGGGTCACTCTTCAGCCTGTCTTCTTCTCAGATCATCAGGCTTTAGGGTGTAGAGTGGAACTCCAGGGCGGGACTGTCTTTGGCCCAGGCCTCTGGAAACTCAACACAAAGCTGCTAGAGAACGAGGGGGTAGTATCCCGCTACAAGGAGAAACTATCACAGTGGCTGTCCTTGCAGTGTCTGTACGGGTCAGTAGGAGAGTGGTGGGAGGAGGTGAAGGTGAGGACAAAGGCCTTTTTCATGGCTGAGGGAAGGAAGGCTGCTGCCAGACGGAGAGGAGTGCTAGCCAGGAAACAGAGGCAGCTGCAGCGTCTCTACACGATGCTGCACAGTGGCTTCGATGTGCTCGAGGATATCACCCTTTTAAAAAAGGACATCCGGAGCATAGCCGAAGAAAGTAGTCGAGGAGTGCTGTTAAGAAGCAGAGTGCAGTTCTTGGAAGAAAATGAGAAGTGTACTCGCTTCTTTTTCAGGAAAGTGGTAGGCTCCAAGTCTGTCATGGAAAGTGTAGTTGATGAGGAGGGACGAGAGAGAACAGAGCCGAGTGCTATCCTCTCCTGCACCGAGGCCTTCTACTCAAGACTGTACAGCTCTACAGAGGTAAAGGATGAAGAAATTCATTTTTTCACCTCAAAGCTAGAAAACGTTTTGAGTGAAGAAGATAGGGAAGTACTTGAGAGGGATTTGACAGTAGAAGAGCTGAGACAGGCTATGGAGAGCTTACAGAAGGGGAAAACTCCGGGTGCTGACGGGCTCCCTAAAGAATTTTATTGCACCTTTTGGGATCTGCTTCAGGATCCGCTACTGCTCCTATTCGAGGAAAGCTATAAGACAGAATTGCTGCCTGACTCCTTAAGAGAAGGCACTATCTCTCTCTTGTTTAAGAAAGGAGCAAAGAATGACATAAAGAACTGGAGACCCCTCAGCCTGTTAGGCGTGGACACTAAGATCCTGTCCAAAGCCCTTTTCCTGCGCCTACAAAATGTAGTGGCCTCACTGGTAGGGAAAGAACAGACTTGTGGGATAGCAGGACGCCTGATGAGCGACAACCTGGCCTTGTTGAGGGATGTCTGTCTGTACTCGGAGGACCGCTCCCTCCCTCTGTGCATTTTAGGTGTAGACCTAGAAAAGGCCTTTGACCGCCTAAACCGGCAGTACTTGACATCGGTACTTGAGCACATGAAGTTTGGCCCCATCATGAGAAAGTGGATTAACCTGCTGTACACAGGTAGCAACAGCAGAGTAATGGTTAATGGCAATAGATCACGCCCCTTTGAAGTCTGTTCAGGGGTGAGGCAGGGCTGCCCATTATCCCCCTTGTTATTCGTTTTGGCTATGGAGCCCTTAGCCTGTGCCTTGCGCCAGGATCAGGCCATTAATGGGATACCAGTGCCTGGAAGTGGGGGAGGAGAGGTAAAGACATCTCTATACATGGATGACGTCACCCTGCTCCTCTCTGACAATGCCTCAATTAGCAGAGCTCTGCAGTGCTGTGATCGTTTCTCTTTGGCTTCCTCTGCAAAAATTAACAAATCTAAGAGTGAGATTTTTTATCAGAACTGGAGGGAGCCAAAAGAAGGACATGATCTCAGGCTGCAAGAGAAGAGAATTAAGGTCCTGGGGGTGTATTTTGGAGAAGAGATGGGAACAGTAAATTGGCAGAACAAATTGCCAATCTTAAACAAAAAACTGATGCAATGGAAGGACCGAGACCTCACCATGACAGGGAAGGTGCTGGTCATCAAAGCTGAGCTCTTGCCTGTCTTGAATTTTCTGGCTTCTACCTTCCCAATCCCACACCGTGTTGCGGCGGTGCTGAGGAGATTGATGTTTCAATTTCTATGGGGTGGGAAGCAGGAAAGACTCAGAAGGGAAATAATGTACAGGCCGCTACCCTCAGGGGGGAAGTCTGTCCCAGATATTACTACGAAGCTGCTGTGCATTTTCCTGGCCTCTGTGCTGAGAGGCTTTGCAACAGCACCTGCAGCGCGTACCTGGACTTATTTTTCCAGGCTCTGGATAGGTAGGGAGGTGTTCAGAGTGTGGGGTGTCAGACCCAAGCTGGATGTCCCACTCTCTGACACATGCCCTGCAATTTATGGGACAGTTAAAAGTTTTCTAAGATCTCACCCAATTGGCCATATTCCCCTCCGAGATGTCAGCGTCCAAAAACTGGAAGATTTCGTTGCACCCCAGAACAATAGGCAGACCCCTGTGGGCATTTTAACATCAGCCCAAACAAGGAAGGTGTGGAAACACACATCCTCTAAGTTTCTGTGCAACATTCACAGAGATTTAGCCTGGAGTGTCGTCCACCAGTGCTTACCGGTACGAACTTTCTTGTACCGTAGGGGCCTCACCCCCAGCCCTCGCTGCGTTAGGGTGGGCTGCGGCGAGGAGGAGAATGTGACCCATCTCCTGTGGTCCTGCTTTTTTGCTAAGGCCTTCTGGGCACAGTTTGAAAATTGGTTGCAAGCTCTCTCGCCCCAATTTACCCTGACCGCTGCTTTCGTCATATACGGCATTTCTCCTGTCAAACTTCCTCCTGACGTGTTTGACAGGATCTGGGCCATGGTGAACAGTGGGAAAGACGCCCTGTGGAGAGTGAGGAACATGGGGCTGTTCAAAGGCATCGAGGTCCCAGTCAAGGCAGCAGGTAGCCTGGCCCTGTTCATCACCCGAGAGAACTATTACCTCAGAGATCTGTGGAGAGAAGGGAGGGAGGAAGCAGAAAATCTGTGGGAAATAGAGAGCATAGGTCAATATCTCAAGAAACTGTGAAAAACATTATCATGTTTAAGTAAAGAATGTGATTTGCACCAGAAAAAAAGAAATTGTTGCTATGTAACTGGTACCGTGTCAAAATGTAATGAGATGTGATCATATATACTGTTTTAAGTATGTATATTAATGTAAAGCGTTCTAAATTGTGATGTCCTGTACTTTTTTGTGAAAAGAAAATAAAGTTCTTAAAAATTGAAATCGGTTCACCCAGGGCGAGGCTCGGCCATTGCACTCCGGCTGTGCTGACCCCTGCGAATTCCCCAAATGTGGGAATCTCGACTGCATAATTTCTGGTAGTGGGGGACTGCGTTCGCGCTCTCCCCTGATGTGCTTGGTCCAATAACAGATGCGGCTTTGCTGTGTGCTGTGTGCTGGGGAGCTGTGCTGGGCTTCCGCGCTCGGCAGCCCCCCCCCCGTGAGCAGCACAACATGCTGGTGAAACCGCTTCATAGAGGGGGGTTATTAGAAAGACGCCCTGGGGTTTTTCACGAGCACTGGCAGACGACATGGTACTCGTGTTAGTGCCCGTTACAGACATACGCTATGCTTTCTTGTTCTTAACTCGGTTTTTCCCTTTTTTTCTGCTCACTCTGAATCCATCCCTGCTCATTTTGTTCGAGAATCTGTGCTCTGTTGGATACAAAGGGCCTTGGGTGGCTTTGAAGAATGCATTCGTCTTCTTCTAGACCAGTGGCTTCTAGAGTAGCGAATAGTCCTTACCCAGCAGAGCGCACTGTAATAAAAATACACAAGGAATCCCTGAGAAGTAGAAATGAATGATCCTACAGACATGTTCTGAATATTTGCCCCCTTCTTCTCTTTCTCTATCACTTTGTTTCTAGATTTCCTTTTCTGCCTTTTGAAGCACGGTATGCATGCTACAGCGGAAGGTGACCGAATCTGTCCTCGGACCAGGTAACATGGGGTTCACATAGTGCTGTTAATGTTGTTTTGACGGCGGCATGATTCACCCACTCAAACCCACATTGATTCAGATGTTTTAATGGTCCTGCATTTTATCCTCGGGTCTCGCGATCCCCTCGTACTCAGTTTCTGTTGTGCTGACTGGACCTCTCGGGACACAGCCGTATGGAAAGCCTTCAGCTTTTCTGTTTGGCTGTAGCTGTTGTAGAGGCGGTTCAACTGGCTCTCACCCCCTAAGCCTCAACTTAGTAGCAGAGACTACTACCCAGCATGAGGGTTTCACAGCTACTGCAGCACAAGCCCTACAAAATACAATCTTTCTTCTGGTTATACACGTTAAATGTTCACCTCGTGATAAGGTACTTAATTTGTGATCTTTCAGCTTGTCTGACCTTGGTGGTCTGACTGATTCTTGCTTTCTCCCGCTCTCTGTCCAGGTACAGTAATCCTTTATTGTTTTTCTCACACTCCATCAGTTTGACTTTGGAGTTCAGTCTATTGCACGTGTGTGTACCAGTTTGTAGTGCAATGTCACCTGACTACCTTATGTCCTGCACTCATAATATATATATATAGAGAGAGAGAGAGAGAGAGAAATACTGTAAATCTTAAGAACAAAATCCAACACCAAAAGCTCTCCATGAGTCATTATACCCCAGCATTGAAACTGAGTTCTTGCCAGCATGCAACACATCGCTAATCCAACCAGAAGACCAAGGTGTGAGGTCGACACATTGACTGTCACTTGCTATTGACTGACCTTCAATTGCAGATTTAGAGGCAGCTTCGATATTCGTTTTACAAACGTGTTTTTTTTCTAATACGAATCACATGCATGCCATTAAAAGAGCCATCTTTAGAGATCAGGATATTGATCATTTTTCTTGAGCATCTGAAGGGATGTGAGGGAGCTTCTCTTTCTGAACTGGCATGCCTAGAAAGTGGATGACCGTCGCGATACCGTTTGCCACTCAGCGTTGCCGAAGGAAACAAAAGTGGGAAGATTGAAATGTTTGGTATTTTCGGGAAATAAATGTCCATACTCGAGTTCTTCCTCCCAAAGCCTACGGCACCAACGGCGACCCCTGCTGGCCGAGAGAGCAAAAGCTTACAGCACCTGGTATTCCCAGGCGGTCTCCCATCCAAGTACTAACCAGGCCCGACCCTGCTTAGCTTCCGAGATCAGACGAGATCGGGCGTGTTCAGGGTGGTGTGGCCGTAAGCGAAAGCCGGGGCGCCGGACTCGCTACTTGAAGCTGTGTGGCGGGGGCGCCGTGCCCCCTGGGCGGGACTGAGGGATCGTTCATGTGCGATTCTTTGGAAAGGAGCCGCTTTCGAACTCAGTGCGTGCCTGGATGTTGGCGAATGTGCTCCCTTCAGTTGGCTTGCCCTGCTCTTGTCCCGCACTGGAGCAGGACAAACAAACTGCACGGAGGAGCACAAGGCAAGTCTTCACAAGACAGAAACCTCCAGTGCACAGCACTCTGAAAACATTTCGGGGCTGTCGCGTTTTATTTCGGCACATAAAGCGCACCGGCCCTACACGTCGGCCAGACGCGCGGCGCCTCCGCCCTCTTGTGGCCTTGCGGCGTCAGAGCAAGAGGCTCCTTCTCGCTGCCTTTCCGCTGTCCCGGCGGCCGGCGAGGAGGAAGCGCCGGGACGCTGTGCTGCAGAGCCCCGAGAGGGAACCTGGAGCGCACACTTTGTGGGGGGCGGGGGGCCGCGTTCGCGCCCTGCCCCGGTCTCTTGCGCGAGCACTAAATCTCACGGCGCCAGCCAGCGGCCAGGAGACAAGTACAATATCACGGGACAGGGGGCCTCATCATTGATTGTTACAGGTGAGACGGGGATTAGGAGGAGAGCCCGACTGATGGGTAACACCCCCGTGACTCTTTCTTGAGAGACGCCCTGGGATTTGGAATGGCCAAGGAGGGTCAGGACACCTCGGTTTTACGCCTCCCCCGAAGGACGGCGCCTGTTTGTGCAGCAGAGTGTCGCCATGAGGATGCTGGGGCATAAGAGAGCCACACAGCCCGCAGGGTGAGCGCTCCCTACTGGTCCCAGTCACCCCTCTCGCAGGAGCAGCAGCAGCAGCAGCAGCAGCAGCAGCAACCTGAGCTTTCCCGGGGGGAATCTCCCATCCGGGTGCCGGCCGGGCTCACACCTGCTGGGCTGCCGTGGGTGAGCCCAGTCGAGAGTCGCAGGGTGAGACCTAGTCACCGGGGATTACTCGGCTCTCAGCACTTGAAAAGACCGACGGAGGACTCGTTCCCGCCGGAGCTGAATGTGCCTGCGAGTGTCGTGTCGTCTTCTTCCCCCGCCCCGCTGTGCTTGCTGTATTGTCTTTGAAGCCGGCCCCCGAGACGAGGCGGGCTGTTCCTGTGCCCCAATTAACACTTTACAGGTGCCATTCCCCGGCATTGTGGCCATTGTCGGAGGTCACACGCGATAAGATGAGGTGGAGGAGAGCGGGGCGTGCCCAGCGCCAGACATTGAAGGAAGGGGGCTGTGCGAGGTGAGGTGAGGCGCGACACGCCGGAGCCCCGACGCTGCTAATGCGGAGCACTTGTTGAACTGGCATTGAAAGGACGTGTGCGCACGGAGCGAGCCTTCCCTGCGGCGGAGCGTGGAAACTTTCTCCCCCCGCTGCAGGAGCTGTGTGCGGTGCGGTGCAGCGGTGCCGAGGGAAAAGCACGGAAGGCAGCAGGCTCTGGAGAGCAGGTAAGAGACGGAGCCTTGGGGGCAGGCGAGCAGGCGCGTTTTTCGGAAATTGCTGAAGAGGCTCCGGTGTTTGTTCGGTGTGTGGCAGGCGCACGTCGCGAGCTTGCGTAGCGATCTGCCGGTCTGGTGATATGTAAATGAGGCCGAATTGCATCCCGGGACATGCTGCGATGGCGAAATGGCGACTGCAGATGTGTAGGAAACGGCGCGCTCGTTTTCTCGTTTTCCCCACACTTTTGAGTGTTGGTGTGGCGTGTGAGTGTGCGAAAGAGTGGGCCCAGCAGGAGGCGGTGGCGTGCAGGGCGAGGAGCTGGCCTAGGCTGCGAGTGCTGTGCTGTGGGTGCGGGCCGCTTGCAGGGGCCTGTACAACTCATACTTACCTGGCAGGGGAGATACCTTGATCAAGAAGGAGGTTCACCCAGGGCGAGGCTCGGCCATTGCACTCCGGCTGTGCTGACCCCTGCGAATTCCCCAAATGTGGGAATCTCGACTGCATAATTTCTGGTAGTGGGGGACTGCGTTCGCGCTCTCCCCTGGTGTGCTTGGTCCAATAACAGATGCGGCAGTGCAGGCGGCTTTGCTGTGTGCTGGGGAGCTGTGCTGGGCTTCCGCGCTCGGCAGTCCCCCCCCGTGAGCAGCACAACATGCTGGTGAAACCGCTTCATAGAGGGGGGTTATTAGAAAGATGCCCTGGGGTTATTCACGAGCACCGGCAGACGACATGGTACTCGTTTTAGTGCCCGTTACAGACATACGCTATGCTTTCTTGTTCTTAACTCGGTTTTTCCCTTTTTTTCTGCTCACTCTGAATCCATCCCTGCTCATTTTGTTGGAGAATCTGTGCTCAATGAATGAAATGGGTTATAAATGAATATATGTATATTTCTACGAAAAACGAGTTGTTTATTGACTGACCTTCAATTGCAGATTTAGAGGCAGCTTTGATATTCGTTTTACAAACGTGTTTTTTTCCTAATACGAATCACACGCATGCCATTAAAAGAGCCATCTTTAGAGATCAGGATATCGATCATTTTTCTTGAGCATCTGAAGGGATGTGAGGGAGCTTCTCTTTCTGAACTGGCATGCCTAGAAAGTGGACGACCGTCGCGATACCGTTTGCCAGTCAGCGTTGCCGAAGGAAACAAAAGTGGGAAGATTGAAATGTTTGGTATTTTCGGGAAATAAATGTCCATACTCGAGTTCTTCCTCCCAAAGCCTACGGCACCAACGGCGACCCCCGCTGGCCGAGAGAGCAAAAGCTTACAGCACCTGGTATTCCCAGGTGGTCTCCCATCCAAGTACTAACCAGGCCCGACCCTGCTTAGCTTCCGAGATCAGACGAGATCGGGCATGTTCAGGGTGGTGTGGCCGTAAGCGCAAGCCGGGGCGCCGGACTCGCTACTTGAAGCTGTGTGGCGGGGGCGCCGTGCCCCCTGGGCGGGACTGAGGGATCGTTCATGTGCGATTCTTTGGAAAGGAGCCGCTTTCGAACTCAGTGCGTGCCTGGATGTTGGCGAATGTGCTCCCTTCAGTTGGCTTGCCCTGCTCTTGTCCCGCACTGGAGCAGGACAAACAAACTGCACGGAGGAGCACAAGGCAAGTGTTCACAAGACAGAAACCTCCAGTGCACAGCACTCTGAAAACATTTCTGGGCTGTCGCGTTTTATTTCGGCACATAAAGCGCACCGGCCCTACACGTCGGCCAGACGCGCGGCGCCTCCGCCCTCTTGTGGCCTTGCGGCGTCAGAGCAAGAGGCTCCTTCTCGCTGCCTTTCCGCTGTCCCGGCGGCCGGCGAGGAGGAAGCGCCGGGACGCTGTGCTGCAGAGCCCCGAGAGGGAACCTGGAGCGCACACTTTGTGGGGGGCGGGGGGCCGCGTTCGCGCCCTGCCCCGGTCTCTTGCGCGAGCACTAAATCTCACGGCGCCAGCCAGCGGCCAGGAGACAAGTACAATATCACGGGACAGGGGGCCTCATCATTGATTGTTACAGGTGAGACGGGGATTAGGAGGAGAGCCCGACTGATGGGTAACACCCCCGTGACTCTTTCTTGAGAGACGCCCTGGGATTTGGAATGGCCAAGGAGGGTCAGGACACCTCGGTTTTACGCCTCCCCCGAAGGACGGCGCCTGTTTGTGCAGCAGAGTGTCGCCATGAGGATGCTGGGGCATAAGAGAGCCACACAGCCCGCAGGGTGAGCGCTCCCTACTGGTCCCAGTCACCCCTCTCGCAGGAGCAGCAGCAGCAACCTGAGCTTTCCCGGGGGGAATCTCCCATCCGGGTGCCGGCCGGGCTCACACCTGCTGGGCTGCCGTGGGTGAGCCCAGTCGAGAGTCGCAGGGTGAGACCTAGTCACCGGGGATTACTCGGCTCTCAGCACTTGAAAAGACCGACGGAGGACTCGTTCCCGCCGGAGCTGAATGTGCCTGCGAGTGTCGTGTCGTCTTCTTCCCCCGCCCCGCTGTGCTTGCTGTATTGTCTTTGAAGCCGGCCCCCGAGACGAGGCGGGCTGTTCCTGTGCCCCAATTAACACTTTACAGGTGCCATTCCCCGGCATTGTGGCCATTGTCGGAGGTCACACGCGATAAGATGAGGTGGAGGAGAGCGGGGCGTGCCCAGCGCCAGACATTGAAGGAAGGGGGCTGTGCGAGGTGAGGTGAGGCGCGACACGCCGGAGCCCCGACGCTGCTAATGCGGAGCACTTGTTGAACTGGCATTGAAAGGACGTGTGCGCACGGAGCGAGCCTTCCCTGCGGCGGAGCGTGGAAACTTTCTCCCCCCGCTGCAGGAGCTGTGTGCGGTGCGGTGCAGCGGTGCCGAGGGAAAAGCACGGAAGGCAGCAGGCTCTGGAGAGCAGGTAAGAGACGGAGCCTTGGGGGCAGGCGAGCAGGCGCGTTTTTCGGAAATTGCTGAAGAGGCTCCGGTGTTTGTTCGGTGTGTGGCAGGCGCACGTCGCGAGCTTGCGTAGCGATCTGCCGGTCTGGTGATATGTAAATGAGGCCGAATTGCATCCCGGGACATGCTGCGATGGCGAAATGGCGACTGCAGATGTGTAGGAAACGGCGCGCTCGTTTTCTCGTTTTCCCCACACTTTTGAGTGTTGGTGTGGCGTGTGAGTGTGCGAAAGAGTGGGCCCAGCAGGAGGCGGTGGCGTGCAGGGCGAGGAGCTGGCCTAGGCTGCGAGTGCTGTGCTGTGGGTGCGGGCCGCTTGCAGGGGCCTGTACAACTCATACTTACCTGGCAGGGGAGATACCTTGATCAGCCTGTAGGTGGAGTTGTTGGATTGTTTTCTTGTTTTGTGGAAGCAGTGTTTGTTTAGCAGTTTACGAAATGGCAACTTTTGGATCCCGCAAGAATGCTGTGCGTTTTGAGCTTTTGGATGACCTCTTCATGGATCGTATGCAGTTCAGCAGAAAAGTGTTGCAGAAGGAACTTGGCTTTGAACCTCGGCACTTGGATTTCATCTTCGCTCTCCCAGGTCAGAAAGCATTTGAGGTTGTATTTGCTACCTATCCTCTGTTTGAACAATGTGTGGATGTGTTTGAGGCAAAAAGAGGGAAAGTTCCTGCTCTTGAGAAGATCAACTTGCAGCCTTTGACACAGAGAGAGAGGAAAACCGTGCATGTTGTTATGTTCTCGGAACTGGCAAAGACGGAGGACATTCACACCTGGCTTAACCAGTACTGCACCGTCCACCATGGAACTGAGGTTAGAGATGTTGACGGTATAAAAACAGGAGCAAGGAAATTCGAGGTTCGCTTGCTACCGGACAATGTAAATGGAGGCTTAAGGCACCTGCCCTCTACAATCCGGCTGGGCGCCTGCAATGGCTATGTTTTTTATGTGGGACAACCAAAGGTGTGTCGGCGCTGTGGTGCTGTGGGACACCTGGCATCGTCCTGCACTGTGAAATGCTGCAAGACCTGTGGCAAACAGGGACATTTAGCCTCTGACTGTTCAATGCTGCCAAAGTGCAATTTATGTGGCTCGGAAGGACACGTTTTTAAGAACTGCCCTCACGCCTACGCCAATAAACTCAAAATGAGAAAGGATGAGGCAGTGCTTGTTTCAGCCAAACCGGCCCGAAAAGCCAAAGCAAACAACAAGTCAAACAAAGAACCCTTGTTGGACAAAGACTCTCAGCCTCCAGCCAGGATCAGTCCTGCTGTGGCTCCGGGGCCGGTGGAAGAGAGATCCACTACGCCCCCACAACCGCAGACTGCACCAGACAAGCACGAGGGTTTGAAAACCCCCGAGAACAGCGAGGACCCCTCCCCCACTCCTGCTCCTCAGAACGAGGGCCAGTGTGGGGCCCCCCGGTGGAGCGGGTCCAGCGAGGATACCCAGGATTCAGCGGAGCTGCTTTTCCCAGACTCTGCAAGTGCTACAGACGCCCTCCTCTCCTCCATCCAGTCCATCACGGAGGATCTGCAGCAGCTGGTGGGTGAGGGGGAAGAGGAGACTGGTGCATCGGCTGCACCCCTTTCCCCTCAGTGCTCCCAGGAGCTGGACGTGAGGAAAAGGAAAAATGACTCTGTTTTCTCCCCGAGCGAGGAGGAAGGAGAGCATGGTGAGGGGGACAGCTGGAACCCCTCCACCCCTCCCTCTACCCCCTTCCTTGAAACGGACTCCGTGAACGCTTTTACTGCTGCCACCCTGATGAAGGCTCTTTCAGAGGATGGCTGGCAGGAAATTGGTAAGAAGAAAAAGAAAAAGAAGAAGGTAACAGGTGAGACAGAAGAGAAATGTGTTTTGTAAAGACTGGTTCCACTTTCTTATGTAATATGGCTCTAAACATAATTTCTCTTAACACCAGAGGTATCAATGACAGAGTTAAATGTCAGTCTGTCTTTGATTACCTCCAGCAGAGAGAGGGAGATGTGTTGATGTTGCAGGAGTGTGCTTTAGCCTATCAAGAGAGGTATAAAAGCTTTGAAGATAGGTGGGATAAAGGGCTTTCTGTTTGGTCAGGGGACAATAACAACAGAGCCTCTGGCGTGGCCATTCTTTTCAAAGGATGGGCTTTCAAATTGAAAAGTATTCAGAGGGTCATAGATGGCAGGTTGCTGTGTGTGGATGTGGAATGGGGGACCGTTAACCTGCGGCTAATCAATGTGTATTGTCCTACTGACGTGGGAGGAAGGGTGGAGCTACTCAAGGCACTCTCTCCCCTATTGTTATGTAGCACAGACGTGATAGTGGGAGGGGATTTTAATTGTATCTTAGAGCACACAGACAGGCAGTCTAGCTCTCCGATAAAATTGGATTCCAGCTCACTGGCCCTGCAAAACTTAGTTCAAGACTTTAAACTCTCAGACACATATAGATGTATATATCCCACAACAGCAGGATATACATGGTCAGGGAGGAATAGCAGCTCCAGAATTGACTATTGCTTTGTCTCAGCGAGAGTGAAAGTTGTTGGGGTCACTCTTCAGCCTGTCTTCTTCTCAGATCATCAGGCTTTAGGGTGTAGAGTGGAACTCCAGGGCGGGACTGTCTTTGGCCCAGGCCTCTGGAAACTCAACACAAAGCTGCTAGAGAACGAGGGGGTAGTATCCCGCTACAAGGAGAAACTATCACAGTGGCTGTCCTTGCAGTGTCTGTACGGGTCAGTAGGAGAGTGGTGGGAGGAGGTGAAGGTGAGGACAAAGGCCTTTTTCATGGCTGAGGGAAGGAAGGCTGCTGCCAGACGGAGAGGAGTGCTAGCCAGGAAACAGAGGCAGCTGCAGCGTCTCTACACGATGCTGCACAGTGGCTTCGATGTGCTCGAGGATATCACTCTTTTAAAAAAGGACATCCGGAGCATAGCCGAAGAAAGTAGTCGAGGAGTGCTGTTAAGAAGCAGAGTGCAGTTCTTGGAAGAAAATGAGAAGTGTACTCGCTTCTTTTTCAGGAAAGTGGTAGGCTCCAAGTCAGTCATGGAAAGTGTAGTTGATGAGGAGGGACGAGAGAGAACAGAGCCGAGTGCTATCCTCTCCTGCACCGAGGCCTTCTACTCAAGACTGTACAGCTCTACAGAGGTAAAGGATGAAGAAATTCATTTTTTCACCTCAAAGCTAGAAAACGTTTTGAGTGAAGAAGATAGGGAAGTACTAGAGAGGGATTTGACAGTAGAAGAGCTGAGACAGGCTATGGAGAGCTTACAGAAGGGGAAAACTCCGGGTGCTGACGGGCTCCCTAAAGAATTTTATTGCACCTTTTGGGATCTGCTTCAGGATCCGCTACTGCTCCTATTCGAGGAAAGCTATAAGACAGAATTGCTGCCTGACTCCTTAAGAGAAGGCACTATCTCTCTCTTGTTTAAGAAAGGAGCAAAGAATGACATAAAGAACTGGAGACCCCTCAGCCTGTTAGGCGTGGACACTAAGATCCTGTCCAAAGCCCTTTTCCTGCGCCTACAAAATGTAGTGGCCTCACTGGTAGGGAAAGAACAGACTTGTGGGATAGCAGGACGCCTGATGAGCGACAACCTGGCCTTGTTGAGGGATGTCTGTCTGTACTCGGAGGATCGCTCCCTCCCTCTGTGCATTTTAGGTGTAGACCTAGAAAAGGCCTTTGACCGCCTAAACCGGCAGTACTTAACATCGGTACTTGAGCACATGAAGTTTGGCCCCATCATGAGAAAGTGGATTAACCTGCTGTACACAGGTAGCAACAGCAGAGTAATGGTTAATGGCAATAGATCACGCCCCTTTGAAGTCTGTTCAGGGGTGAGGCAGGGCTGCCCATTATCCCCCTTGTTATTCGTTTTGGCTATGGAGCCCTTAGCCTGTGCCTTGCGCCAGGATCAGGCCATTAATGGGATACCAGTGCCTGGAAGTGGGGGAGGAGAGGTAAAGACATCTCTATACATGGATGACGTCACCCTGCTCCTCTCTGACAATGCCTCAATTAGCAGAGCTCTGCAGTGCTGTGATCGTTTCTCTTTGGCTTCCTCTGCAAAAATTAACAAATCTAAGAGTGAGATTTTTTATCAGAACTGGAGGGAACCAAAAGAAGGACATGATCTCAGGCTGCAAGAGAAGAGAATTAAGGTCCTGGGGGTGTATTTTGGAGAAGAGATGGGAACAGTAAATTGGCAGAACAAATTGCCAATCTTAAACAAAAAACTGATGCAATGGAAGGACCGAGACCTCACCATGACAGGGAAGGTGCTGGTCATCAAAGCTGAGCTCTTGCCTGTCTTGAATTTTCTGGCTTCTACCTTCCCAATCCCACACCGTGTTGCTGCGGTGCTGAGGAGATTGATGTTTCAATTTCTATGGGGTGGGAAGCAGGAAAGACTCAGAAGGGAAATAATGTACAGGCCGCTACCCTCAGGGGGGAAGTCTGTCCCAGATATTGCTACGAAGCTGCTGTGCATTTTCCTGGCCTCTGTGCTGAGAGGCTTTGCAACAGCACCTGCAGCGCGTACCTGGACTTATTTTTCCAGGCTCTGGATAGGTAGGGAGGTGTTCAGAGTGTGGGGTGTCAGACCCCGGCTGGATGTCCCACTCTCTGACACATGCCCTGCAATTTATGGGACAGTTAAAAGTTTTCTAAGATCTCACCCAATTGGCCATATTCCTCTCCGAGATGTCAGCGTCCAAAAATTGGAAGATTTCGTTGCACCCCAGAACAATAGGCAGACCCCTGTGGGCATTTTAACATCAGCCCAAACAAGGAAGGTGTGGAAACACACATCTGCTAAGTTTCTGTGCAACATTCACAGAGATTTAGCCTGGAGTGTCGTCCACCAGTGCTTACCGGTACGAACTTTCTTGTACCGTAGGGGCCTCACCCCCAGCCCTCGCTGCGTTAGGGTGGGCTGCGGCGAGGAGGAGACTGTGACCCATCTCCTGTGGTCCTGCTTTTTTGCTAAGGCCTTCTGGGCACAGTTTGAAGATTGGTTGCAAGCTCTCTCGCCCCAATTTACCCTGACCGCTGCTTTCGTCATATACGGCATCTCTCCTGTCAAACTTCCTCCTGACGTGTTTGACAGGATCTGGGCCGTGGTGAACAGTGGGAAAGACGCCCTGTGGAGAGTGAGGAACATGGGGCTGTTCAAAGGCATCGAGGTCCCAGTCAAGGCAGCAGGTAGCCTGGCCCTGTTCATCACCCGAGAGAACTATTACCTCAGAGATCTATGGAGAGAAGGGAGGGAGGAAGCAGAAAATCTGTGGGAAATAGAGAGCATAGGTCAATATCTCAAGAAACTGTGAAAAACATTATCATGTTTAAGTAAAGAATGTGATTTGCACCAGAAAAAAAGAAATTGTTGCTATGTAACTGGTACCGTGTCCAAATGTAATGAGATGTGATCATATATACTGTTTTAAGTATGTATATTAATGTAAAGCTTTCTAAATTGTGATGTCCTATACTTTTTTTGTGAAAAGAAAATAAAGTTCTTAAAAATCGAAATCGGTTCACCCAGGGCGAGGCTCGGCCATTGCACTCCGGCTGTGCTGACCCCTGCGAATTCCCCAAATGTGGGAATCTCGACTGCATAATTTCTGGTAGTGGGGGACTGCGTTCGCGCTCTCCCCTGATGTGCTTGGTCCAATAACAGATGCGGCTTTGCTGTGTGCTGTGTGCTGGGGAGCTGTGCTGGGCTTCCGCGCTCGGCAGCCCCCCCCCCGTGAGCAGCACAACGTGCTGGTGAAACCGCTTCATAGAGGGGGGTTATTAGAAAGACGCCCTGGGGTTTTTCACGAGCACTGGCAGACGACATGGTACTCGTGTTAGTGCCCGTTACAGACATACGCTATGCTTTCTTGTTCTTAACTCGGTTTTTCCCTTTTTTTCTGCTCACTCTGAATCCATCCCTGCTCATTTTGTTCGAGAATCTGTGCTCTGTTGGATACAAAGGGCCTTGGGTGGCTTTGAAGAATGCATTCGTCTTCTTCTAGACCAGTGGCTTCTAGAGTAGCGAATAGTCCTTACCCAGCAGAGCGCACTGTAATAAAAATACACAAGGAATCCCTGAGAAGTAGAAATGAATGATCCTACAGACATGTTCTGAATATTTGCCCCCTTCTTCTCTTTCTCTATCACTTTGTTTCTAGATTTCCTTTTCTGCCTTTTGAAGCACGGTATGCATGCTACAGCGGAAGGTGACCGAATCTGTCCTCGGACCAGGTAACATGGGGTTCACATAGTGCTGTTAATGTTGTTTTGACGGCGGCATGATTCACCCACTCAAACCCACATTGATTCAGATGTTTTAATGGTCCTGCATTTTATCCTCGGGTCTCGCGATCCCCTCGTACTCAGTTTCTGTTGTGCTGACTGGACCTCTCGGGACACAGCCGTATGGAAAGCCTTCAGCTTTTCTGTTTGGCTGTAGCTGTTGTAGAGGCGGTTCAACTGGCTCTCACCCCCTAAGCCTCAACTTAGTAGCAGAGACTACTACCCAGCATGAGGGTTTCACAGCTACTGCAGCACAAGCCCTACAAAATACAATCTTTCTTCTGGTTATACACGTTAAATGTTCACCTCGTGATAAGGTACTTAATTTGTGATCTTTCAGCTTGTCTGACCTTGGTGGTCTGACTGATTCTTGCTTTCTCCCGCTCTCTGTCCAGGTACAGTAATCCCTTATTGTTTTTCTCACACTCCATCAGTTTGACTTTGGAGTTCAGTCTATTGCACGTGTGTGTACCAGTTTGTAGTGCAATGTCACCTGACTACCTTATGTCCTGCACTCATAATATATATATATAGAGAGAAAGAGAGAGAGAAATACTGTAAATCTTAAGAACAAAATCCAACACCAAAAGCTCTCCATGAGTCATTATACCCCAGCATTGAAACTGAGTTCTTGCCAGCATGCAACACATCGCTAATCCAACCAGAAGACCAAGGTGTGAGGTCGACACATTGACTGTCACTTGCTATTGACTGACCTTCAATTGCAGATTTAGAGGCAGCTTCGATATTCGTTTTACAAACGTGTTTTTTTTCTAATACGAATCACATGCATGCCATTAAAAGAGCCATCTTTAGAGATCAGGATATTGATCATTTTTCTTGAGCATCTGAAGGGATGTGAGGGAGCTTCTCTTTCTGAACTGGCATGCCTAGAAAGTGGATGACCGTCGCGATACCGTTTGCCACTCAGCGTTGCCGAAGGAAACAAAAGTGGGAAGATTGAAATGTTTGGTATTTTCGGGAAATAAATGTCCATACTCGAGTTCTTCCTCCCAAAGCCTACGGCACCAACGGCGACCCCTGCTGGCCGAGAGAGCAAAAGCTTACAGCACCTGGTATTCCCAGGCGGTCTCCCATCCAAGTACTAACCAGGCCCGACCCTGCTTAGCTTCCGAGATCAGACGAGATCGGGCGTGTTCAGGGTGGTGTGGCCGTAAGCGAAAGCCGGGGCGCCGGACTCGCTACTTGAAGCTGTGTGGCGGGGGCGCCGTGCCCCCTGGGCGGGACTGAGGGATCGTTCATGTGCGATTCTTTGGAAAGGAGCCGCTTTCGAACTCAGTGCGTGCCTGGATGTTGGCGAATGTGCTCCCTTCAGTTGGCTTGCCCTGCTCTTGTCCCGCACTGGAGCAGGACAAACAAACTGCACGGAGGAGCACAAGGCAAGTCTTCACAAGACAGAAACCTCCAGTGCACAGCACTCTGAAAACATTTCGGGGCTGTCGCGTTTTATTTCGGCACATAAAGCGCACCGGCCCTACACGTCGGCCAGACGCGCGGTGCCTCCGCCCTCTTGTGGCCTTGCGGCGTCAGAGCAAGAGGCTCCTTCTCGCTGCCATTCCGCTGTCCCGGCGGCCGGCGAGGAGGAAGCGCCGGGACGCTGTGCTGCAGAGCCCCGAGAGGGAACCTGGAGCGCACACTTTGTGGGGGGCGGGGGGCGGGGGGCCGCGTTCGCGCCCTGCCCCGGTCTCTTGCGCGATCACTAAATCTCACGGCGCCAGCCAGCGGCCAGGAGACAAGTACAATATCACGGGACAGGGGGCCTCATCATTGATTGTTACAGGTGAGACGGGGATTAGGAGGAGAGCCCGACTGATGGGTAACACCCCCGTGACTCTTTCTTGAGAGACGCCCTGGGATTTGGAATGGCCAAGGAGGGTCAGGACACCTCGGTTTTACGCCTCCCCCGAAGGACGGCGCCTGTTTGTGCAGCAGAGTGTCGCCATGAGGATGCTGGGGCATAAGAGAGCCACACAGCCCGCAGGGTGAGCGCTCCCTACTGGTCCCAGTCACCCCTCTCGCAGGAGCAGCAGCAGCAGCAGCAGCAGCAGCAACCTGAGCTTTCCCGGGGGGAATCTCCCATCCGGGTGCCGGCCGGGCTCACACCTGCTGGGCTGCCGTGGGTGAGCCCAGTCGAGAGTCGCAGGGTGAGACCTAGTCACTGGGGATTACTCGGCTCTCAGCACTTGAAAAGACCGACGGAGGACTCGTTCCCGCCGGAGCTGAATGTGCCTGCGAGTGTCGTGTCGTCTTCTTCCCCCGCCCCGCTGTGCTTGCTGTATTGTCTTTGAAGCCGGCCCCCGAGACGAGGCGGGCTGTTCCTGTGCCCCAATTAACACTTTACAGGTGCCATTCCCCGGCATTGTGGCCATTGTCGGAGGTCACACGCGATAAGATGAGGTGGAGGAGAGCGGGGCGTGCCCAGCGCCAGACATTGAAGGAAGGGGGCTGTGCGAGGTGAGGTGAGGCGCGACACGCCGGAGCCCCGACGCTGCTAATGCGGAGCACTTGTTGAACTGGCATTGAAAGGACGTGTGCGCACGGAGCGAGCCTTCCCTGCGGCGGAGCGTGGAAACTTTCTCCCCCCGCTGCAGGAGTTGTGTGCGGTGCGGTGCAGCGGTGCCGAGGGAAAAGCACGGAAGGCAGCAGGCTCTGGAGAGCAGGTAAGAGACGGAGCCTTGGGGGCAGGCGAGCAGGCGCGTTTTTCGGAAATTGCTGAAGAGGCTCCGGTGTTTGTTCGGTGTGTGGCAGGCGCACGTCGCGAGCTTGCGTAGCGATCTGCCGGTCTGGTGATATGTAAATGAGGCCGAATTGCATCCCGGGACATGCTGCGATGGCGAAATGGCGACTGCAGATGTGTAGGAAACGGCGCGCTCGTTTTCTCGTTTTGCCCACACTTTTGAGTGTTGGTGTGGCGTGTGAGTGTGCGAAAGAGTGGGCCCAGCAGGAGGCGGTGGCGTGCAGGGCGAGGAGCTGGCCTAGGCTGCGAGTGCTGTGCTGTGGGTGCGGGCCGCTTGCAGGGGCCTGTACAACTCATACTTACCTGGCAGGGGAGATACCTTGATCAAGAAGGAGGTTCACCCAGGGCGAGGCTCGGCCATTGCACTCCGGCTGTGCTGACCCCTGCGAATTCCCCAAATGTGGGAATCTCGACTGCATAATTTCTGGTAGTGGGGGACTGCGTTCGCGCTCTCCCCTGATGTGCTTGGTCCAATAACAGATGCGGCTTTGCTGTGTGCTGTGTGCTGGGGAGCTGTGCTGGGCTTCCGCGCTCGGCAGCCCCCCCCCCGTGAGCAGCACAACATGCTGGTGAAACCGCTTCATAGAGGGGGGTTATTAGAAAGACGCCCTGGGGTTTTTCACGAGCACTGGCAGACGACATGGTACTCGTGTTAGTGCCCGTTACAGACATACGCTATGCTTTCTTGTTCTTAACTCGGTTTTTCCCTTTTTTTCTGCTCACTCTGAATCCATCCCTGCTCATTTTGTTCGAGAATCTGTGCTCTGTTGGATACAAAGGGCCTTGGGTGGCTTTGAAGAATGCATTCGTCTTCTTCTAGACCAGTGGCTTCTAGAGTAGCGAATAGTCCTTACCCAGCAGAGCGCACTGTAATAAAAATACACAAGGAATCCCTGAGAAGTAGAAATGAATGATCCTACAGACATGTTCTGAATATTTGCCCCCTTCTTCTCTTTCTCTATCACTTTGTTTCTAGATTTCCTTTTCTGCCTTTTGAAGCACGGTATGCATGCTACAGCGGAAGGTGACCGAATCTGTCCTCGGACCAGGTAACATGGGGTTCACATAGTGCTGTTAATGTTGTTTTGACGGCGGCATGATTCACCCACTCAAACCCACATTGATTCAGATGTTTTAATGGTCCTGCATTTTATCCTCGGGTCTCGCGATCCCCTCGTACTCAGTTTCTGTTGTGCTGACTGGACCTCTCGGGACACAGCCGTATGGAAAGCCTTCAGCTTTTCTGTTTGGCTGTAGCTGTTGTAGAGGCGGTTCAACTGGCTCTCACCCCCTAAGCCTCAACTTAGTAGCAGAGACTACTACCCAGCATGAGGGTTTCACAGCTACTGCAGCACAAGCCCTACAAAATACAATCTTTCTTCTGGTTATACACGTTAAATGTTCACCTCGTGATAAGGTACTTAATTTGTGATCTTTCAGCTTGTCTGACCTTGGTGGTCTGACTGATTCTTGCTTTCTCCCGCTCTCTGTCCAGGTACAGTAATCCTTTATTGTTTTTCTCACACTCCATCAGTTTGACTTTGGAGTTCAGTCTATTGCACGTGTGTGTACCAGTTTGTAGTGCAATGTCACCTGACTACCTTATGTCCTGCACTCATAATATATATATAGAGAGAGAGAGAGAGAGAGAAATACTGTAAATCTTAAGAACAAAATCCAACACCAAAAGCTCTCCATGAGTCATTATACCCCAGCATTGAAACTGAGTTCTTGCCAGCATGCAACACATCGCTAATCCAACCAGAAGACCAAGGTGTGAGGTCGACACATTGACTGTCACTTGCTATTGACTGACCTTCAATTGCAGATTTAGAGGCAGCTTCGATATTCGTTTTACAAACGTGTTTTTTTTCTAATACGAATCACATGCATGCCATTAAAAGAGCCATCTTTAGAGATCAGGATATTGATCATTTTTCTTGAGCATCTGAAGGGATGTGAGGGAGCTTCTCTTTCTGAACTGGCATGCCTAGAAAGTGGATGACCGTCGCGATACCGTTTGCCACTCAGCGTTGCCGAAGGAAACAAAAGTGGGAAGATTGAAATGTTTGGTATTTTCGGGAAATAAATGTCCATACTCGAGTTCTTCCTCCCAAAGCCTACGGCACCAACGGCGACCCCTGCTGGCCGAGAGAGCAAAAGCTTACAGCACCTGGTATTCCCAGGCGGTCTCCCATCCAAGTACTAACCAGGCCCGACCCTGCTTAGCTTCCGAGATCAGACGAGATCGGGCGTGTTCAGGGTGGTGTGGCCGTAAGCGCAAGCCGGGGCGCCGGACTCGCTACTTGAAGCTGTGTGGCGGGGGCGCCGTGCCCCCTGGGCGGGACTGAGGGATCGTTCATGTGCGATTCTTTGGAAAGGAGCCGCTTTCGAACTCAGTGCGTGCCTGGATGTTGGCGAATGTGCTCCCTTCAGTTGGCTTGCCCTGCTCTTGTCCCGCACTGGAGCAGGACAAACAAACTGCACGGAGGAGCACAAGGCAAGTCTTCACAAGACAGAAACCTCCAGTGCACAGCACTCTGAAAACATTTCGGGGCTGTCGCGTTTTATTTCGGCACATAAAGCGCACCGGCCCTACACGTCGGCCAGACGCGCGGCGCCTCCGCCCTCTTGTGGCCTTGCGGCGTCAGAGCAAGAGGCTCCTTCTCGCTGCCTTTCCGCTGTCCCGGCAGCCGGCGAGGAGGAAGCGCCGGGACGCTGTGCTGCAGAGCCCCGAGAGGGAACCTGGAGCGCACACTTTGTGGGGGGCGGGGGGCCGCGTTCGCGCCCTGCCCCGGTCTCTTGCGCGAGCACTAAATCTCACGGCGCCAGCCAGCGGCCAGGAGACAAGTACAATATCACGGGACAGGGGGCCTCATCATTGATTGTTACAGGTGAGACGGGGATTAGGAGGAGAGCCCGACTGATGGGTAACACCCCCGTGACTCTTTCTTGAGAGACGCCCTGGGATTTGGAATGGCCAAGGAGGGTCAGGACACCTCGGTTTTACGCCTCCCCCGAAGGACGGCGCCTGTTTGTGCAGCAGAGTGTCGCCATGAGGATGCTGGGGCATAAGAGAGCCACACAGCCCGCAGGGTGAGCGCTCCCTACTGGTCCCAGTCACCCCTCTCGCAGGAGCAGGAGCAGCAGCAGCAGCAGCAGCAGCAACCTGAGCTTTCCCGGGGGGAATCTCCCATCCGGGTGCCGGCCGGGCTCACACCTGCTGGGCTGCCGTGGGTGAGCCCAGTCGAGAGTCGCAGGGTGAGACCTAGTCACTGGGGATTACTCGGCTCTCAGCACTTGAAAAGACCGACGGAGGACTCGTTCCCGCCGGAGCTGAATGTGCCTGCGAGTGTCGTGTCGTCTTCTTCCCCCGCCCCGCTGTGCTTGCTGTATTGTCTTTGAAGCCGGCCCCCGAGACGAGGCGGGCTGTTCCTGTGCCCCAATTAACACTTTACAGGTGCCATTCCCCGGCATTGTGGCCATTGTCGGAGGTCACACGCGATAAGATGAGGTGGAGGAGAGCGGGGCGTGCCCAGCGCCAGACATTGAAGGAAGGGGGCTGTGCGAGGTGAGGTGAGGCGCGACACGCCGGAGCCCCGACGCTGCTAATGCGGAGCACTTGTTGAACTGGCATTGAAAGGACGTGTGCGCACGGAGCGAGCCTTCCCTGCGGCGGAGCGTGGAAACTTTCTCCCCCCGCTGCAGGAGTTGTGTGCGGTGCGGTGCAGCGGTGCCGAGGGAAAAGCACGGAAGGCAGCAGGCTCTGGAGAGCAGGTAAGAGACGGAGCCTTGGGGGCAGGCGAGCAGGCGCGTTTTTCGGAAATTGCTGAAGAGGCTCCGGTGTTTGTTCGGTGTGTGGCAGGCGCACGTCGCGAGCTTGCGTAGCGATCTGCCGGTCTGGTGATATGTAAATGAGGCCGAATTGCATCCCGGGACATGCTGCGATGGCGAAATGGCGACTGCAGATGTGTAGGAAACGGCGCGCTCGTTTTCTCGTTTTGCCCACACTTTTGAGTGTTGGTGTGGCGTGTGAGTGTGCGAAAGAGTGGGCCCAGCAGGAGGCGGTGGCGTGCAGGGCGAGGAGCTGGCCTAGGCTGCGAGTGCTGTGCTGTGGGTGCGGGCCGCTTGCAGGGGCCTGTACAACTCATACTTACCTGGCAGGGGAGATACCTTGATCAAGAAGGAGGTTCACCCAGGGCGAGGCTCGGCCATTGCACTCCGGCTGTGCTGACCCCTGCGAATTCCCCAAATGTGGGAATCTCGACTGCATAATTTCTGGTAGTGGGGGACTGCGTTCGCGCTCTCCCCTGATGTGCTTGGTCCAATAACAGATGCGGCTTTGCTGTGTGCTGTGTGCTGGGGAGCTGTGCTGGGCTTCCGCGCTCGGCAGCCCCCCCCCCGTGAGCAGCACAACATGCTGGTGAAACCGCTTCATAGAGGGGGGTTATTAGAAAGACGCCCTGGGGTTTTTCACGAGCACTGGCAGACGACATGGTACTCGTGTTAGTGCCCGTTACAGACATACGCTATGCTTTCTTGTTCTTAACTCGGTTTTTCCCTTTTTTTCTGCTCACTCTGAATCCATCCCTGCTCATTTTGTTCGAGAATCTGTGCTCTGTTGGATACAAAGGGCCTTGGGTGGCTTTGAAGAATGCATTCGTCTTCTTCTAGACCAGTGGCTTCTAGAGTAGCGAATAGTCCTTACCCAGCAGAGCGCACTGTAATAAAAATACACAAGGAATCCCTGAGAAGTAGAAATGAATGATCCTACAGACATGTTCTGAATATTTGCCCCCTTCTTCTCTTTCTCTATCACTTTGTTTCTAGATTTCCTTTTCTGCCTTTTGAAGCACGGTATGCATGCTACAGCGGAAGGTGACCGAATCTGTCCTCGGACCAGGTAACATGGGGTTCACATAGTGCTGTTAATGTTGTTTTGACGGCGGCATGATTCACCCACTCAAACCCACATTGATTCAGATGTTTTAATGGTCCTGCATTTTATCCTCGGGTCTCGCGATCCCCTCGTACTCAGTTTCTGTTGTGCTGACTGGACCTCTCGGGACACAGCCGTATGGAAAGCCTTCAGCTTTTCTGTTTGGCTGTAGCTGTTGTAGAGGCGGTTCAACTGGCTCTCACCCCCTAAGCCTCAACTTAGTAGCAGAGACTACTACCCAGCATGAGGGTTTCACAGCTACTGCAGCACAAGCCCTACAAAATACAATCTTTCTTCTGGTTATACACGTTAAATGTTCACCTCGTGATAAGGTACTTAATTTGTGATCTTTCAGCTTGTCTGACCTTGGTGGTCTGACTGATTCTTGCTTTCTCCCGCTCTCTGTCCAGGTACAGTAATCCTTTATTGTTTTTCTCACACTCCATCAGTTTGACTTTGGAGTTCAGTCTATTGCACGTGTGTGTACCAGTTTGTAGTGCAATGTCACCTGACTACCTTATGTCCTGCACTCATAATATATATATAGAGAGAGAGAGAGAGAGAGAAATACTGTAAATCTTAAGAACAAAATCCAACACCAAAAGCTCTCCATGAGTCATTATACCCCAGCATTGAAACTGAGTTCTTGCCAGCATGCAACACATCGCTAATCCAACCAGAAGACCAAGGTGTGAGGTCGACACATTGACTGTCACTTGCTATTGACTGACCTTCAATTGCAGATTTAGAGGCAGCTTCGATATTCGTTTTACAAACGTGTTTTTTTTCTAATACGAATCACATGCATGCCATTAAAAGAGCCATCTTTAGAGATCAGGATATTGATCATTTTTCTTGAGCATCTGAAGGGATGTGAGGGAGCTTCTCTTTCTGAACTGGCATGCCTAGAAAGTGGATGACCGTCGCGATACCGTTTGCCACTCAGCGTTGCCGAAGGAAACAAAAGTGGGAAGATTGAAATGTTTGGTATTTTCGGGAAATAAATGTCCATACTCGAGTTCTTCCTCCCAAAGCCTACGGCACCAACGGCGACCCCTGCTGGCCGAGAGAGCAAAAGCTTACAGCACCTGGTATTCCCAGGCGGTCTCCCATCCAAGTACTAACCAGGCCCGACCCTGCTTAGCTTCCGAGATCAGACGAGATCGGGCGTGTTCAGGGTGGTGTGGCCGTAAGCGAAAGCCGGGGCGCCGGACTCGCTACTTGAAGCTGTGTGGCGGGGGCGCCGTGCCCCCTGGGCGGGACTGAGGGATCGTTCATGTGCGATTCTTTGGAAAGGAGCCGCTTTCGAACTCAGTGCGTGCCTGGATGTTGGCGAATGTGCTCCCTTCAGTTGGCTTGCCCTGCTCTTGTCCCGCACTGGAGCAGGACAAACAAACTGCACGGAGGAGCACAAGGCAAGTCTTCACAAGACAGAAACCTCCAGTGCACAGCACTCTGAAAACATTTCGGGGCTGTCGCGTTTTATTTCGGCACATAAAGCGCACCGGCCCTACACGTCGGCCAGACGCGCGGCGCCTCCGCCCTCTTGTGGCCTTGCGGCGTCAGAGCAAGAGGCTCCTTCTCGCTGCCTTTCCGCTGTCCCGGCGGCCGGCGAGGAGGAAGCGCCGGGACGCTGTGCTGCAGAGCCCCGAGAGGGAACCTGGAGCGCACACTTTGTGGGGGGCGGGGGGCCGCGTTCGCGCCCTGCCCCGGTCTCTTGCGCGAGCACTAAATCTCACGGCGCCAGCCAGCGGCCAGGAGACAAGTACAATATCACGGGACAGGGGGCCTCATCATTGATTGTTACAGGTGAGACGGGGATTAGGAGGAGAGCCCGACTGATGGGTAACACCCCCGTGACTCTTTCTTGAGAGACGCCCTGGGATTTGGAATGGCCAAGGAGGGTCAGGACACCTCGGTTTTACGCCTCCCCCGAAGGACGGCGCCTGTTTGTGCAGCAGAGTGTCGCCATGAGGATGCTGGGGCATAAGAGAGCCACACAGCCCGCAGGGTGAGCGCTCCCTACTGGTCCCAGTCACCCCTCTCGCAGGAGCAGGAGCAGCAGCAGCAGCAGCAGCAGCAGCAACCTGAGCTTTCCCGGGGGGAATCTCCCATCCGGGTGCCGGCCGGGCTCACACCTGCTGGGCTGCCGTGGGTGAGCCCAGTCGAGAGTCGCAGGGTGAGACCTAGTCACTGGGGATTACTCGGCTCTCAGCACTTGAAAAGACCGACGGAGGACTCGTTCCCGCCGGAGCTGAATGTGCCTGCGAGTGTCGTGTCGTCTTCTTCCCCCGCCCCGCTGTGCTTGCTGTATTGTCTTTGAAGCCGGCCCCCGAGACGAGGCGGGCTGTTCCTGTGCCCCAATTAACACTTTACAGGTGCCATTCCCCGGCATTGTGGCCATTGTCGGAGGTCACACGCGATAAGATGAGGTGGAGGAGAGCGGGGCGTGCCCAGCGCCAGACATTGAAGGAAGGGGGCTGTGCGAGGTGAGGTGAGGCGCGACACGCCGGAGCCCCGACGCTGCTAATGCGGAGCACTTGTTGAACTGGCATTGAAAGGACGTGTGCGCACGGAGCGAGCCTTCCCTGCGGCGGAGCGTGGAAACTTTCTCCCCCCGCTGCAGGAGTTGTGTGCGGTGCGGTGCAGCGGTGCCGAGGGAAAAGCACGGAAGGCAGCAGGCTCTGGAGAGCAGGTAAGAGACGGAGCCTTGGGGGCAGGCGAGCAGGCGCGTTTTTCGGAAATTGCTGAAGAGGCTCCGGTGTTTGTTCGGTGTGTGGCAGGCGCACGTCGCGAGCTTGCGTAGCGATCTGCCGGTCTGGTGATATGTAAATGAGGCCGAATTGCATCCCGGGACATGCTGCGATGGCGAAATGGCGACTGCAGATGTGTAGGAAACGGCGCGCTCGTTTTCTCGTTTTGCCCACACTTTTGAGTGTTGGTGTGGCGTGTGAGTGTGCGAAAGAGTGGGCCCAGCAGGAGGCGGTGGCGTGCAGGGCGAGGAGCTGGCCTAGGCTGCGAGTGCTGTGCTGTGGGTGCGGGCCGCTTGCAGGGGCCTGTACAACTCATACTTACCTGGCAGGGGAGATACCTTGATCAGCCTGTAGGTGGAGTTGTTGGATTGTTTTCTTGTTTTGTGGAAGCAGTGTTTGTTTAGCAGTTTACGAAATGGCAACTTTTGGATCCCGCAAGAATGCTGTGCGTTTTGAGCTTTTGGATGACCTCTTCATGGATCGTATGCAGTTCAGCAGAAAAGTGTTGCAGAAGGAACTTGGCTTTGAACCTCGGCACTTGGATTTCATCTTCGCTCTCCCAGGTCAGAAAGCATTTGAGGTTGTATTTGCTACCTATCCTCTGTTTGAACAATGTGTGGATGTGTTTGAGGCAAAAAGAGGGAAAGTTCCTGCTCTTGAGAAGATCAACTTGCAGCCTTTGACACAGAGAGAGAGGAAAACCGTGCATGTTGTTATGTTCTCGGAACTGGCAAAGACGGAGGACATTCACACCTGGCTTAACCAGTACTGCACCGTCCACCATGGAACTGAGGTTAGAGATGTTGACGGTATAAAAACAGGAGCAAGGAAATTCGAGGTTCGCTTGCTACCGGACAATGTAAATGGAGGCTTAAGGCACCTGCCCTCTACAATCCGGCTGGGCGCCTGCAATGGCTATGTTTTTTATGTGGGACAACCAAAGGTGTGTCGGCGCTGTGGTGCTGTGGGACACCTGGCATCGTCCTGCACTGTGAAATGCTGCAAGACCTGTGGCAAACAGGGACATTTAGCCTCTGACTGTTCAATGCTGCCAAAGTGCAATTTATGTGGCTCGGAAGGACACGTTTTTAAGAACTGCCCTCACGCCTACGCCAATAAACTCAAAATGAGAAAGGATGAGGCAGTGCTTGTTTCAGCCAAACCGGCCCGAAAAGCCAAAGCAAACAACAAGTCAAACAAAGAACCCTTGTTGGACAAAGACTCTCAGCCTCCAGCCAGGATCAGTCCTGCTGTGGCTCCGGGGCCGGTGGAAGAAAGATCCACTACGCCCCCACAACCGCAGACTGCACCAGACAAGCACGAGGGTTTGAAAACCCCCGAGAACAGCGAGGACCCCTCCCCCACTCCTGCTCCTCAGAACGAGGGCCAGTGTGGGGCCCCCCGGTGGAGCGGGTCCAGCGAGGATAACCAGGATTCAGCGGAGCTGCTTTTCCCAGACTCTGCAAGTGCTACAGATGCCCTCCTCTCCTCCATCCAGTCCATCACGGAGGATCTGCAGCAGCTGGTGGGTGAGGGGGAAGAGGAGACTGGTGCATCGGCTGCACCCCTTTCCCCTCAGTGCTCCCAGGAGCTGGACGTGAGGAAAAGGAAAAATGACTCTGTTTTCTCCCCGAGCGAGGAGGAAGGAGAGCATGGCGATGGGGACAGCTGGAACCCCTCCACCCCTCCCTCTAGCCCCTTCCTTGAAATGGACTCTGTGAACGCTTTTACTGCTGCCACCCTGATGAAGGCTCATTCAGAGGATGGCTGGCAGGAAATTGGTAAGAAGAAAAAGAAAAAGAAGAAGGTAACAGGTGAGACAGAAGAGAAATGTGTTTTGTAAAGACTGGTTCCACTTTCTTATGTAATATGGCTCTAAACATAATTTCTCTTAACACCAGAGGTATCAATGACAGAGTTAAATGTCAGTCTGTCTTTGATTACCTCCAGCAGAGAGAGGGAGATGTGTTGATGTTGCAGGAGTGTGCTTTAGCCTATCAAGAGAGGTATAAAAGCTTTGAAGATAGGTGGGATAAAGGGCCTTCTGTTTGGTCAGGGGACAATAACAACAGAGCCTCTGGCGTGGCCATTCTTTTCAAAGGATGGGCTTTCAAATTGAAAAGTATTCAGAGGGTCATAGATGGCAGGTTGCTGTGTGTGGATGTGGAATGGGGGACCGTTAACCTGCGGCTAATCAATGTGTATTGTCCTACCGACGTGGGAGGAAGGGTGGAGCTACTCAAGGCACTCTCTCCCCTATTGTTATGTAGCACAGACGTGATAGTGGGAGGGGATTTTAATTGTATCTTAGAGCACACAGACAGGCAGTCTAGCTCTCCGATAAAATTGGATTCCAGCTCACTGGCCCTGCAAAACTTAGTTCAAGACTTTAAACTCTCAGACACATATAGATGTATATATCCCACAACAGCAGGATATACATGGTCAGGGAGGAATAGCAGCTCCAGAATTGACTATTGCTTTGTCTCAGCGAGAGTGAAAGTTGTTGGGGTCACTCTTCAGCCTGTCTTCTTCTCAGATCATCAGGCTTTAGGGTGTAGAGTGGAACTCCAGGGCGGGACTGTCTTTGGCCCAGGCCTCTGGAAACTCAACACAAAGCTGCTAGAGAACGAGGGGGTAGTATCCCGCTACAAGGAGAAACTATCACAGTGGCTGTCCTTGCAGTGTCTGTACGGGTCAGTAGGAGAGTGGTGGGAGGAGGTGAAGGTGAGGACAAAGGCCTTTTTCATGGCTGAGGGAAGGAAGGCTGCTGCCAGACGGAGAGGAGTGCTAGCCAGGAAACAGAGGCAGCTGCAGCGTCTCTACACGATGCTGCACAGTGGCTTCGATGTGCTCGAGGATATCACCCTTTTAAAAAAGGACATCCGGAGCATAGCCGAAGAAAGTAGTCGAGGAGTGCTGTTAAGAAGCAGAGTGCAGTTCTTGGAAGAAAATGAGAAGTGTACTCGCTTCTTTTTCAGGAAAGTGGTAGGCTCCAAGTCTGTCATGGAAAGTGTAGTTGATGAGGAGGGACGAGAGAGAACAGAGCCGAGTGCTATCCTCTCCTGCACCGAGGCCTTCTACTCAAGACTGTACAGCTCTACAGAGGTAAAGGATGAAGAAATTCATTTTTTCACCTCAAAGCTAGAAAACGTTTTGAGTGAAGAAGATAGGGAAGTACTTGAGAGGGATTTGACAGTAGAAGAGCTGAGACAGGCTATGGAGAGCTTACAGAAGGGGAAAACTCCGGGTGCTGACGGGCTCCCTAAAGAATTTTATTGCACCTTTTGGGATCTGCTTCAGGATCCGCTACTGCTCCTATTCGAGGAAAGCTATAAGACAGAATTGCTGCCTGACTCCTTAAGAGAAGGCACTATCTCTCTCTTGTTTAAGAAAGGAGCAAAGAATGACATAAAGAACTGGAGACCCCTCAGCCTGTTAGGCGTGGACACTAAGATCCTGTCCAAAGCCCTTTTCCTGCGCCTACAAAATGTAGTGGCCTCACTGGTAGGGAAAGAACAGACTTGTGGGATAGCAGGACGCCTGATGAGCGACAACCTGGCCTTGTTGAGGGATGTCTGTCTGTACTCGGAGGACCGCTCCCTCCCTCTGTGCATTTTAGGTGTAGACCTAGAAAAGGCCTTTGACCGCCTAAACCGGCAGTACTTGACATCGGTACTTGAGCACATGAAGTTTGGCCCCATCATGAGAAAGTGGATTAACCTGCTGTACACAGGTAGCAACAGCAGAGTAATGGTTAATGGCAATAGATCACGCCCCTTTGAAGTCTGTTCAGGGGTGAGGCAGGGCTGCCCATTATCCCCCTTGTTATTCGTTTTGGCTATGGAGCCCTTAGCCTGTGCCTTGCGCCAGGATCAGGCCATTAATGGGATACCAGTGCCTGGAAGTGGGGGAGGAGAGGTAAAGACATCTCTATACATGGATGACGTCACCCTGCTCCTCTCTGACAATGCCTCAATTAGCAGAGCTCTGCAGTGCTGTGATCGTTTCTCTTTGGCTTCCTCTGCAAAAATTAACAAATCTAAGAGTGAGATTTTTTATCAGAACTGGAGGGAGCCAAAAGAAGGACATGATCTCAGGCTGCAAGAGAAGAGAATTAAGGTCCTGGGGGTGTATTTTGGAGAAGAGATGGGAACAGTAAATTGGCAGAACAAATTGCCAATCTTAAACAAAAAACTGATGCAATGGAAGGACCGAGACCTCACCATGACAGGGAAGGTGCTGGTCATCAAAGCTGAGCTCTTGCCTGTCTTGAATTTTCTGGCTTCTACCTTCCCAATCCCACACCGTGTTGCGGCGGTGCTGAGGAGATTGATGTTTCAATTTCTATGGGGTGGGAAGCAGGAAAGACTCAGAAGGGAAATAATGTACAGGCCGCTACCCTCAGGGGGGAAGTCTGTCCCAGATATTACTACGAAGCTGCTGTGCATTTTCCTGGCCTCTGTGCTGAGAGGCTTTGCAACAGCACCTGCAGCGCGTACCTGGACTTATTTTTCCAGGCTCTGGATAGGTAGGGAGGTGTTCAGAGTGTGGGGTGTCAGACCCAAGCTGGATGTCCCACTCTCTGACACATGCCCTGCAATTTATGGGACAGTTAAAAGTTTTCTAAGATCTCACCCAATTGGCCATATTCCCCTCCGAGATGTCAGCGTCCAAAAACTGGAAGATTTCGTTGCACCCCAGAACAATAGGCAGACCCCTGTGGGCATTTTAACATCAGCCCAAACAAGGAAGGTGTGGAAACACACATCCTCTAAGTTTCTGTGTAACATTCACAGAGATTTAGCCTGGAGTGTCGTCCACCAGTGCTTACCGGTACGAACTTTCTTGTACCGTAGGGGCCTCACCCCCAGCCCTCGCTGCGTTAGGGTGGGCTGCGGCGAGGAGGAGAATGTGACCCATCTCCTGTGGTCCTGCTTTTTTGCTAAGGCCTTCTGGGCACAGTTTGAAAATTGGTTGCAAGCTCTCTCGCCCCAATTTACCCTGACCGCTGCTTTCGTCATATACGGCATTTCTCCTGTCAAACTTCCTCCTGACGTGTTTGACAGGATCTGGGCCATGGTGAACAGTGGGAAAGACGCCCTGTGGAGAGTGAGGAACATGGGGCTGTTCAAAGGCATCGAGGTCCCAGTCAAGGCAGCAGGTAGCCTGGCCCTGTTCATCACCCGAGAGAACTATTACCTCAGAGATCTGTGGAGAGAAGGGAGGGAGGAAGCAGAAAATCTGTGGGAAATAGAGAGCATAGGTCAATATCTCAAGAAACTGTGAAAAACATTATCATGTTTAAGTAAAGAATGTGATTTGTACCAGAAAAAAAGAAATTGTTGCTATGTAACTGGTACCGTGTCAAAATGTAATGAGATGTGATCATATATACTGTTTTAAGTATGTATATTAATGTAAAGCGTTCTAAATTGTGATGTCCTGTACTTTTTTGTGAAAAGAAAATAAAGTTCTTAAAAATTGAAATTGAATTGGTTCACCCAGGGCGAGGCTCGGCCATTGCACTCCGGCTGTGCTGACCCCTGCGAATTCCCCAAATGTGGGAATCTCGACTGCATAATTTCTGGTAGTGGGGGACTGCGTTCGCGCTCTCCCCTGATGTGCTTGGTCCAATAACAGATGCGGCTTTGCTGTGTGCTGTGTGCTGGGGAGCTGTGCTGGGCTTCCGCGCTCGGCAGCCCCCCCCCCGTGAGCAGCACAACGTGCTGGTGAAACCGCTTCATAGAGGGGGGTTATTAGAAAGACGCCCTGGGGTTTTTCACGAGCACTGGCAGACGACATGGTACTCGTGTTAGTGCCCGTTACAGACATACGCTATGCTTTCTTGTTCTTAACTCGGTTTTTCCCTTTTTTTCTGCTCACTCTGAATCCATCCCTGCTCATTTTGTTCGAGAATCTGTGCTCTGTTGGATACAAAGGGCCTTGGGTGGCTTTGAAGAATGCATTCGTCTTCTTCTAGACCAGTGGCTTCTAGAGTAGCGAATAGTCCTTACCCAGCAGAGCGCACTGTAATAAAAATACACAAGGAATCCCTGAGAAGTAGAAATGAATGATCCTACAGACATGTTCTGAATATTTGCCCCCTTCTTCTCTTTCTCTATCACTTTGTTTCTAGATTTCCTTTTCTGCCTTTTGAAGCACGGTATGCATGCTACAGCGGAAGGTGACCGAATCTGTCCTCGGACCAGGTAACATGGGGTTCACATAGTGCTGTTAATGTTGTTTTGACGGCGGCATGATTCACCCACTCAAACCCACATTGATTCAGATGTTTTAATGGTCCTGCATTTTATCCTCGGGTCTCGCGATCCCCTCGTACTCAGTTTCTGTTGTGCTGACTGGACCTCTCGGGACACAGCCGTATGGAAAGCCTTCAGCTTTTCTGTTTGGCTGTAGCTGTTGTAGAGGCGGTTCAACTGGCTCTCACCCCCTAAGCCTCAACTTAGTAGCAGAGACTACTACCCAGCATGAGGGTTTCACAGCTACTGCAGCACAAGCCCTACAAAATACAATCTTTCTTCTGGTTATACACGTTAAATGTTCACCTCGTGATAAGGTACTTAATTTGTGATCTTTCAGCTTGTCTGACCTTGGTGGTCTGACTGATTCTTGCTTTCTCCCGCTCTCTGTCCAGGTACAGTAATCCTTTATTGTTTTTCTCACACTCCATCAGTTTGACTTTGGAGTTCAGTCTATTGCACGTGTGTGTACCAGTTTGTAGTGCAATGTCACCTGACTACCTTATGTCCTGCACTCATAATATATATATAGAGAGAGAGAGAGAGAGAGAAATACTGTAAATCTTAAGAACAAAATCCAACACCAAAAGCTCTCCATGAGTCATTATACCCCAGCATTGAAACTGAGTTCTTGCCAGCATGCAACACATCGCTAATCCAACCAGAAGACCAAGGTGTGAGGTCGACACATTGACTGTCACTTGCTATTGACTGACCTTCAATTGCAGATTTAGAGGCAGCTTCGATATTCGTTTTACAAACGTGTTTTTTTTCTAATACGAATCACATGCATGCCATTAAAAGAGCCATCTTTAGAGATCAGGATATTGATCATTTTTCTTGAGCATCTGAAGGGATGTGAGGGAGCTTCTCTTTCTGAACTGGCATGCCTAGAAAGTGGATGACCGTCGCGATACCGTTTGCCACTCAGCGTTGCCGAAGGAAACAAAAGTGGGAAGATTGAAATGTTTGGTATTTTCGGGAAATAAATGTCCATACTCGAGTTCTTCCTCCCAAAGCCTACGGCACCAACGGCGACCCCTGCTGGCCGAGAGAGCAAAAGCTTACAGCACCTGGTATTCCCAGGCGGTCTCCCATCCAAGTACTAACCAGGCCCGACCCTGCTTAGCTTCCGAGATCAGACGAGATCGGGCGTGTTCAGGGTGGTGTGGCCGTAAGCGAAAGCCGGGGCGCCGGACTCGCTACTTGAAGCTGTGTGGCGGGGGCGCCGTGCCCCCTGGGCGGGACTGAGGGATCGTTCATGTGCGATTCTTTGGAAAGGAGCCGCTTTCGAACTCAGTGCGTGCCTGGATGTTGGCGAATGTGCTCCCTTCAGTTGGCTTGCCCTGCTCTTGTCCCGCACTGGAGCAGGACAAACAAACTGCACGGAGGAGCACAAGGCAAGTCTTCACAAGACAGAAACCTCCAGTGCACAGCACTCTGAAAACATTTCGGGGCTGTCGCGTTTTATTTCGGCACATAAAGCGCACCGGCCCTACACGTCGGCCAGACGCGCGGTGCCTCCGCCCTCTTGTGGCCTTGCGGCGTCAGAGCAAGAGGCTCCTTCTCGCTGCCATTCCGCTGTCCCGGCGGCCGGCGAGGAGGAAGCGCCGGGACGCTGTGCTGCAGAGCCCCGAGAGGGAACCTGGAGCGCACACTTTGTGGGGGGTGGGGGGCGGGGGGCGGGGGGCCGCGTTCGCGCCCTGCCCCGGTCTCTTGCGCGATCACTAAATCTCACGGCGCCAGCCAGCGGCCAGGAGACAAGTACAATATCACGGGACAGGGGGCCTCATCATTGATTGTTACAGGTGAGACGGGGATTAGGAGGAGAGCCCGACTGATGGGTAACACCCCCGTGACTCTTTCTTGAGAGACGCCCTGGGATTTGGAATGGCCAAGGAGGGTCAGGACACCTCGGTTTTACGCCTCCCCCGAAGGACGGCGCCTGTTTGTGCAGCAGAGTGTCGCCATGAGGATGCTGGGGCATAAGAGAGCCACACAGCCCGCAGGGTGAGCGCTCCCTACTGGTCCCAGTCACCCCTCTCGCAGGAGCAGCAGCAGCAGCAGCAGCAGCAGCAGCAACCTGAGCTTTCCCGGGGGGAATCTCCCATCCGGGTGCCGGCCGGGCTCACACCTGCTGGGCTGCCGTGGGTGAGCCCAGTCGAGAGTCGCAGGGTGAGACCTAGTCACTGGGGATTACTCGGCTCTCAGCACTTGAAAAGACCGACGGAGGACTCGTTCCCGCCGGAGCTGAATGTGCCTGCGAGTGTCGTGTCGTCTTCTTCCCCCGCCCCGCTGTGCTTGCTGTATTGTCTTTGAAGCCGGCCCCCGAGACGAGGCGGGCTGTTCCTGTGCCCCAATTAACACTTTACAGGTGCCATTCCCCGGCATTGTGGCCATTGTCGGAGGTCACACGCGATAAGATGAGGTGGAGGAGAGCGGGGCGTGCCCAGCGCCAGACATTGAAGGAAGGGGGCTGTGCGAGGTGAGGTGAGGCGCGACACGCCGGAGCCCCGACGCTGCTAATGCGGAGCACTTGTTGAACTGGCATTGAAAGGACGTGTGCGCACGGAGCGAGCCTTCCCTGCGGCGGAGCGTGGAAACTTTCTCCCCCCGCTGCAGGAGTTGTGTGCGGTGCGGTGCAGCGGTGCCGAGGGAAAAGCACGGAAGGCAGCAGGCTCTGGAGAGCAGGTAAGAGACGGAGCCTTGGGGGCAGGCGAGCAGGCGCGTTTTTCGGAAATTGCTGAAGAGGCTCCGGTGTTTGTTCGGTGTGTGGCAGGCGCACGTCGCGAGCTTGCGTAGCGATCTGCCGGTCTGGTGATATGTAAATGAGGCCGAATTGCATCCCGGGACATGCTGCGATGGCGAAATGGCGACTGCAGATGTGTAGGAAACGGCGCGCTCGTTTTCTCGTTTTGCCCACACTTTTGAGTGTTGGTGTGGCGTGTGAGTGTGCGAAAGAGTGGGCCCAGCAGGAGGCGGTGGCGTGCAGGGCGAGGAGCTGGCCTAGGCTGCGAGTGCTGTGCTGTGGGTGCGGGCCGCTTGCAGGGGCCTGTACAACTCATACTTACCTGGCAGGGGAGATACCTTGATCAAGAAGGAGGTTCACCCAGGGCGAGGCTCGGCCATTGCACTCCGGCTGTGCTGACCCCTGCGAATTCCCCAAATGTGGGAATCTCGACTGCATAATTTCTGGTAGTGGGGGACTGCGTTCGCGCTCTCCCCTGATGTGCTTGGTCCAATAACAGATGCGGCTTTGCTGTGTGCTGTGTGCTGGGGAGCTGTGCTGGGCTTCCGCGCTCGGCAGCCCCCCCCCCCGTGAGCAGCACAACATGCTGGTGAAACCGCTTCATAGAGGGGGGTTATTAGAAAGACGCCCTGGGGTTTTTCACGAGCACTGGCAGACGACATGGTACTCGTGTTAGTGCCCGTTACAGACATACGCTATGCTTTCTTGTTCTTAACTCGGTTTTTCCCTTTTTTTCTGCTCACTCTGAATCCATCCCTGCTCATTTTGTTCGAGAATCTGTGCTCTGTTGGATACAAAGGGCCTTGGGTGGCTTTGAAGAATGCATTCGTCTTCTTCTAGACCAGTGGCTTCTAGAGTAGCGAATAGTCCTTACCCAGCAGAGCGCACTGTAATAAAAATACACAAGGAATCCCTGAGAAGTAGAAATGAATGATCCTACAGACATGTTCTGAATATTTGCCCCCTTCTTCTCTTTCTCTATCACTTTGTTTCTAGATTTCCTTTTCTGCCTTTTGAAGCACGGTATGCATGCTACAGCGGAAGGTGACCGAATCTGTCCTCGGACCAGGTAACATGGGGTTCACATAGTGCTGTTAATGTTGTTTTGACGGCGGCATGATTCACCCACTCAAACCCACATTGATTCAGATGTTTTAATGGTCCTGCATTTTATCCTCGGGTCTCGCGATCCCCTCGTACTCAGTTTCTGTTGTGCTGACTGGACCTCTCGGGACACAGCCGTATGGAAAGCCTTCAGCTTTTCTGTTTGGCTGTAGCTGTTGTAGAGGCGGTTCAACTGGCTCTCACCCCCTAAGCCTCAACTTAGTAGCAGAGACTACTACCCAGCATGAGGGTTTCACAGCTACTGCAGCACAAGCCCTACAAAATACAATCTTTCTTCTGGTTATACACGTTAAATGTTCACCTCGTGATAAGGTACTTAATTTGTGATCTTTCAGCTTGTCTGACCTTGGTGGTCTGACTGATTCTTGCTTTCTCCCGCTCTCTGTCCAGGTACAGTAATCCTTTATTGTTTTTCTCACACTCCATCAGTTTGACTTTGGAGTTCAGTCTATTGCACGTGTGTGTACCAGTTTGTAGTGCAATGTCACCTGACTACCTTATGTCCTGCACTCATAATATATATATATAGAGAGAGAGAGAGAGAGAGAGAAATACTGTAAATCTTAAGAACAAAATCCAACACCAAAAGCTCTCCATGAGTCATTATACCCCAGCATTGAAACTGAGTTCTTGCCAGCATGCAACACATCGCTAATCCAACCAGAAGACCAAGGTGTGAGGTCGACACATTGACTGTCACTTGCTATTGACTGACCTTCAATTGCAGATTTAGAGGCAGCTTCGATATTCGTTTTACAAACGTGTTTTTTTTCTAATACGAATCACATGCATGCCATTAAAAGAGCCATCTTTAGAGATCAGGATATTGATCATTTTTCTTGAGCATCTGAAGGGATGTGAGGGAGCTTCTCTTTCTGAACTGGCATGCCTAGAAAGTGGATGACCGTCGCGATACCGTTTGCCACTCAGCGTTGCCGAAGGAAACAAAAGTGGGAAGATTGAAATGTTTGGTATTTTCGGGAAATAAATGTCCATACTCGAGTTCTTCCTCCCAAAGCCTACGGCACCAACGGCGACCCCTGCTGGCCGAGAGAGCAAAAGCTTACAGCACCTGGTATTCCCAGGCGGTCTCCCATCCAAGTACTAACCAGGCCCGACCCTGCTTAGCTTCCGAGATCAGACGAGATCGGGCGTGTTCAGGGTGGTGTGGCCGTAAGCGAAAGCCGGGGCGCCGGACTCGCTACTTGAAGCTGTGTGGCGGGGGCGCCGTGCCCCCTGGGCGGGACTGAGGGATCGTTCATGTGCGATTCTTTGGAAAGGAGCCGCTTTCGAACTCAGTGCGTGCCTGGATGTTGGCGAATGTGCTCCCTTCAGTTGGCTTGCCCTGCTCTTGTCCCGCACTGGAGCAGGACAAACAAACTGCACGGAGGAGCACAAGGCAAGTCTTCACAAGACAGAAACCTCCAGTGCACAGCACTCTGAAAACATTTCGGGGCTGTCGCGTTTTATTTCGGCACATAAAGCGCACCGGCCCTACACGTCGGCCAGACGCGCGGCGCCTCCGCCCTCTTGTGGCCTTGCGGCGTCAGAGCAAGAGGCTCCTTCTCGCTGCCTTTCCGCTGTCCCGGCGGCCGGCGAGGAGGAAGCGCCGGGACGCTGTGCTGCAGAGCCCCGAGAGGGAACCTGGAGCGCACACTTTGTGGGGGGCGGGGGGCCGCGTTCGCGCCCTGCCCCGGTCTCTTGCGCGAGCACTAAATCTCACGGCGCCAGCCAGCGGCCAGGAGACAAGTACAATATCACGGGACAGGGGGCCTCATCATTGATTGTTACAGGTGAGACGGGGATTAGGAGGAGAGCCCGACTGATGGGTAACACCCCCGTGACTCTTTCTTGAGAGACGCCCTGGGATTTGGAATGGCCAAGGAGGGTCAGGACACCTCGGTTTTACGCCTCCCCCGAAGGACGGCGCCTGTTTGTGCAGCAGAGTGTCGCCATGAGGATGCTGGGGCATAAGAGAGCCACACAGCCCGCAGGGTGAGCGCTCCCTACTGGTCCCAGTCACCCCTCTCGCAGGAGCAGCAGCAGCAGCAGCAGCAGCAGCAGCAACCTGAGCTTTCCCGGGGGGAATCTCCCATCCGGGTGCCGGCCGGGCTCACACCTGCTGGGCTGCCGTGGGTGAGCCCAGTCGAGAGTCGCAGGGTGAGACCTAGTCACTGGGGATTACTCGGCTCTCAGCACTTGAAAAGACCGACGGAGGACTCGTTCCCGCCGGAGCTGAATGTGCCTGCGAGTGTCGTGTCGTCTTCTTCCCCCGCCCCGCTGTGCTTGCTGTATTGTCTTTGAAGCCGGCCCCCGAGACGAGGCGGGCTGTTCCTGTGCCCCAATTAACACTTTACAGGTGCCATTCCCCGGCATTGTGGCCATTGTCGGAGGTCACACGCGATAAGATGAGGTGGAGGAGAGCGGGGCGTGCCCAGCGCCAGACATTGAAGGAAGGGGGCTGTGCGAGGTGAGGTGAGGCGCGACACGCCGGAGCCCCGACGCTGCTAATGCGGAGCACTTGTTGAACTGGCATTGAAAGGACGTGTGCGCACGGAGCGAGCCTTCCCTGCGGCGGAGCGTGGAAACTTTCTCCCCCCGCTGCAGGAGTTGTGTGCGGTGCGGTGCAGCGGTGCCGAGGGAAAAGCACGGAAGGCAGCAGGCTCTGGAGAGCAGGTAAGAGACGGAGCCTTGGGGGCAGGCGAGCAGGCGCGTTTTTCGGAAATTGCTGAAGAGGCTCCGGTGTTTGTTCGGTGTGTGGCAGGCGCACGTCGCGAGCTTGCGTAGCGATCTGCCGGTCTGGTGATATGTAAATGAGGCCGAATTGCATCCCGGGACATGCTGCGATGGCGAAATGGCGACTGCAGATGTGTAGGAAACGGCGCGCTCGTTTTCTCGTTTTGCCCACACTTTTGAGTGTTGGTGTGGCGTGTGAGTGTGCGAAAGAGTGGGCCCAGCAGGAGGCGGTGGCGTGCAGGGCGAGGAGCTGGCCTAGGCTGCGAGTGCTGTGCTGTGGGTGCGGGCCGCTTGCAGGGGCCTGTACAACTCATACTTACCTGGCAGGGGAGATACCTTGATCAAGAAGGAGGTTCACCCAGGGCGAGGCTCGGCCATTGCACTCCGGCTGTGCTGACCCCTGCGAATTCCCCAAATGTGGGAATCTCGACTGCATAATTTCTGGTAGTGGGGGACTGCGTTCGCGCTCTCCCCTGATGTGCTTGGTCCAATAACAGATGCGGCTTTGCTGTGTGCTGTGTGCTGGGGAGCTGTGCTGGGCTTCCGCGCTCGGCAGCCCCCCCCCCGTGAGCAGCACAACGTGCTGGTGAAACCGCTTCATAGAGGGGGGTTATTAGAAAGACGCCCTGGGGTTTTTCACGAGCACTGGCAGACGACATGGTACTCGTGTTAGTGCCCGTTACAGACATACGCTATGCTTTCTTGTTCTTAACTCGGTTTTTCCCTTTTTTTCTGCTCACTCTGAATCCATCCCTGCTCATTTTGTTCGAGAATCTGTGCTCTGTTGGATACAAAGGGCCTTGGGTGGCTTTGAAGAATGCATTCGTCTTCTTCTAGACCAGTGGCTTCTAGAGTAGCGAATAGTCCTTACCCAGCAGAGCGCACTGTAATAAAAATACACAAGGAATCCCTGAGAAGTAGAAATGAATGATCCTACAGACATGTTCTGAATATTTGCCCCCTTCTTCTCTTTCTCTATCACTTTGTTTCTAGATTTCCTTTTCTGCCTTTTGAAGCACGGTATGCATGCTACAGCGGAAGGTGACCGAATCTGTCCTCGGACCAGGTAACATGGGGTTCACATAGTGCTGTTAATGTTGTTTTGACGGCGGCATGATTCACCCACTCAAACCCACATTGATTCAGATGTTTTAATGGTCCTGCATTTTATCCTCGGGTCTCGCGATCCCCTCGTACTCAGTTTCTGTTGTGCTGACTGGACCTCTCGGGACACAGCCGTATGGAAAGCCTTCAGCTTTTCTGTTTGGCTGTAGCTGTTGTAGAGGCGGTTCAACTGGCTCTCACCCCCTAAGCCTCAACTTAGTAGCAGAGACTACTACCCAGCATGAGGGTTTCACAGCTACTGCAGCACAAGCCCTACAAAATACAATCTTTCTTCTGGTTATACACGTTAAATGTTCACCTCGTGATAAGGTACTTAATTTGTGATCTTTCAGCTTGTCTGACCTTGGTGGTCTGACTGATTCTTGCTTTCTCCCGCTCTCTGTCCAGGTACAGTAATCCTTTATTGTTTTTCTCACACTCCATCAGTTTGACTTTGGAGTTCAGTCTATTGCACGTGTGTGTACCAGTTTGTAGTGCAATGTCACCTGACTACCTTATGTCCTGCACTCATAATATATATATAGAGAGAGAGAGAGAGAGAGAAATACTGTAAATCTTAAGAACAAAATCCAACACCAAAAGCTCTCCATGAGTCATTATACCCCAGCATTGAAACTGAGTTCTTGCCAGCATGCAACACATCGCTAATCCAACCAGAAGACCAAGGTGTGAGGTCGACACATTGACTGTCACTTGCTATTGACTGACCTTCAATTGCAGATTTAGAGGCAGCTTCGATATTCGTTTTACAAACGTGTTTTTTTTCTAATACGAATCACATGCATGCCATTAAAAGAGCCATCTTTAGAGATCAGGATATTGATCATTTTTCTTGAGCATCTGAAGGGATGTGAGGGAGCTTCTCTTTCTGAACTGGCATGCCTAGAAAGTGGATGACCGTCGCGATACCGTTTGCCACTCAGCGTTGCCGAAGGAAACAAAAGTGGGAAGATTGAAATGTTTGGTATTTTCGGGAAATAAATGTCCATACTCGAGTTCTTCCTCCCAAAGCCTACGGCACCAACGGCGACCCCTGCTGGCCGAGAGAGCAAAAGCTTACAGCACCTGGTATTCCCAGGCGGTCTCCCATCCAAGTACTAACCAGGCCCGACCCTGCTTAGCTTCCGAGATCAGACGAGATCGGGCGTGTTCAGGGTGGTGTGGCCGTAAGCGAAAGCCGGGGCGCCGGACTCGCTACTTGAAGCTGTGTGGCGGGGGCGCCGTGCCCCCTGGGCGGGACTGAGGGATCGTTCATGTGCGATTCTTTGGAAAGGAGCCGCTTTCGAACTCAGTGCGTGCCTGGATGTTGGCGAATGTGCTCCCTTCAGTTGGCTTGCCCTGCTCTTGTCCCGCACTGGAGCAGGACAAACAAACTGCACGGAGGAGCACAAGGCAAGTCTTCACAAGACAGAAACCTCCAGTGCACAGCACTCTGAAAACATTTCGGGGCTGTCGCGTTTTATTTCGGCACATAAAGCGCACCGGCCCTACACGTCGGCCAGACGCGCGGCGCCTCCGCCCTCTTGTGGCCTTGCGGCGTCAGAGCAAGAGGCTCCTTCTCGCTGCCTTTCCGCTGTCCCGGCGGCCGGCGAGGAGGAAGCGCCGGGACGCTGTGCTGCAGAGCCCCGAGAGGGAACCTGGAGCGCACACTTTGTGGGGGGCGGGGGGCCGCGTTCGCGCCCTGCCCCGGTCTCTTGCGCGAGCACTAAATCTCACGGCGCCAGCCAGCGGCCAGGAGACAAGTACAATATCACGGGACAGGGGGCCTCATCATTGATTGTTACAGGTGAGACGGGGATTAGGAGGAGAGCCCGACTGATGGGTAACACCCCCGTGACTCTTTCTTGAGAGACGCCCTGGGATTTGGAATGGCCAAGGAGGGTCAGGACACCTCGGTTTTACGCCTCCCCCGAAGGACGGCGCCTGTTTGTGCAGCAGAGTGTCGCCATGAGGATGCTGGGGCATAAGAGAGCCACACAGCCCGCAGGGTGAGCGCTCCCTACTGGTCCCAGTCACCCCTCTCGCAGGAGCAGGAGCAGCAGCAGCAGCAGCAGCAGCAGCAGCAACCTGAGCTTTCCCGGGGGGAATCTCCCATCCGGGTGCCGGCCGGGCTCACACCTGCTGGGCTGCCGTGGGTGAGCCCAGTCGAGAGTCGCAGGGTGAGACCTAGTCACTGGGGATTACTCGGCTCTCAGCACTTGAAAAGACCGACGGAGGACTCGTTCCCGCCGGAGCTGAATGTGCCTGCGAGTGTCGTGTCGTCTTCTTCCCCCGCCCCGCTGTGCTTGCTGTATTGTCTTTGAAGCCGGCCCCCGAGACGAGGCGGGCTGTTCCTGTGCCCCAATTAACACTTTACAGGTGCCATTCCCCGGCATTGTGGCCATTGTCGGAGGTCACACGCGATAAGATGAGGTGGAGGAGAGCGGGGCGTGCCCAGCGCCAGACATTGAAGGAAGGGGGCTGTGCGAGGTGAGGTGAGGCGCGACACGCCGGAGCCCCGACGCTGCTAATGCGGAGCACTTGTTGAACTGGCATTGAAAGGACGTGTGCGCACGGAGCGAGCCTTCCCTGCGGCGGAGCGTGGAAACTTTCTCCCCCCGCTGCAGGAGTTGTGTGCGGTGCGGTGCAGCGGTGCCGAGGGAAAAGCACGGAAGGCAGCAGGCTCTGGAGAGCAGGTAAGAGACGGAGCCTTGGGGGCAGGCGAGCAGGCGCGTTTTTCGGAAATTGCTGAAGAGGCTCCGGTGTTTGTTCGGTGTGTGGCAGGCGCACGTCGCGAGCTTGCGTAGCGATCTGCCGGTCTGGTGATATGTAAATGAGGCCGAATTGCATCCCGGGACATGCTGCGATGGCGAAATGGCGACTGCAGATGTGTAGGAAACGGCGCGCTCGTTTTCTCGTTTTGCCCACACTTTTGAGTGTTGGTGTGGCGTGTGAGTGTGCGAAAGAGTGGGCCCAGCAGGAGGCGGTGGCGTGCAGGGCGAGGAGCTGGCCTAGGCTGCGAGTGCTGTGCTGTGGGTGCGGGCCGCTTGCAGGGGCCTGTACAACTCATACTTACCTGGCAGGGGAGATACCTTGATCAAGAAGGAGGTTCACCCAGGGCGAGGCTCGGCCATTGCACTCCGGCTGTGCTGACCCCTGCGAATTCCCCAAATGTGGGAATCTCGACTGCATAATTTCTGGTAGTGGGGGACTGCGTTCGCGCTCTCCCCTGATGTGCTTGGTCCAATAACAGATGCGGCTTTGCTGTGTGCTGTGTGCTGGGGAGCTGTGCTGGGCTTCCGCGCTCGGCAGCCCCCCCCCCCGTGAGCAGCACAACATGCTGGTGAAACCGCTTCATAGAGGGGGGTTATTAGAAAGACGCCCTGGGGTTTTTCACGAGCACTGGCAGACGACATGGTACTCGTGTTAGTGCCCGTTACAGACATACGCTATGCTTTCTTGTTCTTAACTCGGTTTTTCCCTTTTTTTCTGCTCACTCTGAATCCATCCCTGCTCATTTTGTTCGAGAATCTGTGCTCTGTTGGATACAAAGGGCCTTGGGTGGCTTTGAAGAATGCATTCGTCTTCTTCTAGACCAGTGGCTTCTAGAGTAGCGAATAGTCCTTACCCAGCAGAGCGCACTGTAATAAAAATACACAAGGAATCCCTGAGAAGTAGAAATGAATGATCCTACAGACATGTTCTGAATATTTGCCCCCTTCTTCTCTTTCTCTATCACTTTGTTTCTAGATTTCCTTTTCTGCCTTTTGAAGCACGGTATGCATGCTACAGCGGAAGGTGACCGAATCTGTCCTCGGACCAGGTAACATGGGGTTCACATAGTGCTGTTAATGTTGTTTTGACGGCGGCATGATTCACCCACTCAAACCCACATTGATTCAGATGTTTTAATGGTCCTGCATTTTATCCTCGGGTCTCGCGATCCCCTCGTACTCAGTTTCTGTTGTGCTGACTGGACCTCTCGGGACACAGCCGTATGGAAAGCCTTCAGCTTTTCTGTTTGGCTGTAGCTGTTGTAGAGGCGGTTCAACTGGCTCTCACCCCCTAAGCCTCAACTTAGTAGCAGAGACTACTACCCAGCATGAGGGTTTCACAGCTACTGCAGCACAAGCCCTACAAAATACAATCTTTCTTCTGGTTATACACGTTAAATGTTCACCTCGTGATAAGGTACTTAATTTGTGATCTTTCAGCTTGTCTGACCTTGGTGGTCTGACTGATTCTTGCTTTCTCCCGCTCTCTGTCCAGGTACAGTAATCCTTTATTGTTTTTCTCACACTCCATCAGTTTGACTTTGGAGTTCAGTCTATTGCACGTGTGTGTACCAGTTTGTAGTGCAATGTCACCTGACTACCTTATGTCCTGCACTCATAATATATATATAGAGAGAGAGAGAGAGAGAGAAATACTGTAAATCTTAAGAACAAAATCCAACACCAAAAGCTCTCCATGAGTCATTATACCCCAGCATTGAAACTGAGTTCTTGCCAGCATGCAACACATCGCTAATCCAACCAGAAGACCAAGGTGTGAGGTCGACACATTGACTGTCACTTGCTATTGACTGACCTTCAATTGCAGATTTAGAGGCAGCTTCGATATTCGTTTTACAAACGTGTTTTTTTTCTAATACGAATCACATGCATGCCATTAAAAGAGCCATCTTTAGAGATCAGGATATTGATCATTTTTCTTGAGCATCTGAAGGGATGTGAGGGAGCTTCTCTTTCTGAACTGGCATGCCTAGAAAGTGGATGACCGTCGCGATACCGTTTGCCACTCAGCGTTGCCGAAGGAAACAAAAGTGGGAAGATTGAAATGTTTGGTATTTTCGGGAAATAAATGTCCATACTCGAGTTCTTCCTCCCAAAGCCTACGGCACCAACGGCGACCCCTGCTGGCCGAGAGAGCAAAAGCTTACAGCACCTGGTATTCCCAGGCGGTCTCCCATCCAAGTACTAACCAGGCCCGACCCTGCTTAGCTTCCGAGATCAGACGAGATCGGGCGTGTTCAGGGTGGTGTGGCCGTAAGCGAAAGCCGGGGCGCCGGACTCGCTACTTGAAGCTGTGTGGCGGGGGCGCCGTGCCCCCTGGGCGGGACTGAGGGATCGTTCATGTGCGATTCTTTGGAAAGGAGCCGCTTTCGAACTCAGTGCGTGCCTGGATGTTGGCGAATGTGCTCCCTTCAGTTGGCTTGCCCTGCTCTTGTCCCGCACTGGAGCAGGACAAACAAACTGCACGGAGGAGCACAAGGCAAGTCTTCACAAGACAGAAACCTCCAGTGCACAGCACTCTGAAAACATTTCGGGGCTGTCGCGTTTTATTTCGGCACATAAAGCGCACCGGCCCTACACGTCGGCCAGACGCGCGGCGCCTCCGCCCTCTTGTGGCCTTGCGGCGTCAGAGCAAGAGGCTCCTTCTCGCTGCCTTTCCGCTGTCCCGGCGGCCGGCGAGGAGGAAGCGCCGGGACGCTGTGCTGCAGAGCCCCGAGAGGGAACCTGGAGCGCACACTTTGTGGGGGGCGGGGGGCGGGGGGCCGCGTTCGCGCCCTGCCCCGGTCTCTTGCGCGAGCACTAAATCTCACGGCGCCAGCCAGCGGCCAGGAGACAAGTACAATATCACGGGACAGGGGGCCTCATCATTGATTGTTACAGGTGAGACGGGGATTAGGAGGAGAGCCCGACTGATGGGTAACACCCCCGTGACTCTTTCTTGAGAGACGCCCTGGGATTTGGAATGGCCAAGGAGGGTCAGGACACCTCGGTTTTACGCCTCCCCCGAAGGACGGCGCCTGTTTGTGCAGCAGAGTGTCGCCATGAGGATGCTGGGGCATAAGAGAGCCACACAGCCCGCAGGGTGAGCGCTCCCTACTGGTCCCAGTCACCCCTCTCGCAGGAGCAGGAGCAGCAGCAGCAGCAGCAGCAGCAGCAGCAGCAGCAGCAACCTGAGCTTTCCCGGGGGGAATCTCCCATCCGGGTGCCGGCCGGGCTCACACCTGCTGGGCTGCCGTGGGTGAGCCCAGTCGAGAGTCGCAGGGTGAGACCTAGTCACTGGGGATTACTCGGCTCTCAGCACTTGAAAAGACCGACGGAGGACTCGTTCCCGCCGGAGCTGAATGTGCCTGCGAGTGTCGTGTCGTCTTCTTCCCCCGCCCCGCTGTGCTTGCTGTATTGTCTTTGAAGCCGGCCCCCGAGACGAGGCGGGCTGTTCCTGTGCCCCAATTAACACTTTACAGGTGCCATTCCCCGGCATTGTGGCCATTGTCGGAGGTCACACGCGATAAGATGAGGTGGAGGAGAGCGGGGCGTGCCCAGCGCCAGACATTGAAGGAAGGGGGCTGTGCGAGGTGAGGTGAGGCGCGACACGCCGGAGCCCCGACGCTGCTAATGCGGAGCACTTGTTGAACTGGCATTGAAAGGACGTGTGCGCACGGAGCGAGCCTTCCCTGCGGCGGAGCGTGGAAACTTTCTCCCCCCGCTGCAGGAGTTGTGTGCGGTGCGGTGCAGCGGTGCCGAGGGAAAAGCACGGAAGGCAGCAGGCTCTGGAGAGCAGGTAAGAGACGGAGCCTTGGGGGCAGGCGAGCAGGCGCGTTTTTCGGAAATTGCTGAAGAGGCTCCGGTGTTTGTTCGGTGTGTGGCAGGCGCACGTCGCGAGCTTGCGTAGCGATCTGCCGGTCTGGTGATATGTAAATGAGGCCGAATTGCATCCCGGGACATGCTGCGATGGCGAAATGGCGACTGCAGATGTGTAGGAAACGGCGCGCTCGTTTTCTCGTTTTGCCCACACTTTTGAGTGTTGGTGTGGCGTGTGAGTGTGCGAAAGAGTGGGCCCAGCAGGAGGCGGTGGCGTGCAGGGCGAGGAGCTGGCCTAGGCTGCGAGTGCTGTGCTGTGGGTGCGGGCCGCTTGCAGGGGCCTGTACAACTCATACTTACCTGGCAGGGGAGATACCTTGATCAAGAAGGAGGTTCACCCAGGGCGAGGCTCGGCCATTGCACTCCGGCTGTGCTGACCCCTGCGAATTCCCCAAATGTGGGAATCTCGACTGCATAATTTCTGGTAGTGGGGGACTGCGTTCGCGCTCTCCCCTGATGTGCTTGGTCCAATAACAGATGCGGCTTTGCTGTGTGCTGTGTGCTGGGGAGCTGTGCTGGGCTTCCGCGCTCGGCAGCCCCCCCCCCGTGAGCAGCACAACATGCTGGTGAAACCGCTTCATAGAGGGGGGTTATTAGAAAGACGCCCTGGGGTTTTTCACGAGCACTGGCAGACGACATGGTACTCGTGTTAGTGCCCGTTACAGACATACGCTATGCTTTCTTGTTCTTAACTCGGTTTTTCCCTTTTTTTCTGCTCACTCTGAATCCATCCCTGCTCATTTTGTTCGAGAATCTGTGCTCTGTTGGATACAAAGGGCCTTGGGTGGCTTTGAAGAATGCATTCGTCTTCTTCTAGACCAGTGGCTTCTAGAGTAGCGAATAGTCCTTACCCAGCAGAGCGCACTGTAATAAAAATACACAAGGAATCCCTGAGAAGTAGAAATGAATGATCCTACAGACATGTTCTGAATATTTGCCCCCTTCTTCTCTTTCTCTATCACTTTGTTTCTAGATTTCCTTTTCTGCCTTTTGAAGCACGGTATGCATGCTACAGCGGAAGGTGACCGAATCTGTCCTCGGACCAGGTAACATGGGGTTCACATAGTGCTGTTAATGTTGTTTTGACGGCGGCATGATTCACCCACTCAAACCCACATTGATTCAGATGTTTTAATGGTCCTGCATTTTATCCTCGGGTCTCGCGATCCCCTCGTACTCAGTTTCTGTTGTGCTGACTGGACCTCTCGGGACACAGCCGTATGGAAAGCCTTCAGCTTTTCTGTTTGGCTGTAGCTGTTGTAGAGGCGGTTCAACTGGCTCTCACCCCCTAAGCCTCAACTTAGTAGCAGAGACTACTACCCAGCATGAGGGTTTCACAGCTACTGCAGCACAAGCCCTACAAAATACAATCTTTCTTCTGGTTATACACGTTAAATGTTCACCTCGTGATAAGGTACTTAATTTGTGATCTTTCAGCTTGTCTGACCTTGGTGGTCTGACTGATTCTTGCTTTCTCCCGCTCTCTGTCCAGGTACAGTAATCCTTTATTGTTTTTCTCACACTCCATCAGTTTGACTTTGGAGTTCAGTCTATTGCACGTGTGTGTACCAGTTTGTAGTGCAATGTCACCTGACTACCTTATGTCCTGCACTCATAATATATATATAGAGAGAGAGAGAGAGAGAGAAATACTGTAAATCTTAAGAACAAAATCCAACACCAAAAGCTCTCCATGAGTCATTATACCCCAGCATTGAAACTGAGTTCTTGCCAGCATGCAACACATCGCTAATCCAACCAGAAGACCAAGGTGTGAGGTCGACACATTGACTGTCACTTGCTATTGACTGACCTTCAATTGCAGATTTAGAGGCAGCTTCGATATTCGTTTTACAAACGTGTTTTTTTTCTAATACGAATCACATGCATGCCATTAAAAGAGCCATCTTTAGAGATCAGGATATTGATCATTTTTCTTGAGCATCTGAAGGGATGTGAGGGAGCTTCTCTTTCTGAACTGGCATGCCTAGAAAGTGGATGACCGTCGCGATACCGTTTGCCACTCAGCGTTGCCGAAGGAAACAAAAGTGGGAAGATTGAAATGTTTGGTATTTTCGGGAAATAAATGTCCATACTCGAGTTCTTCCTCCCAAAGCCTACGGCACCAACGGCGACCCCTGCTGGCCGAGAGAGCAAAAGCTTACAGCACCTGGTATTCCCAGGCGGTCTCCCATCCAAGTACTAACCAGGCCCGACCCTGCTTAGCTTCCGAGATCAGACGAGATCGGGCGTGTTCAGGGTGGTGTGGCCGTAAGCGAAAGCCGGGGCGCCGGACTCGCTACTTGAAGCTGTGTGGCGGGGGCGCCGTGCCCCCTGGGCGGGACTGAGGGATCGTTCATGTGCGATTCTTTGGAAAGGAGCCGCTTTCGAACTCAGTGCGTGCCTGGATGTTGGCGAATGTGCTCCCTTCAGTTGGCTTGCCCTGCTCTTGTCCCGCACTGGAGCAGGACAAACAAACTGCACGGAGGAGCACAAGGCAAGTCTTCACAAGACAGAAACCTCCAGTGCACAGCACTCTGAAAACATTTCGGGGCTGTCGCGTTTTATTTCGGCACATAAAGCGCACCGGCCCTACACGTCGGCCAGACGCGCGGCGCCTCCGCCCTCTTGTGGCCTTGCGGCGTCAGAGCAAGAGGCTCCTTCTCGCTGCCTTTCCGCTGTCCCGGCGGCCGGCGAGGAGGAAGCGCCGGGACGCTGTGCTGCAGAGCCCCGAGAGGGAACCTGGAGCGCACACTTTGTGGGGGGCGGGGGGCCGCGTTCGCGCCCTGCCCCGGTCTCTTGCGCGAGCACTAAATCTCACGGCGCCAGCCAGCGGCCAGGAGACAAGTACAATATCACGGGACAGGGGGCCTCATCATTGATTGTTACAGGTGAGACGGGGATTAGGAGGAGAGCCCGACTGATGGGTAACACCCCCGTGACTCTTTCTTGAGAGACGCCCTGGGATTTGGAATGGCCAAGGAGGGTCAGGACACCTCGGTTTTACGCCTCCCCCGAAGGACGGCGCCTGTTTGTGCAGCAGAGTGTCGCCATGAGGATGCTGGGGCATAAGAGAGCCACACAGCCCGCAGGGTGAGCGCTCCCTACTGGTCCCAGTCACCCCTCTCGCAGGAGCAGCAGCAGCAGCAGCAGCAGCAGCAGCAACCTGAGCTTTCCCGGGGGGAATCTCCCATCCGGGTGCCGGCCGGGCTCACACCTGCTGGGCTGCCGTGGGTGAGCCCAGTCGAGAGTCGCAGGGTGAGACCTAGTCACTGGGGATTACTCGGCTCTCAGCACTTGAAAAGACCGACGGAGGACTCGTTCCCGCCGGAGCTGAATGTGCCTGCGAGTGTCGTGTCGTCTTCTTCCCCCGCCCCGCTGTGCTTGCTGTATTGTCTTTGAAGCCGGCCCCCGAGACGAGGCGGGCTGTTCCTGTGCCCCAATTAACACTTTACAGGTGCCATTCCCCGGCATTGTGGCCATTGTCGGAGGTCACACGCGATAAGATGAGGTGGAGGAGAGCGGGGCGTGCCCAGCGCCAGACATTGAAGGAAGGGGGCTGTGCGAGGTGAGGTGAGGCGCGACACGCCGGAGCCCCGACGCTGCTAATGCGGAGCACTTGTTGAACTGGCATTGAAAGGACGTGTGCGCACGGAGCGAGCCTTCCCTGCGGCGGAGCGTGGAAACTTTCTCCCCCCGCTGCAGGAGTTGTGTGCGGTGCGGTGCAGCGGTGCCGAGGGAAAAGCACGGAAGGCAGCAGGCTCTGGAGAGCAGGTAAGAGACGGAGCCTTGGGGGCAGGCGAGCAGGCGCGTTTTTCGGAAATTGCTGAAGAGGCTCCGGTGTTTGTTCGGTGTGTGGCAGGCGCACGTCGCGAGCTTGCGTAGCGATCTGCCGGTCTGGTGATATGTAAATGAGGCCGAATTGCATCCCGGGACATGCTGCGATGGCGAAATGGCGACTGCAGATGTGTAGGAAACGGCGCGCTCGTTTTCTCGTTTTGCCCACACTTTTGAGTGTTGGTGTTGCGTGTGAGTGTTTGTTCGGTGTGTGGCAAGCGCATTTCTTGGCTGTCGAGTTTTATTTAGGTACATGAGACGTCCTGGGATTTATAAGGAGCCGACTAGGCAGCGCTGGAAAAGATTTTCGGACTAAAACTTTCTTTGCGGAAATCCAGCCCCATCTGTCACTCACAGTGATTGATAATGGACAATCACCTCGTTTGGAAAGTGTTTATTGCATTTCATACCTTGCTAGAATGTATCCTGAGTGCGAGCATGTTTTCTGTTGTGAGCCGTGTTTTTTTGGAAATAGTTTATTTTGATAGAAAATACATTCACAATGTAAGTGAAAGGTTTTTTTCTTAATAAAGTTTATTGTGATAGAAGAAGAACATTCTCAACGGGAGTGCTCTTCACGGAGGTTCAGAAGGCAGGGTGAAGAGGAGAATGATTCCAGGTGGGAAGAGAGCCTGCAGGGGTCTCAGTCCTGTTTTAGGGGGGCAGGAAAAAGGAGAGCCAGAGGTGAAAGGTCAAGGGAGCACAGGAACAGTCAAGTCAGAGTGCACCACTACAGTATATTTCAAAGTATAGTAATTATATGTCAAATTTCAGCTTCAAACCATCTCTGTGACTTCTGTGGTGTAACTGACAAACACAGCCACACTCTGTGTGGAATATCCAGGTTCAAGCTACTTTTAAAAAATGGTGATGATGCCTTGTCAAAGTGCTTGGTTTTAACAAGTTGTTGCTTTAAAGCTTGGAGCCGAGGTGCTTTCAAGTAGAAATTAATTTGAGCGACCTACTCCACACATTCAAATTGACAAACGTAGCATTCAACAGAAGGAAGAAATAAGTAGCTTCTGGCCCTATGGAGGCTTATTGCTGCCATTCAGGAAAAAATGTTTGACGTGCATCTTGTATTTACAGAGGGAGAACAACCCAGCCGTGAGGTCTCTTCAGCACACGGGCACAAGGAGCTGGAGCAGATACAGAGAGGACTGGGAGAGCAGGAACTCTACAGGGAGCTGTGGAGGAAGGCTCCAGCGTTGTCTTCCTCCTCCCCTCTTCCTGACTTTTGACTCGGAAAAATCAAGATGTGAGGGGGCATCAGGCCCCGGAATGGCTTGAACAGGCTGGGGGTTGGAGAAGATGCCCAACAATCGCCGCAAGACACCAGAAAGGTTCCTGGAACTCTACAGGGAAGGCTCGCTCTGTGCGCACACATCCCCTTCAATGCCAGTTCAACAAGTGTTTCGCATCAGCAGCGCCTGGGCTCCGGCGTGTCGCACCTCACCTCACCTCGCACTGCCTCCTCCTTTAATGTCTGGCGCTGGGCATGCCCTGCTCTCCTCCACCCTGGATGCACCTGCATCTATCCAGCAGCCGTATCACTCTGCAACTTACAGCTAGCAGCCCACTGAAGCCCAGCAGGTGTGAGCCTGGTCAGTACCTGGATGAGAGACCTCCTGGGAAAAACTAAGGTTGCTGCTGGAAGAGGTGTTAGTGGGGGCGCTCACCCTGCAGTCCATGTGGGTCCTAATGCCTCACTATAGTGACAGGGACACTTTACTGTAAATAGGCACCATCCTTGGGATGAGATGTAAAACTGAGGTCCTGACTCTCTGGTCATTAAAAATCCCAGGGCGTCTCTCAAAAAGAGTAGTGGTGTTACCAACGGCGTCTTGGCCAAATTTCCCCCTGGCCCTTACCAATCATGGCCTCCTAATAATCCCCATCTATGAATTGGCTTCATCACTTTGCTCTCCTCCCCACTGATAGCTGATGTGTGGTGAGCGTTCTGGCACACTATGGCTGCCGTCGCATCATCCAGGTGGATGCTGCACATTGGTGGTGGTCGAGGGGAGTCCCCATTACCTGTAAGGCGCTTAGAATGGAGTGTCCAGAAAAGCGCTATATAAGTAAGCAATTAATATTATTTAATGATATCTGTGCTAAACCTTTGATAAATGTTAGTTTAAATCACAACTTGTGTAGAAGGTAAAATGTAGAATGTAGTAAATTTAGAAGGTTCAATGGTGTCAAAATGACAAATGACTTTCCCTCTGCAAGAAGGGTGTCAATATTGGTCCTGGAGGGGGCACTGAAGTATGTCTAGGTCTCTTTAAATCAGCACCACCTGAAGAGCTGGAATACACCGTAAAAGTGCTTTAGGTGAAAACCAGCAGATACACTGGCCCTCCAGGACTGAACACCCATAACCTGTGTGCTGTACAGAGAGGGTGTTTGTATACCCAGGGAACAGAACTGTATTGCATTGCAGAACTTGTTTGTTTTTCATTGAAGGCTGCATTGTGAAGTGTTTCTCCAGTGCTGCCCTCACTCAACCTCCCCAACAGCATCAGATCAAGCAAACACCTGGCAGTAACAATCAGAAATATACAGCAGTGCCATGACTGTTTCCATCTTCAGAAAACAATTTGCATTATTGTACATTTTACACTGAGTATGTATAGGTAGAAGGCCTGTTGCGATTTTTTTCTTTACAACTGTACATTTTTAAAAATGGTAGAAAAATCTGAGCTCTTGTCACAGTGCAGCAACACACTTTAGAGAAAAAATCCTTTGAACAAAGCCTCCCACTCATCTCTCCAGTTTCTAGTGATACTAAGTGAACAAGCTTGCTTTCCACACAAATGGAAAGATGATGTTAGCCAAAAACAGCAAGTTAGGACAGGGGTTCCCCTTCCTGGTTCTGCAGCCCCACACACCTGGTTTTCATTTTAGCCCATGCAAGAACATCAGGCTTTTGCCATGCTTCTCCCAGTGCTGCAGTGCAATACAGACACGTTTCCCTGTGGAGTATTCAAAATTCTCAGTCAGTGACAAAATTAACACTGTGAACATCTTCAGAAGTAGCAGTGAACCTGAAGAGGAAACTGGATGTGCTTTTAGAACTCAAGACTAGGAGGAACTCAGTTCCTCTCGGTAATCTGGCTTCTTTCAGGACATGGCTGGAGAAGACCCCAGATCAATTATCTACTACCTTTCTCTTTGTTCTCGTCTATTGAGCTGCAAGTCTTTTTAGAAGCTGCTGATGGAACTCACATGGGAGAAATGATGTGCAACTCAGAAACTGAGCAAGATTTAAATATCATGGTGAGAAAAAAGCTCATTTTTAACTTTAAACAGTATGAGGGCACTCACTTTTGGGTCTACCTGTAATTGACCAAAAGTTGATTTTTTTTCCCCTGCAGGTTAATTTGTGAATGGGAATAAGTGATTTAAACATTTACTCAGATGTTGTAATGACTCTAGACATTTTAGCTGTGGACAAGATTTGGGAGACACTGTAAAAGGTAAGGGGGCTCTGTAGCATGCTGTATGCTGGAGTCAGGACTGTGTGGGTGTTCGGACATACATCACAAAACCCCTGACAGAAGAGGACATGTGGAAAGGCCCAGATTCAGGTTTTATTCGATCTAGTTAAGAGCTCCTTTCGGACAGCCTGGTACATTCAAAAAGTCAAAAAGATCACTGTTAAGCCCAATGGGTTCTTCGGCTTCTATCGTAGCATAAATGAGAACCATGTGGGACACAATAACTGCTATGCTTCTTAAAACCAGCCTTTTTTTTAAAAGCCCTTAAAACACTAAATGTTCATTTTCTTGTGGTCAATCTTGTGATCATGTTGTGGGAACCCAAAAGGTTTACAAGAATGTATTTTATACATGTACTATTCACATTCACCAAGTTTGAGACAGAAGGGATTTTGCTCCTCCGTAAGTGTAACCATTTGAAGTCGTAGCATTTCATAATGCAAGATTTTTACTTGTGTAATATTGTACTATGCTTACTCAATTACATTCTTTATCGCTTTTGGTCTTAAGTCTATCCTATGCAACATTTCATAAGAACCTGCAGGGAAGTAGCTTAGTGAACTCTTCAGTGAATACGCAAAGTGCATGGTCATCTACATACAAATATAAAATAGACACTTTTCTTTATATGCTCTCGCAGCTTAGAATCATCAATCCTTAACTTGTCCTGCTGCCACGACCCCTGTAATAGATCAGGACAGAGCAGGGTTGTCCATCCTGCTGGGGACACCCACACCTGCTGGTTTTCATTGTAACTGAGCTCTTTACTTAAATCCTAAATCAAAGCCACAGGTTGCTGGGTTAGAACCTTTTTTCCCCGTTTTCTCTTCTACTCATACGTTGGAGATTTGAAACAAAAAATAGTTAAAAAGCCAACCTTGTATACGGAAAACAATCCAAGAGTTCATACTCAAACTACTATCGGATCCATCCATCCTCTTAACCTCTTTCTCATGTCATGGGGGAGCCGGAGCCTATCCCAGCAAGCGTCTGGCAGAAGGCAAGGTACATCCTGGGTGGGACGCCAGTCAAACTCACTCACACCAGGCCTAATTTTCCCAGAAAAATGTTTTTGGACCGTGGGAGGAAACCCCCTCTCTCGGAGAGCACATACGACCTCCACACAGACAGCACCCCAGGGCCAGGACTGAACCCCGGGCCCCAGCGCTGTGAAGTTGCAACGCCAACCACCGCGTCACCATGCCACCCCAGTTTTATCCTCATCCTCCTGCGACTAGTTACATCACAATCTGAACCACTGATAAGAATCAGATAAAGCGGAGGACGTATAGACTCCATGCAGCTATCCGATCTCTCTAAGAGTTCAATTGTGTAACCAAACACACAGGTGCAACAAAAACCAGCAGGTCTGTGGATCCCCAGGACTTGGCCGGGGAACAACCCGCCTTTCAGGCACACTCGCGGCTGTCAGTCCGTTCATCATTCCCTTCCGGGTGCCAGAGGCACTCTGGAAGGAGCACAGCGCTCCCAGCACACGACACGGAAAGCTCAAGGATGCCCCACAAGAGCCAGGGATCGCTGTATTGTAGCGGGGCAGGGATTCTCCGGCTTTCTGAAGCCCAATCAATGCACAGCTGCCCTTTGCCAGCTGTGTGCCACTGTTAGGGTGATGACAAACGGCACCTGCTTCAGCCAGAGGTGTGTGCGCTACAGGCGGTGCCCCACCGAGTTACTCAGAAACCCCTGGAAGTCTTCTTCCCCAAAATGCTGCTGTATTACAAAAGACAAACAAAATGCTATCGTTGGAGATCTGTGACTGGTGAACCATACAAGGGGGGGTCCTGCTTTCAGCACGACATCAGAGTGTTTATTATTGTTTTTTATAAAACAGCAGCATTACATGTTGCACACAGCGCTTGAAGCAACCTGGATTTTCACAAATGGAAAAATGAACCATTGCGCACGGTAACACAAGAAAAAATACACAAAAAGAAATGCATTGAGAGGCTTTCGGTTATTAAAAAAAATCTTTTTTGTGATCTTGCTTGGTTAATACAGTATAGCAGTCCCTTTTCATTGTATGGTTCTCATGCTAAACTGTTTTCACCTCTCATCAAGATTGTGAGATCTCACAATGAACCTGTGTCCCAGTCAATAAAAGTGGATTTTCATACAAGGGTGTTTCTCAGGCACCAAACAAAATAACTGTAAAACTTGGTAGTTTTGAGTGGGGGTTTAAAAGAATGGCTCTCACTACTGTGCAGTTGATCTGGGAATAGGTAACGAATCTAGATCAGGAGTCTTGAACCCTGGTCCCGGAGAGCCCCAATCCTGTCATTATTACAGGTCACACTAAATCACCCGCTCTTCAAACATTAGAAACACTTGTTTAGCTACTTGATCAATTAAGGAAGTAATGTTTCGATAAGGAGAACATTGGTCCTTTGTTTCATCTCTAAATTACGCAACTGAACACACTACCTATTTAACTGATCAATTTCAGAAGGCCTGGAACAAGGTTACTGAGATCGCTTAATTGCTGCCTGTAAGAGGTCCTGGACTGCACTGGGGCCCTGCGGGACCAGAGTCGGAGACCCCTGCTCTAGATATAATGGGTCAGTGCTCCTCGGGCACAACTAAAACAAGACCGGTTCCCTGCAGCTTCTGCCAATCAGTACATTAATTGGGGCTCCTAAGAGCTGAGCTCTTCCCTTCTTGGCACGGTTCGATCCAAACTTTGTACTGGACGGCTCCGAAGAGCCTGATGACATGGCAGAGAGCGGCAGGTGCCAGTTCTCGCCAGCAGGAAAGCTCAGCTCAGCGGGAGTCTCCAGTCCAACGCTGGCTGCGTAGGCAGACCGATGTGGGGAAACGACTGGAAGGCACCACCTCAGCAACCTGAAGGGAGGTCTCCGGAGGGCTTTCAAAAACAAAAGCAGAAGAACAAGGAACCCCCTACCCCCACCCCCAAAAAAAGGCTGGATTCTGAAAAAAAAAACCCCGATCCCCAGCGTCTGCCCGCCGTGAACTGGAGAGGTCCTGGAGGACGACTGCCTCCCGCGTCCCCGCAGGGCAGGGAATCCCAAACTCCACGCCGGCCCCACGGCGCCCCCCTCAGGACACGTTGGTGATGGGTTTGTACTTCTTGAGTCTGGTCCACTGGCCCGTGGAATAGTTCATCTCGAACACCGTGTCCACCAGCATGGTGGTGCTGCCCGTGCCGTCCGCCTTTGGCAGCACCTCCGTGTGCTCGCTCAGCTTGATCTGGATGATGTCGCCCTGCTCGGGGCACGGGTTCTCTGGGCGGGACGAAGCAGAGGGGGAGGAGGAAGAGGAAGGGGAGGGAATGAAACATGACACTAATCTCCTGGAAACAAAGGGCTCTGTTTTCGTACACCTTGTTTAGCCAATGTGGCAAAACCAGCAATGTATGCAGTATCAGGCCATGCATTGTTACGATGCTCCCAAAATGCCAAAATGAACTGTAATATTACACCAATAATGTAAGCATGACTTTTCGTCATGCGAAATTTCACATTTGAGGAATGAATTTCTTTTGTATAACAAGGGGATGGGTGTCTGAGCTGCAGGCCACAGTATGTACGGCTACAGAGCTGCATGTCCGAACAGGTTTTTAGCAGTACTGGGGCTCCACAGGGGACTGTCCTTACTCAATTCCTGTTCTTACACTTTTTACACCTCTGACTTCAGGTACAACTCTGAGGCATATCATCTGCAGAAGTTTTCGGATGACTCTGCAATTGTGGGGTGTATTAGTGAGGGGAAGCAGGAGGAATAAAAGGAGCTTGATTACCAACGTTGTGGAGTGGTGTCATCTTAACCATCTCCAGCTAAACACCAGCAAGACTAAAGAAATGGTCCTGGACTTTCGAAGGAATAAGTCTCCGCTGAACCCTGTTTCCATCCAGGGTGAGGACATAGAGGGGGTGCAGTCCTACAAGTACTTAGGGGTACACCTGGATGATAAGCTGGAGTGGTCTGGTAACACTGACGCCCTGTACAAGAAAGGTCAGAGCCAACTCTATTTTCTTAGGAGGCTCAGGTCCTTTGGTGTGTGTGGAACACTGCTACACATTTTTTATGAATCAGTGGTGGCAGCGGCCATCTTCTACGCTGTTGTGTGCTGGGGCAGCAGCATCATGACAAAAGATGCAAATAGGCTCAATAAACTTATCAAGAAGGCTGGCTCTGTGTTGGGGATGAGCCTTGACCCCATGGAGGTGGTGGCTGAGAGGAGAATGCTGACCAAGCTCACAGCCATCATGAACTATGCCTCTCAACCGCTTCATGGGACTGTAATTAGGCAGTAGAGCACTTTGAGCAACTGACTGCTCCAGCTACGGTGTTCAAGGGAACGTTTCCGCAGGTCTTTCCTCCCGGCGGCTGTCAGGGTGTATTAACGCTGCCCTAGGCTAGGACTGTTAGTCTTCATCTGCTCATCTATGGACAGCATGTTGCACCATTGTACTTTTTTTGGACACTCAATCTGTATATACCTATGCACATTTTGCACATATTTTATTGTTTTCACAGTGACTATGAGCATATTTTGTAAACACACATTTTTATCTATTTTATATTTATTTTGTATTACCGTACATATTTTAATTTTTCCTCTATTCTGATGTCTGTTTTTGCTTGTCTTGGGCTGGGCTGCTGTAACACATCAATTTCCCTTTGGGATCAATAAAGTCTTATCTATCTATCAACTAAAAACTATTTTAGAAACAAATAACATCAGCTATATTGCCAGAAAAATGAAAAATATCATTTTCCATTCTGCTATTAACACTACATTCTACAGGATCAGTTAGGAAGAAGCCATTCATTTAGTATTAAACAGAGGACATACATTAACCCAAAAGCTTGGAATAGGAAACCACATTAGCCTCTTGAAAAAATTAATTTAACATTTGTGCAGACTGCAAATTAAACCCTTACTGTACGAGTGTGGTGTAAGAGATGAGCCTGGCTTACAGAACACAAGAATAGAAAACAACTCCAATACCTCTAGATCCTGCCATGAACCCCAAAATGAGGGCCTTTTCGGGTCGTGTAACCTTGTTTGCTGTCTTAAACATTTCCTGGGCGGCGTACATCTGTTCTCGCTGTGAAAGGCAGGAGTGGAAGCACATTTATTACATGAAAAGCAAAATAAGACAATTCATGGAATCTTATCCGACTGTTTATGTTTAAGAATAAAATGAATCAATATTAATATGTTACGAAACACTATTTATGGAATGACTTCAAAACTTCGAATCATGACCAAAGAAGTTAATCAACAAAGGCAAAATGGCATAAGTACAATTTAAAAAATAGGTTAGCACTGTTTTCCAGCTATTGAGTGGAAATGTTAAAATTTCTACATTTAGAAAATTATTTTATTTAAAAAAACAAAAACAATATATCTTTAGAGCAACAGAATGGTTCAGTGAGGAGGCCATTCAGCCCATCTATAGCGATAGGTAATTAGCAGGTAATTGAGATGAGGATCTCATCCAGCTTTTTCTTTGAAATAGCACAAGATCTTATAATTAGTCACATGGCCACTGCTGGGGAGAAGAGGCAGAGCCGAGCTCTGGTTGGCTGAGAGGGAAAGGGGGCGTGGCAGCCCAGTATAAGAGGCAAGACTCACGGTGAGCGAGAGGCTCTTTTTGGGTTGTGGCGGCTGGGCAGTCTGTTGCTGTGCTGTCTGAGCCAGCGGGGGCTGTGTCTGGGGCTCCTGCTGTGTGGCCGTCGAGGCTGCAGGCGGGGTGCTGATTGTCGGAGTGCTGGCAGGGGTGGGCGGAGAGGTCGGGGCCGTGGGGCTGGTGCTGCTGTTGTACATGGGCGTCCGCTGCTTGAACTGGCCGGGCAGCGTCGTGCTGGGCGGGGCCAGCTCGTCCGACTGCCGGCTGGCCTGCAGAGTCTCCCGCGCTGAGCCACCTGCGCTGGCTGAAGAGGACACAGGGACAATTAACAGACCAGAAAAAAAAGAACAACAAACTCACAATTCTCTAAATATTTGTAAGACTGCAGACAGTAAGACTTACAAATTGCTTCAGTTACTTTCTTATCCTTTTGGGAGCTGTGAAATTTTACCTTGACATTATGACAAAGAGTGTTGCATTAACCTTGCACTGCGTAGCATGCCAAATGTTTTTTTTTTTACAAAATAAAGACCTTAGATTTGAGAAAGGGTGAGGACAAAAAGAAAACAGCAAATAAATATAAAGATTGCATATTGAAAAAATAATAAGGGGTTATTTTAAATTTGCCTTATTCTGAAGAGCAGTGCTAGCACACTGACACTACTCAGATTTACTGATTTCTTAATAATAAGATAAGAAAAATAAAATATTTTAAGATTTAATTTCCCGTATGCTCAAGTACACTGCTCCAAAGACCTTCAGAAGTCAAAACAGTCCTATATATTGCGTGACGAATCCATCTCTGGATCCACACGGATTCGCCACATCCTCCAGAGCCATCCCACACACAGTGTGGCAGAATACCCACCCTGTGTTTCAGAGCTGGGAATGTACGAAGATGACGGGACCATACTGGGAGTGGCAGGCAGGTAACTTGTAGAAGGTAACGCGCTCTCATTGCTTAAAGCACCAAGTTTCTGAAATAGACAGAAATAACATGGAAGAGCACGGATCAGACCACATTAGAGGTTTATGTATAACCGTATGTATCCTTGCTGTGCATCAATTCTCCCCATAAGGATTAATGTAAAAGATTGCTTTAGGCCCTTGGTCTCAGACATATAGTCTAAACACTGGTATAAGCAGCACTGCGTTACTTATAATCTTCCTTACTTCACTAGCATGGCATGAGCATGAAGGAAAATAGGAAGTACATTCATGCAGTACAAGATTAAAATATAACAAAGACTCATCTTCTTAGGCTCTGCAGTACTGTTCAATAGTGTTTAGGGTTTCTTGGACTTTAGCTTGGGAACTGTCTTTTTATTATATTTATTTCATGAACAATCAAAAACTAATTGAAAATTGTTTTTTATTATTTTGGTTTGGGGAGTTTTGCTGACGCACTATAAAGCACGAAAGGCTATCAATAACTCCTGGAGCTTCTATGCGTTGTGTGGCATATTCGTGATTAGAGTATGATGATGCACACAGCACACTACGCATTCAATTATTAGGATAAAGGTAAGACAGTGTGTTTAAAGTAGTGTCATGACTTTGTGTCGTTTGCCGCTTTCCATCTTGAGCTCTGAAGCTCCGACAATGTAAAGTGTATCCCGGGGAATCCTGGTAAAAGTAAGCCACCAGCGTGTTTGCGAATCAATGTGCCGCAGTGCCTTACCACTGTACCACCTGTCCTTCTACAACACTGTGGACATAACATCTGCAGCTACTTCAACACCAGCTGTTTCAAACACTTTTGCGTTTTCCATTCATGCAGAACAGATCTGCAAGTGAGAAGTCTGAAAGGATGGTGGGCGCAGGTGGGCACAGTGGGAGAGGTGAGCGCGGTTGGTGGAGGTGGGGGCACTGGGAGCGGTGGGCACCAGTTCCAGAGCTGGCTGCACACTTAGAGAGAAAATCCGTCTCCATACCTGTGTGGACACCAGGCCCGCCGCGTAGTCCGGAGTCGCGTTTTCCACCACTGCTTCTTCCTTGGCAGGCTTCTCCCCGGCCTCCGCTTCTGCTCAACGACAACAACAAAAAAAACACCCGTCAATCCAGAGTGAAGGGCAACGGGCCGGACTCGAACCCGGGGCAACACCTCGGCTGCTCCAGGACCGCTGCTCTTTCCTCTCTACCAGAACAGCGACTCGCATTCAAATCACGAAGCAATGGCAAACCTGGAAAAGCACTAGAAATCCTGAGAAATGTTTCCATAAACGATTCTTAAATTTGAGATTTTTGTTGTTAAACTGCAATTTGGAAAAAATAATTTACACAGCAACGGAAGACCAACAAATGTTTCATCTCCTTTGTCCTCCACAATCCAGATGGGATGCAGATCTTTAATATGTTTCTCTGACCATTTTTATGGTCTGGCCACAAGATTATAAGCTCTCACAAAAAAAGAATTGATTACAATGAACCTTAGTAATACTCAGGAACAAGTAATAGGTTTATTCCATGCTGAAAAAAAGAAGAAAGAGAACACAACGTTTCGGCCGTGGAGCCTTCTTCAGGTGTGAGGTCACACCTGAAGAAGGCTCCACGGCCGAAACGTTGTGTTCTCTTTCTTCTTTTTTTCAGCATGGAATAAACCTATTACTTGTTCCTTTGCAGCCTACGCATGCTGACGCAGCTACCCACCTTAGTAATACTCTACTTGAATGAGACTAAAGAACAATATCCCAACTTCTTCATAAACACTACTCAACATTGTATAACACTGCGTAAAAATCCTACACAACCATCTGTGCAAATGACCCAATTTTTTGTAAGGGTGCATGACAGGACACACTTTCAGCTGAAAGCGAAGAGCAGAACTCAAACTCTAAGCAGACAAGTCAGGTGAAAATGATGGACAGCACCATGAAGGACTTGAGAGCAGACACAAACTTTCCTCAAAGGCATCTCAGTAAGAGTGGTGAAGGTATGTCCGAGAAACTGTGCTACAGATAGGGCTCTTATGCCAGTTGTTTTATTCTGCTATGTAGTGCTTATGGAAGTAGGGCCTATGGAAGCAGGGCCGGGCAATATGACCTCAAGTCAATATCACGAGAATTTCACACATTTACCCCGATAATGATAAATTAACAATAATTTTTTTTGAAAACCTTGAAATGATACGATTACATGATATGCTGAAAGATCATGTTTTAAATATGTGAAACTGTTAAAGCTTTGTAATTGTCAGGCACCGCAATTTGGGAAAAATATTTTCTCCAGGGCACAATGTATCTCTTGTCAAGGGTTTGAAAGAGTCTTTTGAAACCACTATGTTCCACTGTAGCAATGGGGACCATGTCCTTCTCTATGTAGTATGTAATGGCGTTAGTTATTTCATTCCATCTGCGTGAATCTTTTGCATATTGAGTGGCATTAGTAAATGCTTGTGTTAGAGACAGCTGTTTGGGGGAATCACTTCGGCCATGAGTGCGCTTGTCGGTCTCTCTCTTTTCTTGGCTATGCACTCTTCGTATTCATGGTTGTGTTTCAAGTGATGAAACAAGTTGCTAATGTTACGTTTGGGTGCAGACACAGTTTACATCTGACTTCTCTTTGTTCAGTATCCTGTTTGCTGAAGCCAAAATATGACCAAACGATCGACACTACATCTTTTTTAGATACCAGCTCAAATTCATTTGTACTTGGGTCATCCCTGCCTGACTGGGGTTCAGCATGAGCGCTCATGTTGTCTCACGCCTGGCACGCTTCTCTGCGTTTTGAATGAAGAACAAAGGTTGGACGAGGCAGAAGCATGTGACTGGATATGACGACTGGGCGTTATAGTTTTTAAGGGGACAGCTCATGAAAGTGGGGAAAGTTTTAACCGAACATACCGATATAAGCAAAATAAGGTCGGTGAGAGATTCTTAACGTCGGTTTAGATAAATTTTTGATATATCGCCCAGCCCTTCATGGAAGAATTATGACTGTGGGTTTTAGCCTCATTCAAGTAAACTGTAAGCTGAACCCCTTACTGATCTTTCTTAAAAACAATATTGTTGTGGTAACTGAACTGAATTAATGGAATTGTGTCCTTCCTAAAAGAAAAAAGAGCAGTATTTTCTTGAACTGCACTGCCCTGAGTTTAAAGGGCTCAGCAGTGAGGCTCTGCAGGCTGTAGCCAGAAACTTTCAGGCCCTCTGAGGGGGCCATCATGAATACAGCCAGAACAGACTCGGGTCAGAGTCACTCCTTTTTCTGGCCTCAGGTCAAAGAGGAGTCAATGTTCTGTTTGTGCACAGAGAGCAAGAGCAAACAAGCAGCTTGGGAAACCAGAGAAGCCGTGTTCAAGGCTCGTACCGGGCCTCTTTAAACACCCCTCTGTCACCCGAGAAAAGGAGACAAGGTAAAAAGAAAATACTATGTCAAAGATGGCCAAGAGACAATTTACTAACATGTTACTAACCAATTATCTTATTAATATTTCATTAATTGCTAATTATCAGAAAAAACAGAGAGCAAATCAAACACTGTAGTGGAAGTTATCCTCCCAAATGAAAAAATTCAACATCTCTTCTGATTGCAGCTGCTAAGCCAGGAGTATCAGGGACAGGCAATGCTGACTGAGCGCAGTTACCTAACGTCTTTCTTCTCCTCTTGGCTTCTCTTCCAGCACCAACCATATCCAGCTCCGAGATGTCTAGCAGCTGTGCGAAAAGATACATAAGGAACGTGAGAGGCTATTACTTCTTCCAGTGGTCACCCAGAAAGTCTCGATTCAGTTTAGGAAAAACGTCTGTGTCCTGTTCGTGGCATTAGGAACAATACAATACCATTTCAGACTTCTAATAAAGAAATGATTTAGAACAGGACAAATCAATCTGCATCCTCCCCCCAGTCCAGTCCATTAGCTCAATTTTTGCACTAATTGGCTCCTTTATTAAGTTAACCGATGATTATCAGAATTAATATAGCAATTAAGCTGCAAGTTGTACAAAGGAGAGGACCAGAAGAACCGCAAGGTGTATTAAAGAGAAATGAATGGGGATTTTGAGTTTTAAACTACGTTTTTACAATGTAAGGACAACACACAAAATCTCAGCCCAATCACAAAGCATCTAATATTGAGAAGCAATGATCAGTGACACCAACTGACAAAGAAACATTCTATTGCACTATTTAACTTTTCCGTTTTTGTAGTTTTCTCTTCCACAGAGACACCCGTCCAATAAAAAGAAAATAAAAATGGTTACAAGTGAGAAGATCTGGCCCATTTAACAATTAGTAGCTAATTGATCAGAGGAATGTTATCCATTTCTTGAAAGAAGCCAGAGTATCTATCTCTTCAGCAATATGGCTGAGTTAGCCTGGTCCACAAACCCACAACTCTTTGCGTAAAGAAGTGCCTCCTGATCTCAGTTTGAAATGCACTTTCCCACAGCTCCCCTCTGGTTTGTGTTTCCCTGTCGGCTGGGATTAGGTCTACTGAGTTACCTTTCTCAACACCTTTGAGCATGTTGAAGAAACAAAACTTTCTTCCCGGAACGTGACCCCAGGACGCGAAGAGGCCGACCCCTGGCTGCCCTTACCTTGACACCCCTCTCCTTGCGCATGGGGGTCCTGGGTGGGGGGATGGGCGTTCTGTTGGTGGCTGGGCTGAACATGCTGGGGTTCGTAGGGCTCCTGAACGGGGCTTTTGGTATTCCTTTGAGGGGGGCTGCAGAGGAGCAACAGAGATAGTGACAGAGAGGAAGGGTGGTGGCTGCTACACAAGACTTATAATAGCAATAACACTTACAAACTAATTTCATCCCACACAAGCCTGACTGATTATTTCCATCCTTGCAATCTTCCCCACGCCATGACACCAGGAAGTTATGACCTTTTGTATGGTGCATGTCTAACTCTCTTTTGGCAAAGGGCACTAGATAAGAATCAAACTAGTAGAAAAAAATAACTCCTTAGTTGTAGGGGGATTATGCCATCCTGGCGTGCTGCACAGAGCAAAGTGTTCAAGGTCCTGTAATTGACTGGAAGCCGGGTGCTTTGGATATTAATGGGCATTAAATATTTTCTTTGTGAATATCTGCATCCTCCCTGTTCCCTGGACCAAGCACGTTCCAGTACGCTGACAAGGCGCATCCTAAGATTATATCACACGCCGCGGACACTGCGGCCCAGGATTCCCGAAAGAGACACTTGTCATGCATTCCAGTGCTCTCGGCACATAAACAGAGCCTTACACTCTAGAAGTGCACTGATCCAGGAATGAGCACGCACCACCTAGGGCTTTAGGCAAACTGGTGAAGACCACTTGCTGACTGTATCAGCACAGGCCTTTAGAACATCTGTAGATTACAATGATATTATCTCATAGCAACAAGTCACTACTTTCATTAACAATTAACAATACCCCTGGCAAGTAAGGGCAGGTTATGGCAATCAATACTAACTTACAGGCATATAACAGGAATTTAATTTCACACCTACATTTTTTCTCACTTCGAAGCGATATGTTTACAGTAGCTGTCAGGAGATGTGCATGTCTGAGTCTTTGAGATGCGTACCCGGAGTATTTTTGAACTTACTTGTTGTGTCAATTTTCTTGACTAAGCCCCTTCCTTTGGCATGAAAAGGCACTCCAGCACTCTTCTTAAGTTGCTGAGCTGTTTCAGTTGCTGAAAAAAAGGGGGAAAAGCAAAGAGGATAACTTGACTGACTCGAATGATGTTAACAGCATCAGGGTTGCAAACGAGGGGAGGCCAATCAGACCCTTTAACCTGTTTAGTAGTTAGTCATTAATTGATCAGTGGATCTCATCTAGACTTTCTCTTGAAAGAAAACAAGACATTCCCTTATTTCACACTCCCACAACCCTTGGGGTAAAGAACTGCATCCTGTTCTCGGTTTTAAATGTCCTCTTTTTTCTCACCACTGCATTCTCGATCAATCACACCTCAAGACCTCCTAGCGCTGGCCGTGCAATGCGATAAAGATTAGGAACTAAAAGCATCGACCACAACATTCTGGAAAGACACGGGGGCTGAAAACCATGACTGGGGCTTCACAAGAAGGCTGGAAATGTGAAAGGGGTTATAACTGCCTTTGAGTAGGGACAGTGAAACCAAATCTCACACTATCAAAACAAACAAAAAACACACTAGTCACAGAAATAAAAAAAATAAGGAGAAAGGAGGCATCCCAACAGGCTTTGCTTTTATGAGTTTTGCCTTTGGGCCCATGCTAGTTGTTTCAACAGGCTGCAAAACAGGACCCACTACTTCATAAAGACTCTTCATATCTGACCACGCTCTGCTGCTCTGCATGAAACACACACAGATGGTTTTTTCGTTTTGATTCAGTGTGGCTTCCTGTTCTTGCATGACACCTCAGTTTCCACCAGCACTGCTCTGCTCTTATCAGCACAGTTATAGAGTAACACAGCCTTCTCTACCACCAACTAACCTGGCCTTGATGAGGATAAACAAAATAAATGTGGCACATTTCTCACATTTCTTAACTCCTTAGCAACAGTGAAATGGCAGCTAGAGAACATGTTTTTCCAAAGGCAATAAAGTCCTACAAAATACCTTTCAGATACAACGCACAGAGTATAAAGGGACTCAGTCCAAAGTAGAGTACTCAAAGGTATTGATGATGGCAAGTCAACCAAGTGAATGTCTTCAGAATAAAAAGGAAAACACAAAACAGAAGAGACAATGGAAATTAAGAGGATATTTGAAAACTGAGTACAGGAGGCACATCTTTACACAAAACGTTGTGGGGGCATGGAACAAGCATAGGAACTGTTACAAGTGAGAGGCCATTTGACCCATCTAGCCTGTTGGCTATTAATAGTGCATTGACTCAATGATCTCATCTAACCGTTCCTTGAGAGTGCCAGGTTATCGGCTTCAACCAAATGGCCGGGTGGCCTGTTCCATACTCCCACCACCCTAGTGGTAAAGAAGCGCCTTCTGTTCCGAGTTTTAAATGCACTTTACATTGTTTCCACTGGTGTCACCTAGTTTGGGTTTTACCATTCACCCTGAAGATCTACTGGGCTGACACTGTCAGCGTCTTTGTGGATTTTTAATACTTGTATCATGTCCCATCATAGACTGCTCTGTTCAAGACTAAAACTAATCAGTTACTTCAGTCAGACAGTGCAAAACACTTCCTTCAAATATATGTTTTTGCTCTTCCCTGGACCAATGTTTAACAATTAATCTTATTAAATTATAATAATATAAATCAATATTTTATTATTAAAGTGTTGACCAAAACTACAAACTATATTCCAATATGAATATTCTTCAACATATATGATACGCTTTTAACTATACATCCTAATATTTCATTTGCTTTTTTATTGCCTCCTCACATTGTCCCTCCTGTGGCTCTATCGGACCAGGGTTTGACTCCTCTGTTGTGGAGAGACCTATACGACTAACTGGACTGGGTGTCCCCAGAACCGGGGATGAGATCCCCGTTTTAGACAGTGACGTGGTTTGTTCCACCAAACCCGGGACCCACTTACATTTCTGCAGCAGCTCCGCCCTGAGGGTGGCGCTCTTGGGCTTCCTCTTGAGCTGGAAGTGTTTGACCGGCGGGGTGAGGGGCCCCACCAGGGCGGTCAGGGCGTTCTTGTTCAGGTACTGGCACTCCAAGGGCAGCATGGCAGAGGCCTCGCATTCGCTCACTGGGACAAGGAGAGACGAGAGGGGCCTGAGAGAAGCCTCTTGTACAAAAAGACGTTCAGAGAGTACAGAGGCATGCTGCACAATGTCAGCATCTTGACTATTTGCTTAAGAAACATCAGGGGAAAACACTGAATATTTACTGTACTGAACAAGCTGGCGCAAAGGTCTTTTTTCAGGTCAAATAAGCAATATATCTTTCATGATACACCACTGCCTGCTCTTAAACTTGAACATACTGGTACAAGTTTTGCTGCCATCCACATGCTGGAGATAAGGCAGTAGCCCAGATAAAAAGTTAACATTCATTCGCAAAATCCTTTGCAAGTGCTGTATGAAGTGTGACTGCCACCTCAACTGCCAAGCTACGTTTCAACAAAACGGTTGTCCAACCAGCCCTGAGAGGATGCAAGCTTTTATGAAGGAGTTGTCAATTTATCACCTTTATCCGAGTCAACTGTAACATGCAGGTGTGGCATTTGCGTAATTAAAAAATGTGCTACTCCTCTGCTTCATCTGCAGCACCTGCAGCACTCCTGTTTAATTGTGACCGCGGCCCAGCTGGAGCTCGGTCTCCCCTCAGAGGGATCCGGCTGGGTGGCTGGCGGGACTCAGCATCGGCTCTTGCCTTTCTCCCGGAGCTCTCCCAGGATGTCCTGCACGTTGGGGTTCTGCTCCTCCAGATCCAGGTTCAGCGAGCCCGTCTCCGGGAAGGACTTCAGGATGTCGGCCACCATCAGCACCCAGGGCTCCGAGTCCAGGGTGGCCAGCTGGATGATTTCGGACAGGGCTTCCTTCATCTGCACAGAGACCCCCCGTTAATCCCACACCGAATAATAATAATAATTCCTTACATTTATACAGTGCTTTTCTGGACACTCCACTCAAAGAGGTCATGGGGACTCCCCTCCACCACCACCTATGTGCAGCCCCACCTGGATGATGCGACAGCAGCCACAGTGCACTATAACCCATAGTTCCAGGGTTATATAATGGCTGGCTGGCCAGAAAAATGACCACAGCATGTCGGTACTCTTCCAGAAAAATGGGATAGACTCTTGAAAGACACAAGGATACAGATACAGATAGAAGACAATGCCAAGATGGTGGCATAATGAGCAACAACTTTCATGACGCATTTACAATGACTGATACTCGTGCAGGCTAGACAGTGAGAAAGACTTTTATGAGAGCAATACACTTCGCACATAGAGCTCAGAAAGAAAATTATGTCACACAGAACCCCAGGACAATGGAGTACATCTGTGGTGCAACAGGTACAGAAAAAATGCTCACAAATGGAAAAGGCACAACCCCCTTCTCTCCCTGCTCTCTGAACAGAACAATCCAGCAGCTGTGCTTCAGGGAGGACTTCGACACACACACAACACTGCCACCACTGGGGGCTTTTAAGGAACAGATATGTATATATACGACATTTAGGGTTACAAACAAGACAAACAAACAGGGGTCCATCTAGTTCTTTTTGTAGATATCAGCAAATTGATCCAAGCCTCTGGGTAGCTTGTTCCACACCCCCACAACACTTGGCGTAAGGAAGTGCTTCCTGTTCTGAGTTTCAAAAGCACTTCCACAACTCCCCCTTGTGCGCTCTGATTCATGTTTCACTGTAGTCCACTCGGTGGACTGTCGGTGCCTCTGAGGGTTTGGAACGCGTGAATCTTTAGCCCCTGTGCTGCTCAAGGTCATGGCCTGCCCAGCCCTGAGAGCTTCAGGACGCCTGTGGTGCTGCACAAGGCTGCTCCCACTGAGCTGAATGGCCCACTGTCATCCCTCTGCAGTGATGGACCTAGATAGGGCTTTCAGTGACAGGAGGACCCAAGACAGATACAGTGCGGAACCTGTCAGATATAATTACATCAGTGTTGCGGTGTCCACAACTGCCAGGCTCCTTGTGTTACCATTAAGCCAAGTTCTCAAAACTCAACTCAAGACTCATATCTGATCTGTGATCAACTATGAAGGTGATACATTTAAGCAAAGTTGAGATCACATGTGACCCAATTCTGAACGCCCTTCAACCCTTAACAATGGGAGTTTCCTTAATTGAAAACAAAAATACTTTTATTAGTTTATAAGCAACTTTCAGGTTTTCCTAAACTTTAGAAAGAAGTAGTATATAAGACTAGCTGGACTGGGAGTCTCCAGGACAAGGGCTGGAGACCTCTGTAATACACTAAGAGTAAGATGTATTGCCTAATTTACATGCCATCTACTACCTACTGGAGTGATGTAAATAGTGGAGTACCGCAGGGATCTGTACTAGGACTACTGCTGTTCTTAACTGATCTCAATTATCTATGTTCTGGAACTGTCAGAAAACTAATTGGGTTTGCAGAAGATACTAAATTAGCAAAAAAACAGATTAGCAAACACTGCAGAAGAAACAAAGGAAATTAAAAAATTTGATCAAATTCATAACTCGGCAAACACCTGGCAGATGACATTTAATTTTGACAAGTGCAGGATATTGCATGCAGTTAGTAAACTGCAAACTATAAAAATAAATAGACCTAAAGAGGCTACTTCGGTGTTTACGATGACACATCAATTACATCTTCTGAGCCAATGGGGGTAAGCAATTAAAAAGGCAAACTAAATGTTGGGATATTTAGGTAAAAGCTTAGAAGTGAAGTCAAGGTAATGTTAAGATGAAATTGTATGATGCATTATTAAAGTCTCATTTAAAACACCCGAGTACAATTTTGCTCACCGCATTCTAGAAAAGATCATGCTGCTCTCGAGTCAGTCTAGGGAAGAGCAACTAGATACATTCATGGGCTCAACGGCCTGTCCTGCACTGACAGGCTGAACCCTTCACGAACAGAGAAGATGAGGAGGAAAACTGATACAAGTATTCCAGATCCCCAAAGGCACTGACTTCTTCAGAGTGAAACACAAATTTAGAGGACACGAGTGGAAAGGAGGAGGAAGTGCATTTGAAACCGAGAACAGGAGGCGCTTTGTTACCCAAAGGGTGGTGGGAGTCTGGAACAAGCACCCTGGCTTCTTTCAAAAACCAGATGAATGACATCTATGGATGAATTACCTAGAAATGACCACATGGGCGAGATGAGCAGAATTGCTTCTTCTTGTTTGTAACTTATAATTTATCACTACAAAACAGGAAGGATCTGTATAAGTAAAACAGCTTGCAACCACCTCACATCTGAGCCGGGGCACCTGTGCATGACTTAAGCCAAGGGGAATTTCCCTCTTAACTGTATGCATTCAAAAAATGTATTTCCAAAATACCCCCAAAGCCTACGAATGGAATTGCACATTAACGTTAAAAGGCATTTGTTAACTTATCTGTGCTGCAATATTCCATACAGCGTTCTCGTTTATTTTTAAGCGCCATATTTCTTACTCCAATACTGAAGCTAGACAGATTCCTGGTTTCAAACAAACTCGCATCACAAACGATTTTTTCGTACCGCGAATGAATCATCAAACCTAAATAGGTCCAGAAGTACGCATCAGCCAGAACGATACTGTACATAAACTGCAGGGAACCGTACCAAACCTAAAAGGGTCTCGCTTATGCAATTCAGCAAATGCTTTGCAGAATCCTGCATGGAAAAATCCTTTAAAAATAAAACTAACTAAACCGACAGCGCTGGACAAGAGCTGTCAGGGGCTGCGTCGTGCCGACCGCTTCCACGCGTAAACAACCACAAACAAGAATATAAACAACATAACATTCTCCTCATTTTGCATCATTATGACTTGTATATTGCTAAAAGCTGGCACGAAGCGGGAGTCTGTCAGGCAACACCGGAGTTTCGGTAGCGGTTCTCCGCCTCACCTGCTAAGCTGCTGTATCAAAAAGTCAAGTTAACGTTACTGGCCCAGGTACCGCCGAGACCCCTTCAAAAAATACAAAACGAAATAAGAAAGGGCGCTGGGAGAAGAGATGTGTAACTTTTTTATTAAAAAAAAACTACAGTTGAGAAACCCCGATCATCACTCCAAGTGATGCCCCGGAGTTGTACACAAGAGCCGGTTTCGCCACAAAATCGGTTCCTTTAACGCCGCTTGGAGACCTGCTGTGTCTGTGCATTTTATGCAGGATAATAACACCGAGACTACGAATCGGTAAGGTGAGGCAAAACCGACCACGTTTTTTCCAGTCAGTGTATGAAGTCGCACCCCCCAGTCGTGCACACAAACCGCAGGCGAGCCCCAGCTTGTCATGTGCAGAGTTTTTTTTTATTTAAAAACGAGTAACGCACGCTTTAAAGCTGCTCACGGAGTATTATAAACGTGCTTGCATGCTGTGCGGGTTAAAAACCCGCCACTTCCCGCCCAAAACCGAACTGTTAGGTGGCCGATACGGTTCTGTTTTCCTTTCAGCAGCTAGCAGGGCACTCACTGCCTCCCCGAGCGGCTCCTGACAAGAGACCCACCTCGTCCACTGTGCGCCTCGGCAGATGCAGCATCCCGAGCAACAGTTTCAGCTTCACGGGAGGCGACAGGCTGGAGAAACACAGTCGGATGTTGTCGATGACAGAAACCGTGAGCAGCGAAGCGATGCTGGAGGGCGCCCACAGCTCGTCCGTCGATCCCAGCTTGTTGTGGAGCCACAGGCCGGTGTCGCTCTCCCTCATCGACGCCATCTTGGAAAAAGGAGCAAATAGTGTTCGGGCATTTTAAGAGGCTACCTAAGAAAACACACAACAACGGGCAGGACCCCCATGAGCCTCTGGTGTGCCGTAACACAAGATGGCCTCTGTCACAGCTATACTCTGGAGACGCGCCATCCCTGAGGATGAAAACGGTCCTTATTAATTTTATTTTTCACTTCCAGGGCTCATTACTGTGAACTAAATAATAACATAACTGCAGAACAGAAACCCGCATATATGTAAAATTACCTAATTAGAAAACGAAAGCTAATAGAAAACATCTGTATTAAATTCAGTTTTTAAATCGTAAATTTATCACACTCCATTTCTATGGATCCTAAAACACTTCATCAACCACTGAAGTACAGCACCTATCGTTGTCCCATCTGTCTCTATAATCCAGGAGCGGGATTTTAAAATTGCCTAGAATCTAAATTAAAAGTATAATCTGGGCGCTACTTTCTGTTTACAGTGTGAATCCTGATAATGTAATAGTCCTCTATGATTGTAAAAAGGTACTGTATCTGTATATTTGTATCTTAATATTTTTTTCTTTCCTGTTTTCATCTCTTGATTGTAGTTATACATTTTTCAAAACCCGTGGCCTGTGTTGATTAAAGTATCAGCCTAAATTAATCTACAATATTGTGTTCATCATTTTGTAAAAGAAACGGTGCATGACTTATTGAATTATCCGGCTATGCAAACTAGGGTTGTAGCATGACGACAATGTAAGTGACAGATGTAATGCCAAGTAGATTCAAATGAAATTGATATTTAAAAAAAATCTTTAAAGATCTAATTTATTATTGATTTATACTAATGGCCCAAACAGTAATAAAGCAGGGCATCCTGGGATGCCTTCCTCAAACAAAACTGTAATAAAAAAAATATAAAAAACGTTCTTGTTACAGCAACTAGTATTACATTTATCATTTACTAACCACTGAAGAACAGCACCCAAATTCCCCTCTGGGCTTGTTCAGTCTGTCTTGAAAGCAGCCAGGGTATCAGCTTCAACAGCATGGCTGGGCTGCTTGTTCCACACTCCCACCACCCTCTGTGTAAAGAAATGACTCTCATTCTCACGAGCCCTTCCCTGTAGTTTGCAATTGTGCCCCCATGTCCCTGTGGCAGGAGCATCTATTATATCTACATGTATTTTCTGACATTTTGATCCCAAGTGTTTTAGATTTGCTCAAGGGTACAACAGCAGTGTTTTATCTGGGATTTGAACCCACAAACGTCTAGTTAGAAAGAAGTCTGGACCCCTGATAACTGTGCCACGCTGCTGCTAATAGCTGCCAGCACCACCACTACAGAGCAGATTAGGAGCAGGCATCAGAAACCGGGACTTGAAGGAGGCCAGAGTGGAACTGAGCCAGGATGCTGGAGTGGTCACTCGCACAAACAAAGCCACAGGATCATAAATGACCAACCAATCAGGACCTTGGTTTAACATCTCATTGGAAGGACAGTACCTTCGCCTGCAGCACAGTATTCTGTGGCTCTGTGGCTAAGGATCTGCGCCTGTGGCTGGAAGGTTGCCAGTTCGTATCCCGCAGCCAGCAGAGAAATCCTACTCAAGGCCCTTCACCCCAGCTTCTCCAGGGGTGCCGTATAAATGGCTGTCCCTGCGCTCTGACCCCAAGCTTCTCTCTCCCTGTCTGTGTGTCTCATGGAGAGCAAGCTGGGGTACGTGAAAAAGACAAATTGTCTTTGGTTGATAAATGGTATATGGCCAATAAAGTGATCTTATTCCTGCAGGCCACCTTGCTGGGGGGTATTGGGGTGGAAATTCTGGTCCAGATGGAGGAGCGCCACCTACTGGTCCACCAGCACCACTGACAGCGGCAGCAACCTGGATGTCCTTAGTGGCCTCACCCTAAGGACAGACCCAGGACAAGCTGAACAAGCCCAAAAAGGAATTCAGGCAGCAGGCCATGGAGAACATATCTAATACCAAGAAAACAAGACATTTACAAAACGTTTACATCAACTGGATTCTTATGTTTTGTGCCCAAATAAACCTCGGAGCAAAGTATTATTACTGATATATCTACCCGTTTTCAGAAAACTTCTCATCTCTGGCAAAGGGTGTAATGTCTTTTGCAGACACATAAACACATGGGGACAATTTAGAGACACATGTTAAATTAACAGCATGTCTCTGGAAGGTACGAGGAAACAGCAAGATGTGCTTTAACACCTTTTTTGTTAAATGTGGTTAGCTTTTTATTTCTTTCTGAGGAGGGGGAGATGTTATTTCCCCAGCACAGGAATGGTCCAGCAGGATTTAAGTAAATTTAGACACACATAGACGCTATCGTGCCTACGTACATGTTGTTAAGGAATGAAACAGATGTTCTTTCAGATTTCTTTGTGTCAGTCCTCAGTACATATGTAGAATATATTAATAAATTATTAGAAAGTCGCTTATGCACGGTGAGTATCCTTAACATAACGGAGAAAAATAGACTCGACCACCCTTCCGTATTTAAACATGGCGGTCATGTGGCAGGTTATCTCTGTGTACGGTACGCGGCGAAGGACAAACTACTCCACGCCCATCATTTAGTGACGATCGCATCGGAGCTGATTTGATCAGAGTCACGCCAGTCACAAAAGTACTACAGACACTGGCCAGAGGCAGGCGGCCACCGCTTGGCGTTCCGTTCTTTATGAAAGACGGCTGGTAACTAAACCTATTTTAATCATATTCAATATTTTTAAATGCATGGCGAAAATCGAAACAGGATTTAAGTACCGAGTTAGGCATCGGTCTTTTAAACAAAGTCAAGATAATTTCGCGTCGCAGGTTATGTTATCCATTTCAGTGTTTAGCAATATGATCCTGTGATATTTTATTCATGGCAACCCACTCTCATGACAGTGAAAATGTAATTATCCATTTAATTTCGGGATGAATCGCATTCGTGCTGCCAGATTTCGGGTGTTTGTTTTTTTTTATTGTACAATGATAGAGATCTTAATGGTTTGCATTGTTAGCAATATTAGAAATTTAGATTTTTTTTGTATTTATTTATGTTACGGTTGCGGTCTCGTCGTCTCCACTGTCCGTCCCCCGCTGCCCTGTCTTGCAGTGAGCTGGCGGACTGCGGCATGATGTCTCCCTGCGCGCTCCGGGCGGGCTGCGCTCTCGCCCTGCTGCTGCTGCTCTCGGCGCTGGTCGGGGGGGAGCCCGCAGGCGCTGACCAGGACGCTGGCACCGTCATCCCAGCCGAGAGTGAGTACCCAGCGCGGCCACACGGCTGACAACGGCCTCCTCTCTCCGTGCCCCAGCGGGCCTTTTCTAGGCAGCGACCCTCCGTGCCCTCGTCCGTGAGCCGGTTTGTCTTGATGGGAACGAGAGCAGAACGACCTGCCCCGCCGGTTAGCGTTGCAGGTCCACGTCTTTCTGAGACACCGTCAGTGCCCGTGTTAATAGACCACTTTATTGGCCTTATTACAATTTCTTGTATTAGGAATTTGTCTTTTCGCATACCCCAGCTTGCTCTCCATGAGACACACAGACAAGGAGAAAAACTGAGGGTCAGAGTGCAGGGTCAGCCATTTATACAGCACCCCTGGAGCAGTTGGGGTGAAGGGCCTTGCTCAGGGGCCCAACGGAGTAGGATTCCTCTGCCAGCTGCAGGACTTGAACCAGCAACTTTCCAACCACAGGCACAGATCCTTAGCCACAGTGCCACTGCTCCGCTGGATGTGAACTGGCAACCTTCTAGCTGCAGGTGCTGTGCCACTGCACCACGGCTTACATTTTACGAAACTGTTTTGCCAGTTTAATATTCGTCCATAGAGCAGTTCTAATTGGCATATACTGGTAGAAAAGAAAAAAAAAGCTGTATATGCAGAGTATATCCCAAAATATATAATTGTCGTTGGTATTGAGTATTATAATGTATTCATAACTAATAATAAACATATTTATAGGCACATGTAAAAAAAACAACAAATCTCTTTACAGTAGTATACATAAAACAGAAGGAAGAAAAATCACACAGCAGGCAAATAAACCTACAAAGAAACTAAATTATATCATCATCACCTGTAGCAAAAAGTTAGTAGCTCTTTGGCTGAGTGTTACAATAGCCATGTGAGCAGGGAGCTCCACAGTCATGGAGCAGCAGGTGAGAAAGATCTGTCTCCCACCGTGCGCAGCCTGGTCTTCAGCACAGTAAGGAAGCCTGAATCAGCAGGTAGCAGATTAAGAGTTCGACCAAACTCCTGTAGTAACCTAAATAAACCTGAGGTGCCCTGGAGCTAAACTATTCATCACCTTTATATGTGAGCAGAACCTTAAACTCCACTGCAGATGTAATAATAATAATAATAATGTTTCTTTATTAGCCCTATACAATTTCTTGCATTAGGAATTCATCTTTTCGCATACCCCAGCTTTTTCTCCATGGAGACACAGACACACAGACAGGGAGAGAAGCTTGGGGTCAGAGCGCAGGGTCTGCCATTGTACGGCGCCCCTGGAGCAGTTGGGGTTAAGGGCCTTGCTCAGGGGCCCAACGGAGTAGGATTCCTCTGCCGGCCGCGGGATGTGCCGGCCGCACAACTAGCCAACAAATATTAATGAGGACAAAGTTATAATAATAATAATTGCTTACACCTATATAGCACTTTTCTGGACACTCCACTCAAAGCGCTTTACAGGTAATGGGGATCCCCTCCACCACCACCAGTGTGCAGCCCCACCTGGATGATGCGACAGGAGCCAGAACACTAACCACACATCAGCAATCAGTGGGGAGGAGAGCAGAGTAATGAAGACAATTCATAGATGGGGGTTATTAGGCCATGCTTGGTAAAGGACAGCTGGAAATTTGACCAGGACACCAGAGTTACACCCCAAGTCTTTCTGAGAAACGCCCTGGAATTTTTAATGACCACAGAGAGACGACGCTTTTAGGTCCCAGCCGAAGGACACACCTATTTTACAGTATAGTGTCCCCATCACTATACTGGGGCATTTGGAGCCACACAGACTGCAGGGTGAACGCCCCCTGCTGGCCCCACTAACACCTCTTCCAGCAGCAACCTTAGTGTTTCCCAGGAGGACTCCCATCCAGGTACTGACCAGGCTTGTACCTGCTGAACATTAGTGGGTTGTCAACTGTGAGCTGCAGGGTGATATGTTGATACCCTAGTCAGTGAGGTGTTACATTAGTGTGATCTTGATGAAATGAAGGTAGATGTCCATTTTCTTTTAGCATCGGCAAGAGCAAGGACCTCAGTTTTGCAATGTTTACGTAGAGGGGAAAAAATGTCCCCGTGTGACACGTCCAATGTGAGCTTCCAACGGGAACACAGAGTCCAAAACAACGCCAAGGTTTATATCTGCGGGCGAGGATTTTTAATTCTGACGCCATCGACGGTGACACTGACATCACCAGTTTTGTGTGGCTGTTGCTGGGAGGCAGTGAGTGTAGCCTCAGTCTTACCACAGTTTAGCTAAAGAAAGTTCTGTTGCCCCATACCTTGCTTCAGATTACAGAGGGCTGCAGGCCAGACACTACTGCCATCCATTGCAGACCCGTATACACCCAGACTAAAGAAACCACCAGAAAAGATTGGTGATAACGCCTCTCATCCAGCTTCAGAAACCTGCCTCACGGATCCAAACCCCAACCGCCCAATATCTGAATAGCTGCTTTCCCATGGCTGTCTAGAATTAGAAATCAGCTACATATATTTGCAGAACAATTGGTTATAATTGGAAAGATACGTAGAGTCTCTCTCTCGGCCACAGGGATGTAAGAAAAAGAAATATGCTGCAGACAATTAGAGTTTGTATAAAAAGAAATTCATATCGTTGTTGTCTATTTACTCCCTCAACTTTTTCACTTCTTCTCTTTTCCTTTTTTGATCCATCTAAATAGGGGATTGTTGTTCTATATCTGAACAAGTGTTGCAGTAAAGTATAAAAGCAAGATTGACACCAGGAGGCACTTATTTACACAAAGGGTGGTGGGAGTATGGAACAAGTTGCCCAACCATGTTGTTGAAGCCAGAAGCCTGTAGGGGGGTAGATAGCTCTCCGGACACAAGAACACTGTTAGTCTTCAACTTTTTCATATTTATTGCATCTGTTGTAGGGGCGACCTCACTGGCTTTCACCCCCAAACTTCATTTGCTACCTCAGGAAACAACCCCTGAGCCTGACAGGTTTGCAAAGCTGTTTTTCTGCGCCTCATATAGATTTCTTGTTTACCCGAACTCCGGCTTACAGCAGGATTTCTTAAGATGGGTGAAGGATACCGAGCACAGGTCTGGTGATCTTCCTGCTTCTCAGCCCTGACCTCTGACCTTCTCTGGCCAGGGTTGTGCACCCAGGTGCATCTACTTCTACTGTCTGTCTTGGTCTCACAGAGCTCCTTTTCCTGGCAGGTCAATCCTTTGTACTGCGTAGTTCAGTGTAACCCTCTACCTCCTGCACGGCCTCAAAGCTGATACCCTGACATCTTTCACGAGATGGTTGAATGGGATCCTCCAATTAATTGGTTACTATCTACCAAACAGGCCAAATGGCCTCCTGTAACCTTTCATAAGTTCTAGTACTGACAATGGAACCAAATAGCACTGATGTTTCAGTTAGAGGTATTATTATAGACCAGCCTGACCAAGAGACAGGCTTGGCTTGAAAGCAGAATCGACTTGGGGGATTATGTTTAGGAGCTGTGCCGTTCAGACCGCACAGTGCTCTGAAACGAGGAGAAGGAGTGACGGTGAAGCCAGATGTTTTGATGACAGCTTACACCTTACCCACCTTCTGCTTTCCCGATGCGTTACTGCCTGGTTCCTTCAGATAGTCTCTCCTGGGTGAAGAGCATGGGTTGTAACTGTTGCAATCTGAGATCCCTGCTTCCTTCTTGGCAGGTCGCCCCTGTGTTGATTGCCATGCCTTTGAGTTCATGCAGAGGGCGCTGCAGGACCTAAAGAAGACAGCCTTCAACCTGGACTCCAGGGTAAATACCAACCGTCTGCTTTCTGACCGCTTCATCTGATTCAGGGTCACAGGGGCGCCAGAGCCTATCCTGGCAAGCAATGGGCACAAGGCAGGGCACAAGTCCACACTCTGGACAGGACGCCAGTCCATCACAGGGCAGGCACTTACACCGGGGCATGTTTTTCCAACGGTGGGAGGAAACCCATGTGAACATGGGGAGAGCATACAAACTCCACACTCCCCAGGAATTGAACCCAGGGCCCCAGCACTGTGAGTCAGCAATACTAAGCACTGCTCCACTGTGCTGTCATTCCAGGGTAAATGTGCCTGGGATATGTGTTTGTTTTGTTGTTGTTTTTGCTCGGTAATTAGGATGCTCTTGATAAATACAGTGAGTCCTGTCTTTTGCAGCATTAAAACTACTTGTTCTAGACACAGTTTTCAGAGAATGTGACTTATGATTTTTTTTTCTGTTTTTTGACCACCTTAGGGTGAGATGTTATGTTTCCTATGTTATACCTACAGTACATAAGAGCACCTGTTAAGTACAGTATGTTTTGGGCATTTCTCCTAATTTCTACAATCAGTAAACTGACAGAGAGAATAACTAACAAGTATTTCATCTGTGGCGCAGTCTTCCCTTGAATTTTAAAATTCATTTCCAGTGTGTCCTAACTTAACAAAGAGGAAGAGATCATTTGCAATGAATGCTCTGAGGTCACATTGTGTGTAAAAAAGCAATGCTTTCGAGCCCCGAGTAGAAATACTGTAAGTACAGATTAAGGACTACTTGTTTAAAGAAATGCATGATTGCCTGGCCACCATCTCAGATGTGAAAAATGTTAGACACAATTACAGACGTGTGACATAAACAGACGTAAAGATCCAGGCATCTGTTTACACACAACATTGCCGTTACCCTCTGTTAATGACTAAGCTCACATCTCCGGGCCTTGAGTTACTGTATGTCACTTCTCTAAGAAAACACGTTTATCTTTCCAACAGGCTTTTTCAGCACAGCATATTTAAATACATGACAAGAGGGAAAAGGGGCTTTATGTTATAGGTTTATGTGTGGTTGACATGTTGCATTGGTGGGAAGTTGGGTTGAGTGATTGCAGTCTGCATGCCATGTTTTGCACTGGAAAAATCTAGCTGATTTGCAGAGCCTGTGACCTCATAAATTGAATTATTCATCATCATTCATCTGCTCACTGCAAATGCTGGACTGTGGCAGTATTTTGCCTGCTTTTCAAGCCCCAGAAGAACGATTTACAGCCAAAAAAGAGCATCTCAGATGTTGCACCATGATTTATTGTCAAATCTTTCTTACAGTACTGTCAGTCCTTTAGAAACAATAGTTCTCTTGTCCTGCCCCGCAGTTTGCTGTACAAAATGAAATTTTCAGGAAACCAAATGTCTTTTTAATAACTAAAAAAAGCCTTGGGGATCCATTGAGTTTGAAATTATGCAGAGATAGCGCAGTTCCAAATAAAATAAAAATGTGTAATTCTGTTCTCCAGTTCATTGGGTATAAAAGTATCACCCTCTGATCTAAACAATGTTTCAGATCATAACATTAAAATCAGAGCTGAACAGCTTTAACAAAATAATGTGTTTTTATGAGAAAGCCATACTAGTATATCAATGCTTGGCTTTATTTCTTAACCATTTAATTAAATACTGCCACAAAAAACACTTACTCATCTTTAATGGGAATGTTTTCAAAAACAGAACCATCTGTATTGCTGTTTTATCAAAGTTTACATTGATAAAATAGTGCAAGGAAATAGATTAATGCTTTCACAATGATGCATAATTGAGACTCATCTGCTAGTCATTAAACCCCACAGTGGAGCAGAGCAGTCCTCAGATAGGTCAGGCGATAACATGAGTCCATTTCACCAGGACAATTTGAGAGAGGCTGGGACATAATAAACATAATTGCTTATTATGAATACACGGCACAAATAGATTTATCTTTGGACTCATCGCCAAAGGGATGGTAAGTGTGCTGTTAAGAACATGACAAAAGGATATAAATTAGCAAAACAAAGGCTAGGGGGAAAAGGATTGTTTGATTGTGTAGGTTAACTACAGTTGCCTAAAAAGAAAACCTATCATTTCACTGGCTAAAAATGTTCACTGAACCTTCACTTTGTGTAAGAGATCTCCTGTTAACTGCCCTATAATTCAGATCTAGAACATAAGAAAGGTTACAAGTAAGATGAGGTTCATTTAGCTTGTTTATTAGTAGCTAATTGATCTAAATATCTCATCCAGCCGTTCCTTGGAAAGAAGCCAGGGTATCAGCTTCACCAACATGTCTGGGTACAGTAGCTTGTTCCATACTCCTGCAACTCTTTGGGTAAAGAATTTTCTCCAGTTCAGACGTGAAATGAGCTTTTATGTGATTTTGGATTGTGTCTTCTGATTTTTGTTGCATTGCTCATTCTAAAGACATTTGCTGGATTGACTTTGTCAGTATATTTGAGGATTATGCTCTGTTATTTTTCCATTTTTTTTGCAGACAGAAGCCCTGCTCCTGAGGGCAGAAAAAAGAGCCCTTTGCGACTGCTTGCCTACCAATACCCTGAGCTGAGCCAGCAACAAGAAGATCTCCATTCTGATGTTTTTTTACAACAGCAGTCCTCCAGAAAACCCCCTATAAACGATATTACAAGCTGTATTATGACGCTTGAAAAAAATCAGATTCATACTGTAACAAAAAAAAACAAGTTAAGGATTTTGAAGTAAGAGAAAGGGTTTACCATTTTTGTGTTATACTTCAGTTAATTGTTTGGAGCACTGCAAGCAGTTACCAGCACAGCAGGAGCAGTTGTACTGTATAGTGTACAGCTCTGTTCTACAAAACAATGTTTTGTTTTTGTTAAAAGAATTGGTGGAATATTGTTTTGGGGTGGTGATTTTGTAAAGTCTATTTGTAAGCAAATTTAAAAACTAGGTAGTAAAAAACATAGTACAGTACCGTCTTTTCTCCCAGAGCAGCCTGGAAGAGAAAATGGAGATTGCTTGAAAGTGTTCACCAGTTGGGTTTCTTAGCACCAGAATATTTCCATACTGAAATATTCAACTTTAAAATAATATATTGCAAAAATCTTTCACAATTGTAAAGGGTTCTCAATTTTTGTTATACAGACTACTGTTTCACGAATGTAACGGATAAAAGACATATACTGTAACAAAACTCTTCATCGTCGTAGAAAAACTCTTCTGTCTTGTGTAATCCTGGGACTTGTGCTGTTTTGCTTTTTCACGTCTACATTGTGATTTGACACCTGTGTTGACCTGAACCTTCATTATTGACCTACGGTTGGTTCTTCATCATTAGTTAACAGGGTCTGATTTTCCTAAGCATTATGTTATATTTGGCAACATAAAATTAATCAAGATTTGGTTTGATATGTTAAAAATTCAGCAGAATATGCTGGATACTAATAACGGGGATAACATTTAATCTAAACTTATCAATTGTGTTCAGACTGTCAGACCCTGCAAGAGGTATGCAAGTTTTAGCTAGTTTGTAAAGTAGGAAATGTAAAATGTTGAAGAAATGTCAGTTTTTCCATTATTTTTTGTTAATGCCTCTTTTTCTACACTTTGCAAAGTTTAAGGCACTAAAGTTTTCATTACTGTATCCGTTACTTCCCTTGTATTAAAATGCAAACGTGTCACTGTATTTTGTTACAACTGATCATTTTTGATAACTGAATCCACCTATTACATTATGCAGAAGACATAACCACTGATAAAATCCTTTGAGGGTGGCACAGTGGTTAGCGTTGCTGTCTCACAGTGCTGGGGCCCTGGGGTGCTGTCTGTGTGGAGTTTGTATGTTCTCCTTGTGTTCCAGTGGGTTTCCTCCAGGTGCTCCGGTTTCCTCCCACAGTCCAGGGACAAGCTGGTAGGCTCTTTGGCTTCTGGGAAAATTGGCCCTGGTGTGAGTGTGTACGTGCCCTGAGCTGGACTGGTGTCCTATCCAGGGTGTACCCCACTTTGTCCCTGTAACTCGCCAGGATAGGATCTGGCTCCCCCATGGTGCTGAATTGGATTAAGTGATTAGAAAATGGATAGATGGAAGTAGTCTTGTCAAGTTCAGCATCACGGATGTGTAGAATTCAGGAAAGATCTATTTAATGTTCCAAACATTACATTTTCATCAGTAGGGGTCTTCTCTGTGCAGCACGAAAGCAAGAATAACCCAGCAATTTCTTAAACACTGTCGTTGTTCATAAACTAGCTGTGGAAACTACTGACTTTTACCCTTATTTTCTGTAAATCCTATAGCAAGCGGTAGTGGTGTTCTGCCAGTTGTAACAGTTCTTTGCTTTGGTTGCAGTTTTTTTTTCCATGGGAAAAGTGACACCTCAGTGTTGGGCACTGAATCTTAAAAACACACCAGAACTTTAAACTAATGCCCTCACTTTTTACATTATTCAAGTTTTCTGAACAGCGTCCAGTTAATAAGATAAGAACACGTTATTGGCCATATACAATTTCTTTTATTAGGAATTTGTCTTTTCACAAACCCCAGCTTGCTCTAGATGAGACACAGAGGCACACAGCAAGACATTTGGGGACAGAGGACAGGGTCAGCCATTTATACAGCACCCCTGGAGCAGCTGGGGTTAAAGTGTCACGGACGTCCAAAGGGACTAACCGTGGAGAGCAGGAGAGCGGAAAAAGACCCATATGCGTAGCGGCGGAGCAGGAAAAAGGCCCGGGCTCGTTCGTGCAAAGAGTTCAGGAGTGCCGTATAGAAACCTATGCCCTCAGGTAGCGGACGTGAGGCGACCTGGTGCTAGGCAGGTCTCAAGACATCCAAACATCAACGCTGAGCGAGGGCAGAGTGCAAGACCCGGAAATATATAGCCCAAGGGAAAGAGAGGGACCAGAAGGACAGCAGGCAGGAAACTAGGGACAGGATAGAGAAGGAGCGCCCTCTGGCTGCAGAGGGCGTGACATAAAGGCCTTGCTAAAGGGCCCAACGGAGTAGGATTCTTCCGCCAGCTGCAGGACTTGAACCAGCAACTTTCCAACCACAGGCACAGATCCTCGGCCACAGTGCCACTGCTCCATCATGCCGCCCGAAAACCTCACTTAATAACAGGCCATATGGAGAAGACAGAGCTTGATTCGCTCATCGAAGTAATGGGAATTTTTAAGGAGGCCACGACAGGACACAAGGATGCTATCGTTAACATCCCTACTCTTGCGGAGAGTGCCACGGGATCATTAATGACTAGTGTAGTCTGGATCTCGGTTTGACGTCTCGTCTGAAGGACGAGCTGCACAGAGGGGCAGATAAGAAACTCGGGCAGAGATTCTCCGCTTCGTGTGTGTCCGTGACGTGAGGCTGATCGGATTGCGCGACCCTCAAAATTCACGATATACAGGCGAAGGAGAGGAAACCCAGTCTGGGATCTTGTAGTTAGGAGTACAAAAAGTCAAATGTACTCCCAGTGTCTGCCAAATCAGTTTTCTGAGCGCGTGCCTTAAGGGGAAAACAATGAAGTAACTATATATGAAAAAAAATAATGACATGTAAACTTGCCCGGCAGAAGCAAAACTGAGCTTGAATCCAAACATTAACGCGGTACAAAGCTAAAATAGATATATTTTTATAAATAAGTATATTACCTAAAAGAGTAAATTTAATAATTACTATTGAACTATTGAATTAATTAATAATAACAAAATAGTCATAGCGTCTGCTATTTGAAATATCTAAAGACTGAGGTAGAAGGGCGTATTGAGTATGTCTGAAGATTTAACCAGTCTGTATGAAATATTTTTATTACAATGTCCGGCAAAACTTCGATTCTTTTAAAATGCTGCACAAAGGATTAATTACCCGAAAACTGCGCAAAAATGATTTTTGAAATGATAATTTCCTGTCTGCAGTTCTATAAAGGAAACGCACTCAAGAGGGCAGTCAAACGCCACTGGCAGTTCTTCATCTGTCGCAGTAATGCAGAGATTTCAGGAACATTGTAATGTGAGGTAATGGGCCGCAGCATTTACAGGATTGAACTAACAGTAATAATAAAACACTGATCTGCTGGTTTCGTGATCTGTACTTATAACAAAACAGGTTCAAAGGCGATGCATTTAATTATTATACTGCACTTGGGAATATAAAATACTGAAAGACGTTATAACCACGTCCTGTAAAAAATTAGTCAGCAAAATATGAAGAATCCCAGCTACAAAGTCGGCACAACTCTTAAAATAATAAACTGTGTTACAGTATTGTGACTTGGCCTAGTCCATTCTTCAGGTAGATAAAAATACTGAAGTGTGACACATACACTTTCCCAAATTGAGCTACGCAGAGCTAATAAACCATGTGTTAACCCTTTCCTTATATCTGTGCTACCGTTTCTGTACTCCTGTCGTCTTCCCAAGTTGACTTATTATGTATTATTAAGTAATGAATGCACTGTGATATTGAAAAAGAAAATGAAAGCGTTCAATGAGGAAAAAAATGAATTAACTCAGATTTACATTTTCTATCATTCCTTTATTACAGCTAAAAACTCTAGAGGAATATGCGCCACCGTCTGAGCTGTAATTCGACAGAGCGGAGCTCCCGCCTCTTGCGTGTCTCATAGGACCAGACGCAGCAGTAGCTAAACCATCAAAGCAGCACGAAGCGGGACTGCAACGTGAAACTGCCTCAGAGGATTTGTTGCAGCAGAACAGAGGCCATTAGCCAGCGTTAAATTATGCGCTTGTTCTCTTTTAGGGAAGCACACGAGGCCGGAAGAGCGCCCCTTGTGGGGAGAGAGAGTCCCAGTCTCAGTTTACCCAGAAGACTGACAAATCCCACAGCGCAGGGGTGCAGAATTAATTTACACCAATGGGAGATGATTGGAACCTTAACAGGAGACACACATATACTCCAAATAAGATCTGAGGAAACAGATCTTTCCACAAAGCAGGGGTAAGAATATGTACAGTAAACTCTATTGTACTGGTCCAACAGAAAGGACTTGAGCTCTCTGAAACTTGAGAACATGAGCACTAGGCAGAGACTGAGAAGTTTAGTAACGCGTGTGCTGTGTATGGACTGAAACACAGCACGAGAGACAGCTAAATTAGTGAGTCCACCATGAAAGATTTCTAGAAGAAGACAGCAACCCATTCAGCTGCACTCTCATTACCACCTGCAGACTGAAATAAAAAGCAATAAGTGTCTTTCCACTCCACCCTAGTATACAACAGTAAAATACTGTCCAGTCTTTACTCTCTCATACTCTTCCCAAAGAACTTGCTCAGATCTAAGCTGATCCAGTGAAGCTGCCAGTGAACTGCTACAAGAAATCTCATATTGTTTCACCAAAGGGTTTTGAATGTGAAAACCCAGGTGAGGACTAAGTAGCAACAAGAGTCAGTTTGCAGAAAAATGACACAATGTGCACAGGAAAGCACTTTCAACAGCAAAAAGAATGATCTGGCTTAAAGAGACTTTTATTTTCCGTGAGATATTACCAGCCTGCACTATGATCTACTGTAGCAAGCCTCTTAAGTCAGGCTTAGCTTTTGCCCTCTGTACGAATGAAGTTCAGATAAAGATCCCACTGACTACAGTATGTTCTGCTCTGTGGAGACTTCTAAAAACTCGAGATTTCCATTCTTGTTTCGACTTTTGCTTGCGGTTTCTCCTAAGATCAGGAACCCCTGTTGCATAATTAGAAAAGACAAACGTATTTCTCCCATAAATAATTAAAAACAATTCAATTCTCGATGTATTAAACATGTGTGCATATTCAGGACTCTTAGAATTTTCTCATTTGTAAAGCTAGAAATAGGAACAGACATGTTATATATTAACAGTTGGAGTACAAAACGCACAGTCAAAAGATTTGGCCAGCAGGGGAAATGGGGAGGTAGATAGCTTGTGTGTGGTGATGGCATTATTACACAACAATCTGTGCCAGCAGCTTGGCACAGGCGACATTAATGCGCCCCATTCATTCGACGTCTGAAGCCAGGCTCTGTGTTCATCTGGGAGACGTGCATTTGTGATTGGCATCATGGTCTCTTCCTGAAAATGACTGGGGTCCCATCCAGAGGCAGAGCAGCTGTGTGTTCACAACCTCTGTATCCAAGGTGCACCCTAGCCCTGCCGCAAACCTCGCCAGGAAAACAGGCTTTTAAAACATGAATGCATGAAGCCGGTGCATGCAAATTCCATTACCACTACACACCAGAGCACCCGAGAGCTCCTTCTCTAGCTCAGGTTTCAGGGTCCAAGGAAGAAACGTTGTGAGAGCTCCTGCAGAGGTTTAGCAGGACAGGCTTTGCGGTGTCCAAGACTGTCCCAAGCGCTGTACCTGCACTGAGGTCTGTTAAAATGAGCTGAGTCTCACCACACAGTGACCCCACTGCAGAATGGAGCCTGGATGACTGTGCTCAGCTCTAGGAACAAGTTGTTCTCATTGAAGTTTGCGAGAGAGACAGTGCACCTAAAAATAAAATCTCTTTCCTGGTAAAGTGCCTTTCGGCTCTGTATTTCCTGCTTTCCATTTCATCTGCTGTTCTGTGTCTGAAAACCTTCTAAGCAGCAGCTTTTCAATGGACTCTCTCTGATCTCTTTGTTGAAAATGGAGGTGCCTGTTTACAGAGGAACACCAGTGCAATTTCCATTACCTGTCCATCGATTCTCATTTAACTGCCTGCCCCTTTGATATCTTCTGTGAATCAGAACCAGCTGGCTGTATTTGAAGAGCAGCATGTGGAAAAGCTTTCCCAGCCCTGTCTGCATGGCCACTGTGCAGGTCTGGCTCTACAGGCTGTGCCAGAAATGGGAGGTGTCTTGAGGTGAGAAGGCAAGTGCATACTGTCTAAAGAGCAACCTTCAGCAGAGCCTTCAGGAAGGAACTGTGCTGTCGGGCTTGCTCAGCCACAGACAGAGTAGGTAGAGAGTGAGGCAACAGAGCAGAGTGCTGACATTTCCAATAGGCTGCACAGAAGTCTAGAGCAGAGAGTGTCATTTAGCTGGAGGCTGTGTGTGTCCTCAGTTTCTCTCTTCTGGAGCCGTTCCTACACGCTGTCCTCACCACTTTCTGATTCGGAAAGCTCTGCTCTAACAGCACGCCCAGATCTTATACTTAAGAGATCAAATCTGTATGTTTGAGATGAAATAAAAATCTCTTACTGCACGTGTACATGGTATTACAACAAATTGGGTTTTGGAGTCTAGAAAACCATTTTCTGTGCATTTTCTGCTTAGTAGCATTTAAAAATAACAGTTCTTGATGTCTGAATTCCCTGTGTTTTGTTTTGAAAATAATTGATTTGGTTTCCACTTTGAAATATATAATATAATAGGATCCCAGAGCCTCACAGCCTTTAACCTTGTTTATTCCATTTCTAGAGTGCGAGTTTCTGAATTTAAAACAGCTGACATACTCATGTCACCTATTCTGGCACTTAACATAGAGCCTAGTGCGGACAGGGCATAGCCACTGTGGTGACAGGCTTAACAGGGCTAGCCCAGCTTTTATCACCATCGTGTGATTAAAAAATGAGAACAGGGAACACTTCTTTACACAAAGTGTTGTAGGAGCATTGAACAAACCTCCCAGCCAAGTTGTTGAAATTTGATAAAACAGCTGGATGAGATCCTTGAACCAATGAGTTACTATTAAACGGGCTGGATGAACAGGATGGCTGTATCTCATTTGAAACCTTTGTTGTTTCACCAAGATAACAAAACAAAAGGTCTATTAAAACCCATTCTTTAGGAGAATATACAGCACTGTCCTGTAGGGAAAATCGGCTGGGTTTTGATTAGAAAATGAAGGGGGAGAAAACATTCCCTGGGGCATTCTTTTTGCACTCTTGACTCTTATTAAGATGTCAGCCCTCAAAAGTAAAAGGAAGCCAACTGCACCCCACCCCCTTTCAGAAGTCCTAAATTAGCCCTTATTGGTTTCAGGTGATATTTCGGAGAAGGATGTTGCTGGCAGCAGGTTTAACTCTTTCCTAGGTCCACTTCTGCAGCTGGTTTTTAGACATCTGGGCAGCATGATCAATTGTTTCCACCTGGGCCATGATTCTCCGCCATCTCAATAGTGCCCCCCTCCGGTTTGTCAATGAACTGGCTCACAGTCTGCTTTCCTAGCAGTGTGGAGAGGAAGAGCATTCCCCTGTCCCTGGCAAATACTGTTTCTGCTTATCCCAGACCTCGTTCCGCTCAGCGCATTACATTAGGCAACAGCCAGCACATGTGTCTGTCTCAGTAACATCCTGTAAAGTGACCTATCTGACCTTTTCCGAAGCTACCAAGGAAGCTTTGACCTACGGTATATTTTTGCATACCAGAGGAGGAAGCCAGTCAGGAAGTACGCACCCCTTAAAATCAACAGCGTCTGGCCTCATGGGAAGCCCAATCAGTGAGATAGATGAAGGTACCACACTGGGGTGCTTTGTTCTTCAAAACCCCCTCCTTGCCCTGTTAAAAAGCTCGGGCTACGAGCGATGGAATAGCACTTCACGGTGCCGAGATGCCAAAGTTTAGGCAGAACAAGCAATGTGGTCATGCTTTTGGCTCATTTTCAGACACACCGTGGTGCTTATTGATTACTCCATGATCGTGCCATTGAGTGAGCCCATCGAAGCAGAAAAAGCATTTAAAAAATCCTGTCTGGGGACATATTGTATGTGTGCCAAATGCGGATAATCATTCCACAACTACTTCAGAATGCAATAGAAGATTAAGACAAGAACAGACTTTTTTTCAAAATTCTGCACAGGAAATAGGACACATTACATGATAAAGGGTTTAGAGTTCAGCATTTGGATTTCCTAAAGGTTATCTCTAGAAGCTGACTACTTCCAGGGAGGACACAATGAGAGCTGACTTCCTGGACAGCAACCACCATCCTGAGTTGGCAGGATCAGCAGTGTCATTGTCTAAACTGCAGACAGAGATCAGGTGGCCCTGATGGCAGTGAGAACTTGAATTCAGAAATGAGGCATGAAAAGATCTTCTAGGTTTATTTCAGTCGGTCTACAATAACAAAGGAAGTAGAATTTATGTGGTAGACTGCCTGGCAAAAGAGCTAATAGCAGAGAAGAAGGAAGGAGATTGAAATACAATTATTTGCAAAGTGGAGGAATTGGGGCAAAATACCTTAAAAACTGAGTCAATCTCCATGGATCTCAGAGATATCACTCTGTAAATGCATTAATTAAATTTTGTAATAATAATTATTAATAATAATAAGGCACCTTGTTTTGATAAACCTGTAACAACACTCTATCAAAGGTCAATGTCTCAATGGTATTATTTGCAAACAAAATGTACTTATCTAGTCTACTGTGGCAGCTGAGATATCTTTGAATAGTCACCTCTACAAATGTACTTGTCATTGATTAAAATCTCCGAGGTCCATTCTTGTCTTATTCTCATGTTTTATCAGCTCCTCCAGTGATCTTTGCCATAAATGTTTGAAACAGCCCATGATCAATGTACATGTGAAAGCTATATGTGAACAGGATGTAAAGTGAGAGATCATCATATTGATGCCTTCACTTTTTGAATCATGAAATTATTCCCGTAAAAGAAGCTCTGCTGGATTTTCCCAGACTAGGTCTCGCCAGCCCCCTGTGAGTTGGTGAAGCGATTTCTATTGCCTTTAAGAGAGTGGAAAGTTCACATATAAAACCCTGCAAAGTGGTTTTGCTCACGGGGTAGTGAAGAGACTCTTATAGGATGCTGAGCAGCCTCTACAAGAAATTAAAAACACCAGCTACAAAGGATTAAACTGATCGCATTTTATGTGATTACTGTTTAGTTATATAGTCGAACCTACACTCTATAGCAGCAAGGCACATTATTACAATTAGAGTTAAATGCTATTAAAGATTTCTAATATTTTTTCTGTTGCTTTGACAAAGCAGCTTGGGCCTCTGTGTAAAAGCAGAGGAATGCTGCTAAAAGAGGTCCCACCTGAAAAGAAACGTCGTCCAGGTCTGGATCACAGAACAGGACATTGTACACCCGTGTCCATTCTAAAACACCCTAATGATATATGGTGCCATTACTCTGCTAGTCCTCCTCTGTCCAGGACAATGGGTGAGACGTCACTGTCCATTATCCTAAGGATGATCCACCAATGAGGGACCCACAGAGCAGATAACAGGACTATACCTGATAACATCCTAACCAATCATCAGCTGAGATTTAGTAACTTTAGCACCCAACTCTTTTTCATTGGTTAACTCACTAGCTACCTTTCTCTCTACAATTACAGTACTGACAATCTGACTTCAACAGCCCCATGACTGCAAGCAGTCTGAGTCGAGTTGGGACATAACTATTTTCCAAGATGTCAGGTTGGGAGAATGAGTCAGAAAGAACAGAATTCTGCCCAAGACATTCTTCCTGCAACAGAAGAAATCTTATGTTTTGTGAACCAGTTTTTATTTTTACCTTATCAAAGAAATTGAGACAGTTGGGTTGACACTCTAAACATGCCAGCATATCTCGAACAAAAGCTACAGCCGGAATGAGCCATGTTTCTCCCACCCATGTAACCTGCGGCCCAAAGAGTGTGCACAGACTGTTTTAAAGACTGAAGATCAGCATGACGCTAACTTCCTTGGTGAGCTATCCTTAGCAATGGTAGGCAAAGCTTCTCTGCCTTCTCTCTGCACTGGGACACTCCCAGAACAGAGGTAGCAGCTGACAAGTCGGACCACACACCAGCCCAGTCCAGCTCTGTCTCAGTGGGAGGTTTCAAGTCATCAAGGAAAAGTTTTGAGTATAAAACTTCTTTATTCACATTATAATTCTTGAGAATTGAACTATTATTCCAAACACGTTTGACAGTTTAGTTTATTGTAATAATTGCATATTGATATGTGAGAATTCAAATGTAATTTAAGACTGATGATGTTATAGTTAATATATTTGTAACTCTGCCGTTAAATCTTGTCCTTGTAATCACTGACTGTATCACAACAGATCGATTCACAAATATATGCATTATTTACAGTCTGAGGAAAATAATACATAAAACAGAAAGCAAAATCTAAGCTCCTCTTTGAGCTAATAGCTGGAATTCCATGTCCCTTTTGTAATAATATAGACAGACAACTAAGCAGTTTACCAGCTTCAAAACAAACTCTCAGATCCAAAATTCACTGTTCAATAAAGCCCCAAGTTCCTCTGTCAGCCAGTCAATCAGACAGACACTTCCTTCTCTCCATGTCATACAACTGCATAACATGTGCATAACATAACTGCTCTTTTCTATGAACAATAGATGTTGATTAACACTGGAAGCTTCCTGGTTTTTAAATATCACCCACACAATTATCTTCCTCCAATTGGGCAGATGACGGAGGATGGCAGGTCATTTCCCATTGCCTTCTGGGAAATTTGGTCAATCTAAGAACCGCCATCTTGTTTCCTCTGTCCACCCTCTTACAAAGGGGTAAAAGGAGCTCATTAACCCCTTGTGCTTGTTTGATTGTCTTCTTAATCCACACATCCCATCGTGCAATTTCTTATAGATTCCAGGGAATTGGTGTTAACAACACAGTGGGATATTCTTATTATTTATTTGCTTACCCAACACCCTTATCCAGAGTGACTTATAAAATACGCAACAACACATGAATTAAATTAAAAAAAGAAAAAATTCCAATGCAACAGAAAAAAGTAAAATAACAAATATGAGAAAACTACAGCAAGCCAAGCGTATGTCAGAAGTGCAGTGGCTGTGTAACACAGAGCAGAAACCAATCGACCAGCGGGTTGTAAATAATGTGCAAGTGAGGAAATACTGATTACAGCAAAGAACGCTGCTGAGCAGAGTGCAGTGTCCACTGGTGCAGAATGGTCATGGAAGGATGAGTCTTGAGGAGATGCTGATGGGTGGGGGGACTGAGCTGATATAATAATAATAATAATATATAATTTATAATAATATATAATTTATATACTATATAAATATAAAATAATGTAAAAATTCTAAGCGCTTTTCTGGACACTCCATTCAAGGTGCTTTACAGGTCATGGGGACTCCCCTCCACCGCCACCAGTGTGCAGCCCCACCTGGATGATGTGACAGCGCTCACAGTACACTCACCACACAGCAGCGATCAGTGGGGAGGAGAACATGCAGATGAAGCCGGTTCATAGATGGGGTTATGAGGAGGCCATGATTGGTAAAGAGCGGGGGATCATTTGGCAAGAACACTAGGTTAAAAACTTTTATCTTCGAGAAACGCCCTGGGATTTTGAGAAACGCAAAGATGGCGCCGACAGGGAAGGCTGCCGTTCTGCAAGCTCCAATTCATCCTTGTCTATTTCTTTATTTTTTGCTGTTTTTGTGATTTTTGTGTTTTTGTGATTTTTATGATTCTTGTGATTCTTGTGAGCTCGCAGAAAATACATTTCATTGCCAGCAACTACTGCTGCATGCTGTATTGTTGTGCATTTGATAAATAAACTTTGATTTGATTTGACTTCACTGCAGAGCCCTGAGTGTCACACCCTCTACAGCTAGAGGGCGCTCCCACCCTGTCCTGTCCCTAGTTTCCTGTGCGTTGCTTGTCCTTCCGGTGTGTCTCTGTCTGGGGCTATATATTTCTGGGTCATGCTTTCCTCTTTGCTCAGCATTGAGGTTCGGATGTCCTGAGACCCGTCTAGCACCCAGTCGCCCCATGTCCGTGGCCTGAGGGCATAGGTTTCTTTATGGCATTTCCTGAACAGCTGAACCTGGGCTAACCCCCCATCCCACCGCTATGCATAGGGTCTTTTTTCGCTCTCCTGCCATTCCACTGTTGGTCCCTTCCGACATCTGAGGGAGGGGACACTGAGGGAGGGGACCGGGCAGTCTGGTGCTGCCGGAGGAGGAGGAATGTACAGGGAAAGATGAGGATGGATCAGTGAAGACAGGGATGGGCCAGAGGTGTTAGAAAAGGATGCTTGCAGCCACAGGCAACCAGCGGAGAGACGGCAGCTGGCAGAGAGAAGGCTAGTGGCTGTTGCTGAAGAGGGTGAAGAGTATCGACCAACAGGTAAGGAGGAAGCCGCAATAGTCTAGACAGAGCTGTCTGAACTGGGAGGAGCATAGACAAGTGAGAGTGGATGATTGCCCGGTCATCAGGAGATCTGGAAGAGGCGAGAGCAGGAGACGATGATGAGAGAATGGAGTAATGAAGGTCCGAGGCATGGTTTCCATTTCTTCTCAGTTTTGCGCAGCCTGGTCCTGGCTGAGAGGAGAGTTTAGGAGAGCTGGGGGCAGGCAGGGCGAGGGACGAGCGGACAGAAGGAGTCAGAGATGAGGCAAGCAATGAAAAGAGCCGATGGGGGAAGGCGGGCGAGTGTGGTGGAAGCAGAGGTAGAGGGAGACAGAACACAGGAGGAAGACATGGGAGTGAGGGAAAGAAATAGTTGAATAGTTGATGGAATAGTCTGGAAGGGGAAAGAGCAGTGGGATTATGAGGGTGTGGCCTTGGACACACCTGCGAGCGTTTCATTAACTGCCTGCAGCAGGTGGTTATGAAGTCAGACTTTACCTAAGCCAGCTTCACAGCTTCTACAGCAAACTCAAGCAGAGCTAATACAGTCACTGCCTCGCCAATCCCTGATCCCTGAAGAGAAACTACTAAACCTAACACTGAAAAGAAATTAAAGTTGACACTTCAGTGCGTATATTCAGGAGAGTTAACTAAGCTGACTGACCACCGACGACTGCTCCAGACACCTGTTATCCTTTGTGTAAAAGTGACTTCTGTTAGTCTTCAATACACCTCCTTGTAACTTCCAGTTGTGCCTTCACTGCAGAGCATAAATTAATCCATTTGGTTACTGTTTTGGGGAATTTTGAACACTCGGATTGAGTAGCGACATAGTCAACCCCACAAAGCTGACAGGATAGTTATTACACAGAGGCACACAGCAAGCTGAGGGGCAAATATGTTAAGAATCTGAAGGTAGAGGGCAGTCGGACAGCCTGACACCATGCCAGTGGGAGCCCTCAGAGTTTCCCAGAAAGGAAATTTCTGTTCTAACCTGCACATCCCAGATGAGAACCGTCTGCTTATTGACCTTTATCCACTTCGGCAAAGTTCAGCAAAACATATTTGAATACTTTATGATTCATTATAATTATACTATTATTATCTGTTGCCCATATCCATTATGAATTGCCATGTATTTGAAGTTTATTTTAGGAAAGTACAAGGAAGTGTCATTTAAGCATAAGAAGAATATAATAATAAAATGACAATAAGACCAGAATAAGCTGGAAGAAAAATGCAAGTGCCATGATAGGCAAAATAAAATAGTATGAATTAAAACAGTACATAGATGGTGTGGATACAGAAGAGTGATAAAGACAGCCTGATGGTAAATATGGTAAAATAAACAAACACTGTCGCCAGTCTGAGAATTAAGAGCATTAATGCAACACGGAGCGAGAGTTACTGAACACCTTGCAATGCCTCACTCTGGTGACTGGGGATACTGTGCTGTAGGAGAGGCTGTCCTTCAGACGAGGTGTTCAACCAAGGTCCTGGTTACGGCGTCAGTAAAATCCTCTTGGCACTGTTCTAAGAGGAAGGACCTTAACCCCAATGTCCTGGCTAAACTCCCCTCTGGAGCTGCGCAGTCTGACCCACCTATAGTCTTCCCTTATTTCAACTGGCTAGAAGCAGTTTCTTACTTTCCTACCTGATCTGCTGTATAGTGGGACAGGTGCAGCATTTTGGCTGCTGTGTGTCATCCTGCAGGTGCTGCAGTACAGTGGTGAATAAATAAGCATAACTTGGTTTTGGACCACAGCCACCTGAAATTTGAAATGTGTCGGAAAGTGGAAATGTTGTGTAATTATTGTGTAATTATTAGGATGAGATCTCTGACGTCATTGCTTAGGACACAATGAGTGGTGGGAAGTGATGGAAGGCTGGGGCTTTAAGTGCATAGACAGGCAGCTGGCCAGCTGTGTCTTTGTCTGAGGGTGCCGACACAGGCTCCTGCCAGTTGGTGTCCTTAGTTGACGGACCTTTTCTTCTGGCACAAACTCCTTGGAGCTTGTATTTCTGGAGACCAGCGTGAGGAGAACCAAGTGTCTTCGCACCTTGCAAGCTGCTGAGAGAGGACAAATCGGAATTGCCTGTTTCGAAATGGTGGGAGCGAGAGGGGAATAATGTTTTGTGACAGTCAATAAAAAAGCCAGATGTACAGAGGATAGGGGAAAAGCATTACTTCTCCTTACTCTACTTACTCAGAAAAGTGGTCCAGATTTTTCATTTGACTGCTGTGGTTTAATTGTTCGCCCCTGAACTTCAATGGTAAGTTTAGGGCAACACGGAATCTATTTCTACATTCCTTGTACCTTGTTGAAAAACTCAGAGAGGTTTTCACATGACATATCCCAAGAATAGGAGCGGCACCTGGAAGTACTGTGTGCACAGCTACTGCCGGTTCGTTTGGGAGCTGTCCAGGGTCCTGAAAGGTGCCTGGCTTGTTGCAATTGCCCACAGAGTTGCAGAACTGTGCAAAAGAGCTACTTTATATCGCAATCCATGGGACTGGTAAGACTGTGATCATAAAATCCTGTCTTTCTTTGAACTCAGTCCTGTATCAATGACTTGCTATAATAATTTATTATTATTCACGTGCAGTTAACAAGTCATTATTATTACTTCATGTATAGCTGTTGCATTATACTTTTATAATGGATTAATTATTGATTGCTTGATAGATGATGCAGGTCAAGCAGTCTTTTGCAGAAGAGCACATTAGTGCAGAAATGTGTGCAAAACTCTGTCAAGCTCAGCTATGAATACGGTAGTCGTGACTGAAGGCAGGTGTTTTGATTATTATCTCGGTTTAATTTCATTGTGAATGTGACACACTTTAATGAAACAGACAGTCCTGACGAGCATCACAATACCAAATTGCTCTGTTGTAGCAGCAGTTACAATGAATCTGTCCTTGATCATTTATTTTTCCATGCTTAAATAAATAAGAGCTTCTCTCATCTGCAAGTCATAGCTTAGGAATAGATCTGATTCTCGAGAATAAATAATGTATTGTTTGGCACTTTCACACCAGCGGTTATTTTCATCTAAAAAATATCTCGGCCATTGAACGGTGACATTGAAGGTTTTTGACACAATGATGAAACATATTCAAAAGATCCTATTTAAGGACTAATTTGAGAGCCCAAATTCTGTTACACACTCGCTGTTTCTACACCCGGCATAGTTCAACCAGACCCTCTTATGTTATTTAGCTATGACAGCATCCAAACATTTGTTCTATATGCACTGATGTTTAAGCACCTAACAATAAACTCTGATATGGGTGTCTGTATCTGAAGAATAAGATACCTTCCAGGAGAGATGAAACTCCTCTCACCCCCAACTTTTCCAAATTGTAAGACTTTTACTTTTCAATAATATTTAAGCAAATAACTTGCTCTGACAAATTGAATCTGCTTTAAGTTGCACTGGGTTTTACTGTGTTTACAAGCAGCAAAAGACATTTCATGTGACTCACTCACGCTCAGTCTCCTTGATAACCGAGAGAACAGTGATCACAGGCTGTTTGTTTCACAATGCTCTGTGTGTTGAGGGAGACAGGACCCCTTTACTCTAAGCCAGTTCAGACTGGGTCTTCAATCCTCATCATGACTGAGTGGAGTTGTCTGTTTAATTACATCGCTATCCCTGGAATGATGTTTTTGGACTTTTATTCAATAGGGAGAACGATTCAGAATCTTATTGTTTTCAAGATCAAAGGCTATTGTTTAGAGAAGCTAAGACGTTTAAGGATTTCATTTCTTTTTCCACCCAACACAAGTGCAATGTTTTTTTTTAATGATTTTGCTTTCTAAAGTCAGTTCAGAGTTTCCCCACAACGAAACACAATATAGGCAAGAAATGGCAAGAAACCAAACACATATTAAATGATATCCAAACACAGGAAATAAAGACTCCCTGCAAGGATTTTATAGAACAAAGTGGAACACCACGAATAGCACAGAAATTTCACACAATAGGTATAATTTCAGCAACATTAATATTTTCACTTAACCTTAAAATCTAGCACTTCGCCAAAAAGAGCACTGGCTCTCAAAAGCTATTTCATCTTACACAAAGTACTTCTCCAACTCTCTCACAATAGACTCACAGCTATGCTGACCCTTAACACAGCACATGAGAGTCCCATTTAAGCAAAATGCTCCTTCCTCTTGTTCAGACAAAGACACAATCAGACACTGGCATTTAAACCTGAACCAAGAGCAAGGCTGTGACACCAACAACACAAAGGTGACGTAAGATAAGATCACTTTATTGGCCATATACAGTTTCTTGTATTAGGAATTCGTCTTTTCACATACCCCAACTCACTCTCCATGAGACACACAGACAGAGAGAGAGAGAAGCTTGGGGTCAGAGCACAGGGTCAGCCATTTACACAGCACCCCTGGAGCAGTTGGGCTTAAGGGCCTTGCTCAGGGACCCAACAGAGTAGGATTCTTCTGCCAGCTGCAGGATGTGAACCAGCAACCTTCCAGCCACAGGCGCACAGCCTTAGCCACAGAGCCACCACTCCGCAATATCCTTAGGGGTACAAACAGGGTCAAGTCAGAGATCGATTTTAAACTCAGCAGTGAGACAAGGTCACAGCTGGAAACTGAAAGGGAATCTCTTGAGGAAGAAGTATGGGGAAAACTGCCTTACACAAAGAATTTTGGGTGTCTGGAATGGACTTCCCAGTCAAGTGGTATTCACTAAGCTGCTTAAAGGCCAAATAAGCCTGACAAATTGAGTAGCCTTCTCCTGTGTGAACCTCTTCTTATTTAAACAGAATAGCACTACGCAGTTCACCAGCTCATTCCAGACTGCCAGGAGCCTAGACCAGAACAGACACACTCGTCAGAATGCAGGGCGAGCTCCAGAGTCCGGACAGCACCGGTCTGGGCTGTGTCGTGAGCCGCTCGCGTGTGGGGTCACTGTGGGGTGAGCGCCAGGCAGGGCTGCTAGCCTGGCAGTTGTGCGAGTAAGTGCTGCCTCTCCAGCTGATGCCACCTGTCCTGTGGACACTGTGGGACAGGCTGGTATAGTGAAACAATAGCCTCACCCCTTTGAGACTTCCTGCACCTGTCTCAGAACCTCACTGTCACCATAACTGCTCACTGCTCTTTTCATCCCAGAGGAACCTAAAGCACTGGACATATAGTCTTGTTTATTTGGTTACGTATAGGTGGAGACCCATATGTTACAGCAGTCATTAACCACCAGCAGCCCCACTGCACAGCAGACTGGATGAAAAGGTCAGAGACTCCTTCCCCAGTTGAACTGAGGAGAGAGTTTGCAAAGCCCAGATGGTGCAGTTACAGGGTAGAATTTAGCCAGGACACTGGGGTTAACACCCCACACTTTGAAAACAGTGCCATAGGATTTTTAATGACCAAGAAGCCAGGATCTCAGTTTAGTATTTTTCTCCGAATTTATACCCAATCAGCAACCCACTTTTAGGATCAACAATCCACACGTATGTCAAGTGTCAGTCAATAGGAAATACAAGCACTGATCTGACAGCTGGCGCTTAGAGCGAGGCCAGGCAAGTCCCCCCGGGATGTGTACGAGGGTCCCTGCTCGTCCGTGCTACGTTGATTGCATGGTTACGATAATGGCGGACACGAATGACACGCCGGTGCGTCCCGAGACGTGAGAGGCCTGCTTGCAAATGACGTCACACCCCAAACACTGGAGTACGCGTCTACGTCACCTCTCATGCTGCTCTTCTAGAACACGGATTTACGGATCTCAAGTGTCTCGATGCCCATGCGATATTGTTAGCGTATGTCGACGGGTGTAAAACTACGTTTCTCATTGATTTCACTTAAGTATCCCTCACAGTCACAGCAATAACGTGACTGCGCTAATGGCGTGTTTTAGAGCGATAGTACCTGTCAGACTATTTCAGCAATGGGTTCGAGGCGACTGCTGGGTGAACCCGTGATTTTGAGCGCTTCCTCGTACTTTGGCCAACGGTGAACAAGGAATCTGATTAAAAAGCGAGAAAGAAACTCCCTGTCTATCTGTCTCATCTGTAACTTCGTCTGATCTCTTTCGCTTTGTTTCCTCTAAACAGAAAAAAAAATACGTTCCTCGCTTGTGTGACGAATTAACACAAGCAACGTTCTCCGGGTACGGCAGGCCAGACGCGGTTATGAACAGTATCGGTCTTACTGTTAAAAGGTACAGATACGCAATGTAGCTACGCTTTATACAGAGAAATATGCAGTACGGCAGAGTTGTGTGATGCAAAGGCGAGTTGCGTCGCGTTTCCGACGTTGAGGGGCGCAGCTTCAGCTTCGTGCTGAAGCGCTGGACAGCTCCCGGGACCACTGGAGCTCGACTGACCGCGGGGAAGCCGGACGGACTGATCTCCCGGCTCCCGAGAGCTGACTGGAGCTGCGGCTCGCTTCGTGCGACGTGACCCGAGCCTACTGCGCCCAGAAAGGCTTCACAACGACCACATCCCCGGAACAGAAACCAAATTCTTACTGCTGTCTGATGCCACGCTACAGCGAATAGTGTTCGATATAACGGGAAAACATATTTTAATTAGAATTCACTGGGTCTTCTTCTTACAATCTTTTCGAAGTTATTGTATTCCTCTTTGAGAATTCCAGCGTTAATTGTACGATTTAGTTTTTAAAACCGGAATGAAAATGATGTTGAAGTGACATTCGGACGTTGCGAATTGTGAGGCCACTAACTGGGACTGGAGCTCTTCCTCAATAAAGACCTTTTCCAGCTCTTTTCTCCCGCTCTCCTTGCGCGCAGCCCTCGGCTTCAGATGCCCTCGCTGCAGGTGTGTTATCGCGAGGTTAATGCAGCCAGGAGAGCTCCACCTGTCTCGCCTGCGCTCGCTTGTTGAGAGCTAGTTTCCACACTCCTGTTGAAGCCGCTTGTAACAGGTGACCGAGCCGTTGTGTCTGGACTCCTTGGGGAATGACACCGCCGCAGAAAGAAGCCACGGCGAGGGTCGCTTAGCCACTCCTGAAGCCCACTCAGAGAAACGGGGGTTAGAGGTGTGAAACAGACAAAACTGGCCCGGGTCCCATTCTGATGACTAACCCCACCTAAGACCTTCAGATCTGGAAAAGCCTTATCAGTCCACCCGGGATTAATTAGCTAAATAGATTAAGAGCTCAACTGAAACGCAGACCGGTAAACACGGTCGGGAAGGAAAGAGCAGGTAGCCACCGTCTCTTAAATCGCTGCAGTCCTATTTGGCAAGGTCCGCTTCTCTCTGTCTGCGTTCGTTTGGGGAGGTTTTATGGAGATGTTTGATTTAACCAGCGGTACACGTCGCGGTGTGGGGACTGTTTTAAAAACAGCGAGCGATCAGACCAGCCAGATGATTATGCCCGCATCCCCAGTGTAATTAACCCACTACACTTAGGAAGTGTATCTTTTGCTTGCGTGGCGTTGTGGCTCAGACAACACCACACGGGATGGACGCGTGTGGTTGTGTTTTGTTTTAGAAATACGTGCATTAAAAAGGGAATTGATCTGTCTTTAATTAACCCGGGTCATACGCCCTCCCCCCTCCCAATTACGATTGCAATACCTTTAGCAGCCCCCCCCCGCTCCTAGTGCAGCTATGTCCTCTCGCAGGCGGCCGCCCGCTGCCCGACCCAGCCGCAGGTGGCTGATGCTGCGAAACAGCAGTGCGGAGCCTTCGTTCGCGAGCCCCGGTACTGCAATACCCCCCCCCCAGGTGTAGAATAGTGCACAATCCAGGGATTTCAATACCTCCGGATTCACATAACACCCCGCCAACCGGCACTGCGTATATGCAGGCAGCACATCCAGGAACAAAGTCAGATCGAGTTCTCTCTCTCCCTCCCTCTCCCCGTCTCCCTGCCTCCCTCTCTCTCTCTTTCTTGAACCAGTCTGAACTAGTTCTGTACAAAGACAAACCGCCCGCCCGGCTTCAGTACAAAGGACAAAACCAAACTCTGACCGTGAACGAGCGGAACAGAGGCTCATTTTGTTCATCAATCCAGGGCAGCAGTGTGGTGAATTTGTACTTGCGCGTCCTGAAATATCCATCCGAGTTTTGAGAATGGTTTTATTTCTAGTACTTAGACCACCCCAAGTTTCCAACTCCCGCTCAGATGAAGTAGATCAGGCACGAAGTACCCGCAGATACTATTCCACTGCGTTAAGAAAGTGAGGAGGAAGGACTGCATGAGCAAGTGCGTTGATAAAGTGCAGTGATTGAGAAAACACAACAGCTATTCTTCAGTCTATAGGCAAATGGCCTCGACTGGCTTCTCACCGCTACTGTTGTAGCAGCCAAGACACCGAAGCGATCCTACATCAGTATAAAAGAAACATTCCCGCACCACGCAATGAACTTAAACGCCATCGAACTAAGAACATGATGCACAGCCGCGTCTTACACAACACATTTTTAAAAAAGGACAGATTTGAACATGCGTATCTGCTTTGTTTAACCCCCAATTTTACAATTCGTCCCAATAACGTCAGGGAGAGGTTAATGGAACCAAATGAGGAATAATACCGCACTGCAGCACGCATGACACCGACACAATAGCACGGAGGATACGCGACGGATACAAGACTAGTTGTTTTATTCAAGAAACGATTATTATCGACAATTATTCATACCGCCGTTCGCCATTCACCAACAGTTCTTGAGCTTAGTCATGGTTCAAGCATTTATTACATGTGTACGCGCAGTTTCCTTGACGAAAGTGCAGGAATCCGTGTTTAAAATCACAGGGGGGGGGGGTCATCCCGCTATGTTTCAGTACCACTGATGGGGATGACGCGTGTTACTGGCAAAAAAAAAACCCCAACAACCTATGTAAAGACCAGGTAGCGTCATTTGACATACATAAAAGTACGAGGAAATACCTTAGTAATTTATCTGAAATGAAAATAAGATTTTAAAAAAAGAAAATGGGTGGTTTCGCTCTTTTCGCCTGCTTTTCTCCTCCTATCGATATCACGTGGTGGTCTAGCGTAGCCAATCTCCAAGATCCCCGGACACGCCGGCCCCAGAATCTGAATGCACCTCTCATGCCTCTTTATAAATACTGCTTAAAATGCAGCGCTTTCTCTTGGTCGCGTAAAATAGCCCAGGGTTGCTGTACCGTATTTGCCTTTTTTTTGTTTTCCTAATAAATCGCCTTCGTTATTTTTTTTCCCCCCCCTGCTCCGCACGTATTTTAGACGCCAGTTGCATGCATTGTTTGTCTCCCAAAATGGTTTGCGAGACTAAAATTGTTGCGGACGAACATGACTCCATACCGGGAACCAAGACAGACTCCAGGATCGTTTCTTCCTCGCGAATGTGGACTTCGCCCTCGTCTCCGAATACCCCCGAGGACAGCGTGAAAAAAGATCTCGTGTTTATCCGCGAGTTTGAGAGCTCTGACGAGGGGGAGGTCCGACGCATCTTTTATGAGGGAATAATGGAGAGAATACCCAATACGGCTTTTCGAGGGTTAAAACATCAAACCAAAACGCAAATTCTGTACGCGTTTATAACAAGTAAGTGGTGCGCGTCTGTGGCGGCGGGTGGCTTGCGTTTGACATTGCGGAGTGATAATGTAACACACAGTTCTTTTCTTCTCTAGTGAAATAACTATATATTTTTGAATCGAATTGTCAAAACATCGAGGGGATGGTATTTGGCTTTCCGTTGGGGGGGGGGGGAGTCGCAGTTTTCGCTGCACTGTGTGTACGCGCTGTTATTTGCACGGCAAAAACAAAACCCTCCTCTTGGCCGTCGAAGATGGTTGAAATGTAGCAGACGCGCCTTTTTTTTTAATATTTGGGATTCTGATCTTGGCATTCGTGTCGAGAGGAAACGGCGTCCTTAGCAGACAGGCCCCCGAGGTGCGCGGTGCCCCAGCAGCTGGGCGCCCGGAGAAGGGGGTCCCCCCCGGCTCGAGCATGTTTTCCTGCGCAGGCTGCACGCGTGTAGCGCGGACGGGGACCGCCCTGCTGGCCGTGTCTGTGTGCGGTGTGTGTACTATGCCGGATGGACGCTTGAATGAATGAACCGTGGGATCTGCCCACGGGGCGCGCGCGCGCGCTCGCTCGCTCGCTCGCTCGCTCGCTCCGGCAGTACCGCTTGCCGCCCCCCCCGTCTTGCTGCACGCGCACGGCGCTTTTGCTGCAAAGGCAGGGGGGCTCCGCCGGCGCCTGCCTGCGGCTCGTGCGCAATTGCAAAGACGGCTGCAGGTCCCCTCGTGCAGCGGGGGTCTGCCGCGAGCCCGCCTGGTCTGTGTTGCACATGAGCAGTGACGTAGCGGCGCCGCACAGGAGCATCCCTGTTAACGCAGATTCACATGCGTGTAACGCGCTGCGAAATGTCATTTTCGTTTTTCCCCGTCAAGTATCCCGCGGTAAGTAATCATGCCCATGAGATTTACATCCCCCTGAATACACGTATCCCATGTTTGTCGTTTTAGTCTACCCCCCCCCCCCCCCCCCCATAAGGTGCTTTTTCTAAAAACGCGTATAGACGCGCAAACTGTCACACGGGGTATATAGTCTTGAAAGCAGACAGCCTACAGCCGCAGGCGCCTAACACTGACAGGAGCCCAACACCGCGCCGTGGCGCAGTGAGCAGAGCCCCGAGTCCCGCGGTGCGCCTACAGGAGAGCAGCAAACACGCAGCGCTGCGCATTTCCCCTTGTCCACCGCGGGCGCCCCCGTGCGCTGACGAGGGAGAAGTACAGTATACCGAAACTGTCACAGCGCTGACACAACGTGAAATGACTTTTTCTGTTTGTACAACGTGCATGCGTCTAAGTGCTCAATAAGTGTCGCCTTGCTAGGCAGCCCTGCACAACCTGGTGTTCAGCAGCACACTGTTACTGTACAACCTTTACGTTTTATTGTATTTAAATGATGAACAATTCAGCGTTGGCTATGTTCTTCTTGTAAACCTTTTAATGTTTGCTGTATGTTTGCTCACTGGGTTTTCTTCCTCCGAAATCAACATGTGATTCTCTTTTCTGACAGGTATCGTTTATTTTTCTCCCTTATCTCCATAGTAATGTGCTTTGTTCTGACCAAGTCCCTGGTGTTGACCTGCTGCGCGCCATTCATTCTAATGGCTGTGCGCTACTACTTCAGTAGGAAAGTTATCCTCAGCTATCTCGATTGCGCTCTGCACACGGACATGTCTGATATCGAGCAGTATTACATGAAACCCACAGGTAAGGAGGCTTGGGTTCCAGCGACGCAATGGTATTCAAACATGTCGTGTGTTTGAATGACGTGTGTGTGTGTGTGTGTGTGTGTGTGTGTGAACTGCAATGCTTTTTCAATATCACGAAACGGAACACTGACATTCTGTAATGGGTATGAAGTCAAGTAAACTATCGTTGTTTTTAAATGCTCGGATGCTGTCGGTTTACAAATGCGAGACACTTGAAAGATGACCAGCACTGCCACCAGTCCTGTACTAGCAGGGGAGGGGGTTCTTCAGACCGAAGCGTTGGCATTCAGTCGAGCAGAGTGAGAGAGGATACAGAGGCAGGGAGCCCACTGGATAATATTGGCAAGGGCGCCTTGCACAAAAAGTGGATCTTCTGAGTCAGTCTAGAGAGCAGTCATCTTCCTTTAACTGTTCCACAGTCGTCGCAGATCTGATTTGACGCTTTTTGTTTCTCCTTGTGGTTGGTCAGCGTGGGCCGCCCTGTTGCCACACGAATGCCCGCGGGATCGTTTTCACGTGGCTGACAGTAGCAGCGTGACCTTGTCAGTCCCTGGCTAGGAGGAGCGTTCAAGACCGTCGTAGCATCCTGATGTATAGAGTTGAACACAATCGTGTAAAATCATTATATTTCACATGGGTGTTAAAATAATTTTCTAATTATCGCAGTGGTAGGACAGAAATGCACATGTTTCTTTCATACACATTACCCAGGGTAGTATGTACAGTATGCTAGTGAAATTATGGTTATTCTTATGCAATACTGGTAAAACAAACCGAGTCATCCGTGTCACTGGACTTGTTAGACGAGTGGAAGTCCTACCGCACCAATACGCTTAACCTTTGTGTACTGCGGCTGTGTGAAATATGCAAGAGATAAACGATATGCGGTCATTAAACGTGAAAACGATGAATGGCGGAGAATAAAGAACTATTAGCCTGAAATAACCTTTGAGGTCCCCTTTATTCCAGTGTAGATCGCAGCTCCTACCTCCTTGATAATCTAACCCATCTGTGCATTCATACCGATGGAGACAAAGAGCTAAGCTGTAAAGCTCTTTACTCCCTGGTAGAAAGAGCCTGTAAAAACCATTTGCATACAGAAGTATTGGTGGGTGCGGTCTCACAACAGGCAACCTGAAGTAGTCTTTTTTCCCCATCATTAGTAACCTCCAGACTAGTTACCAAAAGCAGAAAAGTCCGCTTCTCCGTTTTAGTCATCAATAGGCAAAAGGCTAAAAATGGAAATTTCAGCATCCAGGCCAGTCGCATGAGGATAAATCCATGTTGGTGTCTATTTCGAACCGCTGTCGGTCGATGGAGGGGAAAAAAAGGGACAGCATTAAAGAAAATGTCTGACATGATCTCCAGGCTGACGGTGTTGGAGTGTCGGCGTCTACGCTGAGCTCCCGGTCCTGTGTGCGCTGTTAGGAGGCAGCTGCTTGTTCGTGCTGTTTGTTTGTTTTTTTCAATCGAGCACTGCAGCTCTTATCAGAGTAAGGACCCAAAGCTGTCTGCTGTCCACCTGCGGTCGTACAAGCCCACCACAGAAGGGTTAAGGTACAGGAAATCTGTGCTTGGACTTTTACTCGATGAAAGCTGGACTGCTTTCTGAGCGTGCAATTAGCAAGGAATTATTTATTGCAAGAGCGAGAGCTGCACTTAATTAGTCTTTTTTTCAGGTGATAGACTGATATCTGATCAGTCACTGGACCGTAGGCAGCATGGGAGGGGATCTCTGTGTTCAGGAAGCTTTTTTTTACAAATTATCTCTCAGTTCAGTAGATCTGGGGTAAGGAGAGAAGAGTCGAAAGTCTGCGCCCGTTTTAGATGAGATTTTTCTTTTTCAGACTGCCTGTTACAAGAACTGTCTCCCTCCAGTCTGCCTCTGTGCAGTGCTGTGCTCCTTAAAGCAGAGCACACTGGATCTGCCAAGAATCAGGAGAATACGAGAGGGTAATCATTCTTCGGAGTACAGCCCACCCCCCCCCCCAGGGCTTCATTTCCACCTGAGCAAAATAGGATTTAAATGTTTAAAATCTTAGCTTGATTGATAATCTAATCCATAGAAACGTTTTCTTTTTTCACTGTACCTGGTTGGTAGAATATGAAAAAGATCGTGCAGGTAATTCTCCAGGAAAGGCTTGTGCATGATTTTAAACTAAAAATAAAAGGCAGAAAACCGACCCCTGCAGTCAAGGGCAGCTGAGAGTTTGTCTGTAAGAGGGTCTTTGAGAGTAGTGTCCCATGGGACACTAGTTCTCTTAGGCTAGGCTGAGGAAAACCAAGCTTGTTAATCCTTATTACACACCAGTTTCCCAGGGATTATCAAGTTGAAGATCATGCAGCTGAAAACAGGCCTTCCCAAACTTGTGGAAAAAACAAGAATAAAAAACATAGGAATGACGGCGCATATGTTGTATTTTGATCCTCAAATGCAGTCTTGAGCTCCTACTTAAAGCTATAACTGAGGAAGTAATGAGCAAAGATTTACTGCAAAGGAAGAATTTAGCTAACCTTTGCGTAACCACTTGCTCTTGTAGGTGATTTCTGACTGAACCTCGCACGTTTGTTTTTAAACTACAAAATAAATCTGTAAATATTTAGTAGACATTCCCAGGGTGCCCAGTCACCCTATGAATTAGGGAGCCTTTCTTTTTTAAGGAAACGTATTGATTATTAATGCATGATCATTCCCTCTAAGGCTAATGGATTCTTGACAGCCAGGAGAAGGATTACCAGCATAGCGTTTGGAGTTTATATAATAATGCAGTGTGCCTCCCGGTACGATAATGGCTATTGAGGAGAGGGAGGTGTGTGTGTGTGCTGGGGGTGTTGCTATCCGGCAGTGATTAGAGACAGGGTGATGGGAAGTGCTGATACAGTAGAAGTGTCGGAGAGATCTATATCCCTGGCACGCTCCCTGCTCCTCTGGGCCTGTGCCACAGTTACTCTGTCTCTGCAGCAGTTGCCCAGAATTGTGACACCCTGAGACAGACGCAGTATCTAATAAGATGCATGTTTCTTTTTTTAAAGAAAGGTCAGGAACTCGGTTTTCCCCTGTAGGCTGTGGGGGAGGACGCTTAGGTGGAGGATGTGGAACTACTAAGTCCTCTGTGGTGTTCTGAACGTTTGCACAGGGGAGGTGGTACCGAGGATGAGCTCAGCTCTTGTGAGGGCTCCTCCGATAACCCAGATTCCTGCTCACTTGGGTTCTGTGCTGTTGGGGGGGGTAGACTTTTACAGACACCCATTCACCCAAATCTGTTGTGCACCAGCATTTCAGGTGCTCCTACAGGAATAGTCACATTATTTCATAGGAAACGGAAAAGAAGACCTGGGACAGACAGATGTTGTCCCCTTAATTGGCTGTTAAAAACTGTTTTTTTGAGAGTTCAAGACTTAAGGTGAAAGTATGAGTTAAAGCACAGGCTTAAATGTGTCAACCTGCTGCAGGATTTAGAATTATAATTGTCACAGTAGAGAATCTAATTTCTTTAAAAGCTATACCTAAAAATACTATAATACTGTCTCAAGAGATTATTCATTTAAGTATTTTATATGTACTTTTTTAACCCAGCATTCACAGGCCTAGTATAATTAGTATGCATGTATAGTAAAAATTAGAGATTCAGATTTGCTTATTCCCTTATAAGATAAGATAAGATCACTTTATTAGCCCTATACAATTTCTTGCATTAGGAAGTTGTCTTTTCACATACCCCAGCTTGCTCTCCATGAGACACACAGACAGGGAGAGAAGCTTGGGGTCAGAGCGCAGGGACAGCCATTTATACAGCACTCCTGGAGCAGCTGGGGTTAAGGGCCTTGCTCAGGATTTGAGCCGGCAACCTTCCAGACACAGGCGCAGATCCTTAGCCACAGTGCCACCACTCTGCCCTATAGCAGGCCAAGCAATGAGAAACAAATAAAACAAGGCTTAATCCTTTAGAAATCAAGTGTTTATGGTGTAGAGCTTTAGGTTGTGCAGGAAGTATAAAACTGCAGTCTGCAGTGCTAGTATTGACCTAATTTAGCACAGGCTGTAAATAACCGGGAGGTGAAATGAGGTGATGTGCTGAGAGCCCCATTCAAGTGAAGACACCAGCTTGTCTCCAAAGACCCCCTGCTCATACTGTAAATTCAGACAAGGATTTCGGGATACCTCCTTGGCATTTGATTTGAAAGGATGGTAAAGGTTCTGGGCATGTTATCCTGGCCATGCATGTAGCAGAGCTCCTCCTACTGACTGCAGCTCATTGTTCCCTGAATTAGCTGGGCTCTGCTGCCTGTCGATTGTCCAGTTCAAGACACCCGAGGTCGCGTTTGCACCTCTGTTCATTCTCCCCCGAACACCACTGCTCTGCAGCCATTATGGTTTTGCTTGGCTTCCAGTTGGCGCTTTGTTTGAAGGCTGCAGCCGTGGTTGTTCCAGCTTCTTATGTGCGAAGTGGCCTGTGACTGCAGCAGCAGCAGGTGTCAGTCTAGCAGGCACTGCAGCTCATAGAAAAACAAATTGTGCCTTCCCCCTAGAAAACATAAGGAGAAGAATCTGGTCCATCTGCTGGGAACAGAAATTCCCTTCCCTCCAGCCACTGCACTCTGATAGCTGTGTCCGCCTCACTTTTGACAGCTTCTTGGCAGGAGGTGGATTCTAGGAGGATGGTCCTAAAACGGATTTTCTATTTTAGTGCTTCCCGCACGTCACTGATAGAGCATCTTCAACACTCCAGAACGCACTACTGAGCGAAACTCGAAATGATGGAAGAATGTCTAAATCGTCTCCTCTGATCTGAAGGAATGAAATAATACAGCAGGCCTCTGGACGTATCAAACCTGTTTGAATTTATTGCAGATGCCCAGATTTTATTAGTTCTCTAGACATGCCTTGCCTCCATACAGCTGTGCATTAAGGTAAGATGGTTGTAACTGATCCTTACTTAATAAAAATGAAGATTATCAACAGCACTGAATCTAGAAGCAGGAGCTGTCGGGGCATTCCGATTCACAACCCCCCACTCCTTTTTTTTAATGCTGGAGTCAAGTCGCAGCTGCGTCTTTCAGCGAGGAGGGCTGATGATGGATGAGTGTCCTCTGATCTCACCATTTAACCAGATCCTCTATTCTCCTGATGACTCTAATCAGCAGATATTGCCAGGCTGCTGAACCCAGGAGGACGGGGCTCAGCTTGGGCGATCTTCGCCTAGCCTCACCAGGTGCGGTGAAGAGATTTGAACCCTGGCCGAACCCCCCCATGCCCCAGCCTGTGGGAACGCCGAGGACCGTGCTCCCTGTGTTTCCCCTCCCCCCTCAGCCACCTCAGCCAAGGTCTGCAGCTCAGGGCCAGCGGGACACCCTCTGGATGCTTGGTTCACCTTATTAACCGCGCACTGTGCCGTTTTAGCAAGGTGAGCGACTGGGAGTCCCTCGTACTTGTTCTTGCTTTTCTTTCTCATGCCGTTGGGACTAGCAAGCGCTCACTGTGCCGACATTAACTCAGCTCAACTGAAGAGGAGGAGTGTGCAATGGGAAATAAAGCCACAGGAATTTCACTTCCTGCTTCTGAGAACCTTTCCGATGGAAACAAGAGGGGGCCATTTGGCCTGTCTTGCTGTGTTATTATTGTCTCAGTAGCTAGTTGTGCTGAGGTCCTCGTCCAGCTGTTTCTTGAAAGAAGCCTGGGTATCTACCGTGACAGCATGGCTGGGAAGCTTGTTCCAGACCCCTACCAAGCTTAGTGTAAAGAATTGCCTTTAAACACACAAAGGCCCCCCCTCACCAATATCTGCAACAACTCAAATAACAGCTCTGTGCAGTGTTAAAGAGAAGGGCCTTCAGGGAAAAAGGGCAACAGAAATGCCTTTTCAGTTGCTCAAGGTTGGGCTTTATAAAACATTGCAGCCAGCTTAACTGTACTTCAGTCATTTTTCACACTCGGTCTAGCCCTTAAGCGAGAGAGCAAAGTGTGATTTCATGTGTGACCCTGGAGTCTTGTTTTTTTTAGTTGAACAGTCTAAGGAGCCTTATACTGGTTTATAAACATCTAGTCTGCAACACGTTGCCTTCATATTTCACAGTGACAGATTTTTAAGCACAGAGCTGTTGGAGGTGCTGCTGAACTGCACTCAGACTTCTGTTCATAATAATAATTAATTGCTTACACTTACATATAGCGCTCTTCTGGACACTCCACTCAAAGCACTTTACAAGAAATGGGGATCCCCTCCACCACCACCAATGAGCAGCCCCACCTGGATGATGGGACAGCAGCCCATACTGCACCCACAGTACACTCACCACACACCAGCTCTCCGTGGGGAAGAGGTCAGAGTGATGAAGCTGGTCCGTAGATGGGGATTATTAGGAGGCCATGATTGGTAAGGGCCAATGGGAAATTTAGGCAGGACGCTGGGGTTACACCCCTACTCTTTTCGAGAAACGCCCTGGGATTTTTAATCAGCACAGAGAGTCAGGACCTCGGTTTTACATCTCATCCGAAGGACGGTGCCTTTTTATGGTACTATACTGGGGCATTTGGACCCACATAGACCGCAGGAGGTCTCCCATTCCAGGTATTGGCCAGGCTCACACCCTCTGAGCTTCTGTGGGCTGTTAGTTGTGAGTTGCAGAGTGATATGGCTAGAGATATAGAAGCTTAAATGTGAAATTCCTGTTACTTTGAGATTGTACTTCTGTAATTTGGAGTGGGCACAGACGTTAAAATTGAGCATCTGTATGGCTGTTTTCAGCAACATGATTGTCTTTTTAAATGGTTTGTCCTTTCATTTAGTCCCTTGTGGCTACTTTTCATTCGTTATCACAAAAAGTGTGTGTTGTAGGCCAGCCTCCTTGTTTTCCATTCTCCTCACTGCTAGTATTCCAGTATTCCCTTTTCAATTAGAGGCAGGAGCAAGTCCTTGGCAGGCCATGTACATGATGGGCACATGCCCTCGTACCACACCAGCACAGGCTGGGGGAGGATGTAGAGACTCTAGTTAGCCTAGGCAGTACGTCTTGGGGAAGGTGGGAGTAAACTGAAATAGCCAAAGAAGACACAGACTCCACAGACTGAAGGTTTCTCACTCACCCAGCAGCTGTGAGGCTGCAGTATTAACCCCCTGACCACAGTCCAGTACAGTGTGAAGAAGCTTTAAAAGGTCAAGATTTAAGTGAAGCTACAGCTGAACTCCACAGGTTACAAAGACAGGGTTAATTAGGCTAATAGATTTGAGGCAGTACTTGGGACAGTTTTAATTCCTCATCCATCATCCAGTAACGTGGATAATACTTGTGAGCACAAAGAGTGTGCTCCAGTCTTCCTGCCATGTGAAAGTGCCTGTATTGTTGAGAAACTGCATTCAGGAAGGCATTTATCATTCAGCTTGACACGCGCCGAAATGAAACTGCAGGCATGTTTGAATGAGTGTATTTTTCAAAGCACTGCAGAGGCTTGTTTGAGACACGACCAAATTTCGCAATGAGCTCATGGACAATGTGCTCTAGCTCCGTTCTCCCTCGGTGACCCGTCTTCATGTCAGCGTGGCAGTGAGTCTCCTGCTTGTAAGAAATGTGTGCGTCTCGAGTGGCAAGGGGGCAGAAGGTGAAAGCTATGTAGCCTTTAGAGTTTAAGTCACAGGCGGTAAGATTCAGGGAAATGTGGCACAACTCCGCAACAACAACCTGCATGAAACAAAAACTCGACACTGCCAAAACCATACTGTTATCGGGGTTTATAGGTACAGATACAGTACAGTGGCTGGTGGAGTGAATCGAGCCGTATATGCCCCTGTAATAAGGTGACGATAGTTTACTTGACTATGAGCAACATCTGAAGCATACAAACAATTACAAGCCAGAGGCTGTTTGGCCCATCTAGCCTATTAGGTAGTTGGTAGCTAATTGATCCAAAGATCATATCCAAGCTGTTTTTTGAACAAATGCAGGGGATGGACTTGAAGCACAGGGCTTGGCTGCTTGTTCCATACTCCCACAACCCTTTGTGTAAAGTGTCTCCAGTTCTCAGATTTAAATGAACGTCCATTTGGTTTCCACTTCGTGTTGGTCACTTTCGTTTGGAGGGCAGTGAACCCTGGTGGTTGTAGTAAAGCATTCCTGTGGAAGGGCGGGCGAATTGGGCAGCACGACCGCGCTCTGGGACCCCCGCGCCCCGCCCGGTGCCAGCTAACAGCCCCCTCTGTCGTTCCCAGGCTCCTCTTTCTGGGTGGCGGTGCTGGAGGGGAAGGTGGTGGGCATCGTGGCGGCGCAGGGCAGCGAGGAGGACAACACGCTGGAGCTGCGCCGCATGTCTGTGGACTCGCGCTACCGGGGCAAGGGCATCGCCAAGGCGCTGGGCCGCAAGGTGCTGGAGTTCGCCATGCGCAACAACTACTCGGCCATCGTCCTGGGCACCACCGCCGTCAAGGTGGCGGCGCACAAGCTGTACGAGTCGTTGGGCTTCCGGCACGCGGGCGAGAAGGAGGAATACACCCTGCCCGGGATGAGCCGCTCGCTCATGGAGAGGATGTTTTTCCAGATCCGCTACCACCGCTACCGCCTGCAGCTCCGCGAGGAATGAATCCGCCCCTTTCCCACCTGGGTTGATTTTTGGTTGTCGTTGCGCCTATATATCTTTTTTTCCCCCCCTCATCACCTTCTCCTCGCTCTCCCTTAAAAGACCCCGTTTCTCCGTCACCATAAACCCGCCCACTCGCCCTCCTCGCACGCCTCTTTCCTGCCCCCTGCTGGCCGGCAGGGTGCCTCGCTCCGGAGGATGAGGCCGCCTGGTTTTTCACCCACCTCCCCCACCCTGCTTCCCCCTCCTATGCTCTTTGCCTCCCAGCCTCTACATCCCATAGCTCCCCCTCATCAGAGCTGCCTGCCGGGCTGGCCGGGGGCTGGGGAGAGAGTTGGCTGGGCCGGCCGGCCCCAGTGCGGTCAGTACTGGCCCGGCTTTCAGCAGGACTGGGCGGGCGCGGCTCTCTGATGAGACCGTCCCTTTGTCTCAGCCCCATGCCTTGATACCTCCAATGAAGCACAGTTAAATTCCACACAGCAGTATTCGTGGGGGCTGGGTTAGGGGGAGAGAGGGAGGGAGATCTATACTGTACAGCGCATTTCCATCTCCTCATGCTAGGCAAGGGACAAAAGACCAAACCCGATTCCTTTTCTAAAATTGCTGTAGACGTGTTGAAAATGCGTGGGGATTGTCGAGCGTGCTCTGATGCATGAATTAGAAAACCCGAGCTAAAGTTTGCTCACACAAACGCCCGGTACCGTCAGCAAGGCACTGTGCTTCCTTCTGGGAAACCGATAGAAACATACAGTACAGTATATACTCTATATATACGTGTGCGTGTGTGAATGAAGTTCTCAAAACTGACAAGGAAGGGTGGACTTCCCATTGATATATAATGGCTGGTCTTGTTTCATAAATGAGTCTTAAGATATTTTGGTCCATTAGCAAAAGGACAGACAAGTCTAATCCATAAAGGAAAACCATTTCACTTTTTTTTTACAGCCATGTTTGCAGCAATAGCCAGAGGTCGCATGTGAACCCGTACTGAATTTGTCTGTAAATATGAACAGCCTCACGCAAAGAAACGTTGCTGCAGATATTTTTTTATTTTTTTAGAATTGAAAGGTAAAGACGAAACTCGTAAAACAGGATGTAACATTTTACAATTACTGTAAAATTTTAAGTTCAAGTTCTGTCATTACTAGAGTGGAGAGACTAAGCTGCTGTGGGCACTTTTTAATACAGGAATACTTAAAGTAGGTTTTTAAAGTAATTGGAATGAAGCATTTTCTGATCTTAGAAACGTCTCCGCCCTTTTCAGCTTAAAGATGTTACTGGCGTGCTTATTGCTGCATTTGTCAAATTATAAAATTTAAAAATAAAGACCAAGGAGCACAAACCAGAACTTCAGTGTCCAAATTGGGCACATTTGACTTAATGTATTTCTACACGCGAACACGCAGACTATATATATTGATATACTGTACATCTCAAAACGATACATGTAGACAAAGCCCCCAAAATCTCTCTCCATTTCCTTTCTCCTCATAACAAGCCAGCAAAGGGAGTGACTGTATTAGCCCAGTTTGTTATATACTGTAAAAACCATTCTATTTAAGAACCCAAGAGGATGAGTTTTCTTGCCTTGTCTTTCATGCTTTCTGTTAAAATGACTGCAGCCCTGGGCCAGACCTCTGCATGCGCCTTGGAGTCTCAACTGTGCTGCTGTTTTCTGTTCTCGCTTGTGCCGAGCGATGTCATCGGAGCAGAGGGGCAGCTGCAGGGCGTCGGAGAGCGGTTAGGAGTCCTCTCGGAAGCTTTACAGCACGGGATACAGAGGCTCCTCCGAGTGCTTGTATCCGAACTGTTAGTAGGAAAAGAGGGAAAACAAACAAAAAAAATCTCCACAGGACTGTATGAGACGCCCTGCACAGTGCCTTTGCTCAGTAAAGAAGCTGACTGCTTGGATGACATCCCACTTGTGAATCGTAGAATGCAAGACCCATGCAATGCAAAACTGGCATGTATCTGTACCTGGTGCGTGCGTACAGTGCCTGCCTTTTTAAAGAGCAAAGAAATAAGCTTCTTTTTTTTTAGCGTACGATATAAGTCTGTGTTTGTTCAAAGGAATTTTGCATGAAATGTGTCTTAGAGGGAAATGACGAAGAGGGGGGAGGGTTGGGGGGGAGGGTGAAGAGAATCACTTGACAAGTTCTAACTACAGCACTGGAAATGTTTTTCATTTTGTTTTGGGTGTGATCTGTGGAGTCCTGTGAAGGGGGAGGCGAAAGGATGACTTTCAGTGTGCAAGAGAACCCCCTAATTCATTACACTGGGTGTGTAGAAGTTCCCCTTATCCAAAGGTAGGGGGTACTCCTTCTTTTCTGGATCCTGTGGAATACTAATGTCAGCTGAGTCGGAGAAACGTTCTGTCTGGATTTGGTAATCCCGATACACTCTGGTTGAGATGTTCATCTTTGATTGGACACTCTTGAGAAATACCAATTTTCACATGACTGCTCTGCTGCTCTTCCCACAGAGTCATACTAGGTCTCCGCAAACCAGATTTGATTTGAGATATTTTTTTTTTTACCGGCATACCGCCACCTTTGAGAGTGTAAAATACAGGAGTCCCAGTTCAGCAAAAGGTACTAAATGCACTTTTGGAAAAGCTGTGTCTTTCAGCTTAACAATGATGTAACTAGCCTTTTGGTTTGATTTTCTTCCGTGACTTGGGGGTCACTGTTCTTTTTCGAGCATGTGGGTGTCCTCGGATGAGCTGCTCCGCTGAAGAGGTCTTTGTTAATGTGTTTTCCTTAAGTTTTGGAAGAGCAGAATGTAGATCTGAAATCCAGATTGGTCCCTGCGTTCTATCCAAAACCTGCTTGAATTTCTCACCCGAACAGCACTTTTTTTTTTCTTTGGGTTAGTTGTGGTGTTTTGTATGTCCAAATATTGTGATCCTTTCATCTTTCAAAAAGCTGTTAACGAATATTTTCTGAGCAAGGTATTGTTGACAATTTGTTTTTTTTTTTATCCAAGTGGGGATCCTTCTTAAATTCACCATAGAGGACATTTTTACAACATTTTGAAAGGAATTCCCTGCTGTTGCTAATGATACATTGGCAATGAAAATAGCTATAATTAATTTACTGCTGGAGGCTTCATCCCTGGTCCTGGAGAGCCCTAGTCCAGTTAGTCTCATACAATGGATATAAAAAGTCTACATCCAGGGTGTTGCAGGTTTTTTTAATTTCAATTATTTTTCCTAATAATGATCTTTTTGTTTTTCTCTTGAATTTTGTTGGTTGCAAGGTCACATTAAAGATGGAAAAATGTCGGACATGATTTATCTTGATTTCTGGCTTTACATCACAAAAACCTGCAATGTCAATAAGACAGTGTCATTGACAATATGACTTTTTATATCCACTGTACGTCATCTATTTCTAAAGACTGGCAGCGCCTGGGAATTCTTGATGAGTCGGTCAAATAATGTGCTCATTTAAGACGATTCTATTCCTTGAGGTTTGAAAGGTACACAAGTCCTAAATTTTGAAATCGCTTAAGAAGAATTGAAGAAAATCATGTCAAAAAGCAGTGCTGTCAAAAGGAATGTGCAGTATGCATCTCATTAAGCTTCTTGGCAGAGCTTTTTCCAGTTGTGCATTCCTGCAAGCACACATCTCCTTTAACCACGAAGAGCACTTAACCAAAAAGATCATAGCTATATAAGATGGAAGGTAAATAGAACTGATCTTTTGTTAGCTGTGGATGCCAAGTGCAAGATTGCTAGAGCTTTCCTAAATGCATTTAGGTTTAATTTAGTTTCATGCTAATTATTTATTGTGCAAAGTCTGCATGAATGTATCTGTATATCTGGAGCCCTGCCAGTAATGATCCATCATGAATGGTTCAGCATTCTTTCCCAGCCTCCACTTCGAAGAGGGGCTGTCAGCACTCCTATTAGAAAGAGAAAGTTCTGCCTTTCTTGCAAAACAGTTTCCAAGATGGGTCGTGTGAACACCAGGTGGGAACAGCGCTAATATGTTCTGCGTGTTTGCCAGTGCAAAGGCAGCAGAACGTGATGAGTAGCCTAAAGCAAAGAAAATCATGCCTATTTTGAAATGTATTAGCCTATTTAACTTCTCTTGGTCTAGTGAGGGCACAGTAGAGGAGGTCTGCCCTCTTAATGCGTAAGGGCCTTCTGCAGGGTAGAGGGAGGGGTCTGAGACTGCTCAAGTCGAGTTCCAGACTCCAGGGCTTAGGAGCTAAGGTGAACTGGAAGTCGAGGGATGAAATGGTAAATTAGACCTATTGATAAAAAAAATAGCAAAAAGAGAACATATGTTCTCGAAACCAATAACTAGCACAGTACGCAGTACTGGATTGTAACATAAAGTGCAGTGCTTTTGAAAATATTTATGTAGATTGTTTTCCAAAAACCTACAAGAGTACCAGGTGCCATTCCTCCCTGTTTGTACTGAGGATTTGATTGTGTAGTATTTCCTGCATTTCTCCACCTCTGGAGTACAGTGCTTTCAAGGTAAAGTGATTAGATGGGTGGGGTAAGATTCTGGATTGCGGCGGCAGTATTTTAGTGTAGTTTAACGGAGAAAGACTTGGCAAACCAGTCTTTCCTCTGCCCCTCAGTGCATCGCGCTGATCCTGGACTACAGACTGCAGTGTGTGGACATGAACGCTTGGGAGAAGACTGTGTGGACAGTGTAGTCTGACTCGGACAGGGATTTGATGTGTAGTGCTTTTGTGGCCTTTTAAATTTGGGGTGAACAGAGAGCAGCGAGCCGACTCACATTTGATGTTCACACTTTTTTGTTGTCTCTTTTTCTTTTTTAAACGGAACAGGTAAGTTCTAAGCACCCAAGGCAAAGCCTCGTTCTTGTTACACTTTCCGAATGCCATTTTGCAAACTGAATGTGATTTTCTAGTGTTATACAATGACGCACAAAAGTTAAGCAAGAGTGAGTGAGGTGTCAGCCCTTAAACCAGTATCTGAATGCAGTATTAACTATTACATGAATGGACAAAGCATAGAGCTGAGTTTGATATTATTGCCAGGTTCTGCTGTTAGTGGCCTCTGCTCTGATGAAGACTGAAGCCCTCTCAGGGAAGGCACACACAGTGCCACTTAAAAGGCCCATCAGACAGGAAGCAGGACCACCATACTCAACACAGGAAACGGAGAAACCACCGCACAAGGATGGCCACCAGTAGGGATAGTGAGACAGCGCAGGCTCTGGGAGCTGTGCTGTAAGCCACACGCAGAGATTTCAAGATGTATTGTAATCTGTAGCTGATGTCTGGGTTTGGTCCTCTCTCGACCTGTGGCTTCAGCTGGATCTGGTGCAATGTTGCAAAGATAGTACTGTTGACAATTAACTGGATGACGGAGACACAACCTTGTGTTTTTGAAGGACAGCTGGGCAGCCACTCTGATTGGGCAAAATGGGTCAAATGCACAGTTTCAGCTGTTGGAGCCGTCTCCAAGAGTGAGAGCGAGACAGGGGAGGGGGTTGGGCAGAAAGCACAAGGCTGAGCCCAACTGGAGGTGAAAATAAAGGAGCAGTGAGACCAGGGGTAGCAGAAGTGCAAACCTGAAGCGGATGGGAGCAGAGCAGTCGATTGCCGAGTACAGGTCAGTCAGGATGGCATGGTGCCCGTCCCTGTGCGCTGGTTTCTCCGTTTCCTGTGTCGGGTATGGCTGTCCCGCTTGCTGTCTTTTAAGTGGAACTGTCTGTGGGAGCTTGCCTGTCTCCCAGGTCCCGTAAGCACCTGTGGTTTCTCCCTCCCCAGTTAGTGAGGGGGTCAGACCCCCGTTTCCCTGCTCCGTGCGAAGAATAGGAATATTTTCCAGTCAGCCGAGTTAAACCCTTGCTTGCGTTGCATTAACGGTGATGGGAGGTCCTTTTGATTGGGCTCTTCGATTTGTGGGGGTTAAGCTGCTATATTTTTCCGTTTGGGTTTTGGTTTTGTGCAGGAACTGGATACATTCGTGCTGCTGTACGTTTTGGATGTTTTGCTGACTTATTTCAGTCCAGTATAGGATGGGTTGTTGCAATTGTAAATCTTCTCTGCAATTCCTGCCACTAGCTCAGTACCTGTTTTTCCTATACCCTTCATTCCTAGGCATGAAGAGCATTCTTGTCTGAAAAAGTAGAATAGGCAGCTTTTGAGATAAAACAATTTTTCTAGTATCTGTGTCACCGAGCAGCTGAGTGAATTTTCTTGAATGCCGGTTGGAAGTTTAGTGCAGTGAAGGAGTGGATAACAGCTGTGTACTAACCCCAAATCCATGCCTCACCCCTGCGTGGCTGTTCAATGTGTGCAATTCCACTGCAAAATGACGGTTTGGTGGATTACCGAAGGGTTCATGCTGCACCGCAAAGATGCCTGCTACAAGAGCACTCAGCTGGGCAAAGGAATGTAAGATGGGATACTGCACGGGAGTCGCCAGCAGGGGGGCGCCTGTGGTACCAGGGGCAGGACTGATGTTCTCCAACGCTGTGATCCAGCAGAACCCCTTGCCCATGAAGAAGAAACTCCCATTTTGAGCAGCGGAGTGGATGAGGACCATCTGTGTTGAATACTAAAGCGCTTCTAACACGATGTGTCTGGGTCGCAAAACAGGCCAAAGTATTGGGTAATATTGAAGTAGCATTGCCAAAGGTCAATATATTTGCTTTGGACTGTTTGTCATATCTAGTTTGCACATCTGTGTATGCTTTGTGTTTGTGGGGTGGGGGGTGTGTGCGTGTGTAAATATATATGTAAATATATTTATGTATATATAGTCATTCTGTGCATTTCAGGCGCCTTAGCCATCTAATCGAGCAATAAGAATTAATGACATGAGAGGGGTTCTTGGGCTACGTGCCAGTGCAGCAGCAGTCCCAGCGCGTGTGGAACAAAGGAGCGATCTTTAAATGATCTTGAGGAGAGATGCGTCTTTGACTGTGAATTTCTATTCTACATTTTAAACTGTATTACTGCATGGTTTTAAAAAAATAACAAGTGTTGTAACACTGTCAGCACTGGGTGTCATTTCTAAAAGTTTTTCTGGTCTGTCTTACTTCTGTAAGCAGCTCTTTGTATTCTAACCAGCAGACGAGTTCACTCAGCAGATTACAGCTGTTATTTCTAGATGCGCTGCCACAGATCGTAAGGGTGTGACGCGCGTCTCGCTACACTCTTGCTGTAAGCCCTGCTAACTCAACTTCTTTTGATGTATGAAATGTAAAGTGTAAATTGTAGTCTACTGTACATAGCACCTGGAATATTTTATGAATTTTTTTTTGTAGCAGACAAAAAAACCCTAAAAACATCTCAAAATGTTTACAAACTTGGATGCTCACAAAACCAGAAAAGGCAAATGTGAATTTATATGCAAAAAAACCACCAAAAAAAACTTTTAGAAATGACGTCTTTGTCACCAACAGGCATGCAACTGCCACTGATTACAGCTGTATTGGGTTGTGTCTCGTGATATAACAAACCAGAGAAATATCCTGCTTGTTCCTGTAGCTTCGAATTCCATTCTGCTGTAGTGTGTGTACACTGAAGGCTCCTTGTTTTGAACGTGTATAGTGCATATGTTCAGCAGGACGAATCCCATGCAAACTGCAGTAGGTTTGAGAATCGTACCCACTGCAGGAGCCTGCCTGGTGGCCACAACGCCTGTGAGATTTCATTGGACGTACAACGGTTGTGTATGTCTGCAGTGACAGCTTGGTTCTGTGGGATTTATTTTGGGTTGCTTATCTTTTCTGATTTCTGATTTTTTTTTTATAAAAGGGGACATTGTAAAGATGTAAAGTGATTTCTTGCATTATGGAAGCAATGGATGTAAATAATGTATCAATAAAAACAAAAGCTCGTATGCGTTTTGCAAGTGCTTTTCTTTGCTTCAGAAATAAAAATGCGACATGAAAGGGTTACCGAAGTGACTGCTAATGTCTGAGAAACGTTTTTTGTAATTATTCTGGATTGTACACGGCACTAAATCTTCAACGTTAGACCCAAAAGGCAGTCAGTTCCCCTGGAGAGCTACCTGCGTGTCAACACAAAAGACACGGGATGAAGGAATAGCAACGTTTGTTTCTCTATCTTCAAAGTGTGCTCCTGGAGAGCTCCAGTCCAGTAGGATTTTGTTATTACTTACCCTCAACCCTCATGAGCAAGAGTTATCTCAACTGAACTGATTGCTGGCTGGATTCATTGAGAGCCAATAAGTATATTCCACTCTTCCGACACAGGCGATCTAGAAGAGTAATGGGACTGCAGCTCTCCAGGGCCAGGGATAGAGATGCCCTGTCTTTGTAATGATTAACAGTTTCTGTTTCGGAGCTCCAGGGTCATGTTTGTTTTGGGTGTTGGTGTGGCTGGAGTTTGCATGTAGGTGGTCCCGTTTCCACCCCCCTGCCAAAGACCCAGGAGCCGGGTCTGAATGGCCTTGTTATCTGGGGCCCTGGGCGGGGAGCAGGTCTGCGTTCTCTCGTCTTGTGTACTTCCAGGAGGCAAGGAGGCGTCCCTCTGCTGCAATTCTTGTCACCATAAGTAGTTAACTGATGATGGAAGGAATGGAAGAAATAAAAAATCACTTTCCCAAGGCTTTCCAACTCGCTGTTGCTGTAGGAGAGTGAATGCACGGCTAAAATTTAGTACCGGAAATGTGAACAGGTGATTTTTATTTTGCCGTTTGCTGCCGTTGCTTGTTCCACTGCCGAGATGGCGGACTTTACCAAAGCAATTCTCAGTAACCTGGAGGATTCTCAAATCTGAACCAGAATACCATTTTTTTCTGCTTGTGACTGTAAGCTGCCTGGGGCACCTGGAGGCTACCAGCTGTTGCCGGTCATGAATAGGAGCCCACAGCAAAGTTAAAAACCCGTTAACAGGAAAAACCACAGTTAAGCCTTTGAATAGCCTTGTTATTGAGTGACTTATAAAGCACTGACTGCAGGCTTGCCATTTCAGGTTCTGCTGTTCACGATGCCTGCTGTGCTGTTATCAGAAACATCAGTCGGACGCCAAGAGAGACACAGAGTTTTAGAAGACCTGAACTTTGCTGCTGACCTCCAGTGTGACTTTCTGCAGGAGAGAATTCTTACGCAGTTGCGCAAACCGGTCTCATGCTTGACTGAGCCTGCACGCTCCCCGAGTCTGTACGTTACACAAGTCCCTCATGGTTTAGAGGGGGGGTGGGGGGGTGAGTCTGCTTGTGGAGATATTTCCAGCGTAATGCTAATTGTTAGTATCACTTGTAATTGGAGTGCAGTCTTAGACACAAACAAAAAAGAGGGGGAGTGACAAAAGTGTACCTGCTTTGCTGGACCGCAAAAGGTTGTGAACGTGTCCCAGTGAATTCACACGAATGCTCCATACGCATGTGTGCCGTCCAGCCATGATGAGGCTTCTTTCAAGAAACGGCTAGGAGCGATGAGCTGTCAAACGGCCTCCTCGCGCTAGCAGAGGTATGTTCTGATGTCGCAGGATATAGTTCGGGGGGAGCAAAAGCAGGCTGGCTGCAGCCACAGCTCTCGCAGAAGGTGCTCAGAACGTCCGGTCCTGAGTGAGGGAGAAGCTCGACAGCTGTTGGTCTGGGAAGGCTCTGGCTTTCAGATCAAAATGGTCAGGGCTGAGGTTAAGTTATAGCCATTATTTAGAGAGATACAAGAAGAAGGCTTCACACCTGAAGAAGGCTCCACGGCCAAAACGTGTTTTCTTTCTTCTTTTGTTCAGCATGGAATAAACCTATTACTTGTTCCTTTGCAGCCTACGCATGCTGATGCAGCTCCCCACCTGAACTACATTTAGAGAGATATACATATATATATATAATTTATATACTGTAAGTTGTATAAACATTCTATTAACCATTAACTCAAGTGCTATGAAATAATAATTTACCTTCTTAGACACAAGATTAATGGAAAGGGTTAGAGTGAGTATGAATCTTCCTACTGCTTACTCCAGTTGAGAGAGCTGTTTGCTCAACAGAAAACTTACTACCCACTAAAAGTTGAGCCTTGCTGTCTCCTAGATTTTAAATTGAGCGGTAGGTAGGAACCAGAGAACATGCCAAGACTACTGTATTGACTTGTTAGACTCCAGCCTACAGGAACCTGCTGGTAAGATGTTCATCCTTGTCTTTTCCGGTCACGGGTTGATTTGTTTTGGCAATGGGAGCGATTATAGCTAGGTGATCATGATTAAGAGACAGACTGCAATACAAACAGTGCCCTCTTTTTTTTTTGAAAGCCCATCCTTTGCATAACATAAATGCCAGGTAACGCATTTAGTCCATCATGAACGGCTTGTCCGTACTTGGGCAGGCTCAGCCCCCTCCTCCTGGCCGTTGCGCATCATACAAAGAGAGGAGCAGTGACTGGTACGAGTTTTGCACAAGAGATCTTTACTGAGGAAAAACACACTAACACTGGTAACCAGAACGAGAACGACCAGCTTTAACAGGATCCACAACGTGCTTGCATAGTGTAAATGTCAACAATCATTTTGGTGCATGTCCAGAAGAAAGTGCCGATGTCACTGCAGGCAAGGGACAAGGGAACGGTGGCGCTTTTCGCTGCTGGCCCCTCTCTTGACAGTGTGCGGGCTGCAGGCACCTGCAGGAGATTAACAAGTGCGGAGCAGGGAGAGGAGCAGCTCTCTCACTCGGGGATATTAGTCACACCTGGGGATGAGGTCCGCAGCACCCGGGCTTCTGGAGCGGAACGTGTCTCAGGACCCAACCCACAGGCGAGCGACAAGCACAAGCAACAGCGTGTCACTGGCTCCTGCACATCGCAGCTTCTTGCCTTCTAAAATCATCAAGGCAAATGTGTGAGGACTGAATTGACAACAGCAAATCGTAAAAAAAAGCCACCTGTTTTGTTCCCCTGTTGTAGAGAGACCTAGAAGACTAACTGGACTGTCGTTCTCAGGACCAGGACTGGAGACCCCTCTTTTAGACTGTTAGAACTGCTGTTGCTGTCAAGGGAAAACACATCTGAGAAAGAATACATTCAGGAAAAAACCCCACAAATGCGGTACTACAAGAGTTATATAAATACACATTAAAGCCTCTGGACCTCCTGTCAGATTTCTGGCTTTTTTAGATTCCCCAACCCTTCTCATCTTCATTCAGAGGTCTAGAGAAACTGGATATCGAAATTCTTGCTAGTTAACGGCACTTTTTTCTGGATGGCGATTTCTCGTATATTGTAACAATGAACCTTCTATAAATAGAACAGAAAACACCACTGGAAATGTTAGCTGCTTTTTAAAAATCGACGCACGGCCGATAAGTTGCGCTTCAGCCCCGTGCCTGTGCAGCAGGGCTGAGGAGAACGGCAGTATAACGCACCCCCTCCTCCCCTCCCCTCGCAGTTGCCACGGAGAAAGAAAGGAAAAGAGGAACTGGAGAAAACCGGTCTGGTCCTCTCGCTGTTGCCCCGGGCTACAGACAGAGGGAAAGTGAGACCTCTCAGGAATGCGGCGCTGATGGAAGCCGCAGCTGCACGGTTGCCTGGCGACGGAGAGCCAGAGAGAGGCTGCTGGTGCTCAGGGCCGATGGGGGAGGCTCCTCGGTCTCGCCAGCTCAGCCAGCGAACCCCAGGACTTTCCGCTGGACAGCATGACTCTTAACGGAACCTGTCGGGGACGCAAACGCAATGTGTCGAGAACCTGAGATGTCATAAATGTGTGCTGTAATAAGCCCATGAAGCTGCTTTTTTACTTGGCCTCATAGCTGTACAGATATGTATTTCTCTCTTTTTACATCATTTAAGGACTTTAAACACATCACATAAGATAAGACAATTTCAAAGACCATACAACTTCTTGCATTAGGAATTTGTCTTTTTGCATACCCCAGTTTGCTCTCCATGAGACACACAGACAGGGAGAGAAGCTTGGGGTCAGAGCGCAGGGTCAGCCATTTATATGGCATCCCTGGAGCAGGTGGGGTCTTCCTCAGGGGCGCAACGGAGTAGAATTCCCCTGCCAGCCTTGGGATTTGAACCAGCAACCTTCCAGCCACAGGCACAGATCCTTAGCCACAGAGCCAGCACTCTGCCCATCACACTCCCCTGTTATGGTGACATTTCTTAAGAGCAGGCAGTTGCTACAGGTCTTAATTAGCATGAAGTTGCGACACCTTAACATTTGACCTAATATCTGCTAATGATGGAATTAGCAAATAATTTGTCTCCCAAGTATTGCGTTACAGTAAAGAGCTAATTAATATTCATATCTATAATGTCTGTCTAAATATCTGTCTAAGGAGAATTAATTATTAAAATAATTTCCAGTCCACAAATCTACTCCTTGAAGAGCAACTTCTACCCGAGTATTGCTGAAGTTAGCCCTTTTCCCCTAAGAGTAAAATCAAGCAGTGTTTATTTATTATAAGAAGCCTTTAAATCAAGACCTTGTGGTGCTAATAACACACATGCAGGCAGATTTATAGACTGCTTAATGACCATGCATTGCTCACAGATGGTTTTGTGTTATAAATGTTAAGATTAACCTCTGGAGCTTGGGCACTTGGATTGTTTAACACTTAAAAATCTCATAATTAACCCATAATGACTCAAATAACTCATAATTAAACAAAAAAGAAGCAAATATACTGTATGTTGGAAGAGAATGCTGCACCCCAGCTGTAAGAATTCACTTTTCTCCTCTCCATTTCTGTTACACAGATATTACACAAAGTTTTATTTTATTCACTGCTGTGACTGTGAAACTGGTTCAGTTTTACAGTGTTTCAAAAGACGTTTATCCTTTGAGGTGAAGTATCGCATTTGCTGATTAGTGTCCACACTTTTTTGGGTAAGATGTGTTTTTTTCCCATGGCCTGTGTCTCAGGCTTCAAAACAGCCTCCCCTCACAACCGTCTGCCAAATGATATCAAAACAGAACACCAGAATTCAAAATCCTCAAAGGCACTGACAAAGCCAAACCAGCAGACATCCTCAGAATGAGAAGTAAAATACAAACCAGAAAACACAGGTGGAAAGTGTGCGGAAGAGCATCCAATACTGAGAACACGTAGCACTTCTTAATACAAAGGGGTGTGGGAGTCTGGAACAAGCTACCTAGCCATGTCACTGGATTCCTTCAAAAAGGTTTCGAAGTTTCAGTTTTAAGGGATGGCAAGTGAGATACATGAAATAATTCTTCAGTTACAAACAATGATTCAAGAGTTCAATTAAAACGTATTTTTTGTTCTTTCATTCATGTAAATGGAAACTTTGCAGAGTATGCATCTGCATTGAATGTGGAAGAGATTCAAGTTTTTACTGCCACACAATTCCCATCTAACGCCCGAGATGACTGACTCTGTCCCCTACCCGTCTGGATTCTGCAATCCAGTGTCCTGTGACATGACTTTTACGTCCCAACAGGCTGAAAAGGGTTTAAAACACCCATGATGTAACTTCATGATTGCTAGAGAATTTTGTATATGATCATATAACCAGCAGATCAGTAAACATGATGCCATACCTTCAGATGTACTCCAAAACAATCAATGTGCTGCAAGGACTCCATAGTGGTTTGTACAACTCCTGCAGCAAAGAAAGACAGGAAACAAACACAGAAATAAGAACATCATAACTTTGGACCTTGTAAATCAGGTACATCAGGCACATCTGCATGGACAACCCTTGTCATAGGATATCCTAACAGCCATTAATCTATAAGTGTTTTCAGAGAAACATCTCTGCCCATGTCAGAAAGCTGCGAGTGTGCAATATCTTCAGGGCATGAGGGACATTCAGAAGGCATAACATCAAGAGAGACATTAGATCTCTGTTGTGTGGGGGAAAAAATGCTCTTTTGAGAGGGACCTTGAGAGGTTTGTGTCTAAGGACATTAGAAATCATAAGATCATCTCGGATGACATTGTCTGCGCTTACACTAGATTTCATTTTTTATCTGATTGTAGGTGTTTGGTGGTCACGTGCTGCTCCAGCTCCTGCAGCTGTTGAGCAGTCACCTGCGTGGAATCCATGCGAGTGAAGGAGGGACTGTTATGAGTGACCTTCCTCCCCAGAACACAAGGCTCTCCCAGCACCACTTAACGCAGTGCATCCGTAGACCTGATTCTCAATTCTTGGAATTAGGCAAGACAGTTATGGAATAAACCTAATTCATCTGTCATGTCCATAAAGCCCACTGAACTGAACTGAATTTAAGTGTGTTTTTAATATAGCAGAACAAAGAAACAATCAAAGTATATTTATCAGATTGTTTTGAAATGTGAATAAATGGGGTGTATTGAAGGGTCAAACCTGTGCTAAACATTGGCTGTGGTAGCGGAGTTGGCACCCCCAGTGGAAATATGGAACAGGGCCACTGTCCATTAAGCAGACCCAAAATGCTGAAGCCTCAGGGGTGCAGTCAGGTTCGATGTTGCCCTCCATCCACAATAATGTCTGAAAAGACTGTGTGCAGGAATGTGAGACACTGGTGGGGACGATTATCAGTGTGACACAAGGTACAGGTGATAATGTGGCACCTGTTTGCTTATAATGAAAGGGGTGAAAAACACGTGAGTAACTCAGAAATAATTAGTACAGAAAGCAAATGCAGCAGCAGTGTGTATTACCATACACAGTATATTAGCATACACATCAAAAGGTATCAGGTGGATGAGTACATAAAGATCGCCTCCCTTTCTTACAACGGTCCAGCTTATTTTGTTCTTATTTTCTTTTGAACTGAATTCTCCAGGGTCTGGGTGTTGATGTTTTCATGGCCACTGGCTGTTTTCTTATCAGTTTCTATCCTCTTTGTCTTTATACCCCAGACTTACAGCTATCCATTTCTCTTCCTGACATGTGCACTTAATTAGCTTTACCCAATGCAAACTGAGGATTTAAATATGACAGCAAGATTAATGGAGGTATTACTGATGTCCCGCCTTTCTCCTCTTGATTGCAGGGATAGGCTCCGGCTCCCCTGAGACCCTGTACTGGATAAAGTGGTTAGAAAATGGATGGATGTTTGCTGGTGAACTGTGGTTTTGTAAAACTGAAATCAGGATTGAGGACAAAAAAGCTAAAATAATGACATTAGATTGCTTACAATCTGTTTGCACTGTCCGTGTGTCAATATATGAAATCTTTTAAAAAATGCATCTGGAATTAATCATGATAGCAGTGTGTTTAAATTCATGTTTTATTTTACAGGTCATAAGAGTTTAAAAAAGATTTCCTGGAAATGATCAAAACATTTTTTTTTAAATGGAAACAGATATTAACAATGTGTCTATGGAGGATTGTCCGTTCTAAACTAAGCAAAGAGATAGAGTGAAATATTGTTGAACTGGTTTTAGGAAGAGCACAATTCTTTACTTCTTTTCTCAATCAGATCGTTTAGGAAGATCTTCCAGATGCTGCACCACAGAAACCTAGACCTATCAGTCAATCCTACACCAATCATTGAAGAGTGGAACTGTGCTTTTTGTCAGGAAGCTTCGTTAGGAAGGAAATGTAAAAAGAACTAAAGGAAATTAGAGGCGTCAACCCTCTAAGTATCAATAAAGACTGATTACAAAAAGAAGCATTTCCCTGCTAGGCTGGAGTTTTACATGCACCCTGCACCACGTTTTAAGATAAACGCCAGGTGAGCAATTCACATGGTCAAGTCTCAACAGCATGATCCCTGTTTGTACATATATTACATCAATGCAGAAAGAACAATTCGAAAGATTCTGGGGATAGCAGCAGTCTTAATGTAATTAATAATTACAGGAGAAATCTGCATAGTCACAGCAGATTTCTTTCCGAAAGGAAGCTCCATATACAGTAGCAGCGCACCTGCAAACTCTTCAACTTGAGAGTCTTCCACTTCAAACAGCAGCTCATCGTGTATCTGAGCAATCAGCCTGCAAAAGAGGATCAGACACAAAACATTACTCAGCTCATTCTTCATCCTCTGTCGGTGGGCCAGGGTTTTCCTTGGTATATGTGCTTTGATTGGTGTGGATTTCAAGAGAACTGTGAAGTTTCACAATTATCTATAGCACAGACGGAACAGAAAGGACTTTGATAGATAGGATATTTCTCTTCCAAATATGCAGCTGCTGAACCTCAGGATGTTAGGTTGTGCTGTCATTCAAATGGCATATATGTACACCTGCTATGAAAACAGACAGCACGAAGCTGGTCAATTTTAGACACTTGCACTATCAGTGAAAGACATTGCAACATTTTAGCATGATAAACTTTTATGTCACAAAGGTCAACTGCATTCAATCAACCAAAATGGTCTTGTTGGCACTTTTTGATGGCAAGCATCAACTCTAAAGCGTTTTCAAAAACCTGTGCAATAAAAGCAGCGAAATACGATTGTACAGAAAGCACAATCAGGTCATCAAAGAGCAGGCTCTTCAGGGAAAATGTCTGGCAACTAATTCAGTTTTTCTCTTGGAAGAGAGGAATGACATCAAATCCAATAAAACACAATGCAAATGCTATTTAAAATAATCAACCACACTTTAAAATGTCTGCAACTATTCTTATTATGTAGGAGATGTATTTCATTGTCAAGAGTCCTGAATGGACAATTGAAAAAACAAACATAGTATGTAGCCATTCTGACACTCCGGCTCTCCTGGTTGTGTTCATATCCTGTTTCTCCTTAGCACGTTGTAATATGCTGGAGATTAGATTTGAGCTAATTGTAAATTGTAAACATGCCTCTCTTTTAAAATTAGTTTCAAGACTCCCTCAAGCTGAGTGATAAAAGGTCAGCCCTGCAGTATCTCTCCTGCTCTGGCAGCACTAGGAGATTGACAAGACGATGATGTGTTTTTAGTTGTCCATTGAACACCTACAGTAGCAGCTGCACAAAGACAGGACAACGGGAATAGCAAGGACGGGAATCGAATAAGATAGTCAAATCCGGGCTTGAACCTCTCCTGTCTGTCCAGGCTTCCATTCTACCAATACTGTAACTTTGTTTAAAAAAAAATCCATTACTTTTAAAAAGACAAAAGTGTCAGCTGATACTGACAAAACTCAAGTAATTCACACCTGTCAGCTCTGCTGAGAGCTGCTTATACCTGTCATCACCCTGACTCGGCTTTCATCCGTATATCCTAAAATCAGTTTGCTGCATCAGTCAATCCCCTCACCCTGCACGCCGTTTTTTTTAGAAGTACAAGTCTACTTCGCAGAAAGAAGTCTAAATAGTGAGCTTAATCAATTAAAGAGTCTTCCTTACACAACCCCCTGTGAAGGGCAGTTTGAGAGCTCCCAGCTGTGCCAGAAAGATGTCCATGTGCTGACCTACTGTCCTCCTTGCTGACAGATGTAGCAACTGAAGGCCTATTAGTAAAATACTGAAAGGATCTACAGTAAGCAGCTGTGCATTTGAGGTGTGGTATCTCAAACGTTGTCTGCTTTCTTTAAGAAAAAACCTTGTCCAGCACTTTTAATGTATCACAGCACATTAGTGCCAGAGAATAATAGAGGTGTTGAGGCATTTTGCCTCTGAAGCACAGTGCATGATGCTGGATCTCCATTCTGTTTTCCACAATACATCACAGTCTGCACACAGTCCTGATCCACAGGAGCTGACATGAAGCTGAGAGCTGCTTTTTATATCACAGCTCGACCTTTTCACTGTGAGATCCTTACACAGACTAATTCACAGGTTTTATGTGTGTGAAAAGTCCAGCGATTTAACATTGACCTTCTAGGGGGGGATTCTGAGTTATAGGCATTTAGTTATAATCCCACAGATGGGAGCCACACAGCACTGGATCCTTAGCCAAGCGCAGACACACAATGTCTGAACTTGCGATACTGTGGTACCTGCGAAACTCATGCTCAGTAGGATTACTACTGCAGCTTTTTATGTTTTTCAACTCGGGGACTTTTGAATACTTGTGAATTAATGTCTTGACTTAAACAGAATATGCTTACTTCTAGGTCTCACTGCTGACGAAACACACTTTTAAATGATTTTTTTTCTGATGGTTTTTCACAATTTTACACTTTTCTGGGTAATACATCTTCTCCAAATGCCAGATAGGACATGATGAACAAAGTGCATTGCTAACAGAAAAGGATTGCAATATTGGCTCTGAGGCACAGTCAGCAAGAGCTCCACCTTTAGTCTTGGATCTCAGAGGCTGGATGTTCTGAGAGAGCCAGGGATGGGACAGGTCAACAGATTGTTGCAGGGAGCAGTGGTTGGCCATGCTTCAGTCAGGAGCCAGGGAGCAGTGTGCTCACCAAGGTCATGTCTTTTGGATGTATGGCCAAGGACTTAACAAGAATGTGGACATTAAGGATCACTGAGTGTTTTTCACAAGACTGTTGTCATGATCAGTCCAGAAAAGGTATTTCATGACATCATGGCATGGACTGGATTAGTCATGACATCCCCAAATCACGAACTCACAGTCTGCTTTACGCTGTTCAAACAGGGATAAGGTCAGGGCCTAATGAGCTTAAATCAAGTACTGGTGTATTATTGCAGTTGTATCAGTCAAAACTTCAGGACGTCTCCTGTCTCCTGTTTTTCAGCAAGGACTGGGTAATATTCTACACATCTATACTTTAGGAAGAGGACAGTGTCAGGGAGTGATTGACTTTTCCTTCTTGTTGCAATACCTGTTGCAGGCCTTGTTTTGGCCTTCTGTCAAAGTTGCCTGGAACTAGCCTTTGCCATTTGAGTAAAGGTAGTTGGTGCATGGTGGTATCAGAGGACAGTCATTTATATCCATGATTCACAAAAGTGATGCAGTGCAAACAGGCAATTTGTGAATGCAGCTTGCAAACAGGGCATAAAGAGAACCATTCTTAAAGAAAAAAACAAATTGCTATTTGTTATCACAGAGGAGCCTGCTGAGGTCTGTTGGAAACAAGGGGCTTCATTAACTGCTGAAAAAGATAGGAGAGACCCGCACTGGAAAGAAAATCCAAAGCCCATCTCTTTTCTCTGCAGTGCACACTTACACTATCACATCGAATGCTAAACGTACTTAATTTAATAATCTCTAAGTAGAGATCTGAGCTGTGCAGACATCTCCAGCTTAAAGTGGTCTTACTGTAAGATTATTATATTAAAGCTTAATTCAGTCAGGCTCCAGCGAGAGATGGGGCAGTAATTAATAGGGTCGGGGACCACAAAGGGCTGACACAGACAGCAAGCCGACTGCAAGTGGAAAACCACTGCGACTCGGTCTCAGTGCACAATGAAGCGCACACAAAAATATTCTAAACAGCCTGCTGGATGGTGTGAAAACAGGCTGAAAAAATCAAGCACTTCCTATTATTATTGCATCAGCTTCTGCAAGAGGGAAACTTCAAAAGCAAAGCAAAGACCAGCATTTTAATTTCTTTATAGGCTTGTTCCACCACAAGAAGGACTGTTGTGAGATATACTGTATGAAAGGGCTTCTGGAAACCAACAGAGATCCTTCGACAAAAATAACCAAATAAACACGAACCCAGAACATTAGTGGGTTTGCGATTCATCATGATATGCAGAGATGGTGCCACGACAATGGGTGCCTCCCTATCCAAAGCCATCAGAAACTAAAATTAGGCTTTGAAGGGCTCGTTCTCACCCCCGCGCTGTCAGAGCCCCCGGTGAGGAATTGAGTTTCGCAAGAAAGGCTCATGGCGCCCCCCTCTGCTCGCCCTGTGTTTGTGTGGGTTCACGTGCGGGACCGCGCGGGGGCGAGTGACGGCTCTCCTGGGGGAGTGTGGCAGCATGTGGGTGGGTGTGCCCTGGTGTGCGCTGGCACGTCTGCATTGTTCCGTGTTTATGTGCAGGGGGACGAGTGTGCCCGCATGTGTCGCCGAGTCTGGCTCTGTGTGCGGGCAGGAGGGCTGTCAGAGGCTCGCCGGCTCATCTTGTTGCTGATTTCTGGTCTCCATGGATACCGCGAAGCCCGGAACAATCTAAAACGGATTGAAGCCTGCGCGTCGATTAAAATAAACACCTGGGCTTACAACCTACAGTATTTGCTTTGCTGATGGCATTACTTAAACCTTGCATATATCAAGCATCGTCTTGACATACTTTACTATCATACGTGCCATGATATACAGGATTTAATGTTAATGAAAAATTTATTTTTTGTTGGATTTTCCAACAAAAAATTGATTCTGTAACATTATTCGGCCGTCTTCTACACTCTTTATCCATTTCATGGTGGATCCAGGGGAGCCGGAGTCTATCCTGGCAAGCAGCGGGTGTGAGGCCAGGATACACACCACAGGGCTGACAGAGACGCAAACACACACACACACTCAAGCCATCACAATTTTCCCAGAAGCCAATTAACCTACCGGTATGTCTTTGGACTGAGGGAGGAAAACGGAGGGAATGGTGTCCAGCTTTGTCTGGGGTGGGAGGAACGAACACATCACCAGGAATGGGATGAGCCAGGCGGTGGAGAGTGGAGGGGGAGACCTACCCCACTTCCTCCTGAAGCTGGACTGCATCTTCTTCCGCAACCTCTGCCAGGCGCTACAGAGCCCGGTCAGACCAAAGTTCCAATACTTTGTCAAGCTGTGGTTCTCAGTGCCGATGTGCCACCTGATCCCATTGTCAAACACCGTACCGAAGGCAGAGAAACGACCGGGACCCGACACTCACGCTGTCAGGTGGAGCCAGAAACAACCACAGGTCTCCGTACAAGGAAGTGAGGGAGGGACTAGTTGCTGGAGAGACGCTGGGGGATACCAGAGAAATCTGGGAAAGGATGCAGCCAATGGAAATGGACAACAAGCTGAAAGACCTCGGTTGGCTGGGAGTCCACAAAAGACCCGTGACGAGAGACGTCCTGTACAGACACTCTTTAACCAGAAACCCACACTGCCCCCGAGACTCGTGCACAGCTGCCGGGACACAGGAGCGCGTTTTCTGGGGGTGAGCTAAGGTGACGTGGGGGGGGACCAGATGCCATAGTCCAGCTTCTGGGAGTGCAAACACTGCTGACCTACCAGAGTGTATTTCTGGGGGCGGCACTGACCACAGTGGAGAAAAGAACACAGTATTTCCTTTGGCTCCTGGTTTCTGTTACGAAGAAAGGAACGCAAGTAATTCTCTCATCCTACACAACCAGGAGTGCGGAATCAGCCAGGGGGGTGGGGGGAATCCTTGCAGGATTGAAAGGGAGGATGAAGAGCAAATCGTGGAAGAAGCTGCGGGCCTTTCACAAAGGCTAAAAAATAAGTATCCTAGAACACCGAGGTTTACAGTGGACATTACATAAGATGAACTTCAAAAGGTGGCTGAAAAATGTTATAGAAGATCACGAACAGATGAGTTTGACTGGATGGTAAGTGGGGGTAGTGTGTGGGAGATTTTCAGATCATAAGAAAGGTTGCAAACAAGAGGTGGCCCTTTGGATACCTAGTAATTACAGTCATTGATCCAAGGATCCAGCTGCTTCCTTACAAATGCCAGGCTTTTAGGTTTAACAACAAGGCTGGGTAGGTTATCTCATACTCCCACAACCCTTTGCATAAAGCCTCTTGCTCTCAGTTATAAACTACACTCCCATATAGTTCCCACTGGCTTGTTTTCATGGTCAATTCTTTAACAGTCTTTGAAGATTCTGAAGACTTGTGTCCAGTCCCCTCGTATCCTTCTCTGTTCAAGACTAAAGGAGTTCAGTTCCTCCAGCCTGTAAGTGTTGGACATTCCCATAAGCCTTGGAACTGTTGAAAACCTCCAGCTGCCAAAGTTTATATGTTAATACTACAATTAGTGGAGCAGCAAAAGGAGTTAACAGGGGTTACTCTGCTTGAAAGTAGAGATCTCTGGCTGACTAAAAAACAGTTCTGCTCTTGTAGTACTGAACTGCACAGCACAGCTTGAGGAATCCCCAGCACAGTCATCTTAGTGACATGACCCAGGCTTGAACCTGTGCTTTTGCTGCTTGACCTACTCATTAGCCATATGTGGAAATTTTAGTGGTTGCTCTGTACCTAGACAGGTGTCCAGGACCATAGTCAGAGGCTCCTCAAAACTCCAACAAGCAGCAAACCCACCAGGCACAGGGGATATAAACACTTGGTCAAGTGAGGAGAGCTGCTGTTAATTCTTGTTAACGTTATACAAAGAGGTTACACTATGACCAAACATCAAGCATGATGTAACACTATCCCTAAAACTACATTGGAAGTGCCTAGCAACAGACAGGAAGGGGTTTCAATATAACAGAAAGCTTTTGAACCATTAAATACTCACTTCAAGAAAGGAGAAAAGTGGGAATCTCTAGTTGGAATGCACGAGGTGAACAGCAAGGGTATTACAAAGGGAAAATGTTTTGAAATCAATAACTGATATGACAGAAGCATGTCTGATATGCCCTTCAGAATTCCTCCAGGGAGGAGATTAATATGCATATGAAATAAATTTGCATATAATGTACAGTGGAAATGGAGGAAATTACAGAAACAGCAGGTTTTTTTTTCTGGATAAAAGAGCAGCTGTGTGAACCGCAGCAGCATGATTACTCTGTATCACCCCTTCACTGATCCCTCTGAAAATCCTGTGTGTGTGTAGAGCAGCTGCATCACACTGCTTTACTGTGATACTGCATTTTCGTTCCCCAGGGATTTTCACCCACAGTTCAAAGTTACCCTAACATCATGCCGCAAAATTCAGCTTTGGAAACAAATGCCTTCTAAAAACACACCTTGCGTCGGTGGAAAAAAGCAAACCGGACGACGGGACTCGCCCTGAGTGCGATGTAACAGAAAGATATGTCAATTCGTGAGGCAGCAGCTCCCGATCCTGTTCCCAGGAATCATATTCATGCTGCGCCTAACAGGAGATACTGCAGGGGAGAGAGCAGTGATGCTGATCTTTTATAACATGCATGCATTAACTGAAATTGCTGCAATCGAGCGCATGTGTTTATGCTGTTAGAGACAGAAAGCAAGTCACCACAATTACCTTTTAGAAATGAATACCGAGTTCAATACTCCAAGAGACTGCTTGGTGCATAGAAGGCAAAGCAGCAGTATAACATTTTAAAAGCGATCAATAAGAGGCTTACACAAAGCTGCTGTCAAGGAGGGCTATCCTGTCTGGAAAAAGCCACATTGTATGTCTAAGTGAAAAGCACAGGTATATACCGTACCTCCCTAATCTCTCCAGACAGGCATTGGAGTAATGTAAGATTCAGGCAATGGTGTGGCGAAATATGTTTTCACATATACTGTACCTTGTCACACAAGACACAAAAAGGGAATGTCACTGTAATTACTGCTTTCACTGGGGCCTTGATTTGGCCGCATGATAACACTGACGGGACAAGTGAATGCACAAGGAAGCAAGTTCACATTAAAACCGTAGTGTTTCAGATGAAACACCGCTGTTAATAAAGTGTACTGCAGCTGCCAATTCATATTCAGAGACCATAAAACCTACCGGAACAGCATGATTGTAGTTGTCTAGCCTTTCTGTTTACTGTTTCAATCATGCATGCCGGTTTCTGTCTCTGTCTATATCAGGAATTGTGTTTGCTCTGTGGTATCGACTTAGTGTGAACATAAGAATTGCTGATTTAGCATCTAGGTTGAAAGGAGGCTAAAAAAAAGTATATTTTTGGAATTTATATTTCTTTCTAATTCTGTATCTTGAGCATTTTAATGCATGACTCCCACAGTAAACCTGAATGTTTCTTAGATTAATCTTTTGTTTCTTTTTGTCATGTATAGTTCTACAGAACCCTTAACAGGATGTGCATTGCAGGGTGCTAAGTGTGATGTTTCTGCTGTATGGATTTGAAAACATCGCTATTATCCTTGAAGCTGTGCAGCAGCTGTATGTCTTGAAGTACCAGCCTGGCTTACACCCCACTATACTCTCCTCTGACCTCCTGAGCTGTTAAATAATAGTCACAAACCCTCACTGTTTTTCCTAGCCTGTAACTATCATTCTCCTTAGTACAATTGATTTTCCTACTTTCAAAATTCTGTTATGAACCCAAATGTATCTAAAATGTTCTTACTTTTGATCATTATGATTATGGTGCTGAGTACCCACATGTGCAGCATACTGTCAAAACATCTCTTTTTCACCTTAGAAATATCGCTAGACTACGCCCTATGCTATCATTAACTGTGGCTGAAAAGCTGATCAACACATTTGTGTTCTCTTGAATTGACTACTGCAATGCTCTACTCGCTGGGGTATCTAAATCTACTCTGAACAAACTGCAGTATGTCCAAAACTCAGCAGCCAGAATCCTGACCAGGTCTAGTGCAAGTGTTCACAATACTCCTATCCTGGAGTCCTTGCACTGGCTTCCGGTCAAATTCCGCGTAGACTTTAAAATCCTCATGCTCACCTATAGGGCTCTGCATGGCTTGGCACCTCAGTACCTGTCAGAGATATTATCGCCCTACTCCCCACCTCGCAACCTTCGCTCTTCTAATTCTGCTCTCCTAACTGTCCCCCAAGCCTGTCTACATTGTATGGGTGACAGGGCTTCTCCTGTTATGCCCCCAAGCTCTGGAACTCTCTGCCCAAGGATATCAGAGAGTCACCTTCTCTAAACTCCTTCAAATCCAGACTCAAAACCCTCTTCTTCAGAAAAGCCTTTACTGAACTGGCTCCATTGTTCACCCCTCTGCTTGTCTTAGTACCACCTTCCACGGTCTCCTCTGTGTATTGTCATTGTGTTTTATCTTGTGTATTCTTCTTATTTATTGTTGTTGTCATCCTGTAAAGCGCTTTGAGAAGCCACCTTTAGAGGCGCTATATAAAATAAAGTTTATTATTATTATTATAATTATTATTATTACTCAGAGTTGGATAGAGTTTCAGTTCTCAAGGGCTCATAGGTAATTTGAGCAAAGTTGGTTCAAACTGACTGTGTGTCTGTGCACACTTGGAACTGTCTTTAGGTCAGCTACTACTATACAAATGCCCCCCCCCCCCTCATATGAACAAGGCATCAAACAGTCAAGCTAAGCCAAGGAATCTCAGGGTGCAAAAAATTCCAAACTCCCACATCACTTTGTATAGAAAAGTGCCTCTGGTTATCAGTTAAAACACTCTGCCTGTAGTTTTCATGTGTGTCGTAGTGATCACTCTCGAGCTGTCTGCAGGTTGACTTTATCAATGTCCTTGAAGGGTTTTGAACACGTGTATCAGCTCCCCTGTTCAAGTAATCTTTCCTGCTCAAGACTGAAAACATTCTGTCTCTTCTGCCTGTCAGTGCAGGACATTCCTTTGGGCCCAGTAATGTATGATGCAGCTCTTCTTTGGACTTGTTCCAGAGCAGCAGGATCGTTTTTATGTCACGCAGAGTATGAAGAAGGTGGTTGAGAGGGCAGTGACTCCAGACAAAATGGGGATTCTTGTCTGGATCACATTCTCCCGAATGTTGTGGGGAAGGAGCTGCTGCTCCCAGTCACCCGAGCAGCTGCTGGAAGACAAGTGGTTAAAAAACAGGAGGCAGAGGCTTTCTGAGCCTGTCATTATCTGCTCTCTGAGAGTGCAAGCTGCACCAGAGGGGGCTTGGCAAGGAATCCACAGACTGACCGAGCAACTGGACAACTGAGGAGCTCCAGAGCTTTGTGAATAATTTAGAAGTTTCGTGAAAAGTCTCAGAGAAAGACGGGGTGGTTTTGAGGCCAGTACGCAGCTTAGCTGCCTGACATGATATTTCAGGAAGCTGAAGAAGTTAGACAGTAATTCAAACAGGGGCTTAGGCTTTTGTTTCTGTCAGGTTTGTGGTTATTTAGGTTTCCTGCACAGTAAACTAAAAGAGCACTTCTCTTTACCTCACAGCTACTTTATATGTTTGTTTTACTCTGACCCACCTTCTATTCTGTTCCTATTCTACGACAGCCCGCACCGGGGTGTGTCACAGAGGTGACCATGTGCAATTTCAACATCCTTTAAGCAAATTCTGTCCATTTAACAATCTGTTTAACATTCAAAGTTTCACAGACTCTAGAAAACAAAAAAACTGTGTACAGAGTGTTTTTAATATTGCTGCAGCTTTTTCAAGCTTGGCGTTTCTCATCTCAAAAATAACTTTATATTTCTACTATCTGGTTGCAACACATTCCATTTGTCTGCAATAAATATCATCTGCCAGGTGTTTGCTCACCCTTGAATTCTATCTAAATCTTTCTGGACATCCACTGCTTCTTGCACAGTGTTTTTGTGCAGGAGCTCAGAGAGAGAGAGACTGCCCTTTTGCATATAGTCTCGGAGAGATATTTATGGATGTGTATAGAATGTTTTTGGAAGCCAGTAAGCAGCTTAGCTGTATGGCTACAGATAGTGAGGAAAAAAGTCTGCTCAAGAGTTCGAAGAAGAGCTGTGTTTTGTTTTATGTTTTGGTTTGCATTTGCCTGCACTATGAAAAAAGCACTAGCTCTGCACCTTACGGCCATATTTGTGTTTGTCTTCTGGGCCCATCTGTGCTCGGTTGCTGCGGTGATAGCTGGTCTGTGGTCTCACAGCCAGTAAAAGGGAACCGCCTTCTTAGCAGAGGTGTGGCGTGTTTGACTGAGGTGCCGAGTCTCCAACACAGACAGGAAACATCAAGGGTTGTCACATTGGTGCCCAAAATGGATCTCTTCTCTGCCCCGATCCATCCTCATGTGAGAGCTACTGCTCCATGCATACCAGTACATTACCACGATAAAAGGAGACCCAGCAGGTCCAGTTGTGCAACTCAAGGACACACTTCTACAGGGAAGACTGTAATGGAGACACCTGCTGGCCTGAAATCCTACAATGTGCATACTAAGACTGCTCAGAAAGCTCAGACACATGAAACAGGCACTGCAGCAGCAAAGCATATCTGACATGGAAGCTACAATTTGAGATAACTGTGTTGGAACATATAAGGCAGCCTGACAGCACTTTTGGACTATGTTGTGGTGTCTCTTGTATCAAGCACCTTGGTTTGTAAGGTTCAATAACACCTGTGTATAAACTGGATAAAAAAAATGAGAAAGACTACTGATACTTAAAAAACTTAAGTAGAAAAAAATCAACAACAAAAACAGACAAAGAAGGGTAAATGCATAGAGAAATGATCTTGTTAGTCACTGTTAGAAGCTATGAGCTAATGAAGTCATATCACCCTGTAATGCACAACTGACAACCCCACTGAAGCTAAACAGGTGTGAGCCTGGTCAGTACCTGGATGGGAGACCTCCTGGGAAAAACTAAGGTTGCTGCTGGAAGTGGTGTTAGTGGGACCAGCAGGGGGTGCTCACCCTGCGGTCTGTGTGGGTCCTAATGCCCCAATATAGTGATGGGGACACTATACTGTAAATGGGTGCTATCCTTTGGATGAGATGTAAAACCGAGGTACTGACTCTCTGGGTCATTAAAAATCCCAGGGAGTTTCTCGGAAAGAGTAGGGGTGTAACCCCAGTGTTCTGCCCAAATGTTCCATTAACCTTTACCAATCATGGCCTCCTGTTCTGCTGTCCACTGATATGTTCTCCTCCCCACTGAGAGCTGTGGTGTGGTGAGTGTACTGTGAGCGCAGTATGGGCTGCTGTCACATCATCCAGGTGGGGCTGCACATACAGTATGTGGTGGTGGAGGGGAGTCCCCATGACCTGTAAAGCTCTTTGAGTGGAGTGTCCAGAAAAGTGCTATATAAGTGTAAGGAATTATTATTATTAAGGAATTAAAAGCTATGAGCCAATATACAGTAAATTACAAAAATTCTATTTGGCATCTTAATCAAAAGGCCTAGAAGAGTAACTTTAAGTTTTTATGCTTGTCCTCTTAAATAATTTAAAGTAAATTTAACATTGTTAAAGTGTTTGACACACCATAATACTAGACTACAAAGTTTTGAAAAAGCAGAAATGTCAGTTTTTTTTAAGTTGTTTGAAGTTGTTGAGAGTTCTTAAGACATTTATCACCTCACTTTATACTAATGCTGAAAGCCTTTTGTAAGCATTTCAAAACCTTTGGTCCAGCTGACAGAAACTCAGCTTTTAATACCATCTTCAGATCACTAAGAATAGAGTTCAGGAAGGACTTATGTCTCTGTGAAAAATCAATAGCACCGCTTGAGGTTCTAACTCAGCTTGGTCAGGCAAGATGCACAGTCTTTGATCTCATAATGTTGTGTCCCTCAAAACTTGATTTTCTTATATTAATCTTGAATTTCTACATTTAATTGTGGACAGAATCTGTAAAGTGCCTTCCCCTCAGTTGCGTAATCAGATCTTCTTAAAGAAGGGGTAGCCAGTTCAGAATGTGAGTGTGAATATGATGTGGGATAGCTCCCACTCTACGATACAAGTCGGGCTACGTATGGAAACATCAGATCTCAGATGGTACACTAAGAAGTAATGGAGCATTTTTGACAAGCTTGTCTTCAGTTTGTTTCTGAAGAGTTCCCTCAGTAGTTTGATATTATTGTGATTTGGTTATTGCCTCCTTAATGATACATGATCCCACAACAGTATCTGGAAAAAAAAAAGTATCTAAAAACTTTGTTCTGGGATTTTAGATTCCTTGAACATCTTTTCAATAAAAGTTTCCCTTTCCTTTCCTGTAGAATTCTGCTTCATGAAGTCAGTTAGGGGTTTAGTTCTTCTCTGAATCAGCCATTTGTGTGAATACTTACAGATTCAAAATTCACCATTGGAAGAGGACAGAGGACAGGTTTTTGTGAAAATCACCAAACATTTCAGTAGCTCCGCTGAACATTTCAAACAGAGCAATCATCAATCAGAGGCGCCTCCTTTACTCTTCATCAAAGTTACCTTGCAGTGATGGTGGGGGAGGACATGATGTGAGAAAAAATCCTGATCATGGCCATTTTACACAGGTCCGCCGCTGAGCCTGCAATAATCACAATGTCAAAGTCAGGGTCAGCTGTTTATCTGTATCAAGAAGAGACGATCTCTGACATACTGTATATATCCGTACATCTTTCTACACGTTATTTTTGTATTAAAAAATTCGAAATGGCGAAGCATGTGAATTGGTACCCTCATGTCAAACAATGCAAGCCGCCTTCGAAACCACAAAGAAGAGAGATGAAGAACAATTTTTAGAAACCTCCACCAAAAGTGTATTAGAGAGGGGAGGGAGGAGGAATATAGGAGCTTGATTACCAATTTTGTGGAGTGGTGTCATCTAAACCATCTCCAGCTTAACACCAGCAAGACCAAAGAAATTATCTTTGACTTTCGACGGAATAAGCCTCCGCTGAACCCTGTTTCCATCCAGGGTGAGGACATAGAGGGCGTACATTCCTACAAGTACTTAGGGGTACACCTGGATGATAAGCTGGAGTGGTCTGGTAACACTGATGCCCTGTACAAGAAGGGTCAGAGCCAAATCTATTTTCTTAGGAGACTCAGGTCCTTTGGTGTGTGTGGAACACTGCTACACATTTTTTATGAATCAGTGGTGGCAGTGGCCATCTTCTACGCTGTGGTGTGCTGGGGCAGCAGCATCATGACAAAAGATGCAAATAGGCTCAATAAACTTATCAAGAAGGCTGGCACTGTGTTGGGGATGAGCCTTGGTGGCTGAGAGGAGAATGCTGACCAAGCTCACAGCCATCATGAACAACACCTCTCATCCGCTTCATGGGACTGTTACTGGGCAGCGGAGCACATTTAGCAACAGACTGCTCCAGCTACGGTGTTCAAGGGAACGTTTCCGCAGGTCTTTCCTCCCGGCAGCTGTCAGGGTGTATAACGCTGCCCTAGGCTAGGACTTTTAGCCCTTCATTTGCATCTCTATGGACAGCATGTTTACTCCATTGTACTTTTTGGACAATCAGTCTGTATAAACCTATGCACAGTTTGCACATATTTTATTGTTTTTACAGTGACTATGATCAGCACATTTTGCACACACCTATGTATTTATTTTTATTTATCTTGTTTGTCTTTTGTTTTATAACTATTCTGATGTCTGTTTTGCTTGTCTTGGGCTGGACTGCTGTAACACATCAATTTCCCTACGGGATTAATAAAGTATTATCTATCTATCAAATGTAGAGGGTGAAGGGGAAGGTGTTATACGACTCGTTTCATGTCAAGAGTTGACATCACATTTCGCCAAGTAGTATGGGTAATAGTGAGCAAAGGGGCTATGGGGTGGCACGAGAGATGTGTGATACTGTTCACTGCATCTTGCTTCGTGCATTAATCACTATTGGGTGCACTCTTTTCGTAAGAATAGCTGTGGTTTAGACTTTATCACAGACCATAAAGGTGTTAAAAAATGAAAACTGTGTGTGTCTGTAATTACACAAAAAGCGAATGAAGAAGTTACTGTACAGTACTGTACTTAGGTATGATTAATAATGTCTAACTAGGTGAGCAGTGTTTTTCATCACTAAAAACACAAACCATAGTATGAATGTTAGTTATTATTGAGTCTTTTGTCATTTTTTGGTGAAGAAATCAAAAGCTGGGTTGACATTTTTGGGGTCAAGAATGGATCGTGATTTTTCCCCATTAAGAAATAACGGAAATAGGATTTTATTTATACAAATTTTCACTATAGGAAAAGTTTTTTGGGAACTAATTACTTTCATAAAAAGAGGTACAAGTGTACAAAGAAATGTGCTTCATTGCAGTTAGGCTATAATTGTGTCACAATTTATTTCCTTAACCTGCTGAACAGGTTCTAGATCCTAATGCTCTATAGTCCCCAGCCTATAACAGAGCAATGTTTCTCTACACTGGTATGACAACCTCACAATGTGGTTCCAGAAGATACAGTATTTATCTTCAAGTCCCCCAATATTCATCAAGAGCTGACAAAAAAAAAAGTTAAGCCACTGAGGGCCAGTAAAAGGGCAATGTACACTGGAGGAAAGCAGCCATGCACGCAGGTGTATGTAAAAGATCAAGTTCTGCAAACATCCGTACGAAGAAGGCAAGCCATGTGCTAGTGAGACAGAAGACAGAGTGCCTGCACAGAGAAGAGAGTCATTGCACCACAGTGAGGAGCAGTAGGTGTGCTGGGGTACCTGCCAATAACGAGAGCGCCAGATTGATTCAGCGAGAGAAATAATGAGGGGGTCAGAGCTGGCTGTTTAGTTCGCTTTCCAACTCTCAGACACGGCTACCCTGCGCTTTGAAAAGCAGGATGAGGGAAGGCAAAGCAAGGGGGCTGTGGAACTCCCTCCTCCTGTAAAGGGACAGGTTGTCAGTGCACAGAAACTTCATTTTACAAACTCGCCCAATTCCGAATCAGAAAAAACGGAGGTGTTTACAATTGGGTTCGCAAACGCAGCAGCAAAAAGGACTAATTTATAAATCCTTTCCTCAAATAAGATTTATTGTACTTGGAGAGTTTATAATTGTATTTATAAAAAACACAGCTTTCCTTGGGCCCAATAAAAAAAACATAAGAGTCTGTTTTTTTTAAAGTACCTCAGAAAATGCGCAGGTTATTTCCATCATGTGAAAGGGGTGTAGCAATTTATAACTCGGAAACTTCAAAACCCCTAAAACCTGATTCTTTTTGACAGTCGCTCATTTCTTTAAGCTTCTTAAACTGAGAGATAAAGGTTTCAGACCTGTTTCATATACCCTGCAGTCAGAGACCAGCCCTATCCTGGAGCATCCTGAGGACAGATAGAAAATGCAATCGAGTACCTTGAACCACAAAGTTGACAGCCTGCCTCTCTGCCTGGTTTCGGAGGGTCCAGTCGGGTGACAGGATGTGTGGAAGACGGCGTCGACGCCCCATGATAGATACAACACAGCCTGGATAACAGAAAAAGAGACAGGCTCTGGAGACCAAGATAACCAATTAAAAATACATGTATCATTGGGAACTTCACTGGCAAAGACTGGTATTCGATGTTGTCCTAATAGTAAGAATCTGTATAGATTAATTGAAACATATTATGTCAAACATTTAAATCGTGAAAATACTTGAGTACAAGAAATTTCAGAATTTTAAACCAGTATAAACCCCCACCTGATCAGAGAGTACCAATAGGGGTTAACTTTTCCCTGAACAATTAGGTGATGCGGAAAGAGACATTTAACAGTTTAAAAGTATCTGTCACATAAACCATAAACACACAAACCAAAAAACACAACTATCAGAGTGAGCCCAACACAATCCAACCTCCCCCCTAACATGTTTGTCCACTCTGATACACTCTGAAGTGGACAAAAATCTTTAGAAGAGAAAATAATTCTTCTTTTATTAACTAAATGTTCCTCATCAGCTGAGGCTATCCTCTAAACTGATACTGAAAGGCTTCCTGAATGGTGAAGGCAGATCCCTGGGTGCCCACTCCCTAACGAGGTTTGGCTTCTCCAGGAGGAATACAGTGGTAAAACGGGTGGTAGACACAACTCACTCTCTCCTTCCGTATTATTACTCTGTCGCTTTACTTTGGATTACTTGAGTTCTCTGTTTAGGTAGACCACATGGTCACTTGAGCTGGTTTCTTGATCTTCAAGAAACCTTCCAGTCTTGTAAGTTGTGGAGTCACTTTGGGTCTCATATGGGGTCTGCTTAATTAGCTAGATAATGTAGCTACTGCTTGCATTTCCTGGCAACAATTAACCTATTCTAGGTTACCTCTTTTATAGGAACATCTTACCCCAGGCACTTACAATGGCCAAAAGGTATATACTTAACTTTAACCGAGGCAAAACTACTTCTCTGTTGAATCATTCTCTTAGGAAAATCAATATTTAACAGTGACCGGATCATTCTGAATAAGGACAGTAAACTGTCCTTCACAGGGATGGGGAATACAAATGAGGTCTCAAGGCAGTAGATACACTGCAGTACAGTAAACAGGACTGCATCTTCTCCAGATGATTCTTAGAGGAAAGAGGAAGAGAAAACTAGAGGAAACGTATCTGGGTCCGGAGAGAAACCTCCTTCAGCAGACCAGTCTGTCTAGATAATCTGGACACTTGAAGAGTATTGTACTGTAGGCTTTAAATAAAGAGATAACTTGACTTATGCAATTTTGTGGAAATGCTTATTTCCTATTTGTGGAATCCACAGGCTAAAGAAATCTCTCTTTGTATGCAGAGGCATTATTTGGAATAGTGAGAGAGATTCACCATTTGTGTAGCTTCCGTTTAAGAGAGTGAATTAGTCCTACATAGAAACCTCGTTTGATAGGATGCAAGTTCCATCTTTGCCCGTTTATGGTGGCTTCTGACTCTTACTGAGAGTTCTGCATTTTCCATTTCTCTGGGAGGCAGGACTCTAATGCTCACAGTATTGTAAATAGTATACAGTATCTATGAATAATAGCGAAGCTCTGTAATTCTATTATTATTCACCCCCCCATTATTTCTAAACATACAGTATCACTGAGTTTGCTGCTTATGCAATGAGACTCAAATTCGCAGAAATTTATTGACAAGACTGATGAATTATCATCGCCAAAGCAATGGAAATATTTACAAACACTCAGGACCATGATATCATATTGCCGAGAGGCTCGCTGTCTGTTCCTCAGTCTGCGACAGAAAGTCACATACTGTACTGAGCTGCCAGCTCTGCTGAGTTTCCTCCTCTCACCCCCAGCAGGACTGGAAGCTGTTTGGATTCTGGCAGGTATGGGAATTCTGGGATTAAATTTGTTATTTTGGAGAAGAATGTTTATCCATTCTATCTATCTATTGTGCATTTTTATGTAAGAAATATCGATTATTTCTTACAGCGTAGCAGAAAGTGCAACTCCGTCTCCAGGCTTCTGTCTGGTGACGGTGCGATCACAGTCTGTCCTCTCTGGGTAGCCTGGTCTTTCTTTTTGTCAGCTAGTTTATATGGCCAGGCTGTGGTCACTGAGCCTATACTTCATCAGGGTCTGTTTCATCTTTTTGTCTGTCCTGCTGGTCAGAAACTCAGCCAGCATGTATTGTATTGCAGTTTGTGTGCTTGATTGTGTGTCCTTGTGTGCGAGGCAGTGTAATTTGTTTCGTGCTGCAATTTGGTTGACTTTGATTTGTGGCACCCTAGCTATCCTGCTATGTCCAGGGATATGCGCCCAATCAGCAGCCAAAGTGGCTCATCAAGACGAGGGACAAGAAATAGCATCATCCTGCACAATCACATGAGACCTGGTACACAACAACATACTGTACATCACAGACAATCAACCAGAAAAGTCTCACAGTGGCAGAGAATAAAATGTATTTTATGGAGTAATCAAGGAAAATGTCACAGCACATCACCTGCACAATCTAATCAAAAGACTCGTTTCAAACAAAAACTTCAAGGCAAAACCACACACACACAAACCGGTCTGTCTCAGTCCTCTACAGAGTTCGGAGAGACAAACAGAGCGTGGAGACGAGGAAGCGCCCACGTCAATTTCTGCGCCCGAAGGGGACACTTTACTTTGTGACTATATACTGTAGGGGCGGAGCGGTGGCTCTGTGGCTAAGGATCTGTGCCTGTGGCTGGAAGGTTGCTGGTTCAAATCCCACGGCTGGCAGAGGAATTCTACTCCGTTGGGCCCCTTAACCCCAACTGCTCCAGGGGCACCCTACAATGGCTGACCCAGCACTCTGACCCCGAGCTTCTCTCCCTGTCTGTGTGTCTCATGGAGAGCAAGCTGGGATATGCGAAAAAAGATGAATTCCTAATGCAAGAAATTGTGTAGGGCTAATAAAGTGATCTTATATTATGTGAGTATTTATCGGACAGGGCAAAGAGATGCCTCTCTCTGTGTGTTGGCAGCACGCACTGCGGTGTAGCATTGGCCGTTAATGAAATAGGATGGCTGATTGTTCGCCAGCGTAGCCTGACAAAATACCATTCCTGCATCTCTTTCCACACATTGAGAGTGAATGAATAACTGACTAGTTCACATTACAGTGGGTAAGTAAAACACTGCAGAATGCAAATGCTGTCATTCTTGGTAGCTCTGAAGAAAAGGCGGACTAGGATGTGTCTTGTGGGACGGTCATACACTCTACAGTGTTGGAAGATGCTCATGCACACTTTGACCAGCCGTGGCCATAAAAGCCTGTAGCACTTTTAAAGAGCCATTGGTAGCTTCTCTGATGAGTATTCTTCTTGCTTTGTCATCTAGCTTGGATGGAAGGCCTGATCTAAGCAAGACGTTGGTGGTTCCATATACCTTCCACATCTAAATAATCGTCTACTGTGTGCTCCAAGAAATATTTAAGGCCACTGAAATCTTTTTATATCCATCTTCAGCTCTGTGCTTTTCCACAACTTTCGCCAGCTCCTTGTTGGCCACAGTTGACGCCTTACTTTGAGGTGCAGTACCTAGGAGAGGAGACCTATAGGAATAGCTGATTTTATTCAGAAAGCTTCAGAATGACCACCACTAACACGTGTGAAGGCTAGTTAGTGTGTTGATTTGGAAGAGCCGATTTACAACAGCTGTTCCGAAGGTCTGTACACATATCCAGCCCATTTTTCTAGATTTTCATTTGTAATCCTTTTTTTGTAAACATCCTTTTCAGGATCCTTTACAAAGACATCCTTTTCAGTACAACATAATGTTTAATATAACCCATTTAAGCTGTCCTAATTACAAATACTATAAAAATGTATTTCACACTGTTGCATAAAGGACAAAATGTGCTGAAGTCAACACATTTACATCTTCTCACCACTTCCCAGAAGCCACACGTGGTATTACCCTAAATGAACAAGCACAATGGGATCCATCCACTTCCATGCAGTGCCATTTTAAAGTCAGGAAAGGGAATCTCCAAGGGCAGTACATTCCTGGTTTTCACAATAGGGGGTGACTTTACACCCAAATCCCCATTTAAATGCAGAGTGAGCCAACAAAAGGTACATATAGCTGAAGGTCACTTGGTTACATGTTTGCCTTTCAGGCAAAGCATATTACATAGGAATTGTGGAATGTCAGCCATCTTTCCCTATGCAGTGTGGCATTCAGAGAATTCTAGCATTTGTTCAGCTGCTGGCCGCTTAGCTTACCAACGTATGGGCACATGCTATTATATGAAGCAGCATGCTGGAAGTTATTGTTGGAGTTAAATTCACTGCAGTGAGTTCGCTTGTTGCAGGTAACTCCGCACACACCAAAAAACAATCCATCAGCAAAAAGCTATGTTTTCCTTCCAAGAATCTGGACACCCGGACAGGAGTCTTCATAAATATCTTTTTAACAGTTTGAATATGAAGACGTCAGCTCCAGCTGGGCTTCCAATCATCAGGAGTGCTTTGAAGATGCTGTTTTTTGTATTTATTTAATTGGTAGGTTAATGGCTCAGCCTTTCACTGCTTTACTTATCTGAAGTCAAAGACCAACGTGGTATCATGAATAGGGATATATAATGTCTGCAGTATCAGGCACAACCACCCTTGGGTACAAAACCCACAAACCCAGACTGGAGCATCAGCCTGTCGAGCTAAAATCTAATATGTACCCCAAAAACTAAAACTACATGAACAACTTTCACCCTGCTATGATTTTCTAATTTTTAATATAAGTTAGAGGGCTTTAATTTGGTACATTTCATATGATTATGTCTTTGGGACTCTTTATAGGAGTTTATGATTCAGTCACGAGAGTTCAAAGGTCACTCACTGGGTCTTTATCTTAGCAGGGCTGAGCTACTGTCCCCACACTGCTGCCAGGACTGAAGCCTCAGTCTCCAAGCACTTTCAACACCATCCATGAATCATTAAACACTTGCGATCTTGATATTTCTTCTGCACAGCTCCTAAAAAAGCATTGACACTACCTGGGTTGGAGATGCTAAATTATCTCTGGCCCCAAAACTCATGACACATAGATACCCCCTCAGGCATCTAAATATGTAAGTCTTGAAAAGAGACAGATCCGTCAGCAATATCAGTCTCTGCCATGTACAAAAAAAAATTAAAAATCAACTCCTTCCAGTGAGAGTTTTCAATGATTTACTGTCTTTTAGAGAACCACTTGACTCTGCCAGGCTCATTCAGCTTAAATTAAAAGCACCTAGTAAGCTGCAGTAAACATATCCTTATGCATACTCAGTCTCTGACAGTCTGTAATAAATAGCCTGTTGAATTATGAACCATTGCATTGGTTCCTGTCTACAAATGTACTGTCAGCCATGCCCAAATATTCTGCTCTTCAGACACAAGGTTTTAGAAGTGTGGAACTTCAGTGCAACTGTGATCAAAGTTGTCTGGGTTCCAGTATTCCTCATTGTGAATGAGTGTATGAGCATCAAATTCTGCCCTATAGCTCCTATTTCATCTCCAGCGGTGTATTCATAGGCTGTGCTATTATTCCTGCAATGCCCGTGAAAGCAGAGTTTATCCAGTTGGATTTGCATCAGGGTTGTCCTAGATGAACACAGAGATCACATAAATAAAAGTAGGATGCATTATGAGCTGTGGGCTGAAATTCTGCCTTTGCATGCACTGCTGTTATCAGTTCAAAAAAAAAACTTGGATAGTGGTGTCACTGGAATGACTTCTGCCCCTTCGTAACTTTTCACATTTCAACACTTTTGAACTGTTGCATTTTTTGTGTGGCTTAAACAGTGCCATGGTCCTGATCCCCCTGCATCTTCTGGTTGTCATTACAAATGAGCTTGGTTAGTCTGGCTCATAAAGCCTTGTTTTTTGTAGTGGAACAAGGTCATAAATTAGCATGAACACTGTGCCAGATGCTGGGTATTAGTTCTTTCTCAGGCTTATAGCTTTACTTGAATTTAAGCAGTGGGCCTATGACGCATTCAGACCTCTTATTATTGAACATTAAACATAGGTGTCATTCTCACCTGTGTCTGCATGTCATTTATTAATAAATAATCAGAGTTTTAGAGTTTTTTATTGAGTGGAAGGGAGGGACAATTCAAAAACAAGTTGAAACAGAGCTCTGCTCTTGGAAATGACACTTCCAGAAGACCGTGAGCATGAACCCAGACAGAAAATATTGTTAAAAAATCAATCTAACTAGATAAACTCAATAATTGCACATTTGCACTTAAGAGCTTAGTTGGAATGAAAGCCACAAGACACGGGGCATTTCCCTGGACCAGGATGGGAAAATACTGGGCTACGGGATGCCGATGAACCTCACCCACACCTCTGTCTTTCTCATGGTCGCTAAGAGAAGGAATCTGCAAACTGGATTAATACATTCTTGCAAAGATGCTGATGATATACTATTCACAACAAAATCCAAGTCCAAATGACCGCAGCTGAATTCCTGCATGGGCCAGTCTTGGGAGTAAAATAAAACCTCCTGAACAAACCCTTATATTTTCAGTGAAAGAATGCAAACTTTGTTCCAGAAAATGACTATTTTTGTTATTACAGTATTTACAACAGTAGCTAAGCAACACATCTATACAGCAATATTAGCTGCCGAGAATCAAAAGAGCTCAATGGTCTGAATAACCACCTCTTGTTTGCAAACTTTGTTTTACGATCTTGTTAAGCATTTTGTTCGACCTCCTGTAAACTTTTGGAAGTTAGACAAGTCTACCCAATGAGATATACCAATCCTGACAGGCACTTCAGTGCAACTCTATGACTTTTTCTCTAGCAAACCAAGAGTAATCAGTTAATCTCTAAACGTTAAGCACCGAGAGTGAGAGGTGACCAGGAGCTCTTGTTAAGTTGCATAAGCCTTTTCTCTGTTTGATCTCAGCAGGAGTGACAGCTCATGGCTAAAACAAACCCTCCCCACTACCCAAAGCTGTGTGCACAGCAGCAGCTTTGACCTCACTGTTTAAAGAAGCTGTCTTGCGGGGGTGGGTTAGGAGTTAAACTGTAGGGTTCACACTGTCGTGCCTTTGTAAGCCAGGTATCAACAAGCCAACCCCTTAATAAATACCAGAGACCCGCTTTGCTTTTGAAAACAAGGACTGCAATTTTATGATTATCCAAAACACAGAGTGGAGAGTTTTGCTGCAGTATATTTTATTCCCTGGAAAGAAAACATTCAGAGCAACGTTGTTAGTTTTTCCTTCTTTCATGTTTTAACAGTATCTCATGCAATCCTCATGTTTTGTGAAAAGGTATAACAATTGAACACATTGTTAAAATTGCTAAAGATTTTTCTCTTTCGTCTTTTACAGCTATAAAAGCCACTTGCTTCTGCGATTCCTCATTTGTTTTCAAGTCGAGTGATGCCTGTGCTCTCTGTCAGTCTTAAATGATTAATACATTACACATGTGTCTGGAGAGGTGCTCTTCAGGCAGTTTTCATACTAAGAGATAAACTGGCCTCATGAGCATCACAACAGCCTTTGCTGCATTAGGATTTAAGCAAAAAGTCACTTATACTTTCAGTACTACATTGTGCAAAATTGAGATGCACTATTTTCCACCTGTGCTACCCTTGTGCATAGAAGACCCTCTTGATATACAGTGGTGTGAAAAAGTGTTTGCCCCCTTCCTGATTTCTTATTTTTTTGCATGTTTGTCACACTGAAATGTTTCAGATCATCAAACAAATTGAAATATTAGACAAAGGTAACACAAGTAAACACAAAATGCAGTTTTTAAATGAAGGTTTTTATTATTAAGGGAAAAAAAAATCCAAACCTACCTGGCCCTGTGTGAAAAAGTGATTGCCCCCCCCTGTTAAAACATAAATCAACTGTGGTTTATCACATCTTTGGAAAGCTGAGTTCAATTTCTCTAGCCACACCCAGGCCTGATTACTGCCACACCTGTTCTCAATCAAGAAATCACTTAAATAGGACCTGCCTGACAAAGTGAAGTAGACCAAAAGATCCTCAAAAGCTAGACATCATGCTGCGATCCAAAGAAATTCAGGAACGAATGAGAAACAGAGTAATTGAGATTTATCAGTCTGGAAAAGGTTATAAAGCCATTTCTAAAGCTTTGGGACTCCAGCGAACCACAGTGAGAGCCATTATCCACAAATGGCGAAAACATGGAACAGTGGTGAACCTTCCCAGGAGTGGCCGGCCGACCAAAATTACCTCAAGAGCGCAGCGACGACTAATCCAAGAGGTCAGAAAAAACCCCACAACAACATCCAAAGAACTGCAGGCTTCACTTGCCTCAGTTAAGGTCAGTGTTCATGAATCCACCATAAGAAAGAGACTGGGCAAAAATGGCCTGCATGGCAGAGTTCCAAGACGAAAACCACTGCTGAGCAAAAAGAACATAAAGGCTCATCTCAGTTTTGCCAGAAAACATCTTGATGATCCCCAAGACTTTTGGTAAAGTACTCTGTGGACTGACGAGACAAAAGTTGAACTTTTTGGAAGGTGTGTGTCCCATTACATCTGGTGTAAAAGTAACACAGCATTTCAGAAAAGGAACATCATACCAACAGTAAAATATGGTGGTGGTAGTGTGATGGTCTGGGGCTGTTTTGCTGCTTCAGGACCTGGAAGACTTGCTGTGGTAAATGGAACCATGAATTCTGCTGTCTTCCAAAAAATCCTGAAGGAGAATGTCCGGCCATCTGTTCGTGACCTCAAGCTGAAGCGCACTTGGGTTCTGCAGCAGGACAATGATCCATAACACACCAGCAAGTCCACCTCTGAATGGCTTAAGAAAAACAAAATGAAGACTTTGGAGTGGCCTAGTCAAAGTCCTGACCTGAATCCGATTGAGATGTTGTGGCATGACCTTAAAAAAGCGGTTAAGGCTCAAAAACCCTCCAATGTGGCTGAATTACAACAATTCTGCAAAGATGAGTGGGCCAAAATTCCTCCACAGTGCTGTAAAAGACTCATTGCCAGTTATTGCAAACGCTTGATTGCAGTTGTTTCTGCTAAGGGTAGCCCAACCAGTTATTAGGTTTAGGTGGGAATCACTTTTTCACACAGGGCCATATAGATTTGGATTTTTTTTTCCCTTAATAATAAAAACCTTCATTTAAAAACTGCATTTTGTGTTTACTTGTGTTATCTTTGTCTAATATTTCAATTTGTTTGATGATCTGAAACATTTCAGTGTGACAAACATGCAAAAAAATAAGAAATCAGGAAGGGGGCAAACACTTTTTCACACCACTGTATATATTTCATTGTAGTAAGAAACACAAGTGGTAAAATAAAATAAAGAAACATAATATTTTTGCAGCAACACTAACACGTGTGTAATGGGCATTACCTTGATCTTGGCACTGTTGGATGGTTTTCTGTGTAAATGCCCGAACCTGTTTGTATTTCTGCAGAAAACTGTCCACAAACTGGCCGGCCTGCTCAGCAGTCAGCCCAAGTATCTCAGAAAGGCGCTCTTTACCTGGAAAAAAACACAGAAACACATATGTCTACATTTACCAGACACCCTTCAGTACTGAAACCATCCAAAAGCTCATTTTCTTTTTTTATGTTTCTGTTTTTATAAGAACAGTTTCCCAGAGATGCCTTCGGGGAAGAACAAACTCTATGTTCTTTCATACATGCTGGTTTTCTTTAATCTATAAAAGTCAGAAATGTACAACAGAGGCCTATTCCTGCCTGCAGTGCCTCCATGGTCATTTCTGTTGTGTCTGGAATAGAGTCGCGTCTCCTGTCAACAGATTAGAACCAAGGGAACAAGTAATAGGTTTATTCCATGCTGAGAAGAGAAGAAAGGTGTCACACCTGAAGAAGGCTCCACGGCCGAAACGTTGTGTTTTCTTTCTTCTTTTTTTCAGCATGGAATAAACCTATTACTTTTTCCTTTGCAGCCTACGCATGCTGACGCAGCTACCCACCTGAACTACTTAGAACCAAAGTTTAATTTAAGTCACTTCAAGCCAGGTTTGTCAAGGATGGTCTGCTCAGAACACAAAGTCCCTCAAAGCTACAAGGAACAAAGCTAACTTTAGCATCAAAGCTGGGCCATACTACTCTAAGATGCCCATCCAAAATCCTACCATTGCATGATATCCAGGAAACGCGCAGTAATCTATCCTGCTCTCAATCCTTACTTCTCAGTAATGAAGTAACATGATTTGAACAAGATCAAGTATCTTTCAGTCATGCATTTATAAACAGCTTTGATATTTCAGAGGTGGAAGCTAGTCTTTTCTTTGATGTAGATTTTAAAATCTCCGCCTCTCGGGCAAAGAAGCTAAAAACCATATCTGGTACTGTACATCGGCCCCAAAGCCGCTCACCTCCTGATCACACTCACTTGCAATGTCAGAGTGTACTCCAAAAGATCAGAAAGGAAAAGGAAATAAAAAGTGGTTAAAGACACAGTGTGCTAGCAATACTGATTCCAGGAGGTCACTTTTCAGCTTGATGGATAAAAGAGACGATTCATTCCCAACAGCTCAACAGAGCGCTCGCTGGAGCCAAACCTGTTTATGATCTGGTTTCTTTCAGAGGGTAAACAATCAGCATTTTGTGGATTACAGCCTATGCTCAGGGCTTGTATGCTTAAAAAAGATGGATGACCTCTTTCATCTCCGCATAAAAATAACTGTAGAGTAAGTACATTTTGTCTCAATAGCATTTAACTGTTTTTCTGTGGCACGTACTACCTGACGTGAGGTCTTAATGAGCATGTTTGCCAAACCAGCCAGCCTCACGGTTACGATCCTTAAGGGGATTAGAACAATTCGCCTGCTCCAAACATCAGGAGAACTTGTTTTAGAAGCTGTAGCTTGTCTGACAGCTGTGCCCCTCTAATTGCTTACACGGGAGTCTTTGGCAGCTCCTGGGTCCCAGTCCTTCTCCCCGCTGTCGTGTGACAGGACTGCCTGGAATGCAGCCAGCCTAGACCATGGGCTGTGCATGGGCTCCAGAAGACGTGGAAAAGAGTTCAGCAAGACCAGGCGAAAACAAACTGCAACTGCAAGGGTACGGGCCTCCAGTAATACAAATTGTGCCAAAATCAGATCAGAATAATACTTTCAAATCACATCACACTGATGTGTCATTATTCAGTTTAAATATAAGATATATCTGCTCTGTCCCTAAGCACAGATGAGAACTCCACGTAGCTTCTGCGATCTCCGCTGTTTCAGTGTGTGCTCTGCATGCTGTGCCATCCTGTTCACCTAGGTCATGGAAGTATATTCTTTTGATAAACACAAAAATATACAAACATTTTTTTTAAGGCCAAGTCTACGATCTTTTAGACAAAACATAGTTTGCAACAATAACACATGAAGCAGTGGTTAAAGTACTGGCCTCATAGCTGAGGTTGCAGGTTCAAAACTTAAGATATGACACTGCAATTGCACGTATGAGCTGGGTACTTGACCCAGACCTGCTGCAGTACAAACACCCAACTGTATAAATGGGTGCAAATTCAAAGTTCTTTGGATGAGAATGCCAGACAAATAAATTAGTAATAATACTGTCTCTATGCCTCAGTTGTTTCAATTTGCTTTGTGTCTATAAAAATTAGGATTATGTTCGCAGTGTTTTAGGATCTGAAAATAGACATGTACTCATGTCCGTTCTGGAGAAAGAGTTCATGTCTCCCTGAGTTCCCTGAGGATATGATGGAGTTGCAAAGGTGAGCTGTTTGTCTGTACTGCCAAAAGATGTGTTCCAGGCTGAAGGCCGTGCTGCCCTTCTGAGCCTGCCTGTTCTGATGGGTTCCAGTCTGAAGGCCGTGCTGCCCTTCTGAACCTGGAAGTCCTAATATTGTCCAGCCTGCTGGCTTCCTTAGCATTTACAGTTTGGCTTGTGCTGTGGAGCGGTGTAGTGCATCAGCCCTCACTGGCAGAAGCCGATGGGAGAATGTCTCTCCGCATTCCTCCAGCCTGAGGTCATTCCGAACACCCACAACGGCCCTGTTTCCCTCTTCCTGTTCATCCTCTTTGGCCCGGTTTTTCTTTTTTTGGTATTTCTTTCTCTCTCCTTTGTTGCCCCTACACGACAGGGCAGCTTGGTGATCTGTTTACTGTCTTTTGACCCACTTGTGTCAGTTGCCATGACGAACGCTACTGCCAGGCCCTCTCCTTTAATTGTCTTCCAGTACCAATTCAGTATTCCGTAACCATAGAAATAGGCTCACTAGCCAGCAGGGATAATTGCCGGGGTTAACAGGATTCTCTCTTGGTCGTACTTTCTCACTGCCTTCAGCACCACTGCTCTCTTACAGGAGCTTTTATCTACGTTCTTCCCACGGAAAGCAAGGCAGCTGAAGGCACATTTAATACAAGAACGGCACATACTGTATGTAAAGGCCTCTGTGACTGTTTTTTTAACATAAGCTTACAGCAGTTAGGTAGAAAATAATGCGTTGCTCCTGTCATTCTTTCAAGGCAATTCTAACGTGATTAAAGAGTTGCAACTTGTTAGATGAAACTTCTAAGGATGTGCTTATAAAGACCATCCTGGCAGGGCAACAATAGAAAATATTTTAAACCATTGTATACATTTGGAAAGCATTTCTAATATGTTTGCTTTCATCTTTCCAGGTCTTTAAACTACAGTATGAATACAAGGCACACATTTAAAAAAACATATTCCAGACGTGCCTGTTCCTTTGTGTAAGTGCAAAACATCAATTACGACTTTACTATGGAAATAAATGAAATATGGAAAATGCTTCAGGGGAGATCACACATACTGCTGTTGCTTCTCTCTTTAGACGGGGCTGAATGTATTGCAATCCTACGTTGGATTAGATGTAAGCAATCAGATGTTCCTAGACGCCCACATCACTAAAAGAGGCAAGACCTGAAGCTGCTGATGGGAACCACTTCTGGATGGAAAGTTATAAACAGAAGGTAACATTAAGGTGGCATCATTAAAATAGACAACGCATCTAAGCTGCCATCTGCTTTGCTCACAAAATGTGCTCCTAACTGCCAACATCGCGCGGTGGCAACAGACACCAGCGCCTGATCGTTTCACGGATTCGCAAGGCGCGCGGCTGAAGCGTGCTAGAGTCTGCAGTTCCCCCTGTACCTTGCAGGATTTACCAAAGCTATAAACAGCCGCTTTCTCTCAGGGCTCTTAAAGGAACCGGAGCTCTGCTAAGCCATGGCAGAGACTGATCCATGCTTTTGGAATAAAGAGTGGCTTGCAGGAACTGCACAGCACAGCAGCTACGCAGTTACCTGGAAAAGAAATCCGCAATCAGCGCTTAATAGCTGCACAGCACCGGGCTAAGCTATCAGCAGATAAGTCTAATTCCACCCCTAAGCAACAGTGCTGTTTAAACTCCACCAGCTTTCCCGATGCACAGTAGTGCTTCCACTCAGACAGGAATGTCAAGTATTTAATTGGCTATTTTTTCACCGTTTTGTCTAAATCATCGAACATGAACTTAACATTCTTCTTCTGATTGCTCACCAGGCTGAACAGATACTTCAGAACGACCTTAATTCACTCGAAGGAACTGGCGATGTCAGTTGTTGACGAGATCCGACGCTGGAGCCCAGCCCGTTCTCTAGGAGCGGGTCCAATTCGCAGGTCCCCCGCGCGGGGAGGACATATGCTGCCCTCCATATGCGGCGGAGATCACGCTGGCTGCCCCCATGAGCCGCGTGGGCCACACACGCGTGCGCGCGGCGGAAGACGAGGGGCTCTCTGCGTGTTTACAGCGCGTTCGCCCAGCTCAGAACTGAGACCCAGGTCCCGCCACACTGTGCGGCCAGTCTCAACTTTAAGGCTGAGGAAGTGGAAAATAGCAGCGCCTGTTTTGTTTGTCATCACAATATCAGAATCTACTTATCTAACGCCACGGGGTAAAATAATATGAAGAGCCCCGGTTTAGAAAGGAGAAATAACGATTTACGAATAAGAAACATTATACTTCAAAGTACCAGAGTAAAGAAGATAACTGACGTGCTCAGTTTAGCATTAAAGACTAATGCCAGAGACCAATCAAATGCAGCAGAGAGTATGGCAGTTACGGCCTTCATTAACAATCACACCACTTTAGGAAATGGGAGGGGAAAAAGTCTAATGTACTAGTGGCAACTACTGCATTTGAAATGAGCTGAAGGACATCATATGTTCTCCTTGAGGCTTTTTATACTTGTATTTAAATTGGGCATTGAGGAAAAGAGAGAGAGACTAAGCTGATTAAATACGGCAGTCATTTCTTGCAAATCCTTAAGCTGGCTTGTTGGGAAAAGCCCAGGAGTCAGTGCTGCACTGCCAGGTGGCAGCTGACTTATCGGCCTGGAAGCTGTGCTCTGGGGGAGGCTGAAGGCCACACTGTAAAGGAGCACAGCCCAGTGACCAGGGCCCTTGTCTGGTCTGACGCTGCTTGACCTGTGCAGATTTCTATCACATACCGACCCCGGGTGCCCATGCGCAGTGGCAACATATTGCGCAGCCTGTGGAAGCAGCGAGGAAACTTTAAAACAGTTTCCATGATATGAAACTGCAAATAAATCAAAATAGGTGGTAACATGGGCGCAGTGGTTAGCATTGCTGCCTCACAGCACTGGGGCCCTGGGCTCAATTCCTGGGGTGCTGTCTGTGTGGAGTTTGTATGTTCTCCATGTGCTCACGTGGGTTTCCTCCAGGCCCACTGGCTTTATCCCACAGTCCCACAGTGAGAGTAGGGTCCTAGTTGCTTCTCTGCCTCCAGTCCAGTGTTTGATCACTGGATCAGGTGCTGCATCAGCATTGTGAATTACAGCCTGACAAAAAAAGAAATTGGAACTTGTAGCTGACCCGGGCTCTGTAGCGCCTGGCAGAGGTTGCGGAAGAAGATGCAGTCCAGCTTCAGCAGGAAGTGGGGTACGTCTCCCCTTCCACTCTCCACCGCCTGGCTCATCCCGTTCCTGGTGATGTGTTCGTTCCTCCCACCCCAGACAAAGCTGGACACCATTCCCTCCGTTTTCCTCCCTCAGTCCAAAGACATACCGGTAGGTTAATTTGCTCTTGTGAAAATTCCTATAGCTAGGCTTTATTATGCTGTGTATACTATATGAGGACACTACTGGGAGTTCAGGACAGCTCTGATCAGGAGGTCACAGAGGACACCAGATGCCAGAGCGGGACGGCTCCTGGGTGCTAGATGAGACAGACAGAGCCATGTCATCTCCCCTGAAGCGTGCAGTCTGGCTTTTGGCTAAAGCACTTATACTTGTTGTGCGCTGTGAAGCTCAGGGGGTGAGAGACAGCAGCTGAAATCCTGGAACGTGCTACACAGGATTTGTCTGTCACAAATATTACATCTGAAATACACATCCTCAGATGGATTCACGTGCATGATTTATAAATCAGGGAAAGTTGGAGTCTCCTACTGCAAACACCTGCACGAGCAAGTGACACAGGATATACAAGCAAACAAGAATGCAAGCGAAAACATTTAAGCAACCTTTAATAAATAGATGATTCATTCTTTGTGTAATCATGAACACGTACTAATGCTAGATCGGGGAGGTTGATGTCATTGTGGCAGGACACCTCACAAATGTCTACTGTGTCAGAATGGCCTGCTACTGGCAGAACCCGAGTCATGTGGCCCGACCCAGAGCGAAAGTAAGAAAGAATAACAACAAGAGGAGGTCATTCAGTTCAACTAACCCATTTTCTAGTTAGTAGCTAATTGATCCAAGGATCTCAACCAGCTGTTTCTTGGTGGAAACCAGTGTATCAGCTTCAATAGCATAGCTGGGCAGCTTGTTCCACAATCCTGTAATTCTTTAAGTAAAGAAGTGCCTCCTGTTTTCAGTTTTAAAACTACTTCCCTTCAATTTCCACTTGTGAACCCTGGTTTGCGTTTCATTGTTCATTCTGAGGAAGACCGCTGGGATGACTTGGTCAGAGCCCCTTCTAGTCTTCTCTGACCAGGCCCTTCTGCCCACTTGTGTCCTCTGGTGCGTAGTGCAAGGCTGCGGCTCAAAGCCTGGCAGAAGGCCTTACCCGCTCCGTACACCACGGAGTAGACGATCCTCTTGGCCTGCTCCCTGTCCTCCGGCTTCAGCTTGCCTTCAGGAAGCCCCTTCCTGCAATCACAGGGAAACTGCAGCAGTTCACCTTCACAGCGGCAGTCAGGAAGAATGGCTCTCCACGCAACGGACATCAACCGTTCCCCTGAACGATATACCTCGTTTTCAAAACAGGCCTGCTCAGATCCCGATTGTTTCAAAACTCTTTATAATTCTTTTCCAGAAACGCCCTGGGATTTTTAATGACCACAGAGAGTCAGGACCTCGGTTTTATGTCTCATCTGAAGGACGATGCCTTTTTTACAGTATAGTGTCCCCGTCGCTATACTGGGGCATTAGGACCCACATGGACCACAGGGTGAGCGCCCCCTGCTGGCCCCACTAACACCTCTTCCAGCAGCAACCTTAGTTTTTCCCAGGAGGTCTCCCATCCAGGTACTGACCATGGAGCTGCCAGTTGTGAGCTGCAGGGTGATAGGGCTGCTGGCGTGAGGTTATCAGAAAATCACCCACATCCCCCAGCTCTCTCAGAAAAAGGGTGGACAGGGCAGGCTGCAATGCCTTTTCCGAAGGTTTCCTGTTGACCTTCACCTATCACACCAGTGAGGGCTGAGAGCTGGGCAATCACCATGACTTAGCACTCCCACAGCACCTGCACCTTCTACGATTTCCATTAAATATTCACATTCTTCTCATCATATTTCTGGAAAGGAAATCATTATGCATTCTCTAAAAAAGCATGAAAGTAAAGCTGAATGTGGGATTTAACATTCCTAGCTGATTCTGATTTTTTGTTTTGGACAAGGAGGAGGGAGGGGGTTGTTAGAAATACCCCCCTTTATATTCAGAAATATAAAACTACTCCATCGTTTTAAAGATAAACAGAAGAGTATGTTTAATAGCATAGTCCCAGATTCTGAATTTTCCGTGTTTATTCCAGTTTATTCTATGAGCTGCAGCAACTAGCTGTTATCACAACCCTTCATGAAATTCTTTAAATGCTCCAACTATTTCCATACTCAGTCAACCAAACTGACAGTTTTAATTAACAGTTAATTAAAAGATCCCAGTAAACCCATAAGGTTGAATTGAAAGTTGTTTGTTCCTTATGTGCAATAATAGCAACATTGAACTAATCTAAAATGAAACCACAGACTGCCCTGTGGGTTGCTGTTTTGTTGCAGCAAGTTGACACACGTAAAATTTGCTGTTATCCATTTGTATTTTCACATTTGTATTGATATTTCACAGGAATCGCAAAACTTCAGAACGCAGTTGTGATCTCACTTGCCATTATTTGCAGCGGGTGTGCAAGAAATCCTCTCTGAGTGCAACAAGATAAAACAGGAATCATTAAATTATCTCAAAGCCCTGTAAACGTTTCTGACAATGAAAATGAAATGTCTCCACCTGTAAGCCCCTTAAAAAACATGACAGGAATACCTCATTAGTTAAGTTAAAGTACACAATGTGGTTAAGAGCACACCAGCACTGACAGGTGTGTATTATATTAGTGCAGTTGGTCAGTCCTCCCAACGCCTCTGGAAGCCTGGTCATGGTCATTGTAAATGTGAGGGATCCTTCTGCTGCTGCAGTTTTCCCTCTGCACTCTTGGAACAAGTCTCGGGTCCTGCAGCGGCAGGAACAGGCCCCACGCGAACCGGCAGCCGTGCGAGAGCGCGAGCAGACCGAGTTCACCTCCGGCCTCCGCGCAGAGACATCCAGACAGAGGCGCAGTCTGCACCCGAAGGGGGAGCTGTAGCCTCGCATCAGCGTCAGGCTCCCGCCACCCGCCCGCCCGCCCGCCCCCGCGCAGCGCCGGGGGAAGGGCAGGAGAGCTGTCCCGCCGCTGCGCGCACGGGGGGGTGAGCTTAAGGAGAATCGGCAGCGAGAGCCACCCTGAGTCACCCCTGCTGCTCGGGCCAGCCAGGCCTGCCCCACCTGGACTGGGTGCCAGCACGAGCCGCGTCAGGGGCAAGCGGAGAGAGCACTCCCCAGGAGAAGACAGCACTTCCCCGCTGTGAGTGACTGAGGCGCCACATTCCTCACATTAACTTACAGAAATGAAAGTGTAATGTTGCTGAAGGAAGGAAGAGTACACATCAATGACCATGCGAGCTTCTAATAAGAAATGTGCTTTGGGTTTATGCAGTAATAATAAGAACAACAGAGACTGCATATATTGTTTTGTTCAGGAGTCCCCTGAATGCAAATCTACAAACATTTACTGTAGGATAATGGCTTTGCTGCACTTAACACTACCTGTTAACAAGCACTTGACTTTTCTCCTGTAGGTATATTTCCCACAGAAAGGGAAGTCTGGACAATGTCACTGGGAGACATGGAGGGATGTTCTTACTGGTGAGGCGGTGGCGTTTTAAACACACAAAAATGGATTTCCTAACCTGCTGCTTCCTTTTACCACAACCGCCCTAGAAGAACAGGCCTCTCATGAACTGTGGAAGTCCGGAACAAGCAGCCTATTGTGGTGTTGAAGCCCTTACCCTGGCTTCTTGAAAAGGCTGGATGAGATCCTCCAATCGGGACAGGAGGTACTTCTTTACACAAAGGGATGCAGGAGTGTGGAACAGGCTATGCAGCCATGTTGTTGAAGTTAATACCCTGGCTTCTTTCAAGATCTGGCTGAGATTCCTCATTAGCTACTAATTGGGAGGTGGGCTAAATGGATCCACATGGCCGCCTCTTGTACGTCAACCTCCTTATGTGGTTCAGTTCAGTCTCCCAGAAGGTGCCCCACACGCACATAAATAAATGATTTGTACTCCCAGAGCTGATCTGTCACCTCAGTAATGCCACAGGTGAAGCAGACACTCCTTGAGACAACTGAGCCCCTCGCTCTGGTGAAGCCAGCTTCTGTTTGCAAAAACTGCAATTAGTTTAAGTTAAAATAGTCATTTAAATTTATTTAAATTTAAAATCAGAACTTTGGAATGCTCATACTTAAATGCCTATAATTAGCTCTAAAATGGGTACAAACAACGCTTTGTTGCTGCTGTGTGTTCTACCTGGATACATAATACCATCTAGCAGAATCAATAAAATTAACTTCTACATGGGGAAAAATGTGATTTTCAGCTTTTCTTCTGAAACATAAAAAAAGTTTTGAAGTTTGTGCAGGGGAAATGATACAGTATAATTGCAATCGTATAAGAGGCTCAACAGACTGTGGAGGTATACTCCAGCTGGACACATTTTTAAGTACTTAAGCCTTTGTAAATACTTATTCTGTTCCGCATCTAACAACTATAAACGCTGAGTTTTGGAGATATAATGTAATTTCTCTGCACTGATGCTGTGATAAAAATAAGTCTGAATAAGGACCGACTTCCTTATTCAAACCTGTATAATTGGAGTTGATCTGGCAGGCTCTAATTTCTTCTTACATTATGTCATTATGCTTTCATTTGTCACGTAAGCTAGGCTGAAACAGTAAATGACAATTTGCAAAAAAATGACACTAATGTAACATCATTCTATTAAAAAAATCTATTTTAAATAGCACTCAGATATTGTAAACACAAGTGAAGTGGAACAAAGCCATCAGTACCTGGATAGCACACCTGACCAAGATGTCTTCTCTGAAAGCTGCACATTGTACCAGGAATTGAACATTTATGGAAACAAACAGTCCTTGACTGAAAACTGAAAATTGCTGGATTAGAGAATCCATGACAGGTTTTTTTTTAGAGGAGCGATTGGTTAAGTCCTTTGTGCAATGCAAGATTTAATTAGTATTAAAAATGGTTTTTGAGCTTAGTAATGAATACACTGAGAACAGAAGTGTAAGTAAGACGGATCTGAATGTGCTTTCAAGGACATTATGTCAAGAATATTTTTTCACTTTATCTTCAGGCAAAATCACTATCTGCTGAAACTGATTTTTGTTTCACACCAAGTTGTAAGCAGATCCACTCCAAAACACGCCAGTAACAACTCAAGAGTCCTTTGCAAATGGTTTATATTTAAAAGCTTATTTTTACACGGACAAGGCAGTTCTGAGTGACTCCCTGAGTACCTGTAAGTAGCCTTAGCTTCATTCTGAAAGGCTAGATCAGATAATGCTCTCTTCTTATTTCAGAATGTCACTTGAAGGGCTGAAAATGGGTGCAATTACTGTTCTCTTTCATGTGGTTTGAAGTTCTTTAATCCTGAATAACCCAAATCAAACTGTAGGTGCTTTGTACAGCTCATATGGGTAAAAAAATACAATATTATCTCACAAAAGCCAAACAGGTGACCTAAGCATTCAGTATGTGATCATGCACATCTCTTGGATTTGGAACAGTCAGATAAAATACAAAATGATAAAAATACAAAAATCTGCCAGCCAGAATGAGAAAAATCAAATTCTGTACATGTATTTCTTTTTACTCATTTCCCTCCATTGAAATTATGACAGTCTTTTAAGGTTGCCTAGGATTCAATCATAATTTCGAGAGGTGAAATACATATACAGTAGCATGAATTCCAGGATCGATTAAGAGTGAAAGTAATTAAATTAACTTTTCCCACACATACACATCACCTTGCTATTTCCAAGAGAAATAAGGAACTGTTGAGCTGCCATTATGTTTGTAAGACAATTCCTCAGCAGTCTTTAGTGCTTATTCAATGATGAGAGCGCCACTGAGAGATGTCAAGTCATCAGTGAAGATGGACCTTTGATTCCCACCCAGACATCCCATGATGTAATTGAACCTCTCTTAATTTTTTCTATTACTATATGAACCTACAGTAAACACAACATGACTATAACCGTTTCCATTTCCAAAAAGCAATTTCCTTTTGCAAACATAACAAAAACCCCAGATGAGGTAAAACCAATGTCTCATGTTTTAAATAAAAGCAGCTCATCTCCATTTACGTGTATATTCAGCTCCCTGTCAACACGCGCAATCCTAAACGTCCTTCAGCCTGCAGAGACAGAAGAGTGCTGCTCTAGAAAATGCTTCTCTTCCCTCTCTGCCTCGCCTCTGAAGAACCTGTAGTATTGTCAGCCATGTCAGAAGTTTCCTACATCTGGCTAACAAGCCTGATGAGGACGAGAAAAAAAAACACAGGCTGCAGACATCCCAGACTGAATTCAATGGCTGTCTTTGTGATTGTCTCTATACCTTTCTGTGCTATAACTGTGATGACAACCACACAAATAAACCTAATTGCAATTAGCTCGCTTTTCACTTTAAAGTCTATTAATGACATGCAGCTAAGCAAGCTTATTAACTCCCTATTCCCAGTGATTGCCCAAAGCATTACATTTAACGGGGTAGCCCTTGTGAACTGACGATTCTGCACCTGTCTCCTACATGTAAAAGCTATGAACCACAATCCCTTTTCCACGCTCATCTGCAGTCTCCAGGTGTGTCAGAAACGCCCTGGATCGCCAGCTGATTTGTGCCAGATGGCACCAATGCTGTAGCTTGCCCAGCCTTTCCCCATCTGGAGAGACAGGCTCAGGTCCAGCATAGGTTATAGAGTAAAGTAAAACATTCACCTCAGCTCACACCCCAGAGAGCAGACCTCAACCTGTATCTCAAGACACACATCGTGATTAGCACAATGGGTCAGCAATTCAGCCAATCCCAAGAATGAAGGATAAGCACTAAGACTGAAAGACAGACTGCACACACAAAAAGGCTCAGAAGGTCCTGCTTCTTACTTCACAGGGATCTTTGCTGCTGTAATTTCTGCAGGGGTGGTGGGAAGATTTAAGAAGATCGGTAAGCTAAAATGTGTCCTCTTATTACCAAAATACATACAGTATGCCAGTGCAAAATTCCTTTTTTTATGTTAGAGTCCTAGATTGTGAATGAATACAGCAATGCATACCTTCACAGATAAAAGAACGTTTCAGGATTTCCTTTGCTTGCAGTGTTAAGACTGACTTGCAATTACTATGGTGACAATCCAGTCTGTCACATGTATGAACAATTTTTCTAGTTTCTAGATTTTCTAGTCTCTGCGCATGTGAGGAACACTGCGCTGATGGACAATTCCAATCTGCTGCTGACAGAAATGTGCCCTGTTTCTTGCTATCCAGTGTCTTAAACAATAGAAAGATACTTTAACCATTTTTAACTTAAGACAAGTCTTCCCCCAAAGTGGGGCACTCTCAGACAAGCATCAAGTGTTTATTGCTGCTGTTCGATTCTATCTTACTGTTACAGTATCCCCATCAAAGAATTATGTTGCAATTTCCATATGAAGTTCTTAAATTGAATTAATGATTTTGCACATCAAGAGCTCATAACATATGTGACATATATGACAATAATACAATACAGCAACAGTACAATACATGATACAATACAACATTCTGACATCTTTGTCAGTCAAGAATCTGGGAAGGCACTTCTTCACACAAAGGGGTGCGGGAGTAGGGAACAAGCTTCCTAGCCATGTCATTGAATCTGATAATCTGGCTTCTTCGCTTTGTGTAGGTTATTCTATAATATGACTGTTCTAAATTTCTTAACAGATTTTTCCTGTAAATTTATAATGTCATATTATGGCTACACTAAAAAAGGCACTTTGAGATAGTGATCACTGTGGAAAAATTGAAGACAAAAAGGGACCAACTGATGTATTTTTAGAATTGCAAAGTCCCGATGAGGCAAATTTTAGCCAGTTACTCTTAAGAGCATACTTTTGGAAGCAGCATGTAAACTTTCAGTGTGTTATAACATTTCTCAATGATTGTGACACACTGAACATTAAAAAGAAGGAAAATTGAAAGCACTGGTAAGAGTTAAAGACTGTAAGACTCTGATCCCAGCTTCTATTTAAAAAGACAATGCCAGGTCTGATGATCACACTGAAATATGCAGTGATGCAGGAGATGCCAACTGGGGCACCTATTTCTCTGTGGGTAAATGCCAACCAAAAGAAACACTGGTTAAATGCCACTTATGATATAATGCTTCACAGCACACAGAATCATACAGCAAACAGTTCAGAACTCCACATCCCAGGAGCTACTGGGAATTTTTCAGGTACTCAGATGGAATTCTGAGTCATTTAATAAGCAGGCAAACTCGAGACACACAAAGAGACTACTTGTGAGAAAAACAGACATGTTTGCATTGAGATACCATTTTTATCCTCAAGACACTCTGCGGAAGCAAGAGAAAGGGCAAACAGAATGTTGGAACATACAGTAAAGTTAAAATTGCAGAATTTAAATTGAGATATTGTATAACAGTGCACTTAGAAGGCACTCCTTTAGAATACTGTGTACAATTTTGTTTACCATAGTCTGCTCTGAGATCTGTACAGAGAAAAGCGAAGATATTCCTTATCTTATCCTAGGGTCAAAGGAATGTCCTACACTGACAGTCTAACAGAACTGGACCTTTCCAGTTTTCAACAGAGAAGACCACAAGGGGACCTGAGTCGTGTATTCAAAATGCTCAATTATATGAACCAGGGGACACAAATGCAAACAATGGGGAACTGCGTATGAAAACAGGAGGTACTTCTCTACACAAAGGGTTGTGGGAGTCTGCAGCAAGTCTGATTTCAAGAAATGGCTGCTTAAAATTCCCGTAGCAATTAGTTTCAGAAAAAACAAAACGAGCTTGATTAGCTGAAAGGACTGCTCTCTTTTGCAACCATTCATACATTATTAAGTAAATACGAAAAAAAATGTTCAAGACTTTATAAATAACAAAAAGGAACAAAAATAAATGAGGGGGCTAGCCACACAAGCACAAGTTTATGAATTTATTCATGATTCCAGACTGAAAAAGATGTAATAGTAAAAGACTGGGTTCATGGCAAAAAGAATTGATCCTTGCTGCACCAAATAAATAATGCATTGGATCTCAAGAGACAAGACATTTCTCTGCAGCATGCATGCTGACTCAGCTCATCACGCTTAGCTCTTTGATTACACATATATGCTCTTCGTATTCATATATACAGTAATAAAAGCATTTTGTAACTATTAGACTGTTGGAGGGTTCATATGTAATACGTACGATACACGAATCGTTATTAGAGTGATAAAAGAAAAACTGCCAATAGTATGTCAAACCAGTGCAGTACAAATACCTGTACATGTACTGTAATATGATTTTTGAACATGATGATAGTTTTTTTATTTTTGTTTGTTTTGACATCCGAGTCTGAGCTGTGTGCTACATAGTTTCGTGGTCATGACACTTTGAGGGATCAAAGAGATCCCTTAACTGGGAATTGCTAGCTCGAAGGACAAATGTGCTACATGCACTCAAATGAAGAATGATCATATTAAGAAACAAAGCCAAGAAACTACTCATCTGAGTTACAAAACTTCTTAACATAATTCAAATATTACGTACAATGCCTTAGAAACTTCACCTCCTTCCATTGATACACCATTTTGTTAATAATGCATGCAAATTAATTTTAATCAAACCCTGAGTGCTCAAGCTGCCTTTAATGGTTGCAAGAAACTGTGGGTAAAAAAAAAAAACTATCGATGGTGAAATATTTTTTATAGTTGAAATAACAGCAAAAACAGCAAAGAAAAATCAAAGACTAAAATGTGATTATTTCACTAGTATGCACACCTTTTACTATAGCAAATCTAAATTAGTTCAGGTGCATACATTAATTAGTTCAATGGCTTCAGTCTGGGTGTAATAATAGTGGATCGCATGAGCATAATTACTGTACCTGCTAATGAGGTAAAGTACAAAGTGTAATGGACAGTCTGAAATGTGCTTTTACTTAAAAATAAATGTGAATTTCCCACTTGTCTTACTTTGCATACACTCCAATCTGAAATATCGTGGCTCGCTGTAGTGACCCTTAAACAAGCTTTTGGACGTACTGTATAAGATTTCTTACATAGTCACTGGTTTAAGTCTAGTCTATGTCATTATGTGGCTCTCCCTGTGTTCTAGATGAGCAACTATAATGATCAAGTCACTCCAATTCCTTTTATTTGTGTTTTATTTGGCTATTTTAGCAAAAAAAATATGCTCACTTGATGAGAAAAGAAGTGTCTGTAGTGTTAAACACGTACTGTACCAGTTTGTAAGAAAGGCAGACTGGTGGCATTGTGGTGAGCACTGCTACCTGAAATCTTGAGTCCAGAGTTTGATTCAGCACTGGGGTGTCTTCTGTGTTCTCATTGCATGTTCAAAGGGGCTTTTTATTGCTGTCCTTAGATTTCTTTTCCACCTTCCAAAGGCTGGCCAGGTTAAAGGTATCTCTAAAGTGTGCATGTCCTGTGATGGTGTGGTGTCCCTAACAGGGCGCCTCACCCTTGTGTGCTAAACTGCTGTGTCAGGTTCCTAGCTGATGCAACCCTTACCAGCAATTTTCCAATCATGGGTGGACGAACGTTTAAGGTTCTTTATTTGGATTTCAGTGGAAGCTACTCTGTAGGACAAAGCAGTGAAACAAAGACTCATTTAGCAGAGGCACTACACAAGAGCTAGTGAATTGCAGTGAAAAGGAAATGAGAGTAGTACTGGAAGGGTCAGTATGGGGAAAAGTATGGGGAAAAGGGCCAGTATGGGCATGTGTTCCTAGTTCTCAGGCTCAATCCATTGTTGAGTTCACCAGCAAGAGAAAGTGCTTCATTAATTAATAAATAAGTCAGGGAGGCACGGTGGTGCAGAGGTCACTGTTGCTGCCTCACAGTGCTGGGGTCCTGGGTTCAAGAGGTGCTCTCTTCTCAGTAGTGTCCCAGATACTGCTTAAAAAGGATCTGCCAGTTTCAAGGTTACGGTTTTATTTACATTTGGCTGCAATTTGTCACCTGAAATCGTGAAAGTTTAGAAATTAAAAGGGTAATGTTCAATGTTCAAAATTATCAAGGGTAAATGTTCAATGGAGGTCAGCAATATGAGTGTTTTTCAAGATGATAACCTTTTCACATCAGGCTGTAAACAGAGTGCTGATTTCTAAGATGCTGGCCTTGGGTTATTGACAGGAAAGGGATTTGAGTGCTCTTGTAGTGGTAACAACAGTTGTCATAGTAACGTGGCTGTGTGCGTGCAGCTGCTAACTGTGTCAATTTCATCCTGAACTGACACCAGAGCCGTTTCTCTGAACCAGTCTGAGCAGGGCAGGCCCTGCAAGAGGAGGCAGAGTTTCTCGTTGTACAGACAGAGGTGGTTTTGCATTAGAAGGCATATTGCTTTTAAGACTTTGTGGCTGCTCCCATCAAACAGACCTGTACACACTAAGGATCAATGTGACTGTACAAATTCTATAACCAAAAAAGTGAATAAAAATAATGCCATTGTGGGCTTCCATAATGGCAACTCTAATCATTTTCTGCTTTTGCATCTGCATCCTCTATTTTCAAACTTTTTTGAATTATATAAAGACTTCCAAAAGAGTAAAGAGTCAAGACTTTCAAAGAGCAGTGGCAAACAATACAATATCAACATGAATAATTCTTCTTAACCATTTTTCCAAAAGACAGGACAGGTCACTTACATTTTCATAAGGACTCTACGCCCCTACCCCTATGTCTCGTCTAACCCTAACCCAAACCTAAGGCTGAGTGTTATGAATATTTATGTAGCTGTAAGTATGTCTTTCAGAAAGCTGCAGTGTCAAAAACTAAACTTTATACTCTGCTTTAGATCAGGCAATTTTTCCTCTTCCGCATGCTTTTTTCTACACTGATTTGCAAGCTCTCAAATGGAATAGCGACTCGCAGATGTCACAACAAATGAGTTTGTGAAATTATCAGTATTAAACGGGACCACGATGCAATGCCTACGCTTAACAGTAAAGTTAATGAACGAGCTATTAAAAAAAAATAAGACTAGCGACCAATCAGCACAGAGTAAGTGAAAACACGTTTTTGTTTACCCTCGTTTAAGAGAAACAAATCCGTGCTTTAACCCTGAGCATTGTGGAACTAAAAGCCAAGGGAAGAAGCTTTGTTTTTGCAGTGCCGTTCCCTGGTTTATCTCATATTGAAGAACAAGTTTACTGTGCTTTATTCTACTTCACACTCTTTTTACTATAGTGGTTAACAGAGCTTTTATGATGGCTTCCTCACAGAGAAGAAGGCAAGGGAGTAGGCAACAACACAGGTCCAGTTCTCCCCCAGTGTCTCTCATATCTGCTTCAGCACCTGGAAATCCCTGCAGGAGAAAAGGTATTATAACCCCCGGCAATGCTGGTTTCCAGCTGGGGACTGGCGCGACAGAGGCAAAGTACCTGGTTCAAGGATACAACAGCAGTGTCTGCAGCGGGCATTTTAACCCACAACCTGGCGGTCAGGAGCCCAAAGCCTAACACACTAACACGCATCGTCATTAGAGTGATAAAAGAAAAACTGCCAATAGTATGTCAAACCAGTGCAGTACAAATACCTGTACATGTACTGTAATATGATTTTTGAACATGATGATAGTTTTTTTATTTTTGTTTGTTTTGACATCCGAGTCTGAGCTGTGTGCTACATAGTTTCGTGGTCATGACACTTTGAGGGATCAAAGAGATCCCTTAACTGGGAATTGCTAGCTCGAAGGACAAATGTGCTACATGCACTCAAATGAAGAATGATCATATTAAGAAACAAAGCCAAGAAACTACTCATCTGAGTTACAAAACTTCTTAACATAATTCAAATATTACGTACAATGCCTTAGAAACTTCACCTCCTTCCATTGATACACCATTTTGTTAATAATGCATGCAAATTAATTTTAATCAAACCCTGAGTGCTCAAGCTGCCTTTAATGGTTGCAAGAAACTGTGGGTAAAAAAAAAACTGTATCTAAGCTCCGCTGCCATGGAAGAGCTCAAATATTAAGCAGACCAGCTTGCTGGCAGTTTTCATTGACCTCTTTTGCATACATCTGCTAGAAACGGCAGTCTCATGATAAACTCATTACACAGTCACAGGATGCCTTCTGAAAGGGAGAATGTGCTGTGCGAAGCACTCCACACTGAAAAAGCTGTTTTAATTAAATATTAATACCTTTGTTGCCGCATCGTAACTGCCCTGGAGAGCTCCAGTTTCACCAGCCGAGCAAATCGGAAAGATGGGGGGGGGTGGGGGGGGGGGAAGCTGCCGACCAACCAAATTTAACGGAATTTCCCCCGTTTCCGTTACTTGTTGAACGGACATTCGGAGGTGATGAAACTGGACAGGCTGAATGGAGAAAATCATTCCCACAAACACACTAAACAAATCACACAAAAAGAAAAGGGGAGATGAACACTGTGACTTGCAATATTGCACAAAGCCCAACAAGACCTTGGTCTCAGGCCGCTGAGGATGCCGACGGCCGACTAAGTGAGCTACACGTGAGGCACGTGAGCAGCCCTGCAGAGATAAGAGGGCTGGTTTTCACACAGGTGTGCGGAGAGCACCTTCGGGGCAAGATGCTGGCAGGCGTGACGCTAACCGCAGCTCCAGCCCAAAACCAAATCCTTGTTTCCAGAGAACTGGACAGAGTGAGATAACCGAAGAGAACACCCAGCAAGAGAATGATAGCAAATACGGTACCCTAAGACAGAACCATGCTACAGCACAAGGATCTAAAACGTCGAGTTCCCCCTCTTGTCTTTACAGTGTAAGAATGATTGTTTGTGAGAAGCGCATGTCAATACTGACGTACTGTATGCACCCCCATGAGAATTTCAGAAGTTTAACTTTCATACCCTACATGGCATCCTAGAAAAAAACTAAAATGTCAAAGAAAGGAAATGCATCTAAAAAATGGGTCTGTGACCTTGTCTCATTGATGCGATGAAACATTCAACCACCCAGAAGAGGCTATGCTTTGATTATTATTAAACATAACTAAAAACTGAGTACTAGTGGCTTTTATTGTAATAGCCTTGGGACTACACACTGTGGGATCCATAACATTCACAAGGGGGAGTAGGCTGCAGTGTCCTGTTCACTAACAATCAACCTTTTCTGACTCTGCTTTGGGACTGAAATAGATCTCAACTTTCACATACTGGAATGCCTTGTAAAAAAACAACTGTCTGGTTCTTTAATTTGACTGCATTTACTGCTTTTCTGCTTGACAGAGGACAAAAAACTGTTTTTTTGGTAATTAAAGTACATTATTGATCAACAGCTCATTAACAACATAACTATGAGAACCTAGAAAGTGTTTAAGGAGTCTAACAGGCAGACATGAACACGAAACCTTCCCAAAAGGTGGGGATGTGTGTGTGACTGTTCACGCATGGGTGAATGTTCAGCTTTGTGAATCCGCACTTATGATTGATTGGATATTTATCTTATCATGATTAAGAAACAAAACGTTAGACAGGCAGGGTTGATCTTAGTTCTATACAGTGACTGAGCTGTGTGCAGCTCAGGTAAAAAGGCTCAATTGAATTATTTCAAGGAGAATCAAATCAATTGAGCAAATTAAACTAATTTACGTGTACAAAACTGTTCATTGTTATGGTCTTGTCATCTACCCAGGGGGAAACATAAAATGAAAACCAGACCAGGGCAAGGTGGGCAAATTGCTCCAGTAAGTGGGCAGAACCTAAGATCTGATTGTTAATTAGAGTTTGTTCGCAAATGACCTTCCTCGCTACATAAAGGATTCAAATAAGGCACGGGTTGGGCCACGAGATCCAATACAACCCATACCCTCGTGAGCTCTTTGGACGTATGAACGTTTTGTAACATGTAGTCCCCTGCCCCCAGACCTCCTGGAAGACGGTGTGAAGGATCGAGGGGTCAACCACTGGTCCCCACTGTGCACACACGGGGGATCTTACCACTGAGACGCCAGCGAGGTGAAGACGTCTCCTGTGGCCAGCGGCTCCTGGAAGACTCGGAGCAGCTCGGGGTCGGAGGACAGGTGAGCCAGGAGACGCAGCTCCACCTGGGAGAAATCTAAGCAACAGAAAAATCAAACGTCAGGAAGGCTTGGTCATCAAAGCTGTTTGTGTTCAAGCTGTATTCAGGGCACCGGGATGGCATGTCAATTCATCAAGGCCCAGTGGGGAACACCCAAGTTACTCCCCTTAGTTAAGTGTTATCAGTCCTGTTTCTATTCAGTGTCAAAGGATTTCTATTTTGTTAACACTGTTTTCAAACACGAACAATGTCTTCGAAAGCCCCCATGCTGTGATGAGGATTCATGCATAATTATTTATGCTTGCAATTCACTTTTTGGAATTTGGAATCTGATTGCATTTGAAACATCTGGGATATAGCAAATTGTGTTCTACTAAGGCACATCTTTCCTGCATGTCATGAAATATTGAGGGTGGGGGAGTCTTCCAAAATCTGCACAACTTTTTGTCTTGAGTGACAAAACAGAATCAATGTTGCATATAGAACCCTAGAATGTTTCCACAACTACTTTTTAAAAGTTGTAACTTGATGAACAGGTTAGCGATGATCTCTCCTGTATGACACAGGTGCAATTCTTTTATGTCAGGTGACACTGCATTATATATTTGGAATGTGAGCAGAAGTAGACGATGTCTAGAGAAACAGCCTCTCTGAGATCATCAGCAAATGATCATTGATGGTACAAATTACTACAGTGTCACACTTCTTTCTTGCCAGCTGGCTAGGTACAGAAACTCAGCTATTAGTATTCAAAATCCTCAAAGCTATCAATGTCAAACCAGTGAACCTCTTCAAAGTGCGTAGAAAAACACGAACCAGAGGACATTAGCAGAAACTTCAAGGAAATGCATTTAAAACTGAGAACAGGAGGCACTTCATTACCCAAAGGGTCATGTACTTTGAACCAAAGGAGAGTACTGGACAAGCTACCCAGCCATGTGATTGAAGCCAGCCCTGGTTTCTTTCAAGCAATGTCTGGATCCTTGGATCGATTAGCTACTAAGTACCAAACTGGTGAAATGGGCTGAATGGTTTCCTCTCATTTTCACCCTTTCTTATGTTCTAATCTTAAATTAAGACAGAAACTGGATTCATAACGAACTATATGCTTTTGCCCTATATTTTCTCCGAAAGAAAACATTCACTCTTTGCATTATTACAGCAATTACTTTATTCCTAGTCAATAAACAACATTCATTGTTTAAGCATTTTATAATCCCTGTTTTCATGTCCAAACATTATGACAAACATAACACTACTGCAGCCACCATCACGGTATTATTCGTGACAAGACTGAGCTACAAATACTTCAATCACCGGAATTTAATTCTTGCTTTGCTGTGATTTCATGGCGCAATTTCAGAACTCAGGCTGAAAGCTCTGTGAAAAAAAACCATATACAACCCAGGAGAGTAAAAAACTGTTACTTAAACACACTTACGAAGAAAATAAAAGTTGTCCAGTTTGTAAGTAACTGAAACCTAGATGGAATGGAATTACACAGCTTTTCCACGTCCCAGACGCAGACTGTCTGGAACATCCGGACTGCTGACCCGTAACTGGAAACGGGTCCTGAGAGGATCTTGTCTGGATAGCCTAGCACTGGTTTGGGGAAACGGGGAGAGCTGGAAATCAAAACCAGCTGGAGCACCGCGAGATGATGGAAAAAACACAAAGGTCTTTAATTATTATTAAATTGAATTATTTTTGTAGGTATAAGAACTTATTCTTATGTTGCTCAGTAGCCCTTCTACAACATTCTTAGTGATGAATTCACAATTTTAATTTTGGACTTTGCATGGGTGGAAAAAAAAAAACTGACGACAATCTACCTAATTTGCTAATAGGTCTTAGCTATTAGCAGATTGTGAAGCCTCCAGAAAATAGGAAGCCCAGGAAAATCCAAGACTATGATTATGATGGAGAGAACCAAAGCAATATGACATAAAACTTAAATCAGTTATCTGCAAATTCACTAAATTGAACTATTAAAAGAAACTTTAAAAGGAAATTTAAAAAGAAATTGTTAATGAAAGAATGAATGATTAAGATTTCGTAAAGGAAATGTAATCCAACCAAGCAAGGCAGATGGGATCCCTTTCGTTTGGAACTATTCCTACGCTCTTCCGTCCTTAACCCCTGGGAGATGACAGAAACAACTGAAGTCCAAAGAGACAGGCCCCCCGAATCCTTCTCTTTATGCACTCTAACTTCAGCACTTCGTCCATGGAAACTGTGTTGCATTCCAACAGCACTTGATAAAAAAAGGACTCGGAAGGAAAACCCCAACTGCAGCCCATGTTGCAAAAATCTGAGCTCGTCTGGTCCCAGCAGGCCAAGAGAGTGACATGCCCTCCCAGAGCACACGGCAGGGTGACTGCTGGTGTGGCAGGATTCCATCCATCCATGGGAGCCGAGGAGCCGGAGCCTATCCCAGCAAGCAACGGGCATTAGACAGGGTATACCCTGGACAGGACGCCAGACCATCACAGGACACAGACAGACACTCACACCAGGGCCAGTTTTCCAAGATGCGAATTAACCGACCAGCATGTCTTTGGACTGTGGGAGGAAACAGAAGCACCCAGAGGAAACCCACACCAACATGGCAAGAACATGCAAACTCCACACAGATAGAACCCTAGGTAATAGGACTGAACCCAGTGCCCCAGCTCTGCTAATCACCATGCCACCTGAAGGAAACAATCTTGGGTTCAAATACCGAAGATTTGATCTTTCAATAAAACTAATTTTGATTAAATTAAGCGGGAAGAAATGTCACTGCCTGCCTAAAACAAAACCAGAAAGAAAGATGATCACTTTAAGACGCAAGTCACGCTTGATCAGAGTGTGTGCTGAGGTGGACTGGGGGTCAGTACACTTCTCCACCTCCTCTAATGTTCTTAATGTCACTGCATGGGGCGGCGCTATTGGCTACAATGGTGTATGTGCTGACTAAGAGATAAAAGAGAATCGGTAGCACTGCAGCATTACAGTGATTTATTACTGCAGCGAGCCAGCATTGTGTGGGGGTGTTGGTATCATCCTGAACGTTAGGGGTAATTACGCTTAGGGAAGAGAGTTACAGTGATCTCCTGTCGCCATTGTACCACCCACGGCAACAGCAACACCAATTTTCACAGCTTCCTTTCCAGCACTCCCTTCTTTTTCTTTTCGTTTCCTTCTTAACCTTCTAATTTCCTCCTCCTGATCTTTTCAGACGTTCACAGCTCATGTGGCAATTTTCACCCTTATTTTCAAATCAACAGCAGTAGAATACAGGGAAAAAAAGGCCTTTTGTCAGATGCAATCCAGGATCACGGCAAACTCCCGGTTTCTGTTTCGTCTCTGGCTCTTTGGATGATGGTGCAGTTTAGTGGATCATAAAAACACGAACGATGCCCGATCATCCTCCTTCCAGGTGCCAAGAACATAGAAACTTGGTTTTTGGAGGAATCTCTTTTTTACAGAGTCAGGCTATAGAGTCTTCTGCATAAAAAACTGTATGTGCAAATTACAGTAGGTCCTACATGTTGTTTGAGGTAAGATACTAAAGCATACAGGCTGAGATGCCTGAAAAACAACTTCATTCTTCTCATCCAATATACAATGCCATCAGCTGTAAATCCTGAAGCCAAGACAGACTCTAATTTCCAGACAGAAATAGGATGGAGATGTGTAACTCTCTCCTTGGCGCACACTCACCCTTTGAGTCTCTCAGCTGCTGAATATTTAACAGCAGTACTGGTCAAAAGCACTAATTACTCTAAAATCAATAGAAACCTTAACAGAATACTAAGAAACTTATAACAAAATATGTTTCTCAGTCAGATTTTAAAATATGTGAAGGCCCGAGAAGAACTGCAGTTAATGTTTCTTTAAGGGAGACTGAAACAGAGCAGTCTCTCTCCAAGCTGAACTGGCTTTTCTGCTGCGCCAGCTCCAAGGCTCTGTCAGCTGGCTTCCGAGCACAGACGTGAAGCTCACTGTGTTAGCAAAACAAAGCTCATTTACTGAGAGTAGTCGTTAAGGATGGAGAAACCTCCATGGGCAAGTTGTTCTCCACAGTCCATAGTGACAGCCATTGCTTTTAGTTGAGGAGAGCCTGTGACACTCTGCCTGACCTCCGTTAGCTAATGAAAATTATGCAAGTGTCCTGAAAAGACTCTAGAGGCTTGTCACAGTCTCTCTCCTGAGACTCATGCTAATGGACAGTTGTCTCTGTTGAAAGCCTCTCGGCCGTATAAACAGGACAACATTCATTCAAGTCATTAAAGTAAAGAAGACAGCTAAAGAGTTATAAATATCTAAATCTCCAGCCCTATTGCAGGGGATGGGGAAGCTTTTACTTGCCACTGACTTCTCAATTCAACTTGATTAAAGAAGGATGATTGAAGTTCCAAATGCAACAAATACATTAATAATCAATATGTCATCTCTTGGCAGCCAGTTGAGCAGCCTTTCTTGAAAAATGAAGAGCACTTTATCATCACTCAGTTATAATCAAGATGGTCAGGGGGAGAAAACACACAGTGCCTATAGAAAGTCTACAAACCTTTTCTAAAGTAGCACATTCTGTGGCCTAACAGCCTGAAACCAAGACACATAAAATCAGAATTATTTTATTTGTAAAACAACACTGTGGAGATTTTGGAAACCATGCGGAAAAAGAAGAAATCAGGATAAAACTTTCTGATCTGAATGCAAAACGTTATGTTGGGCCAAAACCCCAATACAGCACATCACCCGCAGAACACCATCACTACCGAGGCTGGAAACTGGATGGAGCAAAATACATACTGATTCCCAAAGACAGCCTGAAATTGAGAAGGAAGCATACCTTTCGGCATGACCATGACCCTAAAAACACAGCCAAAGCAAGAATGGAGTTGGTGAAGAACAAAAAGGTCAACATCCTCGAGCGTCCCAGTCAGACCCTGACCTCAATCCCACTGACTGTCTGTGGAATGACTGAAGGGCTGCAGTCCATCAACAGTCCCCTCGCAATCTGACTGAGCTTGAACAGCTCTGTAAGGAGGGATGGGCAAACACTGCCAAACCTAGGTGAGCTTCGTTGGCACAGACTTATCCAAACAGAATTATGGCAGTAATTGAAGTACAAGGCGATTCCAGCTGTATTAATCCGGGGGCTGAGTACACTTTTCCAACCCATTTTTCTAAATTTTCCAATTACATTTCAGAGTGATTGAGTATTTGTTTTTCACTTGGAGTTGTACAGTATTAGAATATGTAAACACAGGTAAAATAAATTCTGTTTTAATGTTTCTTGATTTAAGGTTGGCAGGCCACAAAATGTGTTACTATGAAGGAGAGTGTGCAGACTTCCTATTGGCGCTGTATATCGATTACGCTCCCCATGAGAAGAGTAAGTGCCTTCATTAGGTGTTGTAACATTACAGGAAGTACTGCAGAAGCGTTCCTCGTCTGGGAGCTGAGAGGACTTGGCACAATGTAGCAGTGCTCTGGAGTCAGGGGACCGGACACCAGAGCTTCAACAACCATCAGCAGAGCAGGCAACAGTAAAACAGGATCTAATGAATCTCACTATAGAATAAGCAACATTTCACTTCAGCTGGATGCTTTCTGTGTCAGCTGACTAGATATGAACTCCCAGTTCTGTATCTGTTGCAAGAAAGAAGTGCCATTTCAGGCAACACATTCATAAGTGACTGGTAACTGGTAAGTAACCTTCATACATGTAAGTAACTGGCTAATGCAGACTGCATTGATGCAGTTCACTTTGGCACAGGTCATTCACCAGAACCCGCTATGTTGGCACAAACGCATAGAAGAGTGAGTCGTAAAAATGACAGACATTACGCAAAGTATTTTTCACAGCTGAAGTGCCCAGAAAAAGAAAACCTAGTAGCCCACACTTAATTCCAGCCAAACAAAATGTCAAGCTTTTCCACTTGTGCTATCGATTTTCTCAGGCCTGGACGGTATTTTTGTTGTTTTACACAGCACATGCTTGTTTCAGAAAGGGATGCTAGCGCGTACAGGAATGTGAAGGTCTTCGTCACGCATCATCACAATGGATCCCCAACTCACGGACACGATTCACTAAAGGGGACATGAAAAAAATGATCTAATTTCATTAGAGAACAGACACTGTGCCTACACGTAGGTGAAGAAGGCGGTGTGGAATTCTTGCTTTCCTGCAAAACACCATCGGTAACATCAGCCGTCATCATACCAGACATCATACCAGACAAGCTCTTTAGAAAGCATGGCTCAGCTAACGCATGTGCTTAACCCAGAGTGACACATCAGAGGAAACGACAGGCAGATAAAATTAAAACAGCTTTGACACTCTGCCCAAACGCATACAGTTTTCTGAACAACTTCTGGTTCAGGAGAGTGTCGGCTCTTCACTCAGTCCTTGCACAAGGTTCTGAGACCAGAACTGCACAGCGCACCCTGCCTCACCATTCTCTTTTACTCAAAGGAAAATCTGACACAATGGAAGAATGTAACTTTATTCTGTGAGTGGTTATAAATGAAATAAGAGCTACTGTCCCAGTTATTCTTTTTCAATTGGTTTGTTGTGGCTGGAACACAGGCCAGAGTGTGGGCAGATGTACCCTGGAGGGATTTTTAGTCTCAAAAAGTTTAGATGCCTGAAGAAACAAAAGAGTGTATTTGTAATATTCCATTTTCTGCGGTTACAAACCTCAAACAAATCTTCAGTCAAGTGTTTTCCCACTCGTTTCATAACGAGCAGTTTGTCTTAGTTTGGGCTGAAGCGATGATCTCTGAGGGTGAGCTTCGCTTTAATCTCTGCAGGCCAGCCACATCCCATTTCAACTGTTATTTTCAGATGCACTCCATAGCGTTTAGAAAAAAGCTCGGCAAGCAGCAACAAAGTTTGCTAAATATTTAAAGCTCGGTGACCTTGGTCGCTTGTGTACTACATCACCTGACCCCTGAGAAGGAAGATAAATCTTGAATGGGGAGAGAATGCCCTGCCAGTGAATTTCTATCTTCTACCACTAGTCACACAGTGCAGCGGCTGCGGGGACAGGGCATCTTATCAATCATAACCGTGGCACTAAATACTTTCTATTGACAGAGGCTGTATTACAGATCCGAAGACTCTAGGTTCGTTAAAGAACGGCCATCAGGGCAGATGAAGCCTCAGTCACTGCACAGCCCATGTGTCACTGCGCGTCACTGTATTTCACCCACGGGGCTTCGTTTCCAAAGGATTTACGACCATCGTTTCCATTCTCTCCTTGAGGATCTCAGAGCCTAATGAGCCATGAGGAAAACACCTGCAAACACTGTTAGGAAAATAAAAAAAGTACAGTATCTGAATACAAACCAACAAACTTAGCATTATAGACATCTTTAGAAAAACACTGTGGAAATAGTTTACCAACCCAGTAACCATCTTTGACAGGTGTTGTAGGCCCTGGTTACACTTAGGCAATGGGCCTACCTGCTGCTAAGAAGGTCCATCCTTCTTCTGAGATGAACATACTGCGTGGGTGAATAGTGATAACCTCAGGCTCCTTCCCTGTGAACAGAAAGACAGCGCAGGGTCACATTCATTAGAAATGCAGGGAGCCATGCAGCAAACCTCTTTTTAACCTCCCTGACCTCTTTTACCTCCATCCATGAAAAAAAAATCATTACATCTGAGAAAAGTAAATTCTATTTCTCCGATTCTGTGTGCAATAAGGATAAGTGTGAATGTCATAAATACTTTAACAGTACGTGCTCTATCCTTGTCAGTGTTTAGAAATCATTAGGTCTCCCCTTCAAATGAAATGAATAGCCAGGATAAGAAGATGCATACATATTGACCTGAAGTTGCCAACATTCTGTTTTAATTAACGGGCCTTTCTACAAATCTGACACATTAAAAGTTAACTCAAGGACAACTGAATCCCAAATATCTCAGTGACAGAAGCACGTTTTTTTTTCTGAACTGATGATAATGCGTAATTAAGAACAGCCAACTAGCTTTTAATTACCTCAGAGTGAGTTACTGTGGAGAACTGTAGCCTTTGAAATGTTAGTTATACTGTATATCTTTGCATCAGAAAGCAAATCAGAGACAGGGAGATTGTTAATACTCTGGATCATTAACCCCTATCCACTTTCTGCCTCATTTATTATAGAGTGAAATGTTGTAAATCAAGTGCTAATTACAAATCTTCAGATAGATAAAAATGTGTAGAAAAACATCACAGGGGTAAAACAATTACTCCACAATACTGTGTAGGACTGTGGTTATGTTCAGACAAGATTCTGTAGTTCTTGTCTAAAACCACATTTCTCAGGTGACATTTAGAAACCAGGAAGCAGTGGCTTCCAGGTGCCTGGTGTCCTCTGAGAGACCGGACGCTAGCAGTGCCTCTGCTATTTGCAGTACAGGAAGGTGAAGGGAGTAGGAAGGCTAATGACTGAATGTGCCTTTTTTGGCGAGAGATTAAAAAAAAAATTACGGAACCTTCTTACATCTGTGTTAAAGTAAGGATAGGGAGCATAGTTTTCCCACAGTTGTTAAGTTTTCGTCAATTTCAAATGGATGCGTGTAAAAAATCCACTATAATCTATATGTAATGAATTATATAGTGCCTTTTATCCAAGGGATCTGATGCATGGCAGCCATTATACTTCAACACAGCAGGTAGGATCAAGAAGTGAGAAGTTGCTCCATCAAAAGAATTACCAATAATAGTGCTTCTACACCCCTACCTACAGTATATACCCAACTGCACCTGACCCTCGGTGATGATCCAGGCCAAGCTACTAGACGCAAGTGTGCCTCCTCTATTCTGATTTGTTGCGATCTCATTGTGTCTCTTCAAACCACATTTAATAAGGTAGGAGGGTAAGAACAGAAGAAAGGTGAGAGAAGAGAGCCATTATGCCCATCTAGCCCATTTGGTTGTAAGTATTTAACTGGTGCAGGTTCCATCGATCTCTTTGTGACGCATTAGAAAGTGATGCATACATTCTGAACAAATCGTGCCACCGAAGGACTATGCTAATTTAGCTCCTCTGTGCTCACCCTGACACACAGCTTTGGACACACAGCTTTTCTGAACCAAAACAAAGTACAACACTAGTGTCTATCTATCCATCTTCTAATTGCTTTGTCCAATTCAGGCAACTGGGAGCCTATCCCAGCAAGCAACGGGCGCAGGGCAGGATACACCCTGGACAGCTTCGCAGGGCTCACACACAATTCACACCTGGGCCAGTGTTCCCAGAATCCAATTAACTCCTTCTCTGGACTTTGAGAGGAAACTGCAGCACGCAGAGGAAACTCGCATGAACACAGGGAGAACACAGAAGATACAAACAGCATCCCAACCACTGCGCCACTGTGCCGCCCTAAATGTGTAAACTCCTATAACAGAGAGCTTCTAAAAAACTGGAAGCAAGGTGGTGAAGCTAAAAACAAATATGCATCCCCCAAAACAATTTGAAGCCCATAGGTGTAGCCTGCAGGGCAATGAGATGTTGTACTATTGTACAGTATGTCAGCTCACGTCTGCTTGCTGAGAATTCAGAGATCTCTTCAGAAACTATTGAAAAAAACTATTAAAAAATAATAATAAAGCAGTAACACAAAAAATAGGGAGAAACAGAAGCAGAAAGCACAACAAAGGACACAAAACAAGCGGTAAATTAAGTGGAACCAAAACCACATGTTAAATTGACTCCTCTGCCTGAAATGTTAATTAGGTGACATAAAAAATGTAATCACAGACTTTGACAGTTTGTGGCAGTTTTTCAGTACACACATGATGTAATGGAGAGACGGCCTCCTCACTGGTGCTATATACAACACAAACTATGACTGGTTACTGGCGTCTCCAGGTCATCTTGTGAATTCTCCACCCTCCCCTGGGTGCCACTAAAGGTTATTTAACAGCAGGTGTTAGAACCTGCTCTTTGTAGTTTACCTTGTACGTATTGCTTCTTGGTGATCTGAATAGACTGCCTGGGAATGGCTTGAATATTCTGGAATTGCAAAGAGAACAATAATATAAATTAAGAAATTAATTAAAAATAATTAACCGCACAGAACGTGGTTACTCAATCAAAGTAATGAAAGCAGCGAGCTACAGGACAGCATCATTCTCATTACAATGTGGTGTTAATACACATAGAACACAATACAATCCGAACTCCAAGAACTAAAAGAAAGACCAGAATATTTCCTTGAAAGATCTATGATTTAATTAATTGGGCGGAGTGGTGGCTCTGTGGCTAAGGATCTGTGCATGTGACTGGAAAGTTGCTGGTTCAAATCCCGCAGCCGGCAGAGGAATCCTACTCCGTTGGGCCCCTGAGCAAGGCCCTTAATCCCAACTGCTCCAGGGGTGCTGTACAATGTCTGACCCTGTGCTCTGACCCCAAGCTTCTCTCCCTGTCTGTGTGTCTCATGGAGAGCAAGCTGGGGTATGCGAAAAGATGAATTCCTAATGCAAGAAATTGTATAGGGCTAATAAAGCAACATAATTATTATTATTATTATTATTATTATTATTAATTCATGTTTCACATCTGCTAGCCATTGGACACCTACAGTACCACTGCAAAAACACGGTGCAGAGCGACGATCTCATACTTGACAAGAGAGCGCGTCAGAATTCTGGAGAACTCTGAGATTTTTCCCACGAGGCCCAGGATGATTTTGATGGCCAAATCAAACAGACAGGAACGCTGCTGACAGCAGAGTGGGCTGCTGGCTACAGGCCTAAACACCTTGACTCCCACACACGATCCGTGAGGACAGCCTAGCTTTCAGACTGCACCGAGCACTGCCCTGTGGTCCTGTACTCCCCCGGTCTGAATTCAGGCCCAGGGTACCCCAGTATCATTCTTAGAACTACTGTATGAGCTATATTTTACTTTCAAGTGACACATTGTTATTTTATTTCTTAAAATGGCAAAGTATTTGCACAACTCGCCCCATCATCCAGGCTGACTTAAAATGGGTTGCAAGAACACACTACAGGTATGGGCGATAATTATCCAGCAGTACAGGTCACATACACACAAGCACGCAAGAAAGGTTACAAACGAGCGGAAGCCATCGGGCCAGTCTAGATCGTTTATTAGGTAGTAGTTATTTGATCCTAGGATCTCATCCAGCCACTTCTTTTGAAAGAAACCAGGGTACTAGATTAAAAAAATGTGGTTGCGTAGCTTGTTCCATACTCTCACCACCCTTTGCATAAATACACACTTCATCATAATACAATGTGGTACTTTGCCTTATCAAAGTAAGCAGAAGGTATTGATATGGCTTTGAGCAAGAATGAGAAAATGTGGAATATTACTGCAAATGCACAGTGGGCAGGTTACAATGCAAACAGAGGCAGGGGACACATCTGCTAACTTTTAAGGGTTAATCACTGGAAAAGGCAAAGCACACCCTTGGCAGCTGAAAGTTCAAAGAGCTTCATTAAGCTTCAAAGGCTGGCCTGCCCGTCACACCTGACCTCTCTGTACTCCAGGCTCTTGGTTCACACACATTCCCTTCACACACTTTGCCCAGATCGCTGGGCTCCTGCTCTCTAATCTCTACAGAAATCTAAAAAAATGGGGGCATTTTCAAAGAAGCAAACGGAAGGAACCTGTGCTTTTGTACTTACGGTCAAGGACAGGTTTACCCACTGTGGAGGGAATAACATTTTGCCAATGAGGCCAATACTAAGCTGACAAGTGAACTGGCTATAATAAAGTGAAATGCCGAAACAAACAAAAGTCGACTGTTTCAGCGCAATCGCGTCGCACCGCTCTCTGTTCCTGAGAATGAACAAGAGTGTGCACACCTCCAGCCGTCTGTCAACACTCCTGTGCTGGAAAGAAGCGGAGGTGGTTCTGGACAAACAGATCAATTTAACGGAAAGAAATCCCACCTGAGACCTGTGCTTGTTCTCCTGCTTCCTGAGATAAGGGCTCATGCGGCCGAAGACAAATGGTGTTACTATGTCAAAGTCTCGCGTTTGTTGTTTTTTTTTCGCTTGTTTTTTTTCTGAGAGATTGCCTCTGAGCTCCACCAGCAGCTAGGAGGAGATCTGCACTGCAATCTACACTAAACCGTCAGCTATTCCTCAGGGAACAGCGGCTCTTCCTAATAGACCTGATACAAATCATTATTTTTATGTGTAATAAGCAAAGGTTAATGAAAAGAATATCCAGTTTAACAGATTGGTATCTTTATCTGATGTTGAAAAGAAAAACAATCATGTCATTATCTCCTAAAATAACCCTTCCCAACTTCCAAACTTCAGAAAGCTAAGAAAACTAGGTTAATCTGCTATTTAAAAATGACATAAAATAACTTCCAGGATACAAATCTTAATCCAGACAACTTCAAGAAACCACTAGCCACAGGTGACATCGCAAACAAACTTTGACAAGTTTTTAAATCAAAACTGTGCCAAGTCAGTTACTTCCAGGTTTTAGATCAAATGCACAAGGAAAAACACTGATGGTGGACCCAAATGTTAACATTGCGCATATGATCAAATGAACATCCAGGCAGATCTTTATTTGCTGGGCACAAGAACACTCACTGGCAAGTCAAGACTCAGGTGCAAGCTGGACACTGTCTTGTCGACAATGATTGCTGCTCACCATGAGTCAACGTGTACGCTACATTTTAAAATCCTAAATCTAGTCTAAATAGCTACCTTTGCACTCAGTTCAATAACTTCTACTGTATTGCCTAATAACATTTCAAATATTATAGAAAAGGGAGATGTTTAGTCAAAGATGGGGAAGCTTTAGGGAGTAAAGATTGTATGTTTGGCTTTTCTTAAAATAGCAGAAATTACTTGAGATTTACTTTATTTTCTCATCTACCAATCAAATATATCCTTAAGTGAATCTGGACTCAAATTCCTATTTTAATAAAGCAGAGCAGAGAAATACGTCCTAACAGCAGCACTAGACATCAGACACGCATTTCCCAGCACGACACTTACAGTATACGACCTGCGCCATAGCGCGGCATGCGTGCCTCCCTGCCTGGCTCCACACCGCAGTCCAGGCTTCGAGCCCTCCCTGGAGCCAGCGCTGCGCTTCATCAGAGTCAGCACTGTGGGTTGTCTGTGTGTGCGTCACCCTACGCTTCTCGGACGAGCTGACTGCTGCCACCCTCACCTGGAGTAAGCAACTTTCTGAAGATGAACGCAGAAAGTATCGATAGCTGTCGCCCATCAGTGAATTTTCCCCTCAGCGAATCCATGAGCATTACTTCCGTCAATCAATGAACAGCCGCACTCGGCAAGCTTGCAGGGTTGCTTCGACCAGGAGACGCAGTGAACATTACATGCACTCTCTGTATCCTCTTATTCTTTAGAGGGTCGTGGTGAGCTGGAGCCCACACTGGCAGGCACCGGGCACAAAGCGAGACCAAACCCCATCCAAGACTCCAGTCCATCACTGGACACACACGCACGCTCACAGACACGCAACTTACTATCGCCCGTTACACCAGACAGCACGCCACTGGACATGCTGGGATGGAACTGGAGCACCTGAAGGAAAACCCCTGTGAGCACAGGGAGAACCATGCAAACTCCACGCAGACAGAGCCAGAATAAAACCCAGGATGCTGTGCAGCTGTGAAGACGACTCTATTGTGCCACCAAGTGAAAGATTCATGGAAGAGCCTTATAAAGAAGGACGTTACACAAGAAACACTAACAATGTTACATTTACAGCAGGCGACATGCCCATCTTTTACACCTGTAGACATCTGGGGAAAAATAACTGTAATACAAGTTTTCTGTCTTGATAACCAGTTCACATTGCTTTAAATGGATGCCTGCACTGACTGTAGATGTTAAACACCTAAAGGACTGATCAATGGCACAGCAGCGGAAACTGTCAGCTGCTTCAGGTTCCTCGGCCTGCAGATCTCCACCGACCTGGCTTGGACTCTCAACACTGTAGCCAATCTGAAAAAGGCACAACAGTGCTTCCACTTTCTGCAGTGCTTAAAGCAATGCGAGTTGGGAAGCAGTTCCTCATGAACATTTCCCACAGCACCATAGAAAGTGTCCTCACTAGTGGCATCACTGTATGGTACAGTAGTACTACCATGCATGACAAACATGCACTACAAAGGGTTGTGGCAACAGCACAGAGGATTGTAGGATGTGATTTACCATCAATTGGTGAGATCCACACCATCTGCTGTCGCAATAAAGCCCAGTCCATCATACAGGATCTAAACTATCCCGGCCACAAACTGTTCTCCCCCCTACCCTCTGGCAAGTGGCATCACACTGTTAAAGCACGGACCACTAGACTCAAGAACAGCTTCTATCCCACTGCAGCGCGCATCCTCAACAGCAAACCGGAGTGCCTAAAAAAAACATCAGCACTACACACTTTTTTCTCTCAGTCTCACTACTACATATTTATTTTTCCACAATATATTTATTGTTCCTGTTGTCTACACTGTGTAGTGTTGTCTGCTGTACTGTGTTAGTCCCGACAGATCAGCGCGATTAAGAATTCCAATGTACGTGTACATACTGTATGGCAATAAACTACTCTACTCTCAGTCTAGGTCTGAACGCAACACAGCCACGATGATCAGTGTTTTTCTTGCCCCAGCTCACACAACGACCTCAGTAGAGATAGCAGGGCCTAAGGCAGTAATGTCAATGATGGCAGACGTGGGAAAAACAATTCTAGAAATGGGGAGGAGAAGCCATGCTGTTTCGCGCTGATGCACTGTTATCAGAGACTCTTCATCACATTGCAAATATCTCTGCTACAGGGATTCTGGGTAGCACCCAAAGGACCAGACATGGCTTAAGTCTCTTACAGGCAGAGCTCTGGGATAAAGCCCACTTGGTCGGTTGCGACCAATTTCCATTAACAGTGACATTCCATGTCTTATTCAGTTCATTTACAAACAGGATCTTCATACGGTGGTCTTGATTCTGAAACCAACTCCAGAAACATGGGAAACGAGGCATTCGTATCACTGTTGCTCTCTTTGCTAGGGTAAGGCTAATTAGTTTGGGGAATTTCTAGCAATGGTCCTTGCCCGGGGTGAAACTGTGGAGCTACTGTACAGTAATAATCGGGGTTAAAGGTTAGAGCCGATCATGTTTCCGCTGCTGTCCCAGGGTTAAGCCATTAGCCGAAGTTGTTGTGCATGTACCTGAATAAACTACACCCAGAGGCCACAGTTAAACACTTGGTGGCTAAGAGTTTGGGACAAAAACTTCCGCACAAATAGCAAAAACAGCCGAGATAGAAACAGCCATATGAACGTACGATAACAAAGAAATGGGTCACGTTAAAGATAAACTTGGTGGCTCAGACAAACAGAGGCCTAAGTAGGCCTGAAAGGTGTCTTGTTTAGCTCAGCCACAGTTACACTGCGTCTTTAAAGGACTGAGTAGTAGTTATTAACTTATTGCATCTGTATGGCATCCGCTTTTTTAATGTTTCTAATGTTGTTGGGTATGTAACACTGACATTAAGGGGCTCATTGAGGGTGCTTGTCCGAGAAGGATCGCTGCTGGCATTGCATTATATGTATTGTGGGAAATACTGTATTGTTTCCTATAGTATGCTTTTTTTGCACTTTAATGTAAATAAATTGAACACTTATTTTATTGTCGTTTGCATTCCTCTTACGTTTTTTATCAATTATCCCCAGTATGCCAAGGTTACAATGTAAATTTATAACAATGATGTTACAGAAAACATTCAAAACAAATCAAGCTTGGTATTTCAAGGTGATACAGGAAGAAAAAAGACAATGGGTTGAGCTTAGGTATGAAGAAGAGGCACTTTCCTTGATGATGTCACTGCAGGCCTGCAGTGCTCAGAAGGTCACAGGGGTCAATGTCCATTGGGTGGTGAGAGCAACAACTTAAGGAGCAACAGCAGAGTTACCAAGCAACAGCAGCCTGAATGACATCACAAAAGAGTGTGTTAAGGGGGAATTCAGAGTGTGTTGCACTGTTGGAGCCCATTCATTGTGCTATGGTCAAGGAGTGGCTCTCTTGGGTTATACAGTGCACATTCTTCTGTTACTGCGACTCTTATTTCAATATGACACTGAAGAAGAAAGATGTGGAAATGTGGTCTGTCGAAGCTCATTTCAGGCACGTTCCAGCATGTGACAGATCAGCATTCCTTTTTAAGCAAGATATTGAGCGGTGCATGAATATCCGGCAATCAATATCTGTTTTTTAAGAAACAGTATTGAATTTTGTTTTCAGGAATATAACATTCCGTTCAAAGCCTTTTTATAATGAATTGATGTAGGTTTCCACTGAATCGGTATGTATTTAATTTACAATAGGCTTTGCACATTATCCATCTTGGTAAAAACATGATGGAGCATTGCACTACTGGCCTGTTTAAGCTGTTTTTACATTTCTCCTTTCACCTTATCATTTTTTGGATCAATAACTACAGCGGCTGGCTCGGGTGGCTTTGCACTGTTCTCTGTGGACAGTATTATACCCTACCACAAGTCTGTCGTTTAAGGGTAACCTACAGGCAGTGAAGCTTTTTGAATGGTGTTCATTTTATTAACAATTCTGTTCACGTGCTCTGGTGGGTCTCATGATGACTCTCAGTGTACACGAAGCAAGATGAAGTTGTCTCCACTTGATCCAGGCTGCTGAAGATCAAAATGCACAAGAAGGAAAAACTAATATGATTATAAATAAAGTGACCAACCTAGGTTAAAAAAAAGTTTTTGATGTAAATCAATTATTGAGTCAGTCTGATTACTGTAGGTTGAGATGCAATGAAAATTAGTTTTTTCATAACAATGAGTTCCTCCTGGGACTTCACTATCATCAACTTGAGCACATTATTTACACTCGGTGACAAACAACTAGGGTTACTCTTAAGTACCTGGCCAAATTAATGAAAGTGTCTCTCAATAGCACTGTTTTCTTAAAAATAAAGAAAGAAATTAGGGAAATGTAAAAACTATTCCAAATAATATTTTAGGAACAGTTCCCAGATGTGCAAAATTCTCCCACAATTTAGGAAAGGATTTTTAAAAAATCAGACAGGGCTGAATAATGCTGTGGCTGGCCAGCGTTCGTGAAGGGAAGCTGTACAGCTGACCTGCCCCCAGATACCTTTAAGGCCTCCATCGTCTGTACGTAGGTTCACATGTGGCGGATTGTTCATTTAATTCATCAGTGGAGGGCTGAGAGCCACATTCTCAAACAGGGATCATTTGGACAGAGGTATAAAGGGACTCACGGAGGTCGTTGCTGCAGGGTTGTTTTAGAGCAAGACCTTTTGGTGTACAAGTAAAATTAGGTAAATTAAGACTCCCTTTGCACTGTTTCTGCTGTCTGTCATGTATTTCATGTGCGCAAGCCACCTACTTATAGGGAGTCCTGGAACAGATGTCTTTTAAATACAAACATTAGAGGCTGATCTTGGTCCCTTCAGCCTGTTGTGTTACAGAAGCACGTGCTGGCAAAAAAATTAGTAAGTAAGAACTGTTCTTTGAAACTCTTATTTTCAAAATCCTCTTGGTCATAAGCCCTTGGGAATGCCCTTTGTAGCAGATCTGCCCACCTTGTTAACAGTTACGTGACACAAGGAGACATATCAATCTGACTGAAAGAAGCTCCCATCATTCACCTGCAAGTGATTAAACTGGGACCGACAGCTAGAGGGAGGGGATGCTTCACCTAAAAGTTATTATAGCTGGTCTTACATAAAGATGGGGCTGAGTGCCTATGAGCTTCTGCATGGGAATATAGTTTCAGGAGAATAAAAAAGATTTGCCAAGGTTTTTTAAAAAAAAGGGAAAAAAGTGAAACTCATGCCAGAGCAGCATAAGGTCTTGCTCCACCCAGGGCTCCTCTTCCAAGCCCTACACCTCCACAGCATATGCGAGCCCAGCAGCTCGTGCCGAAGGCTGCTCCCATCTGGCAGCTGTGCGGTCGTCTGCCGGACGAAAACCTTGACTCGGTTTCGGGAGGAAGGAAGACCTGCGTCACTACAAATGCACACGTCTTCCAAATAAAAGGACAGGCGCAAAGAAAAAAAACACTCAAGGTTCTCTCATATTCGCCTCACAGCTGCTCCCTTCAAAGACAGGAGCGCTACGGCGCCTTGCAAAAGTATTCACTTCCAACGATGTGCATTTTTGTTGAATGATGTACACATTTTTAGGTGAATATTTTTAATCAGAACTTGAATGTTCCAGAGTCTGACATTTGATTTTACCCAGAAAAAAAAGTTCAGTCTGAGTATTCACGTTAATGTCTTCTTTAAAAATAAAAATCCAGATTCTTCACCTTAATTCATTTCCTTGGTCCAGTGCCACAGTTATGCATAGTTAATGGAGCATAAATGAAGAAGCATGTCCTGCTGAACACACGCATACCTAATGGTCTGTCACTTTCCAAACTGTTTACTGGAACTGATCAAGGGGGAAGGCTGGATGAATAGGCTAAAACACACCAATGAGCACTGCATTGGTTTATTTTCCTAGCAGTATGTTGAAGAAAAGTAAGAATCCAGTTGCCCTGCACAAGGAATACATCCATATCTGAATACTGAAGATGACTCCCACCCTAGTCTGTGCTCAGTTGACAGTGAAGCCTGGAAATAATAATTGCTTACACTTCTATAGCGCTTTTCTGGACACTCCACTCAAAGCGCTTTACAGGTAATGGGGACTCCCCTTCACCACCAGTGTGCAGCCCCACCTGGATGATGCGACGGCAGCCATAGTGCGCCAGAACGCTCACCAAACATCAGCTATCGGTGGGGAGGAGAGCAGAGTAATGAAGCCAGTTCATAGATGGGGATTATTAGGAGGCCATGATTGGTAAGGGTCAATGGGAAATTTGGCCAAGACGCTGGGGTTACACCCCTACTCTTTTCGAGTTTAATGATCACAGAGAGTAAGGACCTCAGTTTTACGTCTCATCCGAAGGACGGCGCCTTTTTACAGTATAGTGTCCCCATCACTAAACTGGGGCATTAGGGTGAGCGCCCCCTGCTGGCCCCACTAACACCTCTTCCAGCAGCAACCTTAGTTTTTCCCAGGAGGTCTCTCATCCAGGTACTGACCAGGCTCACACCCGCTGAGCTTCAGTGGGCTGCCAGCTGGGAGTTGCAGAGTGATATAGCTGCTGGCCAGTACAGCTCAACAGAGGCGCACCTGCAGTAGCATCCTGTCATAGCAATCCTACACATTTCGCAATAGAACGTTCCCAAATCCTGGGTACAGTAAAGAAGAGCACCAACAGAAAGGTGACCACTCACGTTCAGCATGTAAAGCTGAGAGGGCGAGAGGTTAAGATGAAGGACTTGAACTCCATCGGGGTTTCCCCGCGCAGGTTCAAATCCTGTCGCCTCCGTAGAGCAATACCTCCGAGCGGTGCTTTCTGCAATTTCCCTCACGGGATGAATAAAGTATCTATCTATCTAAAGCAGGGGAGACTTTGACATTCGCTATAAAACCAAATTCATAAATGAACGCATCAATGTTAGCAGCTGAAACGGCAAACATGCATACACTCCAAATTCAAGGATCTCTGAAATACATTCTTTGACACTGGCATTATAATGAAATCAGAACCTAGTGGACCCTCTAAATAAATGCGAGTAATTAATGAAGCCCTAATCGCTGTGGCATTTCTGCAAATACCGCATGGCTATTTGTGAGTCATTAAGGAATAATCCCAAACTCAGAAGGTAATTTTCTTAAAACTGTTTAAAAAGGCTAGAACATACAGTAATTACATCTGTAACAAAAATTTTAACAAATGTGACTCTCATCTTATTTTAAATTGATTCTAAGCACTAATTCTGAATGACAATACAAGTAGACAGAATTATGAATTTTCAGTTTTTGCAATGAGTATTAAAGTATTTGTCCATGTCTATGTCACCTGTTCTACAATTCACATAAGTGCCAGAATCAAGTACAAGCAGTAGCCATTAACAGATATGCAAAACTAGTTTTCATCCTGACCTTTAAGACGAATAATGTACAGTTTGTAATTTCTGAATTAAATTCTTTCAGCTAAAAATGGAGTCTACATGGAAATGTTCAGCTCTGTCCATAATTTTTCAAGTTGCTTGACCCTTAACTTGTCGCAACTTTTCTTAGCACAATAGAGCTTCGTATTGAACAGTACTGGCATATTTGGAACAGATAAAAATACAACACAAAGAGAACGTTGTCCTACAAAAAGTACCATTTCCAACCAAGTCAAACGAGTGACTCTTCCGCGTGTTGGTCACTGAGCCTGTGCATCAGCAAGCATGGCCATTCGTGTACTGTAGCAACACACCTGAGAGTCTGAGGAACTAGGCCAAGTCTTTAACAATAACTGGGTTGCTCTCATACCCAGCCTGAAATGTGTTCATGACCCATATACCGTATGCAGGAACATGCAATGTTTATAACCCTGCATAACAAACTGTGAACAGGGAGTCATTGCGAAGGTTACTAGGGATTTTGACCTTTGGCACTGTATTCACGCAGAACTCCCGGGGAAAATCAGCTCCCATGACCAACAGACTGTTAGAATGTGCTTGCCTTTTCAACTCCATAGGCTCAGGCTCATTCCTCCTGATTCTGAAACACGGGGAAATGAGGCAGGAAGAGCTTTTCAAGCAACCAGCCAACCGTACCGATAATCTTTTCCAATAGGGCCAAATCACAACCTCAAGATCACAGAGGAACGAGGCCTGACTGGTCAAATCAGCCTGAGGGGCTTTAACATATTTACTTGAATGTGCTTTAGAAATAAGTGTAGCACAAGCCACGGGGACTGCAGACTGAAACCAGCCGTCGATTCATCTGAATTGTAAGGACCTGGAACCTCCTGAGCGGCTCTCCAGGAAGTGGCACTCACCTGACCACAGGGGTTCGAGTCACTAGCCGACTGGGACTGGGATTCCCCAAGCAGCAGGCACACCTGGCTGAGCGCCACTCTGGCGATTAGTCTGCTGGGGCACTCTCGGCTCTCTGCAACAGCGCCCTCTGTGGCCTGCCGGGTGCTTGCAGGTAGCTGGTGCAGTCGGTGAGCAGCACAGCTCTCCTCCAGTCGGCACTGGAATTACCACACTTTCTACACCTCATCCTCCCCCGGGTGGTTCAAGGGTTCGGATTGTCCGACCACAAAAAAGAGCTGATGAAACAAAAGCAACTGGCGGTTCTAAATTCATTGAAATAACATTCTGAAGACTGTAGCAGCTAAATGAACGCCGACGCTGTCCTACCACAAACTTTCAGTGTGCTGTCTTTGGTGAATACAATGACAGTTTACATCCTGAGGTGCAGGCACTGGGGCTCTTGTCCCTCTTTGGCTGCAGTCCTAGATCTCAACCAATACAGGACATAAGCGTGAGTTAATCAATGCAGAATTAACCACCTCTGTGACCATTACAATGCTTTTTTGTAATTCACAGGACCTTGGCAAATTTGTACAAAGTAACTTCAAACACAGCCGTGAGTTGTAACCTTCAGCATCTCTTGCATGACATACACTGGTAAAGTTCAAGATACAGATGTTTGGGACTGCTCCACATTCTACTCATTGCTATATCCTATAATAAGTATTGTGGTTTCAAAACCTCCTTTTAATAAAGAAGTACTGAAAGTGTGTTTAAATAAGGAGAGGTAGTTTTGATTTGCTACTCATTCAAAATCAGACCACTGATTTTCTAACTGAAAGTCTTGAAAAGCTTCCAAGAACAGGCACACATTATTGAGTCTCTAATTTATATATATATAGATTTATATTTAGTAAAGATACTCTGATTGAATCTCTAACAAAATTTGTGCCACACAAGCAATTAGATACAAAAGATACAAAGGTAAAATTATCCTTTGTTTTTTTTGCCATTCCATCTTGGAAGGAACAGAACAATTTCACACGCCAAGAAGATATTGTCTCCAAAACACACTGAATAAAAATAAACAGAACTATGATCTGAGTTTCAAATTATTTACGTGTATGATCCGTGTGCAAAACTAGAGTACTTCTGAAGCACGTAGCACCTACAAAGCTCAGCAATGACGAACGGTGTTGTGTTAAAAGTGAAACCCTGAGATCCTCCTGCTGAATAGTCAGACACAGGCCCATTTATCTCATTGCCTCTCAGCAGGACTTCCTGCTAGCCCTGTCAGCAGTTCAGTGCTGGTGGGTGGTGTTTGGATACGCCAGTATTCATCTTAACAGAGTGTATTCTAATAGCATCACTGGATACAGACAGTGCAACAACACGCCCACTCATGGAGCTCTGTCTAATAAAGCAGTAGCTGTAACCACAGAGCTGTGGACTGCATTTCAGCAAAGTCACTTCTTTCTGCAGCGCTCACGGACTCCAGTGCTTGATCAGATCACGACCCGTGAAGCCGCAGAGCTACAGTACTACTGGACAGATGCAGAGACGCGTTACTGGGGCACAAAAAACAATCACCCTTTTCACAGACGCATGTAGAGGCAACGCACATACTTCTGTCAGCTTTCTGCTCACCGTACTTAGAATTACACACCCCATATATCACCAAACAAATCAATAAAACCTGTCTAACTGTAGAGGGAAGCACCTCTTAACGACTCATTATGCTAGAGATTTGCTAAATGAAAATCCTGGTTATTAACATTACTCTAAGAAACATTTAGTCAAAATATGCGCATAATAAGGAAACTTTAGCTTCAGAAATAAAGCCTGACCCCACCCCTTCACCCATTGAGTATAGTCCCATTTAAAAAGGGAAATGCCCAGGAGCTCACCTTTTTTCAAAACAGGATTTTGAGTACTCCAGTGATTGAATGGGCTTGCACACTTAGAAAACCTTTTCCAAAGTAATGTCACTGAAGTGAACATCTTAACGTTCACCACCACCCAAAAAAATCATGAAAATCTTTACTGATATAGTTTAAGATATAGTTAATAATAATAATAATAATAATAATAATAATAATAATTCCTTACACTTATATAGCGCTTTTCTAGACACTCCACTCAAAGCGCTTTACAGGTCATGGGGACTCCCCTCCACCACCACCAGTGTGCAGCCCCACCTGGATGATGCGACGGCAGCCATAGTGCTCCAGTACGCTCACCACACACCAGCTCTCAGTGGGGAGGAGAACATGATGATGAAGCCAGTTCAAAGATGGGAGTTATTAGTTCTAAAAAAGCTCCAGTTTCATGGCTTCGGCTCTTTGCAGATAGGGTCGTTTGTGCTCCACATCAATACTGGTAATAAACCTGTGCTTCCATTGTGCGACATTTCCTTGAATTAGTTAATAAAACAAACTGTGCTGTGATAGGTGATTCTCCTACCGGTGCAGTCGACAGGGATCCTTATGAATCCCTGAGACGAAATGCTTACCAGAGAGGCCAATTAAACTTGAACCTTTTTCAAAGGGTCCAGGGCATCAGTTTGAAAATAAACACTACAGAAAAATGTCAGACTTCTACGTCAAAGCTTGCTCCACGCTCCCGACTCTGCAGCAACCTCACTTTGTCCATCGAAAAGAACCAGCGAACCCCTAACATACATCAGATATGCTGTGAAATGTTCAAATGCAGTTCATACAGTATAATCTAATATTTAGAGCATCCTACAATATGTCAATAGATCCACACTCAAAAACCTCTATTTGCCTACTCACAGTACACTGGGCAGACCTCTGATGTCACAGGAAGTGAAAGTGCAATGTTTTTTTTTTTACTACGGGCATGATACAAAATACAACCAGTAACGTACCGGTTAAGCAGCTGAATGCAATTTTGATTAAGTGCAGTCATCAACAGGCAGTGAAAAAAGCTATCGGCAGCAGTGCGACTGGCCTTCAACACTAATAGCTATGCCTCTAATTGGCATGGCACCCCTGGGGTTCAGTAAAACAAATGAACTGAGTCACATATTTGCCCCCTTGCGTGTATTTCAAAGCTGAAGAGGAAAAAAAAAATAGAGACTGGACTGTGGACTTGTGTGCAGGATTCTCTGGGTCAGGGGCAAGAGAGGCTGAAACGCCATCAGTCTTCATTTCAAACAGAATAGCAGGAAAACAGTACAGGCAAAATTAAAACAACTGAAAAGTAAAACTAGCAAAACCCACACATTAGGCACTTGCAAATGCCAGGGTGATTGTCATACCAATATTAACAGCTTGCCCAAGGAAGTTTATTCACAGTACTTCATCATTATTGTGATTATTACTGCTAATTTGTTTTCTTATTAATTAATATACCAACTTAATAGATGTCCTTTTCCAGGGTACATTACTTCTTAGAAAATTCACATTAAGTGTACAGCACTGGGGCACTGTTCAGAGCCTAATGTCAATTCAGATCACAGGAGGCAAGTAAAAATTGCAAGATTTTCAGGAGAATGAATTCTTCAAGCAGCTGTGTTTTTGTAAAGGGCAGGAGGGGTAATCTGATTAATAGGAAAGTGCAGAGAGGAGCATACGATACTCTAAGGAGAAACGATTAAACTACACTTAACACATTTTACTACATAGTTTTTCTGCCGCTTATTGAAGCTGCAGAACTGCTCATAGAGTTTCTTCTCATTACCGAACCAATTTCAGCTTACAATTTAGAATGTCAGATAGCTCATTTAAAGAACTACCTGGGAGCACAGCGTTTTCCAGCTCGCTAATGATGTTCCCAATTAATGCGGCTTATTGAAATGTTAGCTTACAATACGCACTGAACACGGAGGAGCTTTCGGAGCGGAGAGAATTCTGGCAGTGCGGAATAACTTGCTGTAATTAAGTGGGGGAAAAAAACATGCTTAATCAATAACATTTGTTGTCAACAGGCATGTCCTTAGGATCCCTACTCTTCTGCAAATGACTGCTGTTTCGGCCAGAGCACCTACATATAAAACACCTTATATTCAGAAGAAGTCCTTGATGCTGGCGCTTAAATTACATATTTATCTCTGACTGAACAGCAAAGTGACTACTGTACATGGACATGTTGTAATGGCTGTTGCTTTAGCTCTAGTATCCAAAAGACTATTGACAGGCTCCCCAACACAGACACCACCTTCTGAGCAATGTGTAATTCCGTACATTTTCTGGGCCACAATGTAATAGACAGATTATAATTTCCAAACATATGCACATTTCCTTCCAGAGCAAAAGGAATAGTTGATGATTGCAGTACAAAAGCTTGCTCTGATGCACGAGCACTGTAACTACTACTAGAGTGTGCACAGCACATTGAATACAATAGTTCTGGATCAAGGTTGTCCTTAGAGTGCCATCTGCTGGTCTCTATTCAACAATTAACGTCATTTTATATTTCTATATAATAAGGCTGGCCAATCACTCAGAGGAAATACTCAAACTAACCCTATTTTGAATTTCAGCCAGAAATGACAGATCAAAGACAAAATTAAAAAAAAAACTGTAAACCATATGTTAGCATATATAATTGTTTGAAGTCGTCTAGGTGCAAGATAACCTGAGCTGATCGCTAAAGTAAAACTTTTTTTTAAAAAAATCTGAATCTTTTTAAAAGGTCAAAAAGACACATATATATTTACAGGGGCTAAAGATGAAGCTGCAGGACTCACTTGCATTTTACTTAATGTTAAAACCAGAGAAAATTAAATAAGATGGGCACAGAATAGAGCCCTAAAAGCTGACATGCAAATATGGAGTGTACAGAACTGTCCCAGCCTCTGATGCCTTTATAATCAGGCTCAAAGGCTCAGCTGGACTGTCTGCGCTCAAGATTAAACAGCACTGAACTTCCAGCAAAGCCTTAGTACCACTCCACCATTCCCAGGGCAAACAAGGAGAGGAACAGGTATGGGGCACTGATCTAATAATGATAATAATTGCTTACACTTACATAGCGCTTTTCTGGACACCACTCAAAGCGCTTTACAGGTAATGGGGACTCCCCTCCACCACCACCAGTGTGCAGCCCCCCCAGATGATGCGACGGCAGCCATAGTGCACCAGAACGCTCACCACACATCAGCTATCAGTGGGGAGGAGAGCAGGGTAATGAAGCCAATTCATAGATGGGGATTATTAGGAGGCCATGATTGATAAGGGCCAATGGGAAATTTTGGCCAGGACACCGGGGTGACACCCCTACTCTTTTTGAGAAGCACCCTGGGATTTTTAATGACCACAGAGAGTCAGGACCTCAGTTTTTATGTCTCATCCGAAAGACAGCGCCTGTTTACAGTATAGTGTCCCCGTCACTATAATGGGGCATTAGGACCCACACAGACCGCAGGGTGAGCGCCCCCTGCTGGCCCCACTAACACCTCTTCCAGCAGCAACCTTAGTTTTTCCCAGGAGGTCTCCCATCCAGGTACTGACCAGGCTCACATCTGCTGAGCTTCAGTGGGCTGCCAGCTGGGAGCTGCAGGGTGATATGGCTGCTGGCCATCTAGATTGGGCAGCTCCACGGCACCGCCGAGTGCTACAAACCAAACATCGGCATCACACTCACACCTGCGCTGTAATTCACTGGGGTCCGTGGTCCTATGGGGATATGGCTCATGTGAGAGGAGCATGTCAGGACAAGGATAGTGCTGCAATCTCTCGGAAAACTCGTTTTAGTAAGCGGCATGGAGAGGCGAGGTCTCCTTCAGAGGAAATGATGACAAAGCCAGAGTGACTGCAGGTATCACACTGACTCAGAGCACGGTTATAGGGCACAGGAGCTGAGCTCCATAAGAACTTGGACAGCTAGAGATTATCGACAATTTCAGGCCTGACTGGAATATTCGATAGATACAGACTGAAGGAACTGAAGCCCTTTAGTTCTGAACAGAGAATTCACAGAGGGGACCAGACACAGATATTCAAAATACTCAAAGGCCGGGACAACAGTCAACCCAGCTGACTTCTTCAGAATTGGCAGTAAAACACAAACCAGACTCCACAAGTAGAAAACTACGCGGAAGTGCACTTTAAACCGAGGCGTTTCTATACGCAAAAGGGTTGGGGGAACATGGAATAAGCTGCCCAGCCATGTTGTTGAAGCCGATACCCTCGCTACTTTTCAAGAAACTCTTAGTTAAGATTCGATGATCTACTAGCCACCAAACTGGCTACTGTAGAAGGGCTGAACGGACTCCTCTTCTTTGCAAGCTTTCTTGTATTCTTATGCCAATAATAAGTCGGCACAAATTGTGGAATAAAAGACTTAACGGTGGGGATCAGACAATCTTAAGTTGATCTTCTTTTTCAGGACACAAAATACACAGTACTGTATATTCACAAACGAATCCTGTGCCACTACTTTGCATTTAGATGAGGTAGAGTCAAGCTCACTGGGAGCAGAGGGATTATTGCTCAGCTACACTAAGGCACTCGCATGCTGCAAGTAAACACTCACACATTTCCCCGTCTGGACAGAATATCAAGAAGGGATTAAGAGATGGTGACTGAAACAGCACTGCTGTCCTTCTTGCTTTATTAAACACGCTTCTCAGCGCCACCAGCCCAGCTAGCATGGATGAATTTTGTCCAATGTGTCGTTTAGAGACCCTAAAGGGCTGCAAGCTGAACTAATTTAGAGCCTATAATAAACTTCAGGCTTGATCTTATTTGTCTTTTAATGAAGCAAAAAGTATCTCAAACACACGCTGGACAAACGCAGTGCTTGATCCACCCACCCACAACCTTGTACGTCTTGCAAAATTGATACTCGCACTCAATGCCTTCTCATTCAATAACCTTTTTTACCAGCAGGTTAGTGGAGTTGCCATGGACACCAGAATGGGACCCAGCTATGCCAATATTTTTGTTGGCTTGGTAGAAGAACGCTTCTTCACTTCCTACACTGGCTTTGTCCCTGACTTCTACAAGCGATACATCAATGACTGCTTCGGTGCTGCCGCATGCTCTAATGACCAGCTAGAGCACTTCCTGCACCACTTCACCAACTTCCACCCGTCCCTCAAATATACAGTTAACATATCGTCCACTACTCTTCCGTTTCTAGACATAAACCTATCCATTAACCATCCCCGACTCTGTACTTCAGTCTATTACAAACCCACGGATTCAAACAGCTGTCTCCTGTACAGCTCATTTCACCCCAAACACTAAAAACTCTCTCCTTTTTTCACAGTTTCATCAGCTACGATGACGCTGCAGTGATGACGGATTTCCAGAACCAAGCACTCAAAATACACTCCTTTTTCATTAACAGAGGATACCCCACCCATGTTACTGACAGGGGCCTCATCGAAGCCTAAACCAGCCTCCGGACCATCAACTTGATCAGGAACCCTAACACTTTCTACCCCCAGGACCATTAACGACAACTTTCCATCCTACAGGCTGATCCCTCCACTGGGTCCCTCTTTTCTTACTGCCCCATCATCTCATATCTCTGACCACCTAATCTGCGTGACCTTTTTGTTCACAGCTCCCTTGACTGCCCTCAACATCCACACCAGGCACTTTCCCCTGCAACAGAGCTCAGTGTATCACCTGCAAGTACATATCTAACACCACACTCATTCAGGGCCCCTCAGGACAATTCCGGATCACCCAGGTGACCTCTTGTACCTCCAGCAACCTCATTTACTGTATCTCTTGCAGGAAATGCCCAGCCATCTACATTGGAGAAACAGGAAGGAGACTCGGAGACCGCTTCAGAGAACATGTTAGGGCTGTGAAGATGAAAGATTTCTCCAAGCCCATAGTTTCTCATTTCACCTCAGACAGCCATGATCACACTGATCTCTCCGTCTGCGTTCTCAAAGAAGGGTTTCTTAACTCCCATAGCAGAAAGACATCAGAAACAAAAAATATCCTGAAACTTGATTCACACCTTCCCCCTTCTCTCACTGACAGACTTGTTTTCGTGTGATCTTCTCTATTCACATGCAGGTTTCAACTTCACACCTCTCTCCACTTGGCTCCACCTGAGCGGCCTCTCTGCCTCTCCCCTGCTCCCGCCTCCTCCACTCTCCCAGCTGTCCTCCTATGCTGTTCAATGTTTGCTGTCTGACCTGTCTTTCTCACACCCGAAGAAGGCTCCACAGCCGAAACGTTTCCCTTCCTCTCTTTTCAGCATGGAATAAACCTCTTACCTGTTGCTTTGCGTGTCTGTACTCTACCCTTGTCATGCTCTTTCCACAGAAAAAAGGCATGAGGAAAGAACGCTGGTAAACACGTTACTATGATCTGAAAGGAATGAATCATGTACTGTATGAACTGGAGACTTCTGTGCAACTTCCAATTGTTTCTCAACCAGCTTTATAATATGACTCATACAAGAACTATTAAACTACTTCATTTATTCCTCCTTGACAGTATTATCTGCAATACTTAAAGGATACATTGTGAGATAACCAATGATAAAAGGAATAACGTGACCAGTTGCAATGCCTTTCAACTGCAATAGTGTTTGACTGGTTTCTTTTCCCAGCTAAGCTTGGATTTTTCGGAATGCTTATTATTTTCATGTTGCATAAGCTCATGCCTATTTTCACTCCTACAAAATCTGACTTCTAAGCATACTGATACAGGTACTTGGAAGCCGTATCTAAGATATCTGTGAAATATTAAGCTGGGACCTGACTAAAGTTTCTTATAGCCGCTAATAAAAAAAATAAAACTGTCTTGGAATTCTAAACACTAAAACACTATCATTTAAACTGCTATACCGTACCAACAGAGACTAACAATGTGATCTGATTAGAAGGAACCGACGAACCTGATGCACTAAATGGAACAAAGTGGAGTTTTTCCATTATGGTAATTATTCTGTTTAGGTTCAATCAGAAGTATTTAAATCTTTGGCAACTTAGATGCAACATCTATTTTTTTCGTAAGACAGATTTGTTAACCTCGACCCATTCTCAAGTGGAAAATACCTTGCTGGTTAAAGAATTCATTAAGCAAGTTAGACCTGTTAGTGCTGTTCACATTCATGCAATTTACACTGATAGGTTTTGTTTGATGAAATGAGCGTGCATTTAAATGATTTTCCTCCCATTGATATAAAACAATAGTGACACTTCAATGACCTCCTACTTTAAGACCCTGAAAATAAATGGAACATTCCATTTTGTAATGTCTATGAGAGCCACTTTGCAATGAACAACAGTCGTTCTCTTTCCTTATTGCTTTAATTCTCAATTGTGTCCTTATATTAATGACTTCCTAAAAGATTGAATCACTGTCATGTCAGATACAAGGTGGTTCAAGTCTCAGGGTCATGTGAGACACAAGCTACAAGTTCTCTCTACATCTGGATAAAGAGATAGATCAGCCAAAGGTTACTTGTCCCATTGAGCACAGTAAAAATCATTATTTCACTGTTCCCCTTGAAATTTCATGCCTGGAATTTAGATTGGGCAGTCCCAATATATCACATTACACAAGAATATGAAACAGAAATTGAACCTTTTGGTCTTAGTGCAAAGCATCAAGTTCAGTTCAAACCCAATACAGCACATGACCCATTCCGTGCCCTCCCAGCTGCCCAGCACAGTGGTGGCAGCATCACGTATGGGCATGTTTCTTATCAGCAGGGACTTGGAAGTTTGCACATGGATGGTGCAAAGCACAAGCAAGCCCTACAGGAAAAAGTGAATCACACAAAAACACAAAACTGGGATTGGAAATCCACATTTCTGCAGGACAGGAACAGCGAGGCCAAAGTCACACTGACAAGAGAAGCCGGAAGAAAATTTACGGCGAGGCATGACAAGGGCCTATCCACTATCCCCAAAGAACCTGTTAATACTGGAGCAATTTCACCAAATGATTCAATCAGTCAAGTATTGTAGAAACCAAGAGATTCGAGCCTGAAGTGTCTGTTCATCAAGCCAAGCTTTATTGTATGCATACAAGGAACCACAATAAGGACCACAGTAGCTATAGTATTTATAGTAGCTCAAAGGGGATATGGCTCTACACAGCTTATATATATTTTTCTCTATGCCTGTCTTTGAGGTAACTTTCTCAAGAAACCCCAGGACTCAGAAAGCACTTAAAACATTCCTTTCTTTTCAGTAGTATAAACACTCCGTCCCCATCAGGAGTTGAGTACAGAAGATGGGAGCTCAGTACAGGGAGGGAGAAACATCTGTGCTACAGCAAGCATGAAGGTTAGAGTTTAGCATGTGAAGGAGTTCACAGCTCCTACCACTATATGGGTACAGAGTGACGTACAGATTCTGCTAGCAGACTCCATCAATAGGAAAACCTCAAAGAATGCCTCTGATATTTTAAGGGACGGTTATCACAGCACAAAACCAGAACATGCACAAAAATTACCCGATTTCTTTAAATAACCACATAATATGATTCTGATTACTGCAGAAGTTAGAATACTAGCTCCTGATAGGCATCCGACAGATCACCTCACAAAAGCTCATTTAGTGCATTAGTAGATATGGTCACTGCTGAAATAGGTAAGGCATTACGAAGACGGGAGTAAAATTCAGAAAAATGTGAAAAACTGAGGGCAATATACTGTACTACTGTGATTGGCACCCTATAGATTTAAAGAATATTTGATAAGTATGTTCAGATAAGGGGAATGACTGGTAATCTTGCCATAAAATTGGGCACAAAAAAGCTCAGAAGAAGCTCGTGTCCCGCGCTACTGAACCGGCACTAGTTAGTAAATTATTTAGGTGTTGTAATGAGTTATCATAAAGGTATTTAGTAGTTCGAGTACAAAAGAAAAAAAACTCTAGGGTGTATGCTGCATTTTATAGCACAGTTTACCATTTTAAAAAAGTTCAAGTTAGATTATACAGTATCTCAAATGTTGTATTTACTTCATTTCTGGACAGCGCGTCCCAGAAAGGACACAGCTGTCTTTGGGGAGGTTACAGAAGGACATCCCGATGGATTCCTATGGTGAAATTCAAGAAATAAGATGACAGACTGAAAGAGCCAAATCGCCTTCAGCTTCAGCAGGCGACAGCTGAGGGGCGACACGAGTGAGCTCTCATGGTCTTAAAAGGGAAAAAAAAAAGTGTTTTGGGAGCTGGCTTTAGACTTTGATCTTTTGCTGTATGAAACAATCAGAAGCACCGCCTGTGAAGTAACAGGAATAATTCTCGTTATTGCTTTTGCATTTGACCAAGGTATGCATTCAAATCCATCACTGTACACTTTAAATATTTAATCAAACAGATTTTGCAGGCAACGGATGCATGGGCTTCGAAACACCCCCCCAGTTAAGATATTAAACAGAAAAGGCAAAAGTACAAGGATCCTTAATACAGCATATTCAAATACTTTGAAATCCTCTCTGGTATTTGCAAAAAAGTATATTTCACTCTACTTCAGCATCTCAGGAGGGCTCCGTTTGTGTTTTTTGAAAGCCAAATGTAAACCGCAGGCAGCCCACCAATATATTATAACCGCTAGGGAGGAGTCTACTGAGACCACCAGAGAGACACTTCTCATTATGAGTACGGTTTCTTCAGGTTTTCCTGTATATCTTTTCTCTGGAGGATGGTGTCATCCATCTATCTTACTTACAGGTCCCCTCGTGAATTCTCTTCTGCTCCCAGTGATTAGAGCTCATAATTTCCTAGCACCACGCTCTTGTTTGATTTAATACTGAGGTGCCCAGAGCCACAGTGCAGATTAATGGCCAGAGCAGGGGAGTGGCAATCAAGCACCAACACCTCGCGCTCCGGCTGCCTCAAGGAAAAGAAAGCAGGGAAAAGTATCGGCACAAACGGCCCCTTCAGTGGTTTTCCAATGCAGCCAACAAAGACTTCAAGAAACCGATCACAATAACGCTCAGCACACCGTGGACTGTTCTGCACCACACTGCTGAACTGGGACTGCTTGGATTTGAGAAGCATTTCAATGCAGGCTTATATTGGCAAAGGAACTGTATAATCAGGAGGATAGACAGTTCAACGGGGATAAAGGGCAAAAGGAGAACTTTGTCTACGGATATCAATTTTCAAGGAGCAACAAGGATAGTAAATATGATGCAAAGCTTCTGAAACAAACATGAAATGACCTGTAGGCGCAATCGAGCACAACACAATCCCTGTCTGGTTGGAATTGGGTGAGGAACAGAGAACGATCAGCTGCTGTTCACTTTACCACCTGATGTTCCGCGAATGCAATTTTCAAATTGGCGGACTACCCCACAGATCTGTTTTAGGACCACTGCTCTAACTTATGCCTATCAATGATTTGAATTCTGGGATAAGTAGACAAGTTCAGCATGGAAAGTGATGTTAAAAGTGTATGATGAATTAGAGAAACTTATCTGGAATATCGTGAACAATTCTCGTCACCAGGTTCTTGCCGATCTAAAAGCAGGCCAGAGAGAGCAAGCAGATACATTCCTGGGCTCAAAGGAATGCCCTGCCCTGACAGGCTGAAAGAAATTCATCTTTTTAGTCTTGAACAGAGAAGACTACTGGGGGAACGGACTCAGACATTCAAAATCCTCAAAGGCGCTGACAAACTCAATTGCTATGACTATGGATTTCTCCAGAATCAGCAATGAAACATAAGAACAAGTAGAAACGACTGGGAAACGCATTTAAAACAAACTGAGAGCTGCTTGGTTTCTGTGAGGTAATATGAAGACAAGCTGGGATCCACAGGTCAACCAGCTACTAAAAATCGGAATCCCAGTTTAGTCCCAAGGGACGTCTAGAAACCCAAAGCAGTTCATAGCATCACACGTTGTGGTGTGCCAAGGACTGTCATTCATAATGATGTGCAAACCACGTTAAAGTCACGTTAAAGTACGCATAGAAAACATTTCAACTTCAGAATTTCCTATTAAAATTCATATGTCTCAGAGACAGACAAAAGGAAAATAAATGCTAGCATACTTTATCTTTAACACTGGAAAGATCTGAACACCCATATTACACTGAAAAGAACAACAGATTCTAATTAGCAAAAACTGTTATCAGTGAGGCAGCAAGCTTCACCAGTATGATGTAGGCTACTGTTTACAAATGCTAGGTTTTGCAAAGGAATAATTTTGTCTTGTGCGTGTTCCTGCCTCTTTTGAACATATGGTTTAATTTCACATACTGCACTCTGATCAATTGTTTTGAAGTGCACAATCAGTTCTTGTAGTACATCATGAGAATATAGGACCCAACTTTACTCAGTAAAAGTACTGTATACCCTTTTATTTCTTTATTCAGTGACCAACATTCATGTTTTGTATTGTACACCATCCAGCTTGTCTTGATCATTTCCACCGTAACAAAGCGTCATAAGCTGATCGAAAAGACTGTTCTTCTGTTTCTCAGGAGCTGTGAGGAGCTAAGCTTTCACAGAGTTAATACATACACCTTATATAATTCCCCACTCCATTCCTCCCAAACCTCAGAGCTAAAGAAGGGAAATTTCAAAAGAACAACCCATGACGTCTGCAGAAACAGAAGATTTCAACATGGCAATGCCTAAGAGAGCAGCACACGATGGTGAAGACAGAAGAGGGAAGTCTGCTGAATGATAACCAAGTTGTTAATATTCCTCAGGCTTCCAGACTGATGTGCAAGTGCAGCCTGGGGAGACTGGGATCTGTTTCCCACCCCCAGCTGGACTGAAGACACTTCAGGAAGAGTGTGCAGCCAGCGGCCTCACTTTAGAACATACACTGCAACTGGGGCCCGGCCTCCAGACAGGTGTGGTAAGGAAACCAGCTGCAGAACGATTCCCAGAAACTAACACTGCATAGGCCTCACTTCAGAAACAAAACCCCTCCCAACAGGATTAGCAGCAAACCTTTCTAATGGTTCTAAAACCATTAGAACAAACTGGTCAGTGACAGACAGCGGCAGCTGAAATACCTTGACCTTGAAATCGAGAAGCATGCTGGTTTCATGTCTTGAATTTCCCTGTGGGCAACCCTTTACACTAGAACTCACAGAGCTACAGGAGCCCCCCTTTGTCTTACCACCGCAGTGAAATGCTTCATACAGCTATATTCATTTTATTCCAATTCCATTGAAATGTACAGACAGCATATTATTTGATTGACTTGGGAAATGGCTCCCCCCCAATTCATTTATAATTTAAAAAATCCTATAATTCATGAATTAACTTTTTAACGCATCGATTTGTCTTCAGTTAATACTGTAGAACTTCACAGATACTGAACAGCAAGACAAGGGCAAGGGCTTGAGGGCTGGAGACCCCTGCATAACTCATCGGAGATACTTCAAACCCCACAACTTCTTGCAGGTTACCGAGCAGTGACGGTACCGCTGGTCCACCTCTCACTGGGAGCACTGGAACCAGGCATGCCACACAGATGCACGCTGCAGCCCGAGAACACCCTGGCCCACTCTTGGCAGCACAAGGTCTGGGGAATCCGTCACAGAACAGCACACATCTACAGCACAGGGCTCAGCCTGTGCGCTGAGCTTGCAATCTGTCCCTGGTTTTAAAGGGAGGTGGAGCCCTACTGTGGGACCCCCCACTGCACAGAGGGGGCCTGGGGAGACCGTCCAGGACTGCAGCCCAACTGCTACGAGGACATGCAGTGAGCCGGGTGCATCGCAGGCAAATAAGAGGGAAGCATATTGCGGCTGCCAGTCCAGCTCGGAGTGAGGACAAACGACAGCAAGCTAGAAAAAACCCAACATGCTGCAAAACAAGGGGCGAGAGCACAAGGAGATGAAAGAGGGCTGTTGTGCTGACTCACTCAAATATGCTCAGGATGCCAAGATGCTCGGCTCTGAGGTTAACCCTGGGGATCTGGAGAAAAGAAGAGCATAAGACAGAGATGAAATGTTTGTTTTAATTAGCATTTCATTTTCTCCCCAGTCTTCCAAACTCTTAAATACAGTTTCACTGCCAAAAGAACTCTTTCAAATGGTCCCACATGTTTGTGCCTTTTTTAAAAATATATATATATACACACTATGAAGTAAAAACACCATATCATACTGAATTATTAAAATTATTTAGAAAAGAGTTTGTTTTTCCTGAAAAATAAATTCTCTGATCTTTGCAGAATAAAAAAATGGAAATCAATGTTACATTTCAGGCATCTTAAAAGCTGTAGATTAAGGTCAAGTGAATACTCTTGTATTCCTGCATTCACTCATCAAAGATAAATGATGGAAGTATCATCCAAGAATAATCAATCAATTTCACTAATCCATTCAATGGGCCCACTGCTCATTACAGAATGTGGAGGGTAACACTGCTAAAGACCAGACCAACGTTTTGTTTTTGCTTTATACTGACAATGCAGTTCAGCAGAAGGAAGGATTTATTGCATTTTATCAGGTTTCCCAAGAACACAAAGTTACACTCAAGAAACAGTCATTTTGTTTGGGAACATTAACATTTTAAGAACCCGCATCTTCTTCGAAACTGTTCTTGAATATCCAAAAAGGAATGGGATATCCTAGTCACTTACTATCCAGGAAATACAAAACAGGACTTATTTTCTGCTACTGTATGTAAACAATTTAGCCTCTTTTTCTCCCGTCTGAAGCAAACTGGTTGAGACACAACACTTTCGAATGCACATTATATTCATTCACACCCTTCCGAATGCACACATCCAGACACACAAACACCCATCCCCAAACATACTGTACATTCATGCACAGACACCCTCACACACATACACGTTTAAATACACAAACTCCCTTAAAAAAAGACTTCTTTAACACATCACGTGTGTTACGTAGTGGAGCTTCTCTAGATAGGGGAGTTTTGCTTAAATTTAATAACATCTTTCTACTAAAACCTTATGTGCATAGTGACACTCCCTGGAGATACCACAGGTGCAATGATCACAATCCTAATAAGTGGCTTACGAATAACTTCTCTCATTTCTTTCACAACAGGTGGGTAAATACCATCTGGTCCACTTGACTTGTTTGAAGTTCTCCTACTCGAATACCTCATTCTCTGATTTTGTGAAATCATTTAGAACTGAGTGCGGCTGCTTTTTACATTTGGTATATTAATCATTTCCTGCTTTGTGAAGGGCTGTGTACAGTAACCATTCAAACCACCTGCTATCTCTTGTATGAGCTGCTCTAATAGACCCATTTGTATCCCTAAGACACTTAGCTTCTTCCATTACTGAACTTTCATGATTATAATACAGAAAAATGCTCTTGGCAGCAGTTCTGGCTCCCACGGATATATTTCCTTCTCTCTTTTCTCTTGTGATCACTCTTGTATCATTTTTGACGTTTTTGCAGCCTTCTGTGCTCTTCGTGGGTCGCTTCAGGCTCTACAAAACATTTTCTTGCTCTTTATTTCCCCCTTAAGCAACCTATTAAACAATTCAATTCTAGACGGTGAACGGTGGAACCTCTTGTGTACTGTAGCTTTTTCTCGTGCCTCCGACGCCACATTTCAGAAGAGCAGGCATGCATATTCTTCACATTTCCCGTCTCATTTACTCCCAATCTATTTCTCTTTGCCTCCGTCTCGGTCTCTCAACGAATCCCGCCTGTCTAAAATTCTAAACCATTCCTTTGGTCACGGCTCGTCTAGTATTGAAATACTATAATGTTGTGTTCAGCATTTTCCCAAACTTCTCTTGGATCTCTGGTTTCATATTTGACCAATTTGGAATTATAAGGTGTTTGTAGATTTTTTTGGCTCATTATAAGTATTATTATAATGAAGTTAGGAAAAACATTTATGGCATTATTTGCATGAAAATGCAAAATGCTTAACCTCAATCATTGCTGGAGGTCACTGTGTTCAGGTTATTCATGCACCTGATCTTAACCCAAGCAGTTTACCAGAAGACAGGGGCTTACAATTTCATCACAGCAACGTGGCTCCAAAGAAAACTTTCCTCTAATTACTTCAAGCCTTCTCCTTGAAAGAAAAGTACACAATGTACAAACTTTTTTTGCTGCCTTTTACAGTATGTAATTAATTTTTTCCCCCCAGTATACTGTAGCGTAGCTCAATGTCTAATTTTTAATTAGTATCTATATATAAACTACAGGAATCAACAGCTTTGTTTCCTGTTTTTTTAACAAACCACATACTTTTGTTCCCACCTCTACTGATACATTGGTAGCAAATATAAAAGAACAATTTTATACAAAAATAATTATGGTACTACCAGGTATTTTAGCAAATTCTAATATTTACATTATAGAATATATTATTGGCAGTTAAATTAGAAATGTGGTGATATCCTAAGCATGTCAAAATGAAAATTAAAGATATAATATTAACTAATACTTCTAATATAAAAGTATATTTAGCATACTCATAGCATACAAAAACACCAAACTAGAAAGTGAATACATAATGTATGCAAATGGACTCACACAGCTATTAAAGCCCGGCTTGTTTGTAAAGGGGTTGGACGGTTTTGCACACTGCATTATACGAAAGCTGCTGAATGTGTGATAAGTCATCAATTATTCAGCTCGTTCCAGCACATTTCACCCAGCTTCCACCTGGGAGGACCTGCGTTTCGTCACCACGGGATGTCAGGCCGAGAGCAGGAGCCCCTTCTGCAGTCAATAGCCGGACAGCAGCAGTGCCCCAACAGGGCAGGCGAAGTATTCAGGAAACAGCAGAAAGCGGGCCCCACTGCTGGTCTATTCATACATATGACGTACTGTATAACTAGGGAAAAAAGATGACTATAGAAGGTATTGATATTTCAAAAGAAAACATGTAAACAGCACTTTAAACACACACACTTTGGGACAGGAACAAGTAAAAGTTTGTTCCGTGCTGAAAAGAAAAGAGACAACGTGTCAGCTGTGGAGCCTTCTTCAGGCGTCTTCCACAGCCGAAACACTGCGTCTCTTTTTTTTTTGTTTTCAGCACGGAATAAACCCTTACTTGTTCCTTTGCAGCCTACACATGCTGACACAGCTCCCTACTTGAGCTTCGTCTGGGATATCTCTTCTTGCTGCACAGCAGCTCTTTCAGCCTCTACTGCTTTGCAGCGAATGGTGGCACAGCTAGAACAATCAAAAGGCTTCAAGTCACCCCCTGCGGCACTTCTCGGCGAGCAACCCTGCTGTGGTGCAAGACCCATCGTCCACGAACAATGCAATGGCTTCCTGGCTACAGTTTCTCACATCATCAGAGCGCGCCCCAGGTGGAGAGGAGAAGGCTCTGAACTCTCAGCTCTGCCTGTACTAACTTGCCACAAGGGGCACGGCCCGTGTGAAAAAGAGACTTGCGACTTCATAGACAGGGATGGAAAGGAAGAGGAAAACACGCCTGCAGGAGACGTTGCAGGTTTCCCCCATCCTGATGACTTCATGTCTTTCTCGGTCCTGAATGGACAATCAGGATTATCTCTCGTGCCTGTGAACCTTCATGTGGTGCAGTGAAGCTCAGGATCAGTGGGCATCCTTTACATTGTCCTACAGCATCAAACTAAAGACTGTGCTTTTTTAGCTAAACCTGTTTAGAGGGATTCCTGGGCTAAATCTGGGATACCTACTTGCAAGTGAATATAACAATGTGGTTCTGGGAGCCGGTCCGAGTCGATATCTCCATGATATAGACAGAAACACCAACGCGAGATCAGCTTGGGAGGCGAAGGTGCATCTCTAAAGTACTCTAGAGGCAGTGAGTAAAAAATAATTGAACTGTAAGACTGAAGAAGGAGAAAGAAAAAAAATAAAGACAATGGGCTGCGTACGCATGGGGGAAAATAATGTTCTTTGGAGAGCAAAGAAAGGCTCCTGGGCTGGAACCTTGTAGCCGTGTATGGAATTCTTACAGCCGAATGGAAAATCGGACTCGGCAGCAGCCTCTAATGCAGGCGCTGCTTTCTCATGCAGCTGTATATGGGTAGAAAAAAATAATGGTGGGCTGACAGCGGAGCTTTTTAAAGAAATGAAAAATGTACGCTCCGCTGTGCCAAGCAGTGGAAAAAGCTTCCATAAAAGGTATGATGCTCCTGAGACAACCACCACTTAAGAACTCTGCCCCTGACGGCATCACAAAATTCACCTGTATTTCACACTTATTACCAACTATTTTAAAATGTTTTTGCTGCTATTCCGCTCACATAATTTTCCATTTGATCCCAAAACAAAGTGGAAGGAAGGACTGAAGATGTACAATCTCATACTTACACAGGCTCTCCAATGAGCAGTTCACAGCTCTTGTCCGAGACATGCTGGACCCTCTGGATTAGAGCCCAGTTTAGTCAGGCTGCCTGGTTTTAACAGGCTTCTCATTGTGGTGAAAACATCCGGGTCAAGAGAGCGTTTCGTAGTTAGATGGACCACACAGACTAGCGTGGGTCTCCTTCTTGGTCCCCACAGCAACACATCCCATCACACCTAACAAAACCGCTTCCCAGACACCAGGTACTGTACATAACATGCAAGGCTCAGGCTCAACCTGGCAAAAAGGTGACAATTTATTTCTATGACTACAATGATTACCACATTAGTTTAGCACCAGACTGTTTAAAAACCACTAGAGTAATAAGTGTTCTCAGTAATGCTGGCAAACTTAAGACAACCAATGTGCTTAGGCAGCAAAAATGAAAACAAATCCTGACAACTCCAGAACCACACACTGGTTTGCTCAAAAACCGATAAACAAGGAGCTTAAAAGGAATTGTCAACAGTTACTGCCTGGCTATTAGGATCGAAGTTCTCTCTTCAATGCAAATACAACCGATTCTTCTAGCTCTATGCAGTGTGTAAATAAAACAATGGCTTGTTATACTGCTACAGATATGGAGCTCATGTGTAAACACGACTCACACCTACTGTATGACAGTGCAGAGACCCACAGCTCCATCAGTCCAAGGGCATTTGGAAGCTTTCAGAGAGAGAGAGGCAAAGGTCTGTGCGTTTGTACAGTAGCCTGTACTGCTCAAACCTAAGAAGCTCAACACTAAGTTACTAACAGATCCCAGGATCTGATTCAGCCAGGGTATCGGCTTCAACAACATGACTGGGCAGCTTTTTCCTGACTCCCACAACACTTTGGGTTTATAAAAAGTGCCTTCTGTTCTCCGTTATAAATGCCCTTCCACATAGCTTCCACTTGTCTCCTCTGGTTTGTGTTTCAGTGTGGATTCTGAAGATCTCCACTGGTCATTTTTCCCCCCAGAGTTTGAATACCTCAATCAGATCTCCTCTTACGTCTTTTCTGTTCAAGACTAAAAATATTCAGTTCTTTTAGTCTTGCAGTTAGGACATTCCTTGAGGCTGAGAATGTACTGTAACTGTTTGTTCTTCGTTAGACTCACAGCAGGAATATATTTTCTGAAATATTAGTGACAAAAACTGTAAACAATATTTTAAATGAGGTCTTACTAGCTGGTTGTAAAATCTTAACATTTAAATTCTACTCTTTAACACTATAACCTAAATTGTCTTTTGCATTGATTCTCCACATTACCTGCAAAGGATGTAAACTGTTGTCTTAAGTAGCCCCTTCTAGCTCTACATTGTGTATTTATAGATTACATTTATAATACCTGCATACGACACATTGCAATCCGCTACATTAAACATCTACAAGGAGTTTTCCCAGTTTTGAATTTTATCTAAATCTATTCGAACTTCATTTGCCGCCAACATTTAGTGTCCTGGACAGTTTCGATATATACTTCAAAGCACAGCACACACGTCCCTTTGCCCCTCTCCTGCTTGTTTGATAAAACAAGAGCAGCACGAGCACTTTCTCCTCTAGATGCTCTGACATCTGTAAAAGAAAGCAATCACTGACCGCGTCTGCCATTTCTGTTCCTGCTGACGTTCCTGTAGGGTTCTACCAGTCTATGTAGGTAACGTTAACACCTGTTTTGTATTTAAATTCAGGTTCGAGGCCGAAACCCCATTGAAATCATAAGGCAGGAGCCCGAAATGAGCTGTTCACAGGCAGCAACCCTCCGATGTCACTAACCTGAGGGAGCCATGTAAGATGTAAGGAAAAAGGGGACAATACATAATTATAGTTACAGTATGCATGAGATAATTGATAAAAATGTGTGATGAGAAAGATGTGTAATCTTCACTGCTTCTCAAGGAGGTGCCACCAGTTAAGGTTCACATACTTATTCACATAAAGATACATACTCGGATCATTTTATAAGCATCATAAGTTTAATCAGGTTATCTTTTATTAAGTGGCATGAAGAACTCTTCTAACGACCTTTTATGTCCAACATGTACTAGAATACAGACCACAAGCCTTTTCTCAGTACTGTAGGTGTATCAACCACAAAGACCTCAACTAAACTTTAAATTCTTACAAATTAAAACGCTGCAGCCAATTTCTCCTGACATGCAATGCGTCTCACACTTGGTTTGTTTAATCAATACTGCAGCTGCTATTTTCTACAGGAGTATTTACTGGGTAGGCTTGGAAAGTAATGAAGTGTTTATTGACATCAATTAAAAACACCATCTCTAATTTCAGAGGCAAGGGTCAACCATAGTTTGGTATTGATTTTGCAGACACATCGAGAAACTCCAAATTAAATAAAATCACAAGAGGATTCAGTGCGAGTATAAGACAGATGTTAGAGAGTCACGTCTCCACTTGTTTGACATGTGCTATGTTGAGCACATTGTCAGCCCCACAGAGCCAGAGAGGGTGAAGTTAGGTGTAATTCAGAGAACAGTGACACAGGATTGCCGTTGAAACCGGCTAAGGTTGCCACTGGAAGAAGTTTTACCAAGACCGATGTGGAGCACTCACCCTGTGGTCTGAGTGGGTTTCTTATGTCTGTCACTATACCGGGGGACACTACGCTGTAAAGCAGGCACCGTCCTTTGCATGAGATGAAAAACCGAGGTCCTGACACTCTGTGGTCATTAAAAATCCCTGGGTGTTTCTCAAAAAGAGTCACTGGGGTGTTACCCTGGAGTCCTGGTCATATTTCTCCCTTTCCGTTACCCATCATGGCCTCTTAATAACCCCACTCTATGAATGGGCTTCATCACTCTCTTCTCCTCCCCACTGAGAGCTAATGAGTGGTGAGTGCACTGGCGCTTCATCAGGTGGGGCTGCACACTGGTGGTGGGGGAGGGGAGTCCCCATTACCTGTAAAGTGCTTTGAGTGGAGTGTCCAGAAAAGGCACATGTACTGTAAGTGTAAGAAATTACGATTAATACATTTATGTGAGGTCAGAAGTGTACAATGAGATGACTGCTGGTCAGCAGCCCAGACATCAAGAGGAAGGAGCTGTATTAAAAAGACATGGGGGTAGGATGAAAAAAAAAAATTAGAAAAAATTGTTTGCTATGCTAAAGATTATCCTCATCAGTTGAACTGATTTTTCAGGAGAACGTGTTTTGAAGCAGAAATTGCAAACACGAAGTAAACATGAGAAAGAGCAATGCGAGCCAGCATGTGTTGAAACAAAACTTGTCACTAACATGTACTGTTATTTTTTCCTCCTTGGCCAAGGATATATAACAAAACATTTCTACTTTCTCTAAACTGTCACGTCAGAAATTTACTGTAATAATATCGACAAAGGCCGATCGATTACAGCACCTGTTTTGTGATTCAGTTGCTATAAAAAATTAAACCTCCAATCTCCAAACACTGGATTGCCAATCCACTGTGAGCTTCAGCCTAATCAGATCCCAGACTGCAACTCCTTTCATTACAGCGTGCAATGATGATGAGTCTCTGTTTGAAAAGCTAACATGCCTTCTCTTTGCCATTTGTTTAACCACAACATTTGTAAATGTGAAAACAATCAGATCTGATTTCATTTTAATTGTCAGTGGCATTCACCAGCTGGAAGATTCACTAAATAATGAAAACCGCAATTACACAGCTCGGTTACAAGGACTTTCTCACAGAAGACAATTCATGTTATCTCAAGTAATAACGCTTCATGCATAATTAATATCCAAGCATGCCACACAGACCTCTGCCGGGTGTGGATTAAATCAGAAAAGAAACACTGCCTGCTTCTGTACTGTAGACTAAAACTAACAATATTCATAATCAACAGTCATATTCAGAAAAATCCACCACCACAGTAAGATTATATTACCTACAGAGAAAATAAATTAATGAAGTGTTACAGCACGAGTCAGACAGATTAAGCGCAGGAGATCCCAGAACGCTGACAACAAAGGACAGGGGTTCAAGTCCTGTGCTGTCCAATCCCAGATCAAGGTCTTCTACACAGGCTGCTCCAGTTAGTCCAGCTGTATGCTGTAAGTGGGTGCCATCATTGCTCCCACTCAGGATAAGTCTTGTATGGCCTACTGTATGATGCTACCATGTTCATTTGACTATACCCGTGAAAAGGTACTTTAGTGAATAAAGTGAATGGATTTTAATGATTTAAGCAAGAAATACCCTGTAATCAATTTCAAAATAGTATATCCACCGGGTGAGGATTTATATCAATACAACTAAGCACTCTGCGTGCACTCTGAAGATTTACAGAGACATTATGGATATTATTTCACTCATTTACAAACTGCATGAACACTGTACAGTATGCTTGCACCCCTAGCTGTTTGAAACTCATTTGATATCACCTTCCCATGGAGATCACGTGGCAGAGGGGACCAGGCACAATTACTGTGAACTGTGTTCACCAAAAAACGAGAAGCAACAGCGCAAGTTCTGGGTAACACATCAGGAAAAGGACATAGATGCCGAAGGAGACATACTGTACAAAAAAGTATACAGTATATGGACATAGCAGTGCAGGTATGAACTGGGAATGATTAAACAGTTACATCTTTCATCTTGAGAAAATAGTATACGATGTCTGATTTGACTGAATTCTTAGCAAAAATGGTAGAATTTAAATACAAGGGAATTATGCCTGAGATATTGCATTAATAAGGGGACATTGAATACTGTAATCAGTATTGGTAATCATATCGCAGAAAGGTTATGACTGCCTAAGAAAAGAGTTCAAAGAAGATCAACAAGAATGATTTCTGGTCTCTGCATACCAAGTAGAAAAATTGGTAAAAAAAACAGAATAAGAGAACTGAATCTCTTGAGTCTGGAATGAAGAAGATAGAAAGAGACTTGATATATAAATGGTTGAACCAGGAGCCTATTTAATATACAGCAGCAAATAAAGAGCATGAGGTCACAAACGGGAAGAAAGCATTACAGAAATGAAGCATGACAAATGGAAACAATGCATGAAAGAGAATAGGAAACACTTCTTTACGCAAATAGCTACAGTATGAGTACCTAGAAGCTGTTTCACAGTCAGGCAGTCGAAGCCCAAACTCTGGGCACTTGAAAGTAGATGCTGGATGAAATATTAGTATCATGTAGCTGCAAAACTATGAAAAGGGGCAAAGACTCTTGTTTGCAACTGATGGAGCACGTGGTAACTTGAATTTAAAAGGTTTTTCAATTTATATTAGTCTGTCCAATGCTTCGGAAGTTTCCACGTAAAAACCTTGAACTAGCAGGTCTAGCTTTGATCATGCATCATTAGCAGATGTCTCAGATGAGATCAAGTGTGGAAACGAGTGTGGAAAATGAAGACCATTTGCTTCACCTTTTTTGTTGCAGATTTAGTGATACAAGGAGGAGAGGATTTACAAACCTGGATTTATAAATCCTGAAAAGAGTATCCAACGTTTGAACAGTTTTCTTTTAACTCCGTGCTCCTACTATTGATATGTGATTGACCCAGGATCTGCCAGACTCTGATCTGCCAGGGTTTTTTTCACTGCAGTAAGGAAACTTCAAAAGCAATGGACAAACATTAATATCCTAAGTTCTGTGACACTAGAGTTTGAACAATACGTCTGTGTGTGCCTTTTTTAGGCTCCTAGAGAGAACCAACAAAAAGCCAGTGCTGGGTGTCTTCAATTTAGCACTGTTCACAGATTGGACCCAGTGGTGCTGAGGACCACAACAGTTATGAGAAATATTCTTTGAAAAGATTAGCTCCAATCTTTTGGTAACTTCCAGCTCTTGAAGAGATTCAAGGACACCATATCTGTCACCCGCTGTTAAAAGGTTTTGAAACTGCCTGAACAAAACAAAGACACATTGTAAGGGAGCAGGGGGATCTCATATCGGTAAGCTGGGGAGCAGCCCATAAAGACTCAAATTAGACAAATTAGGGCACATTCCAATACAGGCTATTAAAGAAATTGAAATCGCCAGTAGGAGGTGTTCTATAAGAGAACTGCAAACAACAGAGGTTGTCTAAGCCTTTGGGGCAGCTGGGCATGGCCTCAGGTGAGACACATTTAGCGGTCACTCAGGAAGAGTGCAAGTCGATACACTTATGACTAGGGAGACCATTACTGACGGTAGCTGTGTTGTGGTCATGTGAAATCATAGGTTGTATAAGTGGTGCTTGCCCAGACAGGACCTACTGGTACTGTATATCTATAAAGGTTTCTAGACTGGAAAAGAAGATGGCTAAACTAAGATAGTTAAGTTTGGAAAAAACAGGGCTGGTCATCCTCCAGTGATTTGGTACTTTTCCATTTACTCTATAAACTGAGGGGTAATACTGTATATGTGGATCCAGACTACCCTGAGTAGAGAAAACGTTATAATAATAACTTGATTAACTAGGTACTACACTGGATTGCACAGTCATACAGACTTGCATCGCGAAGGGGCTACACCAATAATCATGTTTATCGTTCAGATCAACAGCCACTGAGGAGATAAAGGAACCACTCAAACACATTAAGCTTTCAAGCAGTTAAGTCAACCCGCTAGAGCAGTTCAATTCAATCTGCAGCTATTCCCTATCGCCCTGACTGCAGAACATTGCTGCTGCCAGTCTCTTGAATTGATAATCAGCCAGATCAATATAACAGGCAAGGTGCTGGCGTATTAAAGCACTGCAGAGAAGTACAGTATATTTATTATACTCAATGGTGGGGGAGAGTTACTTTGCAAAATCAATTCAATGACATCACAAATTACTTGTATAAGGAATTACTTGTAGAAATTAAGAATTTTGTAGTGTGTGTATTGTTCATATGTTAGGGAGTATAGCTTCTTAAGTTTGCACCAACTTCTTAATTTAAAACTGTAATCCCTAACACAACTAACTTGTAACTAATGTATTCCTTTCCAATGTAATTTAACACTCATCACACTGCATGTTTTTAGAACAGCAGGTCATTACCCACCAGAGCTCTAGAACAGCACTTACAGTCCACCTTCACCCTCACACCTTCAGCAGAGCTGTAAGACTGTTTCATTCATGCAATCTTTATAAGAAGAAATACCATTACCACTCAAGAAAGGTGCAAATACTGTTTTCCCTTTAATTTGGAAGTAAAAAGAGGGGAGTTTGACACTTTAAAAACAACTGACTGTTTATTTTCTTTCATCTCCTTTTCACCTTGAGTCACCTCCTTGTCTTGCTCATGTTGGGAATATTTTGATGGAAGTGTGTGTTCTTCAAACTTATCAGGCATTGCATGCACATACAGATTAAGATACCAAGCTTAAAGGTTTCCTCTTCAAGAGGAATTTGCAGAAATGGAACAGCATCACAGATGTGTGTGCGCTGCTATAAACATCTGAAGAACACACATTTCAGTTTTCAAAATATTTCTTTTCTGATGGGGATTACAAGAACTTGCATGGAGATAAACAGCCAGACTTGAAATATTTACAAACTGGTGTTCACTTTGATGTCATCAGACTACTAAAGCAACATTGTACCCATCAAATTAAAAAAAAACTCTGTATCCACATAACTAAGATCTAACCATTGATTCCTGCCCTTTGATGTACAGTATGTAAATCTAAATAGAAAATGTACTGATTTTTTATTCTTTAAGACAATAGATTAACATTAAAACGTTCTTGTATGTTCACCAGATAGTGGCAAAAACTAGAATTCTACCCAGACCGCCCAAAAAGATTACCATGTATGCATATTCAAGTTCCATCAAGAAATATAATCATTCTGAAAAAAAAAGCAAACTTAGAGAACAATTTTACAATAACTTCACATAATGTTCCAGTTCTTGCCCTTTGTATTCCCATATTCCCTTGCAAAGAAGCTAGCTGAGTCTTCAAACAGCTGGTACGCAGCGAAATTAGGGTCATTACAGTCAATTACAGTCATAGACATCTACTGTACATTACACCAGAGCTGCCTGAAATCTGTTTTCAAAAGCTTATCCTTTAAACTACAGCAAAACATTCTCCAAAACAAGCACTGCCAAGCTATCCTCTTCTAAGCCCCGAATGCAATCATTATGCTTTTTAATGTCAGGCAGAGGAGTTAAGGAGGCTTTACCCACAGTAATGAGCACTGCCTATGCAGTCACTAAGGTCACCAGTGTGAAGCAAGGATCCCTCCTCGGATTTAACTTGAGCCCACCAAAAGCGGCGGCACAGCCTGGATTTGAACAGGTAACCTCCGGTTATTCAACACTCGGCAAAGGATAAGCCACTTGGGATCACTCCGAGCTGCAGTATTTGTCATGGAAATTGCTGGAGGGGCTGCAGAGAACACAATGAAATGTAGTTTAAAGTCACTTTAGGATTCAGTAAGGCTGGGGAAAGCAACCCACCTTGGCTGTACTGCCTGAGGGCTTTCGGAACTTCTTTCCAAAGCTGTCTCTCTCCGGAAAACATCACATAACATGTCTACGGCTTTCCTCGCTAGAGCTTCAGGGCGTATACCGCTTCCGATGCACAGAACAGTTTAGGAAAGGCTGCCATTGACAAACTCTTTGTGAATTCTGTTTCTTAAAAAGGGGCATTAACTGACGTGTCAGTAAATATACCGTCACACTGCAGGCACTTTTACCTACTGTAGAGTACTTCAGGGAAGGGCCAGACGGCTCAAAAACAAATCAGTAACACAGGAACCTACTGTATGTTTTAACAGATCCAGCACCTTAATATATTAGTCACTGAAAAATTACTCAAGGTTTTCAGATCTCTTCTTAATGATCAACAATACAGCAATACAATGTCAAAAAGATTAATCCTGACAGGTGCTATTAAAAACATTTCACAAAACGTTTGTTCTCATTGTAACTCATCGCTTCGGTTTGACTGTCAAGGGCATTTTCCTTTGCATACAGATTATTTCTTCCACGTACAGTAATGCCTGGCAATGTTTTGACAGTCTGCACACATTTTTAGCCGAGATAAGGCAAGAATAATCGACTCCCTTTGGTCTATGAATCCCTGGAAGTCTTTATTTTTGGTCTCAGAGAAGGCTTTGACAATTACAGATTTAGGGCAGCATTCACCTAAGCTGAACTCTAATAAAAATATCACCCAGCAGCAGAGAAGCTTGTCTGGCAGTGCAGAGGGGCAGACAGGAGCCTGTCAGCAGATTATTAGACCCTTTCTGTTGAAAAGAGAATGCAGTCTCGAAGGATAACAAGGCACGCCCGCGTATTTAAAGTGACCAGGTCTCTTTTCATCGTAGTGACAATGTTCAAGTGTTCTAAGTTTCAGACTTTAAATGCATCTGATCAAGAAATAGTTTTAGAGGGTTTTGCACTCCCTGCAGGGCCTCTCTGTATTTTTTCCAGGAGCACAGCAGCTCACAGTCCAACTTAACCAAAAACAGAACCACAACCTGAGTTGACCCGCTGTCATGCCGCAGATTAACAGAGATCTGTCAGCTCAGTGAAAGCAGATTTCCAGGCTAGCTGAAAAGGAAGGTGGGATGACTCGTAGTCAAGTGATGCATTAAAAACGGATGAAGTTATCGGCACTGGATTGAACGTGATGCCGAAATTTTGGGTTGGTGCAGTATGCCTGAAAGGTGCCAAGGGTATACTGTAGAATACAACCCCATTCACGTTTAAGCCCTTCCCCATCAGGCTGTAGATGTTAATCCTGCGCTTATGAATCTAGCACTTTGAATGACAAGGCGAAGGAGAAAACTGATGGATGTTTGAGCAATTCCCTGTTGCAGTTTTGAAGAAAATAACAGGGCTGTTCTTCTGTTGTCTTTGAGGAACAACAGGAACCTTTTTCTAACTACAGTATGCTAGAACAAAACTGCAAACCACACTCTTTGTACAAAACGACCTAGCTGGCTATTGTAAGAGAACAGGCTATAACTATTTTACAACATGGCTAGGTAGATATTACTCCACACTCCTGTAACTTGGCGTAAGGAAGTGCTTCCTGTTCCGAGTTTCAAAAGCACTTCCACAGCTCCCCCTTGTGGGCTCTGGGTCATGTTTCACTGTAGTCCACTCGGTGGACTGTCGGTGCCTCTGAGGGTTTGGAACGCGTGAATCTTGAGCCCCTGTGCTGCTCTGGGTCATGGCCTGCCCAGCCCTGAGAGCTTCAGGACGCCTGTGGTGCTGCACAAGGCTGCTCCACACAGAGCTGAATGGCCCACTGTCATCCCTCTGCAGTGATGGACCTAGATAGGGCTTTCAGTGACAGAAGGACCCCAGATATGTACAGTAGATACAGTGTGGAGCCTTTCAGCAGACTTGTAGACCACATTTACTAAATTTAAGGATATTTTCTGTACTCCTTCATTAACAGCTACTGCATAGTAGAGATATTTAAAGCAGTACACATAAGGCAGAATAACATAATGTAGTGACGTATTCTAAACTGTTTAATACAATATTTCTTTGAAGCAAAGCAACAATGTAGATAAAAGTGTTTTTGGTTTAATAAAGGGCTTTATTTCCTTAGCTTCCCAACCCTCCTAACTCACTGGACCCTAAAAACAATTTCCAACAGCAAGATGAGATATCGATTTCCTTAGGACACTGCTATTATATTTTTCAGACATCAGCAAAAAAAAAAAGAGACTCTGCACTACAACTCAATGTCCTGAAGTGCTTCTCTTTTTTACTTAACTGGACTAAATCAGAACTTCTGACTGAAATGCAAACTTAAACACATTTAAAGACGTCACATTTCCTTAGTCGTTTACCGAAAAAGGGTATTCTCATATTGTGTATTGCAATACAGCATACTTTTTCTGTACTATACAGAAATTCTCTCTGCATACAGTATATATAGTACGTACACACATCTTGACATCTTTATTAAATCTAGGTATTTACTTATGACTGCAGCACAATAAGTATAACAGCATACTGTATTTTGGCATTCTGTATCGAAGCCTGAATTCTTCAGTCCTTGGTCACTGAGCAAAGCATTGTCTCTTCACAAGATCAGTAAGATGGTTCTTAGAAAAAGAAATGAAGCACAGATGTATTCCCTTGTTGATCGCAAAACTTATGGCTACAGTATGTTAATCTGAAATGTGTCAAGCATAAGTCCTTCCACCACAGTGAGCATGAAAGATCGTATGGCTACCTTTCACAAAAACATCGCAGGCTCCAAAGTTGATTTCATGGTTAGATGCACGGCAAGTTATTAAAAATCTTGCTCGGCTGAGTAACCCGTCAGCTCATCTTTTGAAGTAGCCATTGCGAAGCATGCTGGCGCAATACAGCTCAACTGCTCTACACCGGAAGGACTGCAGTCTGAGACTCCGCTGTTATTTCCACTGGGTGTGCAGGGGTAAAGCACATCCATCTGGAGAGCCTAATCAAAAGACCAAAAATAATTAAAATAATTAAGGACCAAGGGGTTTCAGAATACCACTTGCAATTACTTTCCTTCTCGTTGAGATTCCCGACTTGATAAAGATATTAGAACAGACCTCTGACAGACAGCTCTGGTCACTACATACATTAGACTTTGATCATTTAGGACTGAGAGGTCTTATGGGGCTTTGAACTGTGAACTAGAATAATAAAACCACAGAAAACTTAAATATGCAGCCTGGTTATGCGTTTATGTTATGGTGAAGGGTGTGGAAGTGGATTAAGGAAATCCAGGAGAAAAGATTTAAAACCTCTCAACAATTGTGATACAACAACACAGACACCATAACACAACACATTGACAATTAATCAAACTATACAGGGCACTATTCTTAAGAACAGTATTAATCTAAGATAAAAACAATCTTAAAATGCTTTGGAGCTATTCAGTGCACGGATGGCCAAATGTAAAATTAAGCTCCTAACCCTCTCTGTGGTGCACCAGGGAGCTAAAAAGCTCACCACCCAAAGCCAGTCTTGTCCTTTTGGAGTAAAAAAATAAATGTACTATAGGGAAAACTTTTCAAGATTTTTCAAGACTAGAAAACATGAAAGGGATTGGAGAGCAAAACTCAATACTCAATACTCAATACTCAATACAAAATGCAAAAGCATCATAAACCAGTAGCCAGTGTGCCTCCAAGCAATAATTGAGTCACATGCTTCATTGTCTCAAAAAAGCACACAGCTGACATATCCTGCTAAAAAAAAGTAGTTTTTGGGCTAAAACAGGAGAGCCGTTCCTGGCCCTGGAAGGCTGGTGTGTCTGCAGGTTTTCTAAGGCTCTTCGAAGCAAAGTTGCTTCTTCAGGCTCAAAAGTGTACTAGCAGATACTTGTGTTTTCGAATGCATACAGTCCACAAGTATTGGGACAGCAAAGGCGAACTTGTGGCTCTGCTGCAAAGCCATCTGTGGTCATGAGATTAACAGCAATAAGTATAACATACATTTTATTTTGGGGGTAATTCCTTTCATATCTTTAATCAGAAAAAATCTAGGTTAAACCCAGTGATTTTAAGTGATCATAACCATTGGGACGCTTCCCATAAAGTAAATTCCAGAGTGTAAAAGTCAGTATCTGGATGTACTGTATATCCCTTTGAGGAAATAACGGCATGAAGTCTGCGACCCACTGAGCTCACCAGATGTTTTTGTGTCATCATCTCAGATGTCCGTCAGGCCTTTGCTCCTGCTGAACTGGATTTAAATCTGGAGATTGACTAACGCATTCTAGACAACCAGTCTAAGAAATTCCACTTTTCTCTTCCGATAAACTCTGAATGTTTTTTTTTATATTTCATATAACGCCATGATAATATCAAAATCAGTGTGATCAAAACACTTGTAACCTGATGCCTGCACTTTCTGTGTAACCTAGCAGGGATTCAAAGCACCGCTAGTCTCGCATCTGTAAAAAATTCTGTTTAAGACACTTCTTTGGTTAACAATATGTTGCTGGATAGGGTGTTCTGTGAGAATAGTCACTTCTGTTATCTGGCTGTAAAGAGCTCAACCAGGAGAAATTGACAGAAAGAAAAAGGAATAATTTCTGCCTCTTACTCTCTACTGCCTTAGTTAAACCATCATGAAACATCAGTTCCAGAAGTGGCCATGCATGGCATAAAACGTGCTACTACTTATGAAATCACTACAGTAGGTTGAATACAGAGCATGTTTTTGTTCTAAAACAATCAAATGTCACAATCACATATACAAAAAAGCAATGGCTTTGACACTTGTCCCAGTTCTTTAGGGGAGCACTGTACAGCATTCCGCACTGGACTGTGTTAAATTACAGCAGCCAGGTGTTTTCCCCAATGTTGAATTTTGTCTATCTTTGCGTTTCCTTTTTAAACTTCTACAGTGCGATAATTATCCCATTTTGATATGCATAAACCTTACTAGTTCCCAAATAAACAAGAATCTATAAAGAAGGAAGATCAAAGGTCCTAAATCATATCCCTAACTTAATTACCTTTAATTTGATATAAGAAGCTTTCAAAGGTCTTCTGAAAACTAAAGGCATTACTGCTGTTTCTGTTCCAAAAACAATGTTAAAAATGTTCAAGACTAACTTATTCTAAAATCATTTTAATTAACCACAATCAACAAATACACGACTTATTACAGGTCAATAACCTGGTTCTGTTTTGTCACCCTTTTCATGGATAGGTGTTAGACCAGCATTTTTCCAGTCAATGGCTATTACCCCTGTCTTAAGTGACTGCTGAAGAGTTTTGTAATTGCCCTATGAAAAAACATCTCGTTTCCTACAAATACTTTAGTAGAATAGAATACCATCAGATACTGGAGATTAGAGAGCTTCTGGTATCAGTAGCAAATCCGCCTCTTTTGTACTAATAATACTGCAATAAATCTAGAACTATCTTTCTTCAGCGTGAGACACTTAATTTCCTCCTTGGTAAACGGCAGAGTAAAATATTCTTTTAGTACACCAGCCAGCTCCTTTCACCAATGAAAAGCTTTCCAAATTCAGCAGACATAAGCATTGCTGAGACAGACACTGTACTGGACCACACGATCAATGGACAATCACCTCTCTTTTTGTGAGCTAGCAGGAATAATCGGCTCATTGTCCTATTAAGGCCTGAGTGCCAGTTGATGTTCTACTCTGACCAGCACCCCAAAAATCCCACAGCTCTGTGACTCGCAGATTTGCTTTTGAATTGAGACCAGAAAGTTTTGTGGAGTTGACAGAGCTGTGCACAAACTAGCATCTTACAGGATGCACTGATTGGACACGAGGGCTGCTGGCTCTGCTTTGGGTGAAGACAGTACAGCCTAGGAGGACTCTCATGAGAGTAGCTGGAAAAAAAAATGTCATTCCAAACAGTGGAACAAATGGGTGACGTAATAGGATTGCAGCATTTTTTGTTTATTCAAATTTAAACATATAATCTTTCTTCATTGCCTATGAAGACTGTCACTGCTGGTTTTTGTGGCTGTAAGAGCAGGTGACATGCTTTAAGTCCAGCACGAACGTGTTGACAGCTGCTCCCTTGCTATTTACAGGAAGTATGTTTCTTAGAATGATTCACCTCGCCTCAGGAATGACTTAAAATCACTGATGCATCCTTTTTAGATCTCAGGCTAAGATGGATGAATGCGATTTTTGGGGTTTGCTCTGACATTATGCCAGTTTATTTTTAATCTTTAAACCCTTTATGCGATTTACATGTTATATGTGATTTCCATTTAAGAAATTAAGATATAAGCTCTATTTAGGCCTATTTTAATTCCGCAGGCAAAATCCACTTCTTTACTTTGATCAAACTAAGAAAGTGATTGACATGTGCTTCGCAAAGTACACTTAGACAGCCTTTAACACTGAAGACAAGTTTTCTTTCACAAAACTTTCAGATCAATAGCCTGAAAACAACAGAAAACATTTTGAAAAGCAACAGTTTAAAAATATTTAATGCAATTAAAACTGTTTCTACATTCACTCTCCTATCACAGCAAATACTTATCACTACTTATGGCCACATCTAAAGAAACACAAAGAGGCTAGTTGAGAGAGATATATAATTTGTATTTGAACTTTGAACATTTTATGCATAACCTGATTCTCAGGTTTTTAAAAACAATGAAATGCACATCTAAATGTGTTTTATTGAAAGTGATCATAAAAAATAATCTTGTCCTTATCTTTTGCAGAATGTACAATTTAGCTGCTTGCAGAATTTGCAAAATTCACTAAACATTCTTCTTTTTTTAGTAACAATCCTAATCTGATTCTTCAGTCATGCTTCTCACTACTGCTGTGAAAGACTAATTGAAGTGACATGTGATGGGATTGAACAAAGTCAGCAAAAAAAACTGCTAATGCTTTAGTAAAAGCAGTGCTATTTAAAATACTGCAGTTCAAAACATTTACAGCAATATTTATAGTAAAATGAAAACACTAAGACATTGCACACTTTATGAGTTGCATGGATTTTATGATCCAATGTGCAAAGATATTCACATTTCTCACCCTTAGGGCTTTTTTGTTTTGTTTTAAGGTTTCTGTTTATACAACCGTGGCCTAATAACTGAGGAATGCAAAAATTTACAGTGATATTTTAACATTCAGAAAACCCACCTGGCTTCACTGCAAGAAAATAATGATATAACCCAAAGAAAGAGACCGGCACTTGACAGACCCACTGCTCTCCTTTATCAAGCCTTGGTCCAATCAGTGTATATTCCTCAGGGTCTATTTATTCTGTTACGTAATGGTACTGAAAATTGCTTAGATAGATAAAGACGTTGTGGGATGCAAAAGAGGGACAAGTTTCCAATTAAGGATTTAATGTAATCTGAGTGGTAGCAGCTCAGCTACAGTACAAATCAAGCAACCTCACAGTCACACCCAGCTATGAACAAGTCTAGGTTCGTGGGCAAGACACGAGCAATTTGTGCACAATATTTATGCTAGTCTTGAGCAAAACATTTTGGGATGATCATTTGTCAGCATTTTATACTTATATTATTGTACCTTGTATTGACCCATTTTGGGTTGCTTGATTTCAAGTTCACGTTTATTGTCATTATACTCATATAAAGGTATATGGTATAACGAAATGCTATTTAGCTAGCTCTCAGACAGTAAGAAGTGCAAAAAAACCAACAAGACAATTGTATAAGAAAAGAAAGACCGAGACAACAGGCAATGTGTAAAACATCAGATGTGAAAAATCATACATCAACAGAATGAAATAAAGGATAGAAAATTATGGGGAGTGAGCTGCTTGACATGTGAGGTGGAGGTAGATTTCAATGTGTGTTTGAGTTTTGGTAAGAGAGAAGGCACTGTGAGGTTCAGATCGTAGGTGAGAGAGGCTGGGAGTTTAATAGTTTGATAGTGCGAGGGTAAAAACTGTCTCTGAGTCTGGTAGTCCGGGCCCAGATGCTCCAGTACCATTTACCAGATGGTAGAGGGTCAAACAGTCTGTAGCTGGGGTGTGTGTGGGGTCTTTGATGATGCTTAGAGCTTTCCTCAAGCACCATCTGTTATAAATGTCTTGGATGGATGAGAGAGGAACCCCAGTGATGGACTGGGCAGTTTTCACCACCCGCTGTAGGGCTTTGCAGTCAGCAAAACTGCAGTTGTCATACCATACCGTGATGCAACCTGTCAGTGTGCTTTCTGTAGTGCATCTGTAAAAGTTAGTAAGGATCTGGGGACATATCTTAGCCTTCTTTAACCGTCTTAGGAAGTACAGGCGCTGTTGCGCTTTCTTGATCAGACAGGTGTTGTTGAGAGACCATGTGAGGTCCTCGGTGATATGGACGCCAAGGAATTTGAAGTTACTGACCCTTTCTACTTCAGTCCCGTTGATGTGGATAGGGGCATGTCTGTTTTGCAGTTTTCTGAAATCGACGATCAGCTCCTTGGTTTTGCTGACGTTGAGGGTGAGGTTGTTGTCTTCACACCACGTTGTAAGGAGATTGACCTCCTCCCTGTACAGTAGGCCCTCTCATCATTGTCCATGATCAGACCTACAACTGTGGGGTCATCGGCAAACTTGATGATGGAGTTGGTGTTGTGTTTGGCCTTACGGTCGTGGGTGTAGAGAGAGTAGAGCAATGGACTAAGCACACACCCCTGGGGGACCCCAGTGTTCAGAGTAAGTGTGCCGGAGGTGTGGTTTCCAAGCCTGACAGCCTGAGGTCTGCCTGTCAGAAAGTCCCGAATCCAGTTACAGAGGGTGGTGTCGAGACCCAGCACACTGAGTTTCTTGACTAGTTTCTCTGGAATGATAGCGTTAAAAGCTGAGCTGAAGTCGATGAATAGTAGTCTTGCGTATGTGTTCTTTTGATCCAGATGGGATAGGGCAGTGTGTATGGCAATGGAGATTGCGTCATCTGTGGATCTGTTGGGCCGGTAGGCAAATTGGTACGGGTCCAGTGTGTTTGGAATGGTGTCCTTAATGTGCCTCATGACCAGCCTCTCGAAGAGGTGTTAGTGCCACCGGTCGGTAGTCATGAAGGCATGTCACTGTGGTGTTCTTTGGTATTGGGATGATGGTGGTTGTCTTGAAGCAGGTGGGGACTACGGCTTGGGCCAGAGACATATTAACAGGATACTAGTGGTAAAATGTGTCCCAATACCACAATCCTCCATTAAGGGAAGACTCATAGAGCAGAGCGCCCTTGTCAAATCTGTTTACACTATTCCACCAGGGCCAGCTAGCCCTTGTCCTTAACACCAGTAATCCAGCTTTAAATCACAAGCTTCTACACACTTGGATCACTCATTTTGATCACTTTAGCAGATTTTCTCAGCAAAGCCCTTTAGAGATTACCTGAAATGAGAACCCCTGCCAGTGTCAAGGGAGAACAGTTACTGTAGATGTTCTTGACAAAAATAAATGACGATAAGTTCTCTCACTTCCTCATTTATTACATGATGCGTTTTCTGGTGCAGTTCATAAACAAGCCAAAAAAGGAGGAGCAGCAAAAAGGAGCTAAAGGGGATTTTTTAAAAATAAGATTGTAATTCTAAAAATGAGCAAATACCTGCTAGGTTAATGTAAAGGCTCAAAGGGGATCTGGGTTTGCATGTGAAGCATGCAATCACAAGCCTGTCTACACTCTGTGGGTGACAGGGCCTTCTCCTGTTATGCCCCAAAGCTCTGGAACTCGCTCCCAAAGGACATCAGAGTGTCACCTTCAAATCCAGACTCAAAGCCTTCTTCTTTAGAAGAGCCTTTACTGAACTGGTTCTGTTCTTTACCCCCCTGCTCCTACTGTATTCAGTACCACCATCTACTGTCTCCGCTGTGTATTCTCATTGTTTATCTTGTGTATTTTTTTACATTTATTGTTTTCACTCTGTAAAGCACTCTGAGAGGCCACCTTTAAAGGCGCTATTTAAAATAAACTGCCCTGTGCCTTCTCTCTTCATCAAACTCAACGGCACATTGAAATCTACCTCTACCACACATGTCGAGACATTTACTCTCCATCATTTTGTATCCCTTGTTTCATTCTGTTGACTTCTGATTTTGCACAACTGTTGTTTTGCACGTTACCTGTTATTTTTTTTGCACATTGCCCGTTGCCTCGGTCTTTCTTTTGTTACACAATTACATTACATTTAAGCGCCTTGGGGCAACCTTGTTGTGAAAGGCGCTATACAAAAATAAATTGAATTGAATTGACAGTTGTATTGTCATTTTTTTGCACTACTGACCGTCTAAGAATCTAGCTAAACAGCATTTCGTTATACCATATACCCGTGTTTGAGTATAATGACAAACGTGAACTGAAAAAGGAGTGATTGTGAGAGAGCAAGCCATGACGCGTGAATCCAGAGCAGCTAGAGGGAGGTGTGAAGGAACAGTCCCCGACAATCCACAGTAAATCCACATTCACAGCCTCGTCCCTCCACCTCGTCCTTGTCCAGTCCAAGTGGCTTTCGAGGAAACAAGACGAGATTAACCAGAATTAACCGACACAGTGTCGGAGGAGGTGCTTGCGGGGGAAAGTTAAAAACAACAAAATACTCCAAGAACCCATTAAGGCATTACTAAAACGTGCTCTGGCCATAGCAGCAGTGATGTGCAAATGGTTTTGAAAACGGCTCACAGCAGATTCAACAGACACATGCCTGAGTTCACAAGGAACAGCAAGCAAAGTACAAAAGCACTCTGTGGGATTTCAAAACGCACAGAACCCATTTTATGTTTTCACATCGCATAATGGCAACACCAGGAACTGGTCTTATCAAATGAAACGGCTTTAGAGCCATTTAGAGCAAAAACTTTTTACTCCTGACTTCCGAAGCCTTCCCACTTTACAATATAATGTGAAGAAATAGCAAAAAAGCATCCCAAGGAACACAAGCAAAGAAACAAATACCGATACTAGACCACTAAAATAATTCTTGACACTAACCTGAAACTGAGACTGATGGGATATTTTCAGCGTCATTCTCTCCACATGAAGTAATGTACACTTTTCTTTACAAGAAAGTTAACAACCCTAGGCACGTACCAGTATACTACTAGCAAAACTATACAGCTCCTGGATACTGACTGAGAGCTTTTACCAAGCGTTTACCAAGTCACCTTGTTAGTAAGACCAGACTTTTGAAGGTTCAAGGAGACCTTACTGAAGTTTATACTAATGTTATAAACCAGAAGGACCCATTACTCCTCTATATCACACCGGTCACACAGGTAAACTGTCTAACATCAACAATTCATTGTCTCCTAGGCTTCATCCCATAGTCCCTAAACTATTTCTTAATTTTATTACGAAAGTGTTGCCTAGCTACTAAATCTATCATTTATCAGCATTAACTGCTGCAGATGTGTTTGAAAGGGGATATTCATGGCTTTTTGCTACTGAGTGGGGTATAGTTCAAGTGTCACAGGAGATTTAAAGAAAATGTTTATGGCATTCTTTGCGTTCCTATTTGGAAAATAGGCTTGACTTTATTTGGAGTCACTAAAGAAAGACATTTTGAATCCTGGAAACAGTACAGACACAGTTCGTTTCAGACCGAGCTAATTTCAGACACAAAGACACCCTGGTTTCCCTTGTGGTCCCTGACCTCCGGGACGTTCTCATGCCTGACGCACAGGTGACCTCTGGACCCACTCTGCGTGTTCCGAGTTTCAGACTCCTGTGGCTTACAGGACCGCACAGTTTCATTCAGTGGGCAGTTTCTCATTTTAATTCCCTATAAATATTTCAAAGCCGCCGTTGTCTTGACTCCTCCAGTCAAAACGCGTAGACCGTGACTAAAGGCTTCAGCTCTCTCATGTGCTTGCCATGTTTCTCGGCGGCACTCTCGAGAGAGAGGAGTGAGGCGTCGTGCACCGCGTGCCTAGCCTTGCCGTCTGCTCACCACTCCGCCATTCTGCACTGACATCTGACATAACCCCAAACCCTCTTCTCCACCCTGCAAACCACCGCTCTGCTGGCAGTGCTGAGAACGTCAGGTGAACAGGAGAGGTGGAAACCCCGAGAACCTATACGGTCTGCTTGAGTGATTAAGAAAAAGAAGGAACATATGAATGAGGACAGAGTGACCTTCCAGTTCCCAGGTTTAAGATGGCTGGGAGGAGTAAAATCATCTGCTTGTTTCACAATCATGGCACAGAATGCAGGGTAAACACTTCTTTGCTCCCACACACGAGGAGATTGTCCAACCCACCTGAAAGGATGGGCCGTGGGGAGAAACGTCTGCTTGGCACAAGGGTTATGACGATAGGCAAATGCAAAAACTCAATCTATAGAGCTTGGCAACAATCTGAGTACCTTAATAGCTAAAAGCACAGAAACAAATACTGTACACTTAATAGTAGACTGTATGTACTACTAGTGCTTTATGAAACAATTCTTAAGCACAGTGTCATACTGTGCGTCACAATACCATGCGATTCAAAGAACTGGACATCCACATGAACTACGCTCAAGACCAAGAAGCAATATATGAGGATATCAAAAATGATTCATTTGCATCTTGCTCATCTTGGTTCGGGCCTGAATAACAGAAGCCATCTAGCACACAGTATGTGAAATTTCTAATCTAAAACGAAAACATACCAGTAATTAGACCTTTTCATTTCAAAGTCTTCTGTTTTTCTTCTTTTAGAGAGAGATGATGCTGGTAAAAACCATACAGTAGCTGTTCCCAGGGAGAGAAAGTTGTGAGCTCTGTGGAGGGACGGCCGATTAGAGCCTGCATGCTCCCATACAAGCAATCACCGTACTTTTCCTACCCTTAACTCCGTTCAAGTTCTAAGAAATATACCAGCTTTGAAAAACTCAGTTCAGAATTCAGCACTTATTTTAAGCTGGCAGCTTAAAAGTAAAAGCCTTGAGCACTAAATCCAAATTCAGACAAAAACAGCTTCTTTATTCACCGAAGAAAGCATTAGTCCTCATGTTGGATGACACAGCAAAAAAAAAAAGAAACTGAGAAGAGTATTCTACGGATTTATGATAAACTCCCTAAATTTAAATGATAAAAACATTGCAAATGAACTGTTCTGCTGCCTACATTAGACTGGCAAGAAACCAAAGCTGAAGCAGCAAGCAGCAACACAATATTCCCCCTGAGGTGTTTCTACGAATGAGCACACCAGCGAGAACACAGTAACAAGGTGGACCTTGAAGCCACAACAGGGTAAACAGCTACTTACAGGGTGTTTGGCTGAAAGCCTGCCACTCACTGTACCGGTCTGGTTCCAAGTAGAAGAGACAGAGGTCTGAGGAAATGAAACAGACTCCATTAGAACAGGCTGCCATGCAGACACACTGAGACCGTGGTAGGGAAAAAATAAAACCAAATTCTTTAAAAAGAAAATGAAAATCGGTTTACAGTTCATGCCTTACCTACAATATAAAGACACCTCTCCTGTGCACCTTAGGGATGCTCTGACTTGCTCTGACGAGGATAACCAGACAGGGTGGCAAAATATACAGTATAAAATGCTGTGTGCAGAATGCCATGGAAAATGCAACTAGTTAATGACAAACTATCTCTTAATGCTCCCGGTCCCACAAAACTATATACTGTATACAGTAAATAGGAGATCGCCTAGACCTAATTATCTATAAATAAATTCATGGGTAGCTTGTTTAAATCAGACTTCAACTTTTTAAACTGTTTAAAGCAACCCCCCATTAACACCTAGTGGCCACTGTTTTTATTCCATGTTGCTGCTCGGAGGAGAACTGATAAGGCTTACTGCTGCCATCTAGTGTTCGCCACTAGATGATCATTCTTCTGTTCCTCCCTCACAGTTTCCAATGTCATGGGGAACCTGCCGATCGGCTTCAGTGTAGAGTGTCTAAGTATTGAACCCCAGTAAAAACACACTGCTTGTGTGGGTTAATCTTGCCACGGAGAGGGTTTCAGGGGAGGAGTCTGTGAGCAGATGACGCAAGTGCAGAACGAACTGAGCAACTGGCCAAGTGGCTCAAAGCCCGCAGTGGTGATGCTGTATCTGGCAGGGGCAGCAGGGCTGGCTGAGTCACGTCGCATAGGGACTCACTGCCCTTCTGGATAACAGCAGCTCACAAGAACCGTCGTTACAGTAAAATAACAAAATACGCCGTAGCTAAAACGTTTACCCAATTCTAGTGGGTGCTGTCACTGTGCTGCTATTCACCCCTAAATGCAAAAAAATATTAAGTCTGAATATTTGAGGAGAGTGCTTAAATGAATTTCAGCCAAACATTAATGCTCTTTAACCTGCAATAGGGGATGACTTCAATGAGTCAGAGTGCGTAAGACAGCACAGTACTCAGCTCATTTTCACCATTGATAGGATATCCCTTAACATGATCTGGGCACAGCCTTGCAATTTAGAATCTATCCTTAATGTTAGCAATAATATAAGGATTTATGTTTCCTATAAAAGTAACAATAATATTAAAAAAGAATGTTTAAAAAGTATTTCTATATAACAACATGACTTGATTAGCAGAAGCACCAAACCTCTTCCCATAGGCTTAAAATTAACTTGACTTGTGTTGGACTCTGATATCTTGGCGTTTATAGCTTTTCTCCTTCCAATGAAGGACAGTGGGTTTGGTCTGGTGTGATTTTACAGCAAAGGAGGCTTTTGGTGGAATGAAGCTGACAAAGTAGATGCTTTCTGCAGTCAATAACAGCCTTTTTCTTCAACTGAGGCTGGAGTTATATTAAAATGTCTGGTATGCTGCCAATTATGTTGATTAAGCATTGGAATTACACCTGAATCTACTACAGTATATACACCCCGTTCTGTCCATTTTCTAACCACTTCTTCAACTCTGGGTCAAAGAGGAGCTGCAGCCTATCCCAGCAACCAACGGACGCAGGGCAGGGCACCCCCAGGTTGGGACACTCCTCAATCACAGGGCACACCCAGGCAGGCACTACCACCAGGGCGAATCTTCCCAGGAGCCAGTACGTTTCTGGACTGCGGGAGGGAAACAGGAGCAAACGAAGAAGCGGAGAATTCACAAACTCCACGCAGACAGCACCCCAGGTCTGGAACTGAACCCAGGGCCCCAGCGCTGTGAGAGAGCAATGCTAATCCCCTTTCAGACCCACTTTCAGACCCACAAGTCAAAACTACAGGGCAGAAACAGTTTTACATTCCTTATTATACAGAACGTGGCACCTGGGTGCTCGACCCTCACAATTCCATTGCTTACTTTTACAAGAAATGTAATAACTAAAGACCACACGAATACATACAGTATGCTCCAGAGATGACAAAAACAATTTCAAAAGAAGGAACAAGAGCAATGTCAACAGGTAGTAGACATGTACCAGATAATTCCGGTACACTTGCTTAAAACCATCACTTGCCCTCCAAGCACTGAGAACACCAGGACTATATCAGAGTCCAGATGAAGAGAGAAAGCTCCAAAATCCAACAGAAAAAAGTATATTTTCCATAAGTAAAGCTGGTTAACTTCACAAAATGTCAGTGACGTACAGATATTTAAAATATTAAGTCCCCATAAATCACATATTGACATATATTGAAGCCTTTAATGAAATGCAAGTGAGATTACATCTCATATCTAACTTACCTTACTCATGCATGAAAGAATTCCATCCACATAAGCAGATTTGATCTTATGGACCTGTGGGGAAAAAATGTAGAGGTTAGCTGGTACTACTAAACAGCGTATAGTAGCTTCGAAATGTGTTCATGACCTTGGAAAAAACTTTAACAGCTGACTTAATGTGAAAATCAGGACCACATGTAACAGACAAATAAGAAATTAAAGACCTGTATGGCTATCAAAGCAATAAATTCAACACCTCCCAAAATCAGCTACAGCACATTTCTACAATACGACTGGGCAGCAGCACAGGGGGAGGGGCTGGAAGAGGAACAAGGAAGGGTTAATTCCAGGCGTGAACCTGAAAAAGGCTCAACGCCGTTAATGTGGCACATCTTCTTTCAACTTTTCAGTTTCAAAACGAACTTCACCTTTACATTTCTAAACGTATGATCAAGTTTCATGCATAGCCTGGCAGTACCCTTTATGCAAAGCCTACCCTGGCAGGACAGATTCGAGCGTACGCTCCGTGGAGCCTTTTTAATAGGCTTTCAAACTCCAGCTGAGGAATAATCAACCGCAACCCTGTTCCAGGACCTCCCCGGCTGGGTGGCGCGACCTGTGCTTGAGATCCGCTTTCTTCAATTAATGTCATCATCTACTAGATACACTGAGGGCCAAGAAAACCTTTTTCATGCTCTCTAAACCATGGGGTCATTGTGCTTACAGTATGTCGGCTTTGTATTGTTATCAAATCGCAACGAAGCTGGGGCTTCTTAACAGAAGTCACCCACTTTTGACTAAAACGTCTCAGACAGTGGAATTCCTGCATTCATCGGTTCTCACTAGGACACCCAAGAAAAAGGAATATAAAAACAGCCCTGGAAAAGCAGGATGGATCAATTCATCACTGGAAGGATGACATTCTTGACAACATGAGCTTCATCCTTTCCATGCCGATCGTATCAACTGGGAAGACAGTCCAAAAATTGATTTTGTGTTTCATCCAGCCACATACTTTGATCCCATTTATTTGAGTGTCAGTCAGTTGCTCTTTGGCAAATTCAAGTATTTTATGTTGACGTTTTCTAAATTCTAGGGGTAAAAGCTTGAATAGTAGTCTTATTTCTGCAGTATTCAGATAATAACAGAGACTTTTAAGTTCCCCAGCTGTCTTATCAGCTCTCATGTGAGTAACCAATTAGCGACTCATTAAAGTCCAAGGTGTAGAGGGCAGGCTTAAACTCTAAAAAATATTTCAGAAATGGTTAGACCAAGCTTTAAAATCTTAAATGGTGGACAGGCTGCATTTAAGGCAAAAGTATCTGATTTTTTTCAACTTAAGAAATATCATATTGCTCATTTATTGAACAAATGCGGATGGGGCAGCCGTCTTCCAATTCAAGAGGATAAGGCGCCTTGCAACAAGAGCCCAAATTACTACTCTGACTGCACATTGGGGCTAGCAACCACCCCAGAAACCCTGAACGTCTTCCCAGCTGAGGCTGGAATAGGTTGTGGATTTTTTTCTTTAGTAATTACTAGTGCTCTTGAGATCTGTAATGTTTTGTGTCGGATTGGAAAATTCCGTGTTCTTCCCCAGGATGGTGACGTACCGAGTTGTTCTGCCATGGCCACCCTCCTTTTACACACTGGGGGCAATCGAGATGGCATCCAGAAGTTGCTACACATTTTCTGAGGTTTTGGGATACTACCAGACACCGAAAACCCATTACAAGATCACTGTGATCACATCTGTATGAAAACATACATGTATAATAAAATGTTTACAGCTATTGAACGGATACAGACAGTAGGCCTTTTCTAGCATATTAATCACATTTTAATTCCTAAACATTAGAAAATCTTAATGTACTCCAGTTAAATCAACTTTGAAGTCTTGTTCATCAAGAGTATGAACACTTTCAGGGGCAGGTGTGCAATATGCTCAATACGCACAAGGCTGTCTTAACATCCATTAACAGTGGCAGCTGAGACGGAAGGGAGAACAGTGTGAGAAGGCACTTCTCTGGAAACGGTCACTCACTACTTACAGAAGAACCTCCTGCACATCTTGTTACCTGCAACACTAGATGGTCCAGTGTAACCGTCCTTGTTTTCACTCTGTCCCAGCTCTTCAGTGTCAATCGCCAACACTGGACAAGCATCTCCTAACCACCTGATTTTGTGCAAACATGTCTATGCTTACTTTATTTGCGGGAGGTTTGCAGGTGGGAGTTACCATCTCTAATGGGGTCAGGTGACACCCAACAGTAAGTGCTAGTCATGTTTATCATATTACGAACTTGAATGTTTTATCCAAAGCAACCCACATTTCTACCTGATCATACAGTACAGCTGAGGCAAACTGAATGCAATATCTAGTCTTAGGGTTCACCAGCAGTATCCCACCTAGGATTTGAACCCACAGCCTTCCAGTTCTACGTCTAAAAATGCCAAATGCCAACTTTAAAAAGTCAGCTCATTGCCCTCTGCAAGGATGATATTGCACCAGGGTTATTGCCTGAAAAGTAAAAGACCTCACTGCAACTTCATGCTCATGTGCTTAAAGGAAACAACAGTGTCAGAGATAGTGAACCTACTGCCTCAACAAGCTGAAAGTCTGCAAACATCACCTTGGCCATAACATGTTCTTCACCTGGTTCCTTTTCTGTGTTGAGGCTGGATTAGCAGAGCTACCCAGAACAGGCCAGAGCAATGAGGAGGCAGGGGCTCAAATCCACCTATTGTGCCTTTGGTAGCTGGGAGGAACCTACCATGAACACAGCCAGAACACGCAACACCACAGGGGAGGAATCAAGCCCAGAATTCACCACCGTGCTGCACCTGTGTCATAACGTACAGGATGAGGAACAAAAACTCTTACTGTACCTGCCTGTACTCTAAGATGATCTTGGGAAGAGGATGGAGATCTTGCAGCTGCATTAACTAAGAAAAAAAAAGTGAAATGAAAAGGAAGTAAAAAAGATCAATCATGCTTGACTTCAGAGCTTCTGAAGACAGACATGGACCGATTTCTTCTTGGGAGACCAACTTTTGAATTGGCCCCTCCTTAGTGCTTCACTGTGATATTCATGTGAACAGATACTTGACAGGAAATTTTTTTTAGACTGTCTACTTGTCTATGAAGGGGCCTGGCGGAATGGACTTTACGGGGGAAATTTATACAGTACCTACCTTCAACTCCAGTGCTCATTTCTCTTCTCTGCTCTGTTTAGGGAATAATGACGCTAAATGTTTTTTTTTTAACCTTTCATTAAGTAATGCAATAAGATTCCACTCTCAGTGGATTGTCTTTTCTTAAAAGCACTCACGACACTGAACACTCATAAAACCCATTGGCATGTACATATTTACTGCTGACATGAGGGTCAGTTAAGTAGCACAGCACACTTGTGTTTTCAGCTGACTGACATTGCAGGCTTAAGTACCACTCTGAAATTTAACACAAGAGATACCACATTAGGGGTGTACTAGTACAGTGAAGACTACTATGAAAACCTTTTCTATTCAAGTTTTCACTGCAAATACTTGAGATTAAGAGCTACAAAATAACACTACTGGAACAGATTTTTTTCTGGGGTTATCTTTGTAAATATCTTTGGAGATATCCAAGTTCTAAATATGGGCTCTTAAATGTACTTTAGAATTTTTTTAGGAAAAGAACCATAGGAGTTGTCACTTCAGGAAAAAACTGTTTGAACGACATCCTGGGAAACAAAGGATATATATTTCTGGAAGGTCAGGCCCAGGAGCAGATATGACTCCATTAATGACAGCCCTGATGACAGCAGGTGGAGGCAGCAGAGAGTTAGCAGTGAGAGAGATCACAGTGGAGGGAGCTCACTTCAGCACCAAGGACAGCTCATCAGACAGGTACACATGACGCATCCTATAGATCTCAGGGAAGCTCAACTGCCCCTGCCACAGACTGGTATGTTTTAAAAGCTGCCTGTTGGTGTCCCGAGTGGCTCAACCACCTGCACGATTTTTGTGACCGGTGAAAAGATGAGCACTTCGAAGGTGGGCAGGTCAGTGAGGGCTGCTTATACTTCCCCATTCTCCCCAGTGGGCGGTTATTGGGTTCATAGCTGAGAGCCAAGATGTGAAAAATGCAACTGGAGATTCCACATGAGGTGAGGGCAACATACATAATTGGATAATCTACATAACAGAAAAAGCTGCATGTTGATACGGAAGTAGAGTGCTACCAACCTGTCTGCCTTCTAGATGCTTCAAAGCATTACAGTACGTCAAAATACTTGACCATCAAAGCAGCTTTGGGCATGTGGTCTGTAGGAATGCTAATAAAGTTTCTATTTAGAGCAAAGCTGAGCTAAAACTGAAAAGCAAAGGAAAACCGAAGTGGCCCAGTGCCTGGAAGCAGCGCCCGGAGTGGTGACGGACTCACAGTGGCCTCTGAGGTGGACTGCTGCTGCCTGAGGACGGTCTTGGGCAATTTCTTGTTCTCGCAGCGTTCGTGAAGGCGCAGCTTCTCAAACAAGACCTACAGCACAATGCCACAGGACAGCCGTCAGAAATACTAACTCTCCCCCTCACACATACACGCTATTCTCAGTTCTGTAATCCCCTTTCTTCCTGCACACCTGGATACATACCATACAGTATACACAACACACCCCCACCTCTGCAACCTTCTTCGAGAACAGACAACGGTTGAATTTTTTTAATATTGGAAACATTCCTAAGAAACCTCCTTTGATCTAACTTACAGATAGAGGTACATCTGAATCCCTGGTGGCAGGCTATTGAGCTCACAAAGGACAAACATGAGACAATCGATTGTCCTAGGCACCTTAGTATAGGCCAGGGGTCCCGGAGAGCCCCAATCTGGTTATTCTAATAAGTCACCCCAAATCACTTCTTTAAAGGTAAGGAGCACTTCTTCAGTAACTGGTCAATTAAGCAAGTAATGGTTAAAGATGAGAATGCTGGTACTTAAGTGCTGAAAAATGTTCAGATTTTTGTTAAATATGATCTCTGAGATGGACGGCACTGTTGCACGGTGGTTGAATTGCTGCCTCGCAGCGCTGGGGCCCTGGGCTCAATCACTGACTGAAGGCCCATGGAGTTTGTGTGTCCTCTCTGTGTTCGGGTGGGTTTTTGCCAGGCGCTCAGGTTTCCAGTTCAAAGACACACAGGTAAGTTAATGGGCTTCTGAGAAAAATGGTCCAGGTAAGAGTATGTGTGTGTCTGCCCTGAAATGGACTGGCATCTTGTCCAGGGTGCACCTTGCCTTGCAGCTGTTGTTTGCCGGGATAGGATCCGGCTCCTCCAGCACCCCAAATTGGATGGATGGTCGGATGATCCCTAAATCCCTAAATTGAACATTCCACCTGTTTGATCCTTGTTAAATTGTTCCAGACCTTTAGAAATTTAAAAACTGGCTATAGGCTATAAAATCTGCTGGACTGGAGCTCTACAAGACCAGCGCTGGAGACCCACAACTTAGGCATTGGGCTCTGGTGAGATCAGGCCTCTACATGCCAAGGCTGCAGCCAGTGAGTAGTCACTGCCCCACCTAGAACTGGAGAAAAGAAAAGAGATCCTGACCACGCGGAGCTGATTGCTGCTGGAAACCAGGAACTGCTGCCCTGCTGCCTGATGTGCCTCCTGCTCCAGCTGCTTCAGTTTCATCTGCACATGGAGAGATAAAGCAAATATTAACCAAGTGTTCTGCTTACTCCCATGTAGCATTGACGTGCATTTACAGTATAAGGTGCAAATATGATACATGTAATCCTGAGCACAAGGTCCTGAAATTCTCATTAGAAAAATGCTAATGAGCTACTCCAGTCATGTAATACCACAAACTGAAATTAAGATTGATAACACAAATTCTTCACAATATGCAACACTACATACTGTATATGAAAAACATTTTGGAAAGATAGATTGCATTATTTATTCTGAATCCAACAGTTGAATGGAGATTAAAGATTTTCACCATGTCTCATGGCAGCAGTGTGGAGCAGTGGTTTGGATTCTGGACTCTCAACTGTAACTAGTCAAATGTGACTAGTAATTGCCCCCTAGAGATTTGGTACAGATCAACACAATGTCCCTTTGTACTCCTTAATACCAGTAATGTGCTGTACCAGTACAGACCATAGTGAACATTGTAGCCTTCATGTTTACAACACATTGTCTAAAATCTGTCTAAAAGCAACTATTAACTCAGATCAGTGACCTAATGATAAGACTGAATGATTTAACAATTTGTTAATGTCATACAAGAATTCAGCAACTGTTGCTAGGCGATCAAAAGTCAGACTGCCCTGCTGGTCCCATAGTTGGAAATAAACCGCACTGCACAGCTGAGCTTCCAGTTTATAATGGAGACTGGAGCTGCAAAAATGACTTCTGATCCTCAGAGAAGCCCCAATCAATTACATCCCCTAATGCACAACTCCAGTCCTGGAAGGCCAGAAGGTTTCTGGCTCCCCTTCCACATGACACTTTCATTACCAAACTGAACTCATAATTTGTTTCCACATACGGAAGCCCTCAGCAGAATCTAACCTAGAACCCTAAAGTTGTGAGATAACTAGGAGCCCAGAACTAAGAATGCCACCATTCTCCTAAGAAATTATGTACAGATTTTAAAAGCTACACGTGTTTTCAAGAAGGCTGTTCTGTGCAGTTAATCTGTCATACACACAAGTGCAATGAAATGCCAAGGATAAGTGCAATACAAAGACAAAGGAATCACCAAAACCAAAACAGAACAGAACAGCAGCAGCAACAAGGTTAAATAACATACAACTTTAAAAAAAAGTGTGAGAAAAAAAACCCATCAGCCAGCTTGAGTTTGGGCTGCGCAAATAGTCAACTAGGAATAGTCAAGAGCTGCGCAAAATGAAGTCTGGACAGCAGTCAAACAAGGATGTTAACACCCCCCCTTTGATCACTGAGGAATAAAACGTTATTTTCACTATCCCTGAACGCCTGCTCTTCTTGAAACAAGTCCTCAGCTATGAGGGGCTTCAAGCTGGATTTAACCATTGGTGGTCTATCCAATGTCAACTCTGCTGTGGGAGCTATAAGGCTTGCAGTCTGAAAAAAGGAGGTCACCCTTTCGAGGAAGGCAATCAACAGCGCTCATCACCATGCTGTCTGCCTAGCCTGCCTGGTTGCTAATAGCTAACAGATCCAAGGGATCGTATTCAGCCTTTTCTCCTCAGTGCTAGTATTACAGACAGCCATAACATCGAGGTGAACTGAAAGGCTACTGGTGACTCATATTTGGGGGATACAAAAGAAACGGGCATATCTGTCTACACCGATCTTATGGTAATCAGAAGGCTCAACTGCCATACTGTAGACAAGCTGCAAAAAGAAGGCTGTTTGCCGATGGCACCCTCAGCCCAAATAAAACAGCTCTAGAAAGAGTACAGGTATAGCAGTCAAGAAAACTGAAATTCAGGTCTTTATCACAGAGCAGTGAGCAACGCATGTCTCCTTTCATTCCTGGTTCCTGTCTTTCACCCCGCCCCAGTGTCTACCCAATCTGAAGCTTCATCGGCAGTGAGCTCGGGGGAGTGCATACGGCAACGCGCTTCCTTTTCAGTGAAAAACTGCATCTTACATCAAGAAGATTTTCTTCTACACCACAAAATCAAGCCAAACTCCAGATAACCCCTTTAAGAACTTCCAGGAACCAGGCAATCAGGACTGATTCGGTTTAGCAGCAGAAAATGAGTTCATGCAGCACAGGAGGCTGTGAACGTGAGTATAAGATGGCTTAAGTCCATTTGCACTAGTCAAGATGATTACAGCCTGCTAGAGAGATACTAAGCTATTTAGATACTCGCAGAAGCAAGAGAGCAGACGGACATCTTCAGGTTTATGCAATGCATGGACCTAGGGAGACGTCCAGTTTGCTGAGGCAGCAGAGATAGAGTGGTGCGACATCATTTTGCTTTGAGTGTTCTATTTATAACTGTGAAAGTGTGCATCAGGGTTCTCAAAGAAAATGCTGTGTTAGTTAAACCTCTTTACACATCACTCAGAGCTGTCAAGCTACTTAACATGGTGAAAATGTGATTTATCCAGTTCTCACAAATTCGGTATGCTCTCAATTTTAATCTCCAAATTCACATGAACTCTGAAAATGTCCTATAGACATGAGCAACAAATGTTTGATAAGTCAAAGGAATATTTATTATTTTTTTGAGGAAACCAAATCTATTTACAGAGACAGTGTAAAAAGTACAGTTCTTTCTACTGCTTTCCCCACAGCTTCACATGTTTTAATGAAGCTGGAGAAGCTATGCAAAATGAAGTCTGGACAGTAGTAAAACAAGGATGTTGTTATCACCCCCACTTTTATCACTGTCTGCTCTACTTGAAAGAAGCTCTCAGCTGTAGCAAATCTGACTTGCTGAATGGATATGAAATTTAATCTTTAATAACTTAAGTCCAAACCTAAAACCCACCCCCGACCTCAGTCTTTGAACTTCAGTACGACGACGAGGCTAAAGTCTACACTTTGAAAGAAATGGATCTCCAGACAATTGTCATCTTATTTACAGAGGCATGAGAAAATGGGACTTACCCCTAATATTCAGAAGACCAAAATAATCTTTAGAAGCTTACCCAAAGCAATGATACAGATTCACGATGAATGACTTCAGAACGCACAGCACTTCCCATGCCACGGGAGTTACCTTTCACAGAAGGCAGACATTAAAGAAGCCCAACAGCCCCAGAAATCCAGTGTACCCCCTTCCATTTGAGCAAGCTGGTGGAGGAGGATCACCTCATTAAAAATGAAGCCAAACAGTTGATCTGCCTTATAGTCATTATTTCAACACCTTTTTGCAAAAAAGTATCAAGAGCGAGGACAGAAGCACCAGGATTACTGTTCTCTCCCACGAAGCCACCACAGGCACTGAGGTACCATCTGAGTTGGTTGTGTTGCTGGATGGTGGAGAACAGGTTCTCCAAGGGAACCACCAGAGAACAGAAGCGTTTTAAAGATATGGCAAAAACAGACATGGAGAAACAACATCCAAGGAGATTATGGCCCTGGACTCAATCAGGTGGATGAAGAAAATAAATGAGAAGCAGTTCTGAACTTTGAGACCGAAAATGGGAACACAGAAACAAAGAGAACTGAACAGGGCACACACAATGACAGAACTGCACAGCACAAGACCAGATACCGTACCTCCCGGGTCAACACCTGATCCTGCTGTTAAAGGGGGAAGATCCCATACTGATCTTATCGGTTACTTTCAAGGTAGGTTCAAGCTAGGCAATCATTACCCACGAAGTATAGAAAATAGGCCGGAAAAAGATTAACCAAACAGACCACGTTATTCAGTACAACACTCCTGTCAAAAGCACAGCATGTGTTCATGTGTTTCCATGAATGCAGACTGATGTTTGTTAGACCAATGCAGGTCATAGAGTTCCATATTGACCTAGATGGTTCAGACAGAATTAAAAAACTCCTGTGTAAAACCACCAACAATGCTGCAGTATCATCTTTATGAACAGTTCTGCATATATAAAACACTTTAGGACTCTGTGATCATACCCTCAACCAAGCTGGTACCAGGGGTATGCACTACAACAACACACGATGGCCATGAAGTAGTCCAGTTCAGGAGGCTTTGTTGTCTGCCTTTTCAGATAAAAGTGAACTCAAACATATTATGCCAGCAGTCATATCACCCTGCAACTCACAACTGGCAGCCCACTGAAGCTCAGCAGGTGTGAGCCTGGTCAGTACCTGGATGGGAGATCTCCTGGGAAAAACTAAGGTTGCTGCTGCAAGAGGTGTTAGTGGGGCCAGCAGGGAGTGCTCAAACTGTGGTCCATGTGGATCCTAATGCCCCAGTATAGTGATGGGAACACTATACTCTAAACAGGCGCCGTCCTTCAGATGAGATGTAAAACTGAGGTCCTGACTCTCTGTGGTCATTAAAAATCCCAGGGCGTCTCTCGAAAAGAGTAGGGGTGTAACCCCAGCATCCTGACCAAATTTCCCATTGTCCTTTACCAATCATGGCCTCGTAATAATCCCCATCTATGAATTGGCTTCATTACTCTGCTCTCCTCTCCTCTGCGCACAGGATGTGTGGTGAGCGTTCTGGTGCTCCAGGCAGATCCAGGTGGGGCTGCACATTGGTGGTGGTGGAGGAGAGTCCCCATTACCTGTAAAGCGCTTTGAGTGGAGTGTCCAGAAAAGCGCTATATACTGTAAGTGTAAGCAATTATTATTATTATATCCATCCACCACACATCCCACATGCACTTCTGTGCATTTATATACCTTTATACCTTATATACCAAACAAAAATAGTTGTGCATTAGGGGATTAATTGGGGCTTCCCTGAGGATCAGAAGTCATTTTTGCAGCTCCAGTCTCCATTATAAACTAGAAGCCCAGCTGTGCAGTGCAGTTTGTTTCCAACTATGGGACCAGCAGGGCAGTCTGACTTTTGATCGCCTAGCGACAGTTGCTGAATTCATGTGAGAATGTGCAGGAACAGCCTTCTCCACCAGTCTAATCAATTACCTTTGTAATGTCCACAGTGTGGCTATTTACAAGACATGAAGGACATGCCCTACAGCTGCCTCTAGTGGCAGCCCATCTGTAACTGCACCCTGTGCATAAGCTGGCTTGCCAGCGTCATACTGTACCCCCAGGATCTTAGACGTTTCCTCCAGTGCATCCTTGTCCACGTGTATCCGATGGATTTCCATGGCTGCAATGTGAAACAAGAAGAACAGCTTGGTTATATGTTTAAATGTTCAGGTTTCCATTGTTCATTGATAATAGTGGAATAAATAAGAAACCCTGTCTCCTTTGTTTAATAAATGAATGCTGTAAGGATAGAAAACAAATCGGTGCCAAACTACATGATGAACTCTGATACCTCCATGAATAAAAGTGCAGTCGCTTGGCATACGCGTGATTAGAATTTATTTTTAAATTAACATTTATTTTATTCATGTCCACAAGTTTAAAGGACCACACCGTTTTTAAAGTCTGTGGTCTTATTCAAGCCAACATTTTTTACCAGGTAACTGCATTCCCAGTCTACCCAGGGAGCAGGCAACTATGGTGTGAAATGTAGGAACTTGTATAAGAAAATGGATAAATGTTCAGCTTCAAAAGCAAGCACAGTTGTGAATCACTCTGATGTACAGTAATAGTGGGAGAGAAGCCCTTGCACTGACTTGATTTCTTGTTACATTAGCACAAAAAGGAGATGATAATGAAACTAAACACTCATATTGTACTTCATTTATACAGTATTTTACATGGATTTCAAAATACTCAAGGAGTATTTTAGTTTTTAGCAGATGAAAAGCACTAAAACTATTCACAAGAAATTGTTCAGTGCTCAAATACAGTATATTGAACTGCTAAAGTCTGAAAACGCAATTTAACAGAAACCCTCTGCATTACAAGGGAGAAAGCCTTCATCTAGCAACAGTGTTGAGTACCTACAGTACCTACTACTAAGTACTCCTACAGCCTAAAAACCTGTAATGTCTGCATCTTCTAATTCGAACAACACTGTCTAAGATGTCAACTAACAATACCCTGAAACAGACAGCTTTTTATTTGACCACCAGTATCAAAGAAAGCAAAACAGTGGCACCGAGTACTTGCTTAAATTCACAAAGAAATTTAAGAAAAAGAACGCCTCTGCTCAATGTGGTTTTGTGCAACTGTTCTGGAGAACAAAAAAATCAAGCTTCTACCCTAATGCAGTGACCTCGGGAGGTGAAGGTCCATTACATCATCTTGCATTTGTTCATAAGTAAAACACAAGTGAGAAGAATCAAGAAGAGAATTAAATAAGACCCCCATCTACCTTGAGCCACAGTCCTGGTAGTAGTTTAACTGACCTCGGATGTGGCCTCTGTCCCTGGCTGCTGGCATTCTGTGGCTTTGGGGCACATTTTCAGTCTTGGTTATTGTCTAAGTGCTACCCTCCACATTATGTAAGGGCTAATAATAGACCTGCACTGGGGGCAAGTGCTCAATTAAATATAAAGACGGAAAAATACCAGTGGCTGTTACGTCTGTATTGTATTCAAGCACAGAGTCCTCCTGTACCTGAAACTCTTTGTGACCGGATAATTAAAATTGTATGTGGGGAAAAAGATGTTAAATCAAATGAATATTTTGGAGTCTGGCACATTGTATACCTGGGAAGTGGAGGCCCCTAATTTCTAACACAGAACCTGAGATAATATAACTGAGATACACTATATAACATGGTATATTTACAGAAGACAAATTCCGAATAAAATAAATCGTATATGGCCAATAAAGTGATCTCTCCTACATCCTTTTGTATAACAAAACCAAAGAGCACAGATTCTAGTCTGTGCCATAAAAAACAAAGCCCACAGGCAAGGGGGCTAAGAGGAAACCCGCTCTCACCTGCCAGTACTGTGGTGAGTCGGAGCTCCACACTACAGAACAGCTTCCACAGGCCTTGCTCCTGGAAAGGAACAGAAGTCCATAACTGAGGACTAGTACTGCATGTCAGCTTCTGAACTCCTCAGTGCACGAAACAGTAAGGAGATAACTTTGTCAAAGGTGGTCATATTTCTTAGGGACAGAAAGCAGACTGGCATCAAGCCATCAGTCATCCGCTGTAAGGGTGACATTTTTGCCGCAGGCATTCATCACACTATCACCAGCCACAGTGCTGCCCACTGCTCATGTTGCTCTGAATGGAAAGTCTTAATAATGTTCCAAAGGGGAGCACCTCCGTGCTCCGATGTCCTCGAGTGTAGACCGTCAAACGGATTGAGACTCGCCTGCAGACTGGCACGGAGATCCATCATGAGCCGATGGAGCACCAGGAGGCTGCCGCTCACATTCGGCTGAGTGTGGGAAGAAACGGAGAGAGAAGGCTCACAATCAAGGGGACAGACATCGAAATGCCAACAGTCTGAAAGCAGTACCACTGCAAAAGCTGCGATGGTTCCTGCAGTTGTCAGTGGGGCTGTGGACACAAATGCCTATTGAACAAGGGGCTGGTAGGATTAGACCCTTCTTTAGTCTGCCTTGGAATGTCAAAAGCAGAGTAACAATTAAGGCTTTGCACCCAGAAGAGACTCGACTATTTTTAAATTGAAAGGTTTAAAATAATTATTTGCTTTTTACACTAGGGTAAGACCTCTTCAGAGAGACAAGCCATCAAAAACCAGTTGAAATACTAGAATAAAAGTGATCATAAACATGTCTCAATTTCAAGTAAGGGTAATCAATTTAAACATTTGCAGTATACTCAAAGAAAGGACCACATTCAAACTATTTCTATCAAACAAAGCATCTAATTCAATCAGATTTTATTTTCCTGGCACAGAGACTTTTGTATTAGTGCATAATGGAAGGGGGCAACGTTAACTGCTCATACAAGTGGGACTTCAACAGCTGTGCTGCTACGAACCCTTTCATTAAGGAAAACTACTCAAGCAAAGGTTACTCTAACTGCTCAAACCGTCCACTGCAGCTTTTTTAGATTAATCAATAACTTCATGGATTTGAGAGATGTGAACAACATCTCGAGATTAAAATTTATTTTGGACAGAAAGCAAACTGATTTATGTTCACTCACCTGAATAAACTTAATTAAATGAATATTAAAAAAAAAGAATACTACCTGGGGAATACAACAGGTAAATAACACATTTAGGGTGGTGCGGTGGCTGTGTGGCTAAGGATCTGCGCCTGTGGCAGAAAGTTTGCCGGTTCGTATCCCACAGCTGGCAGAGGAATCCTACTCCATTGGGCTCCTGAGCAAGGCCCTTAACCCCCAACTGCTCCAGGGGCACCGTGTAAATGGCTGACCCTGCGCTCTGACCCCAAGCTTCTCTCCCTGTCTGTCTCTCTCATGGAGAGTAAGTTGGAGACAAATTCCTAATACAAGAAATTCTATATGGCCAATAAAGTGATCTAAATTGATATGTTAGCAACCATATCATTTTAATCTCTAGGGATCCCGAAGCACTTAATTTATACAAGAGAGGACCCACATCATCCAGCACCTGGGGGACACATGGAAGCCATTACTGACCAGCAGGCCAGACTGCACAACTACACAAGTACAAATTAAAATTTAACCAGGACCAGGGTTAACACCCCTACAGTTATGAGCAGTGCCGAGGAATTCAGTTGAATATCTCATCTGAAAGGATGGCACTGCAAACAGCACAGTGTAGACAGTCACTGTGCTTAAGCACTGGCTTGGAAATTCTAGTCCAGATGTACAGTAGGAGCACCATCTTCTGGTCCGCCAATATATACCTTACTGTTCTGAAAAAAATAAACAATGAAAGTCAATGTTGAATATTCACCCACAACTGGGACACATTTAGTATCTCGCAAATTTTCAAGGACTGTTCCAGTTTACTGTGTATGAAACCCCAGAGGCACGGCTGCCACTGTCATCCTCCACACTGCAGGACGGCCCCGGTCTCCTCTCACCTTCCCGGCTCCAGCACAAGGCTTGACCGCAGCACGGTTTTTGCAGTGTTTGGCCACAAGGTCCCAGAAGCAGGAAGCAGTGTCAGCAGGATCCAATAGCCAGGCTGCGATCTGAGGGTCCAGAATTCTGCAGAGGGCGACTGCAAGACCATTTCAAATAGGGCAAGAAGTGTCTTCTCAGCCTTTTTCTTTTGCACACAAATATGGAGAATAAGGTTTTTAGCATTTGACTGAAAGTCACATACTTACAATATACAACTCCTACGAATCTTTAATGACATCTTAACTTACTTTATATAACACTGAGGCCAGCAATAGTAAGAATCAAGCCCTTACATAATACATAATCTCCCATGGAGACAAATAACAACAATTTGGAAACTAAATTCCCTTCACAGCATAAGGACAGACAAAACTGATATACTTTAGAAATACAATGTGTATGTTTGCCATTATGCAAAACAACCAGTTTGATTAGGATATTGTGAGGCCTGAAGATAAGAACAGAGCTCCTGATCCTTTTTTCATGCTCCCTGTTATCTGCTGAGCACAAAGGAAAAAATGTGCCAACCCATGCATTAAAGAACTGGGTTCATTTGCAAATGTGAAGCAGACACATAAGCTACACAAGTGCATGGCTTTTAATACACAAGAGTGATATTGATTCAGCAGAAGACAGATCCAACACGTTCTGGAAATATTATTGACAGGAACCTTAGAGGGGTGGTTCTGAACACCATGTTAAAGGACCAACTGAGCAATGTTATCAGCAAAGCAATGAACAGAGCTAGCAACTCAAGTGGACATCATGTGAAACCGATGTGCATGAGAGCAGATACCATGTTCTAGCATAACCAATGATATGACCATAATGTACAAAATGTTAAGTGTGTATCAAAAGGGGACAATAAACTCCTGCCAAACAGAAAAAAATGTTTTGCGATGATCCTCTGTTCCGTTTCTTTTGGTAGTGCTAAATGAAGCCACCCAGCCATGCTGATGAAACTGACACCACTGCTTGTCTCAAGAAATGGAATGCAGAGACTCTTGGGAAAACTCTAAACTCTTCACTAGCTACTTTCTTATGTAACAACTTTATCCATTTGATTCTTAACGTAAACACTGTGGCTATCTTTCGAAAGAAAAATGAAAACAACCAGACAATGTGTATAGAAGGAGAAGCACATGTTTCCTGGCATTCCTTGGGAATAAACACAGTTCACCCTCCAGCTCCTCTGCAATGACATTATAAAAACATCTGGCACTTTCTCACTGTTGCCATTTAGAAGCCCCAGACTCAGGGAATAATGGCTTGTTGATTTGAGACCCTTGCCTTGTTTCCAGCTGATCTCCTTCCCGAAATACTGAAGAGTGGTGCACAGCAGATCTTTAGCTTTAAAGCAGATGACATCCTGGGCACTTCCGAGAATGCAAAGAAGCATCTCTCTACAGTGGAGCAGAGGAAGAAAAAAAGATCCTAAAAAAAACAAAGAACTAAGAAGAGTTCCAACTCTCCTACTCGAGAAAATGTGATCGAGGCTTTTACTGCAGGTTCACAACAATTTTGGATCTAATTTATGAGTGCCTGTACCAAAGTGCAACCCACAGCACTTTAGAAGAATGAGAAAATCTTGATCCATAACATACCATGTGAAAAGTGACTGTGGGTGAAGAGAATGCTTTTTGTTCTTCGTTTTAGTTGACCAAAATCACTATGAGTGAGTGATTGAAAGTAAAAGAGCAGAAAGTCACTTCTTACACCATCCATCCTCATTGTATGCAATAACAATAAGGCCTATCAAAAATACAGCATGCATTAATCTTTTGACATGAGAGTGTTTAACAGCACAGACAGAAAAGTTACTTGATTTACAGTATAATATAGTAATTGGAAAATAATTCCTATTCATATTTCTTGACATATTTCTTAGAGGCCATATAGTACCACTAAGAAACTCGCAAAGGGAACACACTCAGCTTTTAAACTTACCCACCAGGTCCTGTTAACTCTTTATATTCATCCTGGAATGCACAATATATACCTCGGGGACAATTGTTGACTATCTTTTTTGAGCTTCATTTGAAGACAATAGGTTTAAGCACATGGGTGGCACAGTGTTGACAATTAATATTGTCTCACAGCCCTGGGGCCCTGGGTTCAGTTCCTAGGATGCTATCTACATGGAGACTAAATGTTCTCCCCATGATCTTGTGCGGTTCCACATCGATAACGTCTTCTCCTTCCTGCCACCCCCGTTGGTCAGCAACCTAGAAACCTGAGGAGTGACCAAGACTCCGCAAGACTCACCTGCTTGGGGTACAGTAGGAATTGAACCCAGATTCAGTCAGTAAGGCTGAAGCAGACAGTGGCTACTAGCATTTTCATATAAAGATCTCACTTGGAGAAGCGGTCCTGTCTGTATCCTCGCTGTGCCCATGCAGGCCTCTGCTCCAGCTTCAGGAAGATAACCTTACAGTCCGAGCCCTCTGAGCCAGGAAGGCCTGCACTACACCCTTCAGACTCCATCGCATCCAGCTCACTCTTCAACAACACAAGGACCCCACTGACTGGTGGGCAGGACTTCTGCAAATAAAAAAAAGATTTAACATTAAAAAGCAATTAAACCATTAAAAATATCTTGCTTAGTGAACTACTATTTTTTAAAGCTGCCTTAATTGACATGGCTTTTAAAATGCATTATATTTGTTAATGACAGTACTCTGAGCATTCATCCAAATGAACTATCCATAACTAAATATTTCATTATGTAGCAGAATTTCAGGAGCTGCAGGTAGACAATTTGTAGGACTTTAACTTTATAAATGGATACTGGGTACTAATGTGATCCACCTTTCTAACCACAAGTTACACCATCTGCCCATCAGGACTTGTACTAGATTTTCACACTTCCTGTTAAACCACCCTAAACCTTGCCTCCATTCAAATGATCAAAAACAAGCACTGTATACTCCAGAATTTGACAGACATGTTACAATCATCAGAGATCAGCAAAAGAGCTATTAACATACATTTTATTAGCCAGCACCAAAGTTTAGTTTTTCCTTTACTGTAATGTAAATAAAGCAAATTTATCCCAAATACTACACCAATATTCTTACATTTTAAAGAACAAGTTGAAAACTGTAAATAGCATGACAGTATGTGTCTCTTTATGAAACACTACAGCGTGTATACCAAACTGTATACTGTGGATACATTACTGCAGAATTCTCGACAGAGCAGATTAGCAACTGAAAAACACAATTAAACCATCAAATAAAATACAGGAAGGATAATAAGAGGCATCAAACAGCTATCCAAACAGTGGAAGAAGCCCACTTTTCCTCTCTGAAGTAAAACTCTTGTATCATAAGTTAATTTGCCTTAGTGGTCGAAACAAAAAAATAAGCAGGGACACTGCCGATGATATGAACATCCACTCAGTCCAGCTCCTCTTCCAGAAAGCGTCGCTCTGAACACTGACAGTTCAGACAGGGTTATCGCTGATCTTAGCCAGCAGCATAAAGATTAAAGGCCTCATATCCTATTCTGTCTGAAACGGGCTTGCAGAGAAAGCCATGGAGAGTTGCTCGCTGCTTTGATTTTTCTTAAGACTTCATACATTTCCTGGTACATCCAATAGTCGGTGCATGTGTTCATGGTTTATCTCCTAAGACTCTCTCATCTATTACCAGCTCAGCACTGCTAGACAGTCCTGCTCCCTGGTTTTGAGTTGCTTACCCAAAGTGAACATTGCAGATTGCTGTATACTTTATTTCTCCCCCATTTCCCACAAACAGCTTTGCACGGATTACCTATCGGTGCTACTGAGAGCACTGAGGACAGTGGAGCAGAAAGGCAATAAATGTTTCAGATTAAACACGCAGAGCATCATGAATTTAAATGGAAGCTACTTCACAAATGCACAGGTTTCAGGTGGAAGGAACTGAAGAATGAAGAGATAAGAGAGATGCCCAGGAAGTGGGATAATAATATCATTTTCATGTTTTTTGCAAACTATGCAGTTTAGTGGCTTGACGTAGGTTTTGTGCTCAAATGTATTCAAAGATGCTGCCTGTCCTTGGTCAGTAAGATAAGGGCATGTATTTGGTAAGCTGGCTATACGCCCAGAACATGAAAAGAACTAACTGCTAATAGTCTGCAACTTAGATATAATTAATTGGCAGGTGTTGCTGTTTTATCATTTGTTTAGAATATGCCATAGTCACTCTTTGTGTTTTAAGGTATAAAGGACCATCTTCAGCTACTTATTTTTTAAGTCTGGTGGTCGCAAGCCAGACTTCCATATGCATATGAAAAAAGAGACTTCTGCTTCACAGACACCTGAACTTTGTCATTTGTTTGACACTACAGAACTGTGCAGGCAACATGATCACACACGAAAGCACTGTCAGTCTTGGCTGAGTTTAGTGCGGCCTCTAACCATAAATAAGTACATTTGTATTGGAATGGACTCTCTGCACATGTTGTTTGGCAATGCTGTTATGCCCCTGTTAAGATGCTGTTGGTTCAGAATATCTTATGTTAGACAAACTGGAAAAAAAAACTGGAAGATGAAGAATTTTGTCCATCTAAAACATATACCTCCAAGATTCAAGACCAGATACTTCAAACAGATTTAAAGGATTTTGCACAAATTAATCGGGGGCCCAACTGCAACTAAATTTCATGAACAACTGCGCCCCTACCAGAAATAAAAAAAATGGTATTATTCACTGAGTGGTGCTTCTATAGCTCTAGTTTTGCTTACTGGGTTGATACCTGTTCAGTGTTGAGCTGGGCAGTGCCGTCCTGGTAGACCATGGTCAGAACGATCACCGACGCCTGTGCGGTTTCCCTCAGGACGTGGGCCCTCTCCTCCTGGCTCAGTCTGCTGGCATCGCACACACCAGCTTCAGAGGTCACAGCTACAGGGGACTTAAGACCTGCAGAAGCTGTGCCGACCTTTTCCTTCCCAGTCTCAGGCTTCTCTGAACTGCCCCGATCTAGAGATGGCTCCCACTTTCCCGGCTTCTTAGTGTTGTCGGACAGGGTCATCCGCTTCCTCTTCAGCGAAGTCCCTGAACTGACTGTTTTGCCACATGGAAGAGGGATCTTGGTACTCTGTGATCTCTCAAACTGGTTTTCCATTTTATGGCCCTCCAGAGACACGGGAGCAGAGCTCTTCCATTTCACTGCTAAGCGTCTAGATTCCAGATCAGGCTGCTGTAAAGAATGTCTTTGATCACCAGAAGGAGAGAAGGTATCTTCAGTCCCCTGATTCGCACTGTACTGCATCCTGTCTGGTTTCAAATCACTTATCTGCAGTGTGAAGAGATGGACATTTATTTTTTAATCACACACTCTATTCTACTCTTCATTGATTTCTACTTTACTTTAGGTGCAAGTTTGACATGATTCAATTTCTTTTTGATGGGAAAACGTTTTTGCCGAGTCTTTTTTGCAAATCCCAGAAAGTACGTACCAAACAATTCACTTCAAATTTCTCTTCAGCAATTTTATGACGTCTTTACACCTTGCAAAGAAATAACAGCATCAACAGAATTTATACATACTGACAGATTTGTCTTTATGCCAGCCTACACTTCCTACCTTGCGCTAGAATATTTTGAGGTGAAAGTGTGAGACTCAATAGTTTATACACTGCTCCCACACTCTCATAGCACCTAATTATTAAAGGGTGACATCTCTACATGTTCTTTGCTCATCACCTACAGTGTGGTGAAAAAGTACAGCCCTTAAAATGCTATGGTTGAACATATTTAAACATATTGGACCTTAACCCAGTCCTAACGGTAGATAAAACAAACCCCATGAAACACAAAAATTCTATGCTGTCACTACTTATAATAAAATCTTTGATATCTTTGTGTGAAAAAGTAATTGGATTCTTAGTTCTGTCCTCCCAAGTGTAATTTAACATTGTGATTTCAGATTACTAGAGGTCTGACATTTTCAAGGAGAAGACACTTCTTAATCCAAGTCTTTTAAATTTTAAACATTTAAAGGAAACAAAAGAAGCATAAAAAAAGTTATCTGTACAACATTGAAAAAACTACTGCTAAAACAAATTGAATGAGTTCGCCCAAGGCACTGAAAAGGATAAATTGGTTTTGAGTTTCCTCAAAACAGTCATTCCAACCCAATCAAAGAGAACTTGATTTATATACCTTATTGCTCATTTTATTTATGATTTTCAATTTGAGCTACCAAATTCAAGGGAAATCTCTCTCCTACTCCTAAAATGTTTTCTAGTATAAACAGTAATAAAATAAACTCCACCATCTAATACAAATTCATACCTAGAAGAGACAATGCTCCATTAGTCACAGAGCTCATGCCCTTATCTGCAGCAATGCAGGAAAAAGTTAAACTCCTAAAGCAGACTCCTGTTGCAGTAATGCAGACCAATACTAAAACAGAAAAATATCAGGACAGAGGCAGTAATGTCTGGTAGAGAGACTTACATTAGTCATAATTATGATGCTTGGAACAAATAACTAATCGACTGAAAGGTGCCGTGGTCTACAGCTAATTAGCACATCCTATTGCTGTTTATCATTGAAGGTGTAAGTAAAAAAAGCCACACTGGCAAATTTATGCTGCTGTATGAATGTTAAACGGTATAGATATCAACTCTCCTACGGGTGTCAAAAAACTGATGACTTGATTTCATGCTGCAAAACTATTTTAGTGCAATAGACTAATTTTAGTCCACCACATAAATGCTTAAAAAATCCTCCTATTCAATCCTGTGTTTGCCAAAAGTCACAGAGCAAAAAGGCAGTCATGAACAATTATCTATATCCAAGCAACACTATGCAATTGGTTTCCTCAAAGACTGTAGATTTGATTAATCAGATTCACGCACTGCTGAAGTCTGGAATGATTTGCAGTGAAGACTGTGGTCAACATTAGTCATACACTCTCCAAGAGCTGAATTATTTAAGAACATCGTCCTTCGAAATTCAGACCTGCTATAAGCACTGCATTCTGACATAACATTCAGATTGCAGCTTTTGTTTCACATGGCATGACTGTAAAATCGACAATCAGCAGACCAGGAGTGAAACTCCTCAAGTTTGTCCCTCCAGGACATCACATCACATGATCTTGTAACTTCATCCTGAGGGGAGACCTGCTCTATAACCTGTACACACCTCTGCCTGAAAGTACAGTCTCAGAACAACACACATGATTTTTTAAAATCATCCAGCCTTCTGCTGTACGTGTTCTCTTCTATTGAGAAATTACAGAAACATAGAATGTTAGCTGATGAGAAAGAAATCTTAGAATATGGAAATTCTTAGCCTCTAGAAACAGATCTAGGAAATGTAATATTCAATTCAACACCTCTGATACGACTGTACAGTACCTCTACAAAACATTCAGCATATAATAATCATCTAGTGGGTCAGACAAACAGCATGCAGTTTTTATGCTGTGTAAAGCTGGTGTGTTTCATTCCCGACAGATTGAAAAGTTGCCTAAATTAGCTGGGGCAGTGTGGTCAGTCTCCAAGCTTGATGTTTTTTTGTATAGTACCATCCGTGCAACAGGAGCCTTGGCCTGTCTATACCAGGAGATAGTGGCATCAGTATGGGGAATGGCATGCAGCTTATGCCAGCTGGGTGAACAACAATATGGTAGTAAGATACATCGTGAAGGCCTGTGGGAGCTCTAACAGCGATGATACAAGAAATATAATTGCCAGGGGCTTAATAATGGGGTTATACCTGTTGAATGGAAAATCACTAATGCACCACCCCTCCATAACAAGGATGACAAAACCAATCCATGGACACTACAGAATGAAGCACTAATTGTACTACACGATGAGAGAGACGTCTCAGGAAGAACCATCACTGTTGGCTGTTCTTAAAGGACTTTGAACCACACGGCTCACCATGTACACTGACATGGCGTTCTACATGCACAAAGCTGGCCTCTTCAGTCTCCGACACATCACAGCCAACAGCCATCACACCACCCAACATGGTGAACCAGATCTTTCTCAATCAGCCCCACCAATCTCCAAGCTGCAGAAAGCATTCTCTACTGCAGACCGAGGAATTTAGTAGATAAGCTACAAAGTATTCCAATTCAAAAGAAAAACTTGCTATCCTGGAGACAGATTCCATCCCAGAGAGCTCTTCTGTGTGCATTTTCTTGGCCTGTCTTATTCTTGTACAGCACTTCAGCTGTTCTGGAATATTTATTCTCTTTTTACAACAGCAAACCCAGCAGCACTGCAGGCTTGCGCATGTGGAACAGACTGTGAAATTAGCCCCCTCTGTGAATATGCTGTATCGTGCACAAATTAGCAGCACAGCGAGACAGCACATGCTGAATCTCTCGGAAACAATCTACTGTACAGAGCATCTCCCATCTTGGGAGCCTGCATTCTCAGGGGTAGAATGATACATTTGTGTTTAGAAAAGGCAGAATTAAAACACCAACTGAATTTAGAAAGAAAAAGGAACCTTTTAAATGAGAAAATACACATTCAAATATATATGCTTTACACAAACTCATTATATACTGTAAATATATACATAATATGTGCTCACTACATTACATACAATTGATTTAGACAAAATAGAGAAAGTTTAGTTGCCCTTTATTAATGAGTATGCAAACAGAACATGGTTAAGTATTTCATAAACTGCAAATCTCCCAGGTAATGTGCAAAATTCGACCCTGGCTTCTTGTCTTTTAAAATGCTTTTGAGATGAAGTCGTGGAAATACCTGGGATGCATGAGTACCGCTGGGCTCCACAGATCCCAGGGAACCTGTCTGACAGCACCCACTTCCCCAGTTGCTCTCCTGTTCAAACCTCTTCATGCGGAGCACGTCTGCCTGGAGCGGCCGGACAGCTTCAGCTCCTGAAGAGGAATGAGTCTGATGAGCTGCAAAATGGCATGACCTTAAAAACACGCACAAGTCCTGCTTGCAAAAGCTGAAGCTGCCTGCCCCACTTTGAGCCCCAAGCTGAACAGTTTCGTCTGTGCTAGACTGACATTTAAATCTAGCCCCTCTCACACACAAAAAAGGCGAGAATTTGTTTTTTATCACTCTGAACCTTCCTCTGTCTCATATATTTATTATGCAAGAAGGATTATGTACTGTTCCCCGAATTACTTTTGCACTGTTTTTGTCCTGTTGTATTCTTTTCTCTGTTTGCGTATTTGCACAGTTTTGATTCCGTTATGTTATTACACTGTTATTGTGTTACTGTCTATTGTCTTATCTTCTGTTCTACTTATATACTGCACCCGAGTGACTAACGAGAAACACTTTTCACTACACTATACACCTGTGTAAGTATAATGACAAATAAAGTTGAATTGAATTGAATGAAACCAGCACGAAGTGATGCTTGTATGAAGGCTGAAATGTTCAGATGTGGTAGAGAACGGACTTCAACTAAGCACGATTGTAGGAGGTTCTGACACCAGGAGACCGGTTTATAAAGACCCAGGTGTTGTTTTTTCAAATTCATATTGTTGTATAGAAGACAAGAGTGATATACTGTACAAGATCATAAAAATAAGTAAAGATTTGAGCACATACAGTGGGATCCTGGAGTCTCCCATTTTATATCTACTGCTTCTAACACACCACAATAAAGTTGACATTCACAACCACACTCCGTTAAATGTCATCTGCGCTTACCCAGTCTTGAATTTTGTCAGTGTTTTACCAGTGAACCAAGTATGCCAGATTTTAGGTATAAATAATGACAGGCAGTGGTTCTAAGACACATGACAATAGAGCTCCACCTCTCGCTTCAATCTGAGCACTCCACCCATATTTACCCCATATTCTCTGAACCTGTTCTCATTACAAGGACTTGCATCATCTTAAATGCTCACCCGCAATTTGAAAATATAAAAAAATATAAATCCATGTTGATTAATCCCTAGAATCTTCTACCATTTCATTCCGCGTACCACCTCTATAGCTGTACAAGTCACAGAAGATTGATATGCCTACAATTATGTGACTCAGTCACTATTTCTATGAACGGGTGATACATTAATAATTTTCCAGTCTGTAGGTATTATTCCTGTCCTGAGAAACTGCTTGAATTTTTTGATGACCTACAAATAACACCCTGTTTCCTTAAGTACAATTGGAAAAATAGCTTCAGGCCCTAGAGATTTATCTTCAGCCTCTAATACCTTCAGCAATTCTGCCTCTGCTACACAAACTATAATTCATAATACTTTTTCTTACCAGAAGCCAGCTCTCCTAACAAGCAATAGCCTTAAAACCCACTATACTCATTTTGTAACTTTAGGCCAAAATGTCCACACTGCATGCTGAAAAGACAGCCTGTTTCAAGCAGTTGGGAGATTTTGACAGTTGTCAACATCTCCATAGAAAGCTCTTAAAAAGTGCTTTACTCATCACGAAGGCTTCACAGGAGAAAAAAAGGGATCCTGGCATTCTGATTACTACAAGTGCTGTATGCCAGAGACCACTTACATTAATACAGCGGAGAAGTATAGCATGCAGCAGTATTTTTTATTTTTAACAGCAAACGCATTCACATCACGCACACTTCATGCCCAGGAGTCCTGAATAAGAGTAATTTAGTGATGCTGTTAAGCAGAACAGTAGCAGAAGGTCCTCGTGCCGGGTACAGCAGGCAGTCAGGGAGGGGAAAGGGAGTCACTCTGGTGGTGGCGCTTGTGCACAAACAGGGCGAGGGGCAGCCTGGTGCGAGGGCAGGGCAGTGGGTTGATGTTCTGCATCAGTCAGCCTCCGAGGCTCCTGTTCCAACAGCACAATGGCAAAGAATTTTGCCAAAAATGCCAAACAATTTCCCAATGGGCTCCCGACTTCCCAAGGGAGGAAGTCATACCAGCTCGTGACACCTCACAAACCTACTACACATTTAAAAAAAAAGGTTCGTAACCACCTTTTCAGCACTTCGGTACGTCATGAATTACATTTTTTCCCCCATTTACAACTTAACTCCACTAAACAGCCTCAACTATTTTTCTTATTTTTGAACAGCCTCCTGGACACGAAGAGGATATGATCTAAAGATAGGGAGGGGCCATTTTGCCCTCATGATAAAGCACTCGCAAGCTCTTCATGTGTTCAGCTCCTATTTATCGTGTGACTGCACAGGACACTGACACTGTACGACAGGTGAATAAAACGCAACCAATATTGATTAAATGTACATCTGTATGCTTTAAATTGCATGCAACAGAGCCCTGCAAAAGAGTGTCACTGATGATAATGCACACCTGCCGTCATTTGCTATTAGTACAATGACCAACAGGCTACACTTGCTGCAGTCAGAGGTTGCATTCATACTCGGCATGACTACAAAGCAGCTTTAAGAATAATCACATTTTGTTACTGTTGAACTCATACCACACGAGTGCCGTCACATTGTTAATGACGGCACAACATGTGCCAACAGTGTGATTTCAGCCTTCTGTTGAAGTCACAAATAGAGGGCTCCTTGGCCTCTCTCTGCACACTTCAGCAGGCTCCTCACTAAAAAAAACCCTGCATGCTCTCTCTGGGACACCCTTCTGCCATTCGTCAGTTAAAGAGCTCTTACCAACTGCAAGCAGCTGAGATGGTGAGCTCGTGCAGTGCTTTTAAGTAGGGTTGGGTACCGCCTCTGGAAAACATACCGCAGTACACATGCATGTACCACAATACATACCTCGGCATGCCGCATGTCTATACTGTATATGGAGACTCTCTCATAGATTGATTTCATGATTAGTAAAGAATATTGGGTTGTATACAACATAAAAGTAATGAAAATGTTGTTTTGTTGTTTTATTGGAACCAAATAACTAGAAATAACACTGAACAGTGTAACAGAGCAATTTAACAACATGCACATTTTTGTCAATCATTAAATGATAAAATCTTTTTTTTCCTTCTTAAAACATTGCTGAGACAAGACCTTCTACATTGACTTAAAAAGTTTAAGACAATCTTACTTGCAAAAAAAGGAAAAAAATCAAAGCATATCTAATGGTAACGGAATTAAAGACATGATCAAGACTAGACTTCCTTCCCGACTAGAGTTGCAGTAGAATCAGAAAAACTAGAAAAAACACCACATGTTCAATGGGTCATTGGGAATGCCCGTATCGCTGAGTCAAGGTCGTTCTGAACCAATCAGCCGCGATCATTTCCGCGATTTCCGAAACACGTCATATTTCTACGCTTACTAGGATATGAGGGAAATACGTTTAGTATGACCTTTTTTTACTCAGCCTTTTACAGTTAACGACATTTTTATCGCAGTCATTTTTTCTCTGATTCGAATTTGATTTTATGAATGTAAACAGTAGAATGTCTTAGTTAAAATCGAAAAAAATAACACCGCTGACGGAAATTGCCGGAAATTACCGAGCGTACCGGTACGGTCTAAAACGTACCGCGTGACTAAAGAACCACGCACCTCTACTTTTAAGCACTGTTGTGTGCAAAAGTCCTTTTTTCCTTTTTGATGCATTCTTTATAATTACATTTCTCTTGCTAAGACAGAACTGTGCAACAATCATACAACAGGATGCTTCTCAATTCAGCAATTGCACTGAAACATGCGCCAGGGCACGCACAGACAGGACTTGGGTGATCTCCTTAGAATAAGGTATCAAATTGTCCGGAGTGCAAGATCTTCACACACAGCCTCTCTCAAAAAGATCTGGCGCACTGGGACTCTAATTACACCGCTACATAATGTCAAATTGCAGAAGTGGTTGTTTTTATGAAGTTTTTTCAAATGATCAAGAATCCATAACAAAATTGTTTTATTCTACTTTAGCATCCCCATGTGGCTGTTTTCAGTAAAGCAGCATTCCTGAACAGCATGTTAAAATGTACAGTATACAGTACATTTCGGTAAAATGCAATACATGTGCAGGAATGTTTTTGCTCTACCGATTTGTGTTTTGTTGAAGCAATGATGGTCATGTCTAATGTGGGGCACAGCAGCCTGTACTGGGAACAAACTTTCAGAGTTTGGATATGTAATAAAGACAGCAAGTAAAAAAACTTTATTACTAAAATGCTATGTTTAGATCAATGTTGGCTACAAACATCTAGTTATAGTAAGAATTACATGATTGTAGAAAACTTAAATTGTGCGACAAAACGGATTGAGATTAAAACAGATGAGAAACATGTTACAATGAAAGGCATGAGGAATCACGGGTGATATTTCTGCGATCTCACTAAAACGTATTAATCCGATCCCTTGTTGTTGTTAAGTGGGAAATTTTTTTCAAGGTTTTAGAATAGCAAGGACAAACCATCATAGGAAAGTCTTTACAGATTTGCAGAACTGTCACTACAGAGCCCTTTACTTGAAACGTGTAATTCATCATTGTTTGGAAAATTAAAGTTCTGATATTGTTATACTAACGTGCCTTGTTGTCTGTCAATGTCACCACATCAACCACAAAAGGCTTGAGGGGAAATTGACAAAATGACACAGGATATAAAGTGACGATTACCGTTTGCCAACAGCTCATTACCGAGAAGCCATGCTGATGTTGCTAAAAGCGTGATATTCGCAGTGCCCACTTCAGATCTCTCTATTTGCTACTGCTGACTGAGGCGGTTACAGAAATAACCCGCTTCTGAAAAACCTCAGCCTCAAATGCCACGATGATCTGGTTAGATAAAATCACACCCAGACACGGAAATTGGCTACCACAGTAATGAAGCCTCCTGTAAATATAACACTTGGCTTTTGTACCTCTGAGTCATGGAGAAGCAGGCAATATGCAGTAGTGCAGTGCAAACTGAGAATAAACCTGCTGTCTCAGCATATGGTAAATGTGCAATCCATAAGACCAGTCTCCTTGCACTACTGTACGCTGTCAATACAATCATGTCGTAGAAGGTCTGAGTCTATGCTTTAGCTCCCTTTTTGACCATGGACACAGAGCATTCGCACCGCCTCGCGTGCAGCAGATAAAGTACGCAAAGAGAACATGAATAGCGATGAGCCTTGAGCCATCTTCACATGTCCAAGCAAGGCATAATCTCAAGACGGTTCAGGTGGGTAGCTGTGTCAGCATGCGTAGGCTGCAAAGAAACAAGTAATAGGTTTATACCATGCTGAAAGGAGAAAAAAGAAAATAACGTTTCAGCTGTGGAGCCTTCTTTGGGTGCGAGAAAGACAGGGTAGACAGCAAAGATTAAAAAAGCATAGGAGAAAAAAAACACGCCTCTTTCACTCTCCCAGCTTTTGTTCTCCTATGCTATTTTAATCTTTGCTGTCCACCCTGTCTTTCTCGCACCCGAAGAAGGCTCCACAGCCGAATTCCGTTTGTGTCTCCTTTCAGCATGGAATAACCCTCTTACTTCTTCCTTCACAATCTCAAGATACACTCTCCCCATCTGTTTCAGATCTCCACTTAGCTGATGTACTGGGACAGTGAGACAGGATTCAGTGTCACTTCTGGAAGGACCTTCTCAAGCAGGGCCACAGCCCTTCCAGCAAGTAGTGAAGTTATTCACTTAAATGGATTAACAGGAGAAAACAAATTGGGGAAAAATCACAGGAATTTGGCTAAAGCAGTTATTTCATTTACAGTGCACTGGGCTGTTTTGTACAGTACACTGCCTTGCACCCCTCCCCCCTTCCCATGAAGTTCCATTTAATAGAATGAACCATGAAGGACACACTTTCTAAAAGCAAATAGTTTTAAAACTTGAGCACTCATGCTGAACACTTTTATGGGTGAACAGTTAAATGGCCTCACAAACTGCAAAGAAAACTGAAAAACAAATGCGGACACAGTATTTTATTTCAAGTGCTTTCTGTATGGTAATATAAGCATATAACCTGTTTTTTTTTCTTTATATTATTTGGGTTGGCTTAGAAGTTCAATAGAGATATGTTCATTTAATTTAAAACATGCAGAAGAGAGCCTTCCCTTAGGCACAAAACCACAAAACATTATGTTCATTTAGTTGTGATCTCATGTACAACAGTCTGAAAGAGTTTCCTTTCCCTTTCAGTTCCACAACTTCCTGTTGCTCTGTGACTAAAATAATGCATGATGTTCACCAGCAGTGTAACACTGCTCTATATCAGGTCATACGAAGTACGAGGGGCTGAGTGGAAACCACATGACTCAGGGAGACTTGGAGCCTGTGATCAGAGACTAGATCACAGACTCAGCCGCAGGCCGTAACTTGCTCTGGTTTCAAACAGTACTTTGATAGACAAGTGTGCTGCACCATCACCCAGGACGAGAGGAGGTCAGCTTGGCAAAGTTAAGGCTTATCCCCAGCCCGGATTGGTTGCGCAAGTCTTACTTGGTCCCACACAGATCACAGCACATTCTCTTCTGAGCTCTGGGAACATGGCAAGGTCACAACAGCTTTCTGAACAAGACGAAACCCTTGACAAACAGAACAGTGCAAAAAGCCATTTGAAGATTAACATCATAACATAAATACACTAGACAAGAAGAAAATATGAACAGCTTGTTCTTAGCAAGAACAATGTCAACACAACAATGTCAGTGAACTGAACAGCTTGCTATGCTTAAAATGAACATATCGGTTTTGTGGAGCATGCAGTACCAATCATTTGGCTCCTTATTTTAAGCTGCCTGTCTTGTGTGGGACACACACTAGTAGACCTGCAAGCTGCCCCAAGACTTACCAGACACAGGAACAGGAGGCTTTTTATCCCTTCAGTGAACACAGACTTGTTTTTTTCCATCTAAGCCCTCCAGTATTTAATTGAATGGTTTCTTTATTTTTTATACTCCCATTTTTAAAGTTAAGAGGAGATCTCCAATACGACTGTGGCAGAAAATCTGAGCTTTAGGCTCGCAGAGAGTATGGTTTCACTGTCATGAAAAGCTGGCAACCTTTGCGGCTGTGCTACTGAGGGACAAAGGGAAATTAAAACTTTAAAGAAAAGGAACAAGTAATAGGTTTATTTGTAACAAGTAATAGGTTTGTACTTGATCCTTTGCAACCTACACATGCTGACGCAGCTACCCACCTGAACTTTAAAGAACATGCATTTTGAAACTCCAAGTACAATGCACAACAGTATTTCACAGCTTAAGGAAATGAAGCATTTAGACGTTCTTGAATCAGAAACCAATCAAAAATGGATACATTGTCCAAACTGATCAATTGCAATATATAACTGTACTTTTTTCCACATGGAGTCAGATGCACACAGATTAGAGTAAAAAAATAAACTTTTATCGTTGCACTCGATAATAGACATGTTATGAAAATGATTGTTTCAGGAGAAAAGACTGCATAAATACTCACACGGGGGGAGAGAGCTAATAGACTATTGGAGGAGCATGGCTCATCGTGCATTTTATGTCCCTTTTAATACATGAGTTTTCCGTCATTTTCTGTTGTCCTTCTAACATAAAGCATTTTTTCCCACCAAGTCACAATGCCGCCAGAAACAACTTCTAAAAAGACTTCAAAGCAGACTTGGGAGGGAGATCGTCACACAGCACCTGACCTACAACAACTCTGCTTCTGTGCATTAACCAGGACCCCAGCTTAAATTAAAAATTAAAAGTGAAAGAGTCAACATAATGGCATCAGACCACCCTCGTTTTTGGTGTGGAGGGCATAAAACACAGAGCATTGTAACAGAAAGCAATCCTGTGATTAAACCCAGACTCTTGGTCAACAGCTGTGCAGCGCGGCAGGTCTCGAGAGAGGCAGGGAAGTGGTGTGCTCCAGACTGCCTCTCAGCTCTCCAGCTGTGTGCCACTCTGACAGTCAGAATGAGCCCTTTCAGTTCCACGACTTCCTCCAGACAGCACGTACAGTACTCACCCCTGCTCCCAGCATGCCCGGCGCCCAGCTGTGCTGTCTGAGCACGGCCCAGCGGTCCAGTCTGTGCCCTGTTTTCCTGGGCCCTCTCCTTGTAGCAGGCAGCTGGCTTTCCCCAATTCACCCCGATCGGAAAACGGGCAGCCATCAATGACTCCTTTTCCCTACAGGAAAGTGAGGATGCTTGAAATTTCTGAAAATTCACTGACGATTCTTTAATGTCAATAGGTTTTATGTTGTTCTTACAAAGTTATCTTACATTGTCTAAAAAAAAATCAATAAACCTCACAGGTGTGCTTATGTGACTCATTCATTTTCTAACTGGTTCATCCGATACTAAATAACTGCTTTATACAGAACTTCTCAAAGCCAAATATCTCACAAAAACCAAACCAGAGCTTTAGTACAGTGATGTACAAAGTACAAAAGAAAGCCACAAAAAATATCTATCATTCTATTTTGTCTCTGCTTTACAAAATACAGGGCTGTAGGAGAGTGGAAGCAACAGCTGTACATACAGTACACTAATAGACACGCACTCACACCAGGGCCAGTTATCCCAGAAGCCAATAAACCTACCAGCATGTCTTTGGACTGTGGGAGGAAACCCACGAGAACACGAGGAGAACATATGAACTCCACACAGACAGCACTGCAGGAAGTGAACCCAGGGCCCCAGTGCTGGGAGGCAGCAATGCTAACCGCTGCGCCACTGTGATGGCAGCCATACAACACGCTTAAAACACGGTTTAAACATGGTGAATGTCTGAAACCAGGGAGGTATAACCAGCTGGCTTCACTAACGCATGCACTGCATTAAGAAGTATTTACACCTTCGAACGTAAGCAATAAGATTTTCATATTCCGTTCTAAATTTCACAGTGGAGCTCAGACTAAAACTGGTGAAACCATGCCAGCTTCGGACCTCGCTAAAATACTGTACGAACACCACTATCCTAAACACTATGCCTTCTTATAATACCCCTAGAAGCTTCAGGGAAGAGAGAGCTTATCGATTTTGGTTTTTAACAACGTATATCTTATTGTGCTAAATATATCAGATACAGTGAAATCCGTATTAACCCTGATGTGATCAAGCTCTGCAGCAGACAGCCCACTACTTGCCTGCTCCTGTCGAGTCCGTAGGCTGTAGTGTAGAGCCAGCAAGGAATGCTTTTGTTAATGTTGTTCCTGGTGTGCCAGGATCCTCAAAGGCAGACAGTAAAAATACATCTACATGGGCTAGGCCACAAACAGGAAGGATTTGGCACCCTGTGCCAGAAACGCTCACTAGTTGAGCAGAACGTTCTTTTTCCCTTTTATGCATTTGATATGAACAAATAAGCCGACAATGAATTTAGCTTAAAAAAAAATGGAGCAGAGATTCAGAGGGGAATCTAGCTGCATGTGGTGCTATTCCCCTTACAAATCAAAGCACATCTGATTCAATTTCAACTGCACAAACTGTTAGACAATGGAGCATGAAGCGAGAGTGCTGTGCAAGATGATGCCAAATATATTTCAGGACTAGAGAGGTAATAGCCTCGTTCTGCATGCCTGGCATATCGCTGCTCCTGGGCTCGGGGTGGAAAGCCAAGAGGACATGAGGACCAGTCCAGAGAACCCAATTTGTGAGCAGCAGCTTGTTAGCAGGCTTTTTTGGCATGGCTCAATTTCCCACCATACTTTCTACTGAAGTCACTTACCTTAACACTGTTGGACCTTATGGCTTCGGCACTTAACAGTGAAAACCTCCCCCTTCACCTTATCAGTTGATCTTCGAGCTGAAGTAAACCCCCCCCCAATGTGCTGAAGATAATAAACGCGTAGCTTGATGCAACTGCTTTAATTTTTTAAAGTTTTCTTCTGCTACTTGCATGTGAAACACCACACTTGTCCGAGTTAAACATTACATGGAAGTGGTTCCCCCACTACTGAGATCTATTTAAAAGTGTATAACTAGTGATGTATGCAGGTGATACTATAGAAGATTAGTAGGGTCTCACTGATGCAAATCAGGAAGAGAATAATAATCTGGTTCTTCACAACTATCCCAACTGGGAAACTTGCATCTCCACTGGAGTCCATTTTCTATCAATTAACTGGTGTCTCTAATGTCTCTTCCAGTTGGTTCTACAGCCAAGTTCCTTTTAAAAGCTCATTTTAAAACAATAAGAGCCTATCTTAGGATTTTTAATTTTTGTCCTTATAAGGTCAAATGGGATTTGTACAGTAATTTCTAACACTGTACCAAATTTGTACTTTTTTGTACTTTCAGAAAACTACTCATTCGGGTGCATTTCCAAAATGTTGTTGTCTAAGACGTAGCCATTCACAAGTATTAATCATAAACTGAGCATCTTTAAGAGCTGATTAGTCAGAAATGATGGCATGAAGTAGGGTATTTTTTTTGCCACATTTACTATTTTGTTTTTTTAATCTCTTAAATAAGGCAAATAAATAGCAACTGTGCCTTAAAATTTGTAGAAAAATGTCAAGTTCAAGTTTGTTCACTGCAGAGGTTGTGTTAACATCTTTTCACTTAGAAAATCAACAAAACATGTAATTTGCCAGGGGTGCCCCCCAAAAAACTTTTGCATAGAATTGTATATATCACTTCCTGAATGATGTCTCACCTGATTGCTCCACCCCAGCACCCCGACACAGGGGCTGTCTGCTCCCAGAATCCGCTCCTGCTCTCTCTTCTCAGAGATCCTTGACTTCTCTCACTGCCTCTCTCTGCTACTTAAAGCAATCATTACAAAATCAAAAATATCTCACCCTGTTCACAGACTTCAGGAACTTTACTAGTCCCAAGAAGTTCACTGAATAAGAAGCAATACGAATGGCAGTCCTATAACCACTTATGACCAAATGGTCTCTCTTTCCAGGGCTGCAGAGACTACAGATGTAATTTCCAACCCTCTCAATCACACTAGAAATTGCATAATCCCCAGTCGTTGGTTGACTTTTCTTTAAATCAGTAAATCCCAACAGAGCTCCTGTCTGCTGGGTTTCATACAAACTGGTAGCTGAGCTGGTCAGCACAGATGCAAAATGATGCCTTTAAGTGACAGATTTGCATGTTCAGACTTTTGTTGACCTGTTCTTCTTTCAATCCTTGCTTTTAAAACCTCAACTTCAAGTATATTTTTCCAACTTCACCATTAGAAAACTTTATGCTATCTCTCCTCAATTCATGACGAGTTTGCTCCCTTATTTCTAAGTGCACAGCCCTTATCAGTTCACAATGAAAAGACAGGTGGGAATGACAATGTATCAGACACTCCCACAGTGAATTACAATCCTGTTCAATTTAAGACCTGAAATCAAATTTAAAATCTTGACTTACACAGAAAACTGAAATTAGCTTGTATTAAACAACCAGAACATGGGTTGGAAACTACTGGTATTTAGTAAGAAATAAAGTTTCTTACAAGAAACTATTTCAATTAAATACATTTTAATACTAGCCTGCAGAAAGGAATCAAATGAGAAAGCAGTAGAGGTTTACATGTAACATGATATAATGGGAAGAGAAAGCTGATTGTCCAAACTATATAGGAAGACAGCTAACGAATGATAACAGAGCATAAATACAGTAAGTGGTCCCTCAATTCCAAACTGAGGAGACCTAATATTTGTACCCTGATGATACAGCGTATAAATGCCCTTTATAAAATAATATCAACAGAATTCAACCACTCACTTTACTTTCTCTCTCAACTGGGTTCTTAACGTTGGCTCGTATTATTCAAGATGGAGACTCACTCTGCCTACTCTGTCTGGCCTTTGCAGTTCTGTCAGCGTACTGCTCTCGAATGGCTGCCAGTATCTTCTGCGCAGACGCAGACAACGGCCCCTCGTACGGGGTTCTGAGCTCCATCTCGACACAGCTCCTTCTCAAGGTCTGCACAAGTGGGATGAGATTCACTGGATCAGCACCGAGACTAGGGGAGGGGCTTCAAAACAGAGCATTAGCATCACATCCCTCTGGCTAAGAAGTGCTTTAAATGCCATAAGCCCTCCAGAAAGGCTGCTGCACAATCTAAAGAACAATGGAGTAGAAACATTGTGAGCTTATATTTTTCTTTAAACAAACACAAAACATAGGAGAGCTCATCTTACAAAAGTCAGCTTTGGCTACATAAGCACACAACTCAACAAAAACACCACACAACTTGGTTTCAATAACACTATGATTTACCCAGTAATATAGAGAACTACTTTAAGGGGAAAACTGTTTAGACCCACCACCTCCCCAGAACAACAACAAAGTGCACAAATGAGAGCAAAAAAAGTGAACGGATATGACATCTGGGCAACCCAAAGGTAGAGGCAGCAGGTGGAAAACGCAGATACTGACCTGTCATTTGGTAGGAACCAGTGAAACCACAGCACGACTTATAAGGCCTGTGACTCACAAGAACACAAACCAAGCCAATGCAGTCAGCAGCTATGTCACCCTGCAACTCACAACTGGAAACCCACTAAAAGATAAGCAGGTGTGAGCCTGGCCAGTACCTGGGAGACCTCCTGGGAAGCTAAGGTTGCTGCTGGGAGCGGCGTTAGTGGGATCAGTAAGCAGAGCTCACTCTGCAGCCTGTGTGGGTCCTAATGGTCCAGTATAGTGACAGGAACACTATATCATTAAAAAAAAAGATGCCGTCCTTTGGATGAGATGTAAAACCAAGGTCCTGAATCTACATGGTCATTCAAAATCCCAGGGCGTTTCTCAAAAACAGTAGGGGTCTTTAACAATCATGGCCCCCTAGTACTCCTTATCTATGAATTGGCTTCATCACTCGGTTCTCCTCGCCACTGACAGCTGTACACTGGGGCTGCCATCACATCACCCAGGTGGGGGCTACACATTCATGGTGGTGGAGGAGATCCCCATTACCTGTAAAGCACTTTGAGTGGAGTGTCCAGAAAAGTGCTATATAAAATGTAAGGATTATTTATTAAATAGAATTATTTTAAAATGTATGATTGGCACTCTGACACCGTCTAAAATCTCTGCAGAGTAAAAACATATGCATATCTTCTGAATTTAAGAAATGCTACATAAGGAGATCAACAGAAGCCACCTTTTTAAGTGGACATCTTCATACCCATGGATCCAGTTATACAAATTAAAACAGTTCACAAAAACCGATACAGTAACCCAAATTGACCGCCAGATAATTGCAGGCAGCTCCACTTAATTGCTTTAATGCAGTTGTCAACTTAATGTTTATCCCTGAAAGTGAATGACTGCCACTGCCAGCTGAGACACCTGGGAACCGAAAAATGTTTTAACTTAGTACTCCTATTTCAGTATGCCAAATATGGCCTCTCACCAGATGGTGTTTCACCATCGTGCAGCAGCTGATATTTTGATACTTAGTTTAAATCATTCTTTGAACCAATCTTCAGATCCGTTTTATTCTCGATACCTCCGATCAAACACCAGGAATGTTTTTAAATTTGAATCCAATACACGAATTTTGTAGGACTATTTACTGATGGGGGGGGGGGGGGGGAAACATTGATACAGCTTAACAACAAAGCATTTTGTCTTCTCGAACAAGAAACCAGACATTTAATGGAAAAAACCCAAGTCTCTACAGAACCCTAAAAGATAAATAGACAATCTTTATGAAATTCATCAGAGTATTTCATACAATTTTGGTCTGTGCAAACAAAGGTGAATGTCATAAATCAAACTAAGTTTGAAAGAATGAAAAATTGCAATGGTTTAAACTGCAAGTATTCTTCATAAAGCAGGATGCACCTAAAAAAACCTCTAACAGAAGGTGGCTGCAGATGTTCCCCATCTATTCTGAGCACTAATGCTGAGCAACCGTAAGCACAGATGTCCATACTGTATCACATAAAGGACAAAGTCATGGCCAATCCATTGCCGATTGTACTTTCATCTTTTTGGAGCGCCTAAATCTTGAAGGCAATTCCCCCGATGCCCTCAAAATGCTCTGAAAGCGTTTGTTAGATTTCCTCCCGATCCTCCCAGGCCTGGCTGAAAGGACTGGGCAGCTCTCTCATCTCTGGGTGCGCAGTCAGACCCGGCCGGTATCATGGCAATTCAAGGTGCGCTGGTACATATCGGCATTCTTCACCCAGTCCCTGCAAAGGCTCGTGGTGTCAATAGGAATTAAAGGCAGTGAGCCCATGTCCCTGATCTGGCACATCCTTGGCCCGAGCTGTCCACAAACGGAACCGATCCAAGCAGCTGATCGAGTATGCCTCTGCCCGGAAAACGTTACGAAGAGCACAACATGTGAGAACCATGACCAACTCGGGCTTAAAACCAGGCCCATCGAGGGGGAGGTCATGTCATCAGGTCTGCTGCACTATCTACTGTATGAAGACCTCCCTCTGGACACACCCTCAGGAGGGTGTGTGCTGCCACACTGTTGTTTCAGTCTCCTTGGGCACCAGCCACGGCCTTGACCTTATTCTCCAGCTCTTTGACGATGCTCCTCAGCAGATCCTCGTCCTGAAAGAAGTAAACGTAGAGGTCCCTTTCCAAACGCTGCAGCTTCCTGCGCTCCAGGAGCGTCTTCTTGGCCTTCACATCGCTGCTGATCTCCTGCATGAGCTGATTGAGCGTGTTCAACTGCGACTCCAGCTGCAGGAGAGATTCGCCCAGCTCCTGCAGAGAAGAATGGGCACACAGGAAACCGTAAGCACTCTGAAGACTCTTCCATACGGATACAGTCAGACAAAAGGTTTGAAAACCCTTTGCGGTCAACGCAATGTTTATAACCTTTGTAATACAAATATTTTTCCATTCAGATAAAAACATCAATAATGGCACAGCATACTGAAAATCTGCATATTTTAAAAACCATGTATAAATGGTACTTAGTGCATGTTAAATGGAGTCACAACACGAACCACAGAGAAGAAGAGCTCATCAGACTAACGTGAAGAACAACAGTACAGTACTTGTAAAACTCCACTCCTAAAGCACTGGTAAGATGACCATAACTGACAGGGTTTTTTCCCTCACATTCAAAATAAAGAAATTAGTCATTCTATAGAAAACAAATAAAGATATAATAAGGATATCTTTATTAAGAACCTTATTAACATTTATTAATTGCACATCTTTATTAAGATATTTCTCTTTATACAGGACTTGTTCAATTCCTGTAAACACAAATGTTATGTTAAGGTTATACTCTGGCAATCACTGAAATAAAAAAATGAAGGGCCAAGATAAGTAAGAAAATTTCTAAAACCAAGCATATAAGCGCATACTGGACTTGTCATTAATGGTAAATTCTCTACCCATTATCCTGAGCTGCACAGCATTAAAAAGCAGAGGTTAGATTCTCACAAACCTTTTTTCTGAATTCAAAACATTCAAAGCAACATATAGCGATGACAAAACTACAGAAAGCAAAAATCACACCCTAAATGACAAGTCTAAAACTTCCTGCAGCAATGTGCAAGAGGAAAGGCAAACTAACTTCTTCTGAGAAGACCACTTAGTGACTGGTTCTCCTCACGTGGGTTAAAGAAAAATACAAACAGCCAATAAACGTAGATCAGATTGGAGAATTTATATTTTTGGCACATCTTTAAAAACTTACTTTCTTCAACAGCTTAGTAAACAAATTCGGATCAAAAGAACTGTTCACAATTGTGTGGAGGTTACATTCTAAGCACCTGTTTACAAGTGCAGTAGGTTCAGCAAGCAGTGTAACATTTAGAAAGTGCCACTTTTTCTAAGCGAAGGCGTGAAAAAAAAAATCCAACCTTTATAGCAGATTTTTCCCAGGATAGAATTAGAATTTTTAATTACAATAAATGTACTGAATAATTTAATTTTCAGATGTAATAACTAAAGAACTTCAAAGATCACTCACACAAAGGTTTTAACCTAGAAACAATACCACCAATATGCTAAAGGAAAAAACAGGACGAAAAATCATTATAAGTGCATGTCAGGGGACTTGGTTTTACCCAGAAAAATTAGATGGTACAAAATGTTATAAGCTGGAAGGATTGTGAAGAAATAGACAGAACAACCAAAAAGATATCCATTTCTTAAACTAGTCCACAGCTCCGAAATCCAGACCAAAATAAACTCCTAACAATCTACCCACCCAATCACATAATCACACCTAATGACACTGCTGGAATTTGCAATTAGCAAACAGGATTAAGTTTTCATTTAACTCAGGTCCTATAATCTAAAACCTACAGCATAAATGCTGACAGTGGAACATGTCCTCTCACAAATCAATGTTAAACAACTCCATACACTCATTCATCCTCAAAGATCACATTTCGGGGTGCATAATGAACACTGTTTCAGACTTGAGTTAGAAATGAGATGTCAATGATCTTGCAAAAGAATTTACCCCGACTTCAAAGTCTGTATTTTGTCTCATGAGCAAACAGTCATGATACCAAAAAAAATATACTTCATATTTAGAACCTACACATTCTCCTCCAAAATACTGATGGCATGCAAATAAGCTTGATCTGCAGAGAAACATTTTCAAATATTCAATGAAGATCTTCAATTGTGTTAGTATTCAAACCTTTTGCTACACAAACTATAAACCAGGTCTAGTTCAGAAGAAAAGTTCGAAAGATCACAAAAATACAGAAATTCTCATCTCCGTGAAATCAAAAGGACTTAACCTTATATAAGTGAATGTATTTCTCTGCAGACATTGAGGAACACTTATGAGGAACTAACTGTTCTTCAGTTAGACCCTGAACCTCAAGCTACAGCTTAGAGTGAAAGCACATAAGCACATTCAACAAATAAAGGGGTAAAACATTACAGATCAGAAAAAGGCTACTTATACCTGTGGGTAGAGTGAAGTCTATAATTAAAAAGTAGAATAGGTTTCATACTTCTTAGATCAAGCCAATCTTTCAGACTGAGCAGTTAGGCAAACAGGAGACTGGTTAGGAAAGCCACTGTGAAGCCAACAGTGTTTGAAACATCTGTAAAGTTCTGAAATATTTTGTGAACAAACCAGACATTTTTTTTTACATTTCAGGTATACATCACTAAGAAGCTATATTGTGCCTGCATCAGACACAACACTGTAGTCAGCTCAATCGGAGCTTTCAAGCATGATTACAGGAGCATCAAATTACAGGGATCCCACTCGTGAAAATGAATGGTGCAAAGCACAGGCAAATCTTAGAGAGAAAACTGCATTGAGAGGATCAATAATCTCAAACTGGACAGAACATTCACATTTCAGTAGGACAATGACCTGATTAACAAGGCCAAAGCCACACTGACATGACTCTCTAATGTTTTCCCTTGAGTGACGCAAGTCCTGACTTCAATCCAACAGAAAGGCATGACAACTGCAGCACATGCACTGCCCCAAGAAGCTGCTAGGAACTGTCGCCAAGGAAGAAAGGACAAAAACAATACCATCACTCTGCTCAAAGCTGGCTAAACATCCTATTGATAGAGTTCAGTTTGACCATTAGAGTTTGGAATAGAGTTCAATTGTGATACAGCCAGCAATTTTATCATCTTGCAACTCAAAACCGGCAACCAACTGAAGCTAAGCAGGTGTGAGCCTGGCCAGCACCTGGATGGGAGACTTCCTGGGAAAGATAAGGTTGCTGCTGGGACCTGCTGGAGGTGTTAGTGGCACCAGCAGGGAGAGTCCATCCTGTGGTCTGTGTGGGTCTTAATGCCCCAGTGTAGTGATGGGGACACTATACCGTACAAAAGACACTGTCCTTTGGACAAGACGTAAAACTGGGCTCCTGACTCCCCATGGTCATTAAGAATCCCGAGGCGTTCCTCTAAATGAACAGGGATGTTACCCTAGCGTCCTGTCTAAATATCCCCCTGGCCATTACCAATCGTGGACTCCCAATAATCTCTGGTCTCCTCCCCACCGATAGCTGACGTGTGGTGAGTATACTGGTGCACAATGGCTACCATGGCATCATCCAGGTGGGGCTGCACACAGGTGGTGGTGGAGGGGAGTCCCCATGACCTGTAAAGCTCTTTGAGTGGAGTGTCCAGAAAAGTGGTAAATAACTGTAAGGAATTATTTGAAAATTACAGTGCACATTACTTTTAATCCATCTAAATATGATATGATTGATAAGAATACTTTTGCAAGATAGTGTAAACAAGGTAAAATAATTATGAGGTTTACCCTTGAACTCATGCCTTTCTAATTAATATACAATAATTTTATCTGTAGGCATCTTTGCAGTAAGTAAATGTAATTTTAGGATAAAAAAGGGCAAAAATCAACAGAGGAGCTAACTTTAAGATACATAATCTCATCTATCTGCAATCATTTAAGCAAAGAAAAACCTGTAGGAAAGTGATCTGTAATTAAGACACGTCCTTTGAAGCAGAAAACACTCAAGCTGGTTTTAACTCAAGCTTCAGTGATACCAAGGAAATTGTGACAAAAAGAAACCTTCTGGGAGTAAATTGAAGAAATTCCTGGAATACATCTTAGCCATTTTCCTCGTATTTAGCCTTAACACAGCAACTGTGTAAAAGATTAATCTTCTGCTGTTTAGATCGCTGCCTCATGTTAAACATCTCATCAAAACAGGAAACATGAAATGAAGAATCTGATGAGTTGCACAAGGCTAGTTGTAAAGAGTTCTGCACGTTGGTGCAGGGAGGACATATATAATCTCACTGACACAATGGAAAATGTTTTCAGAAGGTGTCAAAACAGTTAGTCAAATTGGTACACACAAGCTAACAAAGATTTCCCCAGAAAGCAATAAAGTAATGAGACTTCTTATAAACATTACTGTTTGCAGAAAGAATAATGTACAATGATTCAATGCTGCGCATACAGAGCAAGATGAATGCAATGGCTGAAAAGACTGTTTACCAAAATGAAGTCTTAAGATCGGCTTAAGAAAAACCTATAAAAAAAACTCAACTTTCATCATCGCCAGTATTCTATGTAAGAGTGTAATGTAAGAGTGTTTTCCAATTCACTATCACAGCCTGATCACTCCCCCAAATGATTCAAAGCTATTGAAGCAAAGGGATTTGCACCCAAATACAGTACTTGTACATTCTGAAATCTACTAAGGAAATGTGTCCAAATACTCATGGTCACTTGAAATCACTGAGTCCAACACAAAGTATTTACAATTAAAATTTCTGCATGGAATTACACAAAATAAAACAGGTTATATTGTACATGCATGCATTAATCTCACGATCATGAAAACACTGTTCATCTGTAAAGCAATAATAAGTAGCAAGATATTATTTTTAATCATTTTGGAGGGCACGGTATATTGCAGCTCCTACCATAAAGCTAGAAGAGGTGCATGTTGATAAGTGCCGACAGCTCTCGTCAGATTAATTTGATTCAGGTAACCTGTTCAGAGCCGTCATCACTACAGACCTCAGGTTTTCACGGCTCTGACAGATTACCTGAATGCAAGCACATGCAAGTGAAAAAACATCCCGGCTAAACGTGTGGCGCAATACATGTGGAACTGAAACGTGTCCCCGCATCCCCAGACCGTGGTTAATAAACAATGCCTCACAATACCTTAGTCTTGTTATTTGAAAAGCCCAGAAGCCCACGTACCTGTGAACTGGTGAAGTGATCCTGCGGTGCAGCACGTACCTGTGGAGTAAGCACCAGCTGCTTTAGCCCACAGTAGTTTGTGCTGCGGAGCAGCTCGCAGTCGGCCTCCACGCCGGCCAGGCAGCGCTGCTGCTCCTCCGCTGCTCCCGCGACGGCCTCCCTGGCGGCGCGCAGCTCCTGCCGCAGGGCCCGGGCCGCCTGCTCCAGACCGCCGTACGTCCTGATCGGCTGCTCCTGCCCCGCCGCCCCCTCCAGGACCTGGTACAACCTGCCGTCGCACAACACGGTCACTCGGCGCAGGAACACCGCGCGACACCGCGCACGCCCCCGGACAGAGCTCTCCACACGGGCGAGAGCAGCCAGGGCTCAGGGTGACAAGGTCGCGGCGGGTATGCGGAGCCCGTTTCCCCAAGCACCCGGCTTGTGAAAAACCACACTCGACAAGAGAAGCAAAACAAATGTGCACTTTGACTCACTACCACTTTGTTTTTACAATATCACCACAAGACTTTTCACGGTACTACCTGAAAAGAAGCTGCAGTGTTTATCAAAGAAACGCGGAAACAAAAACTTCCGATTTTAACCTTTTTCCAGGTAGAAGTCGAAAACAGCAACGAAAGCTGAGTATTCAGACACTACTTTTCAAACTCCCCATCAAAATAATTCTGTTTGTGTCAGCAGAAATTCCCCTGCAAAAGATTTTGGCTGGATGAAGAAAATTAGAAGTTACTTTAGTAAGGTCAACACTTAGGTAAAAAAATAAAATTATTGAATACTGGTAAATTCTAATCCATATGGTAGGCTTTAATACCTTTTCCTTGCAGGCCCAAAGTAATTCTTGACCTTAACGGACCTCTGCTTTTTGTGTGTTGCAACTGCAAGTCTGCAGATGCTACTCAACAAAGTGGTCATGAGTGTTTTGCTTTTTAAATTCCTACGAATGCAGAAAAAGTGATAAAAAGTGACTTGCCAAAACATTTTCATTAAAAAATTCAGGGTAGGACTGGGCTGGGAGTTTTAAGCCCAAGAAAACATCTACATGAAACACACCATATGTTACTTAAGTGATGTGATTATGCCAATGTTTCTGAGAGAATTGAAAGTGAATATTTTGAATGCAGGTGAAAGTAGCCAAAACTAGTTTTTTTTCATGAATTTGATAATAGTCCAGCATCTATCAGAAGTCAATGTGGAATGATACCGAAATAACATGCTAGAAGAATGAAATGCAAAATACAGTGCAAAATCCACCATTCCCTTTCAATATTGTCTCAGATCCAATTAGTACACACAAGGACATGGAGAACTACTTCCGAGGAACAAGTAAAGGTTTATCACACGCTGAAAAGAGAAGGAAAGAAACATTTCGGCTGTGGAGCCTTCTTCAAGTGTGGAAGGCTCCACAGCCGAAACGTTGCGTTTCTTTTCTTTTTAGCGTGGAATAAACCTTTACTTGTTCCGTTGCTGGCTACCCACGCTGACGCAGCCGACGAGAACAGTAAGGTGTTCAATAAGGTGGATTATTGATCCTGCCTTTTAGGGTTTGAATCCAAACCCTCCAGAAGCAGCTGAAGCGCAACGCAGTAGAGAGGAGATGAAGGAGTGAGCCTCACCTGGAGCACGCCGTGTCCCTGGAGTCGATGATGTTGCGGGGCTTGGCGCCGACGGACAGGGCGGGCTGGGAGAAGACCTCCAGCCGCCGCTCCAGCTCCTTCCTGCTGCTCTCCAGCCGCCGGGTCAGGTCGCCCAGCTGCCGGTCGAGCTGCCTGCCCTTCCGCAGCTCCAGCTCGCAGGCCAGCTGCAGCAGCTCGAAGGAGGCCTTCTGGCGCAGCAGGTGGCGGCACACCTCGTCCTGCCTCGAGGTGTAGTAGTCCTGCCGGGCGATCTGCAGGTCCAAGTCCCCCCTGACCACCGGCATGTAGAGGAGCTGGGTGCTGGCGCGCAGGGCCGCGGGAATCCGCTCGCGCAGCAGGGCCGTCGCCTGGGCCCGCACGCCCTCCAGCTCCTGCCAGAGCCCGGCCGCACGCACCTGCAGCACCGAGGCCGAGCTGCTCGGCTGGGCAGAGACGGAGAGAGGACGCGTCACCGAGGCGTGGGAAAACTCAGCTGCCCTCTGCAACCCATACTACTTCTCGTTCTGCTATTTTAGTGGCGTGTTTTATAACACTTGCCTATCTTGTGGCTTTGGTACTTTAATTTGTATGGCGCATCAGTGCTTATGCCTTAAAAAAAATCACTAAGCAACATCCTATTAGTATATAAATTCCAATAACATCACATGAGGACAAACAGTGCTGAAAACTACCAGAAAGTTTACTAAACAACTGCTATCTAATACAGACTAAACAGGGCTCTGCACAGTTTATACAATGATATTCATGCTGCAATTAGCAGTCAACATGCTGAAGAAGGCCACTAACCTTTGCCTTGGAGGTAGAGTGCAGGTTGTCTCTGATCCACTGCAGTCCAGCCCTGGTGCTCTCCTCTTTGGCCCTCGCTTGGATCAGCTGATGTTGGGCCATGACATGAGTGCACTGCAACTTGGCCATCTCCTTCCTGCGCCCCTGCTGGACCTTGTTATCCTCCCCTCTCTCCGAGCTCCCGCTCAGGTCCAGCAGCTGGAAGTTCTCCTCGTTGGAGCTTTCCACCAGGTCCGAGATGCCCCGGAAGAACTGCTTCTGCGTGTACAAGGCCAGAGCCTTGGTGTTGAGCTCCTCCTGGTGCAGGTAAGGTTCGAGGGCCAGCTGGGAGAGGAAGACGGGCGGCCCGCTCGGAGACGCGCCCGCCGCCTGTCCGGGCCCAGCGGAGAAGAAGGCCGTCAGCTGTTTCGCCTCTTCCACGAGCAGCTGCAGCTCGCGGTTCATCTTGGCATTCTCCGCCCCCAGGGACTCGAGGGTCTCCTTCAGCGCTGCGGACGCCTCCTCCCGCTGGGCGCCGAGCCGGTAAGCGGCCCCCGCCGCGCCGGCGGCCATGACTTGCAACTGGCTGCGCCGCTGCAGCTTCAGCCTCTTCTCCCGGCGCAGCGCCTGCAGCTCCTCCTCCAGCTGCGCCGGGTCCAGGTCCCGCAGCGAGGCCGGGTCCCCCCCGGGCTCGGCGGCGCCCCGGCACGTCTTCAGCACCTTCGCCAGCGCCGCCTCGTCCAAGATGGCCTTGCCCGACGCCTCGAGGGTCGCGAAGGCCTCCACCTCCTCCGCGCTCAGGACGTTGCGCTTGTGCGCGTGAGCACAGAACCAGCGCAGGAACTGCTTGTGCTCGGGGGTCTCAAAGAGCCAGTCAAAATCCTCCCCCTTCAGCCTGGACACCTTGGGGTAATTTAGTTTCTTCAGGTTCTCCACAAACTGGCTCCCACCGTTCATCCTGCCGCTGTCCTCGCGAGCGCCCGGCGAGTTCAGGTTTCACAGTAGGATTTCGAAGAGCACGTTGAGGGCTAGCACTTTCTTCCCCCCCAGTAACAGCCCCACAAGTGTATAAACTCTTAAGACGGGAGAACATAAACACATCACAAGTGAACCTGTGTAACGAAATAATTAAAAAGGTTATGCCTTGAAATCCTCTTCTGCAAGCTTTTGAAAAAGATGAGGGGGGTGTAAAGGCGGAAGAGCAAAAACGTCGTGGGGAAAGGGCAGCAGCAGGCGTGACACTAAACTGGCGAGATGAAAGAGCACTTGGACGGTCTAACACATTGGACACATCCAACCGACTGGACCCGTTTGAGTGGAGAGCCCTGTCTGCACGTGGGCTGCAAAGGAACACGGGTTGATTCCATGCTGAGCAGGAACAAAAGTACAACGTTTTGGTTGTAGAGCTCTCCTCTCAGAAAGAGGGAGAGAAAGGGCGCAGGTGTATGAAGCATCTTCCTATTTTTCCTCAATATTTTCCTTATTTTTGGAATTAATTTCTACTGGGTACTTACAATCGCATACCACAGCTTCGTGAACTCTGTTGCAAAGAATGCACCACATAAGCTACGTACTTCTGTGTCCTTCCAGGAATCTTATTTTGGACAATGACATTATTGTTCTTCCTACTGCGACGAATTCCAGTGATTTCATTGTTCACAAGCAGTTAAAGCCTAAGATGTCACCCACCCACTGAGCAATCACAGCCAACATAGAGGAAAATGGATACAAGATACCGGAAACCCACATTAAAGGGTAGAAAAAGACATTGTAAGGTCGTTTCAAAAACACACCATCCCTTTAAAAACGTACGATTAAAGCAAACGTTGTTCCCGCGAAAAACAAGGTTACAAATTAGGAGGCGCAAAAAATAAACTCTGATACATTTCGGCGTTTAACATAAGAGCTAGCTACACTGGTGAGGGAGAGCTTAGGAAAAGCGATTTCGGCGCTGCCCTGACAGAAGGATTTTCCCGGCTCATCCCTCTGGCTCGGATTCCCGCCTGCATTGGCGGCGCGGAAAAACAAACTCGGCTTCCCGGCTCAGAGCCAAGAGACCAGCCCGGTCCCTCAGTACTTCTAGCCCGCACCCACCGCTAGCATTTCCTGTGTTCATTTACGACACGAAAATAACTTTATACCGCCGATAAGAACTGAGTTTCCCTGAAAAATAAGCAACATATTAGTGACAACACAAGACAGATAGATAACCTAGGCCAGCGGATTAAACCTACATACCCGTTACTGGAAACAGTTCGTCAGTCAGCAAAATGAATTTGCCGTACTCGGTCTCAGACACACACAGAGATGTGAAATCTAGCTTCTCACCTTTAAAAAAAAAAAAACCCCGTTTATAAACTGCTGTCTTCTTGAGTCGAGAACTATAACTGCCTAGCCGGTTTCAAACTGACCGCGACACCTTGCGCGTCTAAGGTTTCAAACCTCGGAGACCACCACCGACATCTCGGAGAACTGTATCCAGCTGCGTCTGGTTCTTACACAGCGCCACCAGCCGGCGCGGAGGCTACATGCGCCGCTTCGAGGATCTGTTTCTTACCTGTTCTTCCGACTGCGGCTCATTTTCACATTTCCGCAACGTAGCCCGGAAAACAACTACAAATCCATGAAATGCTGCCACCAGCGCTATCTTCAATTACTGTACTATATAGCAGTAGCAGGCGGTGGTGGCGACCCTCACCAGGGTAATCGGGTCTGAAAAAGTGTTGGATGGGCTAATGTATACAATGTGGAATATTGCTCACCTGAACCCAACCAGCGCTCATAAGGGGAAAAAAAACACACCCACCCAACTAAAAATAAGGCGTATCACAATAAACATGAGCCCATCTCTCATGCCAGCACAGGTCCAAAAGCCGGGAGCACAGCAAATATATTTGCTCAATCTGCCGGAGCAATGAATGTGAAGGCCCGTCTGTCACCATTGTCTTTCTCAGTTTTTCTGCCTCTCTTCGCTGTCCATTGTGACAATTAAATCTCCTTTAAATTCCTCCTTCTGGTAAGGAGTCATTTCTCGGCGAAAAAAAATCACGGTCGAGCCTTCTCGTACTGCAACTTTTGCTGAGAGCTTCTCGTCAATGTGTATGCCTTGTGTAAAAGTTTTTAAAGTGTTAAGGGACTTGAGCCTCTGATTCATGTTTTTTCACGACTCAGTAATGTGAGGTGAGTGTACAGTGAGCGCAGTATGGGCTGCCGTCGCATCATCCAGCTGGGGCTATACCTGTGAAGTACTTTGAGTAGATTTCCAGAAAAGCGCTATATAAGTGTAAGGCATTATTACTAATAATAATAATAATAATAATAATAATGATGATGATGAATTTGCGATGTACTGTCGCTGAGAATCAATAACATTAAGTTTCTACTCTAGTAACAGTATGGGTGAAGTTATCGTGCCATATCAGCGATTGTGTGGAGTTTGTGTGTTCTCCTCAGGTTCGTGTGTTTTTTCTCCAGCCAAGTGCTCGTACAGTTCACAGGCAGGTTGTTTAGGAGAACCGGAGTCTCTCTCCTCCCGTGTAAGCGTGAGTGAATGTGGACGCGCCCTGAAGCTGTTTTCCCCGGCAGCTGGAGCGCTCCGGTCAGCATGTAGTCTCTCCGGGTTGTACCTGGTCTGTACCTGCCTGGTTAGGCTCAGGCTAAACCACGAAGGATGGGAGGGAGGATAAGAGCCGCAGTACCTACAGAATAAGAACGTAAATTAGGATATTTCCATGATTCAAACGTCACCAGTATACTGTATTTTTTGGGGGGGATAAATGATCAAGATCAAGTTATTGCAGTGGTTGTACTGTGTAATCCAGGCGTTACAGAGAGCACAACCGGAAAGGTTTTTTTTTTATTATGTGAATAATCCAGACGTTATCTGACCCCGTCTAACTGCGTCCGACATTTGGTTTACACGCAAAGCCGCCCACGTCTGCAGCGGCTACAGGCTTGCTCCAGGGGATGCTCACGCTGGCAGCGCCGGCGTCCGGCTGTCACATGGCCCGTCCTCGTCACGTGGGCCGGAGTTCCGTGTCGCTCTGCGGTGCGTCGGGAAACACCAGCCTGAAAGAAGATGGGGCTCGGAAGTAGAGTTAGTCGGCCAAATCTGGATTAAGCTCCAGCCAAAGCCTGTAGCTTAACGAGAAATCTGACGACCCGTTGGCATGATACGTTAGGTGAGTTACAGCCTTGTTGACTGTCTTTTTTTTGTGTGTGCGTTATTAGCTGTGCCAGGGCGCGGGGGGACCCGAGCCGTGAGCAAGCGTGCCCCCCCCCCACATGTTATGTCAAGACCTGCCTGAGCCCTCACCTGCTCGGTTTTCAAAGCGCTTGTACCCGAAACGCGCGGAAGGTCTGTTTTGTCAATGGCCGGCTGCTCTTGCCTGTGCCCGATCTGGTCACGAGTGGAGCAGGACAGCGATCCTAGGATGCTGCCGGCTGCCCCCCGAAAGTCATAGTTTTCTGCTCACATGTTGAACCTGTGTAAACTTATCGCTCGTCGTTCCTGTCACCGGGCGCTTTCTTTGGCCTTTACTAAAGTCATCCGATACGATCCGACTAATCTCATTTGTCTTCCAAAAGGCACAATGTCAACAGTGGTTGGGTCAAAGGGTCAGATCACAAATAAAAGAAATAATTCTGGTCAACACGTAAGCTAGCACAGAAAGTCCCGCATTTTCGACGGTAGACCATTGTGAATGGAATGGCTTGTGAAGTTCACCGTTCTTCTGAGTGTCTTGTCTTTGTGATCGGCTTTCTTCTTCGATGCCCCCGTTCATGAGAAAACGATGAGTGATTTTTAAACTGTGTGTTTTAAACGTTATCTCTTAATCCGATCTATACACTAACGTTCTGACGTTATTGTTATTCATTTAGCAGAATAAGTAAATAGTAGTTTAATAGTGACATAACAAATCTACCATACTCGTTCTGTAAAAATTGCATTAGGTCCCCGATGGTTTTAGTATACCATACTTTGCAGTATTGGTTGTTTTTTTTTGCTTTTAAAAGTCAGTTTTAAGTACTGAACAGAGAAGGTTAGAAATCCCCATTACACCTGTACCAGAAGACGGTTTTCAGAATTTCTGTCATTTAATTTGTTTCAAGGCGGCACTTAAAACAGTGGGTCTGTCCATCCCTGTAATGTCATTTTGTAGCATCCTCACCCGTGTCACTGTGTCACAAACAATTAGCTGTTTAAAAGGGTATGAGAAAGCACCAGTCGTCAGCCCAAATTGAATTTGCAGATCTTTTGCCAATCCGTGAGAAGATAATGGTCACAAAAGAAATTAATTTTGGAAGCTGAACTTTTTGATAAGTACTGTATGGTCGCCATTGTCGCAAACCCCTGGTCTCTTGGTAAGCATGAATTGTGACTTAAACTGGCCCTTCCTGATCACTAGTCACTGTGCTGACTAATATAATGTGATGTACCAGGGAATGAGTACAGGTTGGGCAGCAGACATTTCACTGCAACTTGACATCATGGCGACCGCACAATACTTTCACAAAGTTCACGAGTTTGTGCTGAATTGGAAATTTGTAAAATCTTGTATTGTAAAAGTTCCCTTTTAAAAGCGGAGCGATTCTCTCTCGCGGAGTATGGGAGAGAAGCCTCATGGCACAGTGAAGGTCAGGGGAAGGGGGGGCTCCAGGCCACTGGTCTTGTTCAGTTGTTTTACAGGGCTACGGGCTGGGACTTTCCAGCAGCTCTCGAAGTGTCCTTCAGGCCTTGACCGGGTCTAGAGCCTCGAACTTTTTTTTTTCCTGTCTGCTTTTACCTTTATTCTGAGGCGTCAGAGCTGGGGCTGCGCTAATCACTAGAAAAGATGCAGACTTTCATCACTTCCATGCAGCAGAGAGAGACAGGAGCGAGAAACTGTGAAAAATAATGCGATGCTGTAGAACGTGGGCAAGTTCACGGCTGACAGGAGTCCATTCGGCTCGTGTAGCTCGTTTGGTTTTTAGTAGTTAATTGAACTGAGAATCTCACCCAGCTGTTCCTTGAAAGAAACAACTGTATCAGTCAGGACTGCACTGTCCGGATACTTCCGGTCTCTCATAACTCTCTTATTTTAGAAGCTTCTGTTTACCTGCCGGTAGAAATTTCAAATTGCAGGCAATTTGAAAAGGAAACGAATCTTTACTGAGCTGCTGAGTTTATTTCTTATTCATTATGGCAGTACCAGACAAAGCCATTGAACAGCTGTTGAAATCTATAACCCCTGTGAATAAGAATTGAAGTTTGGTGTAGAACTTGAACCGATTCAGGGTCACGGGGGAGCCAGAGCCTCTCCCAGCAAGCAACAGGTGCAAGGCAGGGATGTTGGTTTGTTAATTCTATAATTCTGAAAGAAAGATGTACTCTTACACTGATCAGATGCAGGGCGCATTTAGCAGTGTGACCTTAAATGTCTGTTCTTGTGTGCTTTGTCTCTGGGTCTCAGTCTCAGTGATGAAATATTAAAGAGCATAAATTATGCATTTCTTTATTAGAGGATGTTTATTTTACAGAGAGGCTGGATTCGAGTCACTTGAGAAAGCCCACAGTTAAAACAACTACATCAATTGTTTCTCTTTGGGGACAAAGTGAACTTATCAGTACTTGTTGTTGAAGCATGAGTAACAGTTACATTAAGCAACATTTACTTAAATGGTTTTAAGTTTCATTCCGAAACATGTAGAAACAAAAGCTTTTTTGAAACCCTTCCTCAGACCCAGTTGTCATAAGTTTGACAAATGTGCAGTTCTGTAGGCTTCCTTTGGGGAGAAGGAGAGTGCTCTCTCAGGCTCATCACTCAGTGTGGCTGTGCAGTTAGGAAGAGCTTTGCCTCTTTGGCTATTGGTTTCCTCTTAATAGGTAACGAACCAAGTCTGAGCTTCTCCCTTCTCTCATTTGTCTTGCTGTCACAGTACCAGAGCGGGACTCTGCTACCTCATGCATTCCTGTCAAAGGCTAATGGTTCCCTCTTGCCCCCTTGTGCAGCGGTGACAGTAAAGAATGCCTGTTGTCTCCAGCTGGCAGCGACACCGAGATGGATATTCATCTTCCAGAATGCGTTGTAGCCTGCCTGCCTCCAGCGGGGAAATAGAAATTCTTTAACCATGTGGTTGGAACGCTGACATAAGAAAACTCGGGATCATGTCAGAGACTCATTCCAGCTGTGGTATCCAAACACGCAATTCCTTGTACCAGGAAGGGTTCTAATAAAGAGTGCTTTCATATTTATGTATGTGTATCGGGCTGTGACATTCCAGTGAGAATTAGGAAGAGCTTGAGAACGTTACAAACAAGAAGAGCCCATCTTGCCCGTTTGTTAGTTAGCGAATAATTGATGCGAGGATTTCACCCAGACAGATCTCTTCCTTGAGAGAAGGAATGGCTAAATGAGATCCTTAGTGTAAAGAACCCCCCTCCCCCCTCCCATCCTCAAATGCAAATGCACTTCCATGAAGTTCACACTGCTGACTTCTTCTCCTTTGTGTTTCTGAGCAGTCTCTGCTTCAGAGGGATGTACTGTAAGCTGATCTTGTAAGCTTTACATTAACATATGTTAACGGTATGCTTCTGTAGTGGTTAGGTGCTTAGATTTTCACGTTTTGTAATTGCTAGTGTAACGGTTCTTGGGGTTTCCACCCTTACCGCTCCTGCCCTGCCAGTTCGCCCTCAGTGCCAGGGCGCGAACCCGGGTCTCCGGCGTCACGCAGTAGGGAACTTGCCAGCTGAGCTAAAGGAGACCTCCCCCAGCCCGGCCGGCTGAGATCCCTGTTATACACAGGGGTATATTCGTTACCCTAGCTATACATGCACTTAGATGTACAAGTGAAGCAGAAAAGCACATAACCATAACAAGCATTAAAAGAAACTTAACACTCAGTTTATTGTAGAGTGACACATTTCTAAATATTAATTTTGGATATCGATTGAATGTTTTTGGGCATCAATTTGATCATGACTGACCTTGATGCACCCGGGCGACTTTGTTGCATAAGCCCCAAATCGGCTCGTTGGCGAGAGAATTGATTGGGATCAAGTGATGAGGTGACTGTCGGCTCTAGTGGATTCTCCACTCTCCAAGAGCTCTTTGGAGATCAATCAAGGCTTTGTTCAGGGCAGCCTGATTGTGACTGATTGTTGCACACAGCAGGTAATTGACGGGGACATCCAGGGGTGATGGTCTGTGCAGGAGTGTCTGATTGCTACACAGTTTGACTTGTGGGGATTGATGGCAGCCCGACTGCCCGACAGTACATGGATCAAGTCCCAGGATCTCACTTGCTGCCTTTTCTGCAGGACAATCCTGACATGACAGCATTCCAACAGGATAGCAGGCGTCCTCATGTCACTCGTGTAACAGCTGCTGTCTACCAGGATTAGAATGTGACAGTGATGCTGTGAATGCATTGCTCGCTGAACCCGGGCACCATTCAATATTTTATGTATTGAGTTGGGTTGACATGTGGCATCTGGTGCTCAGAAACCAATGAAGGGGCACATACTTGACCAGGCTGCACAAGAGGAATGGGACAGAATCCCAGAAGATGGCATCTGCAAGCCGGTGCAGTGCGGGAGTCACAGATGTCCAGCTTGTACAACGTCCCACAGTGGAAACACGTGCTGCCAGCCTGTCTGACAAATGTTAATCAGCATAATGAATTTATTAGTCTGTTGAATAAAATGTCAGTGGTCCTGCTATAAAAATCTTAACTGGGGTATTTGATGAAGTTGCAGGTTAACTTGAAACTTAGAAAATGTTAATTGCCTAATTGAAGTAATTATTAGCTTTGTTAGACTACCCAGTTCTTTGTTCAAACCCAGCTAAACTGTGGCCAGAGACTGCTTGCACCATAGGCACAGAGATGAAATTGTTCTCCAGGTGTTGGCTTGCCAGTTCTCCGCTGGCTACAGAGGAGTATAAATGGCAGGTGGACTCAGTACACCATTTCTGCCAAAACCAACCTGACATCCAGAAATTACTTCCGTCTTCCACTGCCATCCTGGTCTTCCCCAACAGACTCGCCAGGGGAGAGGCAATTTTAGTCAGAAAATGGCATAGCTTGGGTTTGACCCTGAATTCTGCACAATGTAGGGTTGACCTCGCTCTGCAGATGGAGATGATTACTGGAGCTCTTGCACGACTGATTCTGCACAACACAAGCAGACGAACTCTTGGCTGTTTTCTCTCCGCAGGCTGCCGGGCACAGAAGGGAACAATGGTGAAGTACTTCTTCAGCGAGCTGGACATCAAAAGCACGTGGGACCAAGTCTTCTCTGCGTTCTGGCAGAGATATCCCAACCCTTTTAGGTAAAAGTGTCTGTGTGTCCTTTTTTGACATGCTTTGGTGTTTTCATCGGCTGGTCTCATAAAAACATTAGAAGGGTTACAAATGAGAGGAAGCCATTCAGCCTATCTAGCCCATGTTGTAGCTAGTAGTGAATTGATTCCAGGATCCAGCCTTTTCTTGGAAGAAGATCAGGGTATTGGCTTCAACATGGCTGGAAAGTTCAGGTAAAGAAGTGCCTCCTGGTCCCATTTGTGAATGCGGTTCCAGTTTTGACAGCATGGGTCTTTTTTTTAGTTTCTGCATCTCCTTTTTCAGTCATTGTACTTTTTTCCAGAATAAACTAGATTTTGTAGCAATTTCAACAATGTAGTCTGGCTGTTGGGAGTGTTCCAGGGTGTGAGCGTGTGGCAGTTTGGAGACATGAGGAAATTGTTTGGTTGCGTTTGCTGATTGAAGCTGGGATATCGGTAGACACCATGGCTGGGTGGCCTGATCTGGACTGCCACACCTCTTTGTGTAATAGAGGTCCTCATGTTGTCTTAAAACCACATGCCCTTGGTGTCCATTTGTCTTGCCTGGTTTGTATTTCACTGATTTTGAAGAAATCCATAGTGTTTTATGATTGTCGGTTCCTTTGAGGATTTTGAATACTGGAATCGGGTCCCCTCATAGGCTTCTCTGCTCCGAACCCGTTTTGTAGGATCGTATCCTGAAGGTCTCTCTCTTATGTGAGGACATATTTGGGGGAGAATGTCCAGCTCATCTAGAGATGCTGTTCCTTTACTTTTGACTGTTAAATTATCAACCAAATGTGCATGTGGAGTGGAAATACTTGATCCATGGAACTCTTTCCCTGTGTATAAAGCTATGTGTTTACCTCACTTGGTAAGCTTTTTTATTGCATCTATACATCTGGAGCTCTACTGCTGTCCTATTAGCTGGTGGTAGCGTTGAGAATTTGTTTGGGTGCGTATTTTCTCTGAAGCTGCTGTATATTGATTCAGAACCAACAGTCTTCTCAAAACCTTTTCTGGAGCTCTTCAAGGTCATAATACATTCAGACACAATATGGGGAAGCTATCACTTAAGGGTGACATGCGTGTCACAGCCTGATGGGGAACTTTTTTTGCAGAGTTTTCACAGTTACATAATCGCCTCCCAGGGTAGAATTCGATGGCGCCCCCTCATCAGGGTGACCAGGACACGAGCTGTGCTTTAATGCTTTCTCACGTTCACGGTGTCCAAGCTTGTTCACACACACTCCCTGAGCCACTCGCTCAGTATCCCAGGCTCAGAGTCCTGTACTCCAGACGCGCCGCCCCCGGCGTCATCATCACATTGCACTTATTTCCTCACGCAGCCCTCGGCCCTTCCGTGACCTGTTCTGAGGTCATGGTGAACGTTCGCTCATGTTGCTGAGCTGAGCCCCTAGCTCGCGGACCCCTGGGCTCAGTGAACCCCACACCTCTGGTTCTTCTCTACGCATCAGTCGCTTTCGGACAGCAGCGGCGGAAGACCCTCGATTTGGTCGTCCCCATTTGGCCTGAACCGCTCTACCTCCTTCTTTACCTTGCTGGCTGCCCAGCATGGCTGCAGTCGAGGCAGCTACTGTGCAGGATCCTCCCTCTGCACCTCAGTCATTCCCTTTCTCTTCAGGAGCCTCCCTTTCTTCTAGACACCACACATGGAGTCCAGTCCTGATCCTCTGAAGACTCCTCTCCTGAAGCCTCCTGCACCTTGATGTAACACTCATCCAGAGCCTGCTCCCGCTCCTCAGTGGCTCACTCATATCGGGTCTCTTACACTCAGTACATCACATGATCTTTAGCTCCTCAGCCTCGTGCCTCAGACTTCTCTGTCTCTTTCACTTCACATACAGCTTCTGGTGCACCTTCCCCTGTGCCCAGTCATCGCTGTCTCCTCTTACACTCATTGGTGGCTCTCTCGCTCTTCCATCACCGCCATGTGCCTCCAACACAGGACCAACACAGGAGCTGTAATTCCCTCTCACGCCCTCCATAAGGCAGCGCTGCACCCTTAGAGTCCGACCAGACTCTTCCCATCACTCTGTCCTCTGCGTGTAAAGTCAGGGCCCCTCTATTACATTCTTGCTCTTTGGTCTTTACATGCTAACGCATATTTAACTCGCAGAGACTCATTCATTCAGCACTCTAGAACAGATTGCCTTTTTAAATAAAAAAATTCCTTCTAGGGACACTTGCTGTTACTCTCTCCCCTTATCGGTGAGATCTTCCACTTTCTCGCAAACCAGTTCCCCTCTGGCCTTCTTGTTCTTGAACCATTTCCCTTTCAGGGGTTACAACACAAACTTTACATTCTACTAGAAACTACCACAAACACTACAGAACAAATACCATATCCCGTCCAGGATGGTTGCAGTAAATCGACTCCCACTGCCGTGCATCAGCATGATTCAGGCTAACACGAAGAATCACAATCACGCGCCCCAGCACTCTGTACTACAGTGCATGTTATTCAGGAGACATGCGGCCTTCTGCCTTCTCAGCACTGTAGTTAGACCAGGACTGGTATAAGCCTGGCTTGTTCTTCTCTCAGGGGAGTACACAGTCCATACTTATAGGACCGCCCACTGCTGTGGCTCATTTGGTTGCATACTTCCTGTAGTTGTGGTCACTTGGCAACGTGCGGATTTTCAGGCATTTTCATGCCTCTCCTTGGCATTCCCACTCCTTATGGCACTACAAACCCTCCTCTTAGGAAGCAATGTAGTATAGACCAATACTACCCCTTAGTAATGGCGTCCACAGCTGTACCTCATTCAGACACTAATCTCTTCCAGCTGTATTCCTCAGCATTCCTGCCTTGACAGGCGTTACAGATGTGGATGTCATTACTAAGTGTTGTATCTGTCTATACTACATTGCTGTGGGAATGTTGTGCCATGAGGAGTGGGAATGCTGAGGAGGGGAGCTTCTCTACGGACTACCTTGGATGAGAGCCATTGTCTAGAGAGAAGATTACACCCGAGCTCTCACACAACACATGCACATGCACACAGTCTGCTACCTGTGATAGTTTGTGCTTCAGTATAATTACACTCCGAGGTAACTCACAGACACCAACAAACTACTGGGGGTTGTAACACTTTCATCTGCCCTGCACAGAGTGGTGTTACATTCCTGCACACAATACACACAATACTTCTGGGAGAAGTAATGTTTTCTCATACCCTCCCTCTGACCCTATTCTCTTTTGCCTAACACACTGACAGTGTTCTCCCACTGTCTTTCACATCTCACAAACATTCACTCCAAACACAAATGACTGTCTTTCCTCAGCAACAGTTTTATATCGGTTCTTTCTCTACCCCAGTCGTACTCTTTCGCTTAACTCACAGCTCTTACCGAGTCTCCCTGGTGTCTTGAAATTCTCAGGCAAACGTCACTCAAACAGGTCTCACCATCCCACCAAGGTCTCTTTAAACTGTTACACCAAACAGCTCTCTCTGTTCTTATAATGTCTTCCGCAAATCGACTGTTCTCAAGGTCTCGCATAATCTAAATGACACCAGCAGTCATATCACCCTGCAACTCCCAGCTGGCAGCCCACTGAAGCTCAGCAGGTGTGAGCCTGGTCAGTACCTGGATGGGTGACCTCCTGGGGAAAACTAAGGTTGCTGCTGGAAGAGGTGTTAGTGGGGCCAGCAGGGGGCACTCATCCTGCGGTCTATGTGGGTCCTAATGCCCCAGTATAGTGACGGGAACACTATACTGTAAACAGGCGCCGTCCTTCGGATGAGATGTAAAACCGAGGTCCTTACTCTCTGTGGTCATTAAAAATCCCAGGGCGTTTCTCGAGAAGAGTAGGGGTGTAACCCCGGCGTCCTGGCCAAATTTTCCATTGGCCCTTACCAGTCATGGCCTCCTAATAACCCCAATCTATGAAATGGCTTCATTACCCTGCTCTCCTCCCCACTAATAGCTGATGTGTGGTGAGCGTTCTGGCGCACTATTGCTCCAGTCGCATCATCCAGGTGGGGCTGCACATGGGTGGTGGGGGAGGGGAGTCCCCATTACCTGTAAAGCGCTTTGAGTGGAGTGGAGTGCTTTGAGTGGAGTGTCCAGAAAAGCGCTATATAAGTGTAAGCAGTTATTATTATTATTATTATTATTATTATTATTAAATGAGCATCTCTTTATTCAAAACAAGTACTTATCCAATTTCTACCTGGCACTGCCCGTGACGTGTCCTCCATCATGCGGCCGTGGTCGCTTAGCAATGCACTCTTCTCCAGAGAGAAGACCCAGCCCTTGAGATTTCTGTGCCTCGTGCCAGTACAGTGTGGCATGGTGCAGGAAGAGGATGGTACCAGCAGCCAAATGGTGTTTCATCACTTTTCATTTGAGCTCCAGCATCTGCCCCCCATAAGCTTCACAAACAGCTCTCTCTTTGGGTCGTATTGATACTTATTCTGTACCACTGAGGAACAAAACCTTTTAGGGGGGATTGTGACCTAGAGACATTCAGTCATAACGGCCCCTCAAAGAACAGCTTCTCTCCCTTAACTCCTCATCCAAGCATAGTCACCCAACGTCTGAACCTCAGCCTCCCCCTGTACTGAGCAGAATAACTATTGCAACACAGCATCAGCAGGATAAAACTAACCTGTCTCTCGCCGGTGTAAGCCCCTATTAGAAAGTGAATTGTCCATCACCTGGGGAATTCTTCTGGGAGAGCTAACATATCTCCTAGTCACTTGAAATGTGCAGTTTATTTTATCTCTGTGGAATTTGTTTTAAAAATAAAAGTGCTGTGTTACCTATAAACGTTGTGTTTCTCTGGCTCTCTGCCTGCTTAATTTCTGAATTGAACCACTTTTTGTTCTACATGTCTTAGCGGGAATGCTGTATTCATGGAATGCACTATGGGATCAGTTTTTCAATGCAGAAGTGTTTGTGAGATACCACCTTCTTGCATTATTAGGAACTTTTTTGGAATAGATCAGTCTGGAGACATGAGCTATGAAAAGAGTTCGCTCTAAGGTGAAAAAGGAGCTTGTTTTTATGTTGGTTTTTTTTTCTTCCAATAACTGTAGAACTCATTTCCTCAGTGGTCCTTGTATAGTTGCTTTGGCGTTTCTCTCACATTCTGAGTGGAGGTGTGCTTTTATCTCCAGAGAAAAAAGCAGAGTCTAGTCTTACAGCCACGTTCAAAGGAGAGTAAACAGAGCAGACAATGAAACCTCAGAGAAATTCAGAAAGGGGACATTCACACCAGTCATGAAACTCTCTCTGGGTTTCCTCTTTGTGAGCTTTATTGTTTCACAGTTAAAGAACTGAGCCTTGTATTTAAGGAAGCGGAATCTATCTAGGCCAAGGGTTTTTTTTTCTCATTTTTAACGAAGAGTAGTTTGTTTGTTTGCACTAATTTAACAGCTGTCAGTGGATATGTCTCTGGGCTCATAGCTGGAAGGTTGCGGATTCGAATCCCATGTGGGGCCATGCTGTTGTTCCTGACCGCAATGTGCAGCTCTCGGGCTGCTCTGTGTAAACGCAGTGTACAAGTGGGTACAAATATGCTTTGCTTTGGGGAAAAAGCATCAACCAAATAAATCCCTGACTGTTGCTTGTTCTATGTCCTGGTTGGTGCTTATGTTTTTTCTCTGCTTGTCGGACATCACGGTAATGATCTCTTGGGATACCAGACTATCCAAAGCTGTCAGCTTGTCTGATTGAAACTCTCTTCTCCCTGTTCCTCCCGTGCCTCCCAGCAAGCATGTCCTCACTGAGGACGTGGTTTACCGCGAGGTGACGCAGGACGACAGGCTGCTGACCAGGCGGCTGCTGACGAAGACCAATCGCCTCCCGCGCTGGGCCGAGAGGGTCTTTCCCTCCAACCTTGGGCGCTCCGTCTACATCGTGGAGGACTCCATCGTGGACCCCAAGAACTGCACCCTGACCACCTTCACCTGGAACGTCAATCATGCCACACTGATGGTGAGCCCTGGCCGCATTCATGGACCTGCTGCCCTGAGTCCACACACAAGCCAGCACCTGCTGCCCTGGCATCACATCAATCCCTGGCAGTGATCACAGATCTGCTGCCCCAGGTCTACACAAAAGCCAGATACTGCTACATCAGCATCATATCAATCCCTGTCAGTGATCACAGATCTGCAAGCCCCAAGTCTACACACAAACTAGCACCTGCAGCTCCAGCATCACATCAGTCCCTGGCAGTGATCACAGATCTGCTGCCCCAGGTCTACACACAAGCCAGAATCTGCTGCACTGGCATCACATCAATCCCTGGCAGTGATCACAGATCTGCTGCCCCAGGTCTACACACAGACTAGCACCTGCAGCTCCAGCATCACATCAATCCCTGTCTGAATTCACAGACCTGCTGCCCCAGGTCTACACACAAGCCAGAATCTGCCGCACTGGCATCACATCAATCCCTGGCAGTGATCACAGATCTGCTGCCCCAGGTCTACACACAGACTAGCACCTGCAGCTCCAGCATCACATCAATCCCTGTCTGAATTCACAGACCTGCTGCCCCAGGTCTACACACAAGCCAGAATCTGCTGCACTGGCATCACATCAATCCCTGGCAGTGATCACAGATCTGCTGCCCCAGGTCTACACACAGACTAGCACCTGCAGCTCCAGCATCACATCAATCCCTGTCTGAATTCACAGACCTGCTGCCCCAGGTCTACACACAAGCCAGCTCCTGCTACATAAGCATCATATTAATCCCTGGCAGTGATCACAGATCTGCTGCCCCAGGTCTACACACAAGCCAGCTCCTGCTGCATTGGCATCACATCAATCCCTGTCTGAATCCATAGAACTGCTGCCTTGAGTCCATACAAGCCAGCTCCTGCTACATCAGCATCATATCAGTGCCTGTCCGCGATCCCAGAACTGCTGCCCAGGTCTACACACAAGCCAGCACTTGCTGCTCCAGCATCACATCAATCCCTGTCCGAATTCACAGACCTGCTGCCTTGAGTCCGTACAAGTCCATACAAGCCAGCTCCTGCTGCACCAGTATTAAATCAGTCTGTTGGAACACTGATTGAAGCAAGCTGGGATACAATTGAACTTTTTGGGGGTGGAGAGCTGGGGGAGGGTTTGTAGTTTTGTTTTGCTTTTCAAACACCAAACCAGGTTTAACATGCCATCAAATGCTTTACATGAATTACATGAATGTGTTTTGTGGCACCCCCCTTATTTAGAAGTAATTCACAATGTTGTTTCTGTGTTGGCTGCTTTCTGTGTTAACTATTACAGCACAGGCTGTGGGTTGATGATCACTGGATGGTTTCTGGGAGCAGATCCACATGCTGCCTCCCACGCCAGTTTCCCATTGATCAAACATTGAGGATCATTGCTTTCACCAGTGCCAGCTGCCCAGAACTTAAAAATCTGAACCCCAGCAGAGGGTCATGCACCCCAAAGGTGAATGATACAGACAGGCAAGAGATGTCTGTGTCATCCTTGATTACACTTTTTAATGATGGTGTTATAGACAGGCAGGTTTGTTGAGTGGTTATTAGAATGACAGGGTAGAAAGTGCATTATAATTCAATTCAATTCAATTCAAGCTTTATTTTCCCATTTGGGGGAAATCGGTAGACAGCACACTCCCAGCATAAACAACAACAATGACAGACAAAATTTTACCAACCAGATAAAGATAAAGGAGAAAAACGTTACGATAGTTTGACAGAAATATTGCAGTGTGGATAAAGATTTCCTGTGTCTATTAGTATCACACTTAGGGACACAAAGGCGTCTCCCAGACGGGAGATAAGGGGACGCACAGTGGAGGAGGTGAGAGACACAATCCATAATACACTTTTCTTTCTTTGCTACCCTCTGTTTGTAGAGGATATTTAAGGTAATTTGATTTGCCCCAATTAATTTGCTACCTATTTTGACTAATTTTCCCGTCTTTTACTATACTGATCAATGCTGCTGATGTTATTATGGACTATTAGTCCAGTAACGACATTGAAAGATTGCAGGCATTGGGCAAAACACACTGACACAGCAGTAGCATCGCGCTCTTGGTCCTGAAGAAGGCTCCACAGCCGAAACGTTGTGTTTTCTTTCTTCTTTTTTCAGCCTGGAATAAACCTATTACTTATTCCTTTGCAGCCTACGCATGCTGACGCAGCTACCCACCTGAACTGTTTCATGACTATTACAGATGCATCTGTGTGGGAGCAGAATGTGTCTGTGACACACGTACAAGCCAAGGGGACGCCCAGAGCACCCTCGGCGCAGGCTGTAGTTGGGTGTCCTGCTACCGTTTAAGCTCAGGGCAAGAAGCAAAGAAAAACGCTGTGCAAGCTCTCTCGGCCAATGAGAGTCTGGCGTGATGCACGCGTTCAGGGCCAGCGCCATACGTAATCTCTCTCCAGCTCCCCTGCGCGTGCAGAGCTCCACCCGTTTCGCTTATTGATGTTCCTGTGAGCCGCAGCCTGGCACTTACTGGCACAGTCAGCTCCTCCCATCACTCTGCCGAGCTGAGCGAGTGAAGGCAGAGAGTGATTCATCTACGCAATCTCTGACTGAGCTGCTGCAGGGACAGATATTTCTGCTGTGACCACCCAGTAATGTTAAAATAAAACTCTGTTCTGTATAAAGCAGACTTTTAAATTGGATTCAGGTCAGTACCAGAACCTAAACAAAGCCCTCATACATCATTCATATTTAAGTTCAATCGTTCAATCATGGCCTCCTAATAATCCCCATCTATGAGTTGGCTTCATTACTCTGCTCTCCTCACCACTGAGAGCTGATGTGTGGTGAGTGTACTGGCGCACTATGGCTGCCGTCGCATCATCCAGGTGGGGCTGCACACTGGTGGTGGTGGAGGGGAGTCCCCATGACCTGTAAAGCGCTTTGAGTGAAGTGTCCAGAAAAGCACTATATAAGTGTAAGCTATTATTATTATTATTATTATTATTAAGAAATGGCGCATCTGGGAACTCATCCCCTGTGAATCCAGGCTATCAGAGCCTCAATTAGTGCTGATTCCGGCAGTACTGCTTTATCTGGTACCCAGCCCACCACTAATTGAGGTATTGCGGTATACAGAAATGTGTCCTGGGATGTTAAGAGCTCAGAACGAGCTGCTGCAGGCTTAATAGAGAAACAGAAGACCATTGTATCTAAGCAAACAAAGTAGCTTGTTTTGCTAAACCCCCCCTCCCCCAGAAAAGTGGAAAACGTCTTGGTTTATCACAGTGTGGAGAATTGTGTTGCATGAGTGGGCATTCCCCTCTTGTGCTGCAGTTAACAGTTTGTTGCTCAGTAATCGGATTTCAGAGAACCTGCCTCAAGTGCTAGCTGTGAGCTGCAGGAGTAGCATTATGTTCGAGCTGGCTGACGTCAAGGGGCTTTTGTTTTCATCATTGTCTCTTTGTCCCCAGAGATTCGGTTCCAGACCTCATTCCCTGTCTGGGCTCCTGGAAATCAAGCATATTTGCAGGTTTTTTATAAGTCTCCTCCCTCTGCAACTTGAAATCACATGCATTGTCATTCCAACTAAAAATCTATTTCTCTTAGCCTGACTGTGAAAAGTCAAGCAACCACCCAGAGCTGTGACAGAGTTCCTTTTACATATTTATTTCCATACTGTACATGTTAATTTGCCTGATGGGTCTATAGAGAGAATTACAAACTTAAGAAAATCGAAAACCCAAGACCACAAAAACTACTAATTACTTTAACTACATTAGAATTATTATACCTCCCCCAAACAAGAATTAGCCATTGAAGTAAAGATTGCAGTTTTTCTCTTGACCTTTTCGTGCCCTCTGACTAGCTATGTATGTTCCAATAGCGCAGGTTTTGAAATTAACCTCTTCCTGCACGACTTCTGTTTTTTTGCGCGTGCAAGGCGTGTGAACAGGAAGCCTCCTGTCACCGAGTCAGAGCCGCGCTGCGCGCTTCATCGTCGAGCCCCTAGAGAGAGCTGCCGCTCTGTAGGGGAAACACAGGTCTTCCTGCACCGCAGCGCAGCCGCTGTGTCGCCCCTGCTGCTGGTGTAGTTGACTGCTTCAGCCTCCTCTGTAGGAGTCAGAGAAGACTGAGCTAGTCTTTCATATATATACATTATAGTTTATACTGTATATTACATGTGATATATTATATATTGAATAGTATTATATGTTTGTATTACATATTGCATTTCATATTATACAGTGTAAAATATATTATATATTGTGCATTTGCTTTCTGTAGGCTTTGCACAGCCAAATGTTCTTACAAAAGTCCTGGTGAAGTCCTTGCTTGAGAAAAGCTTCTTCAGTTCTGGCTTCATAAGCTGAAACTGGCTGGCTTGGCTTTAAAGGGGAACTGCAACGCTATTTTTATATTTCCGGGTTAGAAAGAATCAGCATTAATGAGCATTTCAAACGACAATAAAAGTAAAATGTACACAGGAACTTCTAAGACCTCCATTTTACATCACAAAATAGACAAAATTTCCAGGTATGTCCAGAGCCATATTCTGTTACTCAAAACGAGGTCACCAAACTTCCAGTGAGGCGAAGCAGCCTTCTTACATTGTAAACAAGCAGGCTTGTGAACACATCTCATTAAACCAATAGCAGTATTGCTCCCGACTTTTTTGATGGTTTTGCAGACAAATACAACTTGCATTACCTCTGCATGCAGATCGTGTTGGAACATTTCTGCACTGAAATGTCTGCTGCACAACCCGCACTCATTTGCTCGCACATCACATGACATTAGTTGTTAAAGTGACTAGTGAGCAGGAAGGGCCTCATCACATCGCAGTTTTGTGGGAACTCTCTCGCCCATGGCAAGACCAGCGGTTCGCAACAACATGGTGACTTACAGTACTTACATATTCACGATTTTGTGCTCAATTCAAAATTCGTAAAATGATTCTATACTGTCAGTGAATTCTGTAACTGGGATTTAATTAGTGTTGTGAGAAATTGGGACTGCAGTTGTGAATTTCCTTGCCTGGACTTTGCTTTCATGGGTGAAGGGGCTGGTAGAGTAATTGTGGGCGAAACTTCAAGGCACGCCTTGGCTCTATAGTAGTGGAATTGTACTGGGACACCGGCAAAACCTGGTGTTCTTATACATCGCAGTACAGTGCTGGGTATCATATTTATAAGTGCTTTTCGAAAGTTTCCATTTTAATCTCTAAAGGTAGTTGTTTTAAGTTAAATTTGCAAAGGTAAAGAAATAACCATAAATTTACAGGAAAGAACAATATCCTCATTGTAGTAATGAATACACTTTCAGCTGCAAACTGTCATCGTATCATGAACAGTATGTAACCCTTGCCTGGAAATGATAAAGCTGAGTTAGCGTTTCCTTGTGGTTTCTGTTGTTTCATTAAAACCAACAGAGATGGTCTCGTCTCTTTGAAGCCCAGAACTACTTCACTTTGAACTCGTCAGTCTGATGCACAGATGGCTCAGGGGTTCATCTTTTCCTTTCGTGGTCTGGTTACACCCATATGCACAGCAGGGTATAAAGCAAAAGGACTGCTGCTCGAACACATGAAACCCACACTGTACAAGACGTAGAAAAGTCTGTGCTGGCATAGACGCATCATGCAGGAACAGAACACAGACCCCCTGTTGGATACATGGTGGAATATTTCACAAAAGGCACTCAGTACGATACTTAAAAGGAGTAATAAAAACAAAATTGGAGGGAGAGCAACGATTCTCAGAACTCTTAGAATTTTACTTTCCAAGTGTTTTTTTGCTGTTTTCAGCTGTGATGTGTGGGGTAGGGTGGGCTTCTGAAAGTAATAATAAACTTTATTGTGTAAAGTGCCTTTAAAGTTGTCTTCTCTAAGCGCTTTACAGAACGAGTAAAGCAAGTAAAAGTAAAACAGATTGCTCCACCAGTGCCCTCCTTCGCTTTGATAATTTAGGCCTCTTGGGAAGGAGACCTGCAGCTGAACTGCAGTCAGCCAGCAGCCATATCACCCTGCAACTCACAGGTGACAACCCACTGAAGCTCAGCAGGTGTGAGCCTGGTCACTACCTGGATGGGAGTCCTCCTGGGAAAAACTAAGGTTGCTGCTGCAAGAGGAGTTAGTGGGGCCAGCAGGGGGTGCTCACCCTACTGTCTATGTGGGTCATAAATTCAGGTCAAGTTCAAGTTCACGTTTATTTGTCACTCCAGCCATATACAAGCATACAGTGAAACAAAATATCATTCCTCCTGGTCCACGGTGCAAATACAGACAGGACACTGACAGATATTGTAGACAGGGTGCAGATAGTGCAAATTACAAGGCAAATACATAATACAATATACACAACACACTGGGGGGTTTTAAACTCTGTTTCTGGAATTGGAGTGGGTGCAAGTAGATTCCAGGGTGTTGCGGATGCCCCAGTATAGTGACAGGGACACTATACTGTAAAAAGGCGCCATCCTTCAGATGAGACATAAAGCTGAGGTCTAGACTCTCCATGCTCATTAAAAAATCCTAGGGGGGTATTTCTCAAAAAGAGTAATGGTTTACCCCCGGCGTCCTGGCCTTTACCAATCATGACCTAATAACGCCCATCTATGAACAGGCTTCATCTCTCTGCTTTCCTCCCCACTGAGAGCTGCGGTGTGGTGAGTGTACTGTGAGCGCAGTACGGGCTGCTGTCGCATCATCCAGGTGCGGCTGCACACTGGTGGTGGTGGAGGGGAGTCCCCATGACCTGTAAAGCGCTTTAAGTGGCGTGTCAAGACAAGCACTGATATAAGTGTAAGCAATTATTATTATTATTATTATGAACTGCAGTGCTTGACAAGGATCTACAGTAAGTAGATGAGACCAGCCTCGCTGTTTCTTTAGTTTCTGATGGTTCTGTTTCTTAACCACACAGAGCAGCTAGGATCACCTAGCTTACAGATATGACACTCTGTAAGTGTACCAAGGCAGTTTTGAAAGAAAAAGACTAGCCAACCCTCCTAGCCAGTTTATGGTTATTAATCTGCCAAAAAGGTCATGTGGTAAAATCCGAATGCAGGGCAGGGACTCGTGAGGTTCGACGTGCTCCTGCCGTGCCACCCAAACTGCGCTTTTCGAGCTCCGTAGGCTCGTTTGCGTGTTGGGCCAACAGGCGGAAGCGCAGGTGGCTTGAGGCGAATGTTGACGGGCTCCCGTTTGTGTGCGCTGTGCAGGTGGTGGAGGAGCGCTGCGTGTACAGGATGAACCGCGAGAGGCCGGCCTGCACGCAGCTCAGCCGTGAGGCCTGGATCAGCTCGGCGGTGTTTGGTTTCTCCAGGGCCATCCAGGTACCTTCCACCACCGGCACGCTGGCTTTCTGGCCACTGTTCAGGAGCTTCATTCTAAATGTTCAAAGGCATTACATTCCCATTAATGCTTAATATATGTGGGAGTCTCTTTACACAAAGGGTGGTGGGAGTGTGGAACAAGCTACGCCGCCACGTTGTTGAAACTACTTTCAAGAAACAGCTGGATGAGATCCCTGGATCAGTTAACTACTAAATGGGCTAGATGGGTCTCTTCTCATTTGTTACCATTTCCCATGTACTTAGTCATACAGTATACAGTATGCTTTTTTCAGTTTTTGTGTTCTCAAACATTTTATTGGCTTATTTCTTTCTGATTGGTCATCTTTCATTTATAAACATTCTTATATTACAGTGTTTTCTCCTCAGTGTCCTTAGGACTTAGAGGGGAGGGCTTGCAGTGCTATTCACAATGAAGATATATGTTCACTGCCTATTCTGATGATTTTCTTTATCCAGCCAAAGTGGAGATTCTTATGTGTCCGAGAGTGGTATTCATTAAATTAGTGAATTCTGATTGAGCGAAATTTGCCAATAACAATAATTTGGGAGGGGAAGGCAAAGAAAAAAGGGGAACTTTAAAAGCTACTGAATTATATGCATTATATTAATATCTTAAAAAGGAAATTTGGGTGAAATGTTTATTCTTTTGTTTTCGATTTGTGTTGTGAAAAATTAGAACTCGTGTAGATTGCTTTACAACATAAACGTAGGGTTTGTATCCTTGGCTGAGTCTCCGGTGTGGCTGTTAGTGTGCCCGGGAGAGTGATTGTGCAGATGTGTTTGGTGAGCTTTTCACATGGCCCTTGATCACCCTTCCTGTCTGCATTCCCAGGAGTTCGGTCTGGCCAGATTCAAGAGCAACCAGGTGAAAACCATGAAGGGTCTGGAATACGCACTGTCCAACTTGCACGGTATGTACACTTGGCCACCCCTACAGAGACTGAAGAGAGGCCTGCTTGCGTCATATTTTCCATCTGCCTAATTGTCTCTGTTTCTCTGAGCACATGGTAGTGCTGTAGCAAAGTCAAATCTGATCTTTTTCTCTTCACAGTCAAACATTTTGTACAGTATTTGCGATCATGAAATTTAAAACAAATGGTTAGCGCAGCATAGTATATTGCATCCATTTCATCATAACAGAACAAAAAATGGATTCAGCCTGGAGATTTCAACAGACCATAGGTATCGGGAACGTAAATTACAGAGTGTAAAATTAAGTTTTTTTGTGTTTTTATCCCTGCGAAAGTAACTGCACTAAGTCTGTGCCTCATTAAGCTCACTGAGCTCTTTGTGTCATCTTCTGAGATGCTTTGCCAAGTCACTGCCAAAGCCCCTTCGTGTTCTTGCCTGTTCCGGCTTTAATTTTTCCCAGCATGAGAAATCTGTCCTGTAAATTGACCTGGCCAGTCCAAGACGATTCACCTCTTCCTTCTGATGAGCCCCTCGGTTGCCTTGGCGTTGTGCTTTAGGTCCCTGTCTTGCTGCATGGTGCAGTGCAACACAATGAGTATGGAAGCAGTGTATTTTACACAAGCAGATGAAATGTTCCTGTAAACGTCAGAATTCATTCTGCTGCTGCCAGCATTAGTCACTTCATCGCTACACACGAGTGAGGCAGTTCCACAGTTCCACAGTTCCAGTGACAGGCATGCATGCCCCGGCCATGACACCACCTCCACCTGGCTACAGACGAACAAAGGTGGGCCAGGAGAGTTTCGGAACAAAGATTTGTGGCCAGATCACACCAAGGTTAACTCTTACGAAAGAGATGGAGAGGTGAAAGTGCTGAGAAAGAAGGATGCTGTGCTAGCCCCAGAGAACAGCAGCTCATCTGTGAAGCCTGGCCTAGCCTGGTCATGACCACCTGTCGACCTGGCTCATCGTGAGTCCCGATGTAATTTGTAATGTGGTTGATTGTATGTTTGACATTACCCAAAAAGAAAATGTCCATCATGTTGCATTTATCATTGCTGTTAATCTCACAATCACAAATGTCAATTGTGTTTGAATGTAAAGCAGAAGAACAGTTTTGACCGTGCTGTGCCAATACTTTTGGAGGGCTCTGCCCGTATTGCAGCTGTACACATACAGTACCAGTCAAAAGTTTGAGTGCACCTGCTGGAAACCACATTTTTCATGATTATCTCTGCTTTCAACTGTATAAACTTGTCTATAAACACTTAATATTTCATTACATGATATGTGTACTTATAATCTTAAGTGAACTAAATTGAAGCTGTTGATTTTTCATTTTCAATAAAATGAACACCCAAAGTAAGCGGATTTCAGTCTGAAGCCCAGGTTAGTTAAAAGTCAGAAATGTGTATAACATGCTGTTAGAACACTAAACAAAGTTTAAAATTGTCTTTGTTAGATGTTCTCACAGTTAACTAGCATGTTACCCCATTATTCTTCTGTCACCAGTTATTGGTAAACAGGTGAGGGTCTACAATTACTATAAATATAGGGAGCATGGGCAAAATTCCTCAATGAACGTGGCAAAATTTGCTCAGCAAGCAAGGAAAAAAGACAGTCTATAATTACTTTAAGTACAGATTTGTACTAGAAGTACAAATGTTTCAACATCAACTGTTCAGAGGAGGCTGCATGAAGCTGGCCTCAAAGGTCCTGTTTCTGTGTTTTTGGCCCAGGCAGGTCTCTTACTCTTATCCTGCACTCTTAACAATGGTTTCTTTGCAGCAGTTCTTCCTGGTAGGCCAGCTTCACGCTTCCTCCTCTGAACAGTTGATGTTGAAACATCTGTACTTCTAGTTGCACTGAGCTCAGCTTGTATTTCAGGTGCAGTCAGTCTCCAGTTTCTCAGACTTGTGGCTCTAGTGAATGTATTCTCACCTCTGGCCTGCCTGGCCCTCATGAGTGCCAGTTTCTTCATATCATTTAATAGTCTTGGCCACAGCAAGGAAAAACCTGGTTTCATGCAGGTGCACTCCAACTTTTAACTGGTACTGTACATGACCGACCAGAGCTGTTCCCAGTTTCAGGCTTTTTCAGTAAGCCAGCACGCGTACGCTTTGCTTCTTGAGTTTGTCACATGAATAAGGCAGACCCAGAGAAACGTACGTCACTAGTGCTCCTGTACTGTTTAAAATGAAAGCATGTTATCTTTGCATTTGCCTGCCATATATTTTTATGAAGATATATTTTCATGTCTCCGCCTCCCACATGCTGTTATTGCTAAGCCATCTCTATGATATTTGTACAGTAGGTGGGGGGAGGCTTCCCTTGTACATGTTCAAACCCTGGCTCTGGTACACAGCCTGTCAGGCACGGGGATGGGTAGAGTTGCTGCCAAGTGGGAAACTCATTAATTCCCCTTCCTTCCTGCTGAGTCTAGCAGTGCTTCTGATTTCAGGGGTCATGTGATTGCGCTGGGAGTGTAGCACACTGCACATCTTGCTCTTTAATGCTTAATTAAGCTCTTGCATAACTAATTAGGCTAAGATTGAAGCTTAGCAGACGACCTGTGTTATTCTCAGCGATTCCTTCCTCACAGCACGTACTGCATGTTCCTGCCTCTCTCTGTGTGTTGAAAGCTGAGCTCTGCAAACCAGGGACAGGGTGGTTGAACCAAGCTGTAGTAGGGCTGTTTTTCCTTAAACATGGTCATTCATTCACTTTTATAGAAAAGGTACAAAGTCTCTTGGCATTCCTGAGCTCTGTACACGTGGTTTTAACATTACCATCGTCATGAAGTGCTTTGAGAAGCCACTTTTGAAGGTGCTATATAAAATAAAGTTTATTATTATTAATAATATTTATTACCGGCTCTCCTTATTTTATACCTGACATTTAAAGCGGGACCCTTTTTTATTAAGAAGACTTTATCGTGAACACTGCTGTAAAAAGCCGAGCAATTAGAGCTCGTGACGAAGCGTGGCAACTAATTATGGCACAACGTATTCCCCACGCTGCCGCAGCACGTTTCAGGCTGAAGACAGGGAAACGTGAGAGAGTATCCTGCACCTTCTGTCATCGCAGCCCGCTGGTGTGTTCCCCAGCTCGGCACAGTCCGGAATCAACCTGCGGCCGCAGTGGTGGGCTGCCTACTGGTCCGGAGGTATCTGAATCTGTCCCGCACTCCGTCTGTGCGTACGGCGTTTTCAGGAAGAGGAACAATTCGGCTGCTCGTTTTCCTCTTGTTTCTGATTCTCCTGTACAAAACGTTTTTCCCCCTGGGATTATCGGGGCGGAGCGGTGGCTCTGTGGCTCAGGATCTGCGCCTGTGGCTGGAAGGTTGCCGGTTTGTATCCCGCGGCCGGCAGAGGAATCCTACTCCGTTGGGGCCCTGAGTGAGGCCCTTCACCCCAACTGCTCCAGGGGCGCTGCACAATGGCTGACCCTGAGCTCTGACCCCAAGTTTCTCTCCCTGTCTGTGTGTCTCAGGGAGAGCAAGCTGGGGTATGCGAAAAGACAACTTCCTAATACAAGAAATTGTATATGGCCAATAAAGTGATCTTATCTATGATCTTATCTTACTGGCAAAGTCGAGCCAGAAGTAACACAGGCGTTTCAGAAAGCTTCAGCTTCAGTCTGGCCGTGTTTTGACTATGCTGAGCTACATGGATACACTGAAATTGAGTTTTTGTTTTGTATTCAAGCCTTCTGGATGCCTTTCGTGGTGCATCTGCATGGTCACATGCTCGCCAGATACCCCCAACACCAAGTTTATATAGAAGCTGCCAATGGTGGTTATACTGGTAGTTATCCAGCAGGGCTTTCTAATCCCTCCTTGTGCATGTTGCACTGTGTGACTCAAAGCAGTTTTTATTCCCCTTAAAAATTTTAAATAAGGAAGTTTGTTCAGGTGATAATTGCTTTTGTAGGGGAGTCTGAAGGCATGATAAGAAATCAGATGTTTTCTAATGACCTGAGTTGTTGGGTTAGTAAACTTGATGTGTACTTGGTGGACTAGAGAAAAGTCTAGTGTTTTATGCCATTTGTGTTACAGACTCTGAAAGGCATTTAGTGTGGTGTGGTAGCTTTGGATGTCTGTATCTAGCAGTATGAACAGCTCTGGGGTCAAGAGGGAGGGTCCCCCTTTTGCTCAGCAGTAGTGTGAGCAAAGGACATTGCTGCTACATGCAGTTTGCATCAAACATGGCACCTGTAGTAAGAATTCCTCAGATTTATATAGCGGCTTTTATCCCAAAGATCTGTAAGCTCTTTATGTAGAGGAGAGGAGCTACTTCATCTTCCACTGATGAACAGCAGATCAGGACTAGAAGATAAATGCTTCTTTCCCAGTTGAATTAAGGGAGTATGTTAGGAAGGCCAGGACACTGGGTTAATGCTTTTACTTTTTTGAAAAGTGCCATGAGATCTTTTAATGTATTTCTCAGGAGTCACTAAAGGTGCTGGGCCTCTGTGTTGTGATTTGCGATCCTTAAAGTTGTATTCAGAGAATTCTGACCGGGTTCTTTAGCTTAGTGCTGTTGTTGTTCCCACTCTATTTGTTGGGGTTTAAGAGGAGACTCGTTCTCGCGCTCTCTACTGCACTGATTCCCAGGCCGGCTCCTTGGGGAACGTAGTCTGTTCTTTCCAGCTGAGCTCTAGATCTCCAGTGCTAACAGATGCCTGAATTGACCTGCTGGTTTGTTTAGAATGTGACGTCATTCATTTCTTCGGTCAGTCCTGAGTGTCAAAAACACAGCAACCTTGGCACGATGAACCCTCCCTCTCCTTGACTCTCGCCAGATGACCGATTTAGGATGAACTGACACAGGGAGGAGTGACACTGTTTCAATGTGTCAAAACTCAGTGAGCATTGTTTTCCTCCTGCAGATCAGTTGGTTACACTTCAGGCAGCACACCAGAAAGAGGACAGCTCGGAAATTCAGAAGCTGGTACATGGTGTAATATCTCTGCCCTTACTTGGATGAGAAGGGTGTCCAACCTAGACAGTCCGGAGAACCTAAGTGCAGACGAAGCTGGCAGGGAGTCCAAAGACAGTTCGAAGGAAAAACCAGAAGCGTAGTGCAAGTGCTAGCTATGTTTGTAGCCGGGTAAACATGGAAGTAAAACACCAGAGAAATCCACAAGCAAAGTCAAGGCGAGCTAAGCCAAGATCAAAGACATAAAACCCCAGGAGCCAAGTGTCTGATCAAAGCGAAGTATAGTCAGAAAGCAAGAAGCAGAGTTGATAAGAGGAGGTTATGGCTGTACAGTATGTACATGTACATTGGAATGCTTATTTGCGCCGTTCTCTCGGGACCTACACAGTACCACACACAACGCCACACAATGTGGACAGTACACTACAAACCGGAACATAATAAAAAGTGATTATTGTCACTGTCATTAACAGCCAAAACAGTCAACAGGTGATAGAGAACAATAGTCAATTGTGCTTTCTGACCAAATATAAATGGGAACTAATCAAACCAAGACCTGAGAACAAACTCTAAGCTTGATCACCTGAGCGACATGACGTGACACAGGGCAGATGTAAATCACAAATCCCATCTGCCCTTTTTAAGAGCCGGAAGCACATTTACAAATATGCCCCAAGCGGAGAACTGAATCAGCCTGTGATTAAGAACTCAGCTGGCGCAGAAAACCGAAGAGAGAGTAGTCTTCCACAACCAGCCCTGTAGCCCCTGCCCTACAGAACATGTTTCTGTTCAAACTCAGTGAAATATTTTAAGCTGGATCTTAAACTGAGAGCTGTGATTTGCATTGGAATGTTTGTCTTTTTGTTCTTAGTTCTGTTTCCCCTTTACTTCATTCAGTATGGAGACTGTCGTCCGCCAGACCTGCAAAATGACATTTGAAGTTCCTTATTTGTTTTGGTCTTTAATCAGAAATAATGTTGCAGACGGGTTATGGGGATGCTTTGGTGCTGATCAGGCGTGGAGAAACGTCGCCCCCTCTCCTGATGCTGGAGCTCGCCGCGCTGCCGGACGGAGCTCAGGCAGGGTCTGGGAGGTGCTTGGGAAAGGAATGGCGCCTCTCAGGGGTGTGTCAGCAGCTCACAGGAGCTGGCGAGGAGAAGCAGAGAGAGCCCGCCGGAGACGAAGAAATAATACACAACAATCTCTCCCATGGACGTCCGGAAAACAGCTGGGGCTGTCCCAAAATAGTTCAGATTGGTGCTCTGGTGTATTTTTTAAAGTTCTTATCTTTTTTGTGATGTAGTTAGCATGATAAAATAAAAGCAAAATTCCTTGATATAGTTCAGCTTGCTTTAAAAGGTGCTGATATAAATTCCCGGAGGGTGGTTTCCAGATACTTAACATTTTGGTGTAAAACACTTTATTCCAGAAGATCCTCGGCCTATAATGTTAACATTCAGTAGGCTTGCACAGTCTTAACCTACATGGACCTTGGGTTTGCAGTACCTACACGGTACCGGACCTGCTCTAGTGCTGCCAGGGACTTTGTAGGCAGAATCAGCTTAGCTTCCTATGACCAAAACCAGGGCTTGGTTATCCTGGCTTGCGCTGCACCAGTCCAGCCTGAAGGTCATTGGAGAAGGCCTAAATCAAGATTCCACGCAATATATCTCCACCTGAAACCAGCATGGTATATAGACGGCATAAACCCTGCAGTTCAGGCACTTTAGACAATAAAACTTTGGCCCATCTGGTATTTGGTTGTTATAAGCTAACTGATGCAGAGATTTCATTCAGCCATTTCTTGATGGAGTCCAGCGTATTGGCTTCAACAACGGGTTCCATACTTCCACAACCGATTGCAGAAAGAAGTGCCTCTTTTTCTCAGTTTTCAAAGCACTTCAAAACTGTTTCTACTTGTGGCCTCTGGTAATTGTGTGACTGTTAATACTCAAGTAGGTTAGTGGGTTGACTTAATCTTTTATTGTTGTTTTCTTCATGGTATTTGAAAAGCCTGCTCTTCTGCTTCTTAATACCTGAGAGATTTCTTTAGAGAATGTGTATCTGACCTCAGTGTTTGGCTGCTTTTCAATCCCATGTTCTCCCCCATGAGGGCTGGCTTACTGACGGTTTTTATTGGTCGTGCACACCAGAGCTTCAAGTAGTGTTGTGCTGTTTTCAGCCGTGGTCCAGGAACAATGTGTTTTTTATGAAAAGCACTGGGGCAAGGCAGCATGCTTCACCAACAGTGACAGCACAGCGCTGCGGTGCTTTGGGAACATCAGCCCCAGTAGCAACGGAGAGAACAGGGGAAGAGGGCACAAGAGGACGCAGCTTGATACTTCCTAATAGGAGAACTGCGACCTTGGACAGTTTCTGTTAAGCAGTGTTCAGTTCAGTTTACTGTCATACGCGCAAGTGCAATGAAATGCTCGTTTGTTTGCATGTGTGCTCCAATACAAAGATATTAAAGGGAATCGCCAAAAACATGTTCGTCCCTGCTAGTGCGCAGACTGGTGCCTGGGTGCTTTAAAGCACCAACAGTTTTGTCTGTAAAGTAAGACAGAGAAGCAAAAACAAAAACACAAATCACTTGAGTCAAAATTCAACAGAATTAGATAAATGACCAAATCTGCCTTCTCAGTAAATAGCAGGTGGATCCCTGTTGCACTGCAGGCCTTTCATCGTGGTCTCCTTTCAACTGCACAAACAGTTTGAATTCCATTCCCGTCATACAGTATCGTCAGGTGAGGAGCTGCGTCAGCAGGCGTAGTCTGCAAAGGAACAAGTAATAGGTTTATTCCATGCTGAAAAGAGAAGAGAGAAAACACAATGTTTCGGCTGTGAAGCCTTCTTCACCTGAAGAAGGCTTCACAGCCAAAACGTTGTTTTCTCTCTTCTCTCTCTCTCTTTTCAGCATGGAATAAACCTATTACTTGTTCCTATACAGTATCATCTCCACTCAGTTCTCACACAGTTCCATAAAGGTTGTATTGCCCAGCGTTCACAGAGAATTCCTATTCTGAAGATCTTGTTAGTATACTGCATTTTCTCTTAAAGAGTTTTCTTTCTTCTGCTTGAGTGCACAGGGCCTTGCATTCCACAGCTGAGCCCTGGCTCCTGCCTCTCTGGAAATTCAGAAACGACGGGGGGACGCTGTGTGCTGGGAACTGGGACATATTGCCTCCCCACAGGACGTAGAACAGACATTTCCCCCCCAAAAATCAAAAATAAACTCTCAATTTCAGGAGTTGGCAGGAAGTGTGCTGCCTCCTTCCCTTCACCAGTCTGTGTTCAGTCAGCTGAAGACCTTCAGCATTCTTATCTGACTGGAGAGATTTCAGTCAGGTTGCGTTGCAATTGTTGAACAAGGAAGAAGACTGCATGTCTGACGCCTCAGGGCACCATTTTTTTTTTTCAAGTTTGCAAATACAGATTGAGGAAACTGACTTTGCGGTTTTTACATTTTACATTTGGCTGTTTGCTCAGGCCTCGTATTTGAATTGGACGACTTGTCCCGATTTTGCTTCAGCGTAGACGCAGCGCACGACTGATTCAACCCCCCTGCAGGACTGGCGCCTTCACTTCATGAGGAAACGACCCTGATTGTGGCAGTCTCTCGCTGGTTCTCACCCCTGCGCGGTGCCGCCGGGCGATCGCGGCACTTGTGTCTTCAGCAGGAATCGAAATGTCCGCACAGCCTCCTGTTGCGATAAAACACGTCCTGGTTCCCAGGACAACGGCTCCTGTTAAGACTGTGACAGACTAGGCAGACTAGAACATCTATCTTTCGAGCTCATTTGAAAAAAGGAAGGAAAGGTTTAATTAATCCCAGCACTCCTGTGTTTGACTGTCAGTGTGTACCAGAGGCCATTTTCCATGGTCTTTCCCAAAGATACAGTGTAGCTGGGGACCAGCTTGGGACCCTGTGATGTTGTGAGAGCTGGCTTTGTGAGAAAGCCACCATCTTGGCTCAAATCCCAGGCCCAGTGGTGTTGGGTTGAGCCAAGATGGTGGCTTCCTCCTAGCAACCCCTCCCTCTACTTATATGAATACCTTTTCACCAGTGTTGGTCATGTCACTGTAATCCAAGGCTGGGCTTTCATCCGTGTGTTTTTATTCATCTCCCTCTCCTGTCATTTCTCCGTACAGGAGAGGGACCGGCGAGGAGCCGGAAGGACACCCCGAAAGACGCCGGTGAAAAAGCGAAAGAGACGGCCTTCACCGCCACAGAGAAGGCCAAGAATCTGGCCAGTGCAGCCACTCCCCAGAAATCGAACCAGTTCGTCTGAGATCGGGCCGGAGTGCGTCTCTGCTCGGGAGGGACACACTGGAGCCCTTTGCACCTATAGGGACAAAGAAGAGTGGTCATGTGGCTGAGCTGCGGTTCCTGAGGGCCTCCCACGTAGCCTCCTGTGGGCTGTTACCATGTACTGTCGGGTCAGAAAACTGGGCCTGGATACTTTGACTAGCTGTCTGCTGAAGACCATAATTAATGCTCTTCAGGCCTCTTACTCTGTGACTGTCCTGACCGAGCCCTGGGCCTGCGCTCAGGGCAGTCCAAATTCTCTGCACCTGTCTTACCTTTTAATTTGTCAGCTTCAGTGCTGCCTTGAAGTCTCAGGTAATGTCCAGTTGTAGGTAGATGTGTACATCTGAACATGTACAAATGCATATCGAGTGTTTTTAAGAGTATGTATAAATTGTGTCGCGTTTGGTTTAAAAAACCATCTATGATCATGGACTCCAGAGCAGCAGGTTCCGGAGTGAAGAGAATGAAATGAGAAAAGAGATGTTGACTTTGTCCATTAGGTGTTTTTAGAGTTTGATCATGAATATGCAGTGTTTTTTTCCCAGGTCTCATTTCATTTTTTCGTTTCGTCATACTCTTGTCTCTAAGATTTCGCGTCAAACGTCTCAAACTTGTACGTGATTCAAAGAAATAACCTACTCTATTTATTTCACATGGTCCTAACCTCGTGGCATTCCTTTCTACTTCGTAACCTTTATTCAGAAAGCTGATTTCATGTTAAGGAGGTGGTGTCCGGACGCTAGTGGAGCTGCAGTGAGCCACATCCTAGATCGAGGGGGATGGACGAGTCGGCTTCGCTTAATTGGCTGCGGTGTCGTTGGAGGCAGTTGGGCTGGAAGGCTGACGTGCCCTAGGGAAGGTACTGCTTGCAGGCCTGCTCGTTGCTCACTGTTCGCTGCTTCAGCCCAGCTAGGCTGCGCGCAGCAGGGCCGTCTCTGCAGTCTCCACTGCCTCGCACCCGGGCTCTCCCCTCTTCCACTTCACAGCTGGCACTTCTGCCCCGCCCTGGGCTCTGACACCACTTTTCTCTGGTCACGCGGCAGGTTAAATTATTTTCTGAAGTATGTGTATGTATATATATAAATTAATATATATTTTTCATTGAATTAAACTAATTTTGGCCAGGCTTGGCACTGCTACACGAATTCCTTAAAGAGCTGACAACCGTTCGAGTAAATGGGCTGGGCAGCACACTAGCTTCAGGAAAAATGGGGGGGGGGAGTATTTATAGAAGATTTACTGTATCGTACCTCTGTCTCAAGACTTTTTATACTGCAGTCAGTCTAACTCTTTTAAAATCCGTTTTACTTAATAAAGTGTGTCGGTACTGTTCCAGTGTTGGCGTGTCTCCTGGGTGATTCTTTGTGAAATATAGAGAGGCAGAGGCCTGTTAGGCGCTGATAAGTGTTCAGGGGGCAGAAGCAGCTGTAAAAACCTCTTGAACACATTGTAAGAGCTCGGTTCCCAGATACACTACAGATCCCTGGCCTCTGTCTGCTTTAATACCCAGATACCTCTTCACACTTGGGCTTTCAGTCATTTCATGCTGTGGTTTGGAACATGGGCCGGCTACCTGTCGAAAGGTGTAGCTCATTAATAGCCACTGTCAGGGTCAAATACACGGTGAGCAGGATCCTGTATCAGGAAGGCGAGTGAAGTGCGGTAAGAATATTTTTGTGACACTAGGAGTTCAGTGGCCCACGGTGCGTGGCCCTAAGAGAGAGTCTGAAACTGCAGGCCGCAGGGCAAAGGCTGTTTGTGTCATGTTCAGTATCAGCCAGCAGGGGTCTCCAGTATAGAAAGTGGAAGGGAGACCGAAGCAAGTCTCACTTTGAATTGCACAATGTTAGAAAAGCGTTACTTTAGGATGTCAAAATACTGCCAGTTTTCTCGTAAACCATAAAAAGAGATTACACATCTCACTTACTGTAAGCTCCTGCAGAAAGTGCCCTGCTGGTATGCCGGGGAAGCAAGAAGACAGGAAGACTGTTTCACAAAGAGGTCAAAATTCTCTTTTACCTTGGGTGATCCTGATCGCCTGACCCGTCTGTCTGTGTCCTCTCACTCTTCCCCTAGACCAGGGGGTCCCAGGCCTGGCCCTGCTGACCCACACACCTGCTGGGCTTCATCCCAGCTGACCTGGGTTATCTAATTGATGCCTGACTTGAAATTAATAAGCTGCCTGATGGTAACATTTGCAAGAATTTTTTTTCCCCAACTCAAGAGCTTGGAATTTGACTTTAATTAGCAAATGCAATTGCTAAAGGTCTACCTCTGGTAGGTTTAAAATCTGAGAACAGCTTGTTCCACACTTGGCCACCCTAAATCCCATTGTTTCCTATGACCGAATGAAAATATTGTACATTTCTCGATGAAGTAAAGACAAACCCTCTCTCATATCTCAGTGCCGATAAATGCCTCGCTGATTAAAGCTGGGATCCTCGATGCTGGCTGGACAGGTCATACCCACCCACGTCCAACCCCAGGCATGACATTGAAAGAATCTCGGTGGCAGAAGTGGTTGTTTTGCAGATCAGTACAGGGGAATTTATGTCTCAGCTTCCTTCACCCACATCAGAGTCAAACCCGATAGTGATCTCCAGGCTGTAGTGTCACATGCCTGACATGTCGCCAAGATCTCCAAACCCTTCCATGTTTCGCGGTTTGTACCTGGAAGATGATGCCTACGACAGTGTATTTTCACAACGCCGGACTCTGGATCGTCTGGTTTAAATAGTGTGACTCCTGTTGTGTTTTGTTTCCTGTTCCAAGCGCTGTCCCTGACACACTGGACACTTCCAAAACCTGGACAAATACGCTTCCAAGAGTTCCAAAGATAGCTGGGCACACTGGCGTGTATTTAATTGCACTTCGGGAACTGATCTGAGAGGTTGTGATCTGCTTTTCAACCTCACGCCTGGTTCATTAAACAGGATGGAATGGGGCTTGCTGGTGGATATTTCCGCCTTCCCCCTCAGAGGTCTGAGGCTGCTCAAAGCCGAATTAAAAAAGCCGAGTCTGTGCTCATCTCCTACTTCGCTGTGAGGAAACGAAGAATAATGGATTTGGGGCCTGATGGTCCGGTGCATCTTGTGAGCTTGACCTGAACACGTGCTGTCAGCTCATGTTAAAGCAACAGAACTGCAGGCATGGGCAGGCCAGCACCAGAATGATAATATTGAGGTTATCTGTCTGTTCAGACCTAGAAAACCAGTCTTACCAACAACCTCTTATTCACATACCTAAAACCTAGAGAGGCCCCTGTGATACACGGATATCAAAGCTCTGTTACAATAGGTCATTTGGTAGAAAAAGAAATGCCTTTTTTTAGATGATGAAATATTGCATTGCAAATATTGCAATAGAAAATCTGGAGACTGAAAAGAATGGAAGCCAGTGACAAGCTGTTGTATAAAAGTTTTTTTTATTATATTACAATGAAAGAATGATACAGCACTATACCGCTCAGTGTGGTACAGGCTGTAGCCAGCACCTGGTACATGTGCACAAATGAACTTATACAATATTATACATCTTAGGATCCACAAAGGACTCTTCTGCTAAAAAGATACATATTCACAGGTCTCTGGCACAGAACTCACCCACTCAGTGTCCCTTGGGCATCACGCCAAACTCCCCCCACCACTGCCCTAACTTCCTCATCACGCCTCCCCATACAAGGCTCCAATAACCCCCAAAACAGGCACCCAAGGCAACAGCACAGGAATGTGGCTCAGCCAGCTGCCACTGCCCTCCCATCGCACTGCTGAAGTGTGTTTCAAAGGAGCCGACCAGCCTTCGCAGTGCGACGGGACCCACCTAACTTCCTGAACACGGGCGCAACACGCAGGACGGACATGGCCAGAGTATTGTGACCCGGAGGCCGAGAGCCAAGGCGAGAGCACGGATCAGAAGGAGGACAGAGTTTTTCCAATTCTGTCTGCGAGAACGCTCGATTCATGTCCTTCACAAAACTGCTCACGTCCTGTTTGCTGGGCCAGGCAGCAGAAGAATTCAAGCCACCCTCTATCTGAAACGGGACTTCGCCCACGAAGCAAAGACTGGCAAGCAGCGTAATTGTTTTAGCGAGAAGGCAAAGAGTAATAAAATGACCGAGAACACTGAAGAACGTGGAAGAGGGAAAGATATTGGGGTTTTTTTCTTAACTGCTGCGGTTTTTCCCTGGGTGTTCCAAACTCCCACCTCAGCGTTGTGCCTGTAATGGAGAAAACTGGAGGACCCGACCCCTCACCCACTGAAGATGGCAGACCAGCTGAATCTTCAGTTTTCTTCTCCCAGCTACTTCCTGGCCCTTCCCAGAATTCTACAGTCCCTCTTCCTCAGTCACTGGCAGTGGCTCACACTCAAGCCAGCACTATCCCCCTAGTGGAAATCATGCTCATCTTCCATTGTGCTTTGTTTTATTTCTATGTACTCAGAGCAAATACTTTTAAAGCAGAGTAATACTGCTGCCTCTGCCAGTAGTACTTTTCACCATCATTATTTGTCCTCTAATTAAAATGGCAACAACTAGCACCAATAACTGGTTTCCTGTTCTACGTTCAGAGCGACAGCTTTAGACAGTCCAGTTGCTCGATTTGTGTTCAAACACCCTCCCCCCCAAAATCTGAACATTTTCACACCAGACCTCAACAAGAATTCAGAAACAGGGCAGTTGGATGGCGGTATTGAAGAGTAACAACATCCTGAGTGGCATTAAAGACACAATGAATGAGTACGGGAAGCAACAGCATTTGTTCTGTCGTTAATGCCTCTCAGTATTCTTATGTGCAATTATGTGTCTTAATTACCTCCAAATGGGAAGTGTTAATCATATCTGCCTCGTTAATTATTTGTTGTCCGTAAATTCACACGGCCAGCAGGAAGTTGGCTTCAGGAACCCACAGGCCAGGTACGCCATTGAAACAAAGCTACGCTTGCTCTAATGGCCGGTCTGAGGCCTTTCAGTACATGTGCTCAAGTTCCTTAAACCAATACAAATAACTTGAGTCTGTATGCACATGACCTATAAGCAACCCATCATCTGCCTGCCCTGTTAATTTTAGCCACACATCTATAATGGGAGTGGTTCTGTGCAAGAGGTTTTTTTTTGTTATATATATTTTAATTTTCATATCCCCCAAGTGTTCATTTGACCAATGAACTGGAGAAATAGGAAATTCAGCATTCTGCTGTTATTAACAGTCATGTTGTGTTAAGTGACATGAGACTAAACTCTTCAGGATTTTGCCTTTTCCTTTGAGCTCAGGAAAAAGAAGAGAGAAGTCAGTTACACAACGTACCACAAAGAGTTTATTACTGCCTCCTGACATTACATCGTCATATTGCTGCGTCGTGCCTCAAAGAAATGAGGATTTAATGAATGTGTAGTATACATTAACACAATCCTGGAACCTGCTTCGTTGAAAAGGAAGGAAACTAATTTATCAGCTGCCATTTTTTTTGTTACTCCCACTGTACCTTCCTCTTCATTTAATAATAAGCTTCTAGAAGGAGCTGGAGGGTTGTTGATTTATACGTAACTGAATCAGAAGGATTGTTGGCAAGGTCCGAGTATCAGACAAAATGAGAACGAGGACATTAAAGCTGCCATGAGATCACCAATATGGTCAGTGTTACGTAGCCACAAGTGGGACGTGGGAGCTCCACCCCTGCCTCTGTCACCCAGGCTTCCATATGTACAGCTCCTGGGGAAGGCTGGGAAGAGGCCGCCTGAGCTGAGCCCCACCCAGCACCCTATATTTTCAGTAGCGCCACCCCATTTGTTTCCTTGGTTGGGGGGAGGGGGAAGGCACGCTTCCAAAACGAGGCCGGGCGGCGGCAGCCAGTTATTAATCGACTGGCTTCCGCTTGTCTGCATTCGGTTTTTGTCTCCAAGTGGGAGTGGGCATTTGAAGCCGAGACCAGGAGGCGCTGCGTTACGCAAAGGGTTGTGGGAGTCTGGAACGGGGCTGCCCAGCCTGCTGGCCTCCTGCCGTCGGTATCCTCTCCCGGCTTTCGTTTTCGAAACGGGGAACGGCCAGAGCAGGGAAAGAGCAGACCTGCCGGCTTTCAACTCCCGGCTCCTCGGGGTGGGGGGGCGTCTGGGGGGCTCTGGGCAGGAGTGGGGCTCCCACAGGGCATGGGGGAGGGCTAACCTGAACAGTCACCAAGGCACAATACGACAGTGGGAGAGACCCTGAGAGCAGGCTCTGGGCTGGACCGTCCCACACCCTTCCTGTCACTCACACGCCTGGCACCTCCTCTCCGGCTGACTCCAGAGACGACTCTGTTTTTTTTTTTTCTTTTTTCTTTTTTTAAAGAGAACATTTAGGAAAATATAATACAAAATTTCATACAGGAAATATAGACTACACTTGCTAAAATCACTTACCTAAAAGTGTCTTGTAGCATTAGGTTTTTTTTGTATTTTGTTTTTTAATATATACATATACACGCGTATATGCATATATACAGACATATATACACTTTTTTTGTTTTTTTGAGACCTTTCTCAAAGGACTGGTCCATTTTTTACACATTAAAATGTCTTCATAGGCCATGCTCTAATGACTTAACCAAGCAGAGGTTGCACACCGATGCAAACAGCTCTAGCAGTAAGAGTAGTAGTTGTAATAGTAGCGCTATTGCTGCAGTCTAAAAAAAGAGGAAATTGCTCCTCCACAAATGCTGAGCGTAGAGCACTGCATTACACACGTGCTTCGAGCCCTGATGAACGAAACACAGGCTTTGCAAGATCCGTACGCCATATGCTGTATGCACACCTAATCAGTAATGCCCAGATGCTGCTGAATTTGAAGGTTTTTTTTTTTAAAAAACCTGTTTCTGAAGCAAAGCTTCTGCTTTTGAAAACTGCCATCGCTGGTTACAAAAAAAGAAAGCGGATGAATCATAAAATGAAAGGGACAGCCTTTCTCGGCTCCCAGCGGGCGCGGAGAGAGCTCCGCTCCCCGGCATGCTCTCGTCCACAGTAAACGAACTGAGTCAAAACAGCAGAATCGGGGGTAAAACACAAACCCATTCTGCAGGTACAACAGTCCTCCAGGTAAGGCTAATCATTAGAGCTGGCAACTTCCGTACAGGATTGACTTGTAAGCTTGAACCACGACACGCACACACGCACACGCGCACGCGCACGCACGCACAAGTACTGACTTGCGTCTACAAGAAAATTCATTGCAACTTTATCTACAGTCGTTCAGATCTAGCGAGTTAGGAACATTGCGTTTTGTGGACGGGAGGGGGATAACCTCTCCCCCCCAAAAACAAGTCTGTCGGCCCCTGTGGGAGACAAGCTGCAGTGATGTGCAGAGGGCTGGTGGGTCTGACCTTGTTAATCAACAAGGGCAAAACTTTAAGGCCTCTGCATCCTGAGCACAGCCTCCCCCTCGGCTGACGGCTGTCCACTCCCACTGCAAGTCTGCTGGGCCTTGGACCCCAGAGGTTTCCTCTTCACGAGGGGTGTCTGCTTTTTCTCCTCTGTGCCTCCTTTGTCCACTGTTACCTGATGGGATACTAAACTGCTTTCTATCCAGGTACAGTAACTTCCTTCTGACTTACTAAGCATACTGTGAAAAGTGCTACATAAAGAAAAGACTGAACTGAATTCAATGACGACAGGTCAGGGCGCTCCCTTAGAGATAGAGTTGTGCTTTCCATTAAGAAGGACGGAGAGGAGAGGCCACACAAACTGTGCTTCCGCATTGTTTTCAAGACGTTACAAAAAAAAGAATACACGGCATCCGCAAAGCATTTTTTGAAAAACAGAAATTAATTTCTGCAGGTTTTGGGACTGCTTTGCTCCTCCACAAAGCTCTGAAGGCACGACATCACTACTCACAGTTCTCCATCTTCACTCAAAAAGGGTGCAAGAATTTAATGCTCTGAAAGCAGCATTTTTCAACTTCAAAAATGGTCACAAATGCTACAATTTGCTACACTGATCATATGTAATGCTCTGAGCAGGGAAGTTGGCACCAATGTAAAGCTCCTGCTGGCTAAATATAACATTCATGTCATTAAACCTACTGAAATAGCTAAAGGCTCTTGGTAGGGGCCTACATTTATTATCTGAGGCGAGTATATCTACACGCTATGTTTACAGAAGGCAGAAACGATCGATCCCAGACAGACTCTTCACATATTAGTGTTCGTGTTCAGAACACCGGGCTACTCATTATAAAATAATGTAAAAGCGCAAGCAAAGCTTTGATCAGAAATAATTATGATTCATTTTTTAAAAAGACTGGAAGTGGTCGGGTCAATTGCCAAAAGAGGACCCAGTAGGCTTTGTCAGAAGTGATAAATGAAATGTGGAAGTGCATTTAAAATGAAAATCAAGAGGCACTACTTTAGCCAAAGGGCTGTGGGAGTGTGGAACAAGCAGCCCATTGTATGTTCATGGCCGAAGGTCAATGATCTACTACAAAACAAGCCAGATGAGACAAATGACCTCCTCTGGTTTGTAACCTTTCTTATCGTCTCATGATTAGCAGGACAGGGAGAGTTTCACCGAACTGGTGATGACCCATTGGGGGCCTTTGAGTTATTTTCAGGTTACTTACAAAAGGTGCCGATGAGTTTTTTCTCCTACTGTATATGTCTTCAGCGCAACAGGGCAAGTTTTATTTTCCTATTACATAGGCAACATCCGCATACAGCGCACACACACCCGCGCACACACACACACAGGGTTCCGATTACCAAGTCAAGACTGTACGCCACACCACCGTTCTCTCCGCCAAACCCCGACAGGGCTCTGCTATCTGCTGCTGTGGTGAGAGCGCGGAGGACGAGGAAGCGATCAGAAGTGTGTCTGTGGTCGCGCTGTCGGAAGAGTGGGACTGGGGCGGCGTGGCGACACTACGACAGGCAGGGCTGCAGTCTGTGGGAAGGTGTGTAGCTGCCGTCGCTGCTGCTGCCCTGCAGGCTGTAGGGGTCCTCGGCGTCGCTGACGCTGCCCACGCTGTCCATCTCCCCCGGGGTGAACTCCATCCCCTCGATGTCCACCTCTGGCGTGGGCACAGACAGACAGACACCATTTACTCACGGCTCCCCTGCCCAAAATACCCCCCACAACAGTCAGTCGCTGTTCACTGGGCTACATCCTCCGGGTGAAGAGAACAGCAGCAGCTGTTGCCAACACAAACGCGGAGGACAGAGAGGTCTCTCTTGTTTAATTTGTAGGAAGAACGTGGTGCCCCGGCTTTTTTCACAACAGTACGACGAACCGGCTTAGATCACCTTACAGAGCCAACAGCACATTACAATTAAAATTGACGGCATAATAAGATATAATGCACCAGACCTTGCAAACCCACAGTGAATACAGGGTGCACATCAGAAAACACCACGGAGAAGTCACATTATACAATTGACATTTTTCTGCATGCTTTTATTACGAGGCTGCTGTCGATTATGATTGCTGTGTAGGGACGTTCCAGACGAACGGAGCAGGGACTGTCTGCAAAGTCAAGAGAAGGGTTCTGCTCAGTAATACATCCAGGAAGAGACCAGTATTTCCCTGCAAGACCCCTTTCCTGGCCAAAACAATATTCTTAAAGAATGGAAATCTGGCAGCGCACCCTGTTTCAAGAGCTGATCAACGAGATGACAATGGTGAGGGTTAGTTTCTATAGGACACGCACTCTGGAGTGATCAGTCTGTCATAGATTTCAGCTCTGTTCTTATCTTAACAGGAAAACTGCAAGAATGCATAAGCAAGTTGAAGCTATTTGTTCTTTGGCTGTTGTTTTTTTTTTAAACGTTTCCTAGCTATTGTAAGTGTGGTTAAAATTTTCAAAACTCCTTACATTTCTTGTTAAAGTGTTATATCCCTAGCAGAAACACACAAAAGCAAAAGATCTTTAAAGGCCCTACAGCCACTAAATCAGAACTAGCACCAGGAGAGGAAGAGAAAGCACGTAATAACCCCTGTCTCTCTTCACACGAGTATAAACTGCTTACCCTCCCAGACACAATCAGCTCACTGCAGACGACCTGTGTGTCGAATGAGCCGGCTGTATTACAAGCCCGAGCAGGATTACAGCCTTGCTCTCGGGAGCTCTATTATGGCACTGTGGTAATGGACAGCGCACAGTAACCTTAATCCTGCACGCACTTCAGAAAAGAAGAGAACACCTCACCAACCACACTTTCAGCTCGAGGAATTCTAATGCATAGTTAACACTTTCAAAACCTCCAAAAATATTAACTGATGACCTTTTCTTTAAAAGAAAAAAACAGTAATTTGAACAAAAGCCCCAGGCTTTCATGACAAAAACGTATTTTGGTTACTAGGCTGCAATGTTCTAGTTATTAGCACTGCATGTACAGCTTTATTTGGACTCCTGAACTATTCCTAAGTGGTTAACAGCTGACTATGTGGTCCCTGAGAATAAGAACTCAGGTTGGTCTCATGTTATCAGGGGTTCTGGCAATCCAGAATCCCTCTGGGAATTCCAGGAATCCAGACAGGCAGTGCAGGTTTTATTACACATTACACCAAGGCTGGTCCAGTTTTAGTCTGGCTTTGTGATTCCCTGCAGTTTTGGCTCCACCGAAACAGGGTTCATACCTTAACACAGAGCTGGACAGGGAAGGCAAGGCCAAAGAGAGACTGGGCGGGACAAGTCAGCACAGGGCGGGGTTTGGGCAGGGCTGGGGCGGAGCTCAGCATAGGCAGAGTCAGGGCTGGGTCTGAACAGGGCAGAGCCAAGTCGGTGCAGGGGCAGGACCGGGGCGGGGCCAGGTGGGACAGGGGCGGGGCCAAGTTGGACTGGGGCGGGGCCAGGCGGGGGCCGTACCTTGCTCAGAGTCAGTGGACATGGTGGAGCCCATGCTGTCAGTGCGGACCCTCTCCAGGCCGTGCACGGAGAGCTGCTCCAGGCGGCGCTTGAGGTAGCGGTGCTCTCGCTGAAGCTGCTCCTTCACGTTGACGGCCTTGCGGTCCTGCTCCTCCAGTTTCTGCAGCACAAACAGACGTTTTTCTTTAGGGAGGGCCGAAGGGTCATGAACAAACAGTTCCTCACCCTTTTTCTTCTGTCAGGCCAGAAGATCCAACATTTACATCAGGATCCGCTGACACGTCAGGAAGGACTAGTGTGTACAGTCACTCCAAGCTCAGGGCAGCTACGACAACAACTTTAAAGAGCAGCTTTCCATTCGCCAACATCAAAGTAAAACACAGCCGAGGGTTGTTTCCAAGCTGTTTTTGCTCACTCCTAATCAGATTTAGTCAATTGCATATCTTTTCTTTCCCTTAAATATCAGAAGCCGTTGAAAAAACAAAATCAAAGGCGTGTTTGGGATATCTGAAATGACCAAAGCAGAGTCAAGCCACAGTGAGAGATGCGAGGTTAAAATCGGATATTCTAGTCGGCAGAAGTCAGCTTATTCCGAATCATATATGAAAAAAACACAAAAAGATGACCATTTTCCTCTCGTGTGAGATTTAGTTTAGAGACCCGGCGAGTCAGGTTAGACCACGGGCAGCCCTGAGGACGAGTTCGGCCCAGGTGTACGATGTTGTGCACACAACAAATCCAGGCCTGGAATGGAACCTGCTGCAATGTGCTCTTCAGCAGCTGTGCTCCAGTTTTGAACTATTCCAGTCAAAGAGTGAGTGAGAAATGACAAAACATCTCACTGGTCCCATATCGCGGCCTTGGTTTTAATCAGAAGCACATCTTGACTCTGCGGTATGTGACTGTAGTGCTGACTCTTTAAACAGGCCACTGACCGGACTCGTACAAAGACTAGACCAGAGAAATTGAAATAACAGACTTAACTGTACTTTTCTCTGAAACATTTACATTTACAAGGTCAGTCAAGATTTTATTGCATTTCTGTTACTGATGGTTAAATGCAAATTATGATTCAGGCATTTCAAGAATGAAAGTTTTATGGGAATAATCACATGAGTGTTCCACTTAAACAGAGAAACATTTTCCAGTTTATTACTCCGAATGTGCAGTACAGCGTGTTCCTGGTCCTTTTAAATGGAATGAGAGCACTGAATCAACACTTTACAGATGACTAGCTGAATATACGGGAACACACCTCAACACATGTGGCCATTCAGCTTTGTACGTCTTTATTTTGAATGGAACTGCTCTGCTTTTTCAAGCATTCAGAAGCCAGGGGATTATGTAATACACTTACAACCACTCCCCTCGACACGTGACTGATGCTCCATAACTCATTCAGCTGTTTCCTGGCACAAATCGGCAATCACAGACTTTGCTGAAACACTAGCCCCTCCGCCAGCAGAAGACAAATCACACCCTGACGGCACAGACCCATTCCTGCTTTAGCTCCTGGTAGCTCTGTTCCTATTTCAAGTTTCAAGAGCACAGTGTCAAAAACAAAGTTTTGCAGGCGCTGAGGCATCAGCTGGGTCACGCAATCTCAAGGGCTGTGGCGGATCCCTAATCTTTCAGCATGACAAGCGGGGAGTGTTTCGGGCTGGTTCGGTTGTCCCAGAAAGCGTACAAGACATCGTGTGACCGTTTAAAACCTGTCCCTGCCAGGGTTCAGCGGCTGGGAGAGCAATTTGTGCGTCCCGCTAATGAGCGTCTGAATTAATGGGCCGTGCAGGAACCACAGGATATCAAAACCTCCACTGGCTCACAATCCCAAAACAAAAACACAGACTGCAAATCCCCAGTTCCTCTGAAAACAAGCACAGGGGGTATACATCACACGAACTTGCACTGCATCACAGACAAGCTCTAGGACAGATGCGCTAACAACTCCCTTCTTTATCACCTGGTATCAGACTGACACAGGTACACACAGGCTTTGCTAAAGTGCAACCATATAAATGTCTAGACATTGCAGTACATATTTCAAAAAGGCAACCTTGCTCGCTTGGAATCTACCTCAATATGTGTACAAAGACTGACATTAACAAAACATTACAATTCAGCTACTTGTCACATTTGGACTGCTGATAATTCAAGATTTTTTTATTTTATGCTTGTTACATATTCCAGATCAGTCTCTGCTCCGCCATTTATTTATTTTGAAACTTTAAAGCTTCTCAGTACGGAGATAGTTCTGTACAGCGTGAAACTAAAAGTCTGACGATTCTGTCAGGAATAGGGAAAACAGGGGTTAAGACTCTGGGTTTGGAACTGGAATGCTGAGAGCATCTTGGAACAAAGTACTGCAGTCAGATTCCTTCACTCAAATATGCACTTGTGTAAAAGCCTTCAAATAGAAGTCTCTGTGGATAGGTGCCAGAATCACAGAAGCTCAGCAGGTCTAGTCACCTCTTTGGCTCGGCTGAAATGAAACTACCTCATTCATTTTGTCCAGGTAAATCAGGTTTAAATGTAAATTAAGCGGAAGGATACTGGCTAATGTACGCCAAATCAGGTTTTGTTATTAAGCTAGAAGGTGCTCTAACAAACTAGTACACATAAGCACCACGTTACTAACTGGAGATTACGGACCCTGTATTCAAAACACTTAGGAGCTTAAGTCCCCAATACCTCCCATGGAGATTTAAGCGCCTAAGTGTTATAAATATAGGGCCCATGTGTTCATGTTTGTCTATCGCACTGCACTGTGGCAGGACCCGGGTCTGTCAACTGTACCAAGTCAACAACGTTTAACCTTTCAAAGCATTTCACAGACCCAGCCTCAGGCAGCATACACAGAACCGATCCTCGTTCGCAGCACGCAATCTTCAGGCCCCTGCTCAGGGCTGCTAACGCAAGCTTTGAAAAATAAAGACTTTATTACATTTAGTAAATAAATGTTTACTTTATTAGTTGGTTTACGGTGCGACTTGTCTTCCCTTCTGTTGCTCCCTGAACCTGCATTGAGTACACATTTATCAAAAAATGGAAATAAAACACAGCATTAGGAGATACAGTATATGTTTGGAATGACAGGAATTTATGTTCAGTTTTAAGTTGGTTTTACTACAAATATTCATAACCGTTTCAAACACTGTATTAAACCAGCAGTCAGCCACATAGAGGAGTGCTAACGGCCATTTTAAAATAGTCCTGGAATATACCGGTTCACAAAGGCTGAAAATACATATGGGCAAAAAGGGGAGCTTTCAGAAAACCTCTTCGGGACAATATGAGATGAGCCTGGTTCTGCTTGGCATAAACATGTTTCTTGTTACAATCCGGCTCAGAAGAGAGGCACAGAAAATGAAACACCGAAATCATTTTCTAAAAAATGTTTTTTCATGACATGCTGCATTTGAGAGGTTAGGGATGCTTAAGTTCAAGCTCCTATTCTTTGTTCATTCTCTGTAATGGGGCCGGCAACCACAAGCTTTTCCCAAGAGCTCAATCACCACAACACCAAAAGAGTGAGACGTACAGGCAGCAAAAGTGATGGACTGTGTTGAAGAGGCTGCATGGTCAGTGTGACCAGTGTGACGGAGGCAAAGACAACCTTAAGTTTCACCAGCCCTGCTGTAGGCACTGTAGGAGCAGAATACCCAAGATACGCATGAAAACACAGGCTTCGAGCTGATCGACTCCACTGAGCAACCAGCTGGATCAGAGCGGCTCGGCTCGGCAGTTGAGGGCCACTGTCTTTGCAGGTTTCGTGATAACCCAAGGGGTAAAACGCACAACTCTTCCCACAGTCCAGTCTCCAGGGCTGCAGTCCTGCTCTGACATCTGACAGCGCCCCCTGCAGGCTGGGAGGACAAGGCCACGCACGCTGCCTTACCTTGATGTGCATCTTGGCTCTCTTGAGGAGGCTCAGTGTGGTGTGTCGAGTGCTGTCGGGCCCCAGGGGCACCAGCTGCTTCAGCTGCTCCAGGTAGAGCCGCAGTTTGGCACGTCTGGAAGAGACGGAAAGGCAGGCGTTGGGCACAGCTCTCGGACGCCACACACACAGCTACGCTCTCGAGAGAAACCCCAAGAAGTTCTCCATTTTTCCAGTCAGCGGTCCCAAAGAGTGACCTGTACTGGGCCAAGAAATTCCTGGCATGATCTGGGAGCTGAAGTAAATAACAGCCCCTCCCCTCATTGATGAATCAATCAGAGAGTTTTAATTGGGACTCGTCACTGTGTCGGTCTAAGCTCCTTATTGACGTGAAGGTGGGGGATTTCAAGAGAGAGTGAAAATAAAAAGCAAGAGACCTTTTCAAAAACCGAAAAACGCGCACCGCCGCGAGACACGGCCAGTTTGAAATTGGCGAGTAAGAAAAAAAAAGTTCAGGAGTTTGGCTTTAATTTTAAGCGGTAACAAAATTGGCAAGGCACCTGGTTACAGTAAGACCCCAGAGAAACCCCAAGTCAATGACTGGGATTGCCAGAGATACAGAGATCCCTGGTGCAGAAAGATCTAAATGCAACCAGAGGTTTTCGCATCTGTGGAAACGTGTTAATGAGTGCCGTGTGTACAGCACACTAAACGGACAATTTCAACATGTCCATCATCCACGTTAATGCAATCTAAGAAATTCCTCGGGACTGCGTTCGCAGGGTTTTCAAAGAACAGTCAACAGTAAAGGCCCTTGTGGCGGCGAGCTCTGCCGTGGGTTCATGCACACTGAGGACTCTTGGCTTGTGTAATCGCCGTGATGAGAAACATTTCGCTTCCAGTTAGAATTACTACTTGGGAGTTACAAACTGCGATATATTTCAAAAGAAACTTTTTACCCCTGTGATATCATCACATAAAGCGCAATGAAACCGCACCTAGCCAGCTGAGAAAGAGCTGGGAACATCAACAGCGTCTACATGCAAGGACCCCGTTTGCCCATGTGGTCAACAGGAGACCGTGTCTTGTGTGTCGGAGACTCAATCTCCCCCCCCCTCTCCCGCCTGCACACCCATCCAGCTGTGCACATCTGTACAGCGTTCCCACACTCCCCGAGCCACAGAACTTCGCACCCGAGCTCTGCTCCTCCGACTCTCCCGGCTTCCGGAGCTCCGCCTGCGACGGGCTCCTCCAGTTCCACGCCTTGGACTTGTCACAGACGTCCCTCTTTTTTTTTTTAAATCTGCAGTTGAGCTACCTACAGTTTACCAACAAGTTCAGAGTATAGAACTGGCAAATTATTCAAAAGACACAACCAGATGGTGCTTTAGATTAGAACAAATGTGCTCTTTAGTATTTATGACACTTTTTAAGCCAAAGAAATACAACTTTAATCCCCAAATACCATTTCTTTTAATTTTTATGGCAATCCTGCGTAAGTTCCACCTGCACTGGACGTTCACAGGCTTGCATCTCGGGATACTGTTTCCAGAAACACGCACACACAAACCGCCACACGCTGGCGGAGCCGCAGCTCTCAGGCCGCACATGTGTGCGGAGAGCCGCACAGCGAGCTCCCTGTTGTTGTGTTTGTTTTTTACTGGATTAACGAGCCGTATTAACAGAAACTCTCGCTGTCTGACAGGGCAGAGCGCGAGCAGAGCACAATGGGCTTTGTACTGTATTACAGAACTGGAACAAAAGGGTAATGCCCATGTCAGGACAGCAACGGCGAGCCCTGCCAAATGGAAGCTCTCATGAATTCAGCTGACGTCAGATCGCTTGCTGCGGTGCACACTTTGCATACTAGGCTAGCTCAAGTACACGTGCCGCTTAGCTCGACAGGACACAAGAGCAGGGCTGAAATATCAAATTCAAGAAAGGAGGAATAAAGGAGGGGTTTTAATAATCCGGAATCCATCTTTACAGTCCAGTTGCATATTTGTAAATTCCAGACACCCTCGTGTTATTCTCCATCGTAACCTCTTCCATCGCCGTGACTATCCTCAACTACAGCCGACTGCTATCCTCACCAGGGCCAAACCACCCGAGGAGCCGAGCAACTTCCCAGCGGCCTTTCTGCCCCTGAGCAACCCGCCACTGGTCAAGAGCCTCCAGGAACTGGACCGGCTGCAGTCTGGTCACTGTGGGGCAGACCGGCGCCTGTGTCAATGACCGATATTGACACAGAGTTACTAATATTCTTTATTAATACTAACAGAGACGTGTTAATAGAGACAGGTTTACAGTACAGATATACTGCAGCTTATGTGTTTCTTTTATATAGATGTAAGGCTGGTACTGGGTTTTAAACGGACTGCCAAGCTCAAACTAGCTCAGGTAAGATCTTCTTCAAAACACAGTGTTTGTTTCTGAACTGGGCCTCTGTCTCGGTCTCTTGCCATCCACCTTGATTTATTCCTGCTCTGCTCTTCTTCTGTTGTTGTATCCAGACCACTGCATTACCAGAGAAAAGATGCACCCAGGGGGCCAAAAAAATGGAAAAACTTGTACAGTCACATAGCGTAAGACAGCTTGCAAAGGAGAGGAGGCCTTTCTGCCCATCTTCGCAGGTTAGGTTTGGTTTTAGCAGCTAACTGATCCGAGGATCTCATGGCAGGGTAGCCTGTTCCATACTCCCACAACCCTTAGTGTAAAGAAGTGCAAAGAAGTGCCCCCTACTCGCAGTGTTCTTCCCTGCATTTACCGCAGGATGTGTACTATAATCAGAGTCTCCAATTATTTGCTTGCGAAGTGTAGATGAGTGGAATTACTCTGAGTAGACCATGTATACACATCTCATTTAGGAGCCTATACAGAATTATAAGAACTCATATGTGGCACTTAGGTAGTGTTCACAAAGAATACACTGCAAATCCTTGTTCTCCTTTTGCATGGACTATTTTTCCACTTCAAAGCAAAAGCCTGGCGTAGAAGTGTTCAACTGCTGAGATCTCACAACTGAAGGACTCTCATAGCACGACTACAGCACTGCGTAGAGCTGCAGTCATTAATACACAACAACTAGCCTTTAGTATCATCTTTAGACATTACAAACAAGAGTAATCCTTGTGGACCATCTAGCAGTTAGTAGCTAATTCATCCAATCATCTCATCCAGCTTTTTCTTAAGAACAGTCAGGAAATGAGTTTCAATAAGATGGTTGGGTAGTTTGTTCCATGCACCCACAACGCTTTGTGTAAAGAAGGGCCACCTGTTCTTAATCTGAAATGTGCTTACTCTCCACTTGTATCCACTTGTGTTTTTTTGTTTGGCTGTTTATTCTGAAGATGTGTACTAAAAGGTGCAGACCACAGATTCCAAGTCTATACAGCACACAAAGTTACAGTTTCTAACTTGAAATCATCATAATGTGGCCTCTCTGCCTCTCCCCTGCTCCCGCCTCCTCCACTCTCCCAGCTGTCCTCCTATGCTGTTTAATCTTTGCGGTCTACCCTGTCTTTCTCACACCCGAAGAAGGCTCCACAGCCGAAATGTGTTTTCTTTCTTCTCTTTTCAGCAAGTAATAAACCTATTACTTGTTCCATCATCATAATGGTAATCACAAAAACAATTTGTGAATTGGAAAACATCAAGAAGGCTCTCCAGCCAAAATGTTGTTTTTCTCCTTTATATTTTCCAGCTTGGAATGAACCTTTATTGTTCATTGCATCAAAATATTATGTTTCCACATTTGATAAACCATAAACTTTTAGCTTAGCTCTGACATAAGTAATAAGTAGTATACCTCACAAGGGATGACAGTTCCCTGCAGATTACATGTTTTATATTAATTTGTTTTTATTTGCATGCATGTGAGGTTGCAAACTGCGGACGCTGCACTTTGTGTCTTCCCATCTCCAAAACTTACACATCAGATTGTCCAACAAGCCCCTGGACCCACAGAACCCGTGCCCCCCTACTGGATAAGATGAACAAAAAAGGAAAAGAAAACAAAATATTTTCCCAGCCCACTCAGCCCTGACACACAATGCAAAGTTCTCTTCAAAGACGCACAGCCACCTACAGGGACTTTAGTGACGTCCATGCAGGGCCTGAGAGGTGTTACCTCACGGACCGAGTACCTCCAGGAGACTTTTCCTCCTTTCGGGCCTGCTGCCGAGCGGTATTTTCTCAGGGGTCCCCAGAGGTAGGCCTGGTTGCTATAGTGACAGCAGTGTGCGCGGCTCCTACAGGAAGCTGCTTCATTGTCGGCTCTGTAGGGCACTGGCTCCTGCCCCGGGGGCGTCTCGCAGTCTCTGAGGACCGTGAGGCGTGGGGCCCTGCCCTGCCCACTCCGGTCCAGAGAAGTACGGCCCGGGACAAGCAAGGAACACAGGCCCGTGACGGCTGGCCAGCTGGAGAGACGGCCATAATAGTCCAGCCGTCCTCCTCCTCTGCTGAGGGGATGTGCCGTCGAACTGTACCGTATATACAGTAAGCCCTCGGTTTAACAGCTCAAGTCTTCTTGAAGGGGAATTTTGTCTGTAAAATCAGAAATACCAGACTTCTCCCCCATTAAAGGACAAAGTATAGGGCAACTGGTACAGGGCTAGGCCACTTGTTTGCGATGGGTGTTGTCTGCGTTGCGTAGGCTTAAGCGGATTTTAAAAAAACTGTCTTTTTAAAAAATACACTGAACTGCTTACAATGTGCAGAAAAAGCTCTATTAAATGCCCAAATAATAAAACAAGGTAAAAAGAAATCCTACGTAGGCTTAAAATTCAGGAATATCAATGGAACCCTGTAGGGGTAGGTTGGTTACTGACGATGGGTGTTTGTATTCTGTACCCTTTAGCGAATTTTATACAGTATATTTACACATGAACTAAAGAGCTTGTGTATGTACGATACCAAAAGGCAAAGGAACAATTTTATTGACTGTGTTCATAAGTTATCAAATCCAGAAAGCATAAACAGATATAGCATATATAGATACAATATACGTGCTCTATATATTGTATATATATACGGTATGTATATATTATATATACCATATAAAACATATATAGATACAATAAAGCTTGTATTGAATTTAATAGATAGTATATACCGTATACACAGTATTTATTTCTCATATATTAATATATATTAGTCTGTTAAACTGAGTTTTGACTGTATTAGCTTCAGTGTGGCACCTGAAGCCACAACCTTTGAGTTCCCTCACGCCACCTCCACCCACGAGACCCCACCAGGCTGCAACATGAGCCCAGCATACAAGAAAGCCGACTAGAATAAACATCTGGCACAATACCTTCTGCAGCCTGGGCCTGAAACTCAGGGAAGTGTGAGAAATCACACCCTGCTGCCCAACTTCCCTGACGCAACGCAGACACTGGCACACTGAGACCTGTCCACCTGCATTCTCTTCATACCGCACAATGAGGGCATGGAGAAAACAACAGGCACCAGCCTCAACAACACATTTCTTACATGTACAAAAGTCAAAAGGAACACATACTTTTTTGTCACCAGAGAACTCAGAGAGTTTTCCAGGCAGTCAGGTTGGCTTTGCTGTCGCGGCTGAGACTCTGCCCCCAGTCCAGCTCGTCCCAGCTGAACACAAAGACAGTACTCGCACAAAAGCTCCGCTGATGGAAAATCTGACTTTTGTCTTCATTAACAAGGTGCTCCTCTGAAGAGTTAGAATGATTGTAAGGTATCTGAGTGTTTAGAACCGCTGGACAGATGGTAACTGTCTGGATGTGAATGCACATCTCAGTGCTTCTTGATCTAGAAGCAAAGGAGAAGGTATAGAGGAAAAATAAGGAGGACTCTACTGCTGCCTGACAGCTCATGTCCTTGGGATTTTTTCCTGGACTGTGGTGCCTTCTGTGCTGAGCTTGTGGGAGCTATGGTTTCTTCCCAGCTTCTCAAGACACGTGGGATAACTGGCGTCTCTAGATTGTTTGTGTGTGTGTACTGACAGTGGACTGACCTCTGTCCAGAGTGCAGTGTGTGTGTGTGTGTGTGTGTGTGTGTGTGTGTGTGTGTGTGTGTGTGTGCTGATGGTGGACTGTCCTCTGTCCAGAGTGCAGTGTGTGTGTGCACTGACAGTGGACTGACCTCTGTCCAGAGTGCAGTGTGTGTGTGTGTGTGTGTGTGTGTGTGTGTGTGTGTGTGTGTGTACTGACGGTGGACTGACCTCTGTCCACAGTGCAGTGTGTGTGTGTACTGACGGTGGACTGTCCTCTGTCCAGAGTGCAGTGTGTGTGTGTACTGACTGTGGACTGACCGCTGTCCAGAGTGCAGTGTGTGCGTGTACTGACGGTGGACTGTCCTCTGTCCAGAGTGCAGTGTGTGTGTGTACTGACTGTGGACTGACCGCTGTCCAGAGTGCAGTGTGTGTGTGTACTGACGGTGGACTGTCCTCTGTCCAGAGCGCAGTGTGTGTGTGTACTGACTGTGGACTGACCGCTGTCCAGAGTGCAGTGTGTGTGTGTACTGATGGTGGACTGTCCTCTGTCCAGAGTGCAGTGTGTGTGTGTACTGACTGTGGACTGACCGCTGTCCAGAGTGCAGTGTGTGTGTGTACTGACGGTGGACTGTCCTCTGTCCAGAGCGCAGTGTGTGTGTGTACTGACGGTGGACTGTCCTCTGTCCAGAGCGCAGTGTGTGTGTGTACTGACGGTGGACTGTCCTCTGTCCAGAGCGCAGTGTGTGTGTGTGTGTGTGTGTGTGTGTGTGTGTGTGTGTGTATTGACAGTGGACTGACCTCTGTCCACAGTGCAGTGTGTTTCTGTCCAGTACTGATGACGGTGTGCAGTGTTACTCTATTAAAGAATAACCCTGAAATACTGCAGGTTTCTGTGGAGAGCAAGTGTGGCCCCACGAGGAGCCACATGAACAGCTGGACCCCCACCAAGGGAAGCAAGGAGGAGAAAAAAAAAACAGAACTCGGGTCAAAATATTTCTCTTTTCCAGAAAAATAAGGAGCTATTCAGAGAGAGTCAGGAGTGCTGTGTACTCAGCTGCAGCAGCCAGCCTCTCTCACAGGGCCCGAGAGTAACCTGAGCTGCTGGGCGTTCCCCGCAACGCGCCAGGACCCCCCCTCCCCCTCTCTGCTACTATCTCCACCTGCACTCCTGACACTCCAGAAACGCTGGCTCGGAAACAGAGCGCCGCCGAATGTTTTCACTCCTGCCGAGGCTGAATGGAAAATACTGATGTGACAGCAGTCCTGAAATGAGAGCGAGGAGAGAGAGAGAGAGAGCGCGAGCGGGCGGGCAGGAATTAAAAATAACCCAGGAAGTTTGGAAAGAAGCCTTGGCTCTTTGAACTTCAGAGACGAGACAAAGCACTTCTTAACTCCTTCGCTGCGGCGTGTGAGGGAACAGGCGTTTCTGGCCCTTCCAGTCCAGTGGCCTGCTTGCCGCTGTTACATTTACTGCTGTGCACAGGGCGTCGGCGTTATCTCGCCCAACCTGACTGAACCACGGGCCGAGGTGTGACGTAAGCGTATCTGAAAGTGACCGAAGAGCCCAGAGACCTCAGAGCTCTGCCATTCGGGACAGAGTCTCCCCGCAACGTGAAGCACTATAGGAACACAGGAATCCTACCCCCTGGGAAACATCAGCCTCGCGAGGGGCTCATCACAGATTTCCATGGGACAGGGGCAGGGGATTCGGGGCAAGCACTCCACATCCAGAGAGCTGCTGGTTCCAGATACGACTGACCCAACTGAGAACCAGGCAAGACCAGCTGACCAGGCAATTAACACCCACCGCAGAGGAATATGCCATAGTATAGCTGGCACAAAACTCGCTCTTATTTTAGAGTAACTACCAATTTGCCCATTAAAATGGACCAATTTGCCAACTTCCCCCCCTACCCGCTCTGCAGGTACTAGAGAACCCATAGACCCGGGCTCTCCAGAACAGCGGGTGGACGGGCCTGGGTCAGGGCCAGGAAAAGAACAGCACCAGAGCCACAGCGAGTCAAAAAGGGAAGGAGCGATCGAGAATCTGGGATCAAAGGACGATCAGCGTCGCAACCAGACAACGTAATACTAGAGAAGTAGAACTTAAATTTAAATGATGATATGTGAAGCAGCACAGGCAGAAAGAGCCCACAAATTCCCTTCTAACAAAGAACTTAACATTGAGATCTTTTGTGCTTAGCACTTGACACATAAATATCCAGTCAAACATCTGCATCGTTACATTTTCGTACAATAAGAACATCAGGAAGGTTAGCTGTTCAAGAGGAGGCCGTTCAGTCCCTTGGTAATCAGCAGCTGATTGATCAGAGAATCTGTTGCAGCAGCTGATTCCTGAACGAAGCCAGGGAATCGGTTTCAGACTCAGAAACTTGTGCCATACTCCCGCAGCACGTATTACAACCGCATATCATCTCAGGTCGGCTAAAGGCGGCTCTGTGGTGCCGAAGCCGCAGAATTGCCGCAGGCACGACCCCCTCTCGTGTTTCTCTGACACCCGTTTCACACTCCCGCAACTCTCCGTGTAAGATTTAAAGTGCTCCTCCACGCCAAGTGCAGTTTCCGCACGCCTCCTCTGCTCCGCGTTTTCACTGTTCACTATGTTTGCATTGTCAATGGCTTTGAGGAGCTTGATTTCAATATACATTTAAAAAGGTACACCCTTGCCCCACTCTTCAGAGAGAAATCATCGAGTTAATAATCTAGCCTTAAACCGCTCCAGACCACTTGGCTAACAAGACAACGTGTGAACGTGTAGCTGGATGACAAGAGCTCCAGGCCTATAAGGCAGCCTAGCCTGGTGTGAAGTCTTTGGAGGGCAGGGCTCAAACTAGAGAAACAGGCTTGAACCTAAAGCCTGAAGCCACTGTAAAGACATTCGAGTTCTTGTCCGAGATTGTGCGGTCACACTAATATCGGCGTAAATGGTCTCAGCCAAAAAGAAAACTTGCTGCCGCGGTTCCTTAACCACACTGATCTACGAGAAGCCCCAGAAGGCTGGCCACCACAAAGAGCCAAAACCTTCCGATTTCCTCGTAGGTTTAAAAAATGATCTCAAAAAGGGTCAGGGAAAACCGCCCTGCTCTCGGTTTTAAAGGCACCGTGACACAGCTTTACCCTATTTGTATCCACCGGTCTGCGTTTTCCCGGCCGAGTTTGAAGACACTTCGTGGGCTGGCTCTCGGTGCCGTCGAGAACTGGTCAGGCGTGAACGAGGCCGTTCAAACCCCAGGCGCACACGCCCTGGCACCTGGCAGACAGGGAGCAGAGCAGCCCGGTCCCCGCAGGCTGACAGACAAACGGAGCTGCGGACGCCGGCGGTCTCGAAATCCCCTTTCCACGTCTTCGGCAAAACACAAACTTGTAACGCAAGACTGCCCGCGCACTGCAGATCTCAGCCGCCTTCCTCGAAACCATCGGCACTATCCAGACCAACACGCTCAATGCCACAGGCGCAGCTCGCCCAACAGAACCCATGCCGGAATACAGTACTTCCTCTCACGTTCAGCTCGATTTGTGTCTAAGTGCCAGGAAACGCTTTCTGCAAATTATGATGACAGTCAATCACGAAAGAACTAATTTCACATGACAGGACACATAAACTGCTGTAATTTAAATAACTCAAAACTGCTTAGGCCTATTTAGCCTTAGTTTATAGTGCTTAGGCCTAGCCTTAGACAGTTTATTTCCAAAAAAGTTTATTTCTAAACGTGTTTCTGCCTCAGTCTGTTTCTAGTTCTCATCAAGAGCTGAGATTAAACACACACGTTTACTTGTCATGCACGCAAACACCTGTATAACTACACACATCCATGGACTTTACGGTGCAAAAAGGGACAGTTTTACGCACCTAGCTCTGGACTATTTTTTAACGCTTCAGATTAAAAAAAGAAGTGGATTTTGGCAAATGCTCAAATGCTCGTTTGTATTCCGAGTCATTTGTTTTGTCTAACATTTTCTCTGCGACAGATAAAACAAGACAGATGGATATCATGCAACTTCTCAGTAAGGTGTGTTCATTCACATAATGGCTCCAGCAGATATTTGTACATGAAGCCACTGTAAAACTCTAGAAGAGCTGGCCGGGTTTCAGCTGAAGAGGGCTCTTCTGTTAGCCTCAGTCTGTTTCTTCATCCATCCATTTTCTAAACCACTCTATCCAACGCAGGGGAGCTGGAGTCTATCCCAACAAGCAGCGGGTGCCAGGACACCCAGGACAGGACGCCAGTCCATCACAGGGCACACACAGACACACCCAGGACAGGACGCCAGTCCATCACAGGGCACACACAGACACACCCAGGACAGGACGCCAGTCCATCACAGGGCACACACCCAGGACAGGACGCTAGTCCATCACAGGACACACACAGACACACACTGACACACCCAGGACAGGACGCCAGTCCATCACAGGGCACCCACAGACACACACAGGACAGGATGCCAGTCCATCACAGGGCACACACTGGCACACCCAGGACAGGACGCCAGTCCATCACAGGGCACACACAGACACACCCAGGACAGGACGCCAGTCCATCACAGGATACACACAGACACACACACTGACACACCCAGGACAGAACGCCAGTCCATCACAGGGCACACACAGACACACACACACAGACACACCCAGGACAGGATGCCAGTCCATCACAGGGCACACACTGGCACACCCAGGACAGGACGCCAGTCCATCACAGGACACACACAGACACACACACTGACACACCCAGGACAGGACGCCAGTCCATCACAGGACACAAACAGACACACACACAGACACACACAGGACAGGACGCCAGTCCATCACAGGGCACACACTGACACACCCAGGACAGGACGCCAGTCCATCACAGGGCACACACAGACACACCCAGGACAGGACGCCAGTCCATCACAGGATACACACAGACACACACACTGACACACCCAGGACAGGACGCCAGTCTATCACAGGGCACACACTGACACACCCAGGACAGGACGCCAGTCCATCACAGGGCACACACAGACACACACACTGACACACTCAGGACAGAACACCAGTCCATCACAGGACACACACAGACACACCCAGGTCAGGACGCCAGTCCATCACAGGGCACACACAGACACACACACTGACACACCCAGGACAGGACACCAGTCCATCAAAGGGCATACACAGACACACACACTGACACACACACTCAATTTCCCAGAAGCCAGCTCGCCTACCAGTATGTCTTTGTGCTACGGGAATGAACCAGATCTCCTGGAGGAAACCCACACGAACATGGGGAGAAAGTACAAACTCCCAACAGGTAGCACCCCAAGAACTGAACCCAGGGCCCCAGCGCTTCGAGGGAGGAAAGCTAAACACTGCGCCCCCCTGCCGCCCAGTGTTTTATGTCGATAAGAGTGAAATGACGCGCACTCCGTGTTGACTTCACATCGATGTTTTGCAAAACAAAGCGATGAGTGAAAGAGAAACCAGACACAGAGAGAGCGCCAGGTGGAACCCAGACAAAGGCATGAAACCACCCGCGTGGCTATACAGAGGCGCCGAGGGCGGGCCGCTTTCGAGAGATTAGAAACGTCAGGAGTCTGGGAGCGGATGTGCTGCTGCTGAGGTGCAGACCCCGCAGGAGGCTGTGATGGCGCGGGGCTCTGAGTGGTGAACCTCTACAGCTGCCGAGAACGTCACCCTCTGCCCCGCTCACCATGGCTTCTGAAGCGGCTCTGTCACTGACTCTGCAGCCAAGGAGCGGTACAGAGCAGGTGCTCCTTAACCCAGAGATCCCCCCTGAGAGACGTGGGAAGATGCTGCGCTTGCAAAGGAATTTCCCGTAATAGAATAACTGCGGCAGCTACATCACCCTGCAGCTCACGACTGGCAGCCCACTGAAGCGCAGCAGGTGTGAGCCTGGCCAGTAGCTCGGAAAGCTCAGGTTGCTGCTGGAGGAGGCGTTAGTGGGACCAGTAGGGAGCGCTCACCCTGCGGTCTGTGTGTCTCCAAATGCCTCAGTGTAGCAATGGGACTCTATACTGTAGACAAGACGCCGTCCTTCGGATGAGATGTAAAACCGAGGTCCTGACTCCCTGTGCCCATTAAAAATCCCAGGGCGTTTCTCGGAAAGAGTAGGGGTGTAACCCTGGTGTCCTTGTCAAATTTCCCCCTGGTCTTTACCAATAATGGCCTCCTAATAACTCCCATCTTTGAATTGGCTTCATCATAATGTTCTCCTCCCCACTGAGAGCTGCGGTGTGGTGAGTGTACTGTGAGCGCAGTATGGGCTGCTGTCGCATCATCCAGGTGGGGCTGCACACTGGTGGTGGTGGAGGGGAGTCCCCATGACCTGTAAAGCGCTTTGAGTGGAGTGTCCAGAAAAGCACTGTATAAGTGTAAGCAATTATTATTATTTTCTAAATGATAATAATAACAACATTCTCACTCTGGAACAAAGAAAAACATTTTTTATAAACATACATAATCTGCATATGTTTAGTTTCTTATTAAAAATTAAGAAACACACAGCGAAACACCAGACAACGTTCAGGACTGGACACACTGATAAATCCCTCAGCTTTAAAAGTGACCACAGGGAACAGTCTGCAGGGCCAGGTGACCAGTCATCATTCTCTCCCTCAAGCTCAGGGACAGGCGACAACGTCAGTGGACAACTGACGTTCAGCAAACTGAACTGAAGGAGACACTGGAACGGCTCGTGGTTCAAATTCTTGTTTGCAGCACAAAAAGGCACTTCGGGAGAGCATAACTACTCGATATAGAGGGTCTTTTAAAAGGAGTTTTCAGCTGGTCAGTCAACAGCAAAAAAGTCCAAGGAAGAGAATAAGCCTAAATGAGTTAAGACCTACATGAATCCAGGAAAGCAATACTCGCCCCTGCAGGTGACAGTTTAGTATCTCTTCAGATCGCACTTCCAGGCAGACACTAATCACCGTGTTCTAATCACCGTGAAATGAAGCCAAGCAGACACGCGTGTTATGTTGAGCTCCATTCTTTATGAGGGGGGGTCTGACAATTTTCTGCTTCGTTTTTCCCTCCCCATCCTTGGCAGTGCTGGCAGGCTGGCAGCCTCCGAAAAACAGGCAGTGGAACGAGGGTCCCCAAGGACAAACGCCCCGGGTTCTCAGTGCGAGCGCAGCTGTCGAGGCCAAGTTCGAAGCCCTGGGGGGGTGTGGCAGCGGTTCAACAAGGCCCACGGCGGAGGTGGAGGAAGAGGCCACTCAGCCCACTAGCCTGGTAATCGATCTGAGGATCGTGAACGCCAGAGTTGTCAGGGCAGGGCAGGTTATCCGCGCTCTCGGAACCCGTGTTACATATTCGCCTGCCTACTGCACATTCATTCACAGAACCCAAGTGAGGCAGGAGCCACAGACCTGTCCCTCTCGTGCTCCTCTCACACACCGCTCGCTCTGGCCGAGACAAAACGCACAGAAAACACACTTTGCCCTCGGCCGCCTCCTCCCAGGAGGCCACGCTGACGACGAGTTCATCGCTTTTCCGGCCAGACCAGCCCCGCAGGGCTCCCAGTCGCCAATCGAGCCGTTACAGGTGACTAGAAGCTCCCTCCTTCTCCGCATTGCAGAAGCTTGTTAGAAAAAAACGCCCAACTTCGCACGACAAACTGTCCCCCCGGCCCGAGCCGTGGAGTGTCTTATTTCCCCCTCGGTCGTGTGGCATTCCAGTGTTGTCAGGACCGCTGGTCAGGCCGGGCTCTAGCGTCTCATCGCCTGGCTGCTCCTGCGCCAGAGTCTGACCTCTGCTGAGCTTCACGGGCCCAGTCCTGCAGGCCTGACCTCCCAGGCGTACCCCGAGCGGAAGAGCCCAGAGCTGCTGAGACAGGGGTGCAACGAGCTCACTCCAGCGTGTTGGCAGAGCGCGTGGCGGAACAGGGGGCTTCACCCAGGGGCGTGGTCGGCCGGGCAGGGAGGCAGGGACAGGGCAGACACAGGGGACAAACACGAGGCAAAAGAAGCTGGATTGTCTGTTCTAGGAAGAACATGGGTCCAGATCCACTCAGCTGTCCATCCGCATAGGACAGACTGTGTCACACTGACGCTGTCACTGATCCTCCTGCCTTGCACCTGGCCTGTGCAAATACGCCGACATTTCTACACGTTCTGCAGTGTTGTTTACAGAGCTGGGTGTCTTATCTGCACAGCAAGCGTTTCATAGTCATGCAAATTTAGGATGCTTCCACAATACCACTGCGCTGCACCCTGGGGGTGAGGCAAAGTTTCCAGCTCACAGGTCCCCAGATCTAACCAGAAAACACGCTTCTGCCTGCACTCCAGGGGGCCAGCTGGAGAGCTATGCAGGCAGAGTGTCCTGCTGGGTTCAGGTAAACAGGAATGGCCCAGTAGGGGGCGCCACTATGCGGCAGGAGTCACGGATGCCGGACAGCTGCCATCAGAGCTGAAAGCAGACAGGCCGATGCCACCAAGAGCACAACAGTGCTAGCGGCAACCAAGACGTTTCACTTTATCCTTTCTAATTCCGAAACGCCAGCGACAGTCCAGCTGTGTTTTCTAACATATTATTTTTTGCTGTGGTTGGAAGTCATTAAGAGGCTTATTGTGAATCCTGATCTCTCCCTTATTGCAAGGCTTAATGGTGTTTTGATCAGTTATTTTACAAACACAAGGGATTATTCACAGGCCATTCACAACGCTCCATCAAGAGTCACTCATTCACAGTGTTCTTCCAACACTCACTCACTCACAGCCCTGCTCCAACACTCACTCACTCACAGCCCTGCTCCAACACTCACTCACAGCCCTGCTCCAACACTCACTCACTCACAGCCCTGCTCCAACACTCACTCACTCACAGCCCTGCTCCAACATTCACTCACTCACTCACAGCCCTGCTCCAACACTCACTCACTCACTCACAGCCCTGCTCCAACACTCACTCACTCACTCACAGCCCTGCTCCAACACTCACTCACTCACTCACAGCCCTGCTCCAACATTCACTCACTCACTCACAGCCCTGCTCCAACACTCACTCACTCACTCACAGCCCTGCTCCAACACTCACTCACTCACAGCCCTGCTCCAACACTCACTCACAAACTCCATGCAGACAGTATTCCAGGCCCAGATCTGAGCCCAGGACCCCAGGGTTGCAATGCAAACCAAAGTGCCACCAAGCCAGCCCAGCTCACATCAATCCGCTGGAAAACAAATGTGCTAAACGGCCTTCTCTTGGTAGGAAACTTCATGTTCTTACAGGGGGTGAAAACCCAAGGAAGGCGATGCACTTGGACCAGACCTGAAAGAGACTACAGAACACTGAACACCAACACCACGCACTGCATGTGTGACACCAAAACCACAGTGCTGCGCAGCACGGCTATCAGATGCTCTGGCTCTAACAGTAAGTTTGACCTACTTTCCTTAGGGCAACCTAAAACACACAGCTACGTTTTCACAGATACTTTAGAAAATCATGACCCTGCATTTTCCTATGCTTTGTGACCATGCTCCTAGCCAGAAAGATAAGTATAAAAGGAGGAGATTACTGTGAACTGTTGACTGCTGGAACAAACAAAATATCAGCTGAATCACAGAGCTGAGTAAACAGCAACTTGGCTGTGAGTCAAAAGGTGAATGTGCATCAGCAAGCTATAAAAACTAACAGCTTCAGTGCCCAAACTTCACCAGAAACGAATCTGAAAATTTAATTATTGCTCATGTGCATTTAAATTGTGCTACTGTACTTTTATTACTCCTTGAGCTCAGCACAGTTTGGATGCATTTAAACTGCACTATTGCAATCGTATTGCACTGACCTACGGTTTAAACTACACTGCTCAATTATTAATAAAAAAACGTCTTTTTTTAACTCATGTGAGACATAAGCAAATAAACAAGAAGAGATGCTGCCTGTCAGATAAAACGAAATAATGTGGTTTCCAACGGAATTATGTATGATTAGATTACTTTTAACTGTTATTTATTTCACACAGTTTTTTCTTATAAGCATTTAGAAAAACCTCCCTTCAAGTGCAACGAAGTGTTTTACTGTCATCTCCACATGCCTCCGTTAAGCTATGAAGACCTACACGTTGAAGGCCCTCAGAAACACACACCTATAATCTTGGCACCGTCGAGCCCGTTTCTGCGGCGCAGCGCAGCGCGACCGAGGGAGCCGAGGGCTCGGAAGAGACGCGCGCCCTTCACTTCCTGCGCTCTTGCCGAGTCAGCGGAAAAGCTGGCCGCCGGCGAGAGGGGGCTCTCTCGGACAGGGCGCGATCCCCAGCAGGGGGCGCAAGAGAAAACGACAGCAAAGAGCAAAACAGCGCGATACCGTCTGCCTCTCGAACCGCACCGCGCATATGTTCTCGCCGCAGTTGCGATATTTCTCTGCCAGTTTCATTTTGGAGTGGATATGCAGCATTCTAAATAAAGTGTTTCGCTTTACTATACTCTTTAAGCCAGGCAATAGGAAGGCATGGAGACGCTTTTGCATCATATCTTAACATAATCTTCCACCCAGTATCGGAAAACCTCTTATCCTGTACAGGGGATATCTAAACTTCCTGGATGGGATGCACGGTAAAACTAATCAAACCGACGCAGCAAGATTCGAGTCGGTGGGAGAAAAGCGGAGCTTTCGGTAAAAAATGAAGAGACAGACAAAGGGAAATACACCAACTGAGTGCAGATAAACACGCTAGGCAGCAATCAAACCTTCTGAGAGTCTGGCTCAAGCCAAAACAATTTGTATCAAGCCCATAACTTGGATTCTTTCAACGAGATCCTCCAATCAGGACAGGAGGCGCTTCTTTACACAAAGGGTGGTGGGAGTGGGGAACAAGCTACCCAGCCATATGGTCTAAGCCGATACCCTGGCTCCTTTCAGGAAATTGCTGGATAAGATCCTGGGATCAGTTACCTACTACCAAACAGGCTAGATGGGCTGATCTCTGCTTTGCATCCTTTCTTATGGTCTTGAACCCAAGACCCTGGAGCTGTGAGGAGGCTGTGTTAACCTCAACAGTAGTGTGCTGACTCTCATGTAACCTTACAATACTTAAAATGCATACTGTATGTTTTTATATTTCACATGTAGTCTTCACTTGATTTCCATTAATCAGAATTTATGAGTTATGATGTTTTCATTATATTAAAAGAATCTGCAAACACTGTGTTTAGCACAAGCAAACCTTGAATCAGGAAATAGTCTGTTTGTATTTTAAAGGAAACCGGCCCATAGCGTGGATCCACCTGTGGTTTTCACGTTTAATGGAAACTGTATTTTCTTCATTATTTATCTGAAACTTCATTACCATTTGTACTATGTACAATGCCCTGTTGTATGTGCTCCTGACCATGAAAGGACACTATATAAAACTAGTCCAAGACTGGATTTACAAATCAGGTTAGTCTAAACTCTACCTAACAACAGATAAATACGAAGTTTAAAAGAAAGAGGGTCTGAATAAGGCGGCACACTGTTGCAGTGGATAGCATTGCTGCCTCACAACGCTGGGACCCTGGGCTCAATTCTAGACCCAGGGTGCTGTCTGTGTGGAGTCTGTATGTTCTCCTCGTGTTTATGTGGGTTTCCCCCGGGTGCTCCGGTTTCCTCCCAGAGTCCAAAGACATACTGGTAGGTTGACTGCCTTCTGGGAAAATTGGCCCTGAGGCAAGTGTGTGTGTTTGTCTCTGTCTGCCCTGCAATGGACACACAATGGCGTCCTGCCCATGGTGTACCCTGCCTTGTGCCTGTTGCTTGCTGGGATAGACTCCAGCTCCCCCTTGACCCTTAAATGAAGAAAGCGGTTAGAGAATGATCATATGGGAGGACTGATGTGATGGATATTTAGTAAGGATGAGTTGCTCACTGCACTGAAGGGGGAAAAAGTCCGATTTCCACTGCCTTACCCTGTAAGTCCTCCCAAGATCAACAAGATTGCAGGAAAAGAAGGAGAACGAGAAATCTGATTGTGTCAAATTCTTAAGCTCTTTGGAGTGAACCCCAAATAGTGACCTGTTACTTTAAAAGAATGTAAAACCTTTTACAATAAGTTAACATTTACATCAGGACCATGACTCAAGAGTGCAGTACAGGTTTCTATTTTTCTTTCTGGTGGGTTAGTGAAAGCCAAACAAAGCCACAAGCTCAGACAGAATGTATGTTTTTTTGAATGGCAAGTGCAATTAAAAATCACTTAAACACTTAAAATTATAATTCTCAAATGTAAAAGCCATTTAACGCCCTTACATTGCAAAAAAATCATTTTAATGATATTGTTCCTCCAGTTTAAACTGCAATATCTGTGTACAAGCCAGTAGTAATTTGACACAGCCCACCTAAGACAGGTACATCAACAGTGCTCAGGGCCAGCCCACCTGAGACAGGTACACCAACAGTGCTCAGGGCCAGCCCACCTGAGACAGGTACACCAACAGTGCTCAGTGCCAGCCCACCTAAGACAGGTACACCAACAGTGCTCAGTGCCAGCCCACCTAAGACAGGTACACCAACAGTGCTCAGTGCCAGCCCACCTGAGACAAATACACCAACAGAGCTCAGGGCCAGCCCACCTGAGACAGGTACACCAACAGTGCTCAGTGCCAGCCCACCTGAGACAGGTACACCAACAGTGCTCAGTGCCAGCCCACCTAAGACGGGTACACCAACAGTGCTCAGTGCCAGCCCACCTGAGAAAGGTACACCAACAGTGCTCAGTGCCAGCCCACCTGAGACAGGTAAGCCAACAGCCCTCAGTGCCAGCCCACCTGAGACAGGTAGGCCAACAGCGCCAAGTGCCAGCCCACCTGAGACAGGCAGGCCAACAGCCCTCAGTGCCAGCCCACCTGAGACAGGTAGACCAACAGCGCTCAGTGCCAGCCCACCTGAGACAGGCAGGCCAACAGCGCTCAGTGCCAGCCCACCTGAGACAGGCAGGCCAACAGCCCTCAGTGCCAGCCCACCTGAGACAGGTACACCAACAGCCCTCAGTGCCAGCCCACCTGAGACAGGTACACCAACAGCACTCAGGGCCAGCCCACCTGAGACAGGTACACCAACAGCACTCAGGGCCAGCCCACCTGAGACAGGCAGGCCAACAGCCCTCAGTGCCAGCCCACCTGAGACAGGTACACCAACAGCACTCAGGGCCAGCCCACCTGAGACAGGTACACCAACAGCACTCAGGGAACCAATACCCAAGTATAATTCATGTCAAAACAACTGACAGAGCTTCAATATGCTTATGAACTGGTCAGACCCAAACCCCAAATGTTTTGGAGTCAGAGACACTGGAATCGGCATGATATTCCATCTCTGGTGACCAAAGAGCACTGCATAATTTTCTCTGTGTTACTTCTGACCTCAGATGAATTTCTGCTACTGCACACACTTTGGATTTCAGCAGAAAGAAGCAAATGGAGTATTCCTTTTAGAAATGTGTTTGCATGACATTTCACCTGCATAGATAACTAGAGAGGAGGCCTGCAGAAAGAAAAGGCACCACAAACACTTTTGTTTTGCTTCATTAAAAAGCACTGTGAGAAAAAAAGAAGGAGGCTTTTTTTTTTGCAGGACTATTTGTCTCATTTCCTGTTTGTCAAGGACTCCTTAGCAGCGTGTGACCAACTGGGAGGGGAGGTTAGAGGGGTCGTCCAGTTCTGAAAAATCAGTGAAACAAATCTTCACGTTGAAAACAGGTCAGAAAAAGCACGAAAGCAGAGGGACGGCCAGGTTTCGCTGCAGCGCGGTTTTACAGATCTCGACGTGGACCTGCAGCAGAAAATAGCCGAAGCAGAGGGAGAGGCAAAAGGAAGAGGCTTCGCCCAGAAAAAAAAACCACCAGTGCCACAGTCGTCCACGTCTTGACGTCACAGTCGCACTTGGCAGCTCTCCGCGGGCGTGCACGCGGCCGAGGATGAGTAATGCTCTGCAGAAATGACACGGCATTCCAGCTCACTGCAGGGCAGTGACAGCCCTGCCAGCGATAAGCTGCAACAGGGGCCAGCTGCAGCAGCAGCCGAGGGGCGCAGGAAGAACAGCCGGGATTCGCTCGCAGTCAGCCTGCGAGCAGAACCCATCACCCCTGGCGACGCTTTTATGAGGCGCGTTTTCTGTCGAGTCAAAAGGTAAAAAATTAAATACATATCGAAAGGTCAGAGTTGGGTCAAAAGAGACAGTGGCGCTTTGCATTTACCGATCTCCACCCCAGATCTTTGCTGTCTCCCAAGTGCTGCCAGAGATAATTCGGGGTGTGGGGGCGCTGCTCGCCGTTCTCAAGTGAGCTGGGGTCTTAGCGGTCGAGAGCCGCCGCCGCCGCGCAGGACAGAAACACAAGACAAAACGCAACTGCTTATGGAAATAAAAAGTTTGAATGTCGCCCTGTTGCACTGGCTTTCCTTTATTTTTGTTTTTGATTAATCACATCCACAGGAAGGCAGCAGGCCGTTTCCTGAGCTTTTTCTGCCCCCCTCCCAGTGCAAAGCCTGTAATCATTAACTTTTCTGACGGCTTTAAGAACGAATTACTCCTCCGATTAAGGACTAAGAAGTGACCTGTCGTCAGGGTCTTGACAAAAATATCCTGCATGCAAAACATAAGTGAAAGGCTTGTTTAGCAGACTCATAAGAGGGCTTCCACTTTTCTGAGGCTCTGTAACATTAATACACCTCTCTCTCTCTCTATAGTGCCTCATTATGCACAAAACTAGGCCTCAGAATCCGATTATATCTGCCTGTTTCTTCTGTCCCTGAATATGGGATACTTTTAAACTGGTAACAGATTCCAGCAGGCAACCTCCATACAGGAAAATCTTTTTTTGTTGAGCAATTCTGTGAGGGAATTACCAAAGGCAATGAAAGTCAAGATCACACTATAAAAAGGCAAGATTTCCAACGTAACAACATTTACGACATCAATTCTTGTCTTAAATTAAAATTAACCAGGCTGTTTATTCAGCATCTCTCCACACAGTGTGACACATTGCGGTATCATCAGTTTCCACAATAAAGCACAGCACCAACAAGCAAGCAATTTTGACAATGATGGTGCCTGATAGTGCAATAACCTGCACTTTTTGAAATTTACTGTGTCATTCAAGAAAAAGGTTTATGCAAGACAACTTACACTGGGAATCAAAGTGTTTCAACAGAAATACCTTGAACATCTTGCAACACGGCCTTACAAAGAAATGAGTCTTGCTTCACTGGTCCTACAGTGTCATGTTCAGGCATTAACATTTTAACACAAAACATTACTAGAAGACATCAGCAGCAGAAAAATGCACCCAGTAAAGACACAGTTTATGACATGCATTGAGCTATGATTATCAGTTAAAAAGAAAACAGTTCAGGGCTTTTAAGGCACAACAAACAAAGATATGGTTACTTTAACATAAAAAATGGTTCTACTACAGGTTTAAGTGCAACACAAACATGTTACAACTTATAAGACTTCATTACTTATCAAGGAACTCTCAATTCAAGATACTGTATCATACAGAACATTAAGAAATGGATGTAATGTTTTAAACATTCCTACAGTCAGTGAGCAATAATTTGCCAGTGCTCCAAAATGACCACAGTGATAAACATTTCAGGAACACCAACCAAAATTCACCAACTTAGTATTATAGTGAATATCCTATATTTATGGTGTAGCATAAGAGATGCAAGAGACATAAGAGAACAGACTCTGCAAAATATAAAATCTGATTAATTCAGATTCAACCCACCAGAACACCCTTCAGAATGAGGGAGGGGACAGTTGTGAAAATATATACTACACCAAGCTATACAAAATCACCTAAAACACAGCTGGGGGCTGAAACAACTTTTTTTCCCCCTTTTCTCTTATCGCCAATAATCATGAAAAAACCTGCTTAGTGATTCAGAGAACGACTTGCAGAGCAAAATAAAATTGTTTTCAAATACATAGTTTCTTAGTTTCTTTACATTTACAACCACCCACTGCCCCCAAAAAAGGAAGTGATCTCAATTCTCCAGTGTTACAGTGCAGTCAGGCTGTGAGGATATATGCCCATACATGTTTTGCCCATTTCAGCAGTTACTCACCACCATGTGACCAACACATCAAGAGATCACAACTCACAACATATCACCTTGATAAAGCTATCTCAGTACAGGACTAGCTGTAGTGCAAAATATAGGCTAATTTAAACAGCCTGTATAACCAGAACATCAGACTCACTCAATTATTTCTGTATATTCTGTATCCATGTATGCACATATAAGAAAAAAAAATTAAATTAGGTGTACATTTCATCCTCTCTTAATCCCCTCTACAAGAGACAAGATACACATCCTTAGGCGTTCTGGTATCTAGAGGAAGCACTGCTAAAATTGTAGAGCCGATAAAAAAAGAAATCGCCACTACATTCAGCATTTATCCCACAGGACACGAGAAGAGATCTTTTCTCTGATTTCTCGCACGGCACAAGAATAAAATGTCCTGGATGTTAAAAAGACACGCACTGCCCGTCAAAGTCTAACTGACACCGCTTTCTCCAGGAGCTGATCTCACTGTTGAAGGTTTGCTGTGCTGATCCTCTCTCTGTGACAGTGTCTGGTGCCAATCAAGTCTATACAGAACCTGAAGCACAGGTCTCCACTTCCTCAAACTGACCCGACTGACCTTCTCCTAAACTCCAAACTCCAGGCCAAGAGCTCTACAAGTTGTGTCCCTCTGAGCACGTTGCAGACAGCAGCCTGAAACAGGGTATGCACGAAACACACTTTCCCTTGCTGGAGCAACAGGCATTTTGCACAGAGGTGTGCAGTGCACACAGGATGGACAGATCATTTGACCAAACTCTGACGTGCTCATCCTTGAAACATACAATTTGCAGCTGAAGTGGACTGACAGGTCGGCTGAATGTAATCGCTTTCCACACTAAAGACTGGAGCTGTTTTAAATTATCAGGACTCGTCACCTACAACTACCTTTCAAGCAAGTAAACAGGGTTCGGTGTTCAATACAGCAACAGGATGCACATATGTACAGTAAAAAAAATGGTAATCTGCTGTACAAGGAACAAATTGGAACTGCATTTAAAAACCGAGAGCAGGAGGCACTTCTTTACACCAAGGGTGGTGGGAGTGTGGAACAAGCTAAGCATCACAGAGCACTAAGCCCTGCCCACAGGCTGAAATGGATCTGAGCAAGAAATGTCTGCCACAGGAGCATAGAAAAAGTGCAAATCTGACGAGACAGCTCTTGTGATAAGAAGGAGCAGCTGAATTTCTTAAAACACATGCACACACAAACACATACAAAAACGTCCACACCAGTTATTCCTCAATACTGGAATAGCGGAAAAAGGCCAGTGGAATAGGAAGTGGTCTCTCCAGTCACTTACCTATGCTTTTCAAGCTCGTTGTGTGATGACCTGCAAGAAGGGGGGAAAAAAACAACAAAAGGCTGTTACTGGTGGCGTACTAAAAAAAGCACAGGTTAAGAAGAGAAAACAGTAACAGATCTCATGGAAAAAAATGTGTGTCGGAAAAGGCTGCATTTTTTTATCAAAATCAAGGTTTCCAGACCAAATCTGCCACACATGATTTATCAAAAAACAGATACGCAAATGTTTTTTTTAAAAAAAACATCAGACAAACTGATCTTAATGACTTGGAAATTTACAAAAAAAAAACTACCCAAAAAGACAAGTACCAAAAGAGAGCTGCAGCCTGGTGAAATGTCCTTGTAAAAGCAGGAGGAGGACTGAGGAGGCACCACAGCCGATCTGTCCTTTTAACTTCTGACCATCCTACGCTCCACGGGCAGAAACGTTCAGTGCGGCCCGCAGAGACTGGGCTTGTCTGCACCAGCGCAGGACAAACACTGGCTGCCATTGCAGGACATTGAAGAGGTAAGGAAACCCAGAAAAGCAAAGTTAAGCAGAGCTTCAGCGTGGTTAAATGGAGCAAGTTAATAAAGGAGAGCTCTACAGCAAATGAGGGTGGAACAATGTCGAGCCGACAGTGTGGGCTCTGTGGAAAGGCAGAACAAATTGAAGATTTAATGATTGGGGGGGGGAATCTGGGAGCTGGATTAAAACCAGTCAACCTTAACAACCATGTCCACCTTGGCCCAGAACCCGGTGCTCTTCGGTATATTAATAGTGCAGAGATCCAGGGGCTTAGGTTCCTAAGCCTCACTGACTGCACAGTCACAGAGGAACTGGACAGATGTAGCCTGAGCAGCTTGGTTCTCATGCAATGAGCCAGAAGACTGGTTCTAAAGTGGACTCTTGTACAACACTGTGCACGTTATATAAATCCTGACACACACAATTACAGCCACGAATTTACATAACCTATGGTTTTGCGAAACCCCGCTGGGCGATGCAGAGCTGAAGTCCAGTTCTATTTTTTTTTTTAAAGCTTTGCACATCGTACGTCAGAAGTACTGCGGTTCTTGTTTGCGTCAGGCTGTGAAAAAATTGAAAAAACGAAAAAAAGGGTATTTTCAGTCTGGAGAGGAGCAGCTTCTGAAAAATAACGGTGAGAAACAGGGCAGGGAAGGGCACGTAGGAGTACGCCGAATAAAGCCAGGGAAACCGATGTTCGATTTGTGCAAGAAAACAGCCGGCCTGAGAAGTTGGACTGTAGTGCATCGATAGCACACGAAAAGTGCACGTCAGCTAATGAGGCAAGGAACATGCCTGTAAAAACTACACCTGCTAAAACTCAAATCGAGCGGAAGGAGTAACAGCCTGGCCCTTTTCCTTTTTCTGATCGAGGCGTGAACCCATATTTTGGTATTTTGTGCGCGGTAGAGCTCATTATCAAAAAGGGGGGGGGGAGTCAGGGGGTGGGGGAGGCTATCAGGAACCGACCTCAAGGCGACAGAAATGATTTTCACCTATGAAGAGGTATGACGGGATCGACGACCGCTCCTTGAAGACGCCGCTCTGTTGGGGAGCCGGGCTGGCTGTGGTCGGATCCCGGACTCCAGAGGGTAGCCAAGGCTCGGCTGGAGAAGGGGCCCGGAGCGCGTGCGGAGATTCAGGAAGGGAAAGGGAATGAGCGGCCTCGTGCTCCCCTCTCGGCAGTAAAGTTCGGATTTTTCGAGAGGGGGAGCGGGACACACAAGGCAACATGGAAAATGAAAAGCCGGCCTGGACTGCATCCACTCATCTCAATTCTAACCGTTTTATCCAATGGGGGGTCACAGGGGGAGCCAGAGCCTATCCCAGCAAGCAGAGGGGGTGCAAGGCGGGGTACCCCCTGGAACCCACACACGCTCACACCAGGGCCTGTTTTCCCGATCCTCAATAAACTCGCCAGTATGTCTTCAGACTGTGGGAGGACAGTGGGAAACCGAGTGAGAACGTGCAGACTCCACACAGACAGCACCCCCGGTCCGGAACTGAACACAGGGAAAAAGCACTGCTAACGACTGCGTCACTGTGAAACCCTGAAGGTTTAAATTAATAGTTCAATGTCGCACAACCTCTACGGGACAAAATTATAAGTCAGAAGCGGAAGCAAAGAATAAAATGTTCAGTGATTTTTTTAAGACTCTCTTAATTGTAATCTTTTTAATTCGTTAAAACACTGGCCCCCAGCAGTGCAGAAAATATTAAGTAATGCACACTAAAAAAAAAGGCTGCTGACAAATTCAATGTTATCTGAGATCTGCTAATGTATTTACTATTGCATTTTAGCACAAATACATTGATTGAACAGCTACTAGGCAACGCTGAAATTCAATATAAATCAGACATTGTAAAGAATAGAATCTCTTTATGATGTGCCAATACTGTGCACTTCTGAAGAGGTGAGCCATCAGTGCACAGCTTTCTTTCACTGCTGTGAATTCAGACGCTAAAAAATGTTAACTCGACACAATAACAAATCCCTGTACTTCCACCATCCTTTCTGCCCTTGGCCTGTTATTCTCTTTTAAGGCTCTGACACTGAAATGTTTCAAATTCGATATCTTGTTTTCCCAGAAGAAAAAAAAACGAAGTAGCACATGAAGAGAGGAGCGCTTTTAAATGCTGAGCAAATTAAATGCATTTTATCTCTGGTGCAAAAATAGTCCAGCGAAGAAGTCGCGAGTTTATCTTCCCCTCACATGCGCAGAGCAACAAGTACAGAGCTGCAAGATACAAGAACGACGCTTTTTGACAGGCTTCCTTGTGTATATATATATTCCTCGTGTAAACGAAAACACCAAAGTCACACCTGGAATTTTATGGGTCCTCTCTCGTCACGCATAACTTCTGCACAGGTGTTACTTCTGTAGATGGTTAATTTCTACAAGCTGTGGAGAGTGTGTGGGCTCATCGGGCACACAAACCCGGCGGCATAACACGGCTTTCCGACTCCAAGGGATAACACTCGGGGCCCCGAGAGACGCCCTTTTTCTAGACTATACAGAAGTGGCAATTAGGCAGGGCTCTTTAACCCTCCTCTTGTTCTGGCGCAGGGGTCGCCGCTTAACTGCAGCGGAGGAGTTGCAAGAGTTTTAAAACACGGGCAGTCCTGCGCCGCGCTGTCACTGTAAGAAAGGCGGCCTGCGGCGCACAGCTGGTCGGTCTTCGAGAGCCGAACAAAGCGGGAGGGTCCGTCCTGCTGGGTCGGCGAGGCCGGCAGGCCCGAGCGGCAGCAGCAGAGGGGAAGGCTGCACACGGTTGGTCCAATTAATTAATTACCCTGGCGCGCACACGTGACCGTCCCATCCCGGGCGGCCAGCGCTCCTGTCAGGAGTTACACTTGGGCTGGCATTTCCTGGCAGCAGGAAAGTACATCACCACTCCCTGAGGAGAATGATGAAATGTATCGACCACACATCTCTGCAATTTGACTAGTCATGAATGTAACACCGCGGCGCACGCAACTCTTGTTTTCCTGCCCTGCCTTAAAAACGCTACACAGTATACTGTGTATATATATATATTTTTTTAATCCGCACGCTGATAGACGTCACGCTTTCGTTACAGCTCTGAAACTAAAGAAAGCCTGTTCGGCGCATTAAAAAAAAAAGATCAACGTTTGAGGCTGTCGAGAGTGCCGCTCAAAATAAAAGTTTTGAGTTTTAACTTAATTCCTCCGTAACCGGGCTTTCTCCTCGTTAACAGACGACGAATTACTATCCTTCATTGCTTACTTCTTAACCCTCTCTTTCTTCACGACCGTACGAAACACTAAATTGAAAGTGTCGCGGCTCTACCCCGAAATGCTAAAAGCCACAACTTGGAGAACGCGGTGCTGACGATATTAGAAGTATTATTTTTACACGCCACGACTGTGTGGAGAGCACGAACATCAGGGCTCATGTCGGCCAACTCAAGCCGGCACTGCACAGGAAAAATAAAAAAATATATATATCATCATAATCTACAGGTACAGTCCTCAGACGACAGCCGCGCGTTATTTTAATGCCTCCGTGTCTCCGTGTAGAAAATAGCTCCTGCGTTTTGCGTTGCACGCCTGTGTCACTTCGTCGGGATAAGCTGGAGAAAAAAAAAAGTTGTTTTTTTTCTTTTAAAAAAAAAGGTGAAATATTGCTTTAAGAGACGACGCACGTACACAGCTTGCTCGGGGCATCGCCTGGTCAGCCACATAAACAGCGAAGGAGGGCGCCCGTCCCGGGGGCCGGCCGAAAATCGAGCCAAGAAGTCAAAAAACTGAATCCAAAAACCTGCAATAAAGTCGCTTCTTCCCCGGACCGTCCCGTGAACTCGCACGACCCCGTTTCGATGCGGGATGCCAGCGGGGGTCCCAAATGTTGTTTTTCTTTTACATATCGTGACACAAAAAAAAACAACCAGAAGTCAAGGAGGAGGATACACGATGCTAACTCGACTATACAAAAGTATATATTATTTTTAAAAAAATCCACATCTTTCCGAGCGATTAGGTAAATCAAGTGTAATTACTGGCAGAGGAGGGAGGTGTGTGTGTGTGTGTGCGGGGAGGGGGGGGTGGAGATGATCAAGTGGGGTGGGGGGGTGCTCCAGCCCTCCCCAGCAGCAGAAGAAGGAGGAAAATAATCTCAGGTAACAGTGCGTGGCTTTATATTGTGGTAAGAGATTAAAAGCACAAGCGGGCTGAGAGAAAGTGGAGTTGTGAAGTTGATGTACGCGTGGCAGTGTTTATATCAAAACAGACAGAGCCAAGCCCTACAGGGAAAATGGCGATTTTGACATGAGAGGCAGAGGTGAATTAACAAAGCCGAATAACGATGAACAGCAGAGTATCTGGTTGTTGTTTTTTTTTTTTACTGTACCGACAAAAGAACCAATATTTACCTATTGTTCTGAGTTTTTCTTGAAATTGGCGAAGCTTTCGTTTTCTTTCTGGAAAAGTCGCTATTGTACGGTAAAACTGATGCATAACCATGTTCTGCTTCTAATAACAAAGTAAACAAAATCATCGTTAATGTCTTTTGCAACATCTGCTGGACCTTTACAGAGGACTTCATTTCAGACAAATGCACACAATCATCGCCGCTGTGACTGCAGACACGAATGTCCTTAGATCGTTCAAATAATAACATGACTGACAGGAATGTCATTCGCTGTATTATTATGATATTGTGATCACAATATGCTAAATACTGTATCTGCAAACGACCTGAAGAGACGTATCGTAAGAACCAAAAGGCTACATAAAGACCAGAGCTTGTTTGAGTCATGCATTATTGTTTTTTTTTAATATAAAAGACAGCATAAATACTTCGCTCCAAATTTTATTGACTACATCGAATCCCCTAAGTAGCTACACGTAGCAGGTTAGCAGTGTGCATGTTCAGTTCCCAATTTCAGCTAAACTGGGTGCACAATACGACTTTAAAGAAAAAGTATAGCATCTAGTCCTGGGCGAAACTATTTCCCAGCAGTGTCTGCAATATATGTGCACGATTTTCTTTCCCTGCAAAACGAAGAAGGCAGTTTTAATAAAATACCTCTGTCTCTTCTCTCCAAGTATTCTGCAGCCTCCAGGAGAATTAGAAGAGAGTTCAGTTCCATCTCGCTGTCTTATTTAAAAAATAAAAATTTATATACAGAAAATCTTTTGTAAAAATATATATATTAAAACGAAATCAGAGAGGTCAATTGGAATTGGTCTGTTCGGAATCTGGGGGGACTTCCAACCAAGTCCATATCAAACTGCTCCTCAACTAAAAGCGACTCACGGATTGACAAACCCACCGCCCAATCACATTGCACGGTGTGGCAAGGGGGCGTCGTCTATAGGCCGGCCCTGGCCAATGGCAAGCCTCTGCCGCTGGGGTTACAGTAAAATGTTGATAGAACGCTCATGCACTGAGAATTGGGTCTTGATTGGCTAGACCTTGATAGTAACAATTTAGAAGCTGAACCCTAGCAACAGCACGTGTGACCCAGCCTCCTAAGCGCCCATTGGCCGGATTCACACCTTGCTTGCTCCTGATTGGTGAAGAGCGGGGGAATGGGCGTGTATTTGACTTGTCCAGTGAAACATGAACTTGACGTTGCTGCGGGGAAGCAGGAGGAAAGGCTAACTTGAGCTAGGAAAGGTCTGTAAAGATCAAGGCCTGTGTGAAAAACGTGTTACTCCAATAATTTGTAATTTAAAAGGAAAATACACGTGCGCCACTCGTCAAAGTAAAGCCACTTACTTTTTGAGACTACGTGTCGTACGCGGCCTGTTTCTAATAAATGGCAAAACGAAAACAGAGTTTATAAAAAAGCCGCTCTTCTTCATGTCATTGTTGATAGTCCCTTACCAGTATTGCCCGAGTCTATTTGTAACATAAAGGCTGGGAAATTAAAGCTGTTGCGTGACCCGCATTATCACCAAGGAAGTTGCTTGTTTTAAAGCGCTGTGTTTTCATAGCAATCCGTAAACATCTACAGAAGGAAATGGAAAATAGGCTCCGTGGAGCAGAGTCCTGTAGCTTTGCTACAGCATATTCTCGGGGGGTTAAATCCATGCTTGAAAAACTAAAAGCTAATTGTTTCAACTGTCGTTGCGCGAACGATGGGCAATACTTTTATTATTTAAAAAAAACTTCCAAACGAGATGCACGAATGTTTAGCAAAAGCAGTAAAAACTCCAAGCAAAACGAAACCGTGTCCCGTATTCTCTAAGCACTTAAAGGGGGTTATTCAGTACCAACCCGCGTTAGTATCCTGTGTTGTTGGGGTTGTTGTTGTTGTTGTTTTTTTTTGCTTTTGCATTGTGTTGAGGCATCCGCGAAAGAATGACGGAGATGCCGCTAGGAAGGAGGAGGAAAAAAATAAGGTTTTGAGACGTGCAAAACGTGCCGGCCCCTCCACGACACAAGCGTGGGAATGTATGGCGGTGAAACTGCGCTTGAGGTAGTCCTTGCGTACGTGCTACCTCCTGCGTTGGCAGGTAGTATAACGCATGTCCGTGTTCATCAGCAGGGATGGCTCAGGGGATGCTCATGGTACGGGTCAGCGGGCGGAGAGGTGTCACCGCCGGGTCCTTCGTACCATGAGCCCAGGCGGATGCCGCCGTGTCTGCGACTTCACCTTCGCGGAGAACGCGTTCACTGCAGGGTCCCCCGGTTTTTTAGACAGTTCGGGGGGTCTTGGAGGGCCCGTGTGTCTGCAGGTTTCCATTCCCGGCTGAACAAAGTTCACAGCCTTTCCCGGCTCCTCGGCCGCGGGTGTTGTGAAGAGACCCGGGCAACCTTCAGGACCAGGGCTGGCGAGCTGAGTCAGGACGAGTGATGTCAAAAGCCAGTGAACCACTCAGTAACGGGGAATAATGAGGAGTGACGCCAGGTAGCCTCGACGATGGGCAGAGTTAAGCCGGACCCTATATTATTACTTGTTTTCACCATTTCTATGTCATTGTCTAACAGCCCCGGGTGTGGAATCACACTAAAACGCAGCGCTGTGGAGGTTCATTCATTTCAAAAGTCTCAGGGCCTTCCTCTCCGAAAATATCCGCATCGTTATTACACGGATCCACACTGATTTTTTTGACATATCTCGTTTTCTGAGTAGCGCCTGCGTTAATGGGGGTGCCGTTTTAGGTTCCTGCTTTATGCAATCGGGTGACGCGCCGAACATTTCCTAAGCAACTTCCAAGTAAATCATTGCAGAAGTCATTTCTGCGGACTCCTGTTATATACAATTGTCTGTTGTATGCAACAGGTTCTGAGACAATGTCACAGCTTACCATTTTAATTTATACCAGTTGTTACGTACAGTATGGGAAAGCTCCCTGAAAATTGCAGGAGGAAGACTGTAATCAATCAGAATGGACATGCAGTTTCACAAATCTAGGAGAATAGGCACAGATGTCCCTTAACATCACCTGGTCTAGTGCACTGGTTATTGGTGCAGTATGAGATTCAGCCTAATTATGTTTAACCCAGGCTCTCACAGATATCGGACTCTCTTTACAGTAGCCTCCATATTTGCTTCTATTTATTGTTAATGGTAGAGTTCTTTGGAGAAATAAAAACGTGAAAATGAGGATTCCTCCTGCTGGGAGTTTGTGGGGAATAACCCCCAAGGTGGTTTCTTGTCTCAGACCTGCTGACTGGGGGATATCTCTCTTCTGTGATCATTTTGTCTGCGACGTCAGGCCTGAAAGTGACAAGTCTAGTGATGTGGTCAGGGGGGACATATTGATGAAGGCTTCACTACCTAAAGACGCAAACCTTTCTCTTGACTGTGCACTACAAACAAATAACATTGATGACACATATCGCAATCACATATGATTTATACCATCCGTCAAAGAAAGCTATAATAAGAAATGAGTCTTTGAGCATTTAGAAATGCAATAAAAACAATACTGAAATCCTGTAGTAAACGGATACAGACAAGTTTCCTCAATTCATCAGTCTTGCACATTTTTAACCTGCAAGTCTCATGTTAACAGCCATTGTGCGGAATTGATGTTGTTGTGAATAATGAGTCAGATATTGGTGGGAAAATACCTCCTTCCTGCGGGTTGAGCTTCATCAGTCGATCTCACGGTTCAACGGCGATCACAGCGCTCTGATGAGAAGCCTGCGGTTCTGTTATTGTGGCTGTGGCTCCCCGGCGAGTTTTTGTGACATTTCTGCGAGATGTTACGGTATGCATCAGAAAAGGAAAAAGCAGAGGTTAAATATATGCTGATGAATAAAAGAAAGAAGAGGAAACAGGTTTGGCTGTGGTGCCTTCTTCACTTTTTCAGCACAGGGTTACTCTCCTTTATTAAAAGTGTTTTACCATATTGTCGCACTTGTTGGTTTGGCAACATCAGTTAACTGTAATAGGTTTTGAAAATTAGTGAAGATCCATCCATTTTCTAACCAGTTGAACCAATACAGGGTTGCAGGGCAGCTGGAGTCTATCCCAGCAAGCAGTGGCCACAGGGCAGGGTGCACCCTATCCCAGCAAGCAGTGGACACAGGGCAGGGTACACTATCCCAGCAAGCAGTGGACACAGGGCAGGGTACACCCTGGAAAGGGATACCAAACCATTGTAAACACCTGCACAAAGTGTGCTTGCAGGCACACACTCACACACACGCCAGTTTTCCCAGAAGCCCGATTGCTTAGCAGCCTGATAACTTACCAGTGTCTTTGGACTGGAGGGAACCGATGCAAACCCCTAGAGAACATGCGAACTCCACACAGATAGCACCTCGGGAATTGAACACAAGGCCCCAGTGCTGTGAGGCAGCGCCATTGCCTCTCACCTTTAGTCAGCAAAATCTTTAATCAGCAAAGTTACTGGGCCAGATCAAATAAACTTAAATGCCCTCTACAAACAGAGGGTTCTAAAAAAAGGCTAAGAGCAGTATGGAGTGTGTGACTCACGCCCTGAATTTACACTACTCCCACCTGGGAGACTCCTCTGTGTCCTAGCTTTAACAGTAATTGACTCAGGAATTTTTTTTATCTCCTGTGAAATCTCACTCTCAAACAATGTAAAAATAACTCTCTTATCTTCTGAAACACGGCTGTACTGTATTCTTTCTTGGTGATGTCTGCCTGTTTTTATTGTGTTGGACTTTATTTGGACAGGTTTCCCAAGGGGGAGAGTGCAGTTTGAACTGAAACTGAATTGAATCGTTTCTTTCCCACTCCCATGCTGAGAAGATGTCCATGATTCTGTTCTAGGATGTGGCAGTGTGAGGAGTCTGGTCCAGTTGCCGTGTTGAACCAGCAGATGTGTAAGCTTTGTGTGTTCAGCCTGAGCTCAGGGTGGAGCTTCCTCCCCTGTTGTAGTGGAAGGAGTTCTGGTGCTGTAAGATTTGTTAGGGATAGAGGTAACTCCTCACCAAAACAGTCATTAACTGAGACTGTGTATCTAGGTGATTACGCTGCAGTGAAAAGGAAGTCAACGTTGGTACTGGTTTATGTTGAGTCAGAAATCACACGGCCATGTACAATCTGAATGGAAATCAATCGAAATTAAAGAAATAACTTCCGCGTGTACAAGGCAGATATCTTAACACTACATTTAGTTTTGTAATTTCAATTTGTTTTGTGTTTTTGAAAATTAAGAATTCAAATGTTAACCTTCCTTCAGTCCTGCACATCTGCAGAAAATGACTTTTTAAATTATATAACGTTATGATCATATATATGATAAATAATGTAATACATAATATACTATATATTTTATATATTATATTACTATATATACTACTACTTAACATCAACAATAATAATGTATAACATATGATGTGCATTATTTTATAATACAATGTAATATTATATATATGATCTAATGATCATCTTAATGGTCTAACTTTGTGTGGTTTTGTATGGCTGGAAAAGTAGACACAAGTGCCATTTTTAAATACCAAGGATTTATTTTTATATCTCAGTACAGTGTGACTTTTCAAAGCAGCTTACATTAAACATCAACTTGGAACTGGATCAACATAAAACCCAGAGCTTTGGGGTTCGGCTGTTAAAATGCAGTGTGGAGAGCAAGATTTACAAAAAGGGGTCTTCACCCCTGGTTCTGGGGAGCCCCAGTCCCATAGCTGTTTCCTACTACTATTTAAACAATTACAATTCAACTACGATCAATCACATGTGTCAATTTCAACTAAGTAATATAGAAATCATTTGGAACCAAATTAGAATATTCTTTGGCCCTGTAGCATCGTGCTTAATTGACCAGTTGCAGGAGTTCTCCGGGACCGGAGACCCGTGATTTACTGTGATCAGGAAGTGATGGTGTCGATCAGTGGTTCTCTGTCCTGGGCCTGTTAGCTCGCACACCTGTTGTTTAAAGATTGGGAACATTTTTTCAGCATTTGGTCAATTAACACTGATGCTGGAGCGCTAAATAATATCTGTCTGACTGGACCTATCTGAGCCAACAAGCTGCTTGACAGTAATATTAGCAAGACCTTTTTTTTCTACTAGGCAGGTTGGGATTTTACTGTATTCACGAAACGCAGTTGTTAAAAGGCAACCTCGGACTTGTTCAAGAGCAGAGAATAATCAGCTGAAAATAACAATTCAGAGGAGTCCCGTTATTAAGCCAATTAAGGACTTAATTGTGTAACTGCGAGCTCAGAATTTGGTCATGTACAGCATGAAGGTTCTTGTAAAAAAATAATGATAATCCTATACCCATAATGTCTTAACAGAATTAAAAAAAATGAGAATGGAAACATGTTATAATACCTCTGCTTTAATTATAAGATGGAGAACATGCCTTCCTTACTGTCAGGTTTCAGGTCCCAGAAACTATATGTTGAGTAGCAGCTCTATAAATAGTAATTATGTCCCTCTTATGTAACCCTTTTGTCTTATCACTCTCCGCACACACTATGCACAGATAGGCAGGGCTCCAGTGTACAACGTCACTCACAGTATGGTCCTATTGCCCGGCTGCTTCGCTTCTCAGACTGGTTATCTTCGGTCTGGGACTTTCCTTTCTGATGGCATAGATGACAAAGTGACATAGACCGAGGACAAACACAAAACTCTCTCCCCACTCCGGTCTTTACACTCTGCTCTTAGCCCTGGCCGTGGATGCAATAAAATATCTACTTCCCTTTCCTGGTATGAATCCCCCAGTGTCTTCCAACACATACCTGTAGTTGAATTAATTCCATTTAATCAGTTGTCATTCTGGGTGCCGATAGTTGTGAATGAACGGAAACTGCCACCTGTGCTGGGCTCGCAAGGAGTGTCTTACTGTCTGAGCAGCCCCACAGAGAAGACCAGCAAGGCTGCAGCTGAACGTAAGACTCAGGTCGATTCTGTGAGCTGTTCTGAATGAAAATGGATTTAAATGAATATGACAGCTGCTTGGGTGGCACATTGGCACAGCTGGTAGCCTTTCTGCCGCGCAGTGCTGGGTGCCCTGGGTTCAATTCGTTTCTGGGGTCCTGCCTGTGTGGAGATTGTATGTTGTCCCCCATGTTTATCTGGGTTTCCTCCCACAGTCCAAAGACATACTGTACCAGTCGGTTAACTGGTCTCTGGGAAGATCAGCCCTGTTGTGTGTGTGTCTGTGTCTGTTCCAGTGTCTGCCCTGTGATGGACTGGTGTCCCTTCCAGTATCTGTCCTGCCTTGTACCCATTGCTTGCCGACGCCTCTGCTGCCCTGTATTGGGTAAAGCAGTTAGAAAATGGATGAAAGGAGATAGCTGCTTCAAGGTAAACGTGATGCCTTGTCTAGTTAACTTACACCAATATGTTTGGGCAGCGATGCTAGAGTTCTCATCACAAAGCTCCACAAGCCCGTTAATTCTTCTGTGAAAAAACTGACATGAGAGGTTACAGTTTCCCTGCTACCAGGGCTAAGCTGTGAAAAAACGTCCACATTGCTACACTTTGACAAGATAGTGTACAACATTGCAGAAGTAGGGAACCCCTCCACCGATCAGCTGCACTAAAACAGACATTTCCTACATTTATTTATCCAATAGTTTTTAGGTATCAGTATTAAAATAATAAACATAGTAAAAGTTTATTTGTAAAAAGTAAAAAGATATTTGTGTCATCTTTGAAAGGTGATTATTTTGTTTTGAGACATTCAAACAATAAGACATATGTCAAATGAATGTATATGTAATGCATTAGATTAAAAAAAAATAAAATAAAAGTCTTCAGATGGTTCATGTACAGTACACTGTACATTAAAACAGAGGTCTTAAACCCTTTTATGCTTTTCGTTCATAGTCTAATTATTTAATTAGTTCAGGTGGGTAGCTGTGTCAGCATGCGTAGGCTGCAAAGGAACAAGTAATAGGTTTATTCCATGCTGAAAAGAGAAGAAAGAAAACACAACGTTTCGGCTGTGGAGCCTTCTTTGACTGTGGATTTATTTAATTAGGTGCATATATACTTAACATCAGTAGCTAAGAAGACTTATAGGTAAATGCACCTTTAATGAAATGAATGTCTTGTGTAATGAATTGTAGACAACCTTAATAAAAAAATCATTATACTGTATGTTCATATATGTAGAAGATTTATTTCTTTCATTAACTACTCAAGTTGGGACAAAAACCAGAAAACACTTGACCCTCCAGGAACTGGGTTTGAGAACCCTGCATTAAAGTCTACACTTTGTTTGCTGATTTTGCTGAAACCAGTCCTACCTTTGAATGATTTTTCTAAAGCATTCTGACAGTCATGCCTTTGACTGGGTTGCTGAAGCGTTTCAACGTATAGTCATATGGTACCTGACCTCAGCAGACCACAAGCCACTGTTTTCCATAACTATGAGCTGTGCTTTGAATCTGTAAAAGAAGCGCACACTTCTTCTTGTAACCATTAGGTGTTAGTTCAGTGTCAGCAATGTTGAAACCTGGTGGTTTGATAATAATTAAACATTTGCTTGGTGCAATGAGCCGCACGTTGTTGGCTCACTGTTACAGCACTGCTTCACAGTGGTGGAAAAGTATGTGTCCAGATAAACATCACACTGTGACTGTCTTTCTTTTGGATGGAGGCTTTCTGACTCCATCTAATGGAAACGTGCCACTAATTGCTGGGTTAAGAATTTGCAGATGATGGGGTGGAATAAAATTCTGACCTAATCTGGGCCCATTGTTTCACTGTCTAGGGCAGGGGGTCCTGGTCCTGGGTGCCACCATATCTGTTGGTTTTCATCACAGCTGAGCCCTCAGTGGAACCCATTAGTGCATTTTTATCTTGTCAAGATTTTATCTTGTTTTCAAAGCCTGGAGGTTTTAAATTAAGAAACACAATAGTTAATGATCAACCTCCTACATGTTTAGGAACTAAAAACAATTAGAGTTTTAAAAAAAATCTTTATTAGGTGTATTAAAGGGAAGTGCAGCGCTATTTTCAGAATTCTTGGTTAGAAAGTATCAGCATTGATGAGTCCATTTCAAACCACAAAGAAATTAAAATGTTCACAAGGTAACTAACCTGCAATTTACATCACAAAATACACTACATTTCCAGGTATGTTGAGCGCCATGTTTCAGGAGCTTACATTGTAAACAAGCAGGCCTGTGAAGACACCTCTTTAATCCAATAGAAATATTGCTCTCGACTTTAAGAAAGTTTTACCGATTAATGAAACTTCCCTGTTAACTCTGCATGCAGATCACGTTGGAACATTTCTGTGGTGAAACAACCTGCACTTATTTGCTCGTACATCATAGTACATTAGCCATTGCAGTGACTAGTGAGCAGGAAGGGCTGCTTCACGTCACAGTTCTTGTGAATTCTTGCTCTCGCCCATAGCAAGACTAGTGGTTGGCAACAACACGGCGACTTGCAGTACTCTCACCAAACTCACGATTTGGTGCTTGATTCGAAATTTGTCACCTTTTTTGATAAACTAAGAAACTTTTTTTTTTGTTTAATAACCGGTCTGAGAAATTGAGACTGCAGTTCTCCTTTAAAGGTTAAATTATTAAACTGAATGCTCAGGAGAAACAATAACCACCAGGTGTGCCGGCCCCCAGAACCAGGATTGGAAGCCTCTGATCTAGGGGACGTTTTACTACTCTGGGTGATGTTTCTTTTCTCTGTCCACGTAGGTACAGTAAGTCTTCTTTACAAAGTGTAATAGTAGGACACCCTACAGAGGTGCCCCCGAGCGCACTTGTGTATTACATGGAATTCAACGTGTCCCCTCAGAAACACACCATCATAAAAACCGAGAATCTCATATAGCAGGTACTGTAAATTAAACGGAATAATTCTCTTCCAAATTACAGCAGAAGGGTCTTGAGCACAGTGATCCCTGTGCATGTTCACAGTGACTGGGCCAAACTGCCCTTCTGGAACAGAGGAGTAAAAACAAACTTTACAGGCAAAAATAATATATTCCCAGATCTTTTTTTTTTAAATAAACGTGCGTGCCACAATGACGAAACGTGCGTGATGTACTTCAAAAGGAGTGCTTTCCAAAATAAAGCTCAAAGCATTTAACGCCCAACAGCCTGCAGTCTCGCTGTAAACACAGAGCTTTAGGAAGCTCATCAGAGTCTGAGGAAGCTGTTCAGAGTCACAGTGACTTAATGGAAGCTCACCACATCCCCCTCAGCCCAAACTCAGACAGCCACGACATCCACCTTAACCACATCATACGTCAATGACACACTCACTGAATGTGCAAAACCCTGTTTACTGATTCCCTCAAGAAGAGCTCTGAAATACAGCCGAGCCTTCTCCTGCTGCAGATCTCTCTCAGTACTCAGTATCAAATGGTAGCAAACTTGTTTCTCTGGGCCCCATTTTTGCCCTGGGATAAAATGGCTAGCGCACACGGCCCTTCAACAAATAAATGCAGAAATAGGAGTCTTGAAAATACACCATGCGGGAGCTGTGGTTGAGGTTTTGGCCTCATAACCAGAAGGTCGTGGGTTCGAATCCAGGCTGCTGGTGTGTTGTCGAAGCAGGGTTCTTCACCTGAACTGTTGCAATAAAATGCCTGGTTAAAGAAACGCTGTGCATGTAAAGGTGTCAGACGAATAAAAAATAGTGATTATGTAGCAAAAAATCAAAATTTGATTTTAGTTCTGCAATAAATAATTCGTGAAGGACGCATACAGACTTGAGATGTACAGTTTATGTCTAAACAATGCATTCACAATCCCCGGTGGCACGGAGTAAGTCAATCCAGACTTCGGAGTGAGCAGGGAAACACAGCCCCACAGAAAACTACATGGAAGTGCGTTGAAAACTGAGGGCAGGAGGGACGTCTTCACCTAAAGGATTGGGGGACTGTGGAACAAGCTGCCCAGCCATGTGCTTGAAGCCGATCTCCTGGTTTCCTGCAAGAAGTGGCTGGATGAGATCCTAGAATCAATTAGCTATTAATTAACAAAGGGGTTGGATGGGCCAAACGGCCTCCTCTTGTTTGTAACCTTTCTTATGTTCTAAATGTAATTAAGTGGAACAGAAGCCTCTGTTCATAGTAGACATTGAAGATTCCCACAAGGCCATTGTTAATTAAGAATGCCCTGGATTATTATTTTATATTATACATTAATTAAAAAAAATGCTATCTGTGTCAATAAATTGCACTGCTTATTCTCATATCTGGCCAAAGTTTATTTTTAGTTTTTTCACATTACAACAGGCCAAATTATGTTTATAGTCCAAAAACAACCAAATAAACACAACTAACAGGAGCAGCAGCATGATTCTTGAAGACAGAGTCTCTCTGAAGGCTGGCCGAAGAACAGCAGGGCTCTGAGGCAGGGGTCAAGCTCCTGGTAGTGACGAGGCCAAGCAACAAAACCCCATCTCCCCAAGACTGATGTCATCTTCCTTCAGAGGAAAGTCTTTACACGGTAGATATCGATCCAGCAGAGATCCACCACATTCATCGTTCTTTCCCAGCCTGGAAGAGAAGTCCTGAGCTGAAAGGCTTTTTAGTCTTACCAAAAATGTCCAGAGCATACACGTGGAAGCTCTGGAAAGTGCAGTTAAAACTGAGAACTGGAGGCACTGTTTTTACACAGTGGCTGTCGGGAACACGTTACCTATCCATTAAAGTTTGCAAATGAGAGAAGACAATCTGGCTCATCTTCCTTGTTTTGCTTTTTAGTAACTAATCAATCCAAGGTTTATTGAAATTGAAAATCACTATCACCATCATCACCATCATCATCATTTTCTGACTGCTTGCTCCTGGTGAGGGTTGCTGTGGCAACAGGCTAAGCAGGGCGGACCAGACTTCCCTCTCTCTGGCAACAGTCTCCAGCTCCTCCTGGGGGATTCCTAGGTGCTCCAGGCTAGTCATGAGATATAACGCCTCCAGCGTGTCCTGGGTCTGCCCCAGTGTCTCTCCCCAGTGGGCCGTGCCCAGTACACCTCCAGCAGGAAGGGCCTGAGGGACTTGAGCCACCTCAACTGGCTCCTCTCAATCCAGAAGAGCAACATCTGTGCTCCAAGGTCCTCCCAGACTGCCGAGCCCCTCACCCTGTCACAGAGAGTGAGCCCAACAGCCCTAAGGAGAAACCTCGTTTTCACTGCTCGTACATGCAGTCTCAGCCTTCCCGTCACTCGTGGCCATAGGTGAGAATGGTGACGTAGATCGACCAGGAAGCCAAGAGGGTCGTGGGAGTCTGGAGCGAGTAACCCAACAAGTCTTTATCTCGCAGCTCGAAGCAATAATATGAATGGTGAAAAAAAGCTTGTTTGGTTAACTGTTCCAGACTCCCACAACTCTCAGTGTAAAGAAGGGCCTAGGTTTATTCTTGCTTTTGAATGCACTCAAAGCTGATCGGTGCCCTAGATCTTTCAATTTATAGCTGGATGAGATCGTCTGACCACTAATCTCCTCGCAACAGAACACAACCTTTGGGCCAAATGGGCTCCCTTGTTTGTAAGCTCTATATTCAATTACACACATATGCACAAATGTGATCTTAATTTGCATGTAGCAGCTTGGACACCTTTGCCTCTTGCTTTTTATTTGATGTGTTCTCCTCAGTAGAGGTTTTTTGTGTGCAGCAACACACCCACGGAGATCATTTTGTGCTAAATATGTATCTTGCTGTTCTTGAAGAAATGCTGTGTTTACTCCGAGGGACTTCACATCTCTAGTGGATATTTGGGGATTTCTTTCTCAACCGCACCTATTGCCCAGAGTACGAGTCTCACAAAACCCCCTTCGAGACACATACGGTACAGCTCTGGGTGAAACATAAAGCCGGGCTTCTCTCTGTTGGTAGGAGTTGCCTCCATTATCTAAGACATTGATTTCTTGTCAAATGTGATCTCCCCCAGGAGCCAACGTGTTCACATATTTCAGTCTGTACAATGGTGCGCATCCCTCCCTGTACTTATCAAGGCCCTGATGTAGTGGCTCTCCAATGGCTTACCTGACTGCTAATGGCATTGCGTGTTGCAATAGGCAGCATTTTGTTTCTACACCAGAGCTATTGATTGTAACTTGCATTACAGTACATATTCAGTTTTCCCTTTGTTTCTGTAATTGTTACAGGTACTGTATGTACAGTAATATAAATACAAAGCTTTTCTTTCACACATTTAGGTTAATACATTGTAGACTTAAGTGGTACAAAATTAGGCATTTGTAATAAAGCGAAGTTTCACGGTGACACCTTTCACATTGTCCGATGCCCTTTTATGTATTTCTGCAAAGATGTGAAATTTAGAAATATGCATGTGTTTCTGTTTATATGTTTAGTGCATGCTGTATTTATATAGTATCAATATAGTGACAAGCCAGCGAGAAATATAATTCGCATCCAATACTTCAAGAGCATAAAAGAACTTCACACCCATTCGCCAAACGATTAAATTCCTTACCAGTTGTACGTTAGTTTCACCCATCCATTTTCTAATCCGCTTTATCCTGTTCAGGGTCAGAGCCAGACCCTATCCCAGCAAGCAACAGGCACAAGGCAGGATACACCCTGGATGGGACACCAGTCCATCGCCGGGCACACACAGAAGCCAAGTAACCTGCAAGAGTGTTTTTGGAATGTGGGAGCAGAAACAGAGCACCAGGAGGAAACTCACTCAAACATGGGGAGAACATACAAACTCCATGCAGACAGCACTCCAGCTCTAAGAATTGAACCCAGGGCCCTAGTGCATTAGGCAGCACTGTGAACCACTGTACCACCATGCTACCCACTGTAAGGGAAAACCATTGCAATTTGTTTTAGGTTCTAATTATATGGTAATGATCTGCGTACCAGCTGACACAACTGTTCAGTTTCCTAGCTCTGGGGTCTGGCAAACAGCTGGTCTTTTCATTTCCTTTGTTTTTTTGTTTTTGGCCCTTTTAATATTTTTTTTTTCCTGGTCATTCCATCTTGATTTTAATCAGCAAAACACTGTAGTGTATCAGATACAGGGAAGCACCACCTGGCCCCTGCCGTGGAGACAGTTAGGTTGAGGTGGGGGGGTCGAATTAGTGTTGCGCAGAGCTCTCAGGCCATCAGAAAAAAGATCCACTGTAGCCAGAGTAACAAGGAGACACCTCCTGTCCTTAGTTTCTTATATTATTACTTCAGGCATGTTTTGTGGCAATAGACTTTCACCATGACAAATCATCTTGAAAGCCGATAAAAAAACACACACAGCCGATTATGAAAAAAACAAGCACAAAGGAAATAACAGCAGAACATGGTTTACACGCATGAAACGTCGATTTGAATCATGCCAGTAGGGACCAGGTAGAAGCAGCGAAGGCCGGACGACAGAAAGAAACAGATATTTTTAATATCTAGCCAGCTCTTAGCAAAACTAAAGGAGGGCTAAAATAATGTGATGTGCTGCACATAACAGTTTCATGTTTGATGTCGAGCACATAAAAACCAGTTTTGCATTATCATAATTATCCCACTGAATCAGACCTCCGTGCAGCTTCCACAACTGCATTCTCATGATCGTGCCAGGTCATTTACTAACCCTGAGCAGCGAGAGAGAACTTCACAAATTTCTCCTAGAATTGAAAACAGCACAAGAATCTGATACCTTAAACCCTGATGGTGGGTGTCCGTGTTAGCCACAGAAACTTCAGTAACCTTTTCAGGATGGGGGATTAGGAAATAAACGAAAGTTTACAAACACTGGAAAATTTTCAGTTTCAACGGCAGTTTGCAGTCTTGTTCGTCAGCTATAAAACCCTTTGCAGAGTACAATGTTTTCAGAAATCCTGGAGCCAGCTTAATAACAGTCTTGTAACCTTGCCAAAGTGAATTAAGGCTTAAAATCTGTTTTTCTAATGGGAGATTTAATATCATCTAGCTTGTGACCAGCAGCAGTAATCGGGTTCCAGAGCAGCGTTTGAAAAGTTGAAACTGGGAGAGTTGCTGTTTTTTTCTGGTTTGTTTTTCAGTTTTGTGTGTGTGTGTGTACGGGGGGGGGGGGGGTGGTGGTTATGTGCTGTGCAAGAGAAGTGTTGTCTTTTCTTACACTCTGGGGAACTTTGACCCTCGACTGAACTCCTCTAGGCCCACCTCCTATCCCGGAATCTTCTGCTACCTCAGCAGAATTTCAGATTCCAGAGCAAAAATGAAAGAAAAAAAAAAGACGAAAAAGAAAACACCACATCGGGGCTTCGACTTCACATGAAAACAAACTGTCGGGGTTTCTTCTCTGAGACACGGAGAGGCCTGTCTTAGCACCACAGCCAGCTCATGAGGAACAGCAACACCCACGAAGAACACGGGTGAAGGAATGTGTATTGAGAAACTGAATCTTAATCCGGCGGGCTAGAGGTCAAGCTCTTGGCTGCAGCACAAGGAGGTGCAAGGAGTGACCAGGGGGCAGATGCGCAGGTGGACAAGGGGGAGAGGAGGAACGGAGAAAGTTGAGAGAGGCTCACTACGGGATTAATAGTTTTTCAGGAAGTGACATCAAGGAGGACTGTGAGTTAGAGTAGAACCTGGCTCCTCTCGGGCCTCTCCAGTTTTTGTAAGAAACTCCATCAAGACATGGTTACCATGTGGCCCCTCTCTGTGCATATTAACATCAGTACAGTTCAGCTCCTTTATCTCTGTGACCTCTTTATTATAGTGGAAAATGAAGGCTTACAGTTTCACTTACTCTACCAGGCGATCATTAATGGATTTTACAGCTAAATGCTTGCTGGTAATACAAGAAAGTTTTGTTTCCTTTTTTTAAAAAAATGCAGTATTGAATGCATAGTTATTGAATTAGCTGGACTCATTTTTCCTCTGTGTGCTGGCTAAGATCCCTGGTTCTGTGCTTATTGGCAGAAACGAAATCTGAGCACAAACTGGCTCATATTCTGCCAAGACGAATAGCCTGTGGCCTTGCTCAGAGTCACACACAGGTCTGTCAGTGCACTGTCGTCTCCTCCAGTTACCCTGGTAATGAGGACCAGACCCACGTTAGGTACCCTAATCCTCCAACAACTCCTACATATCCATGAAGATCTTGATAGCGCGCAAATAAAAATAATAATAATAATAGTAAGGGAGTCCAGGCTTGACCTACACGACTGCAGGGCATAGGGATTGTAAGGCAAATGGTAGAGAATTGTGATCAGCACAGAAACTCCTCAGTCATGGTCTTTTTTTATCCGAAAGGAAGACGTTGAACCTTTTTTGAACACAACTGCAGCTTGTTGACTATCAGTAATCACCGTGGACTGAAATCCACCCAGTATTGTGGCACAATATTAAACAATCGCTCTGATTCCCCTTTCTGGCAATGTGTTTCTCTACTGTGGGCAACCACACGTGGGAGCACCTGTGGCTATGTTCTGTCAGGAGGTGACATTAAAAGTACACGCCAGCACACATCACTATCTCATGTGGTTGCACACAGCTCAAGCAGATCAACTCGTTTAGCCCAAAGTGCAGATGGCCTGACTTGTGGGGAGTCTGTTCTTGAGTGTGCGCCAGTCTGACACTATTATAGCTAAAAACGTAAAGGCTCATTACACTGCGACAAGAAGAAGTTCTCTTTCAGGCTCTCACAACCTACAGCTGAATTCTGTTTCATGTGCTACAACCCCCCTCTTCTTCTGCTATTTACCATGCCACCCTTTCAGACAAGAGCAGAAAGCACGAGGGAGGAAAAATGAAGACACGAGAGCACCTGTCTTTGCCCACAGAATCACGCTTTCCCCGTGATCAGAAACTGTTCTCTCTCTCTTCAGCACACCGACGGAACTGAGCTGAAGACCTTTGATGCTTTTTTGCTGCGAGATTTCAAACCACAATCTGCAGGCTTTTCTTCTTTTGGTGCAGAAATACTCTACCAGATAAGAAAAGGCACCAGGACTGTCCACCCACGTACCTTCCTTGTACAGCTTCAAGCGAAACACTCTTGTCTCCACGAAGAGCAGCTGCAGAAACCGGCATTAAGCACGCAGCACAGAGATCTGGGACACAGAAACCAAAATATCACACCTCCAGCTGTTCTCGGCTCCTAAGAGGTCACATCAGATGGACCAACAAGCTGGCCTAGCTTATGCAGTTTGTTAAGGGTTTGTGTTAAGTTGATAAGCATATTCCAATGACAATAAAACACCATCAATGTCAGATGTTAGAAGACATCATCTGTGGTGGAGCAAAAGGACCTACAGTACAAGCTACATTAGGCCCCTGTTTCTTAATGAAACAGCACAGGACCACTGCTAAATGTGGGTGCCGTTTGGGAGCACATTTCCCATTTTACACGCCTTTGCTTGGTATTTAGCCCATTTCACTGCTGTACCCCTAAAATGACCTGTTTTAGCTGCAGCAAAGCACTCGGCTGTAACTGCACAGTCGGAATCTTGATGAGCCTCACTTTCTGAGAGTCTTCTGTGGTGTACCACAGTAAAAACACAGTTACTTTGGGCTGAAGCACAGGAAAGTCCAGTAATCATATCCATAGTAAAGAACCAAGAAAAACCACAGCATATCCAAGTAAATGCATGGTAAAAATGCAGTTAACGCATGGTAAAAACACAGACGTGCTACAGTCATGTGGGCACACTGAAAGCCCCTTGCTCAGTTCTGCCAGTACAGCCCAGCCCCCCTGCTAAACACTCTGGATCACCAGATGTCACAGACTGGATCAGAGCCAGCTGTGTCCCAGCTGTAGACAGAACAGAACATCTTGCCCTGATGCCAGTCCTCGCTCTGTGGCTGTGCTTTACGGCTGGTTTGTTTTCCACAAGTCTGGCATAAAGGTGACGCACTTTAGAGCCACTAATTATTTTCAAGCTGGTACGGTGTAGTATTGTCCTGTGTTTATCTTTATATCTTGTGTATGACACCTACACAAAGCACACAAGAAGTACCCAATGTACAGCATGCCCTGTTTTAGTTACAGCAGCTCGTCATGAGCTCCCCGGGCTGTGACAATTCAGGCAGGGGTGGGGGAGTGGGGCAGTGGGGTGACAACGTTTTGCACACGTGCAACCAGAGCTCTCTGATACAGGGCCAGATTTTGGTGTTCGTAGGCCCTGGGCACTTTCACTCCGAAATGTGCAAAAAGAGGGGTAAACGCCAACTGAATTAGGTTGATTGACATGATGCACTTTAAACTATTCTAAATGACCATCACTTCGATACTTCCAGTTTCTAGAACAGCCGTTAGAGAGCGTATGACTATTGATTTGTAGCACCTAGAGCCGATCGCAAGCATGTTGCTTCAGCTCGTTTTTCGTTAGTCAGCAGTGTTTCCCTCCTTTGTAGGCCCTAGGCACTGTGCCTAATGGGAAAGCTGGCACTGCCTTGATATTGTTGTGCACTAAGAGTGATGTCACATTATAACAGAAACGACACCCGTGGAATTTTACTGCTGGGGTGCAGCTCTGCCGCAGGAGTGCCACCATGTCTATTCTTGAAAATCGAAGGAAAACAATGGCGTGACGATGGAATCGTATGGCAAAATCCCATCGCATGCCCTGTTTATCTTTATTAGCCACTGCATGACACTGATCAGAACTTGAGAAGTGACTTTGACATTGGCTTGGAGAACCTCAGCTAGGTATTGGTGGACATGCGCCCCTGTTTTTCCATGTGGCCCACAGATCCTGCTGGAGCTGCCACCCCTGATGCAGAAATGTATTTGCAAAAGCACAGGAACGCAAATCAAATTGCCAATTCACTACTTTGCTATTGTGTAGCACATGAAACATATTCTTAGAAACATTTTCAAGCTCATGACCCCGCGGTGCCTCTTTTTGAGAAACTGTGTGTCAAAGAGTCTGTTCTCTCTCATCTGACCACAACTCAGTCTGCTCCCTCTGTCCCTTGCTGCTCTTTGCTTGTAATTTCCCCCTTAAATGTCAGCTGTCTTTTGACAATGGTCATGCCTTAGGGTTAGGAATCAGCACATCCGCAGGCAGCTCAGACGCTGGGTTATGGCCCCAGGCTTCTGCCAGTCTTCAGTGCTGACCAACAGGAAGTGCTTTGTTAACATTTGCATCTCACCACAACCTCACCACTGCCACATAAATGCAGTTTTGATGGCTGATTTGTTTGCGTTGCAACTGGATAATGTATTAACCTGAAGGATTTTGAAGACAAAATGTTTTTACTAAAGCTGCACACAGGCTTCATCCAGCGATGCACCTTAACTGTGAATTTTGTCTCGGTCGAAGGACATAATAAAGTTTAAATACAAGATTTAGCCCATTTATTTGGTCGGGTAGTTAGTGGCTCACTGATCTGAGAATCTCATCCATCTGTTCCTTGAATGAAGTCAGGGTCACAGCTTGTACTGCAGCTAGTAGCTGCGAGCATCCCCTGTTCTCAGTTTTAAATGCTCTTCCATGTAGTTTCCACTGGTGTCCTCTAGTTCCACTTTCAATGTTCGTTTCTGAAGAAGCCTGCCGGCCTGAATTTGTCAGCGTCTTTGAGGATTCTGATCAATCAGACCCTCCCCCAAAAAAACTATTGGAGGGAAGGAATGTCCTTAATTGACAGGCTGAAGGAATGGAAACTTTTTAGTCTTGAACAGAGAAGACATTTGGTTCTGCATTTAAATAAGATCGCTTTCTTATCCCTATACAATTTCTTGTATTAGGAATTTGTCTTTTCACAAACCCCAACTTGCTCTCCATGAGACACACAGACAGGGAGAGAGAAGCTTGGGGTCAGAGCACAGGGTCAGCCATTTACACAGCACCCCTGGAGCAGTTGGGCTTAAGGGCCTTGCTCAGGTGCCCGATGGAGCAGGATTCCCTCTGCCGGCTGCAGGATATGAACCAGTAACCTTCCAGCCACAGCTGCAGATCCTTAGCCACAGAGCCACTGGGCCACCCTTAAAAGTTGAGTTTGTCACTCACTCTAGACAGACTTACTGTATATGTGCTTTTCCCAGACTGAAATCAACATCAGCAAAACAAAAGAGCTGATCGTTGACTTTAGGAGACAAGGAAAAGTCCACTCCCCCATCTACATCAAAGGGACTGCGGTGGAGATGCTGAACAACTTCAAATTCCTACGTAGGTGTTCACATCACTGAGGACCTTACATGGGCACTCAACACTTCCAGTCTCATCAAGAAGGCACAACAACAGCTGTACTTTCTGAGAAGGCTGAAGAAAATACACCTGCATCCACGGATCCTCACCAACTTGCACAGTGCATCCAGCTGCATCACAGTCTGGTACAGCAACTGCACCTCATCCGCCCAACACATGTTTGTCAATGTCTTCCCACCCATCCAGGAAATCTACAACACCAGGTGTGTGAAAAAAGCCACCAAAATTATGACTGACCCCACTCACCCCAGTCACAACTTGTTTGTCCCCCTACCGTCTGGTAGAGGGTTCCGGACGTTCCAGTCGGACACAACAAGCCTCCAAAATAGCTTCTTCCCCAGAGTCGTCAAGCTGGTGACCTGGTGACCCCTCCAGTCCCACCCACCAAACTGTGATCTCTCCTCACTTCTTCCTGTAACCACACAACGACTGTACTCCCGCACCACTACATACACCATACCTCCGACAATTGAATAATCGCTGTATTATTTTGCACTGTTCGCTGTACTATTTTGCACTGTTTGTTCTGTTTGTGTACTTTTGCACAGTTTTTAACAGATATGGGTACTGAGATACTGGTACCATACTGTTGTTTACACTGTTATTGTGATTGTATTTACTGTCTATTGTCCTGTCTGCTGTTCTATATATATATACCGCACCTGAGAGACCAATGAGAAACACTTTTCATTATACTATGCACCTGTGTAAGTATAATGACAAATAAAGTTGAACTGAAATGATCAGAATGGTAGCATTCTGTCTTCTTCATGTAAAAAAAAAACACATAAATAAGTATTGTTTCGTATGCAGTCCTGCCAGTCACTCGTTTTCAACTCTGCCACATGTGTCTAGATGGAAACGATGCCTTATTGTAGAGGAGGAAGTTCCTCTTCATAATGCAAATCATTGCATTAGTATTCAGCTGCTGAAGGTGCCGAAAACTATCCAGGCTGCAGAATTCCATTTTCAGCCTGTGCAGATCTTGTAATAACCCTGGCCCCTGTACACACAGATTACAGGATTTTGGGTTGTAATGCAACCCGCAGCTGAACACATTTGCATGAGGAGGCTTTTAGCACATCTTTAGGGACACTTAAAAACAAGCCCAGTGCAGAAATGTCAGTTTAAGGGCAGCAGCCACAAAAAAAAATGTTTCCTCAAAGCATCAGTGAATGTCATCTGAATCTTCCTCTTGTCTGCTGCACGTGTTTTCCCTTTCATTCTCTCCTTTTATTTCCGCCTGAAGAAGAGTTTTGTCATTCTTACCAACTATTGCAGCAGAAGCTTTGTAAAAAACACTTCCGAAACCTGTCAGGAAGCATAAGGGAGAGGCAGTTCAGCGCCCTGCCAAGATGGAGAGACAATTGACGATAATGAACGTCTGTAGCAAGTGCAGCACTCATTTTCGTCCCTGTGCTACTCTCTTCTTCCGGGTCTGTGTGACGTGAACTGGCCTTTTCCCATACTGTGTTGCAAGATACTTATTTGTTATCACAGGAATTTATAATAGCGTAATTCCAACATGGGAATATTTAAAGGTTAATTCCACCTTGAAGAGTAAAAAGAAGGAAGAAAAAACAACATTTTGTCTTTGGGGTCTCTTTCAGCGAACAGGGGACTGAGGGAAGAAGCGGAATTAGGAGGGCAGGAGAAGGAAAGTTAATGTGAGAACGGGTAGGAGGAAGAGAGAGAGGCTCCAACGAGATGGAGATCTGGGAGATGAATTTTAAGGGAAGTGTGGAAGGCAGGAATCGGTAAATGAATGGAGAGATTTAGAAAGTAATTAGCCAGTCGTTGAGAGCTGGAGGAAGGTGTAAACCTGGTTTAAAGACCACATGGGTGTTTGCAGTCTTTGTCTCCCTGTGAAAGGACACAGACAGGAAAGCTGGCATAATCACAGATGGGTGAGAGAAAACGAGAAACTGTCAGGGTGGAGAAATCCTTGACCTTCACTGCTCTGATCTTGCTTGGATTGTTTCCCCTTCAATAATCAGCTAATCTCCTTCCTTTTCTCCCCAAGGTAAGTGGCCTAGCACCTTCTGCAAGAGATGCCATAAACGAGATTGCTGGGCAAATATGATGCCTCTGGGAAATGGGCACAGTGTGTAACAGCCCCAGGGACCAGTGCTCAAAGGCTGAGACAGTGGGCAGGCCCTGTTGTGTCACAGTCAGACAGGAGGTTGGAGTGGCTGCCAATGTGTGCTTTTGTGCCCCTTTACACAAACGGCACCCAACAATGACGGCGCCTCGTGTACATAACAACACCTCCGATCACATCTGCAGGAGCAGACTGCTGCTCGCAGACCGTGGGTGAACGTGGCCGAACAGAGCCGCAGGACAGCTGGTGCTTATTGCACGGGCCGATGTTTAGGCTCAGAAACCCCTGCAGCTGCTGCCCTTGCCTGACGGAAGGAAAAACTCCGCAGGCTGTAGAAAAGCTCACAGAAATTGTAATAAAGCATTGGGGAGGTGTGCTGAACCATGGCAAAGCAAAGGAAACAATTGGCATAAGCAGGTTAAAACTATGAGAAAGCCATGAAAATACCACTCAGATTTACCATGTTTAATTGTCATATGGCAAACTACAGTTCTCTCTCCCTGTGCTGGCTGAGCAATATTTGGAGACACACTGCTCTGCATACAATATCTATAGAATATTTAAACAGCTTTCCTGTGATTCTGCATCTTCCTTGATACACTTCCTGTTATGGATCCCCAGCGATCCTTTCATGTCCCTTTGTTTTTCTCTGCTGCGCACGCTTTACTGTTGTAACAAACGCAGCCTCACAATGAAGCAGAACAGGAAGGGACATGGGGAGACGCATCAACCAAGCACGATTCTCCACCAGGCGCCGGGGCCACAGTCACTCTCTTGCCCCGGTGTGATACCCCTGTGAAAGGTTCCTTTAGAAATGTGTCAGGCAGCTTTCAAATCACACTATATAAACATGTTTCTGTTCTAGAATTAGGCCAGAGAAGAGCAACCAGATGCATTCTGGGTATTAAGAGAAGTCTTTCGCTGATAGGCTGAAGGAACTGAACTCCTTTAGTTACAATCAGAGTAGACCACGAGAGGACCTGATAAAAATCTTCAAAATCCTCAAAGACACTGACGGTCAACTCAGTAGACTTATTTAACAGTGAAACCTGACCCAGAGGGCACAAACAGAAATGACATGGAAGTGTATTTTAAACCAAGAACAGGAGATACTTCTTTACCCAAAGGTTTGGAGCAAGATGTCCAGCCATGCTGTGAAAGCCGATACCCTTGCTTCTTTCAAGAAACGTCTGTTTCCTGTTTCACTTAACTATGAACTACCAAATGGTCTCTATGGGCCAAATAGCCTCCTCTCGTTGGTAACCTTTCTTAATCTGGGAAGACAAAAACAACAACAAACTAAAGTAGGGAATTAAATACCAGCACATTTCAGGAAATGTAAACTGGTCCCAATAAATCACTCTTCATATCAAAGATTAAGGATGAATGCAGACTTTCTTTCTTCTACCTCTGTCCTGTCACCACTGCTGGTGGAGGTGCTCTCCCGTGACAGAAAAGGCTGTGAGCTGGACTCGACGGTGGAATGTGATGTATTTGTATATCACACGCATGTTACCTGAGGATTTCGAAAGAGAGAAGTGTTATTCCTGCTCTGACCCTACTGGGATGCAATCATGGTTGCTCCCAGACTCAGGTCCTAGCACTTCTCCATAGGCTGCTGTGTTTACTCTACCACAGTAAAACACGGGAGAATTAGACCTTTTCAAGGATCCAGGAGAGCGACATCACTTCCTTTACATGTTAAGTACCACAGAGCCGGAGCCACATAAACACAAGACAGCCCTCTGGACACTTATTGCCTTGCTCTCCTTGTGAAATCTCCTGGCTTCCTCGTTCATCTTTGAATGATCAAGAAGGCATCACAAAAATGCCAGAGAACTACAACCCTATAATTACTGGAGGGCCCTGAGGTGAATTGTGTGTTTTATCTGTCTGCTGTGTGCTTGTGTTTGTCTAGTCTGCAGTACACAGCTGTCTGATGCTGGGCTGCTTTGCCCAGACACCCTCAGTCCCAGAGGGCACATGGTAACCAGAGTGGAGCAGGTTTCTTCCACTGCATTTCAGAACGACTTTCCTCTGGTCCTGCGACAAAGCACTGCAGCACGCACAATGTCAGCACAAACAGTAATGTCAACACAAACACAGAATCAGGACCATATGTGCTCGGACTCTTCCGTGAATGAGACTGGGGCTCCTTTATTGGAGTGTTTCCCATATATAATGTCAGAAAAGGGTTCAATGTTTTGTCTCCTGAGGGTGGGAGCCTAGACAGAAAGAGCAGATAAAAGCCAGGTCTAGTGACCCGAGGGAGCAAGAGGACACCAACTAGTCGTGCTTTACATCCGATTTCAGGATGAGATGAGGAAGTGAAGATCCGACTTGCAAAACAACATTCCCTAATAAAAGTGTTCTCCAACACCCACTAACCACCAATACGATTAAATTAGATTATACCTTAAACAACAGCATGTTTGCAATAACTGACCATTATTCTGTAATGTATTATTTCTGGTTTAGTTCCTTTAAAAAAAAACACAACAATTGCAGGTTCCACCTATCTGACGACAGCAGGAGCTGGGTTGTAGCGATGGTTAAAAAGATTAATTGGCGTGGTGACACTCCACGTCCGTTTTCACCTTTCCAGCATTTCTGTCTGGCCCAGTCTGTGAAGGAAAGCCTGAATCTTCGTCAGACTTGCTCTGATCGTCCTCTGTAGGCAGCTGGTCCCTGCGGGAGACTGTGCTATTGATGAAGGAGATAAACAAGATTTCAGGGTCCTGAAAACAAAAACACCCCAAAAACACTGCAGGGCAAAGAACGCAGGCCAGCAACGCATTGCCACACGATTCAGATTAGCAACATGCAACTCTGTGAGTTCCCACTTTCTTCTGCCAGGCCAATCAAGACTTTGAATACCGTACGACCAGATCTAAAATGTACAAATGATCCCTTTGCAGGATGGAAATGCTCTAAATCGGTATGTGTTTTATGTTTCCACTGGCTTCTTTAAACTGAAGTGACTGAAGCAGAAGGAAGTTGTGCTCTGTGTGAAGCTCTTTTCTTCACATTTCTCCCAGAAGCGCTGCAGGTTTATCTGAGCACATGATCACAGTCCTGTAGCTGTGGCCAAGCCTGGGCAGCTGTTTCTAATTGGTAACTCGGCACTGACTGAATGTTGACCTAAATTCAGCAGCTTAACTTTGAACTCACATTGCCGTTAGACACTGTATCCAACAACTTGCAGGAAGAAAAAAAAAACTTTTCCATGGCTTTCCAGTTGCGTGCCTTCCATATTGTTAGGCCATACCAGCAGCTGTGCAGGATTTTTTCTTCAAAATTGCCCGTTTTTCCCCTCCCTTCTTTGGAAACCGAGCACTGCTCACCACGTTACAACAACAACAACAAAAAAAACAACATATTTTTGCCCAGGAATTGGTCCATGGCAGAGCAGCCTGATACGTTGTCAGACTCAAAGCGTCGTCCAGCATTGACAGGCCGAGTGAACTGCAACCTTTCAGTCTCGAAGAGAGGAGGCGGCGACGGGGACCTGATACAAGTACTCAAAATCCTCAAAGGCAGGGACCCCGTCGCCCAATGGGCTTCTTCAGGACCCGCTGTGGAACACAAGCTGGACAACACAAGTGGAAAAGAAGGGTCACAGAAAAGGGAGAACGGCAGGTACTTCTTCATGCAAAGGAGTATGGGAGTATGGACCGAACGGCCCACTCGGGTGGCTGAGGCCGATACCTTGGCTTTCAGGAAACAGCTGGATGGGAGACCTGAATCAAGGAGCTGCTAACTACTAAATGGGCTGAATGGCCTCCTAAACTGTTTTTAAGCTTTTGTTGACAAAATAAGTGAAACTGGTCTCACTGACCCATTTAAAGAGGCATAATGGGCTTATAGAAGCAGCGGTGTGATTCAGTCCACTAAATGTGAGGTGATGCAAAAACAGGGTCAGTAGAGGAACATGATGTTCAACCTTTCCAATGCTTTAGCAAGACCTCATTTAGAACAGTGGGCTCAGATTTGGTCGCCATACGGCGGAAGGGATGCTAATAGCCTTTGGCAAAGTTCAGACAAGGGCAACTACACTAATTCTTGGTTTCAGGGGATTGTGATGTACATAAAGATTAAAGGTACTAAATCTCTTCAGTTCAGACACAAAGGAGATTGACTAGTCCAAGTATAGCTAATTCTGACGTGTCCAGTCTGGGGGCTACATCAGGCTCACGGGGTCACGACTGGAAACTGAGAGGGAATTCGGGAGCAAGAGTTGTGGGTGCCTGGAATGGGCTGTGGTCTTTTAGGAATTTTACTGGAAGGAGATTTAGGTTCACTTAGCGACTGAATGAACAAGATGATCCTGCGTGGTTTGTAACCTTCCTTCCCCTCTCTCCTGTCCTGCTCACCTGAAACCTTTTTCTTAGGCTCCCGGGCGGGAGGTGCAGGTGCCACAGACTCAAGGACTGGCAGTGTGTGCCAACGATCGCAAACGCCTCTGGCGATCTTTGTCTTCAGACAGTCGTGAGTGACATATTCCCTGCCAGAGTGCTCTTCTACTCTACAGCCTGCTTCTAGATGTAGGCCGTAACTCCCCAGATCATAGTACAGACCCATTAAACACCTCCGCACCGCTCCGCCAGTTATAATGGAGCAGCAGCCGTTGTGTGTAGAGAAATATTTCATTTATATTTATCTATAAATCACCCAGAACATCAATCTGTTATCAGCACTCATCAGTGCCAGGACAGGGGTATCTGGACAGAAGTCTTGTTGCAGGAAAGAATAATGAACAGCTTTACTAGTAATAAAGTATTGGCTTTCAGACTTGAACAGGCATGCTGGTTTTCAGTAGAATTCGATGAAGGGCCAGGACTACCTCCAAACGCCATTTCAGGGGAATGTCTTCTGCTCTTCTGTCTCATCTGTCTCTCGCTCCTCACAAGCTGCCTCACACCTCTCATCTTTAATAATTCTGAAGTAAACACAGCCCACACACTTCCGGTCTGGCAGGCGTCGTGCTGCTGCCATCCTCGCTGTTTGTGTGTCCTCCCAGCTTTGTGCTGCAGACTGTTTGTGGAAAAAGAAAGACCTGTGTCAGCACTGCGGCCTGAGGTGAAATTAGTCCTGGGGGGAGGTACTGTAACAAATCCCTCCAGTCCCCCACCTCTAGTCTGAATTCAGATTGTTCTCACAGCGCCAGCCTGGGCTGCTGTCCAGCCAGGAATTCCTGACCTGAAACATGTTGAAGCATTACATTAAGATGCCAGGCCGCCTCTGTGTAATTCACAAACTCCTATTTAGGCAAATTTATCACATTATTAGTTGAAGTTTTATTGGTCTGGGAGTCCACTAAAGATGAGGCATGGAAATAATTGTTTGCGTGGCTTTTTTTCCCTTACTTTTTCTCCCAGGAGCAGTTCAGAGGCTAGGTCGGGGGGGTGAGGAATTGTTTAAATATGTCATCGGGAAACTAACGAAGCTGTGCATACAGAATGAATTGAAGCTGGCTCCAACTAAAAGGAGGACGTCACAGGACGTGCAGTGGTGGTGCCCTGCAAATTAACTGCTGCTGTCGAAATGTGAACTGCCTGCTCTGGAATGCAGTAGTTTGAAGGTGTTGCAGCCCGAGAGTAAATCTCCCAGAGTGTGAGTAAATCCCTTTAGTGTTTACTAAAAATGGCTTTTAGCTGGGGTGTGACACTGCTAAGTTAATTGATGCGCTGACTAATTTGCTTTCGAGTTTCAGCGTTGGAACGCACCGACACGCCAGAGGAGCACTCCGACGAGGAATGCTCCTGTGAGGACAGGCTTGTGTGTACAGAACTGGTTTGTAATATTTGGGGAAGTGTGGGCAATCGGCGTGCAGGTGTGACAAATGTGAGAAGCCAGATGCAAACCTGGACACAAGGTGGGCACACCATTTACAGACAGCAGGCTGTGAAGGGATTCGTCCTTTTTAAAAACACGCCATGAGACATGTGTCCATAATCATTACCTTACACACTTTGCCTTCTGTTTTTTGTAGTCTTATGTACATTGTTTGTTTTCCTATCCTTCTTTCTCACAATCAGCTTAGAAAAGACCTTGTCATCTGTTTATTGGAGTTATCTGCAGTTACTAAGATTGGGCATCAAATGAATCATGTGGGCTCATGTTGGGGCAGAAGAAATCAACCCACAAGACAGAAGGCCTTAAGGAAAATAAAAAAAAACACACTTGCGCGTTGAAAATCAGTTTGAGTCTTTATCTTTGCTACACATTCAAACAAAAAATAATATTATTATTTTGTACTTATTATGTTCGAAAACAGTAAAACCAAAACACCTGAACATACAAAATCAAATTAAGTTCTTAATACTGACTGCAGTGACTCTTTGGTATCTGTGAGTTCTAATATTTCACTATTTTGTAGGAAAAAGCAGGTGTGATATGGGACACAGGGTAACTATTGTCTGAATGTGGCCCTGACAGCGTAGAGGACGGAGGATTTGTGCTGTGGAAGAGGCAGTGTCTCTGTGAGAACTGGCCAGGTGCTGTAATGTGAACTTCCAAGTGGGGGGCTACAGACTCAAAACACCCCCAGGAAAGGAAGAGGTATAGGTAAAACAGGGCAACCGCACCCTCAACTATCAAGAGAAAGGACCAACTAATCAACCATATGTGTGTTTTTTCTCCCTGCCTGTCTGCAGAGGCCTGTGGTTGTGTGAGAGTATCAGGGGAAAGGGTCCAGTCCAGCCTGGGGCTGGCTCACGTGGCAGCCAGGTCTCTGCGTCTTGTTCCCTGGTTCAGAGCTCTGTGTGCTTGAGAGGGCCGGCGGATATTTGACTTCTCCATCTCTCTGTAACACTCATTGGTGTCTGTCTCCTTTAAGAGGCGCGGCAGGCCTGTGGTGGTGGTGGCTACAGGAATCTCTTTCTCCTGTTTTCATGTGAGAAGAGAGAGGAAGACAAACCCAAGCAACAATAATAATTGCTTACACTTATACAGTGCTGTTCTGGACACTCCACTCAACGCACTTTACAGGTCATGGGGACTCTCCTCATCCACCACCTATGTGCAGCCCCACCTGGATGATGCGACAGCAGCCATACTGTGCTCACAGTACACTCATCACACAGCAGCTCTCAGTGGGGAAGAGAACATGCTGATGAAGCCTGTTTATAGATGGGGGTTATTAGGAGGCCATGAATGGTAAAGGCCAGCTGGGAATTTGACCAGGACACCAGGGTTACACCACTACGCTTTTCGAGAAATGCCCTGGGATTTTTAATGACCACAGGGAGTCAGGATCTCAGTTTTAGGTCTCATCCAAAAGATGGTGCCTATTTTACAGTATTGTGTCCCTGTCACCATACTGGGGCCCCCTGCTGGTCCAACTAACACATCTTCCAGCACCAACCTTGGTTTTTCCCAGGAGTCTCCCATCCAGGTACTGACCAGGCCCACACCTGCTGAACTTCAGTGGGCTGCCAGCTGTGAGCTGTGAGCTGCAGAGCGATATAGCTGATATGGCTGACTACAGCAAATTTCAATCTCGAGAGAATGGGAACTATTTAATTTTCTCTTCCTCCATGTAGCTCTATCACCAGCAACATTCACAGAGCAGAGGGCTGTGCTAACATACAGTACTTGTGAAGTCATGTGAAATAAAACGTTTGAATATTCCATTTCTGTCCATTTGCTCCTCACTTTTGAAATGGAGGAAACAGCGCTGAATAGTCTCGTTCACTGCATAACTCTATGTCCCAAATTTGATTGCGATGGTGGCAAAACTTCAACAGCTGTGAACAAAATGCTGCAGTATGTGCATGTGTAGTGCATATAACAAAGAGCAATAAAGCAATAGGGTTATTTTGTATAAAAGGCCTGAACCCTGACACTGGTACCTTGGTTCACTTGTGACACAGAGGCTGATCCTTTAATAAAGATTTGCATCACCTGCTTCTTCCTGTTGTTTCATTTGGGTCTTGTGGTGTTTCCTGTTACAAGTGTTTGGCCTGGTTCTCTCTAGTATAGCTTCTGGACAGATAGTTTGTAAGACTGGATAGGGCTATTCAGGACAGAATCAGAGTGGACACCTTAAAGATGTGCACGTGTCCATATGGGGCCCCTGATCATGATGAGACACGAATCAACTTATTTTCAGCTTCCCAATCAACTTTGCGACTGGCCTGTTTCTCTTCCCAGTCCTAACTGGTGCAAGGTGAAGCTGGACTGCAGGGCAAATAACCAGAAAGACCAAAGGAGAATCAAGTGCCACGTTACTCAAACATAGACAACCAGAAACAAAACAAAAAAAAACAACATACAAGTTGAAACCAAAAATGCGACATACAGTACGTTTAAATGACATCTTTAAGATCAGCTGGTTCTCCAGAAGGCTTCTACAGTACAGTACAGCACTGTCTTCATCGAGGAGGCTGCATTCCACAGACACATCTGCATAAAGCTGACTTCCTACGGGGCTCTTACAACACAAGCGCCGAGAAACATGCAACGCTCAGACGTCAGAGGTATTCCTGTCATGGTGCAACTGCATTTTCATCAGACGCATTTTCATCCGTCCGCATCCATCAAGTGTTCCACAGCTTTAGCCTGTTTAGTATTTTCATGGAAAAAAATAAGGTTTGGATACACACACAAAAAAAACATTAAGTGCCACCCTTATAACACTCTTTCTAAAAACAAATTTTAACAGAAAGGAGAGTCACAAATGTGGGATTTTACCATCTTGTTAAAAAAATGTCACGGAGAAAGCTGGAACAGTACGAGTAATCCCCCTGCAGGATCAAATCAGAACTGCAAGATCGTGAAGAGACTGGAAATATTTTAATTGGTGCCATGTCGTGTTTCCGTGAAATACACCCAACTTCTCTGTGGTGTTTGTCCTCGCATTGTAATAATAGGACTTGTACGGGAAATAACAGTGATAGATTGCCTCACCAGGCAATTTGAAACTGCAATGCGAAGAACACGGCGGCGTGTAATGAAAATAATTTTCAGTTTGCCTGGGATATGTGACAGCAGCAAAAAAGATTAATTGCCATCCTGAACGACAGCTTCTGCCCAGCCCCGGCAGCGCTCTCCTGAGAGACACACGAAAGCCTCATCTCTTCTGGAAAGATGCTGTCAAGGCGACGCGTCCTCTAATTGTATTTATTTTTAGAGACATTTTGAATATAACTCAGCTAATATTTAGTAACAGGCATGGTCTAATCGCCCCCCCCAACTTTTTTTAACAACACAATGCGCCAGTTAAAAGCTAAATTACCATTTCTACACCACTGGTAGACACTGGGAAAAGCGTCGGATTGTACTGTGGTAAAGTAAAAAATAACGAGAAATTACAGCTTTCGGTAAGCAAGCTCGTCAGGGGATTTGGAACCTTTTTTTTCCAATAAGTAACTTGTTTTTATCTTGTTTTTGACCATATGCACTCAAACATATCACTTAAAGAGCAATAATTCACAAGTACTGCGTTACGTTTAACAACGTTAAACAACGTTATTGCTGTTAAACGTAACGCTGTGGTGAAGTTCGTCTATCCATCACCTAGCTTTCATTATAGAATTAATTAATATACAGTAACGCCTTAATTTTCAGTGCTGCCACAGAAACAAAATGATCAGTGATCAGTGATGATCAATGAGCAGTGAATTCGTGAACATTAGTATACTAGAACAGCTTCAGCTGTTTGGCTTTACATGTTCACGGTACAGCCTGTCCTTCATAGTCAATTCTATCTTATTTTAAGCCGCTGGAGACCGTATGCGGTGCAAGTTCAAAATATCTGGAGGCAAATATTGCACATGAGCATTAAAACCCTCCTTCTGCTCCTGACGTCTCTGTGGCATTCCGTTTAATGCCTTTGAAATAGGTACTTTGACTCGCTTTTCGACAGCAGTGACATTTTTTTACTCTCTCTAGTGAAACGGCGCTTCACTAAAGCTTAACCTTATCTTTTGTGCGTACAGGCCTAAGAAAGCAAGACTCCGTTTATGCAACCTTTTTTCAGTATGTGCTGTGAATTGTCTTATTGCTTGTTTTGCCCACTCTGCACTGCACGACAAAGTTTAACTTCCGCGGCTGTACAGTCATTGACGTGCACAGGCTCATCATCTGTTGATTTGACTGGCAACCAGCTCACGGTACCAATGCAGGACGGTCAGGCAGGCTCGGGGGAAGGGATTGAAATGAGAGAAATTGACAAAAATATTCACGTAAGATCTATTCTGACACTCCTCCTGCTTAGATAAATAGGAATCAAGACGCACTATAATAAGCTTCTAGGCTCGTGCATTGAGTTTTACTGTATTAAATATTACCCCTTTGGCACGGCTCCGTCCATTTACGTGTAAACTAGGTCGACTTAGCCTAATTCAGCGGCCAAACCCATGAGGATCGGCTCGGTGTAACTCCTTTAAATTGGGCATTAGCGCGCTCCGCTGACCCGTGACTCCCTCCCTGAGATTCGCTTTCAAAATCCTTGACCCTCCGCCCTCACGCGTGTCTGTGTGCCCCGGTGCGTGCCCCTCCTTAATCCCTGCGTGTGCGTGTGTCAAGGGTGCTCCAGAGATCAGCAGCTCTTGCATAACCAGCCGTCCCAAAAGCGGCGTGTTTTGCGCGACCTGACCGACCTGACAGTGAATGTGAAAACTGGGGTTTTAAATGGAGCATGTTTATTTGCCTGGTGTGCTTGGGATAACCGAGGCGTGCGTGTGGAGTTCGCCAGACTTTTTGTCCCCACCTTGTGATATCACAAGGCTAGGAAAGACAGCCAGCAATAAGGTGTGACGACAAATAAACTCTGCAACACTTAAACAGATCGTGGCAAGGAGTTTAAATAATCTTAAAACAGCCGACACGTCGAAACAAACCAATCTACCAACCAATTACAGATCGTTATGTATAGTTCATGTTCTGTTACTTTTACAAACACTCGGATGTTTCACGCTCACATGAGGCAGAACGACGAAACGCTCTTAATCTCTTGGCGTTATGAAATCGTGACTCAGGTCAGCGGATGCACGGTAAAGTGCAATTCGGACTGAGTCGTTTTCCGTCGCAAAGTGGTCGATGCTTAAGGGGTTTTAATAAAATATGATGTTTAGGAAAGCAGCCTCATCCTGTCGAAATAAAAGTTCTGCTTCATGTTGGTAATTTCTACAGTTTTTAATTCTTTATTCACTTGGGTCTATAGCACACTCTAGCGGTAAGTACGTACTACTGTTTTTACTGTCAATAACATGTTTTACAGAGAATGTCACCGATCAACCGCACAAGGACGAATATCCTTTTTGATGAGCACACCGCTATGAGCATTTTATCATTTCCGAGAAGATATCCATGCGGATCTTTTAAAGATGTGTTTAGCCATCCAGCCATTGTGTCCCTTGGCATTCGTCCCACACAACCGGAGGAGATGCTCGGATTGTCCAGCTACTACCAAACAGGCTGGGTGGCTGAATGGTCTCTCGTTTGTAACTGCTCTTGTGTTGTTATGCAAATAAAGTTATAATAAAAGGTTAAAATTTATAGAACTACAGTTGCAAAAGTCCACACTGCACAATTCTAAGAGATAAAGATCTTATCTTTAAGGTCTTCTTGACATCCTCCTCAGTTATGAACATTGGTTCAAAATTCAACACTCAGCATTCACAGTTTCTACTCTACGGTAGTGCGCGTCATTAACCATCAGCTGCGCAATTCCTCACGATTCGCGTCACCTCCGCACTCCGCACGTTTTCTTTCTGTCACGTATTGTTTGTATTTATTGCTCTGTTGGTTTATTGTCTTTACATCCTGTCATTATTTATTATTACTGTTTTGTAACGCACGGTCTACGTTGTGTGGTGTTGTCTGTTGCACTGTCTTGTCTGCTGTGCTGTGCAGAGTAAGAATCCCAGTGTACATGTACATACAGTATAACAAATAAACTCCTCCACCTCTCTCTGTCTCTTTGGGGGCTGTGTTTAATCCTAATGTTTAAAACGCACGCTGTACAAGAAGACTTCCCATGTCTCCAGAACCCTTCTTTAGTTTTGATGCAGGAGGATTTTAGTGTTACACTACGTGAAACTTTTCTCTTTTCGTTCAGCAAGAAATACCCATTTGTAAAATCTGTCCCATCTGCCAGCAGCGTGATGAGTTTTACTGCATGTCAACGGTTTTTAATTTTATCTGCCACTCCTACAGCGTTTGCTTATCCTGTTGTAGCTCTCTCGGGTTCATGTGGGTATGCACCCTCGCTGCTGCCGCCTCAGGTCGGCCCCCCACCCCTGGGGACTCGAACCCGGGCCTCCGGAGTCACTCAACAGGGACCCAGCCAGTTGAGCTAAAGGGAAATTTCCTCCCAACCTGGCGGCTGAGGTCCCTGCTATTCACAGGGAAGGACAGTGATGCCACCGCGCTGGTAAGCCGGCTTGTACAACCTGTAATGTCGGCCGTATGCGTTACACTAGTAATTTGGTATCATCTGCAAACTTGATCAGTTTACCAAGTATTCCTGAATCTAGATCAATCACAGGAACAGGTTGATTCCGTGCTGAAAGGAAAAGAAAAGAGACACAAAGTTTTGATTGTGGAGCCTTCTTCAAGTGTGAGGGAGAGAGGGGAAGCAGCAGTTAATCTTCCCCTCTCTCCCTCTCACTAGAAGGCGGCTCCACAGTTGAAACGTTTTGTTTCTTTTTTCTTCTCAGCATGGAAAAAACCTTTACTTGTTCCTTTGCAGCCTATGCACGCTGACACAGCCACCTATTTGAACTAGATCAATTCTGTGTACTAAGAAGAGCAGTGGTCCCAGTACAGACACCTGTGGTACTCCACTAATTACATCACCCCATATTTAAGTATATACTCCTTATGCACTCTCTGTTTTCTATTTATTGACTTAGTCTAAACATGCATATAACCCTGAATACCAGCCACCTGCAATTAGATAATCTGTTCTTTGTCAAAATCCTTCTGAAAATCTATATACACCACACCCTATGCTTTGTGTGTGTTCACTACTGTTGTTGCTTGTTCAAAAATGCCAGCAGCCATATCACCCTGCAACTCACAACTAGCAGCCCACTGAAGCTAAGCAGGTGTGAGCCTGGACAGTACCTGGATGGGAGACCTCCTGGGAAAAACTAAGGTTGCCGCTGGATGAGGTGTTAGTGGGGCCAGCAGGGGGTACTCACCCTACAGTCCATGTGGGTCCTAATGCCCCAGTATAGTGACGGGGACACTATACTGTAAACAGGCGCTGTCCTTCGGATGAGATGTAAAACTGAGGTCCTGACTCTCTGTGGTCATTAAAAATCCCAGGGCGTTTCTCGTAAAGAGTAGGGGTGTAATCCCGGCATCCTGGCCGAATGTCCCATTGGCCCTTACCTCCTAATAATCCCCATCTATGAATTGGTTTCATTACTCTGCTCTCCTCCCCACTGATATCTGATGTGTGGTGAGCATTCTGGCGCACTATGGCTGCCGTTGCATCATCCAGGTGGGGCTGCACACTGGTGGAGGGGAGTCCCCGTTACCTGTAAAGTGCTTTGAGTGGAGTGTCTAGAAAAGCGCTATATGAGTGTAAGCAATTATTATTATTATTAAAAATCAAGCTGGTTACGCAAGACTTAGGTTTTCTAAATCCATGCTGACCATTTCCTAGGATATTATTTCCATATAGGCAATCCTCAAGTTTAGTTTTTATAATCACTTACACTACAGTACCTTACGTGTAATAGAAGTCAGACTTGGATCAGTTCTCCCACTCCTTTTATGAATGGATGCAACATAAGCAGTTCTAATGTAATTGAGGGACTTTCGGTAGAGCTGTGTTAATGGCTTCTGAATGACAACTCTCTCCATTTCTCTTGAGTACAACTGGTAAGAAACCTCCTGGCTCTGGAGAGTAATTAATCTCGAGTCCTTTTGTGCTGATACTGTCCAACACTGAACTATGACCTCGTGCTTCCTGAGGGCTGTTATTGACTTCTTCCTCAGTGAGCACCTGAGAGAGATGTTCATTTCGTCCATCAGCCATTTCCTTTCCACTGACACATTTCCCAGTTTTACCCTGGATATAGTTCACTTTATCCCTAACAGTTTTTTTTCTCTTGTACTACTGAAATCACTTCTTATGTGTTTTAGCCTCCTTTTTCAATATTCATTTCAATTTCTCTATTGGCCCTTCTGATATCCAGGCCATGCATTATACTCTTTTTCTTTTACTGGGTCCTGTTGTTTTTAAAAACAAATATAAGGTGCTCTCCTTTTTCTTATATTTTTCTTAACTGATTTGTTGAACCATTTAGGATACTGTTTTTCAGATTTGGATTTACTCACTTTTTTGACAAAATGTGTTCTATGTCTCAAGGAGAATCTGTTGATTAACTTTGAGTTCTCTAGGCTACATCTTTGCAATTGAATATTCGTTTTAATGTACAATACATCTCCCCCCTGTCTCTACAGAACACCAAGTATCCAGTCATGTTGCACTCAACATCAGTGCTCTGTCACAATGGTCTGACCTGTCATTCCGAGAGCTTGGGGCTCTTCCCACCAGCCTAGTCACTCTGCAGACAGTCTGTCTCCTGAGTCACGATGTTTGGTCTGCTGTTTACACACCCTGGCGTCAGCACTTAACAAACTCTGACACGGCTTTTCTTCGACATCTTTCTGTGTAAAACATTCCTGTTTTGGCTAAAACTATTTCCTTGATGCTTCCTCATTTTCACTGTTTATTACCTAGTCTTGCAGACTTTGCAGGGCACTGCTGTACACAAAGGGCTGTGGGAGTGTGGAGCAAGCTCACCAGCCATGTTGTTGAAACTGATACCCTGGCAGGTACAGTAAATAAGCTGTTAGTTGATTAGTTGCTAATTACCGATTAAACCAGATGAGCCTCTTGTATGTAACTGTTCTTAGTAAGTTCACTTAAGAACATCTTATTTTTATTAAGGACACCTTGCCCATTGAGGGTAATGAATTATTGAAGAGATCTGCAATGATGAGTACAAAACTGTCAGTACAAGCACAACCTAGATACACAAAAAATGAGTCAAAGGGTGATAACAAAACTAGACACACCCGGGCTGCACACAAACCTGTTTGTATCCCTCAGGCTAGTGTATCTGATGTATTTAATGTTTTGATGCAATGTTTTCCTATGGTAATTTCAAAACATGTTTATGTCAATAAACCACAGTCCACTGACAGTCTTAAACATTACAAACGAATGAGTAAGTGAGATAGTGTATACTTTCAAAGATGAATAATAGAACTGTACATTCTACAGTATACTTCAGATGGTGTTATCATAACACAAGCCTTTGTTTTCTTTAATGAATATTCCATCTGCTGTTTCCTAGGGGATCTAGAATAAATAATCTAGAATAAAATATACTGCACCAATACCACTGCATACAAAGATTGGGTTTTTCTTGGATGGATATAACATACTGCACCCTTCCGTTTCTCAAATAAAAGTAAGGAACACACAAAACCCCTAAATACTGCTAACAACATCATGTTAGCTTTAGCAAAACACTGCCTGATTCGCATACAGGGCTTGTCCACACCATTCTACAATACAAGCTGGGTCACTCAGACCTGAGCTGTAATCCCCCAGGGGCAGACCTGGTCTGGCCAAAGGCAAGCTTGCTTCTTTCTCTTAAGCTAGTAAAATCTTGTGTTTAACGTATGCTTTGCCTTGTACTGTATTGCACTTCTTGAGCTGTATAATTACTGTTTCAGTCAAAATCCAGGAAGTAAAACTATGACCTACAAGATGTGATGTCTACTTAGTATTGTCTGCAGTTAAATGTACCAGCTCAGAAATGTGTCTAAAGTCATGCCAGCATCATGTTTTGTATTCATTTCCTGTGAGGCATTTATGAGGTCATGTTAATTCTATATGCCTTTCTATATGCCTTTATCCATTTCGATTCAAAATACTTCATTCATCACCAGGGGGGACAATTTAAGCAGCAAGCAGGGCAAAATACAACATATACATGAATCAAAACAGCAGACAGACCAGAAAATTATCAAGAGAGTAAGTATGCAAAGTAAGGTCTTTGTCCTATGCTACAAAATAAATAATAATGAGATCATTAGGTATTTAAGAAAGTGTACATGTACATTTGTAGAGAGGGACTCTATCCAATAGAGATCATAATGATAAAACCTCTTTATACTGTATTCAGCATTTGTGAGTTCAGCGGCCTGTGGAACAAAAGTACATTTTCTTCTATTTGTCTTGCACTGTGGACAGTGAAAGTTCCTGAGAGCAAAAGTTCTAAAGACAGGTGAAGGATGTGAGATAGGTCTTCAGTGATGGCACAAGCCTTCCTCAGGATCTACTGGGCCTAAATCTGTGCCAGGGGTCTCAAAGCCTCACCAATGATTGTAGAGCTGATTTTTGACTGAGTGATGTGAAGCAACATATAAAAGAAATAGTTAAAATACTTTGGTTAAAAGAGCTATAAAGTGTTGATACTATTGATAGAATTTTTTTTAGGACTCCAAAGGAGCTCAGTTTTCTCAAACCACATAAGCGCTGCCTTGATTTCTTCACCATGACATCAATGTTCTCTGTGAACTTACATTGATCATCAAACACGGTGCCTACAGTAGATATGTGTAACTCTGAACTATACCAACAGGCTCACCATGGATTGCTGTGGGAATGATATTGCTTTGTAGTTTTCAAATCAGCAATCATTTATTTTTTACACATTCCTCTCGAGGTAAGAAGGATCACCCAAATTCATCCAGAATGGGTCCAGGTGTTTGTCCAGGCTCCGCGAAAAGAGAGACTAACACACAGTCATCAGCAAACTTGATGATATAATAATTTTCAGAGTTGCTCCGACAGTCGTCAGTATACATCATGCAAAGGGAGAGAAGGAATGCAGCCTTGTGGCGAACAAGTAGAAGTAGAAACAGGTCAGATGCCAAACCATTAATAAGAATATGTTGTGTTCTATTAGTCACAAAACCAATAACCCACATGATAAGTTGATGATCTAATTTGAAACGTGATACGTTCTTCAACCAAAATGTGAGGCTGCATTGAATTAAAGGTTGATGAAAAACCTGCAAAGAGAAGCCTAACAGACGATTTTTTCCAGCTCTACGTGGTTATAAAGAGCATCTAGTCATTTTAACGTCATCACCTCCCTTTCTAGGGCATCGTGAAAACTGGAAGGGTTCAAGACCTGACTCTATTGCTGCCACAATATTTGACTCCACTATTTTTTTCCAATAGCTTTTGTTACCCTGCATATGCTGTGTTCTTCGTTTCGTCTATATTTCCATTCTGAGATCAGCAAAATAATAACAAGTTATCTGGCCTCAGAAATCAGTGGTTTGCTTTAATTTTTTTAATTTCTTCTTATTTACCACTTTGAAAACATCGGTTTTGCTGAGCCCTGTTTGGGGAAGGCAAACTGAACAGGACAGCGAACTGGACCAGTCCTCGACTACAATCAGCACACAGTCTCCCTCTTGAACGATCATCTCTCTCTCTTAATCCCAAGAACCATTTCCCCATCAAAAAACCTTTGGGGAAACTGAATTGAGGAAATCTCCAGGGTATTTGAAGATATGTGAAAATTCCTCCCAGATGGAGATTTCTGGGCAAAAATGGTGGATGTGTCCTGGAAAGACAGACATGCTCTAACCATCCATCCATTTCCACACCACTTTATCCAGTTCAGGGGATACAGAGCACAAGGCAGGATTGCACGCTGGATAAGTCAGCAGTCCTTCGCAGGGCACAGAAACACACACACTCACGCCAGGGCCAGTTTTCCAACAAGCATAATCGATAGATAGATACTTTATTGATCCCGTGAGGGAAATTGCAGTGAAACAGCATCTTAACACAGACAACACACAGTCCAGAGCACACAAAGAACAAACCAGAACAGAACAGTACACAAAAAAGTCGTATTGCACAATATGACTATAAATAAATACATACTGTATAAATGTATTGTTACAGGTCCCTGGCATATATTTTTAAACGGGAAAAGAAAAAGAACAGATGTATCAGTTTACTGTTCAGTCCAGAAACAGGTCACTGTCAATGTTGCCTCTGCCCAGACGCAACATTGCGTCGGGTAATATCCTACCAGGATCCACATGGACTCTGGGAGGAAACCGGAGCACCCAGAGGAAACCCATGCAAACACAGGGAGAACATACAGACTCCATACGGATCGCACCCCATATTTAGAGCTCAATCCAGGGTCCCAGCGCTGCAAGGTAGCAATGCTTAGCGCTATGCCACCATGCTTTCCAGTACACTAGAATAAAATAACGTCTGAGAGACATATTAGAGCTTCTCTGTACGTTCTTTTGCACAAATGATAATTTTACAGGCTCCCCACAAGATGTCACCCCTGAACATTTAAAAAAAATGTAAACTAATATGATGTACCTGCAGTTCTACACAGAAAAATAAGTTTTCTGCTCCACAGCAGTTTGATTCATTTATGATTCTAATACTTAGGGCACTAATATGGCAAAACCAAATATTAATGAATATTCCAAACTTGTTATATCTATTTTGAGAAAATTTGCATTGATAGACATGTACTCAAAAGCATTATATATATTGCTTTTTTATTACTTCATCACTAACATTTGTACAGGGTCCTGGAGTTCATAAAAAGTGTATTTTTTATTCCTGTAATTTACTTGAGGTCAAGTACCATGCTCAAGAGTACAGATCTAGCACCTTGAATCTGAACCCACGGCCCTCTAGCTGAATTCAGGAGCCAATCTACTGCTCTCTAAATACTTTGAAAAGGTTGTGTAATAGGCCTATTTGTGTTTCTGGTAGTGAATGGATCACTCCTCAGATTATTATCAGAATCTGGGGAGAAAACGAACACCATTCCAGGAAAAAACAGGGAAATATGCTCAGGGAACAAAAAAAAATAGCTGTAACCTGGTCCTGCCACCTCCAAATTGTGTTCCTGCTTTGAAGAAGGATGTATCTGGTGTCTGAATTTTACAATTGTTTAAAATCTGACAAATGCGATGCAGCATCAGCAGTCAATGCTAGTGATTGCTCATGCACCTCTCCTCCAGGTGAGTTTACTCAGGTGAGGTGTTCCTGGGACTTCTATTAAGAAAGTCCGCAGGTGACTTTGTTTTAAATTTTGATAGAAATGTTTACTACACAAAAGAAAACTACATAAAACTGTGAGTTTGATCTTCATTCGCCAATGTAACTGTCACGCCCTCTGCAGCCAGAGGGCGCTCCTACTCTGTCCTGTCCCTAGTTTCCTGTGCTTTGCTGTCCTTCCGGTGTCTCTCTCTCTGGGGCTATATATTTCCGGGTCACTCATTCACCTTCGCTCAGCATTGACGTTCGGATGTCCTGAGACCTGCCTAGCATCCATGTCGCCCCGTGTCCGCTGCCTGAGGGCATTGGTTTCTATTCGACTCCTGAACTGCTGAGCCCGGGCTGATCCCCCGTTCCGCCGCTATGCATAGGGTCTGTTTCTGCTCTCCTGCCTCTCCACGGTTCATCCCTTCCGACATCCGTGACAGTAACTTTGACTTACATGCTACAAGCCACAGTTTCCATTAAAAAAATCCATCCATGTATTTTCTAATCGCTGTATCCAATTCAGGGTCGCAGGGGAGCCAGAGCCTATGCCATCAAGCTACAGGCACAAAGCAGGATACACCCTGGACGGGACACTAGTCCATCGCAGGGCACACACAGACTCACAATCACCATTTTTCCCAGAAGCCTATTGATCTACCAGTTTGTCTTTGGACAGTGGGAGGAAAATGGCGCACCCAAAGGAAACCCACACAAACATGGAGAGAACATACAAACTCCACACGGATAGCACCCCAGGTCAGGAATTGAACGTAGGGCCCCAACACTGCAAAGTCACCATGTTTAATCACTGTACAGCCCTGCTGCCTTACCCATATATCATTTGAATTAATTCCTTTGAAACTCAAATCCAATGACAGCGGCTTTCTTTTATGCACAAAACCACTTACGTACAAAATCATATGTCTGGAGCCACTTTTGTTTTTGAAAGGTAAGAAGGATTTGCTTCCAGCCTTAATTTGCTAAATGACATAGATGGGCTTAAACACATTGGGCAGACCAGGTAGGTGCACTGGCTCAGAACTGCTGTGCGCTTTCACCCCTCAGAGCTCCTGCCTCTGACCTGAAACTGGTGAGGTGCTACTGCCTTACACAGAGAACTACAGACCCAGACACACTGCACTGAGGAAGGGGTGAGAATTCTGGACTGGCTGTTTTGCAGCAGCTCCCTCTCTCAAGATACTGTGCAGTATGTGCTTTGGTATCACTTAGTAAAGTGCTACAAAATGATTAAAATGTTTTATTAACAGTCATGCATTTTAGCTTTTTTAATTCAAATAAGAATGAAGGTTTTGAAAATTCCATCCAAAAACACTTTAAGGCAAATTATTGTTAGACTTCATTCTTTAAGCTAGCTGACAAAAATTCTGAACCACCAAAACAGAACAATTGCTGCTGTGTGTAAGGTCTGTCATAAAATGTGAACTGTATTTAACACCCTGGTGTCACCCTCTGGACACAAGTGGAAGCATTATTTAAGAGAATGTCTGCTTAGTATAAGAGTTTTCTAAAAAGAAATGTTCTGGCTTTATGGTATAAAATATGCACTAGACACTGTCTTCTATTTTAAAGGAGGATTTGTGTGGTGTAATTGTGCCAGTGGAGTAAATGGAATCATAATAAAAAAAACAGTTGATAAAAAAGATATTTTCGAGAATTATGTTTCAAGTTTTTTTTTTAAATACTGGCTTTGGCCTTCTAGCAGCTGGAAAGATGGAATATTATATTGAATTATCACTTTTCTCTTCTGGACAGTATTGTGAAGTTGGACTGTATTGGACCATCTCACCCGTTTGATAGTTAGCAGCTAATGGGTCTCATCCAGCCCTTTCTTTATAGAAACCAGGATATCAGCTTCAGCAACATGGCTGAGGAGGTTGTTCCATACTCCCACAACCTTTTGCGTAAAGCAGTGCTTGGTTATACAAATCAGAGTACAGAGTTCAATATACAATGTGCTACATTTTGCTCATTTGTGATCCACCTGCTGCAGGACATTTCTGCTCTGGACTTTGCTCTTACTACAAAGCTGAGCCACCGAAATAATTCTTGGTCTGAAGTTAAATGGCATAATTAGGTAAAGCAAACAAACCAAAAAACCTGTTAGTGTGGAATGGAAAAGATCACATAGGTGCTTGACTCAAACATTCACAATCCCACAAGGTATTACGACCAAATCGTAACAGAAGGCATTTGAAGATCACCAACAGTGCAAGGGACCAGGGACACATATGGGCATTAAATGTAGTGGCATTCAAGGCAGAAATCTTGCAGACATTTCTTTAAAAGTTTAACAGCTAACAAGCATCTTAAGAAACAGCTCAATCTAGTTCTTGGATCACATACCCACTGCAGCAGCAAAAAAAAAGCAAATGGCCTCTTTTCATTTGAAACCTTTCCTGTTACAACACTCTTTAGATGTTTATGATTTTCAGAAAACCGTGCAGTTACAATGCACTATTGATGCTGTTCCTAATAGCTCTGCCTTGCAAATGGTTCATGCAGTGCAAATGCAGCAATGCAATTGAAATAATGCTGCTGCAGTGGTAAAAACACAGAAAAACAGTGTGCCTACAAAATTACCATGCACACTGAACATTGGAAACTTCTACAACGGTATGTGCCGTCTGTAGTTTTTTAACTTTGGTACTAATGACAGTCAGTGAGCTCAGTACACCTGACCTTACTCACTGCCCTGCTATTTAAACCACAATTAACACACAGCCCACACGGTGCCTTTCAAATGTGTAATCAATGACTAAGATGTCTCTTACAAGACTTTCAAGATTTCTTTTTGGCAGTCAAGTTTAGAGCCCTGTTTAAAGACGCAAACCAAGAAGCCTCGATTAATACAACCCACTCTCTGCTCTTCAATGCAGCTTCACACACATGTATTATGGGACCGCAGCAACTAAAAGTGACGCTGAAAAAGGATAAATAAAAATGTTCAAGCACAATAAATGCCCTAAAGCTGACAATAAGAGGTACATCATGACACAAGGGTTATAAGAATAGGATTAAAGACTACATACACATTCCTCAGCAAGAGATGTAAGAATGGCCCAGCAGACATTGCACATTCAAAGGCAAATCCATCAACAACAATCTACTCACTGCTTCCTCAGTTACCAACACCAGGCAGCACCTGCTTGAATAAGAGAGATCACTTTATTGGCCCTATACAATTTCTTTTTTGAGGAATTTGTCTTTTCGCATACCCCAACTTGCTCTCCATGAGACACACAGACGGGGAGAGAGAAGCTTGGGGTCAGAGTGCAGGGTCAGCCATTTACACAGCACCCCTGGAGCAGTTGGGGTTCCTCTGCTGGCTGCGGGATACGAACCGGCAACCTTCCAGCCACAGAGCTACCGTACCACACTAACAAGTAAGAAGTGTGGAAATAAGAAGTAAGAAGATAAGAAAAGTTGGAAATGGGAGCAGGCCGTTTGACCCATCTAGCATGTTTGGTAGAACAGTTGTATAGCCCTTTCATACATCTCGAGAGCAGGACATCTGCGCACTATACTGAGAAGAGACACCAACTAAACAAAATTACCTTCTGTGCTCTTCTCACAACTCACTCATGACAAGTCAAAAACAGGAGGAGACCTTCAGCCCATCCAGCCTGTTTGGTAGTTACTAGTTAATTAATGCACTTCCACATAGTGTTCTCTTGTGACCCCTGGTCCATGTTTCACTGTATATTCTGAAGATGCCCGTTGGGTTGACTTAGACAGCGTTAATAAAGGTTAGCACAGATGTGTCTTTTTAGGTTTCACCACTGAGACCGGGAGAATTTACTACGCAGACACAGAATGAACTTGTTTCAACAGGGACGGTCAACAAAATTGCTGTATTAAAGAGACAGGAAACTCTCAATAAAACGAGTAAAAATCCACACCAGAGCAACAGTACCTCACTGGGCCTCAGCTCCTTCTGGTTTCCATAGCGATAAGAGGACTTGAGAGTGTGTGACTCCCTCTCTGCATGCGATGCCACATTAAAGACGACTAATATAAAAATAAAAACTGTCTGACTTTCAGTGAAAAGCCAGTTGAATATTCATTGAGATTTCATTTTAACAGCACAGTGAGCACCACTGCCCTTGGAGTGAATACTGGACCAAGCTCCTACAGGTCATCTGTGTGTGGCCCATATACCGTAGCACAGAGCAACAGGCTGGAGTGGGCTTGACTCTCATTTAACACTCTCACCTGAACTCTAATCTCAGCACGACTTGCACCTTGCTTCCTGGGCCATTTAAAAACTTGTTTGAAACGCAGTTAATTTCTCTTTATCACTTTGTACGAACTCCGAAATCAGATTCTTTCATTCTATTCATCTCTATCAAGCCCTTTAAAAAGCATACATAAACCAGGAATCAGGCATTTGCACTGTCCAATAGATCAAGGCTAGCGGGAGTTCGCCTGTAAAAACCTCGTGGTCAGTCTCTGCCCGATCAGCCAGTCGTGTAAAAAAGTACGCATGCACTTCTTTCTGTGACGCCTTCTGAACGCTTGTTTCCATGATCTTGTTTTTTTCCAAACTACATTCCAAATATGGAGATCGATCTCACGGCTTTAAAGGAGCCTGAGCGCCAGCTTGGAGTGTGGGAGGTGTGTGTTCAAACCTCCTCAAGCACGAGTGAGCAAAAGGAAGAACAGCTCGACATTTAAGGAAATTCACCCAGAACGAGGGGAATGTCAATGAAGCAGATCAGAATCTGGAAAGACTGTAATATCGGGTCGTCTACCACTAGAGGTCACCAAAGGGCCTTCAGCGCCTGTTAAAGGTATTGCTGTAGGGTAACTGAGTGATTAATTACTCTGCGTGGGTGATGGTTAGTTTACACATGGGACGAATTAGTAGTATGCCCTTCGCGTCAAGGCAGAATGGTCATTGTCATTGTGAGGTTTTATATGTGCAGCTCTCGGGTGCCATATTACTGAAGGGTAGTTGTCTGTTCTAGCTTGCTTTCAACTGTAACATCGAATATGTTCCTTTTTCAAAGCCTTCTATGTTGTTAATGTCTTGTTTCATATTTGGATTCTGAGGACATGTTTCCTCAGTTGACTACGTTTTAGAATTGTATACCCTTGAGGGAAATACAGCAGAGTGCAGACGTGTGCTAGAGAGCCTGGGATCTACTGACCTCCAGAGCCATCTTTTACAACTACGCTCTAAACGTCTCAGCACTTTTGGAGGCTGGAACCACTCACTTCTTTCCAAGAAGACTAATCTTGAAAGAATTTGTTTCCATTAGTCCATACCTTTGTATTGTATGCGCACCTGGTTTGTTTGTAACCATTGACCCATAAGGAGTCGGACAAGCACTTGTTCATAGTATGAAAGCAGGTGTTCTGCATAGTTTTGAAAAAAGACGCTATATCTCGAACTGAAGAGTGGCCAGATGATTGCTGTCATCATGATAAGCTGGGCAGAAATTCTTATTTTATCCTGGAACAAAATCCCAAATGGAATTGATCAAGTCAACCAAGACAATTTGTAGCTACAGTAAATAATGAAAAAAAGGACCCCAGAAACTAGCAAAAACTGAAGTCGTTGACGTCGTTTTTCTCCTAAAATTAGAAGTACATTATTTACTCATGTCTGTTGGTGTCTGAAACAGCTCTCATACTCCTCGAAAAGCTGGACTGTTAGGTTCCGTGCGCCTGTATAACGCTTTCATCCGAACGCACTTTACATGTTAGAGTGGACGACCTCATCCGTTACTTATAATACAAAGGTTGCAAAAGAGAGGCAATGCGTCCCATTTATCCTGTATGGTATTTGGTACTGTAAAAAACTGATTTACGACTCTCATCCAGCTGTGCTTGGAGAACAGTGGTTGAGAGAAAAGGCGCAGGCTGGGTTTTTCTTTGAAAAGGTCCCGCACTCAGGTCTGAATGTCTAACCGGCTGGTCGAGAAGTTAGACTTGTTGAAGGGTTACGGGAAGATCAGAGGAAGAGGAGAATTTCTGTTTGGAGCGGGTTCGCTCAGGTTAGGAGAGAAGCGGAGCGCCGCTTTCCCGGACGTGGAAAAGGTTTACAGCGGAACCCGGACCCAGTCAGTGTGGGAACCTTTTTAAGCCACGATTAGTTCAACCTCATCCTGGGACTCACAATTCTCCGCTCTTTCGTGTCACACGCTGGTTAGACCTTGGACGCTGTTCTTAATCGTAGTCTGACACCTACCTGCGGGCGTTTGAATGTTAGCACTTGGGCTCAGATTACTTCTAGTGTGCGGAGACTGGTTTTAGGATTAAAGCTAGAGCAAGGTTAAGGTTGATTTTGAGAAGCGACTCTTTGTATGTGAAAAACCGAGCTCTTGCTTTGCGCACTGGTGCTGGTCGGTCCCTAGTGCGCGTTTTGTGTGGTGGGAGGGGAACAGTGGGCCTCCTGTTTGCAGCTTGAGTCATGCGGGCCTGCATCATCGCACACACGTCTGTGACATTGTTTGGAAAGGCTGCAGTGTCTGTTGCATGTGTGATCGTCGCGGTTCCGCGGGGTGTCGTGCCCCCCGCCACCCGTTCCGTCCCGCCCCGCAGCACCTGGGGCGCGAACCCGGGTCTCCGGCGTAACGCAACAGGGAAGGAGACCTCCCCCAGCCCAGGCAGCTGAGGACCCTGCTAAGCGCAGTGAGGGCGGTGACGTCACCGTATCCGAACTAGCTCCGCTACACATGAGGATTGTAGAGAGTTGTGTTGTTGAATAATTTGTGTGTGGAAATGACTGTCTCTGAAGAATTCAGTGTGTATGGTAATTCAATACAGCCTACAGAGCTGATGACTTTTACAGAGAAGACCTTCCAGTGGCTTTAGTGACTCTTTGAGGACATACACTCTGCTCCTGAAGGACACTAGTGCCATTTGATGAAAACAAGTCAAATATGGTGGCGATGTGGCTCGCATTGTTGCCTCTTGGGGTTCTGGGTTTAATTCCCTGGGTGCTATCAGTGTGGAGTTTGCATGGTTTTCCCATGTGCCAGTTTTTCTCCAGGTGCTCCTCTCCCAGTACTGTGTGTGCCCTGCGATGGACTGGCCTCCCGTCCAGGCTGTACCCTGCCGTGCACCCGCTGCTTGCCAGGATAGGATCAAATTGAATTGGACAGAGATTAGAAAATGGATGGAAGTTAGAGCACGGTTCTAGCGTAGCGCTTTCTAAAACTGAGCGCGAAAAGATTTCCCAGTTGACCAACAACTTTTTAGCCAACAGTCTGTACTTTCCCCTTAGAATTTCGCGGTGAGCTGGAGCGTACCCCTGCAGCTGACCAGTCTGTCCCCGGCGTGGTGGAAACACACTCGAGCGCTTAGCCCGGACAAGCATCCGGCATTTGTGGAAGGAAACCGGAGCGCTCAGAGATAATACAGGAACATGCACATGGCGTGCAGGACGCATCCCAGGACGGGACCCGACTGCCCGGAGCCCAAGACCTGTGCATTAACTCTAAGTCCAGCCCGTCGGACCTCTCCAGGTTCAACAGGGAAACACAACAGAGGACGTCAGTCCAAACTACGGAAAAACGCAATTAAAACAGAGATGTTTTAATGTTAGTTTTTTTAACACGGGATGTCATTGCTGTTGTTGAAGCTGATGGCGTGTTATTGCTCAAGAAACAATTGAGAGAGACGTTCGAATTTCTGCTACTAAGTGCCAAACGCGCTGGACGGGCCGAATAGCTCCTCTCGTTTGGAACCGTTCTTAAGGCTTTGTAAAAGAGAGGTTTTCTGGATTGAAACGCAGTCAAGAGAATGGAAATAGAGCAATCTGCTTGTTTTGCTAGTTTAGCTGCAGTTGATGCATTTAAAAGTACGTTTTTAAACCTTGCAGGTTTCTATGTATCATGGAGCCTTATGCACATATCCGACGCCTTTGTATCGGGGCTCACTTGACACTGTGCCTGTCAGGGAAGGTGACGTCTCCGCAGGGGAGACACCCAGTATCCGAGACCCCAGGACTGGCGCTGTCTGGCGCTGAGCAGCCGTAGCGCAATCGCGTCAAGACCAGAGCATACCTGCGTTCGTCACAATTTGTAGTTGAGAAAAAATAGGCTTAGACAAGCCCTTGGGAAAGGACTCGGGGTCGGTTCGGACTGTAACAGTTTAAACTGTGAAAATCTCTTTAATTTAATTCATTTACAATGGCTGCAGTGGTCAGATTGCCCGCGGGAGGATTATAAAAACTTCTGCATGTAAACGACGACACTTTAGTCTGTTCTGCAAATACTGTAGTAGATGAGACCAATGCCAACGGTATTAGCAAAAATAAATAAATGAGTGTACAACAGCATGTTTTAAGTTAACGCACGTAGGTGTTGTAGGCAAACTTGGATCACGTGGGAAGATTAACACGTTTCACTTCATGATCTGTTAAAGAGGGTGGCAGTTTGTAAATGTACAGTAACACGAAAGTTGCGTGAAAATGCACTGTAAATGTGTTTTCACAGACTGATACAGATGTGTACGCTTAAGACATAAGTTAGATTCACATCAGTCATTTGAGGTTCCCAGTTTAAAATCGGACTGCTCTATCAATCTCACGACGCTTTTGAAAAAATGAGTGTGGCTGTTCTGAATTCCTTGTTTTGCTGAAAAGTGTTGTAAAATAGCTTTCTATTCTGGTATCCTGCGATATCACCCCGCTCAGCGTCTCATTAGCTGGAGCCGTCTCTGTGACCTTGTCAGCGACACTTTGTGGATGCAGGAAAGCAAAAAAAAAACCATAAATGAAACATTTTTTTTGCATGGGGGTATATCGCTAAATTGCGCTTGTTTTTTTTTAACCACTTAAAAAAAACAGGATCCCTTCCTGTTCGAACGCACCCCAGGAAAAAAGAAAACAACTCTAAAATAGATTAAAAAATCAAACGATTTTATCATCCACCCGCAAAACATCGCCGCCTCTCTCCCCAGCATCAATTTCTGCGGCTGAATGCTAGGACGAGTCGCGTCCAATCACCTGCTGCATCCTGATTTCTGCTCCCAGTGGGAGGGCAGGCGTCCTGTGACGTCGGCTCGGCATCCCCCACTGATTGGATTCCCGTTTTAATTCGCTTCTACCTTGAGGCGGGTAGAAAGGATGGGAATGGTTTCGTGCCTGATCAATAACGTTGGTACCGGTGTCGGATTGGCCGTGGTGGCTCCGGTTTGGGTTGATATGGTGGGGGGGAGGCGCGTCCTGCCCGGACGAGAATGGCGGACGGGTTGGATTCGGATCTGGAGAGAGGGAGAGATGGGGGGGGGAATTCAGGGGACTAACAGCCAAGCCTTCTGAATTTTTCACTGTGCTAACTTGCTGATTTGTTTTCGTCATGGAGTCGGAGAAAAACCTGACGTTTTGTTCGGGGCTGGATGTGGTAGAGGTAGGTCTACGTTATTGTCCTTATTAATTGGAATAATTAATTGCAGTGATTAATGATGACAAGATAAGCAAATGCAAGGTTTTACTGCAGCGACTCGTGCAGCCGCTAGGGCTGTATTCTTATTTATAATTCGGCATCTGAACCGGTACCCAATTAAACTCTTACTTACTGTTTAAGACAGTCTCATCCCTTGAAAAACCCAGGCGGTTATTCGAATGGGCATATCATTAATAAACCAGATGTGCTGGTTTTGATACTGATTGTTAATTGAATCAGTACTAAATATTTTTTTTGTTCCTGTAGCAATTGAATCCCCTGCATTGCATACGTTTTTAAAAGTGCATATATTTCTTACCAAAACAGATCTTTTTTTTTCTTTCAATTTCTCAGTGCAGATCACCGTAGAACAAATTGTACTGTTATACCAGTAAGGGTTCATCGTGTAAGTTAAAGTCGCGTCGCATAACACTAAATACTATACATGCGAAGTTGTTGCTTTCTAAAAAACCTGTTCTTGTAGCAAACTCGTTTAGCTGGGCACCAATGCACCATTCCGAAGTTTGGTTAGAGATCTGCTTTTGGCGTGCTCAGAATCGCAGTAAAGACGAAAGTCGTCGTGTGGTCTGAAGTCTAACTTAATAGTGACGTGTTGGGACCACTGATGTTTGTGAACCGTAATCGGTTAAATGAAACTTAATCTCCTGCCTACCCTGATAGATACTGGCCATCTACATTTGTAACGAAATGCACTACACGTACAGTATCTTTCTTGTCACCATACGGAGCGTGGGGCTCGCAACTACACAGTGTGACGATCAGACTTGGCTTTGTTATACGCGATAGTGGGTTTTAAATTTTGTTCGTGTTTTCCTATCGCCGCGCTTCTGCATGTTGTAGCAATCCTCAGGCCTCTGACCTATATTAAACCATCCATTTGAAAATCTGTGGGGAGTTTTTACGTTTCATTGGCAGGTTAGGCTACCCGCCTTGCAAAGCACTGTTGCATATTTACTGTAGCTCGAAAAGTACTGACCACAGGGAAGTTAATGAGCCCTGTAAGTCAAAGAAAATGTTTCAGTTTTGTATTATTCGGTTTGCCCTTGTCACGTTAATTCCCTGTCTTGTGAATTTTGATGCCCGTGACGCTTTTAGAAATTCCTGTTGCTGAACAGTTTTCTAAGGGGGTAACAAGGATATTGGTTTTTGAACACCCCTGAGTACGTAATTATTCGCATCTGGATCGCATTTGGTTTTGCTTAGCTAATTGGCTTTTTCAGTCAGCTGTGAACGTTCTTATTAGGAAATGTTTTTCCTGGAACAGTTATTCATATTGTACGGATGGGATTTTTTCCAAGACCACGTGAGAGTGACAAATTAATTGGCTGCATGATTTTTGTTCTCCAGACGTGTACCAGTTGATATTTTGCTCCAGATCCTTTTTCTGCATTTATGTTAGTGATGTAACACATGCTTTCTGCAAGTGCTTACTAATCCTGCTTCTGCTTTTACAGTCCATAACGACTATGGCCGTTCCTTTTTTTTCTAGTTCAAGTTTTGTTCCTAGAGAGTATGCCAACCCATCCATTTATAATGTATAGAACTCTTACCAGATTCTGTTGCTATCATAACATGAGCACCATTAACGGCAGATGGAAAGCTTTCACAGAACTGCAAGTAGTCTGCATGATGAAGGAGATATTAGCAAGCACTGCTAAAACTAAAGTTTAAGAAACTGTGTTTTGTCACCTTCTTTCCATTTGTACCTCAGTCTGCAACATGTGCTGCTGTTTTATGTAATGCCAGGATAGTCATGGTTCCCCATTGCGAATGATGTTAAATCCTAGGAAGTAAGCCTTGTGTTATGAGCACAACAGAGCCCTCATTCCAACATCGCAGCTCGCTTGGGTGCAGTAATGGAGGTCATAAAGGTTTGATTCCCGAAGAAGTCATTCTTGAGAAATTCCTGTCCTGAGAAACTACTGAGTTCAGGGACAGGCCTCAGGGAAGGTTTTCAAAACATTCACTGCTTGGTTCTTAAATAGTGTTCCGTCCTATCAAAACTAAATCTACGCTGACTAAGACTTTATTTTTGCCTGTATCTTCCATGTTGGTTATTGGCGTTGTCCTGTAAAGTTGTTTTACACATTCAGGAGTGAAATTAGGCTGTAGGACACAGCAAAATGGTGAGGTAATATGCATGGTAATCGCAGTAACCATACGAGAGACCCCCCTCTGATCACACCATCATCCAAGAGAAAGGTGTACATAGCAGCAAATGTTAGCATTTTGGTTGATTTCCAATCATTTCGCGCATGGGGCCTGGAGGTATACAGTACATGTGTTTGGTTTGTGTTTAGGCCTGGGAGATGATGGGTTTTGATTGATATCCGTTGGTGGGAGACGTTAATCCCAGGAACCACAGTTATTTAAGGAACGTTCTTCACTGATAGACCAAAAGAACGAAACTTTTTTCACGTCTCAAAGAAGACTGTAAGGGGACCTGATTCCCCCCCCCCCCCCCCATTCATTCAAGTCGTGGTGTGCTTTCTGGGTTCTCTACTTGCTCTGCTGTGTCTCGGCTGGTCCAGGTCACCAGGTCACCAGGTCCAGGATTGGGGTCAGTAGGGGAAACCATCTCTTTTGAGTTAAATTAACTTAAAGTTTCTTAACCACAAACCTTTGGGTTTACTTTATGTCAAAAGGTGGTTGTTAACTAAGTGTGGGGTTAGTTTAGGCACTATTAGCGTACTGGCCCAAACAGGCCAGAAGGTCAGATAAGCTCCTTTCATTGTAATTTTTCTAATGTATTATTTATGCCATGGTACGATGAGCACTAGCCGGATTTAAATAAAAAAAAGCAGTTAGAAATATGGCTCATGCAAAAATATCTCCTTTAAGAAGCATTTTGTGAAAGAGGCACTAAAGCCATTTCATGACCTTTTCCAACATTTTGACCCAAAGCTTACAGTGTGTTAATGAAGTATGTCCCCTTAAGATTTTATGGTTTCACATATTGAGACAAATGTGATCCTCACCAAGTCCTAATAGTAGATAAACCCAGCCTCATCTGACAAATGACACACACTTCTACTTTGTCATTATTAAAAAAATTGCCAGTCTGCAATATCTGTGTGTGGAAAAGTAAGGGCATTTCTTGATTCAGTAACTAGTGGCACCTCCTTGATCAGCAACATGAACAACTTGAATAAAATATTTACAGTACAAGTTGATCAGCCTCTCACATGGGCTGGGAGGAGTTCTGACTCACTCCTCCTTACTGATGCTTCAACTCCATGATGTTTGGAGGCTTTCTTGTATACACTGCTCTCTTGAGGTCTCACCACAACATCTCTATGGGGTTTAGGTCTGGACTTTGACTTGGCCTTTCCAAAATCCAGAATTTCTTCTTTTTGAGCCAAACGGTCATAGATTTGCTTGTGTATTTTGAATGACCGTTTTGTTGCCCGTTGAAACGGATAGTCTCACATTGTCCTCTGGAATACTTGGCTGTACCATGGGATTCATGGTCCCACTCAACGATAGCAAGGCGTCCAAGTCCTGAGGCAGCAAAGCAGACCCAAGCCCCCCTCCACCACTGTGTGTGATGGTTGGTATGAGGTTCTTCTGGTCAAAGGTAATGTTTGGATTTCACCAAACATGACATTTTGCATTACGGAAAACCAGCTCCACTTTTGACTCATCTGTCCATACCTCAGTGTTCCAGACGTCTGTTTCAGTCAAGTGCTGTTTTGCAAACTTGCAAACTTAAGCCATGCAGTGTTCTTCTAGAAGAGCAGGAGTTACCTCCAGGCTGTCCTTCCATGAAAGCCATTCACAGTCTTTTTCTGATGAACTCTGACACCATAACAGGAGAATGAGAGGCCTGTAGGTCCCTGGATGTAACTCTGGGGTTATCCGAGAGTTCTAGAAGCATCATACTGTCAGATCCTGAAGAGAATTTGAAGGACAGTCAGTCCTGGGGAGGTTGGCAACAGTCTCGATTTTTCTGCGTTTGTAGATTCTTTCCTACTGTTGGACGTTACCGTTGGGAGATGTCTTTGTAATAAATAGTAACAATTCTTTTTCCAAGAGTGTCACAGATTTCATTTGATCTGGACATAATGTGTTACCACAGACCTGAGTGCTTAAGACCAAGTTGACAAAGGTTCAAATTGTAATACAGGTGGAATCACTTCCAACGATAAACTAATCTGCACGCTTTGCTGTATCTGATTCTACACCTTCCTGTAACTGAGATGGTAGAACTAAAGGTGTGCTTACTCTTTCACATCATACAAAGATATTGAATACTATCTGATCTAATGTTGTCAGCCACAACATAAGGGTGAGAAGATAGTCCAGTTTGTCTCTAAAGAAATGGTGTTATCGTTTTTTTTATATTATGCTTTCTGTTTGTTGGTGCTGATGGTAAAAGAATATAATGTACATGTTAAACATCTATTAAACTGCAAAAGCTTGTTCTGTGCTTCAGTGGGGGAAAAAAACAAAACAAACATTAAACAACTTGGCCTGACCCTGACATCAGCAGCTAAGAAAAAAAGTTATTTGGAAGAAGTTCAGTTCTTTTAGTCTGAACAGCACGTTCAGGCAGTGATTCAGGCCCCCTGCTGAGGGTGACTCTGAGGGACAGGGGGTGGTCAGATTTCATAGTGTATGTTCTGCTAAATTATTCTGAAAAGTACGTTTCTCTGAATTTTTCATAGTGAAGTGGCTACTAATCTGCTTTTAGGTTAAAAACGCGACAAATTCTAAACTGAGTTGACGTTTTGGTATTTTACGTTCCCAATTTGTCGGAGATGCCTGTTGCGCAAGTGTGCCCAGCACTGCCGCCTGCAGGCTGCTTTCTGTACTGCTGTTGCCTATCAGAAGCTGCACTGCTGCATGGAGCAGCAGCACACCTCCTTGTAAGCTGTAGTCACCACCAGCTCCTGTCTGAGCAGTGAAAGGTGACCATTCTGCAGCAAGTGGAGTCCTTCCAGCTGATTCAACCCCAGCCAACCTCAGGAGCGCTCAGACAGTTTTGTGCCCTCAGAAGCACTCCTGGACACTGATGCCAAGTGACTGTTGGACTCATCCTTTTTTGTTTTGCCAAACTGAACTCTTGAAAGTTGATGTCATTTTTTTTAAATGGGGCATTAAAACTAATGCATTGTTCTCTGGTATATGGGTTATTTAGTTATAAAGTTAGCTGAAGTTTGGCCCTGGACAGTCAGTTCTGCCTGTGGATACCTGTGTTTACAGCGTAGGTTGCCCCCTGATTGAGTTCAGCTCTCTAAATCTGCTTCTCCCTGTTTTTCCAGGCCAGAAAATTCTGCCCCTGAATCGATAATTGGCTGTATTAACAGATGCCTGCCCTGGTCTACTGCAGTGATGAGGAGTTGCAGAGCTATGTTGCAGCCAATAATGTGTCTTGTGACAAAAGAGCAGATTTGCGTCTTATAGATTATCACAGGGAAGGATTCAATTCTAAATCCCTCAGCAGAAGCTTCCTTCTTTACTAATTGAACTTTTATTACTTAATTTTAATTCGGCCACGACACCTTGAACATTAAAGTCAATCTGAATAATTTGCTCATTCAGATAATTGAGTATTACTATTGGTCATATTGATTTGTTTTGGTACTGTTTACTGTACCATGTTTGGCATGGTTGTGACCTGTGTAATGTAAGTTTATATGTTTATTTTTCTTTTGCTCTGCCAGTTTTAAGATGTTTTTTTAACCCTAGAAATAAAAATAACAGTTTACTGTTTACAGTGCTCTGATTAGTAGAATTGTTGTGATTTGTAAAAGCATTGCTGCAGGTTTTGATATCAAGGTCATATGGCATCACCCATAGACCAGAACCATTTTTCAAAATAGTCTCTATCACTGAGTGATTTTTTTTTTGTTATTGGTTGTAGTAACCATTCAAGACTTTGTATATGCTTTTAAGAAGACATGAAACATGAAGTTATAAATGACGTTCTAAGAATGATGGAAAAAGACATCAGATCTTACTCCTGTTACTCAGGATCACTTGATTTTATTTTAATGAAAAATTGGTGAGGGGGAATTCTATAGGGACTGTGCAAAGAACCTTTCACAAGGAGTTTGAAGTTCGTACTGCAACGAGCCCTTATCCTAATGGATTGATGTAGATTAGAATCCTTTTGAATCTGTTCCCTCATATTGACGGTTGGGTTACTTGGTGTGCCAGGTCGGGATTTCTTTTCTCCTATGAGAGGACCTCAAAGCTGTGGACAGCTGAGCTAACTTGTACAATATCTTCGATTGTAGTAGCTGCGCTGGAGTTTTTTCCATTTTCACTTGACAGCTTCTAAGATATGTCAGCAGCCATATCACCCTGCAACTCACAACTGGCAGCCCACTGAAACTAAGCAGGTGTGAGCCTGGTCAGTACCTGGATGGGAAAGACTAAGGTTGCTGCTGGAAGAGGTGTTAGTGGGGCCAGCAGGGGGTGCTCACCCTGCGGTCTATGTGGGTCCTAATGCCCCAGTATAGTGACGGGGACACTATACTGTAAACAGGTGCTGTCCTTCGGATGAGACGTAAAACCGAGGTCCTGACTCTCTGTGGTCATTAAAAATCCCAGAGGCGTTTCTCGAGAAGAGTAGGGGTGTAACCAAATTTCACCCAAGGGCCTGGCCAAATTTCCCATTGACCCTTACCAATCATGGCCTCCTAATAATCCCTATCTATGAATTGGCTTCATTACTCTGCTCTCCTCCTCGCTAATAGCTGATGTGTGGTGAGCGTTCTGGCGCACTATGGCTGCAGTCGCATCATCCAGGTGGGGCTGCACATTGGTGGTGGTGGAGGGGAGTCCCCATTACCTGTAAAGCGCTTTGAGTGGAGTGTCCAGAAGAGCGCTATAGAAGTGTAAGCAATTATTATTATTAAAGTGCGCTGAAGAATTTCACTAGAACTGTGTGTGGTTTAACATGGAAGGAGGTATATTGAATATGATTCTGAATGGAGGATGAATCGCCAGTGTTTAAGGCTAACTTACATATCACTGACCATGGTAAAGTCCAGAATTCGTCAGCCAGAATCCTGACCAGGTCTACTGCAAGTGATCACATCACTCCTATCCTGGAGTCCCTGCACTGGCTCCCTGTCCGGTGTTGTCGATCTCAAAATCCTCAGGCTCATCTGTAAGGCCTCGCAACCTTGTCTAATTCTGGTCTTCCGTCTGTTCCCCAAGCCCGTCTACAGACTGTACAATAGATGACAGGGCCTTCTCCTGCTGCGCCCCAGAGCTCTCGAACTCTATCCCTAAGGATAACAGAGACTCACTTTCCCTGAGCTCTTTCAAATCTAGGCTCAAGCCTTTCTTCTTTATAAGGGCTTGTATTTAACCGGGTCTGTGTGCCCCCTGGTTTTCCCACTATATTCCATACCTCCATCTACTAGCTCCTCTCAATGTGTATTTTTTCTTCTTTGAAGCATTTTGAGAAGCCACTTTTAAGATGCCATATAAAATAGTTTTATTATTATCAGTAGTAATAGTAGTATTATTATTACTGTAACTTGGTGGCTGGCTTAGAATATTCTGTGTATAATCGTCCAGTTAAAAACAGCATTTACGTTATTCTCCTTGCTTAAGAGAATCCTTTTCTTTTGGTACAGCTGTCCATCTTAACTTTAGAAAGGATCATTTTAGCTTCTGAAGAGCACCTAATTCACTTATTAAAAATGTGTTTTTCTTGGCTTTAGCTTTAATAACATACAAGTGATGCACTAATTAAAATTGCGGATCTGTACATACTGAGCATCAAATGAAACATTCATATGCACACATACATGAAAAATAAACTTTCTGTTCATTTGTACAATATTTTGACATTTTAGAGGTGGTTCTGTGAATACAAAGCAGAAGGGTTTTGTTACCAGCATTTGTTTTTTTTTTTAACGTTTGAGGTCACTCTTCTGTGAGCATCCTTGAAATCCGAACAAAAACATCCTCCACAGAGTCAAGGCTAGTTAACGGAACTTTTAAAAGGCACTATTGTCAAGTGGATAATGTTTTATTGCAGGAAACAAACAGGAGTCAAGAATTTAGCAGAACGTCTGTGTTGAAAACTACCAAAAAAGAAAGAGGGTACATTTAGGTAACGGATTGCCGTAAAGAAAGGTATGACTGTATGGTCTAGTCCAGTCTCTCTCACTAGCACTGCAGTGAGTGTTGCACTGAGCTCATTTCTGCTCAATGACCAGTTCACAACGGAAACATACAGTACCATCCCCATGGTGCTGTGCAATGTGTCGTTGCTTTGCCCTCTACCTCATTAAAACATAACGCCTTGTTACTGTCTCGCAGATGACGATGTGCCTGCGGACCCCTTTATTGTAGCAGCTGATGTGGTGTGGAAGATGACGTTCTTTCAGTTTTCCATGATGAGCTTGTCCATCCGAGGTCAACCACCCAGTCATGGGTTCTCACAAGCTGTGGGGACCACAAACATCTGAGGAAAAAGAAATTTCACTCTCAGTTGCTTAGTTGAAAGAGATGAGGAGGTGATAAGCACATGTCCTTTGAAGCTTTCATTCTTTTACAGAGCTAGTGATGGGATAGCTTTAGGACTTTTTTTTTACAATGAAAGGAGTTGTTCTGTTCCTTTGTCCTTGTGAAAAGTCTTGGGCCCCGACTCCTTTTCCCCCCACCTTGTGTGGTTGTTGTGTGTTTTCGTGTTTTGTAGGGTGTAAATAAAGATCGAGATGAGAGGAAAATATTTAACTCATCCTACTTCTTTTGCTGTTAGAGGATTATTAATCTGAGAAAGTCAAGTCATCCCGATGATCATTCTTTTGAAGAGTCCTACTTAGTTTAATACTCTTGGTCTGTTCAGTCCTAAATATGCTTCATCTTCATTCCACTTCTGACCGCAGGCACCTGTTCCACTGTTAAACCAAGTGAAAGTAATTGATTGGTTTGAGTTGCCACTACCATTCAGGATTTTGAGTCTCATCTGTCCTTGTTTTTGTTTAGTTGGTTTTAATGTGTTTAGGATTTAATATGTGACATAGCTAAAGGACCAAGTATTGCTAGTATTGCTTTCATCTCTGTCTTGTACAGTACATTCTATAACATGGTGGCCAAACACGGACATAAAATTCAAAAGATGTCTTTCAAATTATATTATGTAATTGTAGCAATTTCTCTTGATTTATGTTTCATTAAATATTATAGTATTTTGTTATTGTTTTAGAGCATTTTCTTATATTCAAGATTGTTCCAGATGTAGAACAAGATGAATGTAATTATATAAATTATCATATCTTCAAGATGGGCGTCCCCCAGCTAATGTTTAAAATGCTCACAATGTAATTCTGTGCACTCGCCAAGTATTAAGTTTGTATCCACGTTTCTGACCTGTCCTGAATGCTACTGTACATCCTTCTGCATTCTCTTTGCTGCTTCTAGTTTTGCAGTGCGAGATCCAAACCTACTAGATTTTTGCAGCCTGTTAATATTGCCAGCTTTATGTACTGCAACATACCTGCAGTCTGTATGTTATTACACATAATAAGACCCAATGTCAAGAGGAAAGCCACCCCTCTTTTCCATCTTCCAAAAGAGTCTGAAGCAACACCTTCTGCTAGTCTGGTTGAAACTGTCCTGCACCCTGTCTGTGTTGGGGCATATGTTTAAGAGCTTCTATCTGGTGTATGATAGACATTCTAGAGCAGATTTAACAAAAAGTAAAACATCCTTTTTCTGTCTTTAAATCCTTGGTCTTTTTTAGATCCTGGAATACTTGCATGAGGGCAGTAATACTGCTTTACTGGTCTTTCACTTCAGTTCCTGTCTGTCCGTCCTGTGATGAACTTGGGGGGGGGTAGTGTGTTTAAAAACAGGATTCTGACACCAGTTGATTCAAAAGAAAATAATGAAGATTATTCGTTTCATCCCCTAAAATCAGAAATCATGGAGTGTTACACAACACATGAGTTCTTTGCTTCTCTTGCACAGCTTGGAGTAATTGTCAAGCATGAACGTGAAATATTTACAATACGCAGTGTGATTATGCAAGAGACTAAAGACCTCTGTTTGCAATCACTGGGCTCCAGAGTCCTAGTTCCTGCAGACCTATAAAACCCTTGGTACCTGAGAGAACCTGCATCCTAATAAAAATAGATCCTACCCAGGATTAAATCCATCCGTTTTCTAACTCTTAATCCAAGTCATGGTTGAGAGGGAGCTAGAGCCTAACCTGGCAAGCAACGAGTGAAAGGTGGGACACAAACTAGACGGGACATCAGTCCGTTGCAGACGCAGAAATACACACACTCACCCCGGGGCACATTTTTCCCAGAAGTCGATGGTGGGACTGTGGGAGGAAACCCACATGAACACAGGGAAAATTCCAGAGATGAAGCCCAGGCACCAACTCGGCGAGGAAGTAGGGTTAACGACTGCTTTACTGTGCCGCTCCAGGACAAAGTCTCCCTTCCTATTCTCATAATGCGTTGCTTCCATAGGGGAGAACGTTTTTAGCCTCAGGATTCCACAATATAGGAAATAAGAATTTCCTAAAATAATTGGGATGGCAAGCACTCTTACATTATCTGCACAAAATAGGGTTCCCGCTCTGGTTAGTAAAAGGAGCTGTCTCAATGTTAATCTTCCTGCTTTTATCCTTCTTATGCTCTGCTTTTTATTCTTTCTCCTTCCTGCTTTGTTCTGTTCTTTTTCTGTAATTATGCTGTGGTCCATTCCAAATTGTGCTACCCTCCAATTATTATTGCAAGACAGATGATTAGAATCACAAAAATGCACCGTACTGTAAATGATTTAATTGTGGTTTCTCCATGAAAACACACTCTTATCAATTGAATTCTACAGTTCGTCACTATTGACCTGTACAGCATTTTAAACAACTTTTTTTTACACAGATGACGGTATCGCTGCAAGATCCCAATATTGCAACCATCAGCAAGGTAAGGAACTTGTATTCTTTATTAATGTATTCAGTTAACATTCAACAGTATATTCACCCATCTTTGATGTATTGTTTATTCAACACCATGATCCCTGGTTTGTGGTTTTCAATCCATATGTCTGTGTATTAGGGATGGAGGTCCAGAGACAAACATTCCACTAGAAATTAGCCTTTAACTCTCTCTGGAGAGAGTCTTTGCTATGAATTGTTGCTGTGCTGTAAATGCTGCCTAGAAAACATTACCCTCCACAGCTCTGGGTTCAATTCCTGAGATACTATCTTCGTGGAGTTTATATGTTCTCCCCAGTTATGCGTGGGTTTCCTCTCAAAGTCCAAAACATTCTGGTAGGGTTAATTGGGTTCTGGGAAAATTGGCCCTGGTGTGAGTGTGTGTGTCTCTGTGCCCTGTGATGGATTGGTGACCCCTCCAGGGTGTACCCTGCCTTGTGCCTGTTGCTCACCAAGATAGACTCTGGCTCCCCCATCACCCTGAATTATTGAAGCAGTTAAACAGATGGATGGATTAAGCCACTTGCATTCCACATGCGTAATGTTTACTATCTAGACCCTGAGGGAGAAGCAAACTGATAGAGAAATAACATTTTCTTAGAAGTGACCTAAGAAGCCCAATAATCTTTGCCAATGTGCTGTTGGATTTAAAAAAATTCTTCCCCACCTCTCACTTCTGCACAGCTGGGCTATAAGAGCCACGTTATTGGAGCCTGTCCTACATTTTTGAACTTGATCTTATTCTTTCTAAGCCAGCCGTCTCAGCTGTTCTGCTCAGAACCTTTATTTTTATGTAGTGACAAATTCCAGTGCAAAAAAGAACAGTAAGAGAAAGTTGAAAGACTGGGGATAATTAAAAGAAAAACTTCTCTGCTGCTTTCTCTTTCATTTTGTGCTCTTTCTCGGCTGAAACTGCTACACTGCTTTGAACTCCTTTGCCCTACTAACAGAACATGTTAGATGTCTGAGTGCTGGAGGACTGAACGTAACCTGAATATAACTTCCTGCATAAGCAGGGTGCTTTATTGGCCATGGAAGCAGATACAGTACTTGATGGCAGGAATGAAACTCAGTCTTTTTTCCCCCAAGGTTGTCAAACATGTATGATCTTGTCAAGATAGTGCTATGGTGCTGTCCAGAACCATGCATGTCCTTTTAAGGTCTGTGTAAGGCTGTTTTCTAGGCCTTTTTCACAGCATCTGACTGATGCTGAAATCTGAACTTTGCTTTGTGCTGTAGTAGCTATATACTGTATATATATAGGTACTGTATAGCCAGTAGCCAGCCAGCAGCCATATCACCCTGCAACTCACAACTGACAACCCACTGAAGCGCAGCAGGTGTGAGCCTGGGTAGTAGCTCGGAAAGCTCAGGTTGCTGCTGGAAGAGGTGTTAGTGGGACCAGTAGGGAGCGCTCACCCTGCGGTCTGTGTGTCTCCAAATGCCTCAGTGTAGTAATGGGACTCTATGCTGTAGACAAGATGCCGTCCTTCACATGAGAGGTAAAACCGAGGTCCTGACTCTCTGTGCTCATTAAAAATCCCAGGGTGATTCTCGAAAAGAGTATGGGTGTAACCCGGGATTGCTGGCCAATAATAATCCTAATAACCCTCATCTATGAACTGGCTTCATTACTCTGTTCTCCTCCCTGCCATGTGGTGAGAGTACTGTGTCACATCATCCAGGTGGGGCTGCACACTGGTGGTGGTGGAGGGGATCCCTATTACCTGTAAAGCGCTTTGAGTGGAGTGTCCAGTAAAGCGCTATATATGTGTAAGGAATTATTATTGGTATTGGTAATAAGCTTGGACTTATGAAATGTGTTTATCTGTGTAGTGTTGTGAATGTTTCCCTTATTGTTCCATATTGTGGAATGGACGCTTGCGTAAAGAGACAAGCATGCTGACTCCCTGGTGTGTTATCGGGTTAACTTCCTGCCGTGGTGCTGATACTGTGAGTAATGGAAGCTGGAGCCTAATGAAGTAACCTTATGGGTTACTGATACACAGGGTCTCCCAGATTGCTGCATCAGCATTTTTTCTATGGGCATTAGCTGTTTAAAAGCAAAGTCTATAATTTAACTTTTTAGTTGCAAAATGTCCTGTAATGTCACTTATGGGGAGTTGTGTCAAATAGATTAGTCACTCACTCTTCCTCTTAAAAACCTTACTACTGTTAGGTAAGACTTATACGAGTTTAAAGAATGAGGAAAAAGAAAGAAAGCTTGAATTCTATTTATTTTTAAATGATAACATAAATTGACTACGTTTTTTTATAAACCAAAGAATCTTCCAAACTTGCTTGTACCAAAAGATAAAAAGCAGTGTCCTTGGAGACCCTTTGAGATAAGTGGGAAGACACTTGCCATCAAGCTGTTCCTTGTGTGGGTTTTAAAAGCTCTTGAAACCACATCTTCTAATGATCTGATCACGCGGCACTACTGCACTCATTGCAAGCATTTCTCTCATTCAAAATATTTTATGTGAATACTAGAGACGCAAGACTATAAAAGAATTTGTTTTAAAACTGGGCAAACCTGACTAACGGCAATGCAGGAAGAGTGTCTGCTGATTCAGACCTTGAGTCTTCTGGATACTGTTTTGATACCCTTAGTTAATTATGAAATATCCTTTACAGTTTGTTCACTATTTACAGAAAGTAGTGGTTTTGTACTTTAAATGAAGTTACTATCATACAACTTAGAATGTTTTATTTTTTTCACATTGTTCATTCCCTCAGAAGTTTTTACATTTGTTTCAAGTTCAGTACTTTCAAGGTGAACTGCAAAACCTTTTTTATTTCGGGTTTAGAAAGAATCGGCATGGATGTACAATATGCATTCCAAACAGCAATAAAAGTAAAATGTACACAGGAACTTGTAAAATCTGCAATTTACATCACAAAATACACTAAATGTCCAGGTATACAAAGTGCCATATTCTGCGATTCAGAACAAAGCAAAAATGTCCGGTGACGTGTGTGGCCGTATGACATTGCAAACAAGCAGGCTTGTGAAACATTTGTTTTAATCCAATAGATGTATTGCTCTTGACTTCGAGACGGTTTAGCAGACGGATACTACTTACTTGTTAACTCTGCATGCAGATCACGTTGGAACATTTCTGTGGCGAAATGTCTGCTGCACAACCTGTACAGTAATTATTCGCTTGTACATCACAGTATATTAGTCGCTACGGTGACTAGTGAGCAGGAAGGGCCACATCATGTCACATTTTGTTTGCGACAACATGGCGACTTGAAAAGTACTTTCACAAAGTTCACAATTTTGTGCTTAATTCAAAATTCATACACTTTTTCTAGAACGTCAATTAATTTATTTTGTTACAGAGATTCATTACTGGTCTGGGAAATTGGGACTGCAGTTCCCCTTTAACCTTCAAAATGTCGGTTTGTGGTCTTGATGCAGAGGCCAGGTCTGGCCGTTGCTGTATCCTGACGTCACTTCTAGATGAACGGCTTTCTCTCTTGGCTGGTTTGGATGCAGACATTTCCCAGACAGGTCCAAGTGGCATCGTAAACTGCAGTCTTGAGGACACATTGCTGCCTCACAAGTGCAGGCTAGCATCTTGAAATGCACTGTCCTGGTTTAAAAAAATGTAGAACTTGTCAGTTTGAGGGTAATGAGGGAACACGTCAAGGCTTATTCCATGCTGAAAAGAAAAGAGACAACGTTTTGGTTGTGGGGCCTTCTTCAGGTGTTTGTGTGAGGGTGCTTAGAAAACTAAGGTAAAAGCAGATGTGGAAATGTGGAACCATTTGTTTTGATCAGTAATATAATTTTTTTTCCATAACTGTGATATTTACTCTCTAACTTTGTGGTAGTATAATATTGTGCTTCAATATTCAAATGTTTTTTTTTGCAGCAAAAACATTTTCAGAAAAGATAAATTGTGGAATCATGTGCTCTGTAGTCCATTTATCCTGGCTTCCATATCATGAACTCTGGACAATGAGCCTCTTTTGTCTGGACTTTACTTTCTCTCTTTTCTGGGAGAGCAGGAGGTATCTTTGTTTAGAATAGTGAATAGCCATGGAATCTGGTTTCCAAATGGACCCCCATCTGCACTCAAAACTTTTTTAAAAAAAGTGATCACAACATGAACTTGAGAGACTAGGGACTAACTTCTTATGGCTCCATCGAGGTGGGAGAAAATTCCTTTGGGTTCTGAATTTGTGTTGTCCCGGGTGCTGTGTAACATTGTGTAAAGATGATAGAAGAAAACTGCAGAGGAAGTGGGTCTCTTTGTTCTGCTCCTGAAGTGCAGCAGGTTATTATTCATTGGGTGCACAGACAACATCGCCCCCTAGGGACACAGTGTGGAATAGATAGAAAAGAGCTAGAGGTGCCAGGTACTACAGCTGGCATTAAGACCGCAAATCCTGAAGCGAGTTTCTCCTGGAAGCCAGCTTCTAGAACACGAGCCCTTCGATCACTCCAGTTTGAAGCGGAGCAAAGGGCGAGTTATTTCTGCAGCAGGCACCGTTAAGTCGTTTTTGAATTTAAACATAAATTGTGGTGAAAATCTAAAAAAAAAAAAATGCGGTTCAGCTGTAGGCAAAGTAAGAAAAACGTCAGTAATTATACCACTTTAATAGCTGTGGTATTTTACCCATTCCAACAGTTTTATTTTTTAGATAAAGTTCTAATGTAGAAAAGAGGAGCCGAGGTGTTGAAAACACTGAATCATAATAAGCATCATGGATTATTCTCCAATTCGGTTTAGCATTTTTAATGTCTTTATTTCCAAACACATCAAACACCAGACTTGGTCTAAGTGCTTACGTTTTTTTGTTGTTTATTTTTATAGATTGTTCTTCTTACTCAGTGTCTTAAAGAGATCCCGAGTAATGTGGAAAATGAATGCCTGAATGTGCCAGCAGTCGGGAAACACAGAGGTTACAAACAACAGGCCTGTCTGGCTATTTCAATCAAAAAGCTACCATCTCATCCACCTCTTGAAGGACCCCAGCGTATTGCCTTCCACCTCACAGTTGGGCAGCTTGTTTGGGTACAGGAGTGCCTCTTCTTCTCCATTTTAAATGCACTTCCAGATGGTTTCCTCTTGTGCCCTCTGGTTGGCATTTTTAGTGCAGAAGTTACTGAACAAAGTAAAAAAAAAACGGCCTACACCACATTAGCCAGCAGGTGACTGTGCTGTAAAGTAAATCAAGACCTGAATGTTAAGTTGGCATCGGTACTCTTTTGTCACACTAGAAAATTGAGGTAGCCTATGATTGTGGGCGGTGCGGTGGCTCTGTGGCTCAGGATCTGCGCCTGTGGCTGGAAGGTTGCTGGTTCGTATCCCGCGGCCGGGAGAGGAATCCTACTTCGCTGGGCCCCTGAGCAAGGCCCTTCACCCCAACTGCTCCAGGGGTGTCGTTTAAATGGCTGACCCTGCACTCTGACCCCAAGCTTCTCTCCCCGTCTGTGTGTCTCATGGAGAGCAAGCTGGGATATGTGAAAATACAAATTCCTAGTACAAGAAATTGTATATGGCCAATAAAGTGATCTTATCAGCAATTTCCACTATATTGCAACTCCAATATAGGGACTTATTTACAGTATGTTTGTTTTGAAGCAGTCTGCAGTGATCTATACTTACTGTATAATAAATAAGTATACTATCGCAGTTAAACAATTCAGAAGAGACGGTTCCCTAATAGACTTATCACTGTGACTGTGGGTTCAAAAGAAAATGCACAATTCTGTTATTCTGGGAGCAGTTCATTCCTGAAAGAGACCGGTTCAACGTCAGCCTGTGCCCTTTATGCACGTTTTTTCCAGGCAACGGCGTGTAGCGTTTCACTTTTCTCTTGAAGGATGTGGAGAAGCCCGGAGGTGGCAGCCAGCCTGTCCTCTCCAGCCCCAGGTACTGCCCAGGGATCAACAACCACGCTGGGTACCTGTGCGAGACCGGACACTGCTGTGGGGAGACTGGCTGCTGCACATACTACTACGAGCTCTGGTGTGAGTATCGCTGACCGGCTGTCCTGTCATACAGTAGGTGTTGCGCAGACTGAAATCAGCTGCTGAAACCTCAAAGGCACATCAGCATGAATGGCGTTTTCCAACAGGCGTTAAAAACCTTTAGGTTCTGGACCGATCCTGGAGCAGTGTGCAGCGGCAGGACTAAGTCAGAATTCCAAAACATTTTGGAATTCAGAATCAGGGTGTATAAAAGAAGAGGCCCAGTTCAGCTGGCGATTCCTGTATAAAAACAAATAAGGCAGGGTGAAGTCACTCGGCTTCTGATCCCGTAGATCCTTGATGTCTCTAAAGGAAGTGTGCTCAGATGTGGATTGGCTGAGGTCGTTTTCATAGCAGAGGGGTTCACACCTACATAGGATCAAGAGCTTTTCACTTGTTTTCAGCAGGTCAAGCTTTTTGTGACGTCAAGTAATGTAAGTCACTGGATTGAGAACTAGAGGATAGTTTACAGATCATCCAGGTCCAAGGTTGATAAAGTCTGTGTAGGAAAAAAAAAGTCTGCGCCCGGCTAAGCTGTGCCATCTCCTAATACCCCTCGACCAGGGTACAGTGTGAGCACTTCTTTCCAGAGGTTGCTAGTTCAAATCCAGGCTGTGCTTCTCCCAGCTGTGCTGAGCACTTCTTGCCGAGATGGTCCAGGATCTGCTGGGCCGCAGTGCAGAACTGATGGGCAATGCTTTTGATAAAGATTTGCTTTTTGCGTTATGTTCTGTAAGCCCTCTGACAAAAATGCAAACGTAATTCAAAGCGTTTAACAACATCACATGTTACTGGCATTTGAGATGTGTTGTCTTTGGAGTCCCCTGCATTTAAATAGAAGATTAAATAAGGTATTCCATTCAGCATGCAATAAACCTATTACCTGTTCCTTTGCAGCCTATGCATGCTGACGCAGCTCCCCACCTGACCCTTAAATAGAAGATGTCACTCTTTAAAAAAAAAAAGGTTATAACTGGGACAGTGGTGCTGTCCAGTACTGGGAGAGGGAGAGTTCCGGCTCTGGCCCGGAGGTCGGGGGGGGTGCCCACAGAGGAAGTGGGGGTGTTCTCTATCTTGACGTCTGTGTCCTCCAGGGTTCTGGCTCCTCTGGACGGTCCTGATCCTGTTCAGCTGCTGCTGCGCGTATCGCCACCGCCGGGCCAAGCTGCGGCTCCAGCAGCAGCAGAGACAGAGAGAGATTAACCTTATCGCCTACCACGGAGCCTGCAACTACCCAGCCTCCATGCTGGACCTCAGTAAGGCACCCTGCTGCTTCTCTCGGCTTTCTGCCCGCTCACTGTGGGCTAAAAGGTCTAAGGCAGCAAGCAGTAAGACCTCCTGGACACAACTGTTTTTCTTAAAGTCCACAAAGAGGTTAAAAGCCAGTGTTTTGGTGCAGATGCCACCTTTATCAGGACACAACTATAACAGGTATAAAGAGATCTACAGTATATATGATGCAATACGGCTGGGTCATTGACAGCTTTTAAACCATCAATGCACTGCTGTCTGAACGCTACGATTAATCGATGAAACAATCAATGCTTAAAACAAAAGGGCCTATGGATACAACTCAATTTAATCATGAAGTCTTAATCTAAACATTTCTCTAAGATGGCAGTATTATATTCCTCACATTGTATTAACTATATATACTGTCTATCTTGCTATCATCTTGATAGTGGCATGTGAAAAAAGCACAATAGCTTGTTGGGTCAGTTGTCTGGTTCCATACTAAGTTCTCCACAGAAGCCCAGCATGTCGTTCGTGTGTGGTACCTTCTCCAAACATTTCCAACCATCTGGTGGGAATTTGTATTATTATTTTTCAGAATTTGATTTTTGAGGATGTTTCCAGAATCTCAGTAGCATTTGTTCCTTCCAACTCTTTTTTTTTCCTTTGTCAATTTTATTTTGACGTTAGTTGATGGTTGGATCATTCTACTCTACATAAAGTACAGTACTCCACACATTAAGAAAGTCTCACATATGTAGTACATTGTAGTGTACTAATGTAGTATCTACTGTACATTCCTAAAAGTAGAAATGTTTGTGCTGTTCAGAAAAATATACTGTAATTGGTTTTGATAGAGTTTTTACTTCCATGCTGTGAACCGTGAGGTCCTGTACGGTTTCTCTTACATAATACATGTCACATAGGCTTTATATAAGGTTTACAAAGGGATAAGTAATCATACAAGAAACTGCAAATAATTTTGTCTTCTAAATTTACATTGTGCACAGGTTTCACAACAATAGTTACAGTAAGCCTCCTGATCAAGGTATTTTTGAACATGTTAAAACTCAGCTTTTACTAAGTTGTTTAAGTGCCACATTATTAATTACTGTTACGAACATGTAGTAGGACATGAAATCTTAGAATCTTTCCTGTTTTTATGCCAACAATTTATATATTACGGCATGTTCATCGCATGTTGTAAAAGGTCTGTTTTCTATTTCTTCAGTGTCTTTTTTTGTTGTGATGAGGAATTCGATTAAACCATTTTCCTGTATGTTCATGTAACTGTGTATTTCTTTGTTCTAATTATTTGATTCTAAAATTGGAGGCCATTTGGATACTTTTGTATGTGAGGTGCATACTGAGACGGTAATTGTTGTTGTTTAAAGGTCTCTGTGCATGATATTTATGTCCTCACAAGGGTACGTCTGCACCAAACATTGGCTTTTAACCTATTCTTATAGGCTTCAAGATAAAAACAAAATGTTGAGAGGTTTAGTCTTTGCTCATTTTTATTATTTTTCTCTTTCTGACGCGCTTTTGGGTGAACTGCTTTTGTTAGCTTTATGTGTAAGTTGGATATTGCATGTTTTGCATGACCACATGTAAAACACGAGGTGTATGTACACACCTGAAGAAATCTCCACAGCCGAAACATTCTCTTTTCTTCTTTTTTCTTTTCCTTTCAACATAGAATAAACCTTTATGTATGTGTACAGTATGCATGCACATGTTTTGTGGGGAGCTTCCACACTCTGGCTCCTCTGGATCGAAAGCTGATCCTCCTGTGTGAAGTGCAGAGACAGGATCGTGATGGTGTGCATGCTAATGAGTTACTCTAATGACATTGCTGAAACGGCCTACAGCTCCACATCCCATTTCAGTGAAAATAGCTTGCCGCCTCCTCCTCAGAGTCTTACCACTGGGTCTTAAAATAGGTCACTGGCCTCCAGGAGAAAGCCGAGGGTGGCAACACTGTATCTGGCTCTTTTATAAATAATGTAGAAATGGCCTAATTGCACTGAAAGTGGATACCAGTTGCACAGCTGCATTCTCTGCGTGACCTTGACCAAGTCGCCTGACCCCTCCCTCCCTCAGTCCCACTCTCTCAGCAGAAGCCTAATCTAACAGATGATGCTTCGGCTTTAATATTGCCTCTAATTTCATCTTTGTTTAAGCCATCTGCAGGTTCACCCTGTGAAATATCGGAGGACGAGCACCCACACACACACCCACACACACACACACACACACACACACACACACTCTCCGAATTTCTCCGCAAGCTGATGTGATCTGGGGATTTGTGGTTTTTGCATGGATATTTTTAGTAGGGTGCTTATGAATATGCCATCCATACGAAAGAGAATGTAGGGTTAAGTAAGATTCAGATGTTTGTTTTTTTAGCAGATGGAGAGATTTGTAAGCTTTTCAAAAATACTTGACCCCTGGCGATTAGGTCATTTGTTTTATAGAACCGTAATAAGAGAAATTGTTTGCACAATGCAGAAAATGAAAGTTACAGAATATCTGTACTGAGGTTAAAGCATCTGCAGTTTTGACTTCAGTTCCATTACACTTTATTTGCTGCTCTTTACTACAGTGTATTCCAGTAGTTTTGCTTCATTGACAGCTACTGCTAGCCTGCAAATTCACCATTTTCTGCAGTTCCATATAGTCACAGTGTCTCTGAAATGGTGACACTTCAACTACATGACCACACAATTTGGTTAATCCCTGTTTTCTATTAAGGCACCCTGATCCTGGGGTCTAGGATACAGGAGATATTCTTGTGATGTGTTCCTACTGAACTCATTAGGAGAGCGGCTGGAGCAGACTGAACGAGCAAGGGGAGCACTGTGGTAGCTTCAGGACAGGAGTTGGTGTAGTGTTGGTGTAGTGTGTGTGTGGCCGGCAGACTCGCATTCTTCTTAAATGACAAGAATTAAAAAAAAAAAACTTAGAACTGTGAAAAATGGTTCTGGATTGCTGCAGGGTTTCAGCATTATGCATGATACATCATTACAATTTGATAATTAGAATCTAAATTTAGATTTGTCTGTGCATAATGTGGGCTGAGGTGATCTGAATCTGATTCAACCCAGATTTCTTCTGTTGCCTTTTTTTAAACATTTAGGAATTTGTGGTTTTTCATTTGTCAGTCACTGTCTTTTTGCTGGAGGTGCGCAAACGCGACTGCCGAATCTTGGTGTGTGGTTTCACCTCGGCGGTACGCGACAGGGAAGAGGCGGTAAGACAGTCTGTGGGCGGAGTGCTGGCTCTGTGGCTCAGGATCTGCGCCTGTGGCTGGAAGGTTGCCGGTTCAAATCCCGCAGCCGGCAGAGGAATCCTACTCCGTTGGGCCCCTGAGCAAGGCCCTTCACCCCAACTGCTCCAGGGGCGCTGTACAATGGCTGACCCTGTGCTCTGACCCCCAGCTTCTCTCCCTGTCTGTGTTGCTCATGGAGAGCAAGCTGGGGTATGCGAAAAGATAAATTCCTAATGCAAGAAATTGTACAGGGCTAATAAAGTGATGTTATGTGTTTGTCGATCCCGATACCTGCAGGTTTCTTGGCCTCCTTCAAGCTGCCGTCCTACGAAGAGGTTGCGGCCCGGCCCAACACGCCCCCGCCTCCTTACAGCACGGTTTTTGCCCTCCAGGGGGGCCAGTACGCCCAGGCGGGACCCAGCGGCATGACGTCGTCCCAGAGCTCCGACAACTACACCAGCTGCTCCTGCGAGTCCTGCTCCGCCTCCTCCCCCAGCAGCACCTCCTTCTCCGTCCAGGTCACCGACGAGACCGACACCAGCCACGCCAGCACGCCCAGCGAGGCGGGCGACTCCCGGCCGCCCAGCGCCGACTCCCCCGGGGCCAGGGGAGAGCCGGCCGGCCCCAGAGCGAGCCAGTCTCCTCCCAAGCACGCCCTCTTCTCCTCCAACGTGGATGTCTTCGAGCCGGCGGGCCACGCGGGCAGCGCGGAGGATGAGGAGGACGAGGAGGAGGCGGAGGCCGACGAGAGCCACTACCGCCACCGCCGGCTAACCGGGGACTCGGGCATCGAGGTGTGCCGCTGCCAGGTGGAGAGCGAGGAGGACGAGGAGGAGGAGGAAGAGGAGGCGGGGGGCGAGGCGGGGGCCAAGGACGGCGCGAGCTTCCTTCACGACAGCGTGGACTGCACCAACAGAGCTCAGGCCTCCCAGGCGCCGCAGCACTGCCAGGCCGGCGACCCGGTCTCTGAGGAGCGCGCCGGCTTGTGTGCCAGCGCCGCCGCTGCCCTGCAGCTCAGCCGGGAGTCCATCATCACTGTGGAGTCTGTGTGAAGCCAGGGCGGACAGGGCAAGAGGAAAACAAGCAAACGGGGGAGAAAAAAAACAGAAGAGGAACACAAAGTATTCAGAGGAGGGGAAAAACGAGTTCGAATCCTGATATCGCCCTTTGGGGGGTGGGGGGTGGCACTGACAGCAATATTTACTCACTCGTCCATCTTCAAAAACACAAGCACTGAGGACGTCCCGTGGGTGTGACCTAGCCTGTGTGGACTGCGAGTGGGAAGACGAGTTGAGGCGAGAGCGGCAAGACGGAAAAAACGAACGCGCCCGTTTCCCTTTCGCGTGGAAGAACACAAATCGAACAACAAAAGAACAAAAGAGTCGTTTCTCTTTCGAAAACAAAGCCGCAGCAAAAAAACGCTCCGTGGTTTGCCTTGGCAATCCGAAGTCGCGCATAAAGCGTAGCACCAGCTGCTGGTGCGACATGAAGTCAGCATACATTTTATACCCCCCCCCTTTTTGTTGACTGAACGGCTCACACATGTGCCGTTTTGTACTCCTCTGATTTGAAAAGACATGCACTCACACCCCCGTTTCTCCTCACGGGCTTGACAGGATTCTGCATCTCATCAGCAGCGGATGGGGGAGAAAAAAGTCGCTGCTGCTCGCTAACCAGCCTGATGTAACAAGAACCCGCTTAACGACTTGGATTCGTTGTTGCGCCGTTGATTTCTGATGCTGCTTGAACCGTGTGTCAATTCAAAGGCAATAATACATTTGTCTCTGTCCCGTTATGCTGTCAAGCCCGCACTGGGGTCCCTTTTAGAAGACGCGCGAAACGCTAGCCCACCCACTTCGTCGTGGTGATCTTCTTTCTTTTGGCCTCTTGACCTTAAAGAGGAGACTGTGAAAGAGGGTTCTCTTTATAACGTAGTGTGTAAAGATGTACGTGATCAAATCCCTTGGGCAGAAGCGTGAGTTCAGCGCCCAACTGATTTTGGGCGTTTTCTCTTAAAAACCCTCCCCCCCACCGTGAAGGGGGGTCTGCCAGCTTCACAAGAGCCGTGCCCAGACTTCACCCTCCACCGAGTCGGGGGGGGTGGGGGTGTTGTGAAAGCCCACCCGAAGGTCCCCTCCCTCACCAGAGATGTTGAATGTAAACCTTCATTGCGTCGGACTTGCGGGCGTATTTACTCTTCATCAAATAAGTTAGCACCTCTACGAACGCGTCCTTTAAGTGTTTCCTCGCACACAGACTTCCGGCCGAACCCGAGTCGGCAGTATGTGCTGTTTAAACAAGCAATGAAAGTCCTGCACTGAAAGAAGGCATTTTCTCACACTTTGGGAGTATGGTACTGTATTTGAGCCAGGAGCAGATCGTAGGTTTGCCATTGCTGAGAAAGACGCTAGATCCTATGTGAGCTAAAGCATTCTTCTTTTGAAGATATACTCGGTACAAAAAAGAGCATGTGGCTTAAAGTATCTGTATTACATATAACAAAAAGAGACACTAATTACAATTTGGGATTATTTTCTTCCCTACATTGCATGTTTTATGTCCGATACCCCATAAATAGTTAAGATTTGCATATATAACTTCACCTTCTTGAGTTGATTGTTTTTGGTCAATTTTGAATAATTTGTATGACTGTTTTCACATAGCCTAGGATAAAAAGGGCACTGTCAACAGTGTTATGAACACCCGTAGACAAGAATACAAGTCCTGTGCTATACAGTATATATAAACTCTCTACAAAAGTATAAAGAAGTGTTGCGAGACTTGTTTTCTCAGGGGATGTTAAGGAGCGAGACGTTCCGATTTGTTTTTGGGGACTCATAAGAGAAAATGCCAAACCCATCTCAAAACTAACGCAATTCTAAAAGGGTGTATTTTTTTCTGTTAGACTACTGTTTTATCCCGCTTTCTTTTAGAGACCTCACATTCCAGGAAATAATTGCTCCCTGACGGCCCAATAACCAAGAGCCCTTTTGCAGTTTAAAGGGAGAGCTGTCCCTGCAGCCGTCTTGTGTGCTGCGACGCTTCGCGGTGCTGCCTGCGTCTAATTTCTGTGAGGTGACCCTTGCCTCTTGTATGAAATAGAAAATATTTAACGCATATGTGGCCTATTGCTAAAACCCAAGTGCTGTGCTCGACGTGTAACTGCCGTTGCTGGACACCTGGACGTAAACTACTGATGTTAACCGCTGACGGGCTGTACTTGCTGCTGGAACTCCGGTCACGCGTAAAGGACTAATCTGTCTCATCTGCTTTCCGGAGGTGGTCTTCTTACGCGTTACACACTGCTACTGTACGTGTGGCGGCGTCTTAGATAACGGGCTGGGTGCGTCAAGCCTTGATGAATGTCTGAGCGCGCAAATCAGTCGAATAAAAACAAAATGTAATTCTGTTCAGCAGATTGTGGAAATGTGTCGCATTTTGGAACTTGCTGTGTTTGAGCACTGTCGAATGCTTGTGTGCTGTGCTGTACTTGGCTGAAACGAAACAAACGGCCTGGAACATTATTCGTTGGGTAGTGCGTAGTAATACATCTGACCCAGAAGGAAATGTCTAAAAAACTTGCCATGGCCTGAAACTGTTCTTTTTAAGTTAATGATCGGTATTAAGTGCAAATGTGTTGCTGAGGTGGGATGTCCAGAAGGAAAATTTAATTCTAAGCAATTTGATTTCTTATTTTAGATCTGTTAGTGTCACATACCTTGTAAGATCTAGAGGCCGTGCAAAAAAAAAAGAGTCACAGAATGGATATTAACCGTGCCAAGAGTTGTAAACATGCCATCTTGTGTTCCAAGTTCAGCTCCATCAACGTGCATGGTTGTTAGGTCAAGAGAGTCTTTGTTTTAGTCTGTGTGTGAAATCCCTGTTTAAACATTTAATTCGGTATCGCGCAGCCTCATTTGCACATCATAAAAGGAGTGTGTTCCAGAACAGAGCTGCCTATTGACAATGGGAATAGAATGGTGTAGCCTCGAGACTGTCACGGGGTGCCAGTGATCTCGAGCGCTGGGGAGAGGGGGAGAGAAGTCCCGTGACACTGCCTTCACTGGGTTTTTTCCACGGCTCCTGCAGGTGTCACAGTTTGAGTAAAAATGCAACTTTTCCAGCACGCACGCACGCACGCACGCACAAAAGAAACTTTACAAATGAGAGCAGGCCGTTTGGAATTAAGTAGGTTATTGATCCCAGGATCTCAACCAGTTGTTTCTTGAAACAAGCCAGGGTATTGGCTTCAGCAACTGGGTAGCTTGTTCCAGACTCCCACAACTTTTTGGGTAAAGAAGTGCCTCGTGTGCTCAGTTTTCAATCCACTTCCTTGTAGTTTCCATACACCTGTGTCCTCTAAAAGCCTATGCTGTGCTCCAAGCGCGTGTCAGCCTAAAGTTGCTGGAGAGTCATTTACAAATATCACTTCACGCCCTCCGTGCAAGTGTTTTTGCTTAAATGTTATTAGTGGCCAAGATTCAGGTATTGCAAAAAAGCTTCGAAAGAAAGAAAAGGCATTTTTTCAGTGTTTGCTGGAGCAGTATATATTTTGTAGTATTCTTTCCACTAGTATGTTGCCACCTGGAGTATTACAGGATTAAGAATAAACTAATCTAATTTCATTACATATTAAGTTTCAGTTGCAGGTTTCCAGGTTGAAATGTTTGATTTTAAACCACTCATTCTCTGTGTGTTTTAAATGTTTACCAGCCTAAATTTTCAAAGCTTACTGAGCCACTTTTGTCCTCCCACCCCTTGATTTGAAAAGAACAGCCGAACATCTTGTTCAGCCACACCAAGGTATAGCAGTAGGGTTAGTAATCGGTGTCGCTCGTGAACACCTCTTGAGTGATAGATAAGGCAGAGTAGCCAGAGACTGTTGGATGATCATATTGATAATAATCTGTTACACTTATTTAGTGCTTTCTGGACACTCCTCTCAAAGAGCTTTACAGGTAATGGGGTAATGGGAACTCCCCTCCATCATCAGCAGTGTGCAGCCCCATCTGGATGCGATGGCAGCCACAGAGCTCACAATACGCAGTACCCTCACCACATAGCAGCTGTCCGTGAGGAGAAGAGCAGAGTGATGAAGTCAGTTCCTAGATGGTAATTGGAAAGCAGCTTGTGATCGTTTCATAGCTTTCACGTTTTTAACTGGGAAACTGAATCGGCGAGAGTCTAGAGAGATCATGTGGCGAAAAATCAACTCCGGAATGGCGGCACATTGGACACGCGCAAGAAGCGTTCAGGTCCAGGTGCGGTTTTTCAGATTTCGTTTGCTACAGATATTTTTTGCTTTGATCAGCCTCCTTCCAAGTGTACCGCACCACAGCTTCTGTGTACCGTGTGCGTTACCGTTTTTGTAAGGACCACATCTGAGTTCCGAGAGAGGATAGTAACTCCAGCAGGGTGGCGCAGAGGTTAGCTGTGCTGGAGCCCTGGGTTCAATTCTTGAGGGGTATCTCGGTGGAGTCTGCGTGTTCTCTCTGTGCTCACATGGGATTCCTCCAGGTGCTCCAGTTTCCTCCCACAGCCCAAAAACATGCTGGTAGTTTAATTGGCTTCTGGGAACATTGGCCCTGGTGTGAGTGTGTGTGTGTGCCTGCAGTGGACTGGTGTCTCATCCAGGGTGTATCCAGCCTTGTGCTTATTGCTTGCTCTGGCTCCCCTGCGACACTGAACTGGATAAAGAGGTCAGAAAATGGATGGAAGGGTGGTGACTCCAGAGAAATGATGAGGTGATCCTCTTACAGCAAAACCGTTTCTCTTACTAACCAGATCCCATCTTCTTAAAAATCTAAATGTGCCTGAAGTATTTGTTTTGGGTCTTTCTTTATATCATCATTTCAATTTTCATTTGGGTGGAAGATTGACTGTCATTCTATTCTTATTTAACTTTCTATGTGATATCTTCAAGAGGATAGAATTACAAATGTGTGCATAAATATCTTGAAATTTTTTATATCTACTTTAAAGCCAGGACTGTGACAAGATACGTGTCAAGATATTAGTAGAAGAAAGACCATTAGTCCCTTTGTCTTTATTTTTATTTATGCTTTCATTTAGATTTATAGTTCTAGCAAACTATGCATCCAGAAATCATAGGTGTCTTTCAGTGAACGGAGATGTGCTGGCTGTATAATTTGCTTTTGGACATTAAAGAATATCCGAAGACTATAACTTCTTGTATGATCTTTTTCTAAAGGTTTTGTAATGTATAGGGAAAACCCATTACCTAACCTGTTTAAGTTGGGTTTGTTCATTACAGTACATACATTATTAAAAAGTACATTTACAATTCATTTAGCAGAACTACTTATCCATGAGGACCTACAAACTAGGAAATTTACATGAGGAGTAAGTAAAAGGAAGAATTGTGCAGAGGCAATATGGTAAAAAGCCTTATTGTCATGGTGGCAATTTCTAACACCAAAATCTACTGGGCATGAAAATAATTAAATCTCCCAATTAAGACCAGAGATTAAAACCTGATCCCATTTCGGAGTATCCTGGAGTTAGTCTAGATGGGATATCGATCTTCTGGCAACTGAAGAAAATGACACTGTTAGACTCAACAAAGAAAACCATAAATGGTTCTGTTGATTCAAATCATGATTTCTTTATTGCAACAGGTTAAGCTGGTCTCTCACTCACTTTTTTTCAAACAGAACAACAGGCTTTTATTCTTGAAGATGAGAAATGTATGAAATTTCCATACGAAAACAAACATTTTTATGGAAGGTCAGTAACAGTTGATTGCCTTATAAGGTGTAAACAAGGTCAGAGAGTCGGGCAGTCAGCTTGCGTCAGCCTCGACAATAAACCAAGACCCCCATTCCCTTCATGTCACTAAATCTGAGCGTAGGACACGTGAATTACATCTTTGTTCTAGAAACCTTGGCTGGCCAGGAATGTGCAAAACAATAAACCAATTCTTAAAATTCAAGTTCACGTTTATAGTGATATGTATCCAAGTACAATGGAACGCTTACTTGTGTGTTTTCCTCATATGAAAAATGACACAACAGATGACATACTGTAGGATTGACATAGAAAATGACATAAATAATGTCACAATTCCTGAAGACAGGAACAGGGTACCAGCGTGTATTTTAATGAGCATTTAGATAGCAGCTGTGTGTAAAATTCAGCAGGGGCAGTATTTTGAGTTTGGTGCAAAACGGAGGCTTGTAGGTGCGGTTTTGGCAGTCTTATGGATGTGGGGTAAGAGCTTTCTTTGAACCGATAGCCCATCTAGAGATTCAAAGAAAGCTTCTTAGCTCATAGGTTCCTTCAGCATGAAGGTTTAAACTAGCTAAGCTTGCTGGGTCAGTGTGTGATTATGGTCCCACTCCACTCCAGACATTCGCACTGTCCCTGTCATATTGCATAGCTGCGTACTGTACACCTGTACATCATTAGAGCCTCCCTCCCTTCCATTTCTGTCACCCATCACAAACGCGGCTTACACAGGGCCTCCAGTTTAGTAGATGACCCCTCCCATAAACCCTTTGCCCTCCTACTATCTGGGAAAGCTATCGCAGTGTACGGGCCAGCTCCCCCAGACTCTGGAACAGCTTCTTCCCGCAGGCTGTCAGGCTCCTCAACACCCTGGAATCTACTTGCACCCACTCCAATTCCAGAAACAGGGTTTAAATACCCCCCTGTGTTGTGTACGTTGTATAATGTATTTGCCTTGTAATTTGCACTACATGTATCCTGTCTACAATGTCTGTGTCAGTGTCTTGTCTGTATTTGCACTGTGGACAAGGAGGAATGATATTTTGTTCCACTGTATGTTTGTACTGTATATGGCTAGCATAACAAATAAACGTGAACTTGAACTTGACCTGTCTGGCCAAGGTCGTGATGTGCAGGCCTCCTAGACCTTCTCAGGTGGTTTTTGCCAGCAGTAGAGCAAAGTACTCTTTAGCGATGAATCATGGTTTTGTAAGGACCTCATAAGAAAGGTTACAAACAAGAGGAAGCTGTTTGGCCCACCTGGCCAGTCTGGTAGTTGGTGGTTAACTGATACAGTATATGCCTGTCATCCAGCTGTTTCTTGAATGAAAGTTCAGGGTATTGGCTTCAGCAACGTGGCTGGGTAGATTTTCGCAGACTCCCAAACGTCTGTGGGTAAAGACGTAACTCCTTTTCTTGGGTTTTAATTGCACTTCCACCTAGTTTGCACTTGTGTCCTGTGGTTTATTTCACTGTGTATTCTGAAGATGTCCCGTGAGTTGACTTTGTTAATGCCTTTGGGAATTTTGAATACGTGTCGGGTCCCCTCCTAGTTTTCTCGCTCTAAGACTACAAAGGTTCAGTTCCTTCACCCTTCCAGTGTAGGACTTTCCCTTAAGCTCCAAAATGTACCTGTTTGCTCTTCTTTGGACTGATCTTTTCTATAATGTGGTGACCAAAGTTGTACACAAAGAGTGGCCTTACCAGAGGATTGTACAATTTTAACATAACTTCCTCGGATTTGAATCCTGCTTTTAAGATTATATAAACTATTAGATTGTCTTATTAGTTGCTTCCCCACATTGTCTAAAAGATATATATAATATGTCAACATAAACACCGAAGTCTTATAAATAAGTAGCTTCTACTGTATCTATCATTTTGTATTTTTGCCTCCTACTGTACATGGAAAACTCTGCGCTCGTTTACATGAAATGCTTTTTGCCAGGTGTTTAAATCTTTTTTAATTTTATTTGCTTCCTTCTATTGTGTTGTCGAATCCTCCTAATTTGGTAACTTGAAGAGGTTGCTAACTGTAGCAGAATCTAGATGATTGATATAGATTAGGAAGAATAGTGGTCCCAGTACAGATCCCTGTTGCACTCCACTGCTTACATCATCCCACTGAGTATTCAGTACTTATCTGTGCTGTTTTCAATTTATCTATTGTCAATGCATATACCTGTTTCCCTGAATGCTTACCACCTGCAGTATGACAGCTGATCTTTAATGAGAAATTTTACCAAAAGCCTTCTGAAAATCTCAATACACCATGTCATGTGGTCTGTGTGTATCATTTACATTTGTTTGTTCAAAAAATTTCAACCAGTTGATTAGGCAAGATGTATATTTTCTAAATCCATACTGACTGTTCCCTAGGATGTTATTTCCATATAGATGATCCTCTAGTTTAGTTCATAGAATTGTTTCCATCCTTTTACATGTAATATTAGTCAGACGTATTGGTCTATAATTGTTTTGTTTTTTTTCACTCTTTTTATGGATGGTTGCTAGCAATTCTTAAGATGATGTCCACCTCCCTGATGGATGTTAGCATGGCTGGTACAGACATGAAGAATGATACATAAATAATTGTTATTATTAATTTCACATTTCCCATTCAATGGGGACAATTATTGTGTCCTGCCCTGTGATGGGCAGGGCACGAGTGTCTTGTCTCTGCAGAGCTCTGCTTGTCATGATGGATGACGATATAAATTCACCAGCCCTTCCTGCTGTCTCATCCTGATGCAATAATATTACACTAAGGACAACACAGATCCACACGCTCCTACTGTAACAAAACCTTGTTAGATGAGAGAGTAACAGTCATTCCCTAATGGCCAGATTTGAGTCCAGTTTAACGGCTGTGAGATGATCGGGGATGAACTACAGACTAGGAAACAGGCACATGCTTGTCCCATGAGTGGAATGAGACAGAATTGCACAACACAGCATCTGCAAGCTGGCGCCAACCAGAGCTACTAGGCTGTGACTTTCACAGTAGACTCTTGTTGATGACAAAAGTTGATCTGCATGATGCAATTACCTGTGTTGTGCCTGTCAAATATGACAGCGCCCCAGCTACATACAAAATGTAATTACCATGAAAACGTTATCATTTTTTTGGGGATTTGTCATAAGTGACGTTTCTTTATGCTCAATATGTAGTAAATTAAATTTTAAAATCAAAATAGAAAAATTTATTGTGCTGAAAAGGCTGTCTTGAGGATACACCTTGAGTGTAAAAGTAACACATCCTTTAAATGAGATATGTTTTTCTTGTATGTTGCAGTAGCTCTGCGAGTCTAGTGTACTCTGGTACATGAAGGATTGTGTGCTTTATAGGAGAATATGAGGACTATGAAAGGATTAAACTGTAGCATTCAAGTAAATCAGAATGTTGGAGGGTGGTTTGTTGTCTTTTAATTAAGGAAAATAAACAAAGCTGGGTGGCATTTCTACACAGACACCCTGCAGTTCTATTTTACTGCATTCTTTCCTGTCCTGCCTGTAGATGTTTTGTATACTTTGATGCCCCTGTGCCAACCGGCAAGTCTAGAAATCGGCGGCCTTCCCATCTTTTGAAAAGTTGTTACTTTTCCCTGTTAAACCAGCGCTGTGTTTGTTCACTTGAAAATGAAATTTACTGATTCAAATATAATTTCAAAGCTGTGTTTGTTGGTATTCTCACAGGCAAATATGTTAAAAAATAAAAGGTGTATTTTCATACATGTTGTTTGTCAGGGATTTGATTAAACCTAGCAGTGACACAGGTATAGGGCTTTTCTAGGCCCCTCTGGAAAAATGTCAATCTACAACACACTGTGGCACAGAGTGCTTTTTGTAGACGGCCTCAAGATCAAGGCCTATGATGACTGGAGAATGATAGTACAGGAAAAAAGAATGAACAAAAAAATGGAAACACCTTATTTAACAAGGGACACCAAATGTACGGAATGCAATGGTTTCCACACAGATGTGGTTCATATGTTCATTGAGGACATAACATCCCAGCATGCTAAGGGTCATGTATGAACATGGCATACAGGCCTGGTTGCCTGTTTCTCTGGCTAGCATGACTGCAAGAGGAGACCTCAGTGACTTTGAAAATGGGGCGATTGCTGGAGTGGATCTGGGAGGAACTTCAATGACCAAGGCAGCTCAACTAGCTGATGTTTCACGAGTGGTGGTGTCGGCATGAAATCTCTGAGAGAAAGGCATCAGCAGCAAAGGTCAACAGTGGGTGGCAGCTCATCCTCCAGGACTGTGATATCTGGGCATTAATTCGAAGTGCAAAAAAACAAGCGAGGAACTTCACATCAATTGACTGCAAAATTCACCCTGGGGTGCAGCCAGTTTAATCAAAAACTGTGTGCCGAGAGTGTCACAGAATGTGACACCACAGTCAGATTGCAGTGCGCAAATTGTTCATCAGACCTGGCAGCGCTCATTTGTGAGTTCTGTGATGCGATGGACTACAGATCAGTAGAGAAATGCAAGATGGCCCAATGAATCATCCTTCACCATGTGCTCACCAATTGGATAAGGGCACCTGTCGAGCCAACCTAAAAAAACACTACAGCCCCGAGTGCTTGTTTCCCACAGTGAAGGGCTGTACAACGTTGTGGGGCTCGTTTTCCTGGTATGGTCTGGGTGCACTCATTCCTTTAGAAGAGAAGATCAGTGTTAAGAGTTACTTATTGGTAACTCCAAGCTGCAGCATTTCTTTCCTGATGGGAGGGATGTCTTCCAGGATGACAATGTCCCCATCCACAGAGCTCAGTGGTTTGATGAGCATGACACTGTTATCCATATGTAATGACCATCTCAGTCACCAATTCTGAACCGAATCATGCAATTACAGGACATTACGGAATGACGCTTAAGACCGTGTTTTCCACCTCCTTCAGCCAGGTATGAGCTGACTGACTTTCTGATAGAAAAATGGTGCTGTATCCCTCATGCAGAATTGCAGACCCTGGTAGTCTCTCTGCCGTGGCTCATATAGACCATACTGGCCCATGTGGTGGCCCAGCGCCCTATTAAGTGACTTTACATTGGTGTTTCCATTTTTTTGTCCGCTACCTGTAGCTGGAAATAGCAGTTCCAACTTTCTACCTCCTTACCATGAACGTGGTTTTGCAAATTTTACACCCTTGCAACAAAGGGCTGTAGTTCTTTGAAGATGCTTTATCCTTTGCATTTGAAACCAGGTACACACGATGCAGCTCTCTTGTCTTCTATCCCTAATCTCACATTTACCTGGCAAGCTTTTAGACTGTTAGCAAACCCTTCCTTATCCTGTAGTCTATACGTCTGTACAGTGCATCAGAATATGTGCTTCATGTCTTAATGTACATCTGTACAGTTTTAAGACCTTTATCATTTGTGTGACCAAAAAACACAAAGACTGATTTAGCATATTCCTTTCAAATCCATTCCAGAGAGCAAATTGTATAACGCTATCTTTAACTATTTGTTTCTTATTTTCTCCAGGGCAGCTTGGAAATAATTTTCTCTCTCATCCTGTTTTGTGTCAGTTTGTTGTTTGCACCTACAGTATGTTCGTGAGACTCTAAGCAATTGTATAAATGCGCTGTGTTGCTCATTCAGTTCTCTATCTGAATCAACACGCTGCTGGGTGTTCCATGGGTTTTCATTTTTGCCATAGTTGTATTTTCAGTACTGTGATTTAAGAGCATGTGAGAGATTTAATAACGAGGCCATGCAGCCTGTCATGCTGTTTCTGTTCTGACTGGCTTTTTGAACCAGCTGTTGATCGTGCTATTAAATCATCTTGCTGATGGGCACAGCGTGTGTCAGAAATGTCACATGGCCATCCATAGCCAGTTACTTGACATTTGTGATCAGTTTAGGCAGATGCTGGTTTGATACAGTACATATTTGTTTGAAGAAAGAGGAAGTTTCAACACGAGACTTTTGAGGCATCCATACATTTTTTTGTGTGTTTTAACTTTGAACATCCTGCCACGTGACATTTTGTATGTATTATACTATCGAGGAAGAAAAGTTATTTGATGTTATCTATAATCCAATGTAATAAGACTCCTTCGTATTACTCACTGAACCAGGTTGAATTATTATTTTGTATAACCTCATGATCTAATTTTTCCAGCAGTACATTTTTACAGGTTTGCCAAGTCTTAAACTGAACAGCTGTCTTCTTGTCCGCCTCTCTCCATTTGTCAAAGGTCGTACCATGTGTTTTTTTTTTAATATTCTGCTTGATTGCACTTGGCAGTAGATGTTGCTCATGAGCAGCCTGTGAAGCTGTGTGAAAATAAATGTTCCAAACTGCTCCACATGAATCGTTCTCCAGTTTTTGTGTTACCAGTTGAAAATGCTGAATTGGTAACTGTACTAGGTTTGAAAAAGTGAAATCTGAAGACTTCATTCCCGCCGAGAGGTCAATGCCTATCCTACTGCACCTGTATGTCTTTTAAAGTTGTGTTTGGGGTCAGAGGGCGGATCAGAACCACGAGACTCAGCCCGACAGAATGCAGTACTGCTACTGCATTAGGAACGGGTTATTGAAACTACTTACTGCCTACTTTCACTAACCAACCTGAGACACCTCTGTCCCTGTGTGCTCATTTGATACTTCCTTACCCTTGGAGCTATACACCACATGTAGCAAGCTCTAAAACCTCACTGTTTTTGTTTTTGATCCATTTAAGCTTTTTGATACTTATTCAACTATTGGGTTGCTCAGTTGTGGAACACAAACTTAATATGCTCAGACAGCCGCTGCTGCTAAAATTTAGTATTACTTTTCTTTGTAATTTCACATATTGACTGATTTAGGTGATGCCTTTAGTCAATGCTGCTTATGTAAATAAAATAATTGCTGTATAAAATGGAAAAAGCATTTAAAGGCACAGAGGTTACATCCATGTGTATAAAGCAGCACAGAAGCTTGCTGGCATGGAACAGGAAATGGTGAGCAAAGACAGTAAGTGAAGTGTGGGAGACAAACCGTGTGAAATAAAAAAGGGACGTTGGAAAGCAAGAGTCAAAGTGCTTTGCTAGCTGGTGTGCATGGCGGACAGGGGGTCAGAAGATGGTATAGAGGAGAATTAACAGCTACAGCAGACCTGAGGTGAGGCTGATCAATTTGGTGACTCTTCGCTCACTATGTGCACTCGCCAATATTAACTTTAAACACGGTGCCAGGCAAAATCATGAAGTAAAGCCTGTGCCAATTTTTCCAAATCCGATACTACATACAAGGGCAACTTACTAATAACAGAGCCAGGTGTAGTTTGTAAAGACAAGCTCTCTGATGTAGTTTCCCCATTATCTTTTCTGATGAAATATATTAAATAGAACACAGGTAAAGTGAAACATTACTTGTCTCAAAAATATTTCTAATTCCAATCATGTCCACCAGGTGGCGCAGGTACCGACAGGCGTTGGTGAGATCGAGTCCCTTTTTAAAAACGGGAAGCTGATGTGCTAGGAATCCAAAGGATGCTGTAGTGCTTTTAAAGGGCAGATTGCGTCTTTAATTGCTTAAAACGAATTTGTTTGTTCAGTTTTTAATGGATGTCTTCCACAATCCCTATTGCTAAGGCAGTTTGATGCTGTATCCCTACACATTTATTGTGATAGTCTTTTCACTCAGTAACTATATCAGTGGCTCACTCATCTCTGGAATATTCCAGAGTCTGGACATAAAGGTTGGAGAGGAGGCCTTTCTGCCACTGTAACACATGAGGTGGCTAAAAGCTAGATGATCCTTGGATCTAGTCCAGCTGGCTCGAGGAAAGAATCCGGAGCATCGAGGACAACAGGGCTGGGCTGCACGTTGGGTTGATGCTGTTATCTGAAGCAACTTACTGCTGTCACTATTTACACAACCAGGACTTGCTTTGGACACATAGATGCTTTAACTGCACAATATCTACATCTGAAAGGACACAAAAGGGGGAGCAGACCACCTGTTGAACTTATTTGGTTCTGTTCTTCTGTAATCTGGTAGCTAGCTCTGGCTGTACTGGGAATCCCCCCCTCCGCCCACCAGCATAATATTAATTTCCATTGGACCCATCCATCACCACTGGCGTATGTCCTGGAGAGCCACAGGGGGTCTTTTAAACCATCTCATTGCTTAATTTCTTCTGTGATCATGAAGAAACTACTATAACTGCCTTAAAAAGCTCACAAGGGAGGGAAGTGCTTCTGATTCCTGGATTAGACAAGACCTACTGGTTTCAGAATGACATCTGGATTAGATGACATCTCCTGCCAGTGGTGTCACAGGCAGATATTAAAACTTCAAAACGTGAAAACGTGAATCGTAACTTTACCACTTGTTGTTTACCCAACAGGTCCTGGATATATTGTAATAGATTTCTTGATGTCTGCTATCGTATCAGCTTTTTAGATTTTAGTTTAGTTTCTCTGAAATCAAGATCATTGCAGTTTCTCAAAAGCAAAGGTCACCTTTTTCAAAGAGCTGCTTGACTTCAGTTACAGGTCTTCTGAACATGAAGATGAGAAGCAGACAAATAGCTACTCTGCTTTGTGTGCACCTGAGCATCACTAGGTGATAAATCCTGGCTGTCGTACAGGGCCTGTCTGTGGCTCTCAATAGCTTTCACATGAAATAAAAATATGCTGAAAAGAGAAGAAAAGAGACACACTGTTTCGGCTGTGGAGCCTTCTTCAGCTGTGTGATGAAACGAAACATTGTGTCTCTTTTCTTCTCTTTTCAGCATGGAATAAACCTTTACTTGTTCCTTAGCAGCCTACTGTATGCATGCTGACGCAGCTTCCCAATTAAAAAACATATGTTTAGCAGTATGGAAGAAAAATACATACAGCTTTTCTCTAAAAGGATCCTAATATAAAAATATTGGCATTTACTAGAATGTTACCACTGATATCCTAAAAGAAAACACCAAAGGAACTATTTTGACTATTTTAAATTCATCTTAAATCACATTCCCTGCATTATCTTGAAAAAAGGTTGTTAATACTAGTTCATTACTGGGCAGATAAAATAGAACTTAGCCTCTTGTTAAAAACGGGTATTCTCATTTTTTATTGCTGTTCATCTGGCAGGAATAATGGAAGTAACAGACTGATGTGGCGGCTGTACTGCAGTGCTCTTCTTGTACATTTGTGTGAAGCTTTGTAGTGCCTGAGCCCAACACAGGAAAATGGGATTGTTGCGTGTCAGTCCCATCGCCACTGTGGGGAGGCAAGTCTTCCATCACTTGGCACGTCCCTGCCTTGGCGTGATCACCACGGAGTAGGGCTGAGGCTGCAGGACCACGCCGTATCGGCCCCCGAGGTCGGGCAGCCCGGCTCCAGGGGGGCCGCTAACGGAGAAGCGCTGCAGCAGCCAGCTGGAGAACAGGAAGAGCTCCATCTTGGCCAGGGCCTCGCCCACGCACACGCGCGGCCCGGCGCCGAAGGGGATGAAGCTGGCGGGAGAGGACCGCTGGCCCTGGCTGTCCAGGAAGCGCTCTGCGGGAGAGAGCACAGGACAACAGAAGGGAGGCCATTCGCCCCATCTAGCCCGTTTGGAAGTCAGAAAGGAAGGAGAAACAGACGAAGGACCGGCATTGAAGGCACTCAAAACCAAAAGGAACTAAAATTTGGAACTTTTTTTTCATCAAGAGCTATTTTTGTCTTTTGAATTCAGTGAGAATGAGACACTGATAATACATCATGGTGCTTGGCCACATTATATTCTGTATATATACTGTACGAAGCAGTTGTGTTTTTCTCCATTGAAGACTTGCTATTGAACCCAGAGCCCCTAATAATAAAGGACTTTTTTATTTTACTTTTGGTTTTTTTTTTCCTTGAAAAATAACATAGAATTAACACAGCCTTATAACAATATAAAGAATTGCAGTCCTTCTCAAGTTTGGAGGCCTTTCTGAGAACAAAAGAGAAAATGGAGTTATCCTTTTTATTTGAAGAACTGTTAAGTCATTTGGCAACTCAAATTGGCAGCCTCCATTGAAATCTCTTCTTTTTGATGGAGAATTGGAGCGCGATATGTAATTAACTATGAATAGATTCGGTGCATGGAAGAGAACGTACTTCCTAGCACTAAGAGATAAGGGCAAACAGTACGTACAGTACTGCCAAGACAAGCAGAGTAGGCTGATTCAGTGATATCTGTCGAGAAAACTGGGAAAAGATATGGCATGAGTAAGCTCTGAATTACAGAATAAACATGTTTCTTTTATGTGTAACCTTTCTTGCCTTCTCTTTTTCTGGAGATGATCATGAATGGGAGAGGTTGCCTTTTGCAACCCTGCGAGACTGCTCTGAGTGGTGTGGGGGGGGGGGGGGTACAATTAAACAGATTGATGAGATGTGGTGTGGAGCCTGTGTTGCAAAATGAAGCAAGTAAGTGCACTATTAAAGGACAAGGAAGAAATGGTCAGTTAGCCATTTCTTAACCTGTTTTTCATGCTCCATATTGGTGTGTATCGAGAACAAAAATGTCAGCGAACAGGTGACTCCATTACATTTACATTTATCCATTTCAGCACTTCTGTCAATTTCTAATTGCAACAAAACGAGACTGCAACTATAAAGGGACAGTTCACCGTAGCTTGGAGTAAATGAGAAGTAGACATGATTCAGGCATGATCTTTGTTTGATAGTATAGATTCAGGTGTGCAGTGTTTGGGAGGAACACTAATGGAGAATGAAGTGAATGAGACACATGTATGTTATAAGTTGTGGAATGCAAGTCAGTGAATGAGTGGCGATACAGTCACCAAAGTTTAGGTTTCATGAGTTTAAAACCCTGTGGTACACAGGTGAAGGCACTCTGGCAACCTGGAAAGAGTAGCCTGAGGTGGACTGTCCTGAAGCAAGAGTGGGATAGTGAATTATGCCTTGCTGAAGCTTTGAGTGGAACCACTCCCCAGAAAAGAAGAGAGAACTGTATGTTCGCGGATGGAAGCTTGAGGAGGGGAAAGAGTTGAGGACCAAAGCCGCACCTGTTGGACACCAAAAGAGATGGGGGTGTAAAGCGGGAACCCATTGATATTGCAGCCTGGGCCATGACTATAGTATGGGCACCAGGGATTGTGAGGGCTGTCAATGGAGAGACTCTGACCCAGTGCAGGCTGACACTAGGACTGGGAAGGCTGCTACAGGGAAGCAGGGTATGGGAAAGGGGAGAGATGAGATAGCAAAGAAAGACTGGGGCCATATGAGTAGTGGGATAGACACCAAACCAGAAACAGAAAGAAAAAGGGGGAGAGGGAGATATCGGAAACGAGCAGGATAAGAGATAAGATAGGATCACTTTATTGGCCATATACAATTTCTTGTATTAGGAATTTGTGTTTTTGCAAACCCCAACTTGCTCTCCATGAGACACACAGAGGGGGAGAGAAGCTAGGGGTCAGAGCGCAGGGTCAGCCATTTATACAGCCCCCCCTGGAGCAGTTGGGGTGAAGGGCTTTGCTCAGGGGCCCAATGGAGTAGGATTCCTCTGCCGGCCGCGGGATACAAACCGGCAACCTTCCAGCCACAGGCACAGATCCTTAGCCGCACCGCCCTTATACCACCGATTATAAGACAGAAGGAGGGGTGGAGATGAAGTGATCATGGTTCTTTAGAGTTCAAGGAGGGCAGACAATCAGAATTTCCGAGCTTATCTAACACAACATGGGGGACTTACAATTGTATCTGATTCAAAGGGTTCATATAACAGTGGCATAAAACAATCAAACCACATAAAACCAGTAGGCGCAGTGTTACTTAAGGCAAGGGTGTTGCACAGTGCTCAGTAGTTTGAATGCTTCTTGACAGACAGAAAGTAAAGACAGCACAAACCAGCCCATTGTTTTTATTTCTCAGGTGGACTAACTGAACTTGTTCTGAGGATGATTCTATGATGTGATCAGCTCACCTGGCCGGAATATTTCAGGCTCGTCCCATTGCCTGGGGTCATGGTGAATGGACCACATGTTGACGACCACACGGGTGTCTTTAGGGATGAAGTGCTCTCCGATGCTGAGGGAACCAGAGGGAAGAATCTCAGGGAACGATTCCACAGTGGCCTAACACATCTGAATTTGATCAGTTCTAAAAGCAGGTCAGGTTGATCCTGTGCCATTACCCATGTTTAAACACGACTAGCGCTCAGATATGAAATATGTACAGTGTGGGTGAAAGTCGCATGTGTCTCTGTATTGCAGGATGAGAACAGTACTTTACACTAATTAGAGGCAAGGCTGCTGCTCTCACCTAAGTTCAGGTTAGAACAAAATCAAAAGAAAAGGTTCAAATAAAGCAAGACAAATTACAACATGCTAATAGCATATCCATCTGACTATGATGTGTACTACTTGAAAAATTCTGTTTCCATGCAGCTTGCATAATAGTAAGATGGACATCTGTGCCACAGGTCATGCCTATGGTATATAATGAGTTATAATTATTGAGTTAATGAGTTAGAATTCTGGACTTGGTGCTGTGATAGAATCAGCATTCAAGAAAATGAAGAGCACCAATGGTAGGAATAGCCTGCTCTCGTCAGTGACTTTTGTTATTTTCTCAGTATTATTCAAGCCTCTGAGCATTCAGGGATGTTCAGCATGGCTGCATATATCAGCTGCTCAGGAGTATGTCTGTGATGGCTGTTCAGATCTGGCATTAACCAGTGTCTACCTGTGCTACCATGACGCCACAACCTAGGTTAAGGTTGGTCGCTCAAGCTGCTGTAGAGTTCAAAAGGGCAGGAGCAGTAGTGTCACAGGACTCAAAATGTGTGACTAAACTGGTGAAGCAGCCTTTTCTCCCCTAGATTCTCAAGAACATACAAATAACCAGCATCAGGGGACTGTCTCTTTGGACTAAGGATTTTACCATTTATCTTGGCTGTGCAGTTCGCTTGCTTGTAGGTTTTTCTCTAGTGGCAGCCTGGATCCAGGTTCTGACCGCACAAATGAATCTTCTGCTCATTTAACTTTTGCGAATTCCACTTACGACTTTGCACTAACGTTCCAATAGCAGTTCATTTTTCATGACAGAGACGCATCTTTTAATGTGGGCGAACAGAACTGTGTACTGTAAGATCAGTGTGAGTGGTAGGTCAAATTGAATCAGTGTCAAGGTTACATCTTATATAAGGTCTTAAATAATTCAGAGGTTGGTACAAATTCCATATTACTTTTATTTGAATAGCCTGTGACACAGCTGTCTCTTTGATCAGTGGCAGTGCTGGGGGCCACATTCTAGTCTTTACCTAGTGTCCTGCAGGGCCACATGAGGAATAAGCAAGGGAGCAACGGGCCTGATTCGGAGAACTTCAGAGAGGGTGCTCTCCAGGTAGGGAAGCTGCCCACGGTCACACAGATTGGGTGTACGGTCGTGCCCAATTTTCTCATCAATCTCCTGATGGATCTTTTCCTGAACCTAGGAGGACAAATGAGGTCTTATGTAGGGTGCACAAACAGACACGCCAAAGGATGGCGAACATCTAGAGAAGTACCCACAAAATCTTTATATATATTACTCCATTCTTTATGAATATTACTCCGTTCGGTTGTAATACTGGCTCTACAATATCTGCAGTTTTTAGGCAGAGTTGATCAGAATACTGGGTTTCTAACATCATCATCATCCTTTTGGCCTTCTCAGCACTCCCTTCCCTTACTCCTACAGCTGGATGCTATCCTGTTAAAACTCTGGAATTCCCGCCAGTTTCTGTTGTGCAAGCTCCTGTTCGCTTCTTGTCCAAATCTGAAACAATCTTTAGACTATTGTGATGTTTGCACTCGTACTTCATATTTCATTCCTTAGTCAGCTTCAGGTTCACATGCACTGTGAACAAAACACATTTTTTTCACATGGTAAATTCTTGAAAGCCAGTGAAAATGCTAGAAACAAAAACCAGAGTGGCCTTTATCTATTAAATTCATTGTACAGTTTTTGTACAAATCTAGTATTGCTCACGTGCGGTTTCTTTGTGAATCAAGTATTGATGAAAATGGCAAGAAAAAAAAAAAACGGGCCGATCGAGCTAGACCTCAGCTCACCTCGGGGTAGTGTATGAGGAAAGCAAGAGCCCAGAGCAGGGTGGTAGATGTCGTTTCCACTCCAGCCCCGAAAGCCTCCGCAGCGGTCATGAGAACGTGGTCATCGGTGATGCCAGACTCTGCTCCCGGTCCATTCCGGCCTTTCAGCAGAACATCCATCAGGTCTCTAGTGTCGTCAGGGCTGTAGCTCTTCTGCAGCCATCAAACACATACTGAGGCTCCACTTCAACATCCTTGTACAACTGCAGGTCAGAGTCTTAGAGTATTTGTTATACACAACAGACACTGACTTGCAATAGGCTGTCAGACGTGTCATTTTTGACATTTTAGATATCACTCCAGTCCCTGTGTTATCTCCATTGTCATTGATACAAGAATAAGGACATTCCCCTACTATTGACACAGTTCTGTAGGTATTTTGGTTTTCCAACCAATATCTCTCGAGCCTGAAAAGAGTTTTCGACTTCTAAAAGCCGCAATTTCAAAAACAGCCATGATAGCAGCCTTGACAGTCAAAATTGACAAATTAAGATGTAGTAGTTCAGGTGGGTAGCTGCATCAGCATGCGTAGGCTGCAAAGGAACAAGTAATAGGTTTATTCCATGCTGAAAAAAAGGAAGAAAGAAAACACAACGTTTCGGCCGTGGAGCCTTCTTCAAGTGTGAGTACTGTAAGTCACACCTGTAAGTGTACTTGTACAGGACTTAAATTAAGATGTAGTTCCTGGTGCTTTTTTGTCAGGAAGTTTATAAGTTCTTATAGTTTCTAAAACAGAAAGCTATTGTTTGGCAAGGACACACATGGTTTCTAGGCTTGGCTGTCGTCAGTGAACGAATGTTGGCACCACCACTGAAAATCAACTTCAGTTTCAAGTAGAACAGCACCAGGACTAGGCTCTGCTGCTACAGCACAGTCATCCAAGGCTCAATAAGATAAATTGTTCCGGCCTTGAATCCTGTGTCAGTGTTTGTTTCTGAAAAGACAGAAGCTATTTGACTTCAACACTATACGGTACATTTTCGTGCATGTCGTGTTGAATGTGATCGTACTGAAGTTTTGGAGGGTCACATACAACCAGTCATCGACAAACCAAGCAAAATGTGGTCTTTGGACATTACCTTGTGCTCCTCCAGCTTGTTTGTCAAAAGCTTATCTCTCACTTGAATGCATTCCTTCAGCTGCTTGAGATCCCTGTTTGGAAAAATCTAACAAGACAAGGTAAAAACGTTAACTTGTGTCTGAAGTACTGTAGCTGAGAAAACTTTTTTTTTCTTCCTGCTTCATTTCACTGGCTTTTTCTTGGGAGTTAATGAAAGTTATCTTCTCTTTTTCTGCAGGTTAATGAGGAGAGTTCAGGATATACTAGAAATCGTTTATCCAGTGGTTCCACTTGAAGTATGGAGTTGTGAGTTTACATATGAACAGCTTCCCGTCCTCCGGATGAGACGTAAAACCGAGGTCCTGACTCTCTGTGCTCATTAGAAATCTTAGGGCATTTCTCTAAAAAGAGAATGAGCCCTTACCAATCATGGCCTCCTAATAATCCCCATCCATCATGAACTGGCTTCATTACTCTGCTCTCCTCCACACTGATAGCTGATGTGTGGTGAGCATTCTGGCGCACTATGGTTGCCGTTGCATCATGGTGAAGGGGAGTCCCCATGACCTGTGAAGCGCTTTGAGTGGAGTGTCCAGAAAAGCACTATATAAGTGTAAGCAATTATTATTATTAATAATTATATAGATTTCTTTTCGTTTCCACCACAGATCCAGTGAGGAGAATATTGCAAAGGTGTGTCAAATTTTGCAGCCAACAAGTGAGGCACCTAGCTAGTTCACTGCTCCTCACACATGCATTTAGGGAGAGATCACTTGTACTTAGTTATTGCATAAAAAATAGGAAACAATTTACCAGATAGCCTCACCTGGTTCTTCACCTAGTGTGGCTTTAGTCATGGGGATCTGAGGACAAGAGGAGCAGGCAGGAAGGGTACCTTTAACCAGGGAAATATGTCCACTAGGTTTCCTCGTGCAATGGTGTGCACTATGCCGTTGTTGTACTCCATCACCGTGTTGAACTCTGCGTCTTCAGGATGGTACTTGGAGCTGAAGACAAGGGTGCACACCACATTGGTGACAGCTCTGGTCAGCACTGGCCCGGGGTCCAGAGGCTCCCCTGCTTTTGCTGATAGGATGGAGCACAGGATGGAGGCCTCCTCACACACTGCAGAGGGACATGGGACACATGGCGTCATTCGGACAGCCTAGACGGCAACAGCCACCGGGTGGTGTGTTGTGTTATTTAGACAGGCGTGCCAAGACCACCTTGCCTTTGTGTCCAAACAGGCACTTTGTGTTAGGGAGGAAAGAAGGTTTGATGGCCCACAATTCTACAAGCGATGATTTGCTTTGCACAAGCCGTTAAATAGCACGCAGACAGCCGTCTCAGAGTTTCAGACGGAGCCATGGAAAGATTCAAAAAGAGGCTCATCACAGCCAAGATATTAAAGCGAGGGCCAGGGCCATGCCATGAGGCAAACGCTTCTTGGCATTAGAGACCAGTATTCCAGGAAAGGCTCTCAGTAATGGGACACATATAGAAGGAGGGAGAACAGGGAACGTTTAAACCACAGTGACGAAACACGGGGCCGATGACAGCGAAGGAAAGTGGTCCTGTACAAATAAACATGACAAGCCCGTCACCGCAATACTCAAATGTGTAGCATGAGAGATGCTTTAAAATAAAACATAGCAAAGGCAAGCTGTGGCACTGTTCTCAACTATGATTACAGTGCAATTTTAGAAGCTTGTTTAACCCTAAAGATTGGAATGAATGCTGCGTACTCTAGAAAGCATTGGTGATAAAATTGTGGTTATAACTTTTTTTTGTGGCTTATTACTAATTATTCACAGATGCAATCAATGTTTTTAGTCTGTAGGCAAGCCTTGCCTTTGTAAGAATTATCAGCGATATTTGTATGCGTAAGGCAGCATGGTGGTGTGGTGCTTGGCATTGCTGCCTCGCAGGGCTGGGAATCTGGGGTGCTGTCTGCGTGGAGTTCATATGTTTTCCCCCTGTTTGTACAGATGTCCAGTGGGATGCTCCAGTTTCCTCACACAATCTCAGACATACAGGTAGGTTAATTGGCTTCTGGGAAAACTGCTGTGAGTAAGTATGTGTTTGTGTCTGTGTGTGCCCCGTGAAGGAGTGACGTCCTGCCCAGGGTATATCCCGCCCTGCTCCTGTTACTTGCCGGGATAGGCTTTTTTGGATAAGGTGGTTAAAAACGAATGGATGAATTTACATGCATGAAGAATTTTGCAAACTAAGCTTGTTCAGATCGGATATAGGTATGTCTTAAATGGGGGATTTGACATTCAACTTTATTGTGTTGCTTTCCTGATGGAAGAAGACAGGTTCATAGAGAGCTTCACCTATGCTTTGCAGTTTGCTGCTGCCTTCTCCAGATGCCACAAAGGAGGAGTGTACAAGCCTGCGGTGGGCCTTCCAGAGAGGGCTGTAATCAGCGAAGGCAATGTCCTTCCCTCCTCGGCTGAGCAGGTCTGTCGTCATCTGGGCAGCAGACGAGAAAAAAGACACTGCTAGTCTGGAACCAAGTCAAAGAAGAGCCACCGTTCTTAATTCTTGGCCTTATAGAAATCTCACACAAAGATATGTGGGTCCAAATGTCCCTGTTTAGTGTTGGGGATTCTCTACTGTAAAAAGGCGCCGTCCTTTGGATGGGACATAATATTGAGGTCCTGACTCTCTGTGGTCAATAAAAATCCCAGGGCGTTTCTCGAAAAGAGTTGGGGTGTAACCCTGGTGTCCTGGCCAAATTTCCCACTGGCCTTTACCAATCATGGCCTCCTAATAATCCCCCTCTCTGAACAGGCTTCATCACCATGTTTTGCTCCCCACTGAGAGCTGACGTTTGGTGAGCGAACAGGTGCACAATGGCTGCTGTCGCATCATCCAGGTGGGGAGTTCCCCTTACCTGTAAAGTGCTTTGAGTGGAGAGTCCAGGCATCCCCCCAGTAGACTCTGTTAAACTGTGTGGTGGCAACAACAGCTTTTCTTGACCAGGGGAAATGTCATTTCAGTCAGAAGAAGAGGGAGCTAGGATCTGACCCTGAATGTTTCACAATGTTGGACTGAGCTTGTTCTCAGATGGAGATTGAGAGATGCATTATCTTAAAACTGTTCCATCCAGGTGTTAGACAACACTGGGGACTCATTTCATAATGCTTTGTTATGTCTATTCGACACAACATCAGTGCAATCGATACAAAAATATTGTTTTTCTTATGATAATATTTTGAGGTTGTTCCAGTTATAAGCGACTTATAACTATTGTTGAAGCTCAGAGAATTATCCGAGTCCTTTTTTCTGTGTGGCTTGTTTAGGAAAATATTTTTCCCTTTTTCTCCCCCAATATCTTATTTATAATTTTCCAGATAATAACTTATTGTTATTAATTATTATTATTATTAATTGCAGCTATAATTGAAGAGTTGCTTTTTAATATTCAATATGCAGTAACCGAGGTTTTAAATTCTAAACAGAAATCTGTAAATAGAATATGTCTGGTCAATGACATTTTAGTGTGGCTGCTACAAAAAAAGATTTTCTACCTTTTCTGAACTTTCTGAATTCATTGCAATTGTCAGTCATAAGTTTCCTTCGATGCTCAGCAATTGCAACACTTGATATTAGCTTTCAAAAAAACAAAAAGCATAATAACACTGATTTGTACACTTACAAATCTACCTGTACCTGATGAAATGCAATTTAAAAACAAAAAATAATAGGGTCAAGTTTAGCACAGTATATCAGCAGGGATTCAGCCTGTTGCTCTCCGGATGATGAGTCAGTTCTGGCCAGCATCGTCCATGGATGAGCTCCTGAAAAGAGACGCTTAGGAGCAGATGACGTCTCACAGAAGAGATACTATTACAAATATAATTTTTGAGACATACAAGACGTTTCTAATTCAGGCCTCCAATTTTAAAACTCGCAAAACAAGATATATATATATAAACAAAAGGGAGAAATGGAGTCAAATATGAAAGTAACCTATTTGTTATGAAAATGCCATAAGAGCCTTGAGTATGGCTGGAGTTGGGTACTAACTGAAAGGGCTCAGTCAAACCACAGGTGTCTGGCAGCTGCAGTGAGCAAATAAGGCAGACCTATCAAGTCCAGGCCAAAGAGTGCTGTGTCTCCGGGGCTAGCTTTCAGATCATGTTACCGAAATGTCCTAGAATCCGTCTAGAAAAAGGCTGGATGAGATCTTCGGATCTATGAACTACTAACATGTCTGTGACCTTTCTAAGTTCTTATTCAAGCTCAAGATCAACACACCCACTCTTTCCCAGGTCATTTTGTAAATGTAGCCCCCAGCCTTGGAAAGTATAGTAGTGATCTACAGAGCCTGTGTTTCAGACTTACAATTATTAAGTTCTAGTGCTCATCCCGTATTGTGGAAAGAGGCATTTAAAGGATGAGTCACTCTAGAAAACCTATCATTAAAAAACTAAAATATCTGAAACAACAAAAATATCAACTTCAGTCAAAAGTTTCAGGGAAGCACTTAGGCAGAGAGAGAAAGAAACATATTGGAGAATACAATAAGAGCTTTAGCCAAATGCATAAATCCTGCAGCATTTTTCCCTCATTTCTTGTTTTTCCCTTCAGCTTGAATTAAAAATGAGCTCCTGTGAGCAGGCGGTCATTGCACAGATCAATAACAAAACACCAAGGTCATGTATTCAAACAGAGGCAGAATAATAATTTGCCCTAAACAGAACCCCTCAGTAATGCACAGTTGTGAAAGGGAACTTTTGAAAATCAATATAAATCATAGGTTTCAAATGGATGGTTATCTCATACCATTTATTCAATTAAGATAAGATGGTAGCTGTTTAGTAAATTCAGAGTTACTGTTCTTGCACTGAGTCTATTCTTTCTATTTGGAAATGACCTTTGTGGTTCAAATGCAGGAGAAACAGACGTCTGCAAGCTTCATAGAGTGTGTAATCCTTGTGTCTGAACACCAGATTATGTCTATTGGAAATGACATTCCCCCTTCACATTCCTGAGCCCAAAAACTACAGTAAACTACAGTATATCTACACCTTGTTCATTGTTAAGCATGCTCTTTTAATTTGCCCTGGACCAACTAAAGCAATGAACAGTAGACTTGCTGACAAACACAGGTCGCGGTGCTGAACTGGGATCCTGGTGAGTTCTCACCTGAGCTTGGTTTGGACTTTTCAGTTCAAGTGATACACATACTGTACTGAATCAGCCTATGTTTTAGTCAGCATTCTGTAAATCATGGGAAGACTGATATTAATTAGCTCTCACCGTTTCACAACACTAAGAAATTAGGCTGGAGGAGATCGTAGAGTAAATCAGCTGATAGAAAAGGAACGAGCTGGACGTGTTGAATGACTTCCTCCCGTTGACAACTTTTCTCATATCCGTAGGCACTTACGAACTCCTTAATTCATAAGAACTGCTTTCTCGTCACTTCCACCGTATCCCTGAAAAGTGTTCCTTGCAAAACCCATATCTATCCAATCTATCCACCTGCATTCAAAGCAAGTTACTGTTACGCCACGCCCCCGGAGGACTCGTCATTCCACCTCGCATTCCAGCACGGTTCCCAATTAGCCCTTTTCCCCAGCCTATTTAATGCTGCTTCACACTCTCCCCTGTGCTCAGTATTAGGTTTTTCCTGGTTAGAGCTACCTCAACGTTTCGCAATTAATTACCACTTGGTTTTTGGCTTCCTGACCCTGGTTTGTTCTCCCGCTGCGTCTCCTGGTTTTGTTTTGGTACTTTGGTTCTCGTTCCGGCTTTGACTCTCGGCTTCCTCACGGCTTACGGCTCCGCTTCTGGTTTTGTACTTTCGCACCGGTTTGTTTACCTTCGGCTTTCGGCCCTCGGACTGTTTAATCGACAGCGCCTCTGGAGTTTGTCCTGGTTTTTCTGCATAGGGTCCTCATTAATATTCCCTAACACTTACAAAACACACAATAATGTCCGCAATTTCTGCCTGCCTAAATAAGTGTTGGCACTTATTATACATGCAAACGTTTAGAATTAGAATTGCTTAGAATTAGCAACGACAGGGCCTCATTCAAGGCAGACTTACCATATGGGGTCTCCCTGCGAATGCCTTGCCATTGTGCAGCAGGACCTCCTTGGCGAGCGTGAAGCTGTTGATGACCACCGTGTAGTGTGGCCCCACGTACAGGGCGAACAGCTCTCCATACTTCTCCCTCAGAGAGGTGAACTGCAGATGGAGGGGGAGGCTGGTCTTCAGGCTCAGCAGGCTGCCCACGATGGGCAGGGACGGCAGGCAGGGCAGGGTGGCTGGGTAAGGCTGAGCCATGCTCTTCAGCAGCAAGAGGACCATACAGGCAGCCAGCGCAGAAACCAGCAGCCACTCCAGCATGGAAATCGCCATCCTTGCTGTGTTCTCTTGTCTGATTCACAGAGGCATAGGACACAGCGTGCTGCAGGGAAGCCAATGACAAGGAAGTGCATCTCATGCCTTGTACTTAACAGGCTCTGTCTGTGACATCACACAGCCTTGACAGAGTTTAGGGGTCATGGGTTGAACGCCTGCACTCTGACGAACCACGTTCATGCTACTGCCTACGTCAACACTGAGATTAAATTAATAGTTAGTCCTGCCATCTCAAGGTGCCACAGAGTGTCTCTTCTGGAAAAGAAAGCAAGCAACCTTGGAGGCTTCCGGCAGAGCTCCTATTGTTTGTTGTTAGAAAGACTTTTACAAGTAAATGGAAAGGATGGCTTTAATATTTTTTTTGTCCAGAAACACATACACATACTGCTGGATAAGGCACTTCATCAAGTCATGTTTCTAATAGTGGAAGTGACATCTTCAGGAAAATGAAGACAATTTAATAAAACTTTTAAGAAGCCAAATTTTGCCCACCATTTTGTGAAACTTGTTTACCCATGTGGGCAATGGTGGCGCAGGACCATATCTTTGTTGTTTCGAGTTTTCAGACTTCTTTTGTGAACATGTTTTAATCCAACACAGAACAAGCTAGAAAAACAGGAACTTGAGCAACGATGCCCTCTTCCTCCAACACACACCTCCATTGGTGGTACCCTTGTCCAATTTACCAGCCGACTTGTCCCCAAACTACAGTACATTCACACAGCTGGCTGTATCAGCTTCCCCAAGTGGAGACACCACTTCCCTCCCGGTATTGAAGTGCTGTGAAGAGGAGAGCCCAGATTTCAAACAGATACCAAAACACAGTTCACTAGGAATGGCAACAGCCAAGAATAAGGTGTATTGAAAGGTTTATTAAGTATTTTAAGTTACAATTATTTGGTTTAACCCAGCTGGCTGAGGTCTAACCTCCTGCCCAGAGGATGAGGAGACTGGGACCCCCTGCAGAGTGAGGGGTGACCAAGGGGCAGCAGCGGAGGTGGACATGGGGTGGAGGAGGAATGCAAAAAGACGTTTGCGAGGAAGAGAAAGGGATTATATGCAGTACTTATGATCTTTTAGGTGAGGAATTGATGTCAGGATTGATTCTGAATTGCTAACAGCTGAGGCTGACTGAACTTGGCTGTTGTTATCCTTCCCGAACTTTCATTGTAAACCCAATGAGCGCCTAACCATATGGACAATGCCCACCATCCACAGGGGAGGTCTGGCACAGCCGCCCCTCCACCGCACTTTCACGCTGTGGAATAGAGAATTAAATAGGCAGTCACTTTCTTTACACCATGAGTTTCAAGACTGTAGACTGCAAGCTGTTCAAATACTCTGAGCAGAGGAAAGAGGAATCCTAAAAATAAAAACTACGAAGCGGTGAAGCATATTCATTTTAATTATGCAGACCTATGGAGCTTGAAGGGAATTACTGTAGGTGTTTTCACGTTTATGTCCGCCTGTTTAAAAATGTTATTCATGTTGCTTTGCTGTCATGGCACGGAAAGAAGAGCAAATCTCTGATAAAACCGAGTTATCAGCGGTGTCGGTATCAGTGGTGTCTGACCACTGGCGCAGTCAGAGGTAAGCCGACGTTCTCCATTGCTGTAATGTTGTTTGGACCAATTCATTGTATATCCTGATAGACCGCCACAGTAAGAAAAAAATTACAACACAAGCTCACCTGACCATGTTTCCAGGATAGCAGCCCAACAATGAGGTTTCTAGTTTCCCAATTTTCTAGCTGTCGCCTGCGACTTTTTGGGGTGAGCTTTTCATTTCCAGAGGGTTCTGTGATTTGGAGCTCCTGGAAAAAACTGAACTCTCCTGAACCCAGTGAAATGGCAAATCTGCCGCAGGTGTCCTTGGGATCCACAACTTGTGTGAGCAGAGATGGCAGTGGTGGCCGCAGCATCAGAGACACTGAACATCTACATGAGTAACAACGTCCACTTCTGTGAGAATGCCTGACATTTCTTAGGAATCTCTCTACTGCTGCTGCTTGCTTCCTCTCCTCCCCTTGATCGGGGATCTCTGAGCAAATTCTGAGGATACAGTTTAACATTAGGAAATAAGAACTTATTGATTTTACACTTTCCCATTTGTTTTGCTCTTTTTATTCTTCTTTAGCTCTCTCATTTCAGTCCATATCTTGTATGTTTTATTTTACTAATATTTATGATTAGCTTTTTAGGGTGTTATATTGATGTTGTTTGTCTGGGTTGTAGGGTTAAGGGAAGAAGTGTTTTGATTGAAGGTTATAGAATAGTGTCAATATTACTGATTTAAACACAGGGAAGATTTGGAAGGGGGAAGGGGATCATTGCGTCTCCTCCCATGGAGTTTTCTGCTTGTTCAGCCGGGAGGTGGGGATCTTGTTTTGGTAGTTGTTTGGGATGGGGGATGTGGTGTGTGATGATTTGAGATAAGATAAGATCACTTTATAGCCATATACAATTTCTTGCATTAGCAATTCATCTTTTTGCATACCCCAGCTTGCTCTCCATGAGACACAGACACACAGACACACAGACAGGGAGAGAAGCTTGGGGTCAGAATGCAGGGTCAGCCATTGTACAGTGTCCCTGGAGCAGTTGGGGTTAAGGGTCTTGCTCAGGGGCCCAACAGAGTAGGATTCCTCTGCCAGCCATGGGTTTTGAACTGGCAACCTTCCAGCCACAGGCGCAGATCCTTAGCCACAGTGCCACCGCTCTGCCCCCTTAAATAAGGGCTTTGTTTGAATACACCTGTTTTTTTGTATTTGAGTGGAAATGAGACGCACCTGATTTAACTGAATAATTGGCATAGATTTCCACATGTGGTGTTTGGCCTCTGTAGGTAATTGGCCCTTCTCCTAGATCAGTAAGCTGGTGTGTATTGATAGGATGAAAAGGGCAAAGGAGTGTGCATCTAGTCTCCTCCAGATAAGAAAGACAGTGAGTGTTCAGAATGGAATCTAGAGTCTAGATAGCACAGGTGCAGTCTTATGACTCCTGTGCTTAAACACCAGCAGGCAGGCTTACAGACTCTTTTGGAGGCGTGGGATAGAATCCCACTTAAATCACCATAAATGTGATGTTGCTGTCCCTCAATGATGGAGAAGATCAGTCTCACAAGAAAATGGACTGCAATCCAGATAAAAATGCTCACAAAACCTTCATTTGAGTGGATATGGCCAGGCTGCCTAATTTCATTCAAAATGTATTCTGTGTAGATTTAAGATGAAGACCTGGGGCATGTAGCAGCCTCCAGAAGAACAACCTCCATATCTTGTTCACTCTTTCCATGTAGAAGTCCCACTGGGTTTGTTTTGGAAACAAAATAGGGATTATTTTCTTTGGGTAAACATTTCAGTTTCAGGTATAGAAAGCTGACTATGCTGACATTAATTTGTTATGAGTGATCTTTCTGCTCAATCACCTGATGTTTCACACTTTCCGGATTTGCTGCATGAGTATTCAGTATCTATTTTGATCTTGTTCATTTGCTAGAGATAAAATCCTGTTTTGAGTTCAATTGTTGAACACTTGACATCAGAGCTTTTCGATTCTTAGCCATTGTACAAATCTGGGAGCTCACCAAGTTTTTGCAGGCTGTGCCTGTTGCTCCACAGAGTGGTCTAGGTGGGCCTCCTCTTACTGTAAAGGAAAAGTAATAGGTTTATTCCATGCTGAAAAAAAGAAGAAAGAAAACATAACGTTTCGACCGTGGAGCCTTCTTCAGGTGTGTCGCCTACGCATGCTGACGCAGCTACCCACCTGAACTCCTCTTACTGTAGCCTCTTTTAAGCTTATTCTCCCATTGAGTATGGAATGCTGTTCTTTGGATAGGCTGATTTGTATATCCCTACTGAGATTTGTATGAATTAATTTTTAAAAGCTATTAAAATCTTCATTTGGATTATTTATAAATTCTTAAGGAATTAAAAGCAATAGTGGAGGTAAAATTGTAATTGTAATATTTTTGAAGTATTTGAAAGTGAAATGTGTTTTAACTAAGATAAGATTACTTTCTTGGCCGTATACAATTTCTTGCATTAGGAACTTGTCTTTTCACATACCCCAGCTTGCTCTCCATGAGACACACAGACAGGGAGAGAAGCTTGGGGTCAGAGCGCAGGGTCAGCCATTGTACAGCGCCCCTGGAGCAGTTGGGGTTAAGGGCCTTGCTCAGGAGCCCAACGGAGTAGGATTCCTCTGCCAGCTGCGGAATACGAACTGGCAACCTTCCAGCCACAGTCGCAGATCCTCAGCCACAGAACCACCGCTCCGCCCCAAAATATCCTGGCGAGTTTGGGTTCTCAGGCTTGTGCCCTCACCGCATGGGCTCAAACCCGGTTCTCTGGTGTTGCTCAACAGGGGTATTGCCGGCTGAGCTGGAGAAGACCTTCCTTAATAACTATTAGCGGTAAGTGAACACCTAACGAAAGAAAGTTTTAGTAGTTTTTGTTGCTGTTTTCAAATCGAGCCTATTCATTTTTGCAGATTAATTTCTTAAATCTGAGAAAAATATAAAAATGACTTGTGGCTGCAAAGAGAGACTTGTTTACAGGATGTTTTTCTTCATGTTCCACAGGTTTCAGAAATCTATTCTAAAGAATGAATGAGTGACATTACCCTCCTCTCTAATTTGCAGTGGCAATGTGCAGCGCTGTATGTTGTTCAGTATCTCTGTGTTCTGCCCCTGACACTGACCAGAGCTGCATATAAATACAGCAAGGCCTCTCTCAGCCTTGGGAGTCCAGATACTAGAAGACAGTAAATCATCACTTTTGTAAGAAGAATTTGTTTTGCATCGTTCTTTACTGACCTTCCAGTGTAAGCACATTGTAGATAAATGGGCTTTTAAACCTTCCTGCAGAAGCCATTTAAATAATGGGCTTAACTTACATTCATAAAGTTTTGTAACTCATATTCCTAAGGATCACACTTGACACTTGTAAGGTTCACATTCTTTGTTCCATGGTATATATATATATTTGAAATATATACATCATTTTATGTTGGTATCACAATATGATCATTTAGGATGATCATTTAGTTCTTTCCAGAGTCATCGAATAATAGGATTATAAAAGGCAGAAGAATAGGTATTGAGATCTTTGTACAAGGAAGATATGGAAATCTCTAGTTATATGATCTGAACTCCTTCCTCAAAAACTGTTCGGAAGGTGAAAACTTGTATAATAGATACGAAGTTACCAGTACAGTCCTTCCCACGTTGTAGACTCTGATTGGATCCAGAACTCAAAAATGTTCCCTCAAACACCCAAACTTCACCTTAATGTAGCACAGAACAATACCTCAGTATGAAAACAATAACATTCCTGGCTAATTATTAGAGTTACATGCTTAAAATCAATAGCCAATGCAGAAACAATAGATAGGAGATCAGTTAACGAGGGATTACTCTAGTTTGAGATGCAAATTAAGGGACATGGGAAAGCTATATTAGCAAACGCTGTGACACGATGGCCCTTTAAAAATGTCAGGGGAGAGCAATGACAGATGGTCAAATCAAGGCTGCAGATTGTTCAAATTTCTTCAAGTTTTTTGTGTTGAAGGGAATTAAGCAGTTTATCCATGAACATCCTGGCATGTCAAAAGTTACCAAGCAGGCTCTTAGAAAAAGATGCAAAAGAGCTTATCACAGTGGCTAGAAAGTCTGATGCTCTCCCCCCGTTTGAAAACTTTCTTAAGGTTCTACTGGATGAGTTTGCAAAACCTTAGCTGGGAAGATCACCACCAGAGACTTACATCCATTAAAGAGCTGCAGGAGCTTTTCAATAATAATAATAATAATAATAATAATAATAATTAACTTTATTTATAGATTACCTTTCATACAAATAGCAGCTCAAAGTGCTTTACAAACCAAGGGTAAAAATAAAATCTTAAAATTAAGAGATATCCTTGCAGTGGTAAAGGAAAACACAGTAATACGTAAAGCAACATAAATGTCAATTTTAGGCTTGAAAAAGAAATAAATAGAAATGAGGAAAGTCGTAATAAAATAAGAACAATAAAAGATAAATAAAAAAGAAAGACAAAGAACCATTTTAACTTAAAGCTAAATTAAAAAGATATGTTTTCAAATGTTTTTTAAAACAATGTACCGAGCTTGACTGTCTCATAAAAAAGTGGTAGTGAGTTCCATCATTTAGAACCATAAAAGCAAAAAGCAGCCTCTCCACTCTTTCTGTATTTCACATGTGGTATCTGCAGAAGGCCAGTATTTGCAGATCACGTACAGTATAGGAGCATATAAAGACAGACATTCAGTAAGGTACACAGGTGCTTGGCCATTTAGAGCTTTAAAAACAAGTAAAAGAACTTTAAAATCTATCCTAGATAATACAGGTAACCAGTGAAGTTCTTTCAAAACAGGAGTGATACAGTATGTGTTCTCTTTCTTGTTTTTGTTAGGATCCGTGCTGTTGCATTTTAAACAAGTTGTTGGGGATTTATTGTTTTCCTGGGAAGCCCACTAAACAGAGCATTACAATAATGGATTCTGCTGGACCAGTGGAGGCTGTATCTCATTTGGTTGCTGACGGTGAGACAAGGGCTCATCGCTGAGACCCTGAGATCACACCTGAATCAAGGCAGCTGAAGCAGCCAGGAGGAATTCCTCCCTTAAGGATGTTCCGCATCATGGCCTCAGCTGGCAGTCAGAAAGGTTACTTCTAATTGATTACATGCCACACAGACACACAATCACTGTCATCAGCAATATCATGCTGAGTTGCTGCTGTGTCAGCCTATCCGTGAAAATCAGTACGGGGGGGTTGACACCTGATGTTCCCCCTCTACATGACAATTTGTCATTTCACAAGGCCAGTGTAACACAGGCTGCTACTCACCATGGGGGGGGGGGGGGTTCAAATAGCTGAAGGACTATTATTTATTACCACAATATCTATACTGCTTGGCATACATACACACATAAGACAAAGGTGAACAACTGGATATGTTAATGGTCACAGGTTCAAATGCAGAGTGGGATTCTGCTGGTGAAACTTGAGCACGGTGCTTCATTTAGAATTGCTCCAGTGAACGCCCTGCTGTATAAATGGGTCTCTACATCCTCATTGCAAAAGAGAATGTTTTTGGAACTGTCTTATTTGACAGAGTTATAGGAAAAAATTGAGTAAAACAGAGTGTGGTGACGTTAGCAGGGTCCTCAGCTGCCTGGGCTGGGGGAGGTCTCCTTTAGCTCATGCGGCTGGTGCCCTGTTGCGTTACGCCAGAGCCCCGGGTTCGCGCCCCAGGTGTGGGGGCTGGAACGGGCAGCGGGGGGCACGACACCCCGCGCGGAACCGTGACTGTCACAGTGGCACTGTGGCTGAGGATCTGGGCCTGTAGCTGGAAGGTTGCCAGTTCGTATCCCGCGGCCTACAGAGGAATCCTACTGCGTTGGGCCCCTGAGCAAGGCCCTTCACCCCAACTGCTCCAGGGGTGCTGTATAAATGGCTGACCCTGCACTCTGACCCCAAGCTTCTCTCCCTGTCTGTGTGTCTCATGGAGAGCAAGTTGGGGTTTGCGAAAAGACGGATTCCTAGTGCAAGAAATTGTAGGGCCAATAAAGTGATCTTATCTTATCTGTACAGGTGCAGTTCTGTGAATGACATGGACACTGTTTAGCTTGGGGCATAGATCTACAGAGCAATTCAAAAACAGTAGAGTCCAAAGAAAAGCTGCAGGGCAGGAGTTAAAAACAGAAATGAGAAGAAAACCAGATGTAGATTCTGGCACAGGATAGTGAACTAGTCATATTGGTAAATTACACCAGTATAGCATGATTAGTAAGCCGTTTCAGCAGAAGCTGAAAAATAAAAATTTAAAGGCCTTTGACATTATTAATGGGAAAACAGTGCAGAGTGTTACAGGTAGGAAAAACACAAACTACAGGCAAGAGGGGGAAAACAGAGCATGAAGAAGGTATTTCTGAAAGCAACGTACTGTAGGTAGTCATGCTAACAAATTCACCACTTTGTATAAGCTGATTTAAATTTTTCTAAGTGTCTTTGATTGGTTTATGGAGGTACACGTTGCAAACATGTTTTTAGTTTTATTTTTGCGGTTCTGCATGGAATGCAAGTCTGGCAGAAGGCTTAGTTTTAAAATATTGGTGTGAAATTATCTGGGCAAGGAGCAAAAGGATTACAAAAATATATTGAAGTGAAATAAACATACAGTATATTAATTCCAAAATTATCCTTTAAATAAACATGAGCAATTTATTTGCTTCCCCATTAATTGTAAGCATGAATCCTATAATGTTGAATAAATAAACCAGAATGAGTTATTAGTCCTTTTGAAAGGTGGCTGTCAACTCAGTGGGAGTGCTGTCAGATACAAAGCTCAGTGGAAATAGGAAGCACAGTGCTTATGTCCTCAGACACCTCAGTGCAGACTGGAACACCCCCATCCTGTTAACTCTGGGCCTCAGCAGGGTCTGAAGCACATGAAACACATGTTCTGACCTGACCTCTCTGCAGCACCTCAGTAAAGCACTGAGGACAAGAAAGGTGATTTTACTATTAACTAGTAGCTCTTTTACCAACATGTCAGAGGGTAAAAGACAAATATTCATGCAAATGCTGTGAATTAAACTCTTCAACAATTTATAGCGTGGGGCACATATATGCACATATCTGGAGGTTATGATTATGAGTTTTTTTAAGAAAAGGGGACAGTTGCTTTTCAGTTACTGCAAAGACCATTGCAGTGAAGCATTGCATATATTGGAGTGTTCTTTACAGCACTTTTATTTCTAGCTTGTGCAGTGCTGTTGTGGTTATCACAGTCTTTTGTCTTTTGCTAGCGTGAAATCCACCCTCCTGCGATAGCTGTGAAAGTAAGAAATGGTCAGGTATTGTGTGTATTTGTTTGTCTGGGTTTGGTCTGTCTTGAAATATATATCTAAAGTAGATAACTGGTAGCATTTTTTGTTCAGTCCATAATCAATAGCCAAACATTAAGATAGCTGGTGAAACAGTAGTACTATTGCTCATTTCCTTAAAAAAAAATAACTCCAAACATTTGACTCCAGAACAAATATTTGCTATGCTAACACAAACAGAAGTATATACTGTAATAAGCAAAGCCACAAAGCAGGGTTGTTTTTCTTACTCCCAGTACACAGCATGGTTGGACTGGGAAAGGGATTAAATTATAGGCCTGTATTTCTGCACTTTAGTTAATGCATGTGGTATTGGTTCAACTTTGTCCTCGGTGACATTGCACAGATGCATGAGAGCATAACCTAATCTAAAATATGCACAGGCTTCAATCGACTGAAACTAAAGTCAAAGGATGCCCTCTAATGGTCAAAAGCTGTAAGTATTTTTTTTCTGTTCCTTACCAGCACTGCACAGACTATTCATTTTTTAAATGTAAATCTGTCCTTGGCTGTCCTCTCTCCACAGAGTTATTGATCAGCCAGGGAAAACATCTGTGTGCAACTTGTAAGGCTATACTAAAAAATACGTTCCCCAGTTTCCTTCTACACACTAAAAATACATAGAATGCTCTAGAAGAAAACCAGAATTCTAAGCTTCACAATGCCAAATTTCTTTAATTCCTGTAGTTTACTTCCACACTGAAAAATAGAAAAAAGAAACACAATTATTTCTATAATGCAGTGTGGAACTAACCTTTATTTGTTTGTTTGCAGCTACTGCACACAGCTCTCCAATCAAACATTCTTAACCAAACACACCATTTGTTTCAAGACAGCAATTAAAGCAATCTGATGCCAGGGAATAAACTGTGGATTCAGTTCACAATGTGCTATGATGATGATTTTGCAGAGACTGACCAACAGTGAAGCATGCTGGGGGGTGTATGAAGCAGAGAAAAAACAGGTGCCTTATCCCATCACTGTAGAGCAGAGCTCATTCTATCTGTGCAAGCAGATACTGAAGTTTATTAAAGTCCTAATTTAATAGCTTGGTTAAGAAGATAATTGTTGTTCATTGGCAATAACTGTGGGCACTTCCAAGCATTTAATGTGTGCTTTCTCAATGACAAGGTGTCTGGAATATAACTTGATAGTTATATACTTCATTAATTGACAATCAATGGGGCCAATGGTTTCTTAAATGAACTGAGGGCAGACAAAGCAAAGTTCCGTTTGAGAAACTTCCTAGAAACAGGTCGCCAAAGGCACAAGAGAAATATGTTTTAAAAAGTGTTCAGTAATTGCAGGCTAATTGCATGCTCTAACTTTAAATAAATTAGATAATAATTCTAAATAAAAGGCAGAGCACACACCACCTGTTTAGTTTACCTTGTGATGAACAATAATAAACTTAATCTTTAATTACTCTTTTCATCAAACACCAACTCAAGCTTAAAAATAACAAAACAAAACCAAAACATTCACAGTGGGACTGGATGTGGACACAGGTTTCTTTAATACAAAGGCCCCAAAATTAAGAACTTAGATGTAGCGAAGCCCAGAAGACTCAGAGGTCTTTTGGGTTTTCTCAAAAGTCTAAACCAAAGGCCAAAGCAACTCTGTTCGATATGATCTGCTGCTCCTCAGTAGTGTGGATGTGGTCTTGTTCCTGCAGAGTGAATATTTGCTGGTTTGGCACTTCAGAGTGTATTTCAACAAAACTCACTTCAGAAAAGTTTTAAACCCCAAGTCTCCACAGAAACAAAAATGTATTCAGTAAAGTCCTTTATTGTGACCAAACATAACAAGATAGGCAAATCAGCTTGATTATAAAAAAATGACATATGAAATATGAAGTACTATACGCTACATGACACTAACAGTATGATCAGTATGATTCTGTCGTGTTTCTGGAAAAATCTCTTTCATTTCTCTCTAGTGCAGTGAGTTCCAGCCCTGGTCCTGAAGATCCCCAGTTCAGTAGGTTTTGTAGGTCAACAATAAATTTCACAATTTTCTAAAGAAATGGAACTATTCAATTGTGAGCAATTAAACAGGTGATTAAAAGTATTTTAGAGCTCATCCATTCGCATTCTTACTACTTCTTCCAATTCAGGGTCACTGGGAGCCAAATACTTTCAGCAAGCAATAAGGGCAAAGCAGGGTATACCCTGGACAGGACGCCAGTCCATCACAGGGCAGACACAGACACAGACATGCACACTCACACCACGGTTAATTTTCCCAGATGCCAATTAACCTACCAACATATTTTTAGACTGTAGGAGGACACCCACACAAACAGAGGGAGAACATACAAACTCCAAGCAGATAGCACACTAACAACTGAACCCAGAGGGCCCCAGCAATGCTAACCACTGTGTCACCATGCCAACCATTTTAGAGATCATTGAGAACCAAAATCTAAGCACTCTTCAATCTTTGAGCAGCAGAATCCTCTCAATTGAACAGATTACTTGTTTGATTCATTGGGACCAGGATATAAAAGATCTCTTTTTGATTGGCTTGGAGGTTTCTTTTTCGATTCTAGATGACTGTCTAAAAATAATTACCAACATCCAATGCTGCCTTTCACTTTAACAATTAACACTCAACACATCCAGCATTTACCTAGCATGGTGGTTAATCACAAATTGTTTACCTCATGCAAGAAAACAACACAGCTGTATGGTAAGAAGAACAGATGATAGAACTAGCAACTGTGATCATAATATGGTATAGTCTGAAGCAACGGTTTTCAATTTCAGGAAAACAGACTATGAAGAAAGAATGTTTATTATAAAATTTAATAAAATCTATGCCCTTCTACCAAGATCTTGCCTCATTATTACTTTGCCACAGTTTAATAGCTTTTTGCAGTTTCTGTTGTGCAGTAGTATAATACTTTCATGTCCTTCCAGATTAACTCCGCTGGATTTTGTAATATCTCTACCAAGGCTGATTTTGTGAGTGAGCCTGTTGCAGTGATGTAACACCACCGGAAACCCAATAGTATTGAATTCTCCCGAGACACAACAGCACTTGCACTTTCTGTGGTGCTTAAAGCAATGTGGGTTGGGGAAGCAGTTCCTCATGAACTTTTACTGCAGCACCATAGAAAGTGTCCTCACTAGTGGCATCACTGTGTGGTACCGCAGTACTACCATGCATGACAAACACGCACTACAAAGGGTTGTGGCAAGGGCACAGAGGATTGTAGGATGTGATTTACCATCAATTGGTGAGATCCACACCATCTGCTGTCGCAATAAAGCCCAGTCCATCATACAGGATCTAAACTATCCCGGCCACAAACTGTTCTCCCCCCTACCCTCTGGCAAGCGGTACCGCACTGTTAAAGCACGGACCACTAGACTCAAGAACAGCTTCTATCCCACTGCAGCGCACATCCTGAACAGTTAACTGCAGGGCCTTAATACACATCTGCACTTTGCACTTTTTGCATGGTCTACCATGTTTTGTTTCTCACTACTACATATGTATCATCCCACAAGATATCTCTTGTTCCTGTTGTCTACATTGTGTGGTGTTGGCTGTTGTACGGTGTATGTCTCGAGAGATCGGCACATATGGCAATAAACTACTTTACTCTACTCTCTACAAAAGACCACCCCTTTGGTATAGGGGAATTCACCACCATTGCAGATGATGCATGGCTCTGGCCTATGAGAGGGCTGTCAAATCCCACCTGGGCATAACAAGACTGGGATCCCAGCACTTTGCTGACACATTGAAGGAAGTTGTGCAATACCTGTACAATTAAAACAGACAATAGCCAAACAAATAACATTGACCCTTATATTCAAATGCTGGTAGTTTGCTAGAGATAAAAAAAGCTTTTGAGTAAATCTACCTTTCTAATTATGCAATAATCTCTATTTCTAACTTGTGCTGATAAAGGATATTTAAGATTCTTTTTTAGGTCCTGGCTGAATATACAATTTATTTTTAACTTTGACGCCTGTTCTCATTCCTAAAACCCCTACCAACTTTGGGGAATTAGATCCAGTGTAGTTAGTGAGTACATAACTGATTCTTAATTCTGATATAGACCCACTAAAAACCATGATATTAGCTGACACTGGACAAAAATGTGTCACAGTGGTTGCCATTGCTGCCTCACAGTACTGGGCAACTGGGTTCAATTCCTGGGGTGCTGTCTGTATGGAGTTTGAATGTTCCCTCTGTGTTTGCATGGGTTTCCTCTGGGGGCTGTGATTTCCTACCACAGTCCAAAGACCTACTGGTAGGTTAACTAGCTTCTGGAAAAACTGGCCATGGAGTGAGTGTGTGTTTATGTCCTGTGCCCCATGGTGAACTGGTGTCTCGTCCAAAGTGTATCCTGCCTTGTGCCCATTGCTTGCCAGGATAGGCTCCTGTTCACCCCGATCCAGTACTGGATGAATCAGTTAGGAAATGGATAGATGGATGCCTGAAAATTTGATAAGTAATAATTAATAATTGCTTCCACTTATATGGTGCTCTTCTGGACACTCCACTCAAAGCACTTTACAGGTAATGGGGACTCTTGTCCACCACCAGTGTGCAGCCCCGCCTGGATGATGCGACAGCAGCCAAAGTGCACCAGTACACTCACCACACATCAGCTATCAGTGGGGAGGAGAACAGAGTGATAATGGAGATTATTAGGAGGCCATGATTAGTAAGGGCCAATGGGAAATTTGGCCAGGATGATGAGGTTACACCCCTACTCTTTCTGAGAAACGCCCTGGGATTTTTAATGACCACAGAGAGTCAGGACCTCAGTTTTATTTCTCATCCAAAAGACAGCACCTTTTTACAGTATAGTGTCCTCATCACTATACTGGAGCATTAGGACCCACATAGACCATAGGGTGAGCGCCCCCTGCTGGCCCCACTAACACCTCTTCCAGCAGCAACCTTAGTTTTTCCCCAGGAGGTCTCACATCCAGGTACTGACCAGGCTCACACCTGCTGAGCTCCAGTGGGCTGCCAGCTGGGAGCTGCAGGGTGATATGGCTGCTGGCAAAGTGTCAGCCCAAGTCCCAGAAGTGGATTCCTCTTACTTGTAAACAGCCGGGAAACATGGAGTTGCATTAAATTCAAAAAGCCAGGAGTCTCTCGCTGTGCTTTGCTTTTCCAGCTGGGTCAAGGACAATTATTCTCCTGAAACCCTGTCACGCCGAACATTGAAAAAACAAGGGGAAGTGTGAAGGTAGGGAAGACAGAAATAGAGAAAGACACTCATAGGTAAATATTCAACACTTTGTACATTCTTAACACATACTGTCACAGTCCTTCCGTTGGAAACTCACTCATGTTACTGCTCTGCCAGCTGAACCTCTAATTCTTTCCCGACTTCTTGAAAATAATGGGTGACCATGGGAGAACAGCCCAGAAAAAGTTAACTGCGGGATTAGAAGTGCAGATAATAAGAGCTATGGATTTTTTCTTCATATTTTGTGAACCATAGTCCTGTTTGCATGCGAGACAGATGTAACGATCGGCCCACTGTGAAATTAAACAAATAAGAATGGAATTTCACAACCATGCAGCTACTTGAAATCTGACAATCTTGGAAAATGATTTTTGAGAAATTAACATTTGAATCCCCCCCCCCCCCCAAATTAAATATATTAAAAAGATAACACCAACACCTCTAGAGATCTCACAAGAAAGTTCCATGCGTGAAGTTTGTCAATAGACACAAGGGATTGTTACTGTAGTGTAATTGTTTTTTTAGAAATTGTGATTTTGATTTAGTATGGTTCAGCAGAGAAATGTTTCATTTCCCTAATCTATGTACACAGTGCAGTAAACAGAAAGACATTAGAGACTATCTGGTCTCAGGAAATTTACAACGGATTAAAGGCCAATTTTTATCAAGCCGATAGCGTCTTACCCTGCCTTTGGCATATACTATCTGTTCGGGCCCTGTCTTTTAAGTTGATTCTGTTTGCACAAGAAAATTAAATAGGACATTTTCATAGAACAGTTTATCCTTATGTGAGTTCCTCAAAGTTTACCTTGTGAATTAAGTCATATACCAAATGAATGCACTCTCAATGTCCCGACCGGATTCGCTGTTCAGTATGCCATAGTCAAGAGATACATTCATTCAACACCATGCCGTTTTAGTGCAATCCCACTGTTTTTGTCTGTAACCTTTCTTATGTTCTAATGTCCATGTGTGATGCACAGCCTTTATGCACCAGCAACCATATCACATAGCAGAGCAGGTAGAAAACTGAGAAAGGACTTCACCAGTTGAATTAATGGTGAAATAGAAGTAGGCCATGGTGGTGCAGTGGTTAACAATGCTCCATCACAGTGCTAGGACCCTGGGTTCAATTCCTGGGGTCGTGTCTGCATGGAGAGTGTATGTTCTCCTTGTGTTTGAATGGGCTTCCTCCTGATTCTCATTTTTTCAGACCTTTTATTTTCTTTTCACAAATAAATACACAAAAATCACAAAAGGGAAACTTTACAGTATTATATATACCTAAAACAGTATATATGCACTAGATAAGATCTAGTTAAGATTAGATAAGACACTAGAGAAGATTAAAAAAACAACAGAATCATATTTGTTCAGGTGCGTTAGAATATCAACATGAAGGGTTCTTGAGATATTGACCTATGCCCTCTATTTCCCACAGATTTTCTGCTTCCTCCCTCCCTTCTCTCCACAGATCTCTGAGGTAATAGTTCTCTCGGGTGATGAACAGGGCCAGGCTACCTGCTGCCTTGACTGGGACCTCGATGCCTTTGAACAGCCCCATGTTCCTCACTCTCCACAGGGCGTCTTTCCCACTGTTCACCACGGCCCAGATCCTGTCAGACACGTCAGGAGGAAGTTTGACAGGAGAGATGCCGTATACTACGAAAGCAGCGGTCAGGGAAAAGTGGGGCGAGAGAGCTTGCAACCAGTCTTCAAACTGGGCCCAGAAGGCCTTAGCAAAATGGCAGGACCACAGGAGATGGGTCAAAAACATACTGGCAAGTTAATTGACTTTTGGGAAAAATGGCTGGGATGTGATATGATGTAAGGGGCACCCTGCCTTACGCCCGTTGCTTGTTGTGATAGGCTCCATCTACCCCTTCCCCCTGAATTGGATAAAGCAGTTAGAAAATGGACAGATTTAGATCGGCAATAACCAGCGATCGCACCCCTTCTGTGACAAACAGTCCCATGGCATCTTTAATGACTACAAAGTCAAGTCAAATACTGGTACAGCAACACAACACACAGGAGAAACCTGGTTCTCCTGTGATAAAGGTCCAGTACTGACCAGGCCCAGCCTGGCTTATCCCCAGAGATCTGACCACACGATCAGGGTGCAGTACGCAAAGTCCGCTGTCACAAGCAGGACAGGTTAGGCACGGGGGTCCTCAGAAGTATCTGCACACCTCACTTTAGGTTCTTTTGTGAGATGATAAGTAATTGTGTCCTTTTGTTGTGAACTGACTTCAACAGGGCTCAGGAGTTACCACCTTCAAGTGAGACCGCAGGAACTTCACTGGTGTCAAATATTGCTCTACTGGCTTTCTTAATTGCCACAAATAACAGGGCAGAACTAAATATGTCTACAGCTATCATTGTTCCAGTGAGGAACAGAGCTTTCATGTGATGATGTGCAGACAGCCACTGATAAAATGGCTACAGTACATTGCATCTGCTATAAACACATACTGTAAACAGAACGTCAGAAATACAGTGCATTTCAGAATGCAGTTAAATGGACTGTATTTGCCTCTGCGTGTTGTTTCATTGCACCACAGAAACTTACTCCGAATACAATTTATAACAACCATCTGCTCAATTGAACCATAAAACAAATGTCTGTCTAAATGATGTAGAGGGACTGGGAATTCGTCCAGGCAGGACAGACCTTAAAAAGGTATAATGTGTGACTACAAAGGTACTGGACCTGCAACTAGGCTACCTGAAACATGGTGTTACGATTATGCAGATAACTGGGCAGTATACAGTATAGTGGGTCAGTCGATTTGAAGACATTATAAGTAGTCAAATTAACGACTTAAGTGTACGGGAGTGGCCGAATTCATTGTCATTAAAGCAGAAACGAGCACAAACGGTATACAGGTACGTCCCCGTGAAACAAAGCCGAGCATAATCTGCTCACAGTTTAAGACGGTATTTTTGTTTATTTTGTAAATGTTTCTTGCTCGCAAAACAACAGGCTCTCTATCAACATAACGCTGTTAGTTACTGTAGCCCTGCAGTCAAAAGATCCTCCGAGCCACACAAGTAACCGGGTTGCGAGAATAAGCAATTCCACCAGGATGCATTGAAATGAGACGCAACGCAAAAATGTTTCCCGTGAGCCCAGTTTAAAACAGGAATGTGGGCAAACAAACAAACAAACAGATTACTGCGTCCTCAAAGGGTAGATCTCTGGGAGACTTGAGAAAATCTGGAAAACTGCACGGACGCGAGTGACGGCACCGTCCAGTTTTCGCCAAGTCTCGCCTGCCTGCAGCCAAAGACGAGAGACGGTCTTTCGGGCTTCAGGTAAGCCACCGTCTCAGAGACCTGCCACATTGCACAGATCCTACACACACACACCAATAACCCCAAACCCCCGTGTGCGTCTCCCTCCAGCTCCGATCTGTCGGCCCAGATCAGTTTTAAAAACATGGTCGATCTCAGTGCTGTACACGCAAGCCTCTCGTCTCTCTTTCTCATCCTTCGCGCGACCCGATTGGCTCCCACTGTCATGTTCCAGCCCCACTCCCAGCCACTCCACGCGTGCCTTTCCCCCACGTGATTCCCCGAGCGTTCCAAAGTTAAAAACAGAATCTGTTTATGTGTTTAAAGGTGCATCGGGTTGTTTAGCGTGCATGCGAAACAAAAGATTTTCACTTGTTTAGGGGGGGAAAAAAAGTACGCCCATCTGCTCTTTTAGAATCGTGCGATCCTTTTTTATTGTTTTCTGAAACGGGAAACCTATTTTTTTTTTAAGTGAGTCTGAGGGTCCCGTAATTTTTCTTTTATTTTGTTGTGAAGACGGAAAGAGGAAGGTGAGGTGTCTCTTTAAATGCATCAAAAAATAATCGGCGCATGTAGGGTGCGCACAATTTTCCGAGAAAAAAAGCATATTTTTAAAACACAAGCGCAAGTACTGCGCTGCTGAGGTGGTCATGCCTTTGAATTTTGTTTTCTGCCCAGACCCGCAGCCGTGAAAGGGGGCGAGAATTACAGATTTAAAGCAGACGGAGAAATGGCGACTGACGTGGAAGCATGGACCTCCGTTCCACAGCAGGACGGTGAGTTTTTTTTTTCGGATTTTTCTCTGTAAGCAAGTTGAATTTGCCATCTGTTAACCAGTCTTTTGTGCATTTAAAGCTGCGGAAACCTTCCCGTTTGCATCTTTGTGCACTTTTCACGTATCAATTCGGTGTTGCAGATAGCTGTGTAGGGTAAATAAACTGCAGCTTTTCGTGTTTGTATTAAGCGCTCACATGAATAAGTAATCTTGCAGGGCTGTTGCATGTCAGTTGGCTTGGTTTCGGTGATGATCAGACGTGTTTTGCCTTCGTCACACACAGGCGCTGAGAAATTCCTCTGACACCTTCACGTGGCTGTTTTGCTGTACTTTACCGTGCAGCCTTTCAGCAGTTCGCTGGATATTCTCTGTTGCATCTCAGAAGAAAGAAAAAAAAAATATTTTTTTGGGGGGGAGGGGGGCGACGTTAATTTAGCTACCGTGCTCATTCTCTCAAAGGGACTGCGTGCAGCTATTCAGAAATGAATTTTGAAGTCGGCGTGCGTGTTGTCTTCGTTTTCTTTTGGGGCCTGTTACTTCCCAAATGACGTTATCTGTTGTGGGGAGTAACTCGCTCGCTGAGGGAAGGTTCTGCTACGGTTTTACTGCACTTTTCCTTTATATCTGAGCGGGGGTCACGGAAACAAAACAAAGAGCATGCACCACAAAGTTCCTTCGTTGTACAGTGTATATATATACACACACATTGCTAATGTTTACATTTATAAAATCTTAAAATACACACTCACCTTTGACAATCTATTAAAATAAACACTATCCTACGTCACTCGCCCATTTGTCAGAGGTGGTCGACGGAGTTACAGGGGTCTTTGTCTGGAGACTTTAATGTCAAAAAGCCTTTTCGCCTTGTAGAGAGTGGCCACGCCCCCTCTCTGGCTGGTCTGCGGCGCTGCGTGTTCCGCTGTTTTTGTTGCCTTATCTCTCTGCAAAGGCAGCTCAAGAAAAATAAAATGCATTCGTATGCAATCAAGTCCAGGGAGGCAACTTGACGCCTGTTTTACGTGATGGGATTATTTTTTCTTTCGTGTATTGAATATGAATCTTAGTCCCTGCAGATCATCTCCCTCATTTTTATGTAATTATTTGCCTGGTAGATGTCAGTAGTTCTTTGTCAAAACTTCGAGCGTTAATCCCTTATCAGGCATGGCCTTCGTTGGTGTGGTAATATTTCAGTTTTTCCGCACAAACGTGAGTTTTTCTAGCAGGGATTACTAGTTGTAAGCAGTTGGTTCACTCTAACGCTGCACGTTAATATCGATCTCGATTTCCCCACGTCTTCGTTTTTGTCCCTGGGTTTCTGCTCCAGCGAGAACAGTAACGTTATATTCTCTCCCGTTGATTTTTGAATACATTTTACCGCAGTATCTTTGAACGTACGATTTCGTAAGGTCTTTTCGGTGCAGTAATTGATTATGTAAATGAGATATCTTTGTTTAGAGCGTTGTCCGATCTGCCAAGCCCTGTCGCGTTATTTTTGTGTGTGTCGAAAATGACATACAGCTAGAAGATTACATATATTTTTCCTAATGTTTCCGGTGTGGAGGGCCACGACCTTCAACATCGTGAGCAAATAACTTCATCCGTGAGATTGACACTCAAGGTCTCTGCAGGTTGTAGGTGAGTGCTGACACCGAGTCAGATCACCTGAGTAAATTATTATTCTTCCCACAGTGTGCCAAGTCGTGTGATATCAGCGGCATGCACGACGCTGTTGTACACTACATCTACTCTGTTTTCTGGGCTGTTCTGAAGGCTAGGGGCGGGCTATATGCTTGATTTGGAAATGACATGCCCGATTAAACAGTTCCCTGCAATGGAGGCCCTTTTGCAGTCAAAGAGCCTTTGTGTGGGTTGTAAAACATTCTTCAGACTCCTCGTGCGTTTTGTGGCAGAGTGCAAACTACTGTACACTGGCAAAATAATATTTATAAGCAATTGCTCTGGTAACCCTTTAGCAAAAATATTACACTATTATTTTAAGCAGTAGTTTCGCAGAGCCTGATATAAGCATGGATTTTGGACTGCCCTGCAATTTCCACACCCCAATATTAGTTTTTTTGATCAGCATTTTGATTGCTTTCTGTATAGTGTTATTCATTTTCAATTTTCCTAACTAGCAAACTTGAGGCCGGGAGTGGTATGCCAAAAAATACTGAATCCGTTGACGGATTTGAAGACTCCAAAAAAAAAAGAAAGACACTTAAAAATAAAAGACCAGCGTTAAGGAGGGGATCAGCTCTTAACTGTCACTTTAATTCCTGTTATCTGCTCACCTGTTTCTCCACAGCCCCTGTTGAACAGGACTGAAGTCTCTTATCAGACAAAGCTGTACTTCAGTTAATGTTATCAGTAGTAACACTGAAAGTTAGCCGTCTAAAGTTAACTCTTCAGTTGTCGGTATCAGAAGTAAGGTTTTGTTTTTGACTGTTTCTGTTTGACAGTCAGGAGAGTGGCCTTTAAGAGACTAGCACAAGTCCCTGCTGAAGTACTGCATCAGATAGATAGATACTTTATTGATCCCGTGAGGGAAATTGCAGTGCAACAGCAGCTTTACACAGACAACACACCCACAGTGTAAAGAATGATACAATAATAATAATAATAATACAATACATACAATACAATCAGTACGGTGAGAAGTGCACTAAAAGAGTTACTCACAGTCCAGGACACACAAAGAACAAACTAGAATAGAACAGTGCGCAACAGCAGTCAACAGTCAGTCTTCTCTGGAGTAGAGGTTGGCTCGGGTAAAACAGTAAGGCACTGTATAGTTTATTCCCCCAAGTACAGCTGTGTGGGTTTACAGTTTAAGCCCAGGTCTCCCAGTTAATGTTTTGATTGTCTTCCTGGATATTAAGGACATGAGTATCTTGGTGGTGCAGTGGTTAGCCCTGGGTTCAGTTCCAGAACTGGGGTGCTGTCTGCATGGAGTTTGTATGTTCTCTCCATGTTTTTGTGGGTGTCCTCCGGGTGCTCTGGTTTCCTCCCACACTCCAAAAAAACGTACTGGTAGGTTAATTGGGTTCTGACAAAATTGGCCCTGGTGTGTGTGTGTGTCCTGTAATGGACTGGCATCCCACCCGGGGTGTGCCCTGCCTTGTGCCTGTGGCTTACTGGGATAGACTCCAGCTCCCCTGTGACCTTGAAGTGGAAGAAGCTGTTACCACATGGATAGTTGGAAATAAAGGATACAAGTGAGAGGAGGGCATTTTGGCTTATCTAGCATGTTGTTTGCGAGTATCTAACTGATTGGAGGATCTCATTCAGCTAATTTCTTGAAGAAGCCAGGGTATCGGCTTCAACAGCATGGCTGGGTAGATTGTTCCATACTCCCACAAACCTTTGTGTAAAGAAGTGCCTCACGTTCTGATTGGAGGAACTCGTCCAGCTCTTTCTTGAAAGAAGCCAGGGTAAAGGCTTTAGCATGGCCTTTAAAATTTGTTCCTACTGTAACGAAGTAAACTGTACAAGCAAATAGGGACTGAGTTCAAATCAGGACAAGTACAGAGCCCCTAATAATTAGTTTTTACAGGGAAGAATTTTAAGATTTGTTTCTGGTTTTCAACTTGTAATTGAATTTTGTAATTACTACAGGTTAATAACTTTTCATATTGCATTAACCCCACTGTTATAGAGGAGAAGATATCCATGATGTCTTAGGCCAGTCTTGGAAATTTGTCACTTTGAATAAAATGTGGTTTCGCTCTTGTGAAGCTATGTCTTTGGCAACACAAACTGTTGCGGTAACCCGTCTGCCCCCGAAACTGTCGAAACCGCTTGCTGGCGTGTGGCGTTGACTGAAGAGCCCGAGTCTCTGAGAGCCGGGCTTGCACGCAGGTTTCGTTTGTTGAAAGGAGGAAGCTCAGCCCCTGTTGTTGACAGCGCAGGGCAGCGTGCGTTTGTTGAAGAGCAACCTGCTGAAGGGGTGCTCGCCTTGGCCTGCGCTCCTGTGGTTAAATCAGTGAGCGAAGTGCTTCCTTCCTGACCTACCATAGTGCGTGCTGGGGATTTGTCTCCACGCGTCTTTTTAAAAGTGGCCTTTTCTTTTGTTTTTCTCTGCTTGTGCAGGATGGAAGGATATTTGATGTAATTGTTGGGCAGCCTAGTTTTGAAAGCTGAGTGGGTTTTCAGCGGTTTTGTAGTGTAGGTGAGGACTTTGAGGACAGGGTTTTTGAGAAAATACGACCTCTTCCCAAGAAATAAAGGCTTTCATGTGCTTACCTTTGTGTTGTTTCCGAAAATTATTTTTACAACGGAGACATAGCCATAACAATGAAATGCATGTGAAAAGATTTCTGTCTTTTCAGGATGTGTTTGTATGCCTCAGACCTATATGTTGCTAGGATGTTGGTGCGAAATGGCTTCATTTGATGAACATTTGAGAATTTGGGCCACAGTATTGCAAATTGAAGGTACTGGGAGAAAGTACTATTAAATTCTTGTTTCCTTACAAGGCTTGAGATGGACGTGTTGCAGATCTGCAACGTTTCCTGTCAGTTCAGCTATTTCTTTCACCTGAATATTTGTGAGGGTGGGTTAGTTCTGCTTTTAATGGATTTTAAAAAAAGTACTAGCATGAGAGACTTAACACCTGGTTGACACAGAAAATGTTGTGGAGGCTTGGCAGAGGTTTTTAAAGGAGAAGCTTATCTGACCCATTGCTCCCTGGTCCCAGGATTAATGGGAAGGCAGGGGAGTAACTATGACTGAGGAGGTCTTTACAGACTTGTAATGTATAGACTAATGTCTTGCACTGGTTGTGACAGAGTGGTGATTGATTGATGTTGATTAATTGCTGCCCTGCTGTGTGTGTTTGGTGAACACTCCCCTGACCGCATGGTTGTCCTAATTTAGACACTGCCATATGGACTAATTCCTTTCCTGGATTGTACGGAGTGAGACAGAAGTTACAAGAGGCCTGTCTCTTTTTCTGCTTCCTGGAAGGCAGTACTCACTGCTTAGGTCGGAGCTGCGTGGTGATTAATTTGATATGAGCTGCTTTTCGGATAATTTATGTGCGACACTGTAGTGTGTTTTTTTTTTTGCCATGTGTAGATTGTGTAATCAATGAGTCTGTAAATAGTCAGTGAAGTCAGAGCAACTCTGTGGAATCTGTTGAGACGGCAAGACAGTGTTCATCCTGCAGTGCTGAATGGCAATATACAGTATTTAATAGTAGTGTGAGCAGTTAGGAGCTTGTGTGCTCTAAAACTGCTTTTTAAAGTGGTAAGGCTTTCGATTGGAATAATTAAGTGTATGTTCCCAGGCAGGGAACTCAGACCAGCATTACACTGATGAAATGAAAACTGTGTATTCTGAGTGACCAGTATTGACCACAACTAGGACACAATCAGTGACCATACCTTGAAGCTGCTTGGAGACCCAGGTTATTTCTTGGTCCTAAAAGAATGTCATAACACACCTAAACTGAATATCTTATTTGAAGAAAGGAGGGGATGTTGGGGACTTCTTCATAGAAATTAAGTACTTTGGTTTTACTAGCAAAAACATTAAAAAGGACCCTTGGACACAAAAGGGTGTGCTTTCAAGACTGACAACAGAAATCCCCTTACAGAAAGAGTTATGGGTGTCAGGAACAAGTTATCAGCCATGTGCTTACGGGAGATTACATTGGATTCAATGAGGAATGGTAGAGACTCTTGGATCAGTAGGCTGCTAGTAACAAAGGGAGCAAAATGGACCAGGGGTCATCCTTTTCACTCGTAACATCTCCTGCTGTATGTTCTTATGATTCTGTGTATTTCTCTTAATGAGAGGATCTACTCAGAATACTCAAAGGCATTGAAAAGCCCTGTAGAGCTTGTTGGAGTCAACAGTGAGAGATTATTTCAAGGACACGTTGAAGTTATGGGGAAGTGCAATTTAAGCAGTGAAGAGTAAGAGCACTTCTTTACAAAGCATTGTGGGAGTCTAGAAAAAGCTACCCAGCTACATGTTGTTGAAGGTGAGCCTTTCAGGAGGTGGAAGGAGGTGATCTTGGGATCAGTTAAAACTACTCTTGCAAGCAAATGTGCTGGATGGACCACATGGCTTCCTCTCATTTGTAACTTTTTCTTATTTTCTCCAGCTCTTAGGTGTGACTTTGAACTGGCATATTCAAACGTTGAAACTAAAGAAAGGAATTCTTTGCTAGATGTGGGTATGCAAAGATGTGCCATATTGATTGATCATGCATTTGAAATTAAAACCTACAAGAAATCTCTATATAAGAGAATCATGCCCACGAGGTTAATCGACCACAACCTATGTAGAACTTTGAAAGAAAACGGAAACTTCTTTATCGTTTGGGATGTTTTTGATCTGAAGATGGGTACTGTTCCAGCAACAAGTGAAATAGATAAATACAGCTGCAAGTTTTCAGAGTAAACTGTGTACATTTTTTCATGTATTTGACTGTTCAACTACATCAACAACATTTCTTAGGAGTTTAATACTTTCACGTGAAATTGTAGGTGTTCTCTCTCTGTACGTTACTCTTAGGCATTTTTGGCCTGTCAGATAGACAATGGTGGGAATATTTGCAAAATATTAGTAACTTAGTTTGTTATTAGTTTGATGAAGTAGAAGATAAAGGAAAAGGTACTTTGAATTCTTGATAATTGCTCTCCTGGCCAAGAGAGGTGATCAGTAGTGAGCTGCTTTCTTAGCGCATTGGCCAGCAAGTTAATGTTTAATCAGCATGTCAGGCATGAAAATCTGAAATATCTTCAGCACTGGGAGGCAACTATCAACAGAGCCTAACATAAGCATTATATAATCGTCTTTTGTATTACTTGCTCACGGCAGTTGTGTGTGCTGATTAGCCAACAAATGGAATGGGTAAGAGCCCACTCCTTCCTGGTAGATAGAGCACAGTGTATCTTCTGCAGTTTCACATGCATCTGGCTGTTCAAATATGGTGGACACATTAATCTAAGTGGATTTTGCTTTTATGCACTGATGCACGTGATGTGCTCATCTTTCAGAAGAGCAGAAATTAGGAGTTCTGTAGGTGGTGCTGTGCTTTGGATGAGATGAGACCTGATAAGGTTCTGACTTTGGATCCTATGAAAGTTTTTATAGTGGTTTTCCCACTGGGTTTGCACAGTTTGGCCTACCTAGGTTTTCCCCTTGACTAGTTCAGAAGTTTTAAGCTCCGGCTTAATCTTTCAATTCAGTGGTGGAAAGTGCTTCCTATATGTGCAGCACTTTGAGATCTGTTGAGAAATGGCAGCTCTGTCCAGCCGAAAGGAATTAATATTATTATAGCTCCTGATGCTTACATCTCTGTGCTCCTTTGTAAAGCAGGTGGGATTATTTGTGTATTATCACAAATAAAGTCCCATGCTGGCATTCCTGGATAGTTCATCCAGGTACCATTGTCTTTTGGAAAATATTGCTTTTTTGGAAAAGCAAAATATGCTTGCTGTGTGTTATCAAATTGCTGTTAATTCTCTGTTTCACAGAATTCAAATCGCACTTTGAAGGTGCTCAACAAAGTGAATTGTTAATGGCAAAGACTGGCATGAACCTTTAGGCATGGTCACTTACTAGCAGGAGACTGACCCAGTGTTAATGCTTTCCATGTATGATGGTTTGTAAAGGATTCATACATGCAGCTACTGTACGGACGTGTTAAGGAATTATCTAAATATGATGATAATGAAATGGAGAAGAACAAAATGTTCCTTAATGTTTATATTATGTAAATGCAAGTCAGTGTTTCCCAAACAAAACATGTCTTTTAATGAAATTTCTGTTGGGATTATTTCACTGGTCGATGTTCTAACAAGCACCTGCTGTCTTGTAGTGAGACGTTCATCGGATTTGACAAGTGTCTGTGATTGGTGGCCCCGTTAACCACAATATGAAGTTCACCATCTAGATAAAAATTCGGAAGCTCAGCTCAACTTCCTCAGTATTATAAATCACTTGTGTATTGCAGTTTTGTTTTACCGATATTGCACCTATCTACCTGTGCAAACTGTGTTAAGGTCACTATTGTGAAAGAACCGAAGAATGCTCGTTTGTTCGCACTGCAGGGCCGCCTTAAGTAAAAGTAACAAAGTAACCTTTTCTCACCTCTTTCAGTTCCTTGGGTGTTTTTTGGTAATTCGCAAATTTCGAGTATTTCAGTCTCATCACAGTGTTGAAGTCATTCGTTTTCCTTTGTTAAATTAATTTGTGTTTGGAATGAAATCCACCGATTGTAGAAGCAATTTCTAGGGGAGATATGCACAGTGCTTCATGGGAATGGTTACACAGAGGGAAACGAGACGCAGACAAGCCGACAAGGAGTAGTAACTCGGAGCTATGAGGTCGGTGTTTGTGTTGGGGACGCTTGATTCAACAGCTGGTGTGAAGGCGGAGGGCTGGAACTGTCAGTGTAGGCGGGCGGTGCAGTGAGTCACCGCGTCCCTGTTTCCAGGGGCAGGGTGGAGGAGACAAAGGGACGCGCCGTCCAGCCGAAAAACCACATCGGTCGGGCAAGGCCGTGCCGCGAGACCTGAGCCAGGCCCACACCCCCAGAGAGTGCGCCGTCAGTTCACAGTCCTTGGGAGTGAGTGCCCGTTCCTGCGAGAGAGGCGTCCTCTCTCACGTCGGTGGGAGGAGCGAGGCCGCTGGATCGGGTTGTCACGACCAACTCGAGGAAAGACTCGTTGCGGAACGTGTTGGCGCACCGTGAAAGCAAGGTTATCTGTGTGTAAACATATTTTAAGCTCAAAAGGCTTGTTTTTTTTTTAAAATATCACACTTGTTAAAAATAGCTCAGGATCCCTGATATAGTTTGGTCCAGGGTGGATCAGGGCAGTAACAGGGGCATCCTGAGTTCTCAGCAGAGGCTTTTAGTGGAAGAATAAACTCGTCATGGTTTATTAATTGGCTCGCGTATTAGTGTCTTAAATCATGTGATTGCAGTTAAGAGTGTGCTTTTGGTTCTGTGAAATCTACTCCATTATGGGGCACTTGAGAACAGGCACTGACGACCTGGCCTCCTCTGGCAGTCAGGCAGGACAGTTTTAATGGAGGGCCTTATATTACATTGAGAGACCGCTGCAGTTCAGCCGCCTTAATATCCACACATTCTGTGCCTCTAGCAGTAACCTCTTTTCGTGTAAGACTCAGTCTGAGCTGTTGCCTGACGCTTCTTAAACTACCGTGGTCTATTTCTGCTGCCGAGTACTGACAACGGGGAAAGTACTAAGCAAAACAGGGGTTTTTAATGCTTCTAAGGAAGCTTGTTCTTCTGCTTGCTGGTCGATAGGATAGGCTGAATTGAGACATCCGCTCTTGTGTTTTTACATGTGAAAAGCATTTAGGTAAAGTGCAGTGCTGAAGTGGAAGTCATGTAGACCGAACAGATTCTCTTGCACTTTTTATTATATGGACTCATTTTGTCACTAAGCAACTAATTTATTTTGAATTAAAAGTTGTCTGATCCTCAGGGCATAAATGATTCTCACTCAGCGTTTGGACCCCAGTGATCTCTAAAGTACTCAATTTAGCACACCCCCTGCTACATTGATGTCACGTAGACCAGGCAGATTATCTTGGACTGTTTATTATATTATTATTTGTCACTATGGAGGATTTGTCCAGCGCTGGTGCCAACCCTCTCTGCAGGACAGGATGGCCATGCATCTCCATCCATCTAATTCTGTCTTTTTTTCAGCCTGCCTCAGTGCCAAGCCTGGTGAAATCAAGAAACAAGTTCACAAAGGCATTTTTTCCGAAACCACGCAAAATACTATTATTGCACAAAAGGCGCTCAAGTAGACGTGTGGTTCGTTAAGGTAATTTTGTGCACCTAAATTCATGTAGTTTTCCCACAGTAAAAGTAAAAGTAAAAGTTTTTCCCACAGTTTTAACATTTTTCAATGGTTAAAATGTAAAATTGAAAAGTCACATTCTTATGACTTTTCTTGTCTGTTATCTATTTACATAACTGGCCCTAGTGTGAGTATGTTTGTCCTGTCCAGGGTGTGTGAGTGTGTGTGTGTCTGTGTGTGTCCTGTGATGGACTGGTGTCCTGTCCTGGGTGTGTCAGTGTGTGTGTCTGTGTGTGTCCTGTGATGGACTGGTGTCCTGTCCTGGGTGTGTCAGTGTGTGTGTCTGTGTGTGCCCTGTGATGGACTGGCGTCCTGTCCTGGGTGTGTCTGTGTGTGCCCTGTGATGGACTGGTGTCCTGTCCAGGGTGTGTCAGTGTGTGTGTCTGTGTGTGCCCTGTGATGGACTGGTGTCCTGTCCTGGGTGTACCCTGCTTTGTGCCCGTTGCTTGCCAGAATAGGCTCAAAGCTCTCCTATACTGGATAACGTGGTTTAGAAAATCAGTGGATTGATGATGATGATAATAATAATAATAATTCCTTATACTTATACAGTGCTGTTCTGGACACTCCACTCAAAGCGCATTACAGGTAATAGGGACTCCTCTCCACCACCACTAATGTGCAGCCCCACCTGGATGATGAGACAGCAGCAAAAGTGCGCTCACAGTAAGCTCCCCACACATCAGCTATCAGTGGGGAGGAGAACATGAGTGATGAAGCCAAGTCATAGATGGGGGTTATTAGGGGGCCGTGACTGGTAAAGGCCAGCTGGAAATTTGTCCAGGAAGCTAGGGTAACATCCCTACTCTTTTCGAGAAACGCTCCTGGGAGAACCAGGACCTCGGTTTTACGTCTCATCCGAAGGACGGCGCCTTTTTACATGATAGTGTCCTCGTCACTATACTGGTGCATTAGGACTCACACAGACTGCAGGGTGAGCGCCCCCTGCTGGCCCCACTAACACCTCGTCCAGCAGCTTCTTCATCCTAGCGTTAATCCCGCATCAGCAGGGTCCGCTTGTCGGCACACTCGTCTCCATTTGGTGGTTTGAACCAAATCTTTGAGCTGTCGTTGCCATTAACTGCGACCGAGAATACTCCAACCGGCACGTCGCTCCGCCTGCCGTCGGAGTGGGGGGGGGGGAGGAGAACAAAGTAATGTAGCCAAATCATAGAGAGGGATTATTAGGAGGAATGGGAAATTTAGCCAGGACGCCGGGGTTACACCCCTACTCTTCTCGAGAAACGCCCTGGGATTTTTAATGACCACAGAGAGTCAGGACCTCGGTTTTACGTCTCATCCGAAAGACGGCGCTTGTTTACAGTATAGTGTCCCCGTCACTATACTGGGGTATTAGGACCCACGTGGACCGCAGGGTGAGCGCCCCCTGCTGGCCCCACTAACACCTCTTCCAGCAGCAACCTTAGTTTTTCCCAGGAGGTCTCCCATCCAGGTACTGACCAGGCTCACACCTGCTGAGCTCCAGTGGGTTGTCAGTTGTGAGTTGCAGGGCAAAGCAAAGGCACTGTGGCTAAGGATCTGTGCCTGTGGCTGGAAGGTTGCTGGTTCAAATCCCACAGCCGGAAGAGGAATCCTACTCCCTTGGGCCCTGAGCAAAGCCCTTAACCCCAGCTGCTCCAGAGGCGCTGTATAAATGGACGACCCTGCGCTCTGACCCCAAGCTTCTCTCCCTGTCTGTGTGTCTCATGGAGAGCAAGCTGGGGTATGCGAAAAGCCAAATTCCTAATGCAAGAAATTGTATATGCCAATAAAGTGATAAAAGGTATAAAGATATAGCTGCTGGCATATGGATTATATGTTGATTTCTTTCTATTTGTTTTTTTTTTGCTTTGAATGGATGTTGTATAAGTAAATCTTAATAGCTACTTTAAAGTATTATGACAGTCGGTTTTAAAGTAACAGTGTGTAAACTGTACATAGTGATTGATAAACCAGCCCTGGGACCTTCCCTTCCTGTGGGATTATCCTGACCTGACAGCACGCCAGCAGGACAAAGAACGCCCTCTTGAGTGAGTGAGTGTGGTGAGATAAAGCCACAGTCTGGCAAATATCCAGCCCACGCCTGCCAGACTGACTAGGCACCCTACCAGGGCCGACCCTACTCAGTAAGGTCAAGCCCCAGAGTTCCAGTAGCTTGCAACAGTGGTTCCAGTGCATGTGAGGCAGTTGAACTGACAGTAGCCTTGTCCTGAACTGGAAACAAGAGGACATTCATCAGTCTTCCAGTCTCTTTGTTGGAATTTGGCATTTCAGACTGCTGGACAAAAATATCGTTGGACAATTGGACAAGAAGCCCTGTGTGTTGCACAGATGTATTGCAGCACAAACAATTACAGCATTGCCTTAAATGGGAATTAATCTCAGGTTCCTGTGAGTTGCAAAACCTAGAGGTAGATAAAGAAGAAATACCTTTCTCATCGTGCATTCTTGCCCAGTTTTCTGTTCTTGTTTCTTTCCACTGTCTGTTTCCAGCAGGGGAAGACAGTACAGTTGTCACTTTTCCTTTCTGTATGTGCTGCGCTCTGGAAGCATGGGAGACCGGTTTAACTTAAGGTCGTGCTGTGCCCAGCCAGTTCCAGGTTCATCGTGAGGCAGCCGGAGTGTTTTTTTTTTTCAATGGTGTTTGCCAGAAAGCCAGTTGCTTTTTTTTTGTTAGTGTTGAGGTGATACGCATTCACCCTTAAAAAATAAAGGAAGGACGCACATACTAGCAAGTCGCGAATCTTGGAAAGGCTCCTGGAAAGTCCTTGTGTCAGTTGTTCCAAGTCATTGTTTCATTTGGTGAAAAAAAATCAAGCAGTTGTGGCGAAGGTTCTTTCCGTTTGGGTTTGTTTTTCTAGGGGAGTCTAGCTGTTCTTGGCCAAGAAACACAAAAGCAACAGTGATCCCTTTGTTGCAGTGCCTTTCATTAGCTGACCTTATGGCATACAGCAGAAAAAACTGGAAAATTTCCATTTCAACCAGATAGACTGGTACAGGTGAGGTTTCACGGTGCCCATTTTGAGTTAGGCCTTAGCTGATGGAAGTATATGAACTGTATGGGTTTTGTGTAGGACTTGGTATTTTTTTTTTGAAGACCACAGTTTAGTCTGCTGTGGCATTCCAAAAAAAAAAACAAACTAAAAATAAATCACAAAATGTGAGGTCATTGGTCAGCAAGGGGAAGCGTTTGGTAATGGCAACACTGCATGTGAGGGGTTCGGGAAATGAGTTCCTCGTCACCTGCAACCAAGGGAAGACGTGTTGAAGATTAACTGAGGTCTTGTCAGTGGTGAAACACAAAGAATAGCCATGGGCAGTGGCCGATATTGAGGACAATAGCCAGACCTCTCCCTTTTTGCCGATTTTCTAAACTGAACATTATGATCACTTCAATGCTAAACTGAATGTTGTGATCAGTTGAATTGCTAAATTAAATAATTTAGAGATAATTTAGGTCCAAAAGCTACATGTCCTTGAGGATCATTTATGCCTTGAGGATCAGAGAGTTAATTCAAATAAATGACTTGCTTAAATGATCATTAACTCACAGGTGATCCCAGTCTCTAGAAACAGGTGACCTATAAGACTAACTGGACTGAGGCTCTCCAGGACCAGGGACAGAGTCTCCTGTTGGAGAGAGACCTGTAAGACTAACTGGACTGAGTCTCTCCAGGACCAGGGTTGGAGTCTCTTGTTGGAGAGAGACCTGTAAGACTAACTGGACTGAGTCTCTCCAGGACCAGGGTTGGAGTCTCCTAATGGAGAGAGACCTGTAAGACTAACTGGACTGTGTCTCTCCAGGACCAGGGTTGGAGTCTCCTGTTGGAGAGAGACCTGTAAGACTAACTGGACTGTGTCTCTCCAGGACCAGGGTTGGAGTCTCCTGTTGGAGAGAGACCTGTAAGACTAACTGGACTGTGTCTCTCCAGGACCAGGGTTGGAGTCTCCTGTTGGAGAGAGACCTGTAAGACTAACTGGACTGTGTCTCTCCAGGACCAGGGTTGGAGTCTCCTGTTGGAGAGAGACCTGTAAGAGTACCTGGACTGTGTCTCTCCAGGACCAGGGTTGGAGTCTCCTGTTGGAGAGAGACCTGTAAGACTAACTGGACTGTGTCTCTCCAGGACCAGGGTTTAAGTCTCCTGTTGGAGAGCGACCTGTAAGACTAACTGGACTGAGGCTCTCCAGGACCAGGGTTGGAGCCTCGTGTTGTAAGCAGTCCAGGGAGCTAGGGGGAGAGTCATTGCATTGCCACGTGGTCTCAGTCTGCTCTGCCCCTGCAGGGATGTTCCCGAGGCCCGACTCCGAGAACCTGGGGGACCAGTATGAAGACGACGATGACGTGCTGAACGAGGTGGAGGTGAACGGGAACTGGACCCCGCAGGAGAAGGCCCTGCACGAGGCCCGGCTGAAAGCCAAGGCCAAGCGCCGCCTGCGCCGGACCTCGTCCCGCGACTCCACCCGCGAGTCTCTCTCCGAGGCCAGTGGGGAGCCGGGAACTGACCCCACCAGCCCCAAGGGCAAAGTCAACGCCAATGACCGCAAGTCCCGGATGGGCAAGGGCAGAGGCCTGCCTAAAAAAGGTCAGCGAGGCCTCTCTTGTGGAATTTAGAAAATCCCACAAACACAAGTGTTCCATCTCTCTTTTTTTTTTCCCCAAGTCACGGCCATTGCTGTCAGTAGTACTGTATTGCCGAAGGGGAAGATGGGAGGCACAGCTCATCTGTTCCTAGAGTGGGGCTTGTGGGGACAAATCGGGGGCCGCTTCTGCTGTTTTGTTGTGCTTCTTGAACAAAACGCATCAGCCAGCCGTGTGTGAGAGCCAGACAGTAGCTGGAGGAATGAGCGTCCTCATCCTCCGGGAAGGAGTAGCTACAGGGAGGTGCAGTTTAGGTCAAGCTCTCATCTGCTGATCTTCCACTCTTTGTCATTGTGAGCTGTGTATGCCCAGGCTGTACTGTATTAATACTGTTAATGGCAAGGTTTTGCATCACTTTTAACTTGAGGCAATGCAAAGTATTTGTTTCTGTGCTTCGTTCGTAATGCTGGGTCATGAACACAGCCTTCATTTGCAAGCACTGTCGAAAACCTGTCTAGCAGTGGCAAGGTGGGACGGTAGACTTGCGTTGTTCATGCTGTCCAACAGCAGAAAGGCTGGTTTCTGCAGCCTGGCTGATGTGTTTTGTCCAAGAAGCACTGCACCAGAACAAGACCGATACTGTTATTGATTGGTGCCAGTTTCCTGGGTTCTACACATGTGGTGACTCTTTCCTAGTCGATGGAGCCCTGTCACAGACAAACTGGAGAGAAGGCCAGGGTGTTGGCACGGCTGCAGGAGCCCTGTTCACACTGGAGAACTGTGACCATGCTGCTGAGCCCTTAGCTTTGCTTCTGGGTGTAGCCACACCTCACCTCCACACAGCTGCCCGGGCTGTTTTCAGCTGAGTTTGTGGGTTTATGTTTCAATGGGTCCTAACTCACAGAATTTTTTTTGTGTTATTTAGTCCCTATTTATTTTTTTTATTTTTTATTTTTTAGAGCAAATCCGATGTTTATACTGACAGCAGTTCTTGAGCTAGTGAATATTGTAGCTGTAGCTATGCACTCCTAGGCAAGAGGAGCAGTGCTTTGGTTTGCTAAGCAAATAGAGTAGAGCTATGCTTCCACGCCTTATAAGCATAACAAGCTTTTGTGCATTAATTTATCTGCATTACTTTACCCATTACACTACCAATATTAAAATGACTTTTTTAGATAATTTTTTTTTAAATACAGATTTTTAACTTGTGTATTTAAACATGGAATGTTTTTGTAATTCTAATTTTGTTCATGTGTAGTGTATATGAGATGTTTAACAGAGGTCCTCACTACTTAAAGATCCCATGACATTGTTCATAAAAGCAAGGGTACTAACCGTGGGTTTCTGGGTATATTTCACTCTGGGTTGTATTATCTGGCCTGGCTAAAATTCCCCCATAATTCATCTGGTGAAGTGTCTCACTTTACAGTTTGATCTAGTGGGTAGTGGGGTTGAAGGCACACAATGGCTGCCAAGCATGTAAAAAATGACTGTATGAATCCAGAGAAATATGACTTCACTTTAAAGATGAGTTGTACTTCTTGTGACCTGCAGGGGGCGCCGGTGGGAAGGGTGTGTGGGGTGCAGCAGGAATGGTGTATGAGATGGAGGAGCCGGACGCAAGGGATCCCAACTATGACGAATCGTCTCAGGTGAGTGGGAAGAGGTTTGGGGCAAGTCCTGTTGGGAGACAGAAGGTGACCCACTTTCCGTTTTGAAGTAAGCCTTCTAGGAAACCAGTTCAAAGGTTAGGTTATTTACAGGTATACAAAAGTGTTTCTCCTTAAAACGTCAAGAGCAGGGCCTGTCAGCCTGTTTTTTTGTTTAGCATTGCTTACGGTGTAACTGTTGGTGTGCCTTCAATCTGGTCATGGTGCACGTGCTTCAGTCTCTTTCCTTGCTCGACCATCATAGAAATGACAAAAGTTCAAAACTGATCACTATTTTTTGTGAGATGACATTATTCATTTTTTATTGGGCCTTTCAGATAATCCTCAGGTTTTACAGCAGGACACACCTTGCAGAATACTGTTGTTCATCGAAGCGTGATATGTTGTCACGCCCTAAACTTCAATCTCTAGGAGGGTATTAATAGTACAGACATAGCTAAGGAAGTGAAACAACAATTGCAAAAGAGCGTCACGAGCCTTTTTTGTGTTATGTTCTGAATGGATCTTTAGGCAGACCATCTGTGTTGATGTAGTTCAGCTTGTTGTAGGGAAAACATCACAAAGCCCCAGACCACGCGTTAAAAAAACGAGGGCTGAACACGTGTTGTGCATTGCGAGATTAAAACCAAGACGCTTAATCGAAAGTTCACAAGGATCAAATGATCTGCTTTCCCCAAAATCCAACATTTATTTTTCCATCAGATTTTTGTAATGAGGGTCTCAGTCTATTCGCTGCCATTCAGACGGAAGGGTCTTTCATCGAGTTTGGCTGAACGTCAGTGTAGTGAGATTTCAAACCCCTGCAGTATAAATCGCAGCTGTGGAATGATCATGTCAAAGCCATTTGTGGAAGTCCTGTCATTTCACAGTAGCTGATAGGAAGATAAGAAGATCATTCTCACCCGAGCTTGAAAGAAAGTTGTTTATAGTAGCGTAGTAGTATTTTGTGTTCTGTAGCTTCAGAGAGCCTTTTACTATTGGTGTGGATGATAAGACATCTTACAAGTCAGAGCCATGTTTAACACTAAGCCATGCTCACCAGTTTGAAAATGTTCTGTAATAATACAAAACTTCACCTTTACAGAATTGTAGTGAACTGTACAGCACTACTACACACACAAGAGAATGCAAACAAGACGCCGCGTGTGCGTTTTCACATGAAGGGGGATTTACGGAAATCGGGGATTACCCGGATAGTTCTGTATTGTGTTTAAAAGGAGGGATAAATTATGTTTCAGAATTATTTGTTTGAAATCTGTTTGAAGCCATACAAACTAGTATATTAGGATAGGAAGAGACAAAACGCTTTTCAGATGAGACTGTAAACCTATCTTAAGTTTTCGTCTTTGGGTTGTTTTTGGTATGTTCAGTATTCCTTGGTTTACCTTGACGATTTCTTTTCAGCTTTTTGATGGTTTGTGGCCTTGTTTGACCACACCCTGTTTTTCCACAGTTTTCCCGTATCTTGTCCAGCAAGCAGCAATGCCAATGGATTAACCAACCTCGGCTCCACTGTCTTGTTCCGACATTTTGTTTTCTTTGTGGACTTTTTCTACTTTTTCTTTCACAGTTGCAGTCTTGCTTTGAGATGGCTGGTAACCCAAACAGCTGCCAGAGTTGTTGGTCAGAGAACAGAGGGTGTATTCATTAGGTGCACAGGGTTTGAACTGCAAGCCTAAAATCAGCTGGACTGGACTGCAGCCATATCGCCCTACAACTCACAACTGACAACCCACTGAAGCTAAGCAGGTGTGAGCCTGGCCAGTACCTGGCTAAACTGAGGTTGCTGCTGGAGGTGATGTTAGTGGGGCCAGTAGGAGGCGCTCACCCTGTGGTCTGTGTGGGTCCTAATCCCCCAGTATAGTTCGACAATACTGCCGAAAGGCGCTGTCCTCTGGATGAGACGTAAAACCAAGGTCCTGACTCTCTGTGGTCATTAAAAATCCCAGGGCGTTTCTCAGAAAGGGTTGGGGTGTAACCCTGGTATTTTGGCCAAATTTCCAGCTAATCCTGGTAATCATGGCCTCCTAATAACCCCCATCTATGAATTGGCATCTCCACCCTGTTCTCCTCTCCACTGATGTGGGATGAGTGTACCATGAACACAGTACGGGCTGCCGTCATCATCCAGCTGGGGCTGCACACTGGTGGTGGTGGAGGGGAGTCTCCATTACCTGTAAAGCACTTTGAATGGAGTGTCCAGAAAAAGCGCTATATAAGTGGAAGGAATTATTATTATTACTGGGTGGGCCTTAGGATTTTTCTAAAGTGATGAATTCTCATTATTTGCAAAGAGGATAAAAAGCTGTGCCAACGTAAGACGTTTTGCCTGGCTGCTGCTTTTGTGTGTGGTTGGTTCTGGTGTTGGGGGCTAGGATAGCTCTTCATGTAGGGCTGCTGTCTCTGAACGGTCCTGAGAACAGTGTCTCAGGATTTCCCCAGGCATGTATAATCTTCCAAAAGAAAGTCCACTGGAGTCTGGACGTGTTCAAAACTGATGTGTTTTGGAATTTCACAGAAAATTAAAGGCGTGTTGAGTTGAGTCATAGTCTTCTCTTTACTGTGGAAGGAGACTTCCTTTTTTTGCTACTAACGTGAATGCAGCCACCACTCACCAGTGTCTGCAGATTCAGGGTAATACCAACATTGCAATCAGTAAGGACACTTAAAATTTCCTGTATGTTCAGGGAGGTACCGAATACTGAACATTTATATCAACATGCCTTGATATTTGGAATCTAATTTAAAAGAATTACAGTTAACATTGCTGTTTGTCTGTCATCGAGTAATCTGGCTTGGCATAAATTCAGTTTAACTGAAATTTCCTACAGCTGTATTCTAACACACACATAAGACACCTCTTCATAATGCAGTTTTTAAATGTATCGTTTGGGGTTTGAGTTCGATGGGTTAGTAGTTCACGTTCAGCCTTCAGAGCTCTTTTCATGCCGAGGCTCCTAGTGTGTGGAGCTTGCATGTTTTCTGGTGTCAGCTTGGGTTTTCTCTGGGTGCTCTGCTTTCCACCCAAAGACATGAGCACTCGGTTTATTACAGGCTCTATACATTGTCCCTGAGTGTATCCCGCGATAGGCTGGTATCCTGTCCAAGGTGTAGTGCCCACTCAGGTGCAGTTCCACATTGTGTTGTGTGTTTTCAGGATAGACTCCAGATTCCTTTGAGTTACCAAAGGGTAAATAATTGGAGCCACTGTCTCCTGTGACCTTTCATGATTTTATGAATCAAAGTCTGTTTATTTCACCGGCACGGTAACAATGCCTTCTCCTTTAACAGTTTCCTTCAGGAGGAAGCCGAAATTCTTTTTTCCTGATTTTTAGTGCTTTCAGCCAACATTTACATGGTCCTTCGGTTGTTTTCCTTTAGCTTTTTTGGCTCATAGATACTTGCTCTGTTCAGGATCCAGAGCCTGTGAATCACAGAACAAACACTGGTCTCTTTTCCAGTAAGCTCAACATTAAATGTGGACATTTTAATTTTTTTTTTGCAGTTAAAATTAGTACAGACAAGAAACCTAAGATCTGGCAGCAGTGTGGACCAGTGGTTTGGGTTCTGGACTTGTAACTGGAAGGTTGTGGGTTTGAATCCCAGATGAGCCACTGCTGTTGTGTTACTTCAACCAAATTGCTCTAGTAAAATACCCAGCTGTATAAAAGGGTGCAAACGAACTTGTTTTGGATTAAAGCATCAACTGATTGAATTTGTAAAACCAGTCAGAAATATTTACAAATGGCCTTGTTGAATCTGGGCTCCTTTGGAAAGCCAGAAGAATCCAGGTACTTTAACTTTTGATTTGATGTTTGATGACAGTATGATAATAGTATCTGGAGCTGTGGTAGCTCAGACAGCAAGGGCGTCGAGCTCCTGACTGGAAGGTCCTGGGTTCAGTCTCAGGTAGGGGCAAGCGATGGAGCTGCTCTAATTCCTTCCAGACAGCTCCCAGCTCCACTCTGCTTTCCAGATTAGTAACATGGGGGTTAATCCTTCTGGGGGTAATAGGCCGGCCGGAGCGTGATGCTGACCACATCACCTCTACCTCCAGTATCGGATGGTCAAGAAAAATGGTGGCCCTTGTCCCCCCATTCCCCAATGGGCCTTTATGGCCTGAAAAGGGCCCTACCTACCTATGATAATAGTATCACTGCAGGTAAGAAACATGATGAAATGTCTAAAAAAGAGATGTTTAGCCATGATTTTTTTTCTTTTATTAAAACATTTAAGGATGAATAAAGCACGCATCTTAGTCAAATGCTTATGTTTTATTTCAATAGTTGTTCATCTGACACGCTGCTAATCACAGCTCTGCTCTTGGGAGTCCCTCACCTCACAGCTGCACAGCTCAAAGACTGTTCTCCTGAGCAGCATAAGAGAGCAGTGACCTAATGGGACACTTGTGTCTGCTTTTGTTCCTGGTGAAGGGAGACACGGTCTACGCCACAGTGGTGCCGGAGTTGGATGAGGGCGAGCTGGAGAAGACGGTGAATCCCATTGTTCAGGAATACTTTGAGCACGGAGACACAAGGGAAGTTCAGGTAGGTACAGTCTCTGTAGCTCACGAGGCTTCGGAACTGAGCGAAGCGTCGTCTGTTTTAATGTCGTCGTTATCGTTTTTTCTCCGAGAGCTGCGACCCCTGTTGCGCTAATATTTCAACTCCACACACCACACACTGCCCTGTTGCAGCGATGCTTTAAAAGAGATTTTTTTTACTGCTGTGTTCCTTTCTTTTCCCTTAAACATAACTGTTTTGACTTGTGTCTCTGTGTTCCACTGCAACCATAGCTACCTTACCATAATTTCCGTATGTTTTCCTGTTGCTGTAAGGTAAAAAAACCCAACAGTTTTTATTTTTATAATCGGTTTTAATTTAACTAAGCTTAGAGGTCTTATAAATGCACACTGCTTCCGGACTAATTATTTTAAACAGCCTTTGGAATAGCTTTGCACACAAGATTCTTTAAGAGGGAGTGGAAAATTGAAGCACCTTGCTACAGCTTTTCACAGGTGGAACCACAGAGGTGGAAAATGACTTGTGTGACACAGTTCAGGTGGAGCTGTTGTTTTTGTTCACATTACAATTGGAAATTGCCAGTTTGGCATCTGCAGTTGTTAATCAGTTTGGCTTGTACCAGTATGGGTGGGGTGAGAATCGCGCACGCTTTCTTTCCTGAACATGCTCCTGCCCAGAGGCAAGTAGTGTGTTTTTTTTTCAGTTCATGCTCGCAAGGCTGAGCAGCACCGTTATTTTAGTGCTGGCTTCAAATTATCCTAGCCTTCCTGTTTTTTATTCAATTTTGAGTATTTTATAATCCCGTACACTGGGCCTAGAGGTGCATCATGCATATTTTGTGATATTTTTACTTGGCAACTTTTGTCAAGTTTTCAACTCGTCTCTCAAACCTGCACTGTCTGGTGGGGTAGGTATGGAGGTGTTATAGGGGGACTGCAGTCCCAGCTTCTCAGACAGGTTATTAAGTCTCGGTAACAAAATACATTTGTTGACGTTTAGAAAATAATTACAAATTTTGAATTAAGCACAAAACCATGAACTTTGTGAAAGTACTGTAAGTCGCCATGTTGTTGCAAACTCAATTTGCAGCCCTTCTCGCTCGCTAGTCCCTGTAATAGACTAGTGTACTGTGATGCACGAGCAAATAAGTACTGGCTGTGCAGCAGACATTTCACTGCAGAAGTGTTCCAATGTTAAGAAGTGGTATTTGTCGGCAAAACCGTCTCAAAGTCGAGAGCAATATTTCTATTGGATTAAAAGAGGTGTATTCACAAGCCTGCTTGTTTTCAAGGTAATAGGGCCGCAACATGTCACTGCAAGTTTTGTTGTCTCGTTCTGAATCACAGAACATGGTGCTGCACATACTGGACTTGAAAATCTAGTCTGTTTTGTGATGTAAATTGGACGTCTTTAAATTGAAGTTACTTGTGTACATTTGACTTTTATTACGGTTTGAAATGCACTCGTCAATGCTGATTTTCTAATCCTGAAATATGAAAATAGCGTTGCAGTTCCCTTTAAATACAGAAGATAAACCGAGTCTGTTCACTCAGTTTATTACAAAAATTACAGTACTGAAATTGCAGCACTGAAGACTTTGTGAAGCGTGCTTTTTGGCTTTATATACCGTTTCCTGCAAGTCTTTTCAGTTGTTCTCTACTAATTAATCCAACTTCTAGTATTGTCTAACTGCTCTTCACTTTAGCGGGAATGTCGTCTGAAGCAGGACAGTCCTTCACTTCTCTGGGGTGTCTCAATGAAACAGCTCCTACTATATTTGGTTTTATAGCCATTTCAAGTATGAGATGATGCACATGTCTGTGTTTCCCAGAATGCACTGGTGGTGAAGACATGGAGCAACACTGCCCTGTTTATCTGTTCTTGCAGGCTCTGTTAAAGGAGTTGAACCTGGGACCTAACAAATACGAGTTCTCGTCGCTGGCAGTGGTGCTAGCCCTGGAGGGCAAGGCCAGCCACCGGGAGCTGATGTCACGCCTGCTGTCCGACCTCGTGGGCAGAGTCCTGTCAGAAGACGACATGGCGCGGGCGTTCGACAAGATGTTGACAGACCTTCCAGACCTCATCCTGGACACACCTGAGGCCCCTCAGGTAAACCAGACCCTCTTCCTGGCGTAGAAACACTTTTTTTTTTTTTTAGGTGGCACTTAATTCTTCATTTGCATCTCTCGGTTTAGGAACATAATTAGTTCCTGGAAAAAGCGTCATCAATGGAAACCAAAACTTCCATTGCTTTCCATGTAAAATTTTCCACTTGGTTCCCGAGCTCTAGAGCATCAGTTAATATTTCTTTTTTTACCCTAAGAGGACCCTGGATTGTCACAGTAAGAGCAAGTAGCTCGTTTGTGATAATTGCCATTATTTACTTCAGTGCAGTAGTTATCAAGATAGATAAAATGCGGAGAATGCAGTGAGGACTGGGGGTCACGCTGTGAAGGGGGCGTCTTCTGTTTGCTTACCATGGAGGCTCCTTTTTTGTTTCTTCATGACAGCGAACAACGGGTGAGAAAATACATTCTCCATGCCAGCGAACAGTCTTTAACCAGCTGTTTGTAAGTCCAGGCATGGCGGTAATTTTTCTTTTTGCACTAATGAAAATGGCCTGTGGTGACAGACCTGCACCCTCACCTAGTTTCAGAAGCCGAAGTGGGTAGGCTTTGCTCTAGCAAGTCCCGCTTCTTGAGTTGATGGTTCGTTTCCCCAGCAGAGTTCCGATAACACACCTCTTATTGTGGCTAGACTACTGTTTGTCCGGTATCCATAGTGTTTTTTTTCTGCTTGGCCCTATGCAGTGTAGGTTTTCAATCCGCCTCCTGGCAGTGATGCTCCATATTTGTTTTTATGAATCTCTCCCTCAGGAGTTCAGTATCCAGGTTTCCAGACTTGCTGTGTTGGATAAACATGGTGCCAGTGGGCTGGTTATAGGATCCAAGCTGTGCTTGTTTAAATACTCGTACGTGGCCTCAGTGGCATTGGGAAATACTGGAGCTGAACTGTAAGCAGGTTTATCCTCAGTAAAGAAACAGGCATTCTGTCACACACTTGTCTAAGTACCGGTGTCCTCCTCATCTTCATTTTTTATGAAAGAATATGTTTTTAGGGTGTTGAAAATCTTATGCTTTAGGGAACAAAAGTAAGTTTTCATGGTTTGTGCACAATATGGATACCCTAACACTGCGCGAAAAAAACAACAACTGTTTGTTGAAATGGGACAGTGCCTCTTCCATCATGTCAGTTCCTTCCATTCCTCTTGGAAGATGTTAAATGCTAGAGAAATGAATCACTGGAGCTCTGCAATGTCAAAAAGAAATGAAGTTAAACGCAGTAGAATTCATAGTCTGTTAATGATGATAATTCCTTGCATTTTGTAGCATTTCTTATCTCAACCGGTCCCAAAGAGCTTTACACACAGGAAAGAAAACTCACGTTACTCACTCCTGAAGTGTAGGCCCAGCTGGTGTCATGGTGCTCCAGCTGTCCCACTACGCGTTAGACTGGGGGAGAGGAGAGAAGTTACTTCACAAGTTGAGTGGAACAAAGGAGGAGCTAAAAGGCCAGATCGTGCATTCAGAGTGTGATATAGTCTGGATTTTGGTCCATACTCTTGTGAATAGTGCCATTAGTGCCATTGGATCTTTAATAGCCAAGTAGTCAGGACTATCATAAGAGATTTAATCTGAATGATGGCACAGCCAGCAGCTATATCACCCTGCAACTCACAACTGGCAGCCCAGTGAAGCTCAGCAGGTGTGAGCCTAGCCAGTAGCTCGGAAAGCTCAGGTTGCTGCTGGAAGAGGTGTTAGTGGGGCCAGTAGGGGGCACTCACCCTGCGGTCTGTGTGGGTCCTAATACCCCAGTCTAGCAATGGAGACACTATACTGTCAAAAGGCGCCGTCCTTCGGGATGAGACGTAAAACCGAGGTCCTGACTCTCTGTGGTCATTAACAATCCCAGGACGTTTCTGCAAAAGAGTAGGGGTGTAACCCTGCCATCCTGGCCAAATTTCCCATTGGTCTTTACCAGTCATGGCCTCCTAATAACCCCCATCTATGAATTGGCTTCATTACTCCGTTCTCCTCCCCACTAATAGCTGGTGTGTGGTGAGCGTACTGTGAGTATAGTATGGCTGCTGTCTTATTATCCAGGTGGGGGTTCACACTGGTGGTGATGGAGGGGAGTCCCCATTACCAGTAAAGCTCTGTATAAGTGTAAGGACTATTTTTATTATCATTCTGGGAAGAATGTAAAGGATAGACATTTAATCTTTGTACATCCTCTTGTTATCATTTTTATTATTACATCCGTTTGTTTTGGTATTTTACCCCCATAGTTTATTCCTTGTCCCCTGTCTCTTCCCCCATTGTGTGTCGTGTTACAGACCCTGACCTGTCTCTGGTTAAGGCTCACCTGGCCATCAGGGATCGGGGTATTTAATCTAACACTCATGGTGTAGCGCTCAGTCTTGTCTTATTATTTTGTGGTCTGTGATGTAGTCTTTTGGAAATATTTTGTCTTGCACAAGAGCTTGTCAGGTAAACGGACACCCTTTTCACTTTTGTTCTTTGGGCCTGTATTCTTACGGCTCCTGTGACCACCCCTGGACATAACACCATGCGGTTTGATCACACTGTCATTCTTTTAATCGGAGACGTGCTCTTTGAGTTCTGTCACGCAGTGGTGCCTACAGTACCTGGTTTTGAATGGTAACCCGTGCTGTTGATGGGCTTTTTAAAACCTCAAGTATTTCATGGTTCTGTTTTATAGAATGCTGGCATTGTAGGAAGAAATAAGCCAGCTCTATACTCGGTGCCAGAGATGCAAATATATGCTACTGTACATGATGTCTTTTGCCTCCTTTGAAATGTGCCAACACAAAGTTGTACAGGATGTGATGAATGGATAATTAACATGCTTGATGTTTGCTTGAGGAGAGGAAACTCAGTCCTGAATGGGCTCGTTGCAGTGCGGCAACCCAGTGTTTTCAGATATTCTCCAGTTGCTTTCTTTTTTCCCTCCCCCCTGTAGATGCTGGGTCAGTTTATCGCCAGGGCTATTGCAGACCACGCGCTGCCGATGAATTTCCTGGACCGCTACAAGGGCAAAGTGGACTGCGACCATGCCAGGTGTGTGTTGGCCCGCAGGGCCGAAACCCGACTGAGGTCATGGAACACGGGGGGGGGGTGAACCTGTCAGATCATTACCGGTGCTGTTCAGTACTGTGGGTACAACAGAAATTGTTAGTGAGGGAGCCACATGTTCAGTACCAGACAAGTATGTACTGGATCACCTGAATCTCTCTCTTGGTGCAGAATGTTGTTTCACGTGTTTTTGTCCCCAGGTACGTTTGGAGTTGTTTTCTTTGACTCTTTGGCTTGAGATCAAGACTGATCTGGAAGCAGCCTAAAGCCTCAGCTTTCAGAGTAGTCGGAGACCTTCAAAACACTTTGCACTGCTTTGTGGTGAAGAAGGCCTTTCCCTTTCACGCGACCGTCTTCGTTTCCATTTGAGAATAAGAACTGTCCACAGTGCTACCATGTTCATCTGCTGTACTCACACCTGACACATGGACTCCTTAAGATAGGCCAGTTGCTGTTGTAAGTGGTCCTGGTGGTCCAGGGGTCATCCCTCGGGACCAGGGCATGGTGTCTGGAATGACAAATAAATGTGAACAAGTTCAAGTTCACATTTATTTGTCATTCCAGACATATACAAGTGTACAGTGGAACGAAATAGGGTTCCTCCTGGTCCACAGTGCAAATACAGACAGGACACTGACACAGACATTGTAGACAGGATACAGGTAGTGCAAAAAACAAAGCAAATACATTATACAACGTACGCAACACACTGGGGGGATTTAAACCCTGTTTCTGGAATTGGGGTGGGTGCAAGTAGATTCCAGGGTGTTGAGGAGCCTGACAGCCTGCGGGAAGAAGCTGTTCCAGAGTCTGGGGGAGCTGGCCCGTACACTGTGATACCTTTTCACACATGGAAGGAGGGCAAAGGGTTTATGGGAGGGGTCATCTACTAAACTGGAGGCCCTGTGTAAGCCGCGTTTGTGATAGATGACAGAAATGAGAGGTGATCTTTTCAGCCGTTTCCACAATTGTTTGCAGGGTCTTGCGGTCTGAAGCGTTGCGATTCCCAAACCAATCAGTGACACAGCTGGTCAAGGTGCTCTCAATGGTGCTTCTGTAGAAAGTGGTAAGACTGGACGGGGGAAGGTTTGCCCTCCTCAGTCGCCGCAGGAAACGGAGACGCTGCTGTGCTTTCTTGGCTAGGGAGGTGGTGTATTGCAGAAAGTCCTTACTTTAGGGGTTAACATGCCAGCCAGAGTCCTACAGACCCGGCTGCGCTTTTACCAGACCAGTTAACTCGGGTTATATTGGCCCAGTGCCCGGCCGTTTTAAAACCTCACCCAAAGTACATGTGCACCCACTTCATACAGAATTCAGATAGTCGTTCTTCATGATCACCTGTCTTTCCAGTGGGGCTGTTGCAATGGATGGAGGTGGAGAACAGCTATTTCATTTTATCGCCGAATCAGCAGTCGGGTCATTGCCGCTGGTGTGCAGCTAGTGTGTTTGTAAAATTGCACACACCTGACAGACCAGTTTGCAGTCTCTCCTGTCCCATTCAGCAGATTTATCTAATTCAAGAAATTGGTTGGGGGGGCCTTTTCCTTCAAGCGTATGACAGAAACAGAGGAGAACAATCTGTGGTGGGAGATCACATTGGTCACGAATAAGTGATGATGATGAGCACCCTGAAGAGAGAAGAGGTGAATCTTGTGTAGAAGGTGTGAAAACAGCGGCGTGTGAGAAAGTGTTCTCTTGATTATTTGCTGCCTGTTTGTGGTTGGCTCCAGGGCCGCTCTGGACCGGGCTGCTGTGCTGCTGTCCATGAAGAGAGAAATTGTGCGACTAGACAATGTGTGGGGTGTGGGCGGAGGACAGAGGCCGGTCAGGCACCTCATCAAAGAGGTAGGGAAAAAAAAAGTGCTTTTTGTTCAATGTTGTGGCTGTGGACAGATGCTACTGTATGTTCGAAACGGGTGCCTAAACTTGACGCTCTGTGTATACTCAGTTTTCAGCCGGTGTCCTTAATCTTAAAGATCTATTTCAACAACCTTCAAAACAAGACAACAGAAGTGAGAAGGCAGGCAGGTTCGTCTTGGTTCATGTTTTCATCACAATAGTTTGAGAAACAAAATCATCCAAATATTTGAACATTACAAAGCAGTGTAGTGTGTAGGTGGGCAATGAAGGCTCCAGATTTATTAAACTGGAAGATAAGAATAAGCATAAGAATGATTTAGTATTATTTACACTTATATGACACTTTTCTGGACACTTCACTCAAAGAGCTTTACAGGTCATGGGGACTCCCCTCCACCATCACCAGTGTGCAGCCCCACCTGGATGATGCGACAGCAGCCCATACTGCGCTCACAGTACACTCACCACACCACAGCTATCAGTGGGGAGGAGAACATGGTGAGGAAGCCAGTTCATAGATGGGGGGGGGGTTATTAGGAGGCCACGATTGCTACACCCCTACCCTTTCTGAGAGATGCCCTAGGATTTGTAATGAGCAGAGTCAGGACCTCGGTTTTATATCTCACCTAAAAGACTGGGCCTTTTTTGCTGTCACTATACTGGGACATTTTTTTTAGTCCCTAGCCGTCTTGGCCAGGTTGCAAACTAGGTCTCCAGCGATGGAGAAGCTGCCCGTCTGTAACCTGTGGCGCAGTGAGGGAGACGTGCGCTGATGTGCACTGTCATGACCAGTCTGCTAGCAGAGTAGACAGTGCTCGCCTGACTGCCCAGGTCAGTGGGAAGCTCTTTGGACATGTGTAAGTGCCAGGAGCACAGGAGATCCCTTATGTAATATCTTCTTTCTGTAGTAGATTCCCTGCTAATGTTATTTCCTGCTGGTTCTTGCAGCATGTTATTACGCATTTCTTTTATATACAGATTTTAATATCCTTTTATACAGCAGGTTTGTTTGAACTGCTTTGGGGCATTCCACGTAAAGTACCTTGCTCAGGGGCACAGCGCTAAGTTCCCACCTGGGATTTAAACTTGCAGTACCTGTGGTTAGGAATACAGAGCCCAGTTTAACCTTCCACACTGCTACTGTTATTAGCCAGGTACACCCCTCTTTGTAGAATATGCATGGATTCATTATAACACAGATGCCTGGAACGAGTTCGTGTTAAAATTCTAAAAAACATTCAAGCGTTATCTAATCAGTCAAACATTTCCTTAAACAGAGGAATTCCCTTACACTCGCCTTGCACAGATGGCATAGCAGATTAGATAAAAGTGCACACTTGTTAACTGCTCTCTGGTTCACTTCCCTCTCCTTGAATAAATGTGTAAAAAGGTGGATCAGTTTTGCTTTGTGTTAGTTCAAAGAAGTGAAGAAATGTTAAAAGAGGGCAAAACATGTACAGTGGGCCGAAAACGTGGAACATTTGTGTGAAAGTTCTGAGGGAGTTCTTAGGTCTTAGTATACAGCATTTATTCAGGAGGGACTTGCCCTTGTAAATCAGGTCTGGATCTTTCAGAGCTGAAAGACAGCAACTGGGAGTGTATCTCAGCATTAAGGGAGATCATCAACAGTATCGTCGTCCGCTATGAAGAAGTTCTGTGTGACTGTAAGAAAGACATTGTATGATAGTTCACAATCTGTACATTCTTCATGAAACCCCCTTCCAAGGAGCCCAAGCCAGGAACCTGGGCAGATTAAAATTCTAATAAATATGATGCATTTCTGCTATTTAACAATGATATAAATGATTGATTAAGCCAATGTTCTGATTGAGTCCTCACCTATTTTAGTACTTAAGTAATTTGCATGTTTATTTTGTGTTCATGCAATCTATCCCTATTCAGTCTGTTCATGACTCCATTTAGCTTGTATTTAATTTGGAGCAAATTGTTCTGAAACCTACAGTATCTCTGGTCAAAATGAGTTATAAATAGGCGCAAAATAATATAATCTTTCTTGTCTTGGTCAGAGACCCATTCAGAGTTCCTGGTGAGGTGACGGATGAGTCACTGTCGAGAGTGATTTCAGATTTCCCTGTCTTTGCTGGTGCTAATCGGAGTTTTGTGCTATTGTTTCATCTCCTGCCTGGGTCTCCTGGTTTAACGAGTAAACACTGTCTTCTGAAGACAGATTAACGGCACAGCCCGGGTGAAGACGACTGGTTTAGGATAATTAGGATAAGGATAAACAGTCTCTAGCCAAATCCCTGATGGATAAAACTGTACTTCAGACCGTGAGCTTTATCTTAGTCTACCAAGAACTACAGGATTGGGCTCATAAACACTGCCTTGCTTGGGCTGTTCTGTGCACTGTATCAGGTCCCAGCTGCCCAGACTTCTGAAGAGTTGGGTTTTAAAACCTGTCCTTGATATTCCATTGAAAATCTCTCTTCTCTTAGTGACAGATCCTCACGTAAACTTCAGGTTGACTGTTTGAACTTCAGAATTTCAGTTTTGTTTAATACACCAGGAAGGGAAATAGCGGGTCCTTCAAGATGAAGGCAATTCCAGGACAGCCTTTTGGCACGAAACTCATTGTAGCTGTCAGACGGAGAGTGATGAAGACGGATGTCTTTTGCAGTCTAAGTAACGGGTGATTTAGAAGGCAGCGGAGGCTGGTGTCAAGTGTCATGGGGTGGTGGTAGGCTGCTGTCTGAATATTAAATGATGTGCACTGCTGTAAACTGAGACTTGTGCGCACAAGGTGGCAAAATGGCGAACGAGACATTTACACACTATAAAATAACGAGTGTGATAGTTTGGTGAAACGACCATATGGAGTTCTGTAATGGTCAAAAATTAGAAATGTCAAATGAAGTGATGTTATGCAGTGAGGGGTGGGCCATCTGCTGCCTTTTGTCCATGTTTTTTTGTCATTATGCCAGTAGATTATTGTTCCAAATTGCCGGGCTAACAAAAAGGTTTCTTGATCATGTAGCAGGGCATGAAAATGTAAGAATAGCTACAAAGGATAAAGGTCGCTTGGCCCTTTATCAAGCATGTTTGGTATCTGGCAACTTAGGAATCCAAGGATCCCATCCAGCCAGCTCTTGAAATAAGACAGGGTGTGGGCTTCGTTAACATGGCTGTCTATCGTGTTCCACCCTCCCACAACCCTTTGTGTAAAGAAGTGCCTCCTGTCCTTGGTTTTAAACACAGCTTCCCCTTTACCATGTCCATTCGTGTCAACTATTTTTATTTCTCTCTGCTGGTTTTGGAGCGAGTCCAGTAGGTAGTAATTTGGGTTGTTGAATCCTTCAGTTGAGTCACTATTGAGGACTAAAAGGACTCTGTTCCTTCAGCCTGTTGCTGTAGGACACTCCCACAGTCTTTAATTCCCCATGCCCTGCTTGCTGGCCCATTTGTGCCTTGCATGCTGGTCTCCCCGGTGAATGTGAAACAGAAGTTCAGGATTGCTTTGTCACACTGTTCCGTGATTGTGAGTACCTCTCGGGCAGGTCCTGTGGAAGTGATCCCTCTACCAAGACTGGGGAGGTTCTTTTCTGCTTTCCTGTAGTGACGCACCTCTCCCTTCAGCCCACTGATTGTTCTGCTCTCCCCTCGACTAGTGTGTTGTCCTTGTCGTGGACGTGGGCGTCCTGTCCTGTGTGTGTTGGTGAGAATGGGCACCTGACCGAGCTGTTTTTTTTGTTTTTTTTGCCTCAGATGAACCTGCTGCTGAAGGAGTACCTGGTGTCGGGAGAGGTGTCGGAGGCGGAGCACTGCCTGCGGGACCTCGAAGTGCCTCACTTTCACCACGAGCTCGTCTACGAGGTAACGCATCATCAACCCGAGACGCTGTGGGCCGCCGGCCTGCCCCCCTCCGTCTGGTCTGAGCCAGGGCTGCCGTGTGTCAGAGACGGGCCTCGTGAAAATGACTAGTGTGTGTGGGGAATAGGAAGTGGACATAAGGGTTATTTTGGCTCCAGGAAAGGAGAACACTAAATAAGCAGTGAAATAACAGCAGGCACAAAGAGTATATAACTTAATACCTCTGAGAAATGTTTTCTATTTGTTAGCTAATGGCTAACAAAATAATTAGTTAACAGCTTTCTTCTTGGGCTTTTTAACATCAACTGCCTTTTTGAAATGGCGTTTATGTGGGGGAACTGAGGTTGTCAAGCTCATGTTTAAATGGTGAACATTTATGTAGGTTCAGTTGCCATGAGCTCTGCATTTAGCTTTCAGTGAGACCTTTTGGTCCTTTTAGCGGAGTTTGAATTTGAAAGTATTCTTTTAAAGAAAATAGGGTTTCAGAACCAATTTGTGGCTCCGTCTACTAGGATCCAGTGGTTCTGATGGGATCAAAAAGCTGGATCTGATGAGAGCTGGCTGGAGATCATAAAAAAGCTGGTTCTGCTGATCTGCTTCGCGAGCGGCGCATGCCGTAACTAAAGAACGAGAGAGCCGATGCCTTGCTGCCTGTTCGGCTTGCATGTAGCAGTGTTGTTTAGGGAGACAGGAACTGGAAACACCCAGACTTCAAAACAATACACAGTAAAATGCTAATGTATAATGGACTGTTGTACCATATCACGGCAACATTTTTTTCAAGCACACATTTATCTATCGGATCAAGACAATGGATGAGGACATTAAAAAGAGATATTGTATAGATTCAATAAAAGGACTTGAAGTGCCTTTAGTTTCGTAGCCATTGCAGGACAAACCTGAGTTCCCACCGTTGAGTTGTGAAGGCTTGTGGTTCCCATTACTAATACACATTGCCACCTAGTGGCTGACTAGAGTAAGTCCTCCACCCTAGGCTAAGAAATATTCATGTAATTAATGTTCTGTTTAACAGTGATTATGCTACGATATAAGTTACATCCTGTACGCAACTGCCCGTTACCACTCATATTAACATTAGATTAGTTTGCTGTGGTCTTTAGCAGTCTGCTGTGTATAATAATGGATACATGTGATAATGTTGAAACATTGAAGAATTCGGTCTGCTTTCCTGGCTACAATCTTTTATTAAGCTTTGAACTGATAAATGAGAGTGCTTTTTGTGTAATTCATTTTTTGTAGGGCAGCTGTAATAAACATCTGCTGCACTCGCTAGGCATTGTACATTACTCATCCTAGTCTCTTGTCTGTACTGTGGCTGTATTATTATATATCCAGCCTTTATTAAATTAAATTATATGGCAAACCAGCGCAAAGGGTTATAGCTTAGTGCGTCTTCCCTTGTGTAAGGCTCTTTCCATAAAATAAACACTCAAGCTGTAAATGATTTTAGATCTGGGGACATGGTCTAACCATCTCCTGTGGTCAGTCACAATCATGTTTACAGTGATTGTGACAATCTAGGATCTTCACACCTCTCCCGGTTTGTTTAAATGTGGTGTCATATCTAAATCCAAGTAGTATTTTTTTCTAAAGTTATGCTAATTTTACATATATAGTTCCTTATGTAGCACAATTTGAGCTAGATACATGGTCAGATTTCACCAGTTAGTGAAATGTAGCAGCCCTCAAGATGATGATCTGGACCAGAATGCATAATCGCATTGTGTTCGTATAACCAGTAAGGTTAGAGGATGCTCTTTGGTACAAGAGCTATCAGACTAAAGTGGAAAACAATACTGACCTCTGGTGGTGAGATAATGTAACATGTTCCATCTGCTCCTCTTCAGTCAGACAGGATTTTGTGTTTTGTCCCTTCACAATGTGAGGGTACACATGCACCCATTTACTTTTCCTGTAGGAACCGGCGCCCTTTGGGATCATCCTGAGGATTTGTACACCCATGGGGCAGAAAATAATTAAGGAAACATCAATCTTCTAGTCAACCTGTTTCTTTATCAATTTTGGTGAAGTACTCAGGGAAGGTTCCAGATAACACCCAGTGCAGCCCAGAATCATGTTCCTTGTCTTCCTTCCTTTGTTAAGTTTAGCATTAAGAAGGCTTTGTTTTGGTGCTCCTTTTTAAGTGCAAAATAAGTGCAATTAATCGGATATTAATGCCATTCCCGGAGGGGTCTCTTGTGCCTGTTGCTGCCTCAGAAAGCTGACCTTTCAGGCTCTTGTCTTCTCATATCCAGGCTATAGTCATGGTGCTGGAGTCCAAAGGGGAGACCGCAGTCCAGATGATGGTGAAGCTGCTGAAGGTATTCTGGGAAACTGGCCTCATAACCCTGGACCAGATGAACCGCGTGAGTGTTCAGTCACAGTGACTTGCGAGACGCGAGATGAACGGTTTGTATCTGCGTTGTTGGTACATGGGGGGGAAATTAAGCACTGTCTTCATCGGCCCACATGGATGAAAACCTGATGGCGTGAGATGTAGGCAGGGTAACAGATCAGAACTGCTTTAAAACTGCAAACGAGAGGCCCTTCCTGACACAAAGGGTTGTGGGTGTCTGGAACAAGCTGTGCAGCCAATGAGGTTGAAGCCGATTCCCCGTGCTTTCTTTCGAGAAGTGGCTGGATGTGATCCTTGGATCCGTTCGCTTTTAGTGACCGAACGAGCTTGGTGGCCCTAAAGGCCTCTTCTCGTTTGGAGCCTGATGTCTGCTTTAGAAAAAGCAAGCTGCACAGTGTCAGGCGAGGACGAGAATGTCTTGCCTCTTACTGTAAGAGCTGCAGGGCAGCAGGTGGGACATAGGGAAGGAATCTAGCCAGAGTCTGTACAATGGCGCTTACTGTGAGGTCAGAAGTACAGTCCAGGGAGCAGCGATGGCCATTTTAATACAAAGGGCATCCATTTCCCTTGGAAGCTCTGTCTGTTAAAGGTTACGAAGTGTGTGGAAGCACAAGGGAGAGATGGTGAACAATAAAGTCTCCACCCCATGACGCGTGTTTGGGAATGTGCTTGAAAACCATCCACACCTGGAACACCGTCCAGCAAGAGGACCGATGATTGGTTTTTAAGCCCCTAACCAGGCCTCTACTGCCTGTACTCAATAAGCTATTACAAAATGTTTAAGGGGACATTATTCCCGGGGGAAATTGCCTCTAGAGGGGAGTCTGAAAAAATTCATGACACATGAACGCGTATTTTGAAGTTTAATGTGTGTAATAAGGAAGTTTTACCAGTGGCTAAGCAGTTTCGTGGCGGTAGGCCTGACGGGTGGATCTTGTGTTACAGGGGTTCCAGCGCGTGTACAACGAGCTGCCTGATATTAACCTGGATGTGCCTCATGCCCACACTATCATGGAGACCTTTGTGGACCTGTGCTTCCAAGAGTCTGTCATCACCAAACAGCTAAGAGACGCTTGTCCTTCGAGGTGAGCCTCGTCAGCCCCTTGCTTAATTCGCTTTCTGTAGCACGTCCTCCTTCTTTAGCGAAGTTCTTGTTCCATCATTAAGTTATGTATGAAACGGGAGGAGAAAATATTACAAGTAGAACTTAGGAATGTTTGCAGAAAGTGTGGAAAGTCTTCTGTTAAGGTTCCCGATTGACAGATGTAATCTGAAGTGACAATTTACAAGGATTCAAGGAGATGGAAAGGGCAGGATTGAGAACTAGGTAATTAAAGGAAAACCCCTACCCCGACAGTAAGAGTAGGGGGCTTGAACTGGGCCAAGGACGTTTCCACAAGTGAAAATCAAGAGGTAGTGGTATTGATGATTAGAAATTTACACAAAGGACTTCAGGGATCTGGAATAAGGTAACCAGATACAACGTTGAAGCAGATTCCTGAGGAAGATGAGTTGAAGATGATGATCTGATTCAGTCTTTTCAGCTAAAGAAAAAGCTGAATCAGATCAATGAGCTGCTAGCAACCAATGGGCTTCTCTCAGTTTGTAGCCTTTCTTATTTTCTTACATTCCTGCAATTGCGTTGTGCGTCTGTGTGAAGAAGCATCCCTTGGTTTAGCCCTCATGTTGAACTGAGCGTGAGAAAACGCACACCGGTCTGTAAATGTAAGAGTGTTATAAAAGTGTTCAAACAAGCCTGACCCGTCTTTTCCCTGTCGTTCTGGCCACCAGGGGGCGCAAGCGGTTTGTGAGCGAGGGGGACGGAGGCCGCATCAAGCAGTAGAGCGGAGGGAGAGAGTGTGGGCGCCTCCCCCCTGCCCGGGGCCCGAGGCCTGAGGCAGGGAGAGCCCCGAGTGGCCCCGGCACTCGGCCCCACGCCAACGCCAGCGGAATGTGGAAAGGGGGGAGGGGGGGGAGGTGTGGGCTGTGGAAGCTTTATTTCTCCTTTTTTTTGTCTTTCTCCCGAGTTCGTGTTTTTTTTTTGGCGTGCTCTTGAACAGAGGGAGAGAGACTGGAGGGAGCTGGGGAGGGGGGGTGGTTATGGCGATTCCTGCACCGGTGACTGTCCATTGTATTTTGCATTGCATGTCAGGCCATGATTCAGATATGGGTCCGAGTGACGAATAAAGAAAGCAGCTGGGATTCCGAACTTTTCTTAATAGGGCTCTGGAGTGAGGGAGAGCATGTCGGGTGTCTCTTTTATATTTTACTTCTTGACCGCGTAATACTTGCACAGTAGTGTCTTGCTTTCCTGCGGCTCTTGGCGGTTTGCTAATGCGGTTTTCTGGTGGCGAAGCCTCTCCACTCCCTGCAGTCTTGGTGCTAGCAGCCTAGCTGTATCTCAGTTCGGCACCGCTTAGGAAAGAAGCTACACCTTGACCAGGCCCTCTCCCGCCTCCTGTCTTTGCTATTCCTGTTGCCAGTTTGTTGGGAGGTCTGCCTTCCCGGGATCCTGACTTCAGGGTGCAGGCAGCCACAGGCTGGTGCTGTCCGGGAGGTTATGCCTTATCCCTCTACACACCTGCTGCTCTGCAGACGGTCAGCACAGTCGTTGCAGGTTCACCGGTGGAGATGAAGGCAGGCGCAGGCAGGTGTGTGGCAGTGAGTAACATGTCCTGAGCAAGGTCTGAAAAGGTCTAGAACTTACCAAAAAAAATCTTATTGGGGTTGTAGCTAGGATAGACCGTTTGTAAAGATGGCTTTTCAGCCACTCATCAGATACTGTACAGAATTCCAGGAATATTGTAGAAGGTCCATAGCAAAACTGCCAATGAGCAGTGAAGGAGCTGGAAGGATGAGGCAGTCACAACATATATATTTTTTTCAAGTGTAACAGCAGAGATGTCAAGCGCTCTACATCTTTTTTTGAGGTAGAACCAAAGAGCGTGGGGTTCTAATGTCACAGTATTCATGTTGTTTGCGCTTTTAATGTTGATTCCATTTCATGCTTCTAAAAAAAACAGTTTTTTTTGCCAGAGTCAAACCCAGCTGTAAAAATATGGTGTGTGGGGTACGTCTTTGAAAATGAGATTTTGCAAAGATTTCTAAATCCGGGGAAAACGCAGAACTTAGTTTGCGTAGGAGGCAGAAGACGGTTCTCACACACCTGAACCCTTTTTGTTTGCATGAGCTTTAGAACTGTTCTTTTGGAGTTTAGCTACTTGCCCTCCTAGCTGTTGCGGTTTATTTTTTGTATGCATCCAAAGATTTGTGCTTAAGCTGTGAACCTGAACTGTGTAAAAGGGGACACATTACCTCTGTTATACCGGCCTACAACCTGAGATTTTCTGGCAAAAGTGACCAAACGACATTCAAAATCACGACCCTGACAGGGAAAATCGAAACCGATGAACAGCTAGGGAAATATTTTATTCCATGTTATGCCAGGAACGGAAAAAAAAAAGACTTATTACTTCAGCCTGTTCTGATCGGTTAAAATGGGCCAGAATATTAGAAACAGGTATTGTGTTTTTCAGTGAATTTGAAATATGTATAATAACCTTGATGACAGCTGTTATAAAAAAAGTGCACAGAAAAGTACAAGTGCTACCATTACTTTCAGGTTTTTTTTGTTAGGAATGGATCTTATTTTCCATGAGCCTTTTATAGCTCGGGCAAAATCTCATCTTTTCATTTTGTTTCTCCTAGTCTGTATGCTATCCTATTCAATTCTCTCATTCTGAACCAAAACGGATCTTCAGAGCAGGGTTGCTTCTCTCTGGCACTTTTCTTATTCTGAATTATGAAACCCTTACCTAGCTTGTAAGAGAGCAGTTTTTTTTAAAATGCTAAGTTCCTCTTCACAACATTTTGACCACAAGTCTCTTTAAATCTGATGTCTTTGTATATAATGTACTGTCAGCTTTTTTTTTTGCTTTTAAAGCTGAAACCAGAACTCCTACACAATGTGACAATAATGACTACAAACTCTGATAGTTTCCTGACTCCTTTCTTATAAGAAATAATATGAAGTCAATGATGAAATATTTCTAGAGGCACACCTATTTTGAAACATTTTTCAGGTTTCACAAATTTACAAATGTAGAGGCCTTCCAAAGGGTGCAGTTTATAGAACAGTGCACCTTTTAGATGAATGAGATGCTAAATTGCTATTGGTTTATGGTTTAAGAGTGAGACAGGTTTATTTGCAATCAGTTCCACCATTTGTTGACTATTGTTGGCCCGGCATATTTGAAGACAAAATATTTAGAAATAATTAGAAATGAATGCAGCCCCGATTGTCTGAAAGTGCTGTTCGGGCAGCTAGGATGCATTAAAACCTTGTTAGTTTGTTTCCTTTGAAAGAAATCTCTACAAGCTGAACAGACAGCACAGATTGTGAAAACAGAATTACTTCTTTCAAAGGGCTTAAAACCAGCCTCACCAGCTGCAATGGAGACAAAGCATCCACTAGCTTCCTAAGTGGCCGCCTTCCAGTCAGTTAATGGCCTGTCTCACTTTGGGCTGTGTAGGATTTTAAAATATTGTTCAAATGTGAATTGCAGCAAAGAAAAGCCTTTGAATTCCATCAGCACCCAGCACCAATACATCTTGAAACTGCTGCTTGAAATGATCAAGTGCAAGTATTTCCTCACATCTGGTTTGATGAAGTGTCTTTTTATTTCCCAGTTCTCTTTAAAATATTTCCTCTCAAATAGAATGCAAAATCAAGTGGGCGTACAGACTTATTATCAAGGTCCTGATACACCTAATGATATAATCTGTGGAGGTTTCGAAACCTAAAAGAAAGGATTACATCCTTTTCTTTTTCTGTTTTCTGTTTTATTTTGGCAGAGTTTGATCAAATCATTCAGTTGACACGGTGTTTTTAATCAAATAAGTGTTAAATGTGTATAAGAAAACTTGAGAAATGGAGAGAGAGAAAGCCCTGCTTTGGAACACAGTGACTGAATCGCTTTGTAAATTCAGAACCTCTTAACGGTGCAGGAAGTAAGCACAACAAATGTTGACTTTTTGTGTGCATTTGTACTTCAGTTGTTTTTATTTTTGTCCCCAGTAAGGACAGTTTAACCAAAAGGACCTGGAATGTTAATCTCTCACAGGTGCACTGATAGAGCCTTAGGCACATCTCAGTGTGATGTTCTCTGCTCAGCTCATAGTCGCCCCCATGGCTGGTGGTTTGGCCATCATCAATGGGGAAAATCCCATTCCTTTTCTTTGGTTCTACTCGCATTATTTTTTTCCCTGTTGTGGCTGGGGAGTCCTCAGCGGGTGTGCAGATGTGCAGTTAACACGGTTACTTCTGTATGTCAGTGCGCATGATAATCCACACACTTGTGATAATACCGTATTGTTAAAAGCCACCAGCCTTTTTAAAAAAAAAAATCAGTCAGGCAATCAAATGCTATGAAACCCAACAAGGATGAATGGCATCAACTTTTCATCACAGCTTCACGTGGTCAAAGGGGTTCATAAATATACACAGAGTAAAAATCCGTAATTTGGGTTCGACGGTGTAGGGTTATCATCAGCAGCTTCCTTAATTCTCGGGTTGTGTGTGTGGGGGGTAAAGAGTTAATTTTTGGTGTAAATACCTAATTTCAGGTTATCACTGGGTTTTTGTAACATTTTAAGTCATTTTTTACAAGTGTGAACGTTACTGTCTGAACAGTTGTTTTCTTTCAGGTAATTGTTGAAAATGATGACAGTGCTTTAGCTCCTATCACAAATGGTAACCAAAAAACCAGTATTGCTGTTTTTTTTCCAGTCTTTTTGTACCCTCCTCTGAACCCGTTCCTGTAATGCAACAAATTGTGAATCACTTGTTAAAAAGCTTTACTTCTCTTTGTTCTGTTACTTCCAGCATTGCAAATACATTTGGGACAGTGTCATTATTTCAATAAAAGTTGACATAATCCTAGCCTCTTTGTGTCATGGTGTTCAAGTGTATTAATCTGAACTTTTGCTCATAACATTCAGAGAAAGAGCAGTGCTATGCTTATGAGTTGGGTTCTTGATCTTTGCTGGTCGCCCTGACTGTTTCACAGGTTAAGAATGACATGCATGTCAGAATGTTCTTAAGGGCAGATTTCCTTGTCTGTTGCTCTTCTGGTCAGGTTTTGTTATAGTATTCACATTTCCTTGGGCTAAAGGAAAATACAAATAATCCTTTATTTATCCAGATAAGTCACTTTGAGAAACTCGTGTTTACAATGACAACCTGGGAAATGCTCACACGAATGGGCATTTACTGCTGCAGACTGAAGCACTTTGCTCAAGGGAGAGTAACCAAAGCATCTGCCCTGGGATTGCCGGAGCTCTCAAATCAAAAAGCCCACTATACTGCTGCTGCACACCCAATAATACCACCCCAATTCAAGCATTGCATCTGGCAGACCTGACTGTTGTTTGCACAGGACAAAGCTTTCATGTAACATTGCCAGGTTAAGGAATAGGTGTGCAAGGTGTTTGTTAGTAAACAGGGAGCTTGCATTGATTAGTAGTCCTAGATTACGTGCTTGTGGAAGGCACAAGGTGAAATTTGGCTATGACTCAGAGGTTTGTGAGAACAAGATTAAAGAGGCCTAAAGTGCAACAGTACGTACCGTACAGTATCTCGCATTATAACAATTAGTCATTTTTACACACGTATTTGTTCCAAGCGAGCCGTTCGCTTGATGAACTACGCGTCAGCACCTGAAGCTCCCGGAGGGTTACAGTAGGATGCTGATTCTGACCTGAAGAACTCAAGGTTAAAACCCAGCAGGCTGATTACAGAATCTTTCCATCGCAAATTCTGGCCTTTTGTCTCTAACAAATCCACCATCCAGTTAAGAGGAAAAGTGCCAGTATCCCTTTTCCCCAGTCTAAAAAAGGTTGGTACAGTATTTGATGGAAATGGGCTTTTTTATTAGTTTAACACCTGGTGAATCTAATGCAGCCAGGGAACTCTGACTTTGTTGACAGTAAATATGGAAATTTACCTCCCTTAGTCATGGATTTATCATTATGAATTGAGGAAGAACTAACTCCAGCACTCAGTCAGAAAAGGGCACACAATTTGTGACGGGAATGCCAAAATAATTGGACGAGAAACAAGCTCAGGAATTTATCATCTCAACTCAAGGTACAAGATTAAAAAACACACCCCAAAACGGGATTTATTCAGGAATTTAGTTCCCTGAACCATTAAAAAGTTCTGGGACTCAAAAAGGCCTGAAGTACCCAACAGGACTTTTGATCATTTAACATTGGTTTTCATTTTCCATTTTTAAAGTATGACACATTGAAAAGTAATTTTGAATGTCTGAATGCGCCTATAAAGATAAGATTTGAATTGAGCTTCAAAAGGACGTTAATGGATTGCTCTACAAATCTTGGCTTATAGAAATGGTATGTGGATTGTGGGGATTGCTCATTTATTTTTGGTTAATTGATTTGTCAGCTGTCGGCCAGAAATGTGTAGTAGTGGTTTGGGTTTTGCACTTGTAATTGGATTTCTGTGGGTTCATGTCCCAGATGACATACTGCTGCCATGCCCTTGAAAAGGGTACTTCACCCAGCTAGTTCCAATAAAAACGGGTTGGTCAAATACATGAATTGATTATTCATGACTGACCGTGATACACTTTGGCGATTGTGAGTATTGTATAAGCACTGTTGCTCAGATTTAGCCTGTTGAAAATGAAGAACAAGAACACAGCAAGGAACCAGTATGCCATATCATGCCTTTGAGTCATTGGTATGTTGTAGGTGGAACTATGTCACGTCAGGATGGACGCAGCAGCAGTGAAGCCAGGTCCTCTTGAGCAATGAATGGAGGTTCTGTATTGACCATCCTGGTGTTGTAAGCAGGTGTGGCACAGATAACAGCGCTTATTTACTAGAGATGAATCAATGGAGTAATCCCAAGCTTGGTGGTAGGAACTACACTCAGAACTACTCTAGGAATGACCAGTGGTTGTCTGCCTGTACAGTCTTACATTGGACCATGGCTTGGTGACCTTGGTGTATTTCAACTGAAATGAAACCTTAATCAACAGGAATGAGCTGTGACATTTTGCGTCATCCAGGTTCCAGAGTAGTGTGTACAAGCACATGCTCTTCTAGGGCCTTCCAAGAGGAATGGGACAGAATTCTTCAACACAGCATCTGCACAGCAAAGTGTGTGCTTCAGATGTACAGCTCATATTGCTTCCAACAAAGGTCACAAATATTTACATGTAAACATGATGGCAACTAGGTACTTTTTGGAAGCGCAAGAAGGAGAGAAGTGGTAATGTGCAGACAAATTCATCATACAGTACCTATGAAAGGGAGAAACTCGGGCAGTCTGAAACAGAGAAGACAGGGAGAAACTGGGATCTATTCTTAAAAGGATTTAACCTGATTTTATTATTAGTAGTATATTTTCTTAAAGATATAAACATCCCTGTTCATATGCTAACAAATGCACAATGCTGCTTTAAAAATACTATAGCATATTGCAATTTAACTTTATTTTGTATCTTAATAAAGGAATTGGTAACAGCACATGTGTTACACAACCAGATTTCCCAAGATTTGTTTTCCATACGCTATCTTTAGTTAAAATGGGTTACAGTCTCAGAAAAAAACAAGGCATTTTGATATGGCTTTTGAATCTTTCTTTGGTTTCCTTGGAGATTAGCCTGCATGATTTTCATTTGTAACCCATTTTAGAGACAAGGCGGAGCTAAAATTGATTATTTAATATCGCAGACAACTCCCTTTCATTAACTATGCTAAATACCAGTTTCAATTTGAGTTTTGAGCATTTTGGGCAAACACAAAAATACAGATGAATAAGAAAAAGTTTATAAAGCAACTTTAATTGTCAAAAAATGATCATCTTATTGAAGAGTACAGTACGTATTCTATTAAATTTTCACTTACATTTGTATGCAGTTTCTTCTTCTTGTAAATGGAAGAGTAATTGAAAGGTTCTTTCAAAGTTTTGTCTGTACTTGGCAGTTCCTTTGTTTCCTACACACTTACTGTGAAGATTTTCTCTGAAGCATTCTTAGGTTTTTCTATGAGAAGTGCAATTTTTTTTAGTCAGATCTATACTTCCTTCAGTGCTGAAAAGAAGATTGCTCATAGAATATTGTATACTATTTGGTCACCACATTACAAAATAAAATGCTTTGAACTGAGTCCCAAAAAGAGTGACCAGATGTGTTCCTGTACTTAAAGTGATACCAGGGAATATGACACACATATTCAAAATCCTCAAACGTCAATCTAGTGCAGTTCTCAAACTTTTTGGACCAAGTACCACCCCTGATCAAGCCAAAATGTCCTAGTACCACCTACAAATCATATTCTCATAGGAACCCCAGAAAATCTCAATGACTAACATGAGCGCATGTGTACACACTCACACACACATATAATAAAAATAGCACTGAGCATTTAGTTAATTTGGATCGTACTGCGCTGTATCAACGTAGTACGTAGGCTGCGTATTTGACACAAACTCATTTTATGAAAACAGAAAATATGAAAACCCGTCTCACGTTTTCTGAAACCGATTTAGTCAATTACAGATGAAAAATGTATTTTTAATTATTTTAATTATAATTTTTAATCAAATTTTAATTCCCAATTTTTCAGTGCACACAACAAATTTCCAGGGCCATCTGGCGTACCACCTGGGGGGCGCTCCGGTACACGTACCACAGTTTGGGAACCACTGATCTAGTGGACTTCTTCAAAATGAACAACGAATAACAAACCAGAGGACAGAAGTGCCAACTACTGGACGTGAAAGTGCATTTCAAACTCAGGGACATCTTTACCGAAAGGGTTGGAGGAGTATGGAATAAGCTATCCAACCCCATGGTTGGATAAAGCTGAAACTTCCAAATGGCCTCCCCTCCGTTGTAAGCTTTCATATATTCTCATGGGCTTTCAGAAGCAGTTGTACTGCCCTAACTGGGTACTGACCCAGTTTACTACCGTATTTAATTCTGACTCCCCGAGTCTCTAGGGTGTTGAAATAAAAGGCCAGATGAGATCCTTGGCTCAATATACCACCTTTAAAGCACAACTGGCTGCCAACCACTGGTCTCGCTACGACCGAGAGCGAGGGTTCCTGCGGATTGTGACGTGAAGCGGCCCTTCCTGCTCGCTAGTCACTGTGATGGGTAATGTCCTGTGATGCACGAGTGAATAAGTGCAGGTTGTGGAGCAGACATTTCACCGCAGGAATGTTCCAACATGATCGGCATGTAGAGTTAACAAGTAAATAGTATTTGTCGACAAAACTGCCTGAAAGCCGAGAGCAATATTTCTGTTGGATTAAAAGAAACGTATTCACTGCTTGTTCACGATGTAATGGTATCCGCTTCACCTCACCAAAGTTTGGTTGCCTCGTTCTGAATTGCAGCCAACGAATACAATATGGAGCTGCACGTGTCTGGAAATTTAATCTATTTTGTGATGTAAATAGGAGGTTTTATACATTACTGTGTGCATTTTACTGTAGTTTGAAATAAGATAAAATCACTTCATTAGCCCTATACAATTTCTTGCATTAGGGATTTGTCTTTTCGCAGACCCCAGCTTGCTCTCCATGAGACACACAGACAGGGAGAGAAGCCTGGGGTCAGAGCGCAGGGTCAGCCATTTATACGGCACCCCTGGAGCAGTTGGGGTTAAGGGCCTTGCTCTGGAGCCCAACGGAGTAGGATTCCTCTGCTGGCCACGGGATTTGAACTGGCAACCTTCCAGCCACAGGTGCAGATCCTTAGCCACAGTGAAACTGCTCCGAAATGGACTCATCAATGCCAGCTCTTTCTTACCTCAACATATAAAACTAGCATTGCAGTTCCCTTTTAACCGAGGGAGCAATATAAATGCAGTGATGTCTCTTTTGGAATCTTACGAAGAAACATTGTCCATCCACCTATTTTCTAACCACTTTATCCAGTTCAGGGTCCCAGGAGAGCTGGGGTCTACCCCTGTAAGCAACTGGCGCAGGGCGCAGTATATTCTGGATCAATTACCAGTCCATCACAGGGCGCACACAGACACAAACCCAACAAACACGCACCAGAGCCAATTTTCCCAGAAGCCAATTCAAAATGTAATATTTGCCAACGTGGAGATAATTTGACTCATCTTGGTCAAAGGAAGCTAGGACATTAGGGTAATTGTTTCAGCAGTACTGTATGTGACTTGGTAAGTTTTTTCTAGAATTCCTTTTGATTTATAGAACACAGCCGGATAATTCTTAAAATAATATTTAAAAAAATCACACGATGAGGCGAAAGAGTCGATATGAAATCCATAGTTTACTACGTTTTAGCTACCACGAGGTGGAGACAAAGGGACTTAATGTCAAGAATGCAGAATCCTGAGCCAATCACTAACATTATTATTTAGTATAAAAGGCCCTTTACTTAAATTATTATTTTTTTACAATATGTGACCACCACACATGGTCCATCTGTTCTGACACGTCAGGAAACGTTAATGAAATCGTCTGAAAAGAGATCCGGAAAAGTGTCGTCTCGTCATTCTATGACAATAGTCGTTTTTCTTCCTGTATCAATAAAAACACCCTTAACACAAAGTTCTTTCAAACTTCAACATTCAAGGTGCAATTGAATTCTACTCACCTTGCCTTACTGACAATAATGTACATAATAAGTCAGATTGCATATTCAAATTGACCATGTAAACGTCTTTTATCGTCGCTTATCACTGAAAATGATAATCCTGCACCAAACCGCCGCTATTGAAATATAGCATATTAAAAAATTGCGCACTTTAAGGGGGTCTTTCATCTCGCAAAATACTAAACTTTTAAGTCTTGACTCTAATTTTAACCATGGTAATACACAAAATGATATTTCCACCTGTATCTTGTGTCTTCAGTTTTCCTTACCAATAGCGTAATCATTGATCACGTGGCTCTGAGTCTGACGTCAATTAAAATAGACCGCAAGGCGTTTGAATGGTTTGGACATATTTTGAATGCTTTAAAAATATATATATTTTTACTCTAATGTTTCCCATTTTATAGAGATATTGAGGATGGGAAGTGTTCAATAGATTATATTTTACTCCGTTTAATGGTTTATGTTTTACCTCGGAATACTTTTTTTTGTAATAAAGGAATGCTTACCCACTTTGTGCAAGTGACGTATTTCTCTTGCGCGGAATGTAGTCGCTACACGTCTGCCTGTGAGTGTGAAGGAATCGAGGCGAGCAGGAAGTGGCTGGATTGATGATGTGCACCTGGAGTGTGACACAGCTGTAAGGTAGTACACGTACCAGAAACTGACTTAATGAGGAATCACTTGTAAAGTGTGAGCAGACGCTGTCGTTTAAGGGCGGAATTCCGTGCAATGTTTCGCGTTTGGTTGTGGTTTTATGTCCATCAGTTGCAGCTGTATTGAAAGAACTAGTCCACTTCCCAAAGAAAGCGCTCTGCGAACAGCTTCCTTGTTTATTTGAATCGGTCGAGGCATTTTGCCGTTAGAAAGTACACCGAGATATTATTGAGCCAGTTGTACTAGAATCCTGCATGCATACACGATTAAATTACGTTTCTTGTCACCAGTGGGTGATTGTTTTAATATAGATTCTTCACATGGCCTTTCCAGATCTCGAGCAAATTAAGCAGCTGAGTTTTTTTTTTATACAAAATTGTATTAAACAACAATGTAAAGTGGGTATCATAGGCCGTAGGATTTTAGCTTGAAATATATCCGCTGTTCTTTATAGCATTGAGTTAGTAAGTAAATTCCCACACGTGTAAACACTTTCTTCTGTATAGTTAACCATGCGTTCTTCTCTTTTCCAAAGCAACACGAATCTCCAGCAGTCTCTTGCTTTGTTGACCGCACTGCTTAAATGTGATATAAACTGACCGACAGAGCTGTAGCGCTATGGAAAGGCGGTCTAGTTGTGTGTTGGTACAGAGAAGGTGGCATAGTAAACTCGGGAGAAGACAGCAGTGAAAAAGCAAACGGAGCAGCTTCGTTAACAAAAGATTAAAGTCGGTCCTTAGTCATGATCGTACTGTAGAACAGAGTTGTGCCCTTCAGAGTGCCACAGCCTCGTAGGGTGTTAGCCTTTGATCTGGAAGAGAGCCTCCGTTTAAGACTTGGAAAAAGTCTAGTGCCATCTAAGTAATCAGGAGATCAGCTGGAACGAATGAAGCTTCCTTTTATTATGTTCGACTTGATAATGCTACGTTTATAGTACATTTGTAATTGAATAGTTTGTTACAGCTAATACGACAGCTCCCTGTATTTTTACTGCAATGTTTCCACCATCTAACTGGGAAGAGCAGATGGGCTTCTGACTACACAATAGTAAAGCTGGACATTTTTTAATAAAAAGAAAAGATTTCACCTTGTCTCATTTAAAGAGCGACTTTATGACCCGGTTATCTTTTCATTGTCTTAAGAGTTCTAAAGGAAACTGAAATATGTTTAATTTCAGATGTGTTCTTAAAAAGCTAGGTTGTGGCAATGGAATTTTGTATACACACACTGGTGGGAATATTTTTGTTTTTAAAAAATTCATTGTTTTGAATGCAGTAATAAAGTGTACAGGGTCTCAGTGCAGTGGTCTTACTTAAGCTAAGATCTTATTTAATTGCATAAAGATGTGCCCCAGGTCCTATGAAAGTAACCCAAAACAGTCAATATGAGCAGTTTTCTTTGTTCAAAATTTGGATTGGGGGTATTGAATTTCCCCTCGGGATCAATAAAGTCTTATCTTGAAGCACTATTGCACAAGGTATTTCTATCGAAGAAGACAAATCCTTCTTATTTTATCCTGGTAAAATTGACTTAGAGTGTGATCTTGCCACCTGCCGCCATGCAGAGAGTTATATTCAGCAATCGAAAAAAAGTTACTTTTAAAAGTAAGCCATCGTTACAGTTACAAGCCATCTGTGTAAAGGGTTACTTTTTAAAGTAGCCCATTATGGTTACAAGTTACTTGTGTAAAGTTTTACTTTTAAAAAGCAATTCATTGCAGTTAGTTTCTAGTTAATTGTGTAGTAGGGGGTTACCTTTTGAAACGTAACTTTCCCCAGCACTGATTATATTGATCTGATGGCAGATTTCGGCAGCACGTACCGGAGATGGAAAAAAGAAATCGGTGTAAAGGTTCACTAAAAATGTGAATATTGTAAGCGAAGGCTGTTCTAACCAAGGCTTTTAATGCATCCTTGGGGTTCTTCAGTGCGTCGGAGTGCGTCATCTTCCGTCTCCTCTCGTCCAGGTTGTCGAGGGAAGGATGGGCAGGCAAAGGCATGGAAAGAGGGTGCTGACTAACAGCAGCAAAGATGGGGGCGACGCCGTCTCCGGCCGGAAGGAGGAGAAGAAGAAGGACATCCCCAACTCCATCCTGCATCGCAAGGAAAAGAAGAAAAAGATGGATCTGGCCAAGCTCTTCATCAACATTTCCATCGGCCTCTGCATCTTCAGCTTGATCTGGTTCTTCTACGCCCTGTACATGCGCTCCTATCTGGCCAGGAGGATCATCACTCCTCACCCCTCGATGAGAATCCTGGATGCCAACAGCACCAGCGCGGCTGTGGCCCCTGACAGGTTCTGGGGCTCCTACAGGCCCCAGGTGTATTTCGGAATGAAGACAAGGAGTCCCAGATCGATCGTGACAGGTATTTTATCTTTTGCTGTTGGGGTAGAGTCTGTCTTCGTTCTTAAATACAGCTTGTTTTTGTTAGGTGCACCTTTAACCACGTCTGTGACGCTTTTGTAATTATTTTCTTGCATTACCTTATATAGCACTTTTCATCCCAAAAGATTCCAAAGAGCTCTACATTAAGGGGAGAACCCATTTCATGCACCATTGAAGTGCAGCAACATCCTGGCTGCCATCATGCCCTAACAGCCTCACCACACAGCTGATCGGGTGAACACCGAAAAATTGCTTCACCAATGGAATTCAAGTGGAAAAAAAGAGTGCTCGCATTATACAAGCACAAACTGCAATTTAGCCAGGAACACCACAGTTAACATTCTTGGTCTAACAAACGGCTGCGGAGATAAAAACGGTTGATGCTGTTGGATGTAGGCGCGGGGTTGAATGGAAACACAGCTGTGGCCATTCCCTTCCCAGTCAACCAAGCCACTCCCCTGCAGTTTGTCTAATTCTCTTTCATCTTTGGATTTCTTTGATTTTTTTTATCCTTTCCCACGAGAGGGTTTTTAATGTTTCTTTTATTTTGCCACGGTCCGTTCACACACGCCATTCATCTCATAACAGGTCGAGACACAACAGGCATCTTTAGCGTTCTTGAGGGAAACTGAATAAAGAAGGCATAACCCATAATGCACTGCTACATGAACACATTCACTCTGTTAGCACGTGTTTGGCTCTGTGGCTCAGGATCTGTGCCTGTGGCTGGAAGGTTGCCGGTTCGTATCCCGCGGCCGGCAGAGGAATCCTACTCTGTTGGGCCCCCTGAGCAAGGCCCTTAACCCCAAATTCTCCAGGGGCGCCGTATAAATGGCTGACCCGGCGCTCTGACCCCAAGCTTCTCTCTCCCTGTCTGTGTCTCATAGAGAGCAAGCTGGGGGATGTGAAAAGACAAATTCCCAATCCAAGAAATTCTACTGTATATGGCCAATAAAGTGATCTTACTTTAACCAAGCTACGTCTTTACTATAGCCACCGATGCAGATCCACAGGATGAAAATGATGCACCAGTGGCTGCATTTCCATTGTTGCGAATGCAGAAAAAGTGGTTGCTAATAATTTGGCGCAGACAGGTGACCTCGCGAATGGCGGTTTCACTGTCTTGGCGGCGGGTTGGCCTCTCGCTCAGGGCTGATGTGGATGCGGCAGTTCGGCGGGGCGGACGTGAGCCTGCGGCACACCTGCGAGCAGGGCGACCGGCTGCAGAGCTACGGCTGGACGATGCACGACGGCGTCCACTTCGGCATCCAGGAGGTCCGGGACTCGGACTTCACGCTGACCACCGAGTTCGTGAAGAGGGCGGGAGGGGAGCACGGGGGCGACTGGACCTGGAGGGTGACGGCCAAGCAGCAGGTCAGCGCAAACGCCTCGCTCTCTGCCCACTGCCCCCCCCCCGGCATCACTGTCTGCTTGTGTTTGCTTCCCACTCTGGTTTTTTCCTCTTCTGCTTGTTACTTGTGTGGCAGAATGGCGATGTCTGCATGAATGCCCGCCTCAGTACATCAGCAGTGTAATAACAGCAGCACAGAGCTGTGATGAGATCACTTCATCTGCTTGTGATGGTGATGGCAGAAGAAATCCGTGAAATCCGACACTGTTCGAGGAGTTTCTGAGAACCACCTCCTGCTTTTTCTTTACATGCAAGTGTCTATAATGTTCTGCAGCCTTGCTGCTAATAAGGGGGACTGCAACGGGTTTTCATCAGAAGAGCACATCATTCTAAAATGTCCTCAGTGCATTTCAAGGCTGCAGAATTATTACTTTGTAGCCGGATCTCATCAGACCTCAGAAGCTAAACAAGGCTGGGCCTGGGCAGTACTGGAATGGGAGACCTCTCAGGAAAACCAGGTTGCTGCTTTAAATGTGGTTTTGCCAGACCAGTAGGTGGCGGTCTTCTCTGTAGAGCAGAATTTTCAAACCAGTGTCTCTACTGTAGAAATATTTGTAGGACATGCTTAGGATGAGACATTAAGCCATGGTCCTGATTACTTTACCATTAAGGATCCCTTGTTGCTGTTCATGAGTGTGGTGCCATTAACACCAGTAGCTTGGCTAGATTTTGCTTTGGGCCTGCACAATCCAGCCCTCCCAGAGCTCCTCCTAATCCAGATGGTGAAGCACTTTCTCACTTGTCCACCCGGTTTGTTGTGTAGTGGGGCTGCTGGTGCAGTGTGGCTGCCGTGCAACTGGGTGCTACATTTCAGGGATGGATATTGTAGTTTGCCCGCTATATCCAAAGCGCTTTACGGTCCTTTGGAATTAAAAACACTCGACACATCCATCCATTTTCTAACCACTTTATCCAATAAACGGTCACAGGAGAGCTGGAGCCAATCCTGGCCATGTGTACAAGCTGGGATTCACCCTTGACAGGACTTCAGTCCATCGCTGGGCAGGCACCAGAGCAAGTTTACTCAGAAGCTAGTATGCAAACAAAGAATTATTTTCTCATTAGACAGTTGTGTGGATTTTGTATTTTTCCACAAGGCTGCTTACAGTACATTTTCTTGCATTGTTGCTGATAGAATTGCTTCCTGCTTCAGTTCCTGCTTGTCCGCTCAGAATAAAAACATCTGGTGTCTTGTGAAAAGGATAGGTGCACTAGCATGCCTTTGTAAATCCTTTGTCTAAAATTGGCTGATCAAGTCAATGTGCTATTCCTTGCTGGGACAGGTTATTATATTCTGCATTTGTTAATCTTCATTGTTTTGTTTTAAATCATTATTTTTTTGTGGGGAAAAAAGGAAAGCAAATAACTTTCTTTGTCTCTGTGTTTTGTTCCATTTTAAGATATCAAGCTGTGACCTGGTATTATCTATCTCCCCTCTGACTCCTATTCTGACTACGTCTGAAAGTGTAAACCCCTTTAAAACTCAGTGTCGGTCCTCTCCTCACCCCGCTTTCTGTATGGACAAGAGAACCTCACTTTTGTGAAATTGTGTCTTACTAACATTTCTACCTTATGCAGTGTCAAAGACGCTGGACAAAACAACTGGAAATTTTGGGTTATTTTGATTTCCAAACTGCTTGGTTTCTAAGGTTCTACAAAGAATACCATAGTTTCTAATTAATTGCTAGTTAACAGAATGCTTTGATTTTCAATAATAAGGCCTATGGTACCCAAAGAGCTCACCTGTCCAAACTTGTCATTATCTACTTACTGCGTGATCCTATTACAGATATCAGCTCACTTGCTTTACGTTCTTTGATGCTTTAACTTCAAAGAATACATTCCTAATATTGCTACTCATTAGTGAAGTCATTATTGATTATGAAAAACGAAGCCCCATGAGTCAGATCTGTTTATCATCAATGCACTCTGTGTTTTTGGCAGGAGTGGCTACCTTATGCTTTTAGTGATGTTCACCTGTTTATTTATGTGCATCACTGATGTAAGCATCACTGTTCAGTGACAGCTCGCATTGTCACACCCCTGTTTCTACAGTAATCAGTGGGCAGAAATAGTCCAATGGGACATAATTAGATGAATCACAAACACATTTATTTATTTAAAAATAAGTTAGCAGTTGTCAGTAAAACAAAAACATGCTCTTCCCCTGGACTACCAAGGAAGGACTTTATCATCTTGAACTGATTGCTTTGTGTTTTTGTTATGAGTTATTAGTCCTTGTGTGTCCTAGATGAAAACTAAGTTCTCTCCTTATCCACAGTATCTTTCCAATGTTATTGCTTCTCTAGAGCATGTGTGCTTTACTCCTGTTTGACCTTGTATTCCTGTACTGGAAAGACCATCACGAGAGGAATGTTTTTCACACCTTGCCCATACAGTATATCACTGGCCACCCATTCTGAAAGTTCCTCTAAAGCAGTAATGTTCATTCCTGTTCCTGGAGGGCCACGGGTTTTCAGTCAGTCTCTGCCAGTTACTTAAGAACATAAGAAAGATTGCAAACAAAAAGGAGGCCTTTCAGCTGATCTGGTCCATGTGGTAGTTGATTGGCTCAAGAATCTTATCTAGCCGTTTTGTTACAAAAAAACAGGATATTGGCTTCAACACTACCAGCTTGCTACCTGGCTTAACAGGACCAGTTCAACAGCTTCACTCAGCTATTCAGGTGTTGCAGCTTTGAAGAAACCTTCACCACCTGCAGACACGCTGGCCCTCCAGCACCAAGTTCATATGCCTCTGCCCTGTCGGTATCTGGGTGTGCCAGTGCCTGTGGTGGTTCTGTGTGTGAGCAAGGTGGGGCCAGGAGGGCTGGTATGAAATCGGCAATGGATTCCTCCACTCAGCTCCGTTCCTGTTGGTTGGCTCATCCTCAGAGCTCGGCTGCCCACGCACCTGTGATCTCCCTGCTGTTCTATGTGGCTGCAGACAGTCAGGGTTCCCTGCAGGCCCACGTTGAGGAGAAGAACCGCCTGGGTTCTGTCACAGGATTTTCTGAGGAGCTGGGACACTTCAAGCTCACCTTCCGCAAGCCTGCCGCTGGTGAGGCTGCCAGTGCCAAGTTCGCCAGGTATGACCGCAGACTTTATGCCTTTAGTGCCTTCAGGCTTTCTGGACCTAAAGATTCATTTCTGCTGAAGTATAATAAACTTGGGGGTCCATCGGATCTGTCATAAAGATTGTTCTCGCATAAGTCACTAGTGGATTCCAACCGATTGCTGGTAAACATTTTGCCATAGAACTGAATGCCAGTGTCACAGCAGGGAGTGTGGTGTCCTTACCTTTTAAGATAAGTTGCAAGAGATGGAAATCTCAGCTAATTGATAAGTTTTGACCTTGGATTTTGGCACTAGATTTCTGCACGCTTAAGAATGTAACGATTACAAACAGGAGGAGGCCCTTCGCCCATCGCTCCCTCTTGTTTCCTAGTAGCAGATGGATCCAAGGATCTCAGATCTGTTTCTTGAAAGAAGTCAGGGTATCATCTTCAACTGTTTGGCTGGGTGGCTTGTTCTCTACTCCTCTACTGTTTGTGTAATGGAGGGCCTCCTTTCTTGATTTGAGGATTTCATTCAGCCGTTTCTTGAAAGAAGCCAGGGTACTGGCTTCACCAATGTGGCTGGGTTCAACATACCTTAAGATGTGTCAGATGTGCTGTGTGTACACCTGATTTTTTTGTTCTGTTTCGTGTTCTAGCTACAATTACCTGAAGACGGTCAGCCCCGGCTTAGAGAAGCTGACAGACATTGTGAAAAGCAGCCTGAGTGGGAAGTTTATATATAGTCCCCCATCTGGTGAGAAGCGCCACTACATAGCGGTGGATACCTACAGGCCCCCTCCGCCCTCCCATCAGCAGCAGCAGCAGCGTGGGGAGACCCGGAAGGAGAGCGATTTCGTGGTGCACCAGGTGACCGTCCAGACGCCCTTCCAGATGGAGGTCCTGTTTGAGTCGGGCAGCTTCCGGGACCGTCCCAATCAGCTGGTGGGGGAGGTGATGACGGAGGAGCTGGAGAGAAGGAAGGGGGCTTTTGACGCCAAGTTTGAGGAAACCTTCGAGCTCCAGAGGAAAGGGTACACCCCATCTCAGATTAAGTTTGCCAAAGCAGCACTGAGCAACATGCTGGGTGGTTTGGGCTACTTCCACGGGCAGTCGGCCGTTCAGTCCATATACAACGAGTACCCCCTGGTTTACCCTGAGGGCCCCTTGTTTACCGCTGTCCCATCCCGCTCCTTCTTCCCCAGAGGTTTCCTCTGGGATGAGGGTTTCCATCAGCTCCTCATCAGTAAGTGGGACTCTCAGATCACCAGGGAAGCCATTGCCCACTGGCTGGACCTGATGAACGTGGAGGGCTGGATTCCCCGGGAGCAGATTTTAGATGACGAGGCTCGCAGCAAAGTGCCGGCCGAGTTCATCATCCAGCGGAATGAAAACGCCAACCCGCCCACGCTTTTCCTGGCACTGCAGAAGCTCGTGGAGCGGTTTGCCGCCGCGGCAGAGGTGAATGAATCAGCACTGCAGGGCACCAAGGACTTTCTGAGAAGGCTGTTCCCCAGGCTGCAGACCTGGTTTGAGTGGTACAACACAACTCAGGCTGGGCCCCTCCCCAATTCCTACCGCTGGAGGGGCAGGGACAAGGACACCAACCTCTTCCTCAACCCCAAGACGCTGACGTCCGGCCTGGATGACTATCCCAGAGCCTCTCATCCTTCCCAGGATGAGAGGCATGTGGACCTGTACTGCTGGATGGCCCTGGCCTCTGGGATCATGGCTGACATTGCCAAGCTTATCGGGGAGCCCCACCAGGAGTATGAAAGGACTCAGCTGATCCTGGGTGACAACATGCTGCTGAGTGAGCTGCACTGGTCCGAGCAGCTCAAGGCTTTCTCCGACTATGGGAACCACACTCAGGCAGTGTCCCTCCAGAGGGAAAAAGTGTACGTGCCACCCGGGCAGCCCCGTCACCAGTTTCCCCCAGCCCGGCTTGTGCGCGCGATCCGCAAGGCCCCCAAGCTGCAGTATGTCAACGCCTTGGGCTATGTCAGCCTCTTCCCCTTCCTGCTGCAGCTCCTGACCCCCGACTCCCCCAAGCTGGAGCACATTCTCAAGGACATGAGGGACGAGCAGAAGCTGTGGACGCCCTACGGCCTGCGCTCCCTCTCCAAGTCCGACCCCCTCTACATGAAACGCAACACGGAGCACGATGCCCCCTACTGGCGCGGCCCCATCTGGATCAACATTAATTACCTGGCCGTCAGAGCGCTGCATTACTACGGCCGCACTGACGGACCATACAGAGAAAAGGCAGCTGCTCTCTACCAAGAGCTGAGGACTAATATTATAGAGAACGTGTACAGACAGTACATGGAAACTGGCTATATCTGGGAACAGTACAATGACAGCACAGGCAGAGGCCAAGGAAGCCACCCCTTCACGGGCTGGTCTGCTCTGTCTGTGTTAATGATGGCAGAGCAGTACTGAGACAGCACGGGAGTGAGCTCTACAGCTGTGTGAACAGCACTCTACCGTCTCTAGTATGTGCCATTGTTTTTGTCTGCAGTCTCTGTTTTTCATCCAGACTTGATCTGCCATTGTTGAAAGGAAGCAGACGAGAAATGAGTGGTTTTCTGTCTTTAATTTCTCTGGGAATCTTTCTTAACTTGTTTTCTGTAGAATCTAGAAGTTTTTATGGAGCCATATGAGTCTAGATCTGTTCATTTTGCTCAAGGATCTTTGTAGGGGTTGAACAAAAAGGAAAGTAATCATTTTATCCGTATAGAGTAAACTTAGTCTGGTGTCTTATGTTACTAAGTTTAAGTGTATTTCTGATTTACTTGGTGGAACAAAGTGCTGACCCATAATTATAAACTTGATTTTCCTCTTTTATGTTCCCAGGTTGATGGTTTAAGATAATTTAACTGCACAAAAATGCAAGAATAAAATGACTGATTAATGTTTAATAACTTGCTACTGATGCAAGTGAACCTCTTTACTCATCCTGCTGATTGAAATAATTTCTCACAGGACTTCTGCCTTGTAATTGGGCAAAGGCCTTTAATAAGAAGGCAGTGGTCTTATTCACTGTCAAGTTCCCCCTGGCCCACAGCAAAGGGTATTCAGGTCCTACAGGCCTCTGAATGTGAGCCTAGATCAAAGAGTTTACAGGAATCACCCTCATAAGACAGGCTTGACATATTACCAATGAGAGAGTTCAGTATGTCTTTGCTTTTGTTATTTAATCAATTAACAAGATATTATTCACACCCAGTTAGTCCTGAAATTCTTGGAACGCTGTGCGTGGATGTCTGGATGTCCCAATCTGATTTACCAAGAATGTATTCAGACTTATTGTGGTCTAGTATTATAGGCTTTATTTTTGCAATATGTAAAACAGGGACGAAATATTGCATTCAAACAAACGTGTTCTTAGTTTCACAGTACTGCCTCTTCAAAGTGAGCAGCTTTTGACCGAGAGCTGCAACAGAAGATGATTACAAACTGACCAGATGCTATTACATCTGTATTTTGACTCAGGCAGATGTCTGGAAGGGTACTGTTAGTCCCACAGCCACACAAGAGCTGTTGGGGAAATCTGAAGTCTGCTTTTTTAGGGGGTGATCATATAAGTAAGCTGGATCTGTAATGCAACTGTAAAAAAAGGTCAGTGGTCCTTCATATAAAATGTACTTGAAGTGATCTTAAATCCTGTGTTTATCAATGGCAGCATCCATTTCAAGACTTAAGATCAGTATAGAACAGATATTAAAATGTGTTCACCAAAATGTGGACATATTATATGGGAGTGAGTGATTAGAATGTGTATATATATTTTAAAATGTTAGATATGACATGAACTGAAATTGTATACATTTATATAAATTTTAGTGCTTTTTAGTAATAACTGAAAAAAAAGAAAACTGGCACTGTGAGACTGTTGTACTGTTTCAAATATGAGACTCTGCTGCAAATCCAATTATCAGTGGAGTTCTGTGGCACCTGTCATTTTCACAGCTTGTCATCTAGTCCCTGGCCATGAAGCTAGTTGTAGGAGATCAGAGCTCCAGTCTCATTACCATGTGGAATTTGTGTTGTTTGTAGAAAAGTAGTTTGTTTCAAAAGCCTTCTGTTGGTGTCCTCCCCCTTTCTAGTTTCTTTTTCAGATCTTCTTTTGAGCCCAATGCACTACAGAGCAACAGCGCTGAGGGGAAGTGAAAGGCGTGCCTTCTCTGCTGGTTGGGAGGCACCGCTGTCATTTATTATTCAGTCAAGAAAGGCTGTCAAGCTGCAGCTTTGGTGACGGGTCACCTGGTTCACCAGGGGCAGCTTAAAGTTGTTTTGCTTCTAGAAAAGAGTGATCTTGGAAGTACGTATGTTGTCTGTTAATGATTTCAAGGAATGAGATGTTAAATAAAGAAGCTCCCAGGGCCATCAGAATATATCATGACGTCATGGTGTGTGCACTATGTAGTGATGTATACAGTGATACCTTCTCTCCCCTTTATTATAATGCAGGCTGCATATTTTACCACTGTACAGTTCCAGTTCAATGCCCGTTGAGGTAAAACTCTTGAGAACTTGCAGCTCCCCCAGCTGTGGCATTACGGTTAACATCGTCTGCATTCATAAAGCATTTGTTCACTAGAGTAAACGGCCTAACGGAACTCTCAAAAGCTCAGGTTATTTGCTCCTGAATGGAAATCTTCATTTCTGGAGGGAGGCGTGGTGGGTTTGGGGGGCAGTGAGGGACATGTCTCCGTGTGGTGTTTGCTTGCTCTGCTTTGTTTAACGCAGTTGTCGGTCAGTGGAGTGACGTGCTGTTCTGTGCTGGGGGGGGGGGGGGGGGGTGTTATTGAGGGAGCAATGTTCTCCAAGGCTGATGCAGGGTGCTGCTGCTTTTGTAAAACCTGTAAGACATTGTTTGTTACCTTGTGGAAATAAAGGAAGTACAGGACACATGTGGTCTTTATTTTCACATTAGCACACTGTTTAACTGGTACTTTGAAATTTACCATCCAAAGCCTGCAAAGCTCATCTGTTTTCTACTCCCTGTGGGCTTGCACTTGCTAAAACCTTGTGTCATTTTCTCAGTGAGATAAATTTAACCTGCTGAGTCCTAAAGAGCATTAGGCTTTATAGGCAGCCATTCAATTTAAGAACTTTGTACTTGTGCTGCTTACGTGCTTGTAAGCTCCTACTGTACATGCTATTATTGTAAGGCCACTTTAATGATTTGAATTTTCTTTTTTCGTGGTTTGGCTTCCTCATCACGAATGTATTCTTAAATACAATATACAGGTGCTGCATCACTGCCATTTGGTAGGTTTATTCTTACTTCTCTGACATTATTATCCAAAGCAACTTACATTTCCACCAATTTATATAGCTGGGTATTGTGCTGAAGCAGTCTGAGTGAAACATCTTACTTGGGGTACAACAGCAGAGTCTTCCTTTGGATCTGAACCTACAGTCTTCCAGCTACAAGCCCAGATACAGTACCTGACACAATACAATGATTCTCTAGATTTAAAAATAATTTTGTGGTTCTCAGGTAAACATGACTAGTTCTCCTCCTCGAGTCTGTTTTCGATTTTGCCTTATCCTCTGTATTTTAAAGCTCATTGTATACATAGCAGGCATTTTCCTTAACCAATGTACAATTATTAACATAATGAGCTAACCTTTCCCTATAGTGTGGAATGCACATAGGAAGACAATAGGAAATACACTGTTACAGAAACACTCCCAAATGTGCCATCAGTATTGCAGTGGATGAAGTCAGGAATGTTTAGTGAGTTTTTGCAGCGAAATAAAGCACACCTCTGATAGGGTGTCCCAGCCCATTAAAATCAGGTACTGCCTAGTGCCCTAGTGTGTCCATCTTTACCTCAAAGGTATGCAAATGTCTTGGCATTGCCTGAAATGGATCACGTCTCTAATACAAATCCAATCTTGAGAGCATATTTTCCTGTATGTGTTGTAACACTTCTTGAAGAATTACACACAAGAGGCGGCAAAATGGTGTACAGAAGGAGGACATGAGCTGGCACATTTCCTACAGGTAACTCCCAACCATTCATTGTAGTCCAAAAACATGATTTGCTTGTGTCTCATAAGTGAGTACAAATGCATACTGCATTTCCCAGGTGTTGTGGTACATTCAGGTTTTATTTTGGGAGGGATTGCACTTTTTAAAAAAAAGATAAAATGCCATTGTAAGAGTAACACTATATCTGAACTGACTGTCGAGAGCTGACTCAAGATTGAGTTACCCAATACAGTTTTCTTGCAGTCTTGTGTAACTGTCCAGTTACCTGTGTGTGCACTATGTAGAAGGTGCCCTGAAAAAAACCCAAACTTTACAGCCGTTGTAGGAAAATGTTTTGGAATTCTGTCTGAAAGGCAGCTATCTGGAGAGGGGAAAGGTGCCTTTTCGTGCTCTTCACAGAGTTTATAACGAACTTTTGGGAGGGATGACAACTTCAGTCAAATTCAATCAGCCTCAGTAGTCGGTAATCAACTCTGACTTCATTTCCTCACATAAAAAATATAAATACAGTAGATGATTCTTTCCCTCACATACATCTCTTGTATCCCTCCTCCACCCCATCTCCACCTGCTGCTGCCCCTTGGTCACCCCTCACTCTGCAGGGGGGTCCCAGTCTCCTCCCCTCACTCTGCAGGGGGGTCCCAGTCTCTTCGTCCTCTGGGCAGGAGGTTGACTAAAATACTTCATAAGCCTTTCAATGTGCTTAACTCTTATCCCTAATTAAAAAATAAATTGTTTGCTAAAGACTAGTTTTCTCCATAGGTAGTGATTTTAATCATAATAAATAATAATTCATTATGCTTATATAGAACTTTCCGGGACACTCAACTCAAAGCGCTTTACAGGTCATGGGGACTCCCCTCCACCACCACCAGTGTGCAGCCCCACCTGGATGATGCGACGGCAGCCCATACTGTGCTCACAGTACACTCACCACACCGCAGCTCTCAGTAGGGAAGAGGTCAGAGTGATGAAGCTAGTTGGTAGATGGGGATTATTAGGAGGCCATGATTGGTAAAGGCCAGCTGGAAATTTGGCCAGGACACCAGGGTTACACCCCTTCCCTTTCCTACCTTTTCCGAACTGCACCCTGGGATTTTTAATGAGCACAGAGAGTCAGGACCTTAGTTTTACGTCTCATCCAAAGGACAACACCCTTTTACAGTATAGTGTCCCTGCCACTATAGTGCGGTGTTAAGACCCACACAGACCACAGGGTGAGCAACTCCCACTGGCCCCTCTAGCACCTCTTCCAGCAGCAACCTTAGTTTTTTCCCCAGGAGGTCTCCCATCCAGGTACTGGCCGGGCTCACACCTGCTGAGCTTCACTGGGCTGCCTGTTGTGAGCTGCAGGGTGATATGGCTGCTGGTGTTTTTAACCGAACCTTAAGCTGTTCCTTTTCAGACAGCGTTTTTCACGCTACTCCTCAGTTCTGTTCTCATCTGATACTATTAGTTCCGCAGTTGACATTGGCCTGTTCCGTGTCCCATCAGTAGAATCAGACCTTGTCTGCTGTGGTGTAAGTAAGGACGGCGAGACCCGGATCAGGAGAGCGAAACGTGGTTTGTTCTGAATGACGAGAGCGCAATCCAAGGCTTTGTGGTTTCATCCATTCACACATGAAGGCTGCCTGACGTCATGCTGGAACAGGTAATTGTTTCTTTTAAGCTGTGTTGCCATGGCAAAGCTGCATTGTTAGGCCCTGCCGGTAAAGTGGATGGCAGGATGAGATGATTTTGTATCAGTGTTCGTGAATGATCATTTCAAGCAAAGACAAACGGAATTTCACATTTTGGGTAAATGACGTCAGTATTTAATTTCTATGCAAGATAGAAGAATTTAAAATAGTGTTTTCAAAGTATATCAGGTCCAAAGGGCGCATCACAAACTATTGTTTGACTGCTAAAAATACGTTAATAAACGCAAGGCTTTGGCAAATCTGTTTTACGTTTTATTTGACCTGTTTAGCGCTAGTAAAGCACATAAAACTTAATTAGTAACGTGATGTGAATGCAGAATTCTATTACAAAATAATTTACAAAGGGAAGCAAAAGAAACTAGAAAAACAGGGGAAGTATGGTATGCTGTATTTCATTTATTTGGTGAGGTCATTTCTCATTTCTGAAATTCACTCTGTGCTGGCAAAATTTGGTCACTTAAATTTCCCATTAATTCAATTGGTGAAGCGATTTTCCTCCACCTGATCTTCTCCTCGGTAGTGGGGCTGCTGGTGAATAATAAATAACAAGTCTCCAGGACCTGATGGTATGAGATCCCACAGAACAGTTATCCATGAGCCATTAAAGAATCTCTTCCAATGAGACAGGATTAATACCAATTGACCAGAATATTGCTCATATACAGTGGCGCCTGTACATAAAAAAGAGTGACAAAACAAAAGCAAGGAATTACAGTACAGTACAATAGGTTTTGTATCTGTTCTAAAGTTATGGATGTGATATTTAGAAAGAAAGTATACGATGATCTACAGTGTCCTCCTAAAGTATGGGTACAGCAAAGTCAACACTGTTATTTTTGCTTTAAAAGTCAAGAAATTTGCATTTGTGATCACAGTAAGTAATACAGTATGACAGATAATGACCACATATTGTACATTTTTTTATGACATGCTCAGAGTTGATCATATTTAAAACAAACATATTTGTGTTAAACCTTTGATTTCAAGTGACTTTAAGTATTAGGACACAATCATTTGAAGTAAAGTTTGGCATGCACAAGTCAGTATTTGGTTGCATATCCCTTTGAGGCAATAACTGCTTTGAGGTAATAACTGCATGAGGCTACTCTTTGTGCCACCATCTGAGATGATGATACATCTCGATTGCAAATCTGCTGCTGCAGCCACATTTTTCTCCTGATGATTTCCCTGGTTTCATTGACCTTGTGTTTTAGGTCACTGAGACGCAAGTCGGGAAGCATTTTGTCCAACATAAGCTCACAAAATGTTTCTGTAAACTCCAGAATTCATTCTGCTGCTGCCAGCATTAGTCAAATCACCAACACAGACGAGTGAGCCAGTTCCAGAGGCAGCCCCTCATGCCCAGTCCATGCCTCTACCTCCACCAGGCTTCCCAGAAGCCCTGCTGTTCTTGGGAGCACCTGCAGGTTCTCTCTCCACACTGTAACCTCTCTCTGTGGTAAAGATTTATTTTGCTCTTACCTGTCAACAGGACTGCACAGAAACTCTCCTGGTTCATCTTTGTATTCTGGCTTTCCTGTTGTTGGTGGTGCTGATGAGCGGTACACTTTTTGTGGCGTAGGCTCTCTGGAGGTTGTTGGTGATTTCACTGACGGTTGTTTTCTGATTTTCCTTAATAGCTCATCAATTGTTGATGTTTTCCTCGGCAGACCTGGTTTTAGCCAATTTCTTGATTATATTCGTGATTTGTTTCCTCTTTGGAATATCCGAAATGGCTGATTTTCGTAGGCCCCACGTCTGTGCTGTCCTTCTGATTTTCTTTTATTTCCGTTACGCCCAGGCTGGGAGCGGCCCGTAGATTCCCATTGCAACAGGAAACGGGAAACAGCCACATTCGCAAGAGCGTTCAGCCTCCGTCAGGCCTGTGCAAACACGGTCGGGCCGCTTGTCCATCTGACTGGCTGCCTTTCAATCAGGCAGCCAATCATCCAATCAATCAGCCATGTTATCTGTCTATTTAAGGTTTATGTGTCCGCTAGAACAGCGCTCTGCCATTGAAGTCCTTAGAACCATCAGGCATTCTGTGTTCACGCTCAGATCGCTACTACCTGACTAGCTTCCAAGTGTCAATCCAGCGGAAAATCCCAACCTTTGTTTTTCTTGGCAATTCTCAGACAGTGGGAACCACAGACCTCTCTGCCTTCACCCAGCGTTCGACGGTCAAACATCAAACCCTGAAATCCTGCCTCCTCGGCTCTCCGGAATCTCCCGGAGACGCACAAAGCCCTGCGCTTTCACAGTGCCTGCATTGTCCCAGTTTCAGCGTCAAAATCGCTAGCTGTTCTTTGACAGAAGGTCCGTTTGTTTTTCATTAAGACTTTCAATTGTGGATTCCAAACTCTGAGCTCAAAGTGAGACAGGTCGACACGATGCTCACAGCTCCTTCCAGAGTGCCAAATTATTCATCGCCAAACTCCTGACAAATAAAAGACATCTGTCAGGCAATCGTCCTTTATAAGAAGATTAAGCACTCTCCATCCATCCATTTTCTTACCACTTTGTCCGATTCAATGTTGTGGGGGGGAGTCAAAGCCTGTTTTAGCAGGCAATGGGCGTAAGACAGAATACACCCAGGACATGAAGCCCGTCCATCATAGTGCACATACAGACACAGATACAGACATGAACCTACTCACACTGAGGCCAATTTTCTCAGAAGTCAATCAACCTACAGTATGTCTTTTAACAGTGCGAGCATTCTGCGCAAAAACCAGGGAGAACATACAACACAATCTCTCCACAGACAGCACCCCAAAAACAGAACACAGGGCCCCAGTGCTGCAAGACAGCAATGCTAACCACAGCACCACCATGCCCCCATTAACCCAAGAGAGCAGAAGTGAAGTCTTTAATGAAAATAAAATATTTAGGAGTTTCATTCATCATTTTTTTAATCGTCTTTATAAGACTTCTGTAAAACAAACAACAAAAGGAAGGTAAACACGGAGCACATGATGTGGTTCAGTATATAGATTTTGAGAGGGCTTTGATTAGGCTCTTCACAAAAGTTTCTAATGCCAGGCGATTGACATTCAAGAGACTGTATTGCATGTGCTTGTGAATGCTCGAATTGGGCTAGACATTTATTGTTAGTGCAACCTCCTCCTTTCAATTGGCCATAGTGCACACAGCCAGTTCACTGATGTCCTGGCCTAGACAACCATTATAAAGGTACAGATAATCATACCAGCAGTACTCCTAAAAGCACAGCTGTGAACCACTACATTTGCCTAGAAGGACAATGAGTTACAATGCTGTTTCAGTAATACAATTTTTCCTTTACTAAAATAAAAACATTTCTTCTTTACCGTAGGTAAGTAGTTATTAATTGTCAGCACCAATATAAAGTTTTGTCCTAGCAATCAAGCACTGCTATGGAGGTTATTTTAATTGGCATATTTTGAAAGGAAGGTAAGGGAAAACGTGTGAAAGGGCACTAATTTCCTTTTCACTTCAGATCCAAAGTGACACGGCTATAGACTTCAGAAGTAATAAACCATAAAGATAAATAGTAAATCCAAACCAAAAAAACAGAAATGATATTCATGTTTTTGTTCACCATGCACCTTTCTATATTTAATGTCTTTATCTATACCTGCGTGATGTGTAAAAAAAATGTATATGTATGATTCTAATTTAAAATCTGAGAATGACAGAATAGAGCAGATACTGTACCAGTAGCAAATAGGAACCAAGACTATAGAATAGACCATTGAATATGTTGCTGTGTCATTAGTATATAAACACCCGTGGAACAGTTTTATAAGCCATGAAGTATATAAAATTGCTGCAAAATTACTTCAAAAGTCTAAATAGTATGAAGATACACAACTGTATTTCCTACACAGTAATGAGAAAAAGTCTGTGAACCCTCAATCTAATTATGTGAAATACTTGTATGTGGCCCCAGGTTCCATCCCTGGCATCTGCACTAAGTTTTTGGTGTGGTGTGGTGGCTCTGTGGCTAAGGATCTGTGGCTGGAAGGTTGCCGGTTCGTATTCTATGGCCGGGAGAAAAATCCTCCTCCACTGGGCCCCTGATCAAGGCCCTTAACCCTAACTGCTCCAGGGGTGCTGGACCTGTGCTCTGACCCCAAGCTTCTCTCCCTGTCTGTGTGTCTCATGGAGAGCAAGCTGGGGTATGTGAAAAGACAAATTCCTAATACAAGCAATTGTATAGGGCCTATAAAGTGATTTTATCTGACTATTTCTTACCTTATTTATTTAGCAAATACAAGATCCCTGAGGAAAGCAATAGCTTCTGCTCCAGCTGTGTGGAGGGTGCGTTGTCCCCCACTGAGGACTGTGTTCTGGGCAGTCCTGTAGGATGTGCTGCACAGTTTGCTCCATCCCGCAGGAACAAAGAGGGCTGCACTGATTCTCCATCTATAGAGGCTTGACCAGTCCCAGTGCAGTTCAGAGTGGACAGTTCTTTCCCTGGGTGAAAGCCGGGAGGTTGTTGGGTAGGGCAGGTGCTTGTTTGTTAGGTCTAGTGATTCCCATTCTGGAGCCCAGCTGAAGTCTGCCTTGAAGTCTTGCTGGGGAGGGTTTTTCCTGAATGGTATTCTTGAAGAAAGCCAATCTGGCCCTCCCCAGCAGATGTGTCTTTGGTGAATTACTTATGTTTTTTGTAGTAGCAGGTGAGGGTGAGAAGAGTTTTCGAGCATTTCGTGGGTTATTGTGAGTCGTAAGATGTGTGAAGGAGTGTTTGCTAGGACAGGGAGCCAGGGGAGTGTGGTAATAATAATGATAATTCCTCACACTTATATAGCACTCTTCTGGACATTCCACTCAAAGCACTTTACATGTAATGGGGACGCTCCTCCACCACCACCTATGTACAACCCCCAGCTGGGTGATGCAACGGCAGCCAATACTGCGCTCGCCTCACAGCAGCTATCAGTGGGGAGGAGAACAGGGTGAAGAAGCCAATTCATAGATTGGTGGCCATGATTGGTAAAGGCCAATGGGAAATTTGGCCAAAAAAACAGGGATTTTTTTCAAGAAACAACCTGGGATTGTTAATGACTATGGGGGCTGACAACCTCAGTTTTCTCATTTCATTCAAAAGACGGTGCCTTTTTTAGAGTATAGTGTATAGTATCACTATACTGGGGTATTAGGACTCACACAGAGCACTGCCTACACGTCCCACTGATATCTCTTCCAGCAGCAACCTTAGCTTTTTCCCAGGAGGTCTCCCATCGAGGTACTGGCCAGGCTCACACCTGCTTAGTTTTAGTGGGTTGCCAGTTGTGAGTTGCAGGGTGATATGGCTGCTGCTGTAAAATGTGTTGGAGAATGAGACGCTAAAGGATTTTGTAGGGGACTGACAGGAGGGAGACTGGGTGTAGTTGACTGAAATCTGGGGTCTTTTTCAGGTTTAGATATACCAATACCCACTCTAAGAGACATAACTCCATTCTGCAGTGATTTGGATGTGCAGTTCAAATAACACAACTAGAGACAGTGTGAGGTGGTTTTGTGATCTTGGCTCGAAACGTACACCTGGAGGTATAGCCTAGAACTAAGATGGCCACGTTAATTAAAAAAGTCCACCAAATGAGGCACAGGTGGTCTGAATGGGTAATGGACGTTCAGAGGGAGTGAAATTTCACGTGAGGGAAAGGACTTGTGGATTTGGCCATTCCTCTGGACAAATGGAGTGGCTTTTAGGTCCATCTAGGGGGAAAAAGTCTGTATCTAGGCTCCAGACTGGAAGGAGGAAGAGTGAGAGCTACAGAGAGGAGTTCTCATCAGCAACGGATTAGGCTGTTTTACAGGCCAGTGGGATTCGGTGAGCTATGGATGCTCGAGAACATATATCTCAGGTAGCACTAAAGGACATTGCAGGTGGGCTGAACCAGGGCTGACTGGAGGCAGCAGTACCTGGAGGAGCGGAGCATCACTTGGCAAGATAGCAGCATACCTTTTCTCCAGAGCTGTAGATAGAGGCATCCCGATGGTATACTGTAGATTGAGTACTGTGTACTCCCTGGAGCTTAACATCAGCAGACAGATGGACGGACTTGGAGTGGGAGAGAAGTGAAGGAGAGAAAATCAACAAACGGGTGGCTGCTGCGTTACAGGAGCAAGTGTTGGGTCCTCAGATGTCCCTGGCTCAACCGGATCAGCTGGGGCCAGAAGCGATCGGGTTCAAATTAAGGGGTTGTTCATGAAGATCGGGTGAAAGCGAGCCAAGAAGGAAGGAGGACGTGCAGTCTTTCCCCGAGAGGGGAACACTACAAGAAGAGGACCTTGGAGAGGTTCCAAAGAAGGTGGTTACCTTAAAACTAGTGTCTGTCTTGGAATATAACATTACTTTATTAACCCTTTACAATTTCTTGCATTAGGAATGATCTTTTCACATACCCCAGCTTTGTCTTCATGAGACACACAGACAGGGAGAGAAGCCTGGGGTCAGAGCACAGGGTCAGCCATTGTACAGCACCCCTGGAGCAGTTTGGGTTAAGGGCCTTGCTCAGGAGCCCAATGGAGTAGGATTCCTCTGCCAGATGCAGGATTTGAACCGGCAACCTTCTAGCCATAGGCGCAGATCCTTAGCCACAGCGCCACCACTCCGCCCCCAAAATAAGGGAATAAGGGTAGCGTGTGTCAGTGGTTGTCATGGCATCTTTAAAAGCCTTTGATCTTGGGTGTGCAGTTGTCTCTGATGGAACCAATGCCATGGTGGAATGATCAAATCTGTACCTCAGGCCATCAGATCTTGTGTTTTTCCCCCCGTTCCCTTTTGAAGGAGTCCTTACCCCTCAGAGTTCCGTGGATAAAAATGCAGTCTAGCAGTGAAGCGAATCCACGCTTAATATATAATCTCACAGAATGATTCTCACCGCCCACGCAGGCTGAGTCACCTAACCTTGAAAAGCAAAATAGTCTGCGCTCTCCCGGGCTGTTCAGAATACTGCGGAACACAGAGGAAGGGACTAACAGATCTAGGGGCCACCGGAATTAATGAGTGCCGCAAGACAGCGTCTTCTGATTGTTACTTTTAGTCTCTTTACAATATGTCTTCAATTCAGACACAGATTTATCCACACGTTGTTTTTTTGAGACATTTCCATTTTTTCGGACTTGAGCACATTTCAGTATTAATAATTTTTCCTCCCTGTCTCCAAAGCCCAACAGATTGTTGCTTTAGCTGTGAAAGAATACAAGAATATTGAATATTGTTTTTTGGAGTAGGTGTGGAAAATCTGTATTCCTAAAACATGGTCATTGTAAATGATTGCTACTGGATATTCTATTTACACTTCAGCATCCTCATTTACACTGGCAGGTCCTTCATTATTTATATGCATTCCAAACTCTCAATCCAGATGCCTGGAATTATAGTAGAAAGATAACATAGTGCTATTAAACATGTCAAGTAGTCTACCTTCAAGAATAAAGCATTGGCAGGTACGAATCTGATTTATTGGTGTTTATATCTACATGGGGGATTAATACAGTATTGTTTGGAGAACCATCTTGTGAAAATTAGTCTCTTTTAAGTTATTCAAATTTTTCTTAACATCTCTTTGTGGGATTGTGAAATCACTGACTCTGAGTTTTGCCTAGAAGATATTATACCCAGTATTAATGGACAACATTTGCATGCATGCAGATTTTTAATCATTTATCATGTATTTTAATACAATGATCACTAATATCTTTATTATAATATTAATTTGGGAGGAGGAGTGGTTAGCATTGCTGGGTCCAGGGCTCAATTCCTGGGATACTATCTGAACAGAGTTTGTACCCAGATTTCCAGAGTAATAGACTGGTTTCAAACAACAAGATCTTTAATAGTAGCACTAACAGTGTACAGGATCCAGATCTTGGTCTGAAATTAGAGCAGGTCCCCTCAAAGAATAGGGACACCCAGTTTAACGGGCAAAATAAAAGCATACAACAACTTCAAGTTTTAGAGACGTACTGTACTGCTGTTAAGCAAAAATATTCACTATGTTTCAGCACATATCAATTTAAAAAGACTGTTCAGCAAGGACTGGTAGAAAAAGGATCCATTGTGCCTCAAGATACAGTCATCAACATTGCTTTTGAGATCCCGAAGGGGTTACTTGAATAAGCATGCCTTGAAAGAGTCTATCTGTACAGTCCCAAAAAACGAACCTTTGCATGAAAAATATAGAGTATTTAAGTATGTTGTAACGTTTTGTGATTCCCATATTGTATGTACTGCAACCAAACATAACGTTCACATGTAAATGTACATAAGCTTTAAACTGTATGTGCAAAGCACAGGGGCAATTTAGTCACTGGAGCACAAGTGTCAGTGTTTGAGAAGAGATGTTCTACATCGATAAATTCATAACGAGAACATCTCGATGCCATATGCAGTGATCTCACAATTAAGGAGTATACAGTAATTAAACACTGGATATGCTTATGTCCCAGAAACAGTGCAATTAGTGCCATTCATAACATCACTGAAAGGATGCATTCTGGACATCCACTTGTAATAACACTGGCGCCAGTGTTAACCCGGGCTCAGGAGGTCAGATGATGTCAGATAGATACCTATGCCCTCAGGCCGCGGAGGAGACGACCTGGTGCTAGGCGGGTCTCAAGACATCCAAACCCTCAATGCTGAGCCAGGAGCAGAGCAGACACAGGAAGTAAATAGGCTCAACAACAAGACACAGCAGAAAGACATGAGTAATCACAGGGAACTAGGAACAGGACAGAAGTAGAGTGCCCTCTAGGTATAAGGGTGTGACAACACTGGCAGCCCACTGAAGCTAAGCTGGGAAAGCTAAGGTTGCTGCTGGAAGAGCTGTTAGTGGGATGTGTAGGGAGCACTCACCCTGCAGTCTGTGTAGATCCTAATGCCTCAGTATAGTGATGGGGACACTATACTGTAAAAAAGGCGCTGTCCTTTGGATGAGATGTAAAACTGAGGTACTCAGTCCCCATAGTCATTAAAAATCCCAGGGTGTTTCTTGGAAAGAGAATCCCGGGCGTCCTGGCCAAATTTTCCCCTGGTCTTTACCAATCATGGCCTCCTCTGGTGAGGAATTGCAACCACACAAAGAGCCGGTGAGCATTGAAATTAACCTCACAGCAAGACACAGCAGGGAGAGCATTCTCACCTCAGTCACTGTCATCTTCATGTTACCTCCAGGCACGTTCATGGCCTGGAGTGTGAGCTGCAGCAGATTAATGTCCTCCCCACCCCATGTGCTGCCTGACTTTACAACAGCAACAGAAACCTCTTCTTCTATGGCCAGTAAATTTGTCTCAGAATATTCAAGGATGGGATGGGCTGCTGTCTTTAAACTGCTTAGAGAACTTTTTTTAGGGGAATTCTGACTTTGAGGCGTTCAGTCATAATCCCACAGATGGGAGCTTCGTACCATTGGCTCTTCAGCCAAGCACAGACACCCAGTGTTTGAACCTGCGGTTCCTCTCGTACTGATTAGGACTACTACTGCAGCAACACGTCATCAGTAGGATCAAACTACGCTGTCCCTCTCCAGTCTGAACCCAGCTCACATTCTGTTATGGAGGTCGGGTCGCTCTCCCGTGGAGGGAGGTGTTTAGACCCTATGTGAGGCGGCGAATCCGGAAACAGGACCACAGACAGGGTTCAGGGAAGACACACAGGGTTTATTGTGAAGGTAGTGAGGGGTTACAGCTCGTGATCCGGTGCGCAGGGGAAGCAGCCTTAGGCATCCAAAACCAGGCAGGTCCAGGCGGGTAGTCAGGGGGTAGTCCAAGATCCGAAAGGCCAGGTAATCCGTCCAGGACAAACACAGGATAAAATCCCTGGAAGTGGGGAAGCAGCACACAGACACGGTGACATGGAACAGGAACAGGACTGGGGACGCCGAGTCCTGGACTCAGTGATCAGGGAAGCCTATGTCATCGGGTCACTCCTGGACCTGCTGGCGGGCTTCCGGGCGTCTGTCTTCCAAATGCTGAGCCCCTAAACACCCGAGGCTCAGCGTTTAAATAACAGCATGAAAACAAGACACACCAGATAATAATAAAGTCTTAAGGCTAGCCGATTAGAGCGCCCACTAGGGGAGGGATGCTGACAGTGACACATTCCCTATAAGTGAGTGAACTATCCAGCGCTTGGTGAATTCTGCTTTACAGTACTCCCAGACAAGAACATGGTGTATCCGTACCTACAGGATAGAAGCTGTCACATGCAGATACTTTATAGTCATTGATTCTACCTGAAGAAGGCTCCTCAAACATTTCTTTTTGTTACCTTTCAGTATAGAATGAACCTTTACCCATTCCTTTTCTGTGAAGAACAAATATGAAAAACGTAAAAATGTGACAGATAAAACTAAATAATAATAATTGTTTACACTTATATAGCACATTTTTGGACACTCCAATCAAAATGTTTTACAGGTCATGGGGACTCCCCTCCACCAGCTATGTGCAGCCCCACCTGGACAATGCAACAGCAGCCATAATGCACACAGTTCACTCACCACACGTCAGCTATCAGCAGGGAGGAGAACAGTGAGGAAGTCAATTCATAGATGAATAGAGGCCATGATTGGTGAAGACCAATGGGAAATTTGGCCAGGACACCAGGGTAACACTCCTACTCCTTTTGAGAAACACCCCAGGATTTTTAATGACTACTTGAACTTGAACTTTATTGCCATATGTAACCAGTACTGGTACAATGGAATTCTTACTTACAGAAAGTCTCTCGATTGTAAAACAAGTGTAAAAAACAAGACAAAGTGCAAACAGTGCATCAAGACAATGTACAAACAAACAATAGACAATGTGCAAGTAAACATGTAGACAGTTTGAATGTAAACAATACAGACGTGTAAACAATGACTGGAGATGTGCAATAGATAAGAAATCATAAAGAGGTAGATGGTGATGGTGTAGGTGTGGTCCGAGGGGGATGGCTAAATGTGTTCGCCAATCTCACTGCTTGTGGATAGAAGCTATTGAAGAATCTAGTGGTAAGTGTCCGCATGCTCTTGTATCTCTTGCCTGAGGGCAGTGGGGTGAAGAGCTCATGCCCGGGGTGGTGACTGGTCTCTGTGATGGCCAGAATTCTACCACGGCAGCGGTCCTCATAGAGCTGTTTAATCTCAGTGAGACCGCAGCCGATGATCTTCTGGGCCATATTGACCATTCTATGCAGTGCCATTCTTTCTCGCGAAGAGGTGTTGCCATACCACACGGTGATCCCGTTGGTGAGGATGCTCTCGATGGTGCAGCAGTAGAAGTTCACCAACACATGTATTGGCATCCCCCATCACTTGAGGCACCTCAAGAAATAAAGGCGCTGCTGAGCCTTCTTCATGATAGAGTCAGTGACTCTATCAGTGACTGACTACAGACAGTCAGGACCCCAGTTTTACATCTCATATAAAGGACAGCCCATTTTTACAGTACAGTGTCCCTGTCACTATACTGGGGCATTAGGACCCACACAGATCACAGGGGGAGCACCCCCTACTGGCCCCACTAACACCTCTTCCAGCGGCAACCTTAGTTTTTCCCAGGAGGTCTCACATCCAGGTACTGACCAGGCTCACACTGCTGAGCTTCAGTGGGCTGTCAGTTGTGAGCTGCAGGGTGATATAGCTGCTATCTGTAGAAATGTTAAAATCCTTAGATATTTAATTTAAAATTTCCGTCCTGTCTTTTCACATGCGTATGCCTTCACAGAAAAAAAACGAATGTAAGCTGTATTGCATTTACATTCAGCATTGTCAAACAACGTGTTAATTTCTTTGAAAAGCAATTTTGACATTTCTGACTAAGGTACTCACAGTGTAATCTACCGTAATATGAAAGAGCTCTTCTTCCAGTGATGGCATGTTTTAACCAAACAGCATTAACAGGAAAACATCAGCAAATAAACAGATGAGTCAGCTGACATTAACATGCAGATTTATGAAGGGTCTCAGGTGTCTGTTTTGACCTTCTGTCGAAATGTGGGATAAATATGAATCATGGGATGTAACTCACCTTTATCCCAAAGCAGAAAAAGGACTGTATTTGCTCTCTTAGCTATTATTCTTCAAACAGTAATTTAATTCCTTGTATGTATGTACCCCTTTTCATCCCAAAGCAGCCCAGAGCAATTTACATTCAGGAGAACTACTTCATCCACCACTGACGTGCTGTATCCATGAGGATGACACACAGCCGCAGTGATGTTCCACTGAACCAGCAGCCCCAGCACACAGTAAAGCTGGTAAAGATGTAAGAAATTGCTTCACCAGTTGAATTAAGGGAGAACTTTACCTCAAGCCCAGAATGGAATATAGCTGCTACTTTTACAAACAGTTTTGTGGAATCTTTAATGATCTTTAATGTGGGATTTTCCTTGGACGTTCTTCTATTCCAGCTCTGAGTAGGCCCAGTTGTGTTTTAATCAGAACAATATAGATCCCAAATGAAAGTGTGAAGTAATAGAAAAAAGCTACTTCCATATTTTAATGTTCCTGATTGTATAAAGTTCGTGTGTAACGAATATTTCCATGGAATTATCACCGATATTTAAAATCCCTTTCTTAGAAACAGAACGGGCCTTATGTAACAAACAGAATAGCACATAGAAATTGTCCAACTAACACAACTAGGTATGGCTCCGATTTAAAAAAAATTCTATATCAGATCATCCACCCATTATCAGATGGCCAGGTATTCCAGATAAGGTTCACTGAGCCTCTCTCAAATCCATAGATCACAAGTTGAGACACTCTGGATGGGATTCCTGTCTATTGCAGACCAGACACATGCAGACAATTGAGAGATATCCATTAATCAGACAATATGTAGGCTCACCCACAAGTTACTCCACTCCAGAATCAGACACAGAACTCAGAAACTGTGCAGAAGCACTATTCCAATGTGGTACCCTGTATCAGGGCAGTTGTGTGAATTACCCTCTATGTGTGGAGAAAGTTCATGCTAAAATTTGTTTAGTTAGTCATATTTATAGTCACAGTCAACTTTACTGTCAAACCAGTTCTTTCGGTGGTTAGGACTTTCTTATGGTGTGCTCAAAAGAAAAGATAAATATCCATACAAAAACATCTGTACAAAAAACATTTGGTGTGTTAATTTTAAAAAGAAGATTCACTGCATTCAATTTTCTGTGACTGGATTATCAAAAGACTAAATATTTCTCTGCAGGACAATATGATCTTGCTACAGAATTAATATTTTGAAATATTCTAATATTTTCTAAACATTTCTAGGATTCTAGGATACTTATAAAATTTTATATATTGAATTAGGAAATTCTGCAGCTCATCTAGCTGTTGTACATCACTTTGCCTCAACTAACATTTCCTAAATTTACCTAATTAAACCTAATTAAGCAATCTTAACAGTGTCTCTCATTTCTTGCCCTTCTATTAAGCTGTTCATTAGATGCAGGAACTATAATAATAATAATAATAATAATTTTAAATTCACTATTGGACTATGTAACAATAACTTTGTTTTTTTTTCTCGACAGACCTTGTATTAGGCCTTTTAAATGTTAATTTCTATCACACTGAGCCGTGTAATAGCATTAAGGAGTTGTGTTCTAAGTGATGTCCATCACAACTGAACTGCAGCAACCTGTCACGGATAGACCTGTAATGTCTCAATTTTGCAGATAGAGGGAGCTCTTTTACAGATTTCCGAAACTGTGTTAAAAATCTGCAGTTTTAAGAATGCAAAATAATATATTTGATTCAGGCTATGTAAAGTATTCAGGCATAGGCAATAACCTATTAAGGGGAAAAAAGGAATTGCTTTTTTGTGGCTGTGTAATAGTTTTGAATTGCAGAAGACATCAGTATTCATATTCAATGAAATTGAGTGTTTTATGGGAACTTAGCTAAGTGTGTAAAATTGTTCAAAGCATCCAGGGATTCAATGGGTAGATGGAAACCGTGTAACTAATTTACAAAGGCATTTTTCTCTGTCATTCTCTTTTAACCATAAGATTAAGAGATCCATTAAATTCATTTTTTTTATGAAGTTTACAGTTCCCCAGGTCTATAATGGCTGATAAGAACATAAGAAAGGTTACAAACAAAAGGAGGCGATATGAACCAGGTCCAAGAACCAACTGGGATGATTTGGCTCAATTATGTTAATGTTAAAAAAATATACGTGTTGCAAGTATAAGAATGAAATGACTTACCAGTTAAAATCTTATGACTTATTATTATGACTCCCTCACAACACACATTATTTTATATACAGTTTTTTTTATATGAAAGGGGGAATACTTTGCCAGTGAACAAGGAAAAACTGACTAGTTAGGTGGGTTTTTGAGAGGCTATCCAACAATGCTGTACAGCTCTGTCGAGATTTGTATTTCTTTCCATAAGAACAATTTCAGAAAATCTGGGATTTTGAATTCTAGAATATCTGGGTCTCAGGGACTGTGTTCATGTCCCATGTAGGTCACAAGGGGACAGAGGAGTACAGTGTTGTTCCAAGGAAGAATGGATTTTACAGTACAGCCATTGCACACAACATGGGACAGCATGTTCAGTGGAGAGGATGTCACGGATGTCTGAAGGGACGAACCGTGGAATGGCAGGAGAGCAATAAAGACCCTATGCGTAGCGGCGAGACGGGGTATAGCCCGGGCTCAGCTGTTCAGGGAATGCCGTATAGAAACCTATGCCCTCAGGACACGGACAGGAGCGACCTGGTGCTAGGTGGGTCTCGGGACATCCGAACCTCAATGCTGAGCGAGGAGCAGAGCAGAAACAGGAAGTAAATAGGCTACACAACAAGACACACCAGAAAGACATGAATAATCACAGGAAACTAGGAACAGGAGGGAAGTAGAGCGCCCTCTACAGTAGGTGTAGTGGGCGTGACAGAGGACTGGGCATAGATTTGAACTGAACTACTGAGCTGACCTACAGGAGAGTACTGTGACACCTCTCATCTCAATGGAATTGAAATGTGAAAAGGTTTGTATTATACCAGCCAATTGCTGATATATTATAGTGCCCTTTGAATTGTGTTCGGATTCTGTAGGTGGAAAGTCAAACTGCTAACCAAAGAATGGCTAAAGAGAAACAGGTGATTTTAAAGCAGAAAAAAGGAAAGTTGCCATCTGTGCTCAGTGCTTTGGAATACACTGACAAAATAAGTAACCACAGGTTTAATTAGCAATCAGCCACAACTAGGTCAACCAAGAAAGACCTCTGCTGCTGATGGCAAGGCAGACCCCTGGCAGAGGTCAAGGTATCAACATCTTCTGATGGGCCAAATGGCCTCTGATTTATTTCCTTTCTTAAAGTATGAGAGCTGACTGCTCAGCATGGGAAAGTTATACTGTAAATGCCTTTTAACTCCTCCATTGTGTTTTCTCATGAATGAAGCCTGATTCACTGTTACTAATACACTGAAAATAGCAGGGTCATGGAACAGCAAGCCTTGTGAAATCAATTACTGTACAAACAGAACTTTTGTTCCAAGCCGGGGCTTTTGATGTCTTGAACATGCCAAATTGTTTGGAGCTAACAGGACAACAGTGACTACTGCAGCTACCTCATACTATAGCTCTGGGGTCCTAGGTTCTATTCTGGACCAGAGCACTCTGTGTAGACTTGACATCTTCTCTCTGCGCCAGCGTGGGGGTTTTGCTCGGTGCACTGGTTTCCTTCCAAAGACACATTGGTTAAGTAGAGCAATGTCTCTGAATTGTGCTGGTTACAGGAATGCCATGCCCATGTATCCTGCTCTTCTGGGACTCGGGGTCTCTAAGACCCTTATCAGAAAGATGCAGTATATCACAGGACTATAATCTGTTTTGCATCAGTAGCAAAAGCAATACGTGAATCCGTTTTTTTTTTCTCCTCAGGACCCCAACCCTGAAGGAACCTGGGAGTTGCAAAACAATTCAGGTTTCAAACAGTTTTGTATGTGTGCACTGCATTTCGGGACCCTATCTGTCATGGATGTCTGAAGGGACGAACCGTGGAATGGCAGGAGAGCGATAAAGACCCTATGCGTAGCGGCGAGACGGGGTATAGCCCAGGCTCAGCTGTTCAGGAAATACTGTATAGAAACCTATGCCCTCAGGCCATGGACAGGAGTGACCTGGTGCTAGGCAGGTCTCAGGACATCCGAACCTCAATGCTGAGTGAGGAGCAGAGCAGAAACAGGAAGTAAATAAGCTGCACAACAAGACACACCAGAAAGACATGAATAATCACAGGGAACTAAGAACAAGACAGAAGTAGAGCGTCCTCTAGGTGTACTGGGTGTGACACCATCTACATACACAATGTGCATATATAGAGCAAGGAATAACAGCTCACATGCATTGCACTCAATCAGAGCTCACAAGCACTATGCAATAACCTCGCTTTTGACCAAGTGAACATGCATGAAAATATGTCTGTGCTTGAATAGCTGTATGTGCTTTTGAAACTGGCAGGCACATTTGGCAGACAGTTTTATCCAACACAACTTACATTTATATCCATTTATACAGTTGGCTATGACAGCACAACAATTTGGATGAAGTGCTTTGGTCAAGGGAATAACAGCAGTTTTTCAATCTGGGATATAAACCAACAACTTTCCAGCTGCAGGTCTCAGACCCCAACTATTTTTCCATAATGTTGCCCTTAGCAGGCTGTTTGCTTGCTTACACATCTTTATAACGCTGTTCTTATGGTGCAGGAAGCCCAGTGCTCCCAGTGTGACCCCTTGACAACCACAAGCCTCAGGAATCACTGTTAAAAAAGGTTACTGATATTATGAAGGGATGGATAGCCTCAGGTCCACCTGTTTTTTTGACACAGTAATTACTGTACCTGCGATAAATACCTCCAAAGGTAAGGCTGTCGCAGGACTTTGCACTGTTTTAATAATCTAGTGACACGACACCCCCCCATTGACGTCACACTGTTCCTGCAAACTGCTCGTCCCCCCCGATGGGCCAGTAGTAAATAAGACCCAATGGAGTGTCACCTTACAGAGTAATTATTCATTAGTTAGTGAAAAACATGCGAGTTAAGTGAATCCCACCCACAGCCTGTCTTCCTGAAAAAACATTTTCATTCCCTTCGGGTCCTCCCATTGACTCAGCACATAAATATTCCCCATCGCCCTCTGTCTCACTGCAGTCTGTCAACAGACACAACAGACACAAACAAGTTTCTCTCATTAGGAGTAGCGGAGAGAACTCTGGGTCGTCGTTTTCTGTGAAAGACAGGAACATTGCCTAATCTCACCCAGTCTCCGAAGTTATGCAAGCCTGCTTAGCACAGGTATGGGAGACCAAATCAGGTTGCTTTTGTAAGTGATATTGGTAGACCTGTAGGTGGCGCTCTTCGAACCAGATCGGAATTTCCAAAGCCAGTGCCCAGTTATGGTCACAAGGGGCAGAGTGCTGTAGGAAAGGCTGCCCTTCAGATGAAGTGTGAAAACACCCGAGGCCTTGGCCATGAAATATCCCATGGCAGTGGTTTCAGACGTAGGGGGTGTTCATCCTGTTAGTCTGGATAAATTCCACTCTGGGGTTTCACAATCTCACCTATTCCTCCTCCAGTTCAACTGGGAGGGAATGTGTCGCTTCTCAATTCTCTACCTCATCTGCAGTGTAGTGGGGCTGCTGGTGCAGAACAGCAGCCACACATGACCCAGGTGAGCTCTTCAGGGCTGGAGGAAGCCGGTCCCCTACTATATGCAAAACACTCTGGTAGCCTTCGGGATGAAATATATTATATTAGTGCAATTAATTGGTAAGTTCTCATTCTGACACACTGACAATCCAGAGCTGCAGTGCATTCTGTGAATTATATAACCACCAAACTATAAATAGGCCTGCTCAGAATCTTTTGTCTTACCTGCTCAGTGTTATTTTAGCAGTTTTAATTCTGGAGTGCCATAGTACACTAGCTCTGCTGTGCAGTGAACTGTTGCCATAGTTACTAGTTAAAGCAGAAGGCACTGGATTCTAGGTCTCTTTATTTTTTGCTGAAAACTAGAGGTTACATAAATAATTATTATCATTATTTCAGCTCAATTAATAAGCAGGAGCATGATTTGAGTTTGATTTCACACCCGGCATTCATAAATGTCTAATTCTTATGCACTTGTTACTTTATAAAGTTATTTATTGCACACCCAATCTATAGGGACAACAGTGTCGCAACTGTTGTTTTTGTTTCTAGTCAAGCAATTTGTATTTGTGACCCTGAGATTAATATGAATGATATGTAAACATATATTAGAATAAAACCATTTTTGTGTACACCCAGTGAAGTCACTATAGGTGCCGCGACACACTCAATTTAAGTAAATTTGCATATTCCTTTGAAGCCAAAAAAATGCACAAAGTTTGTGGTCCGTGGAGCTCATCAAACTACGTAATTATTAGAGATGCTTGCAGCAGCCACTTTGAGTTCTTGCTTGTTCTCATGGTTGCATCATTATGAACGATCATTGAGCCAGTTTCAGAGATGACCATGCATGTCCAGGCCATGGCACAATCTCCACCATGCTTCAGAATTTGCTTGGAAGTGCAAAGATGAGACCAGAGAGTTTTGGAACAAAGTATTGTGGCCAGATGAAACCGAGGTCTACCAAAACCAAAGTGTTGGAAATTTTAAACTGTGAAGACAAAAACTGTTGTAAGACATTCATGGCAATATCTGCCAATCTCAAGAAACAAAGAGGAAATTTGAACGAACTACAATGCTGCAACAGCACAGCATGAAAGTTTTCACAGTATTTGGGAAATCTGTATATTTACATATGTATACAGTATATGTAATCTGTGTTATTTGGATATGTCTGTTTTAGTCTATCATCTTGTCTGCATTGAACGAGAAAAAATGTGTATTTTAATTGTGTTTAAGCTATTCAATTTATATTACAGTATATGCTTGTCAAAGAAGTACTTATTTAGTTGCCAGCCTGATTTTTTATTTATCATTATTGTTGTGGAATGGCTTGGATATGGATGTACTGTACTGAGTGGTTATTTTTATTGCTCCTAATCATGGAAAGCAGTTCTGGCTGCTGAGAAGAATATCTGTTATAGTGCACTTGGACAAGTAAAGCATTTCATTAGCTAAGCAGCCTGAAAATACAGATATTTCACTCGATAGCAGCGCCTGCTGAGTAGAGACCAGATAGCTGGACAGCTTATGATGCCGGATTTTAACATCCGAGAGCAGATAGGATTGCAAGAAAGGAGAAATGACAAGACAGGAGACAGTGAGTCACAGTTTCACAGCCGATCTCCACCACTGTATTCCCTCTTGATTAACTAAACCTATCAGGTATTGGGCAGTGAGAGGATTTTGAATACTTTTGGGGTGAGGAGATGTATTTTTCTGTGAACTCTTGATTATGTTTGTTAGGGACCAAAGGCTGTCTCCTTTTGAGTAACAGTTCAGATCAGTCAGGTTCTACTGGTGATAATTACTTTAACTTTCACATATGTCCTCTTCTGAGTGAATTTGGGTGCTTATACAGCAGTTAATGATTTAGTAGAGAAGGCTGAATGTAATGTGTTGGGCTTTACAATTAGTTTTTGTGTTCAGACTTCTGAAATAAATACACTACTTGATTTGTAAAATGTTCTCCACTACAAAAACTGGTCAAGGAAGATTAAAAACACTGCCTGACCTTGGTCAGCATTCCCAGACCAGCATGGAGTGTGTTACTCTTGAATTTTGGTAACAAATGATTGTACTCAAGCTGCTGAGAGGACTGACTGAATATAATTGTGCTTACTAATTTACCACCAAAACTCTTACTGCTTAGATATTTTTTACTTGCTTGTTTCTTCAGAGCCTGTATTCAGACTAGGTTCTTGGGTACAGAAAGGAAGATGAGCATCCTACAGGTAGGGCTCTGCTGAGGGGGAGTAGAGGTTGGAAAGAGGGGAGATGCTGTCGGAGTCACGAAATTTAATAGAAATCCTTGTAATCCTTACATTCAGGAGCTGAGGTTTGGGCGGTTGTGGCGAGTAGGCAGGGTGTTATTTTGGGAACACAAGGGATGCCTGTTATTAACAACAGCTTGGTAGCGGGTTTTCCTAACTCACACCTACTCACTGAAGATTTGAGCTGCAGTACATCTGCAGATGCTTCTTCTTAAAGAAGCCATTTCCGTTCTGCAAGCAAATGCTAAACTATAACATGGTGCATGAAAAGCTGGCACTGGGATCTATGTGCTGTATTTATAGCAAGCTGTGTTTCCGGCAAAGGTTTCCAAAGTTAGTGCTCTCACTACTGGGAGTTTGTTTGAAGTATTTTTTGTTTGTACCCAGAGAAATGCCTTTCGTGGTGCCTTGAGGCTTTTATGTGGGAAAGGTGGTTTGAAATTGTGAAGTGGGTGTCCAGTTCTGATTTTATATTTATTGTTCCTACCCGGATTACTTTTATAGATCCAAACCCTCTCATCTTAAAGCATTTTCCATGGATGATACGACAGTGCTCGTGTTGAACAAACTTAATTAGGAACCCAAAGTTGAGTGTGTGCTTCCTAAAGTACAGTATTTGACAAGTTCTACCTGACTTCCAAGTGAGAGGCATACCTTGGAGTAAGAGAGAAACACAAAGGAAGGTGTTAACTTTCATCACGTAGTGAACAGTTTCCATTAACCATTAGATACAATTTATATCTGCACGTTTTTAAAAGAGGCTATTTCTATTTAACAAATAATACTTAAATCATGCGGAAGAGCAACTGAGTTCCCAGTCATCCTTTACACATTTCCTCAGATATCTTCTCGAAGCGTTGAGAGCACCTCTTTATGTAATTGCAATCATTAGTGTGGTATGTACACTCATTCTCAGGGAGACGAAGTGCATTTTATAATTATATAAGGGAAACAGGTTTCATGGTAGTACTCTGTATTTCATGAGTCACCAATTTATTCGCCGTGCAAGCCTTGGTACAATCTTACATAAAAAATGCTTGACCGTTGGAACTGACCAAGCAACAGTTCCCTTCCGGTGAATCTTGCTGCCCCTGTTCTTTTGCAAGCTGGGGGCCCTAAGGAAAGTGTATCGTGGTAAATTAGCACATTACTTTGGCAGCTATTCTATGTTGGTTTTTTTTTTTTGCATGTTGCTAAATGATCTGACAGCTCTCAGGTGTTTGTAATGCTACAGTCTGACTCTACTTCACTTTTCTGCTCTCAGGCAAGATAGACCACCATAAAGCTTTATAAAAGAGCACAAACAACCTTTTACAAGGGCTTTGTGAATGTGGTTAATTATAGTACACATGTGTAACTTCACTTTCTTGCATTTAAACTCTATTCACAGTACATCTTTTGTCCTGCGATAGATTGGCATCCCATTTGGAGTGTATTCTCTCTTGCTCCTGTTGCTTGTTGGAATAGGCTCTGACTCCCCCTAGACCCTGTATTGAATAAAGTGGCTAGAAAATGGATGGATGGAAACACAGTACGTACTGTACAGAACAGCATATCCAAGCAATTCTGTGAGCCTGCACTTGACTTTCCCTGCACTGGAAAAGAACTAAAATGAATCACGAAATCCTTTTGATGGATTGCCTCTTCAAGATCTGCACCTCCACTGTGATATTTATGATTCACATTCTTGTAACTTATTAAATATAATGCCTTATATATTTGTTTACTCTGAATTTCTTTTGTCATGTGTTCTCTGTCTGGATCATTTTGCTTTGCTGCTGTTGTGTTTGTCACCCCACCTCACTTTGTTTGATTTGAGAACTGAATGAGTTTACTACGCTACAGTTCAGTCAGGTGAACTGTGAACGTCAGTACATGTTTAAGCATTAAAGCATTTAAGCATTTTTAAAGGGCAGCATTCTTTACACAGTGGTTAGCGTTGCTGCCTTACAAAGTGGGGACCCTGGGTTCAATTGCAGACCTGGGGTGCTATCTGCATGGAGTTTGTATGTTCTCTTCGTGTGTGGGGGGGTTTCCTCCCACAGTTCAAAGACCCTGACCAAATTTCAAACTGCTTGATCTTATTGCCAGAGTCTATCCTGGCAATCAGCAGGCACAAGGCAGAGGTGCTTTTGAATATTGTGTTTAAAACTGTACACAATATTCTAAGATTGTACTAGTTTTATTTACATTTTATGTAAATGTTATGTCATTGATGTTACATTTAATTTGTTTTCTTGGCCCAAACCACTGACTTTAGTACTGCAGTAAAAGTCTAATTATCATGCAATGAGCCAACCAATACAAAGGGACAGAGTTATACTTTAGTTATATTAACTCACCTGGCTGAGGACAAGAGAGTCATGGCTGAAAGTCAGATCTGACAAATTCCCCAAAAGCATCCCCAAGACACTGATGCATATTTCTTCTAATGGGGTGGCTTTTGGAATGATTCAGTATGGCTGCATATTTTCGCAGGAACTGATTGGAGAATATGCACCATAGCTTAGGGTGAATGAAAAGTGTGCAACATACAGACGTGAGCTTTGTTTAATTGCATAGATTCAGATATGCAGTGTTTGGAAGGAATACTGAGGGAAAACAAAGTAAGTGATAAACATATATGATTCAGGGAATAGAACGCAGTATAGCCACTAGACCCTAACACTGCTTGAGATTACCAGTGTCCAAAGACATGGTGGACAGCAGAGGACATTATGTCAATCCAGAAAGAGTAATCTGAGGTGAAGTGTACTGTTCTAGAAATAGCAGAGAAAGGGTAAATGACTCACTGCTTGCACAATATTTGCTGGAACTGAATGGTCTAGGACAGATTCCTCATGGAACCCCCAGAAGAAAAATATTAGCACCATTCACGTGTGGATGCTTGGGGAGGAGAAAGAGTCGAGGGCCGTCACTGCACCAGCTGGACGCCAATGGAAAGGGGTATTGTCACACCCAGTACACCTAGAGGGCGCTCTACATCTCTCCTGTTCCTAGTTCCCTGTGATTATTCATGTCTTTCTGGTGTGTCTTGTTGTGTAGCCTATTTACTTCCTGCTTCTGCTCTGTTCCTCGCTCAGCATTGAGGTTCGGATGTCCCGAGACCCGCCTAGCACCAGGTCGCTCCTGTCCGTGGCCTGAGGGCATAGGTTTCTATACGGCATTTCCTGAACAGCCGGGCCAGGGCTAACCCCCGTCTCGCCGCTATGCTTAGGGTCTTTTTCCGCTCTCCTGCCATTCCACGGTTTGTCCCTTTCGACATCCGTGACAGGTATGCGCAAGTAGGCTGAGTGTGAGCACCTGGGAGGGAGCACCAGTGACAGGATCATAAGGGTGCGTGACAAGACACACATAGATTCTAAACTGCCTGTACCCCCTTGCTTCAGTTCTGTAGCTTGCAGGTTATTTTGTGCAGGACCCAGCAGAACATCCCCCTGTCTATAGCGAACATCTGATTGACAGTAATGATTATGTTCAAGGCAGCCCTCTGTTCAATAACGGCAGCCTAGTGTGTTATCTTTTTTATTCACCGCTTCCTTTCCATTCATGTATTCACTGAGAAGTAACAGAAATATGACAGAGAAATGGGACATGAGGGATAAAATGTTCTTGTTTGTTGCAGACACAATAAAATGGGCACTAAAAGCACCTAAATAATGTTACTGAAGTGTCACAGCACATAAGAACAGATGCACATGAGAGGGAGTCATGTGGTTTCTCTAGCTGTTGATGTATTTGATGTATTTGTGGTCGACACTGCTTTTGACTCCTGCATGTGATTCTGTCCATCAGTGTCATGAATGTTTGCATGTTCTAACCGTGTTTGTGTGTCTCCTATTCTCAGTTTTAAAGGCACTTACATGTAGTTTCCAATTTGGTTCATTTTTCATTTTTCATTCTAAAGAGATCCACCGCAACTGACTTTGTAAAAGCCCCTGAGGCTTTTAAACACTCGTACTGTATTCTCTGGGGCGACCTGCTGCGGGATTGTGCAGACAGAATCTGAAGTATCGGGTTTAATAAAATTCAGATTGCACCCAAAGTAAATTATCCCATGCTTGTTTATTGTGGAAATCTATCAACCACACGCAATACCTTAAAATGGTTTTGCCGTACAAAACCTACTTAATTTTGTCTTAGGAAACCAAATGTTCCCTCTATCTGTAGGTTTGGTCATATTAGAGGTCAGTCCGACTGAATTCTGACAACATTCTCTGCAGAAATGAAAAAGAACCAAGTCCAACAGCAATCATGTACAAATCAATAGGTAGGCAGGTAATAAATGTCATTCTTTCTTCACAGCACCAGAAATGGTGTAACATTTCCTTTTAAAAAATGTTGTGAGAAGAGAATTCTCGTAATCAAAGCTTAGACACAATGCTGAACAACAATATCAGTATGTCTCTTTCCCACTTTTATGAGAAAGTAAACTTTCCTGCTTTTGGCTGGACCATGTTCTCTTTTTAACAGGGCACTGACTGGACCATCACCAGTCAGGGTTGAGGAAACTCTACTCGTATCCATTCCTGTCATAATCTTCACTGGTGATGACTAAGTGCAGCCCAGTACTCTTCGATATTTACAGTAAGCTTTAAAATAGGGGATTCCAGAAGCAATCTGCCTCCCATGTTTGGTCACTGAAAGAAAAACACAAGCAGCCATCTCTTCAATGTCCAGCATTTGTCTTTTTACCATACATATCTTATTTGCTTGATAGAAATTTCAATGTAGAAGTTCTGACAGTAAGGGGTATGCAGAAACCTACATTTGTAACATGCTTTGCTGTGACTAATCAAGCATGGGCACTTAAAAACTAACAGCATTAGATGTTCCTTAGTATGCTATCCCTTCAGAATAGCTCATCTTTCTTTCCACATGAGGTAATTAAAACAGGATGTTCTCAACTATTGTCTACTTGTGTTTCAAGAAGAAATCGATTTGATTTCCTACACGACTCACTTTGGTAGCCATGTTATTACTCACGTCTTGTTTGTATTAACCTAAATAAAATAAAACTTGGAAAATACTGTTTTGATCTTTTCATATTGGACGAAATTGTGCTGTATTGTGTGATTGATTAAGAACTGAAAAACACTCTTGTTGACCCAGTTTCTATGGAGAGTTGCTAATACACAAAGAGCCAGTGAATGCGCACATTGGGCTAAGAAGATCCCGAAGGTGTTTGTGATCCTAGTGTGAGTTTTAAGGGTATAACACGTAAATCATGAAAACACCAGTGTCAGAAGAAAATGTTCCAAACATATGGTAACCACAAAAACTGTATAGTCATCTTTTGAAGGGGGTCAGAGTTCAAGAGAATAATGGAGGGATTTGTTCCCAGTACTGGGCACTATTGGCTATTATGGACAACAGGGAAAATAAAGTAAATGAAAAAGAGGTCCCAGATGGCTATCTGACATTTGTGGACTTTCTGAAGTTCTGATTTAACCAAACAGAATAACATGCTAACACGGTTCAAGGATTCCTTCATGGTTTTTGACACAGGAGACAATAACTGTAGTTAGCAGGTATAAACAGATGTATGCATTGTATATATTCTGACTTCTGTATTCACTGGCCTTGACAGTGTCATAAAATATCCTGTGTTATCTGGCTGATTCAAATCAGCTCTTGAATATGTATTGTTAACTCTGAAATCAAGCACTGGTATCTTTGGAAAGATGTGGCTTGCTCTCTCTATCTGACAGACATCTCTAATCTCTTTTGTGCTCTGCATTAATACAGTGTTTCTTCTGTGACAAATGAAATCAATAAGTAGTTGCAAGATGTTTAAATCTCAACCATGTGTTGGATCATTATGGATGAACAGATACATTTGGGTGAAAAAGATGCATACAGCATGTCTTATTAAACACTTTTTGAGTTGCAATAATAGGGAAGAACACACATGTGATTTTATTTTGGGCTGACAGAAAATAACTCATGCACAAGCAGGGTCTGGAAAAGAAGCTGCAGTAATTTTTATACGTCAGCATCTAGTTTTAGCTTGCTTTTGCCCTTTTCATGCTTCTTTTAAGTCACTAGCTTTTACAGTATAATGTTTATACTGATTATTTATTTTCATGATCTGATTATTATGGAATAAAGCATACTGTATACAGTAAGTATTAAGCAGGCTATATCATAATACTTTACACACTGGGGTAAACTGTATATTTTCTACCGTCAATCAGCTGACTTTGTATTATACATTTTGGAGGTATAATGATGGCTGTCACCATTTCAAATATGAAGAACTCAATGTGATATTTTCTACTTGCTTCATTTTAATAGGACGTTTATCTGTGTGGCAAATGAGCATGAAGAAAAGTGAAACAGAATTATTCTTTCCTGTTCAGTCTGCTTAATTGGTAGAATGTAGTTTGAATGACCAATCTGTAATATACTGTGTAAGCACAGAAAATATCAGTTATGAACCCAGAACGATACGGTTCTTAACGTAGCCCCTTATGTTGCTTCTCTTGAGATTTAAAGAGAATAGCGTTTTCCTCTTTTGAAAGGTAGAATTTAATTTCAAAAGATATACACTGCTTTTGCACTTATTCTTGCCACTTGGAGTTGGAAAAGACAGTGCTCAAGTATAAAATCGAAGCGAGGAGTCATAGAACGTTTTAGAGAAACCATGCTTCAATGCATTGTGCTTTTTCAGATAAAGGAATGTGTCAAAGTGCTATGAAAATGATCTAAAGATTTACATGGAGGTTTTATAAACAGTGGGGAGAAAGCAACAGAAAGAATGTGCACCAGTGAACAAAGGTTGATGTACACAGACAAGTCAGGTGCAGTTTAAAGCAGCCTTTTATTGGCAGCACAAAAGTGCACACACTTACACAAAGAATGTCAAGTAGAGCCTTAAACGGCAACTGAAATATATTCCTCCATCTACACGGAGGCACCGGTCGCTACATACATTCTGAGATGATCAGCATACAAATTGTGATTACATACACAGTGAGTGACTAACAATCATTTGAAGCAAAACTGGCTGTGGAAATAATCACTTAGGTGTAGGATTTGGTATGAGGAGCAGATCAGAATATAGCCCTCTCAGTTCAATAAGAAAAAAATCTCTCATTTCAGGATACATGGTGGGCTATGTATCCGACAGACTAGAGAAGCATGCTCTAATATTATGAAGTTAAATCTGTAAAAAAAAAAGCCAGCAAAATGCAGAGATATTACCTGTAGCTGTTATGTAACTCTTCGGCAGCTTTACTGCATGGGATGGTAATCTTCTATTTGACTGCAATTTTCAATGACTTCAACCCATTTCTACCTGGAGTTTCTGGAACAATTTGTGTCCTGTTGAATTTCAGAGATTTAAATTTGCTTAAACGTATCAAGCCGACATCAAAATTCCAAAGTCTATGAATCATCACAAATTACCAGGGTAAAATAATTTACGTCGGATGTGTACAAGACAAATTGAAAACATGATGTAGCTACAGTATAAGGATTTCAAAGGCCTGTCCAGTTCCTTATAGTACAGATGTCTTAATACACTAACCAAGCTATGTAAACATAACAGAAAGGAGAATAAAGTTACATAAAATAGCATAAGAATGAGAATACTAGAGATAATACATTTAATCCATCTTGACATTTAATACAGATTTTCATTCATATTAAAACCTACAGTATTATTTCATTTAAAAAGTTTCTGAGGCATGATTTGCTATGAGAGTCTAAAGATATGAACAGTTTGAATCTGTGTCTGGTCTTGTATTTCTATGTTTTAGCTGAAAACTTTCTTTTGATTAGCCTATGAAAAAATTAAAGGAATCTAAAGGGTTTTGCACAAACCCAACTTGTCAGAACATGTATTAGCATTGTATATACAGTATAACTAAAATTCTGACACAAAACAAAATGTCTGCATAGAACCATTGTTTATCTATTGTCTTTTGTGGAAAATGTTCACACTTTAAATCAAAAACTAACACTACAAACATCAGAAGTTTGATTGTGTAATATCAGTTAAAGCGTATTGTAGGGTTTCTGTTTTCCAGTGTATATTTCAAAGTGTTTTCCGAGTTTTTGCAGAAACTTAAATTGGTTGTTTTTCTGTATACTTTTGGATGTTGTAAAAAGCATTAAATCCTAAAGAAAAATCTAATCTAGTTAGCACGCATATAATACATATATGTTTTCAGCCCACATTACAGTATGTTGTTCATCTATTCTGTCCCTCTTGACATCAAACAAAGGTGTGTTCTATTGTCATATTATTAAAAACCCTCTCCTATACCAGTGTTATCCTCTATTAATTATTCCACTTTAAATTATGAGGTGTATCAATCTTTTGACGTTCTAACTCTCAAATACCTTGAACAAAGGTAACCTAAAACCAAAATGTTACATTTAAACATAAGTGTACATGCCTCAGTCTGAGATCTTGAAGCCTAACGTACTGTACTGTGCGTATCACAAGAGACGGCGTGCACAGCGAAGATCTTTTCATGCTGCTACAAAGATCTTTTTGTTATTTTTCTTTTTGTTCAGCAGCTACGAACTTTAAAATATTCTGACTGATATTCCGGTCATCAGCATGCTTTTTCTGTGCAGCTCTTCTACGTAACCCGGCTTCTCCAGGGGTCTCTGAATACACGGTCGCTGAATGGATTATAACATCTCAGGGGTTAGAAAAAAATTGCAAGACAATATACTGGAGGTCAGCGAATACCCTTTCTATCTATTCCGTTATTAGAGCAGGAAAGGAAACTGAGATAGTGGAGATCCAACCAGCATCTGGGGAAGATGCCACATGCCAACTCTGGTTAAAAGGACACCATAGGTACCTCATTGTGGGGCAGCTGGTAATAATATAAAGATCACTAAGATTATTTGGAAACATGTAATGGTTGATACAGACGCTACGCTGGGGACAACATGCTTAATGGCTAGAGTGAATTAGCAGACTTTGTAGTTATTTTATGGTTATCCTAAAAAAAATAGCATCCTGAATGGTTTAACAAATCAATTTTGAAAAAAAAAAGAAAAGCAATATGTTATGAAACAGCGACAAAAACAAAGGAGGCTCGGAAGTAAAAAAGGATATCGTAACGACCAAGAGACAGCCAGATAGGAATGTTGCAATGGATGGTATAGTAAAAGTTACTTTCAGTATGACAACAACAAGAGAGATGTAAAAGTGAAGTAAGATGTATGAAACACAATAATGGAAAAACGTGAGACATGGAAAGGGACATGACTGATGTAGCAAAGGAGCGTTTCACTCAGGTGTGTGGCGAGGAAGACAACAGTACAGGTAATGGAAGCCCCAAGCTCTGTACCAAATAGTATTTGTGTAGCAGAGGCAGATGTGTTTCAGGCACTTAAGATGAATTACACTCAGGCATTCATGGTATCTTACCAATTATGCTTAAGGAAGCACATGGCATAATTCATAGACACATCTCTCCCAACAATTGTTCAAGAGTAGCTAATGAAGTTAATCTGCCGTTCCCAAAAGAGTGACAAAACTAGGCCATGTAATTAGAGACTAATCTTCTACTACATGTAAGGCTTTGGAAATAATAACTAGAGTGGATGTGAGTGGAACACAGTCACATAGTGTTTACAGAAATAAAATCCTAGGGTAGAGTCAGCATGCATTTAGAAATGGTAGGTCTTGCGCAATTTCTTTAAACACGGGACATCCATTCAACACGGTAATGGACAGGTAATGGACAGAGGGGTGTGATTAGTACTGTATTTTCAGACGTCTTTTGATAAATTTCTGCATAAAGGAAAACTTCTCAAATTAGACACAGTAGATATTTGGGAAGATTTTTTGCAGGGGGTGTGGTGGTTCAGTGGCTCTGTGGCTAAGGATCTGTACCTGTTGCTGGAAGGTTGCCGGTTCGTATCCTGCGGCCAGCAGAGGAATTCTACTACATTGGGCCCCTGAGCAAGGCCCTTAACCCCAACTGCTCCAGGAGCACTGTATAAACAGCTGACCCTGTGCTCTGACCCCAAGCTTCTCTCCCTGTCTGTGTGTCTCATGGAGAGCAAGCTAGTGTATGTGAAAAGACAAATTCCTAATGCAAGAAACTGTATATGGCCAATAATGTGATCTTTCTTACCTTGTATTAAGAGCTGGTTAATATATAGAAAACAGGGTACAGAACACTCAGAAAAGGGGTGAATGCTCAGATTGGGATGAAAAAAGTAGAGAAGTACCACAGTGATCTGTACCAGGGAATCTGCAGTTATTAATTTATATTAGTATACTGAATATGTTTACTGTACCTATAGTGTCTCATTGGGTTAAATGGTTTAGAGATCGTCTAAGGATTTCAAAAGAAATACAATAACACTTCTTTGCTCTCAAGGACCACAGTTGGTCATTCATGACTTTATTGATCTAATTATCTTATATTGATCAAACCTCACTTATGTTCCAAGTCTTGTGTTCCTGCTGGTATTGAGGCTGTCCTGGAGCAGGGTTAGTTACCTCTAACTAACCGCAGTTGAACATTAAGGGACTATTAATTTTAAGAAAAAGAAAAAAAACCTTTAAAAGAAGAAAAACAATCAAAAAGACTGCAAATTCATTAGTATAAAAATGAAATAAAACCGTGCACAGGTCTTTATTTAATTTAGGAAGTTAGTAATTATTGACATTTTGGATTATGATATTTGATTTGATATTGGATATTCAGAATTTCACATTAGTTATAGATGAAAATGAAAATAAATAGGCTACTTTTTATTAGTTACGTCAGCATGCGTAGGCTGCAAAGGAACAAGTAATAGGTTTATTCCATGCTGAAAAGAGAAGAAAGAAAACATAACATTTCAGCCGTGTGAGCTCACACCTGAAGATGCATGGAATTTTCAGCATGGAATAAACCTATTACATGTTACTTAAATAGTTGACCAGGTAATAGAGAAGGCACAGACTTGGGGTGCCTTCTGCATGGAGTTTGTATGTTCTGCTTCCTGTGTTCACACCCTGCGTTTCCTCTGAGTGGATTCTTGCCTCAGTCCAAAGACATACAGGTTGGTTCAGTGGCCTCTGGGAAAATTGGCTCCGGCATGTGAGCGTGTGTGTGTGTGTGTGTGTGTGTGTGTGTGTGTGAGTGAGTGGGTCAGTCAGTGTCTGTGTGTCTGTGTCTGTGTGTCTGTGTCTCTGTCTCTGTCTCTGTGTGTCTGTGTGTCTGTGTCTCTGTGTGTCTTTCTGTGTCTGTGTCTGTGTCTGTGTCTGTGTGTCTGTCTGTCTGTCTGTGTCTGTGTCTGTGTCTGTGTGTCTGTCTGTGTGTCTGTGTATGTGTCTGTGTGTCTGTGTCTCTGTCTCTGTGTGTCTCTGGTGTCCAGGGTGTGCCCTGCCTTGCTCCTGTTCCTTGTGAGAACAGGCTCCAGCTTCGTCGTGACCCTGAATTTGATACAGCAGTTAGAAAATGGATGGAAGAATAGGAATGTAATAGAACAGGTTAAAACAGAAAACCTCTACAGACACAAAGGCTTTACACTGCATCTAGTTACATTTTCAGATGTAATCTGCTGTACATCTCACTATGAAAAAAGCGCTAAGATAAAACACCATCCAGATACGAGTGGAAACCGTCTTCAGGTGTACCTCAGTTATTACCCACGGAGATATATGCACGACTAAAATCAAAAGGGCAATTTAGGGATGTGTTCAGGTGCAGACAGCAATTCAGGAAACGTTGTTAACAATCTGAAAGCAGTGGAGCGCCGTTGTTCAGTTGTTTTATGATTTAACCTCTTAGACAAATTGAAAAGCTCAATGCCATTAAAAAGGGTGTCATTCCAGTATAGCCCTACAGATGGCAGACTTCCGATCTTCTTCATTCAGTTTTTTCTTCAATTTGTCGTGTAAAAAAATACAATCCGATAACGCACATTTTAATACGAGTCATGCCGGTTTCCCCATGTTTCTGTTAAGCGGTTCCATGTATTGGGAAAATATTTAAACTGATCATTTGCTTGTTTTTTAGTTGTTCGTAAGAATTGAGTACCATGCAGTACAGTAGGTGTATAGACTCAGGAGAAGTATGTACCAAAATACTGGGTTGAACATCATTGCTATAATCCTGATACGTTACCCTCCACTCAGTGAAATCTGAAAATGCTATTTTTGTGGCTTATATGAGATTTAATATTTTAGACAAACATCCTTTCTGTGCGGAATAGTAAATCAACTCGATGCTGTAATTTTCTCTTATTCTCTGTATGTGAAGACGGGTTTTTGGGCTAAATGTCGTGTATATAAACCTTCTTTAAACACTTATATTTACATGACATACCGCCCTAAAGGTGTATACTGTATTGTATAGATTTAGGACTAGGTTATCCGGTAAATGAAACTAATAGCTTTTTTTCTCTACAAGAATGTTTAACATATATATTTAATAATACATCTGCATTAAATATTATATAATATACTGAATAATTTATTTCGTATGTAACAGTAAAGTAATAAATGATTTTAAAGGCAAGTTGTACCCACATTGTTATAAATGAAATCGCTTTCTAACGCGGTTAAACAGACAAAAAAGAGGACATTACGAGCAAATGTAAACGATGAAATAAACACAACCTACAGTATGTGCATGAGATCTCAGTAAATTAGTATTCAATGTATAAACATTGTAAATCTCTAACGTGCTTCGTGGTTTATATACTGTATATATAACATCTTGTAAGCATGTTGCACCCTTGTTTACCTTTGAAATAAAACGAACAACCTTTTTAAACAACCCAAAGAAAAAAATGTACAGTCCAGTATATCGCGTGGTACCTAATGAGTTAACGTGTTTTTGTCGCAGGAGAGCTGGACGCTCTTCACTGAAAGTTATGAGAAGAGAACTCTCCGTGGTGCTGATCGATTCAAGCCTCAAGAGACCGTGGATCGCGAACAGACTAACAGAGACGTCTCACGGGCGATATAGTGGCGATGAAAGCTCTTATAACATTTATATAAAAACGGACATTTTATATTTAACATTTTCCTAACCATAATAGGTTCTTAAGAAACAAATACGGACATTTTCATAAAGCAATTTAAACCCAAGATTGTTGTAAATCGTCTGATACACAGTAATATAGTAACCTCAGTTTCTCTGTCTTGTGATGGACGTGTAAAATGTAAACTTACAAGAGCTATAATTTACAAACATGGCATTCTACTATACAATACAATACACTACTACATCATGTTATGACTATTAGATTTACACTTTTTCATAAATGGCTTATTTCCATGACCTACCTGTAGTTCAGTCAATTGTAACAAATGCAAAAATAAATGTGTGCATTCGTCCTCATTCTGTACATAACCATACAAAATAATTAAATACACTCTGTTTTTCCATTTGCATGAATATAGAGCATTGCATATGGAATGCTTATTTTATCTGCCTTCAGTGATAGTGAAGCAGATCTCTTCATTTTTTTTTAACTGTTCAAGGCTGTTTTAATTGCTGCACAGGATTAATAAAATGAATTTACGGGTATTTTAAATTTATGAACGAAGTCTAACTCAAATAGGAAGGCCTCTTCTTCTTCTTTCTGAAATGTCAGATTATAAATAGCTGGACCCTACTACTGAACACATCAGGGGGTCTTATTGACCTTTCCAAAGTCCAGAGGGCTTTAGACAAGGTTCTGAAGGTGTTTTAAAGTTAGGGCTAAACTAATTTGAATGTCATTATTCTCTTACTATTTATGATCACTTGTAGAAAGGTGTTTTGAAGACATTTTACTGAGTCTACACTTTACTCTCACTTAGCAATACAGAATGCACGTTTACTTTGGAGCCTTGAGTAGCATGGAAAGCACGGACGGACTTGCTGGCTTGTGGTAGTGTGTAGGCTCTTCTCCTGCCTACACAAAATGAGCACACTTAGTCTGTGAGGTTCTGGAGAACCCTTTTCTTCAGGCACAATCAAGCCACCTGTTATTGTCTTTCACTGGTTCTTTGGGGTCCTTCAAGAAGCAACTAAGTATTACTTTTATCGCTATTTTGGATTAGAGTTTGTGATAATTATAAAGGCCTTCAGAACCTCTGTTTTTAAAGCCAAATGCACAAAGGAGTTCTGGAAAACACCTGTGCTTTTTCAAGGGAAAGGGTGCCCCACTTGAGGTCAGCAGCTCAGTTTTGTGCTTGGTGACCAGCCAGCCCTTCGCAGAGTTGAGACATCTTGATTTCCCATGGTGCCTTTGGTAGTGGGGTACGTTTTATAGAGCACTATTCTAACAAGCCACCGGCAGTGACCATATGTCTGGAACTGTGAGGAGGTTTTCCAAAAAAAGACTTTAATCTACCTGAGCTTGAGTTCATAGCATCTATTCAGTGGAAGATGAGAAGTAAGTCAGGACACTACCATGGGACCACCATGGTCTCTAACCTGGCATGATCCAAACTGGGAATTCCCTTATTTCCTAGGGATAAGTGACTGCTTCGTTAGCTCAATATTTATTAATACATAATGAGGTTGGACAAATGTGATCCTTCCGTATTCATTCATAGTCATGAGACATAATATTGATGAAAGTACACAACCCATAATACAGTAGGACCCTGGTGGAAAAAAGTGGCATTGCTCTGCTGAGTGGAAAGAGCAAAATATTCTACTCCTGAAGCTTTCCTACGTGAATCAGAGATCAGGGTGAAACTCTACGACTACCCAAAGAATGTAGATTTATCAAAGAGGTGAATGCATTGTGCATAAAGTGGACATGATGGCATATTTTAAGATTTTGTAAGTACTAGACTCATTATGCAGATTGGAACGAGTAAAGTTCAGTATTGAGACTTACTGTACAGTATCTGTAGCAAAAAATGTATTGATTTTGCATTAAGTACAGTACTGGGTACCAGAAGATAAATCATTCAAATGTCATAATATTCTACACATCAACTTTCAGAATAGAATATGCAGTATATGTAGTTTTCTGAAATGTTTTGAGTGTTGACAAATTATTGTGATCTGAGGTTTGTGACCAAACTCCCTGTACCTTCACTAACCAATAGGACTGAGCTTTAAAGTAGTCCTTTTCAGGGGAAATTCAATTCATGGTCAGAAGAGCTAAAATCCTCACTCCAACTCCAACTCAGTCCAGTTGTGAGTGAGATTTCTATAGCAATAGTATTCATTTTAGCTGTGCGTTAGGTACTGCAGTACAGTATTGTCACAGAGCCTGATCTTCAAGTGATGACATTAAAAACATTAAGACTTAAAATGACAGAAAAAGACCTTAGAAGAGAGACAGAGATCATTCTTATTGAAAGGCAAACACACAAGATTTGTACCATTTAAAGCTTCATTTTTTCTTTTTAACCAACTGAAAAAAATATTTTATTGATAATTCCCTGAACCAAATAAAAAAACATTGGGTACTCAATGTTAAATTCATACAAGATACCTTTGAAGTTTTCCTTTGGACTCAGAGAGCCAGATTTTTCCATGATATTCCAGTACATTCTTGCCATAGACTAATTGTGAAACCATGGAGCCTGAAGGTTTGTATCAGACTTTAACCAACCTTGATTTTCACCATTTGCCACTGCAAAACTAGATACCATGACATAATACACCATTATTATTTAATTAAATTATTCTATGTTTTTTTAAACATTTTTTTCACTCTTTTATAGTGAAAGAAAATATAATAAAAAGTTTTGTAGAATAAAAATTATATTTTGTGTAGAAGGTCAAACAGACAAAGCTTAACTTTAAAAAGGAAAGTTTAGGTTTTAATCCAGAGCCCTAAAAATGGCCATTGTGATCCGTGAAGTGCTCAGCCAACTCTCACAGTTAGATATTTCAAAAAGCCTCTTAATTGTTTAATCCAGAAGACACTTGAAACCATCTAATCTTCACCTAATGGCATTTCTGTGAGACCCTGGCTTTCACTCAATATTCTGGCTGAGAAGATCCGTTAGAAATGAATTACATTGCCTTATATCGACATGTTCATGTTCATATATATTAAACAAACTCTTGAATGGTCGCTACTAAACAATGTCAAGTTTATTTCGACTGTCCTTTTAAAACTAACTTTACAGAAACGTGCTCTGTTGCCCTATAAGTAGAATTTTCAGATAGGCTGAGAAGAAAACCGCACGACAGGAAACGCGAACGTTAAACTTTCCGGATACCATAACTACTGTGTAGATGTTACCAACAGCTTCAGCTAAGATAGTTATAGTTAATGCTCGGCTGTTTGAAAGGTTTAAACGAAAGATTCTTTCTAAATAGAATGATCATTTGATTAAATGAAACACTTCATGTCCAACCTTACTACTTTTTTTTCCATTAAAATGCTGCAGACCTTTGCAACAGGAAGCAATTTGTAAACGACTTGAGGGTAAGCGTGTACGAAGACGGAATTTATTCAATTATATTAAGATTAATGCAAAGCTAACCGCGACATACACCAACATTATCCTCCGACAAGACAGAATTCCGATGAAACAGCACAGATACCACAAGACTGCATTCCCTGCCGTTATATAATCAAGAAAATGCGCAACAGAGGGAACCTTTGTGTCCAGGACTAAATCGATCAGAACCTCAAACGACTAATCGTCCATCCTTAGGATGTTTAGAATTATAATTGGTAGACTAGCAAGAATCAACCACGACACACGATCACCACAGATAAGAGCAAACAAACGAATTATTAAAGATGAGCACAGATAAAAACGCACACGTTTTTGGAAAAAAACAGTAAATAACTTAAAAGCTGCCAAGACATACAGTAGATGTAGACAGAATCATAGACACAGCAAAAAGCATACCCTGACTTTCGCATAAAGATCTTGAAGAGTATTGCTGTTATCTACGTCACAAACGTAGGTCTCCTTTTTTGGGTATCCCCGTCACATCCTCTGTCCAAATATGGGCAATAAGTTGACTGGCGAATACGCAGCGGGGAATCCTCTCACTGGAGATGATGAATGGGGAGGTGGGACCAGAGACCCGCAAAGTGTATAAAAGGAGAGGAGGGCTAAAACGCTGATGTGAATTCACAGCAACAGATATCAGATGAGCCACCGACCTGGAATTGTGGATACGCTTTTGAGAACAGGGAATCCCGCTTTATTTACTGAAGCGTTTTTCTGCACCTGAGCGATTTTGGACGTAACTCACTATCTTGCTCCACAGCAGAAGCCGGGGTGCATCCCTTCCACACTCAACTCGTTTTCGCAGCATCTTTAACCCGGCTTCCACGGCGCCAACATGCTCAACAACATGGATTTAAGCTCCCAGGATTCGTTTTATTCTCAGTACGACAACTGTTGCGGTTCCTCCCCTGCGATTGAAACAGTTGGACCCGAAACGAGCCAGGACACCAGCACCGAGGCGCAGATGGGATCACCTGTTCAGTTCAGCGAAGGTGAGTGCATCGCGAAAATCGGCACGTGTTTGGGGCTTTAAAACTGTGGTCCTGAGGTCAAAATCACCGCGTTACCCGAAACACACTACAGTAGGGCCACGTACTGTACTGCACGGATTGCTTGAAACTAGCGGAATGCAAGATTGTAAAAAGAAGGCACCGCGGTGCATAATAACTGTTGGATCCCCTGCTTACATAACAAATGCAGAATTAGTATTCATCCAGTGTCCGTGTTCGGCTTCAGGTGATCGGTTGTCGTGTAATAACGCTGTTTTTAATTTTCTCATCGAAAGGTGCTGCCATTGAACCCCCGACTGAGGCGTCGAACTCGGATTTCTTTTTTGACCCGAGCGAGGGAACCAGCCCCACTTTCCCCTCTTCTCTTTCCTACTCCGGCAGCTTTTACGTGGAAACCACCCAGGGGGGCGCGTTCACCACCGAGACGTTGCTCAACATGATCACAGAAATCGTGGGGATTTCTACGTTGCCCATTTCGGAGATGCACCAGAGTCACCCGGAGAGCGCGAATCCGTCGCCTTCTCAGATGGACGATGGCCGGGGCTTCTCTGGCCCCGGGTTCCAGTCCACACCCCCAGCCTGCTCGACGGCCACCACGTCCCCAGCGCTGTACTCGCAAACGCAGATGTGCTCGGGCTACCCCAACCTGCAGACGAGCATGCCAGCGCAGGAGTCTTCCCTGGCACAAGCTGACTTTGGCGCCGCGTCTCCAGATTTAAACCAGAAGCCACCCGAGCCACACACAGAGGCAGCAGCCTTCCCCGTAACAGTGAAAAGCGAATTCGAGAGCAGCTGCTACGAGTGGAACTCATTCGGTAAAAATCACGCCTATATCTCAACAAATTACGGTTCGGAAATGTTCCCCATGGCGGGAGATGGCTCCCCTGATCAACAAGTGGATTCGAAAGATTTCCTAGATTCATTTTCTCCCGTCTGCACTACCTCAGAACTAATGAGCAAATTGGACACCGCAATCAAACAGGAACAGAGCTTCCTGGACGAGAGCCCACAGAATTTCCAGAGCCACCTGTTCGGCAGCTATCAAGCGCAGAACATGTGTGCCTCCAACAACGTGACCAATGCGTTGAAACCCAATTTATTTCCTAACATGGGGATCCAAACTTTAACCAGCCAGTGTGATCTAGCTTACACCTCAACTACACTCTCCAGTGCCATCGATTCACTTCTGTATCCGTCCCTGGTGCCAGACGCCTACCTGAGGAGCGGCATGCAGGTAGAAAAATCACCCCGTGCCAGGAAAAGCCCAGCCAACTCGGGCGCACCCGCCAAGGAAAAGCCTTTCTCCTGCCCGATGGAAAACTGCGAGAGGCGCTTTTCGAGGTCCGACGAGTTAAACCGGCACCTCCGCATTCACACCGGCCACAAACCTTTCCAGTGCCGCATCTGCCTGCGAAGCTTCAGCCGGAGCGACCACCTGACTACCCACACCCGGACCCACACGGGAGAGAAACCGTTTTCCTGCGATGTGTGCGGCCGCAGGTTCGCCCGGAGCGACGAGCGGAAAAGGCACGGCCGTGTGCACTTGAAACAGAAGGAGAAGATGGAACTGAAGCCTCAGATACTGACTGCTTGCTCTTTTTCTCTACCCGAAGGAATCTGAGCGCGCACATGCTAGATATAAATGGCCTATTCGTGCATGATATCAAATCTTTCCGTCTTGGAAGATTTAAAGTGCTTTGTAACACAGCTGAGTACTGTTTACAAATGTCAGAGCAATGTTTGCGGTGTACAAATCTGCCCACTTGAGTTGTCAGATCAGATTCTGGTGTAACTGTCAACGTCGACGGTAGAGAGAGAAGAAAGGAAGCGAGTGAAAAGGGCTGGCATTACGGTTAGAAGCGACCGAGCTGGAAAGTGAATAATATTATTTGACTGCAATCCGTGTGCTGCTCATTCCAAGGTCTAAAGTTTGTGGTTCGAAGCAAGCGAAGAAAATTTATTGCTTACAATACATGATTGACAGTATTACTAAAACATTTCGCTACGGTCCAGTGCTAAGACCTCAACACCCACAAAGACAAAATGAGTTGTTTTGCTGCTACACTCAGTGTCCTTATACAATTATTCATTGTAAGGAGAGAGAGAGAGAGAAAGAAAAAAAAGAGCTAAGAACTTAAATTCATCAACAGCCAGACTTGGAGACTTCAGCACTCGGAATCTGAACAGCTCCCACCTCAGTGCACATCGGATTGTACGAGAAGGGAAACAAGCATTGCACTTATAAATGACTTGCCGATTGAGTGTCATGTATGATTTGCTTTTTACGCTTTTAATCTAAAAAAAAAGTTATGAAACTGTTTAATAAAATTTGCATGTTTATATTTTATAGGGAGCTAAATATTATATGTTTTGAAAACCAAGGCATTGTGTCCCTGCTGTGAAAACATGTTTGAAACGCAGGGAGAGAACGAGAGACATTAAATTGTATATCTTGAATGTAAAATACCTCTTTGCCTCTAGTAAGAGGAGGTCATCTTTGTGCCAAGGTTTTAGAGAATCTGCTTTGCTGAATCAGTATATTGTTGAATGATAATTGTGCTGCATTTATATACATGCATATATAAATGATTTGTGGAATGCTACAGAATCAGTGGCAAATAAATATATTTGTAACAATCCTCTTAAATTGTATTTTTCTAATTGATTATGTATATTTCCAGAAACAATGTGTTTTTTGGGGAATTTTTTTAATAGCAATGATATGTATCTTTAAATTTACTCTCCATGTTCAGTATGTGCTTTTGGAAAGATACAGGGGTTTTGAGAGAATGAGGATGTTCACCATCAATGACATTATTGTCTTTATTGGTATATAGTTCATAGGCTCTAAAGACAAATTTTGGATTCAATTCAGGTGGTTAAAATATTGTTGGAAACTAAACAGTAGTAACTTTCAATGTGGAACAAATAAATATATGTAAATGAACTATAACATAAGAAAATAAAACAGAAGCACATAAATATACAGTAATAAGTGGTGCAGAATCTGAACCAACAGTTGCACAAGAGTGAAAAGATTCCTTAAATGTTCTAAAGGTTCAATTTGTGATTGGAAAGTATACTGTAGAAATCTGTCTGCAAGGTTTCATGTTGATAGATCTTTAAAGAGTCTGAAGCACAGAGCTAAACATTGTACTTGAGTAAATCAGTAGCACATATTGCTGCAACACAGTACTATAATGTATGGCAGTTGTTAATATATAATATTCTTGGTGTAGGACTGCTTGTTACACTGTATATATTTGTACAGAAGTGATGCTTATCTTTTTAAGATGAAAAAAATGTATTGACTCAAGGTTACAATGCAGCTTCACCAAAAATTAGAGTACTGTCATTAGAGATTGTAAAAATGAAATGTAACTTGGATTGCCTTAAGTTATATTAACTGTTAAACCATATATTTGTATATAAGTATCATTTTTTTGTACAGAGCAAATTTGAATGTTGTTATTTTTATTACAAATGTTTATGAATAAAACATTTGTTTTTATCACATGGTGTAAGTGATTTTCTTCCATAGCAACTACAAATGACTAAAAACATCAGCAAAAGGTGTGCAGTTCTGAAACTGAGGCTTTCTGTCATTGCTTGAACATGCCTATCATATTTTATGGAAATGCTGAAAAGGCAGGAAAATGATATAGACCATACAGGCAGTTGTACTGTACTTCAGCAGCTTGTTGGAACCTGTATCAAAAAGCACATTTTGTAATCCTAAAGCATGATGACTTTTTATTTTGATGAGTCAGGTGTTAGTGACAGTGTTCACGGACTTCAAAAAGTTAAATTAGATTTAGAAAGACTAACAACATGCCTAAACAAAGAATATAGGGCAGCAAACTCCACATAACATCAACTGCAGTGGATAAATGCACATATTTGTATCTGACTTCAAGATAAAGACATTTGATACAGTTTCTGTGGCTGTAAGGATTATTTACAGAAGATTACATATCACCTCTTTGGGTGAAGAAGCACCCAGTGCAGCCTGATACTGTATATGATGCTTCCTTTATTTTTTCAAGAAAAGGAGGAAAACTGTATAAGAAATTTGGAAAAGTCTACTGATTTTATTTCAGCAGAATCAATAGGTATTCTTTTTCTGCTGTGAAAATAGCAGTATCAGCACTCTGGAGTACAATTCTTATTGAATTCATGCAATATGCCAAGATTGAAGCTTATTACAAACGTTCTAACAGAGCCACCAATCATTTGGCGATGTTCCGATTTAAAATAATTGAATACAGTTCAAATATACTACTGGTAGTATGTTCAGGTGCAGCACACTTCAGTCCATTGATTTTTACACTGTACCTACTGTATGTTTTAGAATTGTATTAGCGTGATTGCTTTAAAACATTGCCAATGATGACAGACATTGTTTTATTAAAATATAAGATTTGTTCTTCATGTCTATGAGTGTCTAAGCTTGTTTCGTTCTGCTACAGTAGGTAGGCATTTACAATAAGAGCCTAGCATGCCTCACTTTTCATTAGCCTTCACTCACTGTGGCAGAAATATATCTTATTGACTGTTTTTGAGTGTAATAGTTTAGAAGCTATTTGGGACACTTCACAGTTGCTTTCAGAATAAGAACTGATTTAAAATGGGCTTTTTGTGTTTCTTTAATCATGTAGAAATTTGGTCAATACTACTAAGAATGCACGTTTATCTGAGCAAAGTGTTTTTAACAGCCCCGTGGAAAGAAAAGCAAAAAGACTAACCTTGTTTTTTGCAGTTTTCTCAGAGTATTCTTTCAGCGGTTGTGTTTTCAGGAGCATTTGTACCACTGTCAGACAGTTTGTAGTCCTGTTCTCCTGGATGCACTGATTCAGGAAAGATTCCATGCAAAAAAATAGATTAGCAGACACTGCTTTGACGGTGAGTTGGTTTGCTTAAAGACCGCTGGCACTTGGTGGGTTGCAGCTGAGCCTATGATTGTTAATTTTTTGGCTATCCTCATATGACCTCTTACCGCATTAATGGACCATGTTTAATTAAAGACAAGTAGGCCAATCACTTTATTATATCGATGGTATATAGGGATTGGTGTTTTTAGGAACAAATCATTTTACAGGGATTCTTTACAGAAACAACACAACCCTCACCAGGACATGTGGAATGAAAATGGATAGAGATGAGAAATGTCAGAGATAAAAATGAAATGAATTTACTGTAGGGCCAAAGGCTTTGAGAGATTTATTATCATCATAACCTCACACTCATATTTGGGAGTGTGGAACAAGCTGCACTAGCAAGCTTTTTATCCTGAAATTCTGGATTTATTGATAGAATGACTTGAAGAAAACATTTAGCTTCCACAATTCAATTAAAATAGATTTGCTGAATTGTCTCCTTTTGTCTGGAATTTTTTTCTTTCTGCTTTCCATATTCAATTTCTTGTGCTCTAATGAACATCATGGTTGGTATTGGCATGAAACCTTTGCCCACAGCATTAAGTACAGTAAATGGTATTCCAATCAGCAAGACCAATGCTTGCCCAGTACTTACTTATTATTCAGAAGATGTCATCTAATTCATTCATTCATTCATTCATTCACTCACTCATTCAGTGTAATCCAGTTACAACTGTAACCAGAGAGTCTTCAAAATTCACTCTTCACTTTTTGCCTTTGGATTTGACAGATCCTTGAGTAACAGTGATGAGATATAGGAAAAATATAGTATATTTCTCTCCCCTCCCCTACAGCCAGTGACACACAGGACAGGGGAGAAAGCAGTTGCCCCACAATGAATAGACAAAGCCCCAGCCAGCTGGAAGTGGTTGCAGCCACCACTGCTAACCTCTGCTGCCCCAGCTGCATGTAAGATGCCAGGCAAGAAGAGCAGCTGTTGGGCATTTCAGAGTTTGCGTGCACTGTAGACGAACCAGTAAAGATTTATTCCGTGCTGAAAAGAGAAGAAAAGAAACACAACGTTTAGCCCTTTACTTGTTCCTTTGCAGCCTACTGTACCCATGCTTGACACGGCTACTGTACCTATGTGACACACTGTAGATGTTTAGCTAAGACAGGACTTAAAAAGAACAAGTAAGAAGTTTATTCCATGCTGAAAAAAAGAAGAAAGAAAACAATGTTTCGGCCGTGGAGCCTTCTTCAGGTGTGACAAGTCCTTTCTCCTTCAGACAGGACTTGTCAGCACAGGAGTGTACAGAGTCTCAGATTAACTGACCACCTCATAAATATCTGCCCCATCCGCCACCTCGAGGGCAGCTGGAACTGGGTCTCACAGCCCCTGGCCAAGGAATGGATCACGCTTGCTGAACACACCAGTCAGACTGCTCAGGAACCCAAACGTAAGGAGAAGGTTCAAAAGGCCATGGGTGAATTCGTTTTCTGTACCTCTGTTAATGCCTGTGGCACCTCTGAATATACCTTCAGTCCATCTTACTTTCAGAAATCACTCAGGGGAACTTGTTGTTATTTTATTTTTGGATTCAGTTAACTGTACATCTGAGCTGCGCGCTGTCTACTTCTTCCCATGAGCTTCATTATAGCTCATTTAATGGTTGCATCTGGGAATAAAAATGTCTTTCTCTTTTATGTGTTATCAAGGACTAGCTCCATGGTTGTTCTTTTTATTCCCCATTGGTCGTGCATAAAATGTCATGTATTGGCAGTAATCTGTGCAGGCCTCGTTTCACATTCACTGAAGATAATTACCTAAACACCTTTCATTCACTTGAATATTAATGATACAAAATACTCTGATGGCCTAAGAGCGCATCATTTTCACTTCTTTTGCTCGAGTCTGAAAGGTGATGTTGTTTGTTAATACATTAATTATATGTCAGCAGTGTTGCTTGTGAGCGTGGATCCAAATATACACTTATATACACGAGGTGGTGGATGGGGCATTTTATTGTGTGTGATGTTGGTGTGACGATTGGATCTCCTTTTAAATCTGGACTATAGCACAACCCTCAGCTTTAATGTCCTGGAACAGATATAATCCAAATTTAACAGCAATGATAACTGAGGCGATAAAGGGGGGGGAAATAGATACATGCACCCCACCTTAACAACACCTTAACTAAACTCACCCTCAGTAGGAATTGAATTCCCTCGAAGGAATAAGTCTCCGCTGAACCCTGTTTCATCCAGGGTGAGGACATAGAGGGCGTACATTCCTACAAGTACTTAGGGGTACACCTGGATGATAAGCTGGAGTGGTCTGGTAACACTGACACCCTGTGCAAGAAAGGTCAGAGCCAACTCTATTTTCTTAGGAGACTCAGGTCCTTTGGTGTGTGTGGAACACTGCTACACATTTTTTATGAATCAGTGGTGGCGGCGGCCATCTTCTAGGCTGTTGTGTGCTGGGGCAGCAGCATCATGACAAAAGATGCAAATAGGCTCAATAAACTCATCAAGAAGGCTGGGACTGTGCTGGGGATGAGCCTTGACCCCATGGAGGTGGTGGCTGAGAGGAGAATGCTGACCAAGCTCACAGCCATCATGAACAACACCTCTCATCCGCTTCATGGGACTGTTACTGGGCAGCGGAGCACATTTAGCAACAGACTGCTCCAGCTACGGTGTTCAAGGGAACGTTTCCGCAGGTCTTTCCTCCCGGCAGCTGTCAGGGTGTATAACGCTGCCCTAGGCTAGGACTGTTAGCCCTTCATTTGCTCCTCTATGGACAGCATGTTGCACCATTGTACTTTTTGGACAATCAGTCTGTATAAACCTATGCACATTTTGCACATATTTTATTGTTTTTACAGTGACTATGATCAGCACATTTTGCACACACCTATGTATTTATTTATTTTTATTTATCTTGTTTGTCTTTTGTTTTATAACTATTCTGATGTCTGTTTTGCTTGTCTTGGGCTGGACTGCTGTAACACATCAATTTCCCTACGGGATTAATAAAGTATTATCTATCTATCTAGCCGAATTTCATCCTATTGTCAGATGCAAAAGGCAAAATGGCCCAAAGCAAAACCATACATGCAAGCCTTCAAATGAAAAGAATTCACAGGTTTGCATTGAAGTGCAGTGAAATGGCTTCTGAGAGATTATTCTGGGATGTTCTTGCTACTAATAGCTTTAATACTATTAAATAATAGCCAGCAGCTATATCACCCTGCAACTCACAACTAGCAGCCCACTGGAGCTAAGCAGGTGTGAGCCTGGTCAGTACCTGGATGGAGACCTCCTGGGAAAAACTAAGGTTGCTGCTGGAAGAGGTGTTAGTGGGGCCAGCAGGGGGTGCTCACCCTGCGGTCCATGTGGGTCCTAATGCCCCAGTATAGTGACGGGGACACTATACTGTAAACAGGTGCCGTCCTTCGGATGAGATGTAAAACCGAGGTCCTGACTCTCTGTGGTCATTAAAAATCCTAGGGTGTTTCTCGAGAAGAGTAGGGGTGTAACCCCGGCGTCCTGGACAAATTTCCCATTGGCCCTTACCAATCATGGCCTCCTAAAAATCCCCATCTATGAACTGGCTTCATCACCCTGCTCTCCTCCCCACTGATAGCTGATGTGTGGTGAGCGTTCTGGCGCACTATGGCTGCCGTCACATCATCCAGGTGGGGCTGCACATGGGTGGTGGTGGAGGGGAGTCCCAATTACCTGTAAAGCGCTTTGAGTGGAGTGTCCAGAAAAGCGCTATATAAGTGTAAGCAATTATTATTATTATTATAATACTGTCTTTGCGATAAGTCAGTAATATGAAATATCATTCTATTGATAATAGTGTTTTAAAATAGAACTAATCCTGATACACTGTCTGAGCAGTTTGTTGAAGGTTGCCTGTGTATTAGATGAAGACAACAGACAGCTGACACAGGACACCTTTCCTGAAGAATTCCATTTGGACACCCCCAGCTACAAGGCTGGCTATTCTGGTCTGGATTCCCTCGTGCAAAGAAGGATTATCGATCCTATCAGTCCTGTTACATGTGATGTTCGTTTCATTCCTTTGTTCCTATTGGCCAGTTGTTGAGATGTTCTGAGTTCTCTTGATGATATGTTCGACTGTGTAATACAGACCTGGGATGTAAATCTTTCACCTCATTCCTACGCCTCAATTGAGCCGGGTGTTTTATTGCAAGAATAATTGTGGCTTTTAAAAAGCAAAGATTTCTGTTGGCCATCAGGTTAGATTCAGGAACTATTAAATGAACTGCGCCAGGTTTTCCCAATCTGCAGTTCAAACAGATGAAGCATGTACGAGACAGAAGGACACGGCACCAGTCTTGTGGAAAGGATTTGGATTCTATTACTGGACATCTCGCTGGATTGCGTTCTGCTGCAATCTGTTGTTCGTGGCAGCAAACGACATTTGCGGTGTGTAGGAAGCACGTATGTGATGCAACACATTGGCAGTACATTCTTAATGCCCACACACATGCGTAAAGAGAGCCTGCGTCTTTTTCTGACAAAGCGCTTATTGACTGTGCGCAGCTGCATATACAGTACCATGCAGTAGCATTTTAGTCCCTCCTGTGACCCACAGTCCCCGTGACAAAACAGAACGTAACCCTTCCCCATCCACTGACATGATGCTGGGCAAGAAGGATGCATTACTTGGAAATCTCTTGCTCTAAGTTAATGTGTTTTGTCCACTGTTGCATAAGTCTAGCAACCAAACACCAAGGCCTTCCTCTACTTGCCTAAAATGATATGCAGCCGGGTGCTCTTTGTTAAACATTTGATTATGGATTTTGAAACGAAGAATTGCAGAACTGTGACACTGCTGTCCGAACCATTTCCAAATGGATGCACGGTAACCACGTCTGTCAATTTATAAAACGATTAGTGCCTATGTAGTAAATCTAACTATAACCATCATTTCCACCGTAGTATCAAAAGTCTCATTTCTGTACTCCAAATTCTGGGGGATCTCCACCTCTAGATAGAATAAATGACCGCCACTGAACATCAATAAGCAAGAGTGCAATGCTGAAATCAAAACTTTGCTGGAAGTTAAAAACTTTGGAGTACCTTGTGACCCTGTGTTGTTATGTCTAGCACATGTTAGGAATATTATTAGGGTACCTTTCTCCCACCTGCTTAACATTGCTCTCTTATGCCTCTTGCTCTGCCTATCTGATACATGCCTAGCTCTCTTGTCAAATGAGCTCTGCATCAGCACATACAGTAACTCCCATCATCCACAAAAGGCAGTATTGCAACTGTACTCATTATTATTATTATTAACTTTGTAGATCTATGCAAGAAGCTCAACCGACAGAATCTTCAGGCATGGCAGGGAAACTGAAGAACAGCTTCAAAGCTTGGTTTATGGATGGTTTATTTATTGATATACAGCAGCACTTGGAACAGCTTTGAGTTTGACTGTCCACCTCACCCAGCACTGTTCTAGTACAACATTTTCTAGTGGAAACATGATAAATATCTGTTCTTTAGGTCTGAAAGTCATTTATGCAGGAATTCAATTTAAAGGGTTTTGCCAAATCTCAGCTAATTCTAAACCTCTGATTCTGCCTATAATATAACAAGGTCTTGATTGGGTTGGTTTACCTGAATAATTAATAAATAATAATTTAAAGCTCAATAACAACATTTGTAAACAGTCTGCAATATCTGTTTCTTCACGGTCTTCCATGTTCCTATCTTTAGACTGAGAAGAAGTACTTGGCAGAAGGAGCATGTGTGATCATCAGCTTACAGGAGGTGTAGTTATTAACACCATGGAAATTAAAGAATACCACTGAACATGCTCATTAAACAATGAACATCCAGGGAAATGTTGTATTGAAGCAATGTTCTGCTTCAGAACTTTGAGTTGTTTATTAAAACAACTCCTACAATGTGTGCAAAGATGCACTCTTTCCAAATAAAACACTTAAATACTGAACGGTCTCGTTTGTAACCTTTTTTATGTTCTCAAAGTTCTCTCGAATTCTAACAAATGCACAATGCCTTGGTAAACTCTCATGAAGAATGTGTACAATTCAGTCACCAAATGTTAAACAACATATTGCTTGTCTCTAATGCAATATCTCGGACTGCAGTGGAGAGGGTCAGCAGTTTTAAGTTCCTGGGAGTTAACATCTCAGAGGACTTAACCTGGTCTCACCACACCAACACCGTGGTCAAAACAACACGGCAGCGCCTATTCTTTCTTCGTAGGCTAAAGACGTTTGGCATGCCATCACATATCCAGGCTTCTACAGGTGCACTACTGAGAGCATCCTGACTGGCTGCATCACTGCCTCATATGGGAACTGCTCCGCCTGAGATTGCAAAGTACTGCAGAGGGTGGTGAAGCCAGCACTGCACATCACCGGCTGTGAGCTACCAAACATCCAGGATATCTACTCAGCTAGATGTCTTAAGAAGGCCAGGTCCATTCTCAAGGACCCCAGTCATCCCAGTCACAAACTGTTCTCTCCTACCGTCCGGTAAAATCAAAGTATTCAGTCAAAGACCCACAGATTATGGAACAGCTTCTACCTCCAGGCAATAAGACTGCTAAACAGCCAAGCTGCAGTCACCTTCTGCAAACACCCTAATGGTCTTTGTTAAATGGTCAGGTTACATGGACACACCGTTTTCATTGTATTTGGCACACTGCATATTGCATTTTTTGGACATAATGTATTGCATACACCCTGGATATGTAGCAGTTCTACTTATATTTAGTTTTTTTAATTACATTTTTATTGCACTATTATTATGCAACTTTATTCTGTAACTTTTAATTGTGTGATTTTATTTTTATTTCCCCCTGGTGAGCTCTCAGAAAAGACATTTCATTGCCAGCAATATAGTGCTGCACGCTGTATTGTTGTGCATTTCATAAATAAACTTTGATTGATTGATTGAATCAGTTAAGAAAAAGAGCTATCAGACACGTTCCTGGCTTAAAGGAACGTCCCACTCTTACAGTCAAAAAGGACTGAATCTTTTTAGTCTTGGGCAAAGAAAACTGTAAGTATTAAAATTCCTCAAAGGCGTTGACGCTGACAGTTTGACACTCAAACAATGAACCTCAGCTGACTCAACAGCAAAATGCGAACGATAAGTGGAAACTACGTGGAAGTGCTTTTAAAATTGTGAACAAAAGACACTTTTTTTTTTACTCAAAGGCTTATGGGAGAATGCAACACACACTAATGCAAATGCTCCTGCTGCTGAAGACGAAACCCCGACTTCCATCAAGAAACGTCTGGATCAGCCAGCTACTAGCAACGAAACGTTAGATGACCAGAAGTGACCCCTCTCGTTTGCAACAATTCAGATGTTCTCACGTTGGTCTGCATTCTTGTTTATCTGGGTAACAGTAAATAGAAGTAGCTGTTCTTCTACCGTCCTCATGCTTCGTTCGGCTGACTCCTTTACGTTGTCCGTGGCTTTACGCGGCGGCGTCTGGTTTCAGCTGTCAGTGTGCTGGAGCGATTGCTGGTGTTGCTGCCGGCTGTTTCCTGCTGAGACACTCAAAACGGGGGTGAGGACAGGAGCTTTTGCACAAGGCGTTTCAGTCAGTGTCTCTGTAGCCAACGGTATCTGAAATTTACACGTACTGTACTAGGACAAAAACAGCTCTTGGTGTCCGATGGAGATAAACCCAGTGAAGTGGGTCTATACTGCTAATTTTAAAAAGAACTCACTTTCAGTCTCATTTTAAAGGGAACCCATGCAATAATAGTACCTATTCCAGTATTAATGATTTAATAATAATACTTTTTTTTTCCTGCAAATACATTGCAATATTTGCCCATAATTTACATGAAGATAATGGAACTACGCCTTCAGACGAAGCCATCCTGTTATCCAACGCTGGAAACTTGTTTTTGTGTTTATTTTTAATTCAAAGTTGTACAGTCGGTTTTTTTTTTACCTCGGTCGTTTGTGAAAATTCTTTGGCTATCCCGTTATATAAGTATAATAATCCAATATCACAGTATAATACACAGTATTTTAAAACTAGATTGTATAGTGCTTAAAATCTACGCTTGATAGAGAGGCAGCTTTTACTAGTTTATTACTACGGCATATTACGCAAATTAAGCAATAATACAGATAGTGGGTTGTTTGTAAGGCACACATCTTACGTGAGAGCCAACTAGTTTCAGGCGGATATTAAAATTACTATCTACCACGGTGTTTTTATTTTCGTATGACTGTTCAACAAAGCTCTGAAAGGCAGGATTAGTTTCTGTTATAACTGTAAAACAGTGTGTTAACACATTCCTGTAGATTCGTGGTCAGAAATTTAATTGAAGTCAGGATCTGGTTCCGGATTATACCTGGTTCTGCAACACTGAAGTTCGAAATAACGCTTAATGGAACACACATTAAAAAAAAATATTTGAAACTATGACTTTTAATAGTAATGTTTATTTTTGCATAACACCCTAAAGTGATTCTCCAAAGAATACAATAATATAAAACGAATAAAAACTGGAAAAAATACAAGCGACACAAATTCCAAAGAAATTAGTTTTGCAAGTGTTAACAAGTGTGACAATGTCATACAGTACATTCTGGGGATTAAGGAAAGGTCCTATACTGACAGGCTGAAGGATCTGAAAAAAAGCAGACCTACTGTAATACAAGCATTCAAAATCCCCCAAAGCTTTAACGCAGTCAGCCCAGAAAACTTCTGCCTAATGAACAGTGAAACCCAAAATAGAAGGGCGCAAGTTGAAACTGCTGTATGTAGAAGTGCGTTTGAAACCGAGCACATGTGACACACTTCTTTACCCAAAAGGTGGTGGGAGTGTGGAACATGCGACCTAGCCACATTGCTGATGCCCTGGTGCCTTTCAAGAAGTGGCTCGATGAAATCGTTGTACCCATTAATCAGACTCTACCCGATGACCACAAAACAGGCTCGATGGGCCGCATGGCCTCCTCGCGATTGCGATCTTTCTTGTGTTCTCAACATCCCTGCTCATTTTCACGTGCGAGGATATCCACTGGTGTTTGCAAGGGGTCAGGGGGTCACGCAGCAGCAGTATTTACAAAGCAGGCAGCACGACGTTGTCACCTCTCATTCATATTCATAAAAACACAAAAAAGGCTGCAAACAAGACGAGGTCATCCAGCTCCCCCAGCTGTCTAGTAGTTCGGAGTTAATTTATGTGAGGATCTCCTCCAGCTGTTTGTTGATGGAAACCGGGTTACCAGCTTCAACCACATGACCTGGTAGCTTGTTCTAGACTCTCACAGCCCATTAATATTCATCCCGATGCATCCACACTGCTGAATATCCTAATCACTTCTCGGTACTTCTACAGCTCTGTGTTGGACTTTGTGACTAATGCTAGTTTCGGGTGCAAGCTGGGTGTGGCAGGTAGGCTGATTAAAAATAGAGTGGGTCGGATTTATTCATTAGGTCAGAGAGCAAAGTACTATTAGGAAGGGAGAGGATGGAGTGTGCATAATGAGCTGTGTAGCTACAGTACATTATGTTGAAGTATTTGTTTCAATTTAATGTACATTGAATATTACGTTCTGGTAATGATACCGGTGAAGTAAATGTAATTGAATCACACATGCTTTTCTTGTCGAAATGAAAGGGTATGTAAGTGACATGTGCCCCTCTCGGTTAAGAATGTTTTTTTTTTCATGGCCGTTGCCTTTTGTGTAAGCCTTGATTAATAGTATGCCCCCGGATTGCATGAACGGGAACAGCAGACGGAACTTCTGTTAGATGAGAAGCCTCAGCTGGGTTTTCTAATCAAGGTGCATAATTAGACAGCTACAATAACAATCAAGCCCCAATAGATTAAGTCTTTGAATCATGCATTGGCCAACAGACTAATGTCTGATCTTGAAGAACGGTGTAGGTGGTTTAGAGAATGCAGCTGATTATACACCGAAAAAGAATGAACAGCCTTGCAAGTAAAAAAAAAAGAATCTTATGCAGAAAATAATGCATCCCTCTCCCTCTGTTATTCTGAGGGCAATAGATTTGTTCCCTGTGTTTTACAGGCACAGAAACTGTGAACTGAACTATAGGGTGAGACTGAGCAACAGAAAGAATGGAAGAGATTGCAGTTCATCACAAATTCCCTTATAGACAGTCCTTGCAGTAACTATGAGAACCATCCATCCATCCTTTATTCAATACAGTGTTGCAGGGGACCCAGAGCCTACCTAGGCAAGCAACAGGTGCAAAGCAGGATACACCCTGGACAGGACACCAGTCCATGGCAGGACACACACAGATGCCAACATGCACACACTCACACCAGTGCCGATTTTCCCAGAAACCATTTAATCTAGCAATTTGGACTCTGGGAGGAAACTGGAGCACCTGGTGGAAACCCAGGGAGAACATACAAACTTCACACACATAGGACCCCAAGAATTAAACCCAGAACCCCAGCACTGCGGGGCTATAATGCTCACCACTGCTCCACTCTGCCACCCGAATGAGGGAACTACGTGCAATAACATTAGAGGAAAATCGTCTAATTGTCTATCGGCATAGACTAAAATACACCCCAGAGAACACACCTGCCGAAAGTCCCAAAGTGAGAGTGTGAGAAAACTCACTGAACAGCCGCCCTTCCTTCCTGCAACTCTCCACAGCACAGGAGATGTGAACAGCAATTACGGGGTCTCACTCACCATAGGAGTGAGTTTTAGGTGGTCACAGCAGGTAAAGAGAAACTTTGACTCGTAAACTGATTTACCAATACATTCAGGCACAGAGCAATGTACTGATGCCTCCTGGTACTAGTCAGAATTCTTGCTGATGCTGCAAGCATCTGTTGATACTATTCGATTGGTGCCCAGTAAATACAGCACTGCAGTATTCAAGATGGGATGTCAGGAGGACAGTGCTTTAAATGTTCGACAGAGAAACATGGCTGCTCCTTTACAAAGTTTGAAGTGGTGGTAAAGGCAATTTTTGAGATAGCTGAGTTGTGTGTACCCAAAGGGAGCCTCCTGTCCAAGAGACTTCGCTCATTTCTCATTGTAGAATATACAGCAGCTACATTCAATAATTTCCAAAACAGTACATGCCCTCATTTAATGTGCATGCTGAGCCCCGCTGTATATACTGTACAGACCCTGCCAATCTGAGTCTGAACTGTGTACAACTAGGCTCATTTGATCGCGTTAAAGCGCCATAATCCAGTAAGAACCCAGACAATACTGAATGTTCCCGTGGCAGAGGAGCAGGTGTTTTACAGAGATTTGCAATATTCTCTTGCTGTTTTTGGGAGGTGAGGCTGTATTGCTATGTGAGGTTAAAATGTTCCCAAGGACCTTGATCATAACCAGGCAAGGGCAGAACTGCACACATGACATACTGTACATGTATGTCAGTGTCCAACTGTGAAGGATAGTCCTGCCCCAGCGTCCATTGGCTGGGGTATCCAGTGAAGCCTGCTGAGCATCTGAAGCCTTGCAGTATTGTTAACGATCTGACACTCACCCTGCTGTGGGCCCTGAAGGGAAGCATCTCTTTGCACTCATTTCACATATTTTAAATGCAGATTGTGCATAAAGTATTCATTTCCTCGCAGTGACAAAAATAAAATGGCCCACTGTTGGCCAGACCAGACAAAAATAGATCTGAAGGGCCTCTTACGGAAACATGCATGTAGTGGTAGCATTTCCCAGTCCAGTACATCTGTTATTGAGTCAAGCCTTTTCTTTTAACAAAGTCGCTAAAATAAAAGGTGCTTCCCCTTAGGATTAGTATCGCAGTGGTGAAGAGTCGTGAAACAGCGCAACGCAATGTACCTTGTTCAGTGCACTCCAACGCCAGCAATGCAGGTTGGTTTGTGAGCTGTCAAAAGGTCATGTGCGTGATTTCATGCAGAAAAAAGCTTATGAGCGAAACAGAAATCCGCTGGCTTATGGAGCACTACTCATAGAGTCACAGTTAGTTGAATAATGAGTGGAAGACAAAGGATTTTGGAAAAATCAAATCTCTAGGTACAGTGTGTCCTACTACAGATCGTTCCCTCTGACGCAGCTGAGCAGGGGGGCATCACAGTACTTTACGGAATAGATTTCTGACAGAAACCACTGTAGGTGTCTGTCCTGAAAAGGCAGTAGACATTTCACAGATCTACTGAAGTCCTAAAGGTTTCCTGTAGTTCTGCAACACATATTGTTGAGCATCAATTAGTTAAGGAGAATTAGGTAAGCAGATCTAAATGTTTTTTTTTGGACTACAGTTGTTTGAACTGTAGTCGAAAAAAAACATTTGTCAAGAATGCATGGTTACAGAAACAAGGAGTGGGCATTTAAGTTTAAGGAAAAAAGACTTTATATGTTTGTTTATATGTTGATATTTTAGATCATTGTTATTATTAAAAGAAAAGATGACAATATAGAATGACATAACATAAAATGCAAAGTTTAATTGCCTGAAACTTTTTGCAAACAGGAAAATGTTTTGTAATCAGCTGAAATGACATCAGTATTAACTAAACCTTAAGCAAAATTCAGATTTCCTTGGGGTTTTTACCTAATAAAAATGTCCCAATTGAACAAACATTCAATCCCTGCGTAAATTTTCCTGTGCCAAATGTTTTTGACATAAACAGCATTACTACCCATTCAATATTTTTTCATACACTTTAAAAACATCTTAGAACTTTCATAATTTATGTGTCACTATTGAGACAGTTAGACCATTGTTATTCCTCATTCTGGTTGCTAAAACAGATGCTCAAAGAGGCAAATTCTCTCATTTATTTGTCCCGCAGAAGAAGTTGATGTGCTGTACTTTCAGACAACCCTGGAGCTACCTGACTATCAATTACCCGACCCAGAGACAAAATCATTGTGTGGATGAATATAGGGAATACGGTGTCACTGCCCATTAAAACAAAATGAATAGTAGAATCCCAAACACTGACTCCACCAGCTGACAACAACCATATCCCCAGTAATGGACTGGCTGAGATGGATGCATTGTAATTTGAGGATTGATCATAGGATGTTGGGTTAACCATTAATTCAGCCATTGGCACACTGTACATGCCAGCAGGACAGCGGTAGGTACATGGTTTGTTAAAAGTGATGGATTACAGGACACCCTGTGATACCAGGTTGTCTAGACCCTCCTACTATAGTATTGCAGAGTTGACTCCTATGGCGGCATTCGTCCCTTTAACTGACTTTCACAAATGCCAAATCCCACCTGAACATCAGTTTTATTACACTCTTGACTACAATTTTAGTCTCGTTACCATGCTTCAGGTTATTGCCAATCGGCCTGAATCAGAATGAATCTACGATGATATTTGCACAACCACGTACATTCTTCCACTTTTCTATCAAAACAAAAGAATTGTTCAGTGCCCGTGTTTTTCGCCGATGTATATTCCTGATGAAAGAATAATAAAGATCTTCCTGTTTAAGAGTACAGTATGTGTTCTTTTTTGTATCAGAGAGGTGCACCAAATTCCTTCTTTTCTTGGATTCTTCCATGCCACAATGTCATGCTATCTTACGTAAATCATCGTGGCCTTCTGAACGTGTTCCTTCTGTCAAACGTTTTAGGGTTCCCAAATGTAAGTCAAACAGATGCAAACCTTCCTGTGTTCCACTATCCATTAAAGCTGTCAACGCAAATGTCAAGGATAAACACAATTTTGACTCTTACAACCCACGTGAGTGCAATATGTTTTTTGTGATGTGTTATAAATGTTACCTGTTGTTACAGTATGTGTTAGACTGTACATGTGCCATGGAGGGATGTGCAATGTTTTTCTTATTTTTTGTAATAGAATAATGTGCAATGTTTTTCTTTTTTCATTTTTTTCTTTTGGTTTGCATTCTATTTAAATGTACAGGAGTGCTGTGTGTCCATAACAAAATATCCCTCGGGGGACAATAAAATCTTATCTTATCTCTCATTTAGAATCTTTCTTTTAGAAAACCTCACATCATTGCTTTTCCTTCAGTGTTGCAGTTTTAAAAGATATTGCTGGAAAGATGTTGTAACAATGGAGAATGAAGCAGCACACAATAAACCAGAGCTGAAACAAAAACAATGAGAAATAAGATAAACACAAAAGCAGACAACACAAACACCCTTTAAAGGTTTAAGGATTAATTAAATTGAAGAAACAATGTGCACTATTGTAAGCGATTAAACAGGATTAAATTCACAAGATCTGAATATATTATTAGCTGGAATATGTTTGCATCTTTAGGTTTTAGAAATACTGAGTATTGAATATTTAATTGTTGCTCTTTTCCCCAGTGCTGGTTATCTCTTGGGAATAAACAGGAACACTTTATTGTTTTAAATGAGCATAAATGAAACAGATATGTAACATCTTTTGTATATTTTATTTTGGTGATGATAAATGATGTAAAAATACATTTGAGTCTTCATCAATAATTGTTGAGGGAGCATAGGGTTGGCTTTTCAATTGGCTGTTTGCTGTTCGAAAGCATCGAAACAGAGAGTAAAACAGAAAGCTTTATTTCCATTCAACTGTTTTTTTTTCATGTCATGGAAGAAATTAAATTACACCTTGGGCTGCTTTATTCCCTCCGCTGTACAATAGCTAATAATTTTCCATAGGTTTAATACCGTATATTCCTCCTTCTAAGACACCGATTTCTACATTTAGAGTATGTAGGGTAAAGAATTCGAGTATTCATGATTGCACTGTTGCCATTTTTCCTGCATTACACAGAAAGCATATTGAAATATATCTGGGCATCCTACATATATCCGTGTGCATTTTAATACAATCCAAAAAGAAAATATGGATTAGATTACATTAGATTTGCAACTAATATGTACTGTTTTATTCAACCCAACTGGCACCAATGCAGCCCTCTTTGATATACTTACAGTATATTGTATAGGAGATACAAGTAAAGGCTCTGGCAGGGAACTTTAACCCAGTACCAGAATCTGTGCCAATCTGTGGTATTACAGTAAATCTAATTATTGTCTAGTGAGTGTCATTCCACAGCTTATTTTTAGCACTCAGAATAACCTGACTTCATCCAAGGGATGACTAAGCTTCCAAGAGTATGGGACCAGTTCCTCCACATCAATAATATGAAATCAGATAATGGCATCAGCATAGACTAAAATAAGTGGGCTGGGTGTATCATGTCCTCTGTTTGACTGGCCAAAGACATCCATGAGCTACTGGGACAGGTCTCTGCTGCTTTGCTCATTATCCTCTTTCATGAATTCATCTATTAATAACACCCTTGAGTTAGTAAATTCACTAGCCAACAAATAACTAAAGACATACAGTAAGATGATAAATACATACTATCTGGTGAAGCAATCACCTCCGCTCTGACACACACATACTGTAAAGATACAGTTCTGATGGTGAATTACTGCACATGATAAAGATACTTTAGAAAAAAAACTGTGATTGAGTCATCAAATTGTTAGGTGTTAACAATGAATATTCAAGATAGATGAATTATTAACTGACTTTTAATTTATGGTACACTCAACAGGTAAAACTAATGTTTTTGATAACATTACTGTCTCGATTGCAGAGTCAAAGCTCATACATCCTAACCTTCTGGAGACTGTTTTCTGTTCAAGAACAAAATAGTTACTATGGTATTTATATAATATAATTATAGGATACATATTGGTGTTTAATATGTATTTACTAATAAGACACAAGAAATGCTGTCAAGAACAGGTGATGGGGATCTCCTTTGCTTGTGTGGATGGAGAATATACTGTACAGGTTAAGAACATCAAAAGGTTACAAATGACAGGTGGTCATTCAATCCATCAGTTATTGTCCAGCTTCAAAACATAGCTGGGCAACGTGTTCCCTACTCCCTCCACCCTTTGGGTAAAGCACTACCTCCTGTTTTGGTTCTTCTCTTCTAGGTCAGCCATATCATCCTAAAAATCAGACCACAACAACAAGATCATCTGCATCCAGAGAGTATTTAGAATATGGAGACCGTCTTTCTGATGGAATGGAAAATTATGCTACAGGCATTGGTTGAAGCTGCCATTCCACACATGAGACGGGGGTATGTTACCGGCTTTGCTGGTAAAAGACATCCCATGGAACAAATAATAGATTTATTCCATGCTGAAAAGCCGAAACGTTGTGTTTCCTTTCTTCTCTTTTCAGCATGGAATAAACCTACAGTATGACTTGTACCTTTGCACCCTATACTGTACATGCTGACGCATCTACCCACCTGAACTACTGTACATAGACATCCCATGCTGTATTCCTTTTTGAAAACTCTCCCCGTTTTCGAAATGAGAAGATTAGACAAATAATACACAGTAAATCAACATTTATCACAGCCTTCATTTTTCAGTTTTATATTTTGTTCTTCATTATAACCGTCTCCTAGCTGTTTGTTTTCTCTGCTGTCTAATGCTAAGACAAAGTTACTTTGTTTCTTTCATTCAATGTCATCACTTTTTTCACGTTACAAATGTTGATCCCCGATTGTCAAATAGTGTGGGCTGAGTTTCTTCCATGTAGGGCTGGCCTATATGTTTCAGAACATTTCTAAATTTTAAGGCGATGGCGAAAGCTATACTTCACTTCTACAGACACAGATGAAGATCTTTCAGCGGAATCTGCCAGCGTCGTGCAGCAAGTCTCCTATCCAGGTGAATGCCAGCAGTGGTGGCTGAACAATCTCTGGTTATTCGGGTCTGTTTTCTTAACATACTGTTGAGTTTCTTTATTTGAGTGGTTCACTCAGTGGCTTATACTGTACATAAAGGGGGGCAGCTTAATCTCAGTTAGAAGGTGTGTTTCTATTCCTGCTGTTAACTTAACCCATGTGTTGTTTTGCTTTTAATTTTCGGTCCAATATTGCTGGATGCAAAAAAGCTTAGAAAAAAAGCTTGAGCGATACAGTACCTATAGTTGTTCCTTCCACAATATAACAAACGATAGCTCCGCACTGTTAAAAACACAGCTCCATCCACCATGACTTAAACCACAGACAAAAAGCCATACATTACAAGGAGAATGGACCACTTGCTGTTAAAGCTGAAAGGAGCCCTGGAGAGAGAGAGAGAGAAGAAACATTTAAAAACTCATTTAATTTGCAAGAATCCAATCCCCATGGCCAGACTGAGCTCGGATCTTTTAAGAAACTACTTACAAAGAATCTTTTCTGTTTGCCAAAGAAATAAAATAATTGAAGGACAATGACAACAGTCTCAAACTAGTAGTTTTTGGACTTTTCTAAAATGAAGATTTCAATCCCCATGGCCAGACTGAGCTCAACTCCACTAAGAAACTCTTCTTACAAAGAATCTTCTCTGTTTGCCAGAAAAAAAGTTGAAGGACCGCTACAATACTCTCCACCTAGTCATTTTGTACTTTTCTAAAATGATTTCAATAAAAAAAATATTTCAGAATACATTCTAACACTGTGCTGAAATCTCCCTGAAAACCGATGTTTTTCTCTCCCCTGGAAATAGGAACAACAAAATAAAACTTGATTCAAAAACCCTTTCTGACCCCCCCCCCGTTGAATTGTTCCCTAACTGTGAAGGAAGATCACACACAGATGTTCTATAGGCATTTCTGCACATGGTTTTGAAACACATTAGAGCAAATCTTTTTTTCTCTCTTTACACACTGACTGACATTATAATGCCACAGCTAGGTTTTTCTTGGCAAACTGAAAAAGATGAGGCTGTATGAAAGGGTTTAACGCTTTGTTCAAATGGCATTTCTGGGGCATTGCAGTGTGGTGTTTCTATGAGGCCTGCAGCAAACCATGGAAACAGAGCACAGGAAAACGCTTTACATTCTGTACTGTATATCTTCCCTTTGAGCTCAGTGCAGATGTATTTGAGCATTTTATATTCTGTGGCTTAACTGTATTTAAGAAGCATTATCAGTAGATGTGAGTAGTTTCCCCAGTTTAATGCCAGGTCATTAACATAATCTGTAAACATATGTTTTAAATGACTCCAAACTGATTTCTGAAGTGTTTAAGCTTTGCAAACTTGCCATAATAAGATTTCCAAATCAACTATCTAGTGTTTAATGCTGAAATTGTAAGAGCAGAATCGGCGCTGATTTCTTTTAATAGATTCTCTGTTTGACGGGTGTTTTAATGCCAACTGCGATATTTGGAATCCGTCTGCATACAGTATAATTGTGAAAAACATTGAATGGTATGAAATAAGTGGTACAGTATCCTGTTGGAGGTCATTTCTTTACAGAAATAACAACTGATAGGATTGCTACATGAAGAGAATGTTATAAGTGACATCAGTTTAGTGTATCTACTCTACTGCAGCTGTGTTTAACTGTAAAATTATGTTAAATACATAAACCATTCAAAGATTGTAGGTTAAAGGACTTGGTGAAATTTTAGGTTTCAAGTGACTCTTTGAGTTAATCAAGCACCTTTTGAATAATAATAATATACATTTATTTATAGTAACAATTTTAAATATTACAGGTATTTATTTTGCTTTTAACTTGGATTTTGGGGTTGCCATCATTTACGTTTCATGAGAACAGATCAAAGGATTTGTTTCCGAAATGTAATTGAATTTGACAAGTATGCATGTGACCGTGAGTGTAAAAAAAGATGGAAGTAAAACTGAGTTGTAGCACAAAATGTATTGCTCATATCAAATACAAACAAGGCCATTTTCTTTGATATTTTCAACCCATTGTGAACTTGTTACATACAGTACTAATTACAGAGTAGTGGAAAAGTTGACCGCATTTTCCTTACAAAATTTCTAATACCAAGCAAGTAGGTTCTCTAAAATATACAGTTTGATGCAACAAGTTAAAAAAACACCAGATTTTCTCCTGATCTTCCCATTACAGTCGAATAGGATTATACTTTCTAAAAATTCATCACGTCATCCACAGATCTTCTTATTACACCACACTGGGAATTGCCAAACCTCCGAGACACAGTCCTCTCTAAATATTCAGCTCCTAAAGGTCCCAATCTCGCGAACGTGGGGCTTCAGGACCTTGTCAATCAGAGCGATTGACTACCCTGCTAGCATGCGGAATTGAGATGACATGACTTCTCCTGTCCTTGTCGCCCTGTATCTGTAGCCCAGGAGAATGAAAGAGATTGATAAGCTGGTTGCCACTTTAACCATTAACAAGCTGCTCGTGTGCTACTATGATAGGAAGTCACTTCCCCATACTTACAGTGAGTCTCGGATGGCTGTATTGTAGCTGGAGGATTGATGAAGGGATGCTCTCTTAACCATTAACCTGGTACAGTAGATGAGGGAGACTCAGTGACATGCATGGCTCTAGGATGTCTCCTGTGTGACAAATGGCAGAACCTGGCTAAACATTTACCACATCTCATCTACAGTTCTGTTCAGACCACCTCTAGACTGACTAACCTCTGTGGCTAGGCATTTCTTTTCCCTGGATTGATGTATAGAGGAATCTTTTAATTATTAACCTCCTTTGTCCCTTTCTCATTTCCTCTGCTCAACATCAGTATTATCCCCCTGCTTGTGCCTCACTGGTGTCTGTGTCCCTCCTAGAGATGAATTCCCACATCACTATGGATGCTAACGCTGCCTTTAACAGGCACCATACTGTATATAGCAAAATTAAAAAAAAAACTAAAATTATTTAGTATTCTTGTTCTTGAGGGAAGGACCAACATGCAAAAAAGGAGAATTAATTAGTTATACACCCTAATTAATTAGGTATAACCCTAAAACCCACAAGTCCAGGAACTGAAATCGAAAAACTGCTTGGACAGAAGAAGAGGAAGTTATGAGGGGAAGTCAGAAGGTTACACACAGATGATGGGGTGTTCGTTTTTTTTGTTATTTTTAATATCACTGTGAGGCCTCTGCGTCTGCAGCTTTTAAGGATTTTGAAGTCTTAATACTACTGGGCCTTGACATTCTTGTAATGAAAGGTGATAAAAATGTGTTTTTTTTCATGCAGCGCTGTCTCATTGATTTCCATATTTTGAAAAGATTGAATTTTAAGAGGCCTGGAAATACAATCATTTATGAGTTGTTAGTGTCTCAATAGTGACTGTGAACCTCTATAGTCTGATCCCATTCCATTATTTCTGGCCTTGATTGAAAAGATTGAAGTGCTTTCATGTTCTGGGTTGCCCAAGGCAGCCTCGTCTCATTACCGACTAACGTTGCACTGCTTTAATTACAGCATCCAAGAAGAAGCTGTTATAGCAACCCGATGCAGTGTTTTGAGTTCAGCTAATTGTATAGCGTTTCAAATCAATGATGAATCACTCAAAGGGAAAAAATCTAAAACAAATTCATTACCTTATCCTCCTGCCTCCTAATCCATAACCACGTCCGTTGTGTCTCTCAGCAGCAAAACCAGAGATGTTTAAATTCAGTCATCAGTGAGGAAGCCAGGCACAGTTCTTCACATATACAAGCTGCCTGGCCACATTGTTAGGACCTGCCCATGTGTTGGAGTTCAGGATCAGCCCCAGGCAGAGATATTAACAGGCTGGTCAAGTAACACGACTTGCATGTCTTTAATGCCGAGAAGTTATGGGACAGACCTTAATGAGATAGGGCCCTGGCCCTGCTTGGACAATGCACCACAATGGAAGAACGTCCAGTAGGGTGCTGAAGTAGCACAGACGGTTGAGGCAGTAGGCTTCACCATCCCTCACCAGAGGGTGTCATCCATGGCCAGTTCGCTTGCCAAAAGAGACAGCTGGGGCTACAATCACGTACTGAAGGACAGAGGGACAGGATAGCAGGGACGTCTTCTGATTTCATAATCCTTCAACCCCCCTCCCACAGCTCAAATGACGTTCTGTGTAGGCTACAGTGAATTCACATCCCTCCCCATTGGCGTGAACCTATTTCAGAAGCCCAGCAGATTCACTGTTACGCAGTTCATCTGACGTAGCTCTTTTCACTCTTTCAGAAATGCCTAATGAGCAGCTGTGTGCTACTGTAGATCTGAAAGGCTTGGAATCGATTCTTAATTTTATCCACTTAAGAAACACAGAAAAAAAAAGTTCTGGTACAAAGTCTGCCTCCTTTCCTGGAAAAATACTATAAAACATAACATGTTTCGTGTTCATCTGTTTCAAGAGAACACAGATGTACTGTACCTGCAGAACATGAGGGGACATTTTTATCTTTTTATACCATCTCAGTATTCAGTTTTCTTTGCTTCAGTCTGTTGCATAGCTTAGACACTTTTATAGATGGATTTTCTAATACTTAAAGTTCTTAAATGTGCTGAACATTTCTCATCTTTTCAACAAAGAATATTGTGAGGTGAGCATTCAGAGGCACTGAAAAAGTCTTCCACAGTATCAGCAGTGAAATGTGAACCAAATTCTACAAGGAGAATCTACATGGAACATACAAGGGTATGGGAGTATGGAACAAGCTACACTTTCATGTTGTGGAAGCCAAAACCTTTGCTTCATTTCATAAACAGATGCATGAGCTCCTCAGATTAAATTAGCCATTCGCTACCAAACAGAATAGATAAGCCGAATGGTCTGCTCTTGCTTGTACAGTAATCTTTCTCGTGTTCTTTCTTATGTCAGATGTGGGCTATGCAATCTTGGAGTACTTCTGTTCAGCTTAAATTTAAAGTTAGGAACTGTGTAATGAGTGTGGCCCATTGGAAAGAAAGACGCTGTAGTCAGTCGGTGCCGGGAACTCAAACCCTCGGTACTGACACAGCCTGACCATGCACCTCCACATTCGCCCATGCAAGAACGGAGCCTTGTGGGACACTAGGTGTGACCATGTTTTTGAGGAAGAACAAGGCCTGATGCAAACATTTTATTCTCTATTAGACAAGATAAACCACAACAAAACAGCACAGTAATACCAATAATCCTCTCAGATATATTCAACATGGCCTAATCAACAGTATCAACATTGTCACTCTGAGATCCAGCAGGATGAGGTAAAAACACAGAGCCAGCAGTCCTCAGCAGGTCATTGGTAACCTTAACAAGAGCTTTTACTGTACTATGCATCAGTCAGAAGCAAGATTAAAATGGTTCTTACAGCTTATTTAGATAAGCTTGCTTGTAACCAAATACCAATAGCATGATCTAAAACCTTTGCAAGAAATGATCAATTGGATAGTGGTTTATAATTACTTAGCAAGCTCGAGTCTTTGTGCTCCTTTTATAACAGAGAGAGATAATTAATGCACACTTCAGGACTGAGGGAACAATTCCAGATCTCAATAATTCACTGATCATAGGCTTCACAATGGAACAGAGACTTGCAAAATTTGAACACAAGAGCACAATAGAAATAGGATCAAAGGTACTCATGATGGGTTGTATTTTAGTGATCATTTCAGATAGCAACTAAATTGAGACAGCACAAAACTCTGCAAGGTGAGATGCACTCAGCCAGAGAGTGCATCAATTATTCTCTTAAGAGGAGTCACAAGATAGAATCCAGCACAGATCAAGTGTGGAGTGAAAAAACTCAGAAAAATGATTGCATTGCATTCTTCTCTTTGTAAGTGACAAATAAAAGGATTGAAGACCCCTTTGTTTCTGTTTTGTGTTACAGCTATGACCTTCATGTCACAGGCTAAACAATTTCAATTTCAATTAATTTTTTAATTTAATTTTTGCTTGGTATAAGCTCTGTTCTAATTAGTGAGTTTCAGAACTGCTCTCATTGAGGTGTGTTAGACGAAATGTGACCAACTGGACTTAAACGGAAGGAAAACACTCACTCACTGTGGGAGTGTCTAATCCATTTCTATTTCCATCTGCGCCTGTTCATTATAAACTGGTCACTTGATAAGAGCTCTTTTAGTCAGAAGTGAGTGAGGAACAATAGCATAAAGTTCTGAGCTAGATGAAGTTGTGGGAAACAATGCACATTAGCTAGGGTTTAGTGCACACAAAGGTCCAAACAAGCAAGCAGATCAGTTACAGGTAAACAAGAACACTAATTATTAAGAGCCCAGGTGGAATGAAAAACAGCAAACACAATAGACCCTCAGCAATAAAAATGAGAACCTCTGTTTAAGACACTATGAGCTGAGGGTGAAAGGGTCCTAGAATTACTTTTCCCAAATTCAAGTAGGTGACCAACCAAATATTAACTTCGATGCAAAACTTTAAGATTGTTAGAGTTGCCTGAGGGCAAGTAAATGAACAATGTCCCTCTATCTGTTCAGGTTTATGCCCACGAGATTTCATGGAGCGTAAGTGGGTGTTGTACTAAGAGGAATAACCTGTGCCATGTAATTGAAATTTCCCTAGTATTCTGCCTAGCTAAACAACCTAAAACAATCCATCAGGGGTGGACGTGTAAAGCCTAATGGAGTCAACATCTAGTTGACTGAGAAACACTGACAGAAGAACTCAAAACCAATTGTAAATACAGATCTGATTCTGGAGCAGCTGGGGTTAAGGGCCTTGCTCAGGGGCCCATCGGAGCAGGATCTGCCAGCCACAGGATTTGAACCAGCAACCTGCCAGCCACAAGAGCAGATCCTTAGCCATAGGGCCACTGCTCCGCCCCCTGCATATACATATAAGTCTGTATATGCAGACTTATATATTATTTGTCGATATAATAAATGATATTGATATTTTATTATTAATGATATAATGATGAATGTAAATAAATATATGTTATTGAAAATATTGCAATATATTGAAAACTGTGGCTTCTCCAATGGCTAGACTGGTAGTGGTAAGTGTCACTGATTCTTTGTTGGCTAAACATGCAGTGAAGGAAATACAGTACAAAGGCCTACAGAAGCTAAATGCATCTGTTTCCATCAGCAGAAATGTTATCATTTAAGCATTTTATTACAACATGAGGCCCAGTGTCAACAAGGGACGAATCAGGATCATGGAATTTTACACTGAGTACTTGATTCCTTTTTAAAATGCTGTGCCATTATTTTCCTGAGCTTTGGCTGGGAGCTATGGTTTTCAGCTTTTTGCCACAGAAGCAGTTATGAACTGCAGTGGATTAACATTATTAACATCTTGAGTTCAGCAGTGATAACAATAACGTCCCAGCAGCAGTGAATTCTTTAACTTTAGTTACACAATAGGCAAACTATAGTGTGGGGAAACTGCAAAAAGAAACTTCCCAGTCAAGCTCTTAAAATGCCCTGTGGAAAACGTACAGTACTACTGACACACTTCTATGTTGACTAATTACAAGGTGCCCAGATGGCAGACGGACTAGGGCTTTTTTTTTACTCTGATGTCTGTGTAATAAATATCCTGTCATCTGCTTGCTTGATGTGAAGCCTGAAGATTTAGAATATTACAGCAGAATGAATGAATTACTACAACTATTCATCGACAATGGGAAGATACAGTACAGGGCTGTGATAACAACATACATTGATCATGCAGCTTTGAGGAAGAACTACTGTGCCAAGTGAAGATGATTTCATGTTTTGGTAAGAATTTGCTGGACAGCAGTTATTGTAGCCATGAATTAACCTTTGTCTCCGAAGATCAAAATTGAAATTGTATATTAAGGGTTTTAATACTGTAGGGGAGGTGTGTGTACAAGACAGTTTGACTGTTAGTGACTAGTTAACAGGTCAAAGTGGCACAGGAGAAGCTGAAAATGTGATCACTGAAGGGAGAAAGGCTGATTGTATTTAAGCAGCTGTAGAGAATGGTGTGGGTTGTTTCATGTTGCTAAAAAAACACTTTGACACATCAGGTACACAACAGTAGGCATCATTTAATTTTCAAAACTGTTTTTATACGAGTGATCTGCAGCTTGCATGAAATATGGAGCATCCTGGTAGAAATACAACAGTTGGACTACATCTACAGTAAATCCAGATCCAGCTAAAAAAGGTTAATGCACCAGAGAAGTAACTACCGAAACTCAAAGGGCTCTCAGAGACTGAAGGACTGACTATAACCAACATTCAACATTCAGAGAGGTGCACATCCTGGGCTGTCTGACACAAAATGCAACCGACTGAGCAGAGCTGTAATTTCAACAGCTCCATCAGAATAACTTCAGATCTCCAAAGAGATTTACTCCTCTTCGGGACCTGGAATTGGACAGCCAGGATGTGGAAGCTCAAGTCAGCAGCTCCCAGGACACCTACATCGCTGACCTGGAATTTCAGTCACTGTTTGCGACTACAAGTTCTGCTAGTACTACCAAAAATGCAAAAAGAGAAGTAGGGGTTGTTAAAGACTGTTAAAGAATGACACCAAGACATGCATCAGAGACCTCAAGTGGACATTATGCCATCTCCCTGGACCTGAATTGTCTTATAGGGTCCAGAGAATCAACAGGCTCCTAGCTCAAACAGATGATAACCCAGATGTTGTTATCTAGGTAGGCACAAATGACTCAGTATCAACATTACCTTTTCCATTCATAACAAGTTCAAACACCTAGGAAACAAACTGAAGTACAGGTCTAATTCTTCTCAGAAAGACCTTGCAAGCACTGGGCAAAATAAATCCAGCTGCTATATCACAGCTAGCAACCCACTGAAGCTCAGCAGGTGTGAGCCTGGTCAGTACCTGGATGGGAGAGCTCCTGGGAAAAACTAAGGCTGCAGCTGGAAGAGGTGTTAGAGTGGCCAGTAGGAGGTGCTCACCCTGTGGTCTTTGTGTCTCCTAATGCCCCAGTATAGCGACAGGGACACAATACTGTAAAAAAGGTACTGTCATTCAGAAAAGATGTAAAACTAAGGTCCTGACTCGCTGTACTCATTACAAATCCCAGGGTGTTTCATCAGTAGGGATGTTACTCAGGTGTCCTGGTCAGATTTCTCCCTGGCCTTTTTAGCAAACGTGGCCTCCTAATAATCCCCATCTATGAACCAGCTTCATCACCATGTTCTCCTCCCCACTGATAGCTGCTGTGTGGTGAGTGTACTGTAAGCGCAGTATGGGCTGCCATCATCATCCAGGTGGGGGCTGCACACTGGTGGTGGATGAGGGGAGTCCCTATTACCCGTAAAGTGCTTTGACAGAAAAGCGCTATACAGTATGAGCGTGAAGGAAATTAATATTATGAGATGTTTTCTGTAACCCATTGACATACAGTAGCTCTTCCAGCAGTCACTCAGGAATAGCTAATGTAGTTAATGCTGATATACTGTTGTGCCTGCCCATAAAAAGAATAACAAAATCCCACATCCCATCAAATAATTACTTTCTTTACATGTAAGGTTGTAGAAACAATTATTAGAACTAAACTAGAGAATCATCTATATCTAAATAATATCACAGGTAATAGTCAAATAACTTTAGAAAAGATAGATCTTGCAGACAATACAAAAATAAGATTAGTAAACACTGAAATTCAAAAATATTAAGTTTTTTCAACTCTTGGTAGATGGCATTTAATATAGACATGTACAAATGATTACATGCAGCTAGAAATAACATAAAATATATATACAAAACTGAAAAGATTTGTGTTGACAATTTATATCTTCTAGACCATGTGTCAAATCAATAACAAGGACAAAGAAAATATTCAAATGTATAGCTAAAAGTGTAAAACCTTACAGGATGTTATATTAAAATTGTGCATCTGAAACTTTTTAGTCATCAAAAGGAATGATTACAAGGGCACCCGATACAAATATTTCTCATAGACCCTGACAAAGTTCACCCAGGGAACTGCTTCAGAGTAACTAGTGAAAAACAAATCAGATCAGAGGACACAAGTGGAAACTACAGTATGTGGAAGTGCATCTGAAACTGAGAACAGGGGGCGCTATTTCATACAAAGGCTCGTGGGAGTGTGACAGGCTAGCCCAGCCATGCTGAAGCACTGCTTTCAAGAAAGCAGACCAGACGTGATCCTTAAAGCTACAGTACCTTAGACCTTAGCTACTACCAAAAACATAAGATGGGCCTGTGCTCATTTCTAACCTTACTTAAGTTTTTATTCTAACTTTAACTTTATATATACACATCTATATCTTCTTTATAAAGAATATGGAAGGTGAAAGTCAGTTCTGTCCCTTGTAGAATTATGATGGCTAAAGATAATTAATATGTATTCCCCAAATTTGTTGCAACTGCTGCTATTATCTCTGACATTAATCCATAATTAGTGATGATTTTTTTATTTATATGAATGATTGTGTTTTTAAGTTTAGTTTAGTTCTTATTTAATTCTTATTCTTATTAGGTTTATTTCTGACAGCTCCTGGAGCTATTTTTAAGTTAAACCTCAAATAACACAAAAGCTTCCTTTTCTTTTTAAGTTGTACATTCGTACACTGCAGATCGACCTAATGTGAAAACTGTCTGATATTGTATTTAGAGTCTGCAGTTGTGTCTGGAGGAAGAATAGCCCAATATTTATCCTGTGAAATACTGAAGAGATGAAAAGGATTGGAAAATGCTACTGTCCTTTTTGAACGTTGCAAACTGATTTTAAAAAATAATATAAACACCTTCAAGCACACTGTCACACTTCTTCTGGAAACTGATTAAAGGTTTCTCTGGTAACCATTAACTGTGATGATTAATTTGCAAGACCCATGCTTTCACTGTATGTTCGAAACTCTTCAAGTGACAGACTCCAGCGCACAGAGAGAACATTTTGCACAACAGGCATGGCTGCTAACGTAAAAATATAACATTTGAACGTCTTTGCTTCACTGCAGTCGAGTCATCAAACAGGAAACTTCCAATCTGTCGCGTCTGTCATTCAGGTCAATGAAAAAAGTACAGATCAAATCAAATGCTTACTTTATTTTTGTACTTGCCATATATATACTGTATTTTTAATTCAGGAAAACAGCATAAGGTTCATATGCTTTCTATATTACATCTGATCTAAGTACTGTACAGCTAGAGCAACACATGCAGTAAATACACCAAGATGCATTAACGCACATCAGATGGTATCTGTTGCTTTTTTAATGCCTTTCAGTAAAATTAATACTTCTGGAATAAGATACCCTGCCTGATAATATGGACCTTTTCAGGAAACAGCTGGATGAGCTCTTCAGATGAATTAGCTTCTAGCAACCAAATGGGCTACAGGGGCTGAGGGGCTTTCTTGTGTTGTTGTGTGTCTCATCTACCTTCTGTACCAATGTTTCAGATAATGAAGCAAAGAGCCAGCGGTCGCCAGGAATTCCACAGCAGAGATGCGTACCTTTGATGAAGGTAATGGATCCCTGGTTCGCTTCAATCTACATTACAAATGAGCCCTTGAAGCAGACTGTATTAATTTCTAAAGGGCTAATCTGTAATCAATGGACAATGCGTGTCAGTAGAAAGAGGCTCTCTTGTCACCGCGGAGATTGCATCAGTTCATCAGTTCATCATGGAGAAAGGGCTCTGAAGGAGCACTGTGAAAGTACTTGTTTGGCCTGTTTAAAATGTTAAAAAAGCAGTTTTTTATTTGAAATTTAAATGGAAATGTCCGCATACCTTGCCCATTTGGTGTATAGTGTTAATTGATCCTGTACACACATTTCTTAAAGAATCCCAGGTAATCCGCTGCAACAACAGTACTGGATACCGAAAACAATTTATAAAGAATTGAAGAAGCTGAAGAAGGCTCCACGGCCGAAACGTTGTGTTCTCTTTCTTATTTTTTTCAGCATGGAATAAACCTATTACTTGTTCCTATGTAAAGAATTGCCTTACTTTTGACTTCTGACTTTATGACCTCTGACTTTTTACTACTGAATTGAGTCTCAGGCTCTTGTTTCCCTGTTGGTCTTTAAGAATAACATTCAGGATCTCAAACATTTATCAAGTACCCTCAATTCATTTTGTCGTTTAATATATTGTTTTCATTCTTTTCTGGGTTAATTAAAAAATAGAGCTTTTTAACTTACAGTGTGAACATTTAAATATCTGTACACGACTGTGACGTTTTTGGTATCCAACCTTCCACATGCTATAAACAATGCGTGTTAGAGCCCAGAGTGCCCTGACATAATACAGAATGTTAGAGGAAGGAGAGAACACCACTGTATACAGTATGCCTTGTGTATGATAGCTCGATCAGCACACTGCTTCAAAAAATTGATGACAGAAAAGTGCCAATATTTTATCAAAATGTCCTAATGAAGTCCTCACTGTGAAAACAGGTGAGAAAAAATCAAAACTATTATATGTTTAAAGGGGCTGGCACAGTAGTGCAGTGGTTAGCATTGCTGTCTTGCACTCCTTTTTCTAGTGTGTGTCTCCTTTTCTAGTGTGCCCCTCCCTTTTCTAGTGTGCACCTCCTTTTTCCTAGTGTGCCTCCTTTTCTAGTGTGTGCCTCCTTTTTCTAGCGAGTGCTTCTTTTTCTAGTGTATGTCTCCTTTTGTAGTGTGCCCCTCCCTTTTCTAGTGTGCACCTCCCTTTTCTAGTGTGCGCCTCCCTTTTCTAGTGTGTGCTGCCCTTCAGGGCCTCTGTAGAAATCTGCTTGTTTCCTTCCGGCAGTGTTTCTTAAGGTATGAAGAAGAGTGTGTTGCCACCATCTGGACGACATATAAAACTGTTCACTAACAAAACTGTGGAGGAATTATTATATAATAACTGTTGGAACTTGAAGGTGTTATCGCTCTGAGCTTAATCTTCCTTATTTCCCAGAGTCGTACTTGTCTGCGTTCACATGCTTCTTCGGTAATGCGTTAGTGGTAAAAGAAGCACCTATTTTCAATCCACAACAGCATCTGTCTTCATTGAGCTGCTAATGAGTGAGTCTGAAAACTATGTGCCAAAGCTGTGAACCAGACCTAACAACATGAGCACCGCCATCAGATCATCGCCATGGAATTAACAGGCGGGGCTTCTGAGTTGTGTGTCCTAAATACAGTTAGAGGGCAAACAAAATAAGGTAAGACAGCCTAGGAAAACAGAAAGCTGCAACTGGTAAGCCAGAATCACATGGCTGTGCCTACTGTACATACAGTATACAGAGTACTACAGTATGCAGAATATCACTGCCTATTGCTCAAAAACTACTGAACAGCACAGCATTCTGTAGTTCCATTACAAATCTCTTTAATGTTACCATGAACACATACTCATAAAAAGGAAACAGTATCTGGGAATATGTCCACTTCAGATTTACACTATATATTATACAGTATATTGTAGTGTTTTAATTTGAAAATAATGACAACCCAATTGGGAAAATAAAAACCTTTAACATACAGTATAGACGTTATGGACTGTACTGTTCCCGTGAAATTCACTTCATATGTGGCAGGAAGCACAGATCTTCTGACATTCCCTTGCTACAAAGTAGAGTGTGGTATATTTCACACAGACCGACATAATTAACACCAATCATACAGACAGCTCATACAGGAGTCTTCGCGTGTTTAAAATTATAAACACGTACAGAACCCTCTCGAATTACAAGCAGCAGCTTTGACACAGAAGACATGGTTATCTGACTCGACATCGAGCAAAATAGAGCAAACGCAAGTTTTGTGTAGCAGCTTGTGCTTCTGCAAAATAGAGAGTCTGAGGAGGAAAGTCCCGTCGAAGGCTGATATCTGGACCCAGGACAAGTAGGACAAACAGGGCCATAAAGGTGTTAGAAAGGCACATTTCAATACGGCAATGTTCTGTCACGTTAGTGTGTAAACACGGGTTTGAAAGCCTCGTGTCACGTCTTGCGGTGCGCAGACACGGAATCGGCAATTTCACCGCAGCAACGCCACCCAGCCTAAGGCACGCTCTGTTGCCATGGCAACAAACGCTATCAGCACTGGCTGGTGCAGAAGGGCCGCACACACAAGCCAACGTAACACCTCTGCCATCACTACGGTGGACAAGGTCATTTGCAAACTGTTACAGAACAGGATTATTATGCGTTATGAAAATGAAACAGAGTTTCAGAATTTAAATGACACTCCATCTGGATATTTGTACTTTAATTCCTAATACGCAATGTGTTGCTACTGTACGTTTTTTATTTTAGTTTCAGATGTTTCTCCTGTATTTCACAGTGGTAAACTATGGTAAAACAGCCCAATCCACCGCAAATAAATTAAATGGGAAAGTTCAACCTTTGGTCAGAGGTGAAATCAGGTACTGTAGGTACTGTGCTAAGACAGAAATATTATTATCCTATTGTATTATATTATTTTTTTTCTTAATGTTGGATTCTTTAAATTCTCAGAAATAAATAAGGTAAATTTATACACATATGCTTTACTTCATGCTTTATTTACAGTTGTCTCCTTTTCTATTTTCCAAAACAAGAATAAAGTAAGGAAAACTAAAAGGTAACCAAACCCAGCTGTTCAAATGAATATATATTTATTGTAGTCGTCTCAAGTAATATGCATCAGCCCGAAGCTTGCATTTTTCATAACCCCCCCCCCCCCCCAAAAAAAAATGCTAAAACTCAAATCTTCATTAATTGGTGCTTTCTAATTGCATCACAGACCACATACGAGAGCTTTTAAGAAAAATGCAAACCGTGGCCTGTACAGTACACAGTCCCTGTCCACTCTACACTAGGCACAAGCTGGTCTTGCTAAGGGACATTTCAGAAAGATCAAAAGCACAAAGAAACTCTTGAGAACACTGTCTGGAGCACAATCTGTGGCTCAGGATCTGGACCTGTGGCTGGAAGGTTGCCAGATTGTATCCCACGGCCTGCAGAGGAATCCTACTCCGTTGGGCCCCTGAGCAAGGCCCTTCACCCCAGCTGCTCCAGGGGTGCTGTATTAATGGCTGACCCTGCGCTCTGACCCCAAGCTTCTCTCCCTGTCTGTGTGTCTCATGGAGAACAAGCTGAGGTACGCAAAAAGACAAGTTCCTAATACAAGAAACTGTAGATGGGTAATAAAGTGATCTTATCTTATCTTAGTTCTGCCCTCTCCACGTTACTCCCACTCCCCCTCCCTGCCTCATTCTTCCAACTGTCTGCATCATCCTGGGAAATCCTTGTGCACAAGCGTCTCTGTACAAATGTAAGTCACAGGGCACACTTGCGTCAAGATTTTAGCCCGAAAGTTTTTTGTAAAGGTGCTGACTCACTATAATACCTGCCTACCTTGTAACTTTTCTGGGGAAACGCATTCTAAACTCAGCTTGTTTCCATGGTGTTACAGCACCATTGAACCTCTGCCTGCTTGACTTCTGAAATGTGAATAGTTAACATCTTTGGCTGGGTTTGTGCTATTTTTCTGGATAGTGTTGTCCTGGAGGTTGTATTTTTCCACTTACAAAGCAGAGTTTTCAAAGATGTAACCCTGGCTTTCTTCCACTGTCTGGATCTGATTCTTGAATCAATTAACTACTAGCTACTAAATGAACTAGATGTGTCAAACGGCCTCTTGTTGTCTGTAATCTTTCTTTAGATCTTATGTAATGATATACACCATCTGGTGGCTGTTCACTCTATTTTAAAACACACACCAACAAATGGATATGAAGTAGTATTGTTGCATATTTGGAAATTAATAAGCACTGCTTTGTGGTATCAGATCAATTATCCATTTCATCAGTATTTTATTTTCTCCGTTTGTTGTGGTAATAAGAGTGTCATATTGCAGGTCTGGAAATGCAAATGCGGCCTCCTTCTTTGTCACCTTTTTTTTTTTAGAGTCATACTGAATTTGAGCAGCATGCTATTATGCATAATAACTGAAATAAAAAGCCTCCAGTATTGCAGTGAACCATTTTCTTGCTGACACTGCCCTCTGTTGGTCGGTTATGAGCTTGCAATTCCCTTGTCAACATACAAGTTCGGATCGTTGGTCAAATCTACAGATATACTTGTAAGGCACACTTAATGATACTAAATTATGGAGCTCCCAAGTGAAATAAATGGTAAAGTGCGATCTGTAAATTTGCAAAATGACGTATAGTATTTTTTTGAAGCCTCATGAGAGCCCTAGATAAGTGAAATACAGACCAAATCAGAGAAAATCTTTTAACACACATTGCAATTTTTTTAATTTTCCATAACAACTTTTTTAATTCAAATTGTTAGTTTAGAAGATTAAATGGGAAAAATATCAACATTTTTTTGTTGCTAAGTGAGCGATGGATAATAATATGCAGATTTTGGCTGTGTGTGAGAGAATGAACTCTTATCTACTGTCCAACCAATCAGAAGCAAGAACATTTTCTGGGAAGTCATTACTGTTTGTACTACAGTATGTATGTGACAGCAACTATAATTAGAACTTAACATTTTCTTATTTAAAATTGCAAAATAAATCACTCCTAACCCCTGAACTTTTTGTAGTGATAGACAGATTAAAGCTTTACAAAACTCACAGTTGTGCATCCTCCAGGAATTTCAAATACATCAACTCCTATTCTTTCAGAAGCATTCCATCATATTTAACACATCTAGAAACAGATGTGTGGGTTTTTGGGGCTATGCTACTCTTAAATGAGTAGTTTCTATCTTCTACATTTCCGAGTCTTTAATTTCCAACTTCCTGCATGTTCCTATGTTCTCCAGTGGATATAATCTACATGTTCCTTTGCATAGTATTCATCACCACCTCTATCTTCATTTCATAAAGCAGTTTTCATGAATCCATCCCAAACCTCTGTACATACAACTAGAAACAGAAAAAAAAACCAAGAGAGAAAAAAATAAAAATTCATAAAACTCTTTTGAAACTTTTAAAACCACGCAATGAGTATGATTCTCCGATAATGTGAAAGTGTGTTCCATATTATGGGTATATACAGAAGATACTGAAGGTCTTGTCACTCATATTCCACGGTCTGGTTTGGGGGAAGGACAGAAGCCACTCATGAAAGGATTGAGGATAGTGGCTGGGGAAATAACAGGCTAATAATTCAGTGATGTTTGGAGAATAAACTACAGTATTTGAATCTTTGAAAGACATAAGTGGGATCTTAAAGTAAATCCTACAAAGGTAATAAGGACAGCAGATTTTGACTTTAGCTGTTATTCTAGCTCAAATTCAATTTAACATATGACTTTTGGTTTAGTATAGTCTTAGAAGACACAGCAAGAGGACACTTCAGGTTTTGACAATAAAGGACATACAGTACAGTAAACAGAGAAGATCCCTAAGATGCAACAAGGAAATCTGAATGGTGTTCCAGATATGAGCTTCAAAGTGAGACTACAGTCAAACACAACCTTAAGACTTTTAATTTTAGAGCAAAACGTACATAGTAAATGTGTAGTTATGTAACCTCAGTCAAAACTGAACTGCACAAGGGTTTGTTGAGATTGCTGTCAGAGTAAAGTCGGTTAGAATTGTGACATATATATCAATATCAGGTTATATGATATTATTCTTATAGGAAGTGTGTCTAATGAAAAAAAAAGGCTTTATAAAACAAATAGCAAGCAAATGTATAAACAGTTAAAGTGTTTTAATTTGATTTCTAACAACATAAGTTCACAAATTAAGCTATGTGGCCTGTCTAGTCTATTTACCAGTAGCTAGTAAACTCAAAGATCTCGTCCAGCCTTTTCTGAAAAAAAGCCAAGGTATTGGCTTTAATACTATGGCTGGGCAGCATGTTCCATACTCCCACAACCTTTTGTGTAAAGAAGTACCTCCTGATTTCTGTTTAAAATTCATGTATGGCGTGTGTTTAAATTCCATTCAGCTTGGTCCATGCACACATTGCTGATTGATTGGATGGTTGGCTGATTGGTTGTCTATGCTTGGCATGTGGGAAGTGTCCTATTGTCCGAGTGTTGCTGGTTGGAATCCAGAACATGCCACTTGTTATTCTGAGCTCCCGGGAAGAGCTATCTGCAGAGTACTGCCAGGGTTAGCTGGGTTGGCATTAGTGGGGCACCTCTGCGCACCGCACAGCTGTCACAACTGCAGATTGCCATGTGTCTATGAATCTTTGGCGTTACTACTGCAGGCTGCTTCTGTCTACCTGTAGACAGATTGACCTGTCTATCTATCTGTTGTATCTGTCAGATACAATGCACTTCCACTTGTACTGTAGATGTCTTGATGAAACACATTTTTGTAGGGTGGGTGAATGTTACTCATATTTCTTGCAGGAGGCTGGTTGGTCTAATTAAATTATAATTGGTTGTAACTAACTAGGATACATAGACTACAACTTTGACAATAATCTGATTGTTATGACCTGAGTCTTTATTATAGACCATGTTTGGTTTAAATATTTTTCCAAATTGTCAGTATGGCTGTATATTTGTCTGCTGCGGTATGATGCACTGTACGATATATACAGTGTCTGCTGTTTCTTTGTTAGTGCACTTTGTAAACATGATGGCCTCATCAATAGTGTACATTGTCCTCTTGAAATATTCAGGTGGGTAAAAAATACATGAAGAGTTTGTACTGTTGACCTACTTTCAGGAGAAAGGTGGTATTACCTCAGTGACAAATGAAGGGTTAGTCCTGATTATTACACGGCCTTTTCAAGAAAGCCGATTCACAATTGACATTCACATCACGGACCTTGTGCATTATTTGCTCATTTGTACACAGTACATTATTTGTTTTGCAAACATGGAACTTGGCAAAATGTCACATACTGTACAGTAGAAATACCTGGATGCAATGGATCAGTCCAATTAAAACCATGTTACTACAGTATGTCTGCCAGAGTGTTCTTTAAAGAACTCATAAGAAAAATGACAAGAACTGCATCACATTTGAATTATAGAACTCTGTATGCAACTATGGAATGGTTTTGATTCTCTTAGGGATTCTGATCTTGTTACATATCAGAGTTTAATTACTAAGGTCAGTATTGTTCAATAAGAACTTCTCTTTCTAAAATCATTCCATTCGGATTTAGACCAGACCTACTGTATGTTTCCTAGTACACTGCAAATTGGAGCAGTTCTCTTAGACAAGCCTGTGCTGGCAGAGATGGACACTCCAGCCTAGAGTCAAACGGTGATGCTTCCATGTAAGGTTGTGGGATCAGTGGGGCCACTGCTGTGATTGTGAAGTGATGTGACATCATCTATTGACATACACAGCAAAATGTTACTACCTGCACTGCAATTCTTACTGCAATTCAGTACTGACATAGCTACTAGTATTGCAAATGAAAATATTCAATTCAAAAGGCCACCAATAGACAACTCCAGACTGCCCTTTGGAAACAATGTTGATTTCTAAAACTGTGTTTCTTTGTATGCTACCATATGAACTGGGACAGTATTCCTAACAATAAAAAAACATTTGAATGAAAGTACCCACTTTTGGTACCTATTAACTTAATTCACCTCATTTCAAACTTGATTATTACTGTATAGTAATCAGAGAGGAGTATGCCAAAATTCAGATATATTATGGGAATGAAGACTGGTTGTCATAAATGAACAGATTTTTGGATTAATATAGTATTTAGTATATGTAATAAATGAAACCATGCATTTAAGTAATGAACACACCCTATGGGAAAAAAAACATGATTTGTACAGAAATGTTTCAGTTCTCCATAGAAAGCCACGGGTTATCAACTGTATATCTTATTTTCATAAGGCAATTTAAACAACAGAATAAAAAAAATAAACAGACATAAGGAGCTTGCTCATATAGTTCTCAGCCTCCTAAAAAATAATAAAAGTACAAATGCTGCCTCTTAGATTAAAAAAGGATTTTATATGGGCCTAAAATATAGGGCTGTATATCAGATATTCAGAAATCATTAGGAAGTTTTTTCTGCCTTCTTTTTGTTAATAATAATAATGGAAACTCCACAGAGGTAGAGTACAAAGACCTGGGTTAAATTGGATTTTCGTTCTCAGCTCTAGGAGGCTGTTTTATTTTAAAAGACGTGCTCTGGGCGATCACAATCTCTTTATAACACGCTACACCGGCAGTGAAGAGATTGCATGAAAGCCGTGTTCGCCGTTCCTGAGATGAATCGCCAGGCCTGACGAGGTCTGGCTGCTGACAACAGCTGGCGAATCTCACAGGTATCTCACCGGTTAAGAAGGAGATACCTTTCATGTTGCTTTTTGTGCAGTTTAAACCCCGTTGAAAAACGCTATAACCCTTCCCCTCTCCCCAGCGCTGAGAGTGCGCCTGCGGTAGCAGCTACCGGCTTCTTTGCTGTGCTGCAGAGTGGGGCGCGTGACGTCAGCGCTGGAGCAGCTCCTTGGAGAAAAAATGGAGAGATATTTGCGAGGTGAGAACCACTCTTTAATTTTATCCGTTCCGCATGTTTTGGGGGACCGGGCATGCCCGGCTTTTTATTTACAATGTACGGCAAGGATGTAGGAGGGTAAATGCATGTTTAAAAAATATGCACTGTAATGATAACAATCGGGAAAAAAAAGAAATTCATTCGCACTAGTGGTATCCTGAGCAGAAAAAATGGTGAGAAGGTAGGATGTACTGTGCTCACGTATTCCCTTTGCCTGCAGCCGGTATATTGCTGTACATAATTATGCTAATTATATGTAAGTTTTGTAATGTGCCGTTTAATGTATTTTATTACAACATACGCTCTTTAGCAAAGATATAGCACTGAAACAAAAATACAATATGATACGGTATTCATTTTGATGCTATTCGTCATCACACCCAAAAGAAGACCGATACATCCTATGCAGACTGATCTGCAGTATCGTCTGCTTGTGACAGGAAAACATTGGAAGTTTTCCTTCATCAATCACTTGTCATTGCGATGGCTTAACAGGTAGACCCGCGGGCCATAACACAGGCTAATAAATAGCGATCATCAGCCTTCCATACCGTATGAAGCTTCTTGAGTCTTTCTCTCAATACCGTTTGAAGCACCATGAGTGTGTGTTTGGATGTGACTTTTATCTAATCCAGTACGTGTATGATATGGACACAGAAATGGTTTGAATAATGCTTTTGATGGACTATATTCAGACACTGACAATTGCAAATCCAAACACAATCTGTGTTTTGTACTGAAAAACACATTTTATTCTGCTGTTTAGTGTATATCTTCTACCATTGTGTATATCCCATTCCATCTATGCCAAATAGCAGTCTGTAAATGCATACAGCTCCATGAATTTTTCGAAGAGATTCTGCGTGTTTCTCTAATGATGATGGCAGTGGTAGTGGTCAGAAGGCTGGTGATGAAAGACACTTTGAGCGAGACGTACTGTTTCTGGACGAGCGAGAAATCTAGGATTGACAAGTCCTGAAACCAAATCAGTTCTGCAAATAGCCTACTTTTAGTGATGAATATTCTTGCTCTGTCGGGTCTTGAAAGATGTGGCATTTGAAAAGCTTTTAACTGGGGGACCCTCTGGGTTCAGATGAAATCCTCTTGGACAAATTGACATTTCTGCACCTTTGCTGCGAAATGGGAAATGAAATTGCCCCTGTCGAACTGCGGCGAATGTCACACCCAAGCAGAGAAAGAACTTCAGATGACCTGCAATCAAAAATTACAGAAGAGAGAGTTAAATTACACACAAGCACACCATACTGTACATAAAGAACAAGATTCCCCCCCCCCATTTTAACAAGAAGACGAAGTGCAGAAAATTACAGCCTTTTTCAAACTTGAGCAAAAATGTTATACATGAAGTCAGCTTACAGAATTACTGTCCTTTCCTGTCTGATTTCCAGTTTAGCCATAGTTAAACATGATAGTAGTCTGAGATTATGTCCTGGGGAGTTATTAATCACTGCTACAACATTTCCACATACCTTAATCTCTTATCGATCGCAGTCCTTTGCAGGTTGTATGATGTCCAATGTCTCTCACTTCTCCCTCTTCTTTAGTGAAAACAATGTCTCTGTGACACATCGGGAAGGCCTTTTGACACCCTACCAAAGTAAGTGATTTAGGATCAAAGCAGGATCAATGAGGAAACAAGAAAGCAAACAAAAATTAAGTGCAGGTTTCAGGGTAAAAATGAGACACACAAAATAACCCATGCAAGGCAGCCATGTAGCTGAAATTAACTTCTCAACTACACCCTTAAGGGGGAATCAGTCTCCCACAGATGGGCGCGTCACACCAAATGTTCAGACACCAAATGTCTGAACCTGTGGTTCCTCTTGTACTGAGCAGTATTACTACCGCAACAACTCATCATCAGCAGGGAAAAACGAACCTGTCTCTCACTAATCTTAAGATTCCTTGGGATTTGAGAAGAGATTTTTAACTTAGTTCCAGTAGGTACGCCTACGTCAGCATCAAAGGCTGCAAAGGAACAAGTAAAGGTTTATTCCACGCTGAAAAGAGAAGAAAAACACAACGTTTCGGCTGTGAAGCCTTCTTTGGGTGTTTAAATCTTCTCACTCCCAAAGAAGGCTCCACAGCCAAACTGTTGTGTTTCTTTTCTTCTCTTTTTAGCAGTTTGGATCAAACCATTACTTGAGATTTTTAAATTGACTAGCATCCAAACAAGATGGATGGAATGGCTTATTATACACGGTAACGTTTATTATCTTTTTAAAAGACATTAAAACAGGCCCTTGTTTTGTAACTTGATAAAGAAGGTTGAAACAGTTATAATCTGATGGTTAAAAAGGCAGGCCTACTGGTTTCAGGCTTGTAGCTTTTTTTGTTTACTTTTACCTAAAGTGTCCATGATAATTATTTTTTGTTTGTTTCTTAAAAATGATACACATGACTGAGTTTGGAATCTGTAGTTTTCCATAAGACTCGTTTCTCTGACAGCGACCTCTGTGCCAGCTTGGGAGAGAACAAGATATGCACATCTCTGACTATGCACCTGCTAGTTATGTAATTGATAGATGCCTTAAACAGTCATTCTCAAACTGTGGTATACGTACCACTGATGGTACGCGGAGCTCCGCCAGGTGGTATGCTAGATGACCCTGGAAATTTGTTGTGTGCACTGAAAAATTGGGAATTAAAAATCGAATAATTAAAAATGATGTAAATTTTTCAGCTGTAATTTACTTAATCATAAACAAAATCAATAATAAAATTAGTTTATGTGTCAAATATGCAGCCTACGTACTTAGCCACATCGATACAGCGCACACTAATACTTGAGTGGACACAAGGGCTACTATGTATAAACCATTGTATTGGAATGCATGCTACGCACCTAAGAGACAAATTGTATTAAAGGAAGTTATCTTTAACAAATAGGGAAGTAGGAGGATGTGTGTGATTTTGGAACACTACCAAGCTTGTAAGCACAGGAAAGCGTGATAGATAACAGAAAAATATATAAGGACTGTTCTAGGTTAATTACTTTGAGAAAAATACACCGAGCATCTCTGTGTGTTTTGCTCCCATGCGCATGAAATAAAAACTTCTTTTAACTTCTGAGATGGACTCCTGGCTCTCTTTTAAGGGGAAATGGGGAAAAATTTCTCGACCAGTGCCACATTCACCGACAGAACAATTGATCGAAAATGAATACCTCAGTTATACATCTATACCGACTCTAGTTCTGCTGCTGAACTGACACAGACAGCACTGCTAGTTTTAGCAAGCGCCGGAAAACGACTACAAGGCGGTACGATCCAAATTAACTAAGTGCTCGGTGCTATTTTTATTATATGTGTGTGAGTGTGTGTGTACAGTACGCGCATGCTCATGTTGGCCATTGAGATTTTCTGGGGTTCCTATGAGAAGATGACTTGTAGGTGGTACGTGGATGCATTGGTTTGACCAGGAGTGGTACTTGGTCCAAAAAGTTTGAGAACCACTGCCTTAGGAAAAAAACATGGAACACTTCCAGGTCATCCAGAGTAAGACCTGATCAGCCCTGTCTTTACACATTCAGGAGATGTGGATCCTTTGATGATGTAAAGTGACCTCTTTAAAATGCTGGGCTCCCTGAATTTGGATAACTGTACCATGCTCACATACAGTGTGATGAATATATATACATCCTTACATTGAATATTTATCGAGAGAGATGCATTCTGAAAGTGAGGCTCAGTGCTTCCATCGATGTGTGTTCCTCATTGAAGAAAGAGAGGATAAAGTATACTTCCTCCCATTCCCCGTGAATGTCAGTAGAATCATATATCAAGGCACTAAATGCAACACATTGGAATGACAGGCTTTGTGTGTCCTGGTGCCACAGGTTAAAAGGAATGCCTTTTTTGAATTTGAGTATGTCTGTGCTGTGAAATCCACCGGTGGGGTATACAGTAGGAATGTTAATATCAATTATGAATGTTGAAGCTGCCTTTGTAAACGCCTACACCTGGAGTGGAAGATGTGTGTGTGTGCTGTAGAAGTGCTGAGATTTTTCTCCTGGTTAACCTTTCTAAACATCCGCATACGGCTTGCATCTTCAGTCCTGGGGTCATTGTGGTGGCTGTTCTGTTTGATCTGTTATCAGCAGTTGCCTTCAGTCCATTATCGTAAACTAGATGACAGTTCTGTATAATGCACTCGGATGGCTGTCTTAAGTACAAAGCAGTCCATTTTCAGTTGACAATGTACTGTGGGTTCCACCGTTCCTGTTAATTTGAATCAGTTAACATACCTGTTAATGACACCTGTCTGTATTCAGCTTTCATGTACAGTAAATGTTATGAAAGCTTTGGAAAGCTTCGAGACCATGTGGAATTTGTGACTTCTTCCTGCAATCATTTGACCAGGAACCACTTTGTGCCTGCACCTCAGATTTCTGTTCTTCTGTTTTTGGAATGCTCAGTGTTTTTCTGAATCTCTGTCTGGGATGTGGACATGTTTGCTTTTTTTCCAGTTCATACGGGAGATTGATAATCTGACAGCTTTACTGTGCGGTTGTTAACACTGAGCTGTCGCTGTGCAAATGTGAAAAGAGGTGATGACCTTGAGCTCTGGTGTTTCACTTCGCTCTTTCTTTTCCATTCTGATCTACGTGTACAGAACTGAGGAGCCTTTGCCACATGCTGAACTTCATTCTCCCTAACCGTATTTTAGGAACGGGTTATAGTGGGGGTTAATGTAGCATAGTGGGTGAGTCCTTGCTGCAGACACTGCTGCTATACCCTTGTGAGAGGCGCTTCACCCCACATGCTCCACTCCAACCAGCTGTAGAAGTGGGGACCAGCGTTGCTGGAGATAATCGCTACGATCGACTGGATCCCATCCCCGGGAAGAGGGGAGTTGTGTGTTCTCCACTCAATGCCATGGAAACCAGAATAACCTCGGGTGTAAAGAGATGATGTGACTGAGGATTTGAGCTATTTAAAGACCTAGCAAAATATAATATTACATGCACTTTGGCAATGAAGTTAGTGCTACTGCCTCATAGCTCTCAAGTCCTAGGTTATGACCTACCTCCAGGCTGGGGCATTTCCTGTAGGTGTTTTCTGAGTGCTGACCATGTTAAGTGGAGTCTCTTTGTGCATCTGTGGGTGTGTGACCTGAGGCGGGATAGCATCCTCTCCTAGCTATAGGTGCAGGAGCACCTCCTAGCGTGACCTTAAAAGATCTCAGAAATTAAGCCAGACTGAGGCCTGGCCAGTACTGGGATGGGAGACTTCCACGGAAAATAGGTTGCTGCTGTAAGTGGTGTTGAGAACAGAAGAATGGTTACAAATGACAGCCATGTGGTCCATCTAGTCCATCTGGTAATTAGTAGTTAATTAGTAGTGTGTTTCACTTTTTTTCTGAAGACGTTTGCTGGGGTGACTTTGTCAGCTTTGAGGATTTTGAATACTTGTACCAGATGATCAGGCATTGCATTAAATGCTTTCTGATCTCTGTTCAAGACTAAAAATGTTGAGTTCCTTCAGATTGTTAGAATGGGACATTTCTTTATTCCCCAGTATGAAGATACAGTAGTTGCTCTTCTGTGGACTAATTCCAGAGCATCAATATTTTTTTATAACATAACATATAATTCTAATTGAGGCCTTATAAAACTTTAGCATACAGTAACATCTCTTGATTTAAGTTTATATCCTACCTTTTCGTTTGCCTTTTTTTAAACTGCTTCCCCACTTGACATTCACATTTAAAACATGATTGATTATCATGTACAGTAACAGCACTTAAACAACACTGTTGCAGGTAGCAAAATGTTGTACTAAAATAAAGCACAGACTGACTTTTCTCTGTATGATGACACATAAGCAGTCTTTTTTTGCAAGCAGCCTCTTCTTCCGTCTTTCTTTTTGTATTTAAAGTTTATGTGTTTGCTACCTGCATGCAGAACCCTGCACTTGTCCGCACACTAGTTTGTCTGCCAGGTGTTTGCCCAGTCTTGAGGTTTATGTGAATCATTTTCTGCTTTTACGTCTTTGCTTGTCTTCCAAAATTCTGTATCATCTGCAAAATTGAGTAGTTTACGAGCTATACCACAATCTAGATCAGTGATACCAATTCAGATGGTCTCTTATGTGTACTCTCTCTTTTCAAATTAATTAACTAATTCACAGTCTGTAACAAATACTGTACATGGACTCACCTGCCTAAACGCCAATCAAAAATCATTACATGTTTCTGCATCACTTTCGTCTTTACACTGTAATGTGCTTGTACAAAGCTGAGGTATTAGTCCCCCCGGCTGCAGGATAAATATTCGGAACATCTCGCTAGCAGCAGTGTGGAGCAGTGGCTGGGGCCCTGGACTTATAACTGGAGGGCTGTGGGTGAAATTTATTTTCGCCCTTTGGGACGACTGTGTGTCCAGTGGATACAGGGATACAGATTTACAGTATTCCGCTTTGGATAAAATGATCAGATATTTAATTTATAAGTGGGGCTTGTTTCGTCATTGATGTAGCCTTGTGTATGTGCCTTTTGTTGTGTATACTAACAGTGTGACTCAAAACAGAAGGGAATTCCAGGATTGGTGGCTGTGTTGCACAGAGACAAATGTCTTGTAAATGGAAGAGCTTGTAATGGAGACCCACAGGGCACAAACACTGCCTACAGAGCCAGTGGGAGAGTTAAGCTGAATCTTGTATGAAGAAGAAGTTGTTAAGAAGATAACACCAAGAAACACAACAAAATTAGGACTTAATACAGTGGTCTATTACAATCTGACATGAATTTTCAGTCAAGTAGAAAAGTGAAGCATTCTTTTGTATATTAGTTTGTTTTACCTTTCTGTTGGTTTATCCGGGTATTACGAGACATCAGTGATTGACACAATTTGTGACTCAGTTTGTATTGGCTATTAACAAATTGATTTTAAAGTCTCTAACATTCCTAGTTAGATGGATCTGCATTACTTAGAAATGGGGCTAAAATTGAGGACTTAAGCTCCAGGGGTTTGTGATGTCAAAGTGCAGTTAGAGTTTATTTTCCATAGATATAGTTCAATCAATGCTCTTTAATTAGAAAGCAGAATGAATATGATCAAGAATCTATACAGTTTAAATTCAATAATCCTCAGTCAGATTTGTTAAAAAAAATCTGTAAAACATACAGCTCTTTAGAGGTTTAATAGAAATTTATTTGACAACTTTCCAACATTTGACCTACAGTAACAAGATATTAATTGAATGCCATATTGTTCATTTAGGCCACTAATATGTGTCAAAAGAGAAAAAGTCCATTATTCTTCTTTAAGAACATAGAGATGGAAGGGTTTTAGACTCATTTATGGGAAACTGAGTATTGAATATGCAAATTAATTTGAAAGTGGTTCTCACAAGTTCTTCTAAAATGATGAAAACAGCAGTATCATCTAAGCTTGCAAAAGAGGTATACAGCCAACTGGCAGGGTTGGTAATGTATCTATACTGTCACAGTTTGATGAGCTGATTTGTATTCTTGTGAGGGTCAAAATAAGAATAGTTTAACGACATTGTGGCCAGATAAGATCCTGAAAAGGTTGGGGTGCTTTCAATGACCTGTTGTGTACTGTATGTGCTTTAATCTAGTTAAAAACAGAGCATGGTGTCTAAGTGTACACAGTACTGTATATTATTTTTACTTAGGAGAAATCTATTATGAATCCAATAATTACTCCTGTGGTCTAATAAAATAGTTGGAGTTGTTACATAAAGTATCAGATTCGAAATGAAGGTTGAAAATGTAAAAGATTTGAAAACCATATTCCATAAATCCATACCATATACCATATACCATACCATATAGGGCACACACATAAGGGCCAATTTTAATAAGTCAATTATTCTATTGATAAATGAAAACATCCTGAAGTACCAGCTTCTAAAAACATACACTATACAAAACAGATATGGCTTAATATCTAAGGGAACCTAACAGCACCGTTGTAACGTTGCAAAAGCCTTTCTAAAACATTTTGTCAAACTAAACCACAGCCTTCCAGCAAAATTTGAAAACAGTTTGTATAAAATGGTATTGTGTTAAATTAAATCTCTGAAGATTCTGGGATATTTCCAGTAACATGTAACACAGATTTCCCTCCTTGCTGCTGTTTGCAATGTTGGTTGCTAAGAATGTGATGAAAAAAGAAATGACGTTTAAGCCTTCTAATTGCTCATTTCTTCTTGAGTTGCAAAAACTTTTTTTTAGAGAGAACTTGTTGTGAGACCAGAGTGTGAAATTGAAGGGAGATTCAGCACTCAGCACTTTATGTTGAATTTGGGCGGCTCTACTTTCAGTCTTAATTGTGGATCTGAAGGGGATGCAGGTGTTTGTCTGAGTGATGTATTCACTCTGAGGCAGTGAAAATGCAGTTCTTGCTTGAGTCAGACAACCAGTCTTCCTCTGCCACTTGATTGTGTCCTAAAGACTCGATCATTGGAAAATATTTTTGCCAGTGTGTCGTTTTTTCGGTGAAAAGCCTTCTCTTCACAGTATCAAGGATGACTCATAAAAGGCTTTGTTAACTTTTGCCAATGTTGAGGATGTATCGCAGGTCTTTTAAATACTGTCTTCTTAAGGCCTGTGAAAGGTCCGTGGAAATTCATATAATCAAAGTAGTGTTTATTTTAAAAATGATTTTGTTTTCTACAATTATATAAAGCAATATTAAAGTTTCCCAGAGGACATAGCTTAGGCCAGGTAGTAACACCCTTACCTAGCTATATAACAGCTAATTACTGTATTACCTTGCAAACAAACTAGCTACAGTATCTTATTCACCCATCCATTTCTAACTGCTTCTTCCAATTCAGGGTCATGGGGGAGCCAGAGCCTATCCCAGCAAGCAGTGGGCACAAGGCAGGGTACATGGTGGATGGGACGCTAATGTATCGCAGGGCAGACAAACACCAACACATTCGTGAACACTCTCACACCTAGGGACACTTTTCCCAAAAACTTACCAGTGTGTTTTGCAATGTGAGAGGAAACCCCTGTGAATACAAGGAGAACATACAAACTCTTCACAGATAGCAGCTCAAGTCTGGAATCGAACCCAGAACCCCAACACTGTGAGGCAGCAATGCTAACCAGTGTTTCACCATCCTGAACAAGACATTGTTTGTCTACAACAATGTCACGAACAGTTCTTTCCGGGCCCTGTGCAGACGACGCGATCTGGAATAGTGAAGATACCTGTACACGAGGGAGAAAGTCATGCAGGAAAGGGTCTGGATACAGGGGGGCGTGTCCGAGGTGAGCAGGTGTCCTGGGGAAGTGAGTCCGGGTGAACAAACAAAGTCCAAACGGGGAATCCAAACGGAAGAGTAGAGTCCAAAGCCAGGAGATCAATCAAAGGGTTAAAAGCATGAGCCGGGTCGGGACCTGCGGGGCAGGGAATCAGGAACAGAAGGTTAAAAGCATAACGGAGCCAGACGCAGCAGGACCCCGGGCTCTCACGAAGCGGAATTCAATGAGGAACCAGGAGTGAAGTCCGCATCTGGCTTTTAAGGGGGAGCGGGAATAGGGAACAGGTGCAGACAATGGGAGGGAACAAGGGATGGAGCGCCCTTAAGAGGAGGGGTTAGCGATCGTGACAAACAACTAGTGTGATTGTTAGGGATTCATCAAAGATATACTGTAGGCTGCCTATGATGCTACCCAAGAAAGAGCTCCTTGCTTGAAAAGTGTTGCTATTTGCTATTTTGTGTATGCATCAAGGCCATATTGTGTTCTTTTTGCTACTGAAGCCCTATTTGTTATTTTGCACTCATTGATGTAATAATAATGAGTAATAAGTCTTTTTGACATTGAAAACTAGGTACTGTAGCTTCCACTCTCTTTATTATTCATTAAGATATGATGTTTCTGACCAACGTTTGCAAGCAACTGAATGACACAGTATTTGTCTGTGAGGAATCCCTGCATTTATTTCTACATCAATAGCATTGCTCTCAAAGGTCCAAAACCCGAACATATCAGATTTTCTGTCAAGATGTGCGATTACATGACATTTGTATTGATAGCAATTTTTATTCATGCACATTAAATAATTAACGGGATCACGAGTCTCTGCAACAATTTCAAAATTTTAAGTCCATTCCTAGAGTTGATGCAAATGCTTTTCAGACCAAGGTGTGAGACAGTGAGATTTGGTCACAGTGAGTGAACTTCAGAGCCCTCCAATTATGTACCATCGCAGCTGGTGTCTGGTAAAAGATTTTGCGATGTATTGTTAAGACACACAATTTTAATAATGTTTCTTGTGTACTAATTTTTGGTGATTATGTATTTGGCCAGTTAGCGAAGATTTTTGGGTGGGCAGTATCAGTGCGGGCTATAGTGTGTTCAACTGCAAAGAACCATAAATATACAGATTAATGAATGAACTGTTGGAACAATTTGTGACAATAATGTTTGTTTGAAATACAGAAAATGCTATCCAAAGACTGGGAGATAAGGATATTTATATGTGTTTTAGAGCAGCACCAAGCAAACTGGTTTTGAATTATCTTTACATACTGTATGCAACTACAGTTACATTCATACTGTTTATTTCCCATCAAAACATTTCACCTCACAGTTATTTTCAGTTTGCAGTGATTAGTATACTGTACATTACATGTGTTCCTTTGATTTATTCTGTGCATTCAGTATTCGACTGGGTCTTTAAATTAGTAAACCTTTTTGGCTTTGGTGTCTTCAGTATCAATTTGTTCCAAATTCTATCAAGAATCAGAAGCTGTCCTTAAATATTCAATGAACAAAGCTCTTTATTCCATGCTTCTTTTCATGCAAAAGGATTTATCATTTTTAAGGATTTAAAACCCAAGTGTACCTCAGTATTCAGAGGATTTTAGGTGTAGAAAAGATCTTTAATGTCACTTTGTAGTTTTGTTTTTTTTTAAACTTGTGATATCATAATACCAAAAATATTTTATTGCATTTTTGCAGTACAGTATATCAATTTTTAGACCAAAGAATTCCAAAGCACTTTTATCTAAAGCACCTTGCACTACATTTGCTCCCATGTATACAGCAGGGTGTTTTAGTGGAGCAGTGTGAGTGAAGTATCTTGCTTGAAGATACAGCTGCTATGACACACCCGGGATTTGAACCTGTGACATCCCAGTTATGAATGCAGAATATATTTTACTAAAACGAGGGCTTCCTAGACGTTTTTCCGTCATGATCCAGCACAACTACCTGTACCAGTATCACCAATATAGCAAGCTGTCTGCTTGTGGGAAGGAACGTGGTTTTTGTGTTGAGCTAATGCAGCACAAAACAACGGAGCGTCTGAGAAGGGGAGAGCATAATGTAGGAGGGGGAGGCAAACTGTGTCTCTGTGGGAGTCTCATGCATGTATTTTGAGAGTTTCAGTTCAGGGATTAAAATTCTGTGCGATTGCTCTGCACCTTCCTTTCTGAGTTAAAAGCTGATAACTCCTAATGCACATCAGAATGTGTGCTGGGCCCATTCCTGCGGTTTTCAGGGCTACAAAGAAGAGTGTTTATTCATCCACCAAAGACCACCTCTGTGAGCTGCAGAGACCCTGCAAGGTCTCTCATCGTAGTCGTGAAAAGATAAAGCGACTTGCTCAGCCCCGAGGCATGATGGATGCAGGATGTCCTGTGAATCCTGTCAGGTCGTCCACGGGAGGAAATCGGGCTATCGTGTGGCTTCTCTTCCTTTCAGAACTTGCATGACAGGCCCATTTGGTGACACACACCACACTTCCCGTGTGGCCTAATTAAGTGCACAGTGCTTCCTATGATCTTGTCCTATCTGACCCACGTGTTGCTTCGGTGAAATCCTCTGCGTTTGGCAAGTTGTGATTAATATTGCATGGATTTTCTCTAAGGAACTTCATGTAGTGGCTCTTCTCTCTTTCTGGCATCTCAGTCTTGTAGCTCGGGGACTGGGAGTCAGGAAATCGTAAAGAATGAACATTTCGAAATAATAAAAGCAGCAGGAAAATCCGTTTTCAAAAGACTTGAAAACCTCATCACACAGAAGGTTCTTATGTGAGAAGGCGAGCCTTAATTGGTGGATAAGCTGTTAAGATGTGACTTAATTCATGATAGCCTTTTGTGAATGAAACCCTTTTTGGTTACCGGCTTCCAAAGTGTAAAGATCTTTCCACCCATTTATCTGTTTAACATAGCACTGTATTTTTAAAAGGTTTTAAAAAGCCTTTTAATATTGAGCCATGCTTCACTGTGGTGTTGAAGTCCATTGTACAAAAAGAATAAAATGTTCAAGGTACAAAAAGAAAAGACCATAGTGGAATTACATCCCAGTTGCATCCTATATGATGAAATAATTTAGAAAATGCTTACAACCTCTGTAAAAATTGCCCAAAGTATTAAATACATTTTTGTTTAAAACAAAGAAAAGAAGTTTTGTTTTCTACAAGTGATTAGTGAGCAAATCATGTTCCATTTTTACTTCAATCCATTTGAGAATACATACTTCAATTGAATTGCGAATGAGACCTTGTCCCCTTTGAAGGAGTTGTTGTTTATAGAATTCATGATTTGCACATTAACTAACAGCTTTTGAGAAACTGCAGAGAACGTCAGTTAAAAGATGGCGCCAAGGTGCAATAGACATTGTGCTGACTTGCAACGTGGAAGTCAAAGTGAAAGAGAGCCTTAATAGCATGAGAGCTCCTTCAGTGAGAATGCGGACTGCTACGGAGTGTTACAGACCCAGAGAAGTGTTCCTCGGCTGTAATTCTATAGGCAAAGGAGTAAAAGGCTGGCTGGAGTTTGACTAGCTATATAGGTACTGTACTGTATATACAGTAGCTGCTGTATATGAATGTAATTGGTCATGTGGGCTAGGAGGTAGTTTGGGAAAGGTGATTTTAGTCTAATGTACATTATTGTATGTGTTCTGTTTAGTAGCAGTTAAAATTCGGCCTGTCCTGTTTCGTACTAGATTGAGCCCGCCGTTGCAGTGGGATGGGATTCCAGGAAGTACAGAACTGCAGTATTCCAGACAGGTAGAAATAAACCACAGATTGTATCGTGCCTTCAGAGGGGTTTGACTGTAGAGGTTGTGACAAGGGCAGACAAAACAATGGAAACACCAAGTAATATATGAATATTTATCAACGGATAAGGAGTTGGGCCACCCTTTTCACTAAGAACAGCTTCAGTTCTTCTTGGAATAATATTATAGAAGTTTTGAAACGTTTCTAGTGAGATACTGGACCATTCTTAAAGAAAGAAAGCCTCCAGTTCTTCGAGAGATGATGGAAGTGGAAATCTGTTTCACAATGTATTTTCTAGAACTTTCCTTACAGGTTCAACGATGTTTAGATCTGGTGATTTGGGAGGCCACGGAAGGTGTTTGACTTCATTCTGATGTTCATTAAATTACTTCTGAATCCATTTAGCAGTGTGTATGGGGGCCGAATCGATTTGGAATATGAGTACATTCTGAGGAAACTGTTTGCACGTTAGGGTGCACCTGGTCCCCTAAAACAGCTTCATATTTCTTGGTCATAATTCTGCCATGCAGATTAATTATCAGACCAAATGACTTCCTCAAGATGGTTCCCCGTCCTATAACAGCTCCACCACCCTGTTTAATGGCTGGAAACATGCAAGTTGGGTTGAAGGCTTGCCTATGCTTTTTCCAAACATAAACTTACACAGATGTAGGAAAAAGCGTAAAAGACAACTCACCCGATCATCTTACTTTCACCACCACTCAGAAGTTCAGGGTTTGTGCTCATTACACCAGGTTAAGTGGTTTCCAGATGGGAGCCCTACTATAAATATTAGCTTTGTAAAGTTAAAGTACAACATACAGTACAGATTTTGTTGAGACTGGGTTATGGAGGTGTACAGGAGTTTCAGTTTTGTTGTAATTTTTGAGGGCTTTGCTTTGTGGATTTTAGCAGACTTTCAGCCACTGTTCCTCAGTCCTGATGCTGTTTTCCCTTGTTTGGAGTCTGCTGTGAGGATTTCCACACTGTTCCCTTGAGATATTCATGAACCTTGCATTTTCTTTGATGATGTACCAGCATCAGGGCACCAACTGTTTGACCTCTTTCAAAATCTTTAAAAACGCACATATATAAGTGTTAATTTTAAGATGTCTTTTATAGCAGAAATATACTGGTAACTAGCATTGAAGTTAATATTACATCTGTACATCTGATACCTTTTTAATTGCACTTTAACATGAGTCCTTTCTTGTTACGTGTTTATCATTATTTTGTCTCCCCGATTGTAGATACTGAAAGTTTTCAAACCTAGTGGTAAGTTCCAGTAGTAGTTATCTGTGTTATTTTTGCCAGCAGCTATATCACCCTGCAACTCACAACTGGCAGCCCACTGAAGCTCAGCTGGTGTGAGCCTGGTCAGTACCTGGATGTGAGTCCTCCTGGGAAAAACTAAGGTTGTTATTGGAAGAGGTGTTAGTGGGGCCAGCAGGGGGCGCTCACCCTGCAGTCCATGTGGGTCCTAATACCCCAGTATAGTGATGGGGACACTATACTGTAAACAGGCGCCGTCCTTCGTATAATAATAATAATCCCCATCTATGCATTGGCTTCATTACTCTGTTCTCCTCCCCACTGAGAACTGGTGTGTGGGGAGCGTTCTGGCGCACTATGGCTACCGTCACATCATCCAGGTGGGGCTGCACATTGGTGGTGGTGGAGGGGAATCCCCATTACCTGTAAAGCGCTTTGAGTGGAGTGTCCAGAAAAGCGCTATATAAGTGTAAGCAATTATTATTATTTTATAACAACTCTTTAATCTTGTTTTACTAGCAGGCAAATATATATGGAACTTGGTTCAATAAGTACAGGTTCCTGTCTGGAAAAAATTGAAGTATTTTAAAGATAAATGAGAGATTTAAGGTTTAGTTCACACCAGCTTTCCCCATCTAAGCTCGGGGAGCTTCTGTCATATTCTGGATTGTTCCCCCGAGATGAAAGCCATTATTCCTTTATGTTTGGAAGTTTCTGTTGCAAATCATCGATTGGTTTGAAATTGAAATTTGAGGAGGGCCTATCATTTCAAATTTTGAACCCCTTGTGGCCTTAGTTCAATACTAGTTCAATTTACAAGTCAAGATATTTTTATGCTCTTGAGCTGTTTTCCCATGTCTGAAATGCAACACCACTCCACAGTCCTTCATTAATGGGGGACTCTGAGAAGAGCTCTTGAGATAAGGGTTGTGGGGTGGGGCTTTTTCTTTCTCTCTTTCCTTGTCTGGGAAACCTCTTCAGGGAATGGCTGAGCCACATTATATGAAAACAATAGAATAGCACAATTTGTTGTAATTTCCTCCGACATCACAGATAGATATACAGTAGTAGCTTCAGTTTCCTGTGTGATTTCTCTTCAGCAGCTCTGCCCCCAGGTATTAAAAACCACTCAGAAAGTTAAGAACTGACATACAACATTTGGAATGTGTTAATGTGTTAATAATGCTCCAGGAAGCTGCAGTCTTAACAGTGAAACCCATGCCATTGCTTTGTTAGCAGGATTGTTCCCAATTAAAATACAGAAAACTGTAAAAATGTTGTGCTGGTATATATTGATATGAACAGTAACATAAACACATTCCCATAACCTAGTTCATATAATGAAACATTAAAAGTACAGTAGCTGATTATCTTTAAATACATGAGCCCTTGAACTTTAAGTAATTTAAATGTACAGTAATTATAATAATAATTGTTTACACTTATATAGCGCTTTTCTGGACACTCCACTCAAAGTGCTTTACAGGTAATGGGGACTCCCCTCCACCACCACCAATGTACATACAGTTGTGCCATTATAAGATACATGTCCTTACCCTAGACACAGGCGATAATTCTAAACGAGCTGGACAGAAAGGTACGAACATAAAGTTTACAAACAGGAGAAGGCCATTCGACCCTTCTGTCCCAGTTGGTACTTAGTAGCTAATCGATCCAAGGATCTCATCCTGACGTTTCTTGAAACAAACCAATGTATCAGCTTCACCATCAACTTTGATCCAGACTCCCGTAACCCTCTGGGTGAAGACTTGCCTCCTGTTCTCAATTTTAAATGCTCTTCCAGGCAGTTTCCACTTGTGTCCTCTGGTTCGTGTTCCACTGTTGACGAAGTCTGCTGGGTTGACTTTAGCAGCACCTTTGAGGATTTTGAATATAGCCTTCCCTTGCCCGGCACAGGTTTGCTAAAGCTTGAAGTCGCTCATAGATGGCTTCCGTAATAAGTACTAGCCTTCCCACCTGCAGGCAATCACACCTGCACACTTGTAATAAAACGCTTGGCTCGTCCTACAGTTCTTGCCTTTCTCCGAATCTCCTGGACAGCGTCTGTCCACCCGAATGTCTCCTCCAGTCTCGTTTTCACAGCACCTTGCACAGTTTGCGCACCGATTTCAGTGCTCTCTAAAGTAGGGTCAGTTCTTTTGATTTTTAATCCTTGTGTTGTAATAATCTAATTTCATTATTTAATTACTGTCATGTTTTCTAATTAACATTATTGTATTTGTAGCTTTTAAGGAGACAAACCATTAACCATTTTGCGGTGAAACACAGACCATGGGAGGCTACTCCCCTGTATCCCATATCCCAGCTGTGGGGGTTTTCAGGCATGTAACCCCTGCAGTTGGCAGGAGAAGGCTTTACTTGCACCAGGTCTCCTCGTAGTCTGTTCTGTCCAAGAATAAATCCAAGACTAAAAAGGTTCTGTTCCTTAAGCCTGTCTGTAGGACATTCCCTTAAGTCCCAGAATGTATACTGTATAGTTGCTCATCACTGGACTGTTTCAAGAGCAGTAATGTTTTCTATAACATGGCAACCAAGTTTGTACACAATATTCAAACTCAACCCTTATTAGTGCGATATACAGTTTTAACGACGTGACATAATGTAACATCACTGCAGTGAGAGTTTACTTGATCGTTTCTTCTTCAACTACCATAAGTTGTAGCTGCTGAAACAGTCACAGGATGTTAAACAGAAATCCAATCGGATAGTGTGCTAGCTTTTCCTGTGTGGAACGCAGAAGCAGTCTGGTGAAGCTCTGAAATTCTCAGCTAAGCTGTGCAGTGTCCACTTACAGCAAATTGTTTTTAGCCACCAGGCAACTTCTCTCACAACGTCCTGTGTCTTCTCAAATGGCACACATGCACTTAATGGCCATGTCTAGCGTCCCTGTCAATGTTACACTCTTACTTGTAGTTCTCTGTCAAATCTCTTATTTTCCATGAGTGGAGCACTTATTCACATTCCATATTGTAAGGTAACTTATTCACCTCACTTATTGGAACGTAATGTATCAGAACACAGGGGCTCATTTGATGAGAGCTCACTCTGGGTACTGTGGCATTAAGCGGGCAGAAAGCATGTGACTCCTCCATGGAATGGACACCTGTTAATCGCAGGCCCGTCCTGTTATAAAGCACCCGTTGAATTTCAGGCTTTGGCTGAATGGTTTTTATTTTGTTTGTGCTTTTGAAGTAACAGACTTGAGGATGATCTTCTTTAGCTCATAGGGAACTCATAGTGTTAACTGCATGTCTCTTTCCATTTCTGGCTGTAGTTTTCTGCACACATTTCCAAAACCACCCTCCTTCCTGCCTATGAAACCTTTTGCACCCAATTATGCAGAGTACATTTGCCCTTAAAATCTATTTAGTTAAAGACACGATTTGGAAATGTATCCTATGCATTTAGATGTGGATGGATTTCTACTAGTAGGTTCTGTAGTGAAATAAATGAAGAGATTTTGGAGCCTTCTGCGACATGATTTTTTTTGGATGTTGGTTGCATTGTAGTGGGAGGCTGTTTCCAGTAATTGTGTCTCCCAGGCAACTGCACAGAACAGACTCACACTCACACCCATGTCCATGCCTTCTGGTGCTGCGTTCCAAAGGGTGTGTGGACTTTTCCCCTCAGAGTTCAATTTCCAGTCCTGTATAATATAACCACAGAAATATAAAAGCTCTCATCTTAAAAGCATGTTTGTATTCTTCCTTGAGTGCTATTGATTCAATTCAATACTGTAGGTCTTTCGGCTGCCCTCCCCCATTTTCATCTTCTACAGTTGAATACTAGCATGTGTGTACTATAGAGGGTGGCTGGGAGATACTGTACAGAGCTGCCAAAGCATTGTTAATCATGAAATATCAGTACTTGTTTGCAGAGAAACAGTTTGATATTTCATTTTTTCATTTACTGTAGCTTGTCACTTTGCGCTGGGTGTTGAATTCTTCAGTGGTGCGTTAAGACTTTCACCGCAACTCATTCCACACATTTTTATTTGAAGTCCTGGGTTTTTCCACGGACACTCTTTCTCAATATTGAGTAGTATGTAAGGTTAGTCAAATGCCTGGGACATAGCTTGTTTGAGTTTCTGAGTCTGACTTTGGATTCACAGAGGTGCCGTACTGGTTTTAGATCAGGCTGAGTAAATATGCTGGGTTCCATCCTCTCCCTTTGCAGCAGGGACTGCACGGCTGATGTCCAGTTCCTTGTATGAACGCTGGCTCCAAGCCTGGTTCCATGCTTCTTTTGTTTTTAGTTTGGGAACTCAGCTACTGTCATCCTGCAGTAAAGAGCTGAGAATTTGAGTAGAATACTACAATCGTTTTTTGTACACACATCTGTAATTTATTGAAAAATCTTATATCTGGGACTACTGACGTACTGCAGAGATGCTTGGTTGTGTCCATGTCTCTCTATTATAATAAAAATAATAGGAAGAAGAAGAAATAATAATAATTCCTTACACTTATATAGTGCTTTTCTGGACACTCCACTCAAAGCGCTTTACAGGTAATGGGGACCCCTCCACCACCACCAGTGTGCAGCCCCACCTTGATGCGACGGCAGCCATAGTGCGAAGTGAAGAGAATAGAGTGATGCGGTGTCTGGGAACACTGTGAAAGAAGATTCTGTCCTTCTGATGAGACTTGAAACCCAAGTTCTGACTACTACTAGATCCCATTCCACTTTTCAAAAGAGTAGGTGTTTTAATCCCAGTGTCCTGGCTAAATTCTACTCCAGGATAGCACCATCTGGCCTTAATAACGTTTCTCCTTAATACAGCTGGTAAAGTGAGTTCCCACATCTCTACCTCATCCACAGTGTAGTGCATGATGGCTCCAAGTCACCCAGGAAGCTTATTAGCGCCAGGGAGAAACAAATATTGATGGTGTTTATACAAGATAGTGTTGCATTAAACTAGACAATTATTGCATTTATATGAAATAATATTGTGTTTAAATCCAATAATTAATTATTATAATTGCTTACACTTATTTAACACTGGACACTTTACAGGTCATGGGGACTCACCTCCACCACCACCTATGTGCAGCCCCACCTGGACAATGCGATGGCAGCCATAGTGCGCTCACAGTACACTCGCTACACACCAGCTATCAATTGTGAGGAATAGTTAATTTGTGATCAATATTGCCTACTTTATTAATATCTTGCATTACATACTGTATGCAATAATATTATCCCATGCAAAGTAGCATTGACTTTAACAACAGAAGAATATTGTCGCACAAAAATTGTCTAAATTTTAGAAAGTAATTTTCTTGTTTAAATGTCATGCAAATGCAGTAATTTTCACATTTAAACGCAATACTATCTTGTATAAATGCAATAAATATTTTTGTTTGTGGCGCTAATAATCTTCCGTACTTTTCAGTGATATATGAAACGGGTACTCTCCTATATGTTAAACACTTTGAGATCCTTGGGGAAGAAAATCTCGTTATTAATGCAAGAAATGATGATTATTTCTTTCTGTAGTCAGTGGGAAATCTTCACTACTAGAATCCAACCACACACAGAACCCTGCTTGACAAAGATCTCAGGTGCACGAGTGCCACTGGGACATCTTAGAGATGGAGTCCGAGTTACACTCCTTACTGAATGCCTTACATTAGAGATTTTTAAACTGGCATGTCGACGAGAGACCTTGGGCTCCCCCAGAGAGGGTCCAGGCTAGGGAAAGGCTAGAAAGATTTCTATTTAGCAAATCGTGAGTAAAACCCACATTCTGATTGATAGTCCACATTATTTGCAATCCCTTAACGAAGCATACTGAGAACTTTTTTTTTCCAATGGTACTGTTTATGTAGCTGTTGTTCATTTCCACAGGACAATTAGTCCAGTTACTGTAGGTAGGCCTTTATCTGTGACTGGGATCTGTGATTCTTATCTGCTCAATTGACAGAAAATGGGACTCCTAATTGCTCGAGAATGCCTGTCTAGTACTATCTTTGTTTTAGTTGTAGAATGTTTATCGAGTGCTACTTTTCAAACTCTAGACTTTAATTGATAGGTTACCACAGATAAGGTTATGACCCGTGGAGTTGAGAAAGCAATTTATACTTTAGGGAATACACAGTGGACTTCAGATTTGCTTACACAGACTTTTTTTAGCAAATGCAGTTACAGTGAAATCATTTTATTTTATTTTGTGCCACTTTTGGTTAGCTTCATGAAATTGCTTTTTTCCGAGTCCTGTTACACCCAGGTGCCAAATGTAGTAGGAACGTTACGGGATACACAGAAATACAACCCAGTAATCAACAGCTTTAGGAAATTAATCTGGTAAAGGTAGCGTCCTGTTTTGTGCTGGCTGTGCCTGTTGCATTTAGTTTCCAAAGCATCTGTAGCAAAACATGACCCTAGCTGAGGGCTGCGTGTGAGCTCTGAGGTGTTCAACAGTGAGTCACTCTGAGTGTGCCAGGATGATGCACACTGCTGTAGGTCTGTAATAATTGCGGCCACCCTGAAATCTCCACATGAATCCTTCTGATCTTTTCCCTCTTGGGCTGGACTGCCCTTTCGTTAGCAAGAAAAAAGGGCTGGTGGGAAACCAACTTGTTTTTTCTCTCTCCCCCTGTGGAATATCAGAACTTTTACAGGTGGAAATGTGTATATATTTTTCAGGGCCGGTAGAGCAGTCCACCTTTTGAGCAGTGGTGGCTGTGCGTAAAATAGATTTGTCTTCTTAAGAAACAATCTGCAACAGTTCACCTTTTCTGTCTCTTCTGAGATTTCAGTTATTTTAACTTTGAATATGTGTCCTACAGTACCTTTAGGAATACCTTCACCGTACTTTTAGGAATAAATTCAAATTGGGCTGGTAAATAATTAACAGGTAGTGGAATAAAAAATGGAAAACACTTGGAAACAATGAGGGTATTGAAAGCAAGGGCTTCCACACAGCTCATTAAACAAATAGCAACCAAGTATATTTAGTGTCATGTATACAAATGCAGGACAAGTAGTGCCTAGTTGCCTAGAATTATGGCTAGCATGGTTGGAAGAGGAGACCTCAGTGATTCTGAGTAGAGATTTTTACTGTTTGAAATGAGTCTCATTGACCAAGACATCTCAACATGCTGATGTTTCCTGAGTAGTGGTGTCTGAGGTGATGTCAGCATAGAACCCTGAGGGGCCGCCAACAGCAGCAAAGGGCAACAGTGGGTGGAATTGCATCCTCCAGGACCGTGATGTTTCTGCATTCATTTGAAGTATAGGGCAAAACAGGCCATCAACTGTGAATCAGTTGACTACAACATTCAAGCTAGGGTGCCAGCAGCCAGTTTAATCAAAAATGGTCCACTGGGACATCCACACTCCGCAGAACGGGATACCATAGTTGGATTGCAGTGCACAAACTGCTCATCATACCTGACAAGGCACGTTTATGAATCCAGTGCTGAAAAGAGCTCAATGGATTACCGAGAAGTGGAGAAGTGTAATGTGTTCAGACAAATCATCCTTTGCCATATTTTACACAAACAGATGAGGGCACATGTGGTGCTAACCTGAAGAGCTCTACAGCCCTGAGTTCTTGTTTCCCACTGCGAGGGGTTCATGGTGTGAGTGCAGTCATTCCCTTAGAAGTCAAGGTCAGTGGATCTGCAGAGAAATGTGGCCACCCAGTGGTTTGATGAGCACTATACTCATGTTCCTCGCAGCTGAAGAAAGCTCACATGATGAAACGTTGTGTGGCTTGTCTCTACTTTTTAGCATGCAATTAACATTTACTTATCCCTCAACTCTGAGGGGCTGTCCCCACTTCTGGACCCAATTGAGTATTTTTGGGATATTCTGGAACGGCACCTCAGACAGCGTTTTCCACTTCCATTAAGAAGAAAACTTGATCAGGTGCAAATTGATTGTCCTTTGGATCAGACGTAAAACTGAGGTCCTGACTGTGACCCTGGTGTCCTGGCCAAATTTCTCATTGGCCGTTACCAATTATGGTCTCCTGATAATCCCCATCTATGAACTGGCTTTATCACCTTGCTCTCCTCCTCATCAATAGCTGCCATGTGTTGAGTGTACTGTGAGCACAGTATGGGCTGCCGTCGCATCATCCAGGTGGGGCTGCACACTGGTGGTGGTGGAGGGGAGTCCCCATGAACAGTAAAGCGCTTTGAGTGGAGTGTCCAGAAAAGCACTGTATAAGTGTAAGCAATTATTATTATTGCTTGTGGAAGAATGGTGCTGCATTCCTCCTGCAGAATTCTGGATGCTGGTTAACTGGTTTCTCTCAATTGCCACAACAGTTGTTATATAGTTTATAGAGAAATACTTGTTCAAGTGTTGATCAGCAGAGTGTTGTCTATGTTAAATTTAATCTAACTGGATCAGATGCTTGCCAATATACTCTGTCAACTACATCTTATCATAGAAATTGTGAAGTTACGTCCCAGTGTGTGTCCATGTGTGTTTTGTGTCTGTTCCACACTTCCTGACCTTGATTGTTCTCCCTCCCCCATTGGCCCCTCATTACATCATTGTTTCCGTGTGACATCATCATCAATCAGCTTCTAGGCCAATCAGAACTCGGCTTATTTAGTATATAACTTGGAGGGTTTCTGAAGGAAGGGGCCTTTCGTTTGACTTTGGTCCCGCTCGGCTCAGCTTTGCTTTCGCTTTGCTTTCGCTTTGCTTTCGCTTTGCTTTCGGTATTTGCTTCGGCTTTGCTTCGTTCGTGTGTGTTTTCATATAGCTTTGGCTTTGTTGTTTGTCTCTTTGTAACTTTCGTTTGTTTGTGTTATCCTTTATTTAGCCATTACCTTGTCCAAACGTATTGTATCAGCCTCTGTGTTCTTTTGTACCCTGTTACTTGTCTACTCTCATTTGTATTCGTATACAGTAGTAGCTCACTTGTGTATTTGTGTGAACTTTTGTGTATAGTGTTAGTTTAGGTTCTTGGGTACATTCCACACACGTAGTTGATTTTTTTGTATTAGTCACACTAGTTTAGTACGGGTGAGTGCCGTTTGTCTTGTATGGTTCTGGGTAGTCAGTGGAGGTTAGCTAGGATGTTTGAAGATGCTGAAGACTGAGTGTTTCAGGTTTTCTTTTGTAGTTGGGTCAGCTTTCCCTCACTTTCTTAGCCAGCTCCATTTTGTTTATTGTTTTCTTTTCTTTGGCACCACTCTAGTTCCCTTTCCCTATGTGTTATTGTGTCTTATTACATACCAGTCTCTTATTCACCTTAAAATAATCACTTTTGCACCAACCCTTGTTGTCACGCTTTCCAAGTCCCTCACCAGAACCCACCTGCATCAAAAAATCATCCTAAATGTTACACCCCTTTACCCCTAGACACTTGGGGTCATAGTAATGAAGTTGTGAAATGATTGGATGCCAGACAAAACAATAAGTATTTTTTTTTGGTTCTGGATGGAATTTGTTTTGGCAATATAGAAACTTCCAATGTTTTATTTAAAAGCTACAGGTCATCTCTTCCTTTAGGATGTGGACAAGAAGAAAATTCTGTTTATTTTTATCTATGTCTTTATCAGATGAAAAGCACATATATTCATGGTCTAACACAAGCACTCATGTCACCAGGTCCAATATTTCACATGCTGACAATGGCCACAGTACGGCTTCTACCTCTATGGGTACTACAGTACCATGAATGCTGAGTTATCATCTGTGTTCTTGCATATAACGTTACTGATACACCTGCATTTCTCTGGTTATTTGTGATACAAAATATTTAGCAACTTCTACCTTGGCTTCATGCAGTTGTGGTCTAGTCTAGAGTCTTTTAAAGTCATTTTCAGAAATAACTCTCACTTATGCTTCAGTATCTATCTTGAAAGGTACCCGTGATGTTATTCATCTGCAAAAGGAGTACCCATTCATTTTCATTGGCCTTGCTGAGAACATTGACACAAAGCAGTTCAGTGCCCTCTTCATTAACGCAATGTACTTGAGTACTTACTGCTATTTATCTAAAAAAATAAATAGGTTAAGGACTTCTCTAAGCCTTTTAAGATGAACACTTACTGTTTCATTCTGGCTTTCACGATCATGCAGTTAGTTCAAAGCTTGTTTTAGTTATTTGGCCATTTATAAAAATTGCTGTTTCCATGTCTGAGAACTCCTCCACCTTTCCTTCATTGGAGTCACCTTTTAATTTGTTAAAATTGTTTTATAATCTTATCCAAGGAAGAATAGGTGCATTAAACCAATTGCATACAGAAATGATCATTCATAATTATCAACATTTGGTTATAAAATTGAAAAGTAGTCATAAAGGTTTCCTGATTAAATACAGAGAAAAAAAAAATCACAAACGACATTAATCCAAACGACATTAGCCGTTAAGAATGATGAATGTCTGATCCACTGGCTTCTCCTTGCAATCATTTTCTTATATTCAGTCAAGGAAAGTATAGCAGCACCCCCTCACATTCAGTGACAGAACCTTTATACTGTAGCTGCTTAAAATGTATTAGTTGAAGGTCCTGATGATGGCTCCTGCTCTTGAAACAGAGGCAAAATACTGAGAGACCATTCAGTGCAATGCAAAATCAGATTGCTTACTTCAGGCAACAGTTTAATTTCACAACTGGCCCGAAGGAAGTGTTATAAATTCCATCTGAAGGAACATTAACAGGGATAACATTTACTTTTCCAGATATGTTTTTTCTTGAGCATAAGGAGAGTCTGCAGGGTCTTACTGAGTGCCTAGACATACAGACATACTCCTAAATTACGTTGGAGGCATCCCAAAACTGATAGTGCTTAAGCAAAGGTTGCCAGAACCATAATGCTTGGATTTCAATTCCTAAATTTCCTTTAACTGCTGTTATATTGCAGGGTGATTTGTACTACTCTGTACCATAAATCTACTGCATACATTTTATGCAGCAGAGCAGTCGATTTGGGCAGTATTAAATTAGGGCCATCTGAGTGTATTGCGTTTGATCTAAATCTGTAATTTAAAAGCTTTTCAAACTCCTTGAGGTGAATGAAAATATTCTCAAGAACATCTGGCTTCCCCATGACCCAGTGTTATATAAAGTAGTTAGAAAGTGGATGAATATACTGTGAAAGAACTGAATATTCCTCACTCACAATTTAATCAGCAAATGTAAACAGGAGCACTCTTCAGGTTTTGTTACTGAGATAGAATGTAGAAATAAACAGTTTGTTCATTTCATAAGGAGACCAGCAAAAATGCCACAGACCATAATGTAATGAAATGCTCAATTTCCCTGGTATTGTACCTCGCATTTATAATAACTTATTCATCCTGCTGGTGGCAGGAGAACCAATTTAGATCTTTAACAGTGAAGTGAGCTTTTAAAAAAATTCACCTGGTACTCGTCTATTGAGGGAAATGTGCTTTGAGAAGCCACTTTTAAGGGTGATATATACAGTAAAATAAAGTTTATTATTATTATATAATATTATATAACTTCTTAGTCCAACAGATGGAGGATTGGGGATTGAGGTCTTGAACCTAACCTGGGTGCAATGATAAATACATGGATAAAGATTGATTTAAGATCTGCATGTAGATCTTTTGATGTAAAAAGGAAGAAACAATGATTGAGTTCGTCAATATGTGTTATGCTTCCTATATAGAAATTGTTCTTGTTCTTTTGAAAGAAGGCAAAACATAACACCTTTAACGGTCTCTTCCAGCCTTTCAAGTCTCTTCCTCTCAAGTCATCTATGACAAATCCTTTTCGTCGTTCACGAGCCCGCCTTCATTGTCTTGCATATAAACTTTATTTCATCTATCCGTATCTGTCATGGCTAATTACGCCATAAATCATACATGATGATAAGAAATATTCAGATTATTTTCCAGTGATTCTTATGGGTTCATCATTCAATGAGTGGGAAAAGGTACCTGTCTGAAGGATTGGTCATTGTCAGAATTGCCTGAAAAGGATCTCATTTTGTCTTTCTTTTTCTTTTTCTGTTTCAGGGAATAGTGAAGGAAGTCTAGTGATCAGCAGCTATTAACAAAACCCGGCACACGCGAAATTAATTTATTAATTAATCCCCACTTTTTTTTGTTCTCCTCGCTGGCAATGCTGGTTCAGCATGAGGGCACCAGCCTCTGTTTCCCCTCACCCAGTGCCGAGCTGCAGGGCGTCAAGATGAGAGGAGCTCTGTTCCCTTTGGAAAGCGCGCAGACGTGCCGGCGCCGCGGATGGTCGTGAGCGAGGAATGGCCTCTCTGGACCTGCCTTACCGCTGTCCGCGTTGCGGGGAACACAAACGTTTCCGGAGCCTGTCGTCCCTGAGGGCCCACCTGGAGTACAACCACACCTACGAGACCCTGTACGTCCTCTCCAAGTCCAACAGCGTTTGCGACGCCACCCTCGTGCCCTTGGTGACGGACGGTCCCCTGTTGAGCCCGGTGGGGGGCCGTAAAGACGTGTTCGAGAGCACCTCCTTCAGTGCCAAGGAGCACCGGTACCCCTACGACTTGCCATGTCCTGAGGACTTGGGCCTGACCCCCGCTGCCGCCCGTTACATCCCCAATGTAGAGATCCCCCTAAGCGAGATATTCATCAAGAAAGGCATGACCTCCACCGCCCCCACCACCCCCACGTCCTCCGCGGTCGCTGCCGCGGCCACGGCAGCCGCCAGCGCGGTGGAAGCGGCCTACGAAGAGGGGCTGGCCCGGCTGAAGGTGCGGGCCTTCGAGAAGCTGGAGCTGGACGAGCGGCTGGAGAAGCTCTCCGAGGAGGTGGAGCAGAAGATAGCCGCCCGCGTGGGCCGGCTGCAGGTGGAGCTGGAGAAGAAGAGCTCGGAGCTGGAGAAGGCCAAGCAGGAGAGCGTGCGGCTCAGCCAGGAGAAGCAGGACCTGGAGGACAAGGCCTCGGAGCTGTCCCGCCAGGTGGACGTCTCGGTGGAGATGCTCGCCACCCTGAAGCAGGACCTGGTCAACAAGGAGCAGGAGCTCAGCCGCAAGCAGCAGTGAGTCAAACCGCCTTCGCAATCCAGCCTCGTGGCACTGGGTTTGGGAAATTTCTTTCAGAACTGGATGGGTTCTGTCTTTCCAGTGCTGCTAGTGCTTCATTAGGCTGATGTTTTTTATTCCTTTATTTTGCAAGTTAGTTAGTTTGCCATTATGTTCCCACTTACAATAATGGCCTTTTTTATTGTTACATTAGGATATTTACTTCAAGAGTGAACTGCATCTTCTCACTTGGCAATCCAGAATCCATGCTAACTGCATGGGTGGATTATTGGAGGTACAGTACTTGGCAGTTGATGTACTGTAGGAATGGTGTTCAGCAGGAAGACAACCTAGTTCTCTAAGCACTTCAGTGTATCAATGTATCAGTTTTTCGTTGTCTGAGTCTCCATCATGGTCTATCACAAACACTCATGTCACCAGGTCCAATATTTCACATGCTGACAATGGCCAAAGTATGGCTTCTACGTCTATGGTTACAACAGTACCATGAATGCCAATTTATAATCTTTGTTCTTGTGCATAACATTACTGATACACCTGTCTTTCGCTGGTATTTGTGATACAAAGTAACTTTTACCTTGACTTCATGCAGTTGTGGTCTAGTCTAGAGTCTTTTAAAGTCATTTTCAGAAATAACTCTCACTTATGCTTCAATATCTACCTTGAAAGGTACCCATGACGTTATTGATCTGCAAAAGGAGTTGACCTTGACCACACTGAGAAGATTTGACACAAAACTGTTCAATGCCCTCTTCATTAATGGCATGTATTCAAGTTTACTTACTGCAAAATTATTATTTTTATCACAATATTTTCTATATCTTGTTCTATGGTGGGCAGAGTCTGGGACTGTTGTGCCCCACACCATCCATAAGGTTGCTATTTAAATGTAATCATTTTGGGTTTATTTTTAACTGCTCACTGTACTGTTGTCACAATTGACTCCATCTTTACTTTGTGTGTTTCCTGTATGAGGAACGCTTGACCTGAAATTTAATTGTTTCTGCTGCACTTTGTTTGCTTTTTCAAAAGGTCTTGCTATCAGCTAATTATCTGGGATCCGACAAATTATGCGGCTTCTAAATAGCGATTTTGTTAGGCCTCCAAATGCCCTTGTTTTGTTTTGGGTTCTCATATTCTATGACGTATTGATCGATAATTTAACATTTTCTGTGTATGGCATATGTTTCAGAATGGCATATGTTTAGCAATAATATTATTTATGGTACCTGAAAGTTTCAGGTTGTTGCACAAAGCTAAGGTATGCGTATACGTGATCTGACAACTGGAATCAATTTCCTGTCGTTAAACTCTGTTTATTTTTAAATTTTTTAAAAATTATCAGTAATGTATGTCTCTCATAAGTCAGATTTCCTTTAGATACACAGTAGTTTTCAAACTTTTCTCTTATTACATCTGATTTTAAATGTCCTCATTCTTCGAGCAAAAAGTTGTTCTAAGCATTCAGTGCCTCTTCACTTACTATGTGCAACAAAATGGATGTGTTGTCTCTTTGAAGGCAATATTGCCAGCCATTTGCTGACTTGGAGGTGGCTGTTTTTCCTCTATTTTCCTTGTGTCCTTTTACATTCAGAATGTTTTTTTCACTTTGCTCGCTGTGATTCCTAGTTCTGTTCTTCTTTTACATTTCCCTGTTTCTGACGCCATGTTGTGTTTTTAAATTCTTGTTACTGTATGTACTGTATGGCAACTGGTTCCCACGCAAGAGCACACATTTGTTTTTCGTTCTTCTTTAGAAACGTGTTAACTTGCCAACTAGGAACACAAACTTAGTCTTACAAAATCCAAGCCTTTTATCATAACATTCAAGTTTTCTCAACATTCATAACAATCTAACAATTACCACATCATTACACACCATAAAAGCATGATTTTGAATCCATTCATAAGCCTGCCGTTCAGGAGTTGCTTTTTCTTTCTGGTCCATAAATAACCGTATTTCTATACTATGCAATTCGTAGCAGCATTTCAGGATAGCCCCCAGACTTGGCCAACAAACATCAATGTGACGTGGTAAAACAAGGTTTTCTCAGATTCTTTCTGAAGTTTATTGAAATGCCTGTAATTAAAGCTACTTGCTCACATAAAATCTAAAAAGAACAAAACCACATTATCCAGCTTCAGTGATTTACTACACAGTGCTTTTTGGCATACGATGCCATGCAAATTACACAGCTGATGGTTTGAATTGTCATTGAGCAATTTTTGCTTTAGCTGTGTGGCAGCTACAAACCATCTGTAGTTCTCCATCTGTAGCCAGGCTCCCAGCTGGCACCCAGTCTACACCTAATTTGTCCAGAGCTCCCAACAAACTGTTGATGATATTGTCGCTGGTCCTTGTGTCTTTTATTGGAACCACTTCTACAAACTCTTCTGTTGTGTGCATGTTTTTACCAATGCAGTGAATGAACACCAGGCTGCGTCAGAACAGTTCCCTCTCGACTTTCATTAATGGCAGCTGAAAGTACAACAAAGGTTTTGACTTTGTCCACCAGTTGTCTGATAGATCGTGGAGTCCCTCAGCCACTGTTTCTAAGGAGGCTTTAAATTGTGGTTTATACATAAGAAACATTCTTTTCATTTGGTCCCCTTCAAAAAAAGGGTTTTGATGACCATGCTAGTTTATGGGGAAGCATGAAGCTTGCCTTAACAGCAGCTTCACTTGCTTGACGGTTATTTGTAAAGAGAGGCTGCTGCTTTTTCAAGAACTTCCTAATGTACTGTAATTATCCGATTTGTCTGTCTCGTTCATTGTAATATTTGGCAGCAGCCACCAGTTCTTTTTTTTCTTTTCTTTGATAATATAATTACCAAGCCATTACTACCGTGTTCAAGAATATCCATGACAGACTGTAAAATAACACAAGGTGCAGTTTCAGTGAGAATGATGAAGGTCCAATTATTTGAAATAGCTCCAAGATTTGGAGGAGGGCTTTAATTTTTTCCCTCCTGTTTTTGTGCAAAGACATTCCCTTATCAGTCCAGTTTTCTGACCATCAACTAAGCAATTGGACAGCAGTTGAAAGCCATAGGTAGGTTTTTGTACGGTGTAAGAGTGTGTCTAATGGTAGTATAGCCAAGGGTGCCTGCTTTGTGTGTGACAAAGCAGACCAGCCCCATAACTCAAACGAATGAACTTTGTGAAACTGCCCTATTTGAACTTGATCCCAATTGTAAAACAATTATAACTCATTCACTAATATAGTTTGCCATTTTCTTTGCTGACTAATTTTAGAACTGATTAGACTAATTTTAGATCTAAGATCATACTTGCTTCTCTTGGTTGCTATTTGAATATTATGTGTCAGGGGTGTGCTATTTATACCAATATAGGTTACGCACTGCTGCTGAACATTCTGTTCACTACTCAGTTCGGTTAATGTTTAGTTTCTTTGAGCCTTGGAAAAGTAAACTGATATTGAAATTCAAAATTGATCCAGTTTATAGTCCACATACTGTATAATGAGGAATTTAACTGGATTGCACAATTAGGCCGGCACAATTTGTGTAAACAGTACCCACATACAGTATACTGTAGTAATGATATGACCATCTCTGTATATCAGTGGTTTGATTATCGTATTTCTTTCTCTGCGTATCAGTTTGTTATTCTTAATGTTATTGGTGGTTCGATACAAGCAGCATTTTCAGCGAGACCCAATAAGGATGGATTCATGAGCATTCATCCATCCATCTTCTAACCTCTTCATCCAATTCAGGGTTGCAGGGAAGTCGGAGCCTATCCTGGCAAGCAATGATTGCAAGGCTGGATGCACCCTGGACAAAACGCCAGTCCATCGCATGGCACACACAGACACACTCACAACAGGGTCTAGTTTACAGACCACAATTCACCTACCAACATGTCTTTGGACTGTCTGAAGAAACGAGAGCACCCAATGGAAACTCACATGAGCACGTGGAGAACATACCAACTCCATTCAGGAATTGAACCCGGGGCCGCAGGCCTGCAATGCAGCAATGCTGACCGCTGTGCCACTGTGCCACTTCCCGTAAACATCCATGTGACAGCAAATAACAAGCAGTTGTTAAGACAGATGCACCGACGTCACCTGCAGGTCCCCAGACCCTCTTAAGGACGAAAAGCACAGTCGTATTTATTTAATTCCAGGGCTGGTGACTCCAGGGGATGGAGGAGAAACTCTATTTGCCCTCTGGGCAGGGGTTCCTCTACTTCCATTCTCTCTCTTAGCCCCGTGTTTGTTGTATGACCGACCCAGAGCCCTGTTTTCAGAACAGACTTGTTCAGCAGCCATGTGAACAGAGTCACAGGCACTACACACAAGCAGACAGCGCAGGAATGCAGGGACTGTGTACATTAATAATAATAATAATAATAATTGCTTACACTTATACAGTATAGCGCTTTTCTGGACACTCAACTCAAAGCGCTTTACAGGTAATGGGGACACCCCTCCACCACCACCAATGTGCAGCCCCACCTGGATGATGCGACGGCAGCCATAGTGCGCCAGAACGCTCCCCACACATCAGCTATTAGTGGGGAGGAGTCTTCATGGCTCCATACTTGCTGCAGTATTATTTACTTATCTTGTCTGTAAAGGTCTGAAGGCTACTAGGACAGGAAACTGGAAATTCTTCAGCGATCACATACTGTAGGGGACAGGCGTCTGTGTATGAACTTTCTCCTGCTGTCTAACTCGTGTGCCTTAGCTTTGCACCAGAGGGTCAATTACAGTCACAAATTAAGATGAATAAAAGTGTTTAAAAATGTCTTATTCCCATTTTGGTAGTCTTGACTAGTATGTTCCAACAGCATGTCTGTCATTTTTACACCACAGAGAGCATCACAAAACTTGGTGTGTCTTTGCCTCGTCGAATATCTAAACTTGGCAGTTTTTACACTACGGCAGATTTTGTGCTGACCCTCCCCCAGATGAAAATGGGGAAAAAATAGACTCTGATTCACTTTTATTGATGGTTCTCAATTTTAAGGAATCACGTCAGCAGAAATTGTGCTAACTGCCTGTGAATGCTAGACTTAGTAACGAGACAAGGAATGTGTTTTGAAGGAGTGAGTGAGAGCACAAATTTAGCTGCGATTAAAGCTAAATGAAATCCAAATGCTGGAGCAGTTACCCAAAGCAAATACAGTAAGCGAGGGCTGGATTTTCTTTGTTGTTAGGCTAAAGGATGCATTTTCCCAATATTTCTAAAGACTCAATTTGGTAGTTTAAAAATCCAAACTGCCTTTGTATCTTACAAGGCTCTTCTTGGTCATTTGAAGAAGTTTTTTTTTTTTTCAGAGTGCAGTTTGTTAGTCCTCTGGCACTGCAAAGGAAAAATAAGGTCATGGATGGAAAAGCTACCTTTTAAATGACAAATATTATTTGACAGCAGCTTTCCTCTTAAGCAGATTTGTCCTTTGCTTTCACTTCTTAGAGATTTGGAGATAGATGTGTCCTTAGTTTCACAATTTCATTGCTTTCTGTTTTCAGAAAACCACAGCTAATGAAACTATTCTGGTCTAATGATAATTTTCCACCTTGAAATCTTAGTTTTGCTATAATTTTATTTTGTTTCATAAGGTATTTTCATCTGAGTGTCATTTTTAAAGGGCCCTGCAATGAACATACTGTATGTGGTGGTGATATGTGCTTTGTGATGCAGTATAATTATCCTCCATAAGGAAAGTGGAAGTTAGTAATAAGAATCCTCGTCAGATTAAACTGTCCACATTTTAAAATGTGTTTCACGAGTCATGCTCAGTTAGACCAGTCAAGAGCAATTCCTGTCCTATAGAAATTCACCTCACAAGTTAATAAACATTTGACATTTGAAGACTTTGAAGTCATTTGCTCTGATGTTACAGAAAGGTACTTTACTGCCAAAGTCATTCACATTTTATGTGGTTTGGAAAAAAATGCTCATGTCATTAAAACAGATTACTGTTCTAGCAAAATTTAAATTTTAGAGACTAAAGTACAGAATTCAAGTACTCTACCACAATTCAGCTCATCTGATTTTTTACAGCTGTAATTTACAGATTCTGAATGACAGAGAACTGTACACCAATCAACCCTTATCCAAATTTCATCTGAAGCAAAGAACTGGCAGCTATGAGATTATAATTAGAATGTCTACAAACAAATAACTGTGCAAAACACAAGTGTGCAATAATTTAGGTTTTAGCTTGTCAAAATTTTAGAAAACCTAAACCTTTGCTTTGAATATGTGAGTTGAAATAAAAGAAAGGATTTTACTTGGCCTCACAAACCAACTAAAAAAGACCTTAAGACTGAATGCTTTCATTATTTTTTCTATTATTTTTTAGTTATTGAAAGCAAATAACTGACAGATGAGAATGACTGATAGGATGAAAAACTGCAATAAATACTAACTTTGCTTTATTGGTCCAGATGGAAATTTGTTTTGCAGGTATGTAGAAGACACAACACAATACACAATACAGTACATTTAACACAACATGAACCCATTAACAAATAAGAGACATATATGTACAGTATGTTGACAAAGAAAATAAATGTATAAAGTAAAATATACAGTCAGTTGTCTAAACTGAGCAGGTACTGTACATAGCTGTGGGAATGAAAGATGACTTAGTTCTATTGCTCTAGAGTCTAGGTGGCTTAATCAACACCCAGATGGAAGGGGGTCAGATTCAATGTGCAAGGGGTGGTCCTGTCAATCATTGATTATATTGGCCTTCTGCACTATTTGTCTGATGTAGATGTCCGAAAGCTGTAGTTGTTGTGCACCAATAATATTGCCGGCTACCTTCCCAAGTCTGCTCAGTATGTTTTTACGGCAATAGTTGTGTTAAAGAGGAGAAAAAGAGAATAAGAGTGTAAGAGATAGTACTGTGTTACACTAGTTTAGTTTGATCGAATTAAAGAATTAAGACAGAGAAGGCCGTACAAGGCGGTTGTTTTGTCCTTCCTTTTTAGGATTTTCTGAGTAAGCCCTTTTTTATTTAAAAGCCCAGTTCTGGATATATCCAGTTCAGAGTGAATTATAGCCAGTTTGACCTTTTACAAGTACATCAGATGCACAGTTTTAAAGCTATGGAGACTTTTTGTTGCTGTTTTATGTGGAAGCAGAGGTAGACTATTTTTTACTCTCCCCCAGGGCTTTTTCCTCTGATGCAAAGGCTTTTATTTTAGACCAGTTCTCAAATTGTCGTCTGCATATTCTTATATCAATTCTCACTTAATGTTTCACCAGCAACATTATTGTATTATTTTTTACAAAGAAGAATAGTACTAACGCTTGATACTTTCCGTCAGCATCCTCATTTGTAAAGATGTAGTCTAGTGATCGTGCTTGTTTGTGGCTCTTTAGGGAAATGCATTGTGAATAAATGGGTGATATGTAGAAAACTGCTGAATTAATGAGGCTAACCTTACTGCCAGAACTCCTCATATCACATTAACTCACTGACCAGAAATTTTAAGGGTCAGGAATCTTCCATTCGTCTTTATTATATTATTTTGCAAAACATCTGAGTTTTAATTAAAAAACACAATCTTGTGATTTTGTATTGTATAATGTTAGCACTCAAAACCATATCCTTTTCTAAAAATAAGGACTCACGGACAGCAAGGATGGAAAAGGGATTCATATACCTTCTACTCATATTTTGCCTTTGGTTTTTAATTTTTCAGTCTCTCATAATATAATAGAATCTCTTATAACACGAGATAATGTCAGTTTCTTGACCATGATTTGTTTTCACAGTCAAACCTAACAAAGCAGACAAGCTCTGTGTCTGGGACCTTCACAAATTAACTTTGTAATATACTGATGCAAATTAAATAAACTAAAAAATACATATTTGAAGGAAGATAGTATCATATCTGGTCTACCAAGCTTGCTTCCAATACCTAGTTACACAGTCTACCAACGCTGGTCTATTGACAGTGTCCTCTGAGACAGGCCGGACTGCACAAAACAGACGACACACATGAAAATCCTGCATTCCTGACAATACACAATTATCCCATTACATCATAATACAATCCATGTAGCACTTGGCTGTGCCTGGTGGTGGCTGCATTGTTACTGCTCCCCTTCAATATTGTGGTAATCTGTCATAATCTGAATCACAGATGCACCTTAACACAAGCACACATACAGTATGTATCAAAGTAACTGAAGTCTTTGCCCATATATGAATTATTATAGCAATGCATGTGCATGAATAAGCATGCAGTGGTTTTAATGTTTTGGTTGAGGTTATAACTTCATGATAGCCCATAAATAACAAATTGAAAGCAGGCTTTTTATTGTGGTTGCCTTTCTGGGATTGGTTCCTCACCACAAGTAATTTCTGGCTATAGAATATTGCTGACAGAGAAATAGACTTACCATTAAATCCCACTATGAGTCATTGTATAATATGTTATGAACTTCATTACATACAGTATGGCTGAGAAACAGTGTTATCACTGAGTCTCGAGTGTTTTCTTAAAAAATGAAATGAATTAGCTAAACTGTGGCAGAAATGTTTCTTTTATCTGAGAAGGGGCTGTGATGCATTGACTTTGAAATGGTTTCACAGTCCTGTATGTGTAACATTTTTGGATCCTGAAGTGAATGATGGGAGTTGGTTTTGGTATGGTGTTGTAAGGTGGTGGTGCTTCAAGCCCGCTTTTTTACTGCTCCTGTATTGATCACAGGAATCTTTCACTGGTTGAAACAGAGATGTTCAGCACAATGTTTCCGTCTTGCAGTTCAAACGCAATAAGATACCATAAGATACACATTCCAAAGCAGAGGCGTAAGTATCAAAAGAAAGACAAACCCAGAATGTGATTGCAAGTCCTTGTGTAAGTGAAATCTGTCTTCATTAATAACATCTGTAAGAGTGTGAACTGCTTTGTCACACCAGTATGAAAAAGATAAAGGAGAAGGAGTTTGTGAAAATTAGGAGAATGGGAGTCATTTCATGAGTCTTTTTACTGAACATCAAGTGTAAATTAATTGTGCAATTGTGGACAATTAATGTCTACATCCTTAATTGAAAATTAATTGAGCTACCGCAGTATACTGTATCTTAAAGGGTACAGAGTGAAACCAGACGTTCATCAAGTGGACACCAAGATTCTTGACATCTGTCAGATCCAATCCTTTCCCTGCCTGATTTGCCTTATAAATTTCCCTACCAGCCAGGTTCCACAGATATGATACTTAAGTACTGACTCTGCCTGCATATTCTTTTTAAAAAAGTTTTAATTAACATTAATTAATTAACATGTAATTAACTTTTTAATTAACTACCAGTTTTTCCTTTCTGTGTGCATCCACTTCTTTGAAAGTGCTGTGTTTGGTGCAGTAATCGCGGATCTGTTAATCACATTACTACGACTATTGTGTACAGATCCGGAGTGTCTTCAGCTGGTGCAGTAATGTCTTACTGCTTCACCCGATCCTCTGTGCATGGAGTCTGTTGATATATAATAGGGGCCTGCAAAGTGGTGGATGAAATAATACTGTAGGTCCCCTCCTATAAAGTGCTTTTGTATCCTTTGGGATGGAAAAATGCATCAGACATGCAAGGGGAGTGTTATTATTGTTCTTAAGCAGAAGTCTGACAAATGAAGGTAATCCTGTGCTGTGGTGATGAATTTGGCCCGTGATGGACTTTCCTTCATACACGCCTGTGAGGTTGTTCCTTGACTTTGCTGACAAAGCCTTTGAAGTCACGTCAGGTGGGAACAAAGAATACAAGGTATCCTGTTTCGTTGAAAAGACAATTCACTGAGCATGGCTGGCCATTGCTCACACAAGATTTATTCCTTGAAGATTGAAGTGGGTGGAATGGTTTCCCCTCACAAAAGCTGAAACATAATGAAAAGGATACCTATAATAATTTTTTATTGCAAATGGAAAACCATATTTCATCCTGCTGCTTGGAATTTCTAAACTTCCCAGCATAGTGATTCATCGGTGCCTATTTCTCTGTGAAAGTCATTCTGTTGTTTCCATCTGTTGCTTGCTGAAAATGATGATGAAACATGGAAAGCAAGCACCTTATGGGCCACTAACAAGGCCAATGCTACCTTTTTTTTAAAAAAAGCATCTGTACATTTATCAGCATTTTACCAGCCTCTTCATTTTATAAATGTTCATTTCTATAATAGCAAAAGGCTATAATAATTGAATTAATCAAATGTTGCATAGTTGTTGAAATGATGAATGCGTACCGAGCAATAGCATAAAATCTGCACAGCATAAAAGCTGAAAATAAATGCAGATTATCAGTTTTTACTTTATTATTTTTCCATGGAATTTCTAGACTTCTGTGCCATTTATTTAATTTAATTTCTGAGAGATATTTACACTGACAAATATTTCTGTCAAATAAAAACGTGCTGCTTAATTTTTTTGCTTTCTCTTCTGTTACTCCAAAAAATCTCTTCTAATAATACAGTATACCATCCTTTTCCCAACCACATTATCTAATACAGGGTGGCAGGGGAGTCAGAAACTCTCCTGGCAAGCTAAACTTAAAGACCTAAATGGACTGAAAGACCTCTTCATGTCAGTAAACTCACTGTATGTTCTCAGTTTTTGGCTGAAAAAAATAATTCCTCCACCTGCTTCATCTTTTTCTTTCATATTAAAAAAAAGTATCTGCTTACAGCATGATTCAAGAGCTTTGCACATAGAAGGAAACCCACCTCACCCACCATTGAAGTGCAGCCCCACCTGGGTGACACACGGCAGCCATTTTTTTGCCAGTTTAGTTTATGGGGAGCTTTATGTAGGTATGGTTGTCCACAGTGGAATTTACAGTATCTGGGACCCAGGGCTCAGCAATGCTACCCGTAAGATTTAATACAGTATGTACATTGCAGAGCAGCCAGAATCCATCTTCTGGAACTGGGGACTTGTTCCTCCGACAAACCCACCTGTGCTTTTGACATCTTGCCAAATTCACTGTGTAGGAGAGTTACGCTGCTGGCAATGCACAGGGGTCACAGTTTTGCTGGAAGCCAGGAAGACCCTGGCTGACTAATGCCCACCCTACCCTAGCAGCACTCTTGTCAGTTGTGCTTAGATTACATTCTGTTTCCCATCCCATGCTCAGAATTGAAATTGTATCGCACAGCACAGTTCAGAAACATCATTAGGTGAAAAAACAGAAAGGGCTGTAGAAGTCCTTTCTCGGCATTTATCCAATGCTGCAGCTTGACATTTTGGTTATTTTTTTGTGCTCCCCTTTTGTCTCTGGAAAATTCGTATCTAAGCACTTTCACCACCGCGTCACAGTTCTTGTTTGCATGGCGAAAACAAATAAGCAACAGGGCTACAGCAATCAGTCCTATTCATTTCTCCCACATGCAGCTTCACTATTATGAGGCAGGCCCTGAAGTATTGTCTGCTGGGTTATAATTTACATACAAATTGAGGGAAACAATATTCTCGAGTTTTTAAGCGCGTTAGTGTTCTTTGGGGGCCTGTACCCTTCAGCCATGAATTGAATAGCAACAGTTCATTTGCAGCAAAGCTGATCTAGGCGCAGGTTTTTCTGAGCAATATCAAAGTGCAGATAGCAATGAAGTAAAGGGAAATATCTGAAATATACGGTTCCATGAAAAAGTATTTGCTTCCTTTCAGATTCTGACATTCCGCCTGTTTGTGCTTATTTGTTATTAGAGTTTCAGGTGGGTCCCAGTGACACATGTACAGTATATGGAGCCTGAATGAACAAATAACACCAAGGTTTGGTGCAGGATCCATCGAAATATAAGATCCTAGACAGGAAAAGTAGAAAGACCAAACCATGGTGGGATGGTGGGAAGGTTTAGACAAAGGGGTTGGTCCGTTCTCAGCCGATTAGCTACTTTCTATTAGAGAACATATGGTTATATAACGTTCTTCCAGACAGTGCTCCTGCACATGGGGGCAGCTGTTCCCACCTCACCTGGAGAGAGTAATCCACTCTTTTCCAGGACAGAACTGTGACCTCAGATTTGGAGGTGCTGACCCTCATCTTGACCAAGTCACACTTGACCGTGAACCTCTCCAGTGTTTTCTGGGGGGATCACAGGCGCTAGGGCAGTCCGCTCCGGGACTGTCGGTGTAAAACTCCCCCTTCTGGGGGTGTCCAGTGTGCCTATATAGGACCTGCCCAGCTCATCATCTAGAAGCCGGAACAGCTATGACTACAAAGGGAGGCGTCGCCCTTCCTCCAGGGCTCCGCCTCCACACTGGGCACGCCCCCGCGTAATGCCACAGTGTGTTGCAGATAGATGGCTATCTATCGATCTAAACAAGAAGACAAAAGCAAAACTCTTCTTGCTAGATGGTACTGCACTACATGCAGATGAAATAAATCAGATTATTAACATTAAAAACTTTAGTTGGTAAGGACAAATCATTCTGAGCTCAGGGTTTAGAAGAACAAAATTAAATCTGCTGGAACTCCCAGGCATTGTTGTAATCACTGTAATCATCTTTGTCAGGCAAGAATTTGTTCTTCTGTAATTTATTAATTTGATTTTCTGGCCTTAAAATTGAATTATGGGTAGACTCCTGAGTGGGTCTTCAGGTATAAAGCACTTGTTTGGGCTCTGTGATCCAAACACATCCCAAGACTGCACCTGAGTCATTTCACTAGCTGTCTATGACTGGGATTCCCCAAACAGCAGTGCACAACTAGCTCAGTGCTGATGTAGGGTTTTTATTATTTAGCTAGGGTTTTCTTGGCTCCTAGCAAAACAGTGACCCTCGCAAATAACCCAGTTTCAGCTGCTAGGTCATGAGACTATCAGTGAGGGACCTGCTGAATCACCCAAATGTCACTACAGTTTTAGGATAAGATTGCTTTATTGGCCATATACTGTACAATTTCTTGCATTAGGAATTTGTCTTTTTGCCTACCCCAGGTTGCTCTCTGTGAGAGACACAGACAGGGAGAGAAGCTTGGGGTCAGCCATTGTACAGCACCCCTGGTGTAGTTGGGGTTAAGGGCCTTGCTCAGGGGCCCAACAGAGTAGGATTCCTCTGCTGGCCATGGGATTTGAACCTGCAACCTTCCAACCACAGGTGCAAATCCTTAACCACAGTGCCACTGCTCCACCCTTTTAAAGTTTGTTATTTGTCCAGACAGTGATGGTTTAATGGGAGTGTTGGTTGGAGGTACAGTACCTGCCTTTATTTTAGTCCATGTTTTATATGAACCTTCTTAGTATTGATGCTTGAAAAGAGAGGGACCTTATTTCACGTTAACAAGGTTATTGTTCCTGTTTTAACAATGGCAGCTGTTCCAGTATTTCAGCTTCAATGGACTCTACTTTTTATGCAACAGGTTGTATTTGGAAGATGCATAAGACCTACTGTAAGCCAGATTTACAATATGTAGTGCAGTTCTTAATATTTACCAGTTTTCAGATGTTGTATAGTGTGGGGTGAAGACACTTACTGTATGTGATCCAGGTTTAAAGAAGCCACATTAGATAGATTTAATGCTATCTCAGTTTTGTGGTAAGTAAACCTCTTAAACAGACAAACTCCATTATTACCTCTTCATTAAAATGCATAACTTAGACTGCAGTCTTCTCTGTTGCTATTGGTCAGATGTCTCAATTATTGTGTTTGGCAAAGGTTATAGAATGAGCTGTTGCTGTTCTGTCACTTATCAGTTACTTCTCTGCAAATAAACTGTATGGGCCTTTTCACTCCGAATTCAGATCAATGGCCACCACAGAAACAGCTCTTGTTAGTGTTACTAATGATCTGCTAATGACTGCTGTTTTTTTAATTTATTGCTGTCTCCTTGACGTGCTGAATAGATAATAGAGGGTTGTTGTTATTACTGAAATCTGTATGTTGAACTGGGGGAGTTCACAGCCCATGCCTCTGACCCTGAAGTCAGGTTCTGTGTGATTACTGCTTGAGCCTTCAACCTCATCCTCAACCTGGTCGCTGTTTTAAATCCAGACGTACTGCTTTCTTGTCAACCATGCAACCTGCCTCTCCCCTCTATCGGCCTCACATGCTACAGGCGCCCAAAACCTGACTCCTGCATTGGCGAGTGTCCAAAAGTGGTCTAGGCTGCTTCAGTCATCCATCAATCACTGCCTTCCAATGTTTCTCTGCCCCTCAAAGTTGGCTTACATAACTACAGCACTTTCTTCTTTCACTCTTATGGTAGTCCCTTATTCTACTCTGTTTTCTTGTGCCTGTCCCTTATTCCTCTCCCCATTCCTATACCAATCCCTTATTCCTCTCTCTGTTCCTACAACAGTCCCTTATTCCTCTCCATGTTCCTACACCAGTCCATTACTCCTGTTCCCGTTCCTTTTCCAGTCCCTAGTTCCTCTCCCCATTCCTATACCAATCTCTTTTTCCTCTTTCCGTTCCTACACCAGTCCCTTACTCCTCTCCCCATTCCTACAGCCAGTCTCTTATTCCACTTCCTGTTCCTACAGCAGTCCCTTATTCCTCTCCGTGTTCCCTCATCAATCCCTTATTCCGCTTCCTGCTCCTGCGTCATTCCCTAATTGTTCTCCCCATTATTACACCAGTCTCTTATTCCTCTCCACGTTCCTAAACCAGTCCATTATTTCCTCTCCCCATTCCTATGCCAAATTCACATACACCATATAAAAATGTAGATGGCTATACCATCCGTGTTTATTCCTCTTAATTAAGGTTCTTCCTATAAATAACCTAATACAGTATTTATTGCAATCAGAAAATCTTTATGTTTTCATCTTAATGTGTCTGGTAACAAGAAGGTTAAATATTTACAAATTCTTTTTGATTATGGATTGAACCCCGATTAGGGGACGGAGTACTTTACTCCCACTGTCCTTTTATTCTCCCTAAGGAGAAGATGTTCATTTGAAAACGTGCATTGATCAGCTGCACAGTCCCAAGAAATGTCAGCCTCAGCTGTCCAGAAGGTACCAATTTTTGCTTCTTGCCCGCTAATGGCCCAACAACTAATTTCAAGCTCTTTTACGTCTGCTGTGCTTTAAATCAGTTTTTCCAAGGCAATGTTACTGGACATGACATTTTCAATTACTGGAAGATGAGAGAGGGCTTCTTGTCCTGCTGCAGATTAAATAGATTCTTCCTTTTTGTCATATAAACAGTCACTTTTAATCAGTTCCATGGTTAAAGATGAGGGAAGTTTCCACTTTCCGGTTCCAGATTTAGAACTATAATTTGGTGCATATATATTTACTTGAATGAAACAGTTAGAAGAAAGGTCTAATTGCTATGCTTGAGGTTAATGGAGTATAGCTTAGTATTCTTGGTGCCTAGCTAAAAGATATTGAAGGTATTTTCAATGGGATTCATTAATATTATCACTAGAGAGCATAAGGGACATAGTTTTTTTAATGTTGCCCAGATTCTGTAAATAATGGACCCTTTGTCATTATATAAGGTCCACCTTTTTTTTGCAATTTAGGGGGTCACAGAGAGCAAAATAGTGTTGAAATTGAGGAGGCAGCTAAATTTTTTGTGTTCCCCAAAAATCATCCCAATCTGATGATAATCTGATTAAATGATAATCATTTAATTATTTGTGTAAACTGTTAGTTTATTTGATCATCATATTTGCGGTACTTACAGGTGGCGCAAGCAAGTGGAAGTAAGTGTTAACTTGGTTAAATCAAAATTTAAGAGTGACCAGACCATTCGAGGTGAAGTCATTAAGACATTCTTCATGGGAATGGGACACAGGACAAAGTGGGCCTCAAGCCAGGGTAAAGAGGAAACACAGAGGACAGTGAGAAACGGAAGAAGACAGATAATAAGGAGGAGAACAAGAGAAGAAGTAGCTGGGCAGTGATAGAGACAACTCTTTCGTACAGACCAAGAGACCTGTCCGGGAATCTGAGCACTGGAAGGGTACCATACTCAGGGTGACTGAAGGGACTTGTTGTCTTATATCTGTTTTCCTATTTGTGGAATCCACAGGCTAAAAAAATCCCACCTTGCATAGTGATGTATTGTTTGGCATCGGAAAATAGGTCCATTACTTTACCATCTGTTGTAGAGAGCTTATTATTCCTGGGCAGGAACCTTATTTAATAGGACACAGTTCCCTCTTCGCAATCTTTGCCCCTTTGTAAATAACAAGATTTGTAAATAACTGTTTATAGCTGTAAAAATTGTTTGTAATATATTTGTGTATTCTTGGAATGAATATTTGTTTGTCCTGTCTGCATTTGCCACCAAGTTAATACTTCAACAACAAGATGTCTGTATGAGAGATACAGCTTAGCCAGGAGCCATATCACACAGCAACTCATAACTGGCAACCCACTGAAGCTCCGCAGGCATGAGCCTGGTCAGTACCTGGATGGGAGACCTCTTGGGAAAAACTAAGGTTGCTGCTGGAAGAGGTGTTAGTGGTGCCAGTAGGGGGTGCTCTATGTGAGTCCCCAGTATAGTGAGGGGGATACTATAGTGGGACATAAAACTGAGGTCCTAGGGTCTTTCTTAAAAAGTGTCTGACCTGGAAATAGTCAGTTATAAATTTTCAGTATACTTTTTCTGGTTATGGTTGAAATCAATGTCATGAAGACTGTGTAACACAGAAGAACACACCTCCACTTCCAGTGGGCCAGAAGGTTTCTGAGCACAGAAGTACCTAACTGAGCTCATTATTTGCCTAATTAGACCAGTTGAATCCTTTCCTTCTCTTAAAGAAGCTGGAGATTTAAAGAGACCAATACAATCTGCTGGACAACAGCCCTTGAGGACTGGAACTTGGCACACCTGGTATAGTGTAATGTACTGTAACTCAAAAGCTATTTTGTAATTCATTTTGCAAATATCTTTATTTAGTACAGATCAAAGCACATTCTGGTGGTGAGGACGTGTGTTTATTTTAAGCTCTTGAGTGTGACTTTTTTCACCTTGCCTTCAATAGAGGCAGATAAAATGACAGATATATTGTCTGATCATGTACAGTATACAGTACAGTATGTGAGGAAGTACTGTTTTGTGAGCAGGATCTCTTCAAGCAGTCTCTACCATTTTAACTGCCTGTCAAAGGATAATAAATGCTTGTCTGAGATTGACACTGTGGCTCTACTTTTTCAAACTTAACAGAGCATATACCCTTTATCCTGAATCTTCCAGCGTGGGGATCTCCAGCCCTTGTGTTTGTCATCTGTGAGCAGTTTAGCAGGTGATTTGTTAAATGACATAATTTAGAGATCACTTAGGACTAAAATCTAAGTACTCATCAGCCCTCAAAGACCAGAGTTCTCCTAGTTGGACAGATTACTTTCTTGATTCATCAGTATCTGACAAAGACTGCCACCTGTCTTGACCTATAAGATGAGCTGCATCAGAGCTCTCCAGAACTAAGCATGGAGACCCGTGCTCCAGAGATGTTCAAATACTTAAGCTTAAGAATGTGCATGTATCGTAGGCTATATGTACAGGACGTTGCTGAAGTATTCATCCCCTGCCAATAATATTGACATTTTTGCACATTCAAAATACAGATTTTAAATAACTTCAAACAACTTTCTTGTTTTCTGTAAAACTGCTGCAGTATTGACAAGTTTGTTGGCGACACTGGATGGACAGCAGTCTTCATACCTCACTAAAATTATTCTGTTCAATTGAAGTCAGGACTTTGGCAGGGTCAGTGAAGGACGCAAGCTCTTTTCTTCTCAGATCACTTCAGCGTGGCTCTGACCTTGTGCTTTATCTAGGTGCAGGGGGGGAGTTGTGCTAGCGGGCAGGCTGCAAAAGAACAAGCAGTGGTTAACTCCACCGGGAAAAGTGGAAAGATTTTTTTTAGCTTACAGTTTGGCTATAACTTCTTATTGTTCCTTCTTCATTATTGTATATCTGTATACCAGAATATACAGATATTAAAAAAAAGGTTTATTAGGACTTTTATCCTGATGAATTGTGAATTTCTAACCCTCAAGTGGACAGGCTCATTTCATCTGTACTTTGAACCATCCACTTTTCCCTCGAACCCTGACAAAATTCCCAGTCCCGGCTGATAGGAAACATCCTGGACAGCTGGGACGGCACTGAATGGGTGAGCTTAGAGGTATCGCTTTGCATTTAGACCAAAATGTTCAGTTTGTGTTTCATGTCCTTCTGTAACATGTCTGTAGTATATCACATAAGAGATTTAAGATGAGTAATGGCCAAGTTTTTCAGTAATGGCCGCGTTTGTGATAAAATATAGTCGATGTATGAACAGTGATTTCCATCTCGGATATAGAGTTTTGCAGGTCTGGCCTCACAGTGGCCTCCCTAGCTAGTCTCCTGCTCACTAGGTTCCTCGGCTTGGATCTGGTTAGTGTCAGGGTGGTTTGATGTTCAGAATGGAACAGGTAAAGGTTTAGATAGATAGATAATACTTTATTAATCCCGTAGGGAAATTGATGTGTTACAGCAGTCCAGCCCAAGACAAGCAAAAACAGACATCAGAATAGTTATAAAACAAAAGACAACACAATAAATAAAAATAAATAAATAAAAAATAAATAAATACATAGGTGTGTGCAAAATGTGATGATCATAGTCACTGTAAAAACAATAAAATATGTGCAAAATGTGCATAGGTTTATACAGAATGATTGTCCAAAAAGTACAATGGAGCAAACATGCTGTCCATAGACGAGCAAATGAAGGGCTAACAGTCCTAGCCTTGGGCAGCGTTATACACCCTGACAGCCGCCAGGAGGAAAGACCTGCGGAAACGTTCCCTTGAACACCGTAGCTGGAGCAGTCTGTTGCTAAATGTGCTCCGCTGCCCAGTAACAGTCCCATGAAGCAGATGAGAGGTGTTGTTCATGATGGCTGTGAGCTTGGTCAGCATTCTCCTCTCAGCCACCACCTCCATGGGGTCAAGGCTCATCCCCAACACAGTGCCAGCCTTCTTGATAAGTTTATTGAGCCTATTTGCATCTTTTGTCATGATGCTGCTGCCCCAGCACACAACAGCGTAGAAGATGGCCGCCGCCACCACTGATTAATAAAAAATGTGTAGCAGTGTTCCACACACACCAAAGGACCTGAGTCTCCTAAGAAAATAGAGTTGGCTCTGACCTTTCTTGTACAGGGTGTCAGTGTTACCAGACCACTCCAGCTTATCATCCAGGTGTACCCCTAGGTACTTGTAGGAATGTACGCCCTCTATGTCCTCACCCTGGATGGAAACAGGGTTCAGTGGAGACTTATTCCTTCGAAAGTCAAAGATCATTTCTTTGGTCTTGCTGGTGTTAAGCTGGAGATGGTTAAGATGACACCACTCCACAAAGTTGGTAATCAAGCTCCTATGTTCCTCCTAACTCCCCTCTCTAATACACCCAACAATTGCCGAGTCATCCAAAAACTTCTGCAGATGACATGTCTCAGAGTTGTACCTGAAGTCAGAGGTGTAAAAGGTGAACAGGAATGAAGCAAGGACAGTCCCCTGTGGAGCCCCAGTACTGCTAACAATCTGTTCGGACACACAGCTCTATAGCCGTACATACTGTGGCCTGCAGGTCAGATAGTCTATAATCCAGGACAGCAGGGGAGTGTCCACCTGTGCTGCCCTTAGCTTATCTCTCAGTAAAGGTGGATGGATGGTGTTAAAGGCACTGGAGAAGTCAAAGAACATAACTCTCACAATGCTCCCCATCTTCTCCAGATGAGAGTTAGCTCTGTGTAGCAGATAGACGACTGCATCCTCCACTCCCAAGTGTGACCGGTAGGCGAACTGCAGGGGGTCCAGTGCTGTACTCACCAGGGTTCTGAGGTGGTCCAGTACAAGCCTTTCGAGAGTTTTCATTAGGTGAGATGTCAGTGCCACTGGTCTGTAGTCATTCAGGACTTTAGGGTGCCCCTTTTTGGGTACTGGCACCAGGCAAGATGTCTTCCAGAGCATCGGAACCTTTTCTAATCTCAGGCTGAGGTTGAAGATGTACTGTAGCACTGAACCCAGTTGGTCCGCACAGATCTTAAGCACCCTGGAGCTGACACCATCAGGACCTGCTGCCTTCCCTGCATGGAGTCTCCTCATCTTTTTCCATGCTGGAAGAAAAAGAAAAGAGAACATTTTGGCTGTGGAGCCTCCATCAGGTGAAGAAGGCTGAAGAGGGCTCCACAGCTGAAATGTTGTGTCTCTTCACCTTTCAGCTTGGAATAAACCCTCACCTGTTCCTTTGCAGCCTATGCATGCCGATGCAGGTACCTTCTGGAAAGTCTCTTCATAATGATGAATTTAACTGCACCTAATAAGTAAGTAAGGATAAGTAAGGCTCTCCTGATATCTCCTGATATCTCCTGACTATATTGCTTGATTTTCAATATGTATTAGAGGCAGAAGCCATTAACAAGAATTATTCCCAAAACATTCCTCACAAGTGAATCCATAAATAAATTGACTCTACTTTCAAAGAGTTAGACTTTCTATGAGATTCTTTGCACTTGTATTTAAATGGGATTTACTGTTCATGCAGATCTCCTTTTCCCAATTCCAAAAGTGGAAAATGCTATAGAACAATCCCTTTGTTTATAATAATAATAATAATTCCTTTTCTGGACACTCACCTCAAAGTGCTTTACAGGATTTTTAGGAGGCCATGATTGGTAAGGGCCAATGGGAAATTTGGCCAGGACACCAGGGTAACACCCCCACTCTTTTCAAGAAACACCCTGGGATTTTTAATGAGCACAGAAAGTCAGGACCTCAGTTTTAGTTCTCATCCAAAGGACAGTGCCCTTTTACAGTATAGTGTCCCCCTCACTATACTGGGGCATTAGGACCCACACAGACTGGAGGGTGAGAACCCCCTGCTGGCCCCACTAGCACCTCTTCCAGCAGCAACCTTAGTTTTTCTCAGGAGGTCTCCCATCCAGGTACTGACCAGGCTCACACCTGCTGAGCTTCAGTGGGTTGTCACTTGTGAGCTGCAGGGTGACATGGCTGCTGGCATTTGTGGTGGTTTAGATGGGGTTTTTGAGGCTTTCTGATGACATCAGTTGAACCAGCAGCTCACTTGTGCAGCCCCCATACTACTACTGTATAAATACATTTGATTTTTAAAGGAAATGTGAAGATCTGTAATTGTAATAATACTATAAGTATTCAACCCCTTTGTTGTGGCAAACTTTAATCAGTTCAGGTGCAAAGTAATTTTGCAAAATAATTAAAATGGCTGTGGCTAAAGACAGTACTGTGAAAGTTAAGAAATTTTATTTAACGGGATACACGGGTCAGGCATCCGATGTATCTTCAGGAAGAGTTGTCCTCCTTCCCTGATCTAAGACATCTTATTCTCCTCATATTATTGTCTGAACTTGCCTAAACAGAGCAAATATTGCACTGGGCCCAGGAATGCTTTGATTACTTGAAAACTAAGAACAACAGATATTCTTTACCTAAAGGATGGTGAGTGTATGGAACAAGCTACCTAGCCTATACCCTGGCTTTTTTCAAGAAAAGGTTCACTGAGATTCTTGGATCAATTAGCTACTAAGTACTAAATGGACTAGATGGGCCAAATAGCCTCCTGTCATTGGTAACCTTTTTTATGCTCTTAAGATTTCTGACTGGACAAAGCAGCATTAATACATTGATGACTGTTAAAGCAGCTCCACTACTGAATGCCACAAATTACATTTCTGTGACTGCAAGAAGTGTGAAGTAATGATGACCACGTCTTTGCTCACCGAAAGAGTTGAACATTGCATTTTGTCCTGGCAACGCGGTGATGTGACAAGGATAAATACCATCCTTTCATGCTGACACAGGTTTTCTGGACTCCCACTTCTGATCTTTTCGAATAAAATTGAATAAAACAGAAGCCCCAGAGTGACAGGAAGTGCTTAATAGCATGCCCAGAGGGACTTTGCTTATGAACAACACCTTGAAAGAGAATTGTTACATTTCCCGATTTAGGCTGACAACCAGAAATCCATTAACCTTTTACTTTTTTACACCTCATGTTGCGTTATGTAATGCGAAATGCCCCTGTTGCTTTCTTGTCTTTTTCCCAGAATGTTTGGCATTTTAAAACACAAGCATCCTGCTTTTCAGAAGACTTCAATAATTGCTGTTTTGGATTATATCTTCCTGGAAGACTGAGAGGAGACCAGCATCAACTAAGCTCTGGCTTGTTCTTTCAGAAATCTGAATTTATACTGTATACCTCCAGGGCAGAAAAGCAACTGAAAAAATTCTTACAATCTTCCTTAGAGATAAAATAATTGAATAATCTTATCTCTATTCCTCCCACTTAGACAGGTTTCCTTGGGAATCTCTCAGGGCTGACAGGTTTGGATTCTCCTTGAAAATGGACATCTTGACTAAGATTTTAAGATCACTTTATTAGCCATATACTTACATTAGGAATTCATCTTTTCACATACCCCAGCTTGCTCTCCATGAGACACAGACAAGGAGAGAGAAGCTTGGGGTCAGAGCACAGGGTCTGCTATTGTACAGCACCCCTGGAGCAGTTGGGGTTAAGGGCCTTACTCAGAGGCCCAACAGAGTAGGATTCCTTTGCCAGCCACAGGATTTGAACCAGCAACCTTCCAGTCACAGGCACAGAGCCTTAGCCACAGTACCACTTCTCCACCCCTTAGATTGCTAGTCAGGACTGTATTTACTTGAAGTTGTATTTTAAGTGCAAATGTATTGTAGACAAAATGATTTTTCTTTCTTATCTTGACACTCGGGTTTTGCTTTAGTTGATACAAACATCCATCCATTGAAAGTATTTTTCAACCAATATACTGTAGGGTTGCATGGGAGCCGGAGCCTATCCCAGCAAGCAATGGGCACAAGGCAGGATACACCCTGCATGGGATGCCAGTCCATCACAGTGCACACACAGACATGCAAACACTCACAGCAGGGCCAGTTTTCAGAGACACACACACTTTCACAAGGTCCAGTTTTCCCAGTTAACTGACTTGTCTTTGTTTTGTGGGAGGAAAACAGAACACCCAGAGGAAACCCAGGCAAACTCTGGGATTTCATACAAATTCCATGCAGAAACAGATACAGATATGAAGCAGCAATGCTATCCAGTGTGTCATCTTGCCAACCCCTGATACAAACACATGCGCATACATTTGTAATATAAGGAGAAATTACTTTTAACACCTGAAGTAATTCCTCAGTCCTTCATTATTTAAGGTCACAACATAGAGCTACTGTAGGAAGAAAAGTAGCTCGCCATTGTGGTAAATCACAAGATTTTATTTAGAGACAGTATTGTTCTAGCTGCTATAAAGGAGAGGTCAGTAGGTCAAATCCAGTGTAATGTAATCATATCTAGGTGCAGGGGGGGGAGTTGTGCCAGTGGACAGGCTGCAAAAGAACAAGCAGTGGTTAACTCCACTGGGAAAAGTGGAAAGATTTTTTTTTTAGTTTTCAGCTTGGCTATAACTTCTTCTTGTTCCTTCTTCATTATTGTATATCTGTACACCAGAATGTATGTTTTAATTTAAATAAAAGGTTTATTAGAGGCTATACAATTAGTGATTCAGTTACAAAATAAAGTAAAAAGTGACAGATGCATCATAATTGACCACAGTGGTGATTACTTACTGTAATTATTCTTTAGTTCTGGCTAAAATTAAACAGCTCATAATGAATTAAATAATTTGTCAAACTGTCAAGTTGTATACTAATTCCTTTCGTAAAGAATTATCTATACTGTACTTGAATAGTTAAAAGAAGCTCAGAATATGTTCTGTAGCACATTTATAACGTACCTGATGTCATGTTTTACTTTTGCAACTAAAAGGCATTGATTTCTCTCTGACAGTACTGAGTGGCTTTCGTCTAGTTTTTCTAAATCTTACACAATGCTCAGAAAAGAATAAACCATTGTAAAATTAGAACATCCCTTGATTAAATTGAATTACATTTTCTCCTCATTTCTCTACAGGAGTGTCAAGTGACCAGTGTAAGATTTCATTTAGTTTTTTTACAGTCCAGAGTTACTTACATTTGTAACTCATACTCACAGGAGAGTGCTTTATAAGAGAAGCTGCACACAGTACCATGCACAAGAGTACATACAGCACCTTAACCACGTTTTGAACCCACAACCTCCCAGTTCTGAGTCAAGCACCTTGAGCACTATGTCGTACTGCCGACCTTTGGCTGGCTAAATTATGTGTTAAAATTGATAATAGTACAGTCTTTCTCTAATTTAAATGGCACTTCAATTATAATCTGTTTACAGAGATTAGAATAATAAACAAATGTTTATCCTTTGGGGTATTGTATTATACATTTGTGTATTTTAACACATACATTATACATACAGTAGTATTTGTTTCATAGGTTTGCGGCACAGACACAACTGATAAACTTTTCAAAGGTTGCCTTTCTGTAAAAGACACATTAAAGGTACAGTAGATAGTCGTTTGACTTTGACACCCTGGTCATTTAGACATAATTTATTTAGCCATCGATTTGTGTGTTTCAGCAAATTCTATATTGATGCACAATGAAAATGCAGTAGTCTCAAGTTTTACATCAATAGGTTATGGGATAACAAACTGCTAACCTCCAGTCTTTTCATGAATTTCATGACTTAGTGCTTGACATTTTAGTGGAGTTTGAATTGCGAAAGTAGTTGACTTCCAAGTGTCTGTATTAACAGCCATTCAAACAGCCATGACTTTGATGAGCACAAGAATACCAAAAGAGATGTACTGTACCATGACCCTCTTCAGTAATGAAGATTGCCTTGTCACCCTGGTTGAAGGAAGTCTGCTTGTGAAGGAAGCTGCCTGTAGAATGAGAAATCCAGGAGAGCCAGGCCACGTCCAGCAGGGTAGAAGGTTACCTCTCTGGCTGAGGACCCTCTGATCACCTGCATGATTGTTTTCAGGCTGCGGTGGCTATGGAACAGGAAGTGCTAGTGAGACAGAATCCGTGCATCTGCAGATGGGCGGTAACTCACGGCATGAAATGCCTCTACTTGCCCAAGCACCGCCAACAGCTCAGAGACAAAACCAGCGTCTTCTGTGGGCCGGGGGACCTGTGTGAGGTGATGCCAGAGAAAGTGGTGGAGTGTTTTATTCACCGATGAATGCTGTTTCTCTCTCGACTGGCCCGTTGGCATGGTGGGCCACACTAATTGTTGGCGTTCCTCAAGCCAAACGGTGAAGCAGAGGAAGTGCGATATTATGGGCAGGAAGATCTTCGAATTCAAGCACGCCTTCAAGATGAGAAACGTTACTGCAGATGTCAAAGTTTGTTAAAGAAAGGTGGAATTGTAAACATGAAACTCGAATTTCCTTTGTCTAACCATCCCTGTCTCCCAGCTGTGGGTATTATTTTATTTAAAAGCAAGGGCCAGCCACTGAATTGCAAGATCATGACTTTGAAAAACAGAACACCTTAAAAGATGTGCTTATGTAGCTTTTCCCCCAGAGATTAATTAGCTCTTTTACAGAACTTGATTAGTAAGGATTATGTTATGGTACGACAAGCAAGAAAGAAATAAGTGCTTAAATCAAACACTCATATATGAAAACATATACTGTATTGCTTTTTATGCAAAAATAGCACATTGCTACAAAAGAACATTGAAATGTAACAGATGGGCAACAATTCAGATCACAAGATTATGCTTTACTGTTATAACAGCTGTTAATTTGTGTGTGATATTTTCAGTCCACATTTATATTTTTACAGTATATGGATGTCACTTCTTAACTTTTTGCATTTGATTAATTTTGCAGCTCTTTCATTGTGCAGGAAGGTGACTTCCAGTGTGTGTCTGTATTGTTGTGCAGGGAGGTGACTTATTGTGTGTCTCTATCATTGCGTAGGGAGGTGACTTACAGTGTGTGTCTGTATCATTGCGTAGGGAGGTGACTTACAGTGTGTGTCTGTATCATTGCGCAGGGAGGTGACTTACAGTGTGTGTTGGTGTCGTTGTGCAGGGAGGTGGCTCAGATCGACCAGTTTCTGCAGGAGACTGCAGCACGGGAGGCCAACGCCAAGGTGCGTTTGCAGCAGTTCATCGAGGAGCTCCTGGACCGTGCCGACCGCGCAGAGAAGCAGCTCCAGATCATCAGCAGCTGTGGTACCACGCCCAACGGCAGCCTGAGCCACTGCAGTATGCCTGGCTCCAAGAGCACTGGGCGGCAGGTAAGCACTTGAGTGACCTAAAGCCCCAGTGCTTAAACCTACACTTTGGCAAGTACCCTGTAGTAGCACCTGGGTTTGCCGTCTCCCACATGCGTCATACAGTATGTATACATTCTTCCTGTTGTTATTGTCAGGATTATTGCAAAAGTCGTTTATTATCATTACTCTTACCACCAATAAGAGCACAGATATGAGTAGCTAGAGGTCAGGATCATTAAACTGCTATTACGGTATCTCCTGATTCTACGCCTGTTACTCCAGTCCAATGGACTCCAGCACTAGTTTGGAGTTTAATCTACAATGGACTAAAACCCAAAATGTGGGAGTTTTTGTTTTCTCAGTCTGCTCAAGACTTCAAAAGAAGTCTAGGATCTAGAGCCCTAAGACACTTACTTAACTAGGGGCTAACCTTTGTTAAATTGTCATCTTGTTAAATATAATGTTTTCCCTCTTAGAACAGCAGTGTCATTTCACAAATGTATGGAGATAATTAATTCAAAAATATCATTTAATTTCAGACGTATAGTTTTGAAATGATCCATACGAGCCATAAAGATACAGTAACAATAAGTTAATAATAATAAACTTTATATTATACAGCGCTGTATAAGGTGGATTCTCAAAGTGCTTTACAGAATGACAACAACAATAAATAAAAAGAATACACAAAATAAAACACAATTACAATACACAGAGGAGACCGTGGATGGTGGTACTACTGTAAGTACAGTAGGAGCAGAGGGGTAAAGAATGGAGCCAGTTAAGAAAAGGCTCTTCTAAAGAATGTCAGTGTTAACATTAACAAGAATGTTAATCTCACTGTGTAATTCAAAGGTCTTTCAGAATCCTGTCTGTGTAGAAGTGAGGCAATCACATACAGTGTACATTACTTTTTGATTCATATAGACACAATACAATACATATGGCACACTGCATGCATGTTAAATATTTATACGCATGAATGGAGATGTGCTGAGCCGTGAATATCAGAAAAGCAAAGCAGTGGGATTTTTCCTCCAGTAATATAGGCTTATGTTTACTAATATGAAATACAAATATTTAAACATATTTACAGTTTGTGTTTTCATATTCCTTTTAATATTTGATGTATTAACTAAGTGATATACAGTACTTATAGCTGTTGTAGATGATTTTGCATGCCACAGGTAAAGATATTGAAGTATTGGGCATTGATATTTTACATTTTATTGTACTGTATTTTTTAGTTACAAATGGTGTTTTCCTTAAACAGTCTTATTTAAGAACTAAGAATATTTTTAAAGGCAAATGGAAAAAATATAGACGAGTAACTATGCACTTGTGCTTTCATCTCAGTGAACGTTCATATTCTCATTTGATTATGCTGAAAATCCACAAAGTAGGAGGACTTGAAGCCTCTTGAGAGACATTCTTTTCTGATGAGTCCCTGTTCTGCCAAATTCTCAGACGCTGGGCGCATTTATTCCTGTCATTTGTTCCAGTGTGTTTGTAATCTATGTCTTTAGCCAGTCTGAAAGCACGGAGGTTACTGTGACTGTGAGGAGCCGTGTTTGAAAAGTAGTCAACCAGTGGTTGTCTCGGGACACTGCCAACCCCAGCTTCTGTGTTTCAGAGTTTATTTAAGCATCTGATTCTCTTGCGACCAGCTTTGATGTTAGTTAGTTCTCTTGATGCTAAATGATGCTATTTCATGCTTGCTCAGTAAAAATTGTTCAGAACAGGCAACATCATTATTTAGAGCATTATTATTAAATATTATTATTACTTTTCTAGAAAATGCTTGAAGAAGGAATAATTGCTATGCTTCGACAGGGTTTACATGCTATTTCTAATGCATTTGAAACGGCAGTAAAGTATTTTTGTAAATTGTAAATACATAGTTATTTGATTCATTTGCTCATTATAAAGTTCAGGTGGGTAGCTGTGTCAGCATGCGTAGGCTGCAAAGTAACAAGTAACAGGTGTATTCCATGCTGAAAAGAGAAGAAAGGAAAAACAATGTTGTTTTCTTTCTTGTCTTTTCAGCATGGAATAAACCTATTACTTGTTCATTATAAAGAAGTTGTGTTTGATACAAGATAAAGGTATATGTAGGTTTACTTCTCAGATTTCCCCCGTTTTTTCCAATAAACATTTCGGAGACAGTGCATGTAGCATCATACTTATCCACTGTTAAATTTAGGATGCTTTTGTCCTTTTTCTGTCAATTTCGTCATCGCCATAGCCACAGCACTTTCTGCCATGCCATGATGCAGTCTGTCCCAATCACTTGCAGATTTCTCCTAAAAGGAGCATCTTAATGGCCTGTACATTGGTCCAAATCCTATAATGTTAGAATAAGTAAACCAAAAAATAATGTGTTGTGATTTTGTCATTCATAGTGATTACCCAGTGTTGCAAGAGACTTTGTTGACAGCCATAAACCTCTGTAGCTCTCCATGAAAAGAGTCATATATTAGGCCAATTAATGTTACATCTACTAGGACAAAATATAGTTTGGGGATTAATTTCATATTTTGTTTAAGTCAGGTATTGGGGATAGAGTCTGAAGTCCAGTATCCACAGGCAATCCACAACCTACAATCCCATAAATTTTAAAAATGTTAAACTGATACACTCTTAAGCAGGCAACATGGATAACTACCATAACTTTGTATAATATACAGTATGTCACAGTTTTCCTTTATTTGCTGTGGTTTACACCTGAACCAGGACAGGAAAGAGAGTTTAGAATTCTCCTTAGAAGTTGGTATGGACTCCTTCTGCTGAAATAAAATCTCAGGATCCTAGACTGCTTACAGACGTGAAATCATTGTCAGAACCTATGTGCTGCACCTGAAGGTAAAGGAAATTTATTTTGTCATCTTTTGCCTTTTCCTCAGAGAGAGAGAAACTCCAGCACTTCGGCTGTTTCAAGGGGAGTGTATCAAGTGTCAGATCGACGCTCTTCTCCGAGCACTGGGTAGGTCTGATGAACTCGGAGTAGATTTTATCTCCATCGCTTCTCTGTCCATAGCGTCTACACTGATAGTCCTGAGCGAAGCAGCGTTGAAACCTCCACAATGCTTATCCACAATTTATCCACTATGAAATGAGCTGCCTTTCAGTTGCTTTGTGAAAAAAATAATTAACTCACTTGGATCTGACCTGCAGTTCCCTTGCTTCAGGCATGTGAGACTTGTGAGGCTTGTGAGATAGACCTGTTATTTCTTTTTGTTTCATGAATAGATTAATGTATAGTATGCAAATGTCCACTAGTTTACTAGTATTGGTATTCTCCAAGACTTTTATAGTCCTATTGATTCTATGGTTAACTTGTAGAATTGCTAAAACACCTGTCTTATGAAAGAGGAACACTGCAAAACCACAAACTTAAATGCAGACGCAGTCTGAGAAGCTGAGGCACCCCACACTTCTGTGGCTTTCCTCAAAGGCATTGACAGCTCAGAAACAACAGTGAAACACGAACCAGAGGATGCAAGAGGATACTACATGAAACTACTTTTAAAACTGAGAGCAGGAGGCACTTCTTTACCTAAAACGTTGTAGGAGTGTGGAACAAGCTGCCCAGCCATGTTGCTGAAGCCAATATCCAGCTGTTTCTTAATAGAAACTTGGGTGAGGTACTTGGGTTAATTAGCTACTATGAAATGGGCTATACAGATCACAGAGCCTCCTCTTGTTTGTAGGGAAAAAACAATAGTGTTGTGACAGACCTCAACTTAAATAAGACAGTTATAGTCTGAGGTGGCTCATGAGGCCTGAACCCATAAAAACTCACAGTGGCACAAAGAAATACTGTGCAAGAAGTCATTATCAAAGCACAACTCTCTACTGTAAAAAAACTTGCTTCTCAAACAACCAAACACCAACTACCACAGTGAAGGAATTGTGACGTGATGAGGCCCTTCCTGCTCACTAGTCTCTGTAATGACTAATGTGCTGTGATGTACGAGCGAATGAGTGCAGGTTGTGCAACAGACATTTTACTGCAGAAATGTTCCAACGTGATCTGCATGCAGCATTAACAAGTAAGTAGTATTTGTTGGCAAAACCGTCTTGAAACCGAAAGCAATATTTCTATTGGATTAAAAGAAATCGTTTCACAAACCTACTTGTTTTCAATGTCATAGGGCTGCACACGTCCTGAAGTTTTATTGCCTCGTTCTGAATCGCAGAATATGGCGCTGCGCATACCAGGAAATTATGTATATTTTGTGATGTCCGTTGGAGGTTTTACAGTTACTGTGTACTGTACATTTTACTGTTATTGCAGTTTGCAATGCACTCATCAGTGCTGATTCTTTACAACCCTGAAATATTAAAATAGCTTTGCAGTTACCCTTTATTTAACCAATTAATCCCCACTGTAGTTAATTACCCGCATTTGAGGCCATTCATGACTCATGGTGACCAGACCTGTCATAGGTGTGTTTATCCATTCTAGCCTAATAGATGTAGATGACAGTTTACTATATTCTTTGGCATAAACCAAACCTGCGGCTCAGGAGACTGTTAACAGCAGCTGGAATTGAGGAAAAACACAGGCATTAGGATGTCCAGAAATAGCTGTGAAATGCTTGTGATACACTAGATGTTATCTACCGAAGCACGAATTAAAGCTGCTTTCTATTCCTTTTCCTCTCCTACTTTAACTTATTATTTCTACATTTTCAGTCTGGCCATTCTACAACTCAAAATGTGTATGACAATCAGGAATGGAAGTCGTGGCTGTCCAATTCATTGTCCCATTTGGTTTCTGCCTTAATTGAGCAGTGTGACAGAAAATGTTTTGGCCATGTGTTTTGAGAATTGGTCGGCCAGTGAAGTGTGTTAAATTACAAGCCATGCGGAACCAAATGGAGGGCTAGTGTTTTCATTAAAATGTTGACACAGCTAAAGAAAACTGCACTGGATTTTCCCTAACAGAAATAGCAGCAGACTGAAATAATAAGGTGGCTAATAACGTAGACATAGAAAAAAATCCTAGAAATAATGCAATTTTGGAAATATCAAGGGGAAGGCCTCCAGCTGCCTTCTCCATGCTCTGTAGTCTGCAGAAATGCAATCGTTTCTGTGGAGTTCCCAATGGGAATTGTCATTCAACTACGTAAATGCCATATTTGTATGTGTTTGTTAGGAACTACCCAGATCAACTGCCACGGTGTAGGCCTTGTCTTTCACATTCTCCACATCAAAAGCAATCCAGGAACATTTTCAGAAGCTGATAATGTTATGAATGATGGTCCCCTTTTTATATTGATTTCACTCTTTAATCAGCTAATTTTATTTTTAAAATAGATGTTGCTAATGGAAATGCCTGATCATAACTGCAGCTCTTTTTCTGTGAGAGGATGGTAGGCTGCACCAAGAGGTAGGAGAGAAAGAGCCAGTAAACCATGAAGTTTATTTACAGGACCTGATCGAAAGTCCACCAGTATGCCGGCTGTTTGAGACTGGGACCAACCCCAACACCCCAACTTGACACAAAGACAAAATCAAATTGAAGAAAGTGTAAAAACACATCAGCTTTGTCCAAGATCTTTCCTTGAGCCTTCCTCCTTTTATCTGTTTCTGACACTGGGAGGGAGTGCCCGCCTGGATCTGATGTATGACTGTGGGAAGGGCTTCCCCACTGTGCACCACTAGGGGGCCCTCTAGCTGTCCCCTCTCTAACTAGACCCGCGTGAGAATGTACTGTAATTCAATTCTAGGTGCTTTATTAGCATAACCAATGGGTAGACTCAGTGTTGCCAAAGCAAATAAAAATAATATATAAGCACCATCTGGGTCTTCATTAGAAACCCTATATTACATTCTCACGCCATCTCCCAGTGTTCACCTCAGAACCACGGCACCAGCTGAAAGGCTGCGGAAGCCCGTTTCATTCTCCTAGAAAATTCTCTTCCCCTCGCGTAGAATCTTGACACTTCATTAATTCTCGCGGGCTAGAGAACGCATCTCAGTGACTACACGTCGGCTCTCTACCTCAACCAGAGGCATCGACCCTCCGCCGGCGATAAAGGCAGCCAGAAATCCCACTCTGTTACAGAGGATGGTTGGCTAATTGAACATCTATTACGGACAGACATTCCTGGAATTTTCAGGCTAACTCTCCTGGGCGTGTTACTCCATTATCTATTTTCAGTTAGGTAGGATTTCTAAATACTTCCACATACACCTCTACCTTGCAAAGCAGATCGAATTCAAGCTTGTGCCGCAGTCTTCTTTAAATGGTTTCATCCAGATAATACCATGTTTTACGGTAGTTTTCAATTGCTTAAAGTGGGCATTGTGAAATAAAATATGAACACAAATAGGTTGTACTTCTCACAGAAGGGTTCTGAAGGAAATACTATTATAAAAGGCTTAAAATGGATAACCAAATTGCTGATCATTTTGGTTTTCAGTATTCAATTATTGAACGCTTAGATATCACCAATAATTTGGACTGAATTTGGAGATTTAAATCTAAACTGGGATTAAGGATTTTCAGTGTGACGAAATCAGTCCAGTTTTCTGCTTCTCTATATGTACCTTATCATCAGTGATATTTCTTTTTGTGTTTACACTCTGAATTTAAATAAACTCCAGCAAGTGTTTTCAATGCTTCAAACACGTCATATCATCTAAGAAGGTCTGATATTTTTTGTTTGCCCTGGTGTGCTGTCAGAATCTGAAAGCATGTTTGACATAATTTGCTAGCCAAAGATTACACCCAGCTGCTGAAGCAGCTCTCTGTTACTCTGAGTCATATGCTAAGAAATTAAGAAGCTACCAGATTTGGACAGCCAGTACATTACTTTTTTTCATGACCCAAAAATGACACATTAAACCAGTATCTGAAGTATGAGGTAAAACCATTTGTGGTAAGATATTCAGCTGCATGTCGTTAATAGCAGCTGAGTTCTGCTCGTTTGCTCACTGGAAAATGAGCCCATAATGGAGAGAGAGAGCATGTTTATGTGTTAAATCTTGCCTGCAATTTTGAGGTCAGTTCTAGTAGAGGCCTTTTTGTTCTTGGTGTGAAAGATAAACACTGCCTACTATCATAAGCAGTCAGTGCTTCAATTCTTAGTGAATTTTCCACTGGAGCTAAACTGCCACTCATAAACCCCCTCTCCCCTTCGTAATCCATATTCCCTGCTCTCTGATATCAGAAGTAAAACAGGCTTTATCATTTGTCAAGCAGGATCTGCACTCATGACTCTGTCCAGTTACATTTTTTAATGTCTTGTGTTTTACTGCCAGTCTAACTCTGTATTCAGTTAATTGATTCAGACATCTCAGTTTGGCGACAGTTTTTTTTTTTTAAATTGCCAGGTATGCTCCTCACTTCTTCCTCATTATTAATGATTTCCTTCACTGGCCTTAAAACCAAAGGATTCACCCTGCCAAGAAGACATTCTGTTGTCCGTACAGAGTGCCCTCCATATTCCTCCGTACTCATAATGCATCAAGAATAAAACACATCATATAACAGAATGATTTACAGATTGGATTATGTACTGTATATTGCTTACAGAAATCTAAACACTTTACACTGTAATATTAATAGCAGAGCAAAGTCATATTTCTCATCAATCAGTTACAGTAAGTCCAGAAAGCACAAGAGTCACATTTATTCACACTTCTATAGTTAATATTTTGTTAATTCTCCTCTAGCAGGGTGTGAACTTCGAAAATACCTCCTGTAGTGTAATCTGGCTCACCTTCTTTGTTTACCATATATCCAGATAGAATTTCTCTAGGTCCTTCAAACTCTTTGGTTGCTGTTTGAGGAGTGGCTCCTTGACTCTGAACCACAAATGTTCCATTGGATTGAGTTCTGGAGATTTTGGAGTGAATTTATTTTGTGTGCCGCTATCTTCTTTATCGGTGTGGATGCACAGTGTACTCTGGATTATGGTCACCCTGAAATTTACATTTTCAGTCAAGCTTGGGCTTTTTGTTAGAGGAGTCCTGGGTCTTGTGCAATCTAGGTGCTTGTGTAAAATGTCCTGGTACTGTACATGTTGCAATTCATGATTCCCATGATCATAGCCCAGTCTGCCATTCCCTCAGATGGAAAACTCAAAACATATAGTAATAAAGCCTCCACCATATCTTACCGTACACCAAACATAACACTGATGAGACTCACCCCTAAGTTTTGGAATTCAATGACCATTTGACTGGAGTGTTCTGAGAGCTCTCACACATGTATGTTCCCCCTGGGAAACAGAAAACTTTCAGATTCCACCAAAGTGCCTTCCGTGCTCTTTCTACAGCTTCCAAAGAGGCCACGTTTTGATGCACGACAAATTATGTGTACATACCTGTATTTTATAAAGTGAATATTTTTAATCAAAACCTGAATGACCAGTTGTAACATTTTTATAGGTGAAAGAAGATTAATGTCAGCAACAACTGCAAAAAAAAAAGTAAGCTTTCACCTCCCTGAATCAGTATTTAGTGGAAGTTCCTTTAGTCGTAATTACAGCTGTGGGTCTTTTTGGATAAGTCTCTACCAGTTCTGCTTTACAAAGAAAGAAGACTTTTCATATGTTGTTCTTTGCAAACTTACTGAATTCATGTCAGCTTGGTTAGGAATCGTTATTGTGTGGCAAATTTCAAGTCTTGCCACAGATATGCTAGCATATTCCAGTCAGGACTTTAACTGGGCCAAAAATAATTTTTTTATTTTTTTTAAATTTAGGCAGATCAGATGGTGCTAATCCAGAGTGGAATTTAGCAGGTGACACTAGCCTTAACACCCCTAATTTTGTGAACAGCGTCACTGAAACTTTAACAGCCAAGTAGTTGGACCCTCACCCAAGGTATGGTCCATTATTTATTCTGTTTTAGCTGTTATAAAAGTCACATAATTACAAAAACATATCAATTCCTCCTGTGCATAAGAGATTAAATTAACAAATTGAAATAACAATGTATTCACCTCAAAGCAGTCACGGAATGCCTAATTGAGAGCAGTGTACAGTCGAGCTTCAAATAGGTCACGTTTTGAACTACGGTACTGCAGTCCCTGATGCTCAGGGCTGACTTTTAAAATGCGCTGTGCGTGAAGCATAATGATGTCTGCAAATTTGTGTACTGTCTCCTGCACACGTAATGTTTTACATACTACAGAGTACTACTGTTCCCAGTAGTAAACGTTATTCATTTTCCTGAAGCAAAGCTTAATGAACTTCCTATCTATTATTCAAACTAAATTAACTAAAAGTAAGATGAGAACTACATAATAGTAGGTGCAGTACTCCTTTCTTTCAGAACTCTCTGTCTTAGGAGGATACATTTTGAAGAATTGTTTCACTACCTTGTTAATGCATTGCTGGCAGGGCAGAACAGGAAATGCACTTTTATGCTTGAGGTGATTCTTCTGCTTGTTGGTGTACACTGTATAAAATTCTCAATGTAACTTTGAAAGTGATGATTTCATTATGTTTAGGTAATAAAAATCCCCCCAAATTGTTTTATCACGCTTGTGCAAGACAGGGTTCAGGGGTTAATGAAACCATTGAGGGATGCTGTGCTTGGAAAGATGAAGATAAGCTATAGTATTTCTCTACCAGCACTCTGGGAACGAAAAAGAATAAAGAATTAAAGGCCATGTTGGAAATCATAAGAATGTAAGAAGGATTATAAACTATAAGACATTCTAGTTCTAGTAGGTACCAATGAATTGATCCAAGAATCTCATCCAACTGTTTCTTGAAAGAAACCAGGGTGTTGGCTTCAACAACATGCCTGGGCAGCTTGTTCCAGACTCCCACAGCTCTTTGTGTAAAGAAGAGCTTCCTGTTCTCAGTTTGAAATGGACTTCCCCGCAAGTTCCACCTCTGGCACTCAGGAACATTCGTTACGCTTTCTCCTTGTTTTGACCATCGTTCAGCGCGGGGCGCCTTCAGCGCTCCAGTTTGACTGGCGGTTTCCCTCCCTGCAGGGCCTCCAGCCGGGTGAAGACGGTGTCCCAGGGCTCAGGGGGCTACGACAGCGACAGCGTCGAGATGCACCCCCTGGAAGAGTGTCCCGAAGCCCAGTACTACCACGTGCAGTGCCGCTCAGGAGAGCTGGCCTACGAGCGAGGGGGGGCGTCTCGCAGCTGGGGGCTCAGGAAGCAGGCCATCCAGAACTGGCAGCGGCGGCCCTACCGCAACAGCACGGAGGGGGAGGAGGGTGACGTGTCCGATGTGGGCTCCCGGACCACCGAGTCGGAAGTCGAGGTGTGGGAGCAGGAGCGCAGGGCCTCCTCCGACACCCAGCAGTCCAACTCCCACAAGGCCAGCGGAGGATACCGACTGGGGACAGGTGACCTTTGACCTTCTCACCCTAGCAGGGCCGCATGCAGGTCATGCTGTAGACGCATTTGTAAAGCCAATGGGAGCAAAGGCCAACATAACACGAGAATAACAATACATTATTAATATGATCAGTTACATGCTAAAATAAGCTGCCATATTTTGTGAGAAAATCACAGCTATTCCCAGTTTAGCCATAACTAAGAAATTTGATCATTTCATGGAGCAACTCGACTGTCATTTCTTTAAATATTGAAATACCTTTGAGCATGAGTAAAAAACTTCTGAATGTTTTTGCAGAATATAAAAATATACAGTACTGCAAATACAGTTGTATACAGTTACCAGTACTTAATGTTATTCGTTACCCTGAAATAAAGCATAATTAACTTTCTGTTGCCTGTGATTTAAACTAAAACACACTTTTTTTCACCCAAGAGCAATTTCTTGAAAATTCTAATCCGAAAATAACTTATCTGAAAAAACTGTGGTCTTGTTATTGTCAACTCTGTCCAAAGCACAGTTGGTTCTTTGAGAATCTGACTAGCTAAATTCAGTGACGTGCTCTTTTTGTACAATGTTGAATAATCAAGTGATTCCTCTCAATGTGTAATTCATTAGCACTGAAATACATCGAGCATAATGGACTGAGCAAATTGCACTCGTTAGTACGCAGGGAAAATGGCCTTTAGCCTCTTGGTCTTGGAAGGATTCTTGAAGTGCCACAGATCTCAGTTTGATGTCTCTGGCTGTCACGCTATCTGCTGTTGCTACAAACTATATTAGGGCTACTGAACATGTGTCAATTCTAAGGCATTCCAAATCGTAACATTTTATTCATCCAGCTCATACATTATTTCAATACAAGCTGACAATGATCAGAGAAAGACATAACTGCAGTGTGACCCATCAGGATAATACTATATAATGAAAAAGCCACCGTATTGACTTTCCTGTCTAATCTGATTCTGTTTTCTCTTGCAGGAAGTGTTTTCTTAATAAATTAAGATCTCTGCAGGTTATTCTATAATCCTGCCCAAAGACAATGCCCAATGTAATACGGCCACCCTAGTAGTAAATACGAACATACCAATACTTATTGGAGCCACTGCATGTCACATAATAGAGGGGTGGGATCCAGTTTTTCATTCTGAATGCTTGGCCCAATGTTCTGATTTCTAAATTCATTTTATGGCAATTAGCTGTGATAAAGCAGGTAGAGAGAATTGCAATTACTTGGTAAAGTGCACTCTTGTCTTTTGGCTGAGAGATGTAGTCATCTGACTTGGTGTTATCATATTCTGGGCTGGAAATAAATTGTGGTGGTACACCATCAATTTCCAAATACAAAAGACCTGAAACATGTTTTTTGTTTAAATGTGTGCCACCCCTTGCCAGGCATGCTTGTCTGAAGCCATAAAAGACAAAAGCACATCCTTTATAAAGTATTTTTTTATTTGCACTCAGTCGCTTGTACTGTATCTAACTCCATCACTGTTAATACCAGTTTAAGAGGAGATTCAGAAATGGAAACTTTTGATGAATCTTTTAAAGTGAACCATTGCTGTCACCCACTTTTATAGTCCCTCTTGTTAGAAACATGCGTGTTTTACATTAGGGTTTCCTGGTATCATAATAAAATGCAAACTTAATGGGATATCTCATTGGGTCTAAATTAGAACTCTCCTTGTTCCCTTTATTTCCAAAACAGCCTGACAAGGCCAGTGTTGTATGCAAAGCTGTTTAGGTTTGTATTCGTCAGAAAAAGCCTTGTATTTCTACCAAATCTATTGAAAGATCACACACTTTATACACCCTTTCCTTAATTTCAGTTTAAAACACAACAAAGTAAGCATGTCTTTCCCAAACAGCTCCATCATGTCGAACTTTAATTGTCTTTACATTCTACCTCTGGAATTAGGAGGGGACGAGCATTTTTAGTGACATCACACTGATATCACTTTCAGTGAGTCTGAGTCACTGAAAGTAAGAAGCACTGTCCTTTGGTATAGTACACTCTGTCTGCACTTGAGATAGACTATTGAATGTGGAAAAAAGTTCAAAGAGTTTGGACATAAAGGGTGACGCACATTAACCAGATTGGTGCTGCTCTTAGCTGGTAGAAGAAGTATATTAACTCCTGCATATAAAGCAATTTGGGAACTTTATGTACTATATCTTACACTAAATTTAATTAAATCCTCAAATTACTAAGGAGCCTAACTTCTATAATCCTGTTATTACATAAGGTTTAATTTGTTTCTGGTGCTGCACTGTGAATGAACACTTCACATTAACTGGAATGCGTATTTTGCTGTCAATACAAAAGTACTACATTTTCCTGCTGGCTGCCAATTGAGTAGAAGGAAAATTGTACTGGTACTTCTGCAATTACAGCAAATATCACGGTAGAACTGAATGTTTTTACTTTAAACCCTTGACTGAATTGAAGAAAAAGTGGCAATATTCTATTTTGCTGTGCAGTTTTAACCATGCGATAACTAGATTATAACAATCAAGATCGCAAATCAAATATCATTATTTTTGTATGTTTCATCCAATGAACAGCTGAAATATATATGTAATTTTGAAAGAATAGTGATTCAACAGTGGTTATATTTTTAACATCATACTACAGTATTGACCATTACGTTATGGAGTAACTTGTAACAGTCATGACTATTTTATTTTCACCTTCTTATTGTTTCACAAAGGAGAGGAGTACCTTTAGCCCAAATTCTTTATTTTTGTGCTTCAGGCTTGCATAGGAACAACTGGGAAGTCACACCGGTGTTTCTGCACAAATGTGGCATCAGCATGCTACAGTATGTGAGCTTTACAGGAATCTGTTGCGTTAATGAGCTCTGTAGAGAGATCGTAGATGTCAGGGAGAGTTCTTTCCGGACCCTATGCAGACGACACAATCCGGGGTAAAGTGAGAAATCACGGGGGAAAAAGCATGCAGGATATGGGGATGAGAACGGGGGGCGTGTCCATGGAGTGCATGGGTCGGGGGAGGTGTGGCCGAGGCAGGAAATCCAAAACAGAGCAAAAAGTCCAAGGCCAGGCGATCCATCCGAGACAGACGATTAAAATCCAGAACGGGGTCAGGACCGGCAGGGGAAACGGAAACGGGAACAGAAACTAAAACCATAATGGAGCCAGGTGCATCCAGGTCCCGGGCTCACATGATGCGGGAACCAATGCAGAGCCCGGATTAGCATCAGTGTCTGGCTTTTAAGGGGGAACTGAAAAGGGGCTGGAACAGGGAGCAGGTGCGGGAGATGAGGCAAACAAGGAAGGGCTGGAGCGTCCTTAAGAGGAGGGGTTTGCGATCGTGACAGTAGACCCACAGGCAATTTTTTCTTGGTGTGACAACAACACTTCCATATGGAAAAAGTATCTGGGGGTGCTCTGCTGAAAACTGAGGCGTCTTTCTGTGTCTCACTGTGTACCAGGCCGCTCAGAGACTGGGTACAAGCCATGCCGACATGAGAAAAGCAGCCCTTCAAAGTCAAATGAGGTCATCAGCCCCGAGATTCTGAAAATGAGAGCAGCTCTGTTCTGTATCTTTACCTACCTGGACACCAAGACCCTCCTGAGGGCTGCTGAGGTGTGCAGGGACTGGAAATTTGTTGCTCGTCATCCTGCGGTGTGGACCAGAGTGCTGCTGGAGAATGCCAGGATATCGTCGAAGGTACACCCGTCTTTAAAAGCTGCCTTGAGGATCCTCTTCCCTTTAATGCAAAATGTTTGTAATCACACAGTTTAGATTCACTAGCTCCCAGTTTCTCCTGAGTCTTGCCTTTGTTTCAGTCATTTATTTCTCACAGTTATTTCTCTTTCTGGAGATTCTGAACAGACAACAAGCTATTTATCTAGAACGTATGTAAGAGTATAGTCAACAAGAAGTAAATTGAATAATTTGGAAATGAGACCAAAAATAAGTCTGAACTTTATCATGAAGAATGTGATGAAGTTTCGTCACCTTGATTGACACCAAGAGTAACCATTTCTACAACAGGTCACACTAATGTGACCATCCATAAGGAGATACTCAAAATCTTGTCATTCCATGTCTAATAATAAGGCACTGCTGACTTTTTGTGTGAATTGACTTTTTTGTATTTTTAAATATGTAGTATTTGGTTCGTCCTGCTGTTTTGGCAGCAGTAAAGGACCAGGAAACAATAGCTTACATACATAGGAAACAGACAAAATTGATATACATATTTCAGACTCTTGTTCTGCATTATTTCTGAACTGTTTTAAAATTGACTTTTATATCCTCATTCTCATACACCGAGGTGTTCTCTTGAGCAGATCAGATTAGATTGATCAGTGAATACAATGATCAGTAATTATGTGGGGACTCACAGGAGATTGGGACAGTAAATCTGTGCTCTTTGAATGAGGTCCTCAGATCAATTAACTGCTACCAAACAGGCAAATTGGACCAAATGCTCTTCCTTCATTTGTAACCGTTCTTATGTTCTAACAGTTGGAGGCTATGAAGGGAACAAAACCATTAATTTTCCACAGCTTACAATGGAAAATGAAATATTCCACAAGTTCAATTAAAAACAAAAAAAATAAAAGCTTTCCTGCAGTTTGCTGGTTCTGCAATTACAATGGTAATGAGCCAAACCTTATGCAGCTATTAAATAAAGGTTACATGTTTTTAACTGGATCCCTGAGCCTTTTCATGATTAGAGTTTGTGTTTCTCGATTGAAGCTCAACAGTGATAGAGTTGCAAGCTCCTTCATTTCTAAATGTTACAGAACTAACGAAAGGCAAGAACCTTAGACTCCTCATCATAAAACCAACAACACTACAGAATAGGTACCTGTGAGTTTCTCCATTGTATTACACTTAGGAATCACTTTCATTTAGACATGCATTCTTTTCATGTCTGGCAGTGAAATCCCTTTTTGTCTTTGCAAAACAAAGCAACTTTTCTGTTGTCTGCTGGGGTTGGAAAAGAGCCTTCTTGCTATTTCAATGTATTAGTTTTCCCTCGCTGCTGTAACCCCGTGTGTAGTTGTCCCTGGCACGGTAACTGACCACTGACCAATGACGCACTGACCTGGCGCCTCTGCCTGCAGTTCATGACCACGCTGGCTCAGTGGTGCACGCAGACACACTCCCTCATCCTGCAGAACCTGAAGCCGCGGCCCAGGGGGAAGAAGGAGACCAAGGAGGAGTATCTGAAAAGCACACGGTAAGCTTCCTGGCTCCTACAAAGGGAGTTTTTACACACGGTCCCTGTGATAAGATAAGATAAGATCACTTTATTGGCCATATACAATTTCTTGCATTAGGAATTCGTCTTTTCACAGACCCCAGCTTGCTCTCCATGAGACACACAGACAGGGAGAGAAAATGGGGTCAGTGCGCAGGGTCAAAAGTTGTACTGTACAATGCCCCTGGAGCAGCTGGGGTCCAACAGAGTAGGATTCCTCTGCTGACCACAGGATTTAAACTGGCAACCTTTCAGCCACAGGCACAGATCCTTAGCCACAGAGCCACCGCTCCACCCCCAGTCCCTGTGATCAACCTGCAGCATGACATGCCCAGTCCAGTCCCCATGTCCCTGGTGTTTCCGGGTTGTTGTTCCAGCTAAGCGCTCAGTTTCTTATATATACCCTTAACCCAAAGTTCTCTGAAGCAGTGGGAACTTTTTTGATGAACTCTTACTGCTTTCCAATTTAGGTTATCTAACATGACTTAGATTCCGTCACATTTATGTAACGATTATATATTACAGTTGGGATTTGAACCCACACCTTTCGATTACAAATCCAGAACCCTAACCGCTTGTGGTTAGCTCTTATGCTGTTGGATTTTGAACTTGAAATCTTTCAAAGAATGTTTCAGGATGAGAAAATGCCAGATCGACCTTTTGTTGAGTTACGCGTTACGAGTTTCGAGATTGAAAGCTCGTCTGCTTCCGAGAACACGTCTCTGAGCTGGAGAACAAAGCCCATTCCTTGGGACCGTTAAACGGCTGTGAGCAATAAGAAAGAAACTTGTACAGGTTAAAAAGTACAAGATATGCAAATAAATCTGATGGTGCGTGTCAGTAGTTTTTTTATTTTATTGTACTCTTTCGCCTTATTTCACAATTGTTATCCAACCCCCCCCTAATATCATCGTGTTGTACAGTCATGCCCAATTAATTAAAGAATGCAAATTGGCAAGATGTGTCTGTCTGAGTGATGACTGAATCCCTGGCAGGGGTTTGATACGGTTGGTGTCAGTGAGGTGGCTAATGAGGTCACTGCAATTTGAAAGAAAAGCTGATTAAAAAACAATTACATTATTGTTTGGGAGAATGTGCTGGTAGATGAAAACCCCGACTGGCCTCAGCTGTCAAGCCAGTAAGACGTTTTCTCCATCTGATAGCAGGCATGCTCTTTCTCACCCCATGGTACTCGTGTCTCCGAGCTCTAGGGGATTACTGTCGCTCCATTAAACAATTACCATCACGTCACACTGTTCCAGCATGAGTCACCGTTTTGGTTTTCATGGGTCTCGTTTTGAACTTTCAACAGCACAGCGAAGCAAACGGCGTTCACGCAAGTCCCAGCCGGTCAAAGGGAATAATGCACTCCTCTCCCTCCCTCCCCCTGACCACCCTGATCGCTTGAGTTAGTCCGTCTAAAACAGATGCTGTCCAGCGTGTGACAGAGAAAGGTCATCGTCAAGCAGTCTGGACATGAATTCGCGTCATGTTAACCTCTATGACACTTAAATCCGGGGAGCCTGAAATGTAACTCCAGCTCTTCAGGGTGCTTCTAAAATACAGATTTCAGAAATGATTCCCAAGTGTAAAGGAGTCAATTAAATGTTTTGCCCTATATAATCCAATTGTCAAAGATGCGTTCTTATAAATCTGGTTTCCATCAACGAGACCAAAAACACAACAAAAAAACACTTAATTTCTTTTTCCCTAAACTAACTAGTATTTTGTTTTCAGCAGACATCTAGAAATGCATCTACTGAGAAGTGAGCAGATGCTAGTAGAACAAGATCACTTTCTTATTCATGTACTGTACAACTTCTTGTATTAGGAAGTTGTCTTTTCGCAGACCCCAACTTGCTCTCCATGAGACACACAGACAGGGAGAGAGAAGCCTGGCGTCAGAGCGCAGGGTCGGCCATTTATATGGCGCCCCTGGAGCAGCTGGGGTTAAGGGCCTTGCTCAGGGGCCCAACGGAGTAGGATTCCTCTGCCGGCCGTGGAATTTATACCAGCAACCTTCCAGCCACAGGCACAGATCCTTAGCCTCAGAGCCACCGCTCTGCCCTGTAGCGCTGTAGGGCTGAAATCGGGTGCTCTGCTGTAACTCTCCATCCCCGGAGCTAAATTTCTGGCTCGCGCTGCCCTGATGGACCCTTTCACAGCGAAGAGAGTCTGTTCCTGCTCTCTCCTGGTCTCTGCATAAGGACCTAGGATTTCTCACACTCACGGAAAGTGCTCCTTTTTATCCCAGTGTGCTCACGATTGGCGACACAGGGACATGACAGTTTACACTGCACCTCACTGCTCTTGGGTCCTGGGTTCAGAGTTTGGACTGTGGCTCTGTATTGGTTTGTGGGCGTCAGTCCTGTCTTTTGTAACTGTATGTAGCATTAGTTGCTGGAGATGCTGAAGCAAGTCAGCTAGCTTTATTTTATCTTGGCATGACTTTTGGGGAAGGCTAAATGAACAGATCTCAGCAATACTTTCCACAATGTGATATTGCTTTGCTGGATATGCGCACAGTATTTACACATCCCACTTCAATCCCGTTTGCTCCCACCTCCCAAAAACATGCCGGCCGGGATTAATGAACTATCCTAAATTGGCACCTTTTCTCTGGTCGTCCAATGTACTGGCTGTCATGTGCTGTTAGGGCCCAACCATTCACCCTGTGCTAGCAGCATGTGCACCAGGTCCTAGGGACTCTAACTGGGACAAGCATTTTTTTGATAATGGATGAATGGATATTCCTATACTTGGTTTAATTGTGCTGAATTAGTGTCCCAGGTCACTATAGGACAATGAGCTGTTGCATCAATCCTGCAGGTGTGTGTAACATAATTGTACCACAAAACAGAAACCAGGAGTAATGTTTTCACAGAGGAACGGTGCAGCAACAGATTAAGGATAAGTGATAATGGCAAGTCACTTACTATAAGTGAACCTTATTGAGAAGGTTCATTGAAATCATGAGCTTCGTCTGAAGTTGCAGTTAAGAAAGGAAAACTAGGTTTTAACCACAAATAGAATAACAATTCAGTTTTTCCCCCAAGGGTGACTAAAAGCTCTCCTTCCTAAAAACATGCTACCGTAAATGCTCACATAATCTGCTGGAGAAGGTAAAAGGGTACAATAATTAAGATAAAAAGCTTTATATTAAGATAAAGAGGGCGGCTTTTAACTGAGGTGAGATGATAGTGTTACTTTGCTAGCAGTCATCAAATCAGTTATTGTAGTTGTAAGCCTTAAAGGTCTACAGAGTATGAAATGAAATTAATTTAAACAAACAAGTACAATGTTTCTTTTCTTCTCTTTTCAGCATGGAATAAACCTTTACTTGTTCCTTTGCAGCCTATGCATGCTTACACAGCCACCTACAGTACTTGAACTAATTGAAATGAAGTTAATTTCAGACGTGTGCTAACAAGTTAAGCATATTCATTTAAAAAAAAACAAAAACAAATGGAAGAGCATATTATTGTGGTTTGTTTCGGGATTTAAAATTAAACAATCTTATTTTAGCCATTTAATGACATCTCGCAAATACATTAAACTACAATTACAGGTGTACATCAGATTTCTAATCTGACCTGAGGCACGCATTTCAAATGCTGTAAACAGTCTGAGACTGTACATCATTTTTACCTCCAGTAGGTCTGTGTGTGGAGTGGAAGAGTGGATTCCGATTCCCAGAACACTTTGAGGTCGTGTCCTGTGTAACCAGTGTTTGTTCCTCTGTCTCCTGCGCAGGGGCTGTCTGGAGGTGGGGCTGGAGGCACTCCTGAAGGCAGCGGCAGGAAACCTGCTGATCCTCAAGGTGTCTCACTGCCCCAACATCCTGACAGACCGCTCCCTCTGGTTGGCCAGCTGCTACTGCCGCGCCCTGCAGGCCGTAACCTACAGGTTAGAGGAAAGGCCAGGAGCTGTAGACGCGATTGCAAATGCTGCCATCTGGTGGACAGGAAGAGAAACTACACCTATGACAATCTGTGGTCCAGTCTGGGGGGATAAATGTTTTTTTTAACTCCTTATAGGAATGTCACATGTGCCTAGAATCATGTCCAAATCCAAACACTGTCGTATCAAATGTGTAGAAACCAATTAAGACAGAATGGCTTCTCCAAGTATATTTACAATAAACATCCTGTAGTAAATTATGATGTGCTTGAAAGAATTCTTAGTAAAGTGTGTAGAACCATCAGTGGTTTCTAATGTGTTACTCAAATCTGTTTTTAAGTGAACACTTTATGTGAACTTTACATTTTCTAGGGTAGATAATATGAAATATCCATGTCAGGGGACCTGCTATGCAGACTTCACTCTATCTAAACACAAGTTTGTGTTTAATCTGTTTCTTTTACTGGGAATTGGAATGTTGTGAACAAATTAAATATACTAAAAGGCAAGAAATAGTATTTTTATAACCTTTTTAATATGTTGAATTACTGAAGCAACTGTTATTAAATTGTACAAATTTATTTTCAGGTAAAACACAAATTAAAATATAATGGTGTATAACACCTCATCACTAGGACGATATGACATCCCAGTTTGTTTCAGTCAATTTTGGATACTCAAAATACTCAATTCTAGGCACAGGAATATCCACTAATGTGACTGATCTGACATTGTTGTTTCTTCTTTCTAGAGTTTTCAGTCAGTTCCATTGTACAGAAAGAAAAAACACACAGCTAGGTCAATGATATGTTTCTAATGTTTAGGAGTGCCACAGATCCTGTTGGCCAGGAAGTGATCTGGGCACTTGGAGCAGGCTGCAGAGACATCATCTCCCTCCAGGTGGCGCCACTTCATCCATGGTGAGGAGCTGCATGCAGGGAAGCACAACACACACACGGCTGGAATCAGCACGCGTAAAACATAAAACATAAAGCAGAATCTCCCTTTCAATTCTTTAAAAAATCCTTGTTTATTACAGTGCATTTTTCCAGTTTTTTTAAATAAATTATAAATGCTCAATTGTGAATAATTTCTTTTTACTTCATTTATGAAGTTAAGGTATTTGCCTCCTAGACAGTGTTGGAGTGTTAGAGTTCCGTTTCTAGGTTGGAGGATTACTATTAGAAATAAGAAGTTAGGGGAAAATAAATGAGTACAGTGATGCACATAGTGTCTAGTGTGTGTATAGTTAACGTTAAAGCAACTTTCTCCAGTGTCTTGGCAATTTTAAAATGTAACCCTTTACACAAGTAATTTCTGTTTTTAATGGATTACTTTTTAAAACTACTGTGAATATCCCTGACACTGCCTTTGGAATGAACTGGACTAACTAAGGCCCATGCCAAATCTTATCTTGGAGCCATCAGCCAGTCCCACAGTTGTTTGGGACTGATGTTTTCTGGCAGATTTAATTTGACAGAAGCAAGGAGATGTTTGTAAACAAAAAGCCACCATTAAACATGGGGTTCATAAAGTGCAGCTGGTGGGTGGCAAGCTTTGATTGGTCTCAGCTTGAGCATTCCTTGCTTGTTCCGATTGGCTTTCTTTTGTACGGTTACCAGCTAGATTTCAAGTCTGTTTCGTATACGCTGCTGAGCGTTTTCTCGTGTCAGGCCGAGGAGCCCAGCAGGAACAGAACAATGTCTTTGGCTAGAATTTTCAAGCCTCACATTATTCCTTAAAAATATCTTTCAGTGCAACAGCATGAGCTTTTTTAATGGTGTGTGCTACCTGTTTGGCCTGATGTGCTTGATCCATACAGAGAACACTATTTACATACTTAATTAGCAAATGAACATTAAAAATATATGGCAATTAATCTGCAGTTCCTAGTAAGAGAAGCTTAAAGGAAGCATTTTTTAGTAATATTCAAAATATTTCTTCTTTAATCAGTCTAGTGCAGCTATTTAGTGGCATTGAGTTCATACAGTGTATGACGTACAGAACCTTCTGATAATGTTTTGGCAATATTAATACCAAAATACATCCATACAAAGGGCGAGAGAACTGAACTAAGTAATTATAGACCAGTAAGTCTGTTTTCTGTTACATGTTAGATAATGGAAACGATTATCCAGTAAGAACTAATCTAGAGGCTTACCGACAGTATATAGAAAAAATCTAAGTAAAGAGTCAGCACGGATTTAAAAGCGTGTCTTTTCTAATTGATGTTTGAAGGAGCAAAAACAGTAATGGAGACTCATTGGTCTTATGATAGGACGTATTTAGATTTTCAGGTTTTTGATAACACTCCTCATGAATGATTAATTTTGCCCCAGTAGTCTTACACACTATTGCAATGTCAGCATTTTCCATGCTGTTTCACAAAGTGGCTTTATGGTGTGTCTGCAGAAGGGGGTCTGAGTTGATTCTCTTGTCACTTTTGCGTGTTCCTTTCTCCAGTCAACAGCCAGCTCGGTTTAGTAACCGCTGCCTGCAGACCATTGGACGATGCTGGCCACACCTCCGTGCCCTGGGCGTGGGCGGGGCTGGATGCGGCATTCAGGGCCTGGCATCGCTAGGTGAGTCAGACTGGCATCATTTCACGCCTCCGTTCTCTCTGGCTTTGGAAGATGAAAGTGATCTGAAAAACTGCTCGTACTTCAGTTTGCTTGTTCCATCAGCGACACGTTAAAGAGCTTTTTAGTCTCAGGTGGTACAAGCTGGATACTTTTACCAAAAGTTGCTGCCAAACAAACAAGGAGAGACAGATGCCCCCTCTTTAATGTAATATGCTCAATAAATGTTAAATGTTTAATATGTTCTTATGCTATATCCCATTAGGATTTAAGGTTGAAGATATGCCAGCCAGGCTATGATGATTAGCAAATGATTTTGATCAGTTTATAAAATAAAAAGGCAGATGAACAACATGCACGTATCTCCAGTCCATCTTGAGATGAGGCAATAAAATCAAACTAATGTCAACACCAAAAGGAAACTTACAGACGTTAAACATTTGACAGGACCATTACCTGCAAGACAACCAAAAGTGATTTGTTTGCTCCCAGATTGTTCTTTATTAAAAGACAGATAATTTTGCGAAAGCTATAAAGCTAAGAGCCCTGTTTCATCATCTGGATTATCTCACCTAAAGCACAAGTGAGTGATGGATAAATTGTAATACTGCACCTTTGCTCTTCTCAAGAGCACCATAGGGGGGTTGTAGGACATCAGTGGGGTTAATGACGGTATAATGAGGTACAGCTATCTTTGCACACTTGTGCTGTCGTTTTCTGTGCAATTTTGCATGAGATGTCAACAGGTCCACCTTGGTGCCTTTTAAAAAATGTGCAATTCTATCAGCTGTGCATCTGGTAAATGGCGGGTGAACTGAGCATTCATACTGCATTCTGTGTAAAGAGAGGAGAAAATAAATATTTTTTTAGACCTCATTCAGTTCTTAGCAGAAAGAGATAATGGTAATTTGTGTAGATTGGGAGACATCTAGCTCTATAGAAACAGAAAAGGAAATGGAGACAAGGAAACTTGCACAATAGGAAATTACTTGCTGCTGGTGAATTATAGCTTGTTATAAATTGTAGGATATTACATTTTTAGTCCTTGTCAAAGACTGTTATGTACCTGATGGAAAATCCTGTGTCTTCTGTTTTTATGTTTGAAATTACTTTTCAGTCAATCTGCTCAATGTCTTTAAGGGTGGATTTTGTCACGAACAGTTCTTTCAGGGCACTATGCAGACAACACAATCCTGGGAGGAGTGAGGAAAACATGGGGAAAAAAGCAATGCAAGGGGCTGGAAGGAAAACTGGGGGGCGTGTCCATGGTATGCTAGTGTTCGGGGAGGTGTGGCCGAGGCGAACAGTCCAAGGGAGTCCGAGGCAAATCAAAGAATGAAGCGAAAGTCCAAAGCCGACAGACACACAGAAGAGTTAAAAACCGGAGCGGGATCCGGTGGAGGGTCGGGGGAATAAAAAGGGGGTAACGGGACCAGACGCTACCTGATCCCGGACCCAGATGGTCAGGACGCCGTAGTGAAGCCGATGCCGTCAAGTCGTTCCTGGACTCGCGGGTAGGCGGGACTCCAGGCGTCCAAGTTCCAAAGCTGAGCCCCGATAGGCAGGAACGTCTGGTTTATATAACACAGGGGGCTGGAACCGGAGGCAGGTGCTGGAGATGAGTATAAACAAGGTAGGGCTGGAGCATCCTTAAGAGGAAGGGTCTATGATCGTGACCGATTTTGTGTGAAAAAAAGAAAGTTTGTCTCATTACCGAAACAGAAAATAACCACGTGAACGACGTGATTAAATTTCCAACATCCAGTGAAAACTGTTTGGGTTATCAAACAAGGTATGGAACAAGCTGCTCTTCCATGTTGTTGAAGACATTACACTGGTGACTTTTAAGAAACAATTGGATGAGATCCTCAGATCCATTAGCTACTAACTCGGGCTGAATGGCCTCTTCTTATTAGTAGCTGTTCTGATGAAAGAAAATAGGATATTTTAATGTAACCCCATTAAATCATGTTGTACATTTGAATTTCCTCCACAGCCTTTACCTGCTTTTTTATTTTTCATCTGGTGGTGTAGTGGCTGGCACTGATCAGGGAAGCAAAGCATCGATGAGTTCTTTGGTAGAAAAAGGCAGTTCAGTTCAGTATATTGTCAAATGCACAAGTCCAATGAAATGCTTACTTGCAATACAAAAGACATTCAAGGAATCACCAAAAACATAAACACAGAACAGCAGCAGCAATAACAACAAGTTAAATAACATACAGTACAACTTAAAAAAAGATCAGTGTGTGCCAGTGGTAGGGGTAGAGTTCAGTAATCTGACTGCTTGTGTGAAGAAACTCATTTTTTATTCAAGGTACAGTACCTTGGAAAGTGGATGCACTGTACCGTATCTATATTTTATGCTACATATTTTTTTATGCTGTGCAGACAGGACTTCTTTCTTGTTTCTTAATGTTGCTACTCATGAGGCAAGTAAATCAGACGCCGTTACTCGATGATATGTGAATCAAATACACAGTGTCAATACATTTTACAGAAGACAAACAGGAGGGAGAGTTAGATGCAGTTTAAGGGGTGGTGTGTCTGGTTCTGTGGGGTATTGCCCTTTTTTTCTTTCTCACTATATTGTATGGTTAAAAGCACGACTCTATTCCAGGTGTGGTTTGACGTAGCTCCTCCTGGGCACTGGCCTCGTCTCCTGTGCGTGTCAGGGGCCCATAGCTCAAAATCCCGTCCCCGCCTTTCCAGCCCTGGCAGTAATTTCTGTTGCCGTGGCGGGAGGAGTGTCTGTTGTGTAGTCACACAGGGGGCGCTGTCGGCCTTCTGGATGTCGGGGTTTGGACTGATGGCGTGGGGCTCCTCATCACGTGTCCCCCACGCCTGCTATGCCCGCTGTAGAGGAGGCTTCGCTGTTTGGTTGTTCCTTGTCCTGACTGTTTGGCTTTTGCCTTCCAGCTCGGAACTGCATGCGCCTGCAGGTGCTGGAGCTGGACCACGTGAGTGAGGTCAACCAGGAGGTGGCGGCGGAGGTGTGCCGAGAGGGGCTGAAGGGCCTGGAGATGCTGGTCCTCACCTCCACCCCCGTCACGCCCAAAGCTCTGCTGCACTTCAACAGTGAGTACAGCGCCCCTCGTCCCCCGCTAGGGGCCCAAGGAGCCCGTGGGCACAGTCCGTTTCAACCCCGAGAACGTTTGCGGCCTGTTTTTTTTATTCGGGCGTGTCTGCCGTGAATGTTTTTAAAAAACCTATTTTGAAACAAAGCGTTCTGTTGCTGATAGAAATACTGTAGTTAGATCATTTTCGTGGTAGCAGTTTGACTCAAAGGCAGTACATTTTGAAGAGATGTGAATCCAAACTCACATCAGGAGATGGTTAATGTTTAACTAATGTAATAAAGTCACATTATACAGTTATTTTGATTAGGACTTAAGTTTGTAAGTAAGTTGCTCTCCTCTATTTTTAAAGGGATTTGTGTGGTTATTTAAAAAAATGATGAAAAAAATGTCCAAGCTATTCTTTTTAATCTCCTAAATGATTGCAGTTGTCTATTGCACAAATTAAGAAGTAATAGGTTTATTCCATGAATAAGAAAGAAAGAAAACACAAAGCCTTCTATGGGTGTGAATATATGGAATAAACCTACAGTATTACCTGTTCCTTTGCAGCCTATGCATGCTGAAGCAGCTACCCACCTGAACTATTGCACAAATGGCTGACTTTGTAACTATTACTGTCAGTTATTCTTCAGCACTCAAAATACAGATATAAAACTGGACGCTTTGCTCAAGAGTAATGCAAGAAATCTGTTTTTTGTTTTGACCCATCCTATAAACTAAACCTTTAGCTGTTGTTCTGTTAGATGCACATTTGGAGTTACACTTTTTATGCGCTGCACATCAGATGAAACTCACCACTTCTCAGCACAACACATTCACAAAGTTAAATAATAAGAAAATCATTTCTGATCACTGGGTGCACTGAGATTTTATTGAACAATACTGTACATGACATAACTAAATTGATCATGCTGATTAAAATTTCTTATCAGCATGGTTTAATTACAGGGGACTGTGAAAGTTGCAGGCTAGTACTGTGTGTGGACCACCACTGGAAGCAGTAGAACCTGCACAGCACATCTCTGCCACATGTTTTGCACATTGCACATGCTATCTTTTGGGATTCTGTCCCCTGTTTCATTAATAGTTTGAACAAGTACATCCCTGGTCTCTGAGCCCTAGATGACACGTCATAACAATTCACCGCACACATGTTAAATGGGGCTCAAGTCAGGTCTGCTCAAGCCCTATATTCTGTACAAGCTCTACTCTGCTTCTACAGCGTGCTGGGCTGGAATAAGTATGATCCCACAGGAATGGCGGCAGTTGAGGTCCCAGGACATTCAAGTTCAAGTTCAAGTTTATTGTCATTATACTCATATACATGGTATATGGTATAACGAAATGCTATTTAGCTAACTCTCGGACATAAGTAGTACAAAGAAGAAAAAAAACAACAATGACAACAATACAATTGTGTAACAAAAGAAAGACAGAGACAACAGGCAGTGTGCAAAAAACAACAACAGACGATGTGCAAAAACAGCAACAGGCAATGTGCAAAACAACAAAAGGTAACAGGTTATGTGCAAAAATATGCATCAACAGAATGAAATAAAGGGATAGAAATTATGGGGAGTGAGCCTTTGACATGTACGGTAGAGGTAGATTTTCAATGTGTGTTTGGGTTTTTGGTAAGAAAGAAAGAGAGAAGGCACTGTGAGGTTCAGATCATACAGTAGGTGAGAGGTGAGGTGAGAGTGAGAGAGGCTGGGAGTTTAACAGTTTGATAGTGCGAGGGTAAAAACTGTCTCTGAGTCTGGTAGTCTGGGCCTGAATGCTCCGGTACCGTTTTCCAGATGGTAGCAGATCATACAGTCTGTAGCTGGGGTGTGTGGGGTCTTTGATGATGCTTAGAGCTTTCCTCAAGCACCGTCTGTCATAAATGTCCTGGATAGATGGGAGGGTAACCCCAGTGATGGACTGGGCAGTTTTCACCACCCGCTGTAGGGCTTTGCAGTCAGCAGCACTGCAGTTGCCATACCACACTGTGATGCAGCCTGTCAGTGTGCTTTCTGTAGTGCATCTGTAAAAGTTAGTGAGGATCTGGGGACATATCTTAGCCTTCTTCAACCGTCTTAGGAAGTACAGGCGCTGTTGCGCTTTCTTGATCAGACAGGTGGTGTTGAGAGACCATGTGAGGTTCTCGGTGATATGGACGCCAAGGAATTTAAAGTTACTGACCCTTTCTACTTCAGTCCCGTTGATGTGGATAGGGGCATGTCTGTTATGCAGTTTTCTGAAATCGACAATCAGCTCCTTGGTTTTGCTGACGTTGAGGGTGAGGTTGTTGTCATCACACCACGTTGTAAGGAGATTGACCTCCTCCCTGTAGGCCCTCTCATCATTGTCTGTGATCAGACCTACTGTACAACTGTGGGGTCATCGGCAAACTTGATGATGGAGTTGGTGTTGTGTTTGGCCTTCGTGGGTCGTGGGTATAGAGGGAGTAGAGCAATGGACTTAGCACACACCCCTGGGGGACCCCAGTGTTCAGAGTTAGTGTGCCGGAGGTGTGGTTTCCAAGCCTGACAGCCTGAGGTCTGCCTGTCAGAAAGTCCCGAATCCAGTTGCAGAGGGTGGTGTTGAGACCCAGTGCACTGAGTTTCTTGACTAGTTTCTCTGGGATGATAGTGTTAAAAGCTGAGCTGAAGTTGATGAATAGTAGTCTTGCGTATGTGTTCTTTTTGTCAAGATGGGATAGGGCCGTATGTGTGGCAATGGAGATTGCGTCATCTGTGGATCTGTTGGACTGGTAGGCAAACTGGTACGGGTCCACTGTGTTTGGGATGGTGTCCTTAATGTGCTTCATGACCAGCCTCTCGAAGCACTTCATGATAACAGGTGTTAGTGCCACCAGGCGGTAGTCGTTAAGACATGTCACTGTGCTGTCAGGTCAGGTGCTGACATATTCGATGCTGTCAGGTTTTCACTGATCATCACAAATCAGTGCTGTTGCTCGCACCACCTCATGCCGTTACGATGATCAACGCTGTTGGGCATGAGACCGAGACCTGTGTTTAAGCCTGCAGATGATGAGAGGTCAGGTGCTTCCACACAGATAAATTGCTGATTCATGGATTATTGTGACCTGGTGATTCTGATACAGTAATTACTAAGGCAAAAACAATAATGGAGATGGAGCTGGATGATGTTCTGACCCTGGTGAGGTGTCCTCATTAGTGTTCTCTAAGATTATTACCTACTGTATCAATGACAATGTATTTGGCTCTTGTCAGTTGTGAGTGTGGTGACTGTGAATTCCCCAGACAAATAACTTGTCCATTGTCCAATATACCGCTGACACAATGGTATTCACTTAATACACAGGGCATATTGCTGCCTGTGCTTCTGTGTTTTTCTTGAGTTTTCACTGGGCTTGATGTTCAAAAGGTTAAATCAGCTCTTTCACAAATGTATTTGAAATGTACTGTATGGTGGATCAGGCATGGATGATCAATTAATCTAACAGATGTCAATAGCTTTTAATCAATAGCCAAAATCCATGTAGTCTGTTTTTCTAAAACACATGTATGACATGATAGGTTTCTTTTGACAATCAGTATACACAATACTGGATATATTATATGCTGATCTCAAAATCAAATCCCTGCTTCTGTAAACTACAGGTGTATGTTGCAACCTGAAGTCGATTGTGGTGCAGATTGGGATAGTGGATTATTTTGAAGACCCCAATAGCCCAGAAGCCAGGAAGCTTTTTGATGAGATGGTGAACAAACTACAAGTAAGACTTATGCTACTTAAATTTCTTTTCTTTTACATTTTTGCTCAGAGACAATGTAAACTGTGATTTATTTACTCTGAAGGTTCTCCTGTGGATTTAAAATAATGCAGTAGCAGGGTCCAGTGTGTATCAGCAGATCATTCACCATTCATCATTCATTGTACCATGTATAGCACATAACTATGACTTCAAAGAAAGAAAGTATACAGCATTGTCCATAATGATGGTAAATAAAGGCGGGTCATAATTTAGGTACTGTAGCTGGTAGATTCACAATACTCCTGCTTCTCACAGAACGTACAACTGGATCTGTGCTTCTGAGGAATTTTAGCTTCTGATTTGAAAGAGGGTACGGATCCTACAGTGCTGTATTATACACCAGGTTTCAGCCTAGTTTTTAAGAATGCTTTTTACCTTTTGCTTTTATGAAAATAACATGCAAAATTTAATTGAGCATTAGTTGCTGTTTAGAACAGATGAGCTTTCAGCAAAGCCCTTACAGAAAAAAACTTTAAATGTTCTCTTATCTGTATTCAATCCAATTTAGATAACTGGGTAACAAACTGGTATGTGTATGGAAAAAATACCAGTTTATCTGACCTTTATCACATGAAAGAGATATGCTTAAACCTACGTAAATGTAAATGTAAATGTAAACCTAAACCTACATTTAGTCATTTGAATTCATGAGATTGATTTATCTATCAATTAAATGGTAAAAGAAAAGCAGTAAGACAGTGTGAAAAAGCATAGAAGCTCGTCTTTTTTCTATCTGATTCTTGCTAAATTTGACATGACTGTGGCTCCAGTTAAACCATTTCAGCTGGAATGAGTGACCAATGAATGCTTTTGCTTCTACTGTCTGTCTCTTGAGTGTGCTCCAGCCATAAACTGTTTATCCAGATGATGGTGCTAGCAGGTAATGCAAAATATATTTCCAAATCTGGTTTTATGTACTGTACATTTGCCGAACGGAAGATTTTGAAGATGCTGGTATTTAACTTAAAAACCAAAACAAATCCCTACACTGTAGTCATGCTAATCCAAACATATTTAAATAAGCACAGCAGCGCCATCTGTGGGCTTTGCCTCAGTACTACAGTAACGTTTGAGATCTGTATGAAACACTGGCAGAAGAGCAAATAATTGGAAACCAATTTTTTTAAGGTAAAGCACATACGTGACTGTTTGTCAGTGTATTTTTCTTTCCAACCACACCTGCTACGGATTACAGATCTGGTATCCTTCAAAACTAATTTTGTTCTGAGATGCTGAAGATAGCTGAGACTAGAAACGTTAAAAAATTAAACCCAGATGTGAACATCAACAACAACAGTCTATTTAAGATGATTGACTGGGTTATGTATTTAATATTATTTATTACTTGATGTCTCCTTTATGCATGCAATAAAGGGTTTTAGGAGTCCTATCACAGCTGTGCAGTGTAGTTATGAGAGTGGTCATGGCAGTGGGACAACAAGAGAGGAAACAATCTAGGTGGAGCGTAGACACATACAGTATGTAATATTTCTGTTCTTGCAAACTAGGCTTCAGGTGATGTGTGCCTTTCTGTTAAGGAAATGTAAAAACCTTTGGACCCCTATCACCTCTATTTTTCTGTCATAAGGGTAATAACGTTTTGTGTGAAAGAGACATAACTTAAAGATTAGTGTAGGTTTAGCTACAGATCTGGATGTTATACTGTACCTCACCGTGGCAAACAGTAGAGAGAGTTAAGTTCATGTCATGGCATGTCATGTTTTAAAACGTAGTGGTAAGCTGCCTTCATTTGTGGTAGTTAGCTACATACTGTATGTGAAAAGAGAACACTGTCTTGAATTCCAAAGTAGCTGAGCAACATATCAGTCTCAGGACCTCTGGACCCAGTGGACATTAACTTATGTTCCTTTACCATAATTTTCTCATAGTCTTATGAGAAACTCTAGTATTTTTTCACAGTCTCTCTCAAGTGCAGAACCAAGTGTAGTGATCTGTGATTTAAGTAAATTCATATTGTGCCCGGTAATGCCCACATTAGCAATTGGGCAAGTCAGAAAAAACATAAACAAGGGCTATGCATTTAAAACCATACAGTAGGTCTAAAGGGCATCATTAGTGGACAGATTATGGAGATGTAGGGGCTCTTCCTGCTAGTGGAGTGTTTAACTGCATAGGGCAGTTAAAAGAGGAAAGTTAAGCTCTTCATTCACTGTGTTGAGCTTCTAGGGGAAACCCACCAATCGACACTAACAGACTGAGAAAACAGTGTTACAGGTTCATGCGGTGCACTGTATGCTGGGTGCATCATCTTTGAAATTCTCCCCTTATGCTAGAGGCTTGAAGCATTTCTGAAGCAAACGGTTGTTTTAAAGAATGTGAACTTCACTATTGCCATTCTTTTTATCAGGAGAAAAAGCACATAGAAAAGATTTTTTTCCTGAAGTGTCTTCTTCTATTTATATTGCACTGGACAAAGTGGCACATTCCCATACAAATCTTGTCAAGAACAGAAATACCTGGGAGCTGATCTTTTCAATCCAGTCCATTCTAGGATATTATTAGACTGTCTTCTGTTTTTGATGATGAAGGATCGATTGACTAAAAAAATTGCTGGGGGTTATTAAAAATAATTAATTAAAATTAAAATGAGCTAGATAGTCTTGAAATAGATTGAATTAACCTGAGACAGATGCATATCAATTTTCATTCATAACAATTTTTGTTTTGGTGATATACAGCATATGGTATTACAGTTAGTGGCGTGGCACACTGAATTGGGATGAGCCATTGGACTCACGACTGAGAAGTTGTGGGTTCAAGTCCCCACTGCAGACACTGCTATTGTACCTTGAGTGAGTACATTACCCTAATTGCTCCAGTACCCAGCTGTGTAAGTACAGTAGGACCCAGCATTGCTGGGGTGTCATCCCAGTGATGGACCAGCATCTGCTCTCCAGACTGTTTCTCGCTATGGAAACCCAGATGACCTCTGGCTTGCTGAGCTGCTGTGGTGGTCTGGGGTAGCCTTTGCAATTTATACCAGCGGGTATTGATCTTCAACATAACAAAGGTGGGATGAGTGTTAATGATATGATACAGATTCATTTTTCAATGTATTTTACAGGCCCTAAAGAAGAGACCTGGGTTTTCAAAGATCCTGCACATAAAAGCAGACAGCGTTTGCTAACCTCCCCGCGGGTGCCAACAAGGCACAGTTTACCTCAGAAAAGAGACACAATCTGAACAGCCTTTTTCACCACTTTCCACCAACAGAAGGGATGAAACAAGCCAACAAAAACATAAAATAAACACAGATCAAACAAACGAAAAATGACAGAAGCGCGGTCAAACCGATTCTCTCAAACTGGAGGCACATGGGCTATAACATTGTGAAGCAGCCGTTTATAAAGACGTGTACTTTATAAACAAGACGAACAAAAAACGAGAAATGAAAAACGCAGCCCTCCACTGGTGTTGATGGTGGCACTGTGATCGAGGAGTGGAGAAAGCAGAGACACAAGCATTTTTTTTGTCTTGTTTTCGGCTGTCTCTTTTGAATGGGTGGAAAACTCTTTCGGACGCAAGACGGCAGCTGGACGAGATCGTTCCTGTGTATCCCGAGGAGGGAGTGTAGCCCCCGTTGTGACCCCTGCATCTTGCCAAACAGACGGGCGCAAGAAGACATTTTGTTTCTCAATAGCACAGAGCAAGCCAGCTAAACTTTTCCAGGAACTTTTCTATAAGATTGTAGGATATAGGATGAATCTCGCCGTGCTTTTTAAGGATATGATACTCGCAGAGCACATAAAAAAAGAACCAGAGAAGCTGCATTGATTTGAGCCCCTTTACACTGGATCTCTTCTGAACAATTTAGTTACGTTCTAGCAGTATCAGCTAATACAGCATCCAGAGCACAGGAATCTCCATGCTAATTCCATACTACTTTGATTGAAAAAGATACCACTTTTAATATTATTATTATTATTATTATACCACTTTTAAGTCCTACAAAACTACTACTAATTTCCCAAAGCATCTGCCTCAATGGCTAACAAAAGTACAATTAAATACACTGTGTAAGTCACAAGTGTGTGTGTGTGTCTTGTGTTATACAGTATTCCAGGCTATTTTGAAAATAACCTTCCAGAGCAGAAAAATGGCTTCAATGAAATTGTTACTACTGCAATGAAGTGCTTCTGCTTCTTCCTGCTATATCTAACAGCCTAATAGAGGTTGGAGGTCAGAAGGAAGCAGGAATTCATATTTGCAATGTCTTCGGCGCCTCTTCCAGTTATGGAGAAATAGTCACTGGAAGGGTTCACCTGATGTCAAATAGGTGTCACCTAATTAAAAAAAAACAGCAATAATAATAAGTTAAAACTGAATGGCATAATAAAAGCAGTAGTAATCATTACAGAAGCACGGTCAAAAATAACACTATTTAATAGTTCTGTCGCTGGAATCTGGGAAATAAATCCAAACTTTTCTTTATTCTCAGATTCTATTCATTTCAGAGAAAGACAAAATGTGCACAGCTGTGGGAGGTGTTTTTCAGTGCCCTTCGTAAGCATTTTCACATTTACCTACTGTAATTCGGTAGCAAAGCAATAGGCCATTACAACAGTAAAAATTGTTACCTACTGTATGAGAGAATGAGGAGTATTAAAATAGCTACCTCCACTTACTATCCACAGGTATCATTTAGCAGTGCTGAATACTGTATATGACACATGGACACACACACCTCTGTTCATGGACAAAACACCAGCTTGGAAATAATTAGACTTGAACTTTGTGATCTAACTGAAGAGCCAGAATCCCCAGTTGTCTACTCTGTTCCTCTTTTAAATTGCAGATGACCTTTTCTCCTGTCCCTATCCAAGCCTGTCAGATTCCATGGAGCACCGTAACGAAGAGAGCCGTGTCTTGCATTCAGGAACGTCAGAGTCGGGCGTTTGCAAGGAGGGTCTTTAGACTCTCTGTCAGACCTGAAGTTGATGTGTTCTTTTTCTGTTGTCAGCAGTACAGTCTTTAAACGCCCCCATCTCCAAGAAGTGACTCGCTCTTCAGACCAGACGCAGGAGCTCCAGGGAAGGGGGCAAGGAGAGTCAGCTGCTGTTCCATATGAAAAAAAGTATTTTCATGGCCTTGGGCGACATGCTGGTTTCCTAATGACAGTGGTCGTGTTGTTAAAACATTCGTTCAAAGATCTTTTGTTCACATTGGGGGTTGCAAACAAAACAGTACTGATGCCATAAACCTTATTGCATTGCCATTGTCAATATTTTTTAATATCCTACGTTATTTTAGTTACATGACGGGAAACTCAAGGCAATAAAACTACATAATTTCCATATATATTCCATGTATCTATAGTTCAGAATGGGTATCTTATGTGATACAAAAAGTACTGTATGCCATGACTGAAGTCAATAGAACTCTGTTATTGAAACATTTTAAAAGGCATTCATGAAATATGCAGGTATTTGTGAAAGAAAAACACGTTAAGAAGTGGAAAATCAATGGTGCTAATCAAATAGTTACGTACAGCAACGCGACCCATCTGTGGACAATGTCATCTGTGCACAGACTGTATGCAATTTTTTATGATATTATGTATTTCTGAGTGTAGAAGTACTTTTTATTATGGACTATGCATTACAGGTACCTAAAAGAAGCAAAAAAAGAAACACAAATGTTGCCGGATAGCTTAAATCAGTAAGATCTGCTTTGAGTAAGCGATTTGCAACCCCTACATGATGAAATGGATCACACCTCGCAGTGTGCTACAGAGCCCTTTGCAGCTCAGTTTAATCTCTCCTCGGCCGACCATGCTCTGTGTGTGCCCGTGTTGCCAGAAGTCTCTTCTGGTTCGAGTTAAAGGCAATCCGATGAGTTTTGCAGTATCCTTGTTTTTGGAATGGGTCAGGCTCCATATGCTAGATGATTGTTTTAAAATGCCAGCTGAATATCCAGATTGCCTTAGTTCATATTTCATAAATGCTGAATAATTAACTGCGATTATAATGCACTTTACATCCCAAAATGCTTTACATATACTGTAGTGGTGGAACCAGGTCATCTAACCCTACCCTTAAGAGTGGTGCTCTGGGATTTTAATGACCAAATAGAGAGGATCTTGGTTTGTAGTCTCATTGGAAGGACGACAGCTCCCACAGCATGTTGTCTAGTCACCATACTGGGGCATAGGTTTTAGAAGTTTTGGTCCAGAGAGAAAAAAGCATGTGAAGGAACATCACATATTCAGACATATTCATGTCTTTGCACTATGAGGAGAAAAAGGACCACCCAGAGGAAACTGACAGGAACACAGGGAGAGCACAGAAACTCCATACAGACAGCACCCCAGGTCCAGAATTGACCCCAGGGCCCCAGTGCTACGATGCAGCAATACTAACCACTGTACCACCATGCCGCTGCTGTTCTTTTTGATTATGTAAAAAAAAAAATAACTCCAATTCAGCATTTGGCAAATCAAGATCAATGGAGGAGCATGCTGTATTTATGCCTGCGATTTTTTAGAAGAGAGGTTTAAGCTCTGTCTAAGGAAAGCAAAATCAGATCGGCTTGCCTTTATTCTCATCCTCCTTCATACAGTACATATCAGTCCACAGTACTGTGTCTGTCTAGCAACGGTGCCCTTTCAAGTTGAGCTGCAAGACTCTTGTGAAGCGCTCATTAATCTTCATTTCATGTTTGAGATCTAATCGTGATTAAAATGCAAAAGAGCATACACAGTGCTCAGTGTGGACGAAAACCCGTAATATTCACGGAACTGTATGTGGTTTGAGTGCGAGCTGTAGAAACACACCATCTCACTAATCAATAGTTTACAGCCAGCATTTTTCACATGCAGTAGGCAGCAAGAGAAGAGCAGACACAGAGTTTTTAAACGGAAGAAATATTTATATTAAAGACGTACTGTAAATGCTTTGCTTCACGCTGTTGAGTGTAATTTGCCCTCAAGCTGTGGTGTAAGTGAAGATTAAGAATTGTAATGTAGTGTACCACTGACTGTGGTGATCATAATCACAAACTAATTGAGTGTACTGTTTCCAGAGCAAAATTGTGGCAGGACTCTTGAAGAAATCTGCCAACTAGAATCCCATTCACATTGCTTCTGCCTCTGGTGAGAACTAGCAAAACAAGAAGTGACCCTTGGAAGTGATTGCTCATATTTTCTTTGATACATTTTCTCTAGTAAATGTGCCCAAGATAGTCTTTTTTAACTCAATTCATGAGTATATTACAAAATGGTCATACAGTGATTGATTACGTCCATTTGTTGCTTAGATAATATGTTAAGCAGAGCTGAGCAGATGCTGTAATGTGTCCTTTCAGTGACCATAATGCTTTCTATTTTTATCCATGAATTTATGGAATGGATATCTTAAATCAAAATCAAGTTTCATGGCTGAAAGTGTGCAGAAATAATTCTTTATAATGTCTTTTAATGTTGAATCTTTTCAAGGTGGGTGGTGTCACAATGTGCTTTCCAATAGTGGAATCTCATAACTGAGCATTTGCGAAGATACTGTAGAAATGCTACAAGCTTTTTAGAAAGCACAAAAATAAATTTGTTTCAAACATTATTTTCTGGAACCTGACAAATTTCAAATGAGCAGGAACACTAGAACCTTTTGAAGTTTTAATATTTAGGGCAAGATTATAAGCATGCAACACTGTCCTAAAAGAGCAGAATGGGTAATTAGGTTTAAAGCATCGGTCATTAAGAGGCACTTGTGTGAGGACATAGAGGAAATAGTTACAGGAAAGCGGAGAATTATAGATTTGCCAGAAAGGACAGATGTGTCTTCTGATATTCAGCAATGAGAGGACTGGAGCACGTTTAAAGATAATTGAGAGAACATTCTGAAGTGGAGGTACTTTTTGGCTGAAGGGGCATCTGCCTAAGTTGGATTCTTTGATATAGGAGCTACGAGCAGGCCAGATGGGAACACAAAGTGCCATCTAAGAAAACTACAATCAATTTTACAGAGACATGGGAAATCAACGAGCAGTTGCCTGATGGAAATTCTGAACCTGTGAGAACAGTGAAACTCAAAGTAAGGGGCAGGAGAGGAAACTACATGGACATGGATTTAAAAGTGAGGACTTTAAAACTTTCTGTACAGGCAGTAAAAGTGGTCTAGAGACAGATACTGTGTGGAACGCTTGCCAGAGGAGGAAGAGTGATTGCATAAGTAACATTTACAGTATGTAGGTCAAGTTGATGTCAGTTCTTTCACAATACACTGGCAGATTAGCTAGTTACAGTAGTTTAAGGACTTAAAATGTGTACTATGTGGACATTCCTTTGTGTGAAAGGACGATTGGAGTGTTAGTTTTAGCATGAAGAAAGAAGAAATAGTGTGATCTGACATGTGAAAAGATCCTGTTGGGTTTGAGATGTTGCCCTCAGTTTTTGCAGAGAAGCAACTAGCTGTGAGCAGTTCTTGAGATTCCATTCCTCGGGAGGGAGAGGGTGGTGTTCAGTCTGTCCCCGAGCACGGAGCTGTCCAACCTTTTCATTTGTTGCCAGATTCGTATTGCTTTGCTCTGCTTTGCTTTTAACATGGTGAGGGTTTGTGTCATTGGGAAAAATTAAAGTCTCTTGCAATCCAGACTCGGTATTCAATCAGTTTAGGCAATGATGGTTAACAGCAGTCCCATTTGGGACTGGTTAACAATAATCACCCCAACACTGGGAGTGCTACTGTATGCCTCCATTATCTTTGTCACATACTGGTCCTACACTGCACCAATGTGAAGTGATGAAATCACTGTTTAATATTTATGTGCACTGCTCTTTGGTGTTTAAGTCAAAGGGAATAAGATATGTACTACACTATAGCTAATCCTTTCCCTGCTCGTGAAATTAAGAATGCCAAAAATGTTAAGAGGAAATCTTAACATTTAACTGGCCAACAGCACACACAAGAACTTAATTAGACTTTTCAAACTGAAGAGCAGGAAAAGCATTACCCCAGGTTTTGAATTTATGACAATCTGTCTGATGAAGACTTTAAAACCCTACTTTTTATTTCTAATAAGTACAGTATTTGATGCTGTCATGACAAGGACATGGGAAAATTGTTGGATTTTTAGTCAGTATCCATTGTCAACCCTCATTGCCTCTGTACTAAACCAGCTGTTGATCTAAAAAAAAAACTGGTTCTCCTATTAGCACGTTCTCCAAAGCTACAGAAATTATCCAAGAAAATGGAAAAATGTATTTATTATAAGTAGTGTTAATTTGCCGTTAAGTGTATAATAAATATTTATATTAAATGTAGAATGACAGAAGTCCTATAGAGATGGAAAATATATAACAAGAGAGGATAAAAGAGTATTTGAAATATTTATTTCTATAAAAAAAGAGACATCTATATCGTTGGCATGTTTATATGTTGTAAAGACATCAATCATCATGTTGCCTTTTATAGCTGGTTTGCTGTAGTCATTAGATAATTAGGTGTTAAGAGTTTAATTGCTTGCACAAGTGTTTTGCTTTTTTATTTTCTGTCAGTTGGTGCACCAATGGAAAAGAAACTCTTTTATTAAATGCTGTTTGGTGTTTTTCCAGTGTTAATATATTTCTCAGTATTTGTTATGAATGATGCACTTTAGGACTTTTCGCTAGTGCTTTCAGCCGCTTGTGATTGTGAACTCTACAAAATGGCAGTAAATCATGCTTTATCGGTGTGCTTAGTGTGATGATGACTGTTTCCATAGTTTTGTCACTTGTGCCAAGACATTCAGTTCTTCTTTGTGCTCACGTGACCCAAGACTCCCTCCTGTCACATCCCCCTACCTGTCCAAATTCCTGCTCTCCAAATATCTCTTTTTAGTTTTTATGTAAGTGAACATAAACTCACTTTTAGCACAGGGAAGGAGGAAACTGGTTACATTGATGGTGGAAGTTCACAAAGTGCGGGGCTTCGTTTGTGCCCCAGTTGCTCCAGTCCACCCTGTATTAGCTGTCTCTGGGAGCCAGCATTGCTGGGATTAGGCCCTGTGATGGACTTGTGTCCCACCCAGGGGAGGATCATGAGCCCTCTGCTCCTTTCATGCCTAGAAACCAGGATAAGCTCTGGGCAATACAAGCAAACCTTTGTGTGTAACTTGAACAGAAATACCTACATTGTGTGTCACACAGAATTGCAGAAAAAATAAACCATATTAAATTGAATAGCTTTCACAACTTGAACAGTCCATGTCAATATGACTGTGACATTTTCAGTTGCCTGACTGATGGACTGTATCACTAGGATAATGCGTTGGGGTGGGGGGGTGGGGTGGGTAAGTTTGTCCCCTGATTTGCATTATGGATTTAAAGTAACTTATAGTGCTGCCAAATGGAGGTTAGTCTAATTATACTTATCCATTTAATTGATTCTAGTTTATGTAGTTCTGATTAATTTTATAACTGTTGGTATAACTCCTGCAAGTGTATTTCGTCTCTCAGCTTTCCGTACAAATTCAACAGGAAAGCTTTTGCAGATGATTAAACTCTAAATAAAAATGTCCACTTACTGTATTATTATCCGTTCTTTTGCCTGACATTTTGACTATAGAGAACTTAATTTATGTTAGTTTTTTTGTTGTTGAACATCCATGCCACAGACAAAATTTGTTTTGTTTTGCAGTGAAAGTGAGCCAGTGTATTTTTGCGGGAATATTTTCAGACATGAAACTGGTAAGAAAATTATGTGAAGACAAAATAATATTAATCGATGGAAATTGTGTCATGTCACGTGGGCCAGCTGGAAAGAATGTGTTTGAGGTGATTTCTGAAAGAAATGAGTTGGGTTGTCTTTACAGTTGAGCATTTCATCACACTTGTGCATATGACAAATAAACTGAACTGAACCATCACAACTCTGTCATATTCTGAATGATACCATCTTATATTTATTGGATTCTAAACAGCATTGCTGTGATTAATTTAGAGCCCTCGTGGTTTTTATATTTAGGCAGGGATGAGATATTTTGAGAGCACTCCTATTATTATTACACTTCTTTCACACCACAACGCAAGCATTGCGTTGTCATGGAAACTACATTTCTGGCTCATGCCAGTCATTCCTGAAGCCCACTGCTCAGTGAGTCTTGGGATTGCGGTACTACCACACAGAAGAGCGAATGCCAAAATGTTTACATTTGTATCGATGTTGTGGCCTTGTTTTGGTCAGCTACATCAGTCCATTGCACTGAAAACTTCAATTGGGATATATTGCAATATTGCACTGTAACATATTAGCATTATTGCAAAGAGTTCAGTTTAATTTGTTCCTGAATTCAAAAGATTAGGCCTGGTTAACATACCTTTCACAAGTCAAAATACGGTCAAGTGCTTTAAAGGTTGAACTTCGACATGACCTTACTGTCACATTTTTTTATTTTTTTTGTGTAAGGCGTTATTTCTAATGTCATGTATTTTTAATTATCTGTGGGAGATAGTCAAGATGTTCGTTTTCCTTCTTTTGTGTTATGAAATGGATTTGTTTCCTGTTGTCGGTTTTAACATTTGTTCTGGAAAAGATGAAATTGAAAAACGTGCTGTGTGCCTGTGTAGGAAACAGAAGAACCTGAAAAGATGTTTGAAAGGATCCTTGTGAAAACATCTTAATTTTAATACCATATCCATTTTACTCTGTCCCAGACAGCATTTTCGATTACCGTACTGTACAGTACCTCTTGGGTTTAGAAAGAAATGTGGACAACGGTGTGACTTGTATCAAACGTATCTTGCACTAACAGCATACTTCTACAGAGGAAGCAAGCACATCCTGTCTGGCATGTTATTAACTACAGAAGATCATCGATTATTTGGCAAGCAATAATCTGGCTTTCAACATTTTCCGGTGCTACTGGGACGATCAGGCAAAAGTATATCATACACAACTGTGAAGCGTCTCATGTCTCCCTTATAACAAGCTTCTTGGCAAACAGAGAGATAAAAGGCAGGACTGCAAGGTTGCCAACTTGAGTTGCTTATTGCCCTTCATGATGAACAAAATGCACTAGTCACTGTGAGGAATTCATGCAAAGCAGAAGCAGCACACAGAAAGGACCAAAAATGTTTTCCTCCATTCCTTATATAGGAGATATGACATTATTACAAGGGGATAAAGAAAGTGTCGCAGTGGAACGTTACAGTATTTACAATTTATTTCCCATTGTGCAGAATGTAATATATTGTACCGTGCAATAAGCACGTTGACGCAAAGTGTGCTGTACCGCACTGCGGATTCTGCAGTGCTGTACTTCCAACGTGTGTAGTCGATTTGCGTTTGAAGCACTGTACAGTAAATGAAAGAAACTGAAACCTCATAAATCAGTTTGACTTTACAAAGCTGATTGATGGACAAACTAGCAAAACAGCTTCTTCTAAAACGTTCTTCTAACGTGTCAAAAAGAACTATTATAAGAACTTCTATGCTATTATCCAGCGTTTTTGAAACTCTGGCTACCCACTACGACTATGACTACGACTATAATCGATGATCTAGTGTACAGCAATGGTAGTAGTCCTACCTGAATCTGGGTTTCCAGAATTGAGGGAGAACATTAAATTAATACTAAAACCATGAACAGAACAGTATTAACAGTTTTTGTTTTTCACTGATGATGATCTTTAATATCTAGAAAGTTCAGCAGATTTTTATTCAATACCAAGAATTCAGATGATGCAGTCTAAGGGTTAATCTGCCCTTTCAGTGTCTGACATTCTTGCATTTCCTGGTTCAGAAAATGAAACGGATGTTACAGGGGGTCCTAGTTGTTTGCCATGCATCAAACAAATATGAAAAAGAAGTACTGTACAACAGGCTTATTTCTTTTGAGAATTAAAGTAATAGTGTCATTAAGGGAAATGTTCCAACGAGGTCTTAAACTCACCTCTGGGACAATTATTTAATTATTGTGACATTAGAAACAATGGAATAAGGTTGTGTTTGTTGCCATCATCCATGTACTTTACCATCTGACAAGCCTAAAAACCAAAATATCAGCACAGACAGTACAGATATGTACTATACCACACGGTTTGAACGGCTCTTGAATAACGTCACGCACTTTTCCCAAACATCCGTCGCGTCACCGCAACGCACCGCACCGCACCAAAACATCGTCAGGATTCTTGAGAGCACTCAAACCGCTCAGCATATACTCCGGTTTTCATCCGTGTCTCAGCTGAGGCAGATCAACCAATACGGGATCGAGCATTGTTGCTTGACAAACGAAGGCCGTTTGAACAGAACAACAAAATGTCTAACAAGTAATAACAAGGACCCCTATATTCTATATGTGGTACGGTGTGGTATACTATAGCAAAGTCATTTTAACTAAGAGCACACAGTGAAGCTAACTGATGCATGGTGAAACGTGTAACAAACATTTGGAGAAAGTAAGCAAAGTAAAACAGATGAGACAACTGCAAGAACACTGCAGATTCATGGTGCTAAACCAAAGGGGATCCATGACAGTAAGACTGTTAAAATAATTTTGTGTAGCTGAACCCAGATGGGCCTTCTACTGCTCTTATTCTGCAGTGGCTCTCCTGAGAGGAAACAAGGTACCAAGAGTTTTTGTAAATCAATTATTTGAGTGAAACACCTAAAACCCTTTTTCTTTACAGTGTTTCTTCACAACCCGTTGGCCAGTTTTGTTTTCCCTTTGCTTCAGGGTCTTCTGTATGACTTGTTTTCTATTCCACAGGTTCCCAGGATGTTTTTGTTTGTCTGTGTAAGCCTCAATTGTATGTGGGTAAGGAACATAAATACTTTGGCAGACGACGGATAACGTAGGGTCATGTTGCAGTGAAAATGTTTACCGTGTATTTCAACCATCAGGGAGGCAGACATGAAATTTTCTTAAAATGGTGACTACATGACAGTGCCAAGATGTATTGTTTGTAAGGATACAGTAGTCTTAGAGTATGATAATGGAAATCCATGTTTTTTCAACAATCACTTAATTTTAATAGAATTGGTGGAAAAGGAAAACTGTCCCGTTTAGTACACTGGTTCATGCTTTGATCTGATACAACAATATGAAGACATCTTTGCAGTATTGCCTCAAATTGCTTAAAGTCCAATTTACTTTAGCTTGCCAGTTACCATTATCTTACCAAGAGGTGCTCAGTATTTAAAACAAACTGCTTTTTATCCAGTAAGAGGCTCATTTCGTCATTTTGCAGTGTAAGGAGGAGTTATGTGTATAACATAGGCAAGTTAAGAGAGTAAATAATTTTGATAGCCCTTTTGGACTTTTAAAGAGGAATATAAATATGGTTTGTACAGTAAATAGCAGACTTGAGCTCTGAGGAACACATTTAAGAGAGACCTTTCCTATCCTTCCAATATTAATCTCCTAAAAAAAAGACTTCTCTACTGAAAATGCTCTCTGACACAGTGCATTAGTATTTATTTGTTCATGTAGTACAATAAATGCTTTTCCTTCAAAGTGTATTTTGTCAGTTCTGACAAAGATTTGTCTAACAATCAAATGGGGCTGGCTGCAGTCCAGACTGTACAGTTGTTTATGTGCCTATATCTAAATGTCAACAGATCGCTGTTAGGAATTAATTATACTGTTACAAGTTAAATGTTTTACTTGTTTGCAGTTGTGTGTGTAGTGATTATATAAATCATTAGTAGTTCCTTTTAACATACTCTCCGGGATGTGCTCTCAGAAAATGCAGATAAACAGAACTGTGTTGCAGTTACTCCTAACTGTGATTGCTTAAAGGTGGAACTGGTTAGCACATGCATATATATTGCAGGAATAGAAAAAAGACAAAAAAAAACATAAGTACGCAAAACACTACAGGACAATGCATAGTCAATCTGTTGCTATTTATTACTTGTTTTGGAAAGCAGAGATAGGAGTGTGTGTTAACCATTTGTACTGGAATTCAAACTGTTTGCTTTAACCAAAACATTCGTCTTGAAACAATCAATTTAACTTAACTGAAAAGCATGTATTTTATTGAATATTTTCATATAGGTTAATCTTTTTATTTTTGCAATCAAAATCCCCAGATCTCTATAAGAAATGGTTTAAAATGAGGAAAAATATATGTGGCATCAAATGTGAAGAATTGTATATTGTTAAAAAACGAAAGTGTCTCAATGTATGAATTGTTAGCCTTGCTTCTATCTAAGGTGGATACACTGCCATTCTGTTCCATTGCTTTGAACAGCCTATGGAGTATATCGTTTATAGTTACATGTGGTTGTTGTAACATGTAAGAAATAAAGAAAGGTAGTTACACTTACGGTGACTCACACAAGTTGCAAAATTCAAGGTGCTTTTATTGGAATCAGATATGTAACATTTGGAAAAGATATAAGCATTCCTGCTCATAAAAAAATCTTGGTGAAATTCAAGGCTGCAGCAGGTCTATTTCATTGCCAGTTTGAGTTCTGCCTCCTTGAGCAACTGATCCGTCGGCATCAGTGGTCCTAACGCGAGAGAGGGTTTGGTTGGGCCTGTCTGCTGAGCAGCACTCCATTAACCTCCAAATGTCATCTTAAAATGTCAAAACTAAAAGGCTTGAATGCTGTTATTAACTTACTGGTATTTTTTTAATGGAAATAACCCTCACGTCTCAGTGAAGTGTAAGTTAATGTGTGTTTTAGTTGGGGAGGTATCGAAAAGAGTTTTTTGTTTTTTGTTAGTACAGGAATTGTCAAACTGCAGTTTCCTTTCCCTCGTAAACTGTAGTTCTCACCTTTTTAAAGTCAGTTAATGGTTTAAATGGCATGTGTGATTCGGTTTCAGTTGTTCGGTCAAATGATACGAACAACTAAATAAGTCGACAAATTTAAAAGCACAGTGTACTTAATACTCTGGTGTTACCGTGCCTGGCTGAGGAAATTATAGCCCTGGCAGGAGAGAAGCGCTCACAGACCCTCACCACACCCTCACAGATGAGGAATGAACCAGGGAGGCAGCTGCAACAGTGCACTTGAAATGTAGGGAGGGGAGCTAGAAAGATGTGCACGGAGGTGTGTGCAGCCCGGGAGTGTTTATACTTAGGAGAGTGGAAGTTTAACCTTAGAATTTGACTTCCTCCCAAACATCTGTTAATAACACCATTTGTGGTCTTTATAAAATAACTTGAATTCTTGAAACTGAGAGCAAACCTCTCCACTTCAACAAATAATCTGAACACTCCAAAAACCAAGAGCTTGGAAACATTACTAACATAATCTGGCCCCTTGAAAGTGGGTAAGAGCTCCCACATGGAAGGCTTTGTTCGGGGAAGTTACCTTGACATCAGTATTTTTAATAATTATTCGGTGGGTGTTTTCTCTGTTTTTATCCCCCATTGATTTTGTTGCTGTTTATGTAGTGGTACACCAGTTCTGAATGTAAAGATCATTGTCTGCTTCCTTGTTTGAAAGACATTTGTGATCTAATCCAGTCTGCCAATCCCACAGACAAACCCCACAAAAAATCCCCTATTTCCCTATAGAGAAACATGCTTGTTGGTAAAAATGTAGCTGATGTCTACGGTAATCAGCTCAGATCTGTTAGGTATAGACCACACCTCTGTTTCCTAAAAGCATTTAAAACTTGTTTTTCACTAAACTGATTACATATCTGATTCTGGTAAAAAAAGGAGACAGGAAAGAAGTATTTATTCATCATTGTATTTCAATGGTGCAGTATAAAAAATGATTTATTTTGTAGAATCCAGAATAAAGATACCCCTAGGAGAGAAACATGTAATGCCATCTAATACTTTAGAACCTCCAGTTGCTGTATCGTGGCTGTCTGGCTTTCATTTAGTTCAGAAGGAGCATAATGAGATCATCTAAAATGTGTATCAAAAGAGCCCCTGTAGAAAGCACTTTAGATGTTGCTGCTTTTGTTGTGTAATAAGCTGTGCAGAATGCAAGCAAAATAATATTACTGACAGATGTGTATCACTGATACTTTTGTGGATACATGTTAAATAAAGATTGTGAAGCAAACTAGTGTGATTTCTGTGTGATCGTTTTTATTTTTGCCTTTTTTACCAGTAGGTAGGTTAAGAACCAATATTCCTGTGACCCAACTACCAATAGTCCTATAAGATTTCTCTTATTTACAAACTTCAAGGAGCCAACTACTGCAGATACAACCAAAAACCCTCTGTGGTCAAACATGGTAGCAGATTTTTACTAAGAAGTACCACGGAGGGAATGGGGTGATAACGTGACTGTACAATTACCTGAACACAAAACTTATGCCATAATGTAATATCTCAGCTTTCATAAAGCTAGTGTACACAGAATCATGGGAAGCATAAAGTAGCGTCATTTAATGTAGGTGTTTAATCTTTAAAACTGGGTGAAAAATTTAGAAGAACAAGGCAAAGCTTATGGGCTGTGCACAACAGAATGGATGGATGTAGATTGAGCAGAAGAAAGAGGGTGATACATATATAAAAAATCTAACGTTAAAATCTCACAACAAATTAATGTCTAAAATAGTGAAGTCCCAGTTTAGAGAAATGTGGTTTAATTTAGATAATAAGAGAAAATGAGTGATTCACAAACTGTGTAAGAGGGTCCAACAATAAATGAGAAATAGTATACTATTAGAATTGCCAGAAGGAAAGCAGAAAAGAAGTGATTTGTTTGCAAAAATGAGTGCTTCATTACAGTACAAGAACTGTAAAAGTGGGAACAAACAGTTTTTTAGTATAAAATGGAATTGATAATGGCAGAAAATAAAGACATTGATGTCAAGAACATGCCCCATGTTGTAGAACAAACTCCATTTAGGGGGCGGTGCTAAGGATCTGCGCCTGTGGCTGGAAGGTTGCCGGTTTGTATCCCACAGCTCGCAGAGGAATCCTACTCCGTTGGGCTCCTGAGCAAGGCTCTTCACCCCAGCTGCTCCAGGGGTGCTGACCCTGTGCTCTGACCCCCAGCTTCTCTCCCTGTCTGTGTCTCATGGAGAGCAAGCTGGGGTATGCAAAAAGACAAATTCCTAACGCAAGAAGTTGTATATGGCCAATAAAGTGATCTTATCTTTATCAGTATTGTGTAATTTTAATGTACTGTGTCTGGCACTGAGGTTTTGAGATTTTTTTATATTTTATGGGGTCAGTCAGCTTTTAAGACTACTACAAACTCACCTAGCTGCTAAACTACCAAATAAGCAGGATTCCTCTCATTGGCAGGCTTTCCTATGTGTTTTGTATTTTGAAGGTGAAACCAGAGAAAACCCATATATCAAGAAGAATAATTTCACATTGTACATTTTTCTTTTACTGCAGTTGTAATGAAGAATTTTAAGACAGAAGAATAACAGAAACAAATCTGACATGGAGCTTGTGAATTTTTCTGCCTTTTTTTTCTTTTTTTCAGGCTATTGATTTATAAAATTTAAAAGTCATCCTTTCGAATCACAAACTGTACATTTAACTGTCCTGAAAATACACATTTGGATTGCCCTACTTTCTGCAATGCACTAGAAAGACAAAGACAAAGAAAAAACCCTTCTGCTTGAGTAAGCACGATCTGTGAAACCTGCAGGCCTCCTCTTGTGTTGCCAAGACAACAGACTGGCCAGTACCTGGAACATCTGAAGGCAAACTGCAGCCAGAGAAGGAGGCCCCATCTGTGAATATCAACAGGTTTCTTAAAGGCTCGGTCACAAGGTATCGCATACTGTGCTCAATTGACTGGCTGGCTGTTCCGGGACTACTGGATGGTTAGTCAATTGCCTAAGTATTTATTCTGTAACACATTTAAATTGGAGGTAAGATTATTCAGAATTCTGAAGTTGTGTATTCTAAGCCTCCATAATAATAACAGCACTTTTCATTGCTGTATTCAGTCTCCCTAGCTCTGAAAGATGAGTGTTGCCGCAAAAATGGTTCAGAAATGTTTTCTCTGTTGCCTTCTGCTTAGAAGAAAAATGATCATCCAGAATGCAGATGTTAATCTAAATGAGAATCCAGAACACGTGTCCACACTTTTGTGTTTCAGTTCCGTGAGTCTCAGATAAGAGTAATATATATTGAGTACATCTTTAATAGACTGCTGGCAAAATATTGTTAGCAATCATTGTTTTTAAGTTTCCTTTGGTACGAACTGGGGAATTGTTAGTACACATCTTTTGAATTCCATTAGTTACCAATAATTCACAATTATTGACTATTTACATTTTTTTGGAAAATCAATATCAAGTACTCAGAATAAAATCTTTGAATGACAAATGATTAGCAATTTCACAAAGAAATTTAAAAGTATTAGGGGAAAAAGAACTATTGTATAATTGTTATTATTAAAATGAACTTTGGTGTTCTAGTTTATTTTGTTCAAATGTCTGTTGTTCTTCTTCTTGCCACTAGATGGCAGTGGTACCTAATTAACGTAGGCAAGTGATTCGGCCAAACACCTCCAGCACCGCCGCGGTTTGTTCGCTACGCAGTTCTGCGTGTGTTTCAGTGTCACGTGAAAGACTCACCATGTGACATTATGGCTTGAATAATACTGTCCTTTGCCGAGTAGTATGTGCCTTTCAGATGTGACAGATGCACCTCAATCATTTACAACCACGCGTTCAATGCCTTTTATGGTTCGGTTTTAGTTTTTTTTTTTAAAGCAAAACACCAATGTGAAAGAAGGTCTCTGTACTTGATGTACAGTACTATATATACTGTATGAGATGAGGCTGACTATCTGGATGTCTCTGGGGCCCGCTATATTTCTCTTTCTTTTGCATCTCATCTATTCCATACAATACTTGTTTTCAGAAAGGTGGCAGTAATCCTTGGTGAAGGCTGTAATCCTTCACCAACACCTCTAAATATTTCCTTTATTTTTGCAGTTCAGTTGTCAACAATGTCTTATTTCCAGTGACAACGGGGGGAACAATTTGGGAAAAGAACCTTACTCAAGGTATTGTAACACATACGGCTGTCATTACCGGTTGTGTGAGCCGGCTTGCCAGCGCGGTGACGTCACCGCCCTTCCCTGTGGATAGCAGGGACCGCAGCCGTCGGACTGACAGGAGATTTCCCTTTAGCTCAGCTGGCTGGTTCCCTGTTGAGTGATGCTAGAGGCCCAGGTTCGAGTCTCCAGGGGTGGGGGCCCGACCTGAGGCGGCAGTGGCAAGGGCGCATACCCACGTGAACCCGAGAGCGCTACAGTACAATAGTAGTGTCTCACCTTAATGTAAGACAATTAATTGGACTATGCTTATAAAACTATTATGTTGTGTTAATGTTGCCACCTATTGTTGGAATAAGAAAAGACAAACTCTTAATGTTACAAAATAAAAAAAAGGCTTAAATGACTTTTAGTAACTGAGATTTGTGGCGCTTTTAACCTTTCTGTACTGTTTCCTTTAATGTAGCATGAGGGTGAAAGATTTATGAAACTGGACCATATTGTAAAGTATACGGCCACCATTGCAGGTTGTTCGAGCCTCAGCTGGCTGGGTCCCTGTTGAGTGACGCCGAAGGCCCGGGTTTGAGTCCCTGACGGTGGGGGGGGCCGACCTGAGGTGGCAGAGGCGAGGGCGCATACCCACGTGAACCCGAGAGCGCTACAATATTTTTAAAATTTGGAATCACTTATTATTATTTTTCTTTCTATTGTTCCGCATGTGGAGTCACTGTTGGTTAATATCACCCCCTCAGACAGACAGTACAGTATGTGGAATTAGTGCTCTTACAGAATGTGGGATGGAATCAAATCGTGGTCAACAAGCAGGTTGCAAAATATGACACTAGAAATAATTTTTCTTTCTAAAGGACTTTGAAATCCAACCAATATAACCAAAATTATTGAATCTTCTTTTGATATGGTTATGATTTTTGCTGTGCAATATAATGGAAACCATGAAAACACAAGTTCATGGATGACACCTTTGTGCAGCAATCCCTTCATCAAGACCCATATTTACTAAATTTCCTTAGAAACCTACTGATTCCACTACCAGTGTTTCAACGTCTTTTTAGCTCATAAGCTCATAATTCAGCAATGGATTTGAAATATAAGACATAGGTAAGATATGCTGAGGTATTTAAACAAGTAGCAACTTGTAAATTTAGTCAGCCCAGCAAGAGAACAGTCATGGGTTTTGGTGTCAAAGATCATCTTCATACTAAAAGCATAATTTTATACTACTGTTTAAGTTCAACATCAGCAGTACCTTGTGTTGTGGAATATGGTGTGAGTCATTCACAATTACCTACTTGTAACTATAATGTAACGACCGCGGGCTTCAGTACGGAATGGGCTTCGGTACAGCATCGGACTTAGGGAATGGGGTTGAGCAACACATTTATTAACTCGACCAGGGAAAGGTACACAAACAGGGACAGGGGTTACAGCGCTGCACCTACACTAACATACAGACACAAAGGGAAGAGACTGTCTCCCAGCCTCCGTCCCACTATATACAGTCCCGTAGTCCCGCCCCCAGGCACTGTTCTCTGCCCGCCCTGTAGGCGCATGGCTAATCTGCCCTGCGTGGCGCTACATTGCCCCTGCCTGAAGAGTCCAGCGTCCACCCAACTCCAACCTGCTGCACACACAAGGCAGGCTGCTCTGCAGGCTCCTCCTGCTAGCCTCTCCATCCATGCCAGGACCCTTTGTCTCGGCTAGGGCTCTCTCCCTAGCTGTGCCGCTCCGGGCTTCTGACCGCTCAACTCCATCCCACTGCTGACACCAATGTAACACGCCGGGTTTGGTGAGGATGGAGACAGGCATTCAGGCTCTTGTTAACTGAGAACACAGCGCTTTATTAATCGGATGTGCGTCTGGCACAGCAACTGCAACGGGGAGAGAGACAAACACGGTAAAACACATTGGGTACAGTTGAACAGGTATAGGGTGGTAATTGGGTACATGTATGAAAGGGGTACAAAACCAGGGAAACTATTTACATGAGTCCGGGCGATCTCGTGACCATGTACACCGGTTACACTATTGGTCAGCTGCACTGGCCAGTGGCTCTCCTAGTCCCCACCCTGGCCACCACTACTCCTGTCCTGCCCCTCGCCGCGCACCCGTTCCCCCTGCCCCACCAACTCCCGCCGGCCCAAGTCAAGGCAACCACCCACCTGCTGCAACCAGTCCAACCCCAGGATACAGTCCTCGTGGACTGGGGCGAGGTAGAAGGGGTGTTTTACCCTCGCGGCCCCAAACTGCACGGTGAGCGTCCGCTTGCCGAGGACTGTCACCGTCCTCAGGTGCAGGCTGGTGGTTTCCCATCCTGGGGGTCTGGCTGCCTCGGTGCCCGGCAGGACACCAGGCTGCAGCAGGGCGATAGTCGAGCCGGTGTCGACCAGGGCCTGGCAGGGTCTGCCCTTGATGAGGCAGGGGAGAAACAAACCCCGGCTGTGGCCAACCCTTCCCATGGTTGCAGACAGGGTGAAGCGATCCTCCTGGCTCTCTGAAGCAGGGGTAGTGTCATTCAAGAGTGGCCTTCCCCAACTTTAGGCCGCCCCGCTCCAGTTTCCTGACGGCCCCTGGTGGCCCCGGGGCTCCGGCGCCCGGCACTCCTGGGCGAAATGCCCCCTCTCTCCACAGCGGTGACAGCTGACCCTGGGATTCGTAATGACCACAGAGATTCAGGACCTTGGTTTTCCATCTCATCTGAAGGATGGTGCCTTTTGTTACAGTATAGTGTCCCCCTCACTATACTGGGTCATTAGGACCCATACAGACCACAGTGTGAGCACCTCCTACTGGTCCCACTAACACCTTTTCCAGCAGCAACCTTAGCTTGGCACTGGCCAGGCTCTCACCACTATACCGCCATATAATCGTTTTTTTTAGATGTTCTCATGTCTGGAGGTATGATATTCTATTTATACAAAAGGAAGTAGCTCTGAAACAAAGTCCCATTTTGTATGATTGGAAAACACCTCTGGCATTTTATGATCTTTTTGACAATTTTCACACAACTCCATCAGAAACTGAAAAAAAGCGCAAGTCACCGAACCACAGTGGATATCTAGGGAAAGGGAGCATTTTAATATCATCTGCTCACGTTCCAGGCTCGGGCTCGGCCTGGCTTGGTATGACAGTGTTTAGTTGATATGTCAAGTGTTTATTCCCCTCCACATAACCTTCACTCAGCAGATTCTGGTTTCTTATGTTTTCTCCCTGAATTTCTACCCCAGATGTGTGACAGGGCCTTTTGTCCCTGGGCCCCCAAGCTCTGGAACAACATCCCAAAGGACATCAGGGACTCAGCTGAATGGGGTGTTTTAAATCTAGCCTAAGATCTTGCTTTTTCCAAGAGGCTTGCTGGTATATTTTCCACATCTACCGTACTTCACCTTCTTGGTTGTGTAATTTTCCTTCATTTGATTTTATTGTGTTAAGTGCATTTTGTGTAAAGTGCATGTAGTGTGGAGTGCTTTGAGATGGTTGCTTTTAAACAACGCATTGTTTGAAGGCGATTATTTAAAATAATACCAAGTAGGATAAGAACATATGATCATTTTTAATGATGCTATAGAAAATAAAGTTATTGTTATTATTATCATCACTGTGATTAACTGAAATAAGCATTTCATTGCACTTGTGCATATGACAATAAACTGAACTGAACTGAAGCTCCCACCTGCTAAGAAAATAACACAATGATGGTACAGTATAAAATGACACTTTTGGGATGGTTTTCTTTTTAGTTTTCCCTTAGTAAGTCAGGAAAAATCATTCAAAACAGAAGTCTCACTAAAGGCATCTATTGGAAATAAGGATATAGTACAAACTATATAGGCAAAAATCTGTATTTTTAAAGTAGAAAAGAAGAAACAGAACTGACATCTTTAAAAAATATATCTTCTTTAAGACTCAAATCCTGTGAAACCCTGAATCTTAGAACATTGTCATTATCTACAACAGTTTAAAAATCAAATTCAAAACAAACATTAAATTAAAAAAAAATGTTTTTCTATTACAATTAAAAAGTTTGGTTGAATTTACAGATTTGTCTTAGTCAGCATCACAAATATAACATCAAACATCCATCAATAAATAGAAATCTGTATTGTTTTTTACAGTATATGGTCTCACAGATTTATTTAGCATTTTCTTTGGAGAGGATAGGACACAATTCTCTTATGACCAGATTTTAAAAATGAGCCTTAAAAAAGGCTTAAAAACATCTTGCTAGCAGTTGATTTTTTTGGCTCTTTATTCACAGTCATCACATTATTACATTCTGCTGTGAAGAACCCATTCTTTCATCCAGCTGGAATTTATCTCCGCAATAAAAAAAGAAGGGGAATTCCACTCACTTGAATGCTAATCATGCCTGTAGTAGTTCCTACAATAAGCACATTGTATGTTTGTTTCTTGAGCCAGTCTTCAAATTTCCCACATTAACCACAATTGTAAATGTGCTTGTCGCTGGTATTTACCTAAATAGTACACAAGCTTTCCTTGGATATAAGGACCACAAGCCCTCAGATAACAGTGATGCATTAATTATTCCATAAGTCAGGGGTCTCAAACTCAGTTCCTGGATGGCTTAATGACTTCTGGTTATTCTTCTAAACTGAGTATTGAATAAACAATAAACCTAATTATTTTAGAAATTACACATACAGTAGATAGGATTTTTCTTAAGGTCTTTTACAGTTGGTTACCCAGTTGGTGTCTCCCTTAAAGATGCCGTTACTTATAAATCACCTCAGAGCCTGGTTATACAAATGTGCAGCATAACAGCTTGGCTTTAGACCAACTACAGTATGTAACTGAGAAGGTGGTTGAAACAAACACTAGAAGACACAGGACCCCCAGAAACTGAGTTTCTGACCGCGGCCACAAGCCAGTGAGCCAAGGGATGGAGCTCCAGATGCTTTTACAAAGTATTGTAGTATCTGGCACGGTGGGAGATGTATAATTTCTAGAGCAGTGTTTTTTAATCATAAGACTTTAATGCGTGTGGAGAGTGTTTAATTGGTACAGTTCAGTCCCAATCTGTGTAGGTCAGTGTTTTCCTAACCCTGGTCGCAGAGGAATGCTGAGAAACGAGTTTTGCATGGGCTGATTTCTTCATCCCCTTCATCCCTTCTATCTAGGGGTGTAACCCCGGTGTCCTGGCCAAATTTCCCATTGGCCCTTACCAATCATGGCCTCCTAATAATCCTCATCTATGACTTGGCTTCATTACTCTGCTCTCCTCCCCACTGATATCTGATGTGTGGTGAGCATTCTGGCGCACTATGGCTGCCGTCGCATCATCCAGGTGGGGCTGCTCATTGGTGATGATGGAGGAGAGTCCCCATTACCTGTAAAGCAATTATTATTATTATTATTATTATCATCAGGGTAAGATTTGTAAGTTTGTTTTCAGCCCTAGAAAGGTCAAATGGGATTTATATTTGGTTACAATTTCTAAGTTTCAGTCATGTAACCAGTTGGATCTCTGCAGAAGGAAAAATGCTCATTGTGAAAGTGTCTCAGTCAGTATCATTCCCACTGATCTGTAATGGTTATGAACCCTGTATAAACCAATCAGGTTCTGTCAATTGGAAGAGTGCTACACTGTATCTATTTCTGATGTTGCTGCAATAGTGGATTTGTTGCCGTTTGCCAGGAAGCCAAGACAGTCCAGACTGTCTAATCCCAACCTTACCCCTTTGCCAATTGTGCAAATTTACAGTAGTGAATCATAAACCAGGCTTGAAACTGTGACATCTGGATCACAACACTCAAACTCTGCAGTGGAATGTCAAGCCTCCTGGAATCCCCCTGTATTGTAACTTCAGAAAGTTAACCATTCTACACTGCTGTATATTTCAGCATTGCTGCCAATAACAAGCATTTCATTTAACCTGTTTTCTCTTTGCACTCTGCAGTAGACAGAGCATGTCATCTTAGAGAAGTGCTAATAAGTCATTCAAACAAGTACAAGGGAGGCCAGATCCAAGTCCAAACACATACTGGTCCCAACAAGAGTGGGAGCTTTAATCATCTTCTTAGAACAACACATGTCAACACCAAAAGTCGTGGCTTGTTTGAAGACAGAAATCGTTTGAAGAGAAAAACACCATCATATTGTGTGGGATGATGAACAATTAAGAAGCAATGAAGTAATGAAATGTTGTCATACATTAGCTCATAGTCCAGGTCAAAAACAAAAATGTGGGAAAAAACCTACTCTTTCTCTGTTAAGAATGACTGTTGGAAGCTTCCTACGGTTACAGACGTAAAAACTTATGATATGCCAGCTTCTTACATATATACAAATATTTTCACCCCTGATTAATAATTACGTGGCACTAACCAATCAGCTCACTTGATTATCACGAATGAAAGGTTATGAAGTGCCTGTGGTAAATTAATTTCAATTCATTCGAATTACTTTATTCATCCCAATTAAATTAAAGATTGTTATAAGCTTATCCTATATGTTTGAAATAAGCTTATAAGCTTATAGTACCCTTAATTAACCCACACCAGATGACATCAAATATGTACAAATATATTTTCCTTCCAGAGTAACAACTATACTTAGGCTCTCAACATGTTTGGATAATTAAGAATATAAAGGCTAAAGATGAAAAGAGATGCCTACAGATGCCATTCAACCATGCTAACTTGTTTGGTTGCTAGTCTTAGGTAATTGAAGGAACGTATCCAGCTGTGTCCTGACAGAAACCAGGGCATCCAGGCTTTAATAACCTGGATGGGTAGCTTGCTTCAGATTTCCACAATTCCCTGTGTAAAAACAGTACCTTCCCTTTCAAATTCACTTGTCCTTGGCAATATTTTACAGGACATGCTCTTGATTGTGTATCACTGTTATTCTACAGGTCGCTTCTTCAAGCTCTGTCTTTCCCAGTTTATATTTATAGCTAACGCTTCTGCAATGTCCATGCAACACAATGAAAGACCCATTACCCTGGTCACAACCGGAAGAGCAGCCAAGATCCCATATAGACACCCCTAGTGGCTCAGTGTCATTGGAGTGCATGACTGCAGTCTGCACGTTGACTTGGACTTCTCCCTGATTGCTGGCAAAGAGTTGCATTTTTTGAGAATCCCAGTTCATTGGTACATTTGGCGATGGCAGACCACACACATACACAAATGTGCAACAGAAACCTCACTGAGATCCATGTTAGCGTGAACTCAAAATGGCATGGAAAGAGTGGTCACCTATACAAGCAGAGGTTTGAGCCCAGCAGAGATGCATGCATAAACTTGTTTTGTGCTTTAAAGTGCTAGGAATTGAGCAATTCTTTATGGAGATTGACATTGTAGCTGTCGCAGATAACCACCCATGGGTAGGTAATGACTACTGCCAAGCTAGATGACATGAGTCAGTGCTGGGTTTCACAACTAGCTTCCCAGTACAGGCAGGGGAAATGCAGTCCAATTGATCAAAGATGCTCCAAAAACGGGACCAGGTACCTTTAAGAATCTAGTGAGCCAATAGCATTGTGGTCCGAGACCAAGGTAGACGTTTCATACACTGAAACAAGGGAGTTCTTTAATGGTGCTGGGAATGTTGCACAACCTGTCATGTCTAAGCAGGAAGTGAAAGCAAGACCAAAGAATGACCCAGCTGTAAATGTAGCTCACTATATACTATATAGTTTAAGATAGTTAAACTAAATAGATGTTGGTAGTTGTTGCATTAAGGTCAGGGGGCCTTAAATATTCCTATTTTCAATGGTATTAAAGTGCTTCTTGGCCAATGTTTGATGCTCATGCTCCACATGCTGTTGTAGTAGCACTGAAACCAAGAATAGACTCTTAATCTTAATATTGCAATCCCAATTACAACATGGAGAGCATAATTAAAGACTTGCAGCTTGAAATGGGGTTCTGTCTATGTACTGTTGCACTTCAACCCAGTTGGAGGGGTATGTAGGTTGATGTCAGACCCCGATTCAGACCAGGCAAAATTCACTGATCTGTTGCAGTAACTGCTTCAGACGGAAGGAAGATACACAATTCATCATACAACGCTGTGCACAACATCCCTGCCTCTCGCATGGTTGTGATTAACCAAGTCATGGACTCACCAGATAATGTGGATGAGTTATGTTCCAAAATATTATGTCCAAATCATGCAGAATAAAACAAACAAAATAAACTTAACATTGACTGGGGTTGCATTTCAGGCTCTTGTAATTGGCATTAAACAATTTTCTTTTTGTGCTGAGCTGTTATATTCTTGGCCACCTGGTCTCAGATGAATGGTTTTAGCTAATTATTCTGTACGTTTCAAGATCATGGAAATACTGTAATTTGCATGTCACAGCAAGTTCAGTGTGCTTAAGCAAGATTATTATTTTAATAACAGGTTACACTATACAGTACATCCAAAAATTAAGAAAGATGATCTCAATTTTGACCCAGGCTGAGAACAACAGATTGTGAATATATTTTTAAGAAAAAAAAATTTGAATCTTTGCTTAAAATCTGTGCATACGCGTTAATGTAACATTAAATTATATCTTTATAATTTGAGTGCTTTCTATTCTTTACTAGTAAATGCCAAATGTAAAAAAATAGTGTTGTGACTTGAAAAAAGTATGAAAGTACTTCAAGATTTGATTGTTGACCACAGTACACCTGAATATGAAGACTGTAGTTTGTATTGCCTAAGTATCATGATAGGAAATGTCACGTTGTTGTAAACATAAAAACATGTAGTTGAAACGAAAAGATTAAAGGATACATACTGTATGCATGTATAGAATTTACAAAAACACAAAAGATTTCTATTTCCAAATTGTGGTAAATTTTATTTACAATTCAAGTCAATCGCATGCAACATTTTTTAATTAAATGAATAAAACATGAAATTAGCAAAAAAAAAAACACTTCTGTTTCAAAATAGCAATATACAAAAATAGAGCTTACAAATACAGAATGTGTCCAAAAATATTCTGCTGCAGAACTCTTAGTTTACAAACGTCTATGAAACTGAGTCTCTAATGTTTCATGTTATCAGTGCCTAAAAGAAAGCCTGAAGACTCAATCACAGGGTTATCTTAAGACTGTCTTTTTGGTTATGTAAGTGTATTATGATAAAGAAATCATATGATAAGATATGAAACTGGGAAGGGATACAGACAAATAGCTGAACATCATAATACTGACTTGGAACACATTCATTCCTTGTGCCTATTGCATTCAAAATAACACTGTGACCAGCGGTCAGGGAGGTCAGGTTCCACGAGCTAGCAGACTTCAACATACAGTACTCACGTCTGAGCAAACAACCTTGCATCTGAAACATAAGGTCAGGAATGACACTCTGCTCATAAATATAATGGCCGGCAGTTCAGTCGTGGATGAAGCAGGTTTCTACCTATAAGCAAAATGCTATACAAACATAAGCCATTGTTTAATTCTGAAATGATAGCAGATAATAAAGTATTGCTATTCTAAAGCATCTTTCGGACAGATTTAAGGTATACCTTTCCTTCTCGGACAAGCCTGTAGTTTCATTTGATTCTTCTCCCACACTCCAGTTACGCAGGGGACAACAAGGTACAGTACAGTACATGCATTTGGGAGCAAAGTACTAGTGTGCGGTATGATAGATAATGACAAGGAAGGAGCAGAAGTTTTGTTGAAAATGGGGAAACTGTCCAAAGCAATTGATGGGGCACCAGCTGTTCTCCATTTACACATGTCAGCACTAAAATGCACAGTGTATTTTGTGCCTAGTCTAGACGTATATGGACAATTAATGTGAGCAATGCAAAGTTCGATCTGTACAACATACAGTTCAGTGCTCGATCAGACAAAAACAGAAATATACTGTTAAACACTCAATATAACATTCTTTATCTTATTCAGTTTTCCCCATTATAACTAATGACTGAAGCACAAGGAAGAATGTGGTTAATGTTCTTTTGAATGTGAAATGGCTGCATTTTACGTATATCCACACAAAAAAATGATCTAACAGACCATGGTAAAAAAAAGACAGTCTCATATTTCTCATATGATAATTATGAGATATTATAAAAAAGTTCAGTTATATACATAAAGACCTCTGAAGCAAGTCAATAAATAATCCAGCATCCCATTCCCCCCCTCTACAGTCAGGAGCCCTTGGAAAAGAAGGAGAAACAATAAAATTGTTTAATTTAGGTAGCTTTCGAGTTCTAGTTACTCAATACTGGATTCTCTTAACACTTTCTGAACAAATGGGCCACACCAGTCTAAATCCAAGCTCCAATAATGTGCTGGGCTCCTCCTTTGAGCCAACATGCTTACGAAACGTTGCAGAAGTAGCTGGTAAAGTGGTACCACCACAACAGGGACTGGGATCTGGCATACAAAATTAGCAGATTGTTTACAGAGTTGGTACATTATTTAAGAATCACTGGGATCAAATACAGGACATTGGCGTACCAGGTGTGGCACTCAACTGTTTTGACACAAAAAAGGGACAATGTCTTCTAATGGTGAAGTCAGCCCGGGGAAAACATTCAGCAGACTTCAGATTCACAATGCAGAGGCCTGTTTGGTAAGGCTGCAACATGTTGTGCTCAAAGTCTTTCCTGGTGTTCCCTGTGTGGAACATTTTGAAAGAATTCATGAATTTATCCAGAGGGCTATTTATAACTGCAATGCTCCCACCTGTACACATTAATTGCAGTGCAACCAGATGTTGTCTTCTAATTTTTCCCTATGAGAAGCTTCCTCGTCTAGAACATCTGAAATCAACAGCACGCCTGTCTTAAAGCAAACCTAAAAATAACTGTAAAATATGTTCTTATTAATGGGTAGGTAATTCACATTAATAGAGACTGCAGTGCTCCTTTTTCGACCTGCAAACATCACATTCTGTGCAGCCAGTGGATCTTCACACGCCCTTTAAGAGCACGCTCGCTACCAGAAAGTCGCCATTGAGATGTCAGTGTGGTGCTCATTCCATTTAATATTTCTAAAATGTGGCAGGCTTACTTTTGAGCATGGGCTGTCTACCTCTTTAGGAGCTCCTTTGAAAATAAACGATCATACAGTATATTCACTGTATTTAAATTTCTGAACTTCATATTAAATTGCATTAGATGTTCATTGTATAAATGTCTACATGTGTAAGAGTTTGTTTTTTCAGCCCAGAACCTCATGACAGCACATAGGGAGAATGAAGACACTTTCCTACCTACCTCCCCCACCACGTTCGAGCCACTTGTCTTTTAACACATTGCGGGGAACACAGCCCCATACCAGAGGTTTGGCGCTAAACGATGGGGAGCATGCCCAAGGAGGCCGCAGGGGTCACTGTGTTTGCCAAGAGAGCCCTAGACAACTATTCCCACCATGCCTTTGGCAGCACGTAGCCAGGGGTGCGTCACCACTAGGGGAACAGCAGTCACAGTCGGCTAGTGACATGACCCAGGCTCAGTCTCCTGGAACGCCTGAATCATAGAACTCAAGTGCAGGTAAATGCTTTTACTGGCTAAATCACAGGGTTGAAATATTTTAAGAACAGACAATCTTCTATAAAGAAATGTGAAGCAGAGCGTAGATGACGCTCTCCTGACCTTCAACCCCACAGATACCTGAACTCTCCCCTTACAAAAGGACAGCCTTGCCACAGCTCAGCATTTTCACACTATTTCTACACTTGGAGACAGTTTCTAAGCCAGCAGTTCTCACCTCCAGGGAAAACCACACAGAAGACAAAAATGCCAGCTGTTACGGTGACATTAATTTCAGCTGACCTACAACACATGGCCTCTATAATGGAAGAATGTGTTGTAAATGAACAGTTTAAGCTTATAATAGGCAATGTGAAAACTCATCTACAAAACGAGGTTCACAGTAAAGCATCTAGATATCTGTTCCAAGCCATCTCCGGGTTTTGTAAGCACAAGTTTGGGGAAAAACTTCCAAGCTATAGGACAATATCTGCACTAGTGATGGGACAAAGTCATTATATATTGATGACTACCCATCATAATCCCTTAAACAGAACTACCATTTAAGGTGCCAGTGTGAGAGTTAAAATGTAGTGAAACCGCATATTGCTACATTGAAACTAAAAGACATTTTATTTGTTACAGGGGTGCACAATCAGTTTTGAACTGGTTATACAGTATGTAGTGTCTCTTTCACAAATGGATATTTAAAAAATATAAATAATATATAAATATAAATGGACTTGAAATATACAACTGTGACTTTAAATTTATCTTTGGATGAAGGACATATTTTATTATCTTTGTTAACTAACCACTCCAGGTCATTATGTCTCTGGAGAGCCAGTGGAAACCTGCTGCCAATTATGCCATTCCAAAAAGTGTCTGTTTTCAGAGAATGGTAAAACTGTATCCTAAGGCCTTCATGCTAACAGACAACACAGGACGACGATATAAAGAGAATGCTTCTCTGTCGTCACTATCCCAGCCAAATGTTCTTAACTGGGAACAGTATTTAGCCAAATTACACAGAAATCACACAGTCCTCCAAGAGGAGTGGGTTTATTAAGCTCTTGAAGGGTACTTTGACACCTAAAGGCACATTCCGTTGCTTCCTGTGTTAAGGAAACATTTTAAAATACACTAATCAGCTCTTATAGACCAGGCTTTTAAGTTTCTATAAGGAAGAAATATTAAACATACTGTAAACAACTGCTTCAATAAACACTGAGTGAGCTATGTTTTATTTCCCTACTTCCTGATCCTATACTCCACTTTGAAAAACCTTTAGACAAAAAAGTAAGAAATTGCATCCTTGCCCATGTAAGAGCATAAAAGTTTGTATTAATGGGTTGTTATTGTCATATGACTAATTGTCCAAAATATACTGCACACATCTGCACCAAAGCATAATGCTGTGTGGTTTCCGGGCCTGGTCATTTAAGACTCCGGTTCCTCAAAAGCACATCAATGAGACAGTTGGTAAAGTCCCATATGCAGTGTACATCACATTCACACATGCCCTGCTGTGTACTGTACCTTCCATTGTTTCAAACGTATCACACAGCAGTTTACCCATGAGTGAGCAAGGGTATGCCGAGTGCAATTACAAAAGGAAACGCAAAACAACAAAACAAACTCGGAAATCAAAAGAATACGCCAGAACAAGTGGTAAAACCCTCCATTCTCTATCAAAAAGCCAATTCAGTGCAACATGCTCACAGCTGCACTATTGAACACTTACAAAGCTTTATGTCAGCTGGCTAAATCCTTTAACTCGGAGACTACCACTTCTGTATGTCCTATGGATCCACAGTGTGGTTACAAAAACTCTAGGGACCATAAGAACATGCATGTTTGGAGTCCCCTGTAATATTTCAATATCTCCAGGTGAGGACAATCATTGAATTGATATGCTGATCAATACTTAATGTGATACATGATACAGTACACTGCTATGCACAGCTATATTGAACTGGGATACAAACAATGCAAAGCTTGCAAAACAACAAATCCTCAAGGGATGACTTCTGCTTTTCTACATCCCTTCTAACTGAATTTGCAGTCAATAAAATATTCATGCCTTGTGTGCTATAAAGGGTAGGGTATCTCCAGCACTTCCCCATAGTGTTTGATGAAATTAAAACTTAAAAACCTGGTCTTACAATGCAGCCTGATCGTTCTGTAGATCATGATAGAAATTATGAAAAAAATAAGACAATACGACTATATTAAAAGATTCTATGATGTCTTGCATAGTGTCAAAAATTGAGAGAATGAGGATGTTTGAGCAGAAGCTAATACCCTGGTATGAAGCCCCCCCACTTACTGTATATACTGTAGGTTATTTGACATGAGATCGTTCCTTAATCTTTTGTATACATTGTCTTAATGTTGAACTGAAATTGTTTTTTCTCCCAAAGAGGAATGCACAAATTTTAATGTTAAAATGCAAAGAAAATAACCTGATACTTTAATAGAATGCAGCACAAAACATAGGTGAGCCTTTCCTACTAACTTTCTGGGCTCAGGGAATCGTGCAGTGCAGAGATGCATATTGTTTGCCAGTTTCACGAATTCATCACTAACTTTTCCCGAAAAAGAAAAGGGGAACAAATCAATACCTTTTAAATACTAACAAAAACAGCCTGGTTTTTGGTTTCCTTGGGGAAACTCTTTTTAGTCAAATGACGACTTAGGCTTGCATAAGCTACCCTCACCATGGGAAAAAAATTTGATGTATTATAAAAATGTTTGAACTGTAAAAAAAATACACAACTTCCTGCACCAGACAACGCCAGAAGATAACTCTACAGTTATACACCCTTCTTAAGACACCTCATTCTTTTGATTAAGATTGATCTTTAACACATCAGGTAAAGTGTCTTAATTCTTCACCTAAATTGCTGTCTTCCTTGGTGAAATCTCCTTTTAAAAAACTTGTGTTAGTTCAGCTAATTACAAGTCACGAATTATTAGGCTCCACTGTCTTCCAGTACTTATGTAACAACAAAATGCTTGTTTTTTTACATCAGCTTTGCTGCAAAACCTAACCTAATGCCTTCAAGTTCACTCTCCTGCTCCCCAACTAATGCCCAGTGTCACATCCCTGTAGCCTGGGCTTGGAGAGTTTCTGACTTCCTGCAATGTTCTCCATGAGACGATAGCTGGTTGTCTAAAACAGCACGAAAAACGAGACCAACACAGGCTTTAAACATCGGTTAAGTGTAGCAACCGAATATTAATTCTGGCCCAGTAGTCACACGAGATGTGCTAAAAACATCCCATGCACTACATTGATTATTGAGACCTTTGTAATCCACTAACCGAATTAATGGAGACTAATGTTTCGTACATACTGTACACATGGTATAGATGGTATAAAGACTGTATTACAAAACAGTTGTTTGGTATACATGTGGGCTTTTTGTAAATAGAGCAAATGCTGGAGCTGTTTAAAATGACAACAGAACTCAAACCACACAGTGATTTGTACAGGTAGTAACTGATCTATAGCCAATTACTACTTGTCCAATATAGCTAAACGTAGCCAAACATGTAAAGTGCATTTAGCGGACGTATTTAAAAATACAGTTTAGGCACTGTGCAACATTTAGTGCTGTCTCTGCATTTAATGCTGATGCCATTTCATTCAGAACTGTAAAACAGATGGCTTGTCTACTGATTTTGTTTCTCCGAATTTTAAACAGAGACATGCTGAGCCAGTAATTCTTACTCACTGATGTATTTTATACAAATTGTAAAACAAATGACTAGGTAACAAAGAAATCATCACCAGCAGCTGTTGAGTAGCACCTGCTTGTGATTGTTTTAGTTCAGCTGTAAGACATACACACGTTTAATGCACATGTAAAAACTGAACTACGTAACCGAACTCAATGCTCACTCTGAACAAGATCTGGAGTGGTCACTATGTGAATTGGGCATGTACCTTTACCATATGGAGAGCAAAACTTGAACTTGCAATCGTAATACGTTTGTGTGTACAAGGCATAAACATTGACCTTATTTAGACTCATAATCTGCATAACATGATCTGCACTCTTCATTTTCTCTATTACAATGCAGCTAAAAAAGGCCACGAGCTTAACAGCATTTGCAAAATGGTTCTTGTTTTGAAAAGATAGAAAGCAATGCCTTTTTTTAATATACCTGGTAAGGAGCTTCAAGCTTACAAAGTGGTTTAAAACGCCATGCAAGGTGATGTGGCCTTAAAATTTTGAAAGGAAAACTAAGGAAACAGAGGATACGTACAGAGAGGGGAGAAAAAGGCTTTGCTCTCAGCGATTTGGATCTGTTGTGCTCAGCATTGATGACCTAAAACATTTCATAAGGAGAAACAAACACATCCACACTGCTCTGGATAAAGAACCAGCTTCCAGTACTCAGAGGTTCTTCGACATTCTCTTCACAAGATAAGACCACAAAACCTGTGTGGCTTCTTTTATAATTATGTGGTGTCTGCTTTCTCCCCTCTTGTTTCCGTTCCACTGTTAAAAAGCATGTCCCTTTTTGTTAAGTCCCTTCTAATTTACATGTAACCCATGTGGCTCTGTACACACTGAACTAAATAAAAAAGTCATAACCTTATTAATTATAATAATACAAAAATGATCTTTCTATAACTTCACAAGCAATTGGGGTTCAGTTTTTATAAAGTGCCGTTTAAAAAAAGTTTGTTTCTTTAAAAAATAAAATGCAGCTTTTTTTCTTTTCTTTTTTTTTACGCTGGTAGTCCGAGAAAAAAAAAAAGAAAGTGCTTTGGTGGTTGTGAAACAGTCCGAACGATCACGTCCTGCCCCAGTGAGGAAAAGATTTATTCTTCATCGTCCGCAAATAGGGGAAAAATAAAAATGAAAAAAAAATCTTTGTGAATCCACCAAGGCAAGAAAAGAAGCAGCAGATGCACATGGTCTCTGCATAGTGAAAACAAGTTCTTGCTTCTGTCTTTACTGTATGTCTGTGCATTTCTTGACGTGGGGATTTTCCGCTGAGGCCTGCAGAAGCTGCTACACCATGTTCTCGACCCCTGGCAGGGGCTGCTGGGAAGGGCCCTGCTGCTCCATGTGGCCCTGCTGCTGAGCCAGCTGCAGGACAGGCATGTTGCACAGCGGGCACACCTTCCTCACCTCCAGCCATTTAATGAGGCACCTAATGGGGGACACAATGTCACGTATGGTAACGAGAGAAACTGCAGTTAAAAATATACTTATACACATCCACACATACACTTATACACATCCACAACATATTGCTTTAAAGCTGGAGGTCAAGACACTTTGAACCTATTCCACACTTTCAAAGCAAAAAACAAAAAACGAACAACTAATATGAAGGAAGAAAATAAAAGTCACAATTCCCTAAGTGTTAAAGCTCTTGCTTGTGGCACACCTCAATAAATGTACAGTAGGTGCATAAAACTACTTTAATAAGCCACGTAACTAGTTGGGTGGCCTCCGTCTGTGCACAATAATAGCTCTCATCATTTAAGAATGAAAACACCTGTCTGCGTGAAGTTCATTGATCAGGTAGTGAATTTCAAGCAAAGACTCAACCACAAAGATCTAAGTAGCTTTCAAAGAAAGACAGGGATAAAGTTATTGAAAAGCGCAAATCAAGTGAAGGGTAGAAAAATACTGAAGTCTCTGAACATCCTCATAAGCACAGTCTGTTCAATCTAATCGTGAAAACACTTTACAGATACCAGCGGGATTCATCCAGGCATGTTGCCACTTAAGAGACTTATTTTATCAATGCTTTTGCTATTTTTATTTTTTGAGAGCTGCATGAAGTGGGAGCAGGGCAAAAGATCCAATTTATATGTAAATGCAACAATAATGATTTTTAATATACTGTAGCTCTCACCAGATCGCCACAGGATGGACAGATGAGGGGTTGTAAAGATTTGAAGAGGATAACGGTGATACCTATACTAAATGAGGATTACAAAAACCGTCTATCGATATGTCATTTATACTTACTGTACATGTATCCTTAGTTTCTGGATGAACACTATTTCATTAGATAGGCACATATTTCTTTTACAATACTTAACACTCACAAAAAACACTCATTTTTTTTAAGAAAGGCACGTATAACATATAAAACATACTCCAAAAAGGAAAAGAATTCTGTACTGTCAATTGCTGAAATACCACAAACTAGTTAACTGACAAAGACATCTAAGTGTCTAAATAAATCCAATGCGCTGGTTTAATATATTATTTGTAGGACTAGATCAAAAAATATTTTGCTGTGTAGAAAAAGACCTCTTTTTAACAGTTCACAAAAATATTGTGATCAACATCTGCAGCAACAGATGCAAGAAATAATTTATCACAATTCCTTTATTTTAATGGTTGCAGTAAAAAAATATTTATCATATTTATTAAAATGTTTATTATTACTGTTTTTCTTATCAAAGATCAATTTTGTACCCTGAGATTAGAAATGGCTGCCAACCAGAAACGAACATCTACTAAAAGGCAGAATATACCTGTGTCAGCTATGCCTGAGAAATGCTTCAGAGACTGCAAACTAATGGCAACATAATAAAAGCAAAATATAACTGGCAGTTTTAAAGGTTACCAGCTAACCTGGAAAAAAAAACAATTTACCAGGTATTATCAGTGGACTAAAGTAATATTTATCAGTGGACTCATGACATCCACTGGAAAATCTTTTATGTTGTGTGTATTCTAACTCTACACATTTCTAAACAATGCTGCAACACAGCAGGGTGTATTAGTCATTCAGGAAAGGAGAAAAGCAGTAAGAGCTATCACTTGGCACTCATTAACATAAGTCTATAATTAGAACTCATGGGCAGATTACACTGTCACACGGCACTCATGCCATTTACAGATGCTTTTGTTATTGGCTCCAGTTTATACCTACTTTCTGTGAAAGGCATGCTTGCATGGGCATATTCCCAGCTCATCTTTCTGCTTGAACTCCTCCAAACAAACTGCACAGATCTGAAAGGAAAAAAAATGTCAACAGATCTTATAATAAAAATATGTTGGGTTATCAATGTTTAGTTCAGGTTAAAATGAATTAAAAGTTAATGAAGAGTGTACTGTACATCTACTTAAAACTTTCACTTTCAAGTCAACTTTTTAAGATCTCTACTATGTCCTTCTTATTAATTCTGTGCAACCAAAAAAAGTTAAATACTAATGCTTTAGGTTTCTTCAGTCCCAGGCTCACAATGGTAACTGTAATAAAAATGTAATATCATTCAACTTGAGAACTGTGGCAGTTTCTATGCTTAACATCTGCAGTAACTACAAAGCAATAATTATTCTGGCTTTGGTTTCATTATAGTTTACTCATATCTTGACTTTTATTATGACAAGGGACACATGTAAATAACAAAAAACACTTCAGATGAAACCACATTTGAAGCATGTCCAAACTAAACACGGTGACTTTAACCTTTGCATCTGTATAAGGCTTTAGAATGGGCACATCAGTATAACAAACAAAACAATTTCACTTGGTTCTAACAGAATTTAGTCAGCATATAATTCCTGTCTCTTTGCAGAGTAGCACACATCGCTCCAAATTACATTTTGATGAGCAATAAACTTTAGACCTGCTACTGCATCTGAAGTTAAGCCAGCTTCTAATATCTCCAGGCAGTGTGACTGCAAATTCGCCATTTCAGCCGCCAAAAAAAACAAATAAATCCCTGCGGAAACATCTGTCTCCTTGAGAGAAAAACTGCAGGTGCAGACGCCCTCTCTCTTGGGCGATATGTTCATTAGCAGCACAGAACAAAAAAAGGGAACATCTTGACGTTCTTGACACAGAAGGCAAACAAAATCACCCATTTCTTCATATAACAGAAAAAAAACCCAATATGGAACTACAGCGGCAACATAGTGGCAAACCCAGATCCAGTTTCGCCTTCCCTTCCCTTTTGTGTAAAGCTGTGCAAGATCAGCCGGCTTCCTCTCTCTGAAGACTGAGCATCTGAACCAGGCAACATGGAGGTTAGGGAAATTCACACCAAAATTCAGATCCATGCCAAAAAGAGTTACCTTTTAAATGGGAAATTGGAGATGGCTAATCTTGTTGGGTACCGAAATGGTTTTCAGCACAGAATCCTTAAGGGAATTTGGACTGATATAAAAAGAGAAAAGGCTATATAAAGAGTATGGGAAAAATATATGGTCATGTCAGAATTACAATGAAAGAAAAATCTGAGTTTTTGAACCGGTTTGTAACTCAGCTTGTCAAAGACAACAGAACAAGATATGATCATCATCACCAATGTTACAATGAGTGACTTTTCACCACCTGTCCATGTAGATTTGGCTGTAATGTTATATGGTGTACAGTACTTTGGACTGAGAAGTATGTGGAATTTACCACCTGTGAGGGTAATGAATCATTCACATGACAGGCTTAGTCTCTCCTCCTACTATGTACTTTAGAAGAAACCCGACCAGAAGCTCAACACTTTTTTCCCCCATTAGAGGTATTTACTTCATAATCTATAGCAGCATTCCACAGTGTTTCCAATAAAACAGGTTTAATAACTGATAATAGATAATCTTATCTATTACTGATCTTAACTAATTAAAGGTCAAGTTAAAAACTAATTAAAGGTTATCTTTCAGCCTATCTGATTGTTAATGCAATCATTTGTCTTATCCTTACAATTTAAGTACTATAACAGAGTGTGGCAACCAGCTATTACTTTGCCAATAAATAGAGATTGTGGTTTACTAATTTAGCACACCCATTTATTTCAAGTGTACAGGCCTGTGCTACAATGATCCAGAAGGAACTAAACTGGCTGTAGCGCCTGGAATTTGCCCTGTCGATTCTCACATCACTTCCAAAATTGCTATCTGGGTTTCTCAGCAATATCCCAGCTGCATTCCTCTGATGAGTGTGATCGTGTTGCAAAGAGGTGAGAGCGAGAGTCAGGCGCGGTTTGAAATTTTAATGATCTGCCACTTCAACTCTGCTGACCAGCCAGAGATATGTGACAGTGCTGCGATATTAAATATGCAGAATGCCATCGTGAGCCAACATCAGCTTCTGAAGTGCAAATAATAGCATGGAATCAACAATATTTGAATATGTAAGTTTTTATTAACAAAAATAAAGACATGCCTGGACAGGTCTTGTCTCTTCATTCGCAGTACTTGTAGCACGCGTATTTAATAAGTGCCACACAAAGGAGGCATGTAGTCAACTACGTGAAGGTCTGTGATGCCATGTGGGACACTCCATGCACGAAGGCCCTTCGGTGGCCGAGCGAACTGGACGGCAGAGTGCTGTAAGCATGTGACTTTCTGGGCCGGGGAGTGAGAAACCTCAGACAAGAACCCGCCTCTGGTGCACAGTGGAGTGAAATTCAGTCTGGTGGCCTTTTGTATAAAAAAAAGAACGTGCGCACACTCACAGGGAAGTCTTCAACTGCAGACCAAAAGAACTGTCTGAATATGAATATTTAGTACTAAAAGAGCAAGTTGTGGAATAAAACAACTATAAAAATAAGTTAAGAGTAAAATTCATTACTCTCACCATAATGGGTTAGAGAATGAAGTTCTTCTTTGGTTTGTAAATAAAGCCTACCAATGTGCATGTGCACATACAGTATATTACAATGACTTTTGTAATAGAAAATTTAAATGTGAAATATTCTGGGTATGTAAAAGGCTTGTGGAATTTTTACTCTTTCATTTAAAAAACTCAGTTTTACCGAGGTTACGACAAAATAATTTAGTTAAATTATTTTCTTAAAACGCAAAATGTACTGAATAAAATCACCATGTTCTTGAGTAACTGATCACTTCCCAAGTGGCAAGTACCTCACTTGCAGGTTAAAATGCCAGTTCCTTCCCATTCTGGAAGAAGAGACTTTCTTCAGTGATCATCTATCAAGGTTTTGGAGGCTAAGCAGGAAGTGACTTATCACCAGGACAAAAGATGACATGCTCAGACATCTGAGAGAAACACACCAGGACCTACTGGGAGACAGCCTTTTTCTTCCAGGGTAGTCTCAGGCTCTCTGCTAGGCTCAGCAGCAGCACTAGTGCACCAGTGTATCTTTAGTCAGGGCTGACTTAAGCTGTAGCACTGAGGTGTTGAAAGTCAGGTTGGGGGGTCAAAGGTAGACCAGGACTCGTGGGAGCAGAGAGGATACCCTTCTGGCCCACTGGCAGGATCCTGGAATCTGCTGAAGACTCTACCTGGTGCAGATCAGACCCCACAGGGCTCCAGAGAGGAGCTGTGTGCGAGTCCTCCCTGATGAAATGTTGACAGTTTTAGATCATTTTGATGAGTAAGTCCCTTGATCATTGTTGTTGCTCAGAGGATATTGCAACATGCTTGGACAAGAAGGTGGAGTTCTCAGCTGCGACAATCAGCCGGTTTCCCAGCACTAAGCTCCTGACAAGATCTTTTTCTTCTTTTGTTAAGTTTTATTGTTAGGATTGTTCAAAGTTACAAACATTCCAGGACCTGGGAAAAACCAGCTGAATTTGTTAACTAATTAATAAAGTCTTGGAAGAATGATATGCCAGAATGCCACCTTTTGTAAACCATTTGGCCCTCTGAAGATATTTCAGCATCTCCAGAAAATTCGAACTATCCAGCTATCTGCATTCCAAGCTCCTGATCATGTCATATCCTGCCTCCTAAAACAAGACTTTAGGGCGACAGCCAGAAATTCAGAGCCAGTTTTCCAAGACATTGCTGCTGGAGAAAGCAATGTCCGGAAAAGCTCTAGTGTTAAGTGTGGAGGAGGCACAAGAAAAGGCTGATTCACATCAAACCCAACTCCCTCCCTCAAACATCAAGAGCCCAACGAAATCTATGCAAGCATTTCAGGTTTGTTTTTAGAGTTCAAAAACATAAAAGGAAGTAAAATAAATCTTTGCATGTGCATGTCAACAGCAATGTATCATACATATGTAATTTCATCAGGTAGATCAATGTAGATTTAAAATTTAAAAAGACTAAACAGGGACTAAAACCATCAGTATAATGAAAAGAACTATCCAGAATAACTCGTCTGTACAAATGAGTTTAGAGAATACTTTTGCTTTTGCAAAGAAATTAATGTTATTCTGAAATGTTATTACTCTACCAAATAAAATTGTTACTCGCCTACAAAAATATTAGAGAGAATGCCTATCAGTCCACCTCCAGGCTATAATGAGAGCTGAGCTGCAACAAGCTGCAGCACCATTTCTAACACGCACCCCTGTGCCCTAAAACTTGTTTCCCGTTGTAAATCCTTGAGGGTGTCCGAACTGAAACACCATCTGCTACTGCTCGAAGTGATGCACCAGATGCACATACATCAACAACCATAACTCCCATGAGACGTCTCACAGCAGCCTCCTTTTCTATTTCCTCACAGCACAGTGAGGAAAAGGTCTGGTCTGCTGCTACTTTACAGGCCTTAAGAATGAGAGTATAATAATAATAATAAATAATAATTGCTTACACTTATATACACGTATACAGTGTGACAGGTCTTCCCACTACCCTGGGCACTCCTATGGAACATACTAATCTCACATTTTGGCACAGCAGTTGAACATATATTGATCTGCATATTATATGTGTAAAAAAATAGAGATACTGTACAATATTTAAAAAAAAAATCTAAGTGTTCTACTATGCAAAAGCATTTTTTAACCACAATGGATGGCATTCCAATGATACTGGAAAGAAATGGTATAACTAGGTGTGTCTTGACACAATAGTATCACTGAGAACATTGCATTAGCTTGGATGTGTCAAGCGATGAAAGAACACCAAGGATCTCGGATCTCAGGAAGGAACTAAATAAACATCAGTAACTCAAGAATACAGGAAGGATATGCAGAACTTTTTTCTGTTTTTTGTCCTTCTGAAATTACAGATTGGGAAGATTCAAGCATGTTTGAAGTGTCATATGTATTATAATAGATTACATGTGCTACACCAGTGTTGTGCAGCAAGTGATTTTTTTAGCAGGTTTTATTTACAATCTAAGAACTCATGTATAGACTAATAACATAGCTGTTTATAAAACAGTGTTCTATACTTTACTGTACTGATACTTTACTGATTAAACCTGATTTTTTAATACAGATTAAAGAAAGCAATGCTACATTTTCCCCTGATCATTGAAAACAAAATACCATGAACAAAAATATTATACTTATATAATGTTCTGCTTATTATTTACAGAATCCTCTTATTGCTATACACAAATTAAAACAGCTGTCAGTTAGCAGCCCTAAAAATGGACTGACGATCAGTAAGAACATGCATCTATTGCGCATTGTCCTGTTAGATTTGGATTTTAACTTTCTAAATATTGGTGTTTCCATCAGTTAACTTGCTTCATAAACAGGATTTTTATCATACGAGCTTGAGGTTTGGACATTCTGGTTTTGGATTCTAATTACAAAAACAAGAAACCTAACCAGATCACCATGGTCACCTTAGCTTTTACAGATAAAAATTGCAAGTTGGGCACACAGCGTAGTGTCCAAACTTGACCTACTTCAAGTACATAATGTGATCTTCTGGGGGTGAGACTTGACGTCTGTGAAGAACTTATTGATATCCTCTTAAAATTAAAGAAAACAGAGCAAAGTCTATATAATCAGTGAACTGACAAATGAGTCAAGTCCATGACCAACCCTCATTAAAATTCCCTAATTTATTTTTCTCTATAAACCATTCATTTCCAGGAAAGAAGATTCATTGGGAAAATCAACAAGAAATATTAATGCTTCTCAGGAGGAAGAAAAGAACCACAGTTCTCCATCAGTTTCATATGACAGCAATATAAAAAAGCCCCAGCTCCAAAGAATGCAACTCGCGACTTGCATACAAATTGAACACACAACACACACACTTGTTAAATGGCGCTCACAAAGTCAGCTATTATATACAAAAAAACAACTTCAAGAAAAGTGTTTCTTTGTAGTAAGCATGGCAAGCCTGCAACAGAGAATCAATGTGTCCAATATTCTCACATTGACCAGTCAGGACAGATGCATGAAGGTTGCTGTTGTGAGCCAGGGACATATGAAACATTTGGCAGCAGACTGAAACTTTTTTATATGTTATTTAAAAATATATATATTTGTCACAGTCAGCAAAAACTTCCATCAGAACTTCCTCTGGTTTTCCTAAGAACATCTGCACAACTGTTTTCATTATGTTATGTGATTCAGAAGTTTTTTTTTTTACCAGACCTGTAAACACCAGTTTATCACAGGCATTTAAATCAACAAATAGTACCAAGCTCACCTCATGTAGATTTAGCTCTTTCACCTTTTCCTTCTGAATAACCTGAAAAAATGACAGAAAAATCTGTAAGACTTAGGTTTGCACTAGTCAGAAGACAACATCCTTCATGCCAGCGAATAAAACTTCAAATGTCAGGAGCATAGTACTGTATATACCCAACAACAGCTGTCATGTGTATGAACAACCATTTTAAACATGGATGTGCTTGTTTAATTCCAGACCAATGAAGGACCGAAGGCAACAAGACTATGAAGCCTGCTGGAAGCTGAATATTAAATGACTTTAGTAAGACAAAAGGTAAGCACTCAACGTAACAACTTACAGGGGCTAAAAAGAAGATATTGGGTTGAAGACAGCTTTATACACAACACTGCTACTGAAATTAGTGAAATGCTGGAAATCAGAAACAGAAGGGTTTGCTAACTACAGGTACTATAAATATTTAATAGTAGTCATTTTCGTCTTGCATTCTTGTTCATGAAGTGAGGGCACATACAGTATCTATGCCAGTAAAGGAGAAAACAAAATCTATAAAAATAGCTGGAAAATCGAAACAGCCCTTGACAAGGGTTTATGTAACAATAGAGCTTAGTCACAGTGTCGTAAAAATTAAAGTGTGTTAAATTTCCCCTGTAATTAGACCTTTAAAGTTGCAGTTTGAGTTTTACCCTTGCCTTTAAATTGAGTGCATATTCAAAACTTGCAAAAGACATGCTTCTTTGAATTTCTGAATTAAACATGGAATATTTCACAGAGCCGCAAAGCTATTCAGTGCTGCAGTGGCAACAAGACTGTTCTGAACATGTGTGCGAAAACCTCCTCATCTAACTTTTGAACTCATGGGAATAAATAATTCAAGGAGCGATGATGAACCATCCCAAAAACAATCAAGGATGAAAGAAATCACAAATTTCTTTACAGGAAATGACCTTATACATCCCAGCACTTGGAAAAGCAAAAATGTGGGCATTCAAACACAGTTACAAACATAGTTACCTGTTTGTAAGCATATAACTCCTTGTGTGCCTGATGTCGTAACCTGGAGAACAAAGAAAACACATTTTTTCAGAAACACGCGCCATGGTCACAGCTACGTAATACAATCTGTACTATGAGACTGCTTCTTTGAAAACCTGTAACAAGGGGATGCCATATTTGTTGCAGTAAGAAAGAAATGACCTTGTTTAGCAAGTTAAAATTAAAGTTACATTCAAAACAGCTGTAGTAGTTGCATGTGGAGATGTTAATAGCATAAATATAAGCTATCTTAATGCTTGACATAGATGCTGTATTTTGATTTTATGTGGAAAGTCAAGTGAATTATCAGGCACATACTGTATTCAGCACAAGTGAACCAGGATTTTCTAGCAATTACCCTATGTGCAAGAACAATCTGTCTCCTCTTATTTACAGTATATCGATGTGAACCTAAAGCAAAAAACTGTCATTAAATAGATCCCTTGTCTACTTTTTAGATGTTTAACAGTCACAATTTAAGCAGAAGGCAAAAATAAGAGAGTTGAGAATAGCAGCAACTGTCATGTCTTGTATTTTTTTAGACAACTTGAAGGAAGTCGATAGCAACACGGCTTAATCTATTTAATCAGGACATAAAAAGAGGAGCTTAAAAGGAAGATGAAATTTGCATACACTTAGTTTCTCTTCTTCATGTTAACATCCAAAACCTCTGCAAAGAAGTTGAAACTTTCAATAAACATCAAAAACAGACATTTTGTGAGAGACAACTTAACCTGGGGTCAGTCTTAGAGTCCAAATTGGTTGTGGGGGACTGTAAAATATCACACAAATTTGACAAACTGCCAACCCATTTCCTTTTTGGAAATTCATTTTCTGTGTCGCACCGTATTTTAAAAACCATGGGTACCTCAAAATCTTAATACAACACCTAAGATGTTGGCTGCTTCCAACTTGATTTTCCTGCAACATTTTCCTCTCTTGGCTGGATTAAACCCAGACACTTAGACATACAGTACACTACTCTTTCAACACACTGTTCATTTCTCATATCCTTAGGAATTCCATACCTCAGATTTATTTATTTTATATTGATACAGTAAAGACTCCCCCCCCCCACCAGGAGTTCAAATCCATCTGCACCTGCCTCTTTAATTTACAGTACATGGTTTGCCAGGGCAGCTTGATTAAGTCTAGGAGGTGTTTTGATGTCAAGCAGATGAAGATATTTCAGTTTCCCACCTTTGCTTTACACGAGGATAATTTTGATTTTGTTTTCCCGGCAGCAGTCAATGTGTCGTTTTTAACAGATAATAACAGGAGATGCTTCTGAAAATCTAACAGATCTTAGGCAGCAGTGAGAGGCTATATAGTCTATAAATAAAGAAATGCCAGGCCTGAGAGCCAAGTGCAAAGAAAGGAAACCATAAAACTGTACACATGCTTTTGAAGTTCTTTATTAACCTGACATATCAAAGAATAAATTCACCCCTAACAGTTGAAAGCAGCCAACTGTGATATGACAGAATTCTTGATAAAATCTGTAACCCTTTGATCTTGCTACATAATGGAAGATGCTGATGTGCAAGCACCTGCCTTATGTATTTTATGTGGGTGTTGCTGCTTTTTAAAAGCAGCTTCTTGGAAAAAACACTGCAGTATAGTATAGTTCACATTCACCACAAACTGATGCATCTGATGCAAGGAACCACAACTCAACTGTACTTCGCGATGATTGAGTTAAGAATCACTCTCCCACAAGAGGGAATTTCAAAAATACATTGTGTTAATTTAGAATTTATTATTGATTAAAACATGACTTGATTTTTCTTAAAACCAGTCACAGTGAGTTCAGTACTCAAAACAAATGCTGACAACACATTCATACAGTTTTAAAAGGGGATAAATATGGAATAAAACAAAAATATCACACAGGAATACAATTTAGACCATGCTGCTTGAGTATTCAACCACAAAAACTGATAAAAAAGAGAAAACAGTTTTTAGATTTACCTCCATTACTAGTAAGTTTAACCTCTCCCGAGTTCAATGAGAGAAATCTGTAAAACAGGCAGCACAGTCTAGGAGAAAACAATGCCTCAAAACAGAGCTGTCATTCTGAAAGAGACCAGCAGGTAAAGGTGCAGGAACTCCCTTGTAAAAAGGCAAATGGAAATGAGAATATTCTCTAAAACTGGCCATTTCAAAGCAGTGAAAAAAAGTACGTTTGCTAGACTTATAAAACCTGCACTTCAGTCTAACAATGTGCTAACAGAAACTGCTCCAGCAAGACAGTTTTCTTCACCGATTTTAAAGGGTTAAAAAACTCTTTCCTTAGAGAATCACAGTTAAATAAACAGCATCTCTGTTTAACCTATTTGCAATTTGAAGGGTGGAATCTCTCGATGGAGTGCAGTTTTTTAGGGCAATGGCACACAGACGTTAAGTTCTCTTCTAACACGTCTTCGTCATTTATCTCTGCAGCTGACACAAGGAAGCCCTTCACAGGCAGACTCCAAGTCTGACCCCTGCAAGGACTGCCCAGCAAAAATCTTAATGTAGACATGTTCTGTCCAATTCTAAAATGAATTTGAAATGACATGACTTGGAAAGCTGCACTTACTATACATGTTGTTCCACACAAAATGTGTAACTATTTACTCATCTGTATTTCAACAGTCTTCTAAAGCACTGGAAATGTGAAGAGTCTTTGTGTAGTCACGTAGATCAGTAGGAAACCACTGTAATATTCTCTCTTGATTGGTCAAAGGAGAAAAATTAGCTGCTCTCAGTATCTGAACACTTAAGTTCTTCAGTGGTATTTCTACATTTTATTCACAAGGGCTGAAAGCAAACAAGGAACTTGCTAAACTAAAATGGTCAAATCACAATCAATCCCAACTAAGATAAGATGATTTGTGGTTTGGTTTGACTTAATATTGATCTGTTTGCATTGACTAAAAAAGGAGCTTGTTTTCAATATAGCTTGTTATTATCTGATTTTATTTGTCTACATCCTGTTATAATGGGCCTTCAAAGAGACAAAAATTCTGGGAACTATTTCCTCCAGAACATGTGCTGATAAGCATTAAGTTACAGTAACTGTCCACCGTCTTCAATGACCAGCAAAGAGAGTTCTCCAACATAAAAGCACTTTAGCAAAGTAACCATAAGGCCTACTGTATTTATTTACAAGTCGTAAAATTTTATAATCATTACAGAATAACTCTGTACAGGGAGACTGCATCTTTAAAAGCTTTTACATTCATGTATATCAACACACAATCAATGACTTGGTAATCTGACCACCATTTCGGGAGCAAATCAAGGTAAAACTGCAGTTCCATACATTTTTAAATACTGTACATAACTGAGAAACATTCAATAAATTTGAAAGGAACTTACCAATTTCCCCCGATGCTTGGCTTACAAGAGGCCAGGCTGTATTTGGTTGAAAGCTGCCTTCTCACGGTGTTTGGTATGAAATGCTACAACTGCATGTGTTATCTAGCAAAACTGAGAGACGGGCTTTCATGACCACCCAGGATGTTGCACAGACTGGTTTCGTGTGAATTTAGTATTTTAAATAAATTTGTGCAGGGCTGTGAATACTCTACTAGGTATATGATCCATGATTTCCTCTCCCCAATTTAGCACTGCTGCTTCACACTGCTTCACTTCTTGAGTATTACTGTCAGCTAACAGTGTTTTCTGGGAGTTTGTGTCCATAGTTCTTGACACAGAGCAAACAGTACTTCTGTCCTTAAAATTCCCCAGTAATACCAGCCCTTGACCTGTGACCTGCTTAGCATATCAGAAACTGCTTCTTTCCTTTATTTCACCGGATAAGTTAAATGGGAAGAATATTAAGACTTTAATCTGAACCCAAGTCCCTCCAGTGCAGAATTCAGAGCCCAAGTCACCTATCCACACTGCTGCCCGTTTAAATATCTTTTAAGGACAGCAGCCAAAATTGCTAGGACAAGAACAGAAATTAGATGTGAAGCAGTGTTACTCCAGACAGTGCTATCTACTGTCTCAATGAAAACACAGGACTGTGCTTTTGAAAGGCCATGTGCACTGAGGGTCAACAAGGCCAGTCATTCAGAACTGAGCAGACGTGCCCAACAAACACCATTGTAGTCCAGCAGACACACTAATTCGCCACACAAGGCCAATCACAAGGCCAAGGCAAGAATTCCTTTCTGTTCATATTTCTCCCCACTAAAGAATACACAGAGTTGTGTACGCTGTCTCTTTACTGCACTGAAAAAATAACAGCTGTATTCGGGCTTGTATGGTGCCTTTTAAATCACAGTTTAATTTCTGTATATTGTTTGTAACCATCTCATCTGGTAAAAATTAACTGGTTAATCTTTGAAGGTCTGTAAAGTTAACAATAAACTCATATGCCTCTACTGTATTTCTGCACAACAGAAAAAATACTTAGCTGGTTCTAAAGTACTTTTCAAGCCTTAACTGTTTAGAGGCTATGTACGTACCGCACATATAACTAAGCATTTCTGTACCCTTCATCTGAAGTCTGTTGAAAACGTTGGTGGATTTTTCAGATTATCAAGTCAGTAATTCATTACCTTCTCCAAACTGTGCTGATTGACCCTTTTTTATCAGCGGTGTAAAGCATTTTTGTTAATATTTGGCAAACAATTAATTAGTTGCACAAATTAATACCAAAGCACCTTGAAAGAAGAAAAAAAATGTAAAAAAACCCAACATGATGGCATTGATACCTCAATTTATTTTTAATGCATTTTGCAAAGTACTGAAATAAAATCCACGGTATTTTCTTTTCATACCTAAAAAAATTAAATGAGCTATTGACATTATTAGTATAATGAGTATGTTATTTTGTATAAGTAATTGCATTAAGAACAACAGATGCATCTTATTTTAGATCCATCATTTCTGGTGTACATCATAATTGAGAACAGAAGACAATGATAGAACTGTTTGCAAAAGATACTATTGGATTCTTATAGTAAAGGTGTAATCAAATCTGAGTGATATTTTCTTTTTACCTTGTAAGAAAAGACAGATCTAAAACACAGCAGTTAAGCTCAGGTGAATATTTTCAAAATATTCAATTTAAAAAATTACATTAAAATTGTAGTAGTTCAGGTGGGGAGCTGCGTCAGCACTCGTAGGCTGCAAAGGAACAAGTAAGAGGTTTATTCCATGCTGAAAAGACAAGAAAGGAAACACAACGTTTCGGCCGGTGTGAGGAAGAAGAAGGAAGGTCACACCTGAAGAAGGCTCCACGGCTGAAACGTTGCGTTTTCGTTCTTCTCTTTTCAGCACGGAATAAACCTCTTACTTGCTCCTTTACATTAAAATTGTTTTGAGATGCAGTAAAGAAAATGAGAGGTAGACAGCCGCCCATCTTATCAATATAGGAATGTCATAAGCCACATGACATTAATATATTACCTTTGGGTCAGATTATATATATGTTGCATTTCAACCAATCCTATGATGTATACACAGCTAGCCCTTTTCAGATTGTGTCTCTTTATTAAGGGAGCTGTTTTTACTTATATTGAGATAAAGGGAAGACACGCTACAACCAAATTTAAGATTCTGATATTGAAAGGAAAACCCTGAAACTTTTATGGAATTAAGAAACCTGTGCAAGATAACTGATGAACCACTTTCTTAATAGTGAAACCTAAGCACAGATTCCTTGTCTTTGGTTAGGCTAAAGAGCTGCTAAGAAAAATAAAAAACAGTTTCTCTTTCTGTAAATTCTTTCAGGTTATCCCACTAGTTTTAAATGATGTAGCACAGTTCCCTCAAAAATGTGAAGTGCAGCAAAACCCATTTTGATAAAAGAAAAAGAAAAAGCAAAGGAAAAAAACATGAAAACAGTTTAAACTGTGACAAAACAATCTTAATTTTATTGTGGTGGGTGAATGTACAGCGCAGAAAACATGCTGACAGCATTTATAAATGTGACAAACTCGAGACATTTGAAAATTTAAGAAATTCTCTCCCTTTTTTTGGAAGAATTTTCTCTTCAAAAATAAATTACTGTATGTCTTAACGCACAGCACAGAAAACTGAGGCGTTGGTCAAATATATTCTTGCCCCCAACAATAAGCATTCAGTTAATCCTTTTTACTGTATTTTATTTTCAAACATATCTTGAATGAGTTTCTGTGGACCTAGCAAGCATGTTGAACTCACATTGTGTTTCATAAATCACTTAGTGTAATAACACATAAGATTTTGAACTTGAAAATGACATGTGAATTGTTAGCATTTTAGAGGCCTGTCTATGTCGTAGTTATGAGATGTTAGTGCTTTCAGGTCTATGTCAACAATGAAACACTCATTAACAAATGAATATGCAAAGCTGAAGTGAAACAAGAAATATACAGTCATCAGAGAAAATGAAACATTAATCTTTAATTACAGGTAATGATAAATTACCTCAAAAAAACAGATGTGGAAAAAATCATGTGGTATTTGAACGGGCTTTACTTTTCTCTTACCTGATCAAGTAACAGCAGAAGAGTAAACTGAGGATAAAAACAAATATGGCTGTCCCAAAGACCACGATGTAGATATTGAGGGGCAAATTCTGAAACCCGATGTTAGGCATTCTGAAGCTGTAGTGCTGGAAGTTGGAGCTCATGGATATGCTAAGGAAAGAGAGAAAAGATCACTTTCAACAGAAAGACACACGGCCTGTTTGTACCTAGCTGGAGACACTTCTACTGTTCATAAATGTTTAACAACATGCAAAATGAGGTCGTTTTATTGGTCACTTGTTTCAACATGTTCACCAGCGTGGAACTGAGGCCTCTCGTGTCAGGAGTGTTTAATGTGACAGCCCCTGACCGTACACTGCTCGTCTGTGCGACGTTCTTCAGAATGTGCTGGGAATGTAGAGCCAGAATCATCAGACTGTATTACCCATTCTTAGCTTTCACAGACATTCTGCATTATTGAATAAGAAAGATAAAATAAAAAGAAGGAGCTGTCACAGCACAAGGAAACCTGCACTGTCTGATCACATTATCCTTTGGGCAGACAACAGCCAAGCCGTGAATAATCCCCTTGTGCTCATAGCCTTCAAAATCCAACTACCACAACACGCATAGCCTTATCCCATGCATAGTGGTACAGGTTTAACTCAGACACAGGCTGCCTCTGATTGCAAACACTTTCTTATAACTTCTTCTTATATCCAAATAATTCAAACTACAAACTAAATACACAATGAAAGGTTACAGTTGAATGATACCCTTTACTTAGTGCAAGTTCGCAGAGAAATGCTCGTAAAGAAAATTGGTTTATGAAGCTAACGATGCACCATGAAGGTTCACCTAACAGGTACTGTGTCTTGAACAACTGATAACTTACTTGCATACTTTTATCACATGAAGTGTAGTTACTGTTTTCCATGTAAAATCAACATGGAACTTGGATCAAGTAAATGCGTGGGTAATGATTCACATAGCAACACCCTGGCCGTCTGGGCAGCCAGCTGGCTCAGTAGCTTTCTAGAGGACTGTGGGATAGCCCACTTCCCTTTCCAAAAAGGAACAGGTAGCTACAGTATCCAGTGCATCCTTCAATAATGACCTGCTGGATAAATACACACCTCTAGACGTGAACTGCATACTATGCAAGAAAAATACTGTGAATAAAATATCAGACGAAAGAGAAGAAGACAGATGGACGGAGTATGTCCACTAACGAACAAAGTCAAAACGGCCAAAAGGACCAACTGGGACTCATGAGATTGCATTGTCACTTGAGCAACAGATGTCCTTGGACTCTCGGTACCATCCAGTGCCCTCTTACAAGGAATATAGAGATGCAAAGGCATCCAAGGAAACAGTACAAGCAAACAGAGATGAGAGCCGAGATTAAATACGAGATCTGTTAAGATTTGTCTAGTCTGATTAAGAAAGGAAGCTGTTATATTCTTGGAAATTAAACCCGTTCGGGCCCTGGTACAATGTGAGGAGAGCAAGATATTTAGCAAGAAATATTCACACCAACAAAGTGAGGGAAAAAAAAGATGAAAAATTGTCCTGTTAACAACAGTCTGGAGGGAAAAACAGAAGCAACTTTAATGATATCTATAAATCCAGACCAAAAATAATGATGCCCTGCACTTTAAGTATAATGTGCTGTTAAAAGTATATTTTTTACTCCTGTATTTAGCACATTACAGAAAAAAAATTATAGCAGCTTTAATTGTTATGTCTGGGAGGGAGATGAAACTTACAAAGTGGCTGGACGATATTTTTGCTGGACTGGACCTTGCAACAAATATTTGTGGATTAAATACAGATCAACACACTACAGTAAATCATACAACACGCAGTGCTGTTGTTGTTGTGGGGCTGATCTTTAACACAGGGAAAGTACAGTATGTGAAGCAACTGCCACGGCTGGCATGAGGTTTTCTCTGGCCGTGTGTGATCCCCCATTACATCAGACTGCAGCTTATCGGTTTGAGCTGGGAGAAGTCAGTGTCTGACGCTGAATTTGTCATCTTTAGCGCCGACACCAAACATCTGCCAGAGAGCTTTTGCATTCAATACTCGTCTCTAAAATGGGCTTTTATATAAACATTCATTACTACATCAAATCACCGATTCCCATGTCGCAATTAGCACAAGCCATTTACTGTACCACATAAAAGTTATTTCTTGCTAAGGTACAATATCAATTATGAGGAGGATCACTGTTAAAACCTTTATGAACTTAAAATATATTTGTGAATTCTCAACATCTTTTAAGATGGAAATTGGACTATCTACCAGATAAACTGTGGCAAAGCAAGATTTACAAAATATCTAAAGAATAACTCTTAATTCGAATCACCATTACCCCGTCTTCATTGCCTGCAACACAGAATGATTTTGACTGCACCCCAGTAAAGCTGGGGCTGATAAAGGGTTAAAAACATGACAAGGGCTTCAATGCCTTCAGCCCTCTCAGGACACCCAACCCCTCTTCCAGGTCCCACGTGACTCCAGTCTAATGAGGCATGGGGAGACACTCAGCAATGTGTTTGGGGAGAACCTTACAGTGAAGCAGTGAAGGTTCACTTCAGAATAAAGTCTAAAAGTAGTGCCGAGCCCTTAGCAGTTGACAGGAGATCAGGGCTCCATCTGGTCAAGAAGCATTGTTCCGAAATACCAAACCATTTTGCACAGCTTTTTAAATGCGCTTTTTACTTCTCACTTTAAATCTCTTCAGTGTGATTCACGCTGAATCACAAGCAATGTCAAAACTCATTTCAAGCCTCCACAGTCACCGATGTGAACCACACACTATTTAAAAATACTACCAAGGCCAACTTTCTGCACACATTACATTCCACTGCCTTACTTGCCAACGCTCTCCACCCACGCCAACCCATTCAGAAGTCTGTAGCTTGTCTTTCCTTCTTTCTTCCTCCACACCTTTCGTCTTTATAATCATCTTAAGTGGGGAAAAAATACCTAGCTGGGACACAACATGTTAATATTCATTTGACAAGCCTGTAAGCATTTAATTATTCACAACACTGAACGGTATTGACTGTATATACAGGCATACTAATCGGTACTTAAGATAAGATAAGAGCACTTTATCGGCCATATACAATTTCTTGAATTAGGAATCTGTCTTTTCGCATACCCCAGCTTGCTCTCCATGAGACACACAGACGGGGAGAGAGAAGCTTGGAGTCAGAGCGCAGGGTCAGCCATTTATACGACACCCCTGGAGCAGCTGGGGTTAAGGGCCTTGATCAGGGGCCCAACGGAGTAGGATTCCTCTGCCGGCCGCAGGATTTGAACCAGCAACCTTCCAGCCACAGGCGCAGATCCTTAGACACGGAGCCAACGCTCCACCCCAGTTAACAACATAGAATAAAAGAAAATACATAAAAATAATGATACCGATTTAATTTTTAATTCTCCATCTCCATGTGTTGTTTATAATCCCCCCATGTACTCCCTTGTGAATATTTTAATACTGTGTGCTTTCTAGCAGAGACAAATGTTTTTAAGAGGACCAGATTAAGTGAAACCACAAAGGTGCTAAACAACCAACTGCTTCATATTTGAGCCCTGCGGCCATAGTAATTAAAAGAGAAATGAAAGATCTTCCCTCGTTCACATGACTAACTACTCAAGACCTGTGTAGATGCTGCGTAAGTATAAATATCACCTGATCAGATATCACTTTGAAATGCAAAGCAGGTTTACAGAGGCTGTCAAGTGAAGAGCAGTACACCTGGTTAAAATGAATTCTTTTCGCAACTCCAAGATCCTTTTCCAGTAAATATGGGACAAATTCAGATTAGAAGGCTGAATGTTCTTAAGATATGTGCTGCAGCTACCTTTACTTTTCTTATTTCTCGGCTGTTCAGAGCAGTTAATATAATAATTATTCATATATTCAGAGCATTTAATATAATAATTATTAATCCACTGGGGTCGTACCTCCTCTACAGCACACTGTCACTTCTGTCATTTATTGCCCATGTGCGTTAAGTTATGTAGACCATGTTTCTAAGTACACTGAAATTAAGTTTAATACGTTGATGACTGACAAACCTTTTTATCAAATACACTACGAACTCAGAAATTGTCAAATAAATACCAGGTCCAGCACATAGTGCTAAAACAAATTAAAATACAACTACAAATTAAAATGCACTTAAAAAAATACAAATTAAAAAACACTACACACCTCCTCACACACCACTCCTGTAAATGGAATTTGTGGATTTTACTGGATGTTACAATTGCTCCTAAACTGAAAAAAAATGTTGGGTTTCTGTGCCTTTGAAAAGATGACATTTTGTCATTGAATGTTAAAATTAATCATTGTTGTAAATGATTACAGCTAATTATTTGCTTTTATAATCCATGTTTCTTAGCAGCCCATGTCTGCACTGAGCAACACAAAATGCTTTCTACAGAAGACTGAGGCATGCTCTTTTCAGACGCGGTATGGCAGGACAGCCCAGACATAGAGGGGTATAGGAATTTTAAAACAAAGGTAAACAATGACAGGTGGTCATTCAGGTCATTTTCTTCTACAGGGACTGATCGAAGGATCTCATCCAGACGTTCCTTGAAAGAAGCCAGGGGTCAATCACATGGATGGGTAGCTTGTTACTTACGCCCACAACCCTTTGTGTTAAGAAGTGCCTCCTTGTACCGACTGGACGATCTCACCCAGCTATTTCTTTAAAGAAGCCAGGGTACCAGCTTCTACAGCATGCCTGGCTAGCTTTCACCAGGCTCCCACAACCCCCGAGCTGTGAAATCTTCAGGAGAGACCGGTTCCAGCACTGTATCCCTCACCGCTTAGCCACCCTGACTTCTCTCCACTAATTCCGCAAGTCTTTGCCGATTTGCACATCATTCAAGTATTGTGGCCAGATTAATAAACAAATAACACAGTGCAGTAGATCTGCCTTAACTGTGATGCATCTATTTATCATTGTGGTGTTCTCAAAATTGCTTACTGTATATTTTTTAATAACGCTGGTTATTACTTAAAAATGCAGAAATTTGGTACAAAAGCATTTAAAGTACAGTACTGTAGAAAAGGTGTAGTACTATACACATTACTTCAGCTTGTTTAATGCAAAGTACAATCATTTACATTCAATACTGTATGTTTAAAGAGACGGTATATTGTCTGTAAATACTGTACTTTCACCAGACTGACACATGACTGCCAGAAAATGTTGGAAGCAAGTTTATTGGTGGCAAAATAGTTGATGACCTACTGTACAAAACATGTCCTAGGCATACAAATATTGTTGCCTTTAATGCAGAAAGCAAACTAATCTGTTCAGTGTTTTTGCGTTGCTTTGCTAATAATGAAAGGAAAGTGTGATAGGCTCCAGAGCTTTGCTATTCATTTACCATTTAACCTGCTAATGTAGATGAGTCCTTTTACAGGACTGTAAGCAGCAAAGAAACAACACTACACAGCAAACCGTATCAAATTACTATCAACTTTTCTGTGTGCGTTCGCAAACTGAACTGCTTCAATGACCCACGTGTACTGTACGCGTTACCAATACCCTGAGATCTTTAAAGGGGAAATGCAAAGCTATTTTTATATTTCGTGGTTAGAAAGAATCGGCAATGATGAGTGCATTTCAAACCACAATAAAAGTACACAGTGATGTGTAGAACCTCAAATTCACATCACAACATAAGACGAAATTCCCAGGTGTGTGCAGCACCCTGTTCTGTAACTTACAATGAGGCAACAACATTGTTAGTGAGGTGAAGCGGTATGATATTGCAGACAAGCAGGCTTGTGAACACGTCTCTTTTAATCCAACAGGAATATTGCTCTCAATTTCGAGATAGTTTTGCTGACAAATACTACTTACTTGTTAACTCAGATCACATTGGAACATTTCTGTGGTGAATAATACTATATTTTATAACCTGTACTATAACCTATACCTTATTTGATAAGATAAGATCACTTTATTGGCCCTATACAATTTCTTGCATTAGGAGTTTGTCTTTTCGCAGACCCCAGCCTGCTCTCCATGAGACACACAGACAGGGAGAGAAGCTTGGGGTCAGAGCGCAGGGTCAGCCATTTAAGGCGTTAAGGGCCTTGCTCAGGGGCCCAACGGAGTAGGATTCCTCTGCTGGCCACGGTATTTGAACCGGCAACCTTCCAGCCACAGGCACAGATCCTTACCCACAGTGCCACTGCTCCGCCCCAATGTGTATTTGCTAGTACACATTACACTAGTCATTACAGTACTTAGTGAGCAGGAAGGGCAGCTTCATGTGACAATTCTTATGAACTCTCGCTCTCGCCCATGGTCAGAGGAGGGGTTTGCAACAAAGTGGCGACTCCACGGTACTTTCGCAAAGTTCACAATTCTGTGCTTAATTGCGATACCATCATTTTGTTTAGTTACCAAAAAAACCCGTCTGACAAATTAGGACTGCAGTTCCCCTTTAAAAAGATATTGTAAATAAAAGAGGAGGTCAACCCTCTTAACTTTCTACTGCTGTTGAATAACAGAAAACAAAGCTACTTAGTATTGCAAAAATTCATAACTAAACCATCAGAGTAATAGTGACAGGCAAAGTCTAAGGAAAAAACAAAGGATGAAAATAAATATCCGTTGCCAGGCGGCAGTAGACTAGCGAAGGAACTATGTCACCCTAGACGTGGTCATGCTCTGCAGACTGGTTTACATACAACACTTAACTGGTGTGGAAGAAAATTAAATGCAATATAATTTACAGTCAAGTTCAAGTATCTAAAATCCCCAAAGGTAATGGTAAAATGGACCTTAGAGACGACACCTTCACATCTGAAGAAGGCTCCTAGGCCGAAACGTTGCATTTTCTTTCTTCTCTTTTCAGCGTGGAATAAACCTATTACTTGTTCCCATATAGACGACCTCTGAAACAACAGTGAAACACAAACCAGAGGATACAACTGGAAACTAAAGAAAAGGGCATTTAAAACTGAGCAAAGGAGGCCCTTCTTTACATATAATGTTGTGATCATATGCAACAAGCTACCCAGCCATGCTGTACAAACCACAGTGGTTGGATGAGATTCTCAAATTAGTTAGCAACCACGCAAGCTAGAATGCCCTAGCCTGGTCTTCTCTTGTGTGCAAACTTGTTTCTTCTACCACATAAACAAACTGCACTGATGTGAGAAAAACAACAACTATAAAACCACAATAAACATTTTGCATTATCGGTATACTGTTTGTTTTTTCACTAGGATAGAGATATATATTTCCCTTCATGATCTGAGCCCAGTGCAAGATACAAAAAAACTAATTTTTCTGTTTTGCATATAAATACATGTCATTTAAAATTGTTAATCAGGCACCTACTACAGCTGCTGACAGACTGCATTATTCCTGTTTCTTGTTTATAAAAAAATAAATTAACTCTAAAAACAGAGTAGTACACAATAGCCAAGAGTTAAACAGGCATATGCAAATTCATCTGTTGACAAATAAAGTTACCTAAAGAAAGAATCAGTCAGAAAATATAAATCCCGTCAGGTATGCATCTGATCTTAAGATAAAGCCTTAATTGTAACATTAAAAGAGATGAAAGACAACTTAAAAATCATGACTAGTTAAGGCTCACTGACTATTCATCAGACTAGCACTAACACAGCGCACTGCTGCATCCCAGCTGTCTTTAATCCGCATTGATGCTCGTCTCTCTCAGTCCATTAAAATCCCCCTCTGTATTTTTGCCTACATGGTCTCTGAACTCTAGGTGAACCTGTGGTGTGAGCACAAGAGTGTTTGTAAAGGAAGCACTGATTGGAGATTATGAAGCATTAACTGTAGTATCAGTAAGGGCCTCTCATCTGTAACCTAGAAGCCTCTGACCGGCATCCAACTGGAGATCATTTTGCATGTTTTCCAGAGGCCAGAGCTGTCCGTGCTCCAATATTCAATTACACAGCTTGCTTTTCTCTTGTTTTTTGGGGGGTTCTTCAGCTTTATTAATCTACTAACACATTACCAAGCCTCTTGACATACTTTTTTTGTCATTATGTTTCAAAACGGCCTGATGGAAAAGTGGAAAACTGTGAAAATGGTTCTGAATGACAACAAATCACAAACCAGAACACAAAGTCTAGTGCAAACTGAAACATGAGAGCCTGTAATGAAGCACTGACAGCCTGGCTTCTTAAAAGCTCTACTTGACATATGATAAAGGCCAAAACAGCTGTAACCCCCGAGACCCCGATAACCAAAAATCAGAATTCAAAGAGGCATCCTCAGTTTTAACTACAGCACTTTAAAAAAATCCCACGATACATAAAGAGGCAATATTGTAAATTCAGAACCTCTTATGATGCACGCCTAATTTTTACAGTGGTCTTTTTTACTCAGCATGTGCTTTTCTTTAATTAATAACAGAATGCATAAAGTACATATAATTGGCTGTGTCATTTATGTGGGAATGCACCCTAAATTTTCAGCTCATATTATAATTTAGACCCAGTAGTTATATAAATCAGCAGCACGAGTCCTCTGCTCTCAGATACGACAAATATGATTACACTATTGCCACTCAGCCTGAACGTCCGAAGTCTGTGCCCATTTTTGTGGTTCCAACTTGGAACAACACAGGGCCAGTCTGGGAAAACGCAGCCAGTGTTTTCGGTTTGAAATACACATTCAAAAGGGTCTCGCTTCACAATAGCTTCACAATAATTTCCATTTTGGAAAAAATTAACCACGACAGAATACCTAAAGAGCGAAATTAAAACTGGTTAGATTCCCTCTCGCGCAAAGACAAAAACTGTCTTGCTTTCTTTGCCAGAAGTCCCTTTAAGAAGCTGTAATGTGTGACAGTGGATAAGAATACTCTCACCCTGCACGATGTCAACGGACCTTCTAAGCAAGTTTCATTTTCTGCTGACAAATGAAAATCACTGCAGCAGTGTTTGAAAACATTACAGCTCGTGTTTATACTTATACCTGTATGTTTGGATGCGGGTGTTTTTCTGTGTGAATTTTTACATAGAGGGGAAGTGGGGAGATATGGACAGAGTGACAAAATAACCAAGTCTGCAGAAAAGAAATGAATGTAACTCTGTTTTGAGGAATGCAGTTTTATAGTTATTAGCCGTCACCAGTAATGAACAAGACAGATTTCCATGTGGACAGAATGAAGGTCAGAACATCTCCTCCCATTCCTAAGACAGTATTTACTCATGGTTAGCTGCACTGCCTGTCCCAGAATTGCTGGAGTGTACGAACTACCCCTGTAATAACACAGGCTATCCCGACTATGCAAACACGACAAACTGCACCAGACAGTCCAAAGTCATTTTCAGTCTCACTGCACAATCTTAACCTAACAAATAATTTCCTTTTCCTTATCAAGAAGCACACATTAGTCAGAAGGTGACAGGAACTTTACTAACCACACAAAAGTTTTTAAGTTCTGAAGCCATGTCATTAAGCTTTATTTATTATTCAAAATTAGGTATAAACTACGTTTCACAAATGTGAAATGTCAATGTCAAACCTGAAAACATGGCAACAGAGGTCACTGAGTTAATAATATAACTTCTACTTGAAAAAAACTAGTTTGATAAACTGGGAAATTTAAAAACCAAAAGAAGACTTGTTGTTGGTCATGTCTCTCAGACTATGTCGTTGACCATCATGTTTACAGTAAAACAAAGAAATGCTCATCAGCCCATCTAGCGCATTTTTTCCAGGTAACTACCTGGTATGGTTGTACTTTTGAAGAATCTTAATGATACAGCAAAAAATGAATGAAAAGATCTTATAAGAAAATATGTTTGGGGAAACTGAAGTGATTAGGTCACAGCTGAGAACTCCACCTTCTTGTCCAAGCATGTTGCAGTATCCTCTGAGCAACAACAATGATCAAGGGACTTACTCATCAAAATGATCTAAAACGGTCAACATTTCATCAGCGAGAACACGCACATGCTCAAGGGCACACAGCTCCTCTCTGGAGCCCTGTGGGGTCTGATCTGCAGCAGGTAGAGTCTTCAGCAGGTTCTAGGATCCTGGTGCCAGTGGGCCAGAAGGTTATCCTCTCTGCTCCCATGAATCCTGGTCTACCATTGACCCCCCAGCCTGACTTTCAACACCTCAGTGCTACAGCATAAGTCAACCCTGACTAAAGATACACTGGTGCACTAGCGCTGCTGCTGAGCCTAGCGGAGAGCCTGAGACTACCCTGGAAGAAAAGGGCTGGCTCTCTCACGGGAGACTGTTTCTCCTTTGGGCTTCTGAGAATGCCGAGGCCACTGTGGTGATCCTCGTGACTCCCCACTGTCAACTGAGCATGCTGGGACTGGACTCTCCAATATCCCAAACACATGACAAGCCACAAGCCTTGGCACAGAAGAAACTGCAAAGGAAGCATCTAAAAAGATACAGTAAGAGCAGTTCAGCAGTCTTTCCTCAAATGTCTTCAATCCCTATACCGATACAGAAATTGCAGGTTTCAACAGCTCCAGTACTATCAGGGTACAGGCAATTCCCCTTCTGGAGAAACAGCTTTTATATCCACTAACTGCCAGGCAAAAAAAGACCTATGAAAACTTCCTCAGGAAGAGGAGCTCTCTAACTGCAAGTCTGGTGCTTTATTTAAACCCTGTACATGTGAGCACCCAGGAGTGTGTTGTAAAAAGGAATGACTGCCAGTCATCTTCCATCACGAGTGATGTGACTGCCTCTTTCAAGGAAGATCAAAGGGGAAGCCCTTCAAACTAGCAGTAATAAAACATCACAGACAAGACAACTTAAGTTTAAAACAGAAGACCCTGCTTTCATGTGATTGATTCTGTGCAATTTACAATGCGCAGTCAGGTGCTTACTGCAAACACATGAGCAAAGAACATGAGTGTGGCATTTTATTCTTCTAGAACTGTAATATCTGTAATGAACTGCATGTAGTATATTTCATTAAATTGTGTGAAATACCCAATGTTGTGTGCATTACAAAAACTGGTCTTCAGTATGATCAAGTAGTAGAAGGTTGACTTAGCTCCATGATATCTAATGGCTTAATGGCTGTGAGCCTAAGGCTTGGTAAACTTCTACCCTTATTTTTTTTCTTTAAAGTTTCACAGTCACTCTTACACTGCCAATTAGTGAGAACTCTGAGGGGCTTGGCATTGCTGTTATTCAATTTCAATAAAAAGTTAAGATAGTTGATTTTTTTGTCTTCTGCAAGAATCCGTTTTAAGATCTCCAGGTGATGATAAAGCATGCAGTACTCTCTCAGCTCATTCATGCCATTTAATTTTCAGACCCACGCAGAAAAGTGGACTGTAACTTAATGCGGTATTTTGTGTAGTGTTGTCTCTTTACTATTCCACTCTCCTAAGAGGAAAAACCCACATTAGTAAGTTACATGATAAATGAACAACAAAGTTCTATGTGTGTTACACAGTGCTTTCATTATTAACAGGCAGAGCAATCTCTAAGAAAGGACTGCACAAAACTGCACAATCCTTTGCTTAGGGGATGCTTTTCATGTTACTCATAACACGTTATTTACTGCATATGTCTAGCAAATGGTACTACATTTATTCACCTTATTAATTCATATTTTGACTTGGCATTAAAACTGTTTGTACTCTTAGACTTCATCTCTTCTTGAGACGTAGGCTCAAATCTCACTCCTGATGTTCTTTCTACATTAGAAGTTAAATTGCAATTGAACAGCAAAGCTCCAATGTCTCTAAGCTCAAATAAAGAAATGATCATTTTGTGGTTGCCGGTAATTTTGAGTTCGATCTTTATTTTTCAAAAAACTTTTCTTTGATAAGAGAAGTCGACAATAGAGAATGTCATTTTGTTACAGTATGTCTTTTATCTTAAAAATGAGGGTAAATGGCATGCAATCAACATTGCCCAGAAACAGGATCTTCCCGTGATTAACTTGCACAAGTAACATTTAAAATTAAAAACTTTCATGGCAGGAGGTGCTAAGCTACTAAAAGTGAAACATTTCGGTATTTACTGTAACACAACCTTTGAAGTTACAGCACAGTTTGTTTACTGCATGACAAAGAATAGTTTTAATGAGCACTTCAGGACACATCCTCACCTCACTGCCAAATGTTACCCACTTGCACTTAAACACCTTTAATTCTTTAATATAACAAGCTTGTATTAGGATGGCACCTGGAGAGCACAGAGACATAGTCCTTCAAGAGTAGAAAGAGTCACAGGTGTATGCTTTTCTGAAGCTCCCCTGCCTCAAGGTGAAAGAGGCTATGTGACTCTCACGACACAATCTATTTCATTTCGCAATGTACACTGCCGCACCTGCACCAAGAATGGGTAGATTTCACTGAATGCTACAAAATGATGAGACTGAATCACACCCGAAATCATGCTGTAAGCCGAGTTCTAGACTGAGAAATATGCATTGGGCACAATAGACATTAAAATAAAGTTGGATATAACACTAATGATGACAGACTTGGGTGGTAAGCGGTACAGCGGATAGCACTGCTGCCGCACAGTGCTGGGGCCCTGGGTTCAATTCCTGGGAGTGCTATCTGTGTGGAGTTTGTACGTTCTCTCCATGTTCACGTAGGTTTCCTCCCGCAGTCTGAAAACATACAGGTTAACTGGCTTTGGGAAAACTGACCCCGTTGCGAGTGTCTACACCTCTCTGTAATGGACTGGCATCCCACCCAGGGTGTACCCTGCCTTGCACCTGCTGCTTGCTGGGACAGCCTCTGGCTCCCCCGCGACCCTGAACTGAATAAAACTGTCAGAAAACAGACAGAAGGATAACAAACCGTAACCTTGAGTGCCTGATCAGACTGAGAGCAGTAACTGAAATCCGTTTAAAAACAATTATTTGCGTTACGCCCACCCGATATGGGATATCCAGCTGCAAGTTGTTCTTCCCATCTCGGCTAACAGGCTACCATTCGGCTCACAGGGGAGAACGAGGAAGTGCAGGCCGAGCCCTCTGAGCCGCCCACGTCAAAACATTTAACACGGCTCAGGCAGCGCGGCCCCACCCTCAAAGATAACACCACAGGAGTCACTGATGATCTACTGCTTCATATGGATGCAATTACTCAAATCTCCAAAGCCAATGTTCCCCCATCATGACAGGCAACACTGTGCTGTAGGAGGCACCTTTCTTTGGGCACGAAGTTCAACTGAGGTCCTACTTACTTCACGTGCGTGTGTATGTCCCTACTGTCAAGCATAAGAGTTCCCCAACACTGAAGAACAGCAAACAGTAAAACCTTGGTTTATTCGCTAGCTTGTCCGAAACCTTAGACTTCTCAACTGATCACAACATAACCTTTCCTGCCACTCTTCGCCTCCTTCATTTTCAATTTCCAAAAGCATTCTCTTCCCAGTCAAACTCCCGGCAGGAGACGTGAAACACAGCAGTCCCAGAATTAATTTCTTGCCTGATTTGTCCCCCTTGAGATGTGGTTCCCCTCTACACCCTTGCAAAAGCTCAGCTTTTCGCTGGAACCACTGTGAGCAATTACTGGTTCAAAGATCTGCATTCCTGCTGGGAAAACTGGATTCCTAACTGCCTCTGGCCTGGAACTTTTCAGAGCAACATTTCCAGCCTTAGGACAAAGTTATATCACAAACAAGGGACTACACAGACCACATCATAGTCAGTCTTTCAGATTCATGTCAGATATATACCCTTAAAGTTGTACAGTATGTGATATGCAATAGTGAAACAATGTATGCAGTGCAAAGCTGACATATTTAATCTCCCTTTAATCAAAGTAATTGCATTGATCCAATAATTAATTAATTCCCTTTGCATTCGCTAATCAGGAATCTCTTTTTACTGCAAGTGCAAAGAACCGACCTCCCGTGATGGCTAGCAAGCGGACAGGCGACGACGCGGGCGTCACGACCAGCCCGCTCTCCCACCTCGAACACGTCCACATTAATAATCTGTTTCGAAGATCCGACACCCTGTGAAAACGGCAGGCCCACACTCCCAGCCCATTCGCTCCTCGCGGTTGACCTTTCAATGCCTGGATCTGGCTGGGGTTCAAGTTCCTCCACCCCCCCCCCCAGTTTCCTGCTTCTTGACGACTTTGAAGGAGTAACACAAGATGGCACACACATCAGCAAGCACCCCCCTGGAAACTAGCAAGCAAACTGACAAGCACAGCTGCTGCCTGTAACATTTAATCCCAGGATAAATATTCAGCTAAGGTTCTGTCTTAACCCCTTCATCTCCTCTTTCCAAGACAGCAGTGCCACTGCTACAACACATAAAAGTGCACAAATAACTTTCATTATGACATGGTTTTTTTAATCTAGTTAAAAATGTGCAAGCTGGTAGATGGAAATTCAGGTCAAGGGAAACAGGTACTTTCATTGTATTCCCCAACTTTTGTTAATCAATATAATAAGTGCTTGGACATCCTGTGCAGAAAGCACAGAAAGCTAAAGCAACAACAATTTTCATTGGAAAGATAATTCTGCTTTCAAATAAGGCCCCTGAGATTACAGCACAACTGGATTAATATGTTCCACCCACAAAATTGATAGATTCCATAATTCAGAAGGTAAGATATGTAGGTACACAATCCAACGTACACAGTACAAAATGAGCAGGGGCTCTTTGATCTTGCGGATTTTTATATTTCAAAACAGTACAAAAAGCAACACAGAGAAAGGTTGTGTTTCCGCCTCATTTCACCGTATGAGCATGAATCCAAACAGCACTGCCTTAGGAATCTTAAAGAACAGCTTCCAGGGGCAGCATTAAAAACTATATTTAATTCCAGATATACAACGCATCATGACCTCGACAGCACTAACACTGTATCTGAGACAAATAAACACTGTGCCTTTATCAAAGTATGTAAAAAAACTCCAGGACAGGATAGATAACAGTCTTGAAAACATGAGCACAAGCACACACAAAGTCCTGTTTAACTCCACACAAGAGGGAATGGCAGCCTCCCTTGTTAAAAAAACAACTTTGTGACCAATCATTCACCCTCTCGGAAAGAAATATATCTGGGAAGGACGAAATCGGTCAAGGGGGTACCCCAGGGAAGGCTCGACGCCCACACCTCTCTCTAGGTTTGTGTGGTTTGGAAAAAAACAGTGACGCAAGATTAAGGGGAGATGGAACAAGCTGCCAGAAAAGCATTTTTCTCACTCTGTCCGCATAACACAAGCTGCCCCTACTAAGAGCAAAACTGGAGACTACTCCTCCTCATAAGTCACTGAATGGAGCTCTGGTCACTGCATGATGCCAAATTACCGTATTTATCCCACATTTCTGCTGCAGGCCAGTGTACAGCAGCACAAAAACAAAAGCAGTACGGGGAATTTTGGGATGCTCAAATGGACGCACGGTAAAATACCGGACAGAATAATCTTAAAATTAATAAACCTGGACCTGTAACTTTTTGACATTTCAGAGCTTTTGAAAAACAAATATTGCCAAGAACGATACAGCAGCAAATACCTTTGCAGGCCATGAACGAGGCCTATGCTATTTTTCATGTGGTAGAGCATAATGTCAAAGAAAAAGATACGCTAACAACGTGTAGCTGTTCAGAGCAAATTCCGTTTTTGTCAAAGCAGATTAATGCACTTGGCATCTTCATGCACACAGCCGCTGTAAAGTAGTCACAGTCTTGACTGACATGTTGCATCCCACAGTGCAAACACCTAGATACAGAGCTGTCCTGTGGACTGCAGAGATTAATTCTGGAATAAAACACATCCATCCTCACACATGTCACAGACATTATAGGAAAATCACCTAGAGCAAAAGATCAACTGTGCTTCACACATAAGATGCTATCCAAGCAGCAATTTTAATGAATTAGGACATTATACAGACACCAAAGAGGTGCTCATGGCAAAGCACAGCGATGACAGGACGTACCACACTGTACTGTACTGGGCGCTGAAAACCTGGAAAACCCCTATTGTGCAACAGTATATATTTACCACTCGGACCCACCACACACACGTTTCCATTATACTGAGTGATTAGTTTGTACCAGACTCTGCTGCTGTGCGGCAGTTCAGCACAACTATGTGTACTGAGGTGTCTCATTAGGTGCTGCAAATGCAAGACCTTGAAGAGCTGCACTTATGATCATTTAAGTTTTAAGGAATGGTCCATTAAAACCAATTTAAAATGCTACCAGAGACATTCATATAGGAAGACAACCCAAATGGCCTCCCCTCAGTTGCAACTTTTTATTTATTCTTAAATTTTTTTGGGTGAATGTTTCAAAGAGCATCAGAGGAACTGTCTACCTCTGGCTGCTGAAATACAATTTACACTAGTCTATAAACTGCAGCCCCATACTGCACTGACAGCTTGGGAGAACTGAATCTTTTTTTTTTTTTAACCTGGAACAACAAAAGACTAAAAAGACTGCTGTCCTGGAGAGCAGGGCAGCCGATCCAACTCCTCAAACGCCTCAAAAGACAGTGACAACATCAACTCAGGGAACATCTTCAGAATCAAGGGAGAAACATGAAACAGGGGACACAGACAAACTCTGGAGAAGTACACTGAAAGACATGATCAGGAGGTACCTTTTTACCCAAGGAATTCTGGAAGCATGACACAAGCCACCCAACCATGGTGCTGAAACCGATACCCTCCATCAATTAGCTCCTAAGTGTCAAACAGGCGAGCCGGGCCGAAGGCTCTCCTGCTTATGTTCTTATGCCATGAGGCGAACGGTGTCAGTAATGAGTTTCTCTTATTTGCACATCCCTGCGTTAGTTAAGAACTTTGATAGGGATAAAAACGCACGACTAGCCTGAGTCATCCTGACGTGCTGCAAGTATTCTGTAAGAGAAGGAAAATGAGTCTCGGCTTTGTTAACGGGGGCTGTGAGAGAAATCTGCAATATTTTATAAAGCTGTTCTGTAACACAGGACTATGTGCACATTAAGTAATCTACATTTGATGTATCAAAGACGCAGCTTCTTGTTAATTTTACTGTACTGTTTTGCACTTGTTCAGACTGTGTGAAGAACAGTAAAATGATGTTCCTTTATGGAGCAAAACTGTTTTGGGCTTTGAAACCAGGTTCAGATATCCAACGTATACAAACAATTGTTAATAAACTGCAGACCTCGTCTTCCCTTGAGCAATCTGCCTTTGCAATTTCCTTCTCTGGAGCGAAATTACAAGCATTTTAACTGTATGAAGAAAATTGCATAATTTGATTAAAACATCTAACTCATTCCATAACCTACTGTACTGTACAAACACATGCTTGGATCTGAAGACTTGATTGAGAGGAAATGGGTGTTCTGCTCGTTTATAAGCAGGTGGATATTCGTTTCAGCAGTTATTAAAACAATGCCAGTCCGTAAGCACTGAACCAAAATGACATCTTTGGACAATAATCTGCACAGTAACAAGCTCCTGATTGCTTTTTAATAGCAGGTCTTGAAGGGATTAAGAGAGCCTTCCACTGTGCATAATGTAATTGTAAATTTTGATTACCTCTAGTTGGGAACTCATTCCTTTTCCATTTTCTGCTTCTAGGAAAGGATTAAATGGAATGAATAGAACTAGCAGACGACCACAGATAACAGCAGGGAAATTAATTCTGGATTCGGGCTCTTTTATGTACTGTAATGCACCACACTGTCAACACTTCATTAAAGGAAAATTAAATCAACATCTTCCCCAGTCCCATTAGGTCCGAGAGCACAGTACATCCCGTTATTAATAATGAATTCAACACAACAGAGGCTCAGACTACCCACCTAACCAGTTGTCCATTTTCTGGAAAGACTCATTTCAATTTCGCACCTTGGGAGTGTAATTCATCAGAGTTCTTCACAAGCGTGTACGGCCATGTGAAACATTAATGCTAACTTCACATTACATCCATCAAAGTCAAGGTTTAAAGGCTTGCGTTAACGTATATGTATTAAAACATTAATGAATACGGCATTATACAGGCCTACTTTTAACATTTTTCTTGAAGAAACTCGTGAATGCAGTGGTTGTACTTATATCTAAAAAGCAAACAAGGGCTTGTCTAGTGTATATATATATATGGTTACATTTATCGCATCTTTAAGGCCACTGTAAGGCAAAGTGCGCACGGGGATAAGAATTAATTCAGTGCCATTTTTGCATCTTTCAAGTGCCACAAACGTCTGTTTTAAATAACACAACCAAAATAGTTTCACCTAAAGAGGAAAGTTAAGTAGAGAAACAAATCATGGTTTTCTGATGAAATAAGCACAGTTCCAACAACGGAGTGAATATTCAAATACCTAAAAAGTATTTTATTAATGCAACGCAGCTTAACCGCAAATCAGTCCGTGGTGCTTACAAATAACTTCAACCCCGTAATGAGAGGAAAAGGCAAACTACCCTTCGTTTAACTCTTCATGCACCGCTGCAGCCCACTGTATAATATATTGCAAACGGTGACGTGGTCGTCGTTTTGCGGCAAAGATTTCTTCGTGCAATAACAGATCGGATGAGCTCGTTTAGAGCCGAGGACGGTGAAGGGGGCGTTCATTTCGGGAGCCCCCACTCCACGGGGTCTGACTTGTTATCACCACCAGATTCGGGGCTTCCCCCTCAACACAGCCCGCGACTAGCGCCGTGAGGGAGCGATACAAGTCGGCACAAGCAAGAAATGACACAAAAAAAAAAGGCGAGCGGGGGTCGACGACGCCGATGCGGAGCTCTGACGTCCCACTCCGGAACCCGGCCGGCCGGCGTCGAGAACATTCGGAGCGAGCCCGCGGCCCGGGCGCGAGCCCCGCAGAGCGAGCGAGCGAGCGAGCGAGCGCCTGTCTGCTCAGCCGAGAGACACCCCTGCAGACCGGGGGGCCAAATCGGTCGGCGCGGGAATTTCAGAGAAAAAGACAACCGGACGACGAGACTTTCCGCCCCTCTGGGTTCCTAAGCGAGCTGCGCCCTGCCGTTACGTCATTTGAAATTGTAGCACTGGTCTCCCCTCGGCACATTTAGATTTGACCCGAATAGACTGTAGGCTGTACGTAGCCTGCCGATCCGGTGCATCCGTCTACAGTCTATCTTTACACATTTGTGGTATTTCCCCCCACCTAAGCAATGCACAGGCTGAGCAGGACTGTCTTATTTAGCACTGAGACGCGCGGGGGCACTACCGCATGTTAAGAGTGTTTTTAATAAGGTTTTGAACGACGTTCAGACCATTAAACGTTCATTGAGCAAATCCGGCTATGAAGGCCCCGCCCCTTGGAACACGCATCCCTAAAGCTGCAGCACTACTACGAACAGTAATTGCACAGTGACTGGATTACGTGCTGTTCTCTGCAAGTGCCTGCAATACAAAAATAGATAAATGTTGCTACAACAACCTCTGGCAGTAATGTCAGATCTCGAAATCACGAGCAATGCCGACGTTTAACCCCTTGGGAGATGCAGGAGGAGAAACTTCACGTCTCGTCGGAATCTCTCTCCCCCCCCCCCCCCCACACACACAAAATAAATCTTTTAGCAGCGGAGTAAAATGAAAGTCCCCGGAGAATAATGCGGATCATCTTGCCCTAGCAAAAATGTGTCGATTTATTTGACGTGATCCCGAGCGACACGGGTTTGAACCGCTGCCCATCCGTCCGAAACAGGCTGAGGAACAGTGGAACTTACCAATATGTATCTCGGCTCCTGCGTTTCTTGACGTATCTTCCCAAGCACCAGGACCGATACAGCATGGGGTGGTCGAGAGCTACCTTTCAGACGTAACTGCTCAATCTTTAAAAATGCTGCCCGTGCAGCGTATTTCAGCTCCTTGCGAATCGCTACCCGCCGCCGCCGCCGCCACTACTACTACTAAGTTAGTGCAAGTTTGAACAGCAGCGCAGCGATTCACCTCCTGGGGTTTTTTTTTCGGGTGGTTCCGTCTCTCGCTGCAAAACGCCTCTGACAGGGTCCGCGCGGGCTGCCGCTCACGCGCCACGCACGGCCGCACTGGGAGCGCGAGGGGGGCCGATCCGAGCTGCCGGCGAAGTCGCGCCGCGCGTCCAGTCGCCCTCCGCCTCGCACGTAGCTCACGAAAGCTCCCTCCCTCGCCGGGCCCGCTCGCCGCCGACACAGACAGACTCCGAGCGGGCGTAGGAGTGATGTGCCGAGCTTTAAGGGGGAGGGGTGTGGGCGACTTGGGGTGTCGCCGGAGGAGGGGACGGGGAGGTGGGGAGGCCGAGGGGACGGGCAGTCTGGTCTCCGCTGTCGCCGGGCTGAACGGAGCCCGGGTTTGTGTTTGTTTGTTTGTTTGTCCGCGACTTTGCTGACGCGGGACGACGCGCTCTCGCCCTGGAGGAAGACTGGCATGAGCCTCGCCTGAAGACGCTTTAGCCGTGGTTTGAAACACAAAATGCACAAATTTGCTTTGGGCTTGCAAGGATTTATTTGCCTTGACGTAACCCCGTGTGCACAGACAGACGGGGCACACAGAATCAGCAACTATCGTGTTTACTGTAATATTACTATATACTGGACATAGTATTTTGTGCCCACGAAATCCCTGATGGATGTTGTTACAGACAACTCTGTACATGTTGTTACCGTTTAAACATTCATTAAAAACACCGTCAACATAAACCCGGCAATGAAGACCCATACTGTAATGTGACTGGTACATTTGTTTTGATGCGCTGCCGTGTGTGTGATTGGAGTTACTGTATGAAGAGCTCACGGGTACAAACATTGCTGTCCCACTACGGATGATAATGTACAGTAGGCTCCTGCCTCATTCACTTTATTAGGCTTTAAATGGGGTAATAACAAACTGAGGAATGACTGGATTAAAGCATTAAAGCACCTTTTTTGTGAACAAAAATGTTATGATAATTTTCCCATTAAAACACATTCAAATACTGTTAACTGAAAGCCTAGATGTGAGGGATGCAGCGTGCTGGAAAAGTGAAAGGACCGTGTCGCCTTATTTTGTTTTTTGTAAATAAATCTTGGTCAAATCCCCTTAAAATGAAAGCGAAGACTACAACTGAGAACTCACTTTTTTATTGATATAAATTATGGAATAGGAGGATGAAGAAAATTGACATCATTATGGTTGAACACCCGTTTTGTACAGTCCCAAACTTTCTGCTGCACAGCTCCATACTTTGGATATGCGGAAGTTCACTCTTGTTCTCAAATATACAGTATATTGTCTCATAATCAAGGAAATGTCAATGTCATTTTTAGTTTTCGTTCACACATTCCCCTAGCACTCAGTACCTACTTGTATACTCTGTTCTGGCTTTTGAAATCTCTCCAGTCGTTTACAGATTGCTGACTGCCGCACTTCACACAGGTATTCTTCTCGCACAACATTTCCATATTTATATTCCCATTCTGTTTACTCCATAACCATTCTCATCATTTCTTTTGTTTTGCACCATCACATGCGTTTCCTTCGTATTTCTGCTCTCTCACTCTATTCTCCCTGATGCCCAAGGATGCCCTGCGGTACTATTCCTTTGTAAAATTGTGGGATTTTCTCTTTTTCCACTTTACAGCCTAGAATTAACCTCTGCTTATTCCATTGGAGACTGCAAGCTGAGCTCCCAACTCTAACCAGTATGAAGGACTATGTGTAATATAGTGCTTTCTGTCCGTTATAATCCGTCTGTTTTCCAACTGCTTCATGCTTCATGGGGAATTTGGAGTCTATCCCAGCAAGCAACGGGCGCAAGACACAAACACACTCACACCAGGGACAATTTTCCCAGAAGCCAATTAACCTACCGCTGTGTCTTTTGACTGTGGGGGGATACAGGCGCTCCCGGAGGAAACCCACGTGAACACGGGGCGAACATACAAACTCCACACAGACAGCACCCCAGGTCCATAATTGAGCCCAATGCTAACCACTGCACCACTCTGAGCTCAAATCTTACAATATTATAATGTCAAGTAGGTAGCTGTGTCAGCATGCGTTGGCTGCAAAGGAACAAGTAAAAGGTTTATTTCATGCTGAAAAGAGAAGAAAGGAAAAACAATTTGTGACACCCAATGAAGGCTCCACAGTGGAAACGTTGCCTTTCTACTCTTTTCAGCATGGAATAAATATTATAATATATTATCTATTTATATAGTGCCATTAAAAGCAAGAATCTCAAAGCAATTTACAATACATAAACAACATTTATCACAATATAACTACAAATCTCAAAGATTAAAAAAAAGCAAGCACACAAGATAAAGCAGCATTTTGAGGCTGTATTTTAAAGCACCTAGTGTAAAATGGCTGATGACCTTGTATCTTTTAGGTTGGTATTTCAGTACCTTGCACAGCAACAAAAAGACAGAGAGTGTAGTCCAACAGTGGGAGACTTGTAATAAACCAGAATCAGATGAGTGAAGGTCGCTTTGAGGGAAGTTAACAGATAATGTTTTATCGAGATACAGAGGAGCCACACTCCCTTGAACTTGTACATACTATTCACCTCACTACTGTATCTGTCTCTTAAATATAAAAAAGTAAAAACTCCTCTGCTGTCTTAATAAAACCTATTTATATATCTTGTTTTAAATAAGAATTCAAGGACCAGGGAGAAAGCACAACTAATGAAACACCAATGTATGAAATGTGATGTTCAGGCCCGTTAGTGGATAATGTGGAGTGTTTCAAACAGATGATCGTTTTGTGTGGAGCCAATTTTTGTGGAGCTGGAAACCTATTCTGTACATCCACCATTCTGTGTCATTCCTACAGTACGTTCCTTCTGAAAACTCCTGTTTCTGAGAAAGGGCAGGTTTCCTCAAAGAGCTGAGGAAAGAACAGCCCATTATGATGTGGCATTTCCTGAAAACTTGAATTGTTTTCATCCTGTGAATCTTGAAGTAGTTTCTGTTGTTAAAAAAGGGTGGATGAATATCCTCTGACTGTATCGATAAAATCATATTACAGCAAAGATGACAATAAAAGACACTATTAAAAATGAAAGAACATTAACATACTGGCCAAAGGTTGTTTTTGTTAACTATGAAATCTACATGACGTTATCATTTTAAAAGGCGAACAGAAAAAATGACTAACCATATCAGGTTTTGTTTCTCAATTTAACAAAACATACTTAGCAAAAATCTGGTTGGCAGAGATACTTTAACACTCTCTGATACACTCTGGCCTAGTTGTTTATACGGTTGTTTATACTGACATCTGTCTCTTCAAAAAATCAACAGGTACCACAGTCTCCACCCTGTTTTGTATACAGAAATACATAGAAAATACACATTGAGAAAGATATTTTGTTTGTTTCTAACCATGTGCATTACTCACACAACCTGTTTAGTATGAACACCTTGTGGTGTTGATTTTGCGTTATAGGAAGCCACAAACATGCTGGGACATTGTACAGATGGAATGGGGGAAATCTAGACCTGCAAGATTGCAGGCCTTTCTTGACAGATAATCCAAGTAATGGTAATGTAGTAAGTGGGTCTGCTTAAGCATACATTTGCAGTGATAAAGTAAGAATAATCCACACATGGTCAATAGGTTTCTTGTCTAACGTGTAGCCAAGCAGTAGCGAAGTCTGATTTTATTTCGTGGGGTCACATGTTTTGGTACAATTGAATGCCCACAAGCGATGGCCCGTGAAAGTATTCCAGGATCAAAATCTGACCAGGTATAACAGCATTCTGCAAAAGGGCCTTTCTCATGTCTGTGCAACTGGTCAGGAGGGCAGCGATGACAAGCTGGTATCTCAGCCAGCATCTGTAATACAACACAAAGATAATAACAGAGTCAGGCCAGGGCCCTGCAAGTCACTGGCTGCCTGTGATCACATGTAGTCCGATCTGAGCCAGTGCCTGCAAAGTTCTCTCATTCCTTTTCTTTCCTCTTTCACTGCCAGTATATATAGTCTGCACGTATAACATCCTTTGGCTTTAACATGACCTTTACATAGTTAAATTAAATGACATTACCACAACTTTAATATGAACTGCCTGGATGCTCACCAGTAAATGGTTATTTACCAGACCCTCACAAACCTGAAAGAAGATCTCAGAAAGTGAAAGTGTAATTCTAAGGAGAAGGAAAGGCCAGGCGAAGCAACGGTTTAAGTAGTGTTTCATAATCACGGTTAACAGCAACCTTGTCTCAACAGGAATTGAGCTAAATATATATTTAGACTCAGCAATGTAAACAAACCGTTACACTATAATCCAAAGGAAGGGTGCAACCTGAGTCACTCAACCTGTCTGCATGTCAAGCATGCTACGGTGCTAAAGGTTTCGGTTCAATAAATGTGTTTGACCGGCTAGGCCTCATTCAGTGGGTGCATGCTAATGAGGTACCGGTCACAGGGGGGCATTGTTAGCTATCCAAGTGGGTGTATCATGTGACCTTTGGAAGAGGGTGCCAGGGGCAGGCAGGAGGTAAAAACGTAGCTGTATACAAAGGCTCATTGAGCCCCACACACTGTGATACTGGCTGCCTGACTGGCACAGGCTCAGCTGAACCATCTCACAGTAAAAAAGCTGGCCTGAAGTCTGCAGGCTTCAACAAGTTAGACAATCTCTGCTGCTTTGGTACTGTATAGGCTTTGGAGCACAGCCTGCAACTACCCAATTGCCAATCAAGATCAAATATAGCTCTTCTGCATTCTACTGTGGTCAGATGAGTACTCAGAATCATTGTGTAGTATTGTATTTGAATAAGCACACTCAACCGAAGAGAAGCACTCAGTATTACATAAAGCACACAGGAGCTGTTTTCATTTCCTGTACTTTAGTATTTACTATATTTTATTTTTATTTAGCTTTCTTTACACACTCTGTGTTATTCTCAATTGCCAACGGATTCTGTTTGCACCAAACCACATACTAAAAATAAAATCTAAAAAAATCATTAACAGGAAGTCTGCAAGGAGATTTCCCAGTTGCTCTGATTGTAAAGACACATGGTCTAACATCGAGACAAAGAACCAGAACATTTGTAGTTTCAATCATCTCAAACTTGTGTTTTTCATGTGGTCATGTCAATTGACCTTTATCAATAGGAGCATTACAATGTGAGCAGGAATGGATCTCCTGAGAGTAGGAGGAACAGGTCTTGGAATAACACTCAGGCCAGAATCTGAAGATTTTAAATTATGTAGGAATGTAATCCAAACATCAACATTGACAGGTATTTTGACCAGAGTCCTAAAAATATTATTCTCTGCAAAGGGATTTTAAAAACATATGTAAGTATGACAGGAAACCAGTGTAGTTGGGCCATCTGTGGAGTAATGTGACCAAGACAATGGCTTGTATACTGTACCTGCTGTTGTATCTTACCTGTTGTAGTCTATTAATAATACATGCTGAAAGAATAAAGAACAATATTGCAGTAGTTCAGATATAGTAACAAAAGCATAGCAGAGAATCTCCCCATCAGAAAAAAAAACAGGAACAAAGTTTAGCTGTAATTTAAAAGTGACAGAAATATGATTTACCATGAAATCAGGGAGTCAAAAGAAAATCAGCTGCTCAAAAGAGCTCCAGGACCACGCACAGAGGGGGAAGTGACATTAATGGAACAATAATTAAATTAAAACACAGTCAATATCAAATGATACATCCTTTACACATCTGTTTTAAGGTGTATTCTGTTTATTTACCCAGCTTATCCAACACCTGCGTTGTGACAGTAATTCACTATCACCAAACATTTTAAAGTACTCTGAAAATCCCCTGTCATGTGCCATGTACTTACATTACAGGCTTCACACACTTGCGTTGCAAAATGTGACCAGATAAGTGCATCTAAATGACTGTTTTTGTATCCTTTGAAATATTGAAACAGAATCTAAAAAACAAAATGCATATTAAAGGATTATTTTGGAAAGGCCCTTTTTAAAATATGTCATTTTTGTACAGCAGATGGTACTGGGTGATAAAATGATACAGTATGCTACAATATAGTAATTCTTCATCTTTTGCTGATAAAGCTGAAGAGTACATTTTAAATCCTCATCAGCCGATAATATACAGAGGTTTGTAAAAGTATTCAGACCCCTGCTATGGTGGAAAGGTTTGGATACTTATGCAATTGTAACTTTTCTATTTTTTTTCATAACAAAATGAAGCATATACATTTTGTAAACTCAATATTTACTGAATATTTAAATATTATTACTGTAATAAATGTTAAGCATTTTAAACTTAATATTGACCTTCACTGTAACATAAGGGTAAGATGTTGTTACAGTATGAAAGTGAATCTAGATGCAGGGGTGACACCTGGCTAGTATCAACATTTCTAGCATTAAAGCAAGAGGATGATCGCTGAGATGTAGTGGTCTCAGATTCAGTGATCGAAGCAACCGTCAAGTCTACCTTAGCTAATCAAGGTCTGAGCAAATGATTAAGTGTCAATCAACAGTCGAGGAACAGAGCACAAAATGGGGAGCCCTAATGGAGAAAAAGGAGGAAAGAGACAAGAAAGTGAGAGAACTGGAGGAGAGAAGAAGGGAAAAAAGAGAAGACAAGAGACAAAAGAAGAGGGATGGCGAGAACCCCTTTGTTCCAGATCATCTGGAAAGACCAGATGGGAGCTATTTGAACTTTCTTAAATGAGCCTGCTCTTCTGTGGTCTTTAGGGAACTCTGATTTCCTGTGTAAAGAATCCCTCGGTTAAAAACCGCCTCTCCTGGTCGTGGGAGCATGTTTTTAGGGATCTAGGTTCCCATTCATTTTGCAGTATCTGGGTTTGCAGACAGATATTTAACAGCAGGTCATACTCTGCTTGGTTAAGAAAGCAGCTTTCTCTTCTTTTAGCCTTTGTAGACATTATTTATGAGTCAAACACTCGGCAACAGTTATTTTTCAAGGCGGTTAGGATGTTAGGTCTACTACAAAGCTTGTACAGTGTGTTGTATGTTAATGTTGTGTGTTGTTCAGCGTGTCATTGTTATTGTTAATAAAATCCAGCATGCCTGAATTATTACTCTTTTCACCAAAGTTGTGCCGGAGAACAAAGAATTCACACACCTCTAATTATGCCAACCATTCTGGTATATTATTGGTAAAATAATTTACTAAACAAGTTAGGGGTTATGATTATTTATTTTGCTTATTTATTAGTCTACTTGGTCATTTTCTGTTAGTTCTCTATGTTCAGAACCCCTATCTATAACAATATGTTATAGTAAATGTCAGCAAGAAGTGACATTGAGAGAAAAAGTGAAATATCTTGATCACACAAGTGTTCAGACCCATAACTCCATATTTGGTGGAACCACCTTTGACAGAAATGACAGCTGCATGTCTTTTGAGAAAAACCTTTACCAAATTTGCACACAGCTTGGTTAACTGTGTGCCCATTCTTCTTGGCAGGTTTGCTTGGAGATCTCCTATGGACAGCAGTTTTTTTACGACAGGACTTACAGTAGCTGAGCCACTCAAGGACATGCACTTCCTTTTTATTAAACTATTCCAGCACAGCTCTGGACTCTTTAGAGTTTTGGATCATTGTCCTGCTGGAAAGTGAGTTTTCTCCTCAGTTTTCAGTCTTCAGCAGAGTGAAGCAGTTCTTCCTCTAGGATTAGTCAGTACTTTGATCTTCTCTCAGTCTCTACAGATGAGAAGCAGAACTACAGTATTACAGCATGCTGCCACCAGCATGCTTGACAGCAGGGACAGTGCTGACTGACTAATACACTGTGGTGGGTTGGCATCAGATGGAATCATTTACATTTAAATAAAAAAGTTTCAGTTTTGTTTTGTCTGACCACAAAACCTTACCATATGTTTGCAGTATACCTTAGGTGCTTTGTTGCAAACCCCATGTGGGATTTGAGATGTCTTTGTAGTTCCATACAAGACCCTCTTCTGGAATGGCCAACATATTGGTGACCCATGAGCATTTTCTCCCATGTCAGTCACTGAACACTGTAGGTCTTTCAAATTCACCAGTGGACTCAGAGTGGCAACTCTATCCAGTTTCCTCCTCGTTTGGCTGCTCAGTGTGGAGGTATGTCCTCATCTAGCCAGTGTGTGGGTCGATTTCCACATCCTATTGATCAGCTTCACCATGCTCAAATGGATAACATGTGTCCTTATATCCTTCTCCTGTTCCGTGCCTTTATACAGCTTTATTCCTGAGTGGTTTTGAAAGCTTTTTGGTGTTATCTATTCTGAAATCAATTATTTCCACTAACTCAAAGGCTCGTTAAGTTAATTTTGTGCAAATAAATTAATTTAGGTTCGACAGAGCTGAGGGCTTGAATACTTGCGCATTTGTGACTTCTATTTTTGTTTCATGTTAATGACTTGTATCTACAGTATTTACTTCTTTCTTGTTTTTGAATGAGTGGAATAGGTTGTGTACACAACAAATATTATTTGCTACTTCAAAGTGTCATGACTGCAAGCTTAGAATGTGGTCTGAATGCATTTGCAAGGCGCTATATATTGGCATAACCTCTGGTTTGGTAAGCACCTCTGCATTTGCCTTCTTATTGTGCCAAGCATGCAACAGAGATAGTATATGTGAAAACGGTTATGCTTTCCATCCTATGGTGTACCAATTTTCTGAACACAAAACCAGTCTAAAGGTTGGCGACTGAAGAAAGATGGCATTTCAGCCCATCCAGGCTGTCTCATAGCTGCAGTGGTAAATAGCTGATCCAAGAATCTCCTCCAGGCATTTCCTGAAAGAAGCCAGAGCATCGGCTTCCTACGTGGCAGGAAAGCTTCCTACTTCCACCGCCCTGTAGGTGAAGACTCGTCTCCTGCTCTCAGTTTTAAATAGACCTCCGGGTAGGTTCCACATGACGTCTTCTGGGCATCCTTCACCGTTTGTCCTGAAGAAGCCTCCTGGTTTGACTTTGTCAATGCCTTTTTTTTCAGGATTTTGAATGCTTGAATCAATCCCCCCCTCCTAGCCTCCGCTGCTCAACTCTGAAAAGGTTGAATTTTTAGCCAAAACATTTTTTGTCAAAATCAGGCCTTAGGAAGATAATACTGTATATCTTTTATGATAGCACCCCTTGATTTGAATTCCACACTCTTAGCCACAGTACATATCCTAATCTATTTGCCTTTTTATTGCATCCCCGCATCTGTTCAGAAGAAAGAAATGACTGATTTTTATCCTTTGTGGATCAAGCCTTTGCAGAAAACTGCATCGAGCTTTTGAGTGTGCCAGTCAAGGTCTCCCTGGTGCGATTCGGTGCTAAATAAGAACTGAGAGAAGCAAAGCCTTATTTATTTGAACAGGCAATATCATGTTTTAAAAGTCTACATCCATTTTTTTTTCAGTTTTCCGACATCTAATTAGGAGACACAAGAGGCCCTCAGATAAAATACAGAAAGGGGATTAAAAACGAGGTGCACTTAATATCATATTTGTCTGTTAACTTTAAATGGTTTTAAAACTATGGATTCTATCTATAATGAAAAGTTTAGATTTCCTTCATGTTATTCTGAAATGAGTCTAACAGCCCTGCGTAGAAAGAATTGCACCGATTCCACAGGTTTGACTGAGCAATGGCCCCCCAATAAAACAAATCCCCCAAAAAGCCACAGGCTCTAACAGCATTTACGCCAGTTTATCAATTTAGAGAGCCAATGAGAGCCAATGTAGATTTTTTAAGATACTGAAAAGACTTGACATTATTAAAAAAAAAACACTTCGCTGTGTTCTTTAGGACACTAAAAAACACAGTTGGCAAACATTTTGATTTTGTTCTGTAGATGATGAATGTGTACAGTACTTACCTTCATTTCTTATGCTTCATATTATAACATACTGTTTCAAGGATATTTGGACCTCTCATTCGCTGTAGGAACCAACTGACAAATAGAAGAACAGCGCAATAAAGGCCAACAAAGTGCTAGGATATATATTTAAAAGCACAAGATGTGAGTCAAAGGATATTGTGTTAAAATTGGGCCTCATTTAGAATATGTTTAGTATTTAGAATGTTGGGTACAATTTTGGTCACCAGTTAATACAGAACAGTCTCCGGCTTCTCTGTATCCCTGAATTGGAAGAAGATGTTAAAAATGGATGAATGAAGGACAATGGGAGGATACTTTAACCAGCTATCCCTTTTTCCTGGAATTGTTCCCCAATACAAAACTATTACGTTTCAATTAGGTACACCTGTACCTATCAGGAAAAGGTGACATGGTTTTAGGGCAGCGATGTTAAATAGTGGGGAAAAGGCTTTGGTACTCTAATAGAGAACACAGCAAGTGAATCACAAGGGGAAGGTGCTTTGAAGAAAAGGGCTTTTCCTTTTTCTTGGAACTGCGCTCCAAAATGCTCATTTAAGTAGATATGATAGTTAAGTAGTGGAGCCTAGTTCAGGTGCTCACACCTGAAGAAGGCTCCACGGCCAAAACGTTGTGTTTTCTTTCTTCTCTTTTCAGCATGGAATAAACCTATTACTTGTTCCTTTGCAGACTACACAAGCTGACGCAGCTACCCACCTGAACTATGATAGTTAAGTAGACCTGCTAGCTGTCCTGCAATCCTGTATTGCTGCATAAAGACATTATGGGTTGATTTGATTGATTTTCCACATTGTTTTGAAGACATAATGATTAGTCAATATAAACTACTGTCTATTCATAAGTGTCCTCTTCCAGCTCTGCATTTCTGATTTTGTATTTATAATTCGCAGTTTTACCACCTGCATGCAAAACCCTGCTCTTATCCGCACTTAACACCACCTGCCACCTATGTGTTGCATTGAGAATTGTATCCAAATCTTTTTGAATTTCACTTTCTGTTTCTATTGTGTTTGATAATCCTGCTAAATTTGTATTATCTTCAAACATGACTGGCTTACTAGCTTTCATTTACTTTAGAATTTCAGAAAGGTTAGCAATGTTTACAGTGTATAGCTTGAAGTGACCCAGTAGTTCACAGAAGGTTTGGAAAGTCTACACCTGGGGAGTTCACAGTGGAGGGAGTGTGCCACACACATTAGAGTGCCCTTGGCCTCATTTAGAACCTCCCTGTTTGTAGAGCCCATTTATTTATTTTTTTATTTGCTCCAGCAATTCTACTGCTTATCTTCATTCATTTCCCCCAAACTATTACAGTTAACAGTACTACAGCTGCCAAACCAACAAGTAAGGAAGTATTTTAAAACACTTTTGCAAAGTGTTAAAATAGCTTTGTCTTAGAAAAGCTGAGTTACTGAAGAAAACTATTTTGTTGGCCTTATTTTTATAAATGGTTTTACATTTGGCTCTGCTGTCCAGACAAAAACAGTATAGGTTTTTGTCTATACAATTCAAAAGAATTAAAAGTACTTTCTGTCATTAACAACCTCTAAAGTCTGACCAATAGTTACAGTATGTTGTAACAAGTGCTCTTACATCCATTAGTGTACAAATTGTACAATAAGACAGGGCCCAGGGGTGATTCAGTGGAAGTGTAGCGAACATCAGATAACAATGTCCCTGCTTTGACCTCTCAGTTAAGAAGCCTAGAACTCATCTTATCAAGTTTCTGCATAAATTCTTGATCCCTGATGCTTTTTTCACATTTTTAGCTTTTTTAGCTTCAGGATAAGTATAAATAATCATAGTAAAAAGGTGGGGAAACACTTGAGAAAGATACTGTAGAAATGTTTCAGAGAGACGCATAGCACTTCAATGTCAGATGTACACACACTCTCACAGATGTTAATATTTTGGCACAAATTGGTTATCATTTGAAAGACTCCTCCACCTGTAGTTACTCTGACTCCATCCAACCAATGTATCGTCAAAGACATCAATACAGCAGATAACAGAAGTATTTACCCCCCTGGCCTTTGGACTTACAATATTTAGAATTAATTTAGGAGCCAGGATTTTGTTTTCACTTTGACATTGTGGAATGTTTTGTGTCGATTCGTGGCAAAAAATGCCAGTTACATACATTATGATTCCATATTGTATCGTAACACAAAAAAAATGTGAGTAAGTCCCAGGGTGTGAATACTTTTGATAGCCTCAATTAATGACAGGGCATGTTCCAGGACCAGTAATTAACCTTTACATTCAACATACAGATTGGCATACTGTATACACAGTAGTCCAGTGGTATACCTTATGCCCCTGTTGCTTGCTGGGATAGGTTCCAGCTCCCCTGTGACCCTGAATTGGAAGAAGCATTTAAAAAGTGGAAGGACAGTACGCCTTACATACTGTATGCCATACAACAGGTTTTATACAATTTTAGAATACAAATGAGAAATCCTACAAATGTGTACTCAGAACAAAGGGAGAGGGCTTTGCGTATTATACAGCACATGACTGACAAGGAGAGGTATTTTGAGAGACTATCCCTTTTTTCCTGGAGGTGTGCCCCAGGACACAAATTTTGCATTGCAGTTCAGTACACTGTACATATCAGATAAAAGTGAAATTCCTTTAGGGCAGTGAGTTTAAATGCTGTGGAAAAGCCTGTTACGACTGTATGTTGATAAACGAGCTGGACCCTATGCGGTGTGTGATGGAATCTGAGAAAGCAAACGAGCCCAAGAGGCGTAATCCGAAAGGGCAGAAGCCAAAGGTCGAAGGGAGAGGTCTAAATCCGGGATGATCGTTCCAGGTAAAGCGTGTGGTGAGAGTTATCCAAGCAAGCAGCAAACTGACAAGCCGGTGACTCAAACACCAAGCGAGGAGGTGTGGGAACTGGGAGTTTAAATAGTGAAGGAAAGGGATGTGATTGGAAAATGAGGTAACGAGTGCAATTACTGCAATGTTGACAGGTGTCGACAGGGGTGCTGCCCTCAGAACTCCAATAGAGAACACTGCCAATGAATGACAAGGTGGTGAGTAGTCTGTGTGGCTATTCCCTTTTCCTGGAATTGCACCCCAGGACAAAAGTACTTCATTTTGAGTAAAGACACCTTTACTTATGAGAAAAAAAAAAATGAAATTGTTGTGGGGCAGTGATTTTAAGTGCTTTTAAGGGTAAAACCCATGGAACAATGCGCTCCTTCCTTTCCCCTAGAAGAAGGTCTGTTATTGTTTTTAAGTAAATAGCATAGAAATTCAGAACAGAAGTGTATAAAAATAGACCATTTTAAGAACATACTAAAGTCCATTCAGTTATCGTCTGTGCTCCACCGTTCTGAGCTTTACCCAGTCCTGAGGGTATTGAGTTTTAAACCTTTAGTTTTTAGGAACAAGGTTTTATAGAGGCTTGACTAGAGAGAAATTGACTAGAGAGAAATGTGCCTCTATTTCTTCTGCTTCACAGCACTGGAGCTCACCACAGTCCACGTGTGTGTGCTGCAAATCCTCACACATGCCACGCGTTCGCTATTAATCTCTTTTCACCCAACCCATCCTAGAGGAAGCTCTGTTAAAGAAGTCTTTTTTGGTCGTCATGGAATCATGTTCAGTCGAAAGAAAGGAAAGGGATTTTTGTCTCTTGAAATCAAACTGCATATTTTTGACGGAGAACAACCAACACTAGTTCAGAATCAAGACATAAATATAGACCAGCATAAGTGTCCCTTTGTATTTTTGTTTTGCAAAGTAACCTGTCACAGTGAACATGGCCTACTTCTCTGGTTTTGTACTTCGACTCAGGTGCACTCCAATTGAATAAGTGCTAAAAAACTGATCTCCACTTGAACGGAAAAAGGAAAATACGTTTGACATCACCTTTAACAGTTGATAGTAGCCACAGAAAACAGTAAAGCAGGCACCTAACATGTAAGGTAGCATTCAGTTGCAAGAAAGTGTTTTTTTATGGAAATAAAACTGAAGCAAAAACCTCAGGCTAAGTGATGTGGTGAGATAACTACTACTCGCGCTCAACACCAACAAAAGGAATGAACTGTACTCGCTCACTTTAACCTTCGTACCTGCTAAAATTCACCCTCTGGTGTTGCTCCATGACATTTGAGAGCTATGAAAAGAAGCAAATAAAACACCCTCAACAACAACGAAAAATAGGTAAGTTATTAAAGTCTTGGTAACTTGGTAACACATCACCATCATTCTATTGTTTTTCCGTGCTTCTGAATTTAAGAACAGCTGGATGAGTGGGATATTATAAGTAACAAAGGGACGACTTCTGAGAAAATCTCTATCACATAATTAAACTGAAGACCCCCTTTTCTAAGATTCTTTTAAAAACCAAAGCACCAGGTCGCCCCATGTCCGCTACCTGAGGACATAGGTTTCTATACGGCATTCCCTGAACAGCTGAGCCCGGGCTAACCCCCGTCTCGCCGCTACGCATAGGGTCTTTTCGCTCTCCTGCCATTCCACGGTTTGTCCCTTCCGACATCCGGGAATGCATTGCTGCCGCCATTGGAAAAAAAAATTGCCCCCTTATCTCGTAATTACGAAATAACAAATTAGCTCGTAATTACGAGATAGCAATGATCAGCTGTTTTACCTTCTTAAAGGCCTTCTCTTGTGCTGCACTCCAAGCCCACATTACAACACCCTTGAGGAGGTCATTGAGAGGTTTAGGGATCTCAGACAGGTGCGGGAGGCATCTGCCTAGGTAATGGATCGTACCCAGCATGCTCCTCAGCTCTGTCACATTGCTCAGTGGCTCTAGCTGAGTGATAGCCTGGATCTTGATCTCATCTGGGCGGATTCCATGCCCATCAATACAATGTCCCAGGTAGTCAAGCCGTCGCTGGTGTAGGAGACACTTGTCATGGTCGAGTTTCAGTCTTGCTTTCTCCAGTGTGTGCAGAGTGTTCTGGAGTCTCACCTCATGCTGTTCAGGGGTGTCTGGGTAGACTAGGATATCATCCATGTATATGAACACGCCCTCCTGGTCCTTTAGAAGCTCCGTCAACTCACACTGAAGCACTAGTGATTCCAAATGCGAGTCTATTGAAGACGTACCTTCCAAATGGCGTAATGACTGTTGTGAGTTTGCCACTCTCTGGATCTAATGGTATCTCCCAAAACCCACTAGCTTGGGTAAAACGTCATCTATAGTGGGCAGTATGTATTTCTCTCTCTTGACTGCCTTGTTCAACCTCTAAAGGTCAAAACATATTCTTAGTTGGTCCTTGTTTTTCTTTGGCACTGGGACCATTGGGGCACACCACTCAGTAGGCTCTTTGATTTCTTTAATCACGCCACTGGCTCCTGTTTTACTTGGGCACCTGGCTGTAGATACGCTATATGGTACTGCATCTTTCTTCAGCGTTATCTTGACTGATTTTATTTTTAATAGGCCTACCTTTGCTTGATATGAACTTTCAAACTACTCTGGATTTCTGATTTCTTCTATGTGCTTGACTAGGCCCATTGCAACAGCGACACTGCGGCCTAGAAGGTGAGTGTCTTGCCCTCGGATCACATTTACTTTGGATCTAAACTGCTGCCTTTTCCCATCTGTGGTGGCTATGAAGTAGCCCATTAAGTTCGATTTACCCCCAGGACTGTCTAGCCTTGTTGTAGCCTTCCTCAGATCTGGCTTATTTGTCATCAGGCTGTAAGTCTTTTCTGATATGACACTTGTATCGGCGCCTGTGTCAATCTTAAATGCTATCTCTATATTTTGTATAAGCAATTTCACTGTCCATGCATTGTTTGAGTCATCCACCTCTATGATTTCTCCTAGGAAACAACTGTCATCTTCTCCTTCCACCACACCGCTTACAGTTGCAACATTCATCATTCCTTGCCGCACACCTATCCCCTTTTGCGCGTACTTTGCCGCACCTGAAAAATTTGTGTTTGCGTTTAACTGGCTTTAATAAAGTAAATAAATAACGTAACACCGATATCTAACTGGAGTGAACAGCATAGAGACGCAAACCGCTCTCCACCCTCTCTCTCCTGACCTCTGACCCCAGAACCCTGTTGTATATTGTCTCCACTGTGTTCTAATAAGATAGTGCCATCACAACACACCCGTTGCTTGCTGGGAGAGACTCCAGCTCCCCTGTCATCTTTTGTTGGACAAAGCACTTAAAATGGATTGATGGATGTCACTTTAAATGCAGTAGCCCTTCTTTCACGACAAAACACACACAGTGCTAGGTCATAATTATACACTTTTTTATTTAAAGGAACTTTTGATTTAAAAATATTGTAGGCCGAAGAGCGCCCGGCTGGGGTACGCACGAGGGGCAGGAAGGGAGTAGTAGTGGTCAGGGGGGGACTAGGAGAGTACAGGCGTACAGTCTGGTGAGATCGCCCGGATTCGTGTAAATAGTTCCCTGGTTTCGCACCCCTGTTATACTTGTACCCAATTGACACCCTATATCCATGTAACTACCCGAATAGACCCCTGTGTGTTGCTCTCTCTCTCGCCTGGCGTGCGGGAGTGCTGGCTGGCTGGTTGTGCTGAAATAAATAAAGCCCCGTTTTTCACTCCACGAAGCCTGAGTCACTGTGTGCGTCCTCGCCGAGCCCGAATTCGCTATAGGATACATTTTTGATTTTCAGATCACATAGATGTTGACATGATGCATCTTTTTATTATCAAAGCAATTTCACACAGAGTTGTAAATGGCCCCCTCGTCAGAAAACATGGTGTGAGCATTTAATATTCTGGATTTAAACACCGATTTCGACCTCTCAGCTTTACTGTTCTTTCAAATTTGTATTAACCCCAAAATATTTTTTCAACATTTTTCAAAACAGTTTCTGTGTTCTCAGCCTTCCCCCGAAATCTTTAAAAACAAAATGGCATGCCTTGTATGGACAGCAGAGTATTGCTTTAATGCTTGAAACACATCAAATAAAAATCAGATTGATTCTTTATCTCTGTTCTCTTTGTCGCCACCTCGTGGCAATAAAACTGCTCGAGCAGGTCTAGCTCTGATATAAAGTTAACATTGGTTGAAACAACACTGAGTAACTGAGAAACTCTGACAAATATATGTAGTGAGATACATGTGTGCAGGCATTCACTTCTATTAACTAGCGGAAGCACCTGTTATCTGGACTCCCGAGGCCAGAGCGTATTATCAGTACAGTCCACTGAAATGGATTATAACTAACAAGCTTGCTACTGTAATAACGCGGAGCAGGTAGGTATACTAAATTACTAGATCAATCTTGCTGGGATACTGAATTTATTATTAGAAAAAAAATAAATCCTCAAAATAACTCAAATAATACAGGCGACGCCGAAAGGTTTTGCATCCCCATAAACAGGAGGATTCATTTTCATGTAGATCAGCAATTTATAAAATATCACCTTACAAGTTGTTGCGCAACCTGTCACCCAGTGTACAGTGTTTTCCCTTCTTTATCGTATTATATTACATCTTTTACACCTCTTCTCCCAGCTGAGCACATTTAGATTTGGCGAAACACAAGGCGGCCATGATCACTCCTGTGTCTTGTAGCTGGAGTGTAGATCTTGTTTTCGGTGCTTCAAGAAAAACTGCAGTGTGATCTCTTTCCTGTGGGTTTTGGGACCATTTAGAATCCATTTTTGGCAAACTTATAGTGGTGCTGAAAAGAGTAAAAAAGAAACTGTAGAATTCATCCCAGAACTAATGAGCTTGTAAGCATCCTTAGTTATAATCCTTTAAACTAACCTCATTCCCACATTCGTACTTACACAGACTTCAGATAATAGCATTTCTTCTGTTCTTAATAATAGGCCTGTTTCTAAGGCAGTCTTCTATAGCATCTTAGACTGGGATTAGGGATGGCTAAAGAAGTCAGCGAAATGGAGAATTGGTGCTGTCTACATGTACTGAAGAAGGCCCAACAGCATAAACGTTGTGTCTCTTTTCTTTTCAGCATGGAATAAACCTTTACCTGTTCCTTTGCAGCCTCTTTCCTTGAAGGGGGAGGTACAATTAAGTGGAGACATTTGTAGAAGATGCCCAAGGAAGGTAGCAAAATAGCAAGTTAAGAACTGAGTGGCCTGTCCTGGACACTACGTTTAATATAGATTCTTAATTCTCAGTTTAATTCTCAGATTTTCTCCTATTCTGTGACTTTCTGAAGGCTCTCTGAGCTGCTGTGAAAGCTCTTTGGTCTTCAGGGTTGACATTTTGCTTGTGTATGTATTTTGAAATCATCAACACTATTAATGTACTCATTATAATTATAATTCCTGGTTAGGCAATTCTGTGCACTTGAATTGATTTAGATTTGCCACAGCAGTATGTTTTATTACTTATGTAATTATGACTTCCTTTTCCCTTAATATTATCTGGTTTGGTTTTTAAAGTGGAGTAGATTGTGCATATAACAAATACTAATTGAATGCAAGCTGTTACAGTAAATCAACAAAATGTGAAGTGTTCAAGGGTCTGAAAACATTTGCAAGATGCTGTAAAAATGAATTGCTATGAATTATTAACATTTTCACATTTAATTAATAAAGTAGGAAAGTATCATAGCCAACAAACCCCAAGACACGGTAAGCATTTAACTGATAAACATTACTGTAAGATTGTAAATCATTAAAACTGAAACTCAGACATAGCAAATCACTTTAGTACCACACTATAAAGGGTAACATGTAAATTATTTATTTGCTTTTGCAGAGATCGTCCATGTATTTTACATAATAAGACCAGTAATTTTATAACATAGACAGACAGTTTTTCTTTAAATCCACAAGGTGTCAGCAAATATCATTTTATGAAAACAGCGTTTGCGACCCAGGTGTAAGGAAGAAAAAGTTCTGATGTTCCGTGTTTGTGTCTGTCTTTACTCTGTTCAGGTGCCTTGCTTGCCGGGATAAACTCCAGCTCCACCATGACCCTGAATTGAAAAAAGCAGTTAGAAAATAGATGGAAGAAAGTTTTGAAGTTTGCAAATGATGTATAGAATTCAATCAACAATATGCGTTTTATGAGTTCATGTGTTTCAAACTAAACACACTCTAAATAGAATACATTTCCATAAGTGGGTGAAAGATTGTAAATCTCTTTGTATTTACAAACAAGATTAAGATACAGTTACAGTATCATTAACATTTATTTTGTAGATGTTATTTAAATTTTCAAAAGCTTTAATTTGCTTGAAGCACTGTACGTATTATTTTGGATTTGTAGTGTCACTGCAACCTAAGTGTAACATCAGGATTCCTGAATACACTCTTAAGTATGTAGCATTCCATGTAGAAGCTGTATGGCTACTGTCTTATTTATTAACTGCATATCTTTTTCACTTGTAAAGCCACAAACATTCAACAGTATGAAAAACCACCGAGGTGTGCCTTGACATCTTCTAGTAAGAACCTTTACGGGACTTTTATCAGTTTCTATTCCCAAGCCTTGAATGGAAACTTTACTTCATTAACTCTATATAGAATTTAAAAAAAATGTATTGCAGACGTTTACAAGGTATAGGTATCCAATTGTAGAAATACTACTTACAACGAAGTAGACATTACTCTCATGCTTATGTTATACTCGGCTCTTCCTTAAATTGTAGTGAAGACATTCCCAGATGATGATTCACAGTTACAGGTAAATGTGTCCTTCGTCTTTTCCTTCTTTCCGGCATCTTTCCCTGATCCAGAGTTGCAAGGCTAGCTCTGGGGATTGGCCTGTCTGTGGCCTCCCTGACATATCAGCACAGACACCAGCTGTGCCTGCTCCAGGGATTAACCCACGTTTGGCCTACCTGGCTCATCGGAATGACAGCTGTCCCCAGTGAACAGAGCAGGGCGTTTCACAGGGATGATTAAGCAGGCACCTTCTTCACTGTTTTTTCGTTGACTAGGCACAGCTGATCAGTGGGCCCTGATAGTGGTGCTGACTCAGCCCAGTATACTTAATTATTATAATTTACTGTACATTATCTTATCTTCTTTCTTCTAGTCGGTGTTGTGGTTCCATGCCACTTCCTTCCACTTCCAATAATGTGTATTAAGACTGTATTCTTAATATACAGTAGAATCAGTTGCTTCTTCTTCTGGAATTTAATGCTCACCAAATCTCTATTGTCTATTAAATCCAATGCCTGTGAGAAGCAGATGTAAAATACACTGATATCTCATCTCCAATGGATGTACAGTACCTGAGCTGTCCACCCTGCCTGCCTCTGCCACTAGGTCAGCATTAGATCAGAACATCAGAACACAGATACAGATTTCCCGCATTAAAACATATACTGTAGGTTTACGTTGTCATTTGCACCTGTGGCTATAACCTCACTTAGCAAATGATTCTCTTGTGTATGTACTGTACATGTGTATTGTTAGTTTGTGGTTTTCTTTATATTGTATGCTGTAAAACAAACTGTCCTTGGGGATAATAAAGACCCTTTCTCTGTTATTGGAGTTTCGTCCTCTCATATAGCTCACCCCATAGCCTCCTCAATGGCACCATTAGTATATCCAGGAGAGCAAAGCATGCTGAGCCTGAGCACAAAGCAATACGTGGTTGTAGCGCAGGTGTGGTCAGTCTAGATGGAAAAACTGCTCTGGCAACGTTCAATATCAGCTGGCATCTTCCAGTCTCTGGCTGCTTCAATTTGTCCCAAGGCATTGTTGCAATGGTGTAGCACTATTGACCTTCTTATTTATTATCCAGTACTTTGTTCAAGGTTTAAAGAACCCGATCATGACCCCAGGTGCATTGTGCCCAGCTCATTGATACTTTCCAGCCTGTATGAATATGCCTCAGGCCTAATAAAAATGAACATAATGGACATGCAGGATTCTCCTCTATCCAACTAAGGTGATGCAAGGCTCTCATGAGGAAGCTAATCCTGTTTAATTGTGTTAATCTCCAGTAGGTCCAGCCAACATATTTTAGGCTCTTTCACACTTTTCCATTTCACCCATTCTTCTGTTTTAACCTCAATGCCTCTCTCCCTCCTTCCCTGCTTGACTGCCCTTTGCTCTTCTACAGTAGCTTCACTCTTTGCCACTTTAAAGTAGTCAGGCTGAACCCAAGATGATCTCGTTGTCTCTGTATCCTGAAATCTTTCCACAGCCTGTGCAGTGCTGTTTCTGTCTCCCTGACACCTCCATCCTTTTTGCAACCAAATCTTCAAGCACTTAAACTCCTCTCCTCTCTCCTCTCTTGTTTAAGGCAGTATTAGGTGATATTGCTTCTACATAAAGAACCACTTTATTGGGGCATCTTGAGGCTTCTAGACACTGTATGATCTGACAAGTGTTTCCATTTGTTGACAGAGGAACTTCATAAACAGTTAGAGGCCACATCTGTCCTTTCAGAAAGTACTGTAAGCCTAAACAGTTTTACCCTAAATATTAAATCAATTTTTGCAGTTATGACTGCCAAGAAATTCTATAAAGGGCATATTGATAAAGACAGATCCTAAAAAAATAAGACATACTGTAATAATGTAATTCTTTATAAAATGAGTCTTTTGACAGCAGGCTTTTATACTCTGTGTAATCAAGGCTTAAAGGCATTGTGGCTTTGCAAGTAACAGCCCACTCAGTATTGATGGAACAGAAGTGGAAACAGTCACCAGCTTTAGGTTTTTGGGAACTCACATTTCTAAAGATCTAACCTGGACTGTGAACACTGACAATCTTGAAGAAGGCTCAGCAGCGCCTTTATTTCCTGAGGTGCCTCAAGCGATGGGGGATGCCAGTACCTGTGTTGGTGAACTTCTACCTTCTGCACCATCGAGAGCATCCTCACCAACGGGATCACCGTGTGGTACGGCAACACCTCTTCTCGAGAGAGGAAGGCACTGCAGAGAATGGTGAATGTGGCCCAGAAGATCATCGGCTGCGGTCTCACCTAGATTAAACAGCTCTATGAGGACCGCTGCCGTGGTAGAATTCTGGCCATCCCAGAGTCCAGTCACCACCCCGGGCATGAGCTCTTCACCCCACTGCCCTCAGGCAAGAGATACAAGAGCATGCGGACACTTACCACTAGATTCTTCAAAAGCTTCTATCCACAAGCAGTGTGATTGGCGAACACATTTAGCCATGCCCCTCGGACCACACCTTTACCCTCACCATCTATCTGATTTCTTATTTATTGCACATCTCCAGTCATTGTTTACACGTCTGCATTGTTTACATTCAAACTGTTTACTTGTTTACTTATACTGTACATTGTCTACTGTTTGTTTGTATATACTGTCTGCACTTTGTGTTTTTACACTTGTTTTAACAATCAAGAGACTTTCTGTAAGTAAGAATTCAATTGTACCACTACATGTACCGGTTACATATGGCAATAAAATTCAAGTTCAAGTTCAACATTTATGTTCCTGCCATTGGTTTGGCAATGTTCCTGCAATTTGCTACACATCTTTACAATAAAGTATCAAGTGGTTCTGATCAACAAAGTCTGTTTCTTTATCTGAAACATTTTGTGAAAAGTAAATTAAACATCTTATTTACTTTAACACCTCGTATTGTATTTTTATATCATTACCTTCTTTTGAAAAAGAAAAAAAAAGCAGGTACAAATCGCAAGGTTATAAAAAGTCCCTGGAAAAAAAACCCACAGCCTTCAGCGCAACCTGGGTAAATCGTTTAGCAAAATCTGTTAAACAAAAAACAGGCAGTGCTAACATAGATGAATCTCAAGATGTTTTCTAACGTTTCAAAACTAAAATAATTATTTTTTGCCACAAACCCAGACTAACTTGCAACATTAAGTAAACATTTCTCTTTCCTGTGAAAGAGCTGATTTGTTTGAATAAATAAATGACTAATTAAGAGGCTCCTGGTTATTCTCAACCCTTCTGAACACTCTTAAAGATAAAATCCTTTTATCTCTTAAAGGATATCCTTCAATGCTCTGACCTCATAGTCATTGCTGTTTGGGAGATAATAATGGTATTTTACCCTCCACAGCATACTGTACAGAATAACATTAAAGTAACATGTCCATTTTTTTGTTAAAGGTACTTTATTCAAAATCCTAAAAAACTCTGAAAAGTAAAGCATGAAGCTGGTTCTCCATCTGTCCACTTCCTAACCACTTCTTCCAATTCAGGTTCACGGGGGGGCTGGAGTCTATCCCAGCAAGCAACGGACACGAGGCAGGGTACACCCTGGGCAGGACGCCAGCCCATCGCAGGGCAGACACACACAGACATGTCCACACTCACGGAGGGGCCAGTTCTCCCAGAAGCCAATTAACGTCCCAGTATGTCTTTGGACTGTGGGAGGAAACCAGAGCACCCAGGTTAAACCCACCTGAACACAGGGAGGACATACAAACTCCACAAGATAGCACCCCCCAGGAAATGAGCCCAGGGACCCAGTGCTGCAGGGCAGCAAAGCTAACCACTGTGCCACCATGTCACCCAGAAGTGGCTTTTTCCTCTAAAAAAATATTTTTTGGAATTTGAACTTGCTATTGTAATCATTTAATGTACAGTAAGCGTTCATAAGAATCTGGCACTTTTCAAGTACTATCCAGGTGACAAAGTATTCACTTAGGTGAAATTGTGTAATCTCAATGCAAAGATACTGTGTCCTTTTTAACATGTAAAACGTGTGCAGACCTTGATCAGGTTATGTGGCAATAAAACCCAAGAACATATTGGAATGCAACAGCCTGTTCTTTAAAAGCCTTTACATCATAGCATTTATGTCACTGACAATCAGGGCCCCTTTTCATCAAGAATTAAGAAGCTTATCAGACTATTCAATTCAACTGTGAACAGGTTTACATTGTCAAAGGATTATGTGTTCTCAGATATGAAATGTGCATTAGGTTATAGGTTGATGGAATTCCTGCCACACGTGAATTTAGACAGCTGGTTTGTTCAAAATGCTGTATATTCAATAAATTCCCGAAGCTACAGTACTCAATTAGATTAATATTTGCCCAAGGCCCTATTTCTCTTTTTTCTCTTATTAGGATAAATGTCTTATGGATGGTTTCACAGCATGCTTTTCATCTGTGGTCAATCTGTTATTTCTTTCTTTCAAGTCATACTGTTATCTTCATTTCAAACGTATCCCTAACAAGGTGCTACTTCATAATGTATATTTGAGAAATTAAGAAATTTGTATATTGATTTCCTGGTCTGCTTCGGACCTTTCATGTTAGTATCAGTGGAGAACACTAACTATAACAACATGACCTGTTGATTTTACACTTGTGTACAATCCTTTGATATTCGCTCTCAGGAGCCAAGATGTCAATGTAATAGTTTAACTGGGATTTACTGAGAAGTCGCATTCAAGCACAGCAGTTCATGCGAGATTAATGTTCACTTCACAGCCGCCGGGTTTGTTACTGTTAGCTAAGCTACAATGAATAAAAGGCTGAGCTCTGAGATGAATGAGAATACTAACTAAACATAAAAGTTACAAGACTGTACCACTCCCACTCTAGTTGTAGGATATGGGCAGAGAGTTTTGCATATGTTCAGTTAGGAGAAGTTTTTGGATTTTTATCTCTTCATCTAATTCGATATGTTCAAAGTAAAAAATTAGCCTGGGGCTCTGACTACTAGATTCATTATCATATAAGTAATTCCTTCTAATTCTTCTAATTCAAATACTTCACTGGATTGATTTCTGTACAAATACAAATGTGATCTCTGTCTACATTCATGAAAAACACAGGTAATGCAAACTGGTATGTAGTATTCCATTTTTTGTTTTCAGTTTTGGAAGGTTTATTTGTTTATTCACAAATCCATTCCCTGGGTTATGTAAGGGCTCAAGTTCTGCAAGTCTTTATGTGACCTGAATCTTACAAAAGCTGGAAGTGACTCTTTCTTAGCCTTTACTTGAGTATATAGAGAGTCGCCTTTCATGACGTTACAGTCCTTATTCGCCCTGGTTGCGGCTACGGTGAGGAAGGAGGGAAAGAGGGACAGAATAGCTGGCTCACCTGAGGTTTATTGATCTTTAATGGTTAAGAGGTGTGAGTGCAGCAGCTAGCAGCCCCTGATGTAGAGAGAGAAAGAAACTATACAGTAGGGGGAGAGAAATGAGAAAATGGGTGGAAAAGACATGTATTAACCACATAATTATAACAATTAATTAGGCCAGTTCTTTCAGATGTTGTGTTTGTTGACTGAAAATGCAGAAAAATGCATTGAAAATTGTGGCAAAAGGGCACCCCCACCCCATTTTTCCACGGTTTGGTATTTTTAGTAAAAACAAAGTCACAGGCTTGGTCACTCCAAAGACTCAATCTTCTCTAGCCAAGACCAACTGCTCAGTGACCATGACTCTAGCCAGTGTTAGCTTTTGTCAATAACGGGCAGTATTTGTGAAAAACTTTAGAAACAAGGGGTCCTCTGATAGCTTTGCAGTGTTAATTGCATTTTCACACACTCTCACATGAAACGCCTTAAATCTCACACTTTGCACTGATGTCCCGTTACTTGCTGGGATAGACTCCAACTCCCCCCGCCCATGTACTGGATAAAGTGGATGGAAAACGGATGGAAGGATAAATGACAAAGGATCTGATTCTGCAGAAGACTCATTAATTACAAGAATAAGATCACTGCCTTGTCATCTATTTTCAATCTGTGTGCTATTTTCGGCATCTCTTATTGCTGGAAGAAAAGTGTTTTCTGAACATAAATACAATAGGAGGCTCATAAACGAGGAGTATATGTAGTTCAAGTACAGTAGCTTATTTGATTGCAAGCACTGTGGCTAATTGCTTCAAGGATCTCATATCACTGTGTTTTTAAAAGAAGCCAGAAGCTGGGTAACTTGCAGAAGGGGAATGGAAAAGCAAAGTTCGATTCCATGAGAACTCTGGGGAGATTTTTTCTAATTAAACATCTGTGAAGTGTGGGTAGCAGAAAAGAACATTATTCAATATTCAATATTTGTTTCCTTACATCTCAAAGTAACACGACTAAAATAGTGTGTTCATCTGCAAGAGACAAAAATACTCAATTAAGGAAATCCTCATCCCGGAGTCCTGTTGAAGACTATTATGAGCTTATTGTTCCAACGTGTAAAATTTTGAAACTAGATCAAGCTATAACACAGCCAGACCATTTAAAAGATTTTGTTTATGTGATATTTTGCTCAGGGGTATAATGGTGGTGTTCCGCTTGTTTCACCATCAAGTGAAGATTCTAGAGTCCTGGCGTTCACACTGGTGCCTCTCCATTCCAAAGAAATCTGCTTGGAAGGCTCTGTATACAACACAGCCCTAGTAAAGCAGTACTGTACTGTACACTAAGGTAAGGAGGACCCCACAACTATGCTATTGACTGCACCTGAGCAGATTCCACATCCTTTTTTCTCTAATGCTTCAGCAGTTATTAGCTGACCTTAGTTCTGTATCCACTGAACAGTATTTGTTTCTGACCTGTGTTGTTTTATGGAACTTTACCAAAAAACTTTTGCTTTACCTGTGTGGTTTACCTGTTACTGGAAGAAGAAGGAATCGTGGGTGGCTAACAAAGTTCACTGCCCTGTATTTTCCTTTGCTTGCTGTGATGACTAGCTTGCTTGCACTTCAGAAAGACCATTGGTGTTGATTAAAATTCCATGCATTACACATTCCTGTTTCCCTGATAGCACATTAGTGGAGTAGCACTGCACACACGCGCAGCTGATACATTTACTGTAGGTCATTATAATAAGACCTGCCTTTTTTCTCAACTTCATGACCCAATCACTGACCTTATACAATTTAAAAATGAATAGATTAAAATCTATTAATGAATGAAATACTGTACATGGTTTTTAAGGAAAAAGTGAGGTTTACTGAACATTTGTCAAAACAAAAACACAAACTTGACTAGATAGTGCTCTACCTTTCACACATCCATAAGCGCACCCTGGCTGAAGGGAATATTTTTTGTTAGTGCGTAACTATCATTCACCTATTGAGGAAAACCCAAAGAAGCGTTCTGTTGTGAATAGCTGAATCAGAAACTAGAGGGATCAATTGAGTACAATACAACTGCTGACAATGGGTGAGTGAGAAGCCATTCAAATATCCATAACAAAAGCCGACAATGGTCCTTTGCCTCAATTTTGAAAACATTTAACACCTTTGCAGTTGTTGAGGTTGTTGCTTTTGTGTAGTTCTTCCTCAAACTTTCCAGGAAAAAAAAAATACCAACACCTGCAAAATGACTATAAACAGTTGCACAGGAAACACCTCTTTAGTGTTAGAATCGTCACTGAACCTTACATTCCTGGAAAAGTGAAGAAAGTTCGACTCCCTCCAAGCAGTCTCCAGACTGAGTGATGGGAAGGCCGCTTTCAGTTGTGTATTTGTAAAGATATTACTGTATTTATCCAATCGTACAAGAACACATTTGATTTTATCATGTCATAAAAACAGGAGAGATTGTTAAGGTGTCCTATAGGGGAAAACTCCGAAAAATGACACTGCGTTATGTTTAAAATTAGTGTCTGCTTAGTGTTACATTCTTAAAAGTTTTAAATTCGCCTTCTCTTCAAAGATTGTGCATATAATATTAAAACATAAACACTACCACAAGAACAAGAGGTAAACTATTTATTCCAAAACATAAAATATGTATATGTTCTCCCCTTGTTTGTGTGAGTTTCTTCTGTGTGCTCCAGTGTCCCCCAACAGTCCCAAGAAAATACTGGTAAGTTAATATGCTTCTGGGAAAATTTTCCCTGCTGTGAGTGTGTGTATCTGTGTTTGTGTGTCTGCCCTGAGATGGACTTATGTCCCATCCAGGATGTACCCTGCCTAGCACCCACTACTAACCCTGCCAGGATAGGCTCCAGCTCTTCTGTGACTGAACTGAATAAAAATTCAGAGATAGAAAAATGGATCGATAATATGATTTAAAGGGATCTATGAGTCTCTTCACTCTTAATTTGTCATCCTCACTGGAACCCATAAAAAAACAAAAATACATTTGTGCTGGCATATTCGTGCAAGAGAGTATTTATCACTTTGCTTCCTGCATTTCAAATGCGTGTTGAAATGAATGTGTGTCAAACAAATTAGCACAGATGCCCAGAGGAAAGAACTTGAAAAAATGGAAAAGTAATGAATCATGGATTTTGTATGACGTTTTCATAATAAAAATATACAGGATCTCTAAAGGCTACTTATAATTAGAAATATTGCAGGATGATACATTAGATCTGTTTTTCTCAATGAAACTATGTTGCAAAACCAATGTGATGATCATGTACAGACAATGGATGTTATACACTTCAAGCTAATATGCTAATAAGAATCCTTAGTATTCTGTTCCTTGGCATCTATTACTGTGTAAAACACTTGGTTTGGATGAGCAATTGGCCTGGCTTAATCCACTCGGCAAATGACGTTTGTGCTAATTTTGTGTATACTCTATTGTCTTAAAGAGGTGCATAAGACAACATACTTTCAGAACAAAGGATCATGAAGGAACAGTTCAAAGACTTGCACACTTGGTGCTGTTTTCATCAACAATTTATTAAAACTATTGCCTTTTGTATTTTTTGTATGGCAAGAAAGCAGATGTTTTAACCTGCAAATACTTCATCAAAACTTAAGAACTAAATCACACTACCACAGTTTAAATGAATTCCTAGATAAAGCATGATAGCTAATTAAATGGTGAACACAGGGATTAATTATGTGCTCATAGTTACAATTATCATAAAACTGAGGAAAATGGCCTGTAGCGTAAGGCATTCTTACTCAAGGAAACCACAAATATCCAGAGCAAGCTCAAACAGCTCTCAGAGACAATTGAGAGTCGAGACTATAGTAGTTTTCTATCACATTTTATTTTGTTGATAATGGCACACTGAAATCTTATTTTCCCTATGAAACCCAAGTACGGAATCTAGTTACTAAAGATGTATTTGATCCAAAAACTGTAACGAACAGTTCTTTCCGGACCCTATGCGGACGACACAGTCCGACGGAGTGGGGGAACACTAGGGAAAAGTCATGCAGGAAAACGGGGCTGAAGACAAGGGGGCGTGTCCAAGGTGCGCTGGTGCACGGGGGAGGCGTGGCGTGGCCGAGGCGAACAATCCCAAAGAGTAATCCATAGAGTATCCAAAACATGAAGGTAAGTCCAAAACCAGGAGATCCATCAGAGGAAGGAATTAAAAACCACGAAGGCCGGGTCGGAACCGGCGGACGGGGAACAGGAACGGGAACAGAGGTTAAAACCTTAACGGGACCAGGCGCTTCCTGGTCCCGGACTCGCATGATATGGAAATCAGATGCGGAGCCCGGATGAGCGTCAGCGCCTGGCTTTTAAGGTGGGCTGGGAATAGGGAACAGGTGCAGAGAATAAAGTCTTAGTGAAAGGGCTGGAGCACCCTTAAGGAGGGGGGACTATAATCGTGACAGTACGCCCCTCCTTTTCAGGGCGGCTCCGAAGCCCTAAGAAAAAAAAAGGGGAGAAAAAAAAAAACTGATGGAATCCAGGCTGCCAGGGTGCCGTCCGCGGGGTCCAGGTGTTGGCTCTGCATTCTGTAACGAACAGTTCTTTCCGGACCCTATGCGGACGACACAGTCCGACGGAGTGGGGGGAACACTAGGGAAACGTCATGCAGGAAAACGGGGCTGAAGACAGGGGGGCGTGTCCAAGGTGCGCTGGTGCACGGGGGAGGTGTGGCCGAGGCGAACAATCCAAAAGAGTAGTCCGTAGGGAAAATCCAAAACACACGAGTAAGTCCAAAACCAGGAGATCCATCAGAAGAAGGATTAAAAACCACGAAGGCCGGGTCGGAACCGGCGGACGGGGAACAGGAACGGGAACAGAGGTTAAAACCTTAACAGGACCAGGCGCTTCCTGGTCCCGGACTCGCATGATATGGAAATCAGATGCGGAGCCCGGATGAGCGTCAGCGCCTGGCTTCTAAGGTGGGCTGGGAATAGGGAACAGGTGCAGAGAATAAAGTCTTAGTGAAAGGGCTGGAGCACCCTTAAGGAGGGGGGACTATAGTCGTGACAAAAACAGATGCATTCAAATAGCTTCTCTTTGATTTTTTTGTTTATTTTCATAGTATTAATCAATTAAATGAAATAAACTGAACTGAAAATTAAATTGACTATGAAATGTAAAAGTCTATTATATATACAATGTATAATATTAGGGCAGCACTGTGGTGCAGTGGTTAGCATTGCTGGAGCCCTAGGTTCAATGTCTGCTGTGTTATCTGAGTGGAGTTTGTATAGTATGTCCTCACTATATTCGTGTGGGTTTCCTCCAGGTGCTCCTATTTCCTCCCACAGTCCAGACATACTAGTAGATTAATTAGCTTTTAGGAAAACTGGCCCTGGAGTGAGTGTGTGTGTTTGTCTGTCTGTGTCCTGTGACGGTCTGGCATCCTGTCCAGAGTTTATCCTGTCTTGTGCCCAGTATCATATATAATAAATTGCTATTTTACATTTGCGACAAAAACATACAAATAACAGATAGCTGCACATTTAAGATGGATATATTTTTCTTTATTTGGAGGCTTTTTATTATTGAGGACGATGCACGCCTTTTGACTAACCCCAGCCAGATCCTCAGTACCACAGGACAGCTGAGATGACTGACCTCTGTCTACTTTTAAATACATGGATATTTATATATACAGCACTGTATGTTTTGTTATATGATAGGCCTCCAGACACATGAGCCATCCTGATACATGTCGCTGGTAGCTTTTAAGGCTACCTTCAAGTACATGACCCCTAAACTCCTCTTCCAGATTAATCAAATTCCAAACAGAGAAAAAATACCCCTTGTCCACAAAAAAATAAAGAAAAAAAAACTTTTATTTGCTATACAAAAGGTTCACTTGTAAAATATGTCATGACAACTATGTGACGATTCTTTTAAGCAAACAGAAACTGTAAGAGGGTGAATTAGACAAAACTGAATTTCATAGCTACTGTAAGTATATCATCCTTTTCAGAAGTATTACTCAGTAAGGATTACCAAAGGTATGCTTAGAATGTTAATTCGGCACAGCGTGGTGTAACCAGTTCAGTGCAGGAGTCAGTACCAGCTATGAGGGACCCACTGAATACAATTAAAATTCAAACACCTTATTGTTGCGGGATTAAAGTTTGAAAGCCATGTACCCTAAAACAAATCTCTCTATACATGTTTAAAGGATTAAGAGAAACAAAATCAGAAAAAGTAAAATTAGCAGAGCTAATTCTGGATATACAGACAAAGTACATTCTGGGTGTCGTGAGGTTCGACCCTGTGAGGTCCATTATGAAAGCCTGGCTGCTCTGTTGCTTGAGTGAGACCGGTGGTTTATCTCGTCCTGCAATTGCTTGGTGGTGTAAGATTCTGCAGAATTATGGATTGTGTTTAATTTAACTCAACGTTTCCTGCACGAGAGACTGTCAGGAAGCAAGATTGTTATTTCAGTTCCACCCCTTTGGGTTGAAGTGATGTCTTGAGCTTCTTGTAACTAGGAAAACAAAAACTAACAATAGCTTGCAGATTCTGCTGTTATCTGGTTGAGAAGTGTAAATTACAGCAATCAGGCACCTGTAGAGCCGGAGACTGGACTATTCTGAAGGTTCAAGAAAAACTGTATATGAAATACTGTAGATGCTTAAATACCTATTGTTCAACTTATTCAGACAGTTATGCAGTATATATATAGTTCAGGTGGGGAGCTGCATCATCATGCGTAGGCTGCAAAGGAACAACTAATAGGTTTATTCCTTGCTGAAAAGAGAAGAAGGAAAACACAACGTTTCAGCTGTGGAGCCTTCTTCGGGTGTAAGAAAGATAGGGCAGTCAGCAAAGATGATATAGCCTGGGAAAACACTAGCCAGGAGAGAGGAGGAGGCGGGCGCTGGGGAGAGGCAGAGTGGCCAATCAAGTGGTGCGAGGTTGAGAGAGATGAGGAGAGGTGGGAAACGAAACCTACAAATGAAGAGAGAGAATTAAAAGAAAACAAGTCTGTCGTTGAGAGAAGGGGGAAGGTGTGAACCAAGTTTCAGGATAATTTTAGTTTCTGATGTCTTTCTGCTATAGGAGTTAAGAAACCCTAAATGTAAATCTATTCAACTATCTTGATTAATCCCCTGGGGAATTATTGATTTTTTAAACTGCCTAAACCCCTATGAGATTAGAGGATAGAGGATTATAGTAAACTGTATGTTATTACTTCATATCCATTTGACAACAAAAGGCCTGTAAGCTTTAAAACAATTTAAAACTCAACAAAATGACTCCACACCATTTTTTTTTACTGGAGAATTGCAAAAGCAGCACCAACTCACAGAAAAGGTGGCAGAAATGGAGCAAGTTCTTATCAATATCTATATGTTTTACTTCTTTAATATCTAAGGTTATGGAGAGGACCAAACTAGAGGACCATCTGTAAGGTAAATAGATTTTGAGATAGTCAACATGGATTTAGAAAAGGTAGATTTTGCTAATTAAAAACATTAACTGTAATGAATACACAGAGCATTGGTGGTGGTGAAGGGGAGACCCCATTACCTGTAAAGCGCTTTGAGTGGAGTGTCCAGAAAAGCGCTATATAAGTGTAAGCAATTATAATTATTATTATATGATATGGTACTGAACTGTATATTTAGATTTTCAGGAGGCTATTGATAATGTAATTAAAATTAATGATTCATTCTTTAACTGCAGGTGGTAGACATTCCAGTCAATGCACATATTTGGATTGAACTGAGTATAGGATAGACAACAAAGAATACAGATAAGGTGTACAGTAAATGTTCAAACTGAGGCGATGCCATTAGCAGAGTACTTCAGGGATTTGTATTAGTGTCATTTCTCTTTGTAATTAGCCTGTATAAGATAAAGTTCTGGTATAGTTAGTAAACAAGTCAGATTTGCAAAGGATTGGAAAATATGTGGATTAAGAATACACTGTAGGAGCTGCAAAGGAAATTCAATACGATAAAATTCAAGAACAAGCAAACACCTGGCAGATGATGTTTTAATGTAGACAAGAGCAGATTGTTACATGCAGGTATCAAAACATAAACTAAGATAACTCTGTTCTTGAAGTGACTACCTATGAAAATAAGAAAATAAGAGAGACAGAGAGACAGAGTCTCAATGAAGGAGATGATTAGTGTTGATGAGGGCTGAAGGACTAAGTCAAGGTACAGTAAACACACCAGGAGACAGGGACAAATCTCAAACTGTTTCTTCTGGTTGCACATGGATGAGCCCACTTAAGTATGCCAGAGTGTCCTAGAGTAGGAAAAGGACAAGTGTGCTTTATTTATTAGAGAGATGTGAAGTCTTTAAGAGAAACTTACCCGCTCCTGCCCTCCTGATGAGGTCACTGAAGAAGAGTTGTTCTGAAGAGGAATTCAAGGGGCTGTGTTATAAAATAAGCTCTGACTGATGCCTGGACTGTGCAGGTGTCCCCAAAAGGGGACCATTGACACATCTTGGAGCTTGGAGGTTTGTGCAATGGTGTGACAACAATAGCCTAATTCTGAATGTTAAAAAAACAAAAGAAATAGTTTTTGATCCCAGTTCAGTTGGTGATCACTTACAGGTAGTAATCCACAACGAATTTATCACTCAGGTTGATTCATATAAGTACTTAGGTGTACACATAGACAGTAACCTGTGCTGGACTACTCATGTTGAGAGTGTTTGCTCCAAAGTTCAGCAGTGCTTATATTTCCTGCGAAGACTAAGAGTGTGTGGGGTCCGACAGGAAGTAATGCTACTCTTACCGTGCTGTAATCAAGAGCATTATCAGATATGGTATTTCAGTGTGATTTGGTTGTCTATCAATTCATCACAAATTACCCAACTCATCCAGACAGCTTTGAAGGTCATGGGAGTGAAACAGAACCCCTCCCTGCAGACAATCTTCGAAAAATCCCTAATCAAACATGCAGGAAAAATTATATCAGATCCTTCCCACATCCTCAAATCTGAATATCAACTTCTTCCTTCTGGCAAACATTTTAGGGTTCCCAAATGTAAGTCAAACAGATACAAACATTAATTTGTTCCACTATCCATTAAAGCTGTCAACACAAATGTCAAGGATAAAAACAATTTTAACTCTTACAACCCACTTGAGTGCAATATGTTTTGTGATGTGTTATAAATGTTACTGTACATGTTGTTATGTGTTATACTGTACATGTGCAATAGAGTGATGTGCAATGTTTTTCTTTTCTTCTTTTTTTTGTTTGCATTCAATTTAAATGTACAGGAGTGCTGGGTATCCATAAAGAATTTCCCTCAGGGGACAATAAAATCTTATCTTATCTTAACATGCATGTGTAACCCGGGGGCATGCTGGTTCAGAGGTGTTTCATGAGTTTGCACGCCTTACATTAATGATTTTTCTTTTATTGTCAATTTGTAACCCAATGGCTTTTTTAAACTATTTAGTGTGAAATTGTCCCCTGGGTCGACACTTTCTATATACCTTGGGTGTTTACACACAGTTTACCTTGAAAAAGTATTCAGACCCTTCCCATGGTGTCCTGTTGTGCAATTACAAAATGATGTAGATGCATTTTTTAAACTGACTATTTTAGCAGCTACTGTATATCATCAAGCAACTCACAACTGGCAGCCCACTGAAGCTCGGCAGGTGTGAGCCAGGCCAAAACCTGGATAGGATACCTCCTGGGATAAAGGTTGCTGCTGGAAAAGGTGTTAGTGGGGCCAGCAGGGGGCGCTCACCCTGCGGTCTGTGTGGGTCCTAATGCTCCAGTATAGTGATGGGGACACTATACTGTAAACGGGCGCCGTCCTTCGGATGAGACGTAAAACCGAGGTCCTGACTTTCTGTGGTCATTAAAAATCCCAGGGCGTTTCTCAAAAAGAGTAGGGGTGTAACCCCGGTGTCCTGGCCAAATTTCCCATTGGCCCTTACCAATCATGGCCTCCTAATAACCCCCATCTATGAACTGGCTTCATCACTCTGCTCTCCTCCCCACTGAGAGCTGATGTGTGGGGAGCGTACTGGCGCACTATGGCTGCCGTTGCATCATCCAGGTGGGGCTGCACACTGGTGGTGGTGGAAAGCTCCTAATGACCTGTAAAGTGCTTTGACTGGAGTGACCAGAAGAGCGCTATATAAGTGTAAGGAATTAATATTATTCCATGGATGTGCAAACTGAAGACTTATACTGTATGTGTAGGATAAATGATAGTAAATGTCAGCAAAAACCAAAGAGAAAACTGAAGTGTTGATCAGACCTGTGAACTCAATATTTGGTGGTATTCAACCACCATTTACACTAGGTATGTTTTTGCCAGTTTTGCACACCTGAAGCAGTTTTAGCTCAACCTCTCTCATATTGCTCAGGGATTATTAATGGACACCACTTTTTAATTATTTTCACAAGTTCTGTGTGGGATTTATGTCAGGACTTTGTGTGGGCCACTCAAGGACATTCACTTTCTTATACTTAAGCCACTCCAGTGTAGCTTTGTTTGCATAATTTTCCTGCTAAAAGGTGAATTTTCATCTCAGTTTTATGTATGAAGTAAGCTTTCCTTCTCTGGAAATTTGGAGATTTGCCAGTATTTTGTTCCATCTATTTTCTCACTAGTCTTAACTAGCTTAGTCCCTGCTGATGAGACTCAGGACTATATAACATAATGTTGCCACCACCATGCTTGACAGGGATAAGCGTATTTAATCATGTGAACCACTGTTGCTGCACAGGAACAGAGGGCAGCCAATAACATGTGAGGCTTGTGAATTTTTGTCATCTAAATTAATTTAAGTTTACCACAGCAGTTGGTTTAAATATTTATGTAATGGTGAGTTTTCCATTTTTCTTTCATACCAATTGCTTATTTCATTTTGTTTTTTGTTTTGAATGTGTGGAATAGGTCATGTATATAACACCTTTGAATTGCTTTAAAGTGTCAAGACTGCAAGCTTTAAAGTATCAAAATGCAAAAACTGTGCAAGGTCCTGAATACCTTTGTAGTGTACTTATCTCCTCCTAATTTCCTTTGTTCTATACTGCAGTTATTTTGCTTGCTGAACATGTTAGTGAGCTAAATATAGACATTCATGATCCCTGAGATCAGGAATCATTTATGTTGTCCATCTTTATATTATCCTTTTGTCCAAGTCTTACTAGTGTGTTGTTAAGCTTCACTTGGCTTCACTCTGGGATGCTGAGGATTTGGGTTCCAATTCTTCCCTGTCCTTGTGTTTGAAAAAAGGTCATTTATAAATGAAAGTCATTATTGTTATTAATTTAAATGTCTCAATTTTTCTATATACCCAACTACTCTGTTTCATTTTTATTGCTATTTCACACTCATGATGATGTTGAAAAAGGCAATGTTATGACATGTAGTAAAGGCACTTAATCCCTTTAGTGTTGACCAGAAGGAGACCTGATTCAAGTATACAAAAACTGGAGGACACAAGTATAAGGAAACTTCAAGGATGAGCACTTAAAAATAGGAAGAGGAGTTTTGTTTTTGCATCACGTGTTCTTGGAGTGTAACAAACTTAACAATTTGCTAAAACCAGTAACCTGGCTTCTTTAAGAAACGGGAGAATGAGATTATTGAATCAATTAGCGGTTAGCAACTAAAAAAGCTACATGACCTGAATAACTTCCTATTATTTGTAACATTCATCATTTTCCGAAGTCATCACTCATTCAAAGAAATGGAGAATCTATAACCCTTAATTTTCACATATCATATTAGCTAGAATAGTGGCTAATATTTTCAAATGTCTTCAAGAAGCGGAAAGGGTGTGTAAAAAAGCACATTTCTCCTCTTGGGTGGTGTGGTGGCTCTGTGCCTGTGGGTGGAAGGTTGCTGGTTCAAATCCCGCAGCTGGCAGAGGACTCCTACTCTGTTGGGCCCCTGAGCAAGGCCCTTCACCCCAACTGCTCCAGGGGTGCTGAATAAATGGCTGACCCTGCACTCTGACCCCAAGCTTCTCTCCCTGTCTGTGTGTCTCATGGAGAGTAAGTTGGAGACAAATTCCTAATACAAGAAATTCTATATGGCCAATAAAGTGCTCTTATCTTATCTATTGGATGACATATGAACATATAAACCAATGCACTTAAAGGAGTGGTTATTTTGTGAAACACAAGAACATATTCTATCGAATTTCTCCTCTGTTAACTCCACTTCTTCAATGCCTCAAAGGCACGAAATACAAATACAGAGTTGATTAAGCAAATAAGCAATTGTTTCTAGCAAATGCAGAAAATCAAACTTTTTTCCTAGCAAATATAACAATTGATTTGGTATGCTGTCATCCTGCCACATCAGGGCTCAGTTTAATTTTGACAATTCTTATTGAGTTTTTTTGTGAAAATGCTTTTCATTCTGGCCACCTTTGTCAGTAGTATCTGTTTATATAATAATTCCCCTGGATTATGAGTCTGGGAAGTTATTAGGTCTAAGTGTATAATCCCCCATAAGTATTATTTTGGCTTGTTTTGTCCTTCTGTGTTTGTGAAGTTAAGTACTTTATCCAACCCAAACACTTCAGGTCTACCTTTTCATGAGCTAACTATACAGAGGTGTATTACAAAGACAGTAGCACAGTGTTTTTCAGTGTGTTTAAACTTGCACAAATTTTCACAAACTTTTCTTCCCAATTTGGAAGAATTCAGACATTCTTGCAGCCTACTGCTCTTGGAGAATGGAGGGAGTGGCAGAGGGCTGACCACTCGCTCAGCACAATGAACGAAAATAGAAAATGTTCTAACAAGAGGAAGCTATTCAGTCCATAAAGACTGTTTGGTAGCGTGTAGTGTATTAATCCAAGGATCTCGTCCAGGTGTTTCATGAAAGAAGTCAGGGTACTGAAGCGCAATCTGTTCTCACTTTTAAATACTCTGCATAGTGTGAAGTTACAATATGTCTTCTGGTTCATGTTTCACAGTTCATTCTGAAGAGGTTCTCTGGGTTACGTTTATTCAGCTCACTTGAATTCAAAAGCAATTTGAAGGAATTCAAATTACTTCGAGCATTTTCATGGGCTCAGTACACGTATCACGCCCCATCATGGCTTTCTCTGTGCAAAACCAAAAAGGCTCAGTTCTTTTCCTTTGGCAGTGTAGGACATTAGTTTAACAGTGGGAATGTATCTGGTTACTCTTTTCTGGACTGATTCCAAAGAGGGTTTGGCAAAGCTGTAGAAAAGCTCTAAATCCACCTTTATTTCTTGCTTAAAGTGTGCAAGCTAGGGAAGTTCATTCTATGAGAGCTGTATTCACTTTACCCATTAAATCAATTAAAGAGTGTGAGTGGCTAGTAAGCTGCTCTGCCTGCCTGGTTAAAGAGCTCCTAACAGTGTAGGTGTCTGTTCCTCAAGGACACGCTGACCGTCTGACAGAACAATATGATAATACAAAGGCATTTCTGTGACCTCAGTTCTTGGACAAAAAGAAAATAAAACCAGTCCAGGGAGCCCTTCTAGGTTCTATTGCCTGTGGTCAGTTTTAGAGCGGATAGACCCTGATTTCCTTTGTTAAAAAGGTTTTATTATCCATACAGCATTTAACATTTTCAAAGCACTACAAGCTTCTGCCTCTGTGTTTCCTAGCTCGCGCAGAGGACTGGCCTCCTGTAGGGTTTACTATTGATCAGTGCCGTTAAGAATATTTTTTTTGTATGAAGCCTTCACACAATATAAGTCACAAAAAGCATTGTGAGTAATATCTTGAGTCCAGCTGTCAAGGAGACAGAAGGGGAGAGGGGAAACAGCAAAAGACAAATGGTGTGTGTAGAATAAACAGAACATTGAGTACCGACAGATGACCAGGGAGGATGGAAAAAAGAGAAGTAAGAAAAAAAGAGCTGCAGCCGCATCTAAATTCAGGAAGCTTCACATACGCTGTGTGGAAATCTTGTAGTGCACTGAAACTGCTAACACTGCTTGCCACAAACAATGTGACCATGAAAATAGAGTTTAAAACATTAAATTGTCAGTATTATTATTACTATTATTAATTGGCTAACACGTAGATCCAAAGCAATTTCCTTTTGTGTCCATTTAGATATTTTTGCGCATTGAACTGGAGTTATCTGTTTCAAGAACCTTGCTAAAGAGTTCCTTAGTGCCCTAACCACTACTCCACACTGCAGTATGTCAGTGTAAAATGTCTTAAAACGAGTGGTATTTGGGAAAGTGATATGTATGCATCTTTACTAGCTGGATAAGCAAGATTTAGTACTCTAAAAAAAATGCCATAGTGTATTTCACAGAAGCTGATATTATACATCCCGATGAGACGCTCCTAAGTTTGTGGACATTAACCTTCAAGTGATTGTAAGAAAACATCCCCTGATATTGCAAAATGTGGATATTGTGTCACCCAGTGGGAACATTCAAGGTCACAAAGTCCATAACTATAAAAATAATGACTCATTATCTAGGAGGCCATTCTTTACTCATCCAATATTGAAAGTCAGAAATGTTAAGAAGTCTAGGGGAAGAGACAGTTAATGCAAGATGAGTACTGGAAGCTGCAGGTCTGTGCTGATCCACTGAATATCTGAAAGAGGAGGAAGAGAGAACTTTTAGTTTCACTCTGCAAGATAAGATCATTTTTTTTGGCCATATATAATTTCTTGCATTCAGAATTTGTCTTTGTGCATACCCCAGCCTGCTCTCCATAAGACACACAGGCAGGGAGAGAGAAGCTTGGGGTCAGAGTGCAGGATCAGCCACTTATACAGCACCCCTGGAGCTGCTGGGGTTAAGGGCCTTGTTCAAGGGCCCAATAGAATAGGATTTCTCTGCCGACCCCAGGATTTGGGCCAGCAACCTTCTAGCCACAGGCATAGATCCTTAGACACAGAGCCACCACTCCACCTTGATGGCATATATACAGAGCAAAATGTTAGAAGTAAGAATGAAAACTGGTGTCAGAGAAGAGCCAAGGTTTTGAAAATGGCACCTAATCTCTGTCACGTTTCAGGATTACAAGAACCTTTGGAATACTTTTGCATTTGTATAAATTCTATTTGAATAATCAAAAGTAATAAAGGAAATAACATTAACAATAACAATAAAAATAATATTAACAATAAAGTCATTGAAATCCAATATGTGCTATGTATATACAGTATATGGATCAACCCATCCAATACAGTAAATTGAATTTCATAATAAAGACAGAGTATTTCATGCCTCGCTCATTACATACAGATAATTTTGGTTTTGTTTAAATCACGAAACAGAAAAGGACATACAATAATAAGGAATGTAACCATTGTGAAAATGATTGGCATTAAATAAATTGCTTTCATCATAGCAAACGAGATTTTTGCCTGTCAAGTCTGTAAGGAATCTGCCTTCTAGGCATGAATCATATTCAGCTTTTTCAGCTTGTCTTCTCCTATTAAATGAAAAACAACAATAATATTTCAAGAGGGACATTAATCTAAATACATCCAAACGTCTGCCAACTCATGTGCCTACGTACCTGGCCCATCCTTTATAGAGTTTCAGCTCCTTTTCACCAATCCTGTCACACGGAAATGTCTTCTGTACAGAAATTCTAGGATTTAGTCTGATCAGGGAGCCTAATGTATCAAGACTGCCTTATCAATGTCTGGACTTGTTTCTGTTTAGTACAAACTTCTTCTTTCACCTGATACATCTCCAAAATAGCAAATTTCACAAAAGAAATAAGATGTTGCATAATTATCTGCACCCCATTCCGGTCATCATTCCAATTTACAGTTGCTATTAACTTGAGAATTTATTTCTTTGCATTTCATTTGGAAGCAAACTGGACTCACATTGCAGATTCCAGAGTGACTCCTTCTATGGGTTTGGAAATACAGTCACTTCAACCTATTATTTACTTTGTTCTGGTGCTTCAAAGCTTTTGGGGCCCTGTACATCTAGGAAAGGGTCTAGGTTGCCTCACCATGGATAAGTGATTTTCTAGTAATGGATGGATGGGGTCCTAAGCTGTTGATCAGTGCGACTGGGTGCTACAATCCCAGCTCTAGCATAGAGAGACCACTGTCATCTCTCTTGCCATTTATCATGTTATGAGCTCTGTAGTACCCTGTAAGAGAGCTAGCACAGATTACAGGAGTGGTGCATCTCTCACTGAAAACACTACAAGCTCACAGGTGCTATTGATGCCAAGCTGAGCATACCTGGGGTACTCCAGACCATCAGACTTTGTGGCTAGCAGTCCAGACTACAGGGCTTATTCTGTATATAAAAAACAGCCTAAGCTCTCATCATCATAATCATCTATATGCTGTACAATATGTCCACTAGGATTCTTACAAAAATATAATCTTATTTCAATTTTCCATGATCATTTTAAGTTACATTTTCTTATTTTTCACTTTTCACTATCATAACTGATAAAACATAGTTCCGGTGATTTTAGTTCCGGTGCTTCTCTGAATATGGTATTCATTGGCTCTGTGTCTTTTTACCATTTGGTTTAAATCTGCTATGGGGAACCATAAAAATATAAAAAAAAATGTTACTCTACAAACCCAATTCAAGATGCATCTAGGGTCTGAAAAAACTTTACTGTATTAATAGAATTTAATTGCTGAAAATAATTTGAATTTATGCTATTCCATCACAAATTAAATCAAAACTATTTTACCTGGGTATGTGAGCAATCGATAACAATCGATAACACACATCTAGTCCTAATGTGAAGTAATCCTTGTCAACAAGGATTTTTCAGCCTTTATTCAGCAAAACACTTGGCTCACTGTTACTGCTAACAGTCAAAGTTTATAAGGTTTATAAATCAAATGTTTCTGGCCATGAAAACATTCATTTTGCACAAGCCAAGCAAAAACAAAAAGACTAGGACACTATATTTTATACATGAACATTACAGAATTTACTGTAATATGTGCTGTTACCCCCTTCTTGGTTTTTATTGATAGATACTGTACACCAGAGACAACATACAGTAGCTGAGAAATGTCTCTATTGCTTTGCTGCTTTTGGTTAATGAGGGCCTTATCGGTATCTTTCAAGGGGTTCGATTGGTTTACTTTTGGTTTAACTGGGAGGCTGACTCCTGAGAGTGTGAGATAAAGACATGGTTTCTGTAAGGATGCTTGTCATTAACAGGCAAGAGTTTAACAACAGAGGTCTGATATGCTGCTATTAAGTTGTTAATTTAGGAGACCTCACAAACTGTTGTCTTCTTAATCTGTAGAACCCTCTAAAACGTGATGGTGGACACTATAAAAAAAAAGCCTTTTAACTTTTACTTATTTGTATTTATAAGAGGTGGGATGATCTCTGTTAAATACCATCCTATCAGATATCTCATTCTGATTCAGATAAAATCACTTTATTAGCCATATACAATTTCTTGCATTAGGAATTTGTCCTCTTCACATACCCCAGCTTGCTCTCCATTAGACACACGGACAGGGAGAGAGGAGCTGGGGGTCAGAGCGCAGGGTCAGCCATTGTACAGCGCCCCTGGAGCAGATGGGGTTAAGGGCCTTGCTCAGGGGCCCAGCAGAGTAGGATTCCTCTGCCAGCTGTGGGATATGAACAGGCAACTTTTCAGCCACAGGTGCAGATCCTTAGCCACAGTGTCACCCCTCTGCCTCTAATTAACATGCTCTTCACCTTCAAGTATGTGTGCCATACATAATCTTGCCTTGTTCTGTATTGCTGAAACTTTTCTTTGTCAAACTAATCACATAGTGGAAATTTAAAAACAGCATTACTTATAAATTACTTTTTTTTCCACTTTGTGTTTCACTCATCCTGCAAACTGACGTTTTCCATCATTTTACTCACATCATGCCTCTCGTTGTGCATCAAGCAGTCTCATTGTGGAACAATACAGTTTGCTAAAACAACTAATTAGTTGACATAATTCTGCAGCTGATACTTTTATTGCTTTTGATTGGAATTAAGCATTTCGCATTCTGGCAATCTGCTTCTTGAAGTCTTTCACTAATGCTAGCCGAAAGCTAATCTTCGAAACGATGCAGTTTCCCAGTAAATCCAATTTTCACACATCTGTAATTCCATTTAACTTAGATTGGTTGCACCATTCATTTTTATAGCATTCTGCTGCCAGGCTGTGTTTCAGATAATTGGGATGACTTGTAATATAGCCATCACCACACCGGTAATGCAGAATAGAGGTGTGGGTAAGTCTCTGGACTCCTAGCTGGTTGATTGCAGGTTCAAGTACCAATTGCAGAAACTACTGTAGAACTTTGAGTAAGGTACTTGCCCAATTGCCCTGGCTTGACCTTAACCTTGAACTGGGTAAAGCGATTACAATTGTAAGAAATACGAATGCATTCAACCAGATAATGTATGCTATGCTGTAATATTTCATTTGTTAGTCAAATGGCACAGACATCTGAATGGTTATGTCTATGTGTGCCCTGTGATGGAATGGTGTCCCATCCAGGGAGTAGCCTGCCTTTTCGTGAGTGTTTCCCAGGATAGACTCTGCGCCTCTGGGAACAACCAGTTCGAAGTGATGTGATAGGGTTTTCCATTTTGCAATAAATGCTCCCTAAACCCAGAATTGATCAAGTCTAATAAATAGGGTGCAGTAATCTAATTAATGTCTTCAGTCAGCTTTGATTCCATTGCTGAGAAGCTTACTGTACATAAGGGTTTAAACCTTTGGTTGCTATATTGTTAAATGTGAACAAAAATGAAATATGTAGTATGCATTGCACATTACAGATGAGTTTTCAATTAAATGTGTGGCAATGCATTCTTCTGGATATTAATTAATATGTGACATAAGTATACAGTTCTACAGTAAAGAGCTGTGTGTTTGGATACAGTCAACCATTCTATACCGCTACTACTAGTAGTTATTATAATACCTTAAACTGTTCTCTTGTGATCAGATCTTATTTATAAATGACTGATGATCGTATCTTGGAACTTGCTTGAATTTTACAGTAGTTAAATAACCATACTACATAAGAGATTAAGAACGTATAGTAGCTGTGAGAAACGTTTATCATACACCCTAAATCCTTTTTTGGCTCAGCTGGGTAGTTAAAAAACATGTGGCTACAGTATCATAATGGTCAAAGGGGATTTATGAATTTCATTAGAAAACAAACATTCTCTCAAAATCTTACATACAGTATAAATGACCACTGTTACTATGTGGATATACAGTACCTTTTCAATTTTGCTTACATGAGAGCAAAGGTGCTTCATTATTTTGTTCCACCAATTGTAACCTACAGGATAGCTGTTGACCCATTCATTGATTATACCTTTATAACCACTTATAATGGCACACATCTTTCCTGCTGAAAACACCACACCAAAGATAACGTTTTATTTCTGTGAAAACCTGCTTTGTCTCCGCTTTGCTAAGCTTATGTAAGCAGCTTATGATCAGGTCCCATCTGACAAGCGATCGGCTTAGGAGTCTGCACCTTATGCTGGTTTGAAACTTCCTGGCTTGGGAAGCTTGGGATTTTACTGCCTGGCTGTCCGTGTGGCACTTGCTGACGGACCTTTGGTCACATTGCTTTAGTTAAGGAAGTGACTACTCAGCAAAAAGTTTTACAATGTCTGTAGTAACCGGGGAAATGCAGAAAAGTGTGGTTGGAGCTTGACGAAAGGGCAGAGAAGTCATGAGAAGGCACTAACAACATAAGCTTTCTACTTATTGCTAATTCAGCTCAGGTTTCCCAGTCCCATTGGTTATAATTTATTCAGCTTGTTATACTTCACAGAAGTCACTTTCTCTCTCACCCTGTAAGGGTTTTCTTTATGTGTGTGTACCCTAAAAGCCCACTCTTAAATTTTTTAAGAGTGTCTGCTCATGAACCCCTTCTACTGGACTGGAGTTTCTGAGGTATTTTCTGTACCAAAAAAAACTGACATCTTAAAAAGCACTACAGTAATTGTCTAACATTTTAAATCTGAAGTTTTAATGGGGAACTGCAACGTTGTTTTCATATTTCGGGGTTAGAAACAATCAGCATTGCTGAGTGCATTTTGAACCTTAATGAAAGTAAACTGTACACTGTAACCCCTAAAACCTTCAATTTACATCACAAAATAGACCACGTTTCCAGGTCGGCTCAACACCATGTTCTGCGATTCAGAATGAGGCAACAAAACTTCTGATGATGTGTGCAGCCCTATGACATTGTAAACAAGCAGGTTTGTGAATACATCTTTTTTAATCCAATAGAAATATTTATTTCGATTTTAGATGGTTTTGCTAATAAATACTACTTACTAGTTAACTCTGCATGCAGATCACATTGGAGATGATTTCTGAGGTGAAATTTCTGTTCCACAACCTGTACTTATTCGCTCGTACATCGCATGACATTAGTGAGCAGGCAGGGCTGCATCACATCACAATTTGTGGGAATTCAAACGCAAGTTTGCGGCAACATGGTAACTTATAGCACTTTTACAAACTTCACAATTTTGCGCTTAATCTGAAATGAGTATTTTTTTTCTATAATGTCAATTAATAATTAATAACCGTTCTGAGAAATTGGGCCTGTAGTTCCCCTTTAAGTTATTTCTGTTCAATTAGTTTAAATGACTTTCACCTTTCAATAAGGTATCTGATTAGTGTACTAATGGAAAGGTGACATTAACATTTATTGTAAATAATTTCAGGAAAAGGTTTGGCAATCGTTATCCAGATCTGTCCTCTTTTATGGTGAAACACAAGATTTTGATTCATTAAAACAGATCAACTCTTTCCAAACATTTGACAAATGTAGTTAATTTGTTGTTTTTAGTTTTCAGTGGAAATTGTGTTTTTTTTTCTCTAATTTTTAACAGTACATTTGACCTATTCAAAGTTTTGCTATGAACATATAGAACAAAAATACATGGGAAAAAAATGTTTCTGAGTGATTAAACAGAAAAATAGGAGCATTTGCTTGCAGAAATTCTCAATAGCAATCGACGGTAACAGAGACTAATTCATTCAGAAATAAATGGAAAAAATGCTCTGTTAAGCAAAACCCAATTTTATAGGCAGGAAAAAGGGTCTTAAAATGGTAAAATGTCTTGGAAAACAGCCTCCTTTGTTTAATCCCATAGATATCACTTAGACTGGCAACTTAGAAAACCTTTAAAGTATTACAAACAAAAAAAAAGCTTCTATAAGTTTTATACTTGATTCAAAAGCCTATTTTGTTATTTATGTTTTTCTGTTTCTCAAAAGGTTTTTTTCTGAGTACAGTAAGAGTTTGTTCTTATTAAGCAGTCAAGGAATTGTTTTTTGGCTCTACAAAGGCTACTGTAGTTGTAGCCTGGTAACACAACTGCTTTCCTGAGTTTCTGTACTTGCTCCCCTTTCAGTGAAAAGATACTTTCTTCTCCTCTTTTGTTTCTGATAGGGCAGAGGGTATGTGAGGAAACTGGCTGCATAAGTACAGGCCCAGCTCACAATACATGTTCTATTGGCTGCCATTGATGGAAGGAACAGAGAGTTCTTTCTGCTATCTTAGAGGCTTGGCACAGAAAGCAATAACATTCCTCCTTTCCACTTAATCAGCAGCTTCGTAGATCACGTGGAGAGTAAGTTTGGACCTTCCTCTTTGTCAAGCGTCTATTCAATTTATGTCAAAAGCTTCTGGGCTACAAAAAAGCGACTTTTTAAAATCTCAGACTAAAGCATACAAAAATAGAAAGATCAATTTGTTCTTTTAGGAGAAGCTACAGTACATATTTTTTGGCAGCATGGCAAAGGAGGTACCTTTGAAGTGTGTCAATAATGGCTCCTGTGTATAAAACACAGGAACATTTAAATGCTCTACCGTCCTTTTGTTTGCATTGTATATATTTACTATGTGTAGTAGTGTGATAAAGTGCATGTCGGACCGCTCGCATCCAGATTTACAGAAACAGATGCACAACAGTTCTTGTACTAGTGCAAACCAGTGCCAGTAGAAATACTGTAATAAATGAAATAAACAGCTTTATGTTCACTTTCGGACTAATGTTGACATGTTCTTGCCAAATAAATTAATGCAAAGATTTTGACCTTACCAGTGTGGCTAAAGGTTACCTGTACTTTGCTCTTGTGTCATGTTGTGCTGCAATGAGGTTAGAGTGATCTGGGGAGATCTGTCGGTGTGGGAGCGGAAAAGAAAGTGAACAGAGATTCGGGGCCCCACCTCTTCTGCTTGTCAGCAGTTACGATCTTTTTGTGAATGTTTTCTCAGGCGCTGCACCACATACAGATATTTAGTGTTGATTTGTAGTGCATGACATTTATATTGCAGAGCTACAGCTTTTTTTGGATAGTTTTACAGTTTGTCTCAGGCAGACAATTTGCTAATACATTGCTGTGATATTTTCATTTTGCTGAATTTTTTATACAGTACAAGACAATTGAATGAACATGTGAGATCAAATGATGTGCAGTACTAGCTTAGTTATATGTGTGGCATTTATAGATTTGTTTTGAATCATTGAGTAATCTATGGAATTTTATGTTTGGATTATAAACTTTCAGTGGTGTCCTCAGACCCATTTTTTATCAGATACAGTTACTAGTATTCTCCAGTTTAGACCTACAGTACTGGTGATTAAAAATAAATTAAGACATCTTGGTGACCTTCGCAGTCAAGGATGGCTGTTAGCAAAGCTTTATAACCTGTTTGCTTTCAGAGGATCAAGGGGCAGGCTACATGTAATATGTTATTTAATTTCTCAATTGACTTCAAGCTCTTACTGAGCTCCTCTCTATGATAAAGCAGAGGGCAGCATAACATGGGCTGGAAAATTAAGAAACAACAATTTTCTCCTTTTTTTACATTTTGTATCAAAAAATAAAATCTTGCTCCTATGGAAACCATTCCAAAGGTTTTGCAATCAAAACACTGTTACAAAACAAAAAGTAGTAAACCATTTGTTTTTGTCTGCCAACAAATAAGAATTTTAGATTTCAATATAAATTAAATAAAGACGGTCTTGGCGTCTGATGTGTTAAATAAAAGAAATGCTCAAAATTTCTTAAATAGATTTAAATCTCATTTTCACTGTAACATAAAACATTTTAAAAATCATTTCAGTTTCTGAGCTGTAAGTCTTGCTTTTCATTCAGCTGTGCTGTAATCTATTTTTTCACCCTGCGGGCTGATCTAATGTCCTATTAGCAATTTACTCATCATTTCAAACACGCTTTCTGTCATTCAATTCAGGTATTTCTTGTGAAACGTCACTGGAATTGAAAACATTGTCAAAAGTTCTTTGTCTTTTTCTTGTCAGTGTTACATTGAAAGTTTTCTAGGGTACTTTTGAATTGCAATTTTGCAACAGAATTGGCATAGCACACAAGATTCAGAGTTTTGTGAAAAAAGTCTTGTAACTGTAACAATGTGTCGCACAATGTTACAGAGAATGGAAAAGGTAAATACCAGAGATCTTTTTAACTGCTAAATTAAACTTCTCTTTAAAGGGCTTGGAAAAATGCCATAGGCTGATAAGAAAGTGGTGGCCAACAAGAGATTAAATACTACTCGCTCAAAAAAGCACAAACATAGCTGATCAACACCAGCACCTTAATATAATAATAAAAATGATAACAAGTCCTTGTTCAGTTAATATCATTTATTTAAGAAAATAGGCATTGTTGTGAAAATCCCTTTAAAAATCAAAACATTGGATTTCATTAAGCCTGTTTCACATTTGCCAAGAAGAACCCAAACAAGAGCCTGATGCTGTGGTACTGTAGATGTAATCATTTACTCACATGGGAAACCTTATATTAAAAGCACCAGCTCTGCAAAATGGATCATGTGGTTTGTAGCTATAGGGTGCTCATTGTAATGTAGATTCATGAAGCCACCTTTCTTTTTCTCTCAACGGCTTAATTTACTCTTTCTGCTGTTAAACCTCCAGCTCTACATCTGCAGCCTGGACACTTTGAGGGCATAATGTAGAAAGCTTCCAAATGGTGACTATGTAAAATAGGTAATGTATGTTTTCGCAACCCCATGTGAGATTTGAACATGAACTATGTCTATTGTGCTGAAGCATAATAATGGACTCCATTTATGAAAGCCTGTGTTTTGCACGTGGTTTAGTTTCCCACTGCTTTACCATGGCATGACACATTTATAAATGGAGTTTTTAATGAATGTTCGGAAGGGATGATGTGACAGAGGAGTCTGTCACGGGGTACAGATAGCACAGAAAATACAACATTCATACACCTTCCATTGAGCGGTTGCTAGATAAGTTCCTGAGGGTGCACACTCAGGGCTTGACTAGTAACTGCTATTACTTAATTTCATATACATTCACGTACATAAACATACCTAATTTCACATACATTCATATACTTAAACACAGGTATGAGTGAGTATTGTGGTGTGAATGGAGAGCACTCTCAAAATGGATGTTACTTACTGTTTGTTTGGTGTCAGTACTTCTGGGGTGAGTCAGCCTATGGTGGCCTCAAAAGGCCAAACCTAACCCCAGTTCTCAAGGTTTATTTATGGAAAGGGGAAAAACCACTTTGAAGTAGAGAAATGGTTTACTCCAGAGGGGGAGGGGCTTACAAGCTATATAAGCTGGCTCGTCAGCTCAAGAGTTTGTTGTTGGTTGTTAGTAGCGAGATAGATAGTGAGATAGATAGCGGACTTACCTTTATTTGGATAATTAGTTTTGTTTTCTGGTGTGGGGGACTGGGAGCACTGTAAATAGACTGCATTGTTTGCTTGGGTGCTTTTGCGGCGGAGCCAATTTGGTAAAAACGGATCTACTTTGGCCTTGCTCAGCCAAATAGGTAATGTATGTTTTCGCAACCCCATGTGAGATTTGAACATGAACTATGTCTATTGTGCTGAAGCATAATAATGGACTCCGTTTATGAAAGCCTGTGTTTTTTCGATGGTTTAGTTTCCCACTGCTTTAACATGGCATGACACATTTATAAATGGAGTTTTTAATGAATGTTCGGAAGGGACGATAAGCAAACCAACTGTCTCCTTAATTACTCTAACTCTTAATTGCCAGTGAAGCCATTTCTTGAGAAGCTATAAACACCCTGTGTAGGCCCCTCTCTCCTCTTTGCATCTCTCCTTTAGTCCATGTTTCTCCATGTTTGTAGCCATTCCTACATGATCTCCTCACTCTGCTTAGGGGTCCAAACTTTGTTTCAACCCTCACTGAGACAAGCAGCTTTCAGGAGGCTTTCAATGGATGAATAGATGGATTTGGATTGTGACAAAACAGATCTCTTATGGGTTTTCTAAGCATGTTCAGGCATAAAAAGCTGTTAGTGGCCCATTTTCTCTAGACAGCATGGAATTTTAAAGAAAACCAAACACTAAACTACGTGGAGAAATTCTACTCCAACAGCCAGACCAGTGAGGCTCACATCCCTGTTTACAGATACAGTAGACTAGGGTTCAGTGGTGTGCCTTCAGGCTTTAACTAATGTGCCGTGGAAAATTTGAAATGTTCCATCTGTACTTTCCACTTTTCAGCAGGAAATTAGCCTTTATTTACATTGCTTCTTCATATTAGGCTTTTGGAGCAACCAGAGGGTTTTGCGGCATATTCACATGAGACCAAAGATGGTTGAAGTGGAAGTTCAATGGAACTGACAAAACGCAGCAAGTATTACCTTTGTCAAATTCAAACTACTGTAAATGTGAAGGAACATAAGACAGGTCCCAAATGAGAAGAGGCCATTTGGTTGATCTACACAATTTGGTAGATAATAGTCAATTGATCCCATGATCACATCTAGGTGTTTCTTTAAAGAAACCAAGGTATTGACTTCAACATAGCTGGGTAGTTTGTCCAATATTCCACCCACCCTTTTTCTAACCTAAGGCCTGGAGAAATCTTTGATTCCCTTGTCTAAAACATTTCTTTAAAGATACAGAACATTTGGTTACAGAAAAAAACAACTTCATTTTCATTTTGAAAAAATTCAATTTGGCAGCCAGACAATGTGTTTTGCCAGTGTAACTTTCACTACAATACAATTTCTCTTAGGCCCTTCTACAGTACCTCTGCCAGATGTCCTGAGTTTGTGTAGAGGTGTTTGGATTTCATAAGCGTTTGAAACAAACAGTACATAAAAATTAATCTGAAAAATAGCAATAGCCTTTCTCCTGAATCCTTGCTGCTTGGCCCCATTATGAAATCTATTATGAACAATAACAATAGCCTTGCTATTGTGATTCCTATAGTAGCCTAAAAGTGCACTTCAAAAAATATTTTATTTACTGTCATCTAGGATTTTCCAGCTGTGTTGTGTGTTCAAATGTTACACCACAGCATTCATTATCTGATTGAATGCATTCATATTTCTGAATATGCATCCATATCCTATCTGCTTCATCCAATTGTAACGTCACATAAATAAAGGAATGGACTCATTTCCCAGCCTATGCCGGCAAGCAACGGGCACAAGGCAGGATACATCCTGAACAGGTGCCAGACCACCGCGGGGCACAAGCAGACACAAACAATGCTCACACCAAGGTCAATTTTCCCAGAAGACAATAAAACTAACAGTATTGTAGTGCTCTTGGGTTCACATGGGTATACAACCTCGCTGCTGCTGCTTCAGGTCAGCCCCCCACCATCGGGGACTTGAACCTGGGCCTCCCACATCACTCTACAGGGACCCAGCCACTTGAGCCAAAGGGAAATCTCCCATCAGCCTGATGGCTGCGGTCCTTGCTATTCACAGGGAAGGGTGGTGACGTCACCGCGCTGGTAAGCTGGCTTGTACAACCTGCAATGGTGGCCGTAGGCATTACAGTATATATTTGGACTATGGGAGGAAACCACAGCACCTGGTAAAAACCCATGCAAACTCCATGCACCCCAGGAATTGAACTTTGAGCACTAGTGCTGCAAGGCAGCAGTGCTAACCGCTGCACCACTATGTCAACCTATTTATGACTAACATGAAATAATTCCATATTAATAATTTACACTGCAAGCTAGTGTGGAAATAAGTTGAGTTTTTCTTTTAATTTGCCATCTTATTTTGCGTAAAACCTTTATTAACATTTTTTTTTCTTGAAGCTTTAAAACGGACAAGGAGTTTTTTCATGTGAAAACATTTTCAGTGCACTGCACCATTTACTCCAATAACTTGTGCCTGTCTTGCTTATCCTAATTCTGATCATGACTCGGTGTTTCACTATGTAAGATGTCAAACTGTCCGTGAACTGCTCCCGTACCTTTTGTTAAGGTAGCCCCACCGAAAAGCCGCAGGCATTGAGGTCTAGAGAGTACAGTGATTAGATCAACATTGACCAGAACACCAATTCTGTCTCAACTAACACTGGCTTAAATGGGACAGTAAAATGTCCCATTCTCATTATAGGGGACCATGACCAAAACACTAATTCTGTCAAACAACATTAGCTGAGATAGGACAGAAAAAAACTGCAGTATTGAGGTAGTGGGATCAACCCCACCCTGTAGATCATACAAACATGTTGCATACCTTTCCAAATTGATTTGAATCCTTTTTAAGACATCCAATATCTTATTTTACAGTGAGATTTAAATATATTCAGGCACACAGTGCCACACACCCCAGCACGGCTGTATATATTCATATGGGTGCCAACCACAGACAAAGAAGTCATTTACAGGGCACTCATCCTATCAATAAGCTTTTCAGAAGCACCATCAGTAGCTTGAACACATTTAAGAATTTAGAACTGTAGGTTGAGATAAATTATGCATAATTAACACTGACATATTTTAGCAGAATGTAGGATACTCTCCATTCCTTATGGGGTAACACTGTATCTCTAACAAAGGGGCACTGAAACCATTAACACAAAATCCTCAAGAATACATCGGTTTAAGTTTAGTAAAGCATTTTTGTCAAATTGTTGAAAAATAAATGGTTCCTTAATTGTCGTTGTTATTTTTTTAATTTCAAAGGCATTTTGAAATGGACAAAATCTGAATAATAATGGTGACTGCCTTTGAAGTGAGCCAATAATTTTTAGAGAGATAAAACTGGTGCAACATCAAAACATAACAGCAAAAAAAATGCCTTGCAGAAACATAAGTTTCCGCAGTAATCTTTTAAGGTATCTTCTGCACTCACAGTCCAGCCAAAGAACAGATGTCATATCTTTATTGTCATCAGTCAACACTGCTGTACTGCAATGTATGATTAAAGCTTTTCATTTGATTAAAATTATCGATTGATATAACCCACAGAGAATCTGAGTAGAAAGAAAAAACAAACAGGTAAAACCATGAGGTTCTAAAGGCTATCATTGACCAGCATGCTGTAATAACAATGTGAAACCGTTATCTTGTTTTTAAAGGTACATGAAATCATGTGCAGATTTTAGCTAATAAAACATATATATGCTAAATAAAATTGGTCCTTCCTTGGAGACATGAACTTTTAAAACATTGCAATATGCAGTCAGGTATTAAGAGATACTCACGGGGCAGTCAGAGACAAGTCTTAAGGGACAGATGGTTTATTATATTCTGAGTTTTGCGTGTACAGTACCTATCAAACGTCCTCTGTGGATACCATCTGTAATGAAATCTGCATGTTTCAATATTTGTATTTGCAAACAGAGATCAAATCTGAGCCAAAAAAGCTTGAAATTCTACCTAATAACTTTCAGATGCAAGGCAAAGTACTTTGCTGTTTGAGAATGATCAATTCTGTAGGCTTTCCTATCTGTACTTTGATCTCAGTACTTGTTCAGACAGGTAGATTGGTCACATGGTTTTGACCAACATATTGGATTTCACTCAAAAAACATTCGAGCAACTTCTTTTTTGAACTCGCAGTGAACATGAAAAGTTGTTCAAGGCAAGTTACTAAACAGAAAAAAATTCTACCCTAAGGAAATCTACTGCTTAGCATGCGTGATCTCTAATGATAAGTGTGTTTCAAAAACTGTTGACTTAAGTCTTAACCTACTGTAGTAGTTCTACTCTATTAATTCAAGCACCTAAACTATTAAATATGTTGGGTTCCTGCTTAAGAGAAGTTGGTCAGTTGTGTTGATGTTCATAGCACAGATGTACACCTCTGGTGACATTACAACATCCATTTTACCCTCGTGTATTACTGAAGTGAAAACTGAAAAGTCCCCAAATATTCTAATTAATGAATCTATCCAACAGAGATGACAGAACAGGGGTAATTCTCCGATTGGGGTGATGTAATTATTGGGATATCACAGAGATCCGTATAACCGATTGATATTTTATAAATGATTTTATATTCTCGTATAGTTATCAGATTAAAACTTTGCAGAATTTTGCAGATTAAAAAGTACTTTAGAAGCTGCAAAGGAAACTTACACAGAAGTGATGTAGACAAGTGCAAAGTGTTACATGGGGATATCAGAAACCTAAAACTGCAAAAAGGGAAACTCTTAGCTTTAAAAAGTCAACTACAGTATATAAAAGTGACTTAGGACACCAAGACACTTATGGTTATGGAGCTTATGTTGTAACACTATGCACAATGTCCAGGCAATGCAGGGAGGCAATAAAACATTAAAGGAATTTTAGGGTGTACAGATAAAGGTATAGAATTTAAATCAAGGGATCAATTGCTACACAACAACCCCATAAGATACAATGGGTCAAATGGCTTCTTCTCTTGTTTGTAGCCCTTCTTATGTTCCATGACTAAACTTTGATAAGACAAACATTCTGATTCTAGGTTCTCATGAACAGCTTGACACGTCAAAAATAGACTTGGGCGAACTAATTCCTAATTTGAAACTGGAAGTGTGAAATCTGATTATTCTGATTCTCCTTAAGGCTTTGAGTCACACATTAAAAAGACTGCAAATACAGTTTTGTCAAAAAAAAAAACCTGTTTATCCAATGTTGAGAAATGAGTCCATGCCTTTATCGTATTCCAGCCTGAAATACAATAATGCTTACTTTTCTGGATTGCATTTTTCATTGCCACAATGTATTTTAAAAGTCTATTGTTTGTGTCTAAACATTGAGTGGCGTGGCACCAGAATGTGTCTTCCACCACTCTTCCTTTTCTGAACATAAATCTTTCTATCTGGGACTGAAAATGCCTGTGTATTACAAACCCATTGATTCAAAAAGCTGTCTCCTTTATAAGGGCTCTCCTGCAGAGCTCATTCCATTCAAGATATAATAAAAACTGTTTTTCCTATGTTCCTCTGGCTTTGTCACTTATGCAGTGATGAAACTGACTTATACAAAATATCTCTTAAAATGCAATCTTTTTGTATTGACAGGGGATATCCTTCACCCTCGATTGACTAGATCCTGACCACATTTCACTTGTCCTTCCCTTCCACCCTAACACTATTCTAATCCCAAGACTGCAATGGAACAGGTAAAGGTTTATTTCATACCGAAAGTAAAAGAAAAGAGACACAGCGGTCTGGCTGTGGAGCCTTCTTCTTTTCTTTTCAGCATGAAATAAACCTTTATCTCTTCCTTTGCAGCCTATGCGTGCTGACGCAGCTCCCTATTTGAGCTTCTTAATCCCAAGGTTGTCAAACTTCTCGATTTTACAGGATGACCCTCCAACTGTAACCTTGATTCCAGACCTACTGATTGCTTAAGAACACCTAATCTTCACATCTAAACCATCCCTGAAACATCTACAGCTGTCATCCATGTCAGACAAACTGTTTGTGACAATGGGATCTACAGATACATTTCCAGCAGCACGTACTGTATATGCGTGGCTCCTGTGGAGATTTCAGTATCATCCAGATGGCATGATGGCCTTTTGGCAATCTCACTTGTATCTCCATCACAGAAAGTGCCCTGCAATTTACATTGGTGAACCAGGAAGAAGACTGACAGACAATTTAATTGAATATTTAAGAGCAGTGAGGACGAACGATTTCTTAAACTCCACACCGCAACTCATCAACCTTTCTGTCTGCATCCTTTCTAGGTTCACTATTTTAGTTTTAAACCTGTCCAGACTTCCACTGGAATGTCTCCCACAATTCCACCTCTTCAGAGCCTCTTTCTCCCCTCTCCACCCATTCTCACATCCTTTTTCCTCAGCTGTCTGTTCTCCTTATTTTCATATTCCTGACTCCCCCACACACATGAAAAAGGCTTCACGGCCAAAAATTGTAAGTTTTCTCTTTGTTTTTACTTTTTAGCATAGAATCGTTTTGTTCCTATAATGATAGTATACAGTTTTTATGTACTGAGAAAGACATTTAACAATTGAGAATTCCATGATTTCAGGAAATGAGAACTGCATAGCACTAGTTAAGGTTTTAAACGCCTCTCCATTTCTTATACTTCTCTATACTGTGACCCATTTAAACAGCATTTCACTTTCTTTTTTGACTTGATCATTGTCTTGCAAAATTAAACACTTCTGAACCCATTATCTACAGGGCTTCTTATGCAGAACCTAAATAAAGCTGTGTATTGTGTTAGTACTTGTACCAGGTTGTTGCAGACTGTGTTAAAAAGAATTGACAGTTTACAGGATTAAAAAGACTCTACTATTTTACAACTGGAAAAAGAATAAGTAAAAAAAGAAGGCAAAGGCTGCTGGTTGGGTCTTGCTTGTCACAGTTATTCGTTTTCTTCTCTCTCACCTAGCAGCTTCCTTGCTGTTTTTTGTCAAGGCTGTCTCAACTCTCCTGCAGTGCCCTGCTGTCCAACATGCTTCCAGCTTGACCCTCATTCACGTCTCCAAGAGAAACCTGGGTAGTATTTTGATTCTCCTTAAAGTCTGGAGTCATTAAAAAGACTGCAAACAGAGAGCTGACATGAAACTGTTTATCCAATGTAAGGAAATTAGTCCATACACAAATTTATACTGGGTGGACTGCAGCTGCTGTCCGTCAAGGCAGGATTTAGAAGCAAAGGTGAAAAGCAAATACTTTTAAGAAAGATTTCATTATCTTGTTTTACACAGCACATCATCACATATCGTCAAAAGGCAGTGTGCAATAACGAAACACACAGGCGCACACAGAATGAATACAGGAAACTATAAAGAATAAAAAGCTATAGTACAAAAGTGAGAATTCTTCTTCTAGATCAGGACTGTCCAGTGCTGGTCCTGGAGTCTGTCTGCATGTTTTTTAGCCCTCTTCAAAATGTTTCTCAAATCAATCACTAAGTTTACTGAAATGTAGGAACACTCAACATGTAAGAACTGATTGTGCTCAGAAAAAGGAAAAGGATTAGCTACTCCCAGTCTAAAAATATCTTGCTCATTTTTTTACATCTTTTACTGACTCTCTAGGACAACTGAGATCCCCTGCTTACACCACACACTCTGTAAGGGCCTGCAGGTGCACACAGTTCCTGCTGATCTCATCCTGTTGAGTGCAGGTAGCAGCTGGACAAATACAACAGAAATGCTATTTCACTTGATAGGAAAGGCATTAATAGAAAACTGTGTTTTTTTTTAATAATGAAAAATGAAAGAACTAATTGAAAATAAAATGCAATTATTTTGAGAAACATTTTCAGCTTTTCTCTAGAGACATTCATACTGTACGTAAATACATCTTTCAGCTAGTAGAATAATGTAGTAATTGTATACATTTAGGGGGAAAGAAACATTTTTAAAAAATATTTGAGGTTTCGAATTTAATATATACAGTAAACAAATAGCGCTTTTCTCATTTCTAAAATGAATTGTTTTTAAGCAAGCCATAAAGTGCATTCATTACAAATGATTTTACTAGATTTACTTTACATCAGAATTAACAATGTCATTTGGGCTTTATTTTTATGATAACCCTGAAAAAAAGTAAAAGGTGTACATGGAATAATAATGAAGCATAAAGTTTCTAATTAGCATGTTTGTCTGTTTTAAATAAGAAGAAGCGAGTGGGGAAACTCAGGGAAAGGTCTGAAGAACAGAAACCTTAATTACAACATGAAAGAAGAACCTATTTCCCTCTGTACTAGTAACTCACCATCCATGACGTCTCTATCATTTATGTGATCTGTGTTCATGGATCTAGGAATTTTCATAAGGGAGCAGAAAGTCTAAATGTTTTACTTCTGCTCTTTCTACTTCCCAAGTATTTACATTCTTTTGTGTTCTGTTATTCCAAAATCATGATTAACAGCTCATTCTGCTGTGAAGTGTAATTCAATGGTTTGTGTATTTTGTACAAATGCCATTGAAAATCATCTAATACGTATTGATTTTGCTGTGATGTTTTGGTGAGCAAAAGCTTTATTAAGATTTTTATGTTATCATGGGAGTATTCATTTAATCGCACACATGTTCTAATTGTGAATTTATAGACATACAGTAGAATTGACAATGGTACCCAAAGAAAAAATAAAATGCCAAAGAAGTGGGTAATTAAAATATGTATTCTTGAATACTAGGAGTATTAAAAATTAAAAATACAGTCCTGCATCCATCCATTTTCTAATCATTTGATCCAATTAAAGGTCATAGGGGGAGCTGGAGCCTATACTGCCAAGCAATGGGTGCAAGGAAGGATACACCCTGGATGGGACACCAGTCCATCACAGGGCAAACACACACCCTCACGCCATGGTCATTTTTTCCAGAAGTCAATTCATCTACCAGTGTGTCTTTGGACTGTGGGAGGAAACCTGAGCACCCAAAGGAAACCTATGCCAACATGGGGAGAACATACAGCACAAACTCCACACAGACAGCACCCCAGGTCTGGAATTGAACCCTAGGCCCCAGTGCTGCAACAATGCTAACTACTGCACTACTGTTAGTAATTAATATTAATTAATAGGGAACATATTAATCAAAAAACAATCAAAGAAGTTAGGAAACTTTTATAGATCACATAATTCAGTTATATTGTGATCTTATAGATCAAATCTGGTATGTAAATTTAAAAAAAGAAGTGTTTTTTTATGGGAGACTTTAATGTTCCTCACATAGTTTGGGAACAACCAATAGGAAGGTCAACAGCTGAAAGTGCTGTGGCTGACATTAATCTCTTACTGAAGCCGCAAGAAAAATGAGTATGTGCAAGAGGAAATGCTTTAATTGAGCTGATCATTTCATATAATTAAGGTAGAATAAAGAACTCAAAGGTGACAGAGCCATTAGGGAATCCTAATAGGATATGTTTTGAAACTGTGCATGCGGAGTCCAAAACAAAGGTTTACTGTACAATTTCAGGACAACAGACTGTGGAGGAATGAGACAGAGACACAGTATGGGACAATATCTAAATGGAATCAGTAGAAAATTGATGGCAACATGTTAAAGATATGCTTCTTGAAGCACAAAACAAATTAATCTCGCAAGTAGGTAAAAGCAAATCAAGAAAGCAGCCAAGCTTTAAGAAGAATACTAGGAAAGACAAATTTGTTTGTAAAATTATAAATTTCTTGTCACAATTGTAGTCCCTCCCCCTTAAGGGCGCTCCGGCTCTTCCTTGTTTGCCTCATTCCCCGCACCTGTTCCTTGTTCTAGCCTCCTTACAGCCCCCCTTAAAAGCCAGGCGCTGACGTTAATCCGGGCTCTGCATCTGGTTTCTATATCGTGTGAGCCCCGGACCTGGTTGCACCTGGCTCCGTTTTGTTTTTAAGTTTCTATGCCTGTTCCTGTTCCCCTTGCCGGTTCCGACCCGGTTCCTCTTTTTAATCCTTTGTCTTGGATGGATTACCTGGCCATGGACTTTTGCCCAGTTTTTGGATTCCCTGTCTGGATTACTTTTGGATTGTTTGCCTCGGCCACACCTCCCCCGTGCACCAGCGCACCATGGACACGCCCCCCCGTCCTCATTCCCGTCTCCTGCATGACTTTTTCCCCAGTGCTTCCTCACTATTCCCCAGACTGTGTTGTCCGCATAGAGTCCGGAAAGAACTGATCGTTACATTTTTTTGTGAAGAGTTCAAAAAAGGAATCAACGTTTCTATAAAGAACAGGACTAATAGGGAAATGAGAGAAAAGAAAATTGCAGTTAAGACTAAAATAATTAGTATTTTTATTCAATTGCAACTACAAAAGAACAGTAAAAGATGAAGTACTGTATAGTGTTTCATAGATAAAGATAGGAAAGTTTTAAAATGAAGACAGTGAAATGACTGATGTATTCAATTGATTTTACTCAGATGTAAAACAACTAAGGGACTTACAACATGCCTTAGGCAGAGTAAACAGAAATCCCTATATTAAATATCATTAGCATAAAATGGGCAGAAGTGTTACACGAGCTGCAGACACTTTAAATAAACCTCCAGGGCCCAGTGATATTCTACTAATTGTACTTAAGAAAACAAGAGATGATATTCATGAGCCATTAAAAAAACTCTTCCTGCAGTCTCCTGAGGCAGGAGTAATTCTCATTGACTAGGAAGTACCTGGATTAGGATAACTGCTCTGCTCAATTGATATCAATGAATCTAGAATCTGGTATAGGAAGTAAATTAAACAAGCTCACAGATGACCCCAAAGCAGGAGGATTAGCACACACTGTAGAAGCAACAGCGGAATGTTGCAAGATTCAGGCAGAATTCAAGACCAGGCAAACATCTAGAATTTGTAACATGACATTTAATGGAGACAAATGAAGGTTTCATGCAGTTTGCAAAGGCTATGAATATAAATCCACAATTTTGGGCATGAATAAACAACTAATGAAAAAGACTAATGATCTTCTAGACACTGTGCGTAACACTGTGGATCTTCCTGACCTTCCTAACCTGGACTGTGAACACGGACTATCTTGAAGAAGGCTCAACAGCGCCTCTATTTCCTGAGGTGCCGCAAGCGATGTGGGATGCCAGTAACTGTGTTGGTGAACTTCTACCGCTGCGCCATCGGGAGCATCCTCACCAATGGGATCACCGTGTGGTACGGCAACACCTCTTTTCGAGAAAGAAAGGCACTGCAGAGAATGGTCGATATGGCCCAGAAGATCATTGGCTGTGGTCTCACAGAGATTAAACAGCTGGCCATCACAGAGGACAGTCACCACCCCAGGCATGAGCTCTTCACCCCACTGCCCTCGGGCAAGAGATACAAGAGCATATGGACACTTACCACCAGATTCTTCAATAGCAGTGCAATTGGTGAACACATTTGGCCATTTGGCCCCTCGAACCACACCTACTGCACACCATCTACAGTACCTCATTATGATTTCTTATTTATTGCACATCTCCAGTCACTGTTCACACGTCTGCATTGTTTACATTCAACTGTTTACTTGTTAACTTGTACATTGTCTACTGTTTGTTTGCATATTGTCTTGATGCACTTTGTGTTTTACTCTTTTTTAACAATCGAGAGACTTACTGTAAGTAAGAATTTCATTGTACCAATACATGTACCAGTTACATACGGCAATAAAGTTCATGTTCAAGTAATGAATTAATAAAAAGGTAAACAAAATGTTAGAATGGTTAAAAGTATGGAGTTTGCATCAACGGTCATGCAATGAATTACAAAAGCAAGATCTTGTTTAGAGTATCATGTACAATTTTGGTCACACTGATATGAAATAATATTTTGGCTCTGAAATCAGTCACGACGGCCATGATCTTCCTCCCTCCTCTTAAGGGCACTTCGACCCTTTCGTATTTTGGCTCATTTCGTGCACCCGTCCCCTGTTTGTCCGTCTTTATTTAAGCCTGGCGCTCTCGCTATTCCTGGTTCAGCATTAGGAGATGGACGCCCAGAAGCCCACCTTCCAGTGGGTCCAGGAGAGACCTGGTGGCATAGGCTTTACCACGGCGTCCTGACCGTCTGAGTCTGGGGCTCGGAGCGCCCGGCCTCATTATCCTGGTTTTATTCCCTGTCCCTGTTCCAGATTTTAGCCTTGTTTGTATCGTCTTGGATGGATCCCCCGGTTTTGGACTCTGGACTGCGCCCTGGATTCCCCTTTGGACTGCCTGGATCTGTTTGCCAGCGCTACGCACCCCGAGCACCGGATCACCGTCCTCATGCCCCCCTGTTTGTCAACCCATCCTATCCTGCTGTACCTTCCCCTGATGTCCATTTCCACTTACTTCCGGATTATACCGTCCGCACAGGGTCCTGAACTACGCTTCGCGGAAGCCTGGACCGGCTCCCGTTACAACGACGACAGCAACCAGATATATTCCTGTGCTTAAATACATACCCCACACTGACAAGAAAAAAACAACTAAATCTTTCTAATCTTGACCATGGGAGGGGAATATGAGGGAACCTGATTCACATGTTCAAAACTCTCAACAGCACTGACCACAAAGGACACGATGTGATTCAACACTGAAACATGACCAAAAGACACAAGGACACCTAAAACTGAGAAAATGAGTCACTTCTTTAGACAGAGTTTAGTGGATGTATGAAACAAGCCACAAAGCTATTTTGCTGAACCTGATACCCTAGCTTCTTTCACAAGATGGCTGGAAATTTATCTTTATAATAATAATAATAATAATTGCTTACACTTATACAGCGCTTTTTCTGGACACTCCACTCAAAGCGCTTTACAGGTAATGGGGACACCCCTCCACCACCACCAATGTGCAGCCCCACCTGGATGATGTGACAGCAGCCATAGTGCGCCAGAACGCTCACCACACATCAGCTCTCAGTGGGGCAGAGAGCAGAGTAATGAAGCCAATTCATAGATGGGGATTATTAGGAGGCCATGATTGGTAAGGGTCAATGGGAAATTTGGCCAGGACGCTGGGGTTACACCCCTACTCTTTACGAGAAACACCCTGGGATTTTTAACGACCACAGAGAGTCAGGACCTCAGTTTTACATCTCATCCAAGAGACGGCGCCTGTTTACAGTATAGTGTCCCCGTCACTATACTATGGCATTAGGACCCACATGGACCGCAGGGTGAGCACCCCCTGCTGGCCTCACTTACACCTTTTCCAGCAGCAACCTTAGATTTTCCAAGGAGGACTCCCATCCAGGTACTGACCAGGCTCACACCTGCGTAGCTTCAGTGGGATACCAGTTGTGAGTTACATGGTGATATGGCTGCTATTTATTTAATTTATTGGCAAAAATCAAACACCCTAAACTGGCCAAATGGCCTCCCCTCTTTTGTAATTGTTTTTATGCTCTTATTCTGTAAAGTCAATTTCTGAGAACAATTTCCTTTGTGAAATCAGTCTCCCTCTTCTATTAATATATTTTCTAAATTTCCTGATTAAACGGTTGAGATTAAACTTTATGCAGTGATAAATCCAAACACAAAGCACGCAACAGAAGAGAAAAGACAACTGAAAATATTCTCGTAGGGAAACTATATTATCATGTTTCATTTAATAGCGCTGTTGGATGTCAGGGATATTCGCTGAAGTGCAAATGACTTGCCTGTCATGATTTGCCATTAAAACAGACACTTTTTTTTTCATGTGAGGTACGAATGACACACTCCTTCAAGGTATTAATGAAATAATGAACAAGTAATAGGTTTATTCCATGCTGAAAAAAAGAAGAAAGAGAACACAACGTTTCGGCCGTGGAGCCTTCTTCAGGTGTTGACACCTGAAGAAGGCTCCACGGCCGAAACGTTGTGTTCTCTTTCTTCTTTTTTTCAGCATGGAATAAACCTATTACTTGTTCCTTTGCAGCCTACGCATGCTGACGCAGCTACCCACCTTAATGAAATAATGATTGCTTAGAAAAGAGCAACCGTTATGCTTGCACACACTTCGCAGCATGTTACTATTTGGAGAAATTACTATTTCTCAAAAATCTTAAAACGAGGTTAGATCGGTATTAAATTAGCAATAGTCAAAAACAGGGGTTCACCCACTGGATTAAGTTGTTTACACTGAAAATTGCAAGCGCAAAATGCACTCCGATTCTGTGTAAACGTTAAAAGGCACACGTCAACTGAGAAATGAAGCAGACGTGGAGCAAGATTAAATCAAAATATTGAACCCCCACTATAATTCACGGGTTACAGGTGCAATTTTTTCGGGTGGCCTTAAATTTGCTTCCTGATTACACACCCTTCGGTGTCACCCATACGTGATTTTGTCGTCTGTAATGGTCTGGCTGGGTTAAAGATTTGATCGAATCCAAGAAAGGATTCGTAAATTTACACACATAAGTACACATTTTAGTAATCTTTTACTCTTAATAGTGTAATATTTGAGCAAGAAACTGGGAAAAAAAAGTTTTACAAAACTTTTGTGAAAGTTGTCCAACAAGTATCTAAGGGTTCATTCAAGAACAGCATGAATAAAAACATACGTGTAGTTTGCAACATACAGTAATAGAGTTCACTAATGACACCATTTATACGGAAGAAGAGTGGCTCTGATAATTTCACGATTCGGTTTGAAAACAATATTAATGTTTCAATACTTGGCCACGGAAAATCAAAATATTTGGATACTTGCTTCTGCCGTTTAATTTTACGGGTTCCCCTTCCTGGCTGTGAGCCAGCACTCCATCATTAAGTCCTATTTGTGGTTACAAAGTTAAGCGCTTTTCCAGATTTACATAATTAATTACATTCCTTCAGTCATATATTGGAAATAAATGCAGCAGCATTCTTTCAGCACTGTGCCTGTAGTTTCACATGTGGTCTGTCAAATGTAGTTGGTTACTGCGGTTGCATTTTGATTCCACAGTCTTAGGAATGCAAAACGTGGGACAGGCTTCGGTTTTCCAAAGACCTTTTGGTGAGGCTTTCATATAAATTCTTCAGTGATTCTCTACGACTCTTTATGATTAAGATAGCACTGTACATGTTCAAAATAAAGCGGATACCACGCCCTTAAGGAAGACCTGGGAAATCAATCAGACAGCCCAGCCAGCAGATTAATTGTCATTAGCTTTGTTGTGTTGCAGTGAAAAGAAATGATTACACATAGTAGTAGGAAATGGGTGTTCAGCATCTACAGCAATTGCATACTCCCATTTATCACATTAAGAGGATACATGATGTCAACTGTATATAAAAAACCTCATTATAATGTCACAGGACGAACACAATTTAAAAGAACAGCCTGAAAGCACCCAGGATCAAATTTTGATTTTTACAATACAAAGTATTGTTGCAATGGAAGTAGAAGGCAAAACAAAAAAAAGGTGAATGTGTCCCATATAATCTGTCCATGGGTTCCCAAAACAACAACAACATAATAATAATAATAATAATAATAATAATAATAATAATAATAATACATACTCAAATTCAGATCGACTGGTTGCTTTAAAGACAGGATGTGCCTTGCTTATAGCCTATGAGGTATAACGAGTTAACATGCAAAACTGAGCAAAAAGCAATGTTCTATTTTGGTCAGACAACACTTCCAGAGATCAGACTCTTTCTTTCTTATCATTCTTTCCGACTTCTTGCTGAGTTTTTGTCAATTAGGGCAATGGACATTGACGGCAATAGCACACTCACGATGTGGGTACTTGCAAAATAATGAACATAGAATATGAAGTGCAATAAATTATCCAAAACAATGCTTAATGCGTGTAATTGTTTCAATTTAGTCTCCTTGAAGTGTCCAATTAATTAATTCTGAGGCCAGTTGGTACCCCTAAATCCAACTGGGATTGAGAGCATGCCGAAATCCAGTGTGTCTATGGTCAAGTACTGTATAAGTACAGGAACAAAACGTACAGAATTTGTTTTATTGTTTTATTTGAACGGATACGTGTGACTTCAGATCTGTGTACTTTTAGGAATAAGCATTAGGCTGTCCTCTATAGTAAAACATGCTCTTCTTAATAAAACAGGAAAAAAAAACTTAAGAGTGTGAGATGCACCAATAACAGTAAATATTCACTGATGCTATGGGTGTCTATGAATTTAAAAAGATCTTGATAAAATATTAATTCAAACAATTGGGCAGCAATTCAAGTAATGTAGCAACCTGTGGTACGGTGTAATTGAGCACAGTGCATGCGGTGTAATGAATTTTATTCAGCTTTAAACTTTCCAGAAGGAAAAGACCTTGAAGATGTGTTTTTTTTTATTCTCTCTCTCTCATCAGCCAGAGATTTACAGACAAAAAAAAAACACTGACTTTATCATCGTATTTCCGGGATGTGGACAAGGTTTCAAAACCAAAAAAAAAAAGCTACAGCGTTCAGAAAACAGAAACCGCTCTCTCCTCAGCTGTGATGGTCCGGTGTTTTTGCATAACTGAGTTTTTTTTTTCTGGGGGCCTGGTTTACACTAAGCGCGTCATCGGCCGCTCATGTTTATTGAGCACAAGGCATTGAGGAACTGGCTGCCGCTGGTTCCAGCACCAGATACAAAGCCGAGCTGGAGATAAAGAGCAACACAAAGGAAGAGCGAAGCTTTGAGAGTAGACGCTTTCTGCCGAAGAAGATAGAAGGTAGTGCCAGGTAACATGCAATTTAACGGCACCTATTCGAAATCGTTTCGCCAGTTTTGACGCTATCGCCCGTTGGCGTTTTTTTTTTCTTAGCGTAACACACCAGAAAGGATGTAAACGTTTTTGAAAATAACTGAAAACGAAGAGGTCTTGAAACTGTCAGAATACAGGGGGGGGGGAAACAAACAACAGTTTTTGAGAATACACGTATTTCGAGCTGATTCCTTTATTCCGTCTTTTTTTTTTTTACTGTGCACTCTCCCCGTGTGATTAGGTGTTGAGGTCGTAACTTAAAAAAAAAGGTACGGTGCCTGAACTTGAAAATATCAGGTTGTATTTGATCAATTTACAGAAAAGTGCTGTTATTCTATGGTCTTGGTTGGTAAGCAGCAGTGTTGGTGACATATTAATCATTTCATTTTGACAGGCCAGTCCAGCGATTCTGAAATGTAGCTGTCTTTTGCGCATCTGGTACTGTTTTTCGCTGTGCCACAGTGGCATTGTTACTGTGTAGTCCTTTACGTGGCAGCAGGGAGACAGCTGTGTGACAGGCAGAATCCGCTGACTTCCTATACCGTGAACGTGGTCAAGAGATGAAGTCAGAGAAGTTGGAGTCGACATTGATTTTTAAACAATGCGTATGCAGTTTTACGAGCAGGCAGAAAAAAAAAGTAATTTAAAATCTTTACAAATAAGGTACCCACTATTCCTACTGTACAGTACGTCAGATGTTTTAAGGGTAAGGCTTCTCTTGAAATGCCCCCGGGGCTCAACGAGAGGTTTAAACAGGATAGTTTTTAAATGACGATTTTTGTTAACAACAACAACAACAACAACAACAAAGTTTTTCCTGTGTGCTTTACAGCTGTTGTTCACAGGTCTACAGTTACAGCTACGGTTGTCGACAGGTTGTTTCCGTCTCAACTGAGTGTTGCTAAAAAGTAAAGAACGCATGAAGTTCACAGTCATTTTCATCAAGGTGTTCTTAAATGTTTCGCTGAACATCTTAAGGGTTTTAAAGGAAGAACGATTCCGTGCGATACACTATTACTCCTGTTAGGCAAACATCATTACTCTGACGAATGTAACAAACTATTTAGAGTTTAAATTACAAACGATTGGAGGCTGTTCGCTCAGTAGTGAATCGATCCAAGGATCTCATCCAGCTGTTTCTCGAAAGAAACGGGGGTATCTGCTTCAACAGCATGGCTGGGTTGCATGTGTTCTACTTCCACCGCCCTTCGTGTAAAGTCTTGCCTACTGTTTTCAGGTTTGAATGCATTTTCACATAGTTTGCATTTGCACCCTTTGGTTTGTGTCCTACTGTTCATTCTGAAGAAATCGTTTCGGCTGACTTTGTCCCGGCCTTTAAGGATTTTTAATATTTAGGTCACCTTGTAGTCTTCACTGTTCATGACCTAAGAGATTTTGTTCCTTCAGCCTGCCTGTGTAGAACATTCCCTTCAATTCCCGAAATGTGGCTGGTCGCTCTTTCTGGATGGATTGCAGAGCAGCATGAACTTTTCTGTAAGGAGGTGTCCACATTTAAAACGTGCAAAACGGTAACGTTTTAGGAGAATCACTGAAAAAATTGTCATCGCCTGTCTGCTCCTTTTATATACAGTATGACAGCAGTGTGGAGTACTGGTCAAGACTCTGGACAAGTTAAATAAATGTTTACTTCATCATAAATATGGTATTGGGGTCAGGTCCTGAGTGTGGTACTGTTGATTTACCTTTGATCAAGGTACTGCACCCGGACTGTTACAGTACATTGCCCCGATGTATAAATGGGTAATCTCCAAGGTGTTATTACAGATTCTTTTCAACTTCGACTTAAATCGTACTGTATTAACTGGTTAAATTGTACTGGTTACATAGTTTTAACATTTAGTATGAGCTTTAATTTTAACATTTGTGATGACTGCAAGTGTATGACTTTGAACTTCCAAACACCTGTACAACAGACATCTGGTATCTTGAGACTGGCAATTTCCAAGTAATTACTAAAACTTACAGTGCTTCCTGCCTTTTGTCTGTCCTTTACATTACATGTCCATCTATCCTGGAGTTTATAACGAAAGTTCAGGAGGGATGATAACAACCAAGTTAAGTCGGCCTCTGTAATTATTTTGTAATTATTATTTCTTACACCCGAAGAAGGTTCCACAGCCAAAACATTGCGGCTCTTTTCTTCTCTTTGCAGCGTAAAATAAACCTTTACTTGTTCCTTTGCATTATTTCGTAATTATTCCTGATGTCATTTCCTCACCTAAACATTATAAATACTGGACGTGATCCCCTTCTCTCCCTCACATACATCTTCTGCATCCCCCCTCCACCCCATCTCCACCTGCTACTGCCCCTTGGTCACCCCTCACTCTGCAGGGGGGTCCCAGTCTCCTCCCCTCACTCTGCAGGGGGGTCCCAGTCTCCTCGTCTTCTGGGCAGGAGGGTTAAGCCAACTTTTACTGTGACTAAAACACTTCATAAGCCTTTCTCAATACGCTTCATTCTTGGGTGTTGTTATTACTAGTAAAATAAGATAAGATCACTTTATTAGCCTTATACAATTTCTTGTATTAGTAATTCATCTTTTTGCAACTTGCTCTCCATGAGACACACAGACAGGAGAGAGAAGCTTGGAGTCAGAGCGCAGGGTCAGCCACTGTACAGCGCCCCTTGAGCAGCTGGGGTTAAGGGCCTTGCACAGGGGCCCAACGGAGTAGGATTCCTCTGCCAGCTGTGGGATACAAACCAGTAATCTTCCAGCCACAGGCGCAGATCCTTAGCCACAGAGCCACTGCACCGCCCCTATTAGTAAATAAAAAAGAAATTGCTCTGGCTTTTTGAATGCTGCTTTTGAATAAGAACGTCAAAGATGCAAGAGGAGTATTTCACTTCTTTGCCATTGTTTGTTTCCTTTCAATTCTTGCTTTAATTTTGATTATTAACATTGAGAAAATGTTTACTCTTTATTTATTCCCCTGATTTTTATATGAGGGCTGTATTTCTTCAGGCCTGCTCTTGGCCTTCCCCTTGTAGAGGGGACTAAGCACCACCTAGGATAGAGGAGCTGAATGGTCCCCTCTTGTTTGTAATCTCTTATGCACTTATGTTCAGCAGTGTTTTTATTAATGCTGCCAAGAGGTTTGGGTGACATACTAGACACAACACATGCGTGAACGTCTTAGCAGTGAGAGGCTAGGAAGAGCTTTGCAGGAAAAACAGATCTGTCTGGAATGATGGCACAAGCCACAGCATGGATTGGAGCTTGGCAGGAATCCATTTCTTTTATGTATTTTTAATAACAAGAAGTGAGTTCCCTGCTACCAGTTTGTGTTTGGACTTGTTAAAGAACTGTATTTCACAAACAAAGGTTGTGAAAAGGTCCCTGAGTCCTTTAAAGCACTTGCTTGAATCCATTTCTGAATTTACGTTCATGCTTTGTAGGTTGAATTTAAGCTTCTGTTGATGCACACTTAGTCTCCATTGAAGAGATAACTCTGTCGTGTTAAGTGACTTAACAGCGAGCAGATAATAAAGTCATTGTGTTCATAGAAGGTTTTTTTTCTTTTAAAAGATCAGGTTTACCGAAATTCTCGCTTTCACTAGAAAGGTTCAACAGTACCCTGTTTATTTAAATAATATGTCTTGCATCAAATAAAATAATCTGGATTTATTTGAGCATTGAGGAGAAGTATTTATTAATCCATTGTTAAATCTATTATGAAAAAGTTTTTCTTGTACTGAAGCCTAAACGAGTCCCTGTGCAAAGCTTTGCTCTGCTGTCCACATCTGGGGAGAAGACTCAGCTGAGCCTCAGCACACCACTTGAGAATAATGATCCCATAATAGAGGAGAGAGTAGTATTTTATTTCATACCTTTCATACAGGAGTCTTAACAGGCGGTTGTGAAAAGCTAAAAAGCACTCTCTACCATTTGGAAGGTTTGAAACTCAGCTCCTAAAATACAACGCAATCTTCTGTTACTGTAACACAACGGAGCGCTTAAATATGGGTGTGATTATAATTTTGTTTTCTTTATGATTTTGTAGGCTACGCACTTAAAGTGTTATCATTATTGAACCCTGATCTTTGTTTCAGACTTTTTTTTTATCAATTCCCACCTAGCAATAAAATTCTAAATAGCTCTCCAAAAATCAGTGTGAATTTTCTTGAAGGGTGTCCTTCCTAAATGAAAAATTGATGCTGTCTTTTTACCTAGCAGACGGTCTCTTCCTACGGTATGACTGAAATTAGGTCCTTTGCCTCTGGGGTATTTTCTCAAACAGGCATAGCTAATTAGAAATTACAATTACACCGTATAAAAGCTTTCTTCAAGTGTCGGGCAAGTATTAGAAAACAATGTGCACTGCGTATGTGGTTTGCTCCTGTTTGTAAACCTTTTTATACTGGCTCCTAGATATTGTGAATAAGGTTGAAATAGTTTCTGGAAACATTTCTCAAAATGTCTCAGAGAAGAAGAAAATGTCTATGTGGAAAAGGGGATAGGCATCAGGTGGAAATATTCACTTAGAATAAACATGAAAATGTAAAAGGGTGCCAAAGTCACTTGAATAAAAGCATTCAAAAGAAGAGATCCACGCTACCGTGTAGCACGTGGTAAGCAAATTCGATTTTTAGTCCTTGTTAATTGGTTTTAGTAAAAATTTCTACTATGATAATTCTTGAGTCTCTCCAAGACTTCATATATAATAAGTCACGTTGAAAGGAAAATTACCTTAACTAATACGAGCAAGGGCCAGAGGTTATGGGAGAGACACAAACTTTGATAATTTCATTACCTTTTTACTGACTTTTAATTTGCAATAATATAATTAAAAACGAAATGTAAAAGACGTAGCAACGTCATGTGTATTATTTTGTAATGATTGTGTTCCCTTAAAAACGGAGAACAGTACACTCAGTCAGGCTAATGAATAATAAATCTCTGTTACAAGAAGGGAAACATATTTTTATGGAAAAGAAGAAAAAAACATTTAGCTTGGAAACAGATCAATCTGTATTAAAATGAGAGCAGTTATATAAGGATATTGGCTATGAGGAAAAACAGCGGCCTGTGGGATACACAGTGATTCTTGTATAATAATTATTATATTCTTGTTCTACAATTAAAATGTTAACTTTGAAGGTTACAGTGACAGTTCTTTAGAAGTCATTTGTGGGTCAGAAGTATTTTTATTTTAAAGAGCTATAGAGTCTTCATATTATGATAACTGGCTTCTTGGAGCTTTAGGTTCTGGAATATGTGGTCTGTGTTGTTGTGGTAAAGAGAGAGATTCTATTTTTGGCAAAGGTGAGTCATATGGAAGTGTGGCCGGGCTGGGGCGTTAGTTAAATATGCTTATTTCCTTTTCATTATACGTGCAGAATGAAGGGTTCTTAACATCTGTTGGCAGGTTAAGTTTTGTCTTTGAACTCTGGTAATCAAATGGAACAATCAGTGGTGCACAATCCCTGTTAGTAAGAGATACGCATCTGAAACTGCCCAAGGCTATTTAAAAAAATCAGACACACTTTCAGATTTTTCAAGAAAGTTGGATGCCTTCTGCATCTGCTTGTCACATACTGTAGGCTTTTTCGTCCTGTTTCCAAAAGTACCTTTTATATAATTTTTTTAATTTGCCTTTCTTTAGATATACAGTGATGAGGTGGTCCAGTATATACTGTATGTGATTGATATCTCCAGTAATGAATCTAATTGAGCAGCGATGTGTTTGCTGTGAACTGGAATGTCCAAACTCTGGGCAAAGTGCTACATGTGTAACAGAAATACTCTTGTGCCTTTAGTGCTTTTTACATGGTCAGTAGTTTGGTTAGTTTCTCCCAGTGATGACTGGTTTTCCACATGCTTTTAGCCATATTTACTACAGTCTCTCATAAATGCTTATCTGCCATACCAAGAAAAGAAAAAAAAATGTTTGCTTTAAATGTTTAAGGTTTTTATAAAATGTAAATATACAGTACCGTATTGCAAAAACATTCAGCAAAAACAAATCTAACAGTGCTTGATCTTAAACACTCTTTCTTTATAACGCCACTTTCTAGCCAGAACAGCACAAATATTGATTAAAGAAAAGTCCTAATTCTCAGGCCATGGATTTGCTTAATTCAAAAAAAAATTATAGAGAATGCTACTGTTCTAACTTTCTCTTTTTCCATTTTATTTTGGTTGAATAGCTTTCAACATCCCCTCTGTGGAAATGTAGTAATTAGATGGATTGTTCTGTATGTGAAATATGCACATGGATTGTTTAGTCAATTGTATTTTGAAATCCCTGCGTTTTACTGTTGGACTTGTTCTTTGTTTTTTTTAAAGACTTGTTTCCTTTCATCAGAAGTGTTTTTTCTCCTCTTGGTTCTTCTAAATGCAGAGTATGTGTTTTGTGGCACCACAGTTATGATTTTCTGAGCCGTGTGCTTCAGTACCTTGAATTGTGGCTGCCAGAGTGGCGTTGTTATGTCTGCTACAGGGCATGTATTATACCATAATCCTGAAATTATCTGTAATTCGGAAAAAAATGTAATTATCCAAACATTAAATGGGAGCCTATAAGGCTCTTAGTGGTAATTTACTTTATGAAGGTTATTGAGCGTGTCTGAGAGAGACACAAAACGATAGGAACAAAATCTGAAAGAGATCATATGATGGGCTTTGTGATTTTTGATCACATACAGTAGGTATGAAAACTGTATCAATAATTGTGTAATTTCACTCATTGCCCGCAACTAAACAAATTACACATTCTCACTGTAAGATAGACTTATATAATGCAATGCCGGATATTAAAGGTAATCGATTTAAACTTTCTATATTTCCGAAGTTTAAATCGAGCGAGGCAGGATCAGTGTGTGGGCTAACAAGTAAAATGCAGAGGTTAATTCTGTGCTAAAGTTAGTTTCATCCTGGATTTAATGTCTCCTTATCACACCATACCTATGTTACAACATCTGCTGTAACCCGTTTTTCTTATTCTAGCAGGCAGTATACCTGAATGAGACCTGAGAATATGTTGATTTGTTGTACTGTACAAATAAATGTACCGTGCTGTACAGGTGTTGCGTATGTGTACTTGTAGCACTGAGATATAACTTGCGTGTGATCAGCAGTGTGGAGCAGTGGGCAAAGTTCTGTTTTTAGGAATTGCACGTTTGTGGGTTCAAACCTCAGCTTTAGCAAGATAATTCACCTGCGTTGTTCCAGTAAATACCCATGTTTAGATACTGTAGGTGCAAGTGTAAGTTGCTTTAGATAAAAACATCAGAAAAATTAAAAACTGCAGAGGTAGGTATACTCTATTGAAATTCTATGTGCTTTCTGTTTACTTCTAAAAAAACTGTTAATTTTACTTGGAACTTTAGGGTCTTCAGTTAATCTTTTTAAATCTTCTTTGCAGTAGTTCCAGTAAGTGTGCGGCCAAGCATGCAGATAGTGGGGTAATAATTATGACGTTAAAATGTAGATAAATCACGTGTATTACTGCACTAAATTCTTGAAAACACAACACTTTTTTTGGGCAGTTTTGGCATTTATTGCGTATTTAAATTGATTATCTCTGAAGTTGTTTTTGGGAATACATCCTGTGCTTCACATGAAGAGATACTTTAGTTGCTACAGTGCAAGTGATGTTTCCGAATCCATAACGTATTGATGCAGAGTCGTGTTAAAATACGGTACTAATGAAATTCAAGGCATAACTTTAGAAATATACCCAGTTGTATAAAAGGGTACCATTTTAAGTCGGTTTGACTAATAGCATTTACCAAGTTAATATGACTGATAAATGTCATATGGATAAATTTAATATCAAATGATTATTTAAAACATCTGTTCTAACAACCCTGTTCTGATTGTGTTTCTTCCCATTTAGATCCCCTAGAAGAAGAGTTTGGACGGCATGCAAAGTTGTGAAATATCTTCAGACAGCACAGATGATCCTCTTAGTAGTGGCCTACACAGAAATCGACAGCCTCGAATAGTAGTAATTGGTGCTGGTTTGGCTGGCCTTGCAGCTACTAAAACCCTCTTGGAAAACGGTTTTACAGATGTCACTGTCCTAGAGGCGTCAGATTGCATTGGAGGGAGAGTGCAAAGCGTTCAGCTCGGTAAGAGGTCTTATCGGCGTCTCTGTGTTTTTGAGTGATGCGTGTCAAACCTTTGGAGCTGTTCCTGGTTTTGTGACAAGTTTTGACTGAGGATATAGCATCGGAAGAGAGTGGTGCTTAATCTGCAGGAGTGTGCAGTAATTGTTAGGTTTCTGAACCTGTAGCTGCAAGGCTGTGGTTTCAAATCCCAGGTGAGACAGTGCGGTTGGACCCATAAGCAAACTGCACCCTTTCCAATGCATTCAGGATCTTACTGGCGATCGTTTAAATGAGTAGAATGCAAAATGAATAATGTGTATTATGTATTAAGTCTCTAGGCTTTCAATGGCAAGATCATAAATGCTGCAGTGTGGTTATGGTTCTGGACTGGTAAGTGGAAGGTTGTGGGTTCAAATCCCAGGTGAGGCACAGCAGTTGTACTTGTAAGAAAAGTACTTCATTCAGATTACTCCAGTAAAATGGCCAGCTGTATGAATGGGTGCAAATGTAAGTTGCTTTGGATAAAAGTATCAGACAACTTAGTAATACTTGGGTAATATAGGAAAGGTTACAAATGAGAGTCTGACATTGGATCCATGTTGTTTGGATTTAATATGAATCTATTAAAAAGAATTGTGTATGGAAATCATTATTATTATTATTATTTTATTATTATTATTATTATAAGTAGTAGTAGTAGTAGTAGTAGTAGAGTGTTTTTCAATGAAGGCCATTGTAATAGATTCCTAATATTTTTCCGTCAACATTGTACTGTCAGATAACTCTCAGCCTGGAGGAAAACTGATTAAAACAGGTTAATATTCTGATAAACCTCCAGGGATTGGTAATGGGAAAACCCTCTGAAGGTCTAAGTCGACGCTTTCTGCACATTATACCTCATCGATTGCTTATATGATTTTAAATCATGGCCGATTTATAAAAAATGCATGTGCAGTAACTGCAAGAACAGAGTATACAGCTGTGTTCAGATGGTGGAAGTTAATGCAGTTGTGCTGTGATTTTCACAGATGTGCAACTGAGTGAAGATTTGCCTTATAATGTAGGATCAATTCCATATCTATTTAAATGCTCAATAATTCAATAGTATGTAGGATTATAGCTGCATCTCTCTCCTTTATTGGACATATTTACCTTATCCATTTTATCCTTTATTGAAAATAAGCAGGAGCGCTGATCTGCAATTGAGTTTCTTAAAAAAAAACGGAAAAGTTTTCTGTTGTCAACTGGCAAGTTGCTTATTGTTGCCATTATCACTGAGCGGTTAGATAGGAAAGCTTGGGTTTCTTGCAGTCATTTTTGAAGATTTATCCTCCTGTATCAAGTGAGTTACAAATGTTTTTTCTAGGAGATGATTCAGATTCAGAATGAAATAATAATGAAATGATTCAGAAATCATTTAAAAAAACCTCCACATCTGAGTGTATACATGTAATGCCCTATTAATATGAAAATCATTGTGGGGTAGACATCAGGTTAAAGTCAATTACATTGCATGAATGACAAAACATAATGATCATTCTGTATTTCACTATTAATGTCATGAAGGGCCCAGTTAAATTAGAATAATACTTACAAACAAGAAAAGACCATTCTCCCCTTCTAACTCATTTTAGAGCTCAGGTTACCAATATTGTAATCTGCACTGCAAAGGTTGTGGTTTAGGTTCTGGTTAAATTAAAATAAGCAAAATGCTGATGATTCTCTCTCCAGTGCTCCTGTAACTCAAGAAGTGTTTAAGTTACAGTATTGCTCCTTGAGTTACTGTATTGCAGTGAAGTTATTGAAACAGAGTGAGTAGGGAAAGGAGTCTGAACAGTGATGGTCATGTACAAAATAGACATTGTGGTTGAGAACAGATCAACCGGTCTTTTCCGGTTTTCTGGTCTTTTGAAAAGCTTGGGTAGAGTTTTTTTAATTAAATGCTCTTTTTTTCAGCAGCAACTTCGACAGTCTGTAGTGTTTTCAAAAGCCTGTTTTAGCCGATGTACTGAAACAGAAGGGAGGATGTGTCGATGCCAAGTACAATTCTACCTTGAACTTTTGATTTTCTATTCAGTCGCCACTTGTTTGTGGTTATGCTGTAAACGGATCTTACAGAATTCTCTAATTGAGAGGTTCAAGCTGGCTGCGAGTGCTATTCATGAGCGAGGTGCGAAGACACAATTACTGTGCTAATGGAACCGGGCTCAGTAGAGCTGAGCATGTCACAGAAGTGTATGTAAATGAATCCTTGCGGGGGCAGAGCAGAGCCGCACCTGTTGGTGAGGTGACTCGGAATTCATAAGCTGGGGAGAAAAAGGAGGAGTTTAGAGAGAGAGAGATGGCCTGAGCATATTACAGAACCAAAACAGACTCTTTAAAAAGGCCAACTTTACCTGTATGTTGGATCACTAGTGTATCATAGTCTCACAGCAGAATTCTCCTGCAGCACCGGACTCAGTCTCTTTGTGAAGTGGGGTTCGCTGCTGTCAAGAGAGTGGTGCTGTGGGGCTCTGAGCCTGTGAGTGACTGTGATTGATTCCCAGCAGGGGCAGAGTGGAGCTGTACATGTCACAGTCACACAGATTGCCTCTTGGGAATTACATTTAATCTTTTCAGAATATATGCAGTTCCAAGGAGAACTATGTATTTATATAACTATGTGTGATACTGTTTTACAACTAAAGTACTGTCATTAAGAACAAGTGGATCTATGTCCAAGAGATCTGTCTGTCTTGTTCTAGTGTGAAATGACCCTAATATGACCCTAAAATTACTAAGGATCTGCGCCTGTGGCTGGATGGTTGCCAGTCCAAATCCCGCGGCCGGCAGAGGAATCCTACTCTGTTGAGCCCCTGAGGAAGGCCCTTAACCCCAACTCCTCCAGGCGTGCTGTACAATGGCAGACCCTGCGTTCTGACCCCAAGCTTCTCTCCTTGTCTGTGTGTCTGTGTCTCATGCAAAAAGATGAATTCCTAATGCAAGAAATTTTATATGGCTAATAAAGTGATCTCTATGTTTTATCTGTTTTTGTTTTTTAGTGTTGAGAATGTTGAAGAAGTCTGTTGACTCTTGCATATGTAATTGTATGATAATTTATGAGGTGTTGATAGAGCCCTTTACATGTCATTTACTGTACAAGAAGCAGCTTGTATTTAGGTAAAAGCTGTATCTCAGAATAGCTCTAGGTTTGTTTTTCTGTAAATGTGTTTTGTGATAATTAAGAATTGATTTCCTAAAATTATTTCATTCTAGGTAAAACCTTGTGGTACTGTTGTACAAGGCATGTTTTCTCTTACTTATAAAGTGCATTAATGCTGGTGAACTGGTGTTGAGATACATTGATGTCCAGCTCTTTAAATCAACAGCATTATGTGATGTTTTTTCATTGTGATGCACTGAAAATGATCAATGTAACAACTGATGGATGCAATCAGCACTGCTGTTTGCATGAGCTGTAATTGTGGTGTTTTTATGCCATTGGTAAAAGAAGAAATAAATATTGTATACTATAATTTCACATTTACTGTTTGTAATGTTTATTAAATGTCTTTCTTACATAAGAAGACAGTGCAACTTATGAAATTTCACGCTGATCAGTTCATCTGACATATTAATAGTAGTGATGAAATATCATGATTGAAGCTATTTTGTTTTTTCCTCTTTGATAGTTTGTAAAAGGTGTAAAATGTTGCTTTATGTGGAATTTCCTTCCTGCTTAAATACCAGGTAATATTTCAGTGAATGCCAACAAAACCCCTTTTAAATTGATTATCTTCTTGTTGTGCATAGTTGTTAGTTTTCGTGACTATTTTAACAGCTTTGGTTTAGTTCTTTATCTTTTTTGCTTATTCTGAAGCAACAGTTTTATTTTGTTTTGACAGTTACTTATAGCAGGAAACTGTAGCTGTGTTCAGATTCAATACAAATGTTTTCACTTAGGAGAGCGGACTTACAGTACTTATCAAAGTTTGTATAGAAATCTGGTTGCTCAATTGTGAGGCAATCTCTCTTCAGTACTCAGACACAGAGCCCTATTTTCAAAGCACTTGGGTGCTTAAATCCACATTTCTTCCCATAAGGAGTTAAGCACCAGCATGCTTTGAATATAGGGCCTTATACTCAAAGGCTGTAGGAGAAGTAAAGATTGCTATCGATGTGGAAAGATGAACTGCATTTCTTTAAATTAGAGGGTCCAGGTCAGGTGGGTTTCTTTAGTGGTTCATTCATTGGTGGTACAGCTTTCTGCATTTTCCTCCAAAGATTGGATGAATTGGTATGACCTGATGCCTCTTACTACCTTTGGTGTGCATTTTCCAAGACTACAGCAAACAGTGGCCACATACACTAGATGTTCAATCTGCTAATAGAATTGGGAAAATGTCAAGACCTTTTTATTTCTTTATTTTTCCTTGTTTAATCAGGACAAGCAACCTTGGAACTTGGAGCTACTTGGATTCATGGTGCCAATGGCAATCCAGTCTTTCATCTGGCAGAAGACAATGGCCTCCTTGAGCACACCACTGATGGGGAGCGCAGTGTGGGCCGCATCAGCCTTTACACCAAGAATGGTGTGGCTCACTACCAAACCAACAATGGCAAGAGGATCCCCAAAGACCTTGTTGAGGAATTCAGCGATTTATACAACGAGGTGGGAGTTCATTGCTGAGTCCGGAATCAGGGAGGGGGATGGGGCATGGGTTATATTGTTTGATGCTTAAAAATTCCTGTGTATGCACATCAGATTACAACCTTTTTCCTTTTGTTACAATGTCAAGAGTTCTTCTTCCCCCCTGACTTTATTTCCATGTAGCTTTGGAATTGGAGGTTTTGCAGTGGGGCATGTAAGACATTCATGCACATTGAAACAGGGTCATTTAATTGACTTTAAAGACCCAAAAGCACCAAAAGTGTCATCAATTGTGTGGTGAGACTTGGCTTGTGTGGGATGAGGAAAGGATCCTGTCGAACTCTGCAGCTCTTGTTCTGTAACTGTTGTACCATGACATGAAAAAGGTAGCTATTCAAAAAGAATTGAAAACTGCAGATGTACCTACAATCTATTCAGCTCTATATCCTGTGATATCTTGGTTTCATTTCAAAATATGAACCCACGCGGATGAAAGAGTTTGAGTGCGGTCTCTTTTTGATAAAGTAATCAGGTAAAGTAAAGGGCTGTCATCAGTATATCAGTCTTAGGGTGGTGTAGTGAAGCGGACAAGTCTATGGAATCAACACTGATTCCTGTCCCTGCTGCAGACACTGCTTTTGTACCTTGAGAGGGGTGCTTTGACCCACTTGCTCCAGTTCATTCAGCGCTGTAATGGGAAATAGCATTGCAGGGGGGTCATACCAGCGTCCCACCTAGAGGGATGGGAGAGTCAGGTGTTTATTATTGTGCTTAATGACACAGAAACCAGGACAAGCTCTGGCCTGATGAGCCATTGAGGCTTGGATGAGGAAATTATCCCTGTTGCTCTTATGGAAGGTAGCTGCGTCGGCATGCGTACTGTAGGCTGCAAAGAAACAGGTAAAGGTTTATTCCATGCTGAAAAGAAATGTAGTGCCGAAGCACAGTGTTTCGGCTGTGGCTTTTTCACTAGAAGAAGGCTTCGCAGCCAAAATGTTGCTCTTCAATTCTTCTCTTTTCAGCATGGAATAAACCTTTACTTGTTCCTTAAAAATGTAAGCCAGGTTGGTGTAAGGGAGCAGCTGGACCCGAGGTGTTGATACTGGGTCAGCCCACTAGAGGGCGGTGTAGAGAGAGCTAAATAAAGGCCTGACATTTTGATGTTTATTAGAGAAATTGACTTCAGCTGTCTGGAAACTAATGTCTATATAGAGAAACTGTCTGCAAACTGACTTCTTTACATACAACAGAGATGGTCTATTCCGGCTTCGGGGTGTGGTGAAGTTTCGTCATGAGTCGGTGCTGAAAACCACGGGTTCAGTCTCGTGGTAAGACTTTAATAATATACCATCACACCTACTGCCGCTGTGTCAGTGGCGCTAGTTTTGCATGTTAGAGAAGAATTCCTGGCCACATAGGATCAGCCAGATGGCTTAGGTTCTGATTAACAGGGGAGAAGGAAAGGCAAAAAGGTTATGGATCTAGTTCTGAGCTCCACCGTATCTGACAGGGGGTTTATGAGTGCTGGTTCTCCATTCCATGCTACTGGGTTAGGAGGATCTGCTGCAATGGGTTATTATTTTCTTGCTGGTGATCCTCAAAGCAGTTTTTATTAAGAAAACCTTTTATCGTCCACAGTGAGCTGAAGGGGTTTAATATTGTTTGATGTTACATGGGGTCGTTAGCGATATCGGTTTCAATCTGATATATGTACAGTACAAAAAAAACTTTTAGAGTGCTTCCCTTAAGAAGGTGTGTTTAAAAGCAGGATTCAATTTCAATTCAGTTCAGTTTTATTTGTATAGCGCTTCTTACAACGGACATTGTCACGAAGCAGCTTTACAGATTTCCGGGCCTGAACCCCCCAGTGAGCAAGACTAAGGCGACAGTGGCAAGGAAAGACTCCCTAGACTAAAGGAGGAAGAAACCTTGAGAGGAACTCCTCTGGCTGGAAACTGGGTTAAATTAGAATGAACACATGCGAGAGTCGTCTGTGTTCTGTCACATGGTGGGAAAAGCACAATTGTGTATGGAAATGCCGAACGGTGTTCCGAATGGTCAGTTGGTTTCCTTCAGTGGAGATTTCTCTGGAAGGGCATTGTAGAAGATCGGCTGTTGAGTTCACGACCGGTAAAAGGAGCTGGATTCTAGACCTGGGCCTCTGAACAGTCCAGCCTCAGAATGGATGGATAGAAAAGAGATAACACAGTATTAGTGAATGTCAATGAAATTAGAAATTGGTAGTTTGCATGTCTTGCTACTCCTAAGTATTTATCTGAAAGCTTGACTAAACAAATATGTGTTTAGCCTAGATTTGAACATTGAGAGTGCGTCTGAATCCCGCACATCTTTGGTGGAGGCTATTCCATAATTGGGGAGCTCTATAAGAAAATGCTTGGTTGCCAGCTGTGACTTTTTTAATTCGAGGAACAACCAGGTAACCTGCTCCTTGTGATTGAAGTGTACGAGAAGAATTATAAGGGACTAAAAGATCGCTCAAATATTGTGGGCCAAGACCATGCAGAGCTTTATAAGTGAGCAACGACAATTGATGATCTATGCGGAATTAGCCTGCCTTGTTTCTTCATGGCACAAAGTCCGCAGCGAATAGCAAGGGTGTTGGCTTAAATGAACGTCTCGGTGTAGGTTTGTTAGCAGAAAGAGGTGAAGGACTGTTTATCAAGACAGCTGTGGCTCTGTGCCGGATACCCATCCCTCCCTGTCTTGATTCAGTCGTGCGCTGCCAAGCTGGACCTGCACCAGATTCTGAGAGAAATCACACAGCTGCCATTGTCTGCTTTTCTCATTTCCTTACCCTGTGGTTATGTGCAAGAATTAATTACCCCCGACATTCCCAAGAAATCCTTCAGTGGTCTGAAAACAAACAAACACCTTTGCGTGTCTGTGTTTTATTCCGTGGCTGATTTTTTTGTTGTTGTAGTGGAAACAGTGCCAGTTCGCATGTTGTTATTTACACAGCACGTCCGAGTGTCTGTCATGGGAGAGGAACTACAGTGAGCTGCTGAGGCAGCGCAGTCAGAAGTCCGTGTTCGAAAACCGTTTTTCATGTGAGAGCAATGATGACTTGTGTGCCTAACCTGCCTCAGACCGGTTCCTCATTGAACGAAATTAAATGGATTGTAGGTTGTATTTTAGCTCTGCACTCTGGTGAGGTTTTCTAACAGCAGGGAAAAAAAATTAAAGCAACCACATTCTCATCCCTGTCACAGCTGATCCGAAATGTTTGCAGCGGCATTTGAGTTTCCCGTCTGAAACACCGGTCCTGTTGTTTTTATTTCCTACCCTGCAGGTCTACGAGCTGACTCAGGAGTTTTTCCAGAGTGGAAAACCCGTTGGTGCCGAAAGCCAGAACAGCGTTGGAATATTCACACGTGACGTGGTACGCAAGAGAATTATGGTCGATCCGGAGGACTCGGAGAGCACAAAGAAGCTTAAATTGTCCATGCTGCAGCAGTACTTAAAGGTGAGTGCAACATGCTCCTTCACAGGCTGAAGTAGCCCTCATGAGGATCCTGAAAAGGGCCTGACAAAGTGAACCCCAAGCTTCGGAGACCAGGGTGCAGCTAGTCGGCTGCTAGCCTAAACTGATCCAAGATACAGCTTGTTTCCTTTATGTGACCCTTAACAAGGTGTTTAAAGCTTAAAAAGGTGATCGCCTTTCACAAATTCTACATCAGTGATTCCTAACCCTGGTCCTGGTGATCCCCCCACACACCTGCAGATTCATTCCATCTAACCTTCATTAGATCATTGAAGCCGTACTTGATCTAAGAAGTTTATTCATTGGAATATAATAATAATAATAATAATAATTGCTTGCACTTATATAGCGCTTTTCTGGACACCCCACTCAAAAGCACTTTACAGGTAATGGGGATCCCCTCCACCACCACCAATGTGCAGCATCCACCTGGATGATGTGACGGCAGCCATAGTGCGCCAGAATGCTCACCACACATCAGCTATCAGTGGGGAGGAGAGCAGAGTAATGAAGCCAGTTCATAGAGGGGGATTATTAGGAAGCCATGATTGGTAAGGGCCAATGGGAAATTTGGCCAGGACGCCTGGGTTACACCCCTACTCTTTTCAAGAAATGCCCTGGGATTTTTAATGACCACAGAGAGTCAGGACCTCAGTTTTACGTCTCATCCGAAGGATGGCACCTGTTTACAGTATAGTGTCCCTGTCACTATATTGGGGCATTAGGACCCACGTGGACCGCAGGGTGAGCGCCCCCTGCTGGCCCCACTAACACCTCTTCCAGCAGCAACCTTAGTTTTTCCCCAGGAGGTCTCACATCCAGGTACTGACCAGGCTCACACCTGCTTAGCTTCAGTGGTTGCCAGTTGTCAGTTGCAGGGTGATATGCTGCTGGCAAATATGTGCATTGTGTTCCAATTGACAAGTTTGGGATTTCCAACATGTTTAAGAGCTGGGAACAAACCCAGGATCCAGATTGATCTTATCATTAAGTGATTGAGGGGTTTGATTGTGTAACTGAGGGCTCGACGGTAACAAAAGCCTACAGTTGTGTTCGTAACCAAGATCAGGATTGGGAACCACTGCTCTATATAATCCCTTCCATGGTGTAATATGAGCTTTGAAATAACCTTTTTTTTGTTTATACCTAGTGCTGCCTTTTTGGTTCTAGATTTAAAGGTTTATACTGTAGTTACACAAGAATATGTACATGCGCCTAAGCATCCATACACCCAAATTGTTCTGTTAATAGAGAAGCTCAAAATCAGAAAACCCTGTTTATTACAATTTCTGTTGATTTCTTTTTATTTTTGAGAACTGTAATTAGAATTGTAATTATAATTATAGTTTCAGTTATTCTGTATCTCAACAAATTCCTTAAAGGCTTAATGTACTTAACCCCCCTTACATGTAGACCAGTATTCAACAAATGTGTTCATTTGTAATTTAAGTGAAAAAGTTAATTTTTCCATGATGTAAATTTCATTTATTTATTCAATCCAACCATTGATTGTTGGTAAGTTTGGGAACAGCCACTTGTTATAGTCTTTTTACCAGCAGATAAGAGAATTCCACAAAGATATATGTCGGTACTACTTGAAAATATATATATATATGAAAATATATGAAAATCCAACTTGCCAAATATAGAACCTCAAATGTAAAGGGTAAATTCCTTTCAAATATGTTCTCTAAGGCCCGATGTAAATCCGTCCAGAAAGGCCTTATTTTAGTGTAATTACTTGCACTGCAATTACTGCAATTACTGTTACTGTTTAATACCACTCTGTTTTCTTAATAATGGTGTAAATCAACACAGAAACGGGAAAAAAAACGTTTTTGTACAATAGTAAATCTCCTTCGGGTCTCAGGCTTAGCAAAGGGAAAATGATAGCGCCTGTGTTGTAGATGTGCCTGTACTGTCCTGAAGGAATCATATCTGAAACTAACAGTTGCTTTAGTGAAGTAAGACGTGATTAATTGTACAAGTGTGGTAATGTTGAGAAGCCACAAAGAAAAGATTGCTTATTTCTGGCACTGATGGGCATTGGTTCTTTTTACTTTGCTTTATTTGTGATACACAAATCCTGCAGTAAGATAACATCTTACTGTTATCACAAAAAAGTCAGCTTTTATTTTACTAGTAGTGTATGCATTTTAAAATAAAACTTGTAAGATTAAATTGAACTCTTCTTTTACAAGTAATACAGGTTAAATTGTTGTGTTAGAGATGGTATTACTGAAAGAAGAATACAAGGATTAAAAATCGGTAATATCCTTTTTTAATTATAATAATTGCATATTTTCTTGTCGAAATCTTCTAACAAGCTTATTAGAAGTTTCCAGCTGTGACTGCACGAGCTGCCATTAAACAGGTAACACTAATTCATACAGCTGAAGACACCGTCTGTGACCACCATGGTTAATAGAATAGAGTTAATGAGCAGCTATTCATAAGAGATACAGTGAATACAGACATTGGTACCCTCATAAAAATATAATGTTATTGTTAATCTCATGCAAGAAAAGAATTAACAATACGTTGTCTGTAATGATGCATGGCTTTAATTTTCAATTTTTAACTTGCCTATAACCAATATAAGTTATTAAATTCTTTCCATTAAAGTGATTTTATCCACATATTGTAAAAATCTGGCACCTTGCTTTGTTCTCTTTGGACCTTGGAAAACAATGCGTACCAAAGTTGGAAAAAAACGCATCTTGAGCTACATTACTGCTTGTTTTTTTAATACAAATGGAAGAGCAACACCTTGGTCTAACATAAGCGCAACTAACAAATAGTAGGTTAGTAACAGATGAAGAAGTGCTTCAATACTGAAGAACATATTGTTCAGACTATGCAGAGGAAATTCTGCTTAGACCATCAGTTACGTTGAGGGAGTTTTCTTGTGTTGCTCAAGCCAAATGAAAAGTGCCCCTTTTTTCTGTAGGTTTCCTATTGTAGCAGTTTGCTTTCCTGGAGGAGAGTAGGTGGAAAATTTCCCTTTTTCCACTTGAGGTCATAGAAATGAAAGGAAACGTTTCGGGCGCTCATATGCTCATTAACCACACAGTTCTGCAGTTTTCACTGAAAAATGGGAAAGTACACACGAGAGAATCACACCTGGAAATACGTGCTGTGCCAGGCAACGTCTTGTTTGAGATACACTATGTAATATAGGGTAGTAGGAAATTTAATTACGCTTTGAACTGGGAAACTGTTTTGCCTGACGTGTTAAGAAGACATTTTACTGCGCTGCCTCAAATTATCATTTAAATTTCTTTGGTGGGGTGGCGTATATTGTCATTATTTCATATCGTAAAGTTTCATGACCTTTTGAAAAAAGAAATATTTCGAGCAAAACAGGACTATCAAGATCTGTTACATCCCTCCCACACATACTGCACAGGCTGTATTAGGACAAACCCATTTATATTTTCATATGAAATGTGGAATTCCATGTAAAAATGTTTGAGGATTTTCCATGTTTTGTGCCTGTATTTTTTGCAAGTGCTTTAAAATGATCCAGTCTTTCTCTTTCTGTATTTACAAATTCACCAATCGCAGAAACTCCAGCAGACCTAACCCTCACAAATACTGAAGTTTAACTGTATTTGGCTCTGCCAAAAGACAGAAGCCACTCTGCAAGCCTGGCTCCAGTGCGTTATTGGGTTAATAACAAAAGAGCAGGCTTGACTCTTTCAGTTTTTGTATCACTTACGTTTGCCACATCAGTTCTTGTATCTAGTTTGTCTTTCCACTCCTTTTGCTGTGGCCTGAAATGGCAAAATGCCACTTAATGGGATTTGGAGAGATGTGCTTGATCAAAGAAAATAAAAGCCACAGCAGCCTCCAGGTTCTGGGAGGTGGGCATTTAAATGAAAGGTCTAAGTTCTGCTGACATTGACTCACGGCTGTTGACTTTGATGTAGATTCTGTACTTGTGTCTGCTGGAGGGCAGGATAATCAATTAAAACCATCACGACTGGACCATCATGGCATTATTTTCTACCATCGATGTTATATGTCCTCATTGAGATTATTGAGATGAGGCATGAATGCAGTGATGTTATTCAAGTGGCAAATTGCAAAGTGGCAAATTGCAGAGTAAAATGTTCGAAAGTGCAGAGCACACTCTAAAGACAAGTTATACATTAGGCTTGAAAATGAAACATGAATGGGGTGGCTTGTCTGATGTATACAGTCATTAACTCTCAGACTGATATAGTGTTTAATTGCAAGGCGTCCTACAGGAGGTATTATTTCAGATGCTTTGATTGAGTAAAAAAAATCAAATGAGGAGTTACTTGCCAGTTTAAGCATCTGAAAGTTTGGAATTATCTATTTTCTGATTTGTTTAAACAAATTTTGTCGCAGTTTTGAGAGGAATGGGTTTGATAACGATCTTTAATGTGTAAAGCACTGGTTTATTGATGCCAGTGCTGTTGGGTTAGGCTGCTTGATTTGAGCTTTATCACGTTCCCAGTGAGGACAGCTTTGGAAACCGCGTGTTTTCCTAAAGCTGCAGGAATTAATTGCTTACTTCCAAAGTGTTTTTGAGTTTCTGATGACAGAATTTAAGCACGGCCTTTGTTAGACACTGTAGCAGTAGAGTTTGCTCGTCTAAGATTTGTAAAAGAAGCTCTGTGAAATGCATGTCATAGTGAAAGTGTAATAGGAAATACAGCATCAGCTGCTGACTAGGGTATAAATATTTAAGAGAAATTTAGGGAAACAGATCAGTTTAATGTTAAATTTTTTTTTACAAGAAAATAATTTACCTGTGTCCCCTTGCTATCAAAAATCAACTAAAGGGACCAGCTGCTCAGTTAAATTTTAACTGCAAAAACTTTGTTTCCTAAGCAATAAATTGAATTGTATGAAATATCCAATTAAATTATGCTTCAGGTTAGCCTTGTTGAAGATATATAGGCCTATACATATTTTGCAAGGCACTGTTCTTTTTTAACCACTTAATTCTGATTCATGGGGCTTCCAAAATGTGAGATTTCTGCACTTTTTAGTGCACCAAAACTAGCACTAAGTTTAAAAACATTTTTAATTCAGAAGCAGAAGAAGAATGTGAATAATTGATTTATAACATAACACGTGAGTAGAGAAAAACTAGTATTCAAAAGCCAAATGTATTCTTTCTTTACAAAAGGTCTGTTTATATAGTATCAAAACTTTATTTCTTTACAGAACAACGGCCATTCAGTGGTGTAGTGAATCCAATTGTGATCTAATTACTAAAATGTTGTGCTGCAAGGCTTGTGTTTTCTGTGCATATTTCATCTGCCCTGGTGTGTTGATAATATTTGCAATATACACCAGTTTCTGTTTGATTGTCTCAGGTTCAAACTGGTTTCTCAGCAAGAAGAAACAAGACTGCATTAAGAGGAATGTAGGTGGAAGCTATGCTACTTGTTTTTTCCTAGACCAAGCCTTTGTATATTTCAGTTGCAGAATGCAGTGTGCGTGTCCTGGCTTCACATTTACCTAGTTTTTACTAGGTTTTACGTTTTATATTTTTAGTATTCAGACATTTCTGTTGCTGTTGCTTTAGTGTTATATATTATCATGAACCTCTTTGTTGTTATTTAAACAGCAAGATCTAAGGGGTAAAAACCAATAATTTTTTTCTGTCGAGTTAAGGATGCAAGACGCTTACGTTGTTTTTTAAAAGATCGACACACTGACAATAATGGGCAAAATTGATTTGAACTCTCTTCAGTATTCCAAGTGAAGAACACAGGTTGTGCTATTTTTTGGAAATGTCCCTTACTCTTTTAGAGAAGGTGTTGTGTGTTTGAAGTAATGGTCCACCGTGTATTTTATTCTTAATGTTTGTAGGAATCCTGGTTCTTCTGTAGTGTTGTTATTTAAATCCGTTATTACCAAAAAGAGTTGTAGGCGTATGGAATAAGCTGTGAGCCATGTTGTTTAAGCTGATACACTGACTTCTTTCGAGAAACAGCTGGATGAGGTCCTTGGATCATTTAACCACTAACTACTCATTGGGCCTGCTGGGCTATATGGCTTCCACTCATTTGTGACCTCTCTCATGTTCTTACAGTATGTCCCATTAATCTGCTTCTATGTTCTGTCCTCAGGTGGAAAGTTGTGAGAGCAGTTCTCCCAGCATGGACGAGGTGTCATTGAGTGAGTTTGGGGAGTGGACGGAGATCCCCGGTGCCCATTACGTCATCCCCACTGGCTTCATCAAGATCGTGGAGCTCCTGGCGCGATACATTCCCGAGCGCGTGGTGCAGCTCAACAAGCCCATCCACTGCCTGCACTGGAACCACTCTGTGCGCCAGGACATAGCCCACACGGAAGACCACAACAGCGACCACCGGGGCCCATCCGCTCAGGGCTACCCGGTGTACGTCGAGTGCGAGGACTGCGAGTTCATCCCAGCCGATCACGTCATCGTCACCGTCTCGCTGGGCGTCCTCAAGAAGAACGAGGGCCTCTTCTCCCCCAGGCTGCCGGAAGACAAGGTCATGTCCATCGAGAAGCTGGGCATCAGCACCACCGACAAGATCTTCCTGGAGTTCGCCGAGCCCTTCTGGAGCCCCGAGTGCAACAGCATCCAGTTCGTGTGGGAGGACGAAGCCCAGCTGGAGAACCTCACCTACCCAGAAGAGCTCTGGTACAAGAAAATCTGCAGCTTCGATGTCCTGTACCCGCCCGAGCGCTACGGCTACGTGCTCAGTGGCTGGATCTGCGGGGACGAGGCTCTGGTCATGGAAAGGTGCGACGATGAGACCGTGGCCGAGACCTGTACGGAGCTGCTGCGCAAATTCACAGGTCAGTACAGGTGCCTTCAAGCCTGCGGCATTAGGAGACTCGTTCTCAGAACCGTTGCGAGTTCCGTCACCTCTGTATTGACCTTGCATGTTTCCAAACTAGCTCATACCTTTCTTTCGTAACCCTTTCTCTTCTTGCTTGTGACTTTAAAGGATGATGTGATCCCAAGGGAGAAGGTCTTCTGAAAGTGGGGGATTCAAGCAAGCAGAATGAAAAATTAATGAGTTCTAAAACAGTGACTGCCATGCAAGGGCTCCATTGGTTTTTGTTTTAAACTAAAGCTTAATTAGTGCAGTCTTCATTTCCATGTTCACTGCTGCTATGGACGCACAAAAGGATTCCTCATCTCATTTTTGAAATGTTCATTGTTTTGTTATGGAGGGAGTGAGATGTAGATTATATTTTATGTTATTATATTATTGTATAGATGTGATCTATATAATAATCTTTTTAGATGGTCAGTAGTTTGATTAGTTTCTTAAAACAGGTCTTTCACGCTAGCTGCTGAACACAGAACTGCCTATAGCTCCTGCACTTTGATTTTGACATTATTATCATATAAATAAATAGACTTAGATACTCCACTCAAAGTGCTTTACAGGTAATGGTGTCTCCCCTTCACCTCCACTAATGTGAAGCCCCACCTGGAAGCCAGTTCATAGTTTGGGGGTTATTAGGAGGCTATGACTGGTAAAGGCCAGCTGGGAATTTGTCCAGGACACTGGTGTAACACTCCTAACCTTTCCGAGAAATGCCCTGGGATTTTTAATGACCATAGAGAGTCAGGACCTCGGTTTTACATCGCACCTGAAGGAAGGCGCCTTTTTTACAGTATGGTAGCCCAGTCACTACATTGGGGCATTAGGGCCTACACACACCACAGGGGGAGCTCCCCCACTGGTCCCACTAACACCTCTTCCAGCAGCAACCTTGGCTTTCTCAGGAGGTCTCGCATCCAGGTACTGGCCAGCCTCACACCTGCATCAGTTGGTTGTCAGTTGTGATTTGCAGGGTGATATAGCTGCTGGATTACTTTAGTATCGATTCTATGAGATTGTCCTGAAGCAAAGTGGCTTTTTTAACTGTTCTGGAATACTGTGTGTCTGTTTCTCATTGCTTCTTCTTTATTATATAAGGGCAGGCCCAAGGGTCTGCTTGCACAAAACCTCACGATAGCCAGTGTAGTGGAGTTCGTGAGGCTTTATTGCATATGTGTTGTATTCCAGGATACAACAAATGAAAAATAATAACAAAAGTCCTTACTGTTTTTAACAAACACAAGCGTAATTACACCCATATGACAATGTGCTGGAACACCCTTCACCACTAATTCACCACTAATCTACTAATTAGAGAATTAACACCTGCTGTTTGGCTGTTCAGAACAGTGAGAGTTTCTAGCGGCCTCTAGTGGCAGATTAGTGTCCACGCAGCCCTTTTTAAGACGGCGTGCCACAGTTGAGTGTAAATACTCTTGGCGTCCTTGAGTATTGTTATAGTTAATTTTTTTATATTCATATAGCATATTTATATACCATACTATTATATATTTATATATATTTATATTTTATATAGTGATAGGGTTTGGAAAGAATATGTAAGGACGGGGTTGACTGAAAAAAAAACTCTTCTATCACTATCACAATTTTTTTAGCCATTCCTGAGGAGTTAAAATAAAGTCCACAGCACACCCGAAAAGGAAAATGCTGATAGAGCCCTGAAGACTTTTTAGTCTTCTTATTGAAGACTTTTAGATTATGCATCTGAAAATCCAAGTACTACTAAGTAGTGCTCCATGCCAAAGTTTCTTTTAAAAATGTTGACAAAATGAGTCAAACAAGCAGTGTTTATTAGTGTGCAAATTCTGGGATGACCAATGTATTGGCATCCAGCTTCTGAGTTTGCTGTGTGAACGTTTTAATGCTGTAATATGCAAAATATGTTTATGTTCCCTTTTAGTGTTTATGTACTATAAATGCATTAATTGTATTGCAATTAAACAGGTCTTCAGACATTTTGAAATATTAAACTTGTGTATTTTGTGATGTAAAATTTAAAGGTTTTCTGCAGACACAGTAAAGGTAAAATTACTGCAAAGCAAAAAAAGGTCACCTCATTACTTCTCTCTAATTATCAAAATAACGCCGTAAAATTGTGGAGTGCTGTAAAATACAAGCTTTTACTTTAGATTAAGCCACAATTTTTGTTCAGCCTGTGTACTTTTCACACACTAATATATATTAATTTTTCACAACACAATAAATAAGAGATAAGTGGGATAGTTTGCAAAAATAAACATCTGTTGAAAATGTTGTTGATTTTCCCCCAAAACATCCAAGCTTAAAATATATCTGTCACATCCCTGTATATGATCTACTCTACGTGATTTTGAAAACGGGAGAACAATAAGGTTCTAAGCACTGACGAGATTTTTCCATTCGGAAACTAATAAAAAAATGTGTAATTTGGCAGAGAAGCATTACAATTCGGCATTTGAGGTCAGTGCTTATTTTTACAGTAATCTTATGTGAGTTAAGAGATTTTCTTCCCACTGTGTGGAGATTCCATCCAGAAGTAAGTTTTTAGGGCTCTTTACCGTTCTCAAGCCTTTCATTTCGCCTCAAGCTCTATCTTAAAGCACAGTGTGGTTTCTTTTTACAGAGACGATAATGTAATTGAGCAGGTCAATTCAGGCTTATTTTGAAAAGAACTTTTAACATTTATAGTTCGAAAGCCTCGGTGTAAAGTTAGACATTTCCTAAATTGATATAATTAATCTTAAAGTTAAAAATAGTAATATATTTCTATGTTGAGCAGATACGGTAGAATGTACTTTTTCTGCTGGTGGCTTTTTGGAGAACATTAAGAGTTCATTTGAGATGGACTGGCGCCCTCTCCAGGTTGTATCCTGTCTTGCGCCCGTTGCTTGCCAGGTTGAGCTCTTCCCCAGGACCCTGAAGTGGATAGAGATTTGAAAATGGGTGAAAGGAAGAGTTCATTAGCATACTAGAGGTAGATATTTTCTGAGTCGCTGAATTTGGTTATTTCCAGTTGCAGAGAGACACGATTATGTCTTCTTGCCAGAAAACATCTCAATAATGATAAATGATCCTACCATTCTTCAGGCTACTGTCAATAATCCTGGAAGAAAGAAAGGTTTTAATGGTCACAACTATCTGAGGTTATCAGGGTAATGGTTTATTCCATTTCTTTTTAGATGGATCTGTGGGTCCAGGAGTTTTGTGCTCCTTTCTTCAATGTCATAAATTGTAGATAAAGCAAACAGAAATGGTATTTCTGAACCGATTCAAGTTAGATGTCTTTACATGCTGTTTGTGTGGTTTAGTATTGACAATAGTATAATGGATAGTAATGGGTTTCTCTCTGGAACTCACCTTGTAAGAACATAGGAAGGGTTACTTATGAGAGGAGGCCATTCGCCCCATCTAACCATTCTGGTAGTTAGTAGTTAACTAACTGCTAACTAATTAACCAAAGGATCTCGTCCAACCATGTCTTGAAAGGTGCCAGGGTAACGACTTATACAACATGGCTGTGTATCTTGTTTCCTACGCCCACAACCCTTTGTGTAAAGTGCCTCCTATTCTGGTTTTTAGGTCCGCTGTGTTGACCTTGTCAGTGCCTTTGAGGATTTTGAATGCTTGTGTCAGGTCACTCATAAACCTTCCTGTTCGGGACTAAAAATGCTCTGTTCCTTCAGCCTGTTAAGAAAGGACATTTCCTTAAGCCTTATGGTACCTTACCAGTTGTACTCAAGGAAATGAGAGCTGTTATTTAGAAGCCTTTGAACAAACTCTTAAAGCAGTCCTTCAAAACAGTTTTAGCACCCAGGACATGGAGATGAGCTAATGTAGTACCCAGCCTTAAAAAGGGAAAGATACTGAAGCAAGTCATTATAGATCAATATGTCTTACATCTGTTATGTGTGAGGTTAAAGGAATGATTTTTGATAAGTAAATGAGAGGATCACCAATATGGAAACAATATACTAGGAAGTAAACAACATGATAAAAGGTAGGTCCTGCCTAACTTGTTACAGTTCTTTGAATATGCATATGGATATGCATATAATATCATACAGTATTGCATTTTAAGAAGGTTTTTGGTGACTCAGAGAAATGTGAGTTTGTGGATGCAGAATTGGTAATTAAAATAAATATCAGGATTGTATTTCTCTTATACTATTTCTCTTAAATTGTGTCTCATTCCTTCAAATTCTGATTTCTGGAATTCTCCTTTCAATGATTGTAATTCAGTACAGGAAAATGAAATGAGATAGAAAATTAGGTAAATTGTAATGCAGATGTCGGGGTAAGCTGAGACAGCCGCAAGAAACAGAGCAGACTGTTCAGATTAAATGCTTGTAATGGTTTAACTGTGGTCTGCACGCATGTTCTCATCTGTGTCCAAGTGACCGTGTTTTGTAATCCCTCTTCCCCATTGCAGACAGCGTGACCTGAAAGAAGAGGTCTGTAGGGGCTGAAACAGTTCTCTGTTACAGTTATGACCCTATGAGATATTGCCTGATGGACTGTTTTTAAAACACATTAATACTCACTAAATGTCACAATCCATGAAACAGACTATTTTTCTCACAGAACTTTGTTCAGACTGGCTGCTCCCGGAAAACGTTTTTGTTGAGGATGCTCACCTTTACTTTTTTTTTTAAATGAGAGAGCTGTGTGTAAAATCTGATTTTTTACAGATTATCATCACTACACAGTAGAAATACCTTTCTCCACTTGAATTACAGTCTGAAGTACTGAACAGTAGAAGTAACTTTCTCCACGTGAATTACACAGTCTGAAGTACTGAAATGTCTGTAACACAGGCTCCCAGAAAACCTTGAAGCTTGAGAAAGTTTGTGGATGAGTATTACCCCAGAAAGTCAGATGCTGTATTCTTCCAGCTTTTTGCATACTTAATAGCAACGTGCAGTAGCAGCGGTGTAACTGTCAATTCCGCATTAAAAGTTTAGTGAACCAGCATTTTTGGTTGTTAGCACTGGAAGATGTACAGTAACATAAATATATAAAGTGGATATGGAGAGGTATTCCATTATACTGTATGTACTTTTCTTTCTTTTCCCCCTAACCTTAGGAAACCAAAACATTCCAAAACCTCGGAGAATTCTGCGCTCCTCTTGGGGAAGTAACCCCTACATCTATGGGTCCTACTCCTTCACTCGTGTGGGGTCCAGTGGAGTTGATGTGGAGAAACTAGCCATGCCACTGCCTTACAATGAAAGCACAAAAACACCAGTAAGTGACACTCAGCCCTCTCTCTCGCTCTGTTCCCAGCGGATCAGTTCAGCTTATTACTTCTTACAAAGCCTTTATTTTTTCTGAGTCCCCAGAACTTAGTTGCTCCAGATGAAAGTTATAATAATAATTCCTTACACTTATAAAGCGCTTTACTGGACACTCCTCTCAAAACGCTTCACAAGTAATGGGGGCTCTCCTCCACCACCACCTACTGTATGTGCACTTCAGCTATCAGTGGGGAGGAGAGCAGAGTAATGAAGCCAATTCAAGATGGGGATTATTAGGAGGCCATAATTGGTAAGGGCCAATGGGAAATTAGGCCAGGATGCCGGGATTACACCCCTACTCTTTTCAAGAAACACCCTGGGATTTTTAATGACCACAGATAATCAGGACCTCGGTTTTACATCTCATCCGAAGGACAGCGCCTTTTTACAGTATAGAGTCCCTGTCACTATACTGGGGCATTAGGACCCAAACAGTCCGCAGGGTGAGCGCCCCCTGCTGGGCCCACTAGCACGTTTTTCCAGCAGCAGCCTTAGTTTTTCCTAGGAGGTCTCCCATCCAGGTACTGTCCAGGCTCACACCTGCTGTTCTTCACTGGGTTGCCAGTTGTGAGTTGTGAGTTGCAGGGTGATATGGCTGCTGGAAAAAGTTGGATAAACCGATGTATGTAACCATCCAAGATTTCAGAATGCAAAAGGTGCTGAGAGAGGTTTATTCATCAGCAGACACTTTTAGTGATGTTTAGTGATTGGTAATTAATGCAGCATATTAAAAAAAATAGAGGCAAGTTCCTCCCTCCACATTTATTAGGTTTTTAACAGGTACTTTTTGATATCTGACTGCCTGATCCATTTAAAAAAATCTTTCTGCTGGTGCCTTTCTCTACCAGGTGCTGCTGGTTTTAAGTGAGCACATCCATATCTTCCAGTTCACCCTTTCCTTCTGAAAAGCTTCGGTGTGGCTTATTCTATCTTATTCTAGTGAGGGTACTTTCTAGTACTCTGAAATGTTTCTTTTGAGCATTCTGGAATTCTGTTTTTAAAGTGAAAGGAGCTGCCAAATAAGTATTTAGCTGGCTTTTATAGTAGAGGTTAAAGAACAAGAGATAAGGATGATGAGAAAACAACGAGGTTTGAAAGAATGGATCCAGTTTTTGAATGGATAAAGCAGGAATCCTCCATAGAATCCAAGAATCCTCCATACTTTCTAAACCGCCGTCATTTTTATCTTTTTCAAAAAATGCCCAAGATGACTCTTAAAAATCCATATTTACTCATTAAATCAGAGGACTGTGAGGAGACCTGCTTCAGGTATTCTGAATCTTCAATGGCACTGACAAGGTCCACGCTGCAACGTCTTTAGAATAAACCCTGAAACGAATTAGGGGACACAAGTATAAGTGCATTTAAAACCGAGAACAAGAGGCACCTCTTCTCAAAGCGCTCTGGGAGTATGGAACAAGCTACCCAGTCATGTTGCTAAAGCCAACACTCTGGATTAGTTCCAGAAACAGTCCTTACACGAATGGCAGTCTTCATGTGTCTTCATCAGAATAGGGGTGAAATACAATAACATCATGCCTATGATCTAATTGCTATTTTTTAATCTTGCATTTTGTTTCTTTTTCTTTCTTTCCTAGCCAGCACAGGTGTTGTTTGCGGGAGAGGCCACACACAGGAAGTATTATTCCACTACCCATGGGGCCTTGCTGTCCGGTCAGAGGGAGGCCAACCGCCTTATTGAGATGTACCAGGATTTGTACCATTCAGAAAAAGCAAAGCCCAGCATTTAAAAAGAACCACTAACTAGTGATACGATTATATGTTTCATGCATTTTTATATTTAGTAGGGCATTTAAAACTGAAAAAAAGAAATATTGTTATGGATGTTTGAATATAGAGGCTCCTTAGGAATTATTTTGAGTTGTACTGTAATGCAGAAAAAGGGTGCTCTTATCTCTCTGTTCTTAATTTTTCTGAGACTTTTTTAAAATTTAAAGTAATTCTTTTAACACTTTTCTTTTTTGTAAGTGCCTTCTATATCTAAATTTATGTTATATAATAAACAATGAAAACTAATAAACCATATCATATTAATGATGCAAAACAGTGCTCAAGCTTTTTTTTAAATATAATCTTGAGATTTTCCTTTAAATACCTGAATTCTGTAATTTAGGAAAGGTTTGACATATTTTTTTAGGTACATATTTTATTTTTTAAACATAGCAAATTATGTATACTGTAGCACAGAAATACCCAAAGTTTGACAAATCCAGACCTGGAATCCTTAAGATGTGCTATTTTCAGTCTTTTATTACAGGTACTCAAATTATTACAGTATATCTTTTTTCTGCAGTTTTACGAAGTACACAAAACAACACTGAACAGAAAGTACAATAGCACCACCTGTTGCTAAAATTAACACAAATTCAAACTTCAAAGAACAAAAGTACTGTTACAGTAAATTAAGAGGCTCACATGTAAAACATTTAAACATTCATTTGCAGCATTTGGAGAAACATACTATAATGTAATATCATCTCTGAATGTTGGAATTTATAAAATTGTAATTGTAAATTTGTCACTTTCTAAGCAATTTGAGACTCCTAGGTAAATGTTGATACTGTTGTTATTTTTGAGAAAGGTGAATTTGTGTTGACTAAGACATCAAGGAAGTTATATAATCAACATTATCAACATTTATACAGTTCAAGAAAAAAAGGTCAAATTTGAGAGTAACACCAGATAACTAAGGGATACTATACCTGCATTTCCAACGCCTTTAGCTGTGCATTTAGTGGTGTGGGTCATTTTAAATGGTAATAAACATAAGAAACATGTAGACACTTTGAACATCAATTAAAATACAATTACATTGTGGTTTACAGAAATTAGCTTTTTGTGTGAATGTTTTGAAAAGCGAATATAGAAAAGGATAGAAGGTTTTCACAAAAAGATACATGGAACACTTGATTAATCATTGTCAAATATGTGAAATTACATTCGGCTCACAGATCACAGATTCAAAACTGAATCCCAGGATTTTTTCTGTTCTATTTTAGATCCATCCAGTCTGGAATTGTCAAATGTTGCGAATCATGACTTGTCGCTTTGACACTTGTACCTTGTACACAAGACAATTGAGCATTTGTCTACTCACTCTTCCAACCCACCCATCTGTAGAAGCCATTTGTTCTCTGACATGTACAAACTCCACAGTGCTTTACAGGATGTGCAGTCAGACCCTGGGTTTGAAGTACAAGCACAGATATAACTGCAAGTGTTGAATCTAGTGCAGCCTACACAAACACAAAACCTACGGTGCCCAAAGACTAGTCCGTTCCTGTGGGGTAATTGACCATCATTGGTGGTCATATGTCGTAATAGTCATATGGGAATGTTATCGTCATAATAGTCTTGGTTTTGCACACTGCAAGGCCTGACATGCACACTGATAACAGAAGTGGCACATGTCATGCTGATGTCACTGAAAGCCCACATGTGCTAGGTAAGTTTTTGGCAAATCGATACTAGGGCCATCTTTGAAACTTTTTTTTATACATCTGATGCTGCAATGATGAAGTCTACACTGGTGGTTTGACTATCACATCAGCAAAATGAGAATCTCCATTGTGTTCCATTTTATTATACTTAATTATCCAAATTATAACATAATTATTACATGTTATCCAAATAATAAGCACAGATTAGTAAGGTATTCATGAAGGTAATGCCCAATAAAAAGAAAAATGCTTTCTGTCTGGGAACAGTGAGGGAGGGCAGGCTCTCTTCCTTCCTGGACAGTAACATTGAGCAGATGAATGAACTAAATCCTTTTTTAAAATGGATTCGATCAGAATACAAGTAAGCTTTGGAGATGGAACCAGTGTCGAAAACACTACGTGAGTGTGAGAGAATGCTGACCCCCGAGCCACAGACTGTAACCCTGAGCCATCATGTCACCTACAGTACTTTAGGAGTGTGGGTTCCTGTGATCTCTCACTGCTGGCTTGCGCCAGGCTCCTAAGATGTACTGGCGGTCCCTTTCAGAGAAGCCTGCTCAGTCCCAAATTCCTGTCCATCACAGAGGTGAAAGATCTTCAGGTCCTCTTCTCCCAGGGAACCGCTCATCAGTTCTCTATTCCACTTGAAGAGCCAGAAAAAAACAAATTCCTGCCAAACTCCTCTCCGTCTCTCTTCCTAGCAGAATAGAAACTCTTCACGTTCGTTCTCTGAAGCCCAGGGGACCCTCAACTCTTTCAGCCATGGTCAGTCTTCCCTTTACCGGAAGACATGTTCCCTGGTCTCATCCGAGATCTACTGGTGTGCAGTTTCCAATTACACCCTGCGCTCTTCTGAAACTCTACAGAGAATTCAAATTAAATACAGGAATACACATATACTAAATACCACATTTATTCTGGTTGTATCAATCACTTGTTAAATTCACTCCAGAACGAACACATACTGTACTTGCAAGACTCTTCTACACCACTCTTAAATCCACCTATTTTTGGTGACTGGGATTAGGTGTATGGGCTAGCTGCTGATGTTAAAGCACAGTAGTCAGTCATCAACTCCTATGCTGTCTGTGTTGGAGCGGTGGCTCTGTGGCTAAGGATCTGCGCCTGTTGCTGGAAGGTTGCCGGTTTGTATCCCACAGCTGGCAGAGGAATCCTACTCTGTTGGGCCCCTGAGCGAGGCCCTTAACCCCAACTGCTCCAGGGGCGCTGTGTAAACAGCTGACCCTGCGCTCTGACCCCAAGCTTCTCTTCCTGTCTGTGTCTCATGGAGAACAAACTGGGGTATGTGAAAAGACAAATTCCTAATGCAAGAAATTGTATATGGCCAATAAAGTGATCACCTATCTGCATGGCTTGGCACCTCAGTACCTGTCTGAGTCACTATCTTCCTACTCCCCATCTTGCACTTTTGCTCTTCTAATTCCAGTCTCCGGTCTGTCCCCCAAGCCTGTCTACATACTCTAAATGACAGGGCCTTCTCCTGCTGGGCCTAAAGCTCTGGAATTCTATCCCTAAGGATGTCAAAGAATCACTTTCTCTGAGCACCTTCAAAACAGGACTTTCCTGTATTTCAAACCCTTTTTGTAACTGTGTAATTCTTCTGTCTCCTCTCATTCTGTACTTTTTTTCCTTACTGTAAAGTGCTTTGAGAAACCTTGATTAAATGCACTATAATAAAATAACTTATAAGTTCCTTATTGACTAATAATCCAAGAATTAACTAACTGGCGAGTCTATTTATGTGAGAGAGAGAGGGGGAACTGTGGTGACCTCTAGTGGCACATTCTTGGTCATTACAGTCTCTTGTGCCACATCACAGTCTCTGCAGTGACCCGCCACAGATACACAATGAAGCATATTAGATAACTGGTACACAGCTCAGCTCTATCCTTCAAAGTTGTGGGTTGTGTGTGAATCAGGAATTTCATCAGTGAACTTGTCAGGAGTTAGTGATGTCAAACTGGGCATCATGATCCTACATTTAGCACTAAAGGATGGTAATGGGCATTCTGTCCCACATAAAACATCCATCTGATCTAAATTGCCTAGTCTAAGAACATCAATATTGAGAACTGACAGGCCACCAGTAATGAGGAGATCTAATACAGTATGTGACCCTGGCCATGAACTTAATGAAAGGCTACAAAAATCCAGTAAATTGAGAAATCCAGCTATAAATCCAGCTAGTGGGAAAAAAAACCTTCAGTTATACTGTGATCCCAACAGCGTTCATAAATCTTAAAAGTTAAAGGTTGATTTAGGAGACTGATAAAAAAAACCGTCCCCGCAGTGTATCTGAAACAGCTTTACATTTGTAACTCAGACAAATCACCTTCTCGTCTCTCAAGAATGTCAGTGTTATATGAGTAGCATAAGGATGTGTGTTTAAGAGCTGAAAACAGTCAGTTGTGAAACTGAGAGCTGGAACAAAGTCCGCAGGGGTGTGGCTCTGTGGCTAAGGATCTGTGCCTGTGGTTGGAAAGTTGCTGGTTCAAATCCCATGCCTAGCAGAGGAATCCTACTCTGTTGGGCCCTTGAGCAAGGCCCTTCACCCCAACTACTCCAGTGATGCTGTATAAATGGCTGACCCTGTGCTCTGACCCCAAGCTTCTTTCCCTGTCTGTATGTCTCAAGGAGAGCAAGCTGAGGTATGTGAAAAGACAAATTCCTAATGCAAGAATTTGTATATGGCTAATAAACTGATCTTATCTTCTAAAATCAGAGTACCAAAATGGGTCAGAAGTCATGATTTTAGATGCCACTCAAATGAATGAAAAGCAGGAACGCACAGGTGTTTCATATTAAAACTGAAATGATGAAGAATGGCAATATTCTTAAGTCCCCTGAATAATCACATCTCACATGTTAATGACTGAATGTTCATTGATGTGAAGTACATCTTGATTTTTTGGTGGATTATAATTTCAAAAGTTCCTTTTACAGATGAACATACTAGTGCCAGTTAGGATTATCCTCGTAACTGCAAAGTAAAATGGTAAATAAAAACCACTCCAGATTGTAATTTTTACATTCTTAGATTATGATTGCATTGGCAGCCTAGACCACACAGTAATTAAGAAGTAATTTTTAGCATTTGGGTTTACACATTTAGTTTCAGTTTCTGGGCAATTTGAAAACCTTGTTATGTCTCAATGTGTCCTGGGATTATTAGACCCGAGCAGTATTGATCTTACAATTTGCAGAGCATTACAAGACCATAAGAAAGGTTACAAACCACACGAAGCCCCTATAGCTTGTTTGGTAGTTAATAACTAATTGATTCAAGGATCTGATCCAGCTGTTTCTTGAAACAACATCTTCAGAAATCATGCTTTAAAATCAAAGGTTAGCTTGTTCCTTATACCCACAACCCTTTGGGTAAAGGCATGCCTTCCTTGTGCTCTTGATTTTAAATGTAACAGAAACAACACTGAGTCTGACTCAGTGTATCTGAAACAGCTTTACATCTGTAACTCAGACAAATCACCTTCTCGTCTTTCAAAATTAAAACTCATCCTTTTCCATAGATTAAAGGTGGAAGCTGCAGGAGCATGCAAGCTTTCAGAAGAACAATTTCAGAAGAGTTAATTCTGTGCTGAAAAGTAAAATGAAAGATATTTTTTTTACTTGTCAGTGTGGAATCAACCTTTGCTTATTCCTTTTCTGTAGATCCCCATTGTCCATTGTTCATTCAGAATTATATACATCACAGTGCGGTGGTTCTGTGGCTAAGGATCTGCACCTGTGGCTGGAAGGTTTCTGGGTCATATCCCGTGGCCGGCAGAGGAATCCTACTCCGTCGGGCCCCTGAGCAAGGCCCTTAACCCCAACTGCTCCAGGGACACTGTACAATGGCTGACCCTGCGCTCTGACCCCAAGCTTCTCTCCCTGGCTCTGTGTCTCATGGAGAGCAAGTTGGGGTACTGTATGTGCAAAAAGACAAATTCCTAATACAAGAATTGTATGTGGCCAATAAAGTGATCTTGTCTCTTAAGAGTGCTCTATTTATATTTGTACAAGAAGGTTTTGTGTGTGTGTGTGTGGGGGGGGGGATAAGGAGAAAAAAAAATGCTGATTTAAATTTGAAGCAGCCGAGGGCTGAGAGGGGTCATAGAGACCTCATTAACTGTGGAAGTCCACTAATATGCTGTGCTGGTGAGCACAACTTCTTAGAATTGTCTACAGTATGTATACGTGAGGATCCCTGCTATGACAACACTCAACCTCCCACCTTTCCAATTCCTACATTTTCTAGTTGCAAAATCAAATGTAATGTGGTGTGACCTTTACTTGATTGGCTCCCTGAAGTCTTCAGGCACGTATCATCAGAAATTAGTTTGAATGAGAAGCAGGAATTAAAATGAAGCGTCATTAACATAAACTACTGTTAGTTTCTGCTGAAAGAATCTGGCTTACACTGCTGTCCACAATCTCAGCTAATGGGCCAAGAACCGTGAAGTGTTACTTCTCCCTGTTCGTAATTGGTTAAGCTTTAAGTCTTAATGTCAATAATTTAAAAAGATCTCTCTGTGCATTCACTTCATTATTTTTCCAACAAGACCCTAGTTACCAAGGAAGCTGGAGAAGATAACACCAATTAGGGTGATTAATTAAAGTGAGTCTGACTCAGTCTCAGGGGATGCTGACTTTGCTGGGAATTAAGGTACATTAAGCATTACCTCTGCTCTCCCATATATATTTTGTGAGATTATTATCTGGTCAAGGATAATGAGAACTCATGGCGTTAATTGGGTACATGACCTCTATGAGACTAGCAAACAGTAGGTTAATAAAGAATATTCCATGAGAAGTCAGAAGATGAGGTGGCCTTAAACACAATGTAAAAACATAATAAATGCTATAAAGAAAAAGGCTTTATTTTTTTTCCAAAAGCTGAAATAGAAGGACGGACCATTGGTGGCAATCTAGATTCCATTCTGGAACCACTGGCTGGGACTGAACACACATGGTCCCTATCACACTGGACACCAGTCTGACATGGGCATGGGGAAAGGGATAATTTAAAACTGCTAATCAAAACTAGCCAGTACATTTTCGGGAGATGAGAGGAGAAAACCCACACACTCATTCTGAGGACATGCAACTGTACACAGACGGCAAAAAATGAGCCCAGGACCCAAGAGTTGTGAGCTAGAAATGTTAACCACAATTACACCACACCCAGGTGGCTTCATTGTCACTAAACTGCCTTACATTAGTTGTGATATTGTATGCCTAATTTCATACTGGTGCTTTGAAGGATTCCTAAACCCTACTTTCAAATTAAAACTCATTCTTTTCCATAGATCACAGGGGAAGTTTCAGGTCACAATGCAAGCTCGCAGAAGAACAATTAGAGTTAATTCTGCGCTGAAAAAGTAAAACAAAAGATTTTTTTTTACTTTTCAGTGTGGGGTTGACCCATACATACAGCTGATAGTACTGTATGAGGTTATGAAATGAGATAAATTAATGTCTAACTCTCTTTTCTTGGAACCTCTTTACTAGGATCTTAAGAATTCAATCATTCATTTCTTGAAGTTCTACATGATTTATAGTTATTTACATAGTCATGGGCGCCACTGGTCTGTAAGGCTCTGTGGACTGAAATCCAAAAAGAATTCCCACGATCCTTCACATGTACAGCACAAGAGTGTCTTTGAAATACAGTCATATCCCAGTTTAGTGCAATCTTGTCTGTGGCCCTTAACAGAGTAGCTTTTACTATTTGATATTGCTGTTTGAAACATGTACTTGACCTATTTGTTGTTGGATTTTTACATAGAAACCAAAGCAGTTTCAAGTTATGTGTTTTAGAAAAGCTCTGGTCATCTTAAAAGCTCTGGTCATCCTGTTTGGAGACATCATTGCTTTTCAAACAAGAGAATTGATAGAACATTCAGCAGTTTCGTATATCTTTTACACTCACATCAACAGCTATTCTGAAGACTATAATTTGTCCATCATCTACTAAATGTTGTTTGCAAGACGAATACTTTTTTGCTATTTCCACAGTTACTTTAGGACTCCAGGACTGGTGTATGATTGTTAAAGATTGTTGTTATTGTTGTGTCTCCAATAAGGACACCCATGTAAGAGAGATAAAGAGAAATCCTTGATTATGTATGCATACAGGAGGTGCACCTTTAGATTAAAAAGATCTGAAAGACGAGACTCAAAGTCTTGCTTACAATATACAGTTTTTATACAGAACGGAAACGTAGGGTGGGAGAGAGTTCTCACCAACCAGAGCGACTTCTGCTATCTTGACTAATATGTTTGTTTAAATGACACAATGTTCTTAAAGACAAGATATGTCTGTTTAATAACAGAGTTCAAAGAACATCTGATTTTGCTTTGCATGGCCAGCTCATTCTTAAAAAGCTTTATTTTGTTACAAGTTCAGCTTGTGCAAGCAGCAGATAAGAAACACGTAAAATGAGTAGAATCCGCCTGATCAGACATACATGTCTTGCAGGCAGCCTCCTTCATTATTAAAGATATAACATTGAGACTTAGTGTACCTTCAATAATAAATGCAAATATTTTTTTTTCAATTTTTATGTCTGGTGATTCCAAAAGCTGCTTCTATGGGATATGGTTAATTGGAACATGTAAAGTCAGGTACATGTTACCCTAGTCCTGTAATGTAATTTCCTTACAAAGGTGATAAAAATTAAGAGAAACCTTTTTCAATAATAAAAATGTACACTAAAGCAAACATCTTGGGGCCGTGTGGTGGCTCTGTGGTTAAGGATCTAAGCAAGGCCCTTCACCCCATCTGTTCCAGTGGAGCCGTATAAATGACTGACCCTGCGCTCTGACCCCAAGCTTCTCTATCCCCATCTGTGTGTCTCATGGAGAGTGAGTTGGGGTATGTGAAAAGACAAATTCCTTATACAAAACAATTGTATATGGCCAATAAAGTGATCTTAATCTATCGCTTCATCCATTTTCTAGTTGCTTTATCCTATTCCGGGTTGTGGGGGACCTGAAGCTTATCCCAGGAAGCAATGGGCACAAGGCAGGATACTCCCTGGACAGGACACCAGTCCATCGCAGGGCAGACACACAGACACACACAAACACACACTCACACTAGGGCCTAACGCAAACGCACCGATCCCAATTCTTCTGAAACAACAAGTCAAATTAAGTTTTAATCCTCCTGATATTTTCTGTAACCCTAAATGAAAGAGGAGAATTATCCTTGCGAATCCCACAAAAGGATCTTCATAAATCCCATTTCCCTGGAATTCCCCATGGATATTCTGTGCCAGGAGGGGACTACAGTCTTGCAGACAGGGGCTCAGAATGCCATTAAGATGCACTGCAAAGTGTCAGCTCCATTCATACTTTGCTTCTGCTACAGTATGTACTGCATGCTTCTAGATTCAACAGGTCTTCTTTCCAAACATGGCTTTCTATTTACAGTGGCAAAAAATACAAAATGTTAAGTAGCTTGTTTCTATTTTTACTTTCATCGCCTTAGGAGTTTCCGTAAATGTTCATATGAACTGTTTATGTTCTCACATTGATGAGCTAAACAAATCGACAATGTCTGCATGGTATGCTGTTCTTTCTCAAGTGATGTATACACGCTTAAAATGTGTTATGTCTCACAGAGTGGCTCATAAGAGTGGAATACACGGGGGATTTAAAACATAGTGAAGTACAGGCTAATCGGAATCCTGGGCTGCTCTTCACCTGGTGCGCTGATCAGTCCACACCTGAAGCTGATTTCCTGAAGCATTTTTTGAAGGGAATTCCACTCAGCTACGAAGAAACTCTGTTCTTCTGTGAAAAGGGTGGTGAGTGGCATTTAAATAAAATTAAATGGAACTGAGCTGTGGCATGAAAAGTTTAAACTACCCATTGTTCTTTTTAACTGTTGTTGAATTGTTTTATGTACTGTACATCTGGTTATTGTTATATGGAGAAATTAACTACAGAAATTTTATAAAGTACGTATGTTATGTAATATACTGTATATTGCGTACTTACTGTATACTACTTTTAGAATGCCTTTGGAAAAGGTATCTCTTTTTAGTTATATACAGTATAATTAATAGGAAAGTCAACTGAATTTGGTAAAATACTTTTAATATTCCTCTGCCAAAAAATACTCTTATCCCAAAATATTCATTATCCTTATAAAGGTCTGCTGCAATGGATCTGTGCAGTATTTTTCCATTTTTATACCATACCCTTGCAGTTCCCACATTTCTGTGATCTGTATCTGTATCATACTCCTTATTGATACCCACAGTACCGATGTGTTCCTATGTTAGTTATTCAAAAACCTTCCTTTGTTTTGCTCCACTCCTATTTACTTGTACTGCTGTCTTATACCACAATACATCACTGGCAGCTGTTACAATGCATGTGTATCTGGAATAAAAAGTTTCAAAAGCTTAGATAGAGGGATTTTGCAAGGCCGGGGGTACATTTGAAAAATAGGATATTAATACAGTTTCACGGAAGTCCTGGAAATTAAATCTAGTTATATTATTACATATTTTACAAAGCCTTTATCAGCAAGAATACTTGTAGGACTTTAATATCAGATTAAATACATTGAGGATATTCTTTTAAGAACTATTGTCTGGCAAATTTGTTATATTTATCTTATCTCGTAATATTATATTGGGATTTGTTTTTAAAGATTAAAAATAAAATGTGTAAAATAATATGCAAAAGGTACCTAATTTTGAAAGTGAGAAATAATACATAATACAAAGCTTTGTTAGCATTTTTAAAATATAAATAATTGAAAAGTAAGAGATTTTTCTGAGGGTGTACCTTAAGTTAATGTTTCGTTTTAGGATTTGCAACAGCAAATGGAAGTTCTTTCTGTGGTTCTTTTGACCTTTGCACGCTGGGGTGAGGGGCTGGATTTCAAACTGCTAATCTCCATGCCTAATACCTCCTCTCAGTTCCATGTGGGAAGAATTGGAGCTGGAGCCCTAATTGCTATCGATGAGATCAACAGGAATTCTATCCTATTAAAGGGTCAGTTGATGTTCTACCCAAAAGAGAACAAAAAGCTCACTGTGATGAATAAATGCTGTATTTACACAAGGAACACCTTGGTCTTGCACAATAATATAGACTTTGACGAACAGTGTAAAACTGTTTAAAAACTGGCTCGTTAGAGTGCAGATTTTATATTATAGATGGTTACCATATGATGCTGAAATCAAGCAAAACAGCTTATACTGTATATGCATTCCTAAAGATTGCATTTTGATTACTGTAATTGTTTTGCCAGTAATGGAATTACATGATTATTTTTCAGTGGTAATGTAAATCAAGTGTTCTAGTCATGGTGCACAATATGGTAACTTTAATCAAATGTATTATGACGTAGAAACTGCATTTTTGTATCTGTTCAATCTATTGCCGCATTCTAGGGGCAATGACAGCTGCACAGGAATGGGGTGACAAGGGAAATTATTGCTATGAATGTCACCATAATGGACGGACAGCTCAGCTATTGGAAACCTTCACCATGTCACAATAAGAGAAATGCTTTATGCACGTGTGTCATATTAAACTATTAAAGTATGGCAGCATCAAGCTTTCAAATATTGGAAACATTGCAGGAAACAAGTTCAAGGTTTTATAAATGATACTTCAGATGGCACTGATCCAGATTTAGCTATTTAAAGCTCCTTGTTAGAGATACAGTATACACATCCTGTGTCAAGGAACTTCCAAGAAATTCATTAGTCTCAAGCTATGCAATATTTCAGGAGATACATATTTAGCTTAGAAATTTAGATATATATTGCAAAAATCATATGATCATATATTGCAAAAATGATATGATATCAATTTCACACCTTTAGCAAATGTAAAACCAGCAGGTAGTGGGCACACAATAAGGACTGAAGAACCTTGACTTAGAATCAGGAAAAATAAAATGTTTACATTTAAAAAAAACTTACTGCAAAAAATTAAATCAGTTAATGCAGAGCTGCCAAAGGACTGATATCAGAAGATAGAAAACTGCAACTTTCTTGCTGAATTTGATTTTTCCTGCTTTCTTCTTTGTTGCTAAAAAGAATAAAGAGTGCCGTGGTGCGTTCTTCCCTTCTAACTTTCCCCCTCTCGCACTGTGGTGTTTGGCTGGAAATTTTGGGAATGCTGAACCTGGAGATCAGGCTGGGTGGAGAGGACAATGTTGGAAAGTCTTGTAATGGTGGAGGTCGGTTTTCAAGCCCAGGTCTAAATACCTTTAGAGCATTAACCAGGAATTAATGGAAGCTCTGGTGCTCCAGAGGGGATCACCCACATCTTCAGAAGAGGGAGCAGACGTGGGATGGATGAAGAACCTGAAGATGGGACCATGAGACAGCTCTGAGGCTTTCATCATGATAGTGGAGAGAACAGCAGGGGGGGTTGGATGGCCTGAGAACACACAGGTATGTCATCAGGAGAAGATGCAGCCAACGTCTCCAAATTTAAAAATGCAAGTGTCCTGTCCTGGACGGGGCCGGACTGCAAAGGGCAAAGCCAGACATCAGTGTCCTATACTTTGATGACGGTTCTAGACTGCATGGCTTCACCCAGCTCCTGCTTGACGCTGGCCACTGCTGGGTGTGTCCGGAAGAGCTGTTCAGGAAAAATGCTGGAGAGAGTTGTCCAGAAGCAGTTAGCGGAGGGACTGCCCTATACCACCCAGGGTTGGGTGAAGACCTAGTGGAACACAAGAGCTTCTATTAATTGCTGGTTAATGCTCAATAAATATTTCGATCTGGGCTTGAAAACCAGCCTCCACCTTTACCTGTGGAGCTTGCTGAAAATCATCTACACTACTGGGAAGAAAAAATCCCACAAAGCCTGTACAGCTACAGTACCTGTCAAAGAGAGAGGCCTCAAAATGGATTTATATACTGTACACGGGATCCATCTAAATCTATCTAAATTGTCCGTGAGTTGTAAACTTTAAACTCTGTCTTATTGTGGTATATCTCCTAGGTCACCGATTGGTGTATGAATATGTCGATGATGAATGTGATACAATTAAAGGACCAGGAAAAATTGTAAGCCTACAACATAATCAAAACTACAGTGCTTTCATAGGCCCAACTTGCTCAAAGGTAAGCAATAAAAGGTTTTAATTTTCTGTATACTCACTCTCATTTAATACAATGGGACATCGCTGGAAGGGGATGAATACTTTAGCCAGGCAGTACATATTATATACACACTATACACACTACGGACATACAGTACTTCTCATTAGATCAAGGAATATCTTTGATGTTGTACTCAGTTCTGATTGAAATTCTCTTATGAAATCGTTTTTTTCCAGATATCCTCTATGTTTTTCTCACACTGAATTGAATTTGGCTTTAACATATCTGCCTTGTCACGCAAACGTGAGGTAACATGTTGCTGTATGACATTTAGTTCATTTCAGCTACATTTGTTCATTGCTTCGGGATGGATGTTTGTAATGTTAAAGTCTATGAAGAGCCTCTTGTGCAGACTTGACGTGGGGATGGTTCTGTTGATTGGAGGGAGATCTTAGGTGTGCTCTTTCCTTAGGTATGCTCACATGTAGGCAGGCTTGCTGGTTACTGGAACATTGCAGTGGTCAGTCCAATCTGTGCAGACTCAGAATTTCTGGATAAAAAGGTAACTGCATTTGAGTGATATAATCTGAAAACAATGGATCCCTAAGTATTTGTACATTTGTTTAAAAATTTCTAAAAAAATAATTCAGAATCATTCTTTAATAACAAAGTTATACACAAGTCTATTTTCAGGTTTCTTCCTGTTATTTTCTCTGTCCACCTTTAGGAATTTCCTACAATGACCAGAGTGTTTGGTCCTTTTACCAAAATGGGGTCTTTCTTTGTCAAGATCTGTGAAAAGTTTAATTGGAGGCGCATTGGAATAATCTATGATATCAGTCCTACTTGGACCATCCCAGCTGGAGGAATCAGGTAAAAACAGGAGGAACTGTGTATGTGAATGCATTGCTGCTAAGTTTGTTATAGGTTTCAGGGGATTTTTTTCTTTGCTTCATTTTAGATTGTAATACTGTATGTTTGAAGGGTGATGAGTGTCTTTGGTACTATGGGTACCCCAATTCAAGGGGAAATGATTGTTTTAAGATGGAGGTCAAGTTAGCCCTTCTGGTTGAGGCCATCAATGTTTCTCAAAACCTGATTGCAAATCTCAGCCAAATTTTTGTCCTTTTTTAGCTTTTTTATGTTGAGGTGAAAACTTCTGAGTTGCTTTGTTGGTCTAGATCAAAATTAAGATTTACTGGAATACCTTTTATCCCTTACATAAAGAATTATTAAATTAAGAAGTTAAGTACACTTTAAACTGGAAGACTAAGTACTTTCAGCAGTAATTTAACCACTTTTATTTTACCACAGTCCAGTTATTTATAACAACATTTATGCAATTAAAAACTAAGTACAGTATGTAGACAGAATCTTCTGTTTCTATAATAAGGGTTCCCTTATTGTATTCTAAAATATTATACTGTATGTCGAATTAGTTGATATTTTGGATAAACAATACAGCAACAAAATCTGTGTAAATGGAATCTATAAAAAATAGGGTTGGGAAAAAAGAAATCAAATGTTTTTGTTGAGACTATTTATAACATGGAAACATGGAAACTGTTTACTTTCAGTTAATTTAGAAGATACGGAGGAAGAAATAATAATAATAATTTGTGGCTACTTGACCCTACAAAAGTGAGGTTGATTTTCTGTTCTATGTAGTACAAAAAGTAGCAACAACGATAAAAATTCTAATAATAATAATAATAATAATAATAATAACATCTGACATTTATGTAGCATTTCACAGCGTACACCTAGCTGACAGGTGGCAACCATTATGCAGCAGCAGCAAAACCACACAGGGCTACGTGGACTGAATGGTTTCTCTTGTTTGTAACCATTCTCTGATTTTACACAGAAGCTCAGGAAGAGGTTGAATTTCTAATCTCCCCACCTTCTGCTCTCCTAGGTATAAATATCTTGCCTCCTGAGCACCCTTTGAGCTTCTTTCTCACCCTCAGGAGATGTGTTAGACCATAGAGGCAGACCTTACTGTACCTTTCATCCTCTGTTGTTTCTGTGCATCCCCCTCACTAGTAGATGGACTCTCCAACCATCTTTTACTCATCCCCCATGATGTTCACCCTTATAGCAGCTCCCTGGCTCATTCCTTCTAAACATAGGGAGGTCTGGCCAGCTTTGTCCTTTGGGCTTGCTGCTATTCACTCAGCCAGGCAAATCATACCAAATAACACTAAAATAACAGAATAAACTCAATAGATTTGGACTCTGTACTGTATTAATTATCATTTAGTAAAACTGCTGAACTGGGTTAAGGGCCAGATTGTGTAAGCCTACAGTGAAATAATTCCAGCTCTTATAAAAAAGTATCATGGGATCTTCTTCATTAAAAAAGTTCTAGACATTGGTTTAATGTCTTATCTGCTGAATCCCTATCTTAATGTGCCCATTTAATATTTGAAGATAGAGAACAGTTTAATTAAAATATGGAACAAGGAAAGGTTTATTCCCTGCTGAAAAGAGAAGAAAAGAAACACAAAGTTTCGGCTGTGGAGCCTTCTTCAGGTGTCTTCAGCATGGAATAAATCTTTACTTGTTCCTATGTAGCCTACGCATGCTGACGCAGCTACCTACTTGAACTTATTTAAAATATGTTGTAAAAATGAGAGCGAATAAAAATGAAGGGGTTGATAGTGTGTCATTTATGGCACAAAACAGATGTTGACAGATGTTGAAGTATTCTTGTGAAATAGATGTTAATTAAGTGATCCACTACAACAGTGGATGAATCCCCAAAATAATCGTTTTTGTCTTTCATTATTAATTGGTACAGATTTGCTGCAGAACAACAAAATATTACAGTGGCTATATATCAAGAAATTCACTCTGGTGAAGGAGATACCTACAACACTTCTGTCACACTAGAAAGTGACCTAAAGGTTGTGTCTGCTGTGTCTCGCAGTGAGTAAGCATTTTTCTTTAACCTCTATGGCATTTCAAATAAGTGCCCAAAATTATGCTTGATTTCATGACTTTTAGCAGGCAAGTCTACTGTTGATTACTGGGCACATGGGTAGAAATGCTGAACTAGAACTAGCCTAATGCAGTTGAGGTAGGTATGGACTAAGGGATTATTATTACTATGTCATATTTTTCAAGTGTGTAATTGCTGCTGATGTACGGCATGCTTGCAGTACTATTAGAATAGCTAAATATACAGATGAATATGGTTAATGTTAAATAGTGGATTTGTTTTTTTTTACGTACAGATATTCATTTGCCATTCCTTACACATACAGGGTCTAGTTAATTCTGATACTGGTTCTTTCCATCATTTCAGTAGCATCAGACAATAGTCTGATACTACTGAACTGATGCTATGTATAAATTGATAGACTAGAAGAATACAGGATAGAATAGCTTTACTCTTGAGCACAGGATGCTATGAGAGAAATTAAGTATATATTTATGTACTGTACATATATTATAGATTATAAACATCCAGAATCTAATGAAGTCAACCAAATATATTAAGAAGTAACAAGGAACAAAGGACAGTAGGGTGAATAGTAGGAAACAGCATTTAGTAACTGTAAGCAGGAGGTAGTTTTTTAAATAAAGAGTCATTAACTATTGGGAACAAACCACTCAGCCTCATTTCTGAAGTTATGTCCATGTAGTCTAACAGTGGGCCATTAAGATATGAAACTGATAGGCCAACAATCAAGAAGATACATTTCCTTTTTAATAACATAATTTTTCTACCCATTTTTGTTTACATTAAATGGGCTGGATCTTATAATAGGTACTGTGTGATTCTGTACAAGAAAACACACTAGGAAATAGTTGTTTATGACTTCATTACAAACTGTGCAAAACAAACAAAACTAATGAGTCTCTCTGAACATGCATCACTCTGAAACAATGACCAAATATAGTATATGTCCATGTAGCACTCCATTTTTCCTTCCTTGATTTTTTTATAATGTATTCTCAAGGAGCAATATAGGGCTTATAGGAATAGGGGATTATATACTGTATTTCTACAAATGTACACAACAGGAATACAATTGAAATGTAAAGAATTGTGTGTCTTCTAACATTTGTACCAGGGCTACGATGCTCTTTACCCAAGACCCTATAAAGATCAATATTCCATCACAGGACTATCACAGTGGGATTAATGTCTAAAACCAGTCCTGGAGCAATTGTGTTCTGTCATCATTCTAAGTCATGTTAAGTATGTCTGAAGCGGATGGAGACAATGATGCAGTAAAGTAAACTTTTTCGAATGCTTCAATAATAATCACAACTGACATATTCTAAAGTGTGCACAGCCCATGAAATTATATATTCCTTACTTGCAAAAAAGCTTAGCATTTTGCCTGGAACAGCAAAAAAGACAGTTATTTTGGGTTGTCTTTAGAAGAGTTAATCCACTCATTGTAAAACCAGAATAAATGCATGTCTATTGATTTTCACCGACTGTGAGAGGCACTTTCAGCATTGATTAATTTTAGTTCCAAGTACCGTGCTTATCCACTGGATATCACAGTCATTCAATTTTCCCCAGATAACCATCATACCTACTGGGATAAACAGCTCTAATCTCTTATGCTTCACTTGTCTGAATAGATTACCTGTGTGTACAGCACAGATGTTAGACCATTAAAAAAATGATGCAATTAAAACGCTTTCTGCCCCCTAGTCTGCACAAAACTCATGCAATATTCTTTATAAAGTGCAATTTCTCTAAAAGACGCATTCTGTGTTGCTCTTCTGATACATGGCATGGAGTTTATAATGAAAGTTCGGGAGGGATGACAACAACCAAGCTCAATCGTACTCAGCTGTCAGTAATTAGCAATCACTTCCGTCATCCTTCCTCCACCAAAGGCTATACATACCAATGTGATTTCCTACTCTCCCTCGCGTACGTCTTTTGCATCCCACCTCCACCCCAATTCCACCTCAGCTACTCCTTGGTTACCCTGCCAAACAGGTAAAGTATAGAGTTGATTCAAAAGCAGCCATCACCACGCTTGACTGATGGCACACATCAGCTACAGTATAAACCTAAAGGACAATCGCATCCAAATAATACCTATGAAAAGTCTATAATTTCTGCACCATCACCGTTTGTACCCTGCAAACCTTACTTTAAACACTGCAATTAAACTGTAACCGAGACTTTGTTTCTTATAACTATCTTTCTTCAAAGTATGTATGCTGTACCTTTAGTGATCTGCTGTAAATCTGAAATTTAAATCACTCAAGATGGCACCACAGAGATGTTCATGGCCCATTGTGTTTTTAGTTTATGTGGTTTGAGTTGAACAGCCAGGGTCCACACCTCTTTATGAAAGATGTAGTGGGCTGTGCTACAGATGGCCCCAGGTTAACGTAAAAGGTTTCAGCAAGTGCGCAATTTTAGCATGGAGCACATGGAGATTTAGGAACACATGAGAAAATGTAAATAGCTGGATAAAGACCTTTACCTGCCAGCCTAAACTCATCAGATATCAGAAGCTGAGCAATGCTGGTCATGGTCATTACCAGGACGGGGAATCTTTAAGGAAATCAAGATTGATGTACAATAAGTGGTCTTAACAAGCTAGTACAGCATTCAATTCAATTCAATTCAATTTATTTTTCTATAGCGCCTTTCACAACAAGGTTTCCCCAAGGCGCTTAACAATGCAATTGACCATACATGTTGTCAATACAGAACAGAAGACCAGAAGACAACGGAGGAGAGGAACCAAAAACTCCTCAGTAAGGAGAGAAAAAAACCTCTAGGGGACCAAGGTCAACTTGTTGCCCAACCCCTTTGGGCATGCTAACATTATTTTTGTAACATTATAATTACAAAAAAGGAAACGATGAGGGTATTAATCCATCCATCCATCGTGTCTTCTGTGTGTTTGTACTCCATGCAGATCTCTGTAGACCAGTAAATTCCTCCTAAACGATAGCTATATCCACACTGTACCTCTTGGATCCATGGCAGTGATGCAGCATCCAACTCAGATGGTACCCAGCCCGGTCCCCATCTGGACATGTGGGGAGGAGTATAGGATAGTTTGGTCAGAACAGATGTAACTACCTGGTGGGCCAACACAGAGACACACAATGGCATGTACAGCACCACCAGCAGCCATGGTTGTAGCAGGCTATAATGTAAGGTGTGAGTAGGCTAGGCTGAAGTAGTAGGTCTTCAGTCTGGATTTGAATACTGAGATTGACTCGGCATCCCGAATATGGGGTGGGAGACTTTTCCATAAGCTAGGGGCCCTGTAACTAAAGGCTTTACCACCAACTGTTATTTTATTAATTCGTGGAATATGAAGAAGACCTGCATTCTGTGATCTAAGCAGGCGACTTGGATGGTAAACATTAATAAGTTCAATTAGACAGACAGGTGCCTGACCTCTGAGGGCCTTGTAAGTAAGTAGAAGGATTTTGAAGTCCGCCCTGTACCTGACAGGAAGCCAGTGAAGAGAGCTAAGTATGGGGGTTATATGGTCGTACTTTTTGCTCCTAGTAACAATTCTAGCTGCTGCATTCTGAATTCGCTGTAAGGTGTTGAAAGAGTGATGGGTGCTCCCTGATAGTTGGGCATTGCAGTAGTCTAACCTGCTGTATACAAGAGCAAGTATTAATTTCTCTGTGTTTTGAGTGGAGAGAAACTACCTTAGTTTTGCAATATTTCTTAACTAGGAAGCATGTTTTAGATACTGTTTTAACATGAGAGTTAAATGAGAGCCTTGTGTCTAATATGACGCCTAGGTTACGTGCCGAGTCTCTGAGGCAAATTTTTAAATCCTCAGAGTTACGTACTGGAGTTATAGTAGTTGCTGAAGTTATAGCAGTAGGTGGTCTTCTTCCCTTCACACTTCCCAGTGTAACACTGTGATGTAGGAGGTGCCTACTTTTGGGGGAAACTTTAAATTGGAATCTTGTGCTTGGTCTTTGAACATCCCATGGCATCATTTGTAACAGTAGGAGAGTTAACCTCAAGCGTCCAGTCTAAAATTCACCCTGGGCAAGATTCCCTTCTAAATTCCCCCCTTAATGTGATTGGCTCTCACTTTTTCCCCTTTATTGACTGTGTAGTGGGGCTGCTGGCATATAATGGTTGCATCACCATGCGGTTGTTGAATTTCAGTGGTGGATGAATTGTCCCCTCCTGTACAGCTTTCTATTGCACTTCGGGACCCTTTGAGATGAAAGGTGCTATATAGTATAAGTACATTGAATGAAGTCATCAATTAAGTGTAAAACACATAAGTGAATAGCTATTATGGGAAGCATGAACTGCAATATAGGACCATTGTAATTTTGGCTCTTTGGCTTTGTTAGAAATAATTCTTTGTTGAGTGATCTCAAAATTTTAGAACCTACAGTAGTTTATTATGAACGTGTATTCAGACATACGACACAATAGTTCACTTTTGGCAAAGTGTATGCAAATGAAATACCTAAATGACGTTTTAATTAAGGTAATTTTATATTTCTGCAGTTATTGTGATATCAGCAAAAGGAGAAGTGGTGAGAAACTTCCTCATTGAGGCCCATAATCAAGGTTTAATCAACGGAGAGTATGTTTTTTTCTGCTTTGAGCCTTATGAACAGAAACAGATGTTTGGCATTTTTGACTGGAGAAGAGGTAGGTCGTACAACTGGGCACCAGGCTTTAAGAGATGCAAGGCTGGAGGGGGGAGCTATGTCTGGGTGCAAGCTACAGAGGAGTAATTTAACTCTAGTTTGAAAAGTGGAAGAAATAAGAAGATGTGGGAGGGTCCAAATGAATGGACATACATTTGTTTTCCATTTTTGGGCACTTTCTCACCTCCTGTGTCCACTTTCATAAACAAATTCTTTGTCCTCCTTACCAACCTCCTTGCTTCACATTCTAGGTCTCCCCTTGTTCCGTCCCAGTGTGGTCTATGTGCGTTTTGTTTCTATGTTCCACACTTCCTGGCTTTGGTTGTTCTCCCTCCTCATTGGTTCATTAATTCATCCACTTTGCCGTATTACATCATTCATAATCAGCTTCTCGACCAATCAGAACTCAACTTCCTCGGGATTTAACTCGGAGGTTTTCAGAATGTAGGGGGCCATTTGCTCGACTTCGGTTCTGCTTGGCTTCAGCTTCGCTTACGTTTTGCTTCAGCTTCGGCTTCGGCTTTGTCTCTCTTTGTTTTTGTTCCTTTCGCTTCGTATGTGTGTTTCCGTATAGCTTCAGCTTTGTTGGTTTGTGTTCGTCTCCTCCTTGTACTTTCGTTTGTTTGTATTATCCTTTATTATCCTTTATTCACCATTACCTTGCAGAAACGTGTTACAGTATATCAACCTCTGTGCTCTTTTGTACCCTATTCCTTGTGTCTACACTCGTTTTCCCTTATTAGTATTCATAGCTCACTTGTTGTGTGAACTTTTGTGTAAGGGTTAGTTAAGGTTGCTGGGTACATTCTACACATGTAGTTTGTCTTTGTATTAGAACACTAGTTGGGTGAGTGCCTTTTGTCTTGTATGGTTTTGGGTAGTCTGTATAGGTTAGCCAGGGCTTTAGACACCGAAGACTGGGTGTTTCGGGTTTTGTTTTGTAGTTAGGTCAGCTACCCCTCACTTAATTAGCCAGCTCCATTTTGTTTGTTATTTTCGTTCCTTTGGCACCACTCCTTCCTTTCCTTTTCCCGAATTTGTGCTTTCCTTTACCCCCATACCAGTCACATATTCAAATTGTTCATATTTCACTTCTGATTACCTATCCAAGTTCATTACAACTATCTTTTCCCCCACACCAAAGACTTCTTCCTGCACACCTGGAATTCCCTTAATGTCGCACTCCATATACCCCTAGATTATCGGGGTGCATAACACCCCTTCACACCTCCATGGCCCAACCTGTGTTTTTCTTCTCCTTCCTTTCTACTTTTCAGCATGGGAATTAAACTCTGTATGTTTTTTTATAAGACACATATGTCTGCTCAAGTAAATGTGAGTTTTTTTCTCTGTCGGTGTCTGGCCCAGAGGTGCTGTGGGTTCAAAAAGAAATGCATTTTAATTTGAGAGGAAGCGTATTTCATTTTCAGCTGGAATGAGAAATGTACCCTTCTTTCCCAGGAGATGCTTATGACTCAATAGCAAGAGAAGCTTACGAAGCTCTGTTCCTTCTCACCTTGTACAAGCCTGACAACGAGAGGTACATGAACTTCTCAGCTGAGGTGATTCGAAGATCTAAAGAAGACTTTGGATACCAGTATGAGCCAGGAGAAAAAGTAAATTTGTTCCACCTCAAGTAACTACAGTACAGCATGATCAGATGCTTTAGAGCTGAAAAAAATGCATTTCATAATGCCTCAGGTGAAAAAACAAAATGTTGTCCACCCCTCGATACCAGAATATTAGTTCAGTTCAGTTTACCTGTTATATACACAAGTGCATATAAATGCTTATTTGCATGTATGCTCTGATACAAAGACATTAAGGGAACAGCAGCAGCGAAAACAACAAGTTAAATAGCAAACAACTTAAAAAAAAAGTCAGACAAGCAGTGTGAGAACAAAACATTAGCATGAGTCAGTGGTAGGGGTAGAATTCAGTAATCTTGACAGTTTGTGGGAAGAAACTGGAGGTTCATACCTTTATGCTCCTATAACACTTACCAGAGGGAAGGGGGGAGAAAAGTGCTGCTGTCAAGCACTCTCAAGAGCACACCTGTGAAATGTGGTAAGCACAGTTGAAGATAACCAAAATTTTCTCAGCTGTCTGAGGAAGTAAAGGCGCTGTTCTTTGTAGCACCAGTTACATGCTGGGATCATGTTATATCATTAGTGATGAAGGTACAAAGGAACTTGAAGTTGCTAACCATCTCAACAGCCACCCCATTGACGTGATCAAGGGTGTGGTCCCAACCTTGCTTTCTAAAATCAAACCAGCTCTTTGGTTTTGCTGACCTTGAGGGAGAGATTATTGTCAAGGCACCACTCCACCAGCTTCCTGACCTCATCCCTGTAGGCTGTCTCATCATTACTACTTTCATTATTACAGTATGAAAATTATTTAAAAATGCTCAATTATTTGTTTTTCTGCTGCTCCAATGTGTACTCACTCTTACCAATGTGGAGAACAGGATTACCTCAGGTTAGGACTGGTGAGGACAGATAGGGGCGCAAAACGACAAATGACTTCCAACAATATATAAAAAAAACACAGATTTAAAATTTTCTAAACAAATTTAAACAATTTCATAATCCCTTTGAGTATGGGGATTTATGTCTGAACAAAAACATGCAGTAGTCTATATGTGATCCACTCAGGCGAAAAGCAAAGAACTGGAACTGTTTTTTTTCTTTAGAGGAAATCACAAACATGCACAGGGTATTACAAATCATTGTTACCCAGAAATACAAGAAAATGCAAAGGTTAAATGAATTAGTGCGGAAGATATTTAAGACAATATTTAAAAACAATGTAAAGCTTTGCAAGAATCAAATACCTGAACATATCTAAAACACCAATCAAGCAATTATCTGAATAACAGTTGAACATATTATCTACTGGATTATTATAAAATATCCCTAATTAAAAGAAATAGTTATGGTTATTCTGTATGTACTGTATTTAATGCCAGATTTAAAATCCAAAAGAGAGACATTTTACAGTAAAAAGGTGTCATGCATTAATAAATAGTGCCAGGGAGATGAAAGAAATAAGCCTGGGATAGAGTATTTTCCATTTTCTGTGGACTTCTAAAATAAAATTTTAAAATGAAACATAAAATGAAAACCATACATAACCAACATCAATTTTTCAGAAAGCAAAGTTACATTTAATATTCTTTCATCATTTTTTCATGAAAAGAGAAGTTTAAAATGTTTGAATACTTAAGATGGAGATTTAACAAGGATATTGTCACGGATATTGGAAAGGACGAACCGTGGAATGACAGGAGAGCGAAAAGACCCTATGTGTAGCGGTGAGAAGGGGGTTAGCCTGGGCTCAGCTGTTCAGGGAATGCCGTATAGAAACCTATGCCCTCAGGTAGCGGATGTGGGGCGACCTGGTGCTAGGCGGGTCTCAGGACATCTGAACGCCAATGCTGAGCGAAGGCAGATGAAAGACCCAGAAATATATAGCCCCAGAGAGAGAGAAACACCGGAAGGACAGCAAAGCACAGGAAACTAGGGACAGGAAAGACAGAGGGCGTGACAGATATTAAATTTTGCGTACGGCAATATGGATTACACACATGTGCAAGTCTTAGAATGGAAGTCTACACACTGTACATAAACCCTTTCTCAGCCCTTGGTGTCAAATGAAGGATACATAGTGTCCAGATTTCCAGATGACTGTAACACAATGAATTGTACAGTAATTAATATTTAGTCTAGATCTGAATCTGTTCAGAGGTTTCTTTCTCAGGAAATGAGGTGCAAGCAATTATTTTTACACTCTCTTCCATAGGTTTCTGTTCTGCCTGCAATCGCCCACGATTCTGTTTGGTTGTATGCACAGGCACTGCATGAAACCATTTCTGAAAATGGTGATCCATATAATGGGACTGCCATTTCTCGGAAAATGTGGAATAGAACAATCACAGGTAATTTACTTGAGTGCATTTAATGAGTTGGGAGTCTCATAGCTGGAAATTACTACCTTAAAATGAAGCAGCTTAAAAAATGCCTCTTTTTTAAGGGTGACTATATTGCTCCATAATCTCAGGGAACAGCTCCTGATCGGTATACCTCATTTTTTCATACCCTGTAATTAGACCTCATTTTTTTATCTTGACACATGTACAAAAATTAATGTGCTGATTTCTTTCAAAACATAAAATCGCATCCTATCACAAAGAGTTTTGGAGATTACAGAGCCACATTGTCACCTTATTAGTGGCACCACATAAAATAAATGTCATTTCTTGAATTAAAGCCACCATTTAGAAATCTTATTATGCTGTATAAAGTTTGAAAATATAAATATATATAAAACAATATATAAATATAACATTAAAAAAAACACACTGTTGATATTGACTTGATATGAAACAATATTCTTCAAATTTCAAGTATGGGTTACATTTACTTTTTCATATTTTTCTAATCATAAAAAAACAATATGCATTTCAAAATCAAAATTGAAATGTTGAGAATTGCCATGTGTTCCTTCTTAACTTATCTTACTGTAAACGCCGGATTCAATGCATTTTTATAAGGTGTAATTTAATCTTTCTTCTCTGCTTTAACTGGATTCAGGGATTCAGGGTGAAGTAACAATAGATGACAATGGAGACCGTGAATCATCTTACATGATGTATCACGTACAAAACAAAAGTAACGGAACATTTCAGGTGAGCCTTTGTACGTATGTGGCTTTTGATAAATGCCTCATTATTGACTCGAAAGGTTAGATGTTTTACAGCTTAACACAATATGACCAGAAAAGGAAGGTACAGATAAAAGATATTCAAGATGATGACAAAACCCGCCGACGAGTAAAGCGATATTGTTACTAGTACTTTGGTTTTAACTCGCCTGGCTGAAGACCAGGCAAGCATCACCGCCGTAACATCCATCAAAAAAACAATATACTGCATGTATTAATGTTTGATCTGATTTCTGATAAGTGCAGGTTATCGCAAATTATTTTGGGACGCGAAAAAACTACGAGCAGGTTCCAGGACTCAGTATTGTTTGGCCAGGAGGCCGGAGCACGGCGCCTTTGGACACTCCTGTGTGTGGGTTCACAGAGGAGATGTGTGAGGACCACAGCACAGGTCTGTCGGCTCTCTTATATTCTACAGAGCACACTCTAATATGTTTCAATCTATTAGACTCTATTCCAAAGTGAAGAAAGAATAATCACTTTGCTTGTTTACAGGTAGCATCTTTCTGAAATGTTCTAAAACAGAAATATTTTGTTTGCAGCATATTTGAACTGCTGATTATGCTGAGTGGACGTATTTCACTCCAGTCCAACAACAATTATATCAGAGTAAAAAAATAAGGCAATGTTAAAAAAAACGATTAAATTAATTATATGTATTCAAACATAAGCCATCAAATTGTATCATGCTTTTGAACGACTCTTTTTTAATTTGGTCAAAACCACAAATTAGTTTCTGATTATCTTATTTTGTAAAATATTTGCAGTTTCAAAATCTACAGTATATTAATATACTGTATGAATGTAAGATTCATGTACAATATCTGCATAGTGAATTTGCTGACATATACTGTACAAATGTACTCTGTATGGTAATATAAAAGGGTTTCTTAATGGTTTATTTTGTTCTTTCTCTTATCAAACCACTAACATGATCATTTTCATTATCTTAATTTTTTAATGTAAAGCACATTATATATTGACCCAAGATGAGGGGATCACTAAACTAATTTATTTTCTGCCTTTAGTCCTAAGTTTCTAGAGGTGAACAGCTTTGTCAAAATTGTGAATTACTGTATTTATTCATGCTCCTAAAGTTTCTTTTTCCTTAAATTGTGAATATTCAAATAGAGATATTCAAGATTTCTATTTGGTGTACATTGATCATATGGGGTAGGTTACAGGAGATGTTTGATGTGTATTGTCAATGGTGACTATTCTCCATCATGCTGTGCTGATAAAAGCAAAGGGTTCTGGGAGTCTGGAGCAAAGATACCCAACCATCACTTTATTTAAGCAATGACTGGCTGAGAACATGCTGCTAAATGAGAAGGCTCTAAAAAGTCTTCCTATATCTAGCAGCAAACCGTATCTCTCCCAGAATGGTCTGCAGAAATCTTTGCTTCTGCCAGTCCAGCCTAAATCAGGGTTGAAAATGTGAAAAAAAAGACATAATGACAAGTTTAAATTTGTAATTAAAAGACAGAATGAAACAACCCTCTCATAGTGACAGTCTACAACACATCTGTATAAAATTGCTGGGAATTATAGCCTGTTTTGGGATTCTGCATTACATTAATTACACTGCTTTTTTTTTGCAGCAAGAACTACCATAATTGCAGTTGGATTAATTGGTGGCTTATTGGCTGTGGTAATAGTTGGTTTGAGCCTTCTCTACAGGTACTGTATTAGCTTTGTTTTACAAGATTTATATAAGAACATGAGTGAATTGTCAAGAATACTAGTAATAATCAACTCTTCTTTGTTTAAGGCCAATGATTAAATTCCTTTAACCTCTTTTAAAACTCAAAAGGCATGCTTTAGAATCCTGGGGTTCTCTTTTGAGAATATATCCTTCTCTGCAGTGTGGTAATCAGGACTGGGCATGATACAATTATAAATGGTGCAAGCTAAATGAACGGTTGAGATACTCTTCTCTGAAGAGGACTCAACACTTACATACTGTATAGAGTATTCAAGCACTTTTATGTTTTTTTTATAATTACTTATAAAGAGGACGTTCATATATCAACGTGAGAGCTTAAGCCGTTGTTGTAAACAATCTCTTCAACCCTATTTATAGAAATGCTGTTTTCAACCAACCATTATAAATCCACAATCTGTTGTTGTTGTTGTTGGATAGTTCTCATAGTTAGATAGTTACCATACTTTGAGCTTGCTATGTTTTTAGTTTAAAAAATTTTAAACTAAAAAATGAAGCACAATGATTGGCTGATTGTTCTGTAAAGCTTTACAAACCTCTTGCTCACTTTCTCCTCTACGAGAGCTTTAGCTCAGCTGTTTCCAGTTGCTTGGTAACATGAAAGACAAAAGTAATTAAGAAGGTAATACTGCCATCGAGTGGTAGCTAATCCTCAAAGCTATAGTATTTCTTTATAGTGAGATAAGAGGCCAAAGAAACTGTCGATATTGAGAACTGTGCTTGATTCATACTTGTTTTAGCTTTGGCATTTTAAGTAAAACAAAAATTGAAATTGAACATTAGGTTTTAGACAAAGCATGCAATATTAGAATTTATTTTAAATCAATGGATTTATTACATATCTTTTGTCTCATAACCTTTAAATCTCTTGGATTTTTAATTTTTTTTTATTATTTTGTAGAGAATGACAACATTACTAGAACAACAAGCTGTCACCCCCCAAAAAAAGCTGTCAAGTTGTTCTGTAACAATCAAATCAATCAACAAACAAACCCCACAAATATGGAAGGTAGAAAGCCTTGTACTGTATGTTATCTACTTTACATTGTGGTAAATCTAAAAGCAAGGGAAACATGGTGAAGGTGGCACTACCCGAGTGTTAGAGAGGATTCATTGAAGTCAGTCCCCCTCTGGTACCTCTGGTTTGGTTTCCTGGACTTTTCCTTAAAACCTGATGAAGGTGTGATTATGGAATTCACCTGTACTAAAACACTGAAACTATCCAAAAACTCCAGGCTTAAGTGTCCAAGAAAGTTGCAAGCCATGTGAAACGGGGTGTGAAATGGACAATATTTCTGAAGTAACTTGATGTGCCTCAAATGTTCTTCTGTGTGATTCCCAGTCCAATCCCAATCTTTTAACATTGAGATTTGAAGTCACTCATAAGCATTAACATAATCATAATCACATTAACAAGTGTTACATATTTTGTGTACTTTGTGCATTTGGGCACTTTAAGTTCTAGCTGGCAGTTGTGTTCTAGGAAATACAAACTTCAAGAGAAGGCCTCTCTGATGCTCTGGAAGGTCAACTTCAGTGAAGTGAGCATGATGGAGACGAAGCATAATACATCAGTCTACAAGGTGGGGTTTGACATGGCTGGCTGTTTCTCCAGGATTCTAAACATCTGTCAATGTTCAGGGGGCGTTTGTCCAATTCCATTACTGTATAGTAGTGTTTAAACAAAAAAAAACAGCCTGACACAAAGAGAAATGTAAGCATAAGTCACCCAGTAGCTCGACAGCTAACCAGTCTGGTTAATCTCTTTGTCAGCACAGGGAGAACCATTAAAACTAAAAACTTATCAGGTCTCTGTTCAAACAAATGCTGCCATTCAGCCCTTCTCTTGAAACCTACTATTTTTTATCTTGTGGACTGTCAACACAGACATTCTGCATTAGCAGCAGCAGTGTACATACCACGAGACTTTTGATCTTTTTTGTTGTTTGGAAAGCACTGTAAGTTCTATTTCAAACAATTATAAATAACATACAGTAGGTATGCTGACCCCCAGTCCCTTGTATGCAGGTCTGTGCTGCAGGACAGTTCTCGTTGACACAACAAAACTAATTCTGGGCCAATTAGAAGCAATTTCACAAGGAATAGCCTTGCTCATTAAGAAAAAAGCATTTACGGGTGTTTATTGAGAAGTTAGGTATAAGATATTTAACCTGCTTGGTTGAGGGCCAACCTTCTGACCGCTGGATGAGGAATTTAGTAAACCCAAACAGTGTTAACCAAGGGACTTCTGAGATAGGGTGGAGGAGGGATGCAGAAGCTATGCATGAGGGAGGGACGTATTATAGTTTTTCAGGAAGTGACACCAGGAAAATTATGAAGTAGAGTAGCAGAGGTGAAGGAGACCTTGGTTGTTGTCATCCTTTGACCTTTTTTATTAAAATCTCCATTTTAATTCATTTTTTAATCTTCCAGCTCTTAAGATGCTGCTGGTTTAAAGATACTTCTGTAGGGACGGCAGCTCTCCAAGTTTGGAGATATCCACCCCTAAAGAAACTCAAGACAGTTCAAGAGTATTACTGACTCTTGGTTCTCAGGCCCGCATGCTCATTAACTGGTGATAGTATTTTGGGTAATAGAAGTTCTAAACTGATTTACTTTGCATGTAGCTGTGACACACATACAGGAAGTTTCTGGGCGCAATAGATTACAAGGTTGTTTTGAATTCAGAACTTGTCATATGTATGGGCTGTTTTTTTTATATACTTGAGATCTTTTAAAGGGGTTACACGTACAGTATAATGTACCTAGAATTATAACACTATAACTGTTTCATATTGTATTAATATTGAATATTTATCTTAAATATTCAGATTTCACAACTTATTTTGTATTATTTACTTATTCATCATTGAATAATCATCACCAGTAACATACTGTACTACACAAGATTGATATACCAAGGTGGTTAATACTATGCTTATACTGTAAATGCACTTGATGAAATACTGTGTTTTAAATTTGTATTACAAGTATCAGTAAGTGATGTCCTCTGTAATCATTACTGGTCCCTTATTTGTTGTAATATTCTTCGAATGTCTGCTAATTCCTTATCCTTAATGCTAAGAAATATAACAACATGAAATGATCCAAGCTGTATTTTACAGAATCTGTTAACATGCTCCTAAGAATGAATCTCCTTCATGTTTAATATTTTGTGTTGTTGTGTTGTAAAAAAATCATTTTATGTTGCAATTACTAGATAAGCAACCTGCAGATAGAATAAGATGAAACTTTTTGCTGTTTTTTAAAGGTCTCTCATTATACCATGAAGTCAGCGTCTGATTCCTTAGAAGCCATCTGCGAAAGTGAAAATACACAGAGCCATCTCTTATTTACAAAAGCCGCAATGTACAAAGTAAGTATTCTAGTCTTTATGAAGATTTCTATTCGCGCAAACCGCATGATTGCTTTGTAGACTGTGAGCGCTAAGTAAATGTCTGCTTTCAGGTTCTCTCTCTGTCTTCTAGGAGAACATCTGTTCCATTCGCTTCTTGCATGTGAAAAGTATCAATCTGAATAATGAATTAATTAACGAGCTCAGGCAGGTAAGTGACCACGGAGATACTGTACAGTCTAGAAAAATGTATCAGGGGATAAAGGACATTAAATAATTTCATACCTTAGATTAAAACTGATTTTCATTTTTCCCCAAATATTTAGAATTGCCATGTATTGTTATACACACACCCAGATGTATATTTTCCACATCTCAGCTTGCAACTACAAACCTCCTAGTTACACAAAAGGGAGAATGAGGAAGTCTAGGCTTCACTGACTCATCTTTTAACATATTAATCAAACACCCTAGACCGGAGGAGATCTGATTAGTGTATTGTGGATGTACTGTATATTAACTAGGGATGTGATCCATGTGTAGTTCTTGAGACAACTGTGTGTTCAACAATCATTAAGAATCATTGTGAAGATCAATTCAAAAGTGCATTTTATACTAATTAAACATAAAGAAGTCAATCTCTTTCTATTTACTTTGCAGTGCAGATATTTGAACCATCCTAATGTCTGTAGCTTCATTGGAGCTTGTTTGGAGTCCCCTCATCACTGCTTGTTGACTGAATATTGCCCCAAAGGAAGTCTGCAGGTGTTTAATCTCTGATACTTCTAGTGTTATGTTGGTTTGAATATTCTTTCATTGTGGTTTCTTTACCTTATTCATAAGTGGAATGTTGATTCTTTCATTTTGTTTTTTTACAGGATATTCTGAAAAATGATTCCATTAAACTTGACTGGATGTTCAAGTATTCTTTAATGTTGGACATAGTGAAGGTATTTTTACAGTGTTTTAGTTGCCTAAAAGTTTCATAAACATAAAGTTTAAAAAGTTGTGACTGACAAATTCAAATTAAGCGATTCATTTCATTTGCTTTATTGTTTTTATTTGGTATGAGCCCACTTAGCCTCCAAGATGGCCTGGTGAACAACAGGCATAAAAATAGATACTGAATAACTGAATAATCATGCAGCAAAAGCTGGAGATTCTGGAAAGCAATGTGGTCAAGCTGGAAGATTAGTCAAGACAGGATAATGTTTGTTTGATGGGCTTGCCAGAGGAAAAAGAACCGGATTTGGTTTACAAACTGGCATTATGGGACCTCAGTATGAAAAGAGTGCACTGGATATGTAATGACTGCACTTCAGCAACAATCCCCGGTGTCTATACTCAGACCTGGAAACAGAGAGCTCTCTTTAAAAAATCAAGCTAATACAGCCCTGTTTACCTGTTGGAAGGAACCCTACTGTCAGTTAAGTCACTAGGGACTTGTGGAAAAAGGTGGTCGGACCCTGTGCGGTGCTGAGAGAATAGGTGTCCAGAAATCCAAAGGGCGAAGGACAGAATACGAGTTCGGGTAGGCAGGCTAGGTCGGGTTCCAGTAGTCAGGTCGGTACGGTATCCAAATCCAAGAGACAGAAACAAAGATGAAGCCAAGGACGGAGCAGGGTCGGTATCCAGAACTCAGTTCAGTAAAGTACGCGCACAAGAGAAAGGCTAAGCTGATCTCAACAGTGAGCGAGGACTGAGAGGAGTGAAAGGGTATAAATAGGGAAAGAGGGCATGAGCAGTGCTAATAGCTTAACTAGGGCGCAGGTGTTGACGCTGAGAGGCGCACGCGGGAGTGCGGTTCGTGACACCTACTATGTTTTCAGAGTTTGCTTTTCTGAGAAATACATACTTATGGGGTGATGGTCATTTTTTACTCTTTATTTGCACTTTCTTACACACACTCTTGGCATTTTGAACATTACATAATTTCTTGTAAAAGTATTACCTTTTCTTGGCAATCAGATATTGGTTTCTGACTGTGGCCCTCTCCTCCGTCATGTTGTGAGACTATGGCTTTATTGTTTTTTTCATGTTTCTGCCACCTTCCATCGCTTCTCATACTCATTTAAATATACTTCTCTGATGTGCATCTTCATCAACTTACAGATCTGGATGCATTCAGATTTTATCTTGCAGTTATCATACCTTTTTTGCTCTCTATTTCTTTTCATTGGATTGTTGAATATACATTCATGACCTTCATCATGCCGTTCTTAATTTCCTTTTCAGTGCACTTCCAGGGTCATTCCTGAAATGTGATCAAGACTTTCCTCTCATCTGCGCTATAAATAGTTATAACTGCTGATAATGCTCTGTAAGGAAGTTGCTTTAATTGAGTTAGCTAACTAGTGTGTGAATTCTGACAGACATTTTGATTAACGTTGTATAACTAATTTGATGATTAAATGAATTTGAAAAAATCAGATTCCTGCAACCCTGAACTAGATAAAGCTATTTAGAAAATTAATACATAAAAACAAATGTTTCATTCCCTTTATTTTTGTTTTTAAATTATATTTAGTTTTCATACACATACATTTTTGTTCTTACACCTAAATGCTGTATGTGTGTAAATGTATGTAAGTCCTAACTGTACCATTTCATAATCTTCAGGTGCTTCATTGCGATTTTTGTTTCCTTCAGGGAATGGACTACATTCACAAGAGTTATTTGCGGTCACATGGGCATCTTTCTTCTTCAAACTGTGTGGTAGACAGCAGGTTTGTTTTAAAAATCACAGACTTTGGCCTGAGCAACCTCAGACGGCCCAATACAGCTGGCATTCAGAACAGCCAAGAGCACTGGCAGCGTAAGTTAAATCAACAAAAACTGTTCCTTCCACTACAAGCCTGTGTGGGCCAAAGATTAACTCGATGATTTATCTCTTTGTATGTATTTGTGCATGAATAGAATAGATACAAAACAATTTCAATATAAATGCCAGTACAGAGGTGTGGTAGTTTAATAAATGTGCTACAGTACAGATTTTTGCTAATGGGGAAAAGGTGCTTCATGTGTTCTGGGTTTGACTGGGGACTGGGGCGTCTTCCTCATCTTCGTCCTCTGTTCAGTTAAATTTCACTGGTTGCTCCAGAACACATTGGGTGGGTTAATCAGTGTTTATCCTGTCATGGACAGATGTCCTGTTCAGGCTGTAGTCTTGCCTTCTCGGATAGGCTCCTGGGATAGACTCTAGGCTTGTATGAATTTTAGCAGGAATAAGCAACTTTTGGAAATTGGTTGGACAGACATCTGTTGTCTTTTGTCGTCTATTGTTTTATTTATTGCATACGGTATAGCTTGTAAAACGTGGTATGTCCATTTACAGACTTGCTGTGGAGAGCACCTGAACTGCTGAGGGGTAATATGCCTCCAAATGGAACACAAAAAGGAGATGTGTACAGTTTTGGAATCATAGCTCAAGAAATTATGTATCGCAACGGAGTGTTCTTCATCCCTAGCTGTGTTCTGAAGGCAAACGGTATTAAACACATATTTATCAAAGTGAACCTTGGAATATGCTTAAATACAGAGGGGGTGACAACATGTAAAGAAAATAATAGTTTGCAAGTTAAAAGAGCACTCTCGGTGATGAGACATAGCATTGGAATGGTCTTTTTTTGCCAGAAAAGAAGTGTTGGGGTTTTCTATCCATTTCTAATTGCTGTTTTGATATAATTGTAAATTTAAATGTAAATTTTTGATTTATATAGCACTTTTCATCACAAGGGATCTCAATACACTTTTCATATGGGATTCCAATCTACCACTGAAGTACAACATCCTTCAGAGTGACAAGCTGCTTTTACCTTAGTTTCCATTACCCTCACACAAACACCTGAAGTGTGAGGGTACCACAACCAAAACATTGTCTCTTTTCTTTTCAGCATGGAATAAGTTATTACAGTATGGGCCAGCAGGCCCGCTACACAGCATCTGTCACGATCGTTACTCCTCCTCTTAAGGGTGCTCCAGCCCTTCCTTGTTCTGCCCCATTACCCACACCTGTTCTTTATTCCAGCCCCTCTTCTGTTCCACCTTATAAGCCAGGTGCAGACGTCATCCGGGGCTTCTCATTGATTTCCGCATCGTGAGAGCCAGGGTCCTGCTGCGTCTGGCTCCGTTCTGTTTTTAACCTTCAGTTCCTGATTCCCCTCCCTTTGCCGGTCCCGACCCGGTTCATGGTTTTAACCCCCGGATGGATTGCCTGGTTAAGGACTCTTGCTTTTGTGTTGGGTTCCCCGTTTGGACTTTACATGGATTGTTTGCCTCGGCCACACCTCCCCGGATCACCAGCACTTCCCGGACACGCCCCCTGTCTCCAGACCCTTTTCCTGCATGACCATTTTTCCCCTCGTGTCTTCACAATTCTGGATCGTGTCGTCCGCATAGGGCCCGGAAAGAACTGGATCGCGACAGCATCTCTGTCATGTAAAGCAGTTAGAAATTAGTTCTGTTGAATTGTTGGGCTTAACACCCCTACTCCTATGGAAGAAATGCCATAAGATATTTAAAGACTTAAGTTGTCAAGATCTCTGTCTTATTTGAAGGATGGCTTCTGGAGCATTAGACTGGAAATTCTGGTCCACATGGGAAAGCACTGCTTACTGGTCCAGCAGGTTCTCTTACAGAGGCAGCCCCTAATTTTCCTTAGAGATCTCATATCCTTGTACTGACCAGGTCCAACCTTGCTTAATGCTGCTCTCCACAGTCCATGTACAGAATATTGCTACAGCAAGTCAGTGACCAGGAATGGAGATGGACACTGTTTCACACTGTACATTTAATTAAAGGCACTGTTATGGTAGTATTGTTAAATTTCTTTAAAATATATATTGTTGTTGGATAAGGTAGGACATATCCCCTCTCTCTGTATAATTTTTTTTCAACAATATCCATGCATTACCGTCTATGTGGAATAGCACCTCACACCCCTGTGAATTTGCTGTATTGGAGAGCTGGTACATGATCTGAGTCCAGCAGAGCCTTGATTTCACATGCCTCCTACCTTCCTACCTGAATCCTCTGTGCTGGCGTGTGTCCCTGCTCCCAGCTCCCATTTCCTTTACCTCTATCTGCGGACAGTCCTCCATTCTGTGCCCAGGTACAACATACACTAGCACACCAACTCCACATTTACACTTTTGAAAATGAGCGCCAGGTGCCTCTAGTTTGTCTTCTGTGCAAATTCGGTTGACTCAGGGGTGATCGAATCTGGCCCTACGTTGGCTTTAGTTTTATGGCCTTTCTATTTGGCAGGTGCTTTAGCTGGACGGGCTTGTGGGTTTTCTTCTTCCCAGTAGTGTAGATGATTTTCAGCAAACTCCACAGGTAAAGGTGGAGGCTGGTTTTCAAGCCCAGATCGAAATATTTATAGAGCATTAACCAGCAGTTAATAGAAGCTCTTGTGTTCCACTTGGTCTTCACCCAACCCTGGGTGGTATAGGGCAGTGCCTCCAATAACTGCTTCTGGACAACTCTCTCCAGCATTTTTCCAGGACAGCTCTCCCAGAAACCCCCAGCAGTGGCCAGCGTCAAACAGTAGCTGGGCAAAACCATGCAGTCTAGAACCATCATCAAAGTATAGGACACTGATGTCTGGCTTTGCCCTTTGCAGTCCGGCCCTGTCCAGGACAGGACACTTCCATTTTTAAATCTGGGGACGTTGGCAGCATCTTGAGCTAGCAGAGCCGTGGTGCTGCCTGCTCTTCTCCTGATGACATACCTGTGTGTTTTCAGGCCATCCAACCCCCCCTGCTGTTCTCTCGACTATCATGATGAAAGCCTCAGAGCAGTCTCATGGTCCCATCCTCAGGTTCTTCGTCCATCCCAGGTCTGCTCCCTCTTCTGAAGATGTGGGTGATCCCCTCTGGAGCACCAGAGCTTCCATTAATTGCTGGTTAATGCTCTATAGGTATTTAGACCTGGGCTTGAAAACTGACCTCTGCCATTACAAGACTTTCCAACATTGTCCTCTCCACCCAGCCTGATCTCCGGGTTCAGCGTTTCCAAAATTTCCAGCCAAACACCACAGTGCGAGAGGGGGAAAGTTAGAAGGGAAGAACGCACCACCGCACTCTTTATTCTTTTTGACAACAAAGAAGAAAGCAGGAAAAATCAAATTCAGCAAGAAAGTTGCAGTCCGATATCAGTTCTTTGGCAGCTCATTGTGGGGGCTATGACTTTGAGCTCATTTCTCCGCTCTCTTTTTCTTTCCCCACTCTGCTGTCTCTTTCAGCGACTCCAGTCTTCAGCTGCAGTAGTTCATCTTACATGGCCCTTTCCCAGATTACCTTACCCACCTTCAGAAAGGGAGCACCAGTTTGGATGTCAACCAGCAGCCATTGTCACTAGCTGCATCCTGTTCATGTCCCCATGAGCTTACATCCTGTCACAAGCATGATAATTTGTTCCTGCAAGATTATTTTTACTTATTATATTATATATGTGATATACATTGGAAAGACACCTCAAAATGTGTCAGGCTATGTGAATAATTACAGCAATGTTACCCAGAAACGTAATTATCAAAGACAGTGGTAATGCAGAATTTGCTCTGTTCTCTTGAAGCAATACTGTATGTATTTAAAAACATTGAAATATTAATGCAACAATACCATTCATGAAACAGAACAACAGGAGCAAGTCCTGTGAAAAGTATGTTGTTTTCTAGTTTCCTCCAGATTTCATAAGAGCTTTTGAAATGACATATAATATCAGTAAGTGATCTCCTGATAACTAAATTCAATGAATGCTTAAGAATCTATGCCGTGCAAGTAATCGATATAATATACTGTATAACTGCGCAGATATATACAGTATTTAATGTATTGCATAAAATGAATGTGAAATGGTTACTGCCTAAAGGTTTCACTTGCGTTCAGTAGTGTGAATATGTTGCAGAGATTATAGAGAAGGTAAAAGAGGGAGGAAGCAATCCCTTCAGACCCTATACCGACACAACTGAGTGTCCCGGGCCTCTGGCGATACTGATGAAGAGTTGCTGGAGAGAGAGGCCCTCTGAGAGACCCGACTTTACTTCATTGAAAGCAACTGTTAAGAAGCTAAACCCTTATGTGTAAGTATAGACCTCAAGAAATAGAGACCTCCGACAAGCAGTTTATTGGTTTCTAATATTCTCTTACCCGACCCATGTCACAACTAAACAGTCATAAAATACAGTAGTTGTAGGTAATTGAATTCCTGCCTCATTGTACTGTGCAGTAGTATTAACACCTGCTTTGGGGTTAATGACTTGAGTTTTCAATTGAAGATGTAGTTGAAACCAAACCAAATAACTACAGCATGTTGTATCAATGAATTTCCACCTCCCTTCCTTCATTTAATAGCACTTCTTATCCATGTGGCCAAATAACAATTTCTGCTGCCTCTTGGCATTAAGTCCTGAAGTATTTGGTTTTATTTGTGCAGGTTTTAATGAGGGGGGATTAACATATTTATTAAACAGTGTTCTATTTTCTTTCAGGTTCATTACTTCATAGAATCCAGATATGGCTATTTTAAAACTGCAAAAACAACTGCTGTAATGCAGAATTCCACCAGACTGTGTCTTGTAAGAACCATTTATTTCTTACTGAAATATTTTTTCATCTTGACCAGAGGGAGTGACAACATTCTTGACAACCTGTTGTCTCGTATGGAGCAGTACGCCAGCAACCTTGAGGACATTGTGAACGAGCGCACTGCCCAACTTCTGGAGGAGAAAAAGAAAGCAGAAAGCCTTTTAACACAGATGTTGCCAAGGTAATAATTTTAAAATATTTTATGCTAAACATCTATTAAAACGTCTATCTTTTAATTCAATATGTTCCTTTCTTATTGCAGAAACACAATTCTGTTGGTGATTTAGCAGTGATCTTTTAGCCATTTTGTTTTAACCGAAAAGCTTTTCCAAGAGATCTCTATTTTGCAGGATAAATTGTAGCTTTATGGCAGTGTACAGACACCAGACACCAAGCCATTTACAATTAATTGGTAGATTTAATTAAAAGCGCGATATAAAGTGCTTCGAGAAGCCACATTTAAAGGAGCTATATAAAATAAAGTTTATTATTATTATTATTATTAATGTGTGCCCTACTACTAATTCCTTACAGCACATGATGCTTTACATTCCAAAGGATCCCAAAGAACTTTCCGAACACCCACCTGGGTGACACCTGGCAGTCTCCACTCGCAGTCCTACTATACAGCAGAACAGTTGAGAAACTGCTAAGCCAATTTCGCAAGGAGGAATATTAGGAAGACAAAAGTGGAATTTAATCTGGACACCTTGTTTCATACCACTACACTTTTGAAAAGTATCATGGGATATTACCAATCCATTTACTGCACAGTATATTAAAGAAGATGATTGCATACAACTACTGTATATAGCTGACTAAATATTTACCAATACTATCAGTGATACATAATGTTTGGTTAAAAACAGTTGAGAAAAAGCAGCTCTAATATGTCCAAGGGTATAAATAAAATAAAGGTGCCTTGGTACAGATGCAGCCATTCAAAGTGCGCGTTACAGACACGTACCGCAGGTGACGTCGCTCAGTATGACGCAAGATGACGCGGGGCACCGCAGTACGTGATTGGTTGACCGACAGGGGCACTCGTGGTCCGTTGGTCTGTCGTAGAAAGACAGTAAACGTCTTTGCTGTGCCCGTTGTAGGTATTGAATTTTACCACTGAAGGGAAATCTTAGTAGCTGAGCATAAAAAGAATAGGAGCATACTGTAACGCGTGTGAAGGTCATAAACGATATTAATTTTGGAACATAAACATACAGTGTATAGCTGGTCTTGGTACTTTAAAGAAAAAAATACACACCAGTATTCCATTTCTCCCTAAACATTTTAAGCTTCGAAGTCTTTAACTAACGCGATACCGGAGTCAACAAGCATACTTTTAGAATTTGATTAAAAGGGAATATAATATGGAATCGCGTATCTAAAGAATTTAATAATGGTATTCGTGTGCTGCGACAGGGCTGTGTAGGGCTGTTTCGCCTGCCTGTTCATGTGAGCTGTCTTGTAGACGTGACTACCAGCTGACAGGTTGTGTTTTCGAATCCAGCTGGTGCTGGTCTTTTCTTTTAAGAAACATTTCTTCGAAAAAATAGAATAGCGATATTATGGACAATCAATTGACTTTTATATTTCAAAATATCGCAACATGATCGATATTTGCGATATTTTGAACATATCTTCCCTTCTGACAGCGGTGCCTGCTTCTATTGTGTGTGTGTGTGCAACAGAGTAAATTTTTAATAGCGTTTTAAGCTAATAGGTAATTAGATTGCTCGTAAACCTAATCGCTTTTTCTACATAAACACAGCATGATTACTCTCTGAAAATGCTTTTCCTTTATTTTTAAAGTAGGCTCAGATTTCAACTATAGATCGTATTATTATAAACTTTCTTGGAAAAATGTATTTTATGTAAACCATGTTTGCTATTAATTCATTTAGGGCTAAAATACGTTCATTGTCTTCCAATCGAGTCGAGTTGACATTGGAAGCCTGCCACACCCGGACTGTTAAACCAACGCATTAGCACGTCAAAGCCCATTGAGGGTATTGAGCCAGTATTGGCTTTAGTATTCCCCCCCTCTCCCCTCAATTCAATTCAATTCAAGGTGTTTTATTTGCATGACAGATGGGTACAAGCAGTGTTGGGTATGTATATTGTAACGCTTACGGCAGACAGGCACTGTGTAACAGCCGGCGCACCAGAGCAGCGCACCGAGGGAGCGTCTGCATTTATAACTTGGTTTTTAAAATTAGTCAAGCAATATGAAGCATCTTCTTTTACTTTTGAGTCCCTTAAATACATTGAACACAGCTTTCTCACCACTTAAGATTGCTCTTGATACCATCCTTACACAAAGCAGAAGGGAGATTTTAGTGCCTGAGCATAAAAAGAATAGGAGCATACTGCAACGCGTGTGAAGTCCATAAACGATATTAATTTTGGAACTTAAACGTTCAGTATATGGCTGGTCTCGGTACTTTAAAGAAAACATACACACCAGTATTCCATTTCTCCCTAAACATTTTAAGCATCGAAGTCTTTAAGTAACGCGATACCGGAGTCAACAAGCATACTTTTAGAATTTGATTAAAAGGGAATATAATATGGAATCGCGTATCTCAAGAAATTAATATGCAATAACTGAGTCAAGGGACTCAGAGGATCCAAGGCTAGACTGAGTATAATAGGCTTCGGGCTTCTATTGTGACATCTACTGTAAATTACAGAAATGTTAAAAGTAAACAAAATAAAGTAACCAAAATGTGGTCTAAAATCACCCCTTTAGACACCCCTTTTACTTCACTGGTGTCAGATATGAAAGGCAATAGTCTCCCGTTCTGTCTGCTGTGTGTTGCAGCAGAGGGACTCCCTGCCGCTGAAAGGGGCAGAGTAACTTGCATGCCCTCTAGTACAGTTTACACATGCACGACTTTAAAAGCTAGCAAGACAGGTTTCGATTCACATTAGCTGGCGAGCCTTGTTAAAAAAACGAATGATAATGTAACATGCCACTGTTCATGAACAAAGTTATACTGAGATTTCCTAAGATACGCGATTAAAAAATAAATAAATAAAAATTTGAATCTCCTGCGGAGCACATTCCATAAGAATCAGTGGTTTTACAGTATATATCGCCTTTAAAGGTGGCTTCTCAAAACGCTTTACGGGATAAAAACAACCAGAACAGCAGCAACAACAATATTGTATTTCGTTGCACTTTGAAAACCAAGTAATAACTTAACTATACAGTACGTGCAAACGTTTCGTATGTTGCTGTCGTGAATGCCTGCGTACCCATAAGTATCTTATTTGCCTTGAGTCTGTCTACAGTATCTCTGTCCCACTACCCCCATCTCTCCCTCAATTCAATTCAAGGTGTTTTATTTGTTTGACAGATGGGTACAATTCTTGTTGGGAATGTATACTTTGATATTTACACCCGGCGCGGCACCGAGGGAGCGTCTGCATTTATAACTTGGTTTTTAAAATTAGTCACGCAATATGAAGCATCTTCTTTTACTTCTGAGTCCCTTAAATACATTGAACACAGCTTTCTCACCATCCTTACACAAAGCAGAAACTGTCCGATGACTCACAGTACAAGTGGAAAGATTACAGATTTTAATCGTCTTTAATTTTGTCTTTAATTTTGCCTGTGGAGTGTATCTTATTAAGCTCTAAATTGCATTTTGAGCGCGGTTTTTTACTTTTTTTTAATTGCATTTTGGGCGCGGACAGCACATACAAGGGTTAATGAACTGCGCCAAGAAATTTAAAATAGTATTCTTTAGGTGTGAGGGTAGGAGTGGACCGCAGCAGGCATAATCAGCAAACCAGGAAAACAAAGAACAGGACAGGTGAGATGTGTATCCAGAAAGCGAGTGATCAGAAAAAGGAAATGGAAAACGCAGAAAAAGAAAACGCTTTACAGGATAAAAACAATAACAACAGTAGTGGCTGGGCAAACGATTTTTTTTATCGAAATACAAATTGAGATACTGTACTGTATAATGATGTGCATGAACAAAGGTATACTGCAATTTTCCTTAGATACGCGATTAATGCTTCGTAGGAGGAGGCGGTCTTTTCCTCTTGTCTAACAGTTTGTCCACAAACAAAACATTCCTGTTAGACAAAAGGAATTGAAAAAAAACAATTTTGTCAATGAAAACCGGTGTGTGTGTCTCTCCCTGCTGGATGTTCCTCTCACAAACTGCTGAATGAATAAAATAATTTTATTGAAAATGCGTTTGCGATTGTCTGGTATTTAATCTGGTCCCTTTTAACTGTTTTTCGATCTACTGTATTGCTTTGAGATGCCACTTTTAAAGGCGATATGTAAAATAAAGTTTTTTTTATTATTGTTATAGAGAAACATGATCAGATTTTCCCTGGTTCAGAAAAAAGATCTAAAGTGCTACACATAACTTTCTTAATTCGATGTATTTAAAGCAGTGAACTACTGTAGGTGTCACATAACATTCAGAAATACAATCACGTATTTGACAAATAAAAACGATTATAATCTAATCCTTCCACGTTTGATCCCAAAATCCCAAGAAATATAAATCTTGACGGGTAGAAAGCTATGCTGAAAGTTTATTAAGATGCTTAGAAGACAAAGATACTGTATCAATTTATGTTGCATTAGCCTGATTATGATTAAAAAACACATATAATTAAACACGCGTTTGCGATTTAAATCAGAACACGATTTAAATCAATATCGATTCCATATTATATTAGCAGAAAAGCTTAAAACTACCACTTTTTCACACGCTATTTCACATGCTAGTTAAATACTTCGATGCTTAAAATCGTTAGGGAGAAATGGAATACCGGTGTGTATTTTTCCTTTAAAGTGCCGAATCCTGGAATCTGACTGGCTGACACCCCTCTGAAGTGGTTCCATAAAATCTGGTATACGGAAAAGAAAGCGTTGATAAATACAAGTGTCTTTTAATACACTCTTTGCTGTGCTCTTGAGGCATGACTTTTTGCATGACTCCAAGGCATGACTTTTTTATGTATAAACATCAGTATTTACTGCTATTAATTACTGTACGATTTATAGTTGAAATCTGAGCCTAGATATAAAGTTAGATATAAAGTTAAAATCTTGACAAAGCAATGTAGGAAATACAGAGAAAATAAATTCTTTCTGACATCTAAAATCAGTTTCGATCAAGGTCTCTAAAACGAACAAGAAAAAGAAGATTTTCGGAGGGCAATTACGCTGTGTTTATATAGAATAAGTGATTTATGAGCAATCTAATTTCTTGTTCGTTTAAAACAGTGAAATGTCAGCTGTAAAAGATCGCACCAGAAACAGCACTCACTCTGCCTGTCATAGACGTTCAGGAAAGGCTGAATGAAGTCATGTCAAGTACAATAATTCGGAGAACAATAATACCAGTTGTAGGACAGTATATAAGGAGGATAAGGATTTTGAAGTTGACTCGAAATCTGATAGGTAACCAGTGCAAGGACTTGAAAACAGGTGTAATGCATCCCTGATAGGATTCTTGCTGTCATATTCTGAACATATTGAAGATTGCTCAGTGTGGATTTAATTTCCCCAGTGAACAGGATGTGCATTTATTAATTCTAGAAAAAAAGCCTTTCTTGATTTCTCTAGTTCTTAGTTTCTCTAGTTCCCTTTAAAATAAACTATTATTCCACAATGCAGAGTATTACATGGCCAGTATTTACACATGATATTTGTGATTTAAAGAAATTAACACAAGCAGCTTTTGGAGATTTAAGTGTTGGCTGAGTTATTGCAGGATAAAAGACTAGAGATGTTGGCAAGAAGAAGATAGTTTGGGGAAAGCTGAGGAATACACTTATAACAAGAACACTTCCTAATGGGGTTAGGCATACTTTTGATGAAGATGATGAAGTTAACAGACTATATGTTTACATAGATACTGAAATAAGGATTGTATTTTAGATTATGTGTAGTTGCTGGCATTGAACTGTGTGTTGGATGCACATGAATTGAAGGAATGGGCAAACATAGCTGATGCGGATCCACAGAGCCAGCATATTAAGATGTTTATAATTAGAGGCAATTTGTTTAAATAACTAGGTATGGATACTGATGTGCAAGAGAGGTGGAAAGGCTGTTTCCTTAAGCCAGCAGTAAAAAATATTTTATTCTCAGTGAGATGCTGCCATTTCATAGTGGGTTTCTAACACTGTGTATAGTTCCATCCACACAGTGCCTTTACTTCCATTTCTAATCTCTTTATCCAGTACAGAGGATTTGGAGCCTATCCCAGTAAGCAACGGACACAAGGCAGAATACACCCTGGACATAGCGCCAGTCCATCACAGGACAGACAGACACAAACACACACAGACCAGGGCCAGGTTTCCCATAAACTAATTAACTTACCAGTATGTTTTGGAGTGCGAGAGGGAGTCATATCACACATATGGAGAAAAACCATGTAACCCAGAGAGAACATGTAAACCCCACACACACAGGATGGCAGGAATTGAACCTAGGACCCCAGTGCTGCAAGATAGCAATGCTAACCACTTTGCCACCATTATAAATGGATGGATATCTTAGTTATCTTTCTAGTTCACAGGTTTGCATGCATAATTTAATTTTGAAAGCCACTGAGACATCAGGTACTACTGTTGTATTTATGAAAAAGAAACAAAACAAAAAACATACTAACAACTGTGCCATCCTACGCCTTAGCTAATACATTTTATTATTCATAAACAGTTAACATTGTTAGCAAAATATTTTGAATTATATTTAACCCTATTTTTTCTTTAGTTTTGTATTTAACTTATTATATGATAGTCAGACTTAATGTATATTTGAACAATGAAAATATATTTTTACAAGATTTTACATTAAGCACTTAAAATTAATATGGTTAATAATAGTAAACTGTAACATGCTGTAACAAGATCGGTTAAACAGCGAAGAAAATGCTTTCAGAGAAAATGTTTCAGGTGTGAAGAACATAGATCTCCAATGCAATTTCAACCAAACCTGTTCCCACACACCCCGCCCCCACTACCATTAGAATATACACAAAGCACTCAAATCTTTCGAGCTAATGATCAGGTGACCCGAGAGAGAGCGAGAGAAACACCAAGGGGTATCACCAAGGGTATTAATAATACGATCTATAGTTGAAATCTGAGCCTAAATAAAAAGAAAAAGCAAGTGATTAGGTTTATGAGCAATCTAATTACTTATTCGTTTAAAACGCTATATAAAATAAAGTTTATTATTAATTTGCTGCACAGAGCGGTGAATATTGTTATGCATAAGACAAAGATAACGATCCTGATCAGTTTAGAAATCTGTGTACGCTGTAAGGTTTTTACTTCTTAAACTTTTAAAGTACACGTTTTGAATAGAAAGAAATCCTCTTCCTGTTACAGTATGTATAGCAAACTAGCACGTCTTTTTTCTCCAATCAGAGGGGTGTCAGATGGTGTCAGCCAATCACCATTCTGCGTTGGGTAGCAACGGGTGACTGTTCTCAGGCGGAAGATGTAAACAGCTTAATGTTCGTGTTAAATAATTTTTTAAAATTCAATTAAACGGGCACAATTAAGACATTAAATATACATATACATACTGTATACAGTACAGTTTGCATACGGTAATATGTTACGCGATTAAAAAATAAATAAATAAAACTGGAAGGTTCAGCACCAGCTGGATTCGAGCACACACCCTGCCCGTTGGCAGGCACGCACCTAGACCAGTCGGCTACAGTCAGCTCGCATGAGCAGGCAGGCGAAACAGCCCTACACAGCCCTGCCGCAGTACATGGATATAATCATACCGTTATTAAATTCTTGAGATACGCGATTCCATATTATATTCCCTTTTAATCAAATTCTAAAAGTATGCTTGTTGACTCCGGTATCACGTTAGTTAAAGACTTCGAAGCTTACAATGTTTAGGGAGAAATGGAATACCGGTGTGTATTTTTCCTTGTGATATTTTAAGCTCTAGTTGAATGATAGGTGTCGCATTTTAAATCATTTTCGTAGTTAGAAATTATGAAACGCCCTGTTAAAAGCAAGGAAGTTTTTATGCCCGTTGAAGTAAAACAAAATGCCTGACAAAGTATGGCTTGGACAGATTCCAAGTGCTTGTACAAATGTGCTAAAGAAATTATACTTTGAGTATACAGCTTGTCCAAAGTCATCCATTATTAATACTATTAGTAATATCTCCGGTAAAGGCTTTGATGCATAAATATTTCTGATAAAGGTAGGTTGTGTACTTTTGTCCAACTGAGCAATCTTGCTTTCATAAAATATACCAACATTTTAATGACTGAAGATTAACATGCTGTAATACACTGTTCAAAATTAAAGGCTCAAATGCTGTACATGAGAGGTTAAGCTCCCCCTGGCGGTTTTACAAGGTGACGCCGGATAGTTTCCGGCAGAGCGTCAAATGACGCGCGATTAACACGTCACACTGCGTGACACTGCGAGATGCCGCGCCACGCCCACCGGGGTATGCCGCAAAATAACGCACGCATTTTGAATGGCTGCATCTGTATAGATGTCCACAATGGGGAAAAGGCTCCAGGGATCTAAGGTAAAAAATCAAATTCCAGCAACACCAGATAGCTAGTGGGCATAACAGGTCTGTGGTCTGTCTACTATTCTAGGTATACTATTATTCTATAGTAATTCAATGAGACCCCGTTTGCCAAGGTGAGAGTGATTTTTTTATTGCAAATAAGATTGCTCATCATTAAATTATTGACTGAAGCACTAGTTTGAACAATACATAATCACACAGCAAGTATCAGCTAGGACAATGAGGTCAGGTGAAGCACAGAACGTACCAGAAGGAATCATTATTCTACAGTATTTTATCCAGAGGGAACATTGGATAAAGTTGCAATGCAAAGCCTTTATAAACATAGACCGCTGCTGAAAGGTCTAAGCCATTTTGTATTGTTCTCTTAACTCGTTGGTTTTCTGGCTTTATTTGCAGGAACACAGCCTGCTCATGACCTTCTGGAGAAATATCAGCCATTGTACTTTAAACTAACAGTTCTTACAGATCTGTATTTTGGGGAACAAAAAGTAGCCTTATAGTTTTAGAATGTGAATGGAGGAACACCTTTTTGATGTTTAGAAACAACTTACAATGGAACAATTAGATTCAGCTTGTAAGGTGTAGCCAACTTGAGCCCTACTTCCAGGATAGACTTTGGGTTACCATGACCCCTACCAGGAATAACTGGCTTTCTGACAGTGGATGGACCGTAAATGTGATGGCTCACTAAACTGTACTATTAACAGTCAATGTGCATTATAATAGTTAAAACAGCAGTGGACCTTGAGTAAATTGTTGATCCTAATACAAATTGTGGCAAAACCATTTGTTTCAGTTGTTTTTTTTCAACAACGATCAAGATAAACTTTTGTTTAAGGGAGCTTTTCAAGAAGTTAAAAGTACAAAAAAAAATGCTAGCCTTTCATGTTGAACTGAAACAGAAAACCTATCACTGTGCAATGTAACAGAGCATGCTGTCAAGACATTTTTTGCAAAGTCTTCTATTTATAGACCTTCCTGGAGGTGGAGCACAAGTTAGCATGAGTGGTGCCTTCTGGTGGGATGTGTTGCCAAACTGCTGCTACTAGAGACAGTGCCTTTATTTCTTTAAAGAAGCCCACCTGTGTCCCATCTTGTAAGGATTACAAATAATAGTTCCCCCAAGCCCAAATTCTCAGTGCCCCATAGTTTCTGGTTTGAGCATAAGCTACCATACACTGTGACTTCTACAGTTAAGCTTTTTACACAGCAGTGTACATGCATTGTTCAGCTTAATATAATATTAATATTCAAAAGTGAATGAAGGCAAAATCTGTATTGATAAGATTGAATGATGTTGAGCAACACTTTTTTTGCATTGAAACCTAACATTAAGTCATTTATCAGCATCAGATTGCCTGATTCAACAGAGCGCCGTTGAATGTAAATAATTGGTCAATCAGGTTATTGCCATTTGGGAACATAATATTTTGGACACTTTTGGTTTGAACATTTGACTATCTATGTTTTGAGCATTTATACTACAGTATCGGTTGCCTTGTTTATTTCTAGATCTGTAGCCATCCAGCTCATTTCTGGGAAGACAGTGCAAGCTGAAACTTATGACTGTGTCACTATATATTTCAGTGACATTGTAGGATTTACTGCCATGTCTGCAGGCATTACCCCAATGCAGGTAAGAACCTATTCTAAGACTTTCTAATCATTATAATTAAGTTTTTAATGATGTAGCATGTGTGCATGAATATATTTTGTGCAGCTGTAAAAGTCTCCTTTAAAATCTCCTCTACTTAGAATTCAAAGCTCTCAGGCTGGTTGATAACTTTGCCTTCTACTTTTTCTGTCACTCTAAACAGCATAATTAAAAGACCTGTGTTCTTAATTGAACCAGTTGAACCTTACTCTAAATTAAAAAGCTGCTGGTGGTCTTAGGGAACCTGTAGAAGACCTTGAAGAAAGCAGCTCTCAAAGATCATATGGTCAGAGCTCCACAGAGGCAACGGAAATGTGAATATGGGCCACCAGACTCATTAAAATACCTATAGTCAGGTTCTTGCGAGTGTGTGATGTTGTTTTAGAGGACTGTATCAGTTCTCCTTTCACATACGAGACCGATTGATGATTTCTGAGTTGTGACATCTGCAGAATAATCACAAATGGGATTCAATCGAGACATTTCTCCATGCTGACACACAGACCCTCGCTCACCAGCCAACAATGGTGAAATCTGTTGTGCCAAATCCTTGGATTGCAGGTGGCTTCAATAGTATTGGGAGTTTTAGGGTATGACATCATAGTAACCTTTCATCTTCCACACACTGTCAGGCCAAATGTATTTATTCCTTTAGTACTGGCCAGCTGGTGCTAGGACCTCGCTAAATTGAATAAAAATGATCTTGCCAAATTTATGGGTTTGGGAGTCTCCAGTTGCAAATGCAAAAAAAGCATGGTGTTGACTATTGAATGTTTTGTTCTAGGTTGTTGATTTGCTGAATGACTTGTATACATACTTTGACAATATCATTGACAATCATGATGTTTACAAGGTAAGAGTGTCAGTTTCTCAAATTTTGAGTAAGCTTTCTCCCCACATGCATCTTCTTTTGTTATGTCAGATTTTAAATGGGGTTCAACGTTCCCAAAAAACGCTTTATCATCAAAATCTCCCATGGCTTATCTACAGTATCTTGCTGTTGTGTTTTTTTTTATTTGTCAGCATACAGTACACATCGTGGTCTAAATCATCTCACATTTCCCCTTTTGAATTAATACAGAATACAGTTAATTTAGATATAAACACTATCACAATAGTTCATTGCTTAGTACTCTAAGTAAAAAGCAAAGATGTTTCTGGTAGTTGAACTGATTTTCACAAGTTCAGCCAGTGTTTGTTTATTTGTTGCTTGTTTTGGTCTTATTCTCTGTAGGTGGAAACCATAGGTGATGCCTATATGGTTGTTTCTGGGCTCCCCATAAGAAACGGGGATGAGCATGCCAAAGAAATTGCAAGGATGTCCTTATCAATAGTGGATGCGATGAAAAAATTTGAAAACAGACATGTGCCAGGCCAGCAGCTAAAGGTTCGAATAGGACTGCATTCAGGTAAGAACCAGGATGAAAGAAGAGGTACTGTATTATTGTATACAAGTACAGAACGTCTTAGATCCTGCCATTCAAATGTGCAAGGTATGCTGCGCTACAACGCGGTGGACGTTCCGCAACGAACTGTAAAGTACAGCATGTTTTTTTCAATAGTGTGAAATACCTTGTAATACCACCAGGTGGAGCTGGGCTTAGCTGAGCTTATCTTAATGTCTCATGTGCAGCATTTGGGCTGTTGGCAGAAAATGCCTGGTTTCGAATCACGATCAATGCTGAGGGACAATCTTTTGCCAATTACAGAATTTAAATTGTATACCGTTTAGACTTAATAATTTTAAACTGTGTATTACAGCATGTTAAACATTAAACTGATTAAAAAGTAGGTATATTTGATAAAAGCAAGATTGCTTAGTTAGACAAAAGTACACAACCTTCCACTTTCTTCATATTGTAAATATTTTAATTACTGTATAATGCAGCAAATAGCTTTTGATCCAAAAACAAAAAAAATGTGAACCTAAGTTTCACTCGACTTTCTATTTTGCCAGTTGTGTCTGTTTTGGGATGGAGTAATTGGGTAGTACAACACCTAAAATCAAAAGAACAGAACATGAGAGTACAGAGTTATATACCGTACAGTACAAAGTCCGAGTGCAGGGAAAGGACCAGTAAGATCAAGCATGTAGAGTATTAAGCTTGTCTATGCATCCTTGTCAATCTTGTCTATCTCTTTGTGATTCTGTGTTCTGTGAGAATCTTTAATGAGCTGTATTTAGTTCAATGACTCATGTGAAATATTTAATCAATACGGCATCATCTCTCTGTCAGGCCCCTGTGTAGCTGGAGTAGTGGGATTAAAAATGCCTCGTTATTGTCTTTTTGGGGACACCGTCAACACTGCCTCTCGTATGGAGTCCTATGGTTTACGTAAGCCTCTGCTTATCATTGATCATATTTTAAAACATTTACCCTTGCCTATGATTTACAGTGATTTTATATGCTCTCAGGTTGTTGGCTCCTTGTGGGAACTTAATGTGTAGTATTTTAACATATTTCACGGAGTCTTAAAAGTGCTGTCAGTTTCAAAATGGAATTATCTTCATAATGTATACAATTGAAGATTCACCACATTCAGTCCTGAACAGACAATTTCACCGTTCTAAACAATTGGGCTTACTGTATGTATTAACATTTAGGAAGAACATATGTGTCATTTGAAGGTAGTTTTTTAGATATACTGTATGTGGTATTTTTTATACTGGAGATAAAATTCGTTTTTGATTTTGGACAAGCCCACAATAACATACATAAGTAGTTCAGGTGGGTAGCTGCGTCAGCATGCGTAGGCTGCAAAGGAACAAGTAATAGGTTTATTCCATGCTGAAAAAAAGAAGAAAGAGAACACAACGTTTCGGCCGTGGAGCCTTCTTCAACCTCACACCTGAAGAAGGCTCCACGGCCGAAACGTTGTGTTCTCTTTCTTCTTTTTTTCAGCATGGAATAAACCTATTACTTGTTCCATAACATACATAAGCCACTTTGTTTTGAAAACTGCTGGCTGGGACACAGGCCTCTGCTAGTTTATTCTGGCCAGATATTGTCATCTATTGTCTAGGATATTTCATGTTTTTGTCACATAACAAATCTCACTTTTGATATTTGATTATTTTTACTGCCTAGCCTTGAAAGTTCACGTCAGCAGCTCAACGAAAGATCTGCTAGATAAATTTAGAACATTTCGGTTTGAGCTACGAGGGGATATCCACATGAAGGTAAGCTTTGTTTTGTATCCTTTTACTCTCCCAAGGAGGAGGCATCAATATCAGTAATTTCAAACTGTAGTTTAACAGAGCAGGAACTTTTTGAGGTTTAATGCAGAGGTCAGTCACTAAGAGATTAGACAATAGGGCATCTCTCGTGGAAAAATTTAAAAGTAGTCAAGTTAATATACTGCATATTAGACTGTGGTCTGGTAACATATGTTACTGTGCTCTGTGTTCTTGTAACATATTTCAATAATTAAAAAGGACATTTTGTGTTTTTGTTTCAAACTTTTAATTTTTAATATTACTCCACATCTTTTCATCTAAATAGAGTATAGAGTATTGTGAGTCTTAACATTGCTTCTCTTTGGTGTCATGATGTAAAGTACAGAATGTCCTGAAAATAATATGATTTGAAAGCCAAGCTCTGCATGCAAAAATATGAAATTATGGTTAAATGTTTGCTGTGAGTACAAGGAAGTTCTCAAATGAAGCAATGAACTAAATTTAGCATCCAAACATTTGGTAAAGGACTTTATGGAATGTGCTGATAGTATCTTTTTTAACAGTTTTGTTTGTGTATTATTTCACAGGGAAAGGGCTTGGTTCGAACATTCTGGCTTTTGGGAGAAGAAACTTAAGAACAGTTTCTGTTTTTTGTACTGGGCAGTTATAATTCTTAGTATGTCTTAGAAGGCAATTTACTGTATGCAAAAGAACTGAGCTTGGATTAGGGAGGCAGCACAAAAATGCTTTGTAGTCTGTTAAAACTTACTTTTGATATGGTATCCTGCACAGTTACAAGTTACTTGTGTAAGGGACTATGGAGCTTATCTTAGCTTTTCAATATGGTACTGCTACTTAGTTGAATCTTGCTTTAATATTAATCAGAATGAAAGTTCTTGAAATGACAGGATACAAGTGTTTGATGCTGATTGTGATTCTGTTATGCTGATAGACAGCATGACATTTATTTGCTAAATATTATCTAAACAAAATTATTCAGGAAAAAAAGATATTTATCAAAGCTAACTATAACTATCTTGTTAATCTTTTTTTTAATAAAAAGAAATTGGAATGACATCAACCGCACACTAAAAAAACTAATAAAAATAAAATAATTATAGTAAGTCTTTCTTTTAAAAGGTCTGAATTTCTCCTGATAATCTCATATTATGACTTCCTATTGACTCTCATTCTGTTTTTATTTACTGTTCCAAATTCCACAAATAGTGAACTCCACGTGGGATGAAAATAAACACAAAACAAATAGTCAATTTTAGAATTAAAATAAAGGTCATTTCCAAAACTTTAACAAATGTTACTGTATTTGTAGCAGACATTTGAAATAAAAAATTAAAAAAAAAAGTTATTGCAATAACAGACATATGGGTCAACCAGTGTTGTTGGTTTAAACAATGTGCCGTTTGGGAATGATGACAAAAATGGCTTGACGCTTAAACAAAAATATTTTTCCACATTATAATATTAAAATGGGAAAGTACTGCAAGAAAAAACTGCTTACAGAACCAATAATGAGGTTTTAAAAGGCAGCCCTAATTGTTCTAATGCACAAAAGGTTTAATTAAGGGCTAATTGTTCATAAATATTTTAGAAGCTCCACTCAGCCACAGGGAAATAAAGCAATTACGTCTATTACAAGGCTTCTAAATATTTAAATTGGTCCCTTGTTGGCGAAGGTTTCCAAAGGTGACACTTCTCACATCTCAGTTTTGGGACTTTTGGGGAAATGGTTTGTTAATTAACGCTCAAGGTTTTTCCATGATCATAATCAGTTCCGAAGTCACACCATGTTGAAGCATGTTAAAGTCCTCTGTGGATATTTACATAAAAAAACACATGAAAACATTAAATATCTAGCTCGGTTTTATTTCTTAAGTGCTGATACTGTAGTTAAGATGCATTCTGTGCTTTAAGTACATGAAGTACACTATCTTTGATATCTTTTGTCCCACTCTGCGTCTTTTAAATTCTATATATTTAATAAAGTATATATTACCTACTGTACAAAGGTACAAGTAAATGCTGAAAAGAGAAGAAAAGAAACACAACATTCCAGTGGTGGGGCCTTCTTCAGGTATCTTCAGGATGGGATAAACCTTTACTTGATCCTTTGTAGCCTACGCATGCTGACACAGCTACCTACTGGAACTATATTACCTGTTGAGGTTGTATAGTGGTACATAATCTGTCACCATCACTGCCACATTGCAAAGCTTCAGTGATTATGGCTCATAATTACTAACATAGTAGTTTAGATTTCTTGTGCTTTGTTCCTGTTATTCCTACTTTTGCTGTAGCTCTTGCTGTTTTGTTTTTCCCTTCAGTCCTGTCTCCACTTCACACGTATCTCCCTTGCAGATCTTGTTTGGATTCCATTCTGTTTTAAATGTTACTGAATTTCACTGTCGATCCTTACCCAGGTCTGACTCATTCCCAACTCATTAAAATGTAATCCATCACATCTGTAAGATTATCCTTTGCTATAGAGGTTTTCCAGAGGTAGAGAACTCCATGTTCTCATCCCTTTGCTGTGTTGAAGGATTAACATGTGGTGTTATTCACCTTGGCCTGGTGCAGGCAGGTTTCCATAGAAAATCACTGATTTAACTATTCAGTTAATTTCCTAGGTCTTTGTGTGTGTGAACAGGCTTACATGTATGTGTTATACAGGATGTAGATGACTGTGGATTGGATGATCAAACTGAAGAGGGCCCTTAGCTGCTGATCTGCTCTGTTGTTAATTCATATAGGGATTTCAGACTGAATATAAGTAATTTGGCCCAAAACGTGTTGATAATGAAGCAAAGATCAGCATTGATCAACATCAGCTTAGCTCTCTCAATAAATTCACTTTACTCTTCTAGCAAACAATGTGACAGACTTTACTAGTCTGGTAAGTAAGAGATCAATAATTAAATAAGCATGACTTCATCAGCTTTCAATCATCTGTGAGAGTGTCAATATGTCAAAATCAGGCATTATCATAAGTTGAGGATGAGCAATTCTGGTCCTGCTTTTTTAGGTCTTGTTTTTTAGGTCTATTTGATGCACCAGCACCTGAATTGTGGAATTAATCCCAGTGAGACAATAATGAACTGATAATGAGGTCATTAATTGCTTAGTTGGAATGAATACCTCCAGATACACTGGCCCTCCAGGGCCAGGATTGCTGTCCTAATCTGCCTTAAAAACAAGACTCTCATTGCTCTCGTTTATGGTTACTAAACCTGAATCATTAACCTTTGCTCTTCAGTAATTATACCAATTCAATAACTTCCATCTAAGAAACCTGAAATACTGGCTACAACAGGACTGGCTGCTGTGTTCATTATGATCCGGTCAAGCTGATTTCCAGCAGGGACCATAGCTCTCCTTGACCTTTGCAGAAGGGTTTGCCTCTCAGAAATCATACAGTACATCAGCATACCATATGTTACCATACTTAACATAACCAACACCAATGAAAATAATAATTACAAGAGTAGTCATTGCCCTTGGGTATACACTGCAGAGAAAGAGAGGAACAGACACCTAGCAGGTACCAAGAGTCACTGTTGTGTGACATGCAAAGGAAACTTTTGGCAGCTCTGGCCCATTCAACCTCAGCATTACCTATCCTATTGAGCACATTCTGTCCTCAGGCAGCTAATGATACAGGTCAGACTTAAACCTGTGACATCTAGACTATAACCATAATAATACTCTACTTCACTAAATTTATACAGTAGAGAACTTGTCAGCCTTGATCATTCACCATTGCAGTGCACTTCACCAATGGGGTACTTTTGCATGGGAGACTGTGTACACCCAGAATGGAATTGAGCCAGGATATTGTAGTATTCCTTACTCTTTTGAAAAGAGCCAAGGGATCTTTATTGACCAAAATGTCAGGACTTAGTGCTGCATTTGAAGGATTGCATTCCCTGCAGTACAGTTCTTTGGGTCACCAAGGTACCAACAGGGTAGCAACATAACATAGTGGTTAAGCCTAAGGGTTGTAGGTTCAGATTCTGGATGGAATGGGCACTATATTGATTGACATTCAGGTCTCTGTGAAGGAGAAACACCACAAAGTATATAATCTTGTAGAGTATATTGTTTTTTCTATCACAGGGAATTGTGGATTTAGAAAAGTTAGGTTTTGCCTTACAGCTGGTTAGAATTCTTTCAACAAACAGCAACAATAATGAATAAACACAGAACATACAGTATGATATGTTACATTATATTTAGATTTTCAAAAGGCTTTTAATATAGTTTCTCACAGTAGAAAAGGCATTCAGGAAAACATTGAGTGTTTCGGTTGAGAACTAGTCAATAATAAATAGTACAGATTAAAAAGTCAAATTGGAGTGATGTAATTAGTAGACTACAGCAGAGCTATGTATTAGGACCACCATTCTTCTTAATTTATGGTCTAGAATCTGGTATTGTTAGTACATTAGAAAAAATTATATTATACCAAATTAGGAGATCTCAAACACTACAGGGAGCAGATAATTCATTCAGTTTCTAACGACTTTATCCAATACAGTGTTGCAGGGGAAATGGAGTATGTCCCAGCAAGCAATGGGCACCAGGTAGTATACACCGTGGACAGGTGGCCACTCCATCACATGGCACACACAGACACAAACAAACACTCACAACAAGGCCAATTTTCCAGAAGCCAATTAACTTACCAGTATGTCTTTGGACTGAGGGAGGAAACTGGAGCACCTGGAGGAAACCCCATCACAAATATGGGGAGAACATGCAAACTCCATGTTGAGAGCGCCCCAGGTCCGGAACTGCTGCTAACCACTATTCCACCATGCAGCCCCGGAAGCAGCAAATGAAATTCATCAGATGTGCAAGGTGTACAGGGGCCGTGAGGAACAGCAAGCTGAGCCCCAAGCGCAAGAATTCTGAGGAGTGAGGGCCACCTGAGTTTTGGAGGCGAGCTGACTGTAGAGACAGCAGGCTATAATAATGGAGCTGTCCGGTAAGTTCAGCTCCCTGTGTGAAAGCCCATCGGGCTCAACTACAGTGAGAGAAGAGAGCAGTTAATGTGAGGAAGACAGCTGATGTAGAAGAGAAGAAAAGCTGACCTGGAAAAAGACTTGGAAAACGAAGAAGCTTCCTCACCTTTTCATTGCCCTTGGTGGCTGTGGAAGAGGAAAGGAGAGCTTCAGTACTGAATAGAATCAGGGAGAGTTTCACTCAATGCCAGAGCACTGAACAGACAGGGAGTTATCCTTAAAAATTGTGCTCAATTAGATGATTGGGATGCACCTGATTGATAAATTACTGGTGGTAGAAATGCCTTCCGAATGTGTTTGCTTGGGATTGGATTGAGGGCTGAGACCACATGCAAATGCTCAGGTTGCTAGGAGCAACACCGGGATGCAAGCTGCTCCTAGCCTGGGTGTAACAGACAGATTAAATTCAAGACTGAGCAGGAAAACAAGGAAGTTGTTGTTTAATGACAGTTTACTGCACAAGTGCAGCATGTTGCATGCAGGTAGCAAAAAATATTATGAAATCTAAATGCAAAATGGGACATGGTGAGATCGAAGAGGGTACATATGAAAAAGACTGAAGTGTTTATGTTCATACCGTATATCAGACACCTACATACTTCTAGACACTTTGGGGAAGCAATTAACTTAAATATCATAATACAGTATATAAAAGCATTGAGAATGTTCTGTTAAATTTGTATTATACACCAGTAACGCCTCATTTAAAATATCTGGTTGCTTTTCTCTGGATGAATTCCCCGGCAGCAATATTTTATTCCTATCTTGGTAACCAACATTGCATCCATTGATAAGATTTTAATGAAAAGGTTCTAATTGTTTATACCTAAGGTTCTAATGGTTTATACCTGAACAAAATTGGTCAAATCATTTTTGTGTTACTGGAATGGTACCTGTAGTTTTAGATCACATGAAAATCCTTTTTAAAAAAATGACAATATATAACATATAATCTTCTCTTTCCAAGACAAAAGGGGTTCAATTACTGTATTTATCCTGGTAACGCAGGCCATACCTTTTAGCCCAGAAATGTATCTAGTGTACTCTTCTCTGGACTTTTTCCAGGACAGAAAGATTTTTTGCTATCATGTGGCCAAACATTGCACACATTGCTATTTGTTTCCTGAAAAAGGACAGTTTTTTTGTACCTAAAAAAATTAGGGACTACTCTTTTTGTGTGAGGGGGATGGAGCCTGCAGTTTTAGATTGTGTGTAAATCCAAGTTTAAAAAAACAAAACAATGTTTTTGAAGAGAAAAATCAAGTCCGTATGCTTTATATAATTTAATTCACATTTTTACTGTCATAAATTATTAAGTGAAGATTCAATTAATTTCAGTAAACCTTTCAATGAAAAATCTGATAATAATAGATGCTCATCACATTGAAAATGCATTATGCTGCAGTTGAATTGTAAGCCTTATAGTTTTTATCAATGCTGTTTAACTGAGCTTAGTTGAAGGAAAAAAGGCTTCCCAGACGTATATAAAATGTGTAAGTAAAACACTATAGTATTTTCCAATGATGTTTCCCTCTTAGATATACAAACAATCTCTACTCATTGTTGCCTCATTGCTGATAATGATATGTTTAATTGTGTTCTTAATTGAATCAGGACTCTTTCATCTGAAGTAAATTTCATAAATCGCTTTACCCCTGATTTCCTTTTCTTCCAGTCTTTTCAAAGCACAGATGTCTGGCTTTTCTCCACAACAACACTTGTGTTACACATATGAATGACTGGCTTATCAAAACACAAATTTTGAGAGAACATGCCTTTTATCCTCTTTTAATTAAAATCCAGAAATGTTTAATTGGAACACAGCTACAGCATTGGGGGGGGTCTTTATTGGAAGCCCCAGGTATTTAAAATAAGACCCACTTGGCTACTCCATAATGAATATAGAAAGATAAAAGAGAATCAAAGAGCTGTGCTTGAAATACATCAGTGGATAAAATAGGGACATTTGAGCCCTTAAATTCTGTTCAGTGACCCAGCTGCTACCTGTACTGTCAGATTCAGGCTATATGAGCTCCCTCTTGCAAGACCTGCACCATTCCAAAATAACAAAATGAGATGGGAATTAACCAAAATGCTTGCATTGCAAAAGTTTCGGCAAAAGGTAACATGCACACAAATCAGGGTTTTGAAAATACTGATCTTAAGAATATGGGAAACAAAGATTAGTGTATGAAATGAAAAATATTTATAGGATTCTATTGAGTCAGTGCACACATGACTAAGAGTAGGAGAAGCATGAGATGGGTACTGATGACCCTCCACTTGGATAGGTTATTATGGCATCAGTGCAGCAGTCTTCACTCAGACTTAATACAGTATATTCTAACGAGAAATAAAGAAAAGGAAGGCTGTCATGCAAATTTCCATTACCGTTGTAAGTTATTTGGGAATAAATTCAATTTATCTATGTAATGCCTAACTATGGCGTCTTTTAGAATGTTGTATACAATCTTGGTCACCTTGTTATACAAAAGATATTGTTGCCGGGGAATCCGTAAAGAGTAGTGCAACCCATTCTTCATGGAATGATAAGGCTGAAGGAATTGAACCTTGCTAGCCTTGAACCATGATAATTGTGAGGGACTTGATACACGTATTCAAAAGTCAAATGTCATTAAAGACTCCTGACAAAGAGAACCCAATGGAAGTCTTTAAAATAAACAGTGAAACATAAACCAGAGGGAACACGTGGGAAGTGGTGGTTATCAATCGTTTTTCTAAATCCACACATTTTATCCCTCTTCCGTCCCTTACGTCGGCCCAGGAAATATGGCTGATATATTTGTCCTGCATGTATTTCCGACTCCACGGCATCCTGAAGCTAACGGCCAGGCAGAGAGAAGAAACCAGGACCTTCTAACCTTCCTCAGGGCATATATCTCTGCTGCCCACGATAACTGGGTCTCCCTTCTCCCCTGGGCCGAATACGCCCACAATTCCCTTTACACCTCCTCCACGGACATGTCTCCATTTCTTTGCTCACTCAGCTATCAGCCCTCACTCTTCCCCGACACCATTCCTGACACTGACATCCCTGCGGTTCGGAAATATTTTACCCCTTCCAGGAACTATGGAGGAAAGCCAGTACAGCATTACAAAGATCATCCCGAAGACAGAAGATCTCTGCCAATAGACACTGACGATCCTTCCCCCAACTAAGACGAGGACAGTTTGTCTGGCTTTCTTCCAAGAACATTCCTCTTCGGCAACCCTCCAGTAAATTGGGCCCTCGCTTCGTAGAGCCCTTCCAAGGACTCTCCCGAGTCCCACCCATCTCGTACCACCTCGCACTCCCTCCCACCCTCAGGATTCTCCCCACCTTCCATGTGTGCCTCCTCAAACCTGACCACAAATCCCCGCTTTCTGGATGTTAACCACGTCCACCTTCCCCTCAACTCATTGATGGCTCACCCACCTATACGGTGCATAAGATCTTGGGCACCCGATGGCATGGCGGTTCCCTCCAATTTCTGATAGACTGGGAGGGTTATGGCCCAGAAGAACATTCCTGGGTTTCTGAGGCTGACATCCTGGACCGAAACCTCATTGTAGACTTTTCACACCCGTCCAAGTTTGGCTAGTAGGGCGTCAGGAGTCACCCCTGAGAGGGGGGGAGTTATGCAATCTGCATGTGTCTCTGACCCTTCTCTCATTCCCACTGTGTTTAACAAATGCTCAAGCCGTAAGTAATGTAACTATCACCGTTTACTCCCATCACTATTTCAGTTCCCCTCTTTCCTCACTTCCCCGCTCACTATTGGGGATTCTCCTCGATAAGTGCAATAAGTGCACGTTATTTACTCTTGCTATCTAATTGGTATCAGACCTTCTTGTCTGCTTCCTCGTTTTCAATTTAAGTCTTGTGATTCCAATTGTAGCTCTCCTAATGTCTCAACCGTTATTAGACCTTCTTGCCTGTTTCCTGGAACACATTTTTGCCTTTTGATTTGGATTAGAATTCTTTCTCTCCTGAGTCCTGCACAGGATCCATACTCCCTTTACTGTCCTCTGTTACAGCAGCCTATACCCTGACTTCTTTCCAGAAAGATATTCTGTACTTACTTGATCCAAGCTAGAAATGGACTAGATAGCCAGATGACCTCATTTCATTTGTAGCCGTTCTTATGTTCTTAAATGCTTAATATGCATTTAAGCATCCCACACATTCAATAGCTGTAAAGTTTATTTAGCACAGTTTTGTATTCAGCAGTATTAAAACACAATAACATCTTTATTTTTGTCTCCAGTATATTTCAAAATATGAGCGTTATAAGTTAATGTTGAACTTGAAATTATAGTGAGGTATCATGAACAAAACTGGATGTACAGTATTAGATGAAAAAAGATTTATTATCAAGAGACGCCCTAGGAAATTCATAAAACACAACTGTGAGTTGCCATAATTATCAACATGATGAAGCTCAGAAGAATAAATAACTTTTGATCTAGTACATCCCACAGTCTTCTGCACATGTCAGCCATTTGCCACTCACAGATCACTACATAGCAGCAAGTGAGACAAATAATACTGAAGTGAAAAATTACTTCATCACTTAAAGGGGACAGAGAAATTTTGGTAGGCTATATTGAGCAAGCTTGAGATGGAATTTAGCTAGGACACAAAGGAAGAAGATATTAAAATGTGTTTAATGGCCTCATGTAGTTACACTAGGACCTTAGTTTAACAGAGTGTCCACTATCATCATCTTGGGCGTTGGACTGGAGTTTCTCATCCAAGGCACAGACCACCACCTACTGGTTCACAATCAACACAATCAATTCCATCTGATTTTCTTTGAAGACTAGACATCCAAAAGATGATCTGTTCCAGTCTTGCCTAAATTCTGAAATTTGATAATCTCATTTGAATGTGTGGCTTTTTTTCCAAGGTATTACCCACACAAGTGATTATCAGTCATTGATTATCTTCATTGTTTTGGATACATGATATTTGTATCTACTGTCTACAAATCTTTAAACCTTATTATCTACAAAGGCTTAGAATACATGCATACCATTCAAAGTTTACACATCCCCCAGCCTAAATATACACAAACCCATATTAGGTAAAACCCATGGTAAACCAGAAACAGGTGCTCAGAACTATGTTAATTAATGATAATCAAGCTCTGAATCAACAGTTAAATCAAAAATAAATTTTCAGAATGCTGTAAATAAACAGGTGTGAAAACAGACCTTGATGATTAACTTAGCATAGCAGCCAAAATTAGCTAAGTGAGGGTGTAAAAGGGTGGTTTTAATTAGCATCACAATTATTTATCCCTCCTGGTTTAATCAAGAAAGCCATTTTAGCAGTCATTAATGTACCACGTACCACATGTCTCTCAGGCAGCCTTCTCTGTATGAGCACAGTGAGAAGAGAAGGGACTATAAGCTACTGAAATCAACTAGCAGCATGCCGATCTGAGGGGAGAGCGTTTAACAAAGAAGTGAGTACGGACCATCTGAAGGGTCTTTTTTTGCATGTTCTGTTTTTCTCCTATTTAAAAGTGGTAGAAGTGTTACAATTGATTTATGCTGAGACATAAAGAAATACAAATGTATGACATGAACCTTTCAGAAAGACATTCAACATCATCTTCTGTATCAAACTGCTGTCATGTTTTATGGAGAAAAAATAGACATTTCATGTGTTCAAAAGCCAATTCCTCATAGGCAGGAGCTATGCTTATTTCTACCTCTCAGTTCAAAGCAGAGTTTTACTTTTGCAAAATGTGCTTTTTACACTGGAGTGAATGTCATCTGACATAACAGCTACAGATTTCAAATTTGTACTTGGGTTTCATGGCTAAATACTGTCGTGGTAGGAACATTTAACTTATGCTTGACATTGTTTCCTTTTTAAATTTGTTTTTTAGGACATCAGGGGAACAATTGTGTTAGCATCTCTATTTTCTGAATTATTTTGTTTGTGTGACAAATGCAAAATCAGAATCTAATGACCAAAAGTCCCACAATACACACAATATATGTTTTCACAAACCTCTTAAAAAAACAGCTGAAACCGTTTCTCCTCAGAAAATAAATAAATTGCTGTCTCCATTTTCAAATACTGTTATTCAACATTGTTTTGTCAGCTGCAGGATAACCAGAGAGACACTAAAAGATGCAGTTAGAAATGTCACTCAGGCATCCTGATTTTATTTTCAAATAAACACACACTTAGAGAAAGGAAGAATCTTACTTCAGAACCTACTGTAAGTAGTTAGGGCTTATTCAAAGGGTTAATTTTATCCTACAGTATCTTATGTAAGATAAATAATTTAAAAGTTCAATTTACATTTTATGTTAGATGCAAATACCAAATCTAACCCTTACCATTCAACCCTATCATGCCAAATTCACATTTATTTCCAGTATTTCTAACCTCATACAAAAAAACCAAAAGATTAAATAGTTATGCATTATTAATATTTAAGGTAAGTGTACCCATTTAAACCCACCAAGTATTTTTTAAGTACAAAGCTCAATTTCTCTGCAAGTAAAACATTATTTAGATGTAAAATTATTCTTATTGTGTAAGGATTTATTGCATATAGACATTATATACAATATCTGGTAATAAAATAAAATAAAATTTGAAGTGGCTCAAATGACCACAAAATGAAATTTAATAATTTATTTAATGGATAATTTACTAATCAATTTAATAATTGACTACAAGGTCTCTCAATTTAGGAGGATTGATTAAACCTACAGTGTTTGTCAACTCTATTTTTCACTACTAGTACAGTGGTCAGATACATCAAGGTTGTGTCTCAGATTTTTCAGGAATTAAAAAAATTGACTTTCAAAGCTAGAAAAAACCCTTATTGTTCAATTTATTTTTCAATAAAAATCTTTTTACATGGTTTCAGACACATATTACAGTATTTCCTAAATTTAAGACATTTTTGTATATTTCAGTTAGGAAAGGCATAAGTCAAAAGAAAGGATTAAATAATAATAATATTTTGTCATTTTACAGCTTGCACCTTAAAAAAACTATAAGACTGTTTTACAATGTAAATCCTTCCAGATGGGAAGGATTTAAATACTTCACCATTTACTTACAAAAAATATTGCTTTTATCATTTCCGATTTGTTAGATTTAGTCCGATAGCTTTTATCACATTCCCTTCAACACAAAGCAACAGATTTCATGAAGATCTTCATTTCTGAAAACTCAGGGGCTGTATTTTCTAAAGAAGAAATTGTTGACTAGTGTTTCATTTAAACAGGTGAGAAAAAAACTAATTTTCATAAAAAATAGCAGAGAAGCTTCAATTGTCACAGAAAAGGTACAGTATAAATCTGCCGCTAACATGAAAAGTACAGTACTGTAGGTACAGTAAAAAGTAGGCAAATGGTATTTGCTTGTGTATTCCCTGAACCACACCAGTGCCAGAATCCATGGCTCATGACTAGAGAAAAGACCAATTGTACTGTCAGTGGGGCTTCGATGTTCTGGCCTTGACATTGAAGGTCATTAAAAAGTGTAAGAACGTTCTTCGAAAGTGGACTAGACCCCTTATCAGAAAGCTGCTTATTTCAGGTAAGGGTCACAGAAACAGGATACAAAGGAGGGCTGCTCCCTACCAGCAGCCCATTGTGGGATGCACACAGGCACAATTTAGAGACGGCAATTAAAGCATCATTGTCTTTGGATTATGGGAGAAAGCTGGAGCACCCGGAGAAGACCCATGCCCTTCATACTGTAGATGGCACCCCTGTCCTGAGTCAACCCCAGGACTGAAGAGCAGCAGTGAGGCAGCAGTCCTAACCTCACATCACAGGGTCCGTTTGTACTTCTGTACATTAACAATCCAAAAAACAAGGAACAAGTATCAAACTAGTTTAGACCTGCAAATCTTTATTAATAACTCTAACAAAGAGTAGGATTTTCCATATCGCAAATATTTTTTCTCACATTTTTTTTCACAAAAATGTCGATTGATGCTTCTCTTTAAAATCTACAGTATATCTTGAAGTGTCCTGAGTAAAGACCCAGTTTGGGTCATAGGATGTCTCTGTGACAGTCTAAATCTAGAAGTTATTAAATTACTGAACGTAAATATTACAAACCAAAAATATATTGTAATAATGGCAAAACTGACTATTTTTGGGTAGTAATATTCACATTCAGACTAAATATAGCACAACAAAGAATATTGAGGTGATAATCAATGCAATTGAATACATACAGTACAACAAAATCACAATTCAGTGGTTTTGAAATAAAAATAATAATAATAATATTTAATTAGAAAGAGCTTTTTCAAACCCAAGATGCTGTGTGTAATGAATAAAAAAAGACAATAAAAAGTGAAAGAAAAAAATGAAACAAGAACATACAGATACAGTAGAATGTAAAGCAATCAGACATACTGTAGGTCCTGGTAAGAAGGTGAGTTTTGAGTTTGGATGTGAAGACAGTCAAAGAATTTGTCTGTGGAAGTGTTGGAGGAAGAACATTCTGCAACAAGGGAGCAGCCACAAAAAGCATGGTCACTAAAAACATCCAAGATTTAGTCCTGGGTACAGTGAGCAAAGGACCAGCCACAACTGAACAGCGGTGTATGGGAGGACATGTAAAAATGGAGTTCAGAGATGTACTGTATGATGGAGACAGATTACTGTACTGTATATAGATATAGGCAAGTTCTGGTGTGATTTAGAAGTCTAGCTGCAGACCTGTGCACATATTGCAACTTACTAGAAGACGGTTAAACATAGAGTCAAAAATTCAGGTCTTGGTGTGGACAATGTTTCTAAGGTGAAAAAAGACGTTTTAATCAACGTTTTTCACACAGGGCAGAAAAGAAAGTAAAGTATCAAGCATGATTCCCAGATTTCTCCTGATTCCTGACTGTGGCTGACACATAAAGCTCTCAAGCTTTTCCAGCTGACATTTGTGCCCACCAGTAAAAATTGTTGTTTTGTCACTGTTTAGCTTCAGGGAATTTGATGGCAAGGGGAGTTTGATGTCACGCAAGCAAGAGATAAATGATGGAGGGGGGGAATTAGAAGGGGAAGTTTTAATGTAAATCTGAGTATCATGTGCATAGCAATGAAACTGACACAAATAATAATAGATTATAGATACCAATAGAAGTATCAGCAACACGGTTTCAGCTTTTGATTTGGAAGTGTTTTTCCCAAAAACCTGCAGAGTACAAAGATTGACTATTTCATTTTTGGTAGTTTCCTCTTTTGTTCCTTCAACAAATGCAGATATTGCAGATATTGTCATCCGTAAGTAACCTGCAAAACATTGGTTTTTCGTAAACTCAGAAGTTTTAAAACATTTCTTAAGTGCAGTTAGTCTTTTGTTTCTAGCCTGATTGTGATGAAGGAGAATAGTGTATATTTGTGTCCCGTAACTTGAGCATTTAAGCTTGCAGAGAGAACATACATTCAGTGCTACTTTTTTATCTGTCACTCCTGTTTTCAAAGACAGTTATTGATTTCCCCCAAAGGAGGAGCAGACCAGCAGTGCTAGGCTCAGCTGGTAGTGACTTTCACAGAAAATACAAATCATATGAGGCAAAGCTGGTGAAAGTGAGAAGGGTATATAAACGAGGGCTGATGGAGACTAAAAACAGTTCAGGTTAAGGTAAGAGGAAAAACACATTGTCAGGACAGAAACTGGGCACAGTTACCACTTCCTCTGTCAGTAATGCTTTGCTTATTTTCATTCTTTTATTGTGTTATCTAAAATCCTTTAGGTACAGTATGTGGGTGATGTTGATGCTGAAGGGTTCAGTTTAGTTTGCCAAAGTCATCCTTTTTGGAATTGTTTTTGTGAAAGAATATATGTTCTCTACAAATTAAAATAAATATCTGAGATCATGGCTTTGAACCTCCTCACTGAAAAAAAAAACTGCCTTGCCTGTCTTCACAGCAAGAGGTGTCGTGTTACTGTACTGCATGTGCACAATCAGATTTGAAATTTCCATTTCCTTTTCTGAACTGAATCAGGTTTGACTGGTTTACACATCAGGAGCAGAAAAGACACCCAATTTTTACCTTTCTTTATGTTTTAAAATCAAAAGTGATCTTCCATACAGTATATCTGTCTCGTCTATTTGTGTGTTATTTTTAATCTGTTTTGTATTTGAATTATAGCAATGCTTTTTTCTATACAGTATGTCATTATGGTGGTCACCCTTAATCAGTGAAGAACAGGGAGAAAACATTTTGCCTTAATCATTCTACAGTATGTTCTATTTAGTGAATACTTATACTATTCTCATATACAGTACACCTTCTGCAGTTTGTCACATACTGTACAGTAAGTAAATCATGAACACCACAATATAGACAAACAAAAGGAATAATACATAAACCAAAAATACTAATCTGTGTGAAAAGGAAGAAAATGGGAGAGGGGTGGACAAAAGATGATTAACTTTTAGATATTAAGAATTGCACAACCAAATTAATATTTAGAATGATTAGATGAGGAGACAGTTTGTGAAACACACTGTACACAGTTAGGAAGATACTCTAATCTTCAGCATAATGAAATGTGACTGTAATTATCGAGTGTTCAGTGTTAAGGGTCATTTCTTAAATGCAATTTTGTAATTACATTTTTAAAATCATTCTGATAAGGAAATTTGAGTTTTTGGTTTACTTGAGAAAAGTCCTGATGTTTTGCTTGTGGTGATATTCTCCCATTCTATGCAGGATTTATTGAGGAAGACAGAATCAGATGCTTGTGTTGGGAAAACAGCTATATTTTGAGTACTTTACTTGAGTACAAAAATAAAAGACACAAATACAGAAGAAAGATATACAAGATTTCACATTCACAGAAAATAAATATTCAGATTAAATGAAAAAGTACACAATACACTGGTTATCGTGTATTCCCCCAAAATAGGAAATGCAAAAATGTTTAGTAAAAGCATTTGGTTTAAAAATATTTCTGGAACAAACTTAGGCTTAAACATTTCTTGTCTATACAGTATCTGCTTTAATGCATCCATTTTAGATTAATTAGTATGAAGATCGCATGGTATTTTACAGTAACACATACTGTATTATAATAGATTTATAAGATTATAACACACACACCAGAAATTCCAAACACTCTTTAATGGTGTCTTCAATGCTGCAAATATTAGGAATTCTAGCAATTAGTTAAACTACATTCATGATAAAAGAACAGTATTATCTTTTTCAATATGTACCCACTGATGAATGACAAAAGTTATAGTGCTGTTACTGTTACTTGAATTACATCTTTCCGAAACTACCTAGGCGAGTGTCTTCAGTCAGTAAATTTCAAGCAGAACCACTTATACTCCTCTGGCATAGTCTTTGTCCAATTATTACTGCTTGTATTAAAATAATAATAACACTGTGGTATGTGGATATGTGATTATCTGCTTTTGTTAGTCTGTCTGATCTCTCTGAACTCCACACAGATGAAAGTAACAGCATTTCTTTTTTTCCCTGAAATGTCAGCTCTTACACTTTGACTCCTACTCCAGTGATCTGTCATGCTTGTGAGGGTGGTAAAAACAGACTCATCTGAATGGAGAGATTGCTGCTGCTGGTGATTTTGAAAAATAACAGAAACACAGACTCGCCATATGTTCAGAGTTTAAGCCAACGCACTAGGTTGTAGAATGATTAAGGATACTTTGTGACTGTCTTACAAAGGTCAGATGTGATCATCTGCAGGAAGACTTTTGATTTCCCATTTTGTTGCCATTGTCACTCGAATGTATTCCCTAAACTCATGGCTATATAGAGAGAACCTTTTCACATGTTTGTACTGTAGACATACAGTACAGTACACAGGGACTGGAAATGAGGATGCTGTAATTTGACTCTTTTCTCACTTCTGTGGTTTTACTTGTATCTTAGCAAATCCAAACCTCTCTTTAAAATGTACAGTAACTGTGGATGCCTCAGAATAGCAAAGGTAACTTCACTTGCTGGACACTTCAAATAACTATTTAAATGAACTGATGATTTTAGGTAAGTTTCCTGAAGATTTTTCTGACATAACTCATTCTATTATAGTGATAAGCAACTCTGCTTTAAAACAATGAGCAGGAAGAATAAACTGGACTGGAAAACGTACACTAGTACTTGTTACGTAGAAAGAATATAGATGTTCTGCCAGCATTTTCTAAGAAAGCGCTAAAATTGGAATGTTTAGGGAGCTGTTTCAGATTTACAGGGATTTAAATGTGTAAATTTGCGAACCATCATAAACTTGGAAATTCTTAAGCTGCTAAATGATTTACGTTACAAACTTTTATTTAAACAAATTCTATTTAAATATTAGGGCTGAGGCAATACACCAAGTTGTAATACCAGGTGCATTGTAAGGTGCTGTTTTTACGGTGCACAAACCATGATGTGATTTGTATTAGAATACTAATGAAGAATTTGGGCAGCTCTGTGGAATGGCGGTCAGTACTGCAGCTTCCCAACTTTTGGGTCCTAAATTTAAGTTCAGCCTGTGGCAGCTTTTATGTGAAGTGGGTATGTTCTTCTGTGTCTCTGTATTGTGCTTTTGCCTTTATAAATTCAAGTTCCCCCCCTTTCCAAAAGACATACTGACCAAGGAAACTGGTGTCTCCAAATTGTCCCTATGTACAGTATGTGAACATGCCCTGAGATGGACTGATATTTCTACCTTGGTGCCCTCCTGCCTTGCGTCTTATGAGTCTGCTTTCACCCTTACCAGTAATATATATATATAGGTTTCTGATGGATGAATGGATGGAGAGATGCTTACTACATCTCTGAGAAATAAAAACACTATACAAACTGTAAAACTCCAAATTTAGTTCATTAGTCTCTTAAGAAAACAGTAAACATCAAATGTTCCACCAATATAAAATAAGGCTCTTATAAAGACTTATGCTTTTTAAGAATCCTTGGAAACTTTATTTTGAAGCCTTTTGTACTCACTAGGGATCAATGACCATGGAAACGACACTGAGATATCTTCAGTTCTAAAAGCTACGTTTTTTTTAAATTTTGCTTTCAACGACAGCAAGCAGATGCAAATCTTTGGCAATGCAAACGTCTGCTGTTGAGTCATTTCTGGTGCACTAATGATGAAAGTAGTTTGTGAGTGAATGCTCCTTACAGAGTTAGCTGACTGAATGGAGAAGACTTGTAAGCCGAATGAGCTTTTTTCCTGTCTTTTTCCCTTACACCACCATACAGTATGTGTTTTATAGTGAGCTGATGCAATAGCTGTTGTATTACGAGATGATGTTGAAGTGCCACTGCGGGGCTTGCATATCATGATTTGTTTGTTCTTTCTTGGCAGGTTAATTTTGCAAACAAGGATTTGTTTTTTTCAGTCACAGGATACACTCTAAGATCAGAAAGAGCAATGCTTTTCTGCATATTTTTCAGTTGCTCCCAGAATACTTACTACTTTTACGCCTATTCTTACGTCCGGACTAAAGTTTGCATAATCTGGGATATATTGTGTTTATGGTCAAACATCCAATACATTTTCTTAAATGAAACAAATGAAAAGTTGATGTGTCATATTAGAAACAGGATTCAGTGTGAACAATACAAAATTGTCATTGCTTATTGTGTTATGTTCTAAATATCTGGAATTATCCATACACAGTAATTTTTTTGTACTGTATATACTGTATCTGTAGTCTCTGCATTGGAAATTCAAACTCGGAAACCATTTTTTTGTGAAGAGGAATTAAAGTGTAAAAATAGATTGTATAATTGTATATATTTACTGTAAATAGATGTTAAATAGATTGTGATAGATTGTATAAGGCTTGTGATTTATTCTTACAATATGGAGTGTAGACCAATGTTCTAATAATTTTAAAAAATAAATTTGTGAATATTACTGCGGACAATTTTATAATATCTGCATTTGTATAAATGAGAATTAGACACCCCATTCAAAATAATTAGAAATATGTATTTTTACATGTATTTAAATATGGGTAGCACACACATTTCAAATGAAGTATGTAACATATGAAGCATCTTTAAAACCTCTTTTAGGCAAGATTCTGTACATGGAGATCACCATTCGTTTTTTATAACCCTGGGAATAGAAACCAATGTGTTTGTGTGCGGATGTGGTGGTTTTGAGGCATTGATGACATGCTGCACAAAAAGCATCAGAAACATCAGCAGAAAGCAAGTTCATATTTATAAATCTGCAGTTTGATCCTTTTATATAACGTGCTGTTACAATTCAGTTACATAACCACCTCAACGCAAATAACCTTTTCGAAGCCCTCCAATCTGGATTCCGACAACTTCACAGCACAGAAACTGCCATGGTTAAAGTCTCTCAAGATCTTTGTCACGATTGTAGTCCCTCCTCCTTAAGGGCTCTTTTCACTTTGGACTTATTCTGTGCACCTGCCCCTTGTTCCAGCCTCCTTCACATTCCCCTTAAAAGCCAGACACTCAGTCAGTTCCGGGCTCTGCATCTGATTTCCATATCGTGCGAGCCCGGGTCTGGATGAGTCTGGCTCCGTCATGGTTTTAGGTCTCGGTTCCTGTTCCTGTTCCTGTTCCCCCTGCCGGTTCCGACCCGGTTCCTGATTTTATCTCCTGTTTCAGATGGATTGCTTGGCCATGGACTCTAGCTTGTTTTTGGATTCCCCGTCTGGATTATTTTTGGATTGTTTGGCTCGGCCACACCTCCCCCGTGCACCAGCGCACTGCATGGACACGCCCCAATGTTTTCATCCCCGTATTCCTGCTTGACTTTTCCCCAGTGTTTCCTCACTTTCCGATTGTGTCGTCCACATAGGGTCCGGAAAGAACTGTTCTGTTACAATCCTCTAATAGCTTCTGATTCTGGTTCTCTTTCTAAACTCATTCTTCTTGATCTCAGTGTGGCTTTTGACAATGTTAACCACGATAACTTACTTTCTCGTCTTGAGACTGTGTTTGGAGTTCCTGACACTGCTCTCAATTGGTTCAAGTCTTACCTGATCACTTACACTGATTGCTGTCACTTTGTCTCTCTTGGCGGATTTAGGTTTGAAATTGGGCTCATTAAGTCTGGTGTTCCTCAGGGCTCAATACTGGGTCCCTTACTCTCAGCATTTACACGTTTCCACTTGGTCAGCTTTTAAGATCACATGGCCTCAACTATCATTTCTATCCTGGCTATTCTATCTAATTGCATCTCCAACATAAAAACATGAATGACTCAGAATTTCCTTCATCTGAACTGTGACAAGACTGAAGTCATGCTTTTTGACACCTCCATTAACTTTGTAAAGCCAATGCTGTAACCCTCTCTGTGGATGGTACTGTATTTAAACTTCAGTCTAAATTGAAAAACTTGGGGGTGATATTTGATTCAGGCTGAACATTCGACCCACATTTGCAACATATTGTCAAAACATCTTTCTTTCACCTCGGAAATATGGCTAGACTATGTCATATGTTATCACTAACTGTGGCTGAAAAGGTGATCAACACATTTGTCTTCTCCCGAAATGACTACTGTAACTACGAATTGACTTTCTGGGGTTTCTAAATCCACATTGAACAAACTCCAGTATGTCTAAATTTTGGAAGCCAGTATCCTGACCAGGTCTAGTACAAGTGATCACATTACTCCTATCCTGGAGTCCTTGCACTGGCTTCCTGTCAAGTTTCATGTCAACTTCACAATCCTCATGCTTACCTACTGTATAAGGCTCTGCATGGCTTGGCACCTCAGTACCTGTCTGAGCTATTATCATCCTACTCCCCATCTCACAACCTTCTCTCATCTAATTCTGGGCTCCTATCTGTCCTCCAAGACTGTCTACACTCTATGGGTGACAGGGCCTTCTCCTGTTATGCCCCAAAGCTCTGTAACTCTATCCCCAAGGACATCAGAGAATCACCTTTTCTAAACTCCTTCAAATCCAGACTCAAAACCTTCTTCTTTAGAAGAGCCTTTACTTAACTGGTTCTGTACTTTACCCCTCTGCTCCTATTCTGTAAAGTGCTTTGAGAAGCCACCTTTAAATATTATTATTATTATCATTATGATTATTATTATGACATAAGAACGTAATAAACATTTCAAACAAATGGAGTCAATTCAGCCCATCTGGTTCAATTAGTAGTTTTGAGTAAAGAGCTGCCTTGTGTTCTTGGTTTTAAAAGCACTTTCACATTTTTAGCTTATGTACTATAGTTCATTTTTCTCTGTTCATCTTGAATAAACTTGCTGGGTTGACTTTGGCTATGAACTAAAGTGAACTAAAAGGTTAAAACTCTTAATATAAATCCCTGGGCTGTGTTTTAGTTCATGTGATGAATGTAAACCAAGAGTCCTCTCTGTATGGAATGGACATAACAATGACAAGATCTACACTAAATGCTTCTCTCAACGTAACATTGTAAACCTCAGCTTAGGTTTAACCTTAGATAGCTGATGAAATGCTGTTCTGTATGGGGAAAGTTTTGTAAAAGACTATTTTCAGATAAAGCTATAATCCCTCTGGTATTAATTAAATTTCTATTTTTACTGGAGTGCAACCATTATAGACTACGCTAGTTTCTGAATAGTTCCAGCTGTTATCTTCTTGCAACTCCAAAGACTTGGACACTTGGGTATCATCTGAGTTTATGTAAACATGCAGGTTTGACTTTCATTAAAAGTGTCTCTGGTATCCCAGTAGGATTCAAAGCAAAGCTTTACTGACATTAATATGAAAGAACACAACAGGGAGACCATATGTTCCAAAGCAGATTAGCATCACCAATATAAAATATTGCTCTTTAGAGATTAGGATTGTGCTACCCATAGCGTGTCTAAAGAGGGCTTAGGGACTATTAACTGCCTACTAGCATTACAGCCATTGTAGCAGGTCTTTGATTAGTTCAATCATATTTTTCTAAGCAAAGAGGATAACAAGCTTAAGAATTTAAGGAAATGTACATTTACCCCAATTAGTAAAGAGATGTAAATCATACTGATATGAGGGTATGTGTGTTCATTTCTTGCTAACAAAATAAGCCTGCATGCAGCCGCCACTTGGAACATCTCTGAATAATGGGGCATTTGTTATTCCTTGTGGCTCCACAAGGGTGAGAAGATATGTGAACTTTCCTTTCAAGGGGAGATAAGAGTTGCACAAAAAAATGGCCATAAACCCATTTGGCCATGAGCAAAGTAGGCCTGGTGATTCTCAAGTCATGAGAAGAGACCCCCTGCTCCATGGACAAATTGGGGTCATTATTTGCAAAGAATGCAAGAAAGGACTTTTGTTAAACTTCAGTTTTAAGAAATTGGGCAAGCACGCCTTCAGATCATCCAAATACAGTATGTATACAATAAATACTCATCCATATATATATACCTTATGTACTATGGACACCATGTTTTACCACTCTGTTGATATTAAAGAAGAAATCACATGGTTATAGTAAAAAAAAATAACCAACTGCATTAAACATGAAGAAATGAGATATCTGTGGAAATGCCCATATATATCACGTATTTAGTCTTAAATTAAAGAGTAATTTATTAATTAAACAGATGAAACAGTCAAAGTTCGGATTGCAACAAGCATTACTAAAAGGATTTAGAATTTAGAGAACATATTGTTCTAACTGCATTGGATGGGGACCGAAGTTTGGAATATCTAGTCACCCCTCTAGTGGCAAAATGAGGTACAACCCCCTCCCATTGCTTGTATAGCAAATCAGAATTTTGAAACAGTAAAATAGCATCCTTCATTCTTTACTGGTAAAACATTGCATGAAGTACTGGATGTATTTCCACAACACCTCCTTCATTCCCTTTACAAATGGGGTAAGATGAAAATATTCAATTAAAATACAATTAAGGGTACCATAATTATTCTGGGAAGGACTGTGCTATGCTTGTTTGATATCAAGTGAATGGGCAGAAGATAGGTGGTTCACAAATCTAAATATCAAACCTGTGTGAATTACTCAGAAGAAGTTATGGGTTTCATAAATTCTGGACATTTTATCCTGTCTCTCCTGATAGAAGCAATGGAAATCCCTGAAGGAGAGACATGAAAATCTCAGATTTAAAATGGCCAACCAGAACCCCGACAGACGAGACTTTGGAATGTCTTTGTATAAGGCTAATAAATGGGGCTAGCCAAGAACCACAATTTGGAAGGTATGCCCACGAGGACAGGTAGTAAGCTTTGGAAGTCAGGCCTGAGAAGTCAGGAATTAAGTTTTGGAAGACAGTACCCAAGGAAGTCAAGACCCAGTGAAGCCAATACACCAAGGACAAGAAGTAGCAAAGAGCTCAACTGGACCAGGGAAGAAAAGTCTGATTTGCTGCTCGTCCCTCTACCTACACTCCACAGAAAGGCCAGATCACCTCCTAAGCCTGTGCACACTGCTTCTTGCTTTGACGAATCATCACGAATCGGGTGATGCCTTCTTCCCCACTATCAAGGACATAAGCGATGGGAGGACACCAAGCTTTTCTAGGTCACATTTATCTTGTGTTTGGGTTCAAGGCTTGATAGGGATAGCATAAAATCTTTATTTTGATAAGAATTTAATGTAACTTGATGCCTTTTGCCTTGAATTAGAATGCTTAATTATGTATTATACATTCCCTTGGTGTTTCAGTAATGTCTAGGACACGTGGTATGGGTCTTGTGTTCAAAAATGCTTACAACAGGGTCTGAGTTTTAGTTAAATGTTCCGTGTTTTTAGTTAGTTAAATGTGCTGCTCTCTTAGAATCTATACATGATTCAATGGGGAAACCCTCAAAGAGAAACTCCCCTATACCATCTGATCCACAGAGTGTTGCAAAAGATGTTAGAAAAGAGTTTTATTTTTTAAATAAATGTTATCCATTACTTTTTTTTTACATCTAATTAAAGCAACAAAAATATTTTTTCTCTTTTTCTCCATTGGTTTATAACCTTTTCAGAATTCCCGTTGTTCTGTGATATGTTCATTGGAGTTACAAATATGCTTATAAATTGAATTTTGGAATAGCTACTTTGAAGGTAATACTAAAGGTACAGTAGTCATATTTTTGCTGTAAAGCAAACTTGCGGATAAAACAAGCTGCATCTGATTAAAAAATCATTGATTTTCATCAGATGTATTGTGATTGTGCAGATTTTCCTATTTTCCTCTTCCTCTTTTCAGAATAGGGGTGTCAGGAGCCATAGAGCTTTTGAATAAAAAAAATTAACGTATGTTTTATTTTAAATCAGTGTTTCTAAGTGTTAATGAGTGTATGAATTAGATTTGCATTAATATATTTAAGGTTACTGTAAGGAAAGCAGGACCTGTAATATTTTCTACACAGGTTATCCGATAAAATGTCTGCATATACTGTATATGTACTTTTCATTCAATGTGTAATCTTTGCTTTTGGATCACTGTTTATTAACAATAAAAGTTACAAGATTGAGTATTAATTCCAACCTGACTGCTATCAGAATGGAAGAGTGAATTTCATTTGCTCTCAGAAACTTTTTAAATAGGTATCTTAATTCATTAGGAATACTCAAGAGGAGCAGTGGAATGAATTGTGACAGGATTTTTCAACTTAGCATGGCTTAATGGAAGCAGGTGTATGATTTGTGTGGCGTGTTCAAATGATTTTATGTCCCACAGCTGCTTCACTCCTGTGGTTTGCTTTTCTTGGTCTTTGAAAATCACAGTCCGCCTAGCCAGCGTGACTGCCACAGAAAGGAAAAGGTTAGACTCCTCATCAAAGATTTCAAGCTGTGGTTGATTGCTTCACTACCTTTACGCTCCTTGTTCAAGTGACAGCAGGAATCACCTATGGAGATATTTTTAAACAAGCTCATCTAAAGTTAATAAGACCCAAGCAAAATAAAATAAGCAGCCTTGACAATGTGCAGTGCCTAGCAAAAGTATTCACCTCCTTCCAGTGATGTCCTGTTTTGTTGATGTACAAATGAGGTATACTGTATATACAAAATTTTTCAGAAACTCCATATTTTTAATTAAAGAATTAAATTTGAATTGGGGAAAAGAATAAGTCAACAAAAACTGCAAATAAAATCTAAAGTTAAAATAGATTGAATGCAAAATTATTCAATTCCTTGAGTCAATACTGGGTGGAAGCATCTTTGGCAGACAATACAGCTGTGAGAGTTTTTGAATGAATCTCTACCAAATGTATATAATGGGATGTTCTGGTTTACCTATTCTTTTTTGTCAGCTTGCTCAAACTCTGTTGGCTGAGGAATTTTTGATTGATGGAGTTTTTAAACAGATGTTCGGGAGGTCAGATTGTTATCTTATACTGTACTTTCACTCTCTTACACATAAAAATCTTGCCTGCTGAGCCCCTTTTGTGAGAATTTTTTTTTCTCACATTCAGTGTTTTATCTTGTTAAAGATGGATGTCCCTTGGCCTAACTAGTCCTCACCTTTTCATCCCTCTCCTGGTGCTCACCAGCCTTCAAAGCACAACTAGACTTGGCAATCCAACCTCTGTTCACCTCCTCAAAGCAAGAACTTGAGTTGCTTTCTCATCCCATTTCGAACAAGCTGCTTTTCGACCCCTGATTCCTTCCACCTGCCATAATGTTCCTCTGATGCCATCATCCTTCCCTGGAGCTCTAGAACAACTGCAACCAGCAGTCATACTGCACCCTGCAACTCACAGCTGTGAGCCTGGTCAGTACCTGGATGGGAGATCTCCTGGGAAAAACTAAAGTTTCAACTGGAAGAGGTATTAGTGGGACCAGATGGGGGCACTCACCCTGTGGTCTGTGGCGATACTAACGCCCCAATGTAGTGACGGGGACACTATACTGTAAAAAGGCTCCGTCTTTCAGATGACGTAAAACTGAGGTCCTGACTCTCTGTGGTCATTAAAAATCCCAGGGCTTTTCTCAAAAAGAGTAGGGGTGTTACCCCAACATCCTGGCCAAATTTCCAGCTGGCCTTTACCAGTCTTGGCCTGCTAATAACCCCGATCTATGAATTGGCTTTATCACTTTGTTCTCCTCCCAGCTGTGTAGTGAGCATTCTGGTGCACTATAGCTACCGTTGCATCATCCAGGTGGGGCTGCACACTGGTGGTGGTGGAGGAGAGGCTCCATTACCATTGAGTGGAATGGCCAGAAAAGCACTATATACTGTAAGTGTAAGGAATTATTAACTGCTCCTGCCTCCTCTCTTTATCTCCCAACCCCTTCCTCACATCCCCTTTTCACAATCTCAGCTCATTTCTCCCGTTCTTTTTCTGTTTCTCCCCATTTTTGGTCAAACGTCTAACCCATCACACCTACAGTATGGCACCAGCCTATCTCCGTTGTTTCTTCTTCTTAGCCTTGACCTTAAGGCTAAGGCTTTCATTTTCTCGGCAAGGCAAGTTAACGTCAAATATTAAAATTTTAATTTTTCTGTTTCATCACATTAATTAGAACTTGACCAAATTCCTGAAATAGTAATTTACAAATCATGGCTGAGAATTATTGCTAGATTCAAGTCAGACCTTTAACTGAGCCACTCATGGATGTTCACTTTTGTCCGCTCTATTGTACATTTGCATTGTGTTATGAATTATGGTTCTACTGAGAATTGAAATTTAGCTCAGGTTTTAAGCTTTTAGCAGACTGAACCAGGTTTTCCTCTAAGATACTCCTGGATTTTGCGCCATTCATTTTTCTCTCAGTCTTGACAAACAGAACTATAACATAATACTGCCACCACCATGCTTGACAATAGGGATGGTATTGACATAGTGATGCACTATGTTGGGATTGTGGCAGACATAATGCTTTGCATTAAGAGTAAAAGGTTCTATTTATGTTTGTCTAAAGAAAAAATAAACTTTCCTGGATGTTTTTTAGGTGTCACTTAAATACGTTGGTGCACATTCCATGTGGGATTTGAGATTAGACTTTTCAGCACAAACAGGACAGCTTTGGGGAGTTGTTGTCCAGTGTACTGTGCATTTTTCCCCATCTTAGCCATTGAACTCTGTGGCTCTTTCAAAGTCACAGTCCATTCAATTAACTGTGTGACATACTGTAATTTTGTGCAACCTAATTTAGGTTTATCATAGAAAAGGAGGGGAATGCTTATACAATTAACTTTGCAGTTTTCATTGATATTTAACTTTAACTCAGTAGGAGCATTCAAATTATAATGTGTACTTTAAAAAGTATATACACCATCTGTTTGTATTTTAGCACAATAGAACATTGTTGGAATGGGGTCAATTTCATTTGCAAGGTACTATATAATAGAAATAAACTAATTAAATATCTCACATGGGTTTGATAGTGGATGCAATTGTGTTTCATAATATACCCAGGAATGTAGTGAGCAAAGCAATGACGGGCAATAAAGACATGTCCTCACAATACATTTAATGAATTCTCTGATATTTACAATGAAAAAAGGTGTCTGCGTTATACACAAATATATCTATTTATCAATAAAGCACAGAGGGCTGTAACGCATATTCACTCACCACCTCTTAATGTCTCAAAAACATAGAAAGCAAATGTGTATGGATTTTTTTAATAAATTGTAATACCAAAAAAATTGTCGCATTTTACTGATCCTCTGTCCAGGTGAAAGTTGTGTCGCTCTATAACCTCCTAGGTATTTAGTCTAGGAAAACTCTTAGTCTCATATTAAAGACAACAACAGTAATTTTTCTGTCATGGAACATAGAGCTGTTTTTAGTAAATTTATAAGGGCAATTTGACATATTTTCATTTTCTTTTTCAGGCTGTATCTAAGAAACTATGGCAAACATTTCTGAATGGCTCGACAGCATGAATTCCTCTGGATACACCTTCTATGAACCCTGCATCCCTTGGAGAAGCAGGAGCTCAAGAATAATTTTGTACATCTTTATAATCACAGGAATCATCTGCACAGTGTTTGGTAACTTTTTGGTCGTCCTGTCAATCGCTTACTTCAAACAGCTGCAGTCACCGACTAACTCATTTGTCATGTCCCTAGCTGTCGCAGATTTTCTGGTTGGGCTCATTGTCATGCCCTACAGCATGATCAGGACCATTGAAGGATGCTGGTATTTTGGTCCCGTGTTCTGTGAAATTCACTCCAGCCTGGATGTGATGCTGTGCACAGCCTCCATTTTTCACCTTAGTTGCATCGCTTTTGACCGCTACTATGCTGTGTGCAATCCTTTGGTGTATGGGTTTAAAATGTCCAAGACTAGAGTCACTCTCCTTATTATCACATGCTGGGTTGTCCCTTTGCTTATTTCATTCGCTCCCATACTGCTGGGGCTTCACAAGCTCGGCATTGAAACCAAGCTGCCACACGATGTGTGCTACTTTTTGGTCAACCAGGTTTACGCCATCACTGCTTCTTTTGTAGCCTTCTACCTTCCCATGTTCATCATGCTGGTGGCCTACTGGAAGATCTACAAGGCAGCGAAAAGGCAAGCTATGCAAATAAACGCAGTTGAGAACCAGATGACGATACAAAACGGGGCTGTCAACTCCACCAAGAAGCAGAAACAGAGGAACTCCATGAAAAGAGAGAGAAAAGCAGCAAAAACCCTTGGCATAATCATGGGAGCTTTCCTCATTTTCTGGTTACCGTTCTTCACCACAAACGTCATTGATCCTTTCATAGAGTACCAGACAGACATGGTGATCTGGGAAGTGTTTCTGTGGCTGGGTTATGTGAACTCCTCCTTGAACCCTTTCCTCTATGGTTTCTTCAACAGGTCTTTCAGAAGGGCGTTTTTCATGATAATTGGATGTAAGATTTGCTTACCTGGTTCACCCCCGAGTATTGACCTGTCTAACACCAAAAAAGAAGGAAATGAACGGGCAATTAGCTAATAAGATTACAGCTTTCTCCCTCCCTTTTATTCTAACCTGCTTTTCATTAGGCATGCAAGAAAAAATGTGTTACTGTAAGATAATAAAATATTTGTAAACACTAAGCTGTGATGGAAATGAGCTAGCTGGGTCTTTATGTGATCTGTTTATCAATAAAATAGGTCACACTGTTATAATCCCATTTAAATCACTGTAAAGGAAACATTTTTACAAAAGGTGAGAAAAACCCGAACTGGATTGATACTCTTAAAAAATAATGTTGATTTGCAACTAAGAGCATAATGATGTAGAGCTTGTTTCTGTCTGCTTCCCTGAAGTGTTATGTTATACTGTACACATCCTTTAGTTGTATATCTTAATAAGACCATTATAAAACAAACATTTTGACTTACTGTCAATGGGAATTTTATAAGGCAGGGTTGATTGCTAAATCTAACTGTGAAGTGGTTTTGCCAGTAGGTTTTGAAAGCACTGCTGTCTGAAACTGTGGGGATGTTTCCTAGAGCCAATGAATCCCAGTAATCCGGAGTGCGGATTTTAATGGCAGCTCAAATATTTTTTCCTGTTTTTTTCCTCTTTCAGATTTTATAATACAACTAATATACAACAGATATGACATCAGTAGAAAGGAGGTGATTAAAAGATTACATTTCAATGATATTCCGCTTGTACTGAAGAAAAAGTAAACTGGATAAAATGTTTTAATAAAATGACTAAGAAAAACAGAAGGATAAGGAAAGCACTTCTTGAAAGGATTTAGAACAGAATCCAGTTAAAGAAAGAGCATACAATACATTGTGAGCACAGCTAGAAAGGGGTATTACAAAGGCCAAAACAGAGATTTAAATGAAAATTTCAATTGAAAAAAATAATAAAAGATTTTAGATGAGGAAAAGGAAGTGACTAATATAGAAAATTACTATTTCACGCATGTGCGTAATAAGGAAGAGGCAGAAAATATGCCTTTAGGCTCCAAAGAAAAGAAAAGACTCTATACTAAATAACATTAGTATAAAAAGGCAGAGGCATTAAAGCACTTAAGATAAGAAAAACTCTTATCTATCTATTCTAATATTCTACCAGGTTTACTTAAGGATACAAGAGCTATTATTCATAGACCTTTAACAAAGCTCTCACAAATGTCTTACGCTGACAGAATAAAAGAAATAAGTCTTTTTAGTCTTAGTACAGAGAAAACTATAATGACACAACTCCCAAGCATTAAAAATCCTCAAAGGCACTGACTAAAATAACCCAGAAGATTTCCTCAGGACCAACAGTAAAACACGAAATTGGGGACACCATCAAAAAATAAGGGTAAGTGCTTCTAGAACCTGTGCATCATCATATAGAAGGTTGTGGGAGTCTAGGAGCTAACCAGACATGTACTGTACAAAATAGTTGTTGAAGCTGTTATCCTGGCTTCTATCAAGAAATGCCTTGCTAAGATCCTCTGATCAATTACCTACTAGCAACCAATCAAGTTAGGTGGGCCAAATGGCCTCCTAGTGTTTTAGCCTTTCTTATTTTCTTAAATAATTACTACCTGGCACTTAATTATTGTAGATAATAAACATGTGCAACATTTAATTACTATTAGTGAAAGAGAAATTCACCTAGTTATTAACTTACCTTCTTATTATATACACGTTATATTAATTGTGTAATACTGTATGTGGTTACTATTCTTATTTTCCAAAGTTATATATTAGAACAATGTAAAAAGCAAAGATCATTGACATAAGTTCTGGGGACAATTTTTGTGCTGTACGCTGGATTTATACTGCTTTCAAAATAAGTCAGCAATATGCCACTTTTAATGCAGAGGAGCATTCTAAACTACAACACATCTTCTGTCATTTTTTACTTTAAATGAGATTATTTTAGCTGTTCGTTGTCTTTTAGACATCTACTTCTTCTATCCAAAACTTGCAAGTGGGACGTTGAATCTAAATCTCAGTAATAAAAGGTAATAAAAGCTGTTTTACTTTTAATAACTTTTAAACTCCACTGGGGTAAATTTCACCCTTATACCAATATTGGATTTGGCTTACACATTAAACAAGGTTCCAGACTACAAATTATTTTATTTGTACCTTAATGAGTGTTGTATCACATGCTTTTCTACTTTTTGTGATTGTTAGGTGAAGTGTCCAACACCTTTTCTGTCTTTGTTGTTATTTGTCAGTTTGCCTCCTCTTGTGACCCTTTTTTTGTAATGACTTCCATGCAGTTTTATAAAGAAAGTATTTTTAAACAGGCTTTTATTTTCAATAATCATATAGTCCACATATTTTCTGCCATTAAAATAATTATGTAAATTATACATCCTATTAAATAAAAGATTATTCAAAATGTAAAAAAAAATGTTGAGTGGTATTCAAATAATTCTTATCAAAGCCAAAGCTTTTTTATTATGGGGAATTATGGGGCCTGAAAGATAGGTTGATAGGAAATAAGCATTTCAAATCAAAGGAATTGGCTGAAAAATAAACCTTAACACGGTATTACATGATACTGCCTATAAAAAGAAAAAAGCAATAGCTGTAACAATCAATATATGGTCATGTCAGTAAGCTAATGTTAAGTGTCTTTCGTTGATAACCTAAGCACATTTTTTTATCACTTACAGTGCCTTGCGAAAGTATTCGGCCCCCTTGAACTTTTCAACCTTTTGCCACATTTCAGGCTTCAAACATAAAGATATAAATTTTTTATTTTATGTGAAGAATCACCAACAAGTGGGACACAATTGTGAAGTGGAACGAAATCTATTGGATTTTTGAAACTTTTTTTACTAATAAAAAAATGAAAAGTGGGGCGTGCAAAATTATTCGGCCCCTTTACTTTCAGTGCAGCAAACTCACTCCAGAAGTTCAGCGAGGATCTCTGAATGATCCAATGTTGTCCTAAATGACTGATGGTGATAAATAGAATCCACCTGTGTGTAATCAAGTCTCTGTATAAATGCACCTGCTCTGTGATAGTCTCAAGGTTCTGTTGAAAGCGCAGAGAGCATCATGAAGACCAAGGAACACACCAGGCAGGTCCGTAATACTGTTGTGGAGAAGTTTAAAGCCGGATTTGGATACAAAAAGATTTCCCAAGCTTCAAACATCCCAAGGAGCACTGTGCAAGCGATCATCTTGAAATGGAAGGAGTATCAGACCACTGCAAATCTACCAAGACCTGGCCGTCCCTCTAAACTTTCAGCTCAGACAAGGAGAAGACTGATCAGAGATGCAGCCAAGAGGCCCATGATCACTCTGGATGAACTGCAGAGAACTACAGCTGAGGTGGGAGAGTCTGTCCATAGGACAACAATCAGTCTTACACTGCACAAATCTGGCCTTTATGGAAGAGTGGCAAGAAGAAAGCCATTTCTCAAAGATATCCATAAAAAGTCTCGTCTAAAGTTTGCCACAAGCCACCTGGGAGACACCCCAAACATGTGGAAGAAGGTGCTCTGGTCAGATGAAACCAAAATTGAACTTTTTGGCCACAATGCAAAACGATATGTTTGGCGTAAAAGCAACACAGCTCATCACCCTCAACACACCATCCCCACTGTCAAACATGGTGGTGGCAGCATCATGGTTTGGGCCTGCTTTTCTTCAGCAGGGACAGGGAAGATGGTTAAAATTGAGGGGAAGATGGATGCAGCCAAATACAGGACCATTCTGGATGAAAACCTGTTGGAGTCTGCAAAAGACCTGAAACTGGGACGGAGATTTATCTTCCAACAAGACAATGATCCCAAACATACAGCAAAATCTACAAAGGAATGGTTCACAAATAAACGTATCCAGGTGTTTGAATGGCCAAGTCAAAGTCCAGACCTGAATCCAATCGAGAATCTGTGGAAAGAGCTGAAAACTGCTGTTCACAAACGCTCTCCATCCAACCTCACTGAGCTCGAGCTGTTTTGCAAGGAAGAATGGGCAAGAATTTCAGTCTCTCGATGTGCAAAACTGATAGAGACATACCCCAAGCGACTTGCAGCTGTAATCGCAGCAAAAGGTGGCTCTACAAAGTATTAACGCAAGGGGGCCGAATAATTTTGCACGCCCCACTTTTCATTTTTTTATTAGTTAAAAAAGTTTCAAAAATCCAATAGATTTCGTTCCACTTCACAATTGTGTCCCACCTGTTGGTGATTCTTCACATAAAATAAAAAATTTATATCTTTATGTTTGAAGCCTGAAATGTGGCAAAAGGTTGAAAAGTTCAAGGGGGCCGAATACTTTCGCAAGGCACTGTATGTCACTATAACATCAATGGCTGTCTATGAATATTGATCTGTATTCCCAATTGCCGAACACCTCTAACTTATTTACTGCTTTATTTTTATACAGATGCATTTGTATGTAACATACAATACAATATTTCTGAACATACAATTACAGTATGTACACCCTTAAATAGTGGCATGAGCATGTGCATTGGACAAACTGGACTTTTGCAATAGGTACAGCAGTTCATGTAGTGTATAGCTAATTCACATTAGCTGGGTGCTGGTATGTGGGTGATCCACATACACAAAATGAAGGATCGGCATTTTGTTTTGCAGAAGGATGGGAAACGGAATGGAAAAAAAAAGTCTAACTTTACTTGCACAGTTGTGGAGGGTATAAAGGTGAATATATCATTTATTCTAGTTTTTCATGAGGTAAATAATGCAACAGATTTAAGGCGAAGCTACAGATTGTGTGGCTACAGATTGTGTACCTTGTGTGCCAAGGTAAGATCATTTTTTGTCCCTTGCTCTAACCCTAAGTCATCCAGTCTGATTGGAACTCAGTCAACTGTACACCACAGCTTCTCCCACCTGTTCAGTGCACAGCAATGTCTAACTAATGTACTTCACAGTCAATTTCATGGCCTGTTGATGTACTCAAAGTGATGATGAGAGGTTCAGGACCTTTTCAGACAAAGCCGTTCAAAACCATGCTTCAGTAATTTGGAATAAAGTTCAGGAACAAGAGCTCACTTTTTAGATTTTTAAATTGCTTCCATTTTAAGTACAGTCTTTTGCAAACATCAATAACAGGGACCCGGAGCAACATTATATTTCACTCTGTTGGAAACCCTAAACATGTCATTAGCATAAAAAATATCTCAGATCTTAGTTATCTGCACGTTTGCGTATCCAGTTATAAATAAGCTAAGCACACTGCTAATACTGTAGGTGTTTCTTTACACAGATGTTATTCAATAGAAAATGTACAGCCTCTTTTGTTTGCTGATTAATACCTGTACTTGTGTAAAACCATAGTCCAAACCCTATACTGAAACCTTTTGACACAGTGATTTTAGATGGATAAAATAAATGTTTTAGTTCCTTTGTTATTTTTTATTTCAATCTAATCAAATCATCAAATTATTTCCATTAACAGAGTCAGTTAAAGGGAGAGAAAAAGTACACTTTTATTGAAGAATTGTTTTGAATTTCCCTATTTTCTTGTTGTTCATATACAGTACTTCAGGGATAATGTCACCCGCACTTCAATGTGTAATTGCACATTGTGATTAATGGCACTACCAGCGAGAATTACAATTTACCTTGGGTTTGTAGCAAACATTGTGTCACGAACTGTTTTTCAGGACCCTATGCAGACGATAAAATCCGGAAGGGAGTGCAACAAACACAGGGAAAAAAGACTGGGAGAGGGGCTGGAAGAAGAACAGGGGGGCGTGTCAACGGTACGCTGGTGCTCAGGGGGGGCATGGTCCAAGGCAAACAAGTCCAAAGGGAGTCCATAGGAAAATTCAGGGAATGCAAATGTCCATCCATGACAGAGACAAGACAAAGTTAAAAGCTGAACTTGGATCTGGCCTATGCTGTTGCCTATACGCCCAACTTCCAAAGCTGAGCCTGGAATGGTGGGAGCATCTGGCTTTTGTAGGGAAGGGCTGGAACAGGAGGCAGGTGCAAAAATCAAGACAAACAAGGAAAAGCCGGAGTGTCCTTAAGAGGTGGGGCTTATGATAGTGACACACTGTAGAGGAGGTATCCTCTGATAAGAAGAGGGCAATGAAAGCTGATGAAATGCACTCTCCAGGCACCAGTAGAAAATGTCTCAAAATGTTTGTGTGCTTCAACATTGCAAGAATTCTTTTACAGCACATAATTATATCAATAAGTTTATAATTCTTGCTTGCTCCTTTGTTTTGTATTTAATTTAGATTTTTGATTTTGGTATAAAAAGCCTCTTGGATTTATCTAGGGTATTTATACTCTTATTTCCAGTTCCCATTTTCATGGTGATGCTGTGACTATGAAACTAATTTTCGTAACACCATTCATAGTCTGCTAAAGGCAGGTTCTCAGCTGGCTGTTATTTCAAAGTCAAAAAGCATGGCATGGTCATATATTTATTTGTTGAAATTGAATATATCAATATTAACTACTGTAAAAGTAAGGCCCATGACTGAACCAGATGGATGAAGAATATTTGGAATAAAGCCCAGAACTTTGAGGCCCAATAGTGTCAAACAAGCAAGCAAAGTGAGATTGTCAAAGACAATGTCAAAGACAAGCTCACCATGACTAGACTGCGCAGGATATGACCAGTTATTTCCACTAGGGAACACCTGATCAGACTACCACAGGCTGCCAGACTGTGCAGAGACAGTACCTTATCGGCCTTCTTCAACCTTCAACCACAAGTAATAGTCAATGAATTAAAGATGCTCTGTGAACATAAAACAAAGTGGTCAGGCCTGACTTGAAGATCCTGAAAATTATTACTTTAATAGTAGTCAGCACAGCCACTTGTTATCTCTGAGATACCACAGCAATGAACATTTTGTAGATGTTCTTGCCACTTAAAAAAGCACAAGAGGTGTCATTGTGAGATCTTGTACAGCTAAACACCATGTTTATTCTAAGTCATACGGTTCAAACATGCAGTTTAGAGTTCAATAAAAGGTAAATCACTTAGAATTTTTGACATTTGTATACCAATTACAGTACTTCATCTTCTACTTGAGACGATATATGCTGCCTTCATTTTGGAGGGCTGTGAAATTGTTTGCAGTATCTCTGGTACTGAAAAAAGACATAGATCCTGCAATTTGACTGAGTTGTCATCCCATATCATTGCTTTACATGGATGTTAAACTGTGTGTAAAGAGTTGCCAAGGCTGGCTGGAGGTCTACATGATCAAGTTGGGACTTTTATCTGTATCTTATAATCATTTCTCCTTCAACACCATCATTTTCTTTTCTGCACCCTAAAAGATCTGTAGGGGTACTTGCAAGACCAAATTATACTGTAGATCTAACTTCTACTCATTTGTTTTGCTGTGTCCGTTCAGTTTAATCCTGACATTCCTTGATCTTGGTGTTCACTTAAGGAAAACCTGGTGTCTCCCTATGGACTTCAACATTTAATTGATTTTAATGCTTCATTTAGACATTGAAGATTGCATTTTTACCCAAGGTTTCTACAATTATGACTAATGTCGGTGCGAGTGGAAAGATGCATCAATTCCCAGAAAACTTGACATTGCCACTCTCCAGTTTGATATAATCATAATTTTATTTCTTGACATTCACATTTGAGCAGATGTTTTTTATAGAGGATGGTCTTCACTTATACTGGGATTTACAGTCTACCATACTCTACTCTCTACACTGTTTACTTGTGTCTTTGTTCTGCAGTTCGTGTCTGACACAGTACACATACCCAGTTACCCAGTGCATAAACAGCTGAACATCTTTGAAAAACCAAAGGGATCAGCTTCCTCTCTCTCTGCTTTCCTATGACGGTCTTCGTGCACCACTTAATATTTCTTCACAGAGCATATCTGAACTCTCATTGATGGTTTCATATAAAGCTATGTGCTATCCCCTTGTATACTGTAGTGCCCTCATCAGGCAATGATGGGGCACCGAGCAGACAAGCAGTGAGGCTGGTGATGTCAGCCCCAGGAGAGCATGCTGGGATAGATGGGAACTTGTCTGGGATAGTTGGAAGCTATCAGGGACATTGCTAACTCCTGGTTACTTAGGGGGGAGGTCAGGTTTGTGTTCATGGTATTCAGGTGTACACAGCTGGCTGTCCCATATTTCCCTATTTGGATGTTTGATCTCAGGTTCCCACCCTAAAGTGTCTGGCCCCTGTTAGTCAGCACGCCCAACTTCACTCAATTACATTACTTTTTTTCTTTATGCTGGCTGGTCCATGCAGTCCTTCTGAGTTCAGTAAGTAGTTAAGCTGTTCTTTTCAATAAAAGAGCACTTTTAATTCCTTCTGTGTTTATTGCCTGCACTATAGTTTAATCAGTTGGTGGGACGATAGAGGCATGTTTTTACCCAACTTCAAGGAATATCCAAAAAAAAGTTAAGCAGTGGAAATTGGAAAGAATTGTCCAATGCTCTAAACAAGGGCATTCTTTCTATTCACCTTGTACACTTAATAGGGCACAGTTCAAATCTTGGAGTCTCTATGTGATAAGAGGTGGGTCTGATTGCCTGGTCTCCCCACAGTGAATGAAATGTTGCCTCTAGCTTGGGAGCCTCTGCATTCCCAGTCTTGGCATCACTGGATCCTGTCTTGAAATAATTTACAAAGACTTTCCTATATATTGGATCCGTGGTGCCAAGAAACACAGGAGTATCCTGAGAGTGCTACTGCGATACAATCCTTATGACTTTTCTTTCATAGGTAATGATTCTTGTTTAAAGGGCTTTTGGTTGGGAAATGTTCTGTTGTTCTAGTGTTCTGTTATACTGTTGAGTTTGATATTGTCTATTAGTTTTGGAAAACTTAATGTTAATGAATAAGAACCAGTTCACAAAAAAAGACCCTGTGCAATATCTATATAAAAGATCCTTTTATTACTCATTCTTATTACATTATAAACCATTTATGGAATTTAAGCAGAACAGTAATAAAGTACGTGCAGGTGATCAAGCTTCAGTCTTGACATTGTCAATCTTGGTCTAATTTTGAAGCAGCAAATACAGAAGAATGGATTATTTTTCCCAGACCACCAGTAAGATTTGTTCCTGGGCTAACAGTCATTTGGTGTCCATGGCGTTTTAGTTGTTATATGTCAAACCCCCTGTGAAGGTAAGACTAATACACAAAGCAAGAAATAGAGATCGTTATTCAACAGGACTAGCAATAATTTAAGTATGGTTTAATGAGGAACCATACTCATTTCAGTGTTAAATTAATTTTATGTACCATAATCTCAATGTGAAATACCAATGATATCCAGCTTTAAGGTTATAACCCTGCAGATGATGAAGATGAAAGTTTTCAGCAGAGCATGAATAATAATAATTAATACTATTAATTATTTATATTATTATTATTTTATACTCTATTCATAATGGGTGTAGCTATAGTCCAAATATTAATTCTTTCATGTACGTGTAAACTTTGGACGAGCTGAATACAAACATATAATAAAAAGAAAACTCAACACCTGTTCTTTTTAAAGCAATAAAAGCAATTTACAGTGCAACTCAGTTCTCTCCTTAAATAGTTCATTTACTGGAAAAAATACTGCGGTGATATTTAAAGAATGACTTACAAAGAATAAAAAACATAGTAAATAAGACTGTAGAAAGTGCTACTGTTTGTCCCTGATCAATGCACTGAACAGAATTTGAAATGTATGAAATCATGAGCTGTAAATCGTGCAGTCACCTGGGATTGATGGCACTTGAGTGCTGTGATTTCTTACAAAATGGAAAGCAAGGTCTAGACCAGCAAAGGAAATTACAAGTTTCTTTGTATTAGGTGAAGTTTGTGAGCATTTGGAGCAGATTAAGTGAAATTATTAGTGTTAAATAAATAAAATAGGGTTAATGAAATTCAGTGTAACAAGCATAAACAGGTACAAGCCCATTCATTGAATTTTTAATTCATTTTTTTTAATTTTCAAAATAAATTGGATACATCAGCTTTACAATAAAACTGTGTGTGCGTACCATGACTATGCAATTAATCTTTGTTTTTAAGCACATAATATGAATCAGACACTTAAAAACAAGGGACAATTCAAATATATGTTATACATCAATAAATACATAGTTGTACTTTTTAGGACAGCTAACTCTTAGTCAACCTATACAATGGACAATGTTTTCAATTCTAAATATTAAACACATGTTTTAGAAACTTTAAATAATACAACAAAAAATATTCAAAGCAAAAGACTGTCATGAAAGGAATAGTACTTTGGTTTAGTTGCCTTAAGTTCAGACATGTATGGGCCCTAATTAGATTAAAGGTAGAATGGCCTAGTGTATTTTTGGTTCTTGCTTTACTCTTTCACAATTGTACAGTATATTCACTTTAAAATTTATTATGATTTCTTCTGCTCTAGAGTTCAATATAATTTTCTTACATTACATGCAAATGATAGATGATAAAGGTTAATTAAGATAGCCGGATTGTTCTCCTGCAATACTGTACACTTGCCTTTTCTTCAACAGTACCTTAGGCTGAATCCAGAGTCAGTCAATCATGTTGAAATCAAGGCATGTAATGATTGAGACATATACTTCTTTGGGCTTTGACATGTTATATCCTGTATGGAACCATAGCTTCTCCTGCATTCTGGATTAGCTCTTAAGACCTGTCTGTCTGTTGTCTTTCAGTTAGAATCATTACACAACTAAACTGTGAACTTGTTATCCCCCAACCAGTATTGTACTGCTTCCCAAATTGTATTTATGTTCAGCTGTACAGTTTACCCAACCCCAGCCCAAATAAAATAATTTAGCCAAGCACTTGGCCTTCTAATACAGAGGTTAGGAAATGGTCAGTTAGAAAAAACAAGCAACATTGTACTGTGTACTCCTGGGACACGGCATTAAAAAAATGGTTAGGCCAAGCAACTGTGCCAATAACAACTCGCTTTTGATATTTGCTTGGCCTCTGCAAACTATTTGCATGGACCATATTTGTAAATCTATCGTTAACATGTTGGATGCCTATACAATAATTTAAGATTAAGTACACAGAAAAGTAAAAAGATTTATGAAGCTTTCTTGATTTATGAAGCTAAAAAACAGACACATTTGATTGTATTCCTTTCTTTTTACTTTTCAGTGTGGAATTAACCTCTGCTTGTTCCTCTGTAGCTCCCCACTCTCACCTGTGCAATATATTGGGTACATGTTGCTTTGACATCTATGGCTAACAATAAACATTATATTGCTAACTTTTGCATGTACTGTATTATAAAAGCAAATACAACAATATGACAAAATAATCATTTTTACACATGGACAAACACATATACACAATTACATAGCAATTACACTTTTTACCACTACAAACAATGGTCATTTTAATCAGTTGGCAATAACAACTACAAACCACTAGTTTTCCAATCAATTTTCAGGTAATCAGTAGCAGTTAATCTTTCTGTTAAATTCTAAGTTGTGAAGATTTTTGGAACCACAAATTAGTTTGAAAATGAGCAATAGTATAAAGTATGATTCACACCTCAAAATTAAAGAAGGCAAGAGTTTCCAAAAAAGTGGGCAAGGGTGATCGGTTTATTCAAAAATATATCTAAATCAGTTACCGAAAAGGACAATTTAGTGTGTATAACTGTGATTTTATGGAGAAATGGCATTAAATCATTTGTAAACATTAATGAACAAATTACCCAGTGAAGGCAAAGAACACAACCACCCTAAGATAACAACCTGGTAACTAGAGAAAATACCAGCAGACCCTGGAATATTAGTTCAGAAGAGAACAGCATGGTGATCAATGAAGAAGGTGGGTGGCAATGGATAATATCACAATGATAGATGCCTCTTTTTATTGCATAAAAAATTAGGGTTAATAGCATGCTTAAATGTAAGTGTGCTTTATCAATTGTTTGAACTGCAGCTTAACAGGACAGGCCTGGAATAAAAAGTGAACTGGTCAGAATGTTAAGCGCAGTGGTGGCTTGTGGAGGTTGTTTTAGTTTCTCAAGGACTGTAGATCTCTTGCCTGGTTTTAAAATTACCTAGGTGGAGAACCACACCCAGTAATATCACGGCCCAAAATGGTATCTTCAAATCAGCCTTTTACTGCAAATGTTAGTTCTGCTGTAATATTAAGCACACATTCCAGCCAGAGGAGGACTGGGCAGAACAACCACCTGATATAAATCTTGATTAAGTCTTATAAGTGCATCTGAAGGAGCGTATGACGGCCAGGGAAACTTCCTAACACACTCAATGCACGCAAAGCTGTAGGCATGAAACCACAGAGGACAGAAGTGGACAGCTTAGCCAAAACTGGCAAAAACAAAGGAGTTTTTTTGTACACTTCTGTATACTTTGCGTCAAAATTTTAATGTGGTTGACTAATATTATACAGTAAAAGCCATTGAATTACTTGTTATACAGTATGTAATATATTTTTTTTAAGTTTACAGAACAGTTATTTTTTGAAGTTCACATAACGTATCTCACTGGATGGGGGGATATTTCGGATTTGCAACACCTTAGAAGTGGTCTATCCAACTTGCGACCACTCTGATCTGCCCCATTAAACAGTTTTGCTGCAACCGTTTTTTAAAATTATTTAATCGATCATCAGCAAGATCCGGGTAGAAATTAGGAAGCTGGTTGAATCGAAGGAGCAGACTGGGAAGGATGCAAGATGAAAAACCTGCAGCAGAACCTAAGAGCATAAAAGGATACATATAAGAGGAGGCATTTCAGCCCGTTTTTGCAGTTTGGTGGACAGTAGGTCAGGGATTTCCAGTCCTGGTCCTGGGAACCCACATACAGTACCTGCTGCTCTCAAGTTACAGAAATAAACCCTTAACTAACCAAGTAATAGTGATAATCTGACATATTTAGTGATTTTCACTCCCCAAACACATTACAGGTTGCCTTTTAACTTGTGCATTTCATAAGTAAATGTTGAGCAGAAAAAATAAAGTTGCAAGAGGTTCCAGTCAAACAATTTGTTTTTTCAGTTAAGGATGCAATTAAGTAAAATAATCTCAGCAGGAATGAAAACTAGCAGGTGTGTGGGTCCCCAGTCTCAGGAGTGAGCATGACTTTAAGGAAACTTTCATCCCTAATTAAATTAAAAATCCTTTTCTTTCTGGTAAAAGCAAGTATAAGCAGCTATTTTAAAATACTGTACCAAAAAAAGATTCTGAAAATCTATTTCAACATTCTTTGGAATTATAATATATTAGCCTGTTAGTGACATCTACTGGAAAAGGCAGGCATTTCACAATTCATTTTTTGTTTTTTACTCCAAAGAACGATATGATTAATGAACATTTTAGCCCAAGACTATGATGAACCACTCATAGACATTTAAAGATTGCACGTTCCCTTCCAAGTGAGCACACTTACATCATCTCGCATATTTGAGATTTGCATCCATCTTTAAATAGGACATTCTGTATTTTAAATCAGCATACTGTACATGTATATGAAGAATATAAAGAAGAAAAGATCAGATGTTTTTTTCTTTTACTCAGCTGGCACGTGGCAGTTTGGCAGTGAAGTTCAGATTAAAAACCATTTGAGTAAAAAAATTAAAACACCTAATTTCCTTCAGGTCAATAAGGAGTCCTGCCAAACTGTTGGACTACAACATTGAGGGGACAAATTTCACATTAACTTTGGGATAATTTAAAGACACGAAATAACACAGCCATCAGGCCTTTGGAAGTGGAACATAGACTGAGACTTTGAGCACACATAGACTTCATTTTATGTAAGGCAGGTCAGGGCTTTTCTGTGACATACAGTGTGACCAAAGTAGCAGTGCTGACTGACAAGGGCTGTTGTTTCTATTATCATCCCTTTTTAATGGCAATTTGCATCATTGTCCCTGACCAAGATGTACAGTATGTAGCCGAGAGTCTTTGATGTGCAAGAGAGAAAAGTACACATTATTCTCAGCCTCCTACTTGTTAGTATTCCATCTGTTGTGGGGACTTTCCAAATGAGTGGTATTTTGTATTTAATACGGTGGGTGAGTATAGACTCTGAAGAAATGTTTTAATACTTTTTTGTTTACCATAAGGTGCTTTTGGTTTGGAAAAAGTCATTTACAGTATATTGTGAGGCTATCCTCCTATATATATATTTTTTAAATGTTGTCCCTATATTGGCAGTAATACATGCAGGCACAGATACTATGTATGTACAGTATAGACAGCTTATGTTTGTATGTGTACAGACATGATAATGATGACACATACTGTACATATCTATAGGTTACCTACTCATCTTTTTTATTTCACAATATTTTAATATGTCCCTTTTACAATGCTTCCAACTATGAGTCTGCTCAAACCTTCGTATATGGAATGAGGAATTTGTATTCTATATGTACATATTATACAGCTAGTTCCATAAAAGTGAAGAACATCATTTTATTAAATATATAATAAAATATGAGATATAAAGATGTGTTACTTGAGGAACCCAGCCTTTTACTAATAGAACATACATTCTGTGAGTATAATTTGTGGATTTTTCTTACACAAGGCAACAGCGTGTGTTTACATTAAGAAATTGTGACCCAGGAGACTGAAGCACTTGTCTAGTGTTACAGGATGAGGTTGCCTGGTTAACTGGATTTACTGGGACATTTGAAAAGAGGTCAGATGAAAGAGAACCAAGAGGATTAATTTATGGTGACTGTCTAGGGTGTGACAGAGTAATATAATAGCGTGAAAAAAATGATATGAAATGAATGGAGATGGAGACTTTATATATTTGTTAATCTCTTCTTTTCCTAATTTATTTGAACATTTTTTTTCTTTGAATGTGAACAAGGTATCAGGTAGTAAATAGATGAATATACATGTCCTCTCCTCTTCTCTTGTGAGGTGCTTATACTAATTGCATTTCAGGACCATTTTTAGAATCTAAAGTTTTTTTTTCTGTACAGAAAATTAAAAATACAGGTACTGAAAAAAAATTTAAATGACACTTAATTTTGTTTAATAACATGTACTATATAGAGATCTTATTTAGTAAAGCATTGTTAAATGTGTTCAAAGAGTCAATTAATTTCAGTATTTATGGTAACAATTATGACCTTTGTGTACAAAAGTGTATTTACAAATTTAACCTGACAGGTTCCAAAGCTGGTGAAATGGATGAATACTATAGTAAGTGGAAACAAAAAATACTATATATATTGATATTTCTTTTTCAGGTTTTCATATACAGTATTTCCAGGTTCATGTTAATAATTTGTTTCAATTTTATATTTTGCAAACAACATATTTCTGCACATCATAGTTAATGAAGTTTGTCTCTGTTGTGCATTCCATATAACTGAAATGCTGCTGTGAGCTATAAATATCTCACATTCAATAAAATAACTACTGGGAGACATTTTTCCCTGAAACTAATACTAAATTCAATAAGCTGCAAATTTCTCCCAGGGGATGATTTGTGCTTGGATCTGAATGGCCATTTCTAAAGATGTCTGAAGGAAGTTCTTTCTCACACAATAATATTTAATTATTAAACAGGCACAAAATAGGAAAGGCCACTATTAAAAAGGAACGGTGCCTCACATATACAGTGTGTGTGACCAGTATTAGAGTCTATATTACTCATTTTTTTTACTCACTCTATGCCCAGCATCACAAATATATTTGCAAATACATGTATCTGTCCAATCATTAAAAATGTTCTTTTGACATGAATAAGAAAGTTGTCTCATGTCTGTGATGGTAGTCAAATGTAACTCTTTTTACCAGAAACCTTGAGAGCAAATACCCTAACACTCCCTAGTTTCACAATTTCCAGCAAAAGAAGAACACATTTGATTACCATCAACGTTTACTAACATGTACTTCAATGCCTATTTAGAGATGGCAATCTTATCAGAGATCCATATTATATTACTAACCCATGGGTATTAGCAATCAATGAATAATATTAAGTTTTTCCTCATCACACACTAACTGAATGGTCCCATTTTTCTTTAACAGGTCTCAGTAACAGTAGTAAATCTAAAATTTTATATATCAGTCTCCTTCAGCCCATAGCAGTCTGTAAGATCATATATTTGATAATCATTTTGGTCTGCAAAGTCATTGCAGATTCCCATGGAAATGGAATCTATTTCCACTTTACTGAGTGAGGACACAGAGCTCTTATTTGGCACATTCTTGATCTTGTTTGAAAGATTGTTCATTTTTTCCTTTAGCTGGAAAGATGAGTTCTGTAAAGGGGGAAAAAAATTCCATCCTTGGAGACCCAGAGTTCTTCCCTTGCCATTGTAAACAAAAGAGTTATTGATTGAAAAGGACTCTCTTAGAGAAAACCTGGGCTTAATGTCTCCATAAGAGCCATGTCCCGAGCTGTTAATGGAAGTTCTCCACCTCTGGTCATAGAACCTCCACAGAGATCGTCTCCTTCTGTGACACTGGCACTTCAGAAGTCTTATGAAGGCTCTCTTGAATTCTTTGCTGGAGCAGGGGTAAATAATAGGGTTAACACAACTGTTGAAATACCCCAGCCAAAAGATTACTTTGAAGACCACTTTTGAAGGTTTCAGTGCAGGGAAAAACGAGCCTATAAAATAAAAGGAAGAAATTTAATTCAGACAAACAAATGGTTTTATATTTGTACTTTACAGTCTGCAGAGGAGTACAATTCAACACCTTAACTGATGGATTCTGAGAATATGCGGACATTGGCTAAATGACCCATTAATGCATAACTTTCAGGATGATTCTCTCTGTTTTTTACAGGACATTCCAACATTCAAAATACTGTATGTCATCCTCTGTGGGCTGCAGACCTGTGCTTTTTTATGTTTTGTTATGCTTTTTATGTTTTTTTTTACATCATAATGCATGTCTCCATGAGCAGCTTAATTGTGACTATTACTTAGAACAGAAAAAAGTCAAAAAATCAAATGAAACATGTTGTAAAAGGGGTCATTACATTTAATGTGGCACATTTGATGTACCACATTATAGTATTAGGGGAGCAGACCGCATACATTGAATTTCACCACACATACTACAGTAGCTCCAGCATTAGCAACCATTTAAGTATTTGTTGGATTTGATGCAGATGTTTTTCGTAAAATCTCCTGAAACCTGGAAGAAATGGATGTTTTCAACAATTCATTTGAAAATACATTTATATATATGTAGCGGAGTTAGTTCGGACACGGCGACGACATTGCGTAGCAGGGACCTCAGCCGCCTGGGCTGGGGGAGGTCTCCTTTAGCTCATGCGTCTGGCTCCCTGTTGCGTTACACCAGAGACCCGGGCTCGCGCCCCAGGTGTTGTGGGACGAAACGGGCAGGGTGGAGCGGTGGAGGGCACGAGCCCGCGCGGAACCGCGACAGTCACATATACTGTACACAGTGCCCTTAGATTTATTCATATGTCAAACTCAATAGCAACAATAAACATCACATAGCAGAATTGGTTATGAATTGCATAATGTGTCTCATTTAAAAATATATTTTTTTTAGCTTTTGTACAGCTTGGTTTATAAAGAGCTGATGGAACAGAGAATAAACCATGACTTGGACAGGAAGAAGAAAGAAGGGAGTTCAAGTTCTGCGGTAATTTGGGGAACTCCACTGTCAAGATGTTGTATACTTTCACAGCACTGATTCATGGTCTGACTTACTGATTGAAATTATGAAGCAAGGCTATTTTTGAAACAAAATAAAATCTGAAAATACAAGACATAAAAAAGAACTTCAAATGTTTGAATTGAATTTTTTTTTTTTTTCCGGAGAGTAAGTGAGCAATTTCTATAAATTAAATTTATATGTCTTAATCAAATTAAGTTTGTGCTTTTATACTGTAATCCAAAGACCTCTAATACATGGTGGCACCATGAAACCTCTACTTGGGGGATTTTTATGTCTTTTGATTTTTATCACTATGTCTGATAAATGTCTAATTTTACAGCCATGATATTGGGAAATATAGTCCAGGTTCCTAGAATCATTTTAAAACCACACAATAATAATATAATGATAGTGTCTGAACCCCTTATCATAGTTTCCTTTGGATTGTCGAACTGTTACTATTCAGAAAACACTTCAATACATAATAGACTTGGGTTCTTGACTCCTCAGATGTCACCTATAGTTGTCAAGGAGGTGTTTTCGTCATGGGCAGGATCATATTCGCAGCAGGTATTTCCATTTGTTGTTTTCACCACTGCAATGATCTGAGTGGTAGCAACTGACATTATTACACAGATGAAACCCTTGCCATTTATTCACTCTCAGGTGTCATCCAACAAGTTGCTACGTTCCTGAAGTCGAAAAGGCGACTGTTTATAAATAGGATGCGAGACCATTTATGAAGGACGTTTTAATCTTAGAACATGGACTGAGTGGACTTATGGTATGCTTCAAATCCTTACTGTAACTTCGTTCTTAGAAACAGTACACTATTGCTATATAAATTGATAGAGACCTATTGGTCTCTATGTACAGCAGCTCACAATCGAGGTCAAGAAAAGTTCATGAGAGAAGGAATGGTGACAACCTTACAACCATTTATTTATATATTGGCACTTTTGCTTGTATTGTTCTACGATGGAAATAGGATTATCCCTATAATCACTGTGCAAAGAAAAAAACTGTGAATGGTCTGACTGGAGATTAACTTTCCTTACATGGTAGTACTTGGGTGTACAGCAGCAGTCCTCCAGAGACTTTGCTAATCCTGCCACATTACAGTAGTTCCTGCTAAGTACTTGAGTGTCATTTGATCTGTCTAGTCATTACTCTGCATTGCTCTGATGGCACATGAATGGGGATGCAAAGTCGCCATAGCTGAGGAATGGTTTGTGAATTAAAATAACTCCTGGACACATCAGCAGAAAGAAGTGGAAAACGTATTCTGTAACTGTAAATTCACCCCATTATATTTTTTAAAATAAAGTTTAAGTATTGTTTTAACTGCCCTGTTTCTTATATGCTCAATCTTAAAAGCTTAACAAATATAAAAATGTATCTATCCCAACGGAGACTTAAGTATGCAAACTTAAATGCAAACAAGGAATGGAAACAAATGGGAAAACAGATTTTATTTAAGAATTTATCATCTATAATAATATGCATTAATATGGTATATAAAACATACGGTATATGGTATATATAATTGAAGCTCATACAACACAAAGAAAAACAGCTGTAGAGCAGCTTCTTATATCTGTAACACAACTAAAACTACCCTTAACACAAGCACAGGACACAGAATAAGACAAAAATACACTATGTTGGTGGTCAATATATACTCAGGTAGGTATAGGGGGATATAGTACTGTATGTCAATGTGACACACAATGAAAATGTGCTGACCTAGTATTTATAAAATTAATTCCTAATCAGAATTAACAGTTCAAGAAGGGATTCAAAATGAACTAGAGTAATTCTTATCATCCCCCGCAGCTGCGTATCATTATCTACTTGTGCCGCAGTAAAGGTTAAAGGTTCATCAAATTGGAAGGAAGCTGCAGATACAGGTTGCTTTTGTTGGGGTAAGGTATTGTGTGTTGTCTCATACAGAATTTCAGAAGTACCTACCAGCTTGCAGTGTTTCATATAGTGCTAGTAAACTGTAGTTTAGATGCATGTAGCCTTAGGGTTTTGTCAAATAATGTTTTATTACAGCCTTTTAAATTACATAATTAACTTATGATAAAAAATAGTTTTGTTCTATGCTGTGGTGTTCCATCTGTGCATTGCAATTCAGATTAATCTATTTTCTGCCAAAATCCACATGTGGGAAAACAAATCACAACTCCATTTCTATTTCTAGCAAGAGTGAAAAAACATGCCTTGCTATCCTACAGTCTTTTCAAATTGAGTAAAAATAATCCAATAAGTTATACTTTTCAAGTAAATAAATTATAAAACACATACTGTGTTTAGTCTGTTTTTTTTTATATAGAGACAGGTCAATTTGTACGAAGGTGACGTGGATGTTATTTACTGTAAGACTTCAGGTTAGGTTTTCAGTTTCCTTTTCAGTATACACAAGGGGTCAATTGAGTGTAAAGTGCATATCTGTATACAAGAAACCCCTTAAAGTGCGAGAAGAATCACAGATTATTATTGGCACATCATCTTGATCTCTTACCTTCCATCCTGAATGGGCTAATCTTTGCAGATTGCATAAGGCTTCTCTCCCTGAGGCAAAGCATGCTTGGTCTTCTTTCATCAATACCTTAATGTACAATATTAATAATCCTCTAGTGGTGACTAGTCCTCGAGGGCAGGTGTGACTACAGGTTTTCAGTTGTCCAGATGGGCTGTTAATGACTTGAATCAGTATGTAATTGTCTTAAGTGAACCAATTTACCACCTCCTCCCAGCTCATTAAGTTTTGATACTTTAACAAGACCCGAAAAACCTGTAAATAAGCCCTCCAGGATCAGAATTGGGTATTCAGATATGATTCAGCCAGATCCCTATCTGCTATATTGATTCTACTGATTGACAGTTAAATAGCTCAGGAGATGGCTTTAGGGAAATCCAGAAATGGATTGGATTAGAGGTGTAGACCTGGATGAGTATAACACATTAATGGTAAAGCAGAAACAGAAAAGGGCATAACCTTTCTAAAGAGACAAGATTAGATATTATATATCCAAGCAATGTAAATTAATTGAGGGGTGTTTAGCATTCAAAAGCATTCCTTTCACTTTGTGAGGCAACAGTGTATTCAGCTCCACACTAACGTCTCACCCGAAATCCTGCGTTATAAATGTTTGATATGGATATCATCATGCACGTGAAAGGTTTCTTGTGAAACATCTGACTTTTTTATTACTGCTGGATGAACAGACATAAGGGCATTCAGAAGAGCACATTACACATACAGTACGTACTGTACATAGAAAAGACATTGCAAAATTGTATTGTATATAGTCAACTCCAAAAACATATCAAAAGGTTCTGCACAGGTGAATGGTTCACACAGCTTTTTTTTTTATTTGAGGCTTCAATTATATGTATTGCTCCATTTACAGCATGTTAAAAATAAAGTAAGTAAGCAAAATTTACATTTGTAAATATGAAATGTAGCTATTAAAATAGCAATGATTAATTAAATGTTCAAGTCTTTGCACTGGTGTTGAGATTTATGAAACTAGACAGTACAATTCCACATTGTAGAGTAAAATTGTCTTCCTTAATTGTTTTAAAGACACAATAAGACAGTTCCAGAAAAAATGCAGCATTATTTATGTGAATCTATTACAGAATGAACAGTCAAGATCAATATTATGTTTTAATTTCTTCAGATTTTCTTATCATGGTATTTAAGCACACATTTTGAATGCTGTTTCTTTAATTTTACCAATCAACAAGCACTTGTTTAAAAAAGACCGATAATTTTTTCCTTCAACATTTTTTCCTACAACTATTATATGTGTCACTATGTTAAGAAATCAGGATGATGCACCATTATAGAGGGTCACAGAGGATCTAAATCAAAACATTTTATAAAAATATAGCATTTTCGTTTATTTTAGAATAAATATCTTTATTATTCCAAATACAGTACTGTACATTTGTAGAGCAAATGTGTGCTTGTAAATTAAGGACTGGTATAAAAGTGCTTTATAAAAAATGGATAACTAATGTTTTACACAATAAATTGAAATTACATAATAATAGAAAGCTTAGACAATTAAGATTATTATAAACTTATCAAAGAATAAGATTCCAAATTGACCTTGAATTAAGAAATTTACCTTATTATATTATACAGCAGATATCTTAATTACTACTAATTTGTCTGATACAGTATAAAGACTTACCATTAAATATGATTATATTACATTACTATAACGGTCTTAATAATGTTATCAGCCTCAGATAAGTTTCTGTCTTTTAAAGATAAATCTACAGTATCTGTATCATTGGTTTATGTTGTATCTATGATCTACTGTAGATTTTGGATATTTATAATGACTCTTACACAGGTGGTGTCACGCCCTCTCCTACTCTGTCCTGTCCCTAGTTTCCTGTGCTTTGCTGTCCCTCCGGTGTCTCTCTCTGGGGCTATATATTTCCGGGTCACTCATTCACCTTCGCTCAGCATTGACGTTCAGATGTCCTGAGACCCGCCTAGCATCCATGTCGCCCCGTGTCCGCTGCCTGAGGGCATTGGTTTCTATTCGACTCCTGAACTGCTGAGCCCGGGCTGATCCCCGGTTCCGCCGCTACGCATAGGGTCTGTTTCTGCTCTCCTGCCTCTCCACGGTTCATCCCTTCCGACATCCGTGACAGCTAGTTTAATATCAAGATCTCAGAAATTAAGATATCATTTTTTTTATATTTAAAGACAGGACAGAGACAAAACTCTTTTTGCTGCTGGAATCTGTTCTATGTTTTGTTAAAGAGTTGTATCATATCCTAATTTGGTTATAACTATTTTCCTTCCTCCTACTAATATGGGATGGCTTAGAAAGTAATGCCCTATACTTCTTTTGAAAGATTTAACTTCTGCAGGGAAAGCTTTTGGTGCTTTGTAATTTAATTTCTGTGATACGTGTTCATAGTTCATAAACATCCTGACAGTTCCCTACGTGAAGAAAAAGTAAATTCTGGTCCTCCTCTCTGTAAGAGGCAGTAGGTGGAAACAAGATGGGAGATTATCTGAACCACATATTTTACAGAGCAATGGGGAATGACCCGCTGTCCTCAGTCACATGACCACTAGCTGGAAGACGTCCCATATTTTAAATTCAATAGTTCAAATTTAAAGATGAACGGGTAAAGGTTTATTCCATGTTGAAAGTAAGAGAGACAACGTTTTGGCTGAGGAGCCTTCTTTAGGTGTTGGAAATTTAAAATTTAAAAATTCCACCTCAAGAAAACACACACCTGAAGAAGGCTCCACAGCCGAAATGCAGTGTCTCTTTTCTATTCCTTTCAGCACAGAATTAACCTTTACCTGTTCCTTTGTAGCCCATGCATGATGACGCAGCTACCTACTTAACGATCGTCAACCAATTTTAAAAGTGCTAAGCAATTTGGAATCTACAGGAAGTGTTCTTTAATGTGTGTTTTATTACATAATACAATTAGCTCAAGTGATAGAATTGCATACATTATATTGTATAGGAATACAGTATATTCCTAGTTTGGTGTGTAGAATAAGAGTTCAATCATACTTTTGAAATTAAATTAAAAAATGTAAAAGCAGACTTGAAGTAACTGTAAATCATTCTCTATTCAAAAGCACTTGATGGGTGCTGTTTGGCAATCAGGAGTAAAATAAATTTTTGGAGAGAGATATACTCTAAATATTTCAATAACCTTTTAACACACTACTTCAGAATTAAGTTTGATGTTGCCTAATTAATGCATACAGACCATATGGATTTAGATAGACAATGCTTCATACAGCATGTTTTCATTATAAACCCATTTACTAAATCTTTATGATTCAAATAATACTTGTATACAGAAAAACAAAACTGTGAATTATTACAGTAGCTGAAAAGCTTGCCACCCCTTTGATGAACTACTTGAATATTTAAGACGATATCCATTTTGTTTTTATTGCAGCTATTTCAGCTGACAGATTTTTAGCTACTTTAAGTCATTATTTATAACTGCAGGATATAAGCACCCATGCTTGTGTCAAAATGAGAACTAACTATGCTTCACATGTGAAGAAATCGATGAAAATGTAAAAGAACACATTGTTTTTCTTAGGAACCTACTGAGATGTATAGATTTTGTTTTTTTATTTAAAAAAACTGCCTAAAATATTTCTAATATGGAAACATACAGAGATTTTATATTAAGTTTAAATAAAATGTTTAGACTTTGTTTCAGTTTCCAGACTTTATGGTACCATGTGGTACACATAAGGTTCATTACATATAACCAAATTTGTTAGAACGAGTGAGACAAAACATTTAGTCTGACATCATAACTGTGGCCAAATTCAATCAGTTATAGTTATTATTCAAAAAGCTTTGCGTAGTATAAGCATAAGAGATTGTCTCAAACCCTGGACATTCCCCTTTGCATTTCAAAAGCATATTATTTTAAAAATAAAAATAATGCAATTAACTGAACACCGCGCATTCAATTTTTTAATATATTTTTAAAGACATATTCTGCTATCATTTTTCACTGTCAATTAAACTGTATATTAAAGATGAGACACTAAGAAGAGGTTTATTGTTAAAATTGTGTGTCCTGTGGTCCTGTGGTTTAAATCCCTGTCCTGTGGGTTTAAACTTTTAAGTTTCCAAGAGGCAGAGCTGAAGGAGTTGAAAACAAAAATAGGAATTGAATGAATTTGAATTTCTTAGACCCCAAACAAACTTTCAGAGGAAGTAGGCTTTGTTAAGTATAGCTATATGCTAAGTAAATTACAGTCTCCTTCAGGCATACTTGAGGCTTGAGATTTGAGATTGGTCTTGTTTATCTTTTTGATTGATAACAGCAGCCTTAAGATGATAATAACAAACTTATCTAAAATTAAGACCATAAGAATTATTTAAAATCAGAGAAGGCCCATCTAGTTTGTCACTGGTAGCTAATTGATCACAGGACCTCATAGAGCACATCTGTTTCCTGAAAGCCAGGGTATCAGCTTCAACAACTTGGCTGGGTAGCCTGTTCCATATTCTATATACTGTACTAGCAAAGTTAATATTGAATATAAATGGGGATAAAATGTTAAAACCATGTACTATACAATGTCATTTGCAAATAATTCACTGTTAGACGTTGCAAGTAACTGCTTAAAACTAGATATACTGTAATTAAAAACAAAGTCAAATAATTTTTGCCTCAAAAGCAAGATAACAATTAATAGAGGACCTGCTGTAGTCTGGTGAAAGTTCCTGATTATAATGATTAATTAATGTGTGATTAGAGAACAGAATGTTAGCAGAGAAACTACCAAACAAAGCTAAAATATCATCATTTGAAATCCCTGTTGTGTAATTTGTATTCTGATAATCCTTTGCTGCAGAACTGTATTTTTTCTTTGACTACAATAGGAGCAATAAACTCTCCACTGAGTATGTAAGAGCTTTTTTAAAACAGACAAAAACTTAGCAAAGTAGGAAAGGATCAAACAGCCAACACAGCACCCTGAAAGTTTTACATTTTATGAGTCTTTTTAACTTTAATTTGTGATGCAGACCATCAACTTAAGTATCAGAGTAGCAACAAATGGGGTTTTGGCTGCATAACCTTTTTTCTTCACACCCGATGAAGGTTCCACAGACGAAACGTTGTGTTTTTTTTTCTTCTCTCTTCAGCATGGAATAAACCTTTACTTGTTCCTTTACAGCCTACACCTGCTGATGTAGCGACAGTACCTGCTTGAACTACTATAACTATTTTTGTTTCATTATTGTTCTTTGTTGTTTAGTAAAGAAGACATACTGTATGTCTGTTTCTAAGCATTCAGAAATATTTTATTACTAGAAAAAGGAAGCAAAACTTGAAGAACATGAAAATTCTTGATAAATTATTTGATAATGAGGCCTCCTTGCAGGTAAAAATGTAAACTAAAAATGTCAGGTGTTTAGGGACAAGCTACATGTATGGTTAGCCGGAGAAGAAAAAAAAATCAACCTCAAATTATTTAGACAAAAAGCAGATGAACTGAATGGAAGAACAGAATTTTCTATTCCTACTATAATAAAACCTGAAACAAACACTATATTTTTAAAGAAATTAAATCCTACAATGGGTTTGAGAGGGGTCTGTACAATGTCAGTAAACATTTAAATCTGGGTAAAAGTAACTACCCATGTCTGATATATTTTCCCTTAACAGGGGAAAAACATGAAGACAGTGGCATTCTGTTAGGAAAAATAAAAAAAAAATGGATGAAAAATTTGCAGAAAAGAAACATTTAAAAAAACAACGCATCCAGGAATTCAGGTTCTGTGCCAGACAGCAGGATAATGCCCAGATTATCTGGAGGCACATCTGATACACTCCAAAAGTGCTGGCAGAGAAATTGAACTTATGTCCCTTAATCAGCACGTTGTCAACAGAGACTTCAAAAACAGCATAGTGTGACTCTATTACAATAAGTCCAAGCAGAGGTGCTGCATCCAGGAAATTCATAAATTATGTAAAGACAAGTTCTGAGTTTAACAGAAAGGTCATTAAGCTTAGAAAGTGACATCAACCTTACTAACAGGGCTCAATGATGACTATGATAAATACAGTGGACTGTAATTCCCCTAAGGTGACGGCCTCTGAGGACTGCACAGTGGCCACTAAAAAGGATAAAAGATATCCACAGCCAACACTTCAGACAGTGTTAATTCCCCTAAGGTGACGGCCTCTGAGGACTGCACAGTGGCCACTAAAAAGGATAAAAGATATCCAAAGCCAACACTTCAGACAGGTGTCAAACTACATTCTTAACTTTCGATGAATTAATACACCCATGCCTCCCAAAAACTACTGTACCTCACCACAAATCATCTAAACAGCGACCATAAATCATCTCTTGAGAGAAAATGAGCAAGCAGTCCAAAATTGGCTTTATTTAAAGATATGAATATTTTAGGCATATACAGTATATAGATACTAAATAATCCACCATAAGTGACAACACAAGAATATGTTTGCTGGAGCCCCGAACAATAGCTTTAAATGCCATTCATCTGCTAAACCTATTTTCTTTTCATAAGCCCTGTACTGTGACTGTATTTTTAAAGCTGTATTTTTTTTTTGGCATTCTGTAACATTTTGTTTGAGACAAAATTATTATTCACCACATTTTCTTATTAGGTGAAAAAAGTATGCAAATGTTTGACTTGAAGTGTAAAGCAGAAAAGTCATAGCTTGAAGTGTACGTCTGGACCCAAGGCTGAGTGCGACCTTTGTACTGTATTAATATCCTTTCACAACTAAAAAAGTGCTTCCTCTCCTCTTCTTTGAATGAAATTAATAAAAATCAATTCAGAAAACAACCTAAAAGTATGCCGGGAAAAAAGTTTAGTCTTATTTTTAAGTATGCCAGTTGTGTAATCTTTGTATCATACCAAAGCTAATGTAGATAAACTAAATGGCAATTTCAGTATTAGTAATCATTACAGTCCATCAATAACCTAGTATGAACTGAACCTTACTAAAGATAAATAACATATTTGACAACAAAACTCAGATTGTTCTCATCTATACATATGCATCTCATAAATGTTTTATTAAGCAATTTAGTGTTAATTGTTATGCATTCATGAAGTGATATTTGCATATCACTGAAGATGAAATTAACACATTACTTGTCAAGCTTTGTTCTTCTTAACATACCAGGATAACCGACATCCTCCTTCTCATTTAACTTATGAAAAAATTAAATATCTTTGACTTTATTTGATATTCACTAATGCATTAATGTGTGCAATGTCTTCAAGTACACAATCTGCGTCCATTATGAGAAAGGGAGAGTCATTACATTTTAGAACAAGGGAATTTTCAGATTAGACTCATTGATGTATTGTTTCATAAGTTATTAATGAACCAGACCTAGTTCTATTCATAGGAACATAGGACAGAAATTTTCCCTCATGACCCAAAATAACCAGTGGAAATGTGTCTATAATAAGTAATAAGATGAAAGACATAACCGAATAATTAGAATCCTAATTTTACATGTTATATATAGATGTAATATCTATGCTGTATATCTCGGTTATACAGATGCATTTAATTTCTTATGGGACTACATAAAATTACATAATAATACAGTACATGATCTCAAGAGTTTGAAAGCTGAGTATCCTGATGTCTTATTCCTTACAGTTAAGCAATATAATATAACTGATTGTGAAAACAGTGAGATTTATATGTTTTACATTTCAAATATATTCATATTACTTTTTGGGTAAATTAAACGTAAATACTCTAAGAGTATCTGAACTGAAAACCTAACATGAATGCTAAATTTGTTAAGAACATACATTTAAAGTGTTATAAGTGTCAAGTGTGGCAGTTAATAGTACCAGAAAATATTCGGAAAAGCAAAAACTTCAGCAAGACTTTAAGACAAATACAATCTCTCTAGATAGATGAATGTGAGCATTTACAGAGGATAGATTTAAAAAGCCATAGAACTTAACAGACAGCTGAAATTACTGGATTCACAGTCTAGAATACCTTGAAATTTGAGTTGTGGCGGACTTGTTTTAAACAATAAACTCTTCACACACTTCGCCAGAAAGGGAAAAAAAGAGAAGAGCTTTGCCAACTCACTTTGTTTTAATTTTCATTTGGTCTTCAATAAAGTCTTGAGTCTATTTAAGAATAACGAAACCTGGTTATATAGCTGGTTTTATTTGGAGAGTGGCTAATAACGAAAAACATCTTTATGACCATCATCTAAACCTGTTTTACATTGTATAGAAAACGTTATCTTGAAGCACTTCTGAACCATATACAGTACTAAACGTTACTTTACACTGTAAACTTAGCAAACATACTCTACAATCCGATTGTTTTAGTTAATATGAAGTATTTTTTTTAACTGAATTTTTGTAATTTAGTCAAACTAATTTGTTCACTGCGTCAGTGCTCTGGTGTCAATTGCTGGTGTTGCAGGAATACGAAGACACATTTTATTTTATATTTTAGAAAAGAAAAGCAAAATTTCCGTTTAGCTTTTTCTACGTTTTTACCGAGGCAGCGTCAACAAGAACGAGATCGGTTGCTTCTGCATTACTTTTTGACAGCGTCCATAAGACGGATAGGTAATCACTTTTTTTTGTTTGTTTTACTGAAATGACATTGCACATGTTCGTTTACACTAAGAGACGTTAGTAGTTTTAGTAGACTGGGTAAACTAATCGATAAAATCCCCCACACTCTCACGCCAAATTTAGTCTGGTCCGCACACTATTACAAACAAAACAAACAAAATAACGATTTCTTACATACCTAGAGGTAAAATTAAGAAGAAGGGTAGCCAGCAAAGGATGAACACCCCGACAACGATCGCCAAAGTTTTGGCCGCCTTCTTTTCTCTGGAGAATTTCAGGAGGCGCACGGACAGGGAACTTCGGAAAGGGTGGCTTTTGCTTTTAGCGCTTGCGGCGGCTTCTTCCAGGACACTTCTGCAGTGAATCCTAAGAACGACTTCCACTGACTTATTCCTTTCTTTTTTCACCCCCGCTTCTAGGTTCTTAGTAGTCCTCCTGGCTACAATGTAGACCCTAAAATACATCACCAGGATGACCATGAGCGGGAGGTAGAAGGAGAAAAGCGACGAGAAAAGGGCATAGCCCGGCTCTTCGGTGATGCTACAGATGCTCTCGTCTGTCGGCGGAGGTTCCTTCCATCCTAACAGCGGTCCTATTGAAATAACCATAGAGGAGACCCAGACAACTATTAGGATCACCACCGCTTTCTTTTCTGTCATTATAGTAGGGTATTTCAGGGAATGTTTCACTCCGATGTACCTGTCTATCGAGATTACGCACAGGCTCATAATAGATGCAGTGCAGCACAGCACATCCACCGCAGCCCAGATGTTGCAGAATATCCTGCCAAAAACCCAGCATCCGAGCACCTCTAAAGAGGCAGAGAAAGGCAGCACAATAGTACTTAAAAGTAAATCAGCTATGGCGAGGTTAATGATAAAGTAGTTGGTGACTGTCTGCAAGTGCTTGTTGCATACCACAGAAAGTATCACCAAGATGTTCCCCACGATCGCGAATAATATAAAAACGGACAGGAACACCCCTATCCCTATTGCCGGAGAATCCAATGTCAGCTCCATGGAGGTGTTGTTGCTGATGTTGGCAAAAGGTTGATCCGCGAGAGACAGATTACCGGTGCCTCCGGAGTAATTTCCATTATCGTTATCATTGTTCGAGTCAGAAAAAGTCATTTTGAAACTCCATAAAGAAAACGTTTTTTTTAAGTTAGTTCAGAGACACAATGAGATCATTAAAGCACAGCTGTGGAGCGGCAGTATGGAAATAATTCAAAAGATATGAAAAGACGAGAGAATTTGTGAACGCACGCTCAAGGTGAGCCTGTCGCACTGGAGAGTGGAAATACTTGTGCTTACATGTTTGTTGGAAAGCTTTGCAGCAACGTCATCAAATTCATCCCCCCTACAAAAAATACCAAAAAAGGTTAAATTCTAAATCATCAAAGTTTAGCAATAGATCTCACTCTGAAGATCATTTCACCTCTTAGATTATTTCAACTTTTTTCTGTTTTTCCATTATTATTATTATTAGTGACAGTTAAATTAGTTCTGTAAACGATATTCCTGTAACGTTTTGTTTTCTGCCGTGTGAAGAGTATTGCCCTGTTTGTTGATATTCCACAGACGACATCCACTGTGAGAAAACTCAAACCCAAATTACTGAGCTGCGGCTGAGATTTCACTGTCTCCTCCTCCCAGGAATGTAGTCTGTGACGCGACACATAATTGTTGTTGTTCAACGAATGTCCACAAGAGGACAGCACATTCTTAATTTACAGATCATGTTCTACACAATCGCGTTGAAACTTCTTTCATCTATGTATTTATTTCTATGATGTAGTTAAAAAAGTTAGGCAGATTTAAGATTGATAGTCGGAGCTCAAGTGGAACACGTAACGATTTGCCTAGCTAGTCGTCGCTACGTGAAGGAAAAAAGACTGTTAAGCCACTACACTGTCCTGATCTAACGAAAGGCTAACCTCTATTCCCATTGATGATACGCAGCTGCTGTTCAAAACACTGCACACATCCCTCTGGCAAAATAGACATTTATTTTAAGAGCCACCAGAGGCTCATGTTGAAAGGTTAAGAGGGAAAGTAATCTAAAGGAACACACAGTCCTATAATTCATTCAGGATGTTATTCTTCAAGACGGTTGAGGTTTATGAACATCTTGCCTTCCTTCATTTTCTCGAATTCTTAGTAATAATATTTCTGAAATATTGCACCACCGCAAAGACTTTTCACTGGAGAGCAGGACACAGAGAAAGTCTTTAGTAATAGCAGTAGAAATTAATCTAAAAAAAGCTGTGTCTAAATTTTACAGAAGGTTTAATCCCCTGTCTTTTTTATGTCTCATTTGGTATCATGCTTAGTTCACTATTAAGTGGCACAATTCACCAGCCTTGTCTTCATCATGAACTTGTCTTCATGATACAACTGAAACAGATTTGGTACTACTGTGTTGTACAGCAGCTGTTTCCCTTTTGGCAGTTATGAATTCATGGCAATGACAGCCATAGGTTTTTGTTTTTGAAAACCATTTGTAAGTATTTAGAAAATGCAATATTTGTTTAGGGTACTGGCTCTGTTAAAAGGGAAAAAGAAAATCAAAATCAATAAGCAAGTGGAAGTACAAAACCACACTGAAATATTGTCCAGACAGTGAGTAATACTGTAATTATTTGTTTGGGCACCAGCAAAATAAGTTACTGATAATAATTTAGAATGTTTGACTTGTGGGTATAGTTACCATTATGAATTTTTAAACAGTACTGTGTAATGCCCTTTACTGTACACCTTATTTTCACTTGATAAAACATTGAAAATGATGGAGGTACTGTATAAGGCATGCAAGACTTTAGTAAGTTTGTTTAGACCTAGCCTGATTGTGTGTGGTAATCAGTAACAGATTTGGATATAGCTTATGATTTCAGCCTATGCACGATAAGTTATACTTTTTATAAAACAAGGGAAAGGGCTGTAGTGATCAGAGATGACACTTCCCTTCACATTTACAAACTGCAACTGACACTAATATACCCAATTAGTCAGGAAGCAAAAGTCAGAAAATGAGCTCAGATACAACACATTTGGAAAAGTACATATCTAAGGCTGATTGTTTTATTCAACACAACCACATATCAATTTTCAACACAGTGATTTTTTTCATGCAAAGTGGTTGAAGTGTGATCTGAATTTGAATGTCTCTTCACTATTTTCTCACCCAGATAGCTCATATACTGTATTAGCTCCTATCAGATCAGAGAAATGTACGTGGGGTACTCAATGAGTACAGGAAAATTTAAGTTTCGTGATTCTGTTGCTACATCCTAGATAAAGTTTTCCATATTCATGCGCTCTTTTTGTCCTAGTGGGGTAAGGTGATAAAGAGTTCTTTTGTTGATAAGAAATAGAGCATTATGTGACTGAATAGATTAGATTAATAGATTCTGATAGATATTTTTTACTACAGACTAGAATGCCGCAACTCTATCGTTCATGTGTCGACATGCACTACATTCACATGTGTTTGTTGTGATGTAGCGACTGGATGAGAAAAACGGCATCTTGCTGACAGGCTGATGAATCCAAGAGCTTGATCCCGGTGAAGGCTCAGACATTCATAAGGATTGATGAGGATTACCGAGGCAGATCAGAAGGCAGTCGCAGACGGGACTGATCTGTGAAAGATGGCGAACGTGGCTTTCAGGACTGATCTAGGCTGTGCTATCCAGCAGGAGAGGACTACAGGCTGCAAGTGTAGAAATGTTCCCCTGGTCTGGTGGTTGGCAACAACAGAAAGGCTGAGCAGGTTCAGGACAGACAGGGAGTCTTTCAGGCAGGATTCAGGCTGTGTCAGGTTGTACTCCCTATTTACTCATGACTGCACAGCAAGACACAGCAACAACCGCATCATTAAGTTTGCCGATGACACCACTATAATAGGACTGATCAGTGATGATGACGAGTCCACTTACATGGATGAAGTTGTACAGCTGCTTAGGTGGTGTCATAGCAATAACCTGGACTTGAACATAAAGAAAACGAAAGAGCTAATAGTGGACTTTCGGAGACACAGGCCATACACTCACAGCCCACTCAGTATTGATGGAATGGAAGTGGAAACAGTCACCAGCTTTAGGTTTTTGGGAATCTCTAATGATCTAACCTGGACTGTGAACACTGACTCTATCATGAAGAAGGCTCAGCAGCGCCTTTATTTCTTGAGGTGCCTCAAGCGATGGGGGATGCCAATACATGTGTTGGTGAACTTCTACCGCTGCACCATCGAGAGCGTCCTCACCAACGGGATCACCGTGTGGTATGGCAACACCTCTTCGCGAGAAAGAAAGGCACTGCAGAGAATGGTCAATATGGCCCAGAAGATCATCGGCTGCGGTCTCACCGAGATTAAACAGCTCTATGAGGACCGCTGCCGTGGTAGAATTCTGGCCATCACAGAGGACAGTCACCACCCCGGGCATGAGCTCTTCACCCCACTGCCCTCAGGCAAGAGATATAAGAGCATACGGAGACTTACCACTAGATTCTTCAATAGCTTCTATCCACAAGCAGTGAGACTGGCGAACACATTTAGCCATCCCCCTCGGACCTCACCTACACCATCACCATCTACCTCTTTATGATTTCTTATTTATTGCACATCTCAAGTCATTGTTTACATGTCTGTATTGTTTACATTCAAACTGTCTACATGTTTACTTGCACATTGTCTATTGTTAGTTTGTACATTGTCTTGATGCACTGTTTGCACTTTGTCTTGTTTTTACACTTGTTTTACAATCGAGAGACTTTCTGTAAGTAAGAATTCCATTGTACCAGTACCGGTTACATATGGCAATAAAGTTCAAGTTCAAGTGTCATTCTGAGACACAGGTTAATAATGTTTAGTACCCTACCTGTGTTGGATGGTACCTCAAAGACAGAGCACTGGATCAGTGGCAAATTCTTGTTTCTATTTCCTTGTTTGCACAGTCAACACAGCAAAGTGTAACGAAAAGATACAATAATACACAATACAATACAGTGAGTACAGTCAGTGCGAAGTGCAGTATTTTTTTTTAAATGGAGTATACAGGATTGCTCACATTACAGAAGATACAAAACAAACCAGAATGTACAGTACACAAAAGATGTATTGCACATTATAAATATATTGCACAAATCCCTAGCATATATTGCACATAAATCAGTTGTAAACAGGTAAACCAGCTGTAAACAGAGAATTCATGTTTAGTCACAAAACAGGCCAATGGTGCCCCTGCCCAGACACACAGTGGATGAGTTGTACAGTCTTATGGCAGAAGGCAAGAATGCGCTCCCTGTTGCACCGTGGTTGGATCAGTCTATTGCTGAACATGCTTTTCATTCTCACAAGCGTGTCATAAAAGGGGATGGGAGACGTTGTTCACCATTCTCCTCTCAGCCACTACCTCCAAGGGGTCCAGATCAGACCCAATGACAGAACTTGCTCTTTTGATGAGCTTGTTCAGCCTGTTAACATCCCCTGCTCTAATGCCAGATCCCCAGCACACCACCGCGTAGAAAATAGCACTTGCTACAACCGACTGATAGAACATATGGAGCATCTTACTACACACATTGAAGGACCTGAGCCTCCTCAAGAAGTAAAGCCGGCTCTGGCCATTAATGTACAGTAGATTATCTGTAACATATGTAAAGACTCAAAATTCAGAAATAGCCTAATTGAATGGGTTTGTAGGATAAGAAAAAAACATTTGACCAGGAAGTCACAGTTTTGTTGCACTAGTACATCTTTCATGTCCTTTTGGCATTTCTGTTTCAAGCTGTGGAATCAGAAATGTTTTGGGTAGGGATCACTTGCATGACTAAACAGCATGTGTTTGGAAACCATGGAAAACTATACACTTGAATTTGGAAAGGTGTACAGTATGACAGGATATATGTTGTCACGAAGCGTTCTTTCAGGACCCTATGCAGACAGCACAATCCGGGGAGGAGTGAGGAAAACACGGGGAAAAAAGCATGCACAGGGGCTGGAAGGAAAACAGGGGGCATATTCTAGGTGCGCTGGTGTTCAGGGGGGTGTGTCCAAGGCAAACAGTCCGAAGTAGTCCGAGGCAAATCCGAGAACATTCCAATGTCCAAAACCGGGAGATCCAACCTGACAGACAAACAAAGGTAAAAGGCCGGAGCGGGATCCGGCGGAGGGTCGGAGGAATAAAAGGGGGGTAACGGGACCAGACGCTCCAGTCCCGGACCCAGAAGGTCAGGACGACATTGAAGCCGATGCCGCAGACTCGCTCCTGGACTCGCGGGTAGGCGGGCTTCCGGGCGTCCATCTTCCAAAGCTGAGACCAGATTGGCAGGAACGTCTGGCTTTTATAGGACGGGGGGCAGGAACCAGAGGCAGGTGCTGGAGATGATTACAAGACAAGGAAGGGCTGGAGCGTCCAAGGAGGGGTTTACGAGTGTGACATATGTACTGTATATCAATGGCCAAATCCTGCATTCAAATGAGTAAATAAAGAGAAAATGTAATCATTTTTTAATCTAATATAATTTGCATAAAGTAGTTATAAAGAAAAGTATTTTTACAGTAAAAGAAATTAACCCAAATTCAGCAAAGTAAAGTGAGTGTGGCCCTTGGTGTAACCTCAGTAAGGTCACGGAGCTCAGCTTAAGAAATGGAGCAGTTTTGAAGTGTCGACCTTAAACAAAATAAGGAAGCAAAATTACCCCCTTCACAGCCTCTAGCCTTGAAGAGAGGAAATTATGAAAGGACTTAATCAAAGCATTCAAACCCTGAACGGTATTGCAAATTTAGCCTGAAAGACTACTTCATTCTCATCAATGAAACAAGTACATGAGGACACAAGTGAATATTACTATTTAAGAAGTATATTTAGCACTGAAAGGAGGAGGTATTTTTTTGCAAAAGAGTTATAGGTGACTGAATCTCGCAATCCGGTAATTATGTAGAAACCAATGATTATTCTGAAAGGAAAAGCTGATTGTGAAAATGAGATCAATATGTTTCAACATTTAAATTAAGCAGAACTGGTCAAATTACCTCATCTTTTTTTTGTAGTCTTTCTTTTGTTCTTATGTCATCAGATCACGTTCTAAAAAAAATCAGTAAAATCCAGAATTGTGTTGATGAATGGTTATGCTTGAAATCAGAAAAATGACTCCTCTGCAGCAGGTTTATCTTGCCATTGTGATGGCATATTGGAGAGTGATGAGAAGAAAAGTTGACACCATTTCTCAGATGATTTATTATTAAGAAAAAGCTAATATGACTATCTAAACAGTGCCCATTTCCCTGAATGTGATTATGTGACAAAGCAATTCATAATATAAGGCAGCCAATAAATAATTTAATTGGAATTAGACGTCGCATCCTGCTTTGCAGTTTTTAATAGTTATCTACGTGTCTATCATCAGCTTTTTCTGAAGAGGCAGTGTGAGGGGCTTCTGTCAGCATGCAAGCTACAATAGAACAAGAAGAGATTCATTCCAAGATGAAAAGCAAAAATATTTGGCTACGCTGCCTTCTTCTCCTATGAGGGGGGCAGAGGGTGAGAGCAGCAATAAGAAGCAAAGGGGAGTGGTGGGATTGTGGCTAAGGATCTGCGCCTGTGGCTGGAAGGTTGTCGGTTTAAATCCCGCGGCTGCCAGTGGAATCCTACTTGTTGGGCCCCTGAGCAAGGCCCCTAACCCCAGTTGCTCCAGGGGCACCGTATAAATGGCCGACCCTGTGCTCTGACCCCAAGCTTCTCTCTCCCTGACTGTGTGCCTGTGTGAGAGTAAGCTGGGGTATGCAAAAAAGACAAATTCCTAATGCATGAAATTGTATATGGCTAATAAAGTGATCTTATCTTCCTAGGTGGAGAACTCAGGAAAAAAAGACAGGAGAATGGGTAATGGGAAAATGAGAATAATGAGATGGAAATCTGGGCAACCAATCTGAGGGAAGTGTGGAAGACAGCAGTCTGGAAGCAAATGCAGAGATTCGAAAGAGACTGTTGAATGATGGGGAAATGAGTAAATCATGATGTTGGCTTCTGATGTGTTTCTGGTATAAGAGTTGTTGAATCTCTGTTGACAGGATAGAAATTCCCTTCACTACATGTACAGAAGTTTTTAGTTCTATTTATTGTAGCTTTAATAGTCCATTCAGTGCTATCTTGATATCTTCCCTTTGATTTTAAGCATTGGTTGCGCTGAAAAAAACCCAACTCTTTTTAAATAATTGATTTAATAATATAATGCGTGATCAGATTAGGAATGCCATGGTAACGTAAATGATCAGAATAAAGCACTTTAATTCAGGTTGTGCAAAGTGGAGACTGCACAACCTCCTTCCTATCCTTCTAAATTGATACTGGATTGAATGCACTCTGAGTGATGTTCAGAGCAGATTTCTTTATTCTCATTATAATTCACGACTACAGAAAAATTACAAGCTGAAAAATGCCATTAAAAAATTGAATTTTTGCAGACACAAATTGAACACATATTCCAGTTTTCACCAATGATCTAAACAAGTAGGTTTAAAAAACTGCACCTATTTATAAACATAAACGCATCATGTATTGTAATGTACACAAAACATGCACAGTCATTATCCAAACTAGAAATAAACCTGAACATAGAGGACTGGAAAAGCATTCACTTTTATAACAATTATTTTGTGATTAAATTGTGTCCTAATAGTTGTGGATCAAAAGTGTACTGTAAATAGTGTCTTAATTCAAATACTGTAGAATTTTTATAGTCTAAACTGACAATACAAATCAGTATCCTACAGTATTCGTGGTATCGGGATTCCCAGAAACATCTACTGTATACATACTGCAAAGGAACAAGTAATAGGTGTATTCCCTGCTGAAAAGAGAAGAAAGAAAACACAACGTTTCGGCCGTGGAGTCTTCTTCAGCTGTTCAGGACAACTGAAGGAGACTCCACGGCCGAAACCTATTACTTGTTTTTTTGCAGCCTATGCATGCTGACACAGCTACCCACCTGAACACCCACCTGCTTCTCTACATACTGTACCATTTGCAATTGTTTGCCTTTCATCATTAAGTATATATTATATACAGTATATAATATACAGTCATTTTTCCTTTTTGTGCATTAGACATGATTTATATTCAGTGTAATAAACTTTACATATTCCAAGAAATCCCGGAAGAGGTATGCAATGGTTTAGTTTTCTTCCTGAAAATGTAAGAAATAAGTATATGAACTGACCAGTAAGAAAGTTTATTGCGGGTTATTTTTTACTTTTAATTTTAATCACATATCTAGTTTAATTCAACACATGGAAAGGGGTTTGCATGTCAAAAATATTAAAAAGGCAGAATAAGGTACTCTGACATGCCGTGAAGCAGACTCACACACGAAGAAAATAACAGATGCTGTAATATTAATGATCTTTCAAAAGCTTTTCCAGGTCTTAAGACAGCCATGTCAGTGGCCAAACTGCCCATGTAATTTGTTATTTACAGAGTGGGAAATTTTCCCAGAGCATAAAAAAGAGTCAGAGTCAAATATTACATTAATGCTCTCAGTTCAATATATTATACAATACATTCCCTGATTAATTTCCTAATCATTGCTTTTGGTGTGCTTTTTGGCTTGTACATTATCACTTATAATATGGCTGAAATACTAAATCGATTTTCTCTGCGTTCCCTCTTCTTTGCTTGTTGTGACCATGAGTTAAGCTTTCTTAGAGGTTGTTTGCGTATTTAATCTAAGCATTTCTAACACAGTATCTAAGAATTATAATGTGGGATTCAACATTACTTGATCAACTGTTTTAAACTCTGTAAAAAAAAATTCATTTTGTATTTCTATGGTATTTCACCAAGTTTCTCTTAATGTCCCTTTGTTCTCAAAAATTATGTTGAGCTTGAAACAACAGCAAGAGATAGCTTTGTTCATTGTTTTTTAAAATGTCTTTAAAAAAAAAGACTTCAATCAAATGTCTTCTAATCCATCACCCTCCCAGACTAAAGTGAGGCGGATCTTTAAATCTGTCATCATTCCTATCAGCACTCCCAGCATTCCTTTCAGCACTGAAATAAGTCTAAACTCTCTTTGCACCGGATTTAAGGGAATTTTATTTATGTACAGTATACGTCTTTATTCTCCCCTCAAAGTTCTTTTCAAGATAATAAAAACAACAGGACCAGCAGCTGTAATGTTATCAAGCTTGAGATACAAGCCTAATTTACAAGACGCAAGGTCAGAAGTACATTATTCTTACCCCGCTGACCACAAAATAAATATTATTTTGTAATAATGAAGCAATGATGCAAGAAAAGTGATTTATTTTCTTGATGGTCCTTATTAAAGAATACACAAAATACTTATTTGTAATACAATTTGCTTTTGTGAGCAGGTTTAGATAAAGTAGCACATGGCAAGTTTATCAGCTTGGGGAAGTTCAAGTAGGTACAGTAGCTGCGTCAGCATGTATAGGCTGCAAAGGAACAGGTGAAATGTTAGTCCACGCTGAAAGGAAAAAAAGAAAAACACCATGTTTTGGTGGTGACACCTTCCATTCAGCATGGAATAAACCTTTACCTGTTCCCAACTCTTGCAAACCATTCAAATATGATTAAAATAAGACATTTAAAGTGAATATCAAATGTTTTTATCCCTATAATAGATCAATTTGCTGCTTGTTTAGGGAAAATGGTTAATGAATTCAATAATTTAACTTGAACTGCAATCTCAAGTACAAAAAGGAAATGCATATGGCCAGTTTCCTGTAAACTCTCTCACTGTTATTCATAGATATTCAATTTCATATTTCTGTACAGTACCATCCTAACTTTGGCTCAGAATGAATAAATACTAGATACTGTATGGTGCTGCATGCTGCTAATGATTAGCAGGACTCCAATCTAACTTGTAAACCCAAGCCCCATAAAATAAATGTTATTACAATCCTGTCAGATCTTTGAAGATTTCATTACTTTCAGCTATAATATTTTATTATTAGATAACCTAAAAGCATTGTTTTAGGAAGAAAATCTCTGCCAAAAAACGTCTTAAGTCTTCACAGCACACAAGAGCAAAGTAATTAATCTCCTGCTTGCTTTACTGGACCATGAGCGGTCCTCATAAAATGAAACACAAATTAAAAACTAATAAACTTTTAGTGCTGAAAGATGTTATTGCATTTTATATCTCTTATTTATGGGTAGTTCCTTTAAACATCAGGGATTCTTCTGAGGTAGCCCAGGGCAGTGCTTTTCCGAATGAAAAGCGTGAATGTGGAGATCCCAGAAGCCACATCCAGGGAAAATGCTCTTTTCCAGAGTATAGGCAGAACGTGTTCATGCCTGGGTTGTGTTATTGGCTGAGTGATCAGGATTCCCACACTTTAGCTGGAGCTGAATGGGTTAACATCACCTGTCGACATTCCAGACACTCACAATTTGCAGTACTTGCAATAGAAGCAAATCATTTTATACTTTGCTGGATATTCTGCTAGACAACGGAGAAGCAAAAAACCAAAACTAATTGAAATATGGAATTCAGAAATTACTGTATTAATGTATAGTGGGCCTTTATTTATGACTCCCTGATTCTGTCCAACTATTTCAATATCTCTGCGCAAAACACATCCCCCCTGCGGCCTTACTACTGCCAAGGCACTTTACTACCAAACTAACCTTAGTCATAGACCCAATTTCATCAGGGGTGTCTGGCACATCCTCCTAAAAGGAGGGTGTGAACACCAGGCTGAGGAAGTCCTCAAGGAACTGCTTCCACTAACTGATGATCTCCTCAGCTGAGGTCCGTGTTTCACCACCCTTGTAAATAACGGCTTAAGCAACATGCCACTGAAACCTACAAAGCTGTTTTCCAGAACACATTTGTGGCCATCTGAAAGTCGATCTCCATAAGTTCTTCAAGTGCATCGCACATCAAGGCTTTTGCTTTTGGGACCACAGCAACTACAGCACTCTTGGCGAACAAATAACTTTATCTAATCCAATGTAGCTGAACAATTCACTAACATTGGTTGGAAGGCCTCCTCCTTTCAGCTGACATCATTTGTCATCACTGTTGTCCACCAGCATACACTAAGGTTGTCAGCTCTGACAGGTGTCAACCTCCTTTTACCACAATACTACCGTGGTTACCACACAACTGAGGTGCCGAACATGGTCCACTCAGACTCCATATCCACGGCCTCACCAAGAATGAAGGAGAATTTCTGAAATCACACTAGTGGGACCTAACATGCCAACTCCATCAATAGTAGACAAACAGTGGCCAATGTTTGTCAGCTGGCTTGAGCTACGCAGAAAAAAGTATTTGCAGAAGCTAATCAAACCTTCTGCTCAGGGCTGCCAGGATTTTATTTTTAAATATTCTGAGTAGTCATACCCAATCCTTACATTTTAAAGCTTTCAATTTTCCAGTCTGCTTAGTTTAGTTTAGTTTTTAGCTGTATTTTTTTATTTAGTGTGATTTTCATTTGACATATGCTTTTTAGAAATTTGGTTAAATTCGTTACACCTGAGTGTTGAATTTGTTTTGCAAATCGGTTATTCTTTACAATCACATGCGATTTTAAAAACTGGGTCTAAAATATACAGTAGCAGCCTACAAGATATTTTTTTATATCTCTCCTTGATAATGGACCAATTTTCAATCTCTGAGCAGTGTATGAAAAAAGGCTGTAATCAAACCGTGAAGGCAGTGTTTGAGAACAGCAGTGTCTAAAGCTGGAATGAATGACTGAAATGACAATGAAATCAAAAAGCAGAATGTGAGCACAGAGGATGCCTCAAATTAAATTACTTCAGGTGCCCATTCCTTGGACAGATAATCAGAAAACTTCCTGAAAGATTGTATGTTCACTTTAAAAAACTTTCAATAAAACAGAACTTTCAATAATGTGTGGCTAGCAGCCAGTTTGGGAGCATTCAGGTTTTCTAACATTTCACTAGAACTGCAAATTGCTGCTTAAACTAACAAATACCACATATTTTGATTCCCAGTGATAAAATAGCTCAAGATTAGTTTAATGTGATGTTTGTTTTTTTTTAAACAAAGAAAACACTTTAGCTGCCCAACCGCAAATCTTTTCTTACAGAACAAGAGATATGAGGAGTAAAAGATAACAGTCACAATGTACTGTACATGAAACAGTGGAAAAAAAAGGTTGAATTGTTAGGCTTTGCTAAATGTTTGCTGCCTTGTAATTTTGTTTATACAGTAAAAGAATATTCTATAAAACAATTACAGCCCTTCGGATACTTGGGTTTGGATGACCTTTTGCATTTATCAGATTTTCACTGGGAATAATGACACCCCAAAATCAAATGCACTGTGAGTGTTTTTTAAGTATGATTATTATATAATTATATCAAACGTTTCTGCTTAACTCTCTTGTTTAAGGGGTAACCTCCTACTGTAGCTATACAGTGAGGAGCTTTGGACCTCGATTTAGAGAGCAGAGTTATCTGCAAGCCTGGAGTTGTGGTGGAGGGAGGGAGTATGCTACAAAAAGTGAAAATAGGTGTGTGTGAAATGTATACTGTATACTTCTATAGCAAAAATCAGAAATGATTTTTAAACAGCTGGGTGAAGTTGACTTTGAGTCTTGTTAAAACTCCCTTCATTTAAGAACTTTTATTTCATGAGGAAAAATAACATCCAAGAATTGTCTTTTGTTGGTTTATTGAGTATTTTATGTATAATACTGTAAGCTCTTGGCTTAATCTGCTTATTAGTGTGTGTGCTAGCCTCCTGGTGCAGAGGAGTCTTGGAATTTCATAAACAAGCAGGCTCCAAAACACCCAAAGCAGAACCATGTTTCAAGCGATTGTATGAAAAGCTGCACGAATGCTGGTTTCAGAAAGCTAGAATTTGTTTGAATAGACGATTCTGAAGACCACTGACAGGGTTTCTTAATTAAGTCATAAAGAATACCTCGAGCAGCTGCTGAAAAGGCTGCACCCATTCCAAATGAGTGCTGAGAAATTGTTCTGGGAAGAATCCAGATTGATTTTTTCCAATTGTAACCCCCCAAAAATCGTTAAGAGTATTTGGGTATAATTCAGAAAATTAAATGTTGATGGCAGGGCAAAAAAATAAATGTTGACTGAACCAGAGGTTGGACACTGGACAGACCCAGCAAAGCAGCAAAGCCAAGAGAGAGAAGCCCAGGGCTGGAGACACAAAGGTTTGGAAATTGCTGGATGCCAGGGAGAGAGACAGAATGAAAGGCCGACATTATGTCTGAAAAGAGAAGACGGACATTAAAATCTGTAGGGTGCCTGTAGACTAACCTCAAGTTAGAACCTGAGGAGTTGGCTCTGTGGCTAAGGCTCCGCGCCTGTGGCTGGAAGGTTGCCGGCAAAGGAATCCTACTCCGTTGGGCCCCTGAGCAAGGCCCTTAACCTCAACTGCTCCAGGGGCACCGTATAAATGGCTGACCCTGCGCTCTGACCCCAAGCTTCTCTCCCTATCTGCGTGTCTGTGTGTCTCATTGAGAGCAAGTTGGGGTTCCTAATACAAGAAGTTGTACATGGCCAATAAAGTGTGTTAGTCTGTGACATCAGGATTAGCAGGGCTTAGAGGGAGAAACCTGGGGTTGAAGACACCAAACAAGTTGCAATTGGATCCTGTTGGATGCCGGGGACAGAAGCAGAATAGTACGCAGAAGGAAGTAGAGATTAAATTAATGAACAATAGGAGGGGCACAGCAGGAGCAGCAGAATAAGCTGAGATAGTAGACAAATAGCATGAAAAAACAGAGACAGACTGTGAAGCAGATGACATGATCACGGGAGTCTGACGTCTGCTCAGTGACATAGTTTGCTTGTTATAGAGCTCAGACAGGAAGAGAGAGACAAAATAATTGGTGCATTGATTTTTGAAGGGAATGTTGTAGGTGTAGAACATCTTTGCAACCAATCTATAGTCCAGTCTTTGATGTCAGGGATTGCAATAGTGGGAGATGTAATGGGAATGATATAGGAGCACAGGAAGGTGAAACAGCAGGCTGTTATGAGAAGATGGAAATTGTCGCTTGAGTCCGAAAGTTTTTCACTGGAACAGCAGATCTGGAGATCTATAGCGAAGACGACTATTCTTTAGAGGACACTACTGAGTTTCTTCTCTTCTGTCTAAAATTGTTTTGTTTGGTCTGAGAAGATAACAGAAATACACAAAGTTCTATTTTTTGTCTGTTTTGTTCTTTTTTTGTCATAAGGAGCCCAGTGCATGTGTTGAATTATGCACGAGACAAAATGAGAGATGGGCTGAATTTTTTTTTTCAGTCTGTTTTGTAGTTTGAAACACGGTCTATATATCGATAAAAAAACCTGTGAAGCAAATGCGAGACAACAGTACAATATTTCTTTTTATTTGCATCTCATTTTCTCTTTCCTTCTGTGTTGTTTGGTGCACCATCCACCAAAAGGCGAAATGCATACAAAAAAGTGTTAAAAGAGGTGGTACAGTAGCTTCAGATATACAGTACACAGTATGCCGGAAAGGCAAATAATTCTGATATAAAATAGCTGGGTGAAATTGACTTTGTCATTATTCCTGTCGAACTTCAATTAAAAACTTCCACGTATTAAAGTTCACCCTTTTCAAGAAATCTAGATTTGTACAGCTTTTTTTAATGAACAAATACCATTTGATCTCAATCCATTAAAAAGTTCAGGGTTAACTTAATGAGTTGCTTGTTTTTAAACAATGCAGTATACAATCTTGATTTACAGTAACTATTCCTGTATCTGAACAGGGAGAATGAGGGACAGACAAGCTCCTTTAGTTGACCCTCAGATCTTTTTTATAAGCTCTATGTCACGCCTTACATGAGACTTTTGGTTGATCTGAGCTCCATATTTTTTACTGATATCACTGCAAAATGACAGGTACTGTACCTGTGAAGTTCCTGGACATGCTGTTGTGCTGCACTGAGAGAGCTCTGACCTTTGGAGGACAAAGGAATGTAACCATTAGCTGAAGAAACTTTATATGTTTGCATAAACAAAATTAATGTCTTATCTTGCACTGAGATTAAAACTATTGCTTTTAGTACTATTGTATTCAAATATACATTGCTATCAGATAACTATTTTAATAAGTTATCAGGGTCATTTATGGAGTACAAAGACAAGCAAAGAACACTTTTTGAGAATGTGATAATTACATTAGAATTTGTTGTCTAAGCATACATTTTAACTTCCCCTGCATAATCTATTAAAATAAATTAGCTAAAAGTTGAAAAGGATCCAGAAGGATATAAAATGACTTCGGGCTGTAAAGGTTTTCTTTAACAGCTGTAATAAATTAAAATAGGACTGCAAACCAAGCTCCAAAGGTTACACGCTTAATAGTTTTCAACTTTGAAAAATGATTTGTGTTTAAAATGCAAATCAAATTAAACAAATAAGATGTTTAATTATTTCTAAACATGAACCGAAGGAATGCATAGCAGAATTCTACTGAATGATATGAATGATATGAATGCTTTTCTGTTAACAAAAGAATCCCAAACCTGCCAGAGGAATTAAATTCTGAATTGTACAGCTATTTGGAATTTAGTTCAGCTATAAAGATACAAGTTCAGCTATATTGATACTTAAAATAAAAAGTAAGACATTAAAGTTTGTTGTCTGTTACCACATTTAAAGTTTAAAAAAATGTATAACATCATTTTGTTAGATGGTCAAAATATAACTTTTACACAAAACAATTAATGATGTATTTTAATCATATAAGGTCCCAGTAATGTAATTTTTATAACAGACTCATTGCACTTTTACCTAGCTTCCATTTTGTATTAAAATCCTTTTGCATTTTAAAACACACTAACTAAAAAGGATTTCATTTCTTAAAGAAATGTGTATTAAATGAAAATTAATTTCACTTCTGATATATTATTTTAATATTTTCTTCATCTTCTTAATCAAATCCAAAAAGCATCAGTTTTTTTGCAGAGTGTATCAAGGCCAAAGCATGGTATTTCCTTCTGTAAACATTATTGAGGTTGATGGCTGTGGCCCAAGAAATAAGAATTTAAACAATTTGTTGTAATTATGAAAATAGTTTTCCTTGTGGATTTATCTGTACTGTTATGTTTAACATCACATTGTGTCCTAAGTCAATGTTATTGGTTGTGTTAGAGGTGATTATCATGTTTCAAACATAATTTTAACCTTGCCCTCCCAGATTACATTCTACAGGGCTTGTGGATTTGTTATTCCAATTTTAATATATGGTTATTTGATAGAAAAAGGGTATCAAGGGTGGCAAAACTGAAGTATGTCCCTCTTTCTTAATTTAAGAAGCCATTCTTCTCTCCCCTGGTATTATGTTACAGTTTACAAAGATGAATGGAAAAAAGATTTCTATTTCAGGTTCATCGCATATACTTTTTACTTTTTCAAGTAGGGTCTTTGTTGTCTCTTTTTGAGGTTCTAGGACAAAGACATAATTTCTTACAGGAAAACACAGGTATGATATTGTAGCGTTTTGCAGGTTCTTTTCAGAACAAGGACGAGTGGAGACGCAATTAACTAACAAGCATTAGCTTTATTCGTTTTCCCACACAAAACCAAACACAGGATCTACGCACACATGAGGAGACTGACGGAACACGTACACAACTTTAGGGTGGTAATTACCTAACAACACACTACACTTTTACAGGACTACACAGGGCACTAGAATTACTAGGACATTATTTACACAGCTAGGGTCAGCCGCTGGTCATCGTGCTGACCCTCACACTCTCCCCGACTACCACTCCCAGCATGCCCAGCGGTACTACGAGCGCCTAGGGGCGCTTCCTCCTCACCACCAGGCGAGGGCGTTACAATATGATGAAGAAAGGGTAGACAGTCTAGGACCTGAATTTCAAGCTGAGAATCCACCCCATTACTGCACTAGCAAGAGGTTTGGACCATTTAAACTATTTGATTACAGGAGCTTGTTATATTGCTGGTATCTTATTGACCCTGATACCTCATGCTAACAGCCATATCACTCTGCAACCCACAACTGGCAACCCACTGAAGTTAAGCAGGTTTGAGGTTGGTCAGTACCTGGATGAGAGACCACCTGGGAAAAACTAAGGTTGCTGCTGGAAGAGGTGTTAGTGGGGCCAGCAGGGGGCGCTCACCCTGCAGTCCATGTGGGTCCTAATGCCCCAGTATAGTGACGGGGACACTATACTGTAAACAGGCGCCGTCCTTCGGATGAGATATAAAACCGAGGTCCTGACTCTCTGTGGTCATTAAAAATCCCAGGGTGTTTCTTGAAAAGAGTAGGAGTGTTTCCTATTTCCTATTTTCCTATTCCTAATTTCCTATTGGCCCTTACCAATCATGGCCTCCTAATAATCCCCATCTATGAATTGGCTTCATTACTTTGCTCTCCTCCCCACTGATAGCTGATGTGTGGTGAGCGTTCTGGCGCACTATGGCTGCCGTCGCATCATCCAGGTGGGGCTGCACACTGGTTGTGGTGGAGGGGAGTCCCCATAACCTGTAAAGCACTTTGAGTGGAGTGTCCAGAAAAGCGCTATATAAGTGTAACCAATTATTATTAATTATTAATTAACTATTTAAGATATCTAGGGATTCAGCTTCTACCAATGGCTTGGCAGCTAGCTTTAGATGTCCACCACCTACAGTACCTAGCAAAGCAGTAAATTGATGCTACTGTATGTGCATCCTTATAACGCGGTGTGAATATTACGATACAGTATTCCTCCTTTAAATATTTTCTCCCATACATTTAGCTCTTTACTTACACAACAAAGAAGTAACCTACTACAGACTATACAAAAGCATTCTTACAAAAAAGGGAAAAAATGCAATCTTTATCTACTGTTTATCTTTGTTTACTGTATCTTAATTTATTAAAAATCAGTTTTGGATGGTGAAAGATGTTTGTGTATGCAGTAACGTATAAAAATAAATGACAAAAAATTAACACATTCTTTTGACATGTTTCTTTGAAAAGTATTTTCATACAAACCATGTAACTAGCTTTTAATGAACTAAGAGCTTTTATACATCTTAGACTAAATTGGGTTGCAATTTTCTGTTCTATTCTTCTTCTTCTTCTGTAAAAGCATGTACCAAGCTGCTTTGTGATGTTACTTAACCTTTCTGTAGTTGGTTTACTGTCATTGGAGAGATCATAGAGTCTAGCATTTAGCATCCACTATTTAATGTTTTTGTGCTTTGATGGTATCCAGCACAAACAGAGTAGTTACTAGCTACACAACCATAAGCATTCAAACATCAGACTGTTTATATACTACAAAAAGATCAAGACAGAGGCCAAAAAAATCAAATTTACACTAGCATGACACAGACCTATACATGTAATCTCCAAAGCAGCAGCATTTTCTGTCCAAAGAAGATAGTTATTTTTGGCATCCTAATGCAGTGCCTCATAGAGAAAGAGAGAAAAAAGCACCCATAATAATTCTCAGTGGACAGAAATACAGTATGTGAGTGACAAAAAGCCTCAGTCCTATTATTGTACTATATTATTGAAGCTAGCAGTGAAATTGCTGGTTGTGTAAAAGTGACAGCTGAAACTCATGACTAAAAGTCTCTTTGACCTAACATTTGTGTCTGAGTCATTCCTAATGTTGTGTCTTTAATATACTTCAGAGATAAGAATTATTATTATTATTCAATATGAATGATGATGATGGTGGTGGTGGTGATACACTAGTGCTGTCCGCTAGAAAATTAAGTGTTAATGAAATAATGGTGTAAATCTTTTAGCAAAAAGAAGTGTTCAATTGGCAGTAAATTGGTGTCTTTAAATCTACCCTGAATGTTTGTGGTGTATCCTGTAATGGACTGACAATCTATCCAGGGTACAGTCCCAACCTTTCTCTTGTGCTTCTGGAATAGAATCTGTGTTGTTGCACCCTTGACTGACAATAAGTATCTTTCTGACAACGGATGTGTGAATATATTCATTTTTTGATAATTTAACTTACCAACATTCTATATCGGAAAAATCGCTGAATTTACTTTGTGAATTTGTTTTGTTTATTAATACAATCTTTCATATAACCTATGCACAGTAATTCTGTTCATTTTATATACAGTATGTGCCAGAGAATTAAATTGTACTGTGTGCAGAAGCAAAAAATGAAAGCAATAATGTTCTACATAATGTTTAATACATATTTATATTGGCCATACTAGTGGGTTCAGATGAGAGCTGAAATCACTATTTATGATCCATAAAACATTTCTGTGTCCTATTTGGACGTAAAATTATACATGGCTATCACAGCATAAGCAATAAATAAATTTTCATATTTTAATTCTTGCTCTGATTGGTGTTGGCATTTTTTATCTAGTGTTGTATTGCATCAAAGGAAACATTTTGGCTACTGGAACACCTTTGCTTTTTCCCTGAAGGGATGTACCTTTAGACAATGACTACTGTATTTTAACACTCCTACTCTGTAGCCTGTATAATCTCAGAGTCAGCCCCCTGAAAACACACTTTAATAGTAAAAATATGAACAACACCTACCTTCCACATGTGTTAGGTATGATTTAGTAGGGCCATTAAAAATAATAGCAGAATGAGACATGTTCTAAACTCAGTATCATTTTACAAGTACAAAGATATCAAACGTCTGTCACATGGGCCAAGGGTTAACATTGAGCAGATTGCAAAGAGCAGCTTGTCCTCTTCACCAATATTGGGCTAGTTCTTCAGGTTAATGTCTCGAAGTACAATCATTCAGTCTGTACTGCCAGTAAAACTGAACATAACGAAACAGTCCCACCCAAAAGTTAAGGCTTATGATTTGCAGTGTTGCCAAGATGACAATGATCTGTTGGGGGTGTAATAAACCTCTATCTATAAACCTCTGTTCTATGAATAGAGACTATGAATCCTCCTACCACCACACCTGCAAAGCCATATTAGAAAGCAAAGTACTATTCATGAGTGCATTATTAAAAACACACTTTTCTTAGAATTGTATACTTAATGATGAACAGATGTCTGAATTAGTTTGCATTTACTAGTTTTTAATGCCACTAATTGACTATAGAAATACAGGTATGGGTTTTAAGTGAAATATTTTTAATGTGATGCATGTTAAGGTGTAGTGTAGGTTAATGTATTTAGTTTTCACTTACAGAGTAATTTCCTTAGTAAGCAGCTTTAGAAGAAGAAAACTTTTGCTAGACAATGTTTTGAAATTGATTGCTAAATGCTCTTGGCAAATGTTCTTCATTTTACATGCTTCTTTGTGTTTAGTTTCCAAACAACAGAAAATATTAACAGCATTCATAATACTGTATATATCCAATGCATAATTAAAAGCTTAATGCCCATAATGTACTCAATAATCTTCTTGTTTAATTTGTGAGGCTCAAATAAGTTCTACTTTCGTGTAATAAAAACTGCAAATGTCAGCTCTGTAAGACTGATGAGTCCTTCTTCATGAAATCTATGCACAAAAGCTGTGCTTGTTGAAAGTTTAAACTAATCAAAATGTCTGCTAAAATGGAGGTCAACAGGATGCCCTTGATGTTAAGAAGAGCATTTACTGTAAGTTCCTGCTTTTAAGAAGGTGATTTATTTCTTCTAAAGAGAAAAAAAAGAGTTACAGTACTTATGGCTGACTAAATTTCTAAGAGTAATAAAAAGGTCACTTACATGCAAAAACATATTCACATAATGAAAATGTTAATTTGCTGAATTTATATGTAATTAAATGTATTACATTTGCAATTATATTGCTTGAATCATTCCAGCCGACATTTAGATAAAGAGACAGTTCTAAAAAACTAATGACTTGTTGACTTCTGACTATTTACTAGGGAAACGTACTAGTCTTCTTCTTCTGGATTTCAATGCAGCTTCTTACATTGTCATTCAGCTTCCTACTGGATATCATGGGAATTTATCTGGGTTCACTGGTACTTCGCTTCCATTGGCTCCTATTTATCTACTTTACAAGTAGCCAAGTTATAAATCATGGTTGCTTGTGGTGTTCCACAGGGTTCTGTGCTGGAACCTTTACTATTTTGTATTTAAAGGTAGTTTCTTGCTCAGATTATTCGCCATCACTTGGGTTTGGGTTTCACTGCTGTGTTGATGACACTCCAATTTGCCTGTAGACCAAATCGGACGCAACTGCAGTGGTTTCAGCAAGTTAAGAATGTCAGATAGGTATTACAATATGGATGAAACAAAACTTGTGACAAGACTGAAGTTACACTCATAAATTTCCAACATCATCTTTGCAAAACTGGCAAGGTCAGTTTTGCTTTTGATAATGTCTCTTAAGGTATTACATAGGTTTCAGAATGTTGAGGCTTCAGTTCCATATTCTACCTTAATGTACTTTGCTTTAACACAAAACTCATGTCTGTACTAGCACCCAGTAAAATTCAGAGTGGACCTTAAAGTTTTACTTCTCACATATAAGGCAGTAGATAATCTTAAGGATCTACTGCAGGAGTACAGCTTAGCTCTTAATCTTAGACATGCTGATTCTGTTCTTCTTACTCTGCTAATGACAAATGAGGAGCTCATGTGCAGTTCATGATCTCATGTGCATGAGTCTATGTAACTCACTGCCCATATCTATTAGACATTCCGCGATTGTCAAATGTTTAAGACTTAGAGACCCGTCTTTTCACTGGCGTTTTAAACAAAAGATCACGAGGAGTTCAAACCCAAATCATCTCCACTTCTACTGAACTATAGTATGTGCAGTATACATATCATTTTTCTAGTTCACCTGCTTGTGCCTTTTCGTTTCACATCCCTCCTTCCACCCCATCTTCACCATTGCCGCAGCTCCCTGGCTCATTCCTCACCAAGAGGGAATGAGAGTTACAGTAAGCTCATTGCTACAACCAAGTGGTTGTTTTCTCAGCCGGGCTGTAACACTGCTCTGTAGAGGTGAAAAGGATCCGATGCAGATGCAGGAGTCGTTGGGAGGTAAGTAAGCGAACAGAGCAAAACCAGGAGCTGAGTCGTAGTCCGAAGGCGTAAGGTAGGTCGAGATCCGGTAAAGGCACTGGTGGCGAACAATCCAAAATGTGAGACAGAATCGTGGTCGAAAAGAGAGCTGCAGGGTCAAATCCAAAATAGGCACAGATAGCAAACAATCCAAGGGGCGAGACGAGATCCGAAGTCCGAAGGCAAAAGGTGTAGACAGAATTCCAGGAAGGCAAAAGGGTAAGAAATGCTAGGCAGAGCAACAAGAAGTGAACTCAATACCGAGCAACGGGAAGTAGGTTAGAATAGTATAAATAACCCGGCGTGCCGCACGGTAGAGCAATTGCAGGTGTGTTAACTCGTGCAGTGGCGCTTGTTAATAGTAACCCGCTGCTGGTGCTGATTAGCTCGCTTACGCGTTGATCTCTGCTGGCTGGTGGTCGTGACACGGGCAAGTTGAACAAATAAGCAAACTAGTTCATTTCGCACCTGAAATCCATCTTAACTAGTTTTAAACCAAACTAATGAAAGTATAAAGAATAATGTATGACTTTTTACTCTTGCTTTCACTGAACCCATTTTATGTTAATCTCTTTTGGTCCCTGTTATGCATACTTTTTGCTATTATACAGCACTTTGAGTTTCTCATAAAGCATTTATAAATAAACTTGGATGATTATTTTCAATAAACTGACTTGTCCTTTATTCAGATAAAGTAGTGATATACAGTAGCCTCATTTTTTATCATCCCTGTCTAAAACTCTAAAAATGCAATTTGTATAGAGACTAAACCAGAGTTATATGGTGTATATACTGTACAGTTATAACTATACTAATATTGCTCTGCATGGCTTGGCACCTCAGCTCCTGTCTGAGCTACTATGTCCTATTCCCCACCTTTCGTTCTTGTAATTTTGGTCTCCTGTCTGTCCCCCAAGCCTGTGTTCACTCTATGGGTGACAGGGCCTTCTACTGTTATGCCCCAAAACTCTGGAACTCAATCAGTCAATCAAGGTTTATTATTTATCAAATGCACAACAATACAGCATACAGCGGTGGTTGTCGGCAATGAAATGCTTTTTCCGCAAGGGATAGGTGGTGTCAGGGAAAGAAAAAAAACGCAGGTGCACCTTATCAGGTTCAAGTGGACTGACTATTTATCAGTGGTCATTTGAGTAATTGCTGGTGGCTGCTGTGGTTGGCTGTTTAGCAGTCTTAATGCCTGAGGGAAAAAGCCGTTTTGAAATATGTTGGTCTTTGTCCGTATGCTTCGGTTTCTTTTCCAGATGGTAGTAGAGAAAACAGATTGTGGTTTGGGTGACTGGGATCCTTGAGAATAAACCTGGCCTTCATGAGGCATCTAGCAGTAGATATCCTCGATGTTCGGTAGCACGCAGCCGGTGATGTGCTGTGCTGATTTCACCACCCTCTGCAGTGCTTTGTGCTCTAGGGTGGAGCAGCTCCCATACCAGGCAGTGATACAGCCGGTTAGGATGCTTTCGGTGGTGCACCTGTAGAAGTTAGCCTGGATATGTGACAGCATGCCGAACATCTTTAGTCTGTGAAGAAAGAACAGGCGCGGCCGTGCTGTCTTGGCTACGCGGCTGGTGTGATGGGACCAGGTTAGGTCTTCTATGATGTTAAAACCTAGATATTTAAAACTGCTAACCCTCTCCACTGCACACCCGCTGATGTAAATTGGTGCATGGTCTGCTCTCTGATGTTTTCTGTAATCCACGATCAACTCCTTGGTCTTACTGATGTTCAGAAAGAGGTTGTTGTCCTGGTACCATGCTGTCAGGGTTTCAACCTCCTTAACACAACTCTATCCCTAAGGATATGAGAGAGTCACCTTGCCTAAACTCTTTCAAGTCTAGATTCAAAACCTTCTTCTTTATAAGGGCCTTTACTTAACTGGCTCTGTTATTTATGTATTTTCTCCTACCAGATTCAGTAACCCCATCTATTGTCTCCCTTCATGTTATATTCTCATTGTGCATTCTTGTGTATTTTCTTGTGTCATTCATTCAATCATTCAAAGCGCTTTGAGAAGCCACCTTTAAAGGCACTATTCACTATAAAATAAAGCTTATTATTATATTTATGTGTTTCCTGCACATTTTCTTTGTCATGGTCAATTGGATACAGCAAACGGTCAAATGTGCCTTTTTAATTTGAGATAGAAAGTGGACAAATGCTATATGTACATATACAGTAGTTAGTAGAAATTTTAAGGAGGAAGCAGTTTGTGACTGAAAGTTCTGAAAAAGACTGAAAGCATCTGTTATTACACAGTCTAGCCCCTATAAACAACAGATGTCAGTTTTGCTGCATATTTTTAAATGTATGTCAAATTTAGGTCAAACACTAATCTCACAGTACGGTACAGGATATAAGATTTTTCCTCTAATGTCATCCCACTGTTAAACATGAGTTCCTCTCCCAGTTGTGCCAAGTATTCATTTCCACTGAAATAATTGATTACTATACAGCACCAATAAATCTTATCATTCTTAATTCCTAGATATTGTCCTTTAGTGAGTGTTAGAAGTGAAATAATTTAAAAAATGAAGAGGAAACAGTGGGAAACAGAGAAACAAAATTACAATAAGACTCAGAATACACTTTGTACCTCTGGGTTTGGAAATCCATAACTCACTAAAAAAAAACCCTCTAAATGAGGCAGGTGGTTGAATACTAATGACAACCACTTAATATTTTTATGAATTTATTCTTCACACCAGTACACTCACCACACCAGCTATCAGTTGAGAGGAGAACAGAGTGATGAAGCCAATTCAAAGATTGGGGTTATTAGGAGGCCACGATTGGTAAAGGCCAATGCAGAAATTTGGCCAGGACGCCGAGGTAACACCCTTATCATTCTGTTATGATTCAAAATTTAGACTACAACTGAAGCAAATGCCGTGAGACAACGTTTTGTATGAAGATGTTTTTGTTTTCCCAAAAAGAATAAAAACCAAAAATAAAATTAGTCACATTAACCCCCCTCACTCATCCCCATTGGTTTCCACCTAAGAAAACCTCAAAAACGTTCAAACTGATACAATGAAACCACAAGGCTTTGACTGTATCATAAGCAGCACTCCAAGCCTCCATCATCCAAACAGTTGAAGTTACACAGAAATAATATTAGCATAAGCCAGGATCCAGAAATGTTATGGAAGGGAAAGTGATGGTTCCCACCGATGACATTTTAGTAGTCAGGCCAGTCAGCCAAATCTGTTTAATATATCTTTTTTGTGTTTCTCATGCTGTAGAATCAATCACACTAAAAGAATGTAAATGTCCATCCTTTGGATTATTGTTTTTCAGCAATGTTCAAGTATGGTGAAACTAGGCTAATTAACTCGATGAGAATGTAAGTGGCATAATCAGCTGCTTCTCAGATAAGCATATTAATCATAAAAAAACCTTATTTGTGAAATATTTGACCTTTAATGTCATCAAGCCATCACAACCACAGGGGTCAACTTTCAGTGTCACAGCTGCACTTCAAAAGGCACAGTATTACTTAGTGATATCCACTTCCCAGAATGCAACACAGGAACATAGAGGCTCACAACCGTGTTGCAGGCTAAAAATAATAAAAATTATGTTGCGGATAACCTACAAATAAGAAATGTTTTAGGAAGATTCCTTAAAGTAATCTCATAATGAGAATCACTGTACTCTTTTACCATTTGAGGCTATGAAGTGGGGTGTTTGTGCAAATCCCAAAATGGGATTTAATTTGAAACTGTAGTAAAGAAAATTGAAATAAATTTATTATTTTAATTTTCTAAATTATTAGCTACCAGTTTCTGTCACAATTTTAAAAATCCCATGGGATAGTATTTTGCTGTTAAAAAGTTTTAGGAAAATTATTATATTTCTTCTTATATGCAAGTAAGTTTGACGTTAGTTGTTTTTAGTTTTTAATTACATTCATTTAAATAATTTAATATTTTTCCTATATATGATCTATGTAACATTGCATGAAACATGAAATGGTAAGCCATTTCTCTCAGGGAAAAAAGTTCTTATACACCTAATTAAAATACCTTTTAACCATTTGTAAAAGAAAACTGATCAAAAACTGTGTAAACATGTGGTTTAATATAGATAAAGACCTGTTGTTTTTTTTTCAAAGACAAAACATACCAACAGACCAAAGAAAACTTTGAGAGGACAACCATCCATTATCTGCTTAATCCTGTTAAACAGCAGGTCACATCAATATTAATTCTGATCACAGAAACCCTGAAACCTATTATGGAAGATAGGGCATGAGGCAGGACTACAGCCTGGATGGAAAGCCAGTCTACTGCAGGTTATACACGCAGGAACAAGTTAGATACATCAAAAAACCTAGCTGGTATGTCTTTGGAACATGAGACGGCAACACCCAGCAAAAGCCTATGAGAACATGCTGAGAATATACAGTACAAACTCCACATGGAGGTGCTGAGTTAATTGTTCGTCTTAAGGGCTCCTATGTACAGACTGTGCTTCATGAGCTACAGTAGGTGTCATGGGTGTGAGCCTGGATCATGTCATAACTGTGGCTCAATTAGGAGTTTAGCAACATCTTTATTTTTTCCAGAAGAATGTGCTAGATTCACTGCTGAGAAGCACATCCTGGGTATGCTTGTATTGTGCTCAAACACAGGACAGCATTCATTATATTGACTTATTTTTACCTTTTCTCTAATGGAAACTGAGGCTTTTTTCCATTAACAAGGCAACATGACAGCTATCTAATTGAAAGCTATTTCATTCAAGAATGGAGTTAAAATCAAGCTGTCAGACAATGAAATGATTGCTAATTCTTTAAGTACAAACACAAGAGGAAACTTTGTGGAAGTACTTGTACTTATTTACCAAAATGTTTGAGGGAGGAAGGCACAAGCTGCCCAGCTATGTGGTTAACGCTGATACCCTGAATTCCATCAAGAAATGACTGTATAAGATCCTGGGGATTATTAGGATACTAACAGCTTGTCACGATCGGAATCCCTCCTCTTAAAGGCGCTTCGGCCCTTACGTATTTTAGTTGATTATGTGCACCTGCCCTCTGTTTGTCCCTCCTTATTTAAGCCAGGCGCTCTCGCTATTGCACTGGATGACGGACGCCCGGAGGCCCGTCTAGAATCAAGTCGCCCTATGTCTGCGGCTTGAGGGCATAGGTCTCCTATGGGCGTTCTGACCCAGCTGAGTCCGGGGCTCAGAGCACCTGGCCTCGTCAGTCTATTTTTAACTTCCTTGTTTCCGGTTCCTTGTCCCCATTCCTTGTTTTTATTCTTGTCTTCGTCTTGGATGGACCTCCCGGTTTTTGGATATTGGACTGTACCCTAGTTTCCCTACTTGGGCTCGTTCGTCTGCACCACGCCCCCCGAGCACCGGAATCACCATAGTCACGCCCCCCTGTCTGTCAACCCATTCTGATCCTCGTCATTCTCCCTGTTGTCCTTCTCCACCTTCTTCCGGATTATACCGTCTGCATAGGGTCCTGAACTTCGCTTCGCAGGATGGATGAGATGGGACAAATGGCTTGTTACCTTATTAAAAATAAGGATATTTCAGTCCATAGCCTTATTATTTGGCATCTACAGTATCATCTTTAAGACCCATGACACAATTCTACGTGAAGATATTCACCCCCTTTCAATGTTATCTCTTTTTGTTAAAGGGAGCACCTTTTATTTTAATTAATTTCACCAATAAAAGTGTTCTAATTCAACAAATTCATTGGAAATCACTGGAATGGAATACTTTTCCAAGGCAGCGTCACTGTTACAAAACAGCAATACAAAATACTTGGAAATCTACAATGATTGTATGAACATCGAGCAATGGGACTGTATGAAGCTTTTAACATCATCCTATGCAGAAAATTAGAAAAATATGGCAAGGGTGGAAAACTGCATTTTGATTCATACAAACAATCACTGAAAGTTGTGAAAAAGGAAATAGAAAAGGCCTTTACACAAGCATACCACTTAGCAGACCACAATGCTCAAAAGATGATTTCCTTGACAGGTATGTTTGCTGTTCCTCATTCTCTTAATACAGTACGGGATCCGTTTTTCACCAGCTGACAATGGCAAGCTGAATTGGCATTACATACATATATACAGTATACTGTATGGTGATTTAAATTTAAAAAAAAGTTATAGAATAATCAAGCAGGCTAATCTTGTCACTGGTATGACTCCCTTTTAGTAAAATATGCTCTAAAACTGTCACAGAATGATTCCAGAATATTTTTATGATATATATTTCTTAAATTTAAATCAACAACTTAACATGTTGCCTTGTTAATGGAAAAAAGCCTCAGTTTCCATGAGAGAAAAGGTAAAAATAAGTCAATTTAATGAATGTTGTCCTGTGTTTGAGCAAAATACAAGCAGACACAGGATGTGCTTCTCAGCAGTGAATTATATTAAGAAATATCAAAAATTACTTTTTGGAAGGTAAGGAATCTGTACAGTAGGTAAGATTATTTGAGTTTAAATGCGTCACTAGAAAACAGCAAATATTTTTAGACCTTTGTAATTCACTGTTAATTTTTTAAATCAAAGCATTGGTTTAATGTTTCTTGTGAACAGTCTGCTATTAATTGTCCATCTTAACGGCTCCTGATGGCACACCTGACTGCAGATTGAGCTCCATGGTCTAGGTGTTGCAGGCCTGAGCCTGGACTGTGCCACTAGCTGTTTGCGACTGGTAAGGTGGGCTTAGTCAGCTGGGTCTCTGAGCGACACAGTGACCCCTGCCATCTCTATTCCAATCAATACTAAACTTCCAGTACAAGTGACAAGTAAAGAGATGACATGGGAGGGCAGGTCAGAGGAGTCTGCTTCCATGTCCTCATGCTCCCCCTGTGAGTGTGCAGGGTTTCGAGTGTAACAAATATGCCCCTGCATATAACAGGGATCTCAGCCGCCCAGGCTAAGTGAGGTCTCCTTTAGCTCAGCCGGCAAGTTCCCTGTTGCGTGACGCCAGAGACCCGCGTTCGTGCCCTGGCAGTGAGGTGGAAACGGCAGAAACCCCAAGAACCATTACATGAGCTGTAAGCTAAGATACAGAACAATAGGCTATTCCAGGTCAGGTCGGTATATACTGTAGCAAAAAATGAACAATGCAGCAATTGTCCATCTCATTCACTGACCATGGAGTAGGTAATTTTTTCATGATTGTCAATAGAAAACAAGGACTGTGATCTATTAATATACATTTATATTACATTTATATGAATATTACATAGGCCTATTATATTCTGTAAATAGTGTATTTGTTCATGTTAGCCTGAAAAGCATGCAATAGTTGCATTTTCAATGTTCTTAAGTTCTTTGAAACCTGAGCGCTTCTAGAAACACATTACACACTGAACTGTATGTACAGGTATCAACATATGAGTTGTTGATGACATAGGTGAATTAAACTCTTTACCATTGCCCTGTTTGTTAGAAAACTAGCAAAGCTTTGGCAGTATTCTGCTCAGGAAAATGTTACAGACATCTGCCAAATTTACGTACGTCAAAGCAGAATTTAGGGTTTTGTTTGTGTTTTGCACAAAAAAAAAGTATTTTAAATCATACTGTAAATAAAGGTGTACTACCTCTTTACCTTACGGCTGTTTCGAGTCTATTTTACCTAGCCTATCAACGATCTTGTCCATGACACCCTACTACAGCCTGTGTCACAGTGATAAACAGAGCTTCCATCTAATAACTGCACAAAATGTTTACTGCACAATGGTTGCAACAGCTTTGACTAATTGGTAACCATTAAAACATTTTTTACCTTTCAGCTTTGAAGTAAAACAGACACGCAAAAGACAGATAATAGATAAACGAGAAGAATGTCTTTGTCTCTCTCCATTTCAAAATTCACTTTGTTTTTGGTAGTTTTTCATGCAATCATTTGTGTTCATTCTTATGTATACAGTATGAATAAATCTCCGCAGACATGCTAGTTAGTCACTGCTAGTGCTCTGTTTATACACTCAATTAATAAAAAAAACTGCCTCAGAGAAATTCAAAATTATACATTAAAAAGGTGTAGAAAGGTGTGAATTTGTGTGTGTTTGCTAATCTCTCATACAAAACAGTATATACAGTACCACACCATGAGTGACAGATCCTGTTTGACGAATATGATGTAGAGTTTCTCCTGTTTTAAGAATTTAGGATTATTAATAGGTTTTGAGGAATAGAGAAAGTTTATCAGAAAGTCTAAAGATATACCCAGAGCTAGTTTGTTTGAAAAGTTTTATTTTTAGATACCATAATCACCAATCCCTGTTCTAAGTGATATTGTGGGGGTAGAACTAAGCATTAATCATTTTATAAATCAGAATTGCAGGGTTTTTTGTGAAGGACTCTTATGAATTAGATTTAAGGTTAAGGTGATAATATTTCTGTTTTAATATTACTTTTAATCATAATAAGTACAATGTTAGTATGACAAGATAACAAAACACATAAGTGCTTATTTTAAGAATTTCATGTCTCAATGAGCACCGCTGTTTGATTTTTTCAGGAAACATTAATTATAAAGTCCATCAACGGATAGCATCAGCATTTTCTTAAGATACAAATGATGTTCACAATTCAGGCTGTGCGTCAGAAGACACCAGGATCTTTTAATTAAAAAAAAAGGCTTATGGGTAGTATTGATGTGGACATTATTAAAATGTGATTTTAATTTTGAGATTAAATCTCAGATGTTCAGTTCTCAAGCAGGTTCAGAAAGATCGATAAAACATTTCAATGTTTTATTTTATTTTGGAAGAGAAAGATGAATGTGTTCATGAACAATGACAGCTCAATATACTATACAACACATCTCTGTTCTACTTAAACATGATTAAATTGCCTTTTTTGCGATGGCATTTTTATTCATTTTAAATGGTCAGAAACAGGATAAGTATGGAAAAAGAAAACCAGACCACATTATTCCCCTCACCATCCAACCTGCCATTGTTGGTACCCTGCTCCAGGTTAGACTGTAGGATATTCAAACTACATTTAGACAGCTACATTATGAGAAATCATGCAATATGAATAAGGCTGTAGCTTCTTTATGTCAGACGCAGAGCTCCAAGTCTACTGCTCCTTCCTAGGGAATCACGTATATCATTTATAACCTCATTGTAAATGATATGAGGACTAACCAGGGACCAATCATGCAAATCATGCATCTAAAGGTACTTTACAATAAAAGAATCAAGAAACACAACAGGTACTGTATACTGTATAGACATTAAAGAGTGTAAAATAATTCCAATTAAAAAATAGAATATAAAAGTGCTTACACACATGCAAAGATGTGAAATGAGATGGAAGCAGGGATATCATTCTGAGGATATCTTACTAAGTCTGAACAAGGAACTTTACTATTTGAATAATGTTATAGCCAGCAGCCATATCACCCTGCAACTCACAGCTACTGTAGCAACCCAGAGAAGCTCTGCAGGCTGGTGAGTGAGCCTGGTCACTACCTGGATGGGAGACCTACTGGGAAAAACTAAGGTTGCTGGTGGAAGAGGTGTTAGTGGAGCCAGCAGGGGGCACTCATCCTGTGGTCTGTGTGTGTCCTAATGCTCCAGTATAGTGACAGGGACACTATACTGTAAAACCAAGGTCCTAACTCTGTGGTCATTAAAAATCCCAGGGTGTTACCCCAGCGTCCTGGCCAAATTTCCCATTGGTCTTTACCAATCATGGCCTCCTAATAATTCCTGTCTGTGAATTGACTTTATCACTTCTCCTCCCCACTGATCGCTGCCGTGTGGTGAGAGTTCTGTGAATGCAGCATGGGCTGCTGTTGCATTATCCCGGTGGGGGCTGCATACTGGTGTTGCTGAAGGTGATCCCCTCTTACCTGTAAAGTGCTTTAAGTGGAGTGTCCAGAAAAGCACTATATAGGTGTAAGCAATTATTATTATTAATTATAATGTACTAAGAGCAAACCTGTTTCCCCAGCATAACCACATGAGTACCTAACCACTCTCAAAACAAGTTATAAGGTGTTCACTACACCCCTGGGCAGTGAGTAGAACAGATGACTAGTGATCATGACTAGTATCATTTCATAGTGTATACAAGGGGTCAAACACCACTCTTCAAAGATCATTGTATCATAAGAATTTTTGGAACTTTATAGATTAATTATAATATTATTTTCAGGAATGTTATCCCAGGAAATTGCAATACATCTTCAATTTAAGATCCTGGTTCTATAAAGTATCCACTGCTAATGGTTTACAAGAAGCCTTTAATAAGAAGAATCATAAAGTGAGAAAGCTAACCCCATACATAATTATGACCAGGTTATGCACTAATACAGTCTATACCTAATGGTGGAGATAAAGAAGCAAAAGAGATAGGAATAACTGAAACAAACAAACAAACACATTCATTTCCATTATGGGGATGCAAGACATTAGTCCATTTACTCAAGTCAATGTACTGTGTACCCAATAATTTCAAAATTGTTTACAATGATGGCACATAAAAAGGACTTAGAACACTTCATTTATAATCTGACAAATCACCAAAATAATCAAAAGAACATTAAAGTTACAAGAAAGAGGAGACTATTCTGCTACTTTGAGTATTTAGTAAAAAGTTAGTAATTGATTTAGGATCTCATCCAGCTGTTTCATGAAAAAGCAGAGTAGCAGAGTGGCTTCATCAACATAACTGCATAACTTGTTCCATACTCCCACAACCCAGTGCTAAAAAGTGCCAACATTTTTTGCTTTCCACATGATTTCTACTTGTGCCCTCAAGTTCATGTTTTGCTGCTGATTCTGAATAAATTAATTGGGTTGACTTTATCGGCACTTTTGGGGATTATAAATACTTTGCAGCTTCCTTTGCTAAATGATTTCATAACACTTTTATGAACAAGTTTATCAAAGCCGTCTGAAGTCTGAATACACTGTATTGTACAGTATCTTACCTGTGTGTCCATTATTGTTGTTGTGTGTTCATTTTATAAATCTGTGTCGAGTAGGATCTTATTTCTGTTTAGGTGATCCTCTAGTTTAGCTCTAATTACAGATATTGTTTCTGTAACTTTACATGTAACAGAAGTCTGACGTATTAGTCAATAATTACTTACTACAGTTTTGTCAACCTTTTTATGGATGGGTACTACAGTATATTACCAATTATTCAGATCAAAACTGCTAGAATATTATCCATGGATTAAGAGACAATGCTTACATACAGTATAACCATATAACACCTGCATAAAGTGATGTAAAATGTTGACAATTATCAATGGAAATAGGGGTGGAATTAGTAGACTGACAAATAACCTGAGCTAAACGTTCCAAAGACAAAGCAAATATTAGAGTTTAAAGTGTACATACTGTACGTGACAAATTACCCAGAAATTATTAAACTGAGAAGAACACTTGTTGTCTGTTAACACCATTTCTAAAGAGCTACTGTAGGTCTTACCCACCCAGCCATTGTTATTCCCAATCCAGACTAACAAATTCTCTGCATTTAATAAAAGGGTGGCACAGAGACAGACCATTCCTTTAGCTGTGTGTGTGTGATGTGGTAGAAAGCACGAACAAACTGTAGTCAGATGCAAGACACTCTTAAATAAAGTAGTTCAGGTGGGTAGCTGCATCAGCATGGATAGGCTGCAAAGGAACAAGTAATAGGTTCATTTCATGCTGAAAAGAGAGGAAAGAAAACAACGATTTGGCTGTGGAGCCTCCTTCAGGTGCTCTTCAGGTACTCTTAAATAAAGCCTGTCTAATTATGATATATTAATTTGATTATCTAGACCTCACATGGATGAAACAAAACCTTAGCACACAGTTTGGCATCCAAGCAAGTTAGTGACGCAAGTGGTTAGAGCACACGTAGTACTGTATATGATTTTTATTTTTTCTCAGTAATGGGGATATAATGGCAGTATTAAAAATGATATCTTTCGCAATGACAGTATCACGTCATAGAGAACCTAATTGAAACCAAAAAGTCACATACAATGCAGGAAGAATGACAAATAATTTACCCTTGTCAAGTCATGAAACAGCTCCTTTAGATCAGACAAGGATATAGGCACTTCTAGCACAGCTGCGTCTGAAAGAGAAAGACTAGGTACTGTACAGTATATCAGAAGACTGGTGAAACCTCTTATGCTTTTCCTGATCAAATGTACTTTAAAATGTATAGTCTAGAGTAAAATAGAATAAATGTGGACTATGAAAAGTATTATTTTTGATCCTCATTTATATTTTGGCTTCATTAATTAAAACAAATTGTGTGTTCTTTTATACAGGACAGCATACAGTATGTTTCATTTTTTGATGTTCTGAGAAAAGCAAGAGGTTTACTGTACTTGGACTTTCCCATGCTATGTATGCTAGTATTTATGTCTAATTCATTAATTTAATGGCACTTGTTGTAACAAGTTGTGACTTTGATGTAGTAAAGTTAAAGTTACCCACACTGAATAATAAGTGTACCAGTACAGGGATCAGTGACAGTGAACGTGTTACAGAAGTGACATCACACCCTTGAGTCCTAGGCAGTGTGTAGTTCTCTTTCGGCAGAAGACCTGGTGTCCTGGTGAAATTCTCTGATGTTTAGGGATTGGAGCTGCATCAGTCACATTTGGATCGGATGTTGTAACCTGATCCTAGATATACTGTAGGTAGGTACTGTAGGTTAGGTCCCCTTTTCAGGGCCCATGGGGGATGGGGCACAAGGGCCACCATTTTTCTCAGCCAACCGACACTGGAGGTGGAGGCGATGTGGTCAGCATCACGCTCCGGCCTGCCTATTACCCCCGGAAGGATTAACCCCTGGTACTCATTTGGAAAGCAGGCTGAGTGGAGCTGGGAGCTGTCTGGAAGGAATTAGAGCAGCTCCATCGCTTGCCCCTACCTGGGATTAAACCCGGGACCTTCCAGTCAGGAACTCGACACCCTTGCTGTCTGAACTACCACAGCTCCGCTCCTAGTTATAGGGAAGCAATATATAAAATATGATCTCTTTCTTTTCCCCTCCTTACCAGTCCCTTTGCTTTATATTCCTGCTCTCTATTTCCCTGTCGTACCAGAAGAATGCACCACAGCCAAAAATGTTGTTTTTTGCTTTGTTCGGCATGGAATTAATGTGTACTTCTCCTGTTGTTCAGATACAATTTCTTGTGTTTTATCTTTACTTTTAAAACAGCAGGTTCACAAAATTGAAACATGTCTGTGCATGTCTGTGCACGCTTTAAGCAAACGATACATCAATTTAGGCACTTCTAATGAGGTACACTTGCACCTTTCTCAAGCCTGCCCTACCTAAGGTTTGTGATCTTGGTTTATCTTGTAGAGTCAAGATGCCCCAGTATAGGCTTTTTCTCTATTTGTGAGAAAGTCCTACTGTCTTTTGTAAATTCCCATTTTATTATCTGAAACTGGAAAGAAGACACAACACAAGACTAATGTATTACAGCAGTGGAAGACTGCTGTGCAAAATGAAAATATTCCTGATGTGTGTGATGAAAATCTTCACGAGCCCCTGTATATTGTATCTATCACCCTTGGCTGCTGCTAAATAATGCCCATAATGTAGTATCTATAACAGAATATGAATGTGAAAAAATTGGTAATTTTTAGTATTACCAGAGAAGGTATTCATACAATTTCTCAATACCTGTTGTAAGAGGACCCGGGGAAGGGTCATTTATAACCGGTATTTCCGGAACGAAACGCTGAAAATACTCGATATAGACCTGGGCAAGATGGCCTCCCAGGATAACCAGCTGACCCGCTATTGGGAAAAGCCTACGCAGCGAAACAGGGAGACACAGCTGAACGACATTAGGAAACAGGATATAAATGCCCCAGAAGCAGTGAGCCGGCGCGGAAGCCGATAAGGTGAAAGCGTGTTGGAAGAAGGAGAGATTTAGGAGTGAACTGAAAGGAACTTAAGAATAACGGACTATTGGATACGGTTTTGACTACGATTACGGATTACAGCTTGGATACGGCGCAGAGTAGGGTGGACATACGGATTTAGGAATTTGGATCGTTTAAGGATACTGGCTACGGATTGCGGATCGGACTTGGAGAGACGTACCAACGAAGAACAAAGAAGACCCGTGTGGTGTGAGTTAGATCTCTTTTACGCCTGTTTTCCCCCGGCAACACCACAATTGGTGGAGGATGCAGGCAGCTCCAGCTCGGATTTGAGAATCGAGGAAAGCAAGTTTTTTTTTGTGTGTGTGTGTGGGTTTCACTTTGCAGGTGTGGAGAATAACCATGGAACAATTAATACAGCAATTGTCCCAGGCCACCCTCGCCCAATTTCAGGCTTTAAAGGGACAACAAGAAGCTATCCAAGCGCAACGGGAGGCGAATCAACTTCAAAGCGAAACTAACGAACGAATTATAGAGGAGCAAAAATTAGTACGGGAAGAATTGCACCGATTAGGGGAAGAAATCCGGCAGTCCCCAGTAGCGGGGAGAGACACCGTTCGGGCTGAACAAATTGCGCTGCAAAAGATGACAAAGCTTGATGATGTGGAAGCGTATCTAACCACCTTTGAAAGAACTGCCTCTCGAAATGCATGGCCCAAAGAGCAATGGGCCGGGAGAGTAGCCCCTTATTTAATTGGAGAAGCCCAAAAAGCCTATTATGATTTAAAAAAAGAAGATGCAGAGAATTATGAGACTCTGAAAAAGGAGATATTAGCAAGACTAGGGGTTTCACAATTGGAGATACCAGATGGACAAGCCCACGAGGCCTCAGATGTTTGACCTGGTACATCTGGCAAAGAAATGGCTCCAGCCAGAAGAATTAAACCCAGGATAGGTGGTAGAAAGGGTGGTGTTGGATCACTTTGTGAGGAGTCTGCCTGTCCACCTGAAAAGGAAAGTAAGTGAAGGGGATCCCCAGACACTAGATCAGGCAGTGGACTTGGTAGACAGACACCATGCCACAGAGGCCCTGATTAGGGAAGAGAAGGGGGACTTTCGGAAAGAGGAGAGAAGAAGCCCCAAGAGTCTGGAAACCGAAATGAAGTATCGGCCGATATCTTCTAGTGATTATCGCGAACCTATACCATTGAAGAAACCCCTTCGGGAAAGGTCAGACTCAAGGCCCCGACCATGGAAAGAAACCCGACGATGTTTTTATTGTCAGGGAGAAGGACATTTAGCCAGCCGTTGCCCTGGCCTGTCCGAACCCATGCAGGGGGAACCCAGAGACGAAGCCAAATGTAACTACCTTACAGCACGGGTCCCATCCTGCGAGGATCCCCATCTTACGAAAGTCGAGATAGAGGGAGAACCCGTCAAGGCCTTGTTGGACTCTGGCAGTACTGTGACCCTGGTGACCCCTACAATACTCCCGGGAGGACTGGAGATCCAGAGAACCGGGGGAATACCTATTACTTGCATACACGGGGACACCAAGGTCTATCCGACGGTAGAAATGAGCATCTCTACGGAACAGAGGACCTACCGTTCAACGGTAGGAGTGGTTGAGCAGTTGCCTTACCCCGTCGTGCTGGGACGAGACTGTCCCCACTTCCTCCGGATTTGGAACACTGTCCAAACAGCTAGGCGAAGACCAATCCCCTGCCCTGAAGACCAGGGGGACGCCCCTAACGACGACCCTGATGAGTCGATCCCACAAGAAGGAGGAGCTGAACTTGGAGATGAGTTCGGAAATATGGATTTACCGGACTGGGAACCCCCAGAACGTAGTGGCAAGTTTGGGATGGCCCAATTAGAGGATGGAAACTTGAGATATGCGTGGGGACATGTCAGGAAAATTGATGGGAAGTGGTGTACGGATCCTAGCACAGTGAGTTACCCATATTTCATGACAAGGAATAATCTCCTCTATCAGGTGCAACAGAAGGGACAGGAGGAAGTGGAACAACTCCTTATTCCCCAGGCCTACCAGATGAAGCTCCTCAACTTGGCTCATAGCCACCTCCTGGGAGGACACCTGGGGGTAAGGAAGACGTCCGAGAGACTCCTCTCTAGTTTCTTTTGGCCAGGGATCTATAAGGCCATCGAGAGGTATTGTCGGGAATGCCCCGAGTGTCAGAAAAGTGCACCACAACCCTACTATAAAAACCCTTTGATTCCCCTCCCAATTATTGAAACCCCCTTTGAACGAATTGGGATGGATTTGGTGGGACCCCTGATCAGAACCACCAAAGGTCACCAGTATATTTTAGTAATAGTGGACTATGCTACAAGATACCCCGAAGCCATTCCGTTGAGAGCGGCCACCGCCAAAAACATAGCTAGGGAGCTAGTACAACTGTTCGCTAGGATCGGAATTCCTAAAGAGATCTTAACTGATCAAGGAACTCCTTTCATGTCTAAAGTCATGCGAGACTTATGTAAGCTATTGGGTATACAGCAGATCCGAACCTCAGTCTATCACCCTCAAACTGACGGTCTAGTAGAACGTTTTAATAAGACCCTGAAAAGCATGCTGAGAAGGACTATGCAAAAGGATGGGAAAAATTGGGATCAGCTGCTCCTGTATCTCATGTTTGCGGTTCGGGAAGTACCGCAGGCCTCGACTGGATTTTCCCCATTTGAACTATTATATTCTCGGAAACCACGGGGCCTATTGGACGTGGTCAAAGAATCGTGGGAGCATCAACCTTCCCCTTTACAAACTATCATTGAGCATGTGAAACAGATGAGAGAAAGAATAAATGTTGTTGTTCCCATAGTGAAAGAAAACCTGGAGAAGGCCCAGGCTCAACAACAACAAATCTATAATAGGGGAGCGGTTGCGAGGGAATTTCAGACTGGGGACAGAGTACTGGTCTTAGTCCCAACCCCCGAGTGTAAATTCTTGGCATCCTGGCAGGGGCCTTATGAAGTAGTGGAAAAGGTGAGGCCGGTCAATTATAAGGTCAAGCAACATGACAGGAGACGGCAGCATCAAATCTACCACGTAAATTTGCTGAAGAAATGGCATGGTTCCGAAGTTCTGCTCACTCACTTCTCCCCGGACCCTCTGGAAGAAGAAACGGGTGCAGTAGCCGTGGGAGACCTGGCTCCGGCTCAGAAACAGGAATTACAAGAATTCCTAACCCAAAACAAAGATGTTTTTTCCCGGACACCTGGTCGAACCCATCTTATACGACATAGGATTATCACGGAACCAGGGAAGAAGGTAAGACTACCCCCGTATTGAGTACCAGAAGCCAAAAGGAAATTGATTAAAGAAGAGGTGGGAAAAATGCTGGAGATGGGAATAATCGAGGAATCCCATAGTGAGTGGGCTAGCCTGATAGTTCTGGTCCCCAAGCCGGATGGAACTATTCGATTTTGCAACAATTTCAATGAGAAATTTTGTTAAATGAGATTTCGCAGTTTGACGCATACCCCATGCCCCTTATAGATGAACTAATCGAGCGATTAGGTAATTCCAGGGTTTGCCTCCATTGCTGCTCCTCTGCATGACTTGACGAAGACGAGCTGTCCGGAGAAAATAAAATGGACCAACTTGGAACAGAGGGCCTTCCGAGACTTGAAGACAACCCTCTCTTCTCAACCCATCTTACAGGTACCAGACTTCAATAAACCTTTCATGGTACAAACTGACGCTTCGGACACTGGAATTGGAGCCATACTCTCACAAGAAATTGAAGGACTGGAGCATCCTATTCTATATATCAGCCGTAAGTTGAATCCGGCTGAAAAACACTATTCTACCGTAGAGAAAGAATGTCTAGCAATCAAATGGGCTCTAGACTATTTGAGATATTATTTATTGGGAAGACAATTCATATTATACACAGATCACGCACCATTAACATGGATGCTACAAAAAATGGATAAAAATTATAGAATTACACGATGGGGTCTTAGTCTGCAAAGGTTTCAATTCCAAACGGTATATAGACCCGGAAGGAAACAAGGAAATGTAGACGCCCTTTCCCGAATGCACTGTTTATTTTTTTCTAGATCGCCTGAGGACGGGGCTGATCTCAGGGGGAGGGTATGTAAGAGGACCCGGGGAAGGGTCATTTATAACCGGTATTTCCGGAACGAAACGCTGAAAATACTCGATATAGACCTGGGCAAGATGGCCACCCAGGATAACCAGCTGACCCGCTATTGGGAAAAGCCTACGCAGCGAAACAGGGAGACACAGTTGAACGACATTAGGAAACAGGATATAAATGCCCCAGAAGCGATGAGCCGGCGCGGAAGCCGATAAGGTGAAAGCGTGTTGGAAGAAGGAGAGATTTAGGAGTGAACTGAAAGGAACTTAAGAATAACGGACTATTGGATACGGTTTTGACTATGATTACGGATTACGGCTTGGATACAGCGCAGAGTAGGGTGGACATACGGATTTAGGAATTTGGATCGTTTAAGGATACTGGCTACGGATTGCAGATCGGACTTGGAGAGACGTACCAACGAAGAACAAAGAAGACCTGTGTGGTGTGAGTTAGATCTCTTTTACGCCTGTTTTCCCCCGGCAACACCACACTGTGTGTAATATAACTGTTCTGAAAACACCTAATCATACAGTATATTAAATGGTGAAAGAATACTCTGTTTGGAAAGTAAAAGGCTCCAAATGTGCATACACTAGACCAGTGTTTCTCAGCTAGTGTGCCATAGTACAGTGTTGTGTCTTCAGACATCAATGGGTGTGCCACAGAATTTTTGAGAAAGTAACATGTGGAAAAAATAAAATGTCCCTTAGTTGCCTAGTCGAGGTATTGACGAATCATTTTGAAAATCAGCGGAATTATCAGAAAGCTGCTGACCATTAGCATTCCTCAAGCAACTGGAGAGAGCCTGAGTTAATCCACCAAGTTGTGTGAAGTTGGTAAAGACTTACCCAAAAAGACTGTAATTACTTCCACCAATTATTGAGTGGACAAGTCTAAATACATACTGTAGAAAATCAACCTATTTCATTTTTTCCTCTTCTTTTTTGGTTAAACTTATCTCACCCTTAGAAGTCTTCACTCTGTGAGGTATTTACTAAAATATTAAGTTAAAGAATATGTATGCACTTTAAGTCACAGGTGTTGACTGTATGGAAAGCTTTAAGTCAACATGACTAAAGTGAGTGTTTTGACACATAAAATGCTCATTTTAAAACACATTAAATATAAAAATATGCAGAACTCCTGAATAACAACTATCCGATGAAATTAAAATGTCCATTTTTAAAACATAAAAAATACCTTAATATGCATGAATTAAAGTCAATATAACTTTTTATACTGGTTTGTTGTAATCAAAGACATGCAATAAAATGAAAACTGAAAGCTTTTCAAAAGTGCCAGCATGCAACTGTGTGATGGAAGGAAAAGGCAGAAGCACCAAACGACATTATTCTGTCAGCTTTTTGACCTTACTGTTGTTCAGTATGTGTGCTGGAAATGTTCCTTTACATTTGAACTGAGAATGTTTAGATCTGCATATTTAAAGAGGAATGGTAGTTTTAGGTGATTTAGTTTAGTTTATAAAATTATTTAGTTAATTATAAAATTATGCAGAATTTTGGCAACTAGTGTAATGGAAAATACTTTGTCACGGAAAGAGTGCTTAGTGCTTGGAACATTTCACTAAGCCATATCATGGAATCTAATTCTTTACACAGCGATCCTGGTTTGTGTTGCATTAGTCACTTGCAAAACAGGACTAAAATAAACCTTTGATGCCCTAAGAAACGTTTTAAGAGAAGACGCTCTAAATCTGGCTAGGGAAGACAAAAACATAAATAATGAAATGAAAAATAAAAATTGTCACCTTTTGGGTGCTGATACTCATACATATACTATTTGTAGGAGGAACAAGTAACAGGTTTATTCCATGCTGAAAAGAGAAGAAAGAAAACACAATGTTTCATTTTTACTTTTCAGCTAAGAGCAAACTTCTGCTTGTTCATTCGTATGTAAAAACCTCCTCTAATAAAGTACAGTATAAAAGAGTAATATCTTCTATAAGAGTGATATAGTCTATATCGTATATAGCTTCCATCCAGCTATAGAGCATGTATTTCTGAAGGACTGTAAAATGATAACAAAGTAGGTTTTTTCCTCCTTTCCAAACAAAACCAAGCCTTGTTACCATAACAGAGTTTCTCAACACATCTAGCTGGAGACTCACAGCTTTGCATCAACTCTAATTCTTTCTGTGGTTTTGCTGATCCACATCTGAGTTTTCTTTTTGGACCTGTTGTACTGTACTGTATGTGTCTCTGAGAGCCTGAGTCTCTACCCCTTTCCCAGAGTGCACTCACTGCATGCCTGCACAATCCGACAACTCTCATTCCTTCTCAGTCCTACCACTGTCTCATCTACCTGCTGAGGTCAGGGCTTCTGTTCTACCCCAGTACAGAAAGTGGACTAGGAAGTGATCCCATCCTATCCTCTCACATAACCCATGGACATACCTTCTGCTGGAGCCTTTTAATGAGATAGCTGACGTGTGGATCCTAAACAGCAGCCACCTGCACACAGTGTGTGAAACGGAACTGACTGTATCAGTCCCCCGAGTTCCTTCACCCTGATGACTACAACCCCCATCCAAGGTTTGAGCCTAGAATACCATAAAGGTAACCGGAACCCAACCAGTTCTCTCTGTCTTAAGTTCTTAAACCCTCTGTAGCAGCAGTATAATTGATCATGTTTGGCTCAGATGCTCTTACTATTAGTAAGGTAAGCTTATTGGTATGTGCACCATGCTCCTACTTTCTTTTATTCCACTTGCTGCTGATGATGAACCCTAGAAACTAACCCAGTACTAGGACGGCTTCCACCTGAGAACTTATTTTCCTTTTCCCCATGAGTCAGGAGCTCTTAAGGTCTAGAACTTAATTTTATTTATTTATATTATTATTATTATTATTACTACTATTACTATTATTATTATTTACTCTTCCCCTTTTATCAGCATGCCCTTACTGCTATTCTGAGACTGCTGTCTGGGTGGCTTTTACATCTTGTCTGTTTCTGTCCCTGAGAGGATTAATACATCAGCAGGCACCCACAATATTGTGACATTGTGAGTGTTCTCTCTGTTTTCTCCCTCCCATTCTGTCTCTAGTCCGATGTACCCAAACTGTGTCTGTCCTTATCTCCTTGAACTCCCTGTGTCTGAGTCAGTTCATACTTAAAGAGGCTGCAACGTGTGCAACGTTGCTGTGTTCACTCTGTTGCTCTGTATGCTGTTGCACATAGAAATCTGTGCCTTTAACCCACATGCACACATTTGCCTGATCTCTTTATTTTTCCTATTCATTTCTGTTAGTCCTTTTATATATCTCTCTAGACTCTCCATCCACGTAAACTTCCTTCGCAACTATTGATCTTACAAAAGGCATTAGGGTGCAAATGATGTATCACTTGAAGTAACAGCTGAACTATTGTGTCTATTTCAGACATCCACAGGGCTTTACATTGCAAATTGCTAGATAAAAAATATTAACATGAAGAAGCTGCTAATCTGTTCCCTATAGAGCTACAGTACATCAACTGCTGTTGGCTCTGTGGTGGCACGTCTCCACAGACTAGAGCATCTCTAGTAAGCATCTAGTGGAACTGATCCTGCAATGTGTTGCAGCTATAATCTGTGATGGAGGAGGATTGTGGTAGAGCAGTAAATACATAGTAAATATGTACTCAACACTGAATGTAGTTCATTGTGAGGATTCTCTTCTTGGCATTTAGTAATAAAAATAATGTTCTCAGTAAAAAGCAGCATGCGAAAAAAATATACAGAAAAAGTAAAACAAAGCTAACAGAAATAAGGAATTCTCTAACCCTTTTTCTGATATTTAAGAAATCTTTTCATGTATCACAGTGTTCACAGTTAACAAATGTGTCTGTAGTGCTGGCTGATACCATGTTGCAGATATAAGAAAAAATGAGGTACATTTGGAGTGCAAATTTATCTTTGTCTGCTTATTCATTTTTTCACACAAGGAAGAAAGAGTTAGAAAGACTCTCAAGAGTTATCTAGGGGTGGGATGTGTCTAAACTGCTGCAGCCAGAACTTCAGTTTTTGCTTTGTAGCACGTGCATTCCAACAGTTCTGGCAAAAAAGAGCAACTGGCAAACCAGTTATAGAATGCCAACTAAGATTTTATGGAGAAGATAATGTGCTAGAAAAACTATTTGTATATAATTTAGAGCTCCATTTTTGTAGTACTCAGCTGTCATCCTTCTGGCTCAAAGGAGAGATCATAATGTTGTCCTCCAAAAAACACATATTTCCCAAGATATCCATTTCATATTTGCACAGAAACCTTAAGATCTGTCAAAAAACCCAACCCACTGATCTACAGACTGCAGGTCTACTCATTTTCCCTCACTCTGTTATTTAATTTCAGCCTGTGCCCTCCATGTTTTATCCAGCTCTGTCTCAACAGCATTTCCTAATGCCACCTCTTCGCGCTTAACTCTACTCCTCCAGTTGAGTCAGCAGAAGTCCTACAATACCTGCTTTTCTTGTTTGAATTTCTGTCTTTTTAACATCAGGTGTTCACTTTTAGGAAAGTATTCCTATTCTGTGCCATCCCGTGAATACTTCTGAAAATCCCCCCCCCCCATGTTTTCTTCGAATTTTTAGAAAAAAACCCCACACATTTAGGGATCCCATGTGAGTTCCTGTTGCGTGTGCACCTTTGACAGCAGATCACCATCAGTGAAGCTGCCATCAACGGGAAGGACCTGCAGGATGTCTCCATAGCCAAGCAGCATACTGTAGGAACCCCGGCCGTCAGGAATTCGCCAAATGGGTTTTAAGGAAATTGAAGCTGAATTAACACAACATCTGTGAGCTATCAAAGCCAGTTTCTGATTGATGCTAACCTGTGTACCCTGGCAGGCAGCATATACAGTACTAGTAGCTACTGCCCGCTATGAGGAAGCATTAAGGCAGGGTTATGTTTTTTGTTTGGTAAAAGTAAAAAATTACTTTAAAAAAAACAAATACTGTATATTTTTTTACCAACATTGTCTCCTTTTTCAATGGCATCTGCCAAAAACTCTAGCTTGTAATGTTGACATTGCATTAGTGTCGATGAAACAAATACAATTTCAGTTTCCGTCAAAAAGGGTTTGTGCAAGCTAAAGTGAAAAATGCTTGTGGCCCCACATTCTCTCATTCTGGACACTTCCAAAACATTTGTGAGCTATACCATATGTCATCATCTCAGCTCATTCACATTATAAAGAAAGACAGATTATAAAGAAAGACACTCTAAATCTTCTCACATTACGTACTTATATTTTCTACTGAAGATGTACAAATACACAAATACTGTATAAAACCTTTTTTAGAGTATGTTGTACAATAATGGTTATTGTATTACAAAAACAATTACAAGTACATTTCTGTGGTTAAAGGAATATCCTGCACTGACAGGCAAAAAAAAAACAACTAAATCAACTAATAAACAGTGAACAATAAACCACAGGACACAATTGGAAACTTTAAAAGTGCTTTTAAAACTGAGAACAGGAGGAGTTTTCTTTCCACAAAGGTCTATGGGCATCTGGAATAAGCTACCCACACATGTAATACAGTAACTTATACTCTGGCTTCTTTCAAGAAACAGCTGGGTGAGATATTTGGATCAATTAGATGCACAACAAAGCTTCCTGTGATATGTATCCTAGCTTTTGTTCTGTGCCTTTTTGATAGGCTTATAGAAAACAAAGGATTTCAGATCTGTGTTCAGTAGCTGAGAACAAGTTGAGATCACAGTCACAAATTATAGAATTTTGAATACAAGCCAGAGAATTCTTTTTTTTCCTGTGCAGCTGTTACAGATTATCACTTTCCTCCTGAGAAAAGATAGTTTTGTTTAGTTTTTTACTTTTGTATTAACAGGTGGTGACAGGTACAGTACTTCAGCAGTGGCATCAGGGTCTCTTAGCTGGTATACTACAGGAATATGTTTTTTAGTCAAGCCATAACACCATACAGTAAGTCAATTCACTAGTCTCTGTGCAGGTCTTAGGTACTTACCATGGAGAATGAATTTGGCATTGTTAATGGGAAAACAGAGGTATAAACTGTAACAATGCAAAAGAGAATTCCTTTAGGAATATGCAAAAATAGGCAAGATCAAGTACCATACAAAAAAGGAAATAATTGGTTATCATCTTTCAAAATTATCACAGGAGTGATCTAAAAGAAAAAAAAATGCTATCCTGTGAATCTAACCATTTGAACCGACAAAATAAATTGTTAAGAGCAAGTTCATTTGCCTCGCAGCATGCATACAATTGTTATTCACACCATGCTAAAAGTAGTTCTGCTCTTGTATAAATGTCAGTTTGGGAATTTACAATGTAAACACAGACAAAGTGATAAGCAGGCTTGAAAGAATGAGATGGATTAAAATTAAATCTAATAGACTGTTGCTGCCAATCCTATTTCAAACATGTCTGTGTCATGATGGTGCATCTATTGAATAGGTTTAGCAAGAAGTAAATATAATCCTGGTGACTCAACACACACTTAATGTGGTACTTTGCTTACTATTTTCATTTGTTCAGCTGGTGTCTGTTTAACAAGGCTTTGCTCAGAAATGACATTGTATTCCCTAAAGGAAGTGGATTTTGTAGATTTGCATAAGAAGACTCCTCTCCTTTCAGAGAAACATTTCCTGGGGAAGAGAAATCAATGCACAAACCACAAAAATGAAGCTTTTATCAGCCATGCAAAGCAATGAGCTGTCATTTTACAAGGAGAAACAAACAAGGTGCATACACGTACAAACTGTTTAAAGGTGCTATTCTTTGAAAGGGTTGTCCTTTAGATAAGTTTGTAACCAGTCCTCATGCACCTGAGATTGTTTTAACATCAAGACCAATTATAAAGTCTGAATTATACAATTCAGGTGGGTAGCTGCGTCAGCATGCGTAGGCTGCAAAGGAACAAGTAATAGGTTTATTCCATGCTGAAAAAAAGAAGAAAGAGAACACAACGTTTCGGCTGTGGAGCCTTCTTCAGGTGTGAGAGAGACAGGGCAGTAGGCAAAGGTAAAGTAGCGGGAGAACAAAGGTTGGGAGGGAGGAGGAGTGAGAGGCGGGAGCAGGGGACAGAAAGAGAGGCCAATCAAGAGGTGTGAAGTCAGAATGGGTGCAAAGAGGTGTGAAATGAGATCACCCTATCATCTATCGCCCTATCATCTCATATCGCCGACCACCTAATCTGCGTAACCTCCTTGTTCACAGCTCCCTTGACCGCCCTCAACAACCATCCATACCTGGCACTTTCCCTTGCAACAGAACTCGCTGTATCACCTGCAAGTACACAGCCACCACCACACTCATTCAAGGCCCCTCAGGACAATTCCGGATCACCCAGACAGCATCTTGTACCTCCAGCAACCTTGTTTACTGTATCTCTTGCAGTAAATGCCCAGCCATCTACATTGGAGAACAGACTACTGTTCTTTTAAATTTTCTCCATTCATTGGAAGTTTCATTTCACACCTCTTTGCACCCATTCTGACTTCACACCTCTTGATTGGCCTCTCTTTCTGTCCCCTGCTCCCGCCTCTCACTCCTCCTCCCTCCCAACCTTTGTTCTCCCACTACTTTACCTTTGCCTACTGCCCTGTCTCTCTCACACCTGAAGAAGGCTCCACGGCCGAAACGTTGTGTTCTCTTTCTTCTTTTTTTCAGCATGGAATAAACCTATTACTTGTTCCTTTGAATTATACAATGTGCAGTTGCATTAATTTTTCCAACAATAAGTGACTTGTGCTCGGAGCGCCTGGCCTCGTTACCTTCTTTTAACTTCCATGTTCCTGGTTCCATGAACTCGTTCCCTTTTTTTATTTGTGTCTTGTCTTGGATGGATCTCCTGGTTTCGGACTATAGACTGCGCCCTGGCTTCCCTATTTGGACTGTGTTGGACTTGTTCGCCTGCGCCACGCCCCTTGAGCACCAGATCACAGCCATCACGCCCCCCTGTCTGTCATCCCTTCCGGATCCTGCTGTGTTTCCCCTGAAGTCTTACTCCAGTTACTTCCGGAGTGCACAAATCGGGAGTCTGAACCGGCTCCTGTAACACCAGTATAGTGGCAAGACGCTATACTGTAGTGGGCGCCGTCTTTCGGATGAGACGTTAAACCGAGGTTCTGACTCTCAGTGGTCATTAAAGATCCCAGGCATTTCTCGATAAGAGTAGGGTGTTATCCCGGTGACTATGCCAAATTTCTCCCCTCAGCCTTTACCATGGCCTCCAAACTGTCCCCATATATGATTGGCTTGCACTTGCCCTGCGATGGACTGGCGCCCCCTCCAGGGTGTACCCTGCCTTGCACTCATTGCTTTCCAAATAGGCTCCGGCTTCCCGCGTCACCGTATGGTATAAAGCGGTTTGGCAAATGACATGACATAAATGACTTGTTGGTCATTTTGGCGATTTACTCACTCCATGAAGATATCAGGTCTTTGGTTCTAAAATCTTGGTTTAGATTACATAATATTAATATTTTTTTCTCAAATGGACCAAAGTTATGGTTATGTCCAAGGCATAAATAAAAGAACGTAATATATATATACTGTATATAGATTCTGTGTAATATTAGTAATACAGTATTGTATATTTAAAGTACTGTAAATGTGAGAAATTGACCTTAGCCAACAAAACTATGAGCAACCCAGACACATAAGACTTATGAAAGGCTTCAGCTGTTTCAGGAAAAAGCTGACATGACCATCATATCCCCTGTCATTCATACAATTTCATAAAACAATACTTTAGGTCCGAATTAGTATCTAACAGTTCATTAATCTACTGTGTACCTGTAGTAAATTAAAGAGAACTTAAATACAAAACAAGTTGCAGTTTTAACACATGCACCCCAAAAATATAACGGCTGTCTTTTATCTGATGCTATGGACCTACATGTTAAATCATTCTAACATATCAGTGAGTTAAGCACAGCTATCAACCATGTGCAAAGATATAGAATTTGTCATTAAGATTAAAGATCTAGAAGTTTTCATAAAGATGCAATGAAAGTATTTTTTCTACCATACCTAAGCAAGAACTTAGGTATATGGCTTTTTAAATTGTTTCTAGCACATTATTCCCCTTTATACCTGTATTCATCCATCCATGTATCCAGTTTTAGACAGCTTTATCAAATACAACGTCAAGGGGGAGCCAGAGTGTATTTCAGCAAACAACAGGCACATGGGTACCTAGGCGAAATATTAGATTATTGCATTTTCTGCATGCTGCAATGTGACATTACTCATCATTTTAGGCACTTACAGTATCTCACAGATTTTTCAGTATTGCTCGATGAACAAATTAAAAATGACATGACACATTTCTTTCACGAGTGGAAACAAAACAAATCCTGAACAATACATGTAGAAAAGCTGCCCTCTGTGTTTAAACAGCTTATGAATACATTTCAAATTCCTTTAAGAAAGTGCTCAATCAAACACAGATTTCAGAGTTATGGGTGCTGCAAAAAGTTGTGCTTCTGTTTCTGTTAGAAGAGCTGAAGATAGATATGTTTTAGTACTAAGACTGTAGCATCAGATGCATAACAGAAGCAGCAGATGGTCATCACATGCATGTAAAAAAACACATAAAAAACACGAATAGTTTAGGTCAGCCTTTACTTTTTCACATTTAAATGTCCAACAACATTCCCATTCAAAATTCTGGCAATATTTAAGACATAATAATTTTTTTTTTATAGAATCAACAGGGAAACCAGAAAGACACAAGCAGACTAAAGAGAAGTACAGGAAGCAATGTCTTTACATTAAGGGATGGAAGAGTCTGGAAACAGCCACAGAACCGTGCCGTTGAAGCTGATACCCTGGTTTCATTCAAGAAACGAGTTGATGAGACCTTAAATCATTTAGATACTCACTACCAACCAAGTTAAATGCACTAAATGGCCTCTCATTTGTAACCTTTCTCATATTCCCACAGGTCCCACAGACCTAGGTTTTAATTTCATATCAGATATAATTTTTAAAAAGGAATCTATGACTAAATATTCATATAATGACATAGCCCTTGCAGGAGAGTTCTGCTCAGAAATATGCATTAGCTGAAGCAGTAGATGTTGTTCTGGAGTTTCCAATCACATCAAATTAATTGTTCTATTTTATAGATTAGCAATTTAACAACTCTTCATAAAGAGATGTTTGTTGGTAGACACCAAAATGTGCAAAGCTGCAATGAAGTTTTGCTGAAAGAAAACATGCATAAGGTTTATATTACTAAAAAGATATTTCAGTGTTTCAGACCAAATTTACTTAATTGCACTGTGTTAGCATTAATTTCTATTCAGATTAAAAACAAAATTTGGCAGAAACGTCCCAATTTTTTATTAAGTTAAATTTAGTGAAAAACTGTTTTTTTTAGATCTGAAATAGAAAGTCTAAAGCATTGCAGTATTTCCACAAGTGATTCCAGAGTCCAGGAAAGAGTAATGAGTTTAACACTCATCTGACATTTTTTTGACCTGTAGCCTCTAAAGACCAGATTTATGTCTTTGGTCATTATTTCACACAGCCCCCTTCCTAGTCTTCAGTTTATGCTCTTTGTGTGAATTCCACTAGATTACAAAGTATGGACATAGTGTATACACAGAATTAGCTGGGGGTAAGCCAAGTTTTCAGTGCACTCTCCTCCCATAAGGATTTAATGCTATTGCAAAACATTTCTCACGCTATATGTGGCAGAGTTTAAAATGTCATTAGCTGGTTGTAGTTTACTTGTTTGAAGGATGTGAAACATGTGAAGCATGTGTCTCTGCTTCCAGCAAGCGTACTCTTCACTTCCTTGAACAATGCAAAGGAAAAAAAATGTTTTTCCATTGATTAACTTTCATAAATGTGTATTGAACATGAGCATGCCATCTTTAATGATTAACTAAAGAAGTACTGGTCTGAGTAAAAAGTTCATTTAAGGCTTAGTTTAGTTTTTCACTTCAATTTGGCCCTTTTAAAATATTTGTAAATATCAGACTAATTGTTTACTTTATGTGAGTCAAAATGTCTGCATTTGAAACTTCCATTTGCTTTTCTCAACATCTGTTTTTATTTTAGTTTCTTCAAAGACTTATTTTAGTGAATTGACAGGCCACATTGTTTTTTTATTTCAATACATGTACTATTAGTGAATAGGCCTTAACCTTAAAGGTTTTTCACACATAGTATTTTTTAAGAGTGCATACTCTTTATATTTAAAATAATACATAATTTAAATATTTATAGGAAAGCTGAGACCTAATTAAGGATAATATAAATAGTGGAAAGAAAGACATCATCCATACATGTATTATTCACCATCCTAAGATGAATTCCTCCTGAATTTCACTAATAAGACAGAAACATCTTATCCCTCCCAAAAGTCCTCTATAAAGGAACAGACACACATTTGCTAAAGTCTGCATGGCTGAGTCATTTAAGAAACTCTCTTTTCATTGCATTTTAATAGTAATTTAAATTCTGAATTCTGAATTTAATTTAATTTCCCTCAGGTCTAATTTATGTATGGGAGAATATACTGTACAGAGTTTAAAAAAATAATATGGTATTTGTTATCTTAATTTATTTTTGATTACATTTCTTGGATTAACATAATTAAGAACAACACTGTTATGACCTAGAGAATATTTGTAATGGACATACCATGAATTTCATTTTCATACCAGAATTTTTATTGAAGCTTCAGGAGATTAACTCCAGAAAAGTTAAGATGATATTCCAGATAGAAATAGACCAAATAATTGTATCATATTTAAAGCATTAGTAAACAAAACATAATAAGATCCTTTCAGATGAATATTGGACCAGTTGTGAAATAAATAAATAGAATTCTGACATAGATTATTATAGAAATTTGGGAGGATAGATAAATCCTAATTCACATTTTGCTCGTCGACACAAATTAAGTCTCACACCCTGAACTTCCTTACATGTATCTCTCATGTTTCAGTGTGTTAGCAGTCACAGAGATACAGTATAAGATAAGATGACTTTATTGGCCATATACAATTTCTTGTATTAGGGATTTGTCTTTTCACATACCCAAACTTACTCTCCATGAGACACACAGACATGGAGAAAAGCTTGGGGTGAAAGCACAGGGTCAGCCATTTATACGGCACCCCTGGAGCAGTGGGGGGTAAAGGCCTTGCTCAGGGGCCCAACAGAGTAGGATTCCTCTGCCGGCCACGGGATACGAACCAGCAACCTTCCAGCCACAGGCGCAGATCATTAGCCACAGAGCCACCCACCGTCCCCACACTTGGCTGTCTCACATTTAGTGATGTTTAAGTTTACCTTAGTTACTTCTACACCTTTCTGCTGCTGCTTCGCCCAGCTCCAGGTTTGCCATCTCTAATGCTTGCTGCCTTTCCTAGTACGGCACGATTAAGAGATCTGACCACCATACTGTACATCTCCCACAGACTAGGAACCAGTTTCCTTCCTTACCAGCTCAATCAAGCACTTCTTCAGTCTCAGCCTCTCCTCAGATGCAGCAACAAGCGTTTACCATGTTGCCTTCTCTTGCTTCCAGCTTTCTATGGAGCTCTGGATCAATTGCAGTCACATCCCCCCACCAAATCTCTGCTCATCCCCCTTCTTCAACTGCACTCCCTTTCTGGTCAAGTGGTCCAGTCGACTATGGTCCAGTCGACTATGCCTATGGCCCTGGTCTATATTTGTTGTCTCATCTTTTCGCTCTTTCCCCAGCTGCCAAGGAGACCCCCAGTCAATGACACATGCTCTGCCCCCGGGCCTGGGTTGAGCCTACACCAGACCTGGCCTCCTTGTTTTAACAGCTCCACTGTCCCTGGAGCCTTTCATCCCTGGCTGCTACGTATGGGTTACCCCACCCCATAATCCCACTTCAAAACTGGTGTCCAGTTCACATAGCCTGCCCTTTGAACCCCACCTGGCTGCTCCGGTTCTTCAGGATCCCAGGACTCAAGCCTCGTCAAGTGCTCCAGGTTCCTACTTAGCACCAGTGACTCCTTCCTGAACTTCCAGCATTGGTCTACTCCAGGCCCGGACTCCTTGTTAATCCCTCTGAACTCACAGGGCCTATCTACATTTACTGTAAGTAGCCTTCCAATATTTGAGGCCTCCATCGTAATCCTTCTATATACAGCAGTAACACAGTCCGCAGGAAACCATGTCAGCCAGCAGTTAGTTCCCTATGCTCAACTGTTCCAGCCACACTGGTAGTTCACAAATGGCCAACAGATGTATCTTCCTGCACAACTCCCCCAAGAAAGCCACTCTGATCCCTCACTACAGCTGCTCTCAGTCCTCCCTGCTAAGTAAGTTTTCTTGCAGTATTCTCAAAAGGGATATGGTACCATTTACACAAAACTCAGTAATTTCAGACCAACAAAGTATAGAAGCTCCAATTAATGCTTTTCTGCTTTCTTAAAAGCACCCCACACGCCTGGGTCACAATGCCTACAGTACACTTTTAATTACTTTTACATTAATGCCATCATCTCTTTTCGATACTCCCTCGGGACATGCTGGAAAGATTTACTCTGTCCCACCCGTGAGCAAAACCAAATCAAGTTCTTAGTTCTGAAAGCACTATGACTGAATGTTTATGAAATTTTGTGGGGATTATTCTCAACTTCAACACTTTCTGTGTCTTATTGCAACCTTTTCATTTTTTGCTCTTGCCTCCTTCAAACATGCGTTTTTCCTCTTCTTGGTCGCTTTAATGACATTATCTGCAACTTTTTTTAGAGAGACTTTTGGCCACCTGTTTCTTATGTTGTACCATTCAGTAACTGTATTCCAAAACTGAGTCAGATCAAAAGTTGTTTGAACACCTGTTCTGCTGGGTAAACTCTCTTAATTTTGTAATTAAATAAGCAACTGTATAACTGCAGTAAACATTTCATGGTTCCTGTAAGCAGACCCTATTGTGACCTAAAATGCATGCTCATTTAAATGCCATTTTAGCAGCTTTTCTTCAACTGATTTAAATTTTTTTCGGAAAAGAGAGAGATTTTCTAATATTTTCCTTGAGCTAATATCAAAGGACTTGATTGCTTAGGACTCATATTTTGTACTTTGAGGAACATTTTCAAATCTGATTAGTGGCTTCAGAGACGGGTTGCAGAACTGGTCAGTTGAAACTCCAGCTAGGGGTAAGGTTAGCATTCCCATGCTAGTAAGAAAGCGTTTACACTCTGCACTGCAACTTGTAGTGCAGTTTTGGACAACTGAAGTTTGTACAAGTTTAGGACTACTGAAGTTTAGGACAAGTGGCATTTTGGTCCTGTCTTGAAGTTTTGTTTTAGGAGACGTTTGGCTGCCTGTTTTGTATATTGCAGCTTTCAGTAATAGCATCCCAAAACTGCATTAGATCAAAAGTTGTAAGAAAACCTGTTTTATTAAGTGAACTGTCTTAATTGTGTCATTTAATGAGCATTTAGAAGTATTATTGCGGTAAACATTTAATATTTCTTGTAAGCCTAACCTTACCCTGGCCTTAAATAACTTGCTCATTCAAAAGACCATTTTAAAAGCATTTTTCACCTGTTTGTTCCTAAGGATGATAGACTATTGAATAAAATTAACTTCCTTAGGTTATTAACCGAGGATTTTGTTGCACTGCGCTCATATTTTGTGGTTTGAAGGATGTTTTCAAATCTGCTGACTGCAGAGCTTCAGAGACCTTTTGCAGAACTGCCCAGTTGAAACCCCAGCTAGGGTTAGTGTTAGCTTTCCTACGAGTGACATTGTGATCTTCAAGTTATTTTTCACAGAGTTTTTGCCGCCTGTTTTGTTTATTGCACCATTTGCTAACTGTATCCCAAAAGTGCGTCAGATCAAGAGTTGCCATAACATCTCTTAATTTTGTCAGTTAACGTGGAGCTGAATGTATAACTGGCATCAACATTTATCCATTTTTATATCCTCATCCAACCTAATCCACTCACCTACAGTATGCTTTTAAATTTCACACCTGGCACCTCCTTTGAATTCCCTCCCACATCCCCATCTACCCTTGCAACACACTTCCTAGCTCAATCCTCACAATAATAATGGGAGTTTTTGGTTTTATCAAGCCTTAGATGGGCTTCCATTCTCTTAAGTAGGCGAGCCTCGACAAATACTTTATATATACAGTATTTTTCTCTCCCACATTCATTAGGAACTGATGAAATAAAAAGTATGTGCATCATACTTTCTCATTTTTGAATGTTTTTGTTTATTGTATTTTAATCTTGATTGACATTGTGAAGTATATAGATAAAAAAGGAAAGTTGAGCGGTGGATTAGCATAATAATCTTAAAGGAATAAGTAATAGGTTTATACCATGCTGAAAAGAGAAGAACGAAAACACAACGTTTCGGCCGTGGAGCCTTCTTCAGGTGTGACCTTCTTCTTCCTTACACCGGCCGAAACGTTGTGTTTCCGTTCTTCTCTTTTCAGCATGGAATAAACCTCTTACTTGTTCCTTTGCAGCCTACGCATGCTGATGCAGCTCCCCACCTGAACTATAAAAAACCTTAATATTATTTTTAGGATCACACTGACACCCCATCTTTTATTCATAATATATTCAAAAAAGGTAGTTAGAATAGTGTAGAGGGCAGACTGCTCCATCTATAATAATAGAAATCCTAAATATTAAGGAGATCAGCAAAAGTAATGTCTGCAGGTATCAAGGCTTTTCTGTTAGTACTGTCATTGAAGAGTGATCACAGAAGAAAACTAAAATCTATTTTAATCAAGTAGTTCATTGGCTAAAAATATTTGTTTTACGGAAGAGCACTACAATCTATTCTTCTGTTAATTATATTTGAGCTCATATTTTTGAGTTTATTGTATGATGCCAACACTGGCAAGTGGTGCCGTTTTCTTTTCAACACACAGACTTGCTTTTGAAATAAAGTTACATGGAATTCTTGTACCGTAAGTAATTTCAGTTAAATGTTAAATGTTTAAGTTAGGTCAAATTCGAAAAACAACAAAGAAGGATGGGATATCATACTTATAATAATTTCTTATAATGATATCATACTTACTGTATAATACTTTCTACAAAATATTCAAAATGAAGACACCAGATTTGATTGGCTGTTGTATTTCAAATAATTTACACGACATAACTATTTCATCTCAGCTGAAATTTGAGTATTTAATAGTGCAGTTCATTATGCTGACAAGGCATTATTTTAATCATGACTAAAAAAATAGAAAATTGTAGCATTTTTGATGACATAAAGGGTTAGAAATCTATGTTTGTATGAACCGATAGTGGCTCCAAAACAGGAGGTGATGCTGTCAGTGCTTTTATTGCAATGGCTGTTATACCAAGACCAATGAAACTAAACTATTACATGCTATAAGAATTATATCTACATTACAAGAAAATTAAATGGTCACATATTTTTGTTCAAGATAAAAAATCTATATAAAGAGAAGTATACTGTAAATCTCAGAATTTCCAAACCTGCCAGAGGGGGGAGGGGGAAGAAACGCCATAGAGCTGGCAGCCCTGTATGTGATCTCCTGTCACAGCCTGAAGAACAGAGAGGGGCTGTTTCACAAAGCGACATTAAATTGTATCTGGTTAAGTAACTATAGCAACAGATCTTCTATTTTTAAGCTGTTCTGAACAGGTTAATTCAAACTTACGCTGACTTTCTGGTTAGGAGCTCAACTCACAGACCTGTGCAAAAAAATGATGTCACTTTTCTTCAGGGATCCAGCTGACATTAGAGCTTTGTGGAGAGAATGAATGTCTAGAGGTTGCCAAAGCCCTTTACAGTTTGATGATAATTTGTTATTTTTTACTGTTTATCATAGCTCAATGGTAACAGAAACTAACTCTGTGCGAAGGGATAAGATTCCTTGTGACTGGTGCAGTTTTTATTGTGTTGTTGACTCATATAAGATTCATAGTGTCACGCCCTCATCCCACCACATTCTCACACGGAAGTGCACTCACGCTAATTACACTACAGCCCCGAGCACTGCCAAATGACACAGCTCCTGCCAATCAGCCAACCACGACACTCCATCAATCAGAGCACCTTCTTCAAAACCTTCTGCTCTTCGCATGGTATTGGTTGTTCTTCAGAGCTCCTACCTTGCCTTAGTTTTCTAAAACCTTCTCCTTGCTTTTCTTGTTACAAACCACGGAACTTGCCTTTGACCATGTCCTTCGCCTAGCCCTCTCCTGGATTGGAGGCCTTCTCGCCACTCTTCACAATATGAACCACGGAACTTGCCTTTGACCACATCTCTTACCTAGCCCTTTTTTACTCTGGAAGCTACCTTCTTGTTTCCTGACCACCTAAGGTACTGCACAGGGTCCATCCTCCCATTTGCTCAGTGGGTCATTCCTGACAGAATACCAGGCGCAGATCATGGACCCTGCAGACCTACACTCTATATCCAGTCTCTCGCCTGCTCCAGCTCCCACCCCCACATCAGCGCCCGTCCTAGCACCTGCAGTTGCCTTACCACTTGCTGCAGCCCTGTTGCTGATTCCTCCTGACAAGTTCGACGGGAATCCTGCTAAATGCCGGAGTTTCATTGCTCAATGCTGTTTATGCATCCAGATGCACCCGGAACACTTTCCTTCAAATCACGAAGCAATTGGCTTTGTCACTTCACTCTTCACAGCCAGGGCTCTGGATTGGGTCACGGCTTTATGGTCTAGAGGAGCCCCTGAACTTTTGGATTTTTACCTTTTTATCAAGAAACTCTGGATGACTTCCGACCTTTCCAGCTCAGACCTCACTAATCTCCACCTGTCCTCAGTCAAGCAGGGGCTATGACCCCTTCAAGACTATATTATTGAATTTCAAGCTCTGGAACGAACTCCGCCTCGAACAACGAGTCGCTTATATGCCAGTTTCGTAAGGATCTCTCCAAAGAACTTAAGGACCGCCTAGTCCTTATTCCCCTTAGCCGCCACTTTCTGGATCTCGCTATCTCCCAGGTGGTGGAATTAGACGTTCGTCTTCAGGCCAGGAAGATGGAACGACTTCAAGAGGACGCAGGCTCCCCTCCCCTGACACCATGGCAACCCGCAATGTCATATACCCATCTTACCATGAAGGAGAAGAACATATGCCTTCGGGAAGGCCTGTGCCTCTACTGAAGTTCTCCAGGTCATCTCCTGTCCTCCTGTCCCTCTAAACCTCCTAGTACCCGACCGCTCAATCTCCACCACTGTTAGCAATATTTCTCGTTCCCCTGTCCCTTTGGGTCCTTTCCTTTCCATATTTCTGTCCTGGAATACTTTTAAGATCTCCCTTTCGGCTTTTATTGATTCAGGTGCCGCCGAAAACCTCCTAGACGCCTCACTCGCCAGGAAATGGAAAATCCCCACTGTGCCCCTCTCTCCTCCTGTCTCTGTGTACTCCTTGGACGGTTTCCCCCTGTTGCCTGGATTGATTGAACGGCAAACAGTTCCACTTACCCTCACCATCGGCGCCACTCATGACGAACAAATCCAATTCCTCATCTTGGATTCTCCATCACACCTGCTCCTTCTAGGCTACCTCTGGCTTGTTAAAAACGACCCAAACTTTTCTTGGTCACAAAACGAAATCCTTGCCTGGAGTCCCCACTGCCTGTTGTCATGCTGCTGCCGTCCTATCAGGATTTCTTTAGCCCAACCTCCACAGGACAACTCGTCTCTCATTCTGTCTCATCCTCTTTCAAGGGTGGAGTCTGGAGCCTTAGAGGAATACATCCGGGAATCCCTGCAGTCTGGTTTTATTCATCCCTCCACGTCACCTGCGTGCGCCAGTTTCTTTTTTGTTAAGAAGAAGGAGAGCTCCTTACGCCCCTGTATTGACTACAGAGACCTCAATAAAATCATAGTTAAGGACCGCTATCCCCTGTCCCTTATACCAGCAGCCTTGGAATCTCTACGTGGAGCCTCCATCTTTACCAAATTGGAACTCAGGGGAGCTTACAATCTTATTCGGATTAGAAAGGGGGATGAATGGAAGACTGCTTTTATGGCCACCCACGGGCACTACGAGTACCTTGTGATGCCCTTTGGGCTTGTCAATGCCCCATCTGTCTGCCAGGCGTTTATGAACGACATCTTCAGAGATCTCATCCACAAATCTGTTTTGGTCTACTTAGATGACATCCTCATTTTTTTCCTCTAATATTCAGGATCATATAGCACACATCTAGGAGGTTCTTTCTCGTCTCATTGAGAATAATCTTAATGCCAAACTGGAAAAATGCTCTCTTCATGTGCCCAAGATACACTTCCTCGGCTATGTCACCTCTTCCGGGGGTGTGGAGATAGATCCATCTAAGGTCTCTGCTATTCAGGACTGGCCCGCTCCTCGCATTCAAAAGCAGATTCAACGCTTCCTCGGCTTTGCCAATCTCTACAGGCATTTTATCAGGAATTTCAGTTCCATTGCAGCCCCCATCACTGCCCTTACCTGCAAGGGATCTAACATTGGCAGATGGATCACAGATGCCAAGCAGGATTTTCTTAGACTCAAACACCTCTTTACCACAGTCCCCTTGTTGCGTCACCCGGATCCCTCTCTCCTGTTTGTAGTAAGAGGTGGACACATCTGCGTAGGAATTGGGGCCGTACTCTCTCAACACCATGGTAAGAAAAAAATCTTCCTCATCCCTGCGCTTTCTTTTCTAGGAAACTATCCCCCATCGAGGCCAACTACGATGTGGGTAACCGAGAGCTCCTAGTCATTAAATTGGCTACAGAGGAGTGGAGACACTGGCTTGAGGGAGTTCAACATCCCTTTGTGATTATTACCGACCATAAGAACCTAGCTTATATCCAGTCTGCTAAGCGCCTCAATCCTAGACAGGCAAGGTGGTCCCTGTTCTTTTCCAGATTCAATTTCATCATCACATACAGACCTGGCTCAAAGAACCTGAAGGCAGACGCCCTCTGCCTCCTGCACGACCCACCAGACCTTGTCAAGATTCCCGAACCCATCGTCCCTCCCAACGAGATCCTAGCTGTTGGCCAGAGCTCCGTTGACCCTCAGGTCAGACGTGCCCTTGCCAACACAACTGTTCCCCCACAATGTCCATCTGACAGGCTCTTTGTCCCCAATTCATTGCGTTCCTCCGTCCTGCAATGGGGGCACGATTCCCACTCAGCAGGCCACCCTGGTTCCAAGCGAACCCTGGACCTTATCAGCTGAGAGTTCTGGTGGCCCTCCATCAAGCAGGACATCTCTGATTATAGTTCAGGTGGGTAGCTGCGTCAGCATGCGTAGGCTGCAAAGGAACAAGTAATAGGTTTATTCCATGCTGAAAAAAAGAAGAAAGAGAACACAACGTTTCGGCCGTGGAGCATTCTTCAGGTGTGAGAGAGACAGGGCAGTAGGCAAAGGTAAAGTAGCGGGAGAACAAAGGTTGGGAGGGAGGAGGAGTGAGAGGCGGGAGCAGGGGACAGAAAGAGAGGCCAATCAAGAGGTGTGAAGTCAGAATGGGTGCAGAGAGGTGTGAAATGAAACTTCCAATGAATGGAGAAAATTTAAAAGAACAGTAGTCTGTCGTTAAGGGACATAATCTCTGATTATGTCCAGGCATGCCCTGTGTGTACCAGGTCCAAGACACCCCGATGTAAGAGGGCAGGTCTCCTCCATCCCCTCCCCATTCTGGGTCGCCCGTGGTCCCACTTGTCAGTGGATTTCATTACTGACCTTCCCAAGAGTTGTGGTAACACCACCATCATGGTTGTGACAGATCGGTTCTCCAAGGCAGCACATTTCATCCCCTTACCTGCTCTACCCTCGGCCAATGAAATGGGGGACCTCTTTGTCCAGCACATCTTCCGCCTCCATGGTATACGTAACGATATTGTGTCTGACAGGGGTCCGCAATTTGTCTCCAGATTCTGGAAGGCCTTTTGCAAGGCTTTAGGCACCTCTGACTCTCTTACCTCTGGCTACCACCCGGAGGCCAACGGTCAAGCTGAAAGGACTAACCAAAGCCTCCTCACCTACTGTACTTAATGTCCTACACCTCATCTGCTCAGGATGTCTGGTCAACATTGCTTCCCTGGGCGAAATATGTAACCGGGTGGTTACGGAGTGGATATTTGAAATCTGACACTGAAATTGGTAGCTGTCGCTTTAGGACATGCACGTATGAGTGACATCAGTGCGCCAGTAATTGTGGGAGTGGACATCGTAAAGTTGAGCGTGGGGTGTGGCTACATGTGATGTGAATGCAGAGAGCGTGTTAAAGAAGACTGTGATATTCTGTGTGTCTTGGATTAGACGAGATTAAAGAGGAAATTGCCACTACTGTATTTTTTCTTTGTCTTTGTTATTTTAGTAGCACTTTGTGCATCCTGGTGTATGTATATCTCCATGTATATCTATGTGAATCTTTCGGGTTAAAGGTTATACTGCATCCAATCTAAGTTCTATAACAGAAAATAATACAACCACTCATTTTTATGATTTCATGCAGATCCAGAATAAAAAAAATCCCCATTTAAGTTTATTGTAGTACGGTGTGTTCTTTCCTGGGCTACATTAATAATAATAATAAAAATAATAATAATAATTTTATTTGAAAACATTGTAATTGTCTTGGTAATTATTTTGCTTTCACAAACCTGCTATTTGAATTTGAATTCAAAATCTAAAACACAAGCTCTAATAAGCTGGACACTTAAACAGTTATTGCTTAATCGTTATGTTAAGCTTTCAGTTGAGATTCATAATGCAGAAGACAAATAACGTTCGCTAGCTGACTTCACCCCTCCCATAGACACAGTAAACCATGAGCACAGTGCCCCAGCCACAAACCATGGGGCCCCAGAATGACTCAACTCTCCAGATGCTTTCCACCCAGAGTTGTTGAATACATGATACAGGCAGGTAGAAAACACGAGGGAAGACCGAACCATATGCACAAACTAATGCAAAAATCTGTTTTTAATATATATATAAAGAAGTAAGAGCAATCCTACAGTTCCTTACAACATGTTCATTAAGATGTCAGGATGGAGATAATCCATGATCCCCAGCCTCTTGATTAGCACATAGAGCCCCACCCACAAGTAGATACAGACCCCTAATGCCACATGTACAATAGACCACCAGTGGAAGTTCTACTGGTTCTTTAATAAACTTTATAAGTGAGCCAGTACAAGAAAAGGCAATACAATGCTTTCCTTTATGAACCCTGTGTATTCATGACCTCTGTGTCCTTTGGCTTTCTTTCCTCTTGTTCTTGGTAACTTAAACAAAAGTAATTGAACTAAGAATTTGATTAATTAGACCTTTTCCCATTATTTTCTGTTTCTAAAAAAGCTGTGGTTTCTAAGCTGCTTATGGGTCTGCATTAATTAAGTCTCTGTTTCCAATGTGAAAATTAGCATGCAATTAGTATAATTAGTGACACCTGGGGACCAATTAAGTAATCAGGCGTTCAGACTGAAAAAGATTTAGATAAAGAGGGCCTGGATTAGGCAGGTTTTGTAATTTTATATAATAGAATTAGCAAACATTACGTAATAAGATGCATAGATGTTAAATATAGTTTCTTTACATTTTGCCAAAACAGGACCTTAAATGTCTTCTTTGACATATACAGCTATACTAAAAGTGGAAGTTCCTAAAAACAAAACAGTGATTTATACTGTAGTACATCCATTTGCTACAGTACAAGAACATGAAACATGTTCATTTTGAACTTATTTCAAAATAATGGTACCCTCAGGATTAAGTCAGAAACCCTACTCTTTTATTGTAGAATTATAACTAATATACTGTACCTGCAGTGAATATGATCATTTTACTTAACTGTAATTTACTATATATCTCATCTTACTCTATAGTATGAGAATTATAATGTGCAGTGATGGATGGATAAATACTGTACACATGACATTGACTCAAAGCATAATTTTAAGGTTGGGCTTTGGAATATTTGAAATACAGTTTTGAAAAGAAAAGCTACACACAGAAAATCCCTCCATTCACTTTCTAACCACTTCATCCAATTCAGGGTCATGGAGAGACAGAATCTATCCCAGCAAGCAATGGGTGCAAGGCAGGATACACGCTGGACAGGATGCCAGTCCATCACAGGGCAGACGGATACAAATACACACATTCATACCAGAGTCAATCTTCCCATAAGCCAATGAATCCACCAGTAAGTTTTTGGTATGTGGGAGAAAATTGGAGAACTTCAAGGAAACACACATGAATGTGGGGGAGAACATACACATTTCACCAAAATTTCACTTTAGTTGCATATTTCCATATTGATATTCTATATTAAGTGGATTTAAAGATGCACAGTAGAGAAAAATTAAATGAACCAATTGTTTCACTAACATCTAACGCACCTAAAGTGCCACCTATCGATCATCTTTGGCCAGTGACTGCTATAGTGGTTGCGGTACCGCCATTGCGGTAATCCAGGAGTAATGTGCGTTTTAATTGACCACATCTGTCCCTATGTTAAAAACCTGAGCCGTATGTACTGCAGTTGTTACTGATACAACTAACATCTCCAGCATCATTTTAGTGCATCAGTACAGTAGGTTGTTGTTGATTTAGTCAGAAATTAGGTGACCTTTTAGTGAATACAAAAAACAGCACAGCATGAAATTTTTAGGTTTGAAAAGACACTGCCAAAGTGTTTTCAAATACACAACTGAAAAATAACCCGTCCTTAAAGATATGCTGTAGAGATCATGTATTACCTGTCAATTATTTTGAAGTGTGTTTTTCTGCAGTAGCTTTAATTAGTTTAAACGGCTCTTCTTTTGTACTAGTCTTTAAATGTAAATGAAGCAAAGCAGACCCAGTGAGATAATCAGGAATTACAAGTTTCCTAAGGATTTCAAAGAGCAGAGTGAATGAACCTAATTAACAGGTCAGCTTTAATGGTCAACCTTAGTCAATGGATAAGATCATTTTAGACGATTGATCCTCAAGCATTAGAAGGAAATATACATTTTCCTGCTGTTTTCACATTATATTGTATTGCATTATAATGTGCACTGCTGAAGTCTGCCTTAAAGTCTTAAATTTACAGAAGAATGGTGACAACTAATATTTTAGCTCCAACAAAGCTTATGGTAACATAATAGTATAAAATGATTAATGAAATATAAAACTATAGTGTATTTTTGTGGTTTCAATAATAATTTTAGAAGGTTGATGTCTTTCTAACTGAAGCCAAGTCATATATGCCTTAAACATACAAATGTGTGATGCATAAATTACATTTACATTACCGTATATCTGTGCTATGATTGTTATGACATTTTATAAGTTTTATTCTTGGCATCAGTCAGCCTTTTTAAGCGCAACATACATCTTTGTAATGGGTTCTGTCATTGAGGCTCTATTTTAGTCATCTAGTCCTTAAGAGCTCATGTAGAACTGCCCTGACTATTTGCAGTCTCCAAGCGCCTTAATCATGAGTATTGCAGTTGCTCCTGAGCCTTACAAAAGTGACCATTTAAATTCTGCACAGGTCCAACTAAAGATCTAATACACTGAGGCACAGCTGTCTAACCACGGCAGAGGTTTAGCCTAGCTTCACAAATAGTACTGCAGAAAATTTGTGATTAATACTTTTTTAAGATTTCAATCAAGCTGTGCTAAATTCCATCAGACCTTTACAATAACTTTCCCCAGATGCTGGCTGGTTGTCAGGCAAGACTTCACAAGCCTGAGACCTGTGCCTTAACAGTTCAGACCTTGACAGCAAGAAAAGCCATTCTTTAGGAAATTCAGCTTTTAACTCTACATTGCAGTACTTCCAGCTATATTCAGGAGTCAGGTTCAGTGATTTTGTGGTGAATTTGATTTAGGTCGTCCATTTAAATGTTAATTGTTTTAAAATGCATGGGCTGATCAAAAACTACCACGTCATTAAAGACTAACACATCACCAGGCAATTTGGTACTTTGTCACTAGGACATTTTTGAAGCAAAGTGAAAATAAAAAACCATGGTTTTCAGAAAATGTTATGAAATTCTCAGCATTTTATCAAACCTCTCATTATCCTGAACTGTGAATAAAAATCAATATTGAGTAGATCTGCTGAACAGTGTTTCTAACAAAAATGTTTTCAAGTGGTCAAATCTGTTTTGTTAATATCAGCATACTGTATGGGATGATCTGCCACAGATTAATTCACAGTTGTCTAAAAAACAAAACAAAGGAATACAGAATATATGCTAAACAAATAGCGTTTCAATAGGACTAATCTTACAATTTAAATAGGACTCCTTAAAATTTAAAAGGTAAAATATTTTTTATTTCTATTCTGTTCTAGCTGCAAACGATTGATTTTCATTGGCATTTACAACAATTATGATTTTATGTTGTTATGCTTTTCCAGTTGATTAACGGTGTTATTGAATTTTATGGAACAGGAAATCGGATGGAGGTCAAATTCTAATATCGCACTTCCGTATCTCCGCGCATAAAAGCTTACCGACTGAACACCACCCCAGAAACACTCTACAGTATATTCCACTTCAGCAACACCATTGCAGCAGTTCACTTTGGTACTGTACATGCTGTACCTCATACATGAAATGTGATGAGGAAGTTAAATCCAAAATATTAAACTCGCTGTCTCACCTCGCTTCGTCATTATTATAATTTACTAAACAACAGAAATCACTGATGTGCAATGTGCACGCACATAATTGAAAACGAAAGCAGCATTCAAATATTCCGGAATAAACGTGTTGTACTAATAAAGAAAAATAAAAAAAAACACTGTTAAAATAGGAAGTCTGTTCTACCCGTCGTGTAAGTGTAGACGTATCTGCTATAACAAATTGTGATTTTATTTGTGAGAGGAGGTGTTCGGGTTTAAGTTTGAAGATCATGCCTTCTGCATAAAGCGTTTTTGTAATCATTTTAAAAGGAAAACGGAGAAAAATAAATAACGAGACATAACATGCATCAGTATTTACATTGCTAAATGATGAGAAATGCTGCAGTAGATGAGAGTAGGACAACATTTTTGTTAGAAATGTTTTCATAATGCACAATACTTTTTATTTTATTATACAGAAAAAAGAAAGTACAACAAACAAGGCTATACACATACAGATGTCATAACATGACAGAAAAAAGGCAACATTAAATGAATGAAACAGATTAACAAATTAGAACCTTATCAACAATCCAAAAATTGTTGGTTTAGGGTTCATGTTAGTAGGTTTACATGCTAAAAGATTGATGTAAACCAGTTCACTGAGCATATTTTTAAATGTATTTGAGTATAACTTAAAGGCAGTAGTAAATTCTTTAAAGCACATACTGTACCTGTAGCTGTTTTTTTTTCACTGCACACTTACGTATGTGAAATGTTGCTAGTATAAGATTGACATTTAGCATTATACAGATTTCTTTGTTTTTATTCAGAACACCAAGAACAGTGTACTTAAAAGTTAGATTTACACAAATGTTACAACTGTTTAATCAAGAACAGACAGTGCCAGAAAGCTGTTGAATGACACGAGGAAAAAGACTGTATGTTCAGTTGTTTAAATTTCAGATTCTCAAAATGTACAGGTAGTGTATTACATTCAAAGTTAAACTTTTTTTCTCAGAAACGCCTTAGAGAGATATATGTTGTTCAGTATTTTACAATGAACATCTTAATTTTGGCGGAGTGGGAAGAGTAATGTATTCAGTTCAGAAATAAGAGAATCATCATCTACTGTATATCATTGAAAAACGTGCTCTTCTCCTTAGTCTCTAATAAATGTATGACTAACCAGGATTAATGAAATATGCTCTTTGAGCAATATATAGCAGTTCTTCTGTATAATAGTATTATAAAGGGTGAAGTTAGTTAGTTACAGTATGTTGCTAGTTAGAGAATATTTAATTCTATCATTCACATTTTTATTGTTACAAACCCCAGGTCTTTAACTTCTGACATAATTGGTATAGTTTGAATTTGTATCAGTTGACCATCATGAATTGTCATTAATTCACCTTTATTTAAGATTGAAGATAGCCCTGAATAATTCAATGTCAATCAATCAATCCAGGTTTATGTATCAATGCACGAACAGTACAGCATACAGCGGTGTTATCGGCAATGAAATGCTTTGTCTGCAAGCTTGTTAAGAAGGATAGAAGAGTAGAAGGACAGGAGTAGAAGGATTAGATTAACATTAGAATACAATAAATGACACAATTGCAATTTACAATACAATTTACAGATTGTGCGAAAGTAACAAAAGGATAGGAGGTATTTAGCGGTGTTTGCATTTGTCCTGAGAGTGCAACTAACAGGAGGCACCGGTGCACCCTGTCAGTTCAAGAGATTGCCTATTCGCCAATGGCCATTTGGGTAACTGCAGGTGTCTGCTGTGGTTGGCTGTTTAGCAGTCTTACTGCCTGGGGAAAGAGGCTGTTATGAAACCTTGTGATCTTGGTCTGTATACTTTGGTATCGTTTTCTGGATGGTAGTAGAGAGAACAAGTTGTGGTTAGGGCAACTGGGGTCCCTGAGGATAGATAGGCCTTCTTGAGGCATCTAAAAAAGTAGATATCCTCGATGTTCAGCAGCACGCAACCGGTAGTGTTTTGAGCCAGTTTCACCACCCTCTGGAGTACCTTGCGCTCTCGGGTGGAGCAGTTGCCATACCAGGCAGTGATGCAGCCGGTTAGGATGCTTTCAGTGATGCACCTGTAAAAATTTGTTAGGATATGTGATGATATGCCGAACTTCTTTAGTCTGCGGAAAAAAAGAATAGGCGCTGGACTTCTCAGTCAGGCGGTGCAACGGGCTGGCAATGCTGGCAATGTTACAAATCGCCTGTAGTAAGAAGCCAGCCCCAGGAGGCTGCGCAGTTCGGCCACAGTTTACAGCATGGGCCAGTCCCGGACAGCGGCAACCTTGGCAGGGTCCGTAGCCACGCTGTCTGGGCCAACAGTGTGTCACAAGAAAGTGACTTCTCTGCAGCAGCTCGCACTTCTTAGGGTTCAGGTGATGACTAGCCCAGTGAATGCAGTCCAGCACACAGCGCAGATGGGTGAGAGCCCGGGGGAAATCGGGAGCATGCACCAGCAAATTGTCCAAGTACAACACACATTAGGACCGGGACATAGATGCTAGCACACCCTCCATCAGGCACTCAAAGGTGGCAGGGGCATTGCACAATCCAAAATCCTCTGCCCCACTGAGAACGCAGTCTTGGCCCAAGCCAAGTGGAGTGGAGTGACCTCCACCTGCCAATAACTGCTACAGAAATCCAAGAAACTCATACCCTTCTAGGGAAGAGGGTATGAGTTCTTCTGTGTGATGGCGTTTAGCTTCTTGTAATCCACACAGAACTGCCATGACTCGAATCTTCTTGACGAGGACAACTGGGAAGGACCATGGGCTGTTTGACGGTTCAATAACCCCAGCATCGGCCATCTCTTTGAACTTCTCTTCTGCTGTGGTTTTGTTTGCAAAGGGCATATGGACGGGCTTGGCATCCCCAGTGTTGATGTCATGACGCACCAGGCCCGTTCGAGTGCAGTCCTCGTCCCTTGTAGATAGATAGATACTTTATTGATCCCGTGAGGGAAATTGCAGTGCAACAGCAGCTTAACACACACAACACAGCCACAGTGTAACGAATTATATAATAATGGTACAATACATACAATACAATACAATACAAGGTTACTCACAGTCCGGATGCACAAGAACAAACTAGAACAGAACAGTACACAGAACACAGAGTAACTATAGATATAAATATAAATATAAATGTATTGCACAGGTCCCCGGCATATATTGCACAAAAAGTGGTTGTAAACGGGAAAAAGAAAAAGAAAAAGAAAGAGAACATATGTAGCAGTAGATGTGTAGATGCGTTTAGTCCAGAAACAGGTCACTGTCGATGTTGCCTCTGCCAAGACGCAAGGTGGATGCATTGTACAGTCTTATGGCAGACGGCAAGAATGACCTTCTGTAGCGCTCCCTGTTGCACCGTGGATGAATCAGTCTATTGCTGAACGTGCTCTTCATTCCTGCAAGCCTGTCATAGAGGGGATGGGAGAAGTTGTCCATGATGGCCTCTAGTTTGGACATCATTCTCCTCTCAGCCACTACCTCCAAGGAGTCCAGGTCAAACCCAATGACAGAGCTTGCTCTCCTGATGAGCTTGTTCAGCCTTTTGGAATCTACTGCTCTAATCCCAGAGCCCCAGCACACCACTGCGTAGAAAATGGCACTCGCTACCACCGACTGATAGAACATGTGTAGCATCTTACTACACACATTGAAGGACCTGAGCCTCCTCAAGAAGTAGAGTCGGCTCTGTCCCTTCTTATAGATGGCCTCGATGTTCTTAGACCATTCCAGTCTATCGTCGATGTGCACACCCAGGTACTTGTACGAGTCCACCATCTCCACGCCACTCCCATGGATGTAGACAGGAGTAGGTTTGACCTTTTTCCTCCTGAAATCTACCACCAGTTCCTTTGTCTTTGTAACATTCAGTTCCAAGTGGTTCACCCCACACCACTCCACAAAGCTGCTGACCAGTCCTCTGTACTCCTCCTCCTGTTCACCCTTGATACATCCCACAATTGCAGAGTCATCTGAGAACTTCTGCAGGTGGCATGACTTTGAGTTGTACTTAAAGTCCGAAGTATAGAGGGTGAAGAGGAATGGAGAAAGAACTGTCCCTTGAGGTGCCCCTGTGTTACTCACTACCTGTTCAGACACACAGTTCTGAAGTCTCACAGACTGTGGTCTGCCTGTCAGGTAGTCAGTGATCCACGAGGTCGTGGAGGCATCGACTTGCATCTCCTCCAGCTTCCTCCTTAGAAGTAAGGGCTGGATGGTATTGAAGGCACTGGAGAAGTCGAAAAACATGATCCTTACAGTGTTGCCAGCCCTGTCCAGGTGTGAGTAGGCCCTTTGCAGCATGTAGATGATCGCATCCTCCACACCAACACTGGGCTGGTAGGCAAACTGTAGGGTGTCCAGTGATGAGCTGACCAGGGGTCTCAGGTGGGATAAGACCAGCCTCTCCAGTGTCTTCATGATGTGAGAAGTCAGTGCAACTGGTCTGTAGTCGTTGAGGACAGAGGGGCACCCTTTCTTTGGTACCGGGACCAGGCATGATGTCTTCCAGAGCACCGGGACTCTTTCCAAGCACAGGCTCAGGTTGAACAGTCGCTGGAGCACTCCGCTCAGCTGATCAGCACAGGCCCTCAGAACTCTGGGGCAGATGTTATCTGGTCCTGTGGCCTTACCCTCGTGCAGCCTCTGCAGCTCCTTCTTCACCTGGTCAGCTGTGATGGTCAGCCTGGCCTGGGGGATGGTGCTCATAGTGCTTTCAGTGCTGCAGGTGTTAATGGCGGAGGTGTTGGAGAGTGGCAGCTGTGGGGGATGGGTGGGTGAGTAGCCGTCGGGGGTTGTGGCAAACAATTTCACATTTTCAGCCAACATCTGCTGCAGCTGCCACAGTTGTAGTTCATTCAGTCCCAGACAGCTGCGTTGAAAAAGCTCCTGTACTGCCTGGAGCCTGGGATCCGCCCCCTTCTCTGTAGATTCTCCACTGGGGGTGTCCCCAAGGGCTGGGGTACAGACAGCCTTCCTTGGTGGGTTGCTCACGTCCCCAGGGAACCCTGCAGAAACTAATGAGGGTTGGGGATGGTGCTGTCTGGGTTGCTGGGAAACTAAGTGGTCATCTGCTTCTGTGGGGCGTGAGCACTGGGCCCCCCAGGTGTTCCTGGTGCTGCCGGTCTGGCAGGCTGTCAGCTGCTTATAATATATTATTTTGGCTATTTCCTCCTGATTGTGTCTGACTAATTACCTGCCCTTTTTTAAAATTACCTGCTTATTTTTAAAAAATAAGCCCTTTTTTAACCTGTTTGCAAACATATGTGAGAAAATCTTGGAATCTATATTGAATAATGAGATTGGCCTCCAGTTATCAATTTATTTAAAATTTTTACCTGTATTAGAGCTTAATTTAATAACTCCTTGTCTCATAGTATTAGACAGTATTATTGGATACGCATTCCAAAAAGGTTTGATATTAAAAATAAAATCTCTTGGGTCCTTTCAAAAGAATCCATAAAATTCTATAGTTAATGCATCTGTGCCTGGAACTTTGCCCTCAGTTAACCTCTTAAATGTCAGATCAAATTATTCAATTGTTAATTCTAAATCACACCTAGCTCTGAATTCTGAGGTAATTTTTTTATCTAAATTTTATTAAAGAACAGCTTGGTTAGTTTTTTCAGGACTACAATTTATATAATCTTGATCTATAAAAAATAACTTCTGCAGAAATGTGTCTATGGTCTGATAGTTTCCCTATCCATGGTCAGTTGTTTGAGACTGTTTTTACTCTTTCTGTCATGTTCCAATTTGAAGAAGTAATTTGTATTATTCTCCCCTTCTTCAATCCATTTCGCTCTTGGTCTTGCATAAGCACCCCTTGGTTTTCTATTGCAAATATTATCCAACTTGAGACATTTACTGTAACTACGACCAACAATGCACACTACTATACCAACAATTGCAAATAATATTGTAGTGTCCCACCCCCAGGAACAGGCTGCCTGGAACTTGACTGTTCAAAAAGTGTGGATTCATTTCCCCTCTCCGCTTCTCTATAAATAGGGTGCCCCTCTCTCCTTCTCCCCTTTCTCATGCTTAAACCCAGAGCTGAGCAGTCGCAGCTGCTACTTCTCAGCCTTTTGGCTGAGATCAAGTTTACCCTCTCTGTTACGTCCCAGTTTGTTGTTTTGTTGATTTGTGATTGTCTCTTTGTACTTTCAATTGTGTTATCCTATATTTAGCCATTACCTTGTCCAAACGTATTGTGTCAACCTCTGTGTTCTTTTGTACCCTGTTACTTGTCTACTTTCATTTGTATTCATAGCTCACTTGTGTATTTGTGTGAACTTTTGTGTATAGTGTTAGTTTAGGTTGTTGGGTACATTCCACACACAAACAGTAGTTTGATTCTTGTATTAGTCACACTAGTTTAGTACGGGTGAGTGCCGTTTGTCTTGTGTGGTTTTAGGTAGTCAGTGAAGGTTAGCTAGGGTGTTGAGGACGCCGAAGACCGTGTGTTTCAGGTTTTCTTTTGTAGTCAGGTTAGCTTTCCCTCACTTTCTTAGCCAGCTCCATTTTGTTTGTTGTTTTCTTTTCTTTGGCACCACTCTAGTTCCTTACCCTGTGTGTTATCGTGTCTTACCAGTCACTTATTCACCTTAAAATAATCACTTTTACACCAACCCTTGTCATGCTTCCTAGTCCCTCACCAGAACCCACCTGCATCCAAAAATTATCCTAAATGTTACACCCCTTTACAATTGGGGGTTGTAACACTCTCTCTCCTTTCCTCGTCTCCTACCTGTCTTTCCTGCTGTCATGACTAGCACACCTGTGTACCTGAAAAGGGCATTACAACTACAGAAGTGCAGTTCCAATCTCCTGTTTCTTTTTATACAGCACCCCCTGTGCAAGGGGAAATCAGGGGAGAATGCTACAGTATTATATAGCAGGGAAATAGCCTCCCTAATCAATTGCATTAAACCAATTTTATGGAAACACTAATTAGAACAGAAATGACAAGATTTTAACATGGGACTGTGTACAAAGACTAATGTACTAAAAATTCAATGCTATTTGTATATGTGGACAGTATCTGTTAGAGCATTCTTTAGCATTCTTCATTTCCACCAAATTATGCAACAACCTTATAAATCTCCCAGCCCTACTTCTTGTTTTATGTTGCTGGATTCTGTATTCTGTTGAATTACCATTCAGATTTAATGCCTGACCTGCTTTCTGGTCATTAAACTCATCTTTTTAGTTCTGTTGGTTTAACAATATTGACCTATAAACCTAAGCAAACCTTTGAAATGTCTCCAGTGAATCAGTTCCATCAGTAAATGTGTACAGTCCTTTCATTCTTTCATTTCATGTCTGTCACCTGCTGTAGGCAGTACATTCCTTATGCAAACTCAGGGACTGTTTAAGATGTGTGTGTGTGTGCACATTTAATACTGTCATGGATATTTAGGACTGGTTTCACAAACCAAGATTTGTTATACGCTTACACTTGTTTACCTAGAATGACCTCGGACACTCCAAGAACAGGGCTAATCAGGATCTGTAAAACAAAGGGTTTAGGCTCTGTAGAGGAGTGTTTTGTAACGAAAAGTTAGAGCTGTTACGTTTTTGAGATGATTGCATACTCTGTAGAGATCAGTGTGAAAACTGGCACTAAAATATTTTATAATCTGTGTTACTGTAACATTATAAATATTTTAGAGAAGTACTTCATTTTAAGTGCTATGTAATTGTAGTCCAGTATTATTTGGTTCTCATTTACTCCAGGTGATGAGTGATAAGAAAAACATATACAGCGAGCAAGCCTTTCACCCTCTATATAAAAGCATTAAACACTACTGCCATTATTAAATTGCACCAAGCAAAACCTGTGCAAGAGAAAAACGGAAAAAAAAGCTGTAATGTCTCTTAGAATTTCACTTAAAAAGAGTTGAAGTCAGACTTTACACTGTGTATCACGGTATTTTTTGTATAGTGAGGAAGAGAACACTGTAACAAAATATTTAGAATCTGAGAAAAGGGCAATATTTTGACCACTTCAGGCATACATACAGTATTTACAGAAGTTACAGGACACGAGAGCAACTACTCAAATGAGAAGAAAAAAAATGAAAGAAATTATTGTGAGTGATGTGTTATTTTATAAAGGACATCCTGTGTCAGTATGTGTAGTGCATTTGTTTCTAAAACTGAAAGAGGTGAAACTGAACAAAGTACTTTTCACTTAGATATTTATTCTGGGAAAGTATTGGTATTCTAGAATTTTAAATTATTAGATGTAGACACTTTTCATTTTCAGTTAGTCCTGTCACAAAAAAGTAGGAACTAAGAAGTAAAAACATAACTAGTAAAACGTTTACTAGTTGTAAACGTGATGGGTTCAGTTCCCGGCCAATGCAGGTCCATGTTTCATTCGCTAACTGTCATATCACCCTGCAACTCAGCTGACAACCCACTAAGCTCAGCAGGTGTGAGCCTGGGCAGTACCTGGGAAAAACTGATGTTGCTGCTGTAAGTGGGGCCAGTAGGGGGCGCTCACCCTGTGGTCTCTGTGGGACCTAACGCCCCAGTCTAGTCATACGTCAAGTAAAAAGGCACCATGCTTTGGAAGGAACTTAAAACTGAGGTCCTGACTCTTTGTGGACATTAAAAATCCCAGGGTGTTTCTTGAAAAGAGTAGGGGTATAATCCTGGCGTCCTGGCCAAATTTCCTCCTAGCCTTTACCATTCATGGCCTCCTAATAACCCCGTCTCTGAACTGGCTTCATCATTCTGTTCTCCTCCCCACTGATAGTTAACATGTGGTGAGCGTATTGGCGTTGCATCACCCAGGTGGGGGCTGCACATTTGAGTGAGGTGTCTAGAAAAGTGCTTCAAGTGTAAGGAAATATTATTTTACATGTTGAAGACCTTCTGAAAGTTAGCATAGACGTGAATGTGGTTATTATTATTATGTCTTTAATAATATTTTTTATGGCACTGTTACACTAAAAAATGTACAGGAAGGAGGGTTGACAGCAGTTCATTTTCACCTCATTTTTTACTTGCAATCATTCATTATGTCATTTACTAAATAGAAAAAAAACGTATTAATACCATCCATTCTCTGTTTCATATTTGTCTTTTGCACCCCTCCTCCACCCCATGGCCACCTGTGCAGTCCTAGTGAAGTCCTAGCTTCACTAGGACTCCTAGTCCTATGGCCAGGGGAGTTGACCTTAAGCCAAGCAGGTTATGTCAAATCCTACCATAACTAAGCATTCCATAGGCACTTTTAGATGCATTTAATTCAAGGATACAGTTACTCCTCCTGAACTAGAATACTCTGCTGCACCATACTTTAATAACTGAAGCATTTTTCTGGATTTTCAGAGACGTCTTGTATTTTGAGATGAGTGTTACAGTGCCATATTTAATTATGCATAGGTTTACAAATCAGCAATTTTAGGAGGTGCACACTGCCATAATTATTTAACACTTCTGTTATGTAGAACCAAAGACTATAATTAATCCCCAGATAAACCAGTCTTATCCCATGATTGTATAACAGCACTATTTCAGCATTCATACATTTTGAAGTTCTAATGTTCTGGGGTAGAAGCAAGCTAAATTACATACAATGCTCATTTCTGTTACTCATTAGGTTCTAATTATTGAGGACTGTTAATCAGCACAAAGCAGACAAGTGCTGTTATTCTTTAATTTCAGCACATTTCTGGATGGATATTGCATAAATGTGTGTATGCAGATTAGAATGAAAAAGTACTTTTAAATAGAAAACTTACCAAATTTGCACTATGTCTAGACCGATGAGTGAGCCAAATTGTATTCTGCAGAAGATCATAATTAGGTGTGTTGAAATCACAGGAAAGCCAATCTATTATAAAGCTTTCAAGCCAGGATAACAGAAATCTTTTGGCTGACCATCTGATGAAATATTTTGTATTTTGGAACATAAGAGTTTCTGGTGATCCCTAATGTCCAGCCAGGTGTTTTCTGATTGATGTACAGAAATGTGAAGGCAACAGTGAATTAAGAGTAACTACAATAATCAAAGAAATAATAATGATAATAACAATTATAAACATTATTTCTACAGATTAAAAGTGACTGCAATTACAGTACATTATTCACTCAGGGTGAACTTGCTAAACGATTGCCTAATAGAGAAAAGTAAATTAATTGCTACATATAAATGTAGCATTGCAAACAATTGCAATACAATATTTTAGAGAAATATGCTGGCATGATAGATTTTGATCAGGAAGTGGAACTTCAGTGGAAATTGTCCCATTAGGATTTAGAGATTATCTATAGTTTAAGATTTTGTGAAAATATATAGTGCTTGAGACTACACTAGAACACCACTTTAAATTATTATCAATATTTATCTGGCTGATGCTCTTGACCAAAGTGCCACACATTTGTACTCATGTATTTAAAAGGGCATTTTACAGGAGCAATCAGAATAACGTGCTTTGGCTCAAGAGTGCATCAACTGTTTTCAACCCGTCACTTGAACCTACACCATTTGCATTAAAACTCTAACCCAAACTACTCTACACTGCTGCCCAGTTTTGATACCAACTTGTAGCTCGTCAATATCTGTAAATCCAAATCTCGGTATGCAGTTTCTTAATTAAATATCAGCAATATTTGCCAGCAGCTGTATCACCCTGCAACTCACAACTGGTAACCCACTGAAGCTCATCAGGTGTGAGCTTGACCAGTACCTGGATAGGAGACTTCCTGGGAAAGCTAAGGTTGCTGGTGGAAGAGGTGTTAGTGGGACCAGTATGAAGCGCTCACCCTTTGGTTTCTGTGGGTCCTAATGTCCGCTGATGTTCCAATGTCTTAATGCCCAACAGTGATGGGGACAATATACTGTAAAAAAGTCGCCGTCCTTTGGATAAGAAATTAAACCAAGGTCCTGACTCACCAATGTCACTAAAAATCCCAGGGCATTTTTGTCCTGTATGTATGAGCTGCTATATTGCAGGAAACTATTTAAGGTTAATGACATTCTTTATTTCTTATTTTCTTCACATTTTAACAAGATGTGTCCTGTAACATTTTTTTTGTACAGACGTGTACAGACTCCATATGTACAGAAATATGTACATAGTGTTCATTAATAAAAATATAACTTTTCCATGACTTGCAGGAAATAAAACATAAAAAATAAAAGTGGCTATGAGATGGCTACACGCAAGAGGAGGCCGTTTGACCCATTTAGCTCATTTGGCTTTTAGTACTTAATTGATCTCATCCCTCATTTTTTAAAATGAAGCCAGGATTCAGTTTCAACAATATGGCTACAGTAGGTACTGTAGCCTGTTACAAACCCCCCACTAAGGGTTTAGGCAAAAAGTGCCTCCTATTTTCAGTTTTAAATGTAATCTTCATAGTTTCATAATTTCCATTTGTATTCTTTGGGTTTTATTACATGGCTGAATTTGAATTAGGTTAATTGGGTGGACTTTGTCAATGAGGACTTGCATTGACAAACTTGAATTAGGATCCCTAATAGTTTTCTCTGTTCCAAGCTAAAATTATTTAATTTTGTTTGCCTGCCAATGTAGTACATTCCTTTAAGCCCAATAATATATCTGGTTGCTCTTTTCTGGACTGATCCCAGTACAGCAAAATATCTTTTTTGGAACATGGAGACCAAAATTGTACATTCTAATGTTTTTGATAGAACTGTCTAATGAGATATTCCTTTAGCATGGCACACATTTAACAGTACCTCCCTTAATGTGCATTTTCTACTTTTTAACTATATATCCTAACATTCTTTTTGCTTCCCCACATTGTCAACATACAGTAAGTCTTTTGAAAATAGCATCTACAAACTCAGTTTTGCATATTGCATCTACAGTATACTCTATGTTCACCTTTTAACTGTATTAAAGGACATCAGTCTTCTGCCATAATATCTTTGAATTATCTTTGAGGCTTCTAAGTGTTTGTTAATCTTTTTATTGAATTATCTGCAAATGTCACTAGTTTATTCTTTACAACAGAAGCTAGATCACTGATACAAATTAAGAAGATCAGTTCTCCTAATGTACAGTAGATCCCTCTGATTTCTGCCTCAATTGTAGCATCACCCTAAAGCATATACTATATACAGTACATTGTTTCCTTCACAGCTATTGCTTATTCAAAGACGTCTAATATTGAATTCAAACTAACATATGAATCGAATTGAACTCATAAACATATAACATATACAATCTACTGTATACATTAATACAAATTAGGAAGATCAGTGTTGATACAGTATGCAGTACAATAGATGCATGTGATTTGTACAGAGATAATAACAGCACCCAAAAGCATTTTTTAATTGTTCAACAATTTACATTGTTTACAATTGTTGAATGTAGGTTTGTTTTGAAAGGGCAAGACAGCTCTTAATAAGAGTTTAGAATGCTCTGAATAAAACTCTTACTGTATAAAAAGTGTCAGTTTTGTACTTTCTACATTAAAACTCCATACATTCCTTAAAAAATATAAACTTTGTTGCACCTTTAAATACCCTTTCTCTGTAGTAGCAGTCCAAGTCAATTTACAATCGATAATAGTGCTAAGGTATTTATAGTCATCTAATATTTCAATATCATTCCATTAACAGTCACAGGGATCATAGGAATATGAGATTTCTTTCTAAAATCAGTTATCATTTCTTTTGTAATGTTTGTGTTTTAAAAAAAGCGTATTACCTTGACACCAATTATAAAAAAAGAATTATCTCCTACTATTTCTGTAATTGTTCTCTTCATCGTTCAAAAGTCCAATCAAGAAAACATCACCCGCAAACTTAATAATAGAACAGTTGTCATAGTGACTTGCACAATCATTAGTGTTAGTTAAGTAACACCTACCTTTTCTGAGTCCATGTTGATTAAGCCCTCAGAATCATATTGCTGAACATACTTTATAGTCCTGTTCATCAGCCATATCCCTCTCACCACCTTAATTGTTTCCAATCTTTATCTCTGAGACACCTCACTTCACCTTTTATTGTTTTGCTATTGTAATACTGAAAAGAGCTCTCATTTTTTACTTTTGCTTCAATTGCAATATCGATCTCATTCTCTCGACTTTTCTGTAATCCCGTTTTACCTGTGTTTGCAAATGCTATTCTTGCCAAACTGCTGCAGGAAATAACAGAGCCTTACGTAGAATGTGTGCTCTTTTTATTCCCTGGCACAGCTCTTATAACTGAATATTAATCAGCCCCACAAGTAAACAAGAGAAACATTTATTACCAATAAATATCACAGCTAAATAAGGAACACAATGATAACCAATTAAAACTACTGTATAGACAAATATGTACAATCAGAGGTTCCAGAGTCCTACTTACTATAGACCTATAGCAGAGGTTCCCAACCTATTACAGCACGCGGCCCACATGACCGACCATAAAAACTACCGCAGCCCTTACAAGGACCAGGCCGTCCTCACCGTTTTGAAACGGGCTAGCGCTATTCCTCAGCAGTAGCCTGATCTACACCGGTAATCAGAGAAAATACGCATATACTGTATAAGGTACAAACATGATTTTACAAAGACTATTGCAGAATCCAGTCAGCACCTTAATAAAAAATAAATGAAAAAAATATTTAAAAACTAAGGCACCATTACAGCTCTTTCTTTTTTTATGATATCTCACGCACTTAACGTTAGCCTTGTCAAAAACAATACTGAACGGGCAGAATCAAAACGAACTGAAAATTTTTCCAGATGTGCGGGGTAGCCTTCTGTGCCAATGAACTTATGAAGATGCTGAGAAACAAAAATGTGCACAATAACTATCAGAACAATTGAATGCACAGTCACTCAATAGTCTACCACTAGCCTGGCGGTAAATACGCGCACCTTCTTTCTGGCTCACTGAGAGGGTTGGTGCTGTCTGACAGTTATCAAATGTTGGATGTCGGGCTGCAGAGAGGAAAGCTGCAAGCGGAGGTCTGGCTCAACATTAAACTTACTCCTGTATTTGGTCTTTAGTGCCACCAGCGCAGAAAATCCAGTTTCACAAAGATATGTTGTCGTAAACGGCATCAAAAATCTTACTGCTTTGTCCAAAAGATCAGGTTACTCCAAAGTAACATGAAGCCAAAAATTTGTTAAGAATTTCTGTGAAAAAATCCATTTTAAAGCACTGTCACAGGACAAGTCCACAAGGCTGTCTCTTTTGCGCTCAAACTTACGAGAGCCTCTTCGCTTAAGTTTACAAAAGGATTTTCAATCCAGCTGAACCGAACATCTGGAGCTGGGAAGTAGTCGCGCAGTTGGGTCCTCAAACTTTGCAGGTGCTCTTTGCTAACTTTGTGACAGAAGCTGGTAGCTGCATTTGTTCTTTTGTTATTAAATCTGACAAATTTTCAAATGAGTTGTAGTTTGACCTGTCGATACGTTGGGCCCTCATTTCCAGTTTCTTTATTTTACTTTGGACGTGAAAAATCATCACTGCTTTACCTTGAAGACCAAGGCAGAGTCAATTTAAGTGACTCTGAAAATGTCCACAAGATAAGCCAATTTAGCGAGCCACTCAAAATCATTGAAACGATTTGAGAGCTCAAATTCTGAGTTGGAGAAAAAAAGTCTTACTTCATCACGCAACTCAAAAAGCAGAGGAAGCACCTTGCCCCGAGAAAGCCATCGTACCTCGATGTGAAAAAGAACTGAACACGATCACTACCCATTTCTTCACACAGCACTCGAAATACTGTAAGTGTGACTGTACAGGGCTGCTCTCTATGAAGTTGACTATTTTAACTGCCTTATCCAAAACACTCTTAAGATCTGATGACATTTTTTGGCAGCCAACGTCCCTATGTAAACTGCAGTGTACAGATGTCACAAGCGGTGCAATAGCTTTCACACGCGTAATGACCCCGCTGTGCTGCCCCGTCATCATGCGGGCTCCATTGGTGCTCACTCCCACACATTTTGACCATTCTATCCCATTTGACATGATAAAAGCATTCAAAACATCAAAAATGGCTTCGGCAGTTGAATGTGTAGATAAAGTCTTCGCGTACTTCCCCATTATGTTCATATCAAACATACGCAAAGAGGTTGGAAAGGTTTGCAATATCCGTAGATTCATCCAGTTGCAGCGCATAAAAGCGGCTCTCTCGCACTCTTTGTAACAGCTGCTGAGTTACATTATGTGCCATCTCATTGATTCTTCGTTCAACAGTGTTGTCTGAAAGTGATATTAAGTTTTTGCTGCTTGCGGGCCTTCTCTCCTAACGTGGCACCAACCATCTCTTTTGCAGGAGGCAAAATCAAATTCTCCCCAATTGTATGAGGCTTTCCAGCCTTTGCTATAAGCTGTGCTACACGGTAGGAAGCTTCAACTGCTTTAGTATTTTAGCTTCCCGCACATAATAGGCTTATAGTAACCAACTCCATGTTACTTGAAATAAAAGGTGTATGAGTTAAACAAACACTGAGTAATAAGGGTACAGGAGATGTGAAAAAATAATTGTGCCCCTGGTTTCCATTAGCTCAAATAAGGGAGTAATTAGAATCAAGGTTTTAAAGTAGATCTTGGGGACTAAGTTTCAAAGGCCCCACTTTATATAAAGGTCAGAAACATTGTGCGTTTGGTGTTCACCAGACAGTATGTGGAATAAAGTCATCCCACGATATAAGAAATCTCTGAGGAAGAAAAGTTATTTATGCTCATCAGTTCGGAGTTACAAAACCATTTCTAAGGATTTGGGCTTCATCACTCCACATCTGTCAGACAGTATATAAATAGAAAAAGTTCAAGACCACTTCACAAATGAACAGCTGTAGAAGAAGAAATTCTTGGTTTCTGGGCCTAGTCAAACTCTGGACCTACAGTAAATCACATTGAGATGTTATGGCAAGTAAGCCACAAAGCTGAAGGAGATCTGTAAGGAGGAATGGGCCAAAATTCCTCCAAAACTGAGGAGAGACTAATCAAGGAAACATTTACCTGCAATTATTGGGGTTACCACCATTTAAGGAGTCTCGAGGTTCCCATATTTTGTCACACATGAGCATTAAACATTGAATCTTTTGAAGATAAATAAATGTGAGAGGGCCCTCACGTTTTTTTTTGTGATTTCAGGTTAATTTAATCTATTATTAAGAGTTTAAGATTAAGATGTGTAGTATTTTAAAATTGTAAGGGGTTCACAAACTTTTTCTTGGTATTGTAGACACTAGAAACTAGCTTAATGACCTTTCTAGGAACTGTCCGGTCACTGTTGAATGTTTATTCTTTAATATGGCGTGAACTTACTTAATTTACTAAGTAAATCTATACTAACACTTTTTGATCATTAGTGTCTTCTTGCATGTTGAGTCCAAGGAAAGTTACGCAAATACAGTTAAACCATATCCCTTTTTCCTAACCATCTAAATAAGGAAATCAAGCTGGAAAGTGGAAACACTGCTAACCATGCTGAAACTCCTCAATCTCTCTCCTAGTCAAAACAGTATATTCCTTTTCATTAACTGTTTTGAATGCTTTATGAAGTGTTATCTTTTGCCTTATATTCTTCTTGGCTCACTCCTGTTTCTTTCCTTCATAATCTGCATTCCAGAAATTGTAAATCCTTATTTTAAAGTCTACCAACAGTCTCAAAGTTTATATCAAAGCATCCTGTATTAATGGCACAGCTCCCTAATGATCTTCTCAGCTCTCTTTTTCTCTCTATGTTGATTGTTTGAAAACACTAGATCAATAAGGCATTCCCTCTAGTGGAACATTTTCAAATTTTCAGAACAAAGTGAGTGGGAAAGCAGTCATAAGCCACATCTGCTATTTCACTTTCCATTGTAGACTCTTCCATTTGTGCTGCCCAATTTAAGCACTTCCTGTTAACCATTTAAGAAATTTGTATTTCTAGTATTTCCTTCTCGATAATCCTAGCATTTAAGCACTTAGTCATACTGATTCTTCAACACTTTATTTTTTACTCTTCTTCTCATTTCACCTCTACTACCTGTGTATTTTTCACATACTGTATTCCTCTTCTGATATACGTTCAGTGTTTTTATAACTTTTCTGTAGATCCTTGTGCAGCAGACAGCTATTTGAGATTGTCTTCTGCGTTGTGTCAGTGACGACCAAGGGACACCTTGTAGAGGTCTGTGATTTTATTCCCTTGTAGGACATAAAACACGTAGGCGTTTCACATACTGAACGTCTCTCCCTCCCCCTCAGCGTCCACAATGCGTCTGAGTTTATTATAAACGTGTTACATGACATAAAGAAATAAGTCACATTTTCTGATATTATATATCATCTATATAATATCTACCATATACAGTATGTACGCTTACAGTACAACATATGTATTGCCTTAATGTCAAAACAACAGGTATAATAAATGCATAAATTGTCCCTTTTTCTTACATATGTTTTATCTATCATCACAGTATACTGTACTTATTCTCCACAATATATGATATAATCCAATACCAGTTATCACATTCTACAATGTCACTCTTCTTTTTGGTTTTACATTGACATTTGGTTAATAAAACCAACAGACCTAAGATGTGAAAGAAAAGAAAAAGAAAGTTATAATGAAATGAACGATATAACTTGGACGTTACACACACTAAATGTCTCTCCCTCCTGCTTTATAAAATATAACACATGGTTAAACACGGTATAATTGAATAAGCATTACACTTATTCAGTACCATTATTAATTTAACATACAACTGCAATATTTGCAGAAAAAACATTACCACACTAATGTGCAATAAAGACAAAAAGCATGTTAACATGCTAACCTTGATGATCACGTGTTGCTAGACTAGCACACTACACCCCGCTACGGCACGCTGATATATTATAACAGACCCTTAAGGTCGGACATCCTAACGTTCTAATTCATCAAATAAAACATTATTTGCAACCTAACACATGCAGCACATGCTTCATAAAGTGGTCACCAATACATCACACCACATTATTAACCATTTAAAACAAAAATACATTGATTAAGATATAATTACAGAAGTTCGTTGGAGAGAGACAGTAACGTGCCTCTTACCCCATCAGTGTCCACAATGCGTCTGAGAATTTACCCGAAGAACGTGATGCCAGTGGGGCCCAGGGTGCACATGAATTAACACCCCACCAACAACAACCAACAAGGTATGTTGTAAACCCAACTATATGCATAAAAAAACTGAACTCATTTTGTGGAAGTTCACAGAAATAAAATAATAAAATACCATAGCAAACTAAAATGATTACATAAAGTGGCTCAATACACCTGGATACATACTCCCCCCTGAACTTCACCAAAATTGCTATCCTGATCAAATAATTCTCCCATACTGCTACCCTGTACAACATAGATGTTACCCAGCTTAACTGGAAAGTGACTAAAAAAGGCTCTTAAGCCCACTCACAAACAGGGGTGCCCTAAACACCACTCACAACATTCAAACGGACACCTTATGTATCTTATTTAGTTCAATTAGAAACACTCGGGACATCTGAACAGATCTATTCATGTAGTACCTAACCCATACTCTAATCTTAACTTCTGCTCTTATCCTAGTAATAATTTATCCAAAGCCTTCTAACTCACAAAAGTAATGATTTAGCAAAATCACAAATTGCTTGCCTTTTGAACTGTGTGGCCTCTGTGTGTCATGTTCTGTATTAGGAACAAGTAATAGGTTTATTCCATGCTGATCCGGAATTGTCCTGAGGGGCCTTGAATGAGTGTGGTGGTGGCTGTTCCCTTGCAACAGAGCTCGCTGTATCACCTGCAAATACACAGCCACCACCACACTCATTCAAGGCCCCTCAGGACAATTCCGGATCACCCAGACAGCATCTTGTACCTCCAGCAACCTTATTTACTGTATCTCTTGCAGTAAATGCCCAGCCATCTACATTGGAGAAACAGGAAGGAGACTCGGAGACCGTTTCAGAGAACACGTCAGGGCTGTAAAGATTAAAGATCTCTCCAAGCCCATTGTTTCTCATTTCACCTCTGACGGCCACGACCACTCTAATCTCTCCGTCTATGTTCTCAAAGACGGTTTTCCAAACTCATACATCAGAAAGACCACCGAAACTAAAATTATTCTGCAGCTAGGATCACACCTTCTCCCTTCCCTTAACGACAGACTACTGTTCTTTTAAATTTTCTCCATTCATTGGAAGTTTCATTTCACACCTCTCTGCACCCATTCTGACTTCACACCTCTTGATTGGCCTCTCTTTCTGTCCCCTGCTCCCGCCTCTCACTCCTCCTCCCTCCCAACCTTTGTTCTCCCGCTACTTTACCTTTGCCTACTGCCCTGTCTCTCTCACACCTGAAGAAGGCTCCACGGCCGAAACGTTGTGTTCTCTTTCTTCTTTTTTTCAGCATGGAATAAACCTATTACTTGTTCCTTTGCAGCCTACGCATGCTGACGCAGCTACCCACCTGAACTACATGTTCTGTATTAACCTATTTACAGGTTTTACTAACCTGCCTACTCTTGTCCTAATCTGGGTCATAGTACTGTTCTGTGGTTGTTATTGTTCCACCCGTCTTGCCACTTTTTGTTAGCCCAGTTGGTACCATTGTCGTTGTTTGCTTCTTTCATAAGGCATCTCATTGTGTTAGAAGGTGAGTGCCGGTTTTCTAGTCGGAGGATCGTGGTGTTCCGGTTGCAGATGGCATCGTGCAGTAGGTGGTTGGAGTCATCCGAGGCTTTCAGTGCAAGGTTGATGCAACTTGCTTCTCTCTGAAGATTTGGTGGAGAGATGCCGCTGAGAATCGGTAGCAGTTCAGTGGGCGTAGGTCTAATACAACCGGTGATAATGCGCATGCTGTTGTTCAAGGCTGTGTCTACCTTCTTCGTGTGGCTGCTGTTGTACCAGGCAGGAGAGCAGTACTCAGCTACCAAGAAGGCTGGAGAAAGTACAGATGTGCGTAAGATGGTGAAATTTGCACCCCAGCTAGTGCCAGCTAGTCTTCGCAGGAGGTTGTTCCATGCTTGGATTTTTGCTGCTATTTGTTCAAGATGTTGCTTGAAGGTCAGTGAGCGGTCAAGGACAACTCCTAGATATTTAGGGCTTTTCTCAAATGGAATAGTTTTGTCTTTGCACTTGACGTTGATTGTTATGTTAGCAAGGCGATTGGTGAGGTGGAAAATGCTGCTCACTGTCTTGGTGATGCTAAGTTTTCGCTGATTGATCACGGCATGGGAAAGCAGGAGCCATCTTTGTAAAATTATTGGTAACTACCAAAACATCCACTGCCTTTCCCTTTGAATCTTCAGCCGACCAGAAATCTATACAAACCAGTTCTAACAGCCTAGTCGTCCCGATACTCTCAAGGGGAGCTTGACCTTCAGGTTCTAATGTTTTGCTTACCACACAGCGCTTGCAAGTCCTAACATACTCTTTAACATCACGTTCCATATCAACCCAAAAGAATCTCTGTCTTGCCAAGTACAGAGTCCTATGCTGTCCCTGGTGCTGTGCCTCATTGTGTACTCTCCGCAAAGCTTGTTTGACCAGCGAAATAGCGACAACATACTGGTGGTGTTTTTTTCCAGTCAGCGGGACTTTAAGCACTCTGTAGAGAACACCATCCAGCATCATAAACTTGTCCCACTGTTTCAGTATTTTCTGGACCTTAAATGTTTCCTTCGCTTTCTCCCGCCTGGATGGCCTACAACCACGCGTTACACACTAAATGACCCGTGACAGAATGCTGTCTTCCTGCTGCCTGTCTTGGAGTTCTTTTAAGGAGAAAACAGGTAAGGCATTCCGTCCTTGCGGAATCCTGAGGGCTATAGGTAAGCCGAGTAATTGCCCTTCCTCTCGACCCCAGTTCCCACACAGCTTGACCATCCAACACCTCTTCCCTACTGAATGAACAGCATCTCACATCCCAGTCTGATCCAGGTGGTTAGTACTCAGTTGGAAAGCATCCTGTATGGAATCATCTCGAACCTGTTGTGCTTCATCCAGCAAAGCTCCATAGGATTCTGTTAACAATCTCTCACTCAATCGGTTCTTGATGAATGGCTGTCTGCTCAACGTGTCTGCAACTACATTTTTACTGCCCTGGATGTGCTGGATGCTGAAGTTTTATGGCGCTAACTTTGACACCCAATGCTGTTCACACGTGTCCAGTTTTGGCATTGTGAGGATATATAACAAAGGATTGTATTCCATCCAGACAATAAATGAATTGCCTTTGAGCTGGTGACTAAACTTGTCACAGATAGCCCATTTTAATGTCAGAAATTCTAGCCAATGAGCAGGATACTTTTTCTGTAAATGGGTTAGAGCCTTGCTAGCAAAGGCTATGGGGTGTGCCTTGCGCTCTCCCTTTTGGACTTGAGAGAGCACTGCAACCAACCCATCTAACGTCTGTGAAAGGACAAATGGATGACTGAAGTTGGGATGAGCTAACACGATGGAGTTCAGCAGCACATCTTTCAAATGTTTGAACACTTTACTATGAGTCCAATCACCTGGACTGAGCTTTCTGAAAGACGCAGCACCCTTTGGATTGCCCTTCTTAGTAGCTGGTGCAGCTGTCAAAGAGAAGGTAGGCTTTGCTATCCTGGAACAGTTCTGGATGAACCGCTGGTAATACATCTTCATGCCGAGGAAGGACTTGATCTTTCTCGCCGATGGAGTGACTCCATCCTCAAGCATGAGGTCCCCTACCTTCTCTGGGTCAGTGGCTACCCTGTTCTCGTTAATGACGTGACCCAGGAACCTAACGTTTCTCCACAAAAAGTGACACTTCTTCGGGGCTAACTTTAATCCATGTTCACTCAGCTGACTGAAAACCATCTCCAATCTCTTGAGGGCCTCTGCTTCATTTGGAGTGAAGACTAATACATCATCGAGGCAGCACAGCGGTGTCAAAAAATTTTGATCGCCAAAGATGTTCATCATTAGACGTATGAAACTTGCTGGGCTATTGCATACCTTGTGGCAGTCTGTTGAACTCATGGAGATTCACTGGTGCGGTGAAAGCTGTCAGCTTCTTGCTCTCCTCATGCATCGGGATGTTATAATAGCCAGATGTTAGATCCATGGCACTGAATATGGCATTTCCCCCTAGAGCAGCCAGACAGCTTGGTGAGGTACTAGATGTGCATCCTTCACCGTGCATGCATTTAACCACCAGTAATCGACACCGATACGCAGATCTCCATTCTTTTTCCATGGCAGCACCAGTGGGGAGGCTCATTCACTTGATGACTTGCGTATGATGTCTTTCTCTTCCATTTCGGATAGAACTTCTCACAACTTCTGGTACTGCCCTGGAGGCACACGCCGATAGGGTAATCGTAACGGCCAGTCATCTGTCAGATGAATATGATGGACGAAGTCCTTAGCTTTACCACAGTCCAGCTTGTCTTTGGAGAACACCAAGTTATACTTCTGTATGAGTTCAATCAGCTGGCCCTACCAATATAGTGACACCTCACACGAGTCAATGTTGATGTCACTCAACCCCAACCCATTCAGCTTGTTCTGGAGGGTAGAAGTCATGGAAGCACTGGAGAGCCCAGGTATGTTATTTGATATGAGACTGAAACTTCGACAGCTCTATCAGTATGGCACTTCCTTCGGATACAGGCGCACCAGCAGGCAGATTACCCCACAAAAGGCACACACCTTGAGGTATCAGCATCACAGCATTGACCAATTTCACAGTTCCTATAGTATCTGGGACCTTGTCACCCTTCCATCTTGTTATACCCAACAGCATACCTAAGAACAGCTCAATGTTGGGCTCACCCGAGGAGTCGGGCTTGCCCAATACACATCAGTAACAGGGGCTTTGCTTCATCTGATGCAGCAAATGTTTGATCACATTTGTACCCAGTATCAATTGATCACACTGACCTGGCACAATCAACATGGGCACACTCACCACCTGCACATAAACATTCAACTTCAACTGATACACGCACTTGGGCTGCACTTGCACACCGCCATTACCCACAAGAATAATATCAGTGCCCAATTTGGATGCTCGCTGGTAGGGACCCAGTCTCGAGAAGCTTCTCTTCCACATCTTTGTTCATTGTGCAAGCCATCAACCCACGGTCAAGTAAAGCCTGTAGCAGAACTTGGTCATTCACTAGTACATCAGCGTAAAACAAGCTAAAGTATCTGCCTTTTCCAGCTCATGCACATTCTGATAACTCACTACACTTCCTTTTTGAGCTGATCTCAACGGTCCGATTGGGGTGGATGTGCTTTAAAGCTGCCGGCTTTAATTGCAAATTTATATGCAGTTGAATGTGGGCTATTTGCTGTTTGTCCCAACATGAACAACTACAGTATAATTGTACCTTCACCTGTTTTAGCTAAGAAATTCTACTATTTGAATGATGTCATTCACCTCAGCACCAGGGAGACAAGATGCTGTTTTTTGGCTTAGTATCCCTAATGCATACTGTATCTCAGCTGCAGTGTTTCTGAGAATAGAGGCAATCAATCAATCAGAACTTTTTTTTCTTGTGGTTTACTTGTCACTGGTGTTGGTTAGGGATTTGTTTCTGTGCTCATGGTTTCATTGCATCTTTGTTAATTGAAATATGAATATGATTAAAGTATGAATTCATCTTTAAAGGGAAGAGCAGAAATGGAACAGCCAAATCAAAGAGTTCAAACCATTTCTACAGTTACAATGGTCCATGTGTGCAATACTGTGGGAAACCATAAACTACTGTGAATATCAATTTTGACAGCCTGTCAACCAAGAACTTGCTGATTTTCACTAAATTTGCATTTGTTTTCTTGGGAACTTTTCCTTCTTTGTCTGTCACATTGAGAATCTTAGAAAGTTTGACAGGCACTTACTGTATGGTTGTTCATATTTATATCCTGAGAAATTATCATATGAACTGGAAAATGCAGTTAAAATGTAATCCACTACTGTTTAAATCATCTTAAACATTTTATACTGTAAGTAAGGTGAATACATATAGTATATAATATGTATTTCTTCTTGACTGTAAATGGAAAATAGAAATGCAAAGAGGATTATCCTCTGTTCCTACTCCTTGATGATATTCTTGATTAATTACAATGGTTAAGGAAAATATACTAAATGGATTCCTCAAGGATGATTAAAACGAAGTGTACCTTGATATTGTAAATTATTGCAATTGCTTTCGCAAAAAACGTCTTTTAGCATTTTAAGAAGTGGTGTTGTTTGGTGAGGTTGTGACAGGTGAATTAGATTTGCTCTGCAAATAGAACAGAAAGTTGTAATCACAGCCTTGCCAGGTTTGTCTGAGAGGTAGACTTGAGTGAATTCCTCCCATACTGTTTGAGATTGCTTACATATTCTATACTTGGATTTGTCAAAATAAGTCATTAAATCCAAAAAAGTATACAATAATACATTTGAATGTATTCAATGACATGTTTTTATAAAACAACACAAGTGTTTAATACTTCAGAAATGTATTATTCCAGTATGACAGACATTCTAACCAACACTTCAGAGAAAAGGATTTTTTTTTGCTGACAAAAATGTGTCTATTCAATTAGTACCCTCTATTTTAGCCTTTACCAAGGACTGAATGCTTGCCAAATCATGTGTGAGCAGCACATATGCACTTTGCTTTGCATGTGCCTTTCTATGCATAACAAAGCCAATATATACTGAATGCTTTATGGATTTCCAATAACAATTTAGTTTTAAACAAGATAAATTATAACACATTAGTGTAATGGTAGGTTGCCTTAATGAAAATGTAATTTCATTTTTTGACCTCTTTGAACATTAAACATGTTGTTGCAAAACCAAGGCAATAAACTATACCTTAAATAACAAAGCTAAAACATACAATGTCACATAAACCTTTCAAAATGCTATTTTTTGTATTAAAAATGGGTGTTGTAAACTTATAAAAGCTAGTATTAAGAAGCAATTTAGAGGTGACCAATTGTTTTTCTTTGAAGTTCCCTCAGTTTTAAATCAAATGTTAATCATCTTGGTTCCCTGCGCCAACCCCCTTAAACCCACAGGAGAAATGAAGTCTTCCTGCTTCCTCCCCCAGCATAAATAGCAGAGCCATTGGACAGAAGAATAACTCATCTCTCCTTGATTAAACTGAGGGCTGAGAGAGGCCAGCAAAGCCACCGCAGTCACTGCTGCAGAGCAGGATGAGGAGGCCGTGGTTGAATTTGAGCCCACAGTTGTGCTGATCAAGATTTGTGGACACTTAGTTATTTTTTGCCTGATGTCAGGCATACTGTCTGATGTATTCTTTGCACAAACTTGTAAAGTAAATTGAACTATGCACATTGCACTTTATGTACCCTGTACCCTGTTAGAAATGTCTATGTCTACATTGTCTATATAGCATGTTTTGTCAGTGTCTTGTCTGTATTTGCACTGTAGACCTGGAGAAAGATATCTCATTCCTCTGTAAACCTATACAGCTATCGTTTAGGAGGAATTTACTGGTCTACAGAGATCTGCTTGGGGTACTAACACACAGTTTAGTGTGTTAACAGCTAACAATGTAAGCATGCCCAGACCTTGACCTTGGACCCCTAGAGGTTTTTTCTCTCCTTACTAAGGAGTTTTTGGTTCCTCTCCTCCATTGTCTTCTGGTCTTCTGTTCTGTATTGACAAAATTATCGTCAACTGTATTGTTAAGTGCCTTGGGGCAACCTTGTTGTGAAAGGTACTATATAAAAATAAATTGAATTGAATTGTATATGGCTGGATTGAGAAATAAACTTGAACTCAGAAGACCCTTGAGTTTTGTACTCAGAAAACTGGCAGTCTCTGGATCATTCATTACCGACTGTGCCTCACAAGGTTAAGCTACAGTATGCCTCTTCTTTACCACCTGAGGAAGATTGTATTGCAAGAAAGCCAGCTGCTGAGAAAGACAGCTTTCATTTCAGGAAATTTAAAATGTGTGCAAATCAGTACCTCTAGGTTTGCATCTAATTGCAATTCCACTCTACAGTATGTTCTTGCAATGTACTTATAATCATCTTCGTTTTCAGTTTTTACTAGCTTGTTCTGAACCTTGTGGTGACCTGTAACATACTTGGCTTTGTGTATTCATATATATATATACAGTAGATTTTCTGTGACTTTGAAGAATAGAACACCATCAAAGTTTTCTGTGATATCATAAGCCACATGAGAATTAGCTGGTATTATACAATGCTGAGATGGGATTTTTTTTTCTATAACTCACTATGTTGTAAAATTCAGTTAAATGATGGCTATTGCTAGTGATGCCTAATAAATCATGGACTATACATGGATTGGGGCCTTGGAAAACTATAAAATAAATCAAATAGCATAATGATGAATAGAAAATAATCTGATCTGCCTTCTACATCACAGAGCTTTAGAACCATATAGAATTTTTCCCTATGCTCCATCTGTATAATGATATCCTTACTTTAACCCAGATAGGAGACAGGTTCAATAGAATCATCCAAATGTGAATCTATGCGCTTTTGTATAGCTGCACAGCTATATTACAAATATATCTTCTTCAAAGACTGCAGTAATTTTATACATACATTTCTGATTTCAATATGCACATATTGGAGTATTTTTAAAACTAGCATAACCAAAAACACATTCAAAGTTATACATTAGAACATTTTACACAGAACCATTTCACACACTTTGGTTGGAACTTTTTGGTCTAAGATAAATATCTAAAAAATAAATTAACTGAAAAAAAATTCTATATTTGAAATATTGTAGCAACAAATTAGATATTTGAGAAGAAAAAAAAATGTACTAAGAGATTAAAGAGGCTGATTAGCATAACAAGAAATGTGTTTACGGCAAAATAAAGATAAGTAGAGGATGCTGTCACACGGTTGTCTTACCTTAATTCTACACTTGAGTAAACCTTTTTTGCCACGTCTCTCTGACAACTGTGCACTTACAGTACATCGCATTCATGGGAATAGAATGCACCAGTTCCTCTGCTACAGTCATTGTAACCAGTTGTATTTGGATTTGAGCTCAGCAATCACTAGGTTTTCAATCTCATGCAAACAACTGACCTAACGCTTACCCTTGCTTCCACAATTTGTTGAAATCACAACAGCATAACCAGATGTTTGGAAATAAACAAGGTATTTTAAAATTCATAAGCATTTTTAATTTTTTATCTTGACCGAAAGTATTCCAATGTGTTCTTGCACATTCTGAAACAAAACCATAACAAATTGTTTTGGATAAGCTGTTTTATTTCAGAGACTCTCCATGATCAACTCTCTTCATCCTGAAAAATCCCCTCTTGAACTATGATGATGGTAGTAATAAAAATAGCACTGCAACAAGAAGTATACTGTATATAGCAACTAAAAATACTACTTACTGTAGTTCCTACTGTATTATTCAGTACTAAATTATTTTAAGTTCTGTTTATTTGTTTAAATACAGTTTATCCTATTTTCTGATAATATATGTGTCCATTAAAAAGAGAAATTTGTCATTGCAAATAACATCAGATGTGAGTGCATTTTGCATGGATAATGATATTTCAAAATTCTCATTATTTTTCAGGGAACTAAAATATAAATACACACTCTCAATGCTATTAGTACATTTTCAATGGAAAACATTTATATGGAAATAAATTGCCAAAATCTAAATCAAAATATAAATGACTTCATCTGCCATGTGCCATATATTCTGACAGTGAATCCTCCAACAATAAGCTTTCTAATCTTGGCTGCCTTTCTGAACTAATTTGACAATACATTCAATAATCTCGGTATTGATGTTTCCAATGAGATGTACTGTACTCAACTGTTAATACAAAAAAGTCTAAATAAAAGGACATAAAATATTTATTTGTACAGCAGTATTTTATATAGTTACAATATATTTTATTTTGGCTAAATTGTATAATAGTTTCTATTTATTCTGCATTTAAGGATAGAAGACTTAGTAACAGTTTGGTTAAAGAAAAAATAGCATCTTATACAAAATAACTGATCAGAAATCAAACAAAACTTGACAACATTATTATAGCAGAATGCAGTCTTCTTTGATAAGTGGTAACAGCACAGTATGTTCTATCTGTCAAGTCTGTAAAATTACAAAAAGATCCCTACCCTGAAATGCACAGGAATTAGGAAAAATGACAAGTTAAAGTTGGAATAAAATCGTAAGCAGCTAGACATAATTTCAAGAGTTATTTTGATCTTCTAATGGAATTTTAACCATATAGTTTTAAGGTAACAGTTAACCCTTATGGAACAGCATTTAGTAGTACAGTACATGTAAAATGCAAAGTATATGTATATGTGTATGTAAAAAGCATAAAAGCATAAATATTATGAATATGTAGAGAGGAACAGACCATGTTTATGATGAGGAACACATGGCATGGTGTCTGTTATAGTGGTAAATATGATAGAATTTCTACTACACCATTAACGAAAGGCTATAAACAATTTATTTCAAGCTGTTGTGATGAAGTTTGTGAAGATCAGTGTGGATTAAAATTCCTATGTGAAAAGCTGGGTTTGTTGACACCCAAAGTAAGCTGTAATCATAATCAAAGTTGTAATAATACTATATTTTGACTAAATTGTTGGTTCTCAAACCATACTGTATGTATATACAGTAAAGACCTGATCATTCCTAGGATCATTCCTAGGATTTCTAGGATGTTTGGACAGCAGTGAACCTTAGTGTTTACAGGTATGTTTTGCTTTGTGTTTCATCATCTGCCTAGTTGAATTCCAAAAGCTTCAAAACCAAACACAGTCCAGTGTGCACATTATGCTGTGAAGTAGTGGATTCTGATAAAACTGAATTTACGTTGAATGGCTCTCATTATCAACTCCACAAATGTGTTAACTTTAGTTTGGCTTTTGTGGGGCCTGGAGTCAGTATAGGGATTCAGATGATGAATCCTGGGGTTATTTGTGATCTGAGCTTTGCATCCAAAGCCCAGGCTTGCAGTGTGGTGAAGGTATCTTTTTTTCATCTTTGAAATGCGTATCCATACACTTCTCTTCAAGCCTCATGCATCAACGTTAATGCACACCTTTGTCTTTGCCAGGATTCATGATTGTAATGCAATGTTTGCCGGAGCAGCCAAACATTTTCTAAAATTGCAGCATGTTCAGAGTCCAGCTGCTTGGGTACTTACCAAAACTAAAATGCATATGTACTGTACTGTATATACTGCCTGTTTTAGCTTTCTTGCACCGCCTCCCATGGAATTTCAAAATATTTCTGCTGGCCTTTTAAGGGCTTAAATAGTCTCGCATCTGAAGACATTATTGAACTGATAATTCCCCAAACACCTCCACATCGTTTGAGGAAATCTGGACTCTGGCCTTCTTTCATTTTAATAGGGGAGGCTCTGCGAAACTCCGCGAAACTGTGTTTTATACTCTGTTACTACTGTAAAAGTCTGTGGATGGAAGGTGAAGTCTTATTCAGTACACCATGTACTCAACCATGTGTTAAATTGATAGATTAACATTTGCTGTTGTTATCCCCTTTGTCTGGATCAGACAGGATTCCTGCAAAGTGGTAATAATGCCATTTCTCCCAACATGGACAGTAACAGAGGGGTTGCCAACACTCTCTGCTATTGTGAAGGAATCTGACTGTGTCTTCCACATCTGGAAGCTGTGATACTTTTTTATCTTCATGTGAAACAATAGCCTATTGGTCTGTATAAGCAATTTAGTCTTTTTTAGTCACATCAATGCTATTTTGAGACTGTTGCTGTCCTTATTTTCATGCACTGTAGCTGCTTTCTTAAACAAAAAATTTCACTTGCCTTTGCTTATTTTATACTAATCACGAATGGATTAATTTTATTCATGGTAATTGTCTATAATTACAAACAAATGGGTTTAATAAAAAACATGTTGACTGCCAAAAGCACATTTTGTGTATTACACTATTTCAAGTGTAATGTCTCATTTTATTCACATTGTGTAATATTTTGTTTTCTTATTTGACTAGAGGTTGAATCTCCAATTTACTTCTTCCTGTGCAACAATTTTAGATGTCACATTCTTTGTATTTTGCTCAGTTAGATAGATACTTGATTAATCCCCTGAGGGAAATTGCAGATTTGCAGATTAACACGTTTTAACTGCTCAAATACTTTTGTCTGCGACAATAAAAATGTTAATTTTAGTTAATTCTAGTTAATTTTCTAGCACCTTTTTATTGGAACCACATATACTTTCAGAAGTGATTTTCTATTTTGAGCATATTGTATATACAAAAGTATGATTGTTCAAATCCTGTAGTACACACAGAGCCCGAGTAAATTAACTAAAATAAGTACTGTAAACCCTCGCCAAATCTGTGACAGGCATAAACCGGAGTACTAAACGTGTAAAGCTTCTATACATTGTAAATCTCAGGTATTCGTCCATCAAAACATCATTAGATGCTACACATACCTTCTCATGATGGTCTTTAGTGTATCAATAAAATAATGACATTTAGCAACACATTTTATTTTTAGCTTCATGTGATTTTTAACTATATAGCACAGTCAAAAAGCAGGGAATTTGTTGGAGCTTTATTTTTACAGCCAGTGTCTGGTGAGAACTTCATTGTAGTCAATATTTAGTGCAATTGGCTATTTCACCACCAGGTACTGTATTTCCAGTCAAAACATTAACTCAAAAAACTTTTTCTGCTTGATTAAAGTGAACAGTACTGAATATACAGCACTACAAAAAGATAAAACCTGTATGTTAGTAACATCCATCCTCTGTGTGCTGTTAACACTATAACAGAAAAGATAAATTAGAGTTTTCATGACAGAACAAATCATAAGTTCCTAGACAGTTGTCCAGCACTCGCACTGTTACACTTGGAAGACAAAACTTTTAAACCTGATTTGCAAGGGAAACAGATTCTCCAGTGACTCTCAATAGAAGTTCATAGTTTTTATCTTTGATGGAATTAAGACCGTTTTAAAAATCGCCTTGGACACCTAAACATCCTTTAATGACATTAACTTTTTCATTAAACCTGAACAAAATTGAGTCCAAAAATAAATGTTATAGTTAAAAGTTCTGCAAAATTGCAGTAACCTTAAAACTTTATGTTCTTCATAATTGAACTGTAACACTCCTATCTGTGTTAGATTGCAATACAGTACATATCTTTAATGCATTTGGTGATTACCTTGTCCTTTTCATTGGTTTGTTTAGAATTCCTAACATGATGCATACTATTTTGTCCTTAGAATACTTTAAACTACAAGCTAATTCTGTCTGTGCTGGGTTGGAACTAATTCCTCAATCATAATTTTGTGTCTGCATTTGGTAGTTTGTTTTCTTGCAAGATTGATTTATGGGCTTCCATTAGAAATATGTATTTCTTCTTGATTTTTTCTTGATATTTTCAGTAATGATACTGCAAATACCTAGATGAAACATAATATCTGCTTCTGACTTTCCTGTCTCAGCACAGCACTGTATCTCCTTCAGAAACACCATAAAGTGTTCATAAAGACAATTTTTGGAAAATATTTTATGTCTCCTGGAAAGCCTTTACAGTACATACTTTTTAGTAATTAAATCAATAAAATGTGTTTACATGAGATCCTTTTTTTGTTGTTAGTGTTGATACACAAAGTAAGAGTGATATCTCCAAAATGCCTTCACCATCAAACCCTCACAATTCTTAAATACATATTGATGAAAGGATCAACGAATCTCCATAATCAGAAATTAAGCTGCTTTTTTGTAAGCAGTTTTATGTATAATGAAAAACTTGCCTCTTCTTATCGGTAGTCATTGGTTAGCAAAATTATTACTTAAAACTAATTACTTTTAGTCAGGACTTTACATTGCCTACATATACCATAACTACAACAATTCACCTGCAATTTTCATTAGCTGTCAAACAATGGTGCATTTTTGTTATTTTTTATTTTTATTTTTATGTTTATATGTCATGTTATTTATTCAAAATGTTGAACCTTACATCTCCTACGACCGGCAAACATTACTGGACATTAGAAACATGGGTTTCTCCTTCAGTTCACTTGACCTGAACTACATAAGCTCATCCATCCTCTACACCGCAGACCTGGAAGTAGCGGAGCCGCCTGACTGTGAGAGCCGGGCTGCAAATAAGACTAAAACTTAAAAGAACAGTGGAACAGACCACTTGTACCCAGCCTGTTCCTCACCAACGTATGGTCCTAGAAAACAAACTGGACGAAGTAAAACTCAGACTCACTACTTGCCGAGAAATAAAAGACCGCCGCACTCTCGTGTTTACGGAAACACAGCTTCGCAGCAACATACCGAACTCCGCCATTTAACTAAACGAATTTTTAACTCTCCGCTCGGACAGAACAGCCTCTGGTAAAAAATAAAGGAGGAGGTCTGTGTATTGATGTCAACCAAGCCACCGATCCACTGCTCACCCGACTTAGATTTTTTTATGATAAAATCCCGACCCTTCTGCCTACCAAGGGAATTCATGTCGGTTATTATAACTGCTGTGGGCATACAGTACCTCCTAATGCTAAAGCTAAGGAAGATAGATACTTTATTGATCCCGTGAGGGAAATTGCAGGTGGAGAGTCCCTGCAGCCGCCGCGTTGTGAGGGTGTTGACCTACAGCCGATTGAAAGCATTCAAAATGGTATTCAAAGCTATTAATAAACCAGAATCGGCACACCCTGATGGTGCGTTTATTGTTGTATGCCTTTTTAATCAGGGAAGCCTAAAATCAGTCCTGCCCAACTACCACCAACATGTTGACTGCCCCACCAGAGAAAACAACACACTAGACCACGTTTATAATGACCGTGGGCTTCGGTACGGAATGGAGCAGGCATAGGACTCCGGGAATGGGGTTGATCAACAATATTTATTAACTTTTAGGTCTCATCCAAAAGATGGTGCCCATTTTACATTATAGTGTCACCATCATTATACTGGGGCCCCCTGCTGGCCCCACTAACACCTCTTCCAGCAGCAACCTTAGTTTTTCCCAGGAGGTCTCCCATCCAGGTGCTGACCAGGCTCATACCTGCTGACTGTAACTGTAACTGTAACAGGGGTTACAGCGCTGCACCTACACTAACACACACACATGAAGGGAAGAGGCTGTCTCCCAGCCTCTGTCCCACTCAGTACAATCCCGTAGTCCCACCCCCAGGTGTTGTTTTCAGCCCGCCTTGCGTGCGCATGGCTAAATTGCCCCACGTGGTGCTACACTAACTTACCCAGCGCCTACAAAGCTGTACCTCACCCCCATCTTGGACAATCTGACCTCATCTCTCTGTTCTTACTCCCAGCCTACAGACAACTAGTCAAACGCACCAAGGCATCAGTTATTACTGTTAAAGCAAGGACTAAAGAGGCAGAATCAATGCTTCAGGACTGTTTTGAGTGCACGAACTGGAGTGTGTTCAAAGATGCAGCCACCCACGGATCCCACACCAATATCGACATGTACTGTATGCATCATCAGTCGCCAGCGACATCAGCAAACATGCTGATGATGTTGCGATTGTTAAACAGATATGCAAACTCCGAAATCAAAAACCCTGGTTGAACACCCTGCTCAAAGCCTGTGATGCAGCTTTTAAATCTGGTAACGAGGAAGAACTGAGAATTGCAAGGAAAAAATAAAGGGCTGGTATAAAATTTGGTGACCCCCCCCCCCTCCTACCCACTAAACTGTGATCTCTCCTCACTTCTTCCTGTACCCACAAACAACTGTACTGCTACACCACTACAGTACATACAGTACACCATACCTCTGACAATTGAATGTAAGCTGAACTTGAACTTAAAACTGTACTTGATTGTAGTTGTACTATTTGATAATCGCTGTATTATTTTGCACTGTTCTCCATATTATTTTGCACTGTTTTTGCTCTGTTTGTTTGCTTTGCTCTGTTTGTGTACTTTTTTTACTTTTTAACAGATGTGTGTACTGTCACACTGGTACCATACTGTTGTTTACACTGTTATTGTTATTGTATTTTCTGTCTATTGTCTTGTCTGCTGTTCTATTTATATACTGCACCTGAGAGACTAATGAGAAACACTTTTCGTTATACTATGCACCTGTGTAAGTATAATGATAAATAAAGTTGAATTGAATTGAAACTAGAAATACCTTTGCCAATTTGGATCATGCCATTTCTTTTTCAGAACATAAAGCAAAAATTAACAAAAGCCTCAATGCTTTATCGTTGAAGGATTTCTGTGGTTTTAAATTTAATTTGAACAAATGTTGTCCAATTAGCCTTGTTTAATGGGAAATAATAACTCAGTTTTAGGCTTTGTTCATTTTCTATTGCTTAACATGTGAGTCCATGTTATGTTTTCGCTTCAGCACATGCAAATATTTGGTGTGAAAAGACCTTGAGCCATAGCTGACTCTATCCTCATCCTGCTCTGATTTATTTGTAAGATTTCAAGGAACGTGTTATGGCTGGTGAAGACAGGTATGGAACAATTCTGGCTGCATTCCTGGACCTCCGAGATACAAGCTGTACACAAAATGTAACGTCTGCCCTTTATGTTTCTGTGAACATAACCTGTTAGAGGAACCTCACATTCTATTTTGAAACTGGTCAAAATGAAGTGGACCAGAAAAGATCTTAAAAAAAGCATAGTCTTACATTTGCTTCTTTTTAATATTTTATGATATTGATATATACTGTAGGGTATCTATATTATAAAAAAGTGAAGACACTCAAAACATGTAAAAGACAGCTTTTCAAAACCTGATGTTCTAAATGACTGGATGTGGTTTTCTGCTTTGTTTGTATATATGTGTCTATGTTCCAAAATGTGTGTTTTCTTTCTTTCATAACCTCTAAATGCTGATGCAGTTTGCCACTCACCACCAGTACATATTCTCTATGTATCTTTCTAATTAGAAAGTCCTAATTAGGATACAGACTGGGACAATATGTCCTTTAAATACAGTACCAAGCAAACCAGCTAATAAGTTTCATACTTACACAAAAAATATGCAACACCATACTGGTGGATCCAGATGTAGATTGCTCCTGACCTTCTCTGTTACAGATGCACTATACATGTTTTGGGAGTATCCTGTGATACACATCCTTTGGGTATGTGATTAATGTGATGCAAGATGCAACAGGTGACACTTCTCATATTAATGTGAGATTCTTTGTCTTTTATTTACTTGCCTAGTTTCATCCAAAAATTCGAATTCGTAAATTTAGTTGGAGACTGAGCTATCCTTAAATCACACCTGTGATTAAAGTCATTTGCAAATCTTGTATTGCAAAAAGTACAAACCATGACAGTTTGTCAGATTTCTCTTTTTCACTGTGTGTAAAAAGGCACATAACTGTGTTTATTGTGTATTTTAGAGGAAAAGAGCCTGTGTCCTTGTTTCCCCAATGCTGGTGTAACACGGCTCCTGCACTTAGCCAGTTACAGAAATTATGTCACCTCTGTCTAAGGTCTAGATGCTATACTCTACTGTCACCTCTGTCTAAGGTCTAGATGCTATACTCTACTGCAGCAGAGTGCTGAGGTGTTGTCCATTGTCCAGGGAGTGGTGAGTGTGTGTGACTGGGATTGAATCCCAACAGCAATAAACACTGATATGCAAAATATAACAGTGGGCCAAGCTGATTTGTCGATTCAATATCTGGATGGTAACCAAAAAAACTTGTTTGTTTGTTTTTTTTAAAAGGTAATTGAATTAAGAGGTAGGAGGGATTAAAATGAATATTTAATGCTGTATCTACAAAATAAGTACAATGTAATTATTAATATTCTACTTTGGCTGTTATTAGTACCTTACATTATGTTGATGTTCTGCCGTTAATTTTAGTGTTATTAGACCTCTTCAATTATGTAAGTTAGAATGGCATACTATAAAACTAAGGGAGATACATTTTAAAGAGGGTTATAATGTCCATTTTCAGAATTTCTACACTGATAGTTTTTTACCATTTCCAGAAAAGCCAGGAAAAACAGTCTGGGTTAGTTTGCCACTTCACCAGTGTTCACATTCAATAACATTCTTTTGTAAAAAGGAACTGTAAGATGCTCTCCTCACCAAGGCTTGAACCGATATTTACAATGTGGAAATATTCTCAAGGAAAGCAATAAAACCAGAACATAAATGTTTTCATCGTGAATGGTTCATTTCAAGTTGAGGAGGTTAAGGCTAACTGTGTGCTGGATTTATTACAAGTTGGCAGGACTGAAGAAACAGCAGGATTTTAATGGGCCCCTGTGTCATGCAGACTGACTTTGATTGAGGGCTCTGAAAGCCAACTTATTCAACAGTAAAATATGTATTTAGTAATTATTCAATTAGCATAAATAAGGAAAGAGTTTTATTGTAACCACGGTAACATCCCCAGTTCCTCTTCATGAAACCTGATCCATGTACTCCTTCCCTGTCTCTCAGATGGTGACTCCCCCCTCCCCTAGCAAGATTGTTGGCTGTTCTGGTTCTGTCAGGTGTGGGAATTCTGGGATTTGAGTTGTAATTTTGAGGAAGAATGTTATTCTGGGCACATCTTGCAGTGTTGGCAAAAAATGAATCTCCTTTCTCTCCAGCTCCTTGCTGGCAGTGGTAACACAGCCTTCCTCTGTGGTAAGCCTGTGAGAGAAACCGGTGTCAACTCGTTTTTATGGCCAGGCCATGACTGCTGAGCCTACACTTTGTCAGGGTCTGTCTCTTCTTGTTGACTTGCACCCTGTTCAGATGCCCTGCTAGGGTCTATTGCCTTTTTAGCTTCAAGTTAGTTTTACTTTTTTAGTTTCAGGTGCATTAGAATTTGTGTTACGTTTGTGTGTTTGGTAGTTTAATGGCATGCTGACCTGTCCAACAAGCTCTCATTGCTTCACTTTCTGACCACCAAGCCTGGAATTTGTAGGTTAAAAATGTTTAAACAGACTTGGGGCATTTAAAGGCCTGGGTGACACTTCGCAGCAACTGGGAAAATGCAAAAGACGTTTTAAGAAAACAAATGTCAGATTAATGGGGCACTATACAGACTTAGGGGAAGATAAGAAAGACAGAAACCAAATAACTCAAAAGGCTTTGAAAAAACAAAGCTGAAGTAAACACATTCCCAGGTCTTTGATTAACTCTATGTATGCTTCTAGTTCATCTAAAGAAGAAGAAAGCAGGTAATGTAATACACATCATATAACATTCCTGTATGTTCAAAACATTTAGTCTGACAAAATAATACTAATACAATTATTTTCTCTACAGTAGAAGCCACTGAGTTTTTATTTGATTTTGCTCTCACCTCTTGTATTTTTAAACATGGTGTACTTGTTTTTCTTTGTTTTTGTGTTTACTTGTGCATATTACAGAATCTAGGCAACTGTCTGGCTGAGAACAATAAATAATTATGTGGACTCAGGGGTCTAATCTCAACTTAATCATTGTTTTTGAATTTCTGCTTCAGTAAGTTACTTTTCTGGTGAGAAACCCCCAAGATGAATGAGTAACATCAGTAGTTGTGACAGTGCATAGGAGTAATTGCACACAACATCTATGCAGATGAACGCTGTGGACCACATACAGTAGAAAGCAAAAAAATTAAAGAAGTGGAAAAGAAATAGTTTGTGAAATGTTGATTCAACACATTCCATTGAAACTTTAAATAATTAATCCTAATGTATCACTGGAAGTATGTCTCCTTGTATGAAATGTCCATTCTTTGTTGACTTTGGACAATGTTAGAATCAGTAACCGTTGAAGCAACCTGATTTTAATGTTTGTTGTTTCAATATTGATTATGAGAATGCAAACAAAACAAACTCAAATTATGTGAAATATTTATGGTTATGTAGCTATATTACATACATTCTATATGATGTGCAATGATTTAATATTATGTCAAAACCCATGTCAAAGAAAAATGTAGTATAGATGTAGAGTTGAGATTTAAAATAAATAATGCCTCATCTGTGAGATCACAACGGTGTGGATCATTCCTTTTTATTGTGGCATTGTCAGCTCTTTTGAAAGCCTCCAATGAGAATTTGGCTATTGCTAATAAAACCTTCCTTCATGGAACAAACAAGGACCCCATGAAAGCTGGAGTCATCTACCATATTTCACACTGGGAGTATCGCAGCGTCAACAGTAGACTCAGCAGTAATGGCATAATGATTAGTAATAATGAAGGCATGATGGAATCACATCCCCTGCTGTTCAGACATCAATCATGTACTGTATACAGCACAGCCTAAAGCTCCCATACTGTAATTAAACTAATTGGACATTTACAAAAAACAGTTTTCTCCGAGAACAGTAGCGTTGTCTAGATTTGCAGACCTGATTAAGTTTGCATTGATGTCTTCTTTGTCTTTTATACAAACATGAAAATATTGTCATTGAGTCATTTGTATCACTGTGTGTTCCAGACACCCTATTTCACGACAAGAAGCAACAGCTTTTTCCACACATACCAAGCACACTTTATTCCTGTCCTTAGTATTTACAGTATCGTCTATGTGATGCATGACTTACTGAATTGGTATCATACTGTACATGAAACCCACCTGTTAGTTGGATCCCATTTCCTATGTTTTATTTTGCTTCTGTATTTTTTGTCCCTTTGCTCCTTAGTGCTCAATAGTGCCTTGGACTGAAAGGTACTATCAAAATAAAGGTTATTATTAACAAAACAAACAAATCCCTAAACTCTGGTGTTTTTTCAGCAATTTCTAAAAATGGACCATTCTTGCCAGTGCCAAAATAATCTACTATTGCTTTGGTTGCTATGAATAATATTTGGCCCTTACCTGTTTTTGCAAATGTTTCAGAATGTGGTGTTGTGAAATAGCTAAATAGTCATCTCACTCTTGTTTAAATTAAGTTGCTAATGGTCTCCTTATGACAGCAGATTCTACTGAAAATCATAATACTGTTAGATCTCAGCACTGCATTTGATACTGGAAATCAAGCCATTTTACTTAGATGATGACTGATTGCTTGATAACTCTGGTACTATCCTTAAGTGTTTTAAACCTGTTCTGTGGTTTTGCAGAACTATATACTAGCCTCTTTGCTGTTTACTGTATCATTAATATGTTCCCTCTTGGACGAATACTACAATTACATTGTCTTTAATTAACATTTATATACAAATCGTACTCAAAAATCATATGCAAATCCAATGTTCAAATTACATGTGACACAGAAACAGAGGTAGCTTTTTTGGTATTCTCTGTAGATATTGTAACATAAAAGATATATTAAAGAGTATTTTGAATATTATTAGTGATAAGACTAAAATCACATTATTTAGACATCAAATAGCATAATTTTTGTAACCAATATTGTTATCTTGTCAATTGATGGTACCATGCTTAAGTTTTGTGTAATGTCAAGAAGGTATGTCTAAGACATATGTCTAGGCAGTGTCCCATGCTATCTGTGTCTGTAACAGAAATTCTGATTTATGCATTACTTTTAAATATTGATTATTGTGATGGCCTATTTATTTACGTGAATCTCTAGAATTTAATTACAATATGTTCAAAATTAGGCATGTCTAATCTTGACTAGGTCATGCACAAGTGATCACATCACTACTGTCTTGGAGTTCTTGCTGTATATTCCTATCAGGTTTCAAGTTGAATTTAAAATCCTGTTTACATTTAAGGCTCTGCCTGGCTTGGTTCCACAGTGTTTAGCTGATATGTCAAGTGTTTATTCCCCTCCACATAACCTTCACTCAGCAGATTCTGTTTTTTTATGTTTTCTCCCTGAATTTCTACCCCGGATGTGTGACAGGGCCTTTTGTCACTGTGTCCCAAAGCTCTGGAACAACATCCCAGAGGAAAGGACTGTATTTTCAGTCTAGCCTAAAAACATATTTTCAGAAAGGCTTGTTTGTGACTACTTTATGTTGTGTGTCTGCTTTGTTTTTTTGCCTTTCTTTAATTTTATTGTATTGTATAATGTGCTTTTTATGTATTGTGAATCAGTTTGAGATGATTGCTTTTAAAGGTGCTATATAAAATAAATATTTTTTACGTCTTTATGCAAGACAATATTACCCATTCTGTTTCTTACTAATGAGCTTCATTTCATCTCTGCAATCTCTGTATCTCACCCATGAGAGTTTTTCAGTGCTCTTTTTGCTCAATCATTACAGTTCTTCAGAGGGGTTATTATGGATAATGGTTTCTCTAACCCATCATATTTCTCTTGCAGCACCTTTAATTGGACTTACATTTTGATGAATTATGCCATTAAGTCCCCAGTACATTAACCATGAACAACAGAGTTAATGGACAGTGCTGACTTAATCATTGCCGTTATATGGAAATTGAAGATCTCAGGTTTTATTTGACTATCCCATTTTTACATTTTCCAGGTGTGAAACAGAAGAATCACCTGTTAATAACATATTGCTTATTATTTATTTTAGCTTTTTTAAAAAAAATTCTGACCAGTAATATTTATTATACACCTGAAGTAGAAAAACACCTATATATATTATTGATGGAAAATATATATATATAATTTATCTGTATTCAACACTACAGTGTTGGTTCAGGCGCATTGTGTAATATGTCGGCTGTTTTAACATATCTTAAGCAGCTCCAACAATTACAGCTACACATCAAAGGACAAGACTTGAGACAGGACCAACCGGTCATCTCATGCTACATATCAAAGGACAGCTACACATCAAAGGACAGGACTTGAGACAGGACCAACCGGTCAACTCATGCTACATATCAAAGGGCAAGACGAATACACATGAAGCGGTGAAACAAAACATCTTCCTGAGATCGTACTGTATATAAGAGCTGGGAAACCCTTGCGGTTTGTCTGTCCTGCAGGGCAGACCCAACGCGCGTTGATGTCATTATTGAGCTCAATAAAACAACTGAATCCACAAAGACTGTGTCCTGCTCCTTGGATGAAGGATTTCCCACAACATACCCACACAGTTTTTTCAACTTGACATCTTGGCTCAGAGTGACAACCCCTGTACCTACACAGGGAGAGACAAAAAGTGAAGAGAGGCTCTTCTATCCCACCCACTGAGTCACTTATCTTTTTACATGTATCACCTTTTTTGACATTTTCCCAAGTCCATTTACACTCTGGGTGACAGGGTCTTCTCCTGTAAATGCCCAAAGTTCCGGAACATGATCCCTAAAGATATCAAAGAGTCTCCTTCCCTAAACTCCTTCAAACCCAGACTCAAACCTTCTTCTTTAGGGCCTTTACTTAACTGGTTCTGTTATTTTCCCCTTTTGCTCCTAACGTACTCTGTACCCCTTTCTACTATTTCCTCTCATTGTGTTTTTTTTCATTGTGTAGATATTTTGTATTTTTGTTTTTGTCATTCTGTAACGTGCTTTTACAAGGCACCTTTAAAGGCGGTGTTGTTGATATTATTATTATTATTATTATTGAGCCTAAAACCAGGAAGTCTCAGGACAGCTGTTTCACTGGGAGCTGAGAGAGCCCTGTCCAATTAATACCAGCCCTACCACTTGCACCGCTGAAGTTCTGGCCACTGACAGTCAGTGACATACAGTATAACGCAGGTTATACACTGTATATAGTCCAGTTTATATGACATGGGGCACCTGGATCAAAAAGCCTGTAGTGAGAGTCTGTTTCCAACTGAGCCACTTGGGAGCTATTTCCTACATGACAACTTAATATTAAGGCATGCGTGTCAGGGCTCTAAACACAGATTGAGTTAGAAAAGTAACATCCCCCCCTTTGAAATTTAGTCAACTGAAATCTGTAAACTGTGTCGCAGACTTTTGTTGTGTTGGGTTTATCCAGGCGGTGAATCCTGGGGGGACAGGGTGAGCAGCACTCATCACAAGATATAAGGATATTCCACTAATTAACATTTTGAGTACATGGAGTACGGTATGATTGATGATTTTTTATAAATACACTCCATAGACTCAGTTTAAAGCAGATCTATGGTTACCTTTTACAACATTAAATTAAAGGGGACCTGTTGTCTCAGACCGGTTATTAAAGCTCGGTAACAAAATAAATTAATTGACGGTATCGCAAGATTTTACAATTTTTGAATCAAGCTCAAAATCATTAACTTTGTGAAAGTACTGTATGGTCATCGTGTTGTCGAGAGTTTGCAACAATTATGACGTGAAGCAGACCTTCCTGCTCACTAGCCACTGTAATGACTAACGTAATGTGATGTACGAGTATATAAGTACAGGCTGTGCAGCAGACGTTTCGTCACAGAAATGTTACAATGTGATCTGCACGCAGAGTTGACAAGTAGATAGTACTTGTTGGCAAAACTGTCTCAAAGTCGTGAGCAGTATTTATTTTGGATTAAAAGAGATGTCTTCACAAGCCTGCTTATTTGAAATGTAATAGGGCCACTTCATGTCACCGGAAGTCACCGGAAGCAGACGATGGCAATATGGCACTACACATACCATGAAATTTAGTGTATTATGTGATATAAATTGGAGGCTTAAAGTGTTACTGTGTACATTTTATTTTCATTGTGGTTTGAAATGCATTTAGCCATGCTGATTCTTTCTAACCACAAAATAGAAAAGTTGAGTTGCATTTCCCCTTTAAGAAATTGCAAAATCACCTTAGGAATTTAAGGACTTTACCAAGATGATCTTCAAGTTATTCAGCAGTGTGGCACAGTGGTTAAGGCTCTGGATAGGACTGAACTTCTGTGGATTAAAACCTGTTTTTGTGCCCTTGATTAATAAAGTCAGACGACTATTAAAAAAGAGTGATGACCAGCCATGTGGAGAACTGTGGTCCAGCAGGTTTTATAGCTCACGTCTTAATCATTAATTATAAAAATGTAGCACAATAAAGCACTTTCAAAAGTAATTTGCCGATAACAATGAACACATGAACACATGAAGCCAGGAGCAATTTTTTTCCACTAAAGACATAGCTGAACACTTTACTTGCTCAGCAGATCAAAAATGCACATTTGCAAAAATGCAAGTTTTTATATATTGATCAATAAGAGAACCTGCAAGACCAGAAACTCAAAAGACCTCCTGCCGAACTCCTGGGAAACGTCAGCGCCTTCAAAGAAAATAAATGAGACACTGTAGAGGTGCTCTCCTACTTGTAAGACTTAAGAAGCAAAGGCTTTTAACAGGTGTGATTGCCTTGCTAGGCTTGGTAAATCAGAAACAGCAGGGGGCTTTAGAAATTCATCACATTGCATAACCTCTACTTCCCACTCCAGAGCTCCAGTAAATTGCTGAGCTTTAAAAGAAGAAAATTGAGTCGGCAAAGGTGTTTTATGGATTGCAGAACTTTCAGAAAGCAAAGAAGGTACTGTTTTATACAACTTGCAACTTAAAAAATGTATTTTTAATATTGAGCAAGCAACAAACATTATTTGGTGTTCCATATTAATAAATAAGGGTCCCATGTTCCACACTACTCTTGAAACATACTGTATTTGAGAGGAAACAAATAAAGCCGCCAACCTCAATGGGAATGCTCAAAGCTGTGATCATCCTGAGAAGAACAGGAAGCTACAAGATCAGTGTTCTGAAAATGCTCAAGCAAACTTTCATTCACCTAATACTTCCAAAGAACATGCCCAGTTTGCTATTTTGGGCATGGCAAGAATGTCTGGCAAAGCTTTCGGCATAGAGTGAAGCTTATTTGATTGGTAAATGTACCTCCCTGTGGAATCATGTCTAAAAGGAAGAAAACTGAACTCTCACATTATACAAAGGTGAATGTGCCTCAATGCACTTTTTTTAGGAGGCCTTGATATTCAAGTCACGTAACTGCATTTTTGTGAATGACTAAGCCAGAATACTAATGAACATATAAATGTAGGATTGAAAGTAGAGCATGAGTTTTAAAGTGACTAGTGGTTATAAATCATATGGAACCAAGGTCTTCTTTCCTTTTAGCTCAATATGTCTTGTAAAATATTGGTACTGTTTTTAGAAATGCCATTTGTAAATCATGTGGTATTTTCTATTGGTATCTGCTGATATTTATCTGGATTTAGTCCATTGTGATTAATCATATTGATATATAGAGTGCCATTTTGTTGTATTTCATATACGTAGTCAGGTATTTTACTGTGGAACTGACTTGCAGCCAAAGTGTCCTGTATTTCAAGTATGCACATAATATTAACACTCAACACCCCTGTTGGTCTTTCTTACTGTCTGTGGAGAGATTTGAGTTCCTAGAATATTTTAGAGTAATGGAATCCTATATCATTAAAGAAACACCAAAAAATAAATCTTACAGCCAAGAGTTTTCTATTAAACCCCTGTTAAACCAATGATAAAAACAGAATAAGACTGCTGATCAGAGCATACTGTGTGCAGCAGGCTTTCTTCTGTTGAACCTGTTACTGTGAATCATGCAGTATGATCAGTGTGATGGCTCAGTGGATTTCTTCACTGATCTGTTTGTTCACCTTTGTGAGTTGACAGGTGCATAAGAGATGGAAGATTACATCCAGGGCATCAAAAGCTTCCCAGGCTTTGTTTGAAGTCTGGTTTGCTGTCAAGAGTTTATCAAATATCATCATAACATTAGAGCTGAGAAGTAGCTCCAGGATTACAATGAATTTAGCATAAATTGTTATTTCCTTGTGCATTCATGAGTTTACCAACTATATTGTGCAAATTAAATATATCACAAGTGTGTAGTGTCTTTGATTTTCTAGTTAAATCAATATTTACTGAAATGTCCATTGAATATTAAAGCAGTGTACTTCCACGTACTGTACAGTACCTCCGATTTACTGTAGAATGTATGCAGAACAATGGAAATGTAGTAATGGATTGGCTATAAATGTCCTTCACAGCTGTCTTTTTTCTTGTCCAATGAAAGACAATACCACCCAAGGGAACAACTGCCCAATTTTCTGCCCAAAGGAAAACTTGGATCCATAACACTGTTATTTGGCCATATTTCTGAATACATTTCTATAGGTAGACAAGAATTACTATTGTTTGAGCCAATTCTATTTCAAACAACTGTTCCCTATAATCTGTCACTAAAGATGTTTTTTCCTCTGCATAGATAGTTGGTTTTGCTCTTAGGAAAGAATCAGAAATTCTCTGAGGGATGTATTTTTTATCCCAATAAATTATTCTTTCTCCAGTATGACTACATCAGTGTGTTCATATGAGCCTTTTTAATTCAGCCTTTTAGTACTTCTGGTTCCCCTGATGTCCTGTATGTAGAGAACAGAGAAATAATGAAACTTTTTACTAAAGATGAATATTCCTTTAGGGTGTTACATTTGACATGCATTTTCCCAAACACCTACAGCCTGTAATCGTGAAGTAATATTTTATGAGGAACTTTATCAAAAGCCTTCTGAAAAACTGCACACCACATTGTATGCTCTATGAGTGTCCATTACTTATCTTGCTTGTTCAAAGAACTCTAACAAGTAAGTTAAGAACACAAGAAAGGTTACAAACCAGAGGAGTCTGCTTGGCTCATCTATCCATTTTTGTATTTAGTAGCCTATTGATTTAAGGATCACATCCATATGTTTCTTGAAGGAAGTCTAGCTTCAGCAATATAGTTGGGTAGCTTGTCCCATACTCCCACAATCCTTCATCTACATATTTCCTACATCTCATTCATGCACCCATGACAATATAAGTTTAGGTGACATGGAAGTGTAATTACAGCACATGTGCATTTGATTACATGCTGCACAGTAACAGGGCTCATAGGTCGATATCTGTCCTCATCATACTGTAGAACCTGCAGGATCAGCAACAATAGGGTGAACTATGGAGGACCTCTTTCAGTTCTGGTGCTGTTTGCCTAACTTGAAGGCTTGTTTGGACTCCTAAATACTAAGCAAATAGGGCTGTGGCAATCTGGTGTTCAATGGTAGAACACATTGGAAGAAAATGTATGACCTGGAATATCTCCACAGCTGCACTGGCAAATGAAGACTAAACCAGAATGAGACCCTCTAATTGTGTTTGTCTTCACGCCTTTGGGTCGGTTTGGTTTTTTCAAGATATTTTCAAATGTTGGTGTACAACACATTTTCTACAAAACAAGACTTCATATACAGGTATCTTCCATTCTTTGGACATTTGGGAAAGGGATTTGCAACAAAGACATACAAAAATTAGTGTTCTCTTCCAAGCAGGAACCACAAACTCTGTTGGTCATGTCATCCAAATTTCAAACTCCAGATTTCCCCAAAAAGTCGTCTTCTACCTTTAATCAAGGCAACTACTTCAGAGTAGCCCTAGAAGAATCATTTCAAACATATGATAAAAGCAAACATAAAGAAATACATTAGTGTCAACTTCTGAGGGATTATGACCCTTGACTGAACCAGATGGAGGTGGAATATATAGAAATGAGGGCAATGTTTAGAGAAAGTTTAAGAACAAGGAAGCAAAGTGAGAACATCAAAGACAACTTGCCATGACTGGACTGCATAGTCTATGACTAGATATTTCACAAGACAACACCTGCTCAGCTTGCTGGAGAATGGGTGGATCCCGTATTGATCTTATTTGTCGCCTATGACAAATTATTTATTATCCATTGCCATAAGGGATATCCAAGGGATGAATGCACAATCTGATTTGCTGAAAGAGAATTTAGGCATTACTGTAATGAGCAACTTTTATCAAGAAAATGCTTTTGCTAAACTTTTTTGCCCTGTTATACAATTATATATTTAATACTTGTTCAATTTTTATTTTATTATTACGTAATACATTCTTGGAGTTAACTGTGTCTAAAACATTAAAGCTAAATCAAGAGTAAAGATATGAGGAAGTGTATCATGTGTTTCATTTTTATACTTTACCAGAATGAGGTTGTTTTAATTAAATAAGTAATATTTATTCAGTTGGTGTTTTTCTTATTTTGCCAAAATATTGAATATTGCAAAGAATATAACAAATGAAGGAAAAAGAACAATATGAGAAACATGATCTTTATGCATTTGTAATATACTGTAATACATAAGAAAGAAGGTAAGTATTAGGGAATTTTGGATGATAAAAATAACTCTTCCATTAAATGTCCATGCAATTTATGAACTGCAATATTGAAAGGTAATGTAGTGTTAGTGTATAGTATCCATGTAATAGTCCAATTCAACAGTTTGAGATGCTTAAAATGATTTGTTTCTCAGGAAAAGATTAAGCATAAGTCTCAACTATAACGTCATTCACAATACATCAAAAAGATTAACTGCACTGCATGTTTGTGAGACTGTAAATACCATAATTTTATGAGACTTCTTGTCTGCATTTTTCTTTCTGAAAACACTGAAAGCTCAATTTAACATAAGGAAACAAAAATGTTCTGTCATTAGTACTAACCTTAAGTATAACCTACACTTTAGCATCCACAGAACACACCTTATAGGTTATTTTTCACAGAACTAAAATAATAATGCTTACAGTATATAATTCTAAAATGTAAGCAATGTTTTGAATTATTTCAAAGATGATAAAATGAATTTTAACTGGAAGGTTGTGCTATGTTGGGCAAAACATTATATTTCAAACTAAAGATATGACTGCTAAGGTTTCTAAACAACAGCCTGCATAGTATTAGGATAAGAAAGCAAAAAAAATTCCTTAAGATAAAGTGTGACAACACTAAGATTATGCTCCCAAAAAGAGCAAAGCAAAGCAGTTGACAGTATTGAAATAAACCCTTGACTGGAGTTAGGAAGTTGTGGTTGGTTTTGAGCCAACATTTTCACTTGATAATGTTCAGTGTTCACGTTCAAAATGTCACAAATAGAAACAGAAACATTAAAACATGCATGTCTTTGATCGAGATTAAACTCCTGTAATGCCTGAGTGAGGTATCTATTAGGATTCTGAACAGGCTTCAGTACGTCAGGAATTCTACATTTTGCATGAAGAATAAAACACTTTCACTCCTTCACTCTTTTTCTCCCTTATTATCTGTCCATTTTTCTTGGATACATTTTATGTATTGTATTGTGACATATAAATGTATTACATTTACAGTATATACTGTATGTAAGAGGATAGCACATGTTTTGACATTCTCCTTGTCTTTTAATTGTTTCTTTTGAATAAATGTCCATCCATCCGTCAGGGTATTTTTAATTATTTTAGCCTGATTGTTTTAGCTCCTATAATATATCTCTACTGAATCAATAAATACAACATTTTTTAAGGCCGACAATTATAAACATGTTTTTTAGGCTTTTGTAGCGGTCTCCAGGTCCAGCTAAAGAGACAGTACTACACCTAAAGATGATTAAGAATAGAATAGGCTTTGTTTCGCTGCATCCATTCCATTTTAATTAACTTCATTATCTAGATTAAGCTATTTTCTAACTGGAATGTAGTAATGTTCATTTTCTAATATTATTTAACAATGCTGTTACTAGACATGCAATTTAGCATTGCTAAAATGACCTGTCTTTCCATTATCACAGTGTTAAATGATTTTACTATACTGATTTACAACAATATTGTAACGCATACGGCCTCCATTGCTTGCGAGAGCTGGCTTACCAGAGCGCTGACGTCACCGCCCTCCCCTGTGAATAGCAGGGACCACAGCCACTGGGCTGATGGGAGATTTCCCTTTGGCTCAAGAGACTGGGTCCCTGTTGAGTGACGCTGGAGGCCCGGGTTCGAGTCCCCAACAGTGGGGGGCCGATCTGATGCGGCAGCGGCGAGGGCGCCTGCGTGAACCCTGAAGCGTTACAATACAACACTTTATTCTAGGTTTGATGTATTTGTATTTGTACAATGATTTTCCATTTTCAGAACAAGTGCAGTATTGCTGTTGCATTTATTAGTAATGTGACAGTGTGGTACAATGCTAATTCGTTATATTGTTGCAACAGGAAGGCAACTTTGCGATTGTTGCATTTTTGCAACAACATTTGGTTAGCTGTGTTGACCAAAAAGAAATACCAGCAAAGTTTCCATTTAATACTGTATATTATCATGCTATTTGTTTTATCAGTATAAGGATACATTAATGCAGAATGGACATTGACAATTTTGTTTAAAAAATATGTGTGATTAAAAGAGTAAAAATCAGGTAATTTAGAATAATCAGCTGTATATTTAAAAATAAAAGCATTCTGGTTATATGGAATGGTTATATGTTATATGGAAGGGCTGACATTCCCAAATGCTGAAGTTTTACATATTTAGAGAAATATGAATCTAACAATGTTAAGGACCAAGTATAGCCTCCTAAAGAAAGTGCTTGCATTGTACTGTATATCTGACTCTTGAGCTGAACTGAATAAAATTCCTTTTAGTAAGTTCTTTGTTATTTTTGGCTTTGCTTTAAAAAAATAACAGTACAGCATATAAAATGTTAAAGGTTGCTTCTGTTTTTTTGTATTACAACACAAAAAGTCACAGATAATTGCTTTTAAGACACTGAATTCATATCTAATTAACAGTAAGTCAAATAATTAATTGTCTAAGCTGCCCCTTTCAAGAAAAGAAATAGCTTGTCATGCCAGTAAAGACTGCCTATCAGGTGATTACAATGGTAACCAGCTGCTCTTTTTAAAAACCTTCATATAAAAGTCAGAAGCTGTGTTTTCAGATAATGGTTGCTCTGTGTTCTAAAATATGGTTTTAACACATTCTACATTTCTAAAAGAAATAAAATGAATAATTGTCCTGATTTGTGTAGAAAATCAAGTTTCACTCACTTTTTGATTAATATACTGACTCAATTTAATTTATTTATAATTGACGTGGGATGGACCACTTGTTTGCATTTGTTTACTCAACTGATTAAAAGACATCTGCAATATAATGCCTCAATATAATTGCCCCCATCCATATTTTAAATTTCATGTAAATTACAGTAATTTCACAAATACGTTTTTAAGGGTTCCACAACAATTAGCATTTCTCAACCTCATAATTTCAACATCATCCTAGTAAAATACATCCATCTAAAGATGTTTTATGTTATGTGCAACTAACGGAATATGTAGCACTAGATCAAATCTGATCAAATTTGTTCAAAGAAGATTACATATTTATCCATAAATTGTTCAATAGTTATATATTTTTATTTACAATGGATGCATCGTAGGATTGACGTTTTTCCAAATAATTTGATCTTATACTTATACACAGGATGTTGTACAGTATGTAAGCAAAAACTACAAGCATATACTTTATTACTAAGAATTTTGGTGATCATCACTTACTCGTGGTGACTCTGAATTCTGAGTCATTTGCTCAACATACCACTTTATCATAATTATGAATGTGTGGAATTTATACTGTTCAATATGTCAAAGACATTACAGCAGAGGTCAGACAGGAAGATGTTCACTTGTTGTCTTGAGAGCATCTGGCTGTTGTTTGACTGTAGAAAGATTTCTGTAACATTTCTCTGCCAATATAACTTTTTTTTTCCCTGCAAGCTGTCCTTTTACCTTTTGAGTTTATAATTTGACTTCAACACTGTACAGTAGTTTAAGTGATTTGCTGTTAATTATTTTAGAAGGCTCCATGCCCAGCAGACCAGGCTTAAGGAAGCTGCTGTCCATGCTTTGCCTCAGATGTTTCTGACTGATACTGACTTATTGAAAACATGTCAATCATGGTTGTTTTATCAAGAAGACTCAGAAGTCAATAATGCCTGAGGTGCAACATTATTGACAAAGCAAGTCCAAAATATCAATAAGGAAAACATAATATATTTGCTTTTCACCTTTTGTAAAAGGTCCCCACAATCATATAACACAAGAAATATCATAGAGATTTAAATCCTATTGCATTTGTGTGGGTTATTATAAAGGTATACTTTGCAACCCAAAAGTAACATTTAATCTCCTATTTTCTGTGTCTCTGTGGAGAAAAAATTCTATTTTGATAAGTAGGCAGAGAGTTGGCAAAGTGTGATTGTTATTAGAAATACTGGGAAAGAAGCAACACTAAAACAAAACCAAAGAAAATTTTATCGGCTTTGGTGAGACTGGGATGCATTTGTTTCTGACACTAATGAGAATAATTCAAAAGACTCCGACCAGGTGAGGTCTTTAGGTTCTATCATCTGACAGAGATTAAAAAAGGGGAAGTTAATTACTTCTCTTTTTATTCATTTGACAGTATTGAAATATACAGTATGTACACTGCAGGTGGAATAAAGATTCAATGGAATAAATGTATTGTTATTATTTATTGTTCATTCATTTCTTCTTCAGGCCTCACCTGAAGAAGGCTCCTCAGCCGAAACGTGTTTTCTTTCTTCTCTTTTCAGCATGGAATAAACCTATTACTTGTTCCTTTGCAGCCTACGCATGCTGACGCAGCTACCCACCTGAACTACTTATTAGGAATAGGTGCCTTTCTGTTAGTAGGTTTATGGATCTTGCATTGTCACTGTTTATGTTACTCATCGTGTTATGCTGTAATAATACAACTCATCATTCAACAGTGAAGTTGTTTTAACCCTTAAACACCTGAGAGGACATAAATAAGCTCAAAATGGTGGAGAACCACCATTCTGCTGTTTTGGGCTTCGCCATACCGAGGCTGTTAATTTCTCTGCTGCTCTGTGGACTCCTACTCTAGGTTTAAACCCACTAGTCAACTGGGAGGTAGGGGTTGTTGAACTCCTTTTCACCGGCACAGTCTGAAATCCCATTCTGATGTATGCTCACTCTTCAAGGTGTAACTATTGTATTCCCGTACCTTACTACTGTGATTTAATTTACAGTCTGTTGAACAATATTTTTATACAATGAATAACTCACTACATTGGGCGTTTCATAATGGTTTACGCACGCTACAAAATTTTGAGAACACAATTGTTAATCAGAATGAACAGTAAAATACAAACCAGAGGGCGAAGTGGGAACGTGGAGGTGTAGCGGAGCTTGTCTGGACACGGTGACGTCATTGCCCTCCCTGCGCGTAGCAGGGACCTTAGCCACCTGGGTTGAGAGAGGTCTCCTTTAGTTCATTCGGCTGGTTCCCTGTTGCGTTATGCTTGATACCCGGGATTGCGCCCAGGTGTTGTGGGGTGTAGCGGAGAGGGCACCGCGACGGTCACAGAAGCGCAGTTAAAGCCATGAACAGGAGGCACATCTTTACCCAGAGGCTTATGGGAGTGTGCAACAAGTTACCAAGCCTTGTTGTTGAAGCTGATACCCCGATTTCTTTCAAGAAATGGCTGGATGTGATCCTGTGATCAATTAAATGCTACTTACCAAATAGACTAGTAGTACCAAATGGCCTCCTCTTTTTTACAACCTTTCATGTTTTTAACATTGTACCCAAACTGTAATGTGTCACATTTTTCAGTCACCTGGAAGATTAATAATCTACCACTATAAATTGTATGAAGCAGCTTTGAATGCTGGACTTAAACCTCATGTGCTTTGGCTCTGGTCCAATGGGGACGCTGTACTCAGTACTGATTTTCATCTGTATAAACGGCCTCTGGTGTCTTGCCATGTGTTTTAATAGGTTTTGCCAGAGCTTTGATTTTCAAATATAAACTCGCTGTGTTTGCACTGTTATTTCATAACTTTGGCTATAAAACTATGGCCGCAAAACCATATGGAAATAGTTTTCCAGGATTACTTGAAAAAAGTATTACTCACTTTTTCAGCTACCAAGTTACTTTGTTTAAATAAGGCTTTGTTTTTCTTTAAAACTCATTCACTGTCATTTGCATGTTCACCATGATGTAGTGCATTTTTATTGTTTTCTGTGTGTACCATTCCATAATACTTATAACAATCTTGATAAGTCTTGATTTAAGTCTTGCTTTAAAAAAAAGTTACCTAGCAAACCTTGGCAACATGGGAGGAAACCAACTGAAACCCCAATACAAACATGGGGAGAATATACAAACTCCATACAGACAGACAAAATGTATAACTTCATTTAAGACACCATAGGAAGGATCTGAATACTTTTGCAAGGCTTTATATATGGCTGTTTATGTAATTACATATAAAAATACACCATTTACAACCCAATTATTGCCACGTTCCTAGAAGCATTTCCTGTTGTAAATGTGTATACAGTATACAGTACATAAATTGTTGTGCATTATTGAAATTTGTACTTCAGATCAAAAGATAAATATGAGACAAAAACTACATCATAATAATTGCTTACACTTATATAGTGCTTTTCTGGACACTCCACTCAAAGCGCTTTACAGGTAATGGGGACTCCCTTCCACCACCACCAATGTGCAGCATCCACCTGGATGATGCGACGGCAGCCATAGTGCGCCAGAACGCTCACCACACATCAGCTATCAGTGGGGAGGAGAGCAGAGTGATGAAGCCAATTCATAGATTGGGATTATTAGGAGGCCATGATTGGTAAGGGCCAATGGGAAATTTGGCCAGGACGCCGGGGTTACACGCCTACTCTTTTCGAGAAACAGCCTGGGATTTTTAATGACCACAGAAAGTCAGGACCTCGGTTTTACTTCTCATCCAAAGGACGGCGCCTGTTTACAGTATAGTGTCCCTGTCACTATAGTGGGGCATTAGGACCCACATGGACCGGAGGGTGAGTGCCCCCTGCTGGCCCCACTAACACCTCTTTCAGCAGCAACCTTAGTTTTCTCCCATCCAGGTACTGACCAGGCTCACACCTGCTTAGCTTCAGTGGGTTGCCAGTTGTGAGTTGCAGGGTGATATGGCTGCTGGATGTAATAATGTCAGCAGGTCAGAATAAGTACTGGGACAAATTAATTCAAAGTAAATTAAACTAGTGTAAAGTTAGTAGTGTTTGGTCACATCCCCCTTACATGTTTGCTTCAAGTCTGCAACCCATCGACAACACTAGACTCTTTCATACTGTATGCTTACATGTGAGATGCTTTTCCAAGCTTTGCCTGCAACCACTTTCAGGTGTTGCTTGTTTGTGGGGTTTTCTGACTTCAGTTTCCTCTGCAACAAGTAAAATTCACACACATTAGGATTCATGTAATGAGATTCACTTGGCCAGTTTAAAAGTTTCCACATCTTTCTCCTAAAATCCTCGGTTAATTGTATGGTATGTTCTGAGTCATTGTGCTGCTGCAGGGTTTGAATTGGCATCCAACGAGTTTGGAAGCGTTTTTTTTTTACACCGGCAGACAAAGATGCTTCTATTCACTTCAGACTTTATTCTGTGGCTGCCATCATCAGTTGCATCATCAATAAAGACAAGCGAGCCAGTTCCATAGCAAGCCACACATGCACAAGCCATAACTCTAGCTCCACCATACTTCACAGATGTGCTAATGATGTGCTCAGGATGCTTGCATTTCCTCTGTTTCTCCACACTTTTGCCCACCTGTCACTTTCCAAAAGGTTTATCTTTGTTCCGGAACTGTTGTGGCTCATATTTGTACATCTTTGCAAATTGAGATAAGATAAGAAAACTTTATTAGCCATATACAATTTCTTGCATTAGGAATTTGTCTTTTTCGCATTATAAATTATAATCTGGCTTCTCTTTTTTATGCTGAAGACATTTTTGCATCTTGCGTTGTAAAGATGGCGCCGACAGGGAAGGCTGCCGTCCTGTGAGCTCCCATTTGTCCTTGTCTATTTCTTTATTTTTTGTTGTTTTTCGTACTGCTAACTGCACATACTGCTTGCTCGGTGATTAGTTATGACCGACAAACACTTATGAACATAAGATCGAATATTGGCACAGTTAAATCTACACCAATAATTACTGCCGACTATATGGACTGTGGTGTCTCACCTGTACCTGTACTCGGAAGAAGAGGGGTAAATGGGCAGGCGTTCTGGTAAGATTGAGGCAATGCAGCAATCGCGCCCCGCTCCCGAGTATACTTCTTGCTAATGTTCAGTCACTGGACAATAAACTGGATGAACTGAGAGCAAGGCTTGCTTTACAACGGGACATCAAGAACTGCAACGTGCTGGCATTCACTGAAACCTGGCTTGACCCGTCTGTTCCGGACTCTGCTATTCTCCCGGGAGGATTTTCTATTCACTGTCAGGACAGAACAACGGATTCGGGTAAGAGCAAAGGCGGCGGGGTATGCTTCATGGTAAACAATTTCTGGTGTACAGACGTGGAGATTATTTCAACATCTTGCTCTACACATCTTGAACATTTGACAATAAAATGTCGCCCTTTCTATCTCCCGAGGGAGTTCACATCGGTAGATACATGCCAAACTGAAAGCTAGGACAGCTGCTTTCAATTCTGGCGATATGGGTAAATACAAAAAATCCAGATACAACCTCAGGAAAGCTACCAAAATAGCTAAATACAACTACAGAGTTAAATTAGAGTCATATTACCACGGCTGCAACGCACGGACCATGTGGAGTGGTATACGCACCATTACAGACTACAAAACGCAACCCATATCGCACAACAGTCTGCCTCTCTTCCTGATGAGCTAAATTCATTCTATGCTCGGTTTGAGGTCAGCAACGCAGATCCAGTCAGGAAGATTCCAGAAATCCAAGACGGAAACCCACTGATCATATCCAGAGCGGATGTGTGTAAAGTTTTTAAAAAGACCAGTCCACGCAAGGCTCCTGGCCCTGATGCCATCCCTGGCCGCGTTCTGAAGGCATTTGCAGACCAGCTGGCAGATGTCTTCTTGGACATATTCAATCTCTCCCTAGCTCAGTCTATAGTTCCTTCCTGCTTTAAGAAAATCACCATTGTCCCTGTTCCTAAAAAATCCAGAGTCAGCTGCCTAAATGACTACCACCCTATTGCAATCACATCAGTTATCATGAAGTGCTTCGAGCGGTTGGTCAAAGCATACATCACCTCCTCACTGCCTGACACCCTAGACCCACTGCAATTTGCATACCGCCAGAACAGGTCAACAGAAGATGCTATTGCCACTGCCCTCCATACTGCCCTCTCACACCTGGATAAGAAAGGAACATATGTGAGAATGCTGTTTGTTGATTACAGCTCAGCATTCAATACCATAGTGCCCTCAAAGCTCGTCATCAAGCTCCAGGACCTGGGACTGAATACCTCCCTCTGTAATTGGACTTCTTGACAGAACGTCCGCAGGTGGTGAAGGTGGGCACCAACATATCCTCTACCCTGACTCTAAACACTGGAGCCCCCCAAGGCTGTGTGCTTAGTCCTGTCCTCTACTCCTTATTTACTCATGACTGTGTCACCAGGCATAACTCAAACTCCATCATCAAGTTTGCGGACGATACAACAGTCATCGGCCTGATCACAGATGGTGAGGAGTCTGCATACAGGGAGGAGGTTGAAACACTGGCAGTATGGTGCCAGGAGAACAACCTCTCTCTGAACATCAGTAAGACTAAGGAGATGATTGTGGACTATAGGAAATATCAGGGTGGAGACCACACACCTATTCACATCAATGGGACTGCAGTGGAGAGGGTCAGCAGCTTTAAGTTCCTGGGAGCTAACATCTCAGAGGATTTAACCTGGACCCACCACACCAACACCGTGGTCAAGACAGCACGGCAGCGCCTGTTCTTTCTCCGCAGGCTAAAGAAGTTCGGCATGCCATCACATATCCAGGCCAACTTCTACAGGTGCACTATTGAGAGCATCCTGACTGGTTGCATCACTGCCTGGTATGGGAGCTGCTCTGCACGGGATCGCAAAGTATTGCAGAGGGTGGTGAAGTCAGCGCAGCTTATCACCAGCTGTGAGCTACCAAGCATCCAGGAGATCTACTCAGCTAGATGTCTGAAGAAGGCCAGGTCCATTCTCAAGGACCCCAGTAATCCCAGTCACAAACTGTTTCCCTCCTACCGTCCAGTAAACGGTACCAAAGCATTCGGTCCAAGTCCAACAGACTACGGAACAGCTTCTACCTCCAGGCAATAAGACTGCTAAATAGCCAATCTGTAGCTCCTTAGCAAATCACCTGTAATGGCTACATGGACACACAATTCTCATTATATCCAGCATAACTGCACTACATGTATATATTGCATACACCATGGACACATAACAGCTCTACTCACATTGAGTTTTTATTCAATTTCAAAAATGTAACCTCAATTTTGTGATTTTTGTGTTTTTGTGATTTTTGTGATTCTTGTAATTTTTGTGAGCTCGCAGAAAAAGACATTTCATTGCCAGCAACTACTGCTGCACGCCGTATTGTTGTGCATTTGATAGATAAACTTTAATTTGATTTGATTTGATTTTGATTGTAGTCATTGTAATACTTCTATAAGAGAATGAATTGAGAAACTTTCACCTCTGCAATCTCTTCGGCTGTTATTTTAGGTTTTTTTTTCATATCTCTAATGGTTTTTCTGTCTTCAACTGCAGGATTTGTCCTTGGACAGCTTAGGCATTGCTGATTACTTACTCCTCCAGTAGTTCTTTCAAGACATTCAAGACATTTTGTGATACAAAATTCTTTTGCATTTATTTTTTGTTCTAATCAAAATTGTGTTTGCTTTCTCATGTTCATGATTGCATGCTTTCCAGTCACAGATAAATCTGTAGTCTTCAGCATGTTTTTTTCTTTCTAACTTAAGAGGCAGGGCCAAAAAGTAAACTCCAATGGTTGAAACCAAGGCTACACACTCACAATGTTTTATTTTTTAAGTTTTAATAAATAATGCAACAGGAACACCGAAAACATTAGAAACACCCTGCTGTCATATGTCCCAATACTTATGATCACCTGAACTGTGGGGATTGAACACAATAAATGACATTGTTCTAATATGGTTAATCGTGTATGCAAAATAATACCCAGAAACAAAAGCTGAAATTTACTTTTGCCTCATATTGGTCTTTTGATATAAAATAGAACTGTTATTAAAACACTGAAAAAATTCCAAATTTCACTTCACTGTCCCAATATTCTGTCAAATACAAAACCATCGAAAATATCAACACCACTGCCAGTGCATAACTTAAGACAGAGCAAAAATTCTTAGAAAACAAAATACTGTATAAAATACTTCTTAAAAAGTGGTAGAGAGCCAATACAAGCCACCACATGTGAAAACAAAATTGACTGAGGTACAAATATATTTATATTTCTAATGAAATGAAACAGAGCAAAAACATTGAAATTATTAAAAATTATTGTTTTCAAAGTTTATTGGGCAATTAGAGGTTGCGACTGTAATATTTCTAACATAAAGAAAAAAAGTAATTTCAATTCACATTGCGAGTGGGTGTTTATATAATATTAACATATAACCTAAGCATGCTTTCAGGGAATAGAACAAAAAAACAGTCATAAATTAATGCAAATGTATGTGTTGTTAGTCACAGGAATTCATAGTCTAATTCATTAAACTTTAGCTTGTACATTATTCTGAAAAATTGGACAACCTAAGCAGAGTACATGAAGTAAAATCTAATAGCATAATTAACGTCTCCATATTTCACTGTCTATGTACAGTATGTGTGCCTTAATCAAATGCATATACAACTTTTCTCATACATATAGTCCATCTCAGCATTAACCTCTTTCAAAATCTTACATACTGTACAAACACATCCTCATTTTTAGCAGCTGTAGCAGAATAAGTTGTAGCAGAATCATAAGCAAACACATTAGACGCTGTAAAGGAAAATTAAAAATTTTAGACAGAATTTAAAACTCTGTAACTACCTGGCAGACACTTAAAAAGTGCACAAAAAAAGTAAACTGCAAAGGCTGCAACCAAGGCTACACTTGTACATTCAGGTATTGAAAAACAGACTATGCATACAAGAAGGGAGACACTAATTTACAAAAAGCTATGTACAGCATACACAATGTGAGGAAGCAATATAAAGGCAAACAGAGTATCAGTATATTCTATATATGCTGAGAGACCTTAAGCATGCAACAAATACTATTAGTTACTACTGTACTGTATATTCGGTTGTTGCTTTATTAGTGCATCTGGGTACAAATAAAAGTGTAAATCCTAATTTAAAAGTGTAAATTTAAGTGTAAATCCTAATTTAGGGATAGTATGTTAAAATTGTACAATGTACAAATAAGAGCTAATTTAATTAGTTATAATTTAATCATTAATACTAAATTGACTATTTTTGTTGTTTAATCAATTAATAATGTAGAATATTGTGTACAGTTTTGGTTACCACATTACTAAAAGCTGAGCTTCTCTAGAATCAGTCCAGGACAGAACAGTCAGATATACAGTATTCCCAGGCTTAGGGAATATATAAAAAGGAATGTCCTACTATTACAGATTGAGTGAAATTGACCTTGTTAAGTCCTGAACATAAAAAAAAACAACAACAAGGAGACCTCATTCAGGTATTAAAAAACCTCAAGGGTATCAAAAAAGTCAGCTTACTGGACTGGAAACAACACTGGAACGTTTATCAGAGAACAGGAGTGGAAGCTAAAGGAATTTACATACAGTACAGAACTGTGAACAGCAGGCACTTGTTAATACAGGGGGATTGGGGAGGCTGGATATTTTATTCCAGGTGTGATGAAGTGGACACCTTGCTTGAGATTCTCATATCACTTGCAGTAGCTACTAGAAACCAAAATGGCTAGATGGGCTGATTAGCCTCTTTTCATTTCGACGTTTTATGGTCTTGTGTTTGGGTAAATAGAGCTAAATATTTGTGTATGGGTTTTAATTTGTTTACTCAGTTTTATGACTTTGTTGTTAAGTAAACAGATGTTTGTGGCAGATTATTTTTAACAATATTCATAGTTTACAGTATACACTCACAAGGAGGGAGGGGGTATCTTAAAAGATCTACATAGCCAGTTGGGTCTTAGAAGCATATCAAACTTAGATTAAAGGTCTTTTCATGTCTGTTGTTTCTTTGAAGCATTTTGAAGAAAGCATTTCTCTCCTGGTGTTTGCTGTCTGCTGCAGACTATGACACAGACAGCTGAGTTATTTAAGTTAGTGATCAAGAGGAAATTCAGAATGCCTCCAAGCTGCTTGTTTGCCAGATGACCTCTAAATTAGCAAGTTATAAAAGTTTGGATCTACAGATAAAAAGCTACAAAGGGAACAGAGAAGAAGTAATTTTATTCCATGCTGAAAAAAAGAAGAAAGAGAACACAACGTTTCGGCCGTGGAGCCTTCTTCAGGTGTGAGAGAGACAGGGCAGTAGGCAAAGGTAAAGTAGTGGGAGAACAAAGGTAGGGAGGGAGGAGAAGTGAGATGTGGGAGCAGGGGACAAAAAGAGAGGCCAATCAAGAGGTGTGAAGTCAGAATGGGTGCAGAGAGGTGTGAAATGAAACTTCCAATGAATGGAGAAAATTTAAAAGAACAGTAGTCTGCCGTTAAGAGAAGGGAGAATGTGTGATTCTAGCTGCAGAATAATTTTGGTTTCAGTGGTCTTTCTGATGTATGAGTTCGGAAAACCGTCTTTGAGAACACAGACGGAGAGATTAGAGTGGCCGTGGCCGTCAGAGGTGAAATGAGAAACAATGGGCTTGGAGAGATCTTAAATCTTCACAGCCCTGACGTGTTCTCTGAAGCGGTCTCCGAGTCTCCTTCCTGTTTCTCCAATGTAGATGGCCTGGCATTTACTGCAAGAGATACAGTAAATAAGGTTGCTGGTGGTACAAGATGCTGTCTGGGTGATCCGGAATTGTCCTGAGGGGCCTTGAATGAGTGTGGTGGTGGATGTGTACTTGCAGGTGATACAGAGAGCTCTGTTGCAAGGGAAAGTGCCTGGTGTGGATGGTTGTTGAGGGCGGTCAAGGGAGCTGTGAACAAGGAGGTTACGCAGATTAGGTGGTCGGCGATATGAGATGATAGGGCGATCAGAAAAGAGGGCCCCAATGGAGGGATCATCCTGTAGGATGGAAAAGTTGTGGTTAATGGTCCTGGGGATAGGAAGTGTGTTAGGGTGGTAAGAAAGCACCAAAGGAATGCTACCCACCTGAACAGAGAAGAATGTTACTGTAGTTATTCCATTTACAATACAATTGTTTCTGATAAAAAATGATTAGCTAAAATATACCAGCTCTTGAAATAATTATAAAAAAATGTAGATGTGGCATAAACCTATACTGTAGTAGGCTAGTGATTGGCTGTCATGCAAGTAACATTAATGGTGATGTGTTCAAGTGTATTGCTGTTACAGAACAGTAAATAACTTGTCTAATTTGAAATACAAAGGAAGGAAAAACCTGTTTCTTCAGAAACAAGTATTTTAGGATGACTCGCAGAAGAAAGTTAAACAGGTCTCATCTTTTTGTCTTTGCACAACTGCTTCCCCTATTAATGTTTTGTTTTTGTAAACCTAAATATAAAAATCACATTCATATTTCAATTGCTGACAAAATTGAATGGGTTATCCTTTTTTAAATAAGGATAATGCCAAAAAATATCAATATTCTGAGTGTTCTTTCATTAACATGTTACTTTCATTTCTATTACAGTGTCTGCTTTAAACCTTATATGAATAAAGCATCTGACTGTATGTAATTAAAATCCTGATGACATAATTTCTAATGATATAATACCTTTTATAAAATGAAAAATACTTCATGGAAGTTATAATGTTTTTTTTTTCAATCATATAAAATTATGCACTATTACATTTCTTAATCTTTTCCAAATACTTGCTTGAAAAGATTTGTAATAATAAATTAATTTTTGGTTCCTCAGACAGTATAATTCCATAATTGTATTTGGTAAAATCCTTGGTGATTTAGAATTAATTCAAAATGTGTGCAGTAATTTACCACTCATGGGATGTAAATTTTAAACATTATTTCTTAAACATCTTAGGTAACAACATTATTTTCCAGAAAAGTGCTATATAAGTGTAAGCAATTATTATTATTTTTTTCTTGGAAAATCCATCAAATAGAATTTGTTGACTTCTGAAACTAAAACAAGATTATACAAACACAAGAAAAGAGGAATAACATTTCTGTGGCATAGTGAAAACTGAATGCAATATTGTAAATGAGGTATATCATTGTATTGTAAATCTTAGGCACAATGTCCCTCAATTTAAATTCTATTTTTTTATATGTATATTCCAGTTTTCTATTTTAAGCAAGTAACACCACTTGTTGCCTTTGGCTTTTAATAATGTCCTACTCTGATAAGCTAAAAGAAGAATATTTTTAGTTTTGAACTACAAAGATTCACAAGGGCACTATATTCACAACCCTCAGGAACGCTGATACAGCTGGCTCTTCAGACTTCTTTGCAATCAACAGTGAATCTGAAACAAGTGGGCAGAAATGGAAACTAAAATGAGACATTGTCAATTTTAAATTGACATAAGGAGCCATTTTGTACAAAGAGTTCTGTGAGTCTGAAACAAGCTATTCAGGTACAGTATGTTGTCTAAGATGTTTAACCTTGCTTCTTTGAAGAAATATTTGGATGAGATCTTCTGATCAATTAGCTACTAGTAATTAAGCTGAATGGGTATACTGGGTAAGCTTAGGCTGTGTTCTTATTGGTTTCTATCTGTTCTCATGTTCTTATGCTCTATAGTAAAGAACTGATGAGGTTGCAAGACCTCTAATGAAAGGAGAGAAAATGGTAATACACTGAAAAAAATTAACAATGACTGGCTGTTTAATTTGCTTTCCATCCTGTTTCATTAGTTACAGAAATCCACTTAACAGTAGCAAAGTACAAACATTATTAATTGGTATTTATTTAATTTACAATGAAAACTCCATGCAGAATAATAATATAAAATTCACTACTAATGATAAGAAAAATTACCTTAAGATAAATTAACAATATTTTTATTAAGCTCAATATTTAAGGCAAGTAGTCTGATTCACAAAACTATTGCTCATCCACTTAATTTTTTTTTCTGGGGATGAACAAGAATACCTTTTAGTAACCAGGAGGCAAACATTGTTTATTAAATCTCAGAATTAACAAAGAACATTGTTTATTAACATGTTTTTCTGTAAAAAGATATGAGAAATACACAGTATAACAAAGTGCACTTTTGTAGTTTTTTGAATCCTCAGTCCACAATTATTCCTTCTCGGAAACCAGTGGTGTCTGAAGGGCTGTTAATAAATTTCTAGAATAGTCCTCAGTCTTAGTGCTCAGGTTAAAAAGGTACTAAGTAGTGTCTTACAGAGAAATTGGTCTAAATCACTCAGACATTAAATGGAGCCAAAAGGTGTCAGAAAGAGCTTTCAGCAGGATTTACTTTGTCTTATTTGGCTGGATTAAGTTGATTTCTCTTCTGCTCTTATCATATTTTAACAAATCTTCTATTACTAGCCTTGGGACATCTTAACATTTTAGATTTTCTTTGCACTTAATCACCATTTTTATACTTAACACATATTCTACATATTCATTTCAAATTTTGTAAAAAAGAGATAATTATTATTATTATAATTTTAAGCTAACTTTACAATTAAAATAAATAATTTTTTTCTTCTTCTGACGTAATCAGGGGATCTTCATGAAGGAAATGAAAGCATAATCTGGCACATTAATAGAAACCAGAAAGTAAGCTATGCTCCTCTGTATTTCAGACTGAATGTGTTTCTTGTATCCTGTTTCTTGTGTAGAGATCCAGCTGAGAGCAGGAACAGTGTGCACAATAAATAGCATATAATGGGATATGATTTGGCTGTATTTACACAATTCATACTGTACACACTAAAACATAATACAGGCTTATAAGGTACAGTATATACTGTAATAAGATATACTGTATAAGCACTCATCCATATATTTATCAGTAGTACACATTAGTGCCTAGCAGCATGTCTTAGATTCATAAATAAATGAATAGAGTATGAAGATATTTTAATGGAATATCAAATTATGAAGCCACAATTCTGTGTATAATTGTTTTAATAAGAGCAAAAACTTTGCACAGTTATTTTCATCCTAAGTGTTTGCAAAATATACACCCTCAAGCTCCTACACCAAAGCAGCTCCAGTTAACAAACATGTCTTATGCCTTTTGAGATATTCAATGCACATACCACTAAATATCAACCAGACAACAGGGAATATTTTTCTCATACTTTGCAGCAAAGCAAAAGCACATGATCAATTTCTTTTGGAAAAACATGATCTGAGGTTAACAGTTCTTTTGCGCGCATTGTCAGATCTAAATTTTAAAATTGATGTCCTGCAGACATGACTCACTACTCACACAAAGGTGAATGAGAAAAGATTTTACTGGTAACAAGTGAGATAATCTTTTTGATAACAGTGTATTCAGTCGTACACCTCTCAAAGCTCAGAATCATTGACATGATCACCGCAATTTGCTTTTGAACTAGTTTTATTTTTAAAGAGAGATATTATTTTATTTATCTCATAGTTTCTGCAGAGGTGTTTTTCTACTGAAATTAAACGTTTGTTTAATGTCAAAATGAATGCTATCCTGCATTTTTTTTCAGCCCAATTATATCTGTATTTTGAAGTAATGCATCCCCGCTCCATTGTAGTGCAGTCCTCTCTGATTTGGATTTGGGTTACTGCTGTGATGTGAAATCAAAATGAAATGATTAAAGAAAACAGTAATAATGTCTGAAAAGAAATAGCGTATGGTAAATTTCATTCTGAATATCCACTTATCCATTTTCTAAGCACTTCATTAAAATCATGATCGTGGGGGAGCCTGATCCTATCCCAGCAAGCAAAAGGCACAAGGCAGGATATATCCTGGATTGGACACCAGTCCATCAGAGGACAGACAGAGTCATCCAGGGGCCAATTTTACCAAGAGTCAATGAACATACCAGTATGTCTTTGAACTGCGGGAGGAAACTGGAGCACCTGGCAAACACAAACTCAACAAATTCAATAGTACTGCAGGGTTGAAATTGAACCCAGGGCCCTATCTCTACAATACAGTAATGTTAATCACTAGAGTGAGAGAGTCCCTGAGGGAGAAGTTGTTTTACTGATGTCCTAACTAATTCACTAATTGCTAATTTATTTACTAATTGCCTAGTAAATGGTGGTTTGTTTACTACACCAGAGGTATACAGTAATATGAATTGGCAGACTTTTTCCTGAGAAATATTTACCTAATTTGGTTGAGAAATTCTTGGATATAAAATAAATGGATATCTTTTTTTTCTGTGATAACATATTTCATGGAGGCAATTGTCCTGAAACATTCTCTCTATGGTGTATAGCATTCTGAGATCCACAATCTAAGATTTCTTCGTTTCTAGTACAAATGACTTCATAAACAAAGAAGCCTTATACTATAGTGACTTAAACATTATTATTAAAATTAAACCAATACACACCATTAAAAACATTTCCTATAAATTGAAAATTGCATAGTTATTAACACAAATATAGCTGTTTTATGTATGTAATGTCAAAATGGGTATGAAAAGTAAAACAGAAACTATAAAAAGGTTGTATATTATCTTGTTCACACCTCTATTTATAGCTAAGAATATGGTTTCACAGATTACATAATAGGCAGAATGCTTTGCATAATTTCTGAACAATCCAATTATTTTTCTTTTTTTAAAAATTACCTGTACACACAAATAACCACATGAGCCTTTAGCAAGCATTACACCGTGCTTGAATGTCCAGACCTGAAATACCTTTTATACAGTAGCTATGGATACAAATAGGTGTAGACTATTGTCCTCTGCTGAATAGCCAGAGATTGAAATGATACATTTAGAGGAATCATTGCTTCAAATTAAAGAAGAAAGGTGACAAATGTTTTTTGCAAGGCTTGTAATGCTGATGATAAACCGTATACAATGTGTTTGTTTTCATTCCTTGCTGATGAAAAAGAAAAGGAAGACAGCATAACATTAGCAAAGAGAGTATCAGGGGTCAGGGAGGGCCTCCTGTCTGTGGGAAAATCTTTGAAATGTCAGAGGAGGGCGCCTCTTGGTTTCCAAGAGATAGTGTCAGCCAGGATAATAAACATCCGGAAGCAATGAGGCTTTGCCTTAGACCTCAGGTTAAGACAGAAGTCAAGGGAATACAATAGGGAAGTCATTTGTGTTGCCAAAACCACAGGCCAGCCAGGACAGTAAAAGAATCAACATAAAGCTTGCAATTATAAAAAAAAAGAGTTACATTTGTATATATGCAGCATACAAATCAGTCCTACACATTCTACAGGCAACAGTGGGAAAAAATGATATGCCTCAAAATATCACTTGAAAAGTATTTAATCTTACATCAGTGGCAATACTGATTTTTTTAAATCTTTTTTGCTACTTTATCAAATCTATATCATAATAATTATTGTGATAACAAAGGTCTTTATTTTGACTCTGCAGAGCAGTGTTCAGTATCTGTTATTATTTTACATGTTTCAGGTATCAAAACCACAGATTACGTCTGTAATTTTAGTTCCCTGAAGGTGAGAAGCAGTTACTATGATACAGCTGCATAAGCAATGGGATATTACCACCCACAGGGAACAGGACTGACGACCTCCACCACAGACAAGTCAGGCAGGAACATGATGACTTATCTCAGCCTTGTCCACAAAGAGGATGTACTGTAGGAGTGACACAGCTAGAAGTTCTGGGAGAATCCCACATTCATGTAAGATGTCATTGACAAACCACCATAGTTCAGGTGGGTAGCTGCGTCAGCATGCGTAGGCTGCAAAGGAACAAGTAATAGGTTTATTCCATGCTGAAAAAAAGAAGAAAGAGAACACAACGTTTCGGCCGTGGAGCCTTCTTCAGGTGTGAGAGAGACAGGGCAGTAGGCAAAGGTAAAGTAGCGGGAGAACAAAGGTTGGGAGGGAGGAGGAGTGAGAGGCGGGAGCAGGGGACAGAAAGAGAGGCCAATCAAGAGGTGTGAAGTCAGAATGGGTGCAGAGAGGTGTGAAATGAAACTTCCAATGAATGGAGAAAATTTAAAAGAACAGTAGTCTGTCGTTAAGGGAAGGGAGAAGGTGTGATCCTAGCTGCAGAATAATTTTAGTTTCGGTGGTCTTTCTGATGTATGAGTTTGGAAAACCGTCTTTGAGAACACAGACGGAGAGATTAGAGTGGTCGTGGCCGTCAGAGGTGAAATGAGAAACAATGGGCTTGGAGAGATCTTTAATCTTTACAGCCCTGACGTGTTCTCTGAAACGGTCTCCGAGTCTCCTTCCTGTTTCTCCAATGTAGATGGCTGGGCATTTACTGCAAGAGATACAGTAAACAAGGTTGCTGGAGGTACAAGATGCTGTCTGGGTGATCCGGAATTGTCCTGAGGGGCCTTGAATGAGTGTGGTGGTGGCTGTGTATTTGCAGGTGATACAGCGATACCACCATATACAGTAGGGGTCTCCTGGCATCCACTCTTCCCTAACAGGAAGGTAGAGTTACAAGAGTCACAAAGGAGTCCTTTTGTTTTGAAGAGTTACCACCAACCAATAGGATAGTACTGTATACTAAGGCTTTTACTTAGTAGGGTCCTCAAGAGTGCTGGAATAAGTATGTCCAGTACCCGTAGGGCTAGGCATCAGAACTAAAATGATTCATTGTCTGTATCTATGAAAGTTACTCAATACCAGCCACATCCAGGCAGTCTGATCTTGACAACATGAATAAAGTAGTCCAACTAGCCACAGAGCAGATATCAGACATCCTGAAATCAAGCTCATGATGAGGCTGTACCTCTGATGGAGTCCATTAGATTGATTTTGAGATCTGTGCTCTTGTTGGATGAGGTGCTGTTTTGACAGTACTTGAAAGAAAACCTGAAAGTTGTAACAGGTGAACAGCTGTTCTGTGTAGTATATGAACCAAATCTGATCCACATAACCAAGACCTGCAGAGGCAGCATGGTGTTCAAATGCTGGTCTTGTTTTGAGGCAAAATGGGGAGAAATACCATAGAATTCCAACGCAATTAGCCCTTCCACAAAAATTGCAAACGTTCTGCACCAGAATTTTACAAATGCAACCATAACCAAAAACAGAGCTTTAGCAGATGAAAAATAAGTTCTATCTTCTGCAGAGGACTGGAGTATTTTGTAAGGCACATGCACTTTGTGCCCTTAAGGAGCTGGACCCCAGGAGCCTCCCATCAATTCAGACATCACTCTTTTGCCCAATATAAAATGGGGGATGCGAGGGAAATGAGAGAGTCTTGAGACAGATTTTTATTGCATGAAAATCCACGCATGATCCATTGGTTCAACATGATATTGTCAGGGTGGTCTGTGACAAGAGCTGTTTGTGAGGCACCTACAGTAGTTCCTCCTATTGTGAAATAATCATCTACTTGCCCAGAAAATTTAGAACTCTTATTTCTTGCCACTGCAAGGAATAAAAAGTAGCATCTCTTCACATTGAAAGTGTGCATGGAGCAACAGTCAGATTGAAGTGGAATGTACAAAATCCATCGTTCTTGCCCTTGAAAAAGGACCTTGCACTTGAAAAATAAATCGAAGATACTACAGTACAGTATATGTGCCTTGGGTAGACAGGATTTGAAGATAAACATCTTTTAAGACGATCACAGTGAATCAATCGAGCAAGGAATGCTTCTATAACCAAGGCTTAGAGTGGACTAAGACATTATCAGTGGGATTCCTGTAATGGAAGGGTTTCATATGTGCATAGCCTGACTGAATGTTATTGAGGTGTGAGGTGTGTGGAGCACAGGAGTGCCAGTCAGTGATAGCTTAATTTGAAATAATTGCTGTGTCATAGACCTGAGCGAGAGAGGAGGGCTTTTGAGCAGGATGGCACAAATAAACAACGGGCCATGGAGGTGAATCCCTACTTATTCAAACAAGGGAAATTAGTCTGATCCTGGCAAACCTCAGTGACTTGAGGTGATGCCTGTAAGACCTCTTTGGCTGGAGATAGAGCTGGAGGATGCCATGAGTGGGGATAGACCACTGGATTCTTGGCCTAACAGATGAAAACAATATTCTCAATTGCCGATTAGCAATTGATCACCTGTGACAGTGGAGAATGTCAGCAAAAGATTTCTTCAACGTGGAATCTGTTAAGTGTCAATGTTTCACAATTCTCTCACCTGCATGGAGATAATACCTTTAACCTAGCAAGGTGCAATATGAAGGTTTGCCCACACAAGACGTGACTCTCTTTCCGAGATATAGGGGTTTGGGCCAATGCTAATTTCTGCTACCCAGACCTAGGGGCCCTGTCAAACAAAGAGGCTCCAGTTCAGCCAGCTACTTCATTTCCATCTTTACTGTGAGCCAGCTCAAGAGAACTTTCTCAATGGAGAAATATCCAGGACAGGACAGGGAGCTCAGATTCAGATCTCTGGGGTTGAGATCTGAGAGGGAAAATCAACATAAACATCGGTCATTTTTCATTGGAAGCGTCCTCAAACTCAATGTTGCCTATTTTCTATTTGTAGTTTATTACATTTGGAACTTAAAATGTCAGCTGTGAAATATTTCCCCTGTCTCAAACTGTATCTAAATCTATTTGAATGTCCTTTTCCAGCTGCTGCTGTGTTTTCTATCCCTCCTATTTTGGTATCATTTGCTAATTAGGTTTGCTGTTTATGGCAATCCTTGAAACCTGAGTGTCCTGAGTGCAGAAAAGAAGATCTTAAAGAAGCAAGCAGATTAGTTAATGGAAGCAATTAACACTGGTGATTAAAGGCCCAGCTGGAACAAAAACCAACAGGCACAGGGGTACTCCAGGACCAAGACTGAGAACCATTACTGTAGTGCATGAGCCAGTCCAGCACCAGGCCCATAACAGATGAATCATGCTGATCCTCTGGGAAAAACATCTTCCCATCTTCCCACCGTTACAGTATTTAGTGTATATTACAATCGTGGAAACCAGGCATTGTAATCTTAATGTAAGCTTAGATGTTCTTGTGGAACAGTTGTTCCAATGTAACAGCTTGTGCCATTCACAATAATTTAGGGAACCTGAAGTGCGATAATAGAAGTTAGTTAGTCTTTTTGGGGAAGAGTGCAAGACAGAGCTCCTTCATCCTAGTATTCACCCTCTTCCCTGTGTTCTTTTAGCTGGCTAAAACAGCTTGGAATATGATAGAGAGCTGCGTCTAACTCATTTGCTATAATTGATCGCATATGATTTGAATGTACAGTACTTTGAGCGGGCCATACATAACATAAAATCAAAATACTTTACATCCATTACATAGAATTATTTTTTTGTAGTGTTTCAAGTTTTTGGTGATTATTTTAAAACCGAAAACCCCCCTTAAAAAACATACTTAGCAGTTATTGCCTATTCAATACATACCAATTTAGCAAAACTCATTCATTGCACTCTGACTATGGGTAGGGTGGTAGGATTATCAAATGTCAAGGTCAAGGTCAAGGTTTATTATTTATCAAATGCACAACAATACAGCATACAGCGGTGGTTGTCAGCAATGAAATTCTTTTTCTGCAAGCTCGCAAGGAGAGATAGGACAGAAGTTGATGGAATTAAGGTTACAGAGTAGAATACAATAAATTATACAATTTGCAATTAACAAGATTTCCGCAATGAATAACATTGGTAGGAATAGGAGGTGTCAGGGGAAGAAAAGAAAAAAAACACAGGTGCACCTTATCAGTTTCAAGTGGACTGACTATTTATCAGTGGTCGTTTGGGTAATTGCTAGTGGCTGCTGTGGTTGGCTATTTAGCAGTCTTATTCCTTGAGGGAAAAAGCTGGTCTTTGTCTGTATGCTTTGGTATAGTTTTCCAGATGGTAGTAGAGAAAACAGATTATGGCTGTGGTGACAGGGGTCCTTGAGAATAGACCTGGCCTTCATGAGGCATCTAGCAGTAGATATCCTTGATGTTCGGTAGCATGCAGCCAGTGATGTGCTGTGCTGATTTCACCACCCTCTGCAGTGCTTTGTGCTCTAGGGCGGAGCAGCTCCCATACCAGGCAGTGATACAGACGGTCTTCTGTGATGTTAACAGCTAGGAATTTAAAACTACTGACCCTGTCCACTGGTCACCTGCTGATGTACATGAGTGCGGGGTCTGCTCTCTGATGTTTTCTGTAGTTCACAATCAATTCCTTGGTCTTACTGGTGTTCAAAGAGAAGTTGTTGTCCTGGCACCATGTAGCCAGGATTTCAGCCTCATTGCTGTTCGTGATCAAGCCAATGACCGTTGTGTCATCCACAAACTTAATGATGGAATTTGTTTTGTTCTTGGCGACACAATCATGAGTGACTAAGGAGTGTAGAAGAGGGCTGAGCACACAGCCTTGGGGGGCGCCAATGTTCAGAATCAGGGTGGAGGATGAATTGGTGCCTACCCTTACCACCTGCGTACGACCTATCAGAAAATCCAGGATCCAATTGCAGAGAGGGGAGATTACTCCTAGGTCTCGGAGCTTAGTGACAAGCCTCGAGGGTACAATAGTGTTGAAGGCTGAGCTGTAATGCTGTTATTCTGAGCATTCTCACATACGTTCCTTTTTGTCGAGGCGCGAGAGGGTAGTGTGTAGAGCAGTGGCGATGGCGACCTCAGTTGATCTGTTCTGTCGGTATGCAAATTGCAGTGAGTCCAAGGTGTCGGGAAGTGAAGAGGTGACGTGAGCTTTGATCAGCCGCTCGAAGCATTTCATGACGACTGACATGAGTGCAACGGTGCGGTAATCACTTAGACAGCTAACTCTGGTGTTCTGGGGGGTCGGAAGCAAGCAAGTTTTCTTGAAGCAAGAGGGGACTGTGTGTATTGAGTAAGAGAATGATTGAATATATCCGTGAAGACGTCTGCCAGCTGGTCTGTGCAAGCCTTCAGAACACTGGCCTGGCCAGGGATAACGTCGGGGGAGGGCTTTGTAGCCATCCCGGAAGGGAGTGTAAACATTATCCAACGTGTTTGTTCCATGTGTCGGGCAATTGATATGCTGATGCAGGTTAGGCGTGGGTTTTCTTCAGGTTTAAAATGCAATTATTTTTTAATGTCATTTTTCTGATAATTGTAGAATATTTACATCTCTGTTCTGTTAAAAAGAATAATTTCAGGACAAATTCAACAACTGCGATAATAAATGTTCATCTATACTGTATATATCTGCTGTCTATCAGCAGGTAAACTGCAGGACTGAAATGTGAGAAAAGCCTGCGGTAGGATTAGTGATCAGCATCTCTTTTTATCTCTGCTTGAAAGACTGATAAGACTAACACTTAGCAGCTGTGATAAAAACTGAAAAGCAGCTTGCCTTGCTTCATGATTCACTGCATTTAAGTGTTTTTAACTAGGATAACTACAAAAAAAGTTAAAGGAACATTGTGTGACCAAAAAAGAAAAAAAAAAGAAACTAACTAACTAACATAACAATTTGGTAGATACGGGCAATACAAAAAACAATAAATTCAAATTCACTAATGTATGGTAACACCTACTTGTTTCATACAAACTGAAATGTATGCTTTCTATGTTGTAAATTTTGACAAATATTTTTTTTCTCTACCGTTTTCATTTTTTAGTATTTATTTTACAAAGCTTTAACTCCTTTTAAATTGTAGTGAGTATTCATCAGATTCTAATTTAGCAAAAAAAAAAGTAAAGGGGAACTACAGTCCCAATTTCTCAGACCGGTTATTAAATCTAGGTTACAAAATAAATCAATTGACAGTATCCTCAAATGTTATGAATTCCTACTTTAAGCACAACATTGTGAAGTCTGTGAAAGCACTATATAGTCGCCATATTGTTTCAATCCCCTGCTCTTGCCACACCTGAGCAGGAGAGTTTACACAAATTACAATGTGAATTGGCCCTTTCTGCTCCCTGCCTTCCCATCAGTCACTGTAATCAGTAATGTAATGTGATGTACAGTACAAGCGAATAAGTACAGGTTGTACAGCAGACATTTCACTGCCAAAATGTTCGAATGTGATCTCTATGCAGAGACAACAAGTAAGTTGTATTGAAAGCAAAACCATCTCAAAGTTGAAAGCAATATTTTAATTTTATTTTTATTAAAAGAGATGTCTTCGCAAGCCTGCTTGTTTACAATGTAATAGGGCCACTTCATCTCACTGGAAGTTTGGTTAGCTAATTCTGAATGACGGAATATGGCACTGTGCATACAGTAGCTTCAAACTTCGTCTATTTTGTGATATAAACTGGAGGTTTTACACGTTACTGTGTAGTTTACTTTCATTGTGGTTTGAAATGCACTCATCAATGCAGATTCTTTCTTACCCCAAAATATTAAAATAGCCTTGCAGTTCCCCTCTAATAGAGAGGAAAATGGATGTTAGGGCAGTAATGCCTGTGACTGAGATCCAGGGGGCAGAATGCTATCAAATCAGATTTGCAGGATTAAAGTGCAAATTAAACACATGTAAACTCTGCTTGAAAAATTGATAACACTCATGGCCTGTTTTGAAATGCCTCAGGAACCAAACAACATTCTCTGTTTATTTTTTCTTTTCATCAGTTGCATATTTACAAGGCTGTTATTAATATGTTCAAAAATATCCATCTGAGATGGAAAAAAACATTAGGCATTGCATCAGTGAGATGAACGGTAGTACAGTTGCTGAATACAATTCAGAGTAGATTATTAGAGAAAAAGAATGTTTTTCTCCACCATTTTTGTGCAAGGGCATATATCAACTAAATCTGTGACATCATTAAGTCAGCGCTGTGATTGCAAAGTCGCAATGCTGGTAACATCCCCAAGTGCAACTGTTTGTTGTGTGGTTTTTGCAGGCTCGGGCAAGGTGCAAATTCAATCCCAGCTGAGGCTCTGACTGGACCTGGAATAAGAGCTGAGCAAATGACATTTCTGGGCAATACCTGGCACACAGGCCATATGTTTAACCCCCCTGATATAAGACACTGAGTTAACACAGAAGTGCACTATGTGGCACACATTATAAAAGGAGGCACATACAGTACAGTCACCCACTGTATGGAAAGGTGCACTGTGACACATTATAGACAAAACACTGAACAAAACAGACTCTGAGGGGCACAGGGTGCAACTTTCCATAATTATGAATTTTATTTTATGCGATAGGTACATTATGTTTACTTATGTTTATAATTCTCATCTTCAATACAATTCCACGATTTGCATAAGAGTAAATATTACCAGTCTTCTAGAATAGTGGTTTTCCATTCTGATGCTGGAGTACCCCTGTGTCTACTGGATTGTGTTCCAGCTGAACCCTCAGTCACCAGTGCTAATTGCTGCCTTTAATTTAATCGACATACGTTTTTGTCTATGTTTTTCTATATTTGGCCTTTGGTTTCAAATTTCCCTACGTTAAGTGTATTGTTCCAATACCATTGCCATAAAAATGTTATGCTGCCTTTCTTCAGTTTGAAATTAACAGTTGGCTGTCTCATTCCTGTCTGAACAGCTCTTAACGCACAACCAATTTATAAACAGACACAGGAGGGAATGACAATGTATCAAACATTTTTTGTTGAAGTGTAAAGGGTAAGATTTCAGGTAACACACCTGAATGAGGGGAGAACTGAAACTCTGAAAAATTGGGTCAGAGTTCCTATTTGATCACAAATCCACTGTTTTTGCCAAACGAAAAAACATTTTTAAATATTGAAATATCCAAATGTACTGTAATTATGTGGGTTTAACACACTTAAAAACTGAAAATATTTTCCGCAAGATTTCCACCTCTGTGGATTTTACTTATTTTCCATGTTTTTATCCTGGTTTTGCCATTTGTGCCCCTGCAACAGTTAACAAGCCCAGTTTAAAATATTTGTGCATGTGGCAATACTGTGTTTGTACTTGACTGACAGAGAAAAGTGTCCAGGTTAGGTCTGTGAAAGGGTGGCAAACCTGATTCTGTACCAAAGAAAAGATAACACAGATCATCTAAGAGTAGGAAATCACAATTTTCTGATCTCTGAGTAGGGGTATTTTTTTAATATACTCAATGAAATAAAACACCAAAAAATACATAAGAGTTTAATGTAAAAAATAATTAATCTAAATATTTTCTGTTTAGTGATCTTCAAAGAAATACAATCAATATGTATTTACATATGTACTTTATCAACATTGTGTGGTGGTGTCTGTTGTACTGTATTGTCTTCTGTACTGTCTACTGTATGTCCTAAGAAATCTGCACGAATAAGAATAAGAATAAGTACATGTACTGTACACATGGCAATAAACTCCTCTACTCTAATACTACATACAAATATCTCTATATCAAAGCTGAAAGGAAAAAAAAGGAAAAATCAAAACAAATGACCATTTAAATAAAGTGCTTATACTGTACTTAATTTTCACTGTTTAGATTTAGTTAAAAATAAAAGCAAATTTGACACGGTCATATCTTTAAACTGAATGTGTTACAGGAAGATTGAGAGGATTTTGGTTCTGCAGGATTTTGTATTTGTCTACAGTATATGTGCTTTGTAAGCTAGTTGGCCTGTGGCTCAATGAAATCAGATACATATACAAACGGAGCTGCACCAATACACACTAGAGATTACTAAAGTAAAACATCTTGTTCGGTACTGAGCCTGTTACAGAAGGTGACATCAACTCCTTGGAAGCGTGATAGCTTTTCATTCGCCCACAGCAGGAGACCTGGCCTTTTGGTACAGCAGAATTCTCCACTGTCTTTGAACTGGCATTCCTATAGGTTGCCTTGAATGAGTGTGTTAGAAAATAATAATAAGTGTAATCTTGCCATATCAGGATGATACAGTGAGAAGCTCACAGAAAGACCAACAAGTGAGGCCCCTGGACTTGATTTAATGTACTGCCATACAGCCATGGTGAGCTCTGTAGTTACTTGCCAAGACCATCACACTTGTATTTTCCCATCAATTGGTCTATGCTTAACAATTAGCATGATATTCCGCAAGATTGCACTACACTTGTTGATGTTCATCAGGGGTGTTGGCTCTAAACCTTAGGTTCGTTACAGCCTCGTTACAGTAGAACTGCAAATGCAGTGATATTTGCAACCTGGCATTTCTGATGCAATTGCATTGCCAATGCAAAATCATTCATGATGATGGGCCTCTGTGATGTTGCAAGGTATCATGATTGTTAGTTAGTCCCTAAGGTCGTGGCTTTTCAGTGACAAACTGTGTTTGGTTGTAATATCCTGTCAGGTTAGAAATTGCTTTCTGTGAATACTCCAAACCTTGATCAGCAGTGTGCTTGGCTAGCTTTGCCCTCCAAAATTTACATATGGCAACAGAGCTTTGTTCTGTTAATAATCTGGACATTTCCTTCTCATGTTTTTCTTGCTTGATTTTTAGCAAGGTATTATGATCAATAGATTGAATCACCAAATCGGTGCCCAATCTACTGTACACTTTCTCTAATGAGGTGATTTGGTGCTTATACAACAATGAAAGGCAATGTATTAAATGTATTATAGACAGAAATGGTTAAGCAAAATAACACATAAAATGTTTAACATTGGAAATCTATTGTACTTTTTTTCTAAAACAATACACACAGAAAATTGGGTTTCTAGAATGTTCTTTATATATTATAAATAACTATGTGCCAGCATAGTGACTCTGTACTCTCCCTTTTCAACTCATGCTTCTTGTTTATGGGAAATTTGAAGTATGAAAAAGTGCCTTAAACCTGAAAAAATAGCATATGTTAAAATCAAAACCACGTAAATAGAAGTTTATATTTATTCGTATCCTTGAATGACATTTCATTAACTCTCATAGTATCATATACTGCACTGAACAAAACAAAACTCCATAATAAATTAAAGTAGACAGTTAAAATTTAAAATTATTAAGTTTTTAAGATGTAATATGGTATATAAAATTCATTACATTGTGGGAATATCCACACACAACCAAGACGTTCATCAGGAGAAAAAATGGAAAATGTTAGACTGGCCAAGCCAGTCTCCAGATTTAAATCCAATTGAGCTATTTATAGCACATGTTTCGGAACTGTAATAAATGACATTTCTTTGAAAGCTTTCTTCAAGGTGTCAGAACAGATTTTGTTCAATTGTAAAGGCATCACTAAGACCCCTAAATCTATTTGTGTCCATCTGCAGTGTGCAGGCTCACAATGTTCACCCTCTGCTGGGATCATCAACATGCTTTTGCCTGTGGTGAGGTCACCCATAGGACACAGTGCAGGCAAGAGGCTGCAGAGAAGCATATAACCCCAAGTCCTCTGAGTGCTCCAAAATATAAACTGTGTGGAATTTAAAAATAAGTAGGTAAAAGAACTGAATGACATTCTTACAGTATCTCTCCAGTCATGAACTTGGGAAGACTAAGATGTAACTTGAGTCAAACTCCTTGTGTCAACCCGATGAAATTCAGCAGTGAAATCTGAAACAGAGGACTCAAGTGGAAAGTACAGAGAAGTGTATTTAAGACAGAACAGAAGTGATTTCTTTATGCAGGGGGTTGTGGCTTTATAGAGCAAGCTACACCTGCGTGTTTTTGAATCTTACTGTATGTCCCCGATTTCTTTCAAGAAAGAGTTAATTGAATTAGGTACTCAAAAGGAAATAAGCAATGGAGATCTCTTTTATAATCCTTTTTATGTTCTGCATCATCACAATAGGGCAAAAGTAAATACATGGAATGCATTCGCAATTTATTTTGAGAATGTGTTTGCACTATAAACAAATGTTCCAACATTTAAAAATGAACTTTTTTAAAGGACACAGTTGCACAGCTATAATCAGATTAAAGTTACAGAACGTGTTTCTTCTTAACCTTTATGTTCTGATGTTTTAAATAAAGTAGTTATTGCAAGATCTGTTGTAAGCAAATTAATAAATTAATGAAAAAAATCTGGTATCACAAAAAATAAAGAAAGTTCACCCCACGTAACAGTGAATTTGATCTTTTTTAATTGGTCAGTCTGAGTGTGGAATGGAGCCAAAAATGCTGCTCTCTCAAAAAATGGCAAAATAATTCTATTTTCACTGCCAGAAGTTTGGGTTCCCATGCTTTCAAAGGCATCTTAGTATTGCCTTGCCACTTGTACTTGGACATTGCTTGCATTTGAACTGCCAGAACAGCAGATGTGTAATTTACCATTTTTAATGAAGTGCTTGATCATCAGATATCTGGTGGAAATATTTTTTTTATTATAGTATTCAATCAATTGTGAAATGTAAACCAGAACTAATGATAAAGTACAGTCTGTATTAATCTCTCTATCCTGTGAACAAATAAGTGACAAAAATAATTTAAATATAATGTAGAACATCCTGTATGACATATAGTATATACAAATATAAATGTAGTGAACAATATAAAAAATGTGAACAATAAGTATAAAATAGGAAAGAACATAAAGTAGGTGTTTTTGTTGACACACACCATTTCTATCTTCCAAGCAATGTGTGTAAGCAATAAAAATGACTAACAGAATGTTATATACACTACTGTAATTAAAAGCATATCACTTAAATATTATGTTAAAACTGCACAATGCACCAACAATTGTGCAATCCAGATACTTTTCAGTGCTCAAAAGAATGTCTTACACTGAAAGGCTGAAAGAACTTAACCTTTTTATCAGAGAAGATTACAAGGGCACCTGTTTCAAGTTTCACAATCCCCAGGAGCATTAAGAGAGTCACAATAGTGGACTTCAGAATCAACTGTGAAATATAAACTAGAGGACACGAAAAGAAACTGCATGGAAGTACATTGATGACTAAGCAAAGGGAGCTGAATCAAGCTGATACCAGCTTCATCCAAGAAACAGAAGAATAAGATCCCTTTACCAATTGAATTCTGATAGAGAAACAAGCTACTGTACATGTGTTGAATGCTGTCATTTATACTGTAACTATTCTTATGCTTTTATGTTTTTAGGTTCCCTTTTTATGGTAGTTTATTGTAAACTATGTAAAAGCCAAAGGCTATGGAAGAAAGAGAAATTGTGACTGCCACTTCAAAATAATAACACCTAATGATTTCAGTCATTAGATTGTTTGTTGAGTAATAGTTAATTGATTTAAAATGTGTCTATACAGTAGCTCATGATCCAGCAAAAAAGTGCAAACACGGCCACACTTGTTGGTGAAATTACAATTACTGCTGCAATAGTGCTGCTACAGTAAAATTAACAATTACAATGATTCGAATTCATGAATTAGAGTTGTGAGCAACTGGAAAATTTACAACTAGACATTGACATTGAACATTGACATAAAATAAAACCATATCAGAGCAGCAGTGGACAGTAGGTACACTGCCGTAAATGTGTGGGTATGAAGAAAGGATGCATAAGACAGTGAAGTTTCAGTTTGGTTTTTGACTTAATTGTACTTTGCATGCTTAAAAATAACTAATGTGACAGTGTAGTCCTGTCTTCTGGGGTTCTTTTGACATACAGTGAATGAACTGCAAAAAAAACACCATCTCATACTTACAGCTTCACTTTGATTTTTAGTGAAGCATTTTCAGGGCTTTCATCACAACCTTTTCTTTGAAAACTACAACCACTGGAGAAAACTGTGAAGTTATCACAGACCCTTTGTTACAAAGCGTTTTTCAGGACCCTGTGCAGACAGTAGAATCCGGAAGGGAGTGAAAAAGACATGGGGAGGAGGCGACGAGGAACTGGGCAGGTTGACGAACAGGGGGGCGTGACGACGGTGCACTGGTGCCTGGGGGGTGTGGACTAGGCGATCAGGTCCAAGGGAGTCCAATTGTCCAAAAACCAGGAAATCCAGAAGAGACGACAACACGACAAAAGGTAAAAACCGGAGCGGGATCCGGTGAAGGGTCAGGGAGATAAAAAAGGGAGAATGGGACCAGGCGCTCCAAGTCCCAGACTCGGCTGGGTCAGAACACTAATAGGAGGCCTATGCCCTCAAGCCACGCGTGTAGGACGACTTGGTGGTAGGCGGGCCTCCGGGCGTCCATCTTCCAATGCAGAGCCCGGAACAGAGTGAGCGTCTGGCTTTTAAGGTGGGCTGGATAGGAGGCAGGTGCACAAAATCAACTATAATGTGAAAGAGCCGGAGCGCCCTTAAGGAGGAGGGATTACAATCATGACACCCTTTGAGGACTCCCCAGGCATCTCTCCTCTGTACAGATACTGAGACACCTGTATGATAGAGAAAAAAGGCAGGAAAAAGCAATGCAAGTGCTGCTGTATCAAACAAGATGACTTCAGGCTTTGAATCTAAAACTACAGACTACTGGGAAAAAAACAATAAGTATGAATAATCAAGAACAAATCAGAATACTTAAATTGCACTTTAATTATGCATTTGTCTAGCACAACAACTAATGTTTTGCAAATTGGAAGCAGGAAGGCTCACCATTGATACATGTAACATAATTCAAATCAAGCACTTGACAACAACAAGAAGATTTTGAATACATTGTTGAAAAACTGAAGGGTTTGTTAATGGTTTGTTAAAGAGTAGTGTGATTCAGGTTTATATGGAATTATTTCAGTGATGTTACCTGTTTAAAGATGATCAGACCAATGGAACCTTTTTCATCTTTATAGCCTTCAATACGTACTGTACTTGGAGAAGTCTCCACAGCTCAAAAATTATTAGAATATTTTTTTCTTCTGTTACTTTTCCATATGGAATCAACCTTGAGAGAAGTGCTTTCACTTCACCTTAGTTAAATTCAGTTTTCTTACACAATTTACCAAGGCAGGACAATATTCTTCTCTTTCAAACAAACGATCCTAGAAAAAAAAATAGAACCTATGGAATACCTAGAAATTATTAAGTGCATCCAAGACCTTCAGCTGAGCTACAGAATAGCTTTTGTGATTTACAGGTAGTCTTTATATAAGATAGTTCAGGTGGGTAGCTGCGTCAGCATGCGTAGACTGCAAAGGAAGGCTCCACGGCCGAAACGTTATGTTTTCTTTCTTCTTTTTTTTCAGCATGGAATAAACCTATTACTTGTTCCTTTATATAAAATATATTTGGATTATATTTTGATATAATCTGATTATATCAGATATATTTGGACTAACCTCATGGTGCATGGTGGCACAGTGGGGTGTATGTTCATGTGGGTTTCCTCCCACAGTCCAAAGACATACTAGAGATTAGATTAATTATTAGGTAGATTACTTGGTTTATGGGAAAGCTGTGTGTCTGTGTCTTTGTCCTGAGATGGACTGGTGTCCTGTCCTGGGTGTACCCTGCCTTGCACCCTATGGTAGCCGAGCAAGGCTCCAACTCCCCTGCACCCTGAATTGATGAAGTGGTTTGAAAATGGATGGATATTTAGATTATTATTCATATCATTTATGAACATGTTTTGGTCATTTTAGTGGTTTTGCCTTGTGTATTGTATTTGGATTTACTTTTCCATAATAAAAGCAATCAGCAGTAACTCCTGTTTTGTAATTTAAAGTTTTCTTGTTAAGTAAAAAATATTTTACATGTTAAGCAAAAACTATTAAAATATTCATTCCAATATTTAGCATTCCAGAAATCTACTATATCCTAGGTAAGTTGCCTTGGATAACATCCTCTACTTAACTAAAAAAATATATTTATTGCAGTTGCCTGATAAATTATTTATTCTTAATCTGTGTCTTTGTCTTGTTTTTTTATTCCCATTAAAGACATACATTAGACCTCTCAGAGTGCTTGTTATGGATACATCATGAGACAGGAACATTCCCCTATGTGGCTAATAACACATAGCAGTTCATTCAGCCTGGACCAGGCATGAAAACAACAACAATGTAAATCATTTCCAAATTTTAACACTGGCTCTGGACAAACCAGGATTTCCTCTGTCCTGTCATGATTTGCCCGGTTTTGACATGTTTTGTGAGACATTATTCACAAATATCATTCAGAAACAGACAACTTCCTAAAGGCATAGATCTGTAAGAAAAAATGTAAAATGTACACTGAATCAGCTTAATTGGGTCCCAACAGGTCTCTGTTTTTTTATGTATGCCCTTCATTTTCATATATTACATTATTTATTTTCACCTTTTTTGTGTTGATATCACAAAATATAGTTCAGAAGATGGAAATAGCTGTGTTCAGGAAAGTGTATTCTTGCTTTTACTTTTCTAACTACTGTTAATAAAGGAAACGTTTATGTCAGTTATGTGTATTTGCGCAATTTAACGGAAATAAAGGAAATGTAATAAATCCCTACGTTTTTTTAAAGTATTGTCAACCACTTGATTTTTAAGTACTTTATTTTTTATTGTTTTCTTTGGCCTTGACTTTGGAAAGACAGTGAATGAGGTCAAATAACATGGCTTTTCATCCCCATAGAAACATGAGAAAGCTTTAAGTGGGATCAAATGCATGGGAAATGTAAATTTTACTTCAAGACAAGAACCCCTCGGAATAACAGTGTCACTGCAACTTCACTTTCTTAAAACAAGGTGCATTGTAATTATATTTATTCCTGCAAAACATTTTTTGCTTAAGCAGGTTGCTCTTAACTAGAACTACTGCAGACTCAAAACCTGTGGGCCAGCAGTAAGAACCACTATACCTTCATTCCGCCATTACCTGCAATTGGTCAGTTTTGACTGGCTTGATTTTGACCTAAAACAGCATTCAGCACCAGAACTACTCTACTCTTGGATGTCTCTGATATGTGTTATGTATCCCATATCTTATAAGATTTTGAATGTGTGTGTTTAAGTTTGAATTTTGATTATATCTTTGGCATGTAACACCTTTATTTTATTTCCAAGTCACACACTGATGTTTGAATCACTTACTTAACAATGAAGCAGCGATGATTGTTAGATGGAGGGAGTTTTGATCAAACTTTGGAATTCAAGTCAGAATTTTTCTAATGTCATTGTCATGCTCGTAAACCCCTCCTCTTAAGGACACTCCAGCCCTTCCTTGTCTTGTACTCATCTCCTGCACCTGCCTCCGGTTCCTGCCCCCCGTCCTGTAAAAGCCAGACATTCCTGCCAATCTGGGCTCAGCTTTGGAAGATGGACGCCCGGAAGCCCTCCTATCCACTAGTCCAGGAGTGACATGATGGCACAGGCTTCACAACGGCGTACTAACCTTCTGGGTCCGGGACTGGAGCGTCTAGCCCCATTACCATTACATTGGAAATGTTTAAGATCATAGAGAAAGGTTTTATTGAATGGCATGCATATTTCTATTAACCTATTTCAGGTGTGTAGCTGCGTCAGCATGCGTAGTCTGCAAAGGAACAAGTAATAGGTTTATTCCATGCTGAAAAGAGAGGTCCAATATGTGCTTGTGGCTGGTCTGGAATGTGTATCTTCTGGTTTAGGTTTTGTATAAGGTGTCCTGGCTGTTGTTAACTGTTGTGATCACTAGAAAATAAAAAAAGCACTTACAATACTAGTGTCTGTTGCTGGTCTGTGCATGCACTGTTGATTCTGGGCAATGAATAAAAACTCTGGCAAACAAAGAAGGGTCCTAGCACACTTGATCATTTTTAGGTGGTGTAGTAACGCACAAACAAACATTCCTGATTCTAGTGGTAGAAATCTGTGACAATAGCACTTAGTAAGATTTCTGTTTTATGAACACAATCAATGCTGAGCTCTGTTATAATTTGAAAAGATTTTGTACAGCAGAAAAAATAAGTATGCAATTGGCCAGGGTCCAAGTGTTCCCTGACTAGATGACAAAGGACTGACTACTGTATATACTGTCTATTGTTCTTGTAATGGTTTGGCTAAAGAATGACATTTTCATTACAAAAGATAAGCCAAGGTAAATGATGATTACCTGTCTCATGCTATAATTTTTTGTGAATGCTAACTATCACTCTGAACGTTCAGTTTTTAAATTAAATTCCATTATTTCAGTGGTGTTGTTTTTCATTTTGTTCTATGTTCACACTGACATCATTTTAACACAGAAAAATTAGAAACTGCAGAGAGTGCAAGCTACTAAACTGTGGTAATAATCCTCAAATATATGTTATATTCCTGCGTTCTTACTAGAAATTTCCTCATGTGCTGTATATTCAATAAACACAAGAAATGAGGAGTGTTCCAGACTCGACCATTTCAAAGCATTCGATAAAGGAATAAGAAGGAGGAACACTGTTAATATAACCTGTTTGTCATCATATCTGTGTAAATATGATGTATATAAGGCAGAGGCATATGAGACTAAACACTGAAGAGAATGAAAGCAGTTTATATAGAGCTGAGGAAGGGAGTTGTGGAGCCCTAGGTAGACTGGGCAGTCCGTGATTGGCTACGAGTTAACGCAGCTGCCTGCATGGTCTGCAGACCAGCAGCCAGTGTTAGAGCCTGTTTATGGTGGAACCATAATGATTTTTGGGTTAAATTGTATTTTTCCACCACATTTATATACTCTGATGCCATTCAAAAAGGTCAGAATTCAGTGAAGACCATATGTCAGTTTAAAAATATAAAATATGAAACACAGCGAATGTTATCTGGAAAATCTCATCTTTAAGGCTAAAAATGCTATTACTGGCAAGCAACATTCTATTATAAATTTAGATTAAGTCTTTTTGGAAAGAGAGTACAGGCTAAATTGATTTCAACACTTGGATTCAAGATAAATTGAAGTAGAAGTAAAAAGTGATACAAAAATCTATTAATTTATTTAATGACAGAACTTTTTCTAAATTATTATTCTAAGTTAATTATAATTATAGATTGGCATAATAATTTAATTTCTCTGCATGATGTCTAGGGATTCAAAAGCACTTATTCATTTACTGTAGTATGGCAGTCACACTGTGCACCATATACTGTAAAGTGCTGCACTCACTTTTGTGGTGTGCCTGCCACCCTGAGCCAAAAGCCTGCTCCACAGCAGATATGGTGGAATGGTAAAAAGTTCCCCTCCTATTAAAATGGGGGGAATTGATTTTTTTGTTTGATACAGCAAGCCGGATATTGAATTTTACCAGGCTTCTAGGGTTAAAACCCTTATTCCTAAGAGCAATGCTCCAGGATATCCTATCCTTTAAAGGATATTCAAGTACACGTTACATCTATGATGAGGCTTAGTTATTTACTTGACCATTTAAAATAGGTCAATTTCTAACATTTATTTGTGTGTTTCTTGAAATAGCATGTGAAATAGCATTCCTCATAAACTGTATTTTATGAGTGTATTGTAGCTTAAATGGGTCCAGAAGAATGAAGAGGTGGAATGTTTGTTCTTGATGGAATTTTGACTTTACTTGTAATGGCCAATTCACTTCTCAGCTGTGCCAGATGGCTAGGCACACTATAACAGGGAAAACAGGCTCCCTCTTGCTATGATAACATAATCACAATAACAGTGAACAGTTTATTCATAGTCCGGGTTTTCATCATGCCCACTCGGTACTTGAGGCCACTATAAATCTGCTGGAACCCACGATACTGTGCATTCACATGTCCCGCACATAGAGGCACATGGGTGTTGCAATACTTGAACACAGCACCTCTCAGTAATGCAACCCCTTGATGGTATAATGTATACATATTACAAAAGAATAAGATAGATTAAGAATGCAAGGCATTTAAAAGAATAATATGAGATTAAGAACACAAGGTAAATTATTATGTCATATTATTCTAATAAACCTTGTAGTTTCAGGCAGGTCACAGAGTGTTTCCGGTCAATCACAAAAGTCAGGTCAGTCTAGAAGTGCTTCTCAGCTTTAGATACAGTTAGTAAATGAGGGACAATAAAGAACCTGAACAACTCAACAACTGCTCTAATTGATATGAGCAGTGATAAAGCTCAACCTGGAAAAACGCCTATTACCAGAGTCAAAACAGTTATTTTAATAGTCAGAGTGTGCTTGTATTGTTGTACTGTATATTGTGCTACACATTAGAGTGTGCTTACAGTATATGATCTGCCCACCCCCTATGTCTCATATGTGCAGGCTTGAGTCACAATCATGATCATTTAGATCTTCCATTTAGATGGTTCACAGTACTGTATATATTTCTTTGAATAAATTAAACCATATGTGTTTTATGCTGTAAATTCAAAAGCATAACAGTAAGTTTCAAGACATGTCCTAGTAATTAGAATTACACAACAAAAAATACAGAATCAATGTAAACAGTATAAAAGAAAGTACAAATTTTAAATGTAAAAATATCAGTTTGAAGTGGTAACCTTAAAATACCCCACTGATTAAAAATGGGCATGGGAGACATCAGTTCATAATGAGATAATCTGAGAATGAAATGGTTTCAGTTGTACAGCTCTCTAAATATTTATAAACTCAAATGACTAAGTGTGTTTATCTACTCTCCTTGGAGCCTTTTGTGAAAAAAAAATTATTTATTTTGTTGGTCCCCAAAGCTTTTATTAGCAGTTTAGTTCAATCTCAAAAACCATTTCTCTCCTTAGCCAGGTTTATTCATTCATGCAGTTACAATGTTTACCATAATTTTAACCATAATTCTCTGAGTAAAACACTCTGCTGTTCCAAAATCTACTTAATTTGGTGGATAAAATCAATTGTATACATTTTTTTCTTTACTTATCGATTTAATCACTTATTTGTGTGTCCATAAGTCCCTTGACCTTGAAACATTTGCATTTGATATGATAAATAATGATGACAATATGTTCCTTTTATTTCTCTGTGTGGATATGATTATTAAAATCCTCCGGTTTATTTTTACCTTAATTAGGCTATAAGCAGACAAATATTTCTAATACTAGTGAACCACACAGTTTTAATAAATACTAAATGTAGGTTTGACCTACCAATGACCTTATAATTCAATTAAAGTCTAACATATCAATTGTGTGTAGATATAATTTTCAGCCTTAGGATATTATTGTTTTTTATCCAAAAGAAACACAAAGGTAAAGAAGCCAGTAACATTGTAAACACAAGAACATGTGTTTGGACTTCTGAGTGTGCTGGCAGCCAATAATGATTGATAATTTGGTCTTCCAAATTTTTGCACCAGATATGTTGCTTTTATCTACTTTTATCAACCACTTTGGGAAACAGCTCCAGTTCAAAAAACATTTTTTTCCAGTGAAGCCAGAACATGTGAGGTATAAATCTAGGGTGACCAAGCTGAAATTGACTAAAATTGGGTTCATGCCTACACTGGTCTTTTGGCTCCCATTTCATTTTGTTTGTTGTTTTGAATCTGTTTTGCCAACAAGCATATCATCAGTCTCGTTACCAAACAATGAGCATATGGTGCTTTAACATTCCCACACAAGCCAAGTTGGTAACCTGTCAACTATTTTGTAAATTCAAACTGACACTCTCTTGGGAACCGCTGCACTGATTGAACTGAAAATACGCAGGTTAAATCAACAAAGTTTCTTCTGATTTGCACTTCACAAGTTGCTGCAATTTTTTCCTGCCCACACCAATTCATAAACCATTTGCGAAAAACACAACTTGTACTGTACAACAAACTGCTCTTTTTCCAAAATGATTTCCTTCAAACATGATAGGCACTATTCTAATGACAATTAACATACAGTGAAATGTGTTTTATATATAAAGTAAGATTCCCCAACTGAATGTTATGTCTTTTTTCTAAAAAAAAAATGCAGATATGCGCATAGCATAACACAAAATGCATGTTACCCCAAAACGGTTTAGCCAATTAACTCAACTTGCCAAGTATTAATCAGTTGAGGATCCAATTAAAATATGGTGATATGGGGTTCTAGCATAAAACAAGACAGCTTCCATTTTCTTCTGAAAATTGAAACTGCTTCTGTCTGGGGAAATACTGCACAGGCTGAATTTTAATGGCAGATTTCAGGGATACTTTTTATCCTCATAAGGTGATCACCTCATTGGCATGCAAATAAGATTCTATGTAAATAGGATTCTTTGGAAGAGTCAGCATGGATTTAGAAAATGTAGATCTTGCTTAATTAACCTGTTAGAAGAATTCGGACACACAACAGGAGTAAGATATACAGAACATATGATGGGCCATATTTAGATTTTAAGAAGACTTTTGATTAAGTTCCTCATGAAAAATTAATTCTGAAACTGAAGGCAGCTGACATTCAGGACTGTGCGAACTCCTGGCATGTGGCAGACATTTTAATACAGAGAATTGCAGAGCTTTACTTGTAGGTAGCAGAATCCAAAGTGATACTGTACAAAATTGGAAAAAGCAAACTACTTACAAATTACTTACTGTAGGTGTTAACACACCTACAGTAACAATAAGGTGGAGAAATATTAAAAATTAAATAGAATGTTAGGATTTATAGTTCAAAATTATACTAGCAAGACCTCATTTAAAATATTTTCTCTGGCATTGAACCAGAGAAGACCAACCAGATTCAGTACATTCCAGAGCTCAAAGGAATGTCATACACTGGAAGGCTAAAATAAATTAGTTTTGTGGTGTTACACAATAAAGAGGACTCAGGTAAATATTCTTCATCTTTAAAGTTACTGATAAAGTTACTCCTATGGACATATTCAGAGTCAACAGTAGAACACTAACCAGGAGACACAAATAAAAAACTAAGTGGGAGTGCATTTTAGACTAAAAACAGGAGGCACTTCTTCACATAAATGACTGAGTCTGGAACAAGCTGCTTGGCTATGATGTTGAAGCCGATACCATCACTTCATTCAGGAAACAGCTAAATGAGATTTTAAGGGGATTTAGGTATTAAAAACCAACATAACTAGATAGGTCAAATGTCCCCCTTTCATTCACAAACTGTTTTACATTCTTAAGTTTTTTTCATATTGTTTCTCATCAGAATGGCTTCAAAACTCAGAAGCAGTCCTGTGCCATTAAGGTAGTAAACTGCTAACAAAAAGTTATACTTTTAATAGCCAACAAATAATAGGTTTATTCCATGCTGAAAAAAAGAAGAAAGAAAACACAACGTTTCGGCCGTGGAGCCTTCGTCAGGTGTGAGCTCACGGCCGAAACGTTGTGTTTTCTTTCTTCTTTTTTTCAGCATGGAATAATCTTATTACTTGTTCCTTTGCAGCCTACGCATGCTGACGCAGCTACCCACCTTAACAGTAAACTGCAAGCTGGTAACAAAAACGGTTCATTCAAAATAGTAATAAAAAGTACTTAATTCTCTGAGCTTTTTGTGTGATTCATTGCTTTGAATTAATTAATAGAATCATTGGTCGTTCATTTAGTAACAAAGGACAGTAGGTTCAATCTGCATTTACTGACCTACAATACCATGAGTTTTTTTCTCATTTTGTAATTCAAGTATTACATAAAATTCCAAAAATGTGAGAAATAATCATCCAGAATAACAAACATACCAAGACAGATTGTAGATCTTTTCCCTGATATACTTTATTTCCTCCCATACCCTTTCTGATGTTCTAGTGAATTATAATAAATGTGTAAATAAGTAAGATTTATGTTATCCAATTTATGCTTTAAAATATCTGAGAAAAAAATGGGGATAAAATGTGAATATTTCAGATTGAAGAAAAAAGTATTATTGTGTCAACACCAGCTTTTTTTAAATTTATGTACAGGAAAACCTAGGAGAAGGTTATGTGATTTTACATTTTCTGCAAAGAGAGTAAAAATCATGTAAAAGTTCTTTGCAGATATGAAGCAGTTTTACAGATTTATGTATGTAAGCACTTTGTGATCATTTGGGATCTGGGAGAAACAGAGAAACGTGTCAACAAAATAAAACAATTACAATATTTTGTTATGGCAATGATGAATTAATTTACTGTACATACAGCATGTAATGTATGTTTCACAAAAGTGGATATCGACAGAATGATAAAATATTTCACATATATCTAGTTTCTAATTCCCATTCTAATTTCCATCAGTTTGTAAACTATAGTGAACTGTGAACGGAAATTCGGCATGTTATATGAAACATGAAAATGTTTCATGTTGCATGCATGAGGTAGGAAGATTACACTAAAAAATCTCGAGGCAGTAAGGTCAACCCAAATTACTTGTAAGATTGACTGTATGTTATGGGACCTATACTTGTTTCATGGCTTGTGTAATAAATCCCACAACATAGCACTTCAGAGGACTATTAACCCTCCCTTGTGGATGCTCACAACAGTGTGTGAACTTATTTTCAGTATTCAAGGTATCAAGTTATGTAATGTACACAAATACTCATGGGGCCATCAATTCCAACAATATGTGTAGCAGTGCTTCACAGAGGTACAGTAACAACAGATCTCCCAATAATCAAATAACAAACACAAAAAGCTAATTTAAGTAAAAAAAGTAATAATTGAAAACAGAATGTTCTTGCACAGTTTCAGAGAAGTTATATATGGTAATGATTATGCTCAAACAAAATATGTTCATGGTTTTAAACTTTTCTAAGTATTTTTGAAAGTTGAGAGAGTGGAAATTTTGATTTAGCATTAAGAATTTGATTAATGACAGAATGTGCATTCAGATGTAGTTAAATATAATTTTCCACTGGTTGTCATTATTCTTTCCAATCTTCAACAGTGGCACAGCTCAACAATCATGTAAAAAATCTCTGGTCTTGATTAGTAAGATTATTTTCAACCATAAAGTTTTACAATCAATGCCTTAAACTGCTTAAAAATTGAAGAGAAAATAAACTATTCATATTGTCAAATGTACGAAAGAAAATGTATAAAATGGTAAAATGAAAGATATTGCAAGCCAGGCAATACATATCCCAGGGTCAAAAAGACAGCAATTGCTGGAACAAATTACTTTTTGAACAACATCTTTAAACACTTGTGAGGGCTGGCACTGCTGTGTCATTGGCAATGCTGTTTCGTGGTTGAGTAACATGTCGGTGGCTTTAAAAAGGATTATCTTCAGACGTGTCACCACAAGATTCCTAGGGTGGAGTTTGAAGGTTTTATTTTTTACAAGATAAGTCTGTAAAAAATGAGCTTTTGAAGTTTCTGAATTGTGATACAATTTAGATTTGGCAGAGTTTTCAAAGACTGGATACCTTGTGTCAGTTGAACCACAGGAAACAAATGGAGAAAATGGGCTTTAATTTAATGTGTTTGTTTGTCTATTAAAGTATAAGTGCAAAGATCGATGTTTTTAAAACTCATCAATGAACCATTCATACCCAATGAACCCATTGTCTTTCTTAACTTTTTAAATTTGATCAGCTGATGTTTCAGGATCCTAATTTTCAATTTAATATTAATAATTATTTAAATGTACAGTATATACAGTAGTGCTTTTCTGGACACTCAACTCAAAGCGCTTTACAGGTAATGGGGACTCCCCTCTACCACCACTTGGATTATGCAATGGCAGCCATAGTGCACCAGAACACTCACCAGCTATTAGTGGGGAGAGCAGAGTAATGATGTCCAATTCATAGATGGGGATTATAAGGAGGCCATGATTGGTAAGGGCCAATGGGAAATCTTGCCAGGATGCCGGGGTTACACCCCTACTCATTTTGAGAAATGCCCTGGGATTTTTAATGACCACAGACAGTCAGGACCTCAGTTTTATGTCTCATCCCAAGGACAGTATGTTTTTACAGTATACTGTAGTGTCCCTGTCACGATACTGGGGCATTAGGACCCACACAGACCGCAGTGTGAGCGCCCCCTGCTGGCCCCACTAACACCTCTTCCAGCAGCAACCTTAGTTTTTCCCAGGAGGTCTCCCATTCAGGTACGGACCAGGCTCACACCTGCTGAGCTTCAGTGGGCTGCCAGTTGTGAGTTGCAGGATGATATGGCTGTTGGCATTTTGCTATACAAACAGAGTGTAACGAAAGCGTTCTTTCAGGACCCTATGCAGACGACACAATCTGGAGTAGAGTGAGGAAAACACTGGGAAAAAAGCATGCGGGAGTCGGGAATGAAAACAGGGGGCATGTCCATGGTGCGCTGGTGTTTGGGGGAGGTGTGGCCGAGGCAAACAGTCCAGAAGTGAGTTCAAGGGGGAATCTGAGACGAGGTAAAAGTCCAAAGCCGGGTGGTCCATCCAAGACAAACGGGATTAAAAGCAGGGCCAGCACGGGAACAGAAACTAAAAACCTTACGGGACCAGGCTCTTCCAGGTCCCGGACTCGCCAATGCAGAGCCTGGAACAGAGTGAGCGTCTGGCTTTTAAGGTGAACTGAAAAGGGGTCTGGAACAGGGAGCAGGTGCGGGAGATTAGTAAAAAACAAGGAAGTGCTGGAGCTTAACTCGTACAGGATGAGAAAATTTATGGTTCACTGATAACGAATTGAGATACATAAGCTCTGTTTTGCTCCAATTGACATTATAGCCTGACATCTTACCAAAACATTCAATAACATCTGCTACTGCAGAGATTTATTTGTGCACATCTGTTAAAAACAGTATAACATCATCAGCATATAGAGCGATCTTATAAACATTATACCTTTTATCTGGACTGATACTCTTATTTTGCAGGCTGAAGGTTTGAGTGCTAAATTAAATAGTAAGGGTGAAAGAGGACACCCTTTTTTGGTACCTCTATATAAACAAAAAGGTCTGGATGTGGTGGGCGGAATGGCGGCTCTGTGGCTAAGGATCTGCGCCTGTGGCTGGAAGGTTGCCAGTTCAAATCCCACAGCCGGCAGATGAATCCTACTCTGTTGGGCTCCTGAGTAAGGCTCTTAACCCCAACTGCTCCAGGGGCACTGTACAATGGTTGACCCTGCACTCTGACCCTATGCTCTCTCTCTATCTGTGTCTGTGTGTCTAATGGAGAGCAAGCTGGGGTATGGAAAAGACAAATTCCTAATGCAAGAAATTGTAAAGGGTTAATAAAGTGATGTTGTTGTTGGATATACAGCTGTTAGTCACTATAAATGCCTGTGGACCGCAATATAAGATTTCAACCCATTTAATGAAATCTGGTCCATAACCAAACAATTTTAACACATTAAATAAGTACTTCCATTCAAAGGCTTTCTCAGCATCTAGTGTGCATACATCAAAAGACTTCTGAAAATCTTAATACAGCATATCACATTCTTTATCCGTATCCATTTTTTGTGAACTTGTTCAAATAACACTAGCAAGTTTTACCTGAATTAGCAGATCTCAGATATTTCAATTGGAATATGTATTAGAATTTTAAATAGTCCTCCACACTCCTCAACATTTCTTTCTATTTGTGTCTATCACTAAAAAAGTAATTGCCCCATTAAAAATTACATCTCTTCAATACTGTATTTATGACAGTATGTCTGTTCTTAGTGTCAAAGTCAGGTGAAAAGGTGTTTAGGAGAGAAGGCTTTCAAGCTAAGAAGGTGTTCAAGTAAAACAAAACTTTATCACAATAGATTCAAGCGGAGACCAAGACAGGGACCAAAACCTAAACTGGGCTTTGTAATGTGTAAATTGTTTTCTTTTCTCATAAATTAGCTTATACTGTAGTGTTCCAACGGAAAAAAAACATTAATAAAGGTGATAGGTTGACACCAGAAAAAAGTACACACCTAGAATGAATAAAGTAATCCCTCCATCCATTTTCTAGCCTATTGTGAAAAGTAGCAGGTACAAGGTAGGATACACCCTGGATAGGAAGCCTGTCCATCTCAAGGCAGACAGAGATACAAACACATACACTCATACCAGGGGCATTTTCCTTTGACTGTGGGAGGAAACCAGAGCACCCAGAGGCAGCCCATGCAAACATGGGGAGAACCTACAAACTCCACACAGATAACACCCTAGGAATTGAACCAATTGAGGCAACAATGCCCACAATGCTTACCACTGTGCCACCAACAATAAAAAAAATATTGAATATAAATAGAGAACTTAATCTAGTTATACCTGAAAGGCAATTCTTCACATTGATGTTGACAAGTGTGCACATCTACTGCATAAATACATAACAGGCTCTGTATTTAACACTGTAAACTAGAGGTAATCAGCCCACCATAGACTGCCAACTTCAAGCATACCCTGGGTTTTAGAAATATGAGTCTGTTACTTAAGTATGAAAAAATGAAAAAAGAACAGTTTCCTTGGACTTTTGAAGCCTGTGAGGTCTCTTGTATGATTAACACAGTGAAAAGTTGGTAGAAATCTGAAATACGGAAACACTGAATGGATTTATGGTATTTTTCTGTGGCAGAATGTCATACCAACTCATTCAGCTTCTAATTCACCAAATTAATATTATTTTGGAAAGAGCTCTTCTGGCAATTTTTTCTTTAAGGTGTGTAAATGTGCTCTGTCTTCTTAAAGGTGTGTTATTGGAGATCTTCTACGTGGTTTTTGAATGACATTTGGGATGATGAAAGTCATAGCATAGCTTTTCGTCTCCATGGCAACATGTCAGAGAGTGGCTGAGTTCATACATATGTGGGTGGAAAGTAAGTGGCAGCCAATGATGGAGGCCTCATTTGTCAAATTACAGATTACTGCTGCTAAATGTTCATGATAGTGGACTGCATTTCATCCAAATACTGCCACTGCCCCTTCAAGAACAAAACAAAAGAAAAATGTGAATTTGAAGGCATCAGCTTTTCTTATCGAAATGCTTGGATGTTTGTACAGCTCTTCTTCTATTAGAATACTTCAAGTCACTGCACATACTATAGTGAATAATCTGAAAATGTTAGAAAAGATTGTTTTATACGATAAATAAAAATATATATTTATGTTCAAAAACACTAAAAAATAAATAAACGTAAATAAAACACATGTAAAAGATTCATTACAGTTTCTTGTTTTTTAATGCATGTAGTCATTTTCTGAAAAACAAACTTGGTCATTTTAAGGTATTATATAATGAAAACTTAATTCATTATATAATGAATCATAAAACAAAAGCCTGTGTACAGTATATAAATTATAGTTTGACTAGAAATGAAACGGGTGAAAAATTAGCATTTGAATGAGAAAAGTACAGGATGGGGAAAAGTGTAAAATGTGAGTTTTATTGATGTTCCTTATAAGCAGCTTCATTGTGGATTAATTATTCACAGAGAAAATGACAACAGGATTCAAATGCTCATGGAGTCCTGCAATATTCATCATTTTGTTTCCTTCATGCTGGTTTTTCAGTTCCTTTAGCCAAACCAAGTACCCATTAACTAAATCTTTTGGCTCGTGTCTTGCAATTTATGTAATGGTTTGCTGGAAAAGTATATGACTCAGTGCTGACTGATTTATTATGTGTGAAGCCTTAAATTATAGTGAGTGATAAATTTTATATCTCTTATTCAGCATTATAGTACAGGGCATATACTTTTATCTTCCATAGTCAAACAATTTAAGGCTGCAATTATCTAATTTGTAATGTAATGTTTTAAAAAAACAGCACTGAATGACACTCTCCACATTCACGTATCATGAAACTATCACACACTTTAGACTACATACACTTAAGGAGAGCACTTCAGATTTGTTTATATGGTCTTATGTTAATGGAGTATACGGTAATGTGCAGGATAAGAATAGTTAGCAACAGAAAAAGGGTGTTGCAGTCCTTATACTCACGTAATTGTTAGTTTCTTGAGATGAGAATCTCATCCTATTATTTTTTAAAAAACACAATAGAATTGATTCTTCAAGACAGACACAAATGTTATGCCAGGAATCTTTTCTGGTTTAGTCTTAAATGCTCGTCCTTTTACTTTCTACTTGTGTCCTTGGTTCACTAACAGTGCTGAAGTAAAAGTCTGGATTTACTTGGTACCTGAATTTTGCATCATGTTCCCTCTGTTCAATACTAAGTTGCTGTTGTGCTTTAGAGTACAGATTTATAATAAATATTTGAACACACTATTCTAAATTAAAGTATTACAAAATCTAAATATAACTCCACTTAAATTTAATTTTGTGCATTTCTTTAGATATTCAATAGTTAAATAACAGCATGGCTGTAGACTGTGCACTATAGCACAGCTGTACTGTATATCAATGGCTATTCTTAGTGTTTGAGTAAAGATACTTAAAGAAGACCAACACTTAATATGAATTCTAATTACCTCTGATAATTTTTACAGAGGTTACAACACTGCCATCTCAAAAGGTATTTCCAGTGTTGTAACACATTTAAAAAGAGTACATACACATAGAAATGTGCTGTATCAACGTCAGGATCCAGTTTCTTAATCAGGACAAAAATGTACATTATTTCCAAAATGTACATTACCAAGACACATTTATCTGAAAACATGTAGGAACTCTGGAGAAGTGCTGAGAAAACCTTGACCTGCGTAGAAGACTTTCTAATATATATTTTTTTAAATTTTGCTGGCTCTTATCTGTTTTTCCATTATATGTGATGACAGAATATTAAGCAGCTTTTAACGTGTCTTTGCTTTTGTTTGTCAGGGCTCCAAGATGTCTGAGGTCTTATTATGCTTCCAAAGAAGGTAAAAACCTTTGTACTAATTCATCTTCCTCTCAAACTTATTCTTCACACTCAGAGGCATCAATGAGACATGAATGAGATACTTTGTACAAACTGGTATTGCTGTTGGCTAACTGCTCTGTAAAAAGTATGGATTAAAAATTTGTTAAAGTATATGCAAATAGTTTGTGAAGGATTTAGTGTATACTGTATGTGCTTGCTTCAATATTTTTAACAACCGTAATCTAAGGTACAGTAGATTTATACAGTATCTAATTGGAACAAGTGCTTTAAAGTTTAATCTCATGTAGTTTGGGAGTTTACACTTAAGTTACCTACAGTACTGTACTGCATTTCTTACTTATTTCCTGTGGGACATGAATTGAGTCCTAAAATGCAAAAATAACCACATTATAGCACTACATACCACACACAGTTTGAATCCATGTATAATTATATGGGTAATTTATTAATTATCCCTAGAGCAGACCACATTCAAATGCTTTGAGATAGATGTAAAACAAAAAACTAATTCCTCAAAGAGCTCAAGTCCAATCTGTATTTTCAATCATCATGGCTAATTTTCACCTTTTAGACATTAACAAATACTATTTAAAAACAATGTTGTTAGTAAGTGTATTATGGAATACCTATTCAGTCACTAGCAATTGAAATTGATTTGCAAGGCTATATAAGAAAAATAAATTAACAGGTAGATAAGTTCATATTTTCTATCTCCACATCCAGAAACACATTTCTATGAGGATCTGGATTCATTACTATTCCTGTCTTGATTGTCCCATAAAATTGCTAGGTTAAAATTTTGCTAAACGTTTAATTATAATGTACTACATTAAATTTAAATTGCACTTTAATTATAAAAGATTGCACTACAGCTTTGGGAGGTCTACTTTAAATAGGCTATTAGTAAGCTATTAGTCTACATTTCTGATCTGTTCTAAGAAAGCTGCATTTTGCATGAGATCCAGAAAACATAATTAAATTCTGGAACACAAAATTTAAGGAATTATCTCATTTGAATTCTCTGGTACATTTGTAATTTGGCTTCCCTTTCTATAGATAAACAGAAATTATAGTCATAATCATATTTCCTGATAACTTGATAAGATTCTTTAAGGTCTGGTCACAAAACCTGTTTCATGGGCAACTTTTCTCTTCTGAGACAATTCAGCATTGAACTTACCTCTTGTAATGTTGAGTGTGTGGCTCCTTGGGGATATAAAGGCAAGACACAGGCAATACAATAATTCAGACAAGACTGGTTCTTGTGTTCAGGCAAATGGGGTAGTCAATATCTAATACTAGTTAAGTTGTACTGTTCTTATGACTTTCATTCACATTTACATTGAACGTACAGTACTTGGTAGCAATTCCTCTATTTATAATGCAATGCAGGATCACTGGTTAATAGATCGATATTTTTTTAGTTCAAATAAATGCAATGCAAACTCCACTCCTGGGTTCCCCATTCCCCTCTTGAATCCTTGTCTTCCCCACATAGGAAATAATACAACAGAACTGAATGGACAGGTTTCAATACAGAATTCACACACTCCTCTGCACACTTTAGAATTAAATCCTGCTTTGCTGACTACTGCCATGGATTTTTTAACAAATGTACGGTATATGACATCGGGGCTCTAATGGCAACAGGGAAGGAGACAAGGAATGTGCTATTACTGAGTAATCATCTGTTTTAGCAGCTGTAAGACTGGCCAGTCCTTTTCTACAGCTGTCAAAAAAATCAAAGAAGCAGCAGCCATTTGGTGAAAGGGTAAGAGTGGACAAGACAAGAGTGGTTATAAATGAGAGTAGGCTGTTCACCTGATCTAGACTGTTTGATGCTATTTTCTAATTGATTCTGGAATCTCATCCAGCAGTTTCTTCAAGGAAGCATGAGCACTGGCATCAACACAATGTTAGGTAGTTTATTCTGTATTCTTATAAATCTAATTAAAAAGCAGCTACTCGCAGGTGCTCGGAGGGGACGTGGTCCAAGGCCAACAAGTCCAAAGGGAGTCTGTAGGGAAATTCAGAGTAGGCAAAAGCGGGATCCGGCGAAGGGTCAGGGGAATAAAAAAGGAGCCAGGCGCTCCCAGAACCGGACCCAGATGGTCAGGACACCGCTGCGAAGCCGGTGCCATCGGGCCACTCCTGGACTTGCTGGTAGGTGGACTTCCGGGCGTCCATCTTCCGAAGCTGAGCCCAGATTGGTAGGAACATCTGGCTTTTATACGGAAAGAGTTGAGACAGGAAGCAGGTGCAAAAAATCAAGACAAACAAGAAAGAGCCGGAGCGCCCTTAAGAGGAGGGGCTTACGATCGGGACATTTGCTTCTTCTAGTTTGTCAGTGTAGGACATTCTTTTAAGCCCAGGAAGTCTACACTGTAGTTGGTCTTCTCCAGGTTCCAGAACAGCATGTTTTTGTATTGTGGTGTCCATATTAGTAAACAACATTTTGATATTCTGATGCCTTACTAATGCATTGATCAATTTTTAAATAACAATTTTAATTTCTAAGCTCTTAAGTGCATATCCTAAAATTTTATTTATAATTTTTATTGCTTCTTGCCCATATTTTCTAGCAGATGTACATTGTCATAAACTCCATAGTCCTTTTTATACAATATGTAGCTTTTCATGCTTAGTATTTTCCATTTTGTATGTATAATTTATGTTTTTTTTTGCTATCCACATCTAAAATTGTCTACATTAAACATTTCACCCATAAAGTGTAGATTTTAAAACACTTTGATTCTTATAGGCTGAATTCCTGTACATAAAGAATAGAGGAATACAAGAAATGGTTTGATCCAGAATGATGGATTCCTGGATAAAGCTTCACAGCATGTACAGTGCTGGGATAAAGCTTGTGAAACTCCAATACAGTTTCGGAAATTAAGATTCATACCCTTGTTTAATCAAAACTTATCTTTTCTTAAACAGCCAAAAGGGTTTATATTTACCAGTTCAATATCTTTTGAAAAGAAGTGACGTATGAAGTAGGAGAAATGATTCAGTCCAGTTGCCCATATTGATTGGCCCGGATATATAGTGTATATATTGCAATTGTATGTCCAGTAGAATGCTACTTAATAAGTTTGAAGTTAAATAGCAAACTTAACACAATTAAGGTAATAATTAGAATCAGGTGGATATGATAATTGGCAAACAACTAAACCCTGTCCCATAAAATGATCAGAAACTTTGAGAGTTTGGTGTTCATCATACATGTTAGTGGAAAAGGGTCATGCCTCCATCTAAAGAGCTTTCAAAAGAGTAGGCAATGCTCATCAGTCTGGAAAGAGTTACAAAACTATTTATAAATATCTTTGGCTCTCTATCCATGCAGTGTCAGACCAATAGCATACAAATGTTGAGTCTAGCCAAGACCAGGTGTCCTACAGACATCTCCCCAAGAGCAACCTTGGGAAGTCACAAAGAACCCCAGATTAAGATAAAAGGATCTGTAGGAGTCTCTCTGTTAATGCATGTGTGCATGCCTCAGCCATCAGCAACAGAATTATAAAAGGAATTATTTAACGGAAGGACAGCCACAGGGAAACCTTTGTTCTCAAAACAGAATATTGCCACCTGTCTCAAGATCAGCAAAGAGTACAGTACCTGGGCAATTCTAAAAATATAGTAATGAAAGGATGTTCTCTGGGATGAGAAGTAAAAAATTCAACCTTTTGTCCACAATGACAAATATTTCTGTGTTTTAAAAAAAACAAACACTGCCTTTCAACAGAAGAAGCCATCTTGACTGTCAAGCATAGTGGTGGGAGCATCATGGTTTGAGACTTATTTTATCAGTTCAGGACCCGGACAGCTTGCCATTTTTGAAAGGGTGATGAATGTGGCGATGTACAGTATCAGCCTATCGTACAAGAGAATGTCAGGCCATCCATTCGTCTGCTGAAGCTGAGCCAGCTGTGGATCATGCAGTAAGACCATAGCCCTAAACATTCAAGCATATCTACAGAACAACAACATAGTGGAAGAAGAGGACATTTCACATTTTGATTTTGCTAAGTCAAAGTCATGATCTAAGCCTAATTAAAATATTCTGGCAGCAGGTCATGCAAGGGCACCCTGAAATGTCACTTACTTGAAGCAGTTTTATAAGGAATTAATGCACCAAACTTCATAAAGTCTGATGCAGGAGACCTTTTGATTTTAATACAATCTGTTCCCAGCTAACATCAAATGTATTTTTTAAATTATTTGGGACGTTCTTTTCACTTAATTGCAGTTGTTACTCGATGTAAATGACAAAGTTTGTGACAGCACAACAGAAGAGCTTAAGTTGCAATGTATAACAGGCTGTCAGGGAGAGTTGTACATGTCTAATTACTTTCTTTATGACATAGATATCTCATTGTGTTTGTTCTGAATAACTTTTTAAACAATACACTCCTGATAGCCACATAGAAACAAAAGAATAACAAGAAAATTGTAAGCAGTTTTGAAGTCTTCCTCCAAGGATGTTCCTGGGTTATGAAAAAAATGTTGAAGAGACGTGGCAATACCAAATATTGAACACCAATAGTTTGCAGTATGTGTTACATATCAGCAACAGAAAAAAGAGGATTCAGTTGTCCATCTTCGCTGGCCGAGAATCCTCATTTCACCATATTGTAATTGTATGTCCAATAGAATTTTGCTTATTTCCTTAATAAAGTTATTAAAGTTAAAGTTTGGAGTTAATTAGCCAAACACATCTTGCATACTGTAGCACCGAATTGCCAAATACAGTATATGAAGGCCCATTGAAGGTGTGGAAAGGATCACTGCAACCTATGAAGTGAAAGTCACAAGCAGTATAGATTGCAGATGCAGATTCAATTCAACTGCTGCAGCTGTTCAAGACAGAGGCAGCTGGGAGACTGAAATGGCAATCATGCTAGATGGCATCACATGAATATGAATGCAGCCTGCAATATAAACTTTACAGCATTTCAGTGCTAAGCCGAAGTCATTTATCTGCTGCATGCAGATACTTGTCTTCTCCAGTGTGTCAGACAGAAACTGATGCCTGGTAGCAGGTTTTTCTCACCCATTCTCCACCCCTTCGTGTCACAAGCTACTGAAATAATGTCCAGGCGGGCAGCATTTATCCGCACATAAAAATTTAGACTTAGATTTATGTTAAAATATTTGAGCAAAATCCAGATTTAGTATGTAAATCAGTAACCAAAGAACTGGCTACTTGTAATAGCAATACATAAGATTTTCAACCTCTCTCCCTTATTAATCAGCTTGTGGAGATTGTTCAATGTTTCAGAAATATACATTGCAGAGAATACCAATTGCATTTTTAAGAAGACTGGTCGGCATATGTTTTTGACCAGGAAGTTGATATCTTTTGGCCGAGTCAAAATGCTTTAGAGAGGATTTATAGAATGTAGTAGAAAGCATCCTTACTTTGGGTTTCGTGGTATGGGTATTAGGAGTAAGGGGAAGTTGGCCCGAATTGTTAATATTTCTATAAAATAATTGGTCAACCACAGAAACCACTTGAAGAGCTGTATTATACTGCAGTTCAAGCAAAAGCTCAGCTTATCATTGATGACCCTTCACACACACTTCATTCCCAACTGCTGTGTTCAGGGAGGCATTTAAGAGCGCCTGTGGCCAAGAAAAATGTATACAAGAAATCCTTTGTTCCCTGTAAAATTAATATTTTGTAACTTTTCTCTCTTTTTAACTCTTTTGAGATTTAGAAATATATTTGAATTTATGTGTCTTAACATTATTTTTTTCAGCAAATGTATCATTCTAAAAAAAAAAAATCTCTTAAAATTTAAAAATGACAAGATTTAAGTTAAATCTTGGAAAAATAGATCAGGTATTTTTTCCCAGTCTCTCACCACAAACAAATTCTTATTCCAAACAAATTCCAAACTGGGAACAAATAAAAAAATTCTTACTGTCCCTTAAACAAAAATATATTGGTGTGGAACTGGAAATGAGATAAGAAATCATAGAGATTGTTCTAAAAGATATCAAAGGAGTCTGTTCTTCCTGGAGCTTAAAGCATTTTTGTTCAACACACTTTTACTTACAGTGCTTATAAAATAACTATTTCTTTATCATCTGACACAAACATATTTAAAGCTAAATCCCAAGTTAAAACTGTATGTTTCTTGACTTACCAATAGACCTAGAGTCACCGAGTTGAATGACAGAATGGTCAGTTTATTTAGAGGTCTTATACAGTGTAAACAATATTTCACAACACTAGTATGAACATGACATGTGAAGTAATGCAGATAATAGACTCAATTTATCTCACATTTTTATCGAGCACATTACATTATCCGTCACTTTTATCCCACCATTGAAAAAACAAAATGTATACTGATACAGTAGCTACAGTATAGAAGAAACACAAGACATGCAGTAGTTAAATCATCTGACTTTATGTCTTTGACATATTTAGATGTGCAGTGAATTATAATGCAATGTAAAAAAATGAAAGTAACTTAAATTTTCCTCAAATTTAAATCCCAGATAAAGAAAACCCACAAATCCTATGCTGCCTTAGAAGTGAAAAAAAAAATGAATGTCAGGTAACAACTACCAAAATGTAATTTCACTTGAAGTGTTAAACATGGCTAGCATTTAAAGTGTATAGTAGAAAAGATCTAGTAGTCATGAAAATATAGGAATAAAGTGCATATATACTGTATAATTCCGAATGTGTAATTAGAGGTCTACTGTATATTTCTAAAAAATAATACAGCATTTTGTCAATGCTTTTCTAAAATGTTTTTTGCAAATTTGATTATTTTTAAATGTTTAGTCCATCACTCAACTTTTGTTTAGTGGTTCACATAGTTCATCACATGAAAAATCCATAGTTTTTTCCAGGAAAATTAACCGATGGAAAAGTTTCACTACAGCTCAGTGTATCTGCTATTCTCTTCTGTTGTGTTAATCTAATGGATCAAAATATCCTGATTAATAATCACAAGAATTAAGGATTCAATTAAATGAAATTAACTTGAATGATAATGCATCTTTATTGGAATATTATTGGGTGGTAATGGAGATTTGATTTTAAATATTCTCCTGTTTAATACACTTCATTTGTGATTTAAACTAATCTGTGTGCGGACCAGTGTCTGCAGAGTCTGGAAGATTAGCTATATTACAAAAAGATAATCAGTTCATATGTTAAAGTCAATATTTAGTGCCAGGTTACCAATGAGTGTGCACAAATCACAATAGAATGCTGTTAGTACACTCTTTGTTGATTCTGGATGAAGATATTTTTCTAGGAACCCTTTCTATTATTAGTTCAGGTGGGTAGCTGCGTCAGCATGCGTAGGCTGCAAAGGAACAAGTAATAGGTTTATTCCATGCTGAAAAAAAGAAGAAAGAGAACACAAAGTTTCGGCCGTGGAGCCTTCTTCAGGTGTGACACCTCTTCTTCCATTAGACACTTCTCTTCCATTAGCTGGTTAAATATGTGTCTGTTTATTACAATAGAAGAGTCACAAACTATCTTGGGATGCTTTAGGGAAATTAAGGGTGATTCAGGTATCAACTGCCAATTCCTAGAGTAAGTGTGTTTCTGTTTCTTTACCAATCCTAAAATAAGCAGTAGGCTTATTGTGTCCATTAGCACAGGCTGTTGATACATAGTGTATACTTTAAGGAATCCAGAAATGCAAATTCAGTAGTCCAGTCAAATTCTAATAATTAATAAACAAGCCAACACATATAAAGGGATAGCATACTTAATACCATTGTATAACTACTCTTAACATTTACTCATGTATTAGACACACGATGTGGATAGTTAACTTGGCATCTCCATTTTCTCCATATTCATTACTATAGTAACCCAATAACAATGGGTGCAACTTCCTTAAGATAACCAATCCCTTAAGAGAGAGTACAGTTAGGAAGTTCATAACAATGCAAATACATAAATACTTTGGTGTTAACTCGCATGGCTGAGGCAATGACAGTTCTGGCCGCAGGTCATTTCTACTTAAAAGAGCGGAAATGTTAGATTACTATTCTGTTTAACATTTCCATGAATTTGTGCACTTGTCTAAATAAAAACATTAAGCACAATGGCAATGCAAAAGAAAATGCTGATTAAGATATCAACAGCAGTTTTCACAGTCAACAGAGATATAGCCAGAGATGAGAATATGCAGGATAGATACTAGAATAGCATTTCAGCTCCGGATGAGTGTTCTGATTTTAGCTCACTCAGTACCCTTTCCTATTTAAAAAAAATTAAATATTAATTTAACTGAAAGTTAAAGCTGAGAGAAAACACCCTTTCTTTCTTATTTAATGATTCATGTGTTGTTGCCGAAAATGTCTCCTTCGTTCTGAAATTACAGCAGTCTTATAAATAGAGACTTTTGAATATTTGATATTCCAAAACATTAAGAACATGACTTTTTAAGAAAACCAAAAGGAAAATGAATATTTACAACAATTCTTGTTAAAATTTCAGAATTAAGTGTGTACCACTTGGTTTTTTTAAAAAACGACATTAATACTGATTTCTTAAAATATTTATTTTAATATTTATTTATAAAATGTATTTCTTGTGCTGCGCTCTGAGCAACCACAAGGCAATAACTGGAAGCCTTTCTAAATCTGAGCATATCCCAAGAGGTACAGGCCAATTCCTGTGCATCCTTGTGTGTATTTTTATTATTTTTAGAAACATTCCTCTATTTTTTAATCATTCTGTCCAATACAGGGTTGTGGGGGAGCCAGAGTCTATCCAGGCAAGCAATGAGAACAAGGCAGGGTACACTCTGACAGGATGCCAGTATATAACACAGACACAAACACACACTCACTCACACCCGGGCCAGTTTTCCTTGCCAGTACTGTATGTTTTTGGACTGTGAGAGGAAACCGAACAAGGAAAGAACATACCAGCTCCACACAGATAGCACCCCAGGAATTGAACACAGGGTCCCAGTGCTGCAAAGTAGCAGTTGTAGCCACTAGATTCTTTTTCCAGTTTTGTTAAGTCACATCATTTTACATTAAATGTAATTGTTCACACAAAGTGTACAAAAATATCAATAAAATATTTTTTATCAATTTTATCAAAAATCAATTTCCTGATGGCAATGCATGTGCATATGTTCTCATAGGCAGTTATAGGAAGTGCTGTTCCCTTCAAATGTATACATTTAATCTTGTGGGAATGAGTTAGGGCCACCGACTCAATTAGCATTACTACTATATAATCCACAACACAGCTCTCTTTGATGCTATAGAGTACTGTACGCACAATTAATACTCTTATGGTCAGGCAAACATAATGCATTTAATGTCATTACTCGCACTTCCTCTTATTGAAACCTCTTGATTGCCTCTGATTTGATTGCACTCTATCTGTCACCTACAGTATGTGTGTCTTAAAAGCAGGACTTTGATTTCACTGTTGTCTACATGGCTTTGGTAAAATTGCTCTAAAAATAGGATGAGAACTCTTATATTTTAAATTTAAATTTAAGTTTTGAATGTATTGTACACCACAAAAGAAAACTAATGGTTCACGTGCTAAGTTTCTCCATCACCTTATTCTCTTGGGACATCTTAGAAGTTAAGTAATTTCTTAAAAACATATTTTCAAATTCATTCAGCGGTACCATTAATTATTGAATGTAAAACTTGGCAGATTCCTTGCATGATGAATGTTCTTTTTAAAAAATGATGTATTAGCTACTCAGGCTGGAAGCCTTTTAACTTGATTTTATTTGTTTAGGAAAAAGAAACAATACATTTTACATTAACCCACTACACAACTTCAGTACATGACGATGTCTGCCTTCCTTTTTTTTCAAACACTGAAGAATTTCCCCTGGTTTCCAAGATTGTTATATCTAAGATAAGAACTATACGTTAAATTGAATCTCAGATTCAAAATAAACATTGTATGTTTTTAGTTTTCTTTGCAAAGTTTACCCAAAGGATTTGGCTTCCAGTATATACTTAATATGTTATAGCTATACTTAATACTTCATATCTATCCATATCAAAGAAATGGTATTTTGTACTCTGAAAAACACTGATCAGTTATACTACAATTCCATATTCTAGTCAGCTTCTGGTGATAACACAAAATAACTGCTAAGAGCAACATACATACAATACATAGATATATAGTCTTATATAATCTTTGTGACATTTACATAATTTCAATGTCTGAAAATTAATTTGTATATTAACTAATCTCAAACCAGATCTTTGAACAAATCTGTCCAGAAATCAAATAACTTCTCTATACCCCATACAAGAATTGATAACAATTCTAAAAGTCTATGCTAAAAATATAAAGCAGAAAAAATGATATTTTGGATCTGGTGCCTTCTTTCGGTAAATTGTTTTCCTAAGTGCAATATTTCAGCGTCCATTGCCTGTCAAATTAATTTGAATTACACAAGCTGTTACATTCCTAGGCTTAAAGGAATGTCCTACACTAACACACTGAAAGAGACGAACCTTTTAAATCTTGAACAGACTGAGATTGAAGTATTCAAATTCCTCAAAGGCAAAGATACTAAACTGATGCCCTGGGTTATTTCAAGAATTGATGGGTGGATGGATGGATGGATGGATGAGATCCTTAGATCAATTAACTACTAGCAAACCAAATGAGCTAAATGGCTCAACTGGTCCTGTCTTATTTGAAAATGTTGTCTTATTTCTTATATGTACAGTACGTGTTCAAGAGGTTTAAAACAGATTAATGCCTGCAGGACTTTTCACTGCAGACACAGTGAATAGCTCAGAGAGAAAATAAAACACATCAGGTCAAAGATCGAAAGACAAAGGTCACCCTAGCAAAACACCTATTCCACAAGCTCCCATTTATACCCTTACTGTAAGTGGTAGTGAAAGTGATGACATGAGGGGTGTTTTCCTGGAGGGATCTAGATGTTATATATCCTATCACCCACGGCCAGGCCTTTTTTATGGAAGTACCTCCTGTAATACTCATCCTACCTGACAAGACCCACAGTCTCTGCACACAACTGCTATAGTAGTCTTGCTATAGTAGTCTTACTTTTTCGCTATTACACACTTCATGGAAAGATGCTGCACATTATCATCTATTATCATCTACAGTATGCTCTTTTCACTTTCATATTTTAAACTCCACTACAAGACTTGGATTAACTACTGTTAGATTTCCATTGAGTAAGCATGACATACAGTACTGTACATTGTGTTCTGGTTAAATTGATTCAGCCTGGATATTTAATTGGATGCCATTTCTATGCACCGATAACACTCTTAGTTGCGTCTAGAAAGTCTAATCACCAGACAGCGCTGTCCAGAATCAAGCTACTTAACTGCTGGAAGGAAATTCCAAGGCTTTCAAAATAAACTGAATAAAAATTAATTAAAGTGCATTGCACTTGAAACCAGTAGGGTTGCAGTGTTCGATAGTCAGCTGAAAAATTATGTCTTGGAGATTTATAGTATGAATGGTCTTCAAAGAAGGAGATACTGTAATTTACAGCTGTGAAATGGCCAAAAAGGAACTCATATTTTTATTCGAATTGAGATACGAGTTTACAGATTAGCATAAAATTTAGTCTTTTCCTGACTTTAAAAATTGCTCAGACTTCACTTGTTGTCCTGTGACTATTAGCACTTTTTCTTTATTATCTTCTTTTATGAAATAGGAACTACAGATGCTTCAGTTTGGTCATCAAAAGCAGCAAAAATTACCATGTTGTTTACTGCGGTGTGTAAATGTCTGGCTAAATGATATTTTGGGCTTAATGGAAGGCTTATTTGCAGAGAACATGATTTGTACTGTAGCCTCTTTCAATCTCTCCTTATAAACCCCTTTTCTTTATTTCTTTTAGGTGAGATTTTTTCATTTTCCTTCTCCTGTTATTTTGGATTCTCCACAATAAAAGAAAATCTTTTAATTTTTATCTTATGTGCAAGGGGACAGAATTTCCTGTTTTTGTATTGCTTTTCAAGAGGGACAAGAGTCAAATGCTTTGTGAATGTTTGAGTATTTTAGGTATTATAGTTTTGACCTAACACTCTTGGTTAAGGCACATAACCCTCTGGCAATAAGATGAGGAGACTCAATCCCCAAAAAGAAAGAAAGAAATAAGCAAACTCTACAACCATCAATGCAGAACAGGAAGACGTATGATGGGGCTACTGTGGAGGTCCCCTGAAATTGTTACCTAATGTCAAAAGGGGGAGAAAAGTTAAAATCAGACTAAGAGGCAGCTGTGGGACAGAGGTTTTGAGAAATGAGTCTACAAACACTACAAGAGATAGGTTTAATACCAGCAATTATGCAGCAGTGAAGATCAATATCCAGGGCTCCCCAGTAGCAGCCTTGGTGCCACTGAAGCAGCTGCTTTAGCAGAGAACTATTTATGTTATTCATAAAAGAAGTGCCCCTGAAATTAATGGATACGTCAAGAATGCCATGCATGTAATAATCTAGTTAATGACATTGATTGGGGTAGACACAGCATCTGAATGGAATAAGAACAGGGATCAGTAGATTTGTGGTAGAGATTGGACTACTTTAGATGATTCTAGATTGAAAACATCCAATGGAGTGAGTAAGAAGCTGAGCGAGACATGTCATAGGATTTGGTGTAGTAAAAGAGAGGTGGAATGAACATCCAGATGTTGGAAGGCACAAGTAGAGGAATGTCTGTAGCAAAGGAGTAGTCCTTAGAGTCTGGAATGGAAAGGGAGGGGTAGGATCAGATGGTGGGAATGCATGGCCGAAACGTTGTGTTTTCTTTCTTCTCTTTTGAGCATGGAATAAACCATTTACTTTTAACACTCATTCCAGGCATTAGGAGTATCTGCAATGCCCCTGCTGTCTTCCAGAATTTAATGAACAAAGTCTACCGGGACTTTCTGGACTTTGTGGTGGCCTACCTGCCCAAACTGCCCCACCACATTACCTGCCTCATCACAACTTTGCAAGACATTCTTAGATTTCTTTAGCTCCAAATTCGACAATATCCGGCATCACATTCTCTCCACTGCACATTTCATTTCCATACCCCCTTCCCTTCTTATCCAACTTTTCTGGTTCCCTTCTCTCCAGCTTCTCTCTTCTTGACTCAGCATCCTCAATAAACTACAGTAGTTACACACATGAAACCCACCACATCTAATTTAGATCCCATTCCCACCACTTTATTTCAGTCCTGTTTCTCTTCTCCCTGTCCCATTGTCCTCAATATTATAAATTAATCCTTGAGCAATGGCGTTGAACCAACGGTCCTCAAAACTGCTGCCATTACCCCTGTGCCAAAAAAGCCTAACATGGCTCTCGACAATCTTAACAATTTTTGCCCCATCTCCAACTTACCCTTTCTTGCAAAAATTCTAGAACGTGTTGTCACATTTCAGTTACATAACCACCTCAAGGCAAATAACCTTTTCGAACGCCTCCAATCTGGCTTCCGTCAACGTCACAGCACAGAAACTGCCCTGATCAAAGTCACTAACGATCTTCTAATAGCTTCTGATTCTGGTTCTCTTTCTATACTCATCCTTCTTGATCTCGGTGCTGCTTTCGACACTGTTGACCATGACATCTTACTTTCTAGTCTTGAGACTGTGTTTGGAGTTTCTGACACTGCTCTCAAATGGTTCAAGTCTTACCTCACTGATCACTGTCACTGTGTCTCTCTTAATGGTTATGGGTCTGAAATTGGTCTTGTTAACTCTGGTGTTCCTCAGGGCTCAATACTGGGCCCCTTGCTCTTCAGCATTTACATGTTTCCACTTGGTCAGCTTTTAAGATCACATAGCCTCAGCTATCATTTCAATGCTGATGATACTCAAATATATATCCATACCAAACCTGACACTGATGTGGTTGCCTCTATTCTATCTAATTGCATCTCTGACATAAAAACTTGAATGACTCAAAATTTCCTTAATCTTAACTGTGACAAGACTGAAGTCATGCTTATTGGCACCCCCTATCAACTTCGTAAAGCCAGTCCTGTAACCCTATCTGTAGATGGTTCTGTACTTGAGCTTCAGTCTAAATTGAAAAACCCTGGGGTGATATTCAATTCTGGCTTAAAATTCAACCAACATGTGTAGCATATTGTCAAAACATTTTTTTTCACCTCAGAAATATCACTAGACTACGCCCTGTGCTATCACTAACTGTGGCTGAAAAGCTAATCAACACATTTGTGTTCTCTCGAATTGACTACTGTAATGCTCTACTTGCTGGGGTATCTAAATCTACTTTGAACAAACTGCTGTATGTCCAAAGTTCAACAGCCAGAATCCTGACCAGGTCTAGTGCAAATGATCACATTACTCCTATCCTGGAGTCCTTGCACTGGCTTCCTGTCAAATTCCGTGTGGACTTTAAAATCCCCATGCTCACCTATAAGGCTGTATGGCTTGGCACCTCAGTACCTGTCTGAACTATTATCGCCTTGCTCCCCACCTCGCAACCTTCGCTCTTCTAATTCTGCTCTCCTTACTGTCCCCCAAGAGCGTCTACATTATATGGGTGACAGGGCCTTCTCCTGTTATGCCCCCAAGCTCTGGAACTCTCTGCCCAAAGATATCAGAGAGTCACCTTCTCTAAACTCCTTCAAATCCAGACTCAAAACCCTCTTCTTCAGAAAAGCCTTTACTTCACCCCTCTGCTTTTCTTAGTACCACCATCCATGGTCTCCTCTGTATATTGTAATTGTATTTTACCTTGTGTATTCTTTTTATTTATTTATTTATTGTTGTTGTCATTCTGTAAATTGCCTTGAGAAGCCACCTTTAAAGGTGCTATATAAAATAAAGTTTATTATTATTATTATTATTATTATTATTATTATTATTATTATTACCTAGATGACATACTCATATTTTCCCACGGCTACTGGGTTCAAATTGTACATATTTGCTGGGTCCTCCAACGGCTCTAGGAAAACCTCCTCTACTCAAGTAATATAATATTATATTACTTATATTAATATACTATTTTGCAAATGGAAAGGACACGCGTGGAAAATATATTGAAATGCATTTCAAACCAAAAACAGGAGGCACATATTTTTTACAAATGGTTGTGAAAGTTGGGAAAAAGTTGCTCAGCCATGTTGGTGAAGTTGATACGCTTAAAAAAAGGCCTGGATTAAAACATTTGATTAATTATGTACTGACAAAAACAAAATCTCAATTGTTCTCCTCTGGTTTGTAACCATTCTTATATTTATTTACATTAATAGGCGAGTGTGTGATATAGTTACCAGTTACAGTTGATTTATAATGTATGTTTGTCTATTTGTTTGTCAAATTTACTGTATTCCCTATATGCCTTTCTTAGTTCCTTTAGTTATCTGAAGGTTTCCCTCTTCACCTTTCTGTTCTATCTTCAATTCGTTAATACTTTTTATTAGCTTATCTGCAATCTATCTTTCCATGCGTATTGTTCTCTCATATGTGTATAGTAAATGTTATTTTATATAATTGTACTACTGTTTGTATTAAACTTAAAATTGAGATGTTGCCTTTAATTTTCTTAAATGCCATCAAACTGTCTTAATTTCACCACAATTATTAATTGGTTTAACCATTATGGGAAGTACAGGTGTAAAGAATTGCTCTGCTTTGCCTACTGATTGCCTTCTAGTGTGACAGTCGTTCAGAAAGACAACCGTGTTTTCAAATTGATCCATTGCTCTTGCCAGTCCCCTGACCTTAACCCAAGTGGGACCTTATAGAACGGCATTTAAGGAGAGTAAAAACAAATAGTGAGACCAGCATATATATTACATGGGAAATTACTTGAAAGGGACAAACAATATTGATGTTTCTGTAAAATATTTCTAAAGCAATGTGACAGAACACTCAGAGAATGTGCTGATCTGATTCCTAACAAGGGGAGATATTTCAAAGGGAAAGGTTTTCTGTAAATTGCTGCCAGAACTATTGCATTTCCTTTTGCATAGCTTAATAGAGCTTCATCTAAATCAATAGCTTGCCTGATTATTCTTTTTAATGTTCATTTTCAGCGGGTGTGTCCTGGTGTGAGCATTATTTTGAAAGTAAGTGAATTGGAACGAAAACATGATATTGCTACTTTGTTTTAAGATTACATGTGTACATCTTACAGTTTTTCCAGACTTTGTGAATATACTGTAGTATTCGATGTATGCTATCTCAACTAAATAAAGACCATACAGATCACATGGGTTAGATGTTATTGTTAGAAAGCATGGTGCTTTATATAAATAATTAGTACAAACCACAAGCTAAATTATAAGTACAGTAACTCCAAATTTAAATGGGACCATTGTAATCAAGAATTCAATAAAAGAACTGTATGTTCTCTTACCAAGAACACATTTCTGTCCACAAAGACATTCATTTTTGAGAGATAAATTAGACGCACAGTATGTTATTATGAAAGACAATTAATTTAAAGTTGTCTTTGCATAATATTTACTTTACAATTCAATTTTTCTTCATCTTTAAATGTTTTTTTTTCATGGCTTACTTCTATACAGATAAGACAATTCTTAGTTGATAATTGTGAACAATGGCTTTTATCTTTATTTTCTCAAACACAGTAAAATACAATCTAAAACCAACAATAACCACTCTCCTCCCCACACAAATCCCCCTTAGTGTTATAACATATCATCTATAAGGTGTAAAAAATACTGTAAAGTGAAAAAAAAACATTTTAAAAATACCTTGATGTTTGCTCCACGTCAATTTGAAAAATTTGTGATGATTTTTTTATGCTAGTTGTAACTACAAAACATGAGCTTTCAGAATTAAGAATGCAAAGCTCACCAGTACTGAATATTGCTCAAGCAATAGAACTAAATCAGCTGGTGAAGGAATTATTAAATATTAAGGAGAGGGGAAAAACAGGAATTGTATCCAGTTGTATTCACCTCGCAGGTAAATGGATAATATGTGTTGTGGAGAATTTTATTGAATATTATTATTGATATTTGTGTTCCTTTTTTCATGGATAAAACAACGTTTAGGTAACTCAAGCTATGAAAAAGGTGTTTGTTTCATTAATGAGATATTCAATATACTTACAACAACAGATAACACATTCTGTAGGTCTGACAAAAGTATTGTAATGCAAATAAATCAAACCATTTATTTCCTGCTTAAAAATATCCCTGGTCTTAGACACAAAAATAGAATATCAACGAAGATATTACTATGCTATCATGATATTAAGAATCAGTAAAAATTGTCCCAGGCTGAAAAGGTAGAAAGGTTTTAATCTTACACTGGTTACACCTTACAAATACCAGAATTTCTCTGAAGTCTTTTATCCAAGTTATTATTTTTTTTTGCTACTTGTTACACCACGGAAAACCAGGGACTGAGATGGACAGGTTTCACAGACATCTACCCTTTATTGTGCATGTCTTAGAACTGACAGAGAATGGCAAAAGCTTGCCAAGGTGCCTAAGTGCTGTACAGTAAGTGCTGTACCCCAAAACATAAGTGCAACAGCATCATAAACACAAAATGATGTGTGCCAATATAACACTACTGTTCTTCTCTTTGGTGTTGGATAATACCAAGTCAATAGGCATGCTAAAAACTTGTCACTTATTATTTTAAAAATATCAGTTTTTCCTCCATGACGCATCCTCCCGCATCTGCAAGTATCCAACACTTTTTGCCTTCTGTGTAATGTCACAAAACATATTTTTCAGTGTTTCAAGCTTCTTTGACATTACACTTTTTATTTTTTCTTGGAACAGAATAATTCACAATTTCTGGTATTGATTTTGAGATTACTATGACAATGTCATACTGTTATAATGGGAAAACAGCCAGTAAAAGTATTTGGGCCTTTCAAAAGAAAAAACTCTGAAGTTCTAGTTTAGTAAAAGTCTTAAAGAAGCTGGACTAATAAAAATAATTTTAGCATACAGTACTCTTTCTCTGCTCTCACCACATTGGAAACTATTTGTTTGAATGTTAGTAATACTAGAAAGATTTCAAGGTACAATACTTGAATTTGCATTCATTTGAATAGCACACAACACATTATCTTTGTATGGTGTAATAAAAGTGAGTGAAACAGTGTTCTTATGTCAAGAAGCTTAATAGATATTTAAGTTTGGAAAAAGAGGCAGAGCTCTGCATGTCACGGGAGCCGGGGGCTAGCCATGGAGAGAGACCGGGTAGGTAGTAGGACCATATGTGTAGCGGTATGAATGGAGCAAACGAGAGGGTTTGTCCGGGCTCAAGGTATCGGGCGGAGTCGGGGTGAGACTTAAGCCCTCAGGCAGCGGACATGGGGCGACCTGGTGAGGCTCCAGAAGAGCAAAACCACAGAGACCATGTAACAAAAAACACACACAGCAAAAACACATAAAAATGACTGACAACATATAGGGAGACAGCGGGCGTAGGAGCCCGGGACGGGGAGACAGCTGGCGTGGGAGCCCGGGATGGGGAGACAGCTGGCGTGGGAGCCCGGGACGGGGAGACAGCTGGCGTGGGAGCCCGGGATGGGGAGACAGCTGGTGTGGGAGCCCTGGTGGACAAAACATGAAAAATAAACAATAAAAATCACATGGCAAAAGAAAATAACCCCTGACGGAACAGGGGGACAAACAACAATAACAAAACCAGGGAGACAAGGAACCAGAAGCCGGGTAGGCCGGGAAACCAGAAGCCAGGAAAAAGGACAAGAGAGACTAGGACCTGAAGCCAGGGTGGCCAGAAAAACAAAAGCCAGGGAAAGAAGTAAAGGGAGACAAGGAACAGACGCCAGGGTGGCCAGGAGACTGCTCGCGGGGTCCAGGGTGGGCTCAGCATTCTGTCACAATTGGTACAGTAATTGATTTTGTACACATTTGACCAATCGACCTCCATACACAGAGTATCAATCTTTCATTTCATAAATAGTTTCTTCTAATTCAGTGTTTCACATTTTGAATTTACAGTATAGCTTAACGTCTTAAATTTTCTCAAAGTATTGCTAGTTTTTTTTTTTCATATTCAGCTTTTTTTTCCATATATTCAAGTTTAGTATGTTATTACTGTGACTGAATGCTTGGATTTGTGGATCGTTTGTATCAAGCCCTGATGACTGGTTGACGTACAGTACGTTTAGTAAGACCGCTAATAAGTATTCAATTGACTGACTCAGTCTGGAACATTGTGTTACCCTGGCAACTATTTTTTTCTGAGGACATTACATTATTAAAGTTTGTGGAATTACGGTTCATTTCTCACTTTTTTGCTTTGAGCGTGGAACTAAATTGATCCACATAAAATCACAGCTTAAGTATAATATAGCAAAAGATCACTGGCAGAATTTAAATTTGAAAACAAAACGTACTATGGATATGTCTCTAAGAGCAGAAGAGGGAAATATGAATATATATATAATAAATATGAAATATATATGAAAAAAGTGGAAAATTTACACTTGTAATATTTTCAGGTTTTCCTGACATGTACTCTGAATACAGCAGGACTTGAAATATTCCACCTTGGACACTGAGAATAGTCAAAACCACTTCTTTACAAGTGAACAAAGCTACTCTTTGAATGCAAGTCACAAATAAAATTCCATGTACTGTAAAACAACTTTGATTAAAACAATGAACTGTCCATAACAACCTCACAATCAGAATCCAACCGAAATATTATGTGCTGACTTGATGGTACCCATGATTTCTAGGAAACACATCAATGTTGACACATAGGTCAAGTGGCCTGTGCAAGGAAGCAGAGTGGCACCTGCTATGTACAATCAGAGAAAAATGACACAAAAACCTCCAAAGAACATTTCACCTTATGGAAGTTGTTAACATGCTTTCTTTCATAACTGTGGCCTGATATTTGATTCCTTGGCATTTTCCTTTGCTTGATTTAATAGACAGTGCACCGTTTTTGTCAGAATATAATTTATTTGAAATTATGTCACCATGGGGACAACAGAAAATACCAGTAAGTGGGACCTGTAATCAAAATTGTTGGGCTCAATGTTGTTGGTATACCAATGGCAGGACAAGTGTGGAGAGTCTGTGATTGAGTGAACGTGTTTTGTGTGATCAGTGTTTTCTCGCTCTACCACAGCTGGAGTGCTTCATTTTGGTCCTTGACTAATAGCACCTGATATTATATTAGCACCTGGATGGGTCTCTGTACATCATGAAAGAAATGGAAAGTTAAGCTAAATGTTCAGAAGAACATAAAGGAAAATTGTCAGGAAAACTGTGAGCAACTGCCTTGAGACTTTCTGAGAGACTGCTGCCAATCACTGCCTTTGTGAGAGAGACAGAAAACAGTTGAAGATTTTGAATGACTTGCTGTATGGTGAGTCACTGTTTGTTGTTGTTGAGCTTGCTGTTAATTTTGAGCAACCATTCATTAAATGTCTTGTATTACTCCCAGATACCACAAATACCATAGTATGAGCCACCTAACTGAGTGATTAAATGATTGAATTAAATTGTTTAAAAACTCTTTAATACATTTTCAATGGGGAAAGCCACTTACAGTATATGACAGAACATTTTATTGCTGTATTGATAATTATCCACGGGATGAATAGTTGATACCTATAGGTACAGATGTCATGTCTGATTACCTCTAAGTGGTTGAAAGGTTACATTTCAGAGCTCAGTTTATTCATTCTGTATCACATTTTAAATTTAGTAGAGAATATAGCAATTGTGCGCACTGCAGACTTCAAGTTGATCTCTGTTTATGTGACCGTCACGGTTCCACATGGGCTCATGCCCTCCACCACCAGTTTTGTCCCACAACACCTGGGGCGTGAACCCGGGTCTCTGGCGTAACGCAACAGGGAACCAGCCGCATGAGCTAAAGGAGACCTCCCTCAGCCGAGGTCCCTGCTACGCACAGAGAGGGTGGTGACGTCATTGTATTCGAACTAGCTCCGCTACATTTACACAAGCTCTAACTACTAAATTAGAAAATAAAACACTAACCACTTTATAAGATGACATTAAGCTTCAGTAAATACATTATAAATGCTACAAACGAGTCAACCCATCACACATTTAGTTGTGTATTTTATCTGAGGATCTCATGTATTTTCTTGGAAGAAGCTAGGGCATCAGTTTAACAATGTGAATGAAGAGCTTGTTCATTATGCCCACAATGTTTTATGTAAATAAATGCCTCCTGCTGTCATATTTAAAATGCATTTCCACTTATGTTCTCTGGTTCATGTTTCACTGTTGATTCTGAAGAAGTCCACTGGGTTGAGTTTATGCCTTTGTGGATTCTGAATGCTTGGATTCTCTCATAGTCTTTTCTGTTCCAGACTAAAAAAGGTTCAGTTGTTTCAGCCTGTCCATGTTTTCTCTTAAGACCAGGCAGATAACAGCTTGTGGACTTCAAACGAATATGACAAAAAAGCAAAAGAAGTTAAAGCATTCCACTTAAAAATGCATTCAAAGGGAGGAACTTGTGTAAAAATGCAGGTCATTATCGGAAGTGTCTGTAAAAGAAAGCACACTTGGCAAAATCAATCCTGCAATGGTCTGAACTAATCACGAAATTAACTAAAAGAAACTGTTTTACATGTAAAAACATATAACCGTCCTGTAATTGAAAAATATTAATATATCATAATAGATTGTTTACTCATATGCCACTGGGATCAGCTCTGTTTCTGAAAAGATATGTATACTGTACCATAAACTAGACAATAAAACAGGCAATAAATTATTTAAAATAAGCGCTTTGATTTGGAAAACAACACTTGAAAATGTCACGAAGCATCTTTCAGGACCCTATGCAGACAGCACAATCCAAAAGGGAGTGAGAAAACACAAGGAAAAAAGGCTAGGATAGAAGAACAGGGTGCATGTCCAAGGTGTGCTGGTGCTCGGGGGGGGGGGTGTCCAGGGCAAACAAGTCCAAGGGAGTCCGTAGAATATCCTGGGAAAGCCAATGTCCAAAACCGGGTGATCCATCCTGACATAGACGAACAAGGTTAAAAGTTGGAGCGGGATCTGGCAAAGGGTCGGGAGAATAAAAGGGGGTTACGGGGCCAGGCGTTCCCAGTCCTGGACCCAGAAGGTCAGGATGCTGTTGTGAAGCCTATGTCGTCGAGTCGCTCCTGGATTTGCGGGTAGGCGGGCTTCTGGGCGTCCATCTTCCAAAGCTGAGCCCAGATTGGCATGAACATCTGGCTTTCATGGGACAGGAGCAGGAACCGGAGGCAGGTGCAGGAGATAAAGAATAAACAAGGAAGTGCTGGAGTGTCCTTAAGAGGAGGGGTTTATGATCGTGACAGAAAATCATTAAAAATGATAATTAAAGGCATTGCTCTCAAGTTACAGGTACTGTGTAAGTAACATAATAAAACAGATCTATGGTAATGGAAGTGCAGCTTAGCACCAAGTCAATAATAAATGGATATTATTCAGTAGGTAAACACTGTCACTGAAATCAATACAAACTAAAATCTTATTTAAACATTGAGAATTTCCTGACTTCTGTAGAATGAATCCACAAGGCAGTTTTGAAGGCATAGGAACCACAAATTTCTGAAAGACTTTACATTTTCGTTAGTTGACCAACTCCTGGGAAAGGCTGTTGATCTTTATGCTTTTATCATGTGTTTCATGACCAGAAACATGCATTTACTTGGTAGTTTAAAAGTAGTAGCTAAATAATCAAATTGCTAGATTTTCTAAGTCCCCTTTTTCCTAAAAACAACCTTACCTTTGTCTGCCTTTGTTGTACCATACATCCCACCCAGCCACAGTTAACCTGTGTTCCAAATGTACCAGACTGGGATCTTGACAGTTGCAACATGTGTTGAGACAGAATAAGAGTAACTATTCAAAAATAGTTCATAACATTCAAACAGTTCATGAAAGTTCAAAACCATTTCACAAGTGTTTTTCTAATTGTCTCCATGACATTGCCTTCAGACATTAAACCACTCCTACGAGCTGTAAAAATCAATAAAAGAACCATGCCAATAAGTTCCATTTATGAACCTGAAATGGACACAATGAGATGGTAACAATAGATATACAGAGATAGGTATAAAAACAGCTTTCTCAAGCATTAAAGAGGTGGCTTTGTCAGAGGACTTTTTATTGATTTCCTTTGTTCTCCAATTTTGCATTATACTGTAAGTGTTTTCAGCTTTTTCCTTAGTATTTCAGGTTTTAATAATAAATAAATACCTGCCTGAAGGAAAATAAATCGACAAGGACAAAGTGATGCTAAATCAACAACATTATTATGTACACTTTGCTAAATTAATAATGTTGTTTACATTTTATTAAATAGTTGTCCAATGTTCAAATCCAATGTAAACCTGTGTTGAATAAAAAATATTATTCAGACATCAAACCATATAGAGAGAATTTAAAAGTTGAAAAAATATATACAGTAATTGTACGTAAAATGATTTCAGTATTAATACAGTGAGAAACAAAAAAAAACACAATATACGCACAATATACGTCGCAAATCCATTAACACTGTACATTTGCAGTCTACTCTTTTCATTCCAGCCTTCTGAGATCAATTTCCTTCCCTTGCAACACAGAAAAGCAGGGACAGATGAACGCAGACAGCATAGCCACCCAGACACTCAAAGATGGTTTTGTATAAAGCCATGTCTACAAAGAAGAATTACAATTAATTAGCAGTCTGAGTGATGATAAAATGATTACATTCATACAGTGTGTTATATAAGAATGAACGCACAACATATTAATTGCTTGTATGGTCATATCATGACAAACATACATTTTATCAAATAATACAGGCAGTGAAGTCTGGGATCAATTTAAAGTGGATGTCCACATTGCAAATGGGTTTGACAGTATGCCTTTTTGCCCCGAGGCCTTCTTAAACTGGCACAACCAAATGAAAGCAAATGAAAACTAATGAAAAATGAATGAAAATAAAATGAAAGCCAGTGGGCAAAACAGGGGTCACGTAAGGCCACGTTATTATTAGACAAGTCAAAGTGGAAACCAGAGAGATGTACGAAAGAGCAAAGAAACAGGGGGGAAGCATACAGTTAGGGGTCACATTTATAGGGAATCTGTGCTTTGGCTTTAGATTGAGAGTTGCAGTCTCCGGAAAAATAATTTGTTTTAAAGAGCAGAGCAAGAGAATGCTATTACAATATTTATCATCATAATCATCATCTTTATTTTATATCACGTCAGTAGACTCTTCCCAGTAAAATGAAGCAAATCCAGAAACACTGGAAACATTGATGCACAATACATAATCCAATGTATTAAACAGAATGTGTGTAAAACCGGGTTTAAAGACAGGATTTGAAAGTGCTGATTGACTTCCGAGATCTAATACGGGCCTCGGAGATCATCCTACAGCCCGGAAGCAACAGGGAAGAAAGAGATTCTCGCTCAGTGTTCAGTTCAAGTTGGTGTTTAGGGAAATAAGTGAATAAAAATGTGATAAAATCCTGTCACCATTTCATCATCTTGCCTTTCACAAAGAAACAAAGAGCTACCTAATTTATACAGGTTAAAGTCATTTGTTAAGAATCTCTCACAGTATGTCTACCCCAATTTAGTCTATTGATAAACATTGACAGAAAGGGGAAGCTCTATGGAAAGTATATTTTTTTAAATGCCCACACAACAATCCATCAGGGGATCAGGCATACAATAGCTAAAATATGCAATTTTAAACAGCCTTAGTCTATAACTCATGACTGTCTGGTATTTAAACAGTACCTTAACTAACTGTTACTTACGCAAACCTTTAAAACAGATAGAGCTAAAGTGAAATCAGTGAAATCACTAATCTTCACCTGTGACTTAGCGGAAAGAGAATAGACAGATGGAACCAAAACATCATCAATAATCTATCCTTATTAAAGTTACAAAGAGCCCAAATAAACTATAAAATAAGCAAGAAACAACTTCTGCTTATGCTGAGGCTGATCAGCTTCTGGTGAGCCAGAGGTGATGAAAGATACTCCAATCATTAAGTTTGAAGAGGAACATACAGTACAAATATTGCACATATCCAGCTCTTCCATTTTACAACTTAACAACACTGTAGAAGGTATTAAGGTAGCAGCTAAGGCAACTGATTTCCTTAGACAGGAAATCAGGACAAACAAATCGACAGGACAGACACCCACCAAAATATCATACTGTAAAACAGGACACACACTCAAAGAGCTGTAGGCAACAAGAAAAACAAAACAAACTGTTTCATATCACAGTAAAGGACTCAGATTGTGAAACAAACTTCTTTCTGACCCTATATACTGTAAGATTTGGAAACTCCAACTTACAGTGTGTCTGTTCTGTGGGGCAGACCCACCACGCATTGCTGTCCTTATTGGGCTCAGTAAAACTGAATCTGCAGACTGTGCAGATTCTCTGATGAAGAATTTCCCACAACAAGTTGAACATGAAATTTAATTGAAAATTTCAACGATAAAGACCGCATAAACAAAATTGAAAACCAACGGCAATCTAAATGTTAAAATAGTATTAGAACAATAAAAAGAGGGTGTAGAGCACTTTTCCCCAAAAATACATAATTGCTGATACCCACACAACAGTCTGCTTTAATATTACATTTCCCTGAAGCAGCCACACAACAACTAGCAGAAAAGTCCTGCTGAGACTTCACTACATGTGCCACAACATTCGCTTTTCAATTACACTCCCCTCAGGAAGAACATCTGAAAAGGTAGTTACAGAATCCCTTTCGACTGGCCCTGCAAATGCTGCATACACAAACAAAACAAGCACCTTAGGAAGCTGTGGTATTAAATCTTATTATATTGCTCCCATGATGTACGCTGTGAATACCAAACATAAAAGTTGTAAAATATTAAAAAGGATGTCGGGATGATAACGGCAAATAAAATAAAGCTACATGGTGCAACCAGCTCACGTAAACACAAACAGAGCTATGAAGTTAAGAAATAAAAATAACCCCTTATTTTAGGGGGTGCCAGCTACACTTTATAATAGCTTAACAATGCAGTAGTTAACACTATGGCAGCCATAGATAGAGTATTTATAAAGGGCAGATACTTGACTTCAGTTAATACCCAGGCAATAAATCATTAAGGGGCTTACTACCAGCATACTGACACCGTATTAATGTTCTCTTCATTTGTTACTGATTGGAAGGGTTTTAATATGAATTTGCAGCTACTAATTAAAACTAAATTTGAATGGCTGCAGCCTCAAACAATATCAGACTGCTTTGCTGAGTGTGGCAGGCTGCATTCATGGTGTGCTGAGCTAAGGGGTACCTTGTTGACAAAAATAACTACATAGTTTGAGGCACTTGCTACAACAGAAATTACTGCATGGAAAAAATTATAAAGGTGGAATCATATCTTTAGTTTTAATATATTAAATGTTTAATTTTGACTCTTAAAGGTCAGAGTGTAATAGAAGGCTTGTCCACATGATTTAAGTTCCTTGCATGAAAGAGAGCAGTAAAGGCTCTGTGGCTAAGGATCAGCGCCTGTGCCTGGAAGGTTGCCGGTTTGTATCCTGTGGCCGGCAGAGGAATCCTACTGCATTGGGCCCCTGAGCAAGGCCCTTAATCCCAACTGCTCCAGGGGTGTCGTATAAATGGCTGACCCTGTGCTCTGACCCCAAGCTTCTCTCTCCCTGTCTGTGTGTCTCATGGAGAGCAAGCTGGGGAATGCGCAAAGACAAATTCCTATTACAAGAAATCGTATATGGCCGATAAAGTGATCTTATAAAAAGCGGTAATACAGAATTAGAATCAGTTGGAGAGATCAGGAGTTATTTGAAGTTGTGTCAAGAAGAGTCTGTGTAAAGAGAAGTGTGAAATTAAGAGAGCCGGGTGATATGACTGTAGGTAAACAAAGGAAAAGTAGATTGGAAGTAAGGGTGAATTTACAGAAAAACTGCAAAAATACATAGGGATTAGAAACATATGAAAAACGAAAAGGGAAAGAGCCTGTAAATGCACTAACTTGTGGCCTATGAATCAATGTATCTAATAAGACATTGCGTAGTTTCAGATAAAACCATATTTTTAACATGCAATAACAAGACAAGACAGAAAAAGAAAATCTTTTGTGATGTCCTCAGGTTTCGGGTGTCATAGTGATCGGTCTTTGTAGATGGGTTCCAGGCATATGTATTGATCTACAGTGGTCTTTTCATACTGTGTAGGAAATATGTAGATAAAAGAGGCGAGAGAAAGCCCCCAGAAAAAGATCTGTTTATATATCTGTCACACATGTTTTTTTAACTTTGTTTTCACATTCAGCAAGGGCAGTAAGACATTATGATTTACAACTTCATAAAATCCAAGGATGACAATTTAAAAAGGAGGCAGACTCTTACACTATACATATATAGTGTCATATATAGTATATATATAGTATCATACCGTATATTATACATCGTATATATTATATATTAGATCAGAATGAATGGTTCCATTTTTAAACAAATCGCTGGAGTTGAGGCACTGAAAAGTTCTATCCTAAATGTTAGCCATCAAGCTCTAGAAAACAATAGCTTAAAAAGTTTAGTGGATAAATAATGGAAAAAACAGTCAAGATAAAGATATAAACTGCTCAGGGCACCTGCAATTGACCAAGACCAAAATAAGAATACCCTGAGCTGCAAGAACAAATTTTAAAAATATCTATAAAAGATTAAGAAAACTCATAAAACAATATAGCCAGGAGTGTAAAAACGAATAGATATTTTTTTCCCCAAAAGATACAAAAGTATGGTGTAAGGGGGTGGTTAGAGACCCATTGTGGAAGATTAAAATTTAATATAAATTTTACTGAATGTTTCACAAAGGTGCTCACAAAGGAGAAAACTAGTGATTAGCTTGAAGCTAAAAAGGCAATCATTGCATTAATAATATTGCATTGCATTATAATAATATAATATACATTATAATAATAGTATGTGTTTCAGTATATTACATTGTATTATAAATATAGTGAATATTATATAACAGATTATGTTTATGTAGGTGTTCGCGTTAGGAGCTCTATAAGTGTGCAAACTGTAAAGAAAAAAGTACAGTAGATGTTGATGTTTAAAAAAATGCAATGTTACGGCTATAGAGCCATGTTCAGGTGTGGACATACAGTAGTATGTGATGATGTAGTCTATTTTATTCTACAAGGAATTATTGAGTTTCCATACAACACTCCGGGAATCTTTCCTGTTTCTGTAATTTATAACTTTTACTATGTGATGTGCATGAATGATGAACTGGTGCTTATCTGTTCCATGCTCTCTCCAAATCAGTGCAACATGCCTGGATCCTTGGAGTTTTGTGTATTTTATGGAGACTTATTTCAGTTTCAGTGTTAAAGAACTGAGGTTGAAAGACATATGTGTGTCAAGGAGGCAACCAGTAAGAAAGCAGAGTTTAAAGATGATTGATACTGCCACATTAGGAAGAAAAATATGTCTGCAGACCTTGAGGGTAAAGGTCACTAAGAGGTCATAGCTAAAATGGTTACAATATGCATGGCATTAATGGTATCAATTGTAATGTGTTTTATAAATGTCTGTAAGACTTAAGATCAAAGATTATCAACGTTGCTCAGCAATTTTTCATTTTCTTTCTTCTTCTTTTTGTTATAAATGGTAGATTAGGCCTTATGTGTGATTTTCATGTTGCAGAGACCTGGAAATGCACAGATGTTGGTTGAGCTTAAGCATAGAAGTTGCCAAAATATTTGCCTAGGAGAGATAACACGAAACAGACTTTGTTTTGTTATTTGTGGGTTAATGTTTTAACGTGTTTAACAGTAAAGTGTTTTTCACTTCTAAATTATGTACAGGTACAGTAGTGTTATTGGCCAGTGACATTGTACAGTACAGTATATGTTCATTTAGAGCAGAGCATATGACAAATGGCAAATGTCAGATCTGGGATAATTTGTTCGCAGGGTGTGGCAGGCTAGCTGTAGAAAGTGTTTTAATTGCAGCTCACCTGCCACTAGAGGGCTCTATAGATTTATAAACTACTCATAATTAGCCTCACAGAAGCTGTTGTGTGTGCTTTTGAAGTTGCTTTTCTGTTGCTGTCTTATGGCCTGAAGTCAAGCCTCCTGAACATCACTTCTGATTATTTTTGTGACTTTTTGTGAATGCAGACCCTGGTGACTACCTTTGCGGGGTATGGTGTATCTCACGGGGTTATTGTCAATTTTAATAAAAGTGTACTAGGTGTTTTTCCTGTATTATTACAAGTCATCTCCCAAAATGTATTAAGAAGTGTAACTTCTTTGCGTTAAGAATTTAAAATGTTGTGAGGTTTAATATTTGATAGATGCCTAAGAAATATCCTAGTAGTTGGAGCTGGGCTGGAAAATGTCTAAATCATAATGTCTGCATGCATTTTTATCAGTATTCACTGACCTTTGAGCGATCTGTCTAAACAGTTCATAAAGAGTACAAGTAGCAGCTGTTATTTGCCAGGATTTTGTTTTTGTTTGCTTTTAAGTGTCAGAATCTGTTTTAAGACATTTTAAAATATATCTGCTAGAAAATGCCTTCTGTAGTCCTTGTACTTAACCTCAAAAAATGCCTTTTCATATTCAATGAGTTTTGCCAAAGGTTTTTGTTCAGATATTTTTAGAAAATCCAAAAATTAACATTAAAAGTTTTGGATGTTCTTCGTTGTCTCTCTTGTTGGAACACGTATTCTAATTATTCACTAAAGTCCGACCTATGGAACACAAGCTAGTAGGTTAAGACAAGTGATGGAAAACATCTTGTTTGGAGCATTTCTGACTGTAGTTTTGGGTTAGATAAGGTGTGTCATCATTACGCACTCAATCCTCTTTGAACAAATCCAGACCTTTTGGATTTAATTTGATCCTTGGCTTAAATAGAAAACAAAAGAACATTAGCACCACCTCATGAGATTTGTGATTAAAATTCTAATATGAATTCGTGTTTAAAAAGTGTACATTATACAATGGCTATCAAAACTACAAAATTAGTAGTAGTAGTATTCATTATATAGTGTCAGAATCTATTCAATTTGTGTTTTTTCCCATTAATAAACACAACACACTCTATAATGTTAAAATGAAAACACAATTTTACAGATCCTCCTAAATTAATTATAAATATACATCCAAATATCTACTCCAGCTAGCAATAGGCACAAGGTAGGGTACACCCTGGATGGAACGCCAGTCAATCACAGGGCAGAAACAGACACAGACACCTAGGGACAGTTTTGCCAGAAGCCAATCAATCTAACAGTGATTTCTGGATTCTGGAAAGAAACCAGAGCACACAAAGGAAACCCACATGAACACAGGGACAACATACAAACTTCTCACAGAGAGCACCCCGGTCTAGAACTGAACCCAGGGTCCCAGCTCTGAAAACCAGCAATGATCACCACTGCACCAACATACTGACCTAAAATTCATATCTACAGTATCAACAACAAATTACTGCAATCTGTAAGTGTAAAAAAAATAAATGCATGCAGTATCAAAATATTATTATGTATATTTCATATATAAATAAGTGCATGTAACATTATTATAGTGTCTGATACTTCTTTGCATACTGTGAGATTGTAACATATTTCTACTGAAAAGTGTTATGCCCCAATGAGCTCCAGCACTGCTGCATTAGTTCCACCAATTGCCAATGCGCATTCCGCACATTCTGGAGACTCAATGGGGCCATCCTCAATGAGATCAGGCCAATTAGGGAACCCTGCACAGTATTTAAGCCCTGAGGAATCATTCCTCAGGCTCAGACATTGAGTTGCTAACTCTGCTTGAGTTTCTCAGTCTCAGGTTCTCAAAAGTATCAGTCCTCAGTCCTCGCCTGATTCAGCTGTGCAGCTACTGCTTAAGCTGTTTTCTCAGTTTCAGCTCTGTTGATCCTCTTCAGTGCTACCACCAAATAAATTACCTTATCTTTACTTAATAATTGCCGCATATCTTGGCTCATCGACTCATTTTCACCGAGCCCGTCTCAACACCTTGTCGGGCCCGGCGTAACAAAAAGAACACAAGAACAAATACTCTTTACTGTTGCAAAAGAAATATGTCAGGAATCACTATCATCTTTTTATAGATGCATTAAAAATGTATTGTTCATTCTCTTTTCTTGATATCGAGATGGTAATATTTTATTGCTTTAAAATGTTTTTTTTTTAAAACAAGTGTTTTTAAAGGGGACAGCATATTTGCTTTCAGCTAAACCATGTCCTGGATTAAATTAAATCTTTGATTTAGCAGCCAATGGCACAATCCCAGTACTGTGACGGTTAGTTTTCAATGGTTGGCAGTTATAAATCTCTGGCAAAGCAGAAAACTAATTTGAAGGGCTGGGTTTCTAATTTGCCGCTGGTCAAATGTTTTGCTAATCTAGATAGAAAATCACTATGGAGCATTTCCTTTTGCATTTTGTTTTATAGAACTGTTTTATAGGAGATAATGATGCAATGAAGTGCAGACATTGAGCCCCACTAAGTAAGAAAACATGCTAATGCTCAATAATATGATACAGTATATTCATTTACTTTAAACCTTCATTTAACCAGATGAGTCAATTGAGAACACATTTCCATTTACACTCATCGCCTGCCCAGGAGAATTGTACCAGTGCAGCACTATAAGACAGACGAAGACGAGACAAAATAAAATATAACTTTAAAATGTAAATATCAGAGTTAGAAATCGGAAGCATCAATCAATAGTTATTTAATGTATAATTAAAAAGACCATGGGATACAATGCTGAATAGTTTCTTAATTCATTCTAGCTATTTGCTGTAGTAAATTGGAAAGAAAGCATGAATAAAAAGTAATTACTCTTGGGGAGATCCAGTCTGATAAATTAATTTGATTGGGATCAGTGCATAAGATGATCTACTTCAACAATTAGCATACTAGTCCAAGTACAGCACAAAACTCTCTGTGAAGGACAGGCCATGATTGGAAGGCATAAATCTCCACACCAGCCTCAGATCATAACATCTATCAAATCCATTGGGGTAATCTTCTCACACTCTAGTGGCTACAGAAATAAGAGGTTAAAGAAACAAACAACCTGCAGGTGAGAGGGTGAGAGGTGACTTTATGAGAAAACTGCCACCTTGGTTCAAAACTCAAATCCAGTCTTGTGGTCTCGAGCAAAGTTGACCACCTATTAATTGGAAAAACCTAAAAAAATAAGGCTAATCTGTTCTGCACAGTAATGTGCGCTCAGAGAGAGTGAAATTCCATGTGATGGTAAGGAGGTGCTAGGATAGGTTCTGTAGATTCAGCAGGGAATTAGCCACTCTTGTGGACTAGTTAAGAGGCTTATAAGACCAATTGGGAGGAAAGGGGTTTTAGTCTGTGTCTAGATTGCAGCCTGGAATGAGGAAGGGACTGTGAGAGTACCAGAGAAGGAGGTATTGGAATCAGCTTATTAAACCTGTGGGACTCAGTGAGTAACAGTGATACATGACAAAATAAAGTTTATACAATTCAGGCTGCATGGAGGGGAGTCACAAAGGCCAGACAGGTGGGCTGTGTGGTAGTTCTTTTGCCAGGCTTGGTGGTGATGCACAGCTGTGACGCAGGGTTGGCCAGCTGAACCAGGGCTCATGGTAGCCATTGGTCTCTGGAGGAGTGTTTCTACTGTTCCTTCCCTGAATATACTGCATTCGAGAGCCTGCCCAAGTCTCATCTGCTTAGACATCATTTGTGATCTCTAACTCTCAACTGCACCCTCTCAAGGTTTTTAATTATAACTCTATTAATGTATCTTGCCAATTGCTCTTACAGTTGCAATAGTGGAAGGGAGTTGCATTTACTTATGGTTTACGGTGATCACTGCAAACAAGGTATATAAACAAGGCGTTTACATTACTGCTTAGTATCTGTATTACTTATATATTGTTTTAATTCTTATGAATTTATTTCTTTGTGTGGAATTTGCCTTTTCCCTTCAGCTTGTGCTCCTGAGCCTCATTGACATTTATGTACTTTTCCTTTTTTACTCACTAAATTGTACTTAGTTAATGTAAATTTCTACATTGTAAGTCTGTCTGGAGAGGGATGCCATCTATGCAAATTAATAATAATAAAGTTATGAAAAGAAAGGCAGAACAAGATAGACAGAGAGCTTGATTTATAAATACATTGTATGCAATTTCCTCCCTCACAGAGAGATAAGAGCTGTCTGTGTGCTGTATTATTAGTGACCCCTTGGCTGTTTATGAGAATGTAAAATCATAAACTACTGTAGATGGTCAGTTATTTTCTCTTAAAGTACATAGAGTATATCAATACCAATAGGAGGGTATCATACAGTATGTTTTGAAGCCTTCACTAAAGAATCTAGAAGTTTTTCAGGACCTGTTGCACAACGCTTTGAACATACTGTAGTTATGAACCTGTTTTTTATCTGTTTTTATCAGGTCCTGAACAGTTGGCCATTAACAATGTGATTATAAGTCATATCACAATCTTATAAAGACAATCCAGATATGCAGATGGTTAAGTCCTGAGATGAAAGCAAAATTCCAAATTATGCATGGCTTTTTATGTAGTATTTAATTACTGGTTTGTGATACACTTCATTACCATATAGTTGTTTTAGAATTAGAAACCCATTCTCTTCCTGTTTTTCACTTCATGAGCCAGTTTCTCAGCCTTAATCTAATAATCTATAGTGCAAAGCATCATTAAATGCATGTTTTATACTGTATATCTGAAAACAAACATCGGTCAATTAAGAATTGACAAGATGCATTACAAGTATGAAGAAAAACAATGATTATCCATTGTTTATATACAATGATTGTAATTGTAATTTTACTCAAAATATCATTTGTCTTACCATGGCTCACTTTAATATCTATTAGAACAGTCTGGACTACACTTCCAGATATTCAAGCAACTGACATGCATACTAAATTAATGTAGACCAGTCAAGTATTTTTCTTCTTATCTATAACCGTGTTTAGGATTAACAGTACTGATTCTGATTTTTATCCTTAATTAAAATCTTTTTCTTCTTCTAAGGCAGTGGTGTTTACTTCTGGTCTTGTGCTACTCCATTGTCTGCTGTCTTTTCACCAATGCTAATTGCAGACCATAACTGATCTGCTTGCTTGTTTAGGCTTTTTCCTGCACTCATCTTATGTGTTCAAAAATATCCTAGCATAGTGGTTTTCAATTCATGTGAGTGGTTTTTGCATCATAATCACTGGGTGATTTATTTTATTTTTCTATTTTATTTAAATTTGCTTTTCAGCTCCTAAAAAGATAAATGCGATTTGTAATTGCTAGAAGCTGGTCAGAGACTGCATTAAGTTCTGAAAGCTGAAGATGTTGGAAAAAATGGATTTCAGGAAAGGTATTTTTTAAACAAAAAAAAAGTGAAAAAAATCCTAATCAGGATGTTCCAGACATCAATTAGCACTTGTAATTAAGGGCTCGATTGGAACAAACACCAGCAGACACAGGGGCACTCCAGGATGAGAAATACTGATCTAGAGTACTGAACTCTTTTTTTTTCAGTCCTCTTCTTTGCTGCATTCCTGCCCCCTGCTGGATCTCTGCTCCAAACCCAGTGGTGTTCATTCAATCCATGAAGCCCTGTGAACTGGGAATTTCTGCCACCGCAGGCCTGTAGCTCATCTTGTTCGACTGCAACTGTAGAGCAAAAGAAAAATTAATGGAAGGCTTATCTGTATTGTTTAAAATCAGAGTTCCACTGATCTTTTCATCATCAACATAATCACTACCAGAACCGTCCCCCAGAGAACAGGGGGAAAAAGCCATTCCTTTAGTAAAAGCATGTGCTTGAGTGCTGATGGTGAAAGCATACATATACAATATTTTGCGTTCTTTGCAGGTGAACCACACATGCTCCAATATAAAAAAACACAGCTCTGTATTTAAATGTATGCATTGCACAGACTAACTAGACAGTAGAACAGATGTCCTCCAGCCCTGTCAGCAATACACATCATGGAATAACACTAGCACATTAACTAAAATAGACATGGGCATTCCGTCTTACAAAATACTTTAATGCAGATTAATTTATTACCTGTTTTAATGTAGACTATGATATGCTTTTTATTATTTATTTTATTTTTATTATGCCTGGATATTGTTATATAGTGAAGGTATTTATAGAAGCCAATTGTGATTGTAAAGTACAGTTTAAATGTCTGGAAACACCATGTGTTCCTTCACTGGCATCATTCGATCAGAAATTCTACACCTTTGAACAAGCAATTATTTATTTTTTGTGATATGCAACAGACATTGATGAGGATGCTGTCTGTGGGTGCTCAATATATCCTCTATATACCAGAAAAGCCATAAAGGTAGTGGAGTTGGGTCTGATGCCTGCTAAATTAATTTATTAAAATTGCTAATTGAATACTTTAGGTGCTCCGTGCATATCTACTGCTTTTTGCAAGAATTCAAAATAACACGTGTGTCCGTGTGGGTTTCCCACAGTCCAAAAACATACAGCACTACTGGTACTGTAGGTTAATTGGCTTCAGGGGCAACTGGCCCTGGTATGAGTGTGTGCATGTCTGTGTGTGCCCTGCAATGGACTGATTTCGGTCCTTTGATTATCTGTCTTGCTCCCATTGCTTGCCTGGATAGTTCCCCCATGACCCTGAATTAGACCAAGCAGTTAGAAAATGGATGGGTGCAAACAACATGTACAGAGAGATGGAGGAAATTACAGTATTGGCGATCCTTCTTTACTCTCTCTCTTTCTCTCTCATCCTAGCGTTAATCCCGCATCAGCAGGGTCCGCTTGTTGGCACTCCCGTCTCCATTTGGTGGTTTGAACCAAATCTTTGAGCTGACGTTGCCATTAAATGCGACCAAGAAATACTCCAATCGGCGCGTCGCTCCGCCTGCCGTCGGAGGGGAGGGGGAGGAGAACAAAGTAATGTAGCCAATTCATAGAGGGGGATTATTAGGAGGCATGGGAAATTTGGCCAGGATGCCGGGGTTACACCCCTACTCTTTTCGAGAAACACCCTGGGATTTTTAATGACCGCAGAGAGTCAGGACCTCGGTTTTACATCTCATCCGAAAGACGGCACTTGTTTTACAGTATAGTGTCCCCGTCACTATACTGGGGCGTTAGGACCCACATGGACCACAGGGTGAGCACCACCTGATGGCCCCACTAACACCTCTTCCAGCAGCAACCTTAGTTTTTCCCAGGAGGTCTCCCATACAGGTACTGACCAGGCTCACACCTGCTGAGCTTCAGTGGGTTGCCAATTGTAAGTTGCAGGGTGACATGGCTGCTGGCATGCGATCCTTCTTTACTCTGATCCATGAATTATAAATATTGTTGCATGAGTTCCCGAACACTGTACCTTTCTCTAATTAAAAAGGGTATGGTGGACTAACAAAATGTGTCTCTCAAGTATGACAGTTCCTAAATTTGTCCTCCTTATACTTGGAACACCCACACTGCGGAAAGTTTGGGAGTTGCTTTCTGAATCATGTTAAGGCACATGCAATATTTCAACTCCCAGCTAGAGCTTGGTAAATATTGCCTTTTTTATTTGCCATAGAAAAATCAGGCAAAATTAAGAATGTATTCCGAAAAACAATACATTTAAAATGCATAGATTGATAAAACACATACACCCTCACCAGTTACGCTATACTGTTTTCTTAATAAGATGAAAATATGTGCTTACATTCATGCTACAGTAGCAAATGTACTATGAAAGAGACAACTAAATATGCATATAAGTAAACATTAAGCAAACTACAGTACATGAATTATATTTTCTGCTCACCCTAGCTTCTGTGTGCATCGTATTTATACATTTAATTATTGCTATACTGTACATATGCTAAAAAAGTAGCCCTTTATCTTACTGGATGTGTAGAGAGGAGAAAATTATGTTAATGATGAGGAATCCCTGACAACAAGTCATTTAGATTTAATAAGTAAATGTGATGGATTAGCTGATGGAACACTTTGTCTCAGCTCTTGTTGTGATCACATCTTTAATGATCCTCAACATTTGGTAGAAAAGATCGTTAAATGTCAAGCTTTGTTTCTTCGCACTTAAACAAAGCAAGATGCTTTAATAACAGTCAAAGTTGTTCAGGGTGCAGGCTAATGAGTATTACAGTTTCAGTGTATTGTGTCTGTGAAAGGCTGATGAAAAAAACACATTGAACACATTGGGTTCTGGTGATTACTGCCAGAGCACAGCACTGACAGCTGACTGTTGTGAGGAGATTTAATTCAGCCAAAACTCTGGTTTGTCTTGAAGGAACATTAATATTGTTCTGTTATTTACAATTTTGTAAGCTTACTGCAGCTTCTAGAATGGTCCATTTCTCTGATTTTTTTCCATGTGGTCTGCGATTAAAGCCCCTAAATGCACAGTATTTGTACAGTATTTAATGTGTATTTAATTCTGTATTGTTTTATATAAGCAGAACTTGATTTTCTGCCAAGAATAGAAAAAAATAACCTGTAGCATTGAACAGTGTGAATTATTAACATGCAGCTTCTTTGTCCTGAATTTAAGCAGATTTCAACATACTGTAGGACAAGAGAATCTCTTTATATGGATACTTAATTTGATGGTAAATACTAAAAGCATTAGTTTGTAATAACTACCTGTATTTTTTTCTACGATTCTGCATCCCAAATTCTGCTACCTCTGAATTGGAGCAGGTCAAAAGTTCATTCCATACTGAAAGATAAAGAACAGAAACACCCTTCGGCATGGAATAAACCTTTACCTTTTCCTTGGCAGCCTACTCATTCTGATGCAGCTACAGTACAGTACCTACTCGAACTACTGTACCTCTGAATTGTGCAATAATAAAGTAAAAATGTTTTAGAACTATCCTTTACCAGGCAGACAATATACTTTTTTTTAAATCATAAAACAAACCTCAAAATTCAATAGAAATATATATTCTCTCCCATGTCCAGGAATGTATTCATGCCCTACTCAGAGATATCACAACCTACAGTAGGTATAACAGGACATTATGGTATGGTATAATAAGCAGGAAATATCTCTGCAGTTTTTCACTATTTTACAAAGAGAAAAAAATATATAATTAAGCAGAAATCATTGTCAAGGTCTTTAGCTCAGCATTTTGCGTACATAATCAGGTGATGAGGTGGTGACAGAAGTGTTGTGACCTCACACAGGCTGGTAGTTAGTTCCCCACTTCCAGCAGCAGTACTCGTGTCCTCCCATGGGGTTTTTTACAAAAAAATTTTACTGCTGAAGTGACAAGCAGTTCGAAGCAAAAGCAATCAATTTGTTCTTGACAAAGTCTGCATTTGGTGTTGAACATTTTTAATTAATTGTATATTCAAGTTAGACAAAAGCAAGCTTTTAGAGACATGTTTTTTTTTCTTTTTTGCTCAGAATCACTTGCAAAGTTTAGGAATTTCTTGAATTTTTTGTTAAGATTGACAGGCTGAAATCTACAAAAAAAGTGACATATATTGTCTTACATCCCCAGTTCTCCAGACTATAATACCTCCAAACAGCAAAGGAAAAATGTAGCAAATACACAAAATATACAGTAGCAGCAAGGTTCTATGTCGGAACAAATTACAGTAGGGTCTTTACAAAAGATCTTTTTACAATAATTTTGTTTTTGTGGATTCTGTATTGTTACAAATGTTTCCAGTGGCTCAGAACATAAAAGCACAGTATGCTTTTTTTGCTTGTATTAGTCAGCCCGTTTTGAAAGACCTCAAAATGTTGTCAAGCATTTTGTGAGGATGTCTTTTATGCTTAAGATACAGGACTTTGCTAGAATGATAATGTTTCTTTATTAGCCCTATACAATTTCTTGCATTAGGAATTCATCTTTTCGCATACCCCAGCTTTTCTCCATGAGACACGGACACACAGACAAGGAGAGAAGCTTGGGGTCATAGCGCAGGGTCAGCCATTGTACGGCACCCCTGGAGCAGTTGGGGTTAAGGGCCTTGCTCAGGGGCCCAACGGAGTAGGGTTTCTCTGCTGGCTACAGGATTTGAACTGGCAACCTTCCAGGCACAGGTGCAGATCCTTAGCCACAGAGCTACCGTTCTGCCCAATATTGTCATCGTGCAGCTTACAGGTGGCTTGCTGGTTTTCTGTTTCCTCTGACAAATTACATTCCATTTATACAATGCTGCTTGTAAAGTGAGTCGAACAGAAATATGCAAATGTTTGGAAATTGCCCTTTGCTGATTTGTAACCTATTTACTGCATGCCTTAATGTTCATGTCCTTTTCTAAGATGCTGCAAATATGTTCTGCAAACAGATATAAATTAGGTTTCCTTTCTACCATCTTAAGTAACTATTTGCTGTATATTGGTGACCCCTATGGGGAACAAGGAGTGTTAAGAATGAATATATAAAGAGACCCATACCTTATTTTTTCCCAAGATCAGAGAGCTTGACCAAAAGTCCTAGTATTCCTTCTAGTTAATATAAAAATAAACTGTTTTGCAGTTTTCTTGGGAGGCTCAGAAGTAAATTTGCCTTGTTCTCATACTGTTATTTCATCTCCACATTATAAGGGTTTTAAAAGATCGATCACTGGTTCATCTGAGGCTGACTATTCATACGGTATCTAGACTGTGCTATTAAATCACCATTGTGTGGCTGTATAAGGAAGTTGCAAATAAGCTGCAGTGTTCTACCAACATACAGTAGATAGGGGGAAATATTCTTAACTACAGGAGCACATGAAGAGGATAGGATAAACAGTTTACTACCATCTCTCATTTTTGTAGGTATATGATATACAATAAACTTTTGCAAAATGTTATGTACTACTACACGCTTCACCAGTTTTTAATATTAATTTTGCTTCCACTTCCACTAACCTCAATTTTGCTTTGGATTGCCAACAGTAAGAAAAACCACTTCACACTATTCTGTTTAAATTTGCTAACTTTGCCTTCAATCGAGGCAGTTGTGCACTCCATTTTGAGGTCTCCTGACCATAATCAGAATTTGGATTAGGGTATGAACCCATAACTTTCGTGTTTTCCATTTTAGCTGCTTCTGGGGTTTTATCAAATTAAATACAGTCACTAGGTGAGTGAGGGGAGCAATCCTCATTCAGGAGTTGAACAATATGAAAAAGATGATCTAACAAGAGGTGCTACTTTTTTCCATACCTGCAGTATGCTTAACTAAGCAGTCTCATCCACATAAAGGGGATAAATACATTGCATTTCCTCTTTCAAATAGTATTTAATAATTTTAAACCTTTTTTTGGTTTTCAACAACATTTTTTTGCCATGGAGAATTTTATAATTCCAAAAAGAAGATTGGTTCAATAAATTCGAACATCTGATTCAAAAGTAACATTAAATTAGACAAAGAACTCCTAAATGCTTTGGAGCAGTTGGAGATATTCTGTCTATTCAAGAGACACTTCATCACTTAAGCTTTATTTCCAATCCCTATGCAATCCCTATGCATTGGTAACAGTTGGTTACAGGAAGCAATTTTCTTCTCCAACTGATTTAAGGATTTAAGGATCTTTCACAGTTGAACAAATGTGATGAAGATGGAATGAAATTGGATGTTCTAACTTCCAAAATGAGATACAAGTTAGAATATTGCTATGAATTAAGGGCATTTCATATCCCTAGACCTCAATTGATAAATCTAAAATAGCAACCTTCTAATTAATATTATTAACAAGTTGAATAGAGTTAATATAAGAATTTCTTTTACAGCACAGTTCTGAGGTAACAGAGTTTGGAAATAAAAATAATCTTAGTTTAATGAAAACAATATACTCACAAAATGCTTCACTTTCATGGCTTAATAGATAACTTCCTGCTGCCTGTGGAGTGACACTGTGGCATCGAAGCCAGAGATGTCCATGAGCATCTGCGATCAAATCCCACAAAGAGCAGAGAATCACTCATCATGCAGTTTGGCTAATGTGCAAATTTGCAAATAAAACAATTAGAAAATACTTTGCAATAAGTAATGCTAAAGAATGTTGACATTTTTTACAGCATGATTATGTCATAACACATACGACCGATATTAGAGGTTGTGCGAGCCGGCTTACCATGATGAATCAATTTTGGTAAATTGACCCTGTTTTTGCATGTTTTTGTCTCTGAACTAAGAAAACTGCTGAGAAAACCATGTGGAACTGTTTTGTCCCTGGTAAGTGAAGTAGCTTTCCCGATACAGTATATTTAGACTCCTTTACCTAGTCTGTTGGGGACAACAGGAGGCCGGTTGGAAGAGCAGTTGTGACAAGTGTAGCTCTCCCTGTTTCTGCCAGGATTCAATCCTGGTTGCTCATGGGCTCTGCACACGGTATCACTCCCAAAGAGCAGAGAACTCCACCATACTAAAAGAATAGGACCTGTGCTGCAGAAGAGTTTTACAGTAGATCATGGAAATCCTCTGTTGGAACCCCAGGTGGGGTTAGGGTTAGCATTCGCACACTACTGAGACCATTTTTAAGCTCAGTGCTGTTATTTTTGGCCCAAGCCAGGTTTTGGACGGGTGGTTTTGTAGATTTATATGAAAAAAAATTTTCAGAATCTCTCTGGGGCCTGGATGGCTCCGTGAATAGTGTAGTAATTTTATGCCGAAACTGAGTCGGTGGGATCAAAAGTTTTCAACTAGCTTTATAGAATATCATGTAATTTCAAGAGCTAAGACCAATGTTCTCAATTGTTTCCTATTCATACCTTTAGGTTTGTGAAACATGTCAAAATCCGTTGCCCAGAGAGGCTCAGGTATACAGTTCATAGCCTGGGTTTCAGAGAGGTGTGGTGTCACTTCAGTAATTCACTCAGTGTATTAAGCCTTCTTACACAGGGAAAAGGGAGAATCTGGGTCCAACTCTTCTCTGTCTAGACTTCTGTTGCCTCCTGGGAGACAGAGGAGGTCAGAATAATCCAAGGTCTCTGGGTCAAGGCTGAGGAACCTGAAACCAAAAAGAATGCAATTGTGCTCCACCAAATTGAGGTCAAGGTCTCTGATATGCTGTACGGGGGCCCTGATGTCTGGAGGGGTTATTGTACAGTATTTGGCATACTGTTTACTGTACTGGGGGCAGGGTGTACGTTCTTCAGACAGGCTGGCTGTGTTTCTGGGTTTGCCGTCCTTGTGTATGAGAGAGTGGAAGGTTTTGTCAATAGCAAATCTCTCTAGAACTGATGAGTACCAAGCAGCGGTTCTTGGAATCATTTAGGGTGCTCTTGAGTGAAGGCACTGACCCACATAAGATCAAAACGATTTCATTGAAACCGTTAAACGCAGTCAGTCAAAGTCAACTCCAGTTTCCTTGATGCTGAGGGCAAAATGCTCAAACATAGGTCAAGCTCCCTTGAGGGCAGTTTCCATTCCTTTGCTGGTGAAATGATAACAAGCTTTTTTTTCGTTATTGCTTTTACATATTAAATTATGTATTGTGTGTGAGTGAGCCGTCATATTTACAATCAAGTGGATCTGTAGACTATGGAAGCCCGTTTCTGCCAGGGAGTAAAAACAAACGTGCTATGGTATCTCGCAATTGCGACTTTGTATCTCGAAATTGCGACCTAAAAACTCAGAATTATGACTTAAAAACTCAGAATTGGGACTTAAAAATTCAAAATTGCGACTTAAAATCTCAAAATGGCGACTTAAAATCTTAAAATAAAAATTGCGACTTTTTATTTCACATTTGCGACTTCAAAATGGCCCACATCTCTTTGTCTGTCCTTTTGTTATTGTAACGGATTTGAGTTCTAGGGCTTGTGCCCTCACAACTCCCACCCTAGTTCATGCCTCACTGCATGGGCTTGAACCCAAGTCTTGCCAGCTAAGCTAAAGAAGACCTTCTTTTTTAAGTAAAAATGGAATTGTACCAAAATTGTTTTGGATAGCTTTCCAAAATGTTAGTTAAACATTTAAAGGTAAATGTTAAATTTAAAGATTTTAATATTTTATATTTTTATATTTAGATCCGATTTGGATAAAGGATATGTACGTATTATTAATCTGTTAATTATGTTGGTGAAATACTTCATCCACAAAAGTAAATGGTCTAATACTGCTCCCTCTATTAATGCTTTTAAAGTACAATTCCTTTTTACTTAAATTCTATTAGAAATGTAAAGAATCAAAAGGCAAGACATACTGTACAATGGAAATATGTAAAAAGTATAAGTTTCAACTTTTATAATTGTGAATTCCCCTGGATGTGAAGTATCTATTTCTGTATCTTTTTTTCATATTCTGTCTCCTTTTTTGTATTTCTGGTGTTTAAATAAAAACTTTTTAAAAAGCCCACCGTCCACTATTCCATCCGGGTACAATGGAAGCCTCCCTGGCGGAAAAGCGATTCCACAAAAACAAGTGAAATGAATTTGATTTTTATCAGGTTACTGTACAAGACAAATCTTCAGGCCTATAGATCCTATGATCCTGTACAATTCATGAATATAGTGTAAAGGAACGGCCGACATACAGGTTGTACGATCTGGTTGCAGTGTGGTGACGGCACCACCCTCCCCTGCGCATAACAGGGATGCTGGCCGCAAGAAGAAGGTCTTTAGCTCAGCGGGCAAGACCTGGGTTCGAGCCAATGCAGTGAGGCATGAAGTAGGGTGGGAGCGGCGAGGGCGCAAGCCCTAGAACCCGAATCCGTAAAAATAACAAAAGGACAGACAATAAAATGTGGGCTATTTTGAAGTTGCAATTGGGAGATATAAAGTTGCAATTGCAAGATACCATAGCGCGTTTTTTTTTACTCCCTGGCGGAAACAGGCTTCCATAGTGGACAGTCCCATCTTTTGCTTACTATAGTGCAACATAAATCTAAAGAGGAGGCCATAAGAAACTAAAGAGGGAATAACAGTTAAAAGCTGTGAACAATTGTTTTCTCCTTTGGGACTCACAGTCCAGAACACAATGATCAATTTGATATAGTGTAAGTTATTCAAATTCCTTCAGAAATATAACTATATGACTTTCAGTCTGGGAAAAAAGCCAGGAAAATTGAGGTTATGAACCACTTGCAATTTACAGGTGTTGTTTTTCTCTAGTTATTGAAAGACACACAGCATGAGTCTTTTTGTAAGTTAAAATTTCCTTTTAATATTTCATTACAGGTTAAGCTTGATGTCAATATTTTGACGTCATGGCCAAACACACAGGAACATTATTTTTTCTTAAAAGTTTTTTTTTCTCATCATAATATCTTCTTCTTAGGCCAAACATGTTGCAAGAGCAACTGTAGATGGAAGGATGCTAAGAGCTAAGTCAAGTTTGATCTTTATTGTACAGTATATAAAATGATAATCCACCTTTTTTGTATTTTTTTCCTCTCTTTACTCCCTGTTTTGTCTGTTTTTTCTATTCCTGTCTAGGTTATTTGACACATTTTCTAGATTTTCAAGAAACGGTCTCCAGTTATATTTTTTTGGGATTACAAGTCCATTAACTAAGGGGAAAAGATAAACTAAGGAAAAAAAACTGAAACAAATTGCTGTAAATGCTAACAGTTTTATTCAACATTGAAATCCATCATTACATTCTCTTTTGTTTTGAATCTTATGGAATCAATGTTTAAGTACGGAACAAGATAGTAAAGATATTTATAATGGATATTTACTAAATCTCATCACTTATTGGACAGTGGGATGTGCAACATATGGATACTTTATAGTAGCTAAGAATAATTTTTCACTTGAGTCTACGGTATATTTGTGTAAATAAATACATAAATAATCTTTACATTTACAGTATATAGTACTTCTCTGGACATTCCACTCAAAGCTCTATAAAGTAATGGGGATGCCCCTCCACCGATATGCATCACCCACCTGGATGATGTGACAGCAGCCATAGTGCACCAGTACTCTCACCACACCCCACCTATCAGTGGGGAGGAGAACAGAGTGATGAAGTCATTTCATAGATGGGGATTATTAGGAGGCCATGACTAGTACAGGAAACTATAAAAAGATTATAAAATGACTAGTACAGGAAATTTGGCAAGGATACCAAGGTTAACACCCCTTCTTTTTTCAAAAAACTCGTTGGATTATTAATGACCACAGAGAGTCAGGACCTCAGTTTTATGTCTCATCCAAAGGCAGGCGCCTTTCTTACAGTATAGTGTCCCCATCACTAAACTGGGGCATTAGAACCCAGACAGACCACACGGTGAGTGCTCCCACTGCTCCAACTAACATCTTCCGGCATCAGCTTAAGCTTTAGTGGATTTCTAGTTGTGAATTGCAGGGTGATATTGCTCAGGGTCTTGTGGTGGTAGGGGGTTCTGGTCACTGTTTTTTTAGGTTAAATCCAATAAGTTTTAGCTCTCTTCTTTATATTAATTGACAAGGGGTATTGAAATTATAAAGAAGCACAGGGGACACCTATTTACACAGAGAGCTATGTGTTTCTGGAACATGCTACTCAACTACTGTATGTTGATGAAGAGCACACCCTGACATTCAAGAAATAGCTGGATGGCATCCTTGGATTAATGCACTTTTGTAGCTCTTCTTATATTAAGATTGAGATTAAGCACTTAGTTAAATTCAATACCAACCCATTCTCAGTCTAGTGAGATTGAATGCCTTTTATACACAGACACACGTGTAAATTGTTCGTTTCATTCGCATCAATTATTAAACAATTGAACACCGATGAAACTACAGTATGTACAAATTATTTTATCAGGCTGTCTCTGTAGCGACCTCTCGTGGTAATTATGTTGTCATTACATTCCACGACTTGGCTAATCCACCACAGTATTTGCAAGAACCTTTTTTTAAAAAAACATTTTTTAGAGAATAAAACAAAACCATTTTACATATAAACCACCATTATTCAGCCTTACAGGCAAAAATTCCTGTTTGTTCCCCTAGTATTTTGCAATTATATAACTTTTTAACAAAACTATATACATTCAAAAGAAGGAAGATGTACTGTAAACATTTATGAATATGAAAAGGGAGGAGACTATATAAATGTATCTTATTCAATTTCAGTTATTTTGTATCTCAACCAAATCTTACCTTAAAGGTTTAATGTACTGAACCCATCTAGACCAATATTTGACAAATTGTTTCATTTGTAATTTTAGTGAAAATGTTATTTGTTCTATTATATATATTTCCTGTATTAACTCAATCCAATCATTCATTGTTGGTAGATCTGTGGGAAGCCACTTTCTTGTTATAGCTTTCTTCCCGCTGATATAAGGATTCCAAACAAATATTCATCAGTTCCCCTCCAATCTGCAAGAACTTTTAAACCAAGTCACATGCTCAGATTCTGAAGGGCCTAGTGTTTTCTGGTTTTTGTTTCACCCAAGCTCTCAGTTACATAGTGTAGCGGCGAGGCTTAATAATAAGGCAGAATTAAGTGTTTCTGAGCTTCCCAAATGAGGCCCCATTTCTCTGTTCATCTCTGTGGTGCAGCCACAGAGAGACCATTAGTGCAGGGTGATTTAAGGTTTCCTAGGACAGCTCCCAAAGGGGGATGCACTTAGCTAAGTCTGGCTATCATGATCAATGGTCATCCACTGGCGCCTATCAGTCTAGGGAGTGCCGGATGGACATCTGGACTGCATTACTAAGTGTCAGGACTAAGTGACTCATATCTCACCTTGATCAACCAATCAGGGACTGGTAGGGCTGAGTAACCCACGTGGGACTCTGATGCCCATGGAACTTTCAGCCAATCAACAAGCTGAAGTTCCTCCAGGTAAAAACAGGCAACACAGGCCTGGAGATTCAGATTCAGATGGAGATTCAGTAAGATTCAGAAGATTCAAGGGAATTCAAAGGAGAATTCCAGGGCAGGACGGCCCAGGAGCAGAAGGCTCCCAAGGGCAGGACATTCTCGCAGCGCGCCTCCTGACCATCCTGAGACTCAGCCCGGACAACCACGGAACGGCCAGTGTGTCCGAGTGCCAGAACTTTCCTTTGTTCTAAGAGTCTAGAGTGGAGGTTGCCAGAGAGTAACCAGCAGCAGGCCTCGTGGACAGGTCAGAACTGTGGACAGCTGAATCACTATTCAGAACTAGCTCTTCATCAGGAACGAACCGGTCCTCTTCCTGACTTGCTGGGATCCACAGTCATCTTTTCTCCTGTGCACAAACTTTGCTAGTTAAAGCCAACACTAACTAGCCGGTCAGTGAGCATCAGCAGCGCACCGTCGCAAGCCGCACAGCACAGCCTGGCACGGAGCCAGAGAGCGCGGATTGGACAGCAACAAGCCTGCAGCTGATTCTTTGTGCCCGCAGGAGATCTGAATCCCCAGAAATTGGATGAGTATTCAACTTCAATGCATTACAGCTCGAGAATTCAATTGTTATCCAAACCAGTTGATATCAATTTAATTCCTAAGAGTTATGTACTTGTTTTGAGTATCTAATGTAGAAGTTATAACCAAGTTCATTTACGAAACGGTCTTAATGAATGATATACTGAACGTATGTCCTCTTGATGTGTAACACTTCGTAACTGATTGAATATATACCTTTTGTATTCTGATAACCCTCTCGATAAGATCTGTTAGGTTTACATGCATATTCTATGTATTAATAAATGTATCCTCGTGTATTAGTACCTGTGTGTGTGCGTTGTTTGAGTTATGTCGCATGGTTGGATTCTAAAGCCATCAAAAGAATCAATTTTGTGATTTACTGCTACAATTAATAATTGTCTCAGTAAATGCCCAAACCCTACAGAACTGGTGCCTTCAGAGAGCCACTATGATTACATATTTGGCGTCCCTGAACGGCTATGAAACACTACAATAGTTTTTTCTGTTTATTTTACTGCATAATTATAATATTTCTAATCAGACTCTAAATTAAGAGACACCAGTAATGAAATAAAGGTTTTGAGTAATGAGCCTAGATTACCTTAAATAAAATCCTAGATGCATTAAGCTAAAAATATGTTGTCTTGATTGTTTAATTACCTGCCCATGTTTGAACAAAAAACAGAAGTCACAATGCCCTCCATGAATTGAGTTTGAAACCCCTGAATTAAATAGACCTATAATATATAAATTTAATCTCATCTACTTTTGCTACACTTTCAACAGAAATCAAAAAGGAACGTAAAGCTGGGAACACGATCTACAACATAAATAATGGGGAACTCAAATGTAGACATGGTAATTTATTTTTACAGATCAAACTGGTAAAATACAGAACTAAGTGGCTGCCAAAACATACAGTTTAGTTTAAGTACTACTTTATGAAACATGTTCCATTTCATTAATTTGTCCTGCATTTTCAGTCTTATTTGCAAAATATATGAAATGTGAAGTACAGTATGAGAAACAGATGGAAGTACATACTATGACAGGGACTGGCAACCTGGGATCCTGCAGGAGTTAAAGAATTATTGATTATCCAAGGAAGTAAAGAAAAAAAGTATTCACACTGAACCAATTTCCTTGACAACTTGACTATGCTATGAAGCAGTTTTGGTGGGTACGATCAACCAAGAACTGCCTTCCTGTTACTGCCATCCTGCCTTAACTCCCATAGCAGACAAACTTGGTTCAAACCTTCCCCCTTCTCTCACTGACAGACTTGTTTTTGTGTGATCTTCTCTATTCACATGCAGGTTTCAACTTCACACCTTTCTCCACTTCGCTCCACCTGAGCGACCTCTCTGCCTCTCCCCTGCTCCCGCCTCCTCCACTCTCCCAGCTTTTGTTCTCCTATGCTGTTTAATCTTTGCGGTATACCCTGTCTTTCTCACACCCGAAGAAGGCTCCACAGCCGAAACGTGGTGTTTTCTTTCTTCTCTTTTCAGAATGGAATGAACCTATTACTTGTTCCTTTGCTATGAAGCACCCCCAGAACTCTTAATCTATTATGTTTCAGGGCATCTGAACTAGAAAAGATTTATGAAAAATCCATATAGAGAACGGTTCTGTTTGACTGAATACTGTACAGACAAACTGTTTAGACAAACATAATAGTTCAGCCCTCAATTAATGTTTATTCAGGCTATATATCATTTTAAAAACATAGTGATATATTAAAATAAGAGTCATCTAGTGTGATATAACCCTCTTCTGTTTGAGAGGTGTGAAACTTGCCCATGTGCTGTGTGATTTCTAGGGACTGGGAGATACCCTGAAAAGGGCATTAGGAATCTCAACCATAAATGAGCTCCACATACGACATTGCTGCCATTAGTTTGATCAATGAGGCAAAGGCCCATCAGTCAGAGAGGTTTCAATACAATTAGAAGAAGAGTTTAGAGGTAGAGAAAGTGCCAGGTTGTGAGCTTGTTACAGGTGATGTAACCTCCTGGAGCTTGAAAACTGCTGCGAACCTCCTAGGTCACATTACTGGCATTTTGGTTCACCTGATTTGTTTAACTTCCTGCGCAGGAGGCCTGGGAGACACTGGATCAAATCCTGGATGTGAATGAACCATGCAGCATTAAAATGAAATGTTTCTGCTTCCAACATACAGTAGTCACTCATAAATATCATACTGAAACATAACATACAGTAAGAAAGGGTACAAGTGACAGGAGGACATCTACAGTAGCCTGCTTGGTAGTAAGTACATTAGTTAATTGATCCAAGGGTCTTGTCCAAGATTGATGTTACACTTTGCACATTTTTTATTAGAAAAAAACACAGGTATAAAATTGGAGTGCTGGTTAGTACATCATGAATATGCCTTTTCATTTGCTTTGATGTTTGGATCTCAGTTCCCTAAAGTTCTAGGTTTGGGTTTAATATTACTTAAACCTTGTGTGATGTGTTTTCGTTACAGTTTCTTTGTACCTAAACATGACTTTTTGGGCCAGAATTTAGGTACTCCCTCACTTAAATTGTAAGTCAGAGGATTTTTCTCTATAACGGGCAGAAGTTATTGTAAATTGTTCACCTTCACGCTGGCACTTTATTAATTTGCCCCATATTTGGAAATATTAATATAATGGCTATTACATAGGCTCCACAGCCTAAACGTTGTCTCTTTTCTTTCCTTTTCAGCATGGAATAAACCTTTACTTGTTCCTCATTTATATAATGTATCTTTATCTGACCTTATCTGTATTTTTAAATGGACAAGATAGCAATGTTAATAATAAACTGTTCTTATTTCATTCTTTATTTATTTTATACTGTTTATTCTTATTTATTCTATTACATATTTAATTCTGCATTTTAAGTTTGTGGCAACATACATTTTTGCCTTGATCATCTGAAAACAGAAAACATGAGCTGTATTGTAGTTACTAAATCACTACTAGTGATTTAGAAATGCAATATCAATGATCATTAGTTTTCTGAATCAATCAGCATATGGGTGCAGGCCAAATCATTTCCTCAGCATTGCATTATAATTGAATGAGGTTGTTAACCTCTTCAGCATATTCTAATAATGGAAATGCTAATGAACAGAAAATACTATCTGAGCTAAAATGGTAGAAGTGTAATAATATCCATCAGGTAACTGCGTTACAGTTAAGAATAAATTTCAAAAGTACAACTCATAAGTCTAAAATGAACTAAGAATAAGGATACTACATAATTTGAGTTTTTTTAATTTTCTTATTTCCTCCTCACCCCTCAGCCTCCCAGAACTTTCCTTTCCCTAATAGTAAGCTGAAGAAAATGAAGCAAGACGTTATTACCTTTAAGAGAGAGTAAGATCAGGGTTGTCTGACTTTTCAGTCTGGAGCTTCTGAAGAAAGATGAAAACACAAAAATTGGAGATTGAAAATTATCTTCTGTTGGATACGAAAATAAATTAACATATACAGTACGTGGTAAGATACGAGATGATTTTAGTTTTCTGCTTTTTAAAATGAAAGCATAATACCTAGTATCATCACATCCGTAGATAATGGCATCACAATAGACCTATTAATGCCTTCTAATTTAAACCTTTTTGATCTGAGATTTTTCTTTAGTAAAAGAGAAACTTTGCTTAAGGTCTGATAGGTAGAGACTCACTTAGGGATACAATAGGTCTGTCTCAGCTTGTTTTTTCTATTTGTGCAGGATATGCATTTCCAGTGCTATGAACTGTTAAAGAAAGACCTACGGCTTCCCAGGACTTGTGAGCAAGATCTCAGAGAACATAAGGTGTTAAAGATGAAAAGATAAAAAGCCACTTAACTACTTCAAAAATAAATACTGTACTATCAAAGCTGGAAGCTTAATGGAAGCAATACTTGAAGAAATTAATTGACAAAAAATAACATAAAAGATAGAATACTAAGATGAGGAATTAAACTGTACTAAGCGCAGCTGGGTTTAATACACAGGGTACATTTACTGTATGTGCAAATGGGATGTGAGGATATGTCCCCCCACACAGTACAAAGTTCATCCAAATTTAGTGAAGGTGTTAATTGGCTTGAAAGGCTTAGGTTGCATCAGACTGTGTGCATAGCAATGTTCACACACTTCTTAGTCAATTTGTAAGTTCAGCTCTGGATTTTGGAGCCAAAGGCAGCTTTAGGATAGGTGATTTTTTGCTCCTATCTGAAAATGTTTTTGTCTGAAACTTTTTGGTGCCTGGATGGCAAGGTTTACTACACAATACTTTTGCAAGAGCTTTTATCAATGCCTTTGATTGTTTCACACTCATGCCTTTTGGTTGAGGGAATATGTCAAAATCCGATTTCTGGAGGGCTTGAGATATTGATTGTGGAACAGCTCAGTTGGCACCGCAGCTAGGGTTAGCATTCACACTCTACTTAGACAATTTTTAAGCTCAGCACTGGATTTTGGGAACCAAGTTAGGTTTGGGATGGGTGGTTTTGTGGTCCTATCTGAAATTCTTTTTTTCAGAAACTCTCCGGGGCCTGGGTGGCGTGGTGCACCGTGCTGTAATTGTTTCCCGAAACTGAGTCAGTTGGATCAAAAGTTGCAACCAAACATTATAGAATCTAATACATTTGTACCAGCTTTTATCAATGCTTTTGGTTGTTTCACACACATTTTTTTAAAATGTAATTATTGTATCAAAAACCAATAATTACACAGTCATTAAATAAACACATATCAATAAACAAAACCACTTAACAAAACCATTATTTATATTACCAGTGACGTAGCTGAAAATCAACACTCCCTCCAATTCTAAACTTGTCTACAAAATTCAAAACATATAAAACTAACAAGAAATCACAATATCTTTAAATAAACATATATCAATAAACAAATTACTTAACAGATCAATTGTCAATGACATAACCAAATTCAAAATCACAGTATCTTTAAATAAACACATATCAAGTTCTTGAACAGGTCAATTATCTACATTATCAGTTATATACTGAAACCGAAATAAATTATTCTTCTGTATCCTTCCTTAAACTAATGTCACTCCATCCCTGAACAGACATTCACTATCACAGTCATACTAGATGGTCATGACACACCCGTACCTTCTAGTTTTTTTACGTTTGTCTGGGCCTTATGTAGATAATCTTCCACGAATTTGCCAATTCATTTGGCAGGAGACCTCAGAATCTTATTTCTTTATACTTATCTTGTTCCACAATTGATTGCCTTGTTACCTCTGGATATTTACTTAAAAGTACCTGGAACTTGAAACCCTTAGGATGTATGACCATATTCCTTGCCTTATCAAATTTTAATAACCTAAGGCTGCAGGAACATATTCTAAAACTGTTGTCTCCCCTTCATGCACCCTCTGACTTAAGTATTCCCCAATTTACAAGCATGTAAATTTATTTGATATTGAAACATCAACTTTCCCCCCCAGTTCACATTCTTCTTTGGATACCCCCAATCTTTTTCCAACTGGCACCCTCCGTTTTTTACGGATTGACCATTCCGGCATCTCTGGTTCCCCCACCTCCATCCTACTACTGCCCCAGTCAGTAAACCCAGGTTCTGGTGTGTTCGGTCCAGAGGCTCCACCGTCAGAGTTTCCGTCGACACCACCTCTTGATTCGCAATCATTTACCACCGCCACAAAACTTCTCGTCTGCTTTGGACAGTCTCTATAAACATGTCCGCCAACCCCGCAGAGATTACAAATCAGCGTGTAATTACAATCCTCTACTGCATGCCCAGACTTTCCACACCTTTTGCATATTACAACATTACAGTCTGCTGCAACATGGCCTTCTCCGTTGCATTTCCTACAGGTTAAGGATTGTCCAGGGTAAAATAGGAATCCCCTGATCGGTCCTATTACAAAGTATGCTTGGGGGTATATCACCCCTCCGTCTGTCATCGCACTGGATCATTTCCGCACCATGAAACTTCTCTTGCCAGTCCAAATTCCTTCCGTGTCCAATATCTTTCCTTCTGTCCCCTTGAACATCAACAAACATTTTAAAAAGCTAACTATATCTATGAAGTCAGCTTTAGGACAAGTGATTTTTAGCTCCTATCTGAATTTTTTTTTGTCTGAAACTTTTTAGTGCCTTAATGGCGAGGTGCACAGCTCAGTAATAGTATCCCAGAAATGAGTCGGTTGGATCAAAAATTGTAACCAAACATTATAGAATCTTATATATTTGCAAGAGCGTTTATCAATACCTCTGATTGTTTCACACTCATGCGTTTTGATTGGGGGAATATTTCAAAATCCCATGCCCAGAACATCTGTCAGCACCCCAGCTAGGGGTAGGGTTCACATTCACACACTACTTAGACAATTTTTAATTTCAGCACTGGATTTTGGGACCCAAGTCAGCTTTAGGACGGGTGGTTTTGTAGTGAAGAAAGATATAAGATGTGAAGAAAGGGTTAACTGATTCCTTTCTGCACAAAGACTTCTTGTGACACAAGACATTCCAGGCTTTGAGTTATGGTTGGGATGGGGGTTAACTGATAGGAATTCCAGATGCAAGCTAGAGAGACACCCCCAACTAAGGAAACCTAAAACTGACCATTAAAAGTGGTCAAAGTCCGGGAAATGTCAGAACACAGTGACCTCCACCCATTACCATGGTAACACATAGCGTCAGAAATGGCAGGAATTTGCTATATAAACTGGAAGCTTTGATACTTTACAATACTTTGATCTTATTGTTCCTTGCATGCAATAAACTCAGTTGTTTAAACTTCATCTCGGGATCCAGAACTTATTTGTCTGTTACAACAATTTTTGGCGCTGCGAGCAGGGTCCTCCAGAAGGCGCAGGGCTTTCCCATCGGCAGGAGAGACAGTCAATGCCCACACTACAAAGAGGTAAGAACTCCTCTTTTATTAAAAGTCCTGACTCTCTTGTCTTAGGATCCCCCAAGTTGATGGAGTGAACGTGAGTTTCTGGTTTTCCCCTGGCCTGGGGCAGACAGCAGTGTATGTAATGGGTGGTTGGCTGTAAGCCCAGAATTTAGTCTGGCAGGCAACAAACCGTGGTATTGCACATGGTGTTCAGAACTGGTTTGTGCCTTAATTGCGCATGGAGTTTTGAACAGAAGTTTGCCTTGATTGCGCATGGAGTTCTGAGCTGGTTTGTGCCTGAATTGCTCATAGAGTAGTTTTGTTTTAAAGGGAACAGGAGGGAATTAGATAATATATGTACACTTTTTGATGTTTTTCCTTGTTCTTGAACTTACACATACACACAACACTCTAACATAAACACACCTCATAATAAAAGAGTAAATCACTCAGTAGCAGTATTTAAAGGACGTTGAGAGCTGAGAATAGCTCTGACTGGAGCCCAGTGCTTACTGTAAGTCCACCCCGGGGCAAAAGCAGCAATGCTGGCATTCGGGGGATTGTGAATTACTGATCCAGGAGGAGGGTTGCTCGTGTTCTCGTTCCTTACCTGTGAACAGTGCAGTCTAAGTCCTCTCTAAAGACTCTGAGAGGCATTTCGATCTGGAGGTTACAGATGCCCTTAGTTGCATGAGTGCAGCAATTCACAGTTTTTTCAGGTAAAAGCATCTGCCTATGAGCTGTTACCTCACACGACACAGCAAGCCTTAAGAAACCGAACATGTGTGCTAACTGGTTGTTTGAGAAAGTTGTGCAGGTTTCTGATTATATATCGGACAAGTGTAAGTTGAAGGAAAAGGAGGAAAAATATGGGAAGAAGCTGAGTTTATCATAGGGAGTTTGGGGCAAAAATGCCTGTAAGAACGCATTTGAGTATTGGCAAAAGCACAAGGATGTAGAGGCAGCCCTGGTGCTCGGCCGGCACCTGCGGTCGCAGATAAACGCGAAAGAGAAATCGAAATGGGATAAAAAAGAAAGGGAGATTAGGGAAAAACTGAAATAATTACAGTAAATGAAAGAAAAGATCATTTTCTCGCTACAAAGAGGAGTTTGAACTAAAGCTAAAAGAGGCTGTGCAGGAGAATCAAAAGCTGAAAAAGGGTACAGACTGTCAGACAGTGTCTGAGCAGTGGTTTAAGGATAAACAGACGGATAGTGGAATAAGTGATGTTGTGTTTATGAGAAGTCACGCTGTTAAAAGAGATACATGTAGAGGTGAAACAAAACACAGCACATTTTAGTACGGGAAAAATATATTCTAGATTTTGGGAACATGTCAAAATCCTATGCCCAGAGAGATTCAGATATAGATCGAGGAAATGTTCAGTTGACACCTCAGGTAGGGTTAGAGTTAGAATTCACACACTACTTTGCAATTTTTAAGCTCAGCTCTGGGTTTTGAGGCAAAAGTCAGTTTTAGGACGAGAGATTTATTGCTCCAATCTGAATTTTTTTTTTCGGAAACTCTGTGAGGCCTGGATGGCACGGTGCACCGTAGTAATTATATCCTTTAACTGAATCGGTCGGATCAAAATTTTTAACCAAACATTATAGAATCTCATTCACTTGCAAGAGCTTTGATCAATGTTTTTGATTGTTTCCCACTCTTACATTTTGGCCTGGGGAACATGTCAAAATCCTAGGCTCAGGGAGGTTTAAATATAGTGGGCAGAAATGCTCAGTTGACACCCCAGCTAGGGTTAGAGTTATCATTCTCACCCTACTTAGACAATGTTTAAGCTCAGCTCTGGGTTTTGGGGCCGAAGTCAAGTGTTTTTTTGCTCCTATCTTAATTTTTTTTTCGGAAACTCTTTGGCGCCGGAATGGCGCAGTGCACTGTAGTTGTATCCCAAAACTGAGTCGGTAGGATCAAAATTTGCAACCACTACTGTTTGTGCAACAGTATATGAATATAGTTATACCGTTATTAATTTATTTAGATACGTGAATCCATATTATATTCCCTATTAATCCAATTCTAAAAGTATGCTTTTGTTTAATCCGATAACTAGCGTATTCGCAATAAAGGTTAAAACGATAAATTTTCACAAAGTATATAAAAGTACAGTAATATATGGTACTGTAAGACTTTGATGCTTAAAATGTTTAGGGAGAAATGGAATACTGGTGTGTATTTTTTCTTTAAACTACCAAGACCAGCAATATACAGTTTACATAATATGTTTATGTTCCTAAATTAATATCGTTTATGACCTTCAGATGTGTTATGCTTCTCTTCTTTTTATGCTCAGTTACTAAAATTTCCCTTTAGTTGTAAAATTCCATACTGTATAAATATTCAAAACTAAGCGGATTAAAACGTGCACAGTAAAGAGATTCAATGATTAAATCTTTCCACTACCAACCAATGCACCACGAGTGCCCCTGTTGGTCATTTTGGCCAGCCAATCACATACCACGTAATGGCGCGGTGGTGCACGCGTAGTTGTCGGCGGTACGGGTTTGTACCATGCATTTTGAATGGCAGAATTCAAGACCAGGCAAACATCTGAAATTTGTCACATGACATTTAATGGAGACAAGTGAAGGTTTCATGCAGGTTGCAAAGACTATGAATATAAATCCACAATTCTGGGCATGAATAAACAATTAATGAAAAAGACTAATGATCTTCTAGACACTGTGGGAAACACTGTGGATCTTCATGACCTACTGTAACCTGGACTGTGAACACGGACTCTTTCTTGAAGAAGGCTCAGCAGAGCCTCTATTTCCTGAGGTGCCTCAAACGATGGGGGATGCCAGTAACTGTGTTGGTGAACTTCTACCGCTGCGCCATCGAGAGCATCCTCACTAATGGGATAACTGTGTGGTACGGCAACACCTCTTCTTGAGAGAGAAAGGCACTGCAGAGAATGGTGAATGTGGCCCAGAAGATCATCGGCTGTGGTCTCACCGAGATTAAACAGCTCTATGAGGACCGCTGCCATGGTAGAATTCTGGCCATCACAGAGGACAGTCACCACCCCAGGCATGAGCTCTTCACCCCACTGCCCTCAGGCAAGAGATACAAAAGCATACAGACACTTACCACTATCATGCTTTTTTCATGTTCTGCAAAAGAAATAACATCAAAGAAACGCACGAGAAGGGAATTTTACAGAATTAAAATATGGCTATTTGTATTCATATTTTCTCCAGGGTGGGTGGTAGCCATAGTGACCAATGGCATTACTCATTCGTTTTAAGCTTCTGTTACGACTAAAATAAAATATAATAAAAGATTTTGGTCATAAATTTCTTTAAGTCCCCATTTATGATTAATTCGCGTTCAATAAGCAGACTGTTGCGTAATGAATAGACATTTATTCACATTAACTAAACATAAATTCAAGAAGGAAATTAAATCACTGCATAATATAGTTATACCACATTAGTACCTTTATATCTGCAATCCTTTTGGAGTACAAAGTGTAAACCTTCACTGAAGTAAAAAGTTTGAAAAGAAGGTGATTCATGTTATCCTGCTTCTAATTTTATTGGTCCAAACACAGTTTAAAAATTTACAACAAATGTGTTCTTTGGGGGCCATAGGTAAGAAGGATTTGTACTTTATAGTTTTTAAGGTTAGGACATACTGTAATAGATTACCATGGCAAATACACCGCTGTATACAGGGCCAAAAGGACATCGTAAGCCTTTTATAGATGCTACATGTATAAAATCATATATTTGAGTCTTTTTATTTTAAATTATTCTTGCAAACAAATTATTTTAAATTGACATCTCATCAGAGAATTGGGGGTAATTTTCCAGTTGTCTTTAAAGACTGTCTTTAAATGAGGGATTGCATATGAATACTTGGACATTTCCACTCATTCCCACCGATCTTAGATCTTATCTTTTATAGCGCCAAATTTCATTGTGCAATATCTTAGTTTGTATGTTCTTTTCTGTGCCCCAAAATTACATGGCTCATTGTGATTGATACTGCCGAACCCATATCTATGTACGCTCAGATCCTCATGCTGTCCATCAACTAGTTATTAAAACTATGAGAACCAGTGAATAGATCAAGGCTGTCAACATATACTATAGGATGCTTATTTCCATATGTACTAGAACAACACAAGCCCTATCTGCCCTGTACTCTCACTGGGGAAGTGTTCAAGTTCTGTGTTCTTCCCTTTGGTCTGTCACTATCACCCAGGACATTTTAAAAGTGCCTGGATTCAGCTCCACATCCACTGGATCTCCAAGGCCTATGAGTATTGAACTACTCAGTTGACTGGCTTCTTCTTAGCCAGTCTGATCTATGTACAGTATAGCTATCAATTTGCAATCATCATAGGCCTACAGTCTGACACAGTGGGTATGAAAGTGTCCCACACTCATAGGAACAAATATTGTTGACAAAGCTGGGGCAGCTCTCTCTGAGTACTCTCCTCCTTTTCCAGCTCATATGCAAGCTGCTAACTCTTCTGGCACCAGTTTCACATATCCTCCCATTGGGCATCCTCTGCACTAATCCCTTGCAATAGTGCACCCTACATCAGGCAATGGCTCCTATAAGCAATACAGGAAAATCATGGTATCGCCTGGGGCTGGAATAGTGACTATACTCAGGAAATCTCTTATCAGGTGATGCCTTGCCTTAAGTCTTTTGGAAAGAGGTTCTAACAACAGACGGTTCCAACAAATGATGGGATGAAATGTTAAACACTTCTTCTTCTAGAATGTAGGAGTTTTGTGAATTTATTAATTGTAACAGTAAATTACGAGGTGGTTCTTAATGGCTATTAGGAATCAATCGTCAGAACAATCAACAATACACACACAAAGCTGCTACCCAATTGAATCCTCCTCCAATCAGCACTTAACTTGTGGCCATTTGCCATCATGTGAGTGCTAAGTCGCTTCACCCAATTGTGATGACTTCTTTTTTTTCCGGGATCAAAGATTGTGTCACACCTACTGTAATAATTTCAATCTTGTAACACTTTAGCATTATATCAGCAAGGTTAACAGACCAACAGAGAATAGACAACTACAGTTCACTTTGGCTACATCTGCAAATATTGCTGAAAATGAATGAGAATGTCAATATTCATTAGAATCTGTATGAAACAGTTGATAAACCTGTACCACTGCAGAAGAAAACAGTTGCTGTGCTTTTCAAAAGTAAGGAACAAGGTAGGGTTTCATATCAGTGTAGCGGCAATGCTTGTTAATAAGACAGAATTAAGTGTTGCTGTGCTTTCCCAAATGAGGCCCCATCTCTCTCTTCATCTCTGTGGTGCAGCCACAGAGAAGCTATTCATGCAGGCTGATTTAAAGATGTTTTCTTTTGATAAGGGACAGCTCCCAAATGGGGATGCACTTAGCTAAGCCTGGCTATCATGATCAATGGTCATCCATTGGCGCCTATCTGTCTAGGGAGTGCCAGATGGACATCTGGACTGCATTCCTAAGTGTCAGGAGTAAGTGACTCATATCTCACCTTGATCAACCAATCAGGGACTGGTAGGGCTGAGTAACCCACGTGGGTCTCTGATGCCCATGAAACTTTCAGCCAATGAACGAGCTGAAGTTCCTCCAGGTAAAAACAGGCAACACAGAGAGCCTGAAGAGACTATTCTAAAGACTATTCTGGAGACTATTCTAAAGGGAATTCAAAGGAGAATTCCAGGGGTGCGGGACAATTCCAGGCCAGGACGGCCCAGGAGCGAAAGGCTCCCAAGGGCAGGACATTCTCGCAGCGCGCCTCCTGACCATCCTGAGACTCAGCCCGGACAACCACGGAACGCCAGTGTGTCCGAGTGCCAGAACTTTCCTTTGTTCTAAGAGTCGAGAGCGGAGGTTGCCAGAGAGTAACCAGAGGATCCACCCGAGGTTAGCATCAGCAGCAAGCCTCGTGAACAGGTCGGAACTGTGGACAGCTGAATCACTATTCAGAACTAGCGCTTCATCAGGAACGAACCGGTCTTCTTCTTGACCTGCTGGGACCCACAGTCATCTTTTCTCCTGTGTACAACTTCGCTAGTTAAAGCCAACACTAACTAGCCGGTCTTCAGAGAGCATCAGCAGCGCACAGTCGCAAGCCGCACAGCACAGCCTGGCACCGAGCCAGAGCGCGCGGATTGGACAGCAACAAGCCTGCAATGGTTTCTTTGTGCCCACAGGAGATCTGAATCTCCAGAGATTGGATGAGTATTCAACTTCACTGCATTACTGCTCAAGAATTCAATTGTTATCCCAACCAGTTGATATCAATTTAATTCCTAAGAGTTATGTACTTGTTTTGAGTATCTAATGTAGAAGTTATAACCAAGTTCATTTACGAAACGGTCTAAATGAATGATATACCGAACGTATGTCCTCTTGATATATGTAACTCTTTGTAACTGAATGAATATATATCTTTTGTATTCTGATAACCCTCACGATAAGATCTGTTAGGTTTACATGCATATTTTATGTATTAATAAATGTATCCTCGTGTATTAGTACCTGTGTGTGTGCGTTGTTTGAGTTATATTGCATGGTTGGATTCTAAGGCCATTAAAAGAATCAATTTAGTGATTTACTGCTACAATTAATAAATGTCCCAGTAAATGCCCAAACCCCTACAGAACTGGTGCCTCGTGAGAGCACACTACATCAGCATAAAAATTAATTTAATCTGCTGTGTCAAACTAAACAATTTCTGCTTCTCTCTTGTTTGCAGGCTCATTTCCACCTACACCTGTACACAGAAGGAAGAAACGATCTGAGGATGAATGTGCTTGTGTTGGTAATGTATACTAAGGGAACCTAGTCACACCTTTCAGAGTTGAGACAGACCATACTGTTCTGGTACTAAGCCTGTTAAAGAAGTTGACGTCACCACTGAAGAACCTGGATGGTATTAAATTCTCCTGAGGCAGGAAGCACGGCCATTTAGTGTAGCAGAATTCTCTATTGTGTACGAAGAGTGACATTGTGTCATTCAAATGTTGTATGTGAATTACTGTATGAACAGCCATATGTGCAGGGAGGAACTGCTGTGTTTGACATGTCTTTGTTGCTTTGTGCTGCAGGACTTTGTAAATATGTCAAAATAAGCTGTTGTTCCCAGTATTACTGTGACTGCTGTAATCCCCTGCCTTTTAGCTTATTTCTTTTGTTACGTCCCAGTGTGTGTTCTGTGTTTGTTTTTTCTGTTATGTCCACACTGCTGACCCTTGATTGTTCTCCCTTCCCCATTGGCCCACCATTACACCACACTTTCAGTATGACATCATCATCAATTAGCTCTCAGCCAATCAGAACACATCTTATTCAGCATATAACATGGAGGTTTTCAGCAAGAAGAGGCCTTTCGTTTGACTTCAGTCCCGTTTGGTTTTGGTTATCGCTTCGCTTCTGGTTATTGCTTCGGCTTCGTTTGTTGGTTTGTTTTGCTTTGTGTTTGTGTGTATTTTCGTATAGCTTTGGCTTTGTTGTTTTGTTGGTTTTCTGTTAGTTTCTTTGTACTTTCGTTTGTTTGTGTGTTCATCCTTGTTTTGCCATTACCTTGCCCTAAAGTGTTACATGTTCAACTTTTGTGTTCTTTTGTACCCTGCTCCTGTTGATTACTCTTGTTTTCCCTTATTTGTATTCCTGGTTCACTTGTGTTTTTGTGTGAACTTTTGTATATAAGGTTAGTTTAGGTTGATGGGTACACTTACACACTTAATTGATTTTGTATTAGTACACTAGTTTAGTACGGGTGAGTGCCGTTTGTCTTGTATGGTTTTGGGTAGTCAGTGCAGGTTAGCTAGGGTGTTGAAGACGCCGAAGACCGTGTGTTTCGGGTTTTCTTTTGTAGTCAGATTAGCTTTCCCTCACTGTCCTAGCCAGCTCCATTTTGTTTGTCATTTTCTTTCCTTTGGCACCACTCTAGTTCCTTACCCTTGTTATCTTCTTCCTAGTCCCTCACCAAAACCCACCTGCTTCCAAAAGAATTATCCTAAATGTTATACCCCTTTACCCCTAGACACTTGGGGTTGTAACACTTTAAATTTAAATCTCAGAATGAAATTAGAAACAACCAGAATTACTCACTCTTTCAGTTTAATCTGTATGTTTTTAGACATTGATAATTCTTATTTTAACAACATTTCCATGGTGATACTTTTGCAACTGCAGGACTACGATACAGTATTAGCCTACACGGGAGTACATTCTTCAACATAAATGTGAATTAGCCCATAAAATACTGCTGCCGCCGATATGCTTACAACAGCAACATTTAATTGGCAAGTGTCCTCTGAGCTGAATCTCATTCTGTTTTCTTCATTCCTCTGTGACTTACAAAAGGGTCAGCAATAAAAAAGTGAAACAAGATAGTAATTAATCAGTTGCAAAGACTTGATATACTGTATATCATGTCAACAGTGCTGTCCTCCATAACCAACCAACCGATTACAATGTGCAGAATCAGAAGTCCCAGGGTGGGAAAGGGATGTTTTATTTTTTTTTTGCTAGCAATGTTATCTATATCAATCAATAGTCTACAAATGGCATAAAGATTAATTCTTGTACTTCAAATTAAAAATTCTTCTTTTATACTGCTTCTGCTCATATATTGGATATAATTTGAGTAACCTCCTGAAGATACAGTTATTTAAACTTTATGCATCTTAGAGTACAGTGAGTTTTTACAAAAAGAAATCAGAGCTATTCTGTTCTTACTCCCCTGACTATAGGCAGGATATTTTGTTGTTCTGTTTCTTGACTTCTTTGTAATACAGCAGATTATGCTGGAGTGAAACATCTGTCCGTGGGTCATGTGAAGAAAGACCAACAGGCACATACTGTAGCAAGCCGATGTAGGAAACAGTCAGAAACATACAGTAGTCCGAAGTCATGGTCTAATGAAGCAAGGTTCAAATCCTGGAAGAATGCAAACAAGGCACAGGGAGAATCCAAAGGCATCCTTGTAGACCAACAAGCATGGGTCCGTGCCAGAAAATCATAGAAGAATGTAACAAGGACAGGGGTGATCCAGGAACAAAATCAAGACAAAACGAAGTCAGGAATCCAAAGAGAAGCTCAGGGTAGGGAACATCAGAACTAAAGACTAGAGAGGCTTTGAGTAAACTCTATCACATTGCCCAGAACCAATCTAAAGTATTCTGCTCTACCTGCGATGGGGAGAAATGTGAATTGCCTGCAGGTGGAACAAACTTCCTGTCTGATTACGTAACCATGGCAATCAGCACTAACTGACAGGTGAGTAGAGGCGTGGCCAGCTGCAGCGGTAACTCTCGCTAGCTCCTCAGCGCACCAGTGAGGGTGAACTTGACCCTTGTGAGAAAAGATTTTCACAATATTGTGAATGACCCTCCTTTTCTAACTGCTTTATCAATACATGTTCGCGAGGGAGCCTGAGCCTGTACTGGAAAGCAACAGGCGCAAGGTGGGATACACCCTAGATGGGACGCCAGTTCGTTGCAGGCCACACAAGGACAAACACAAACATGTACACACTCATACCAAGGCCAATTTTCTCAGAAGCCTATTAACTTAGCAGTACACCTTTGGACAGTGAGAGGAGAGCCATACGCCCATACGAACATGGGGAGAACTTAAAAACTCAATGCAGATAGTATCCCAGGAGTTGAACTGAGGGCTCCAGCTCTGTAAGGTACTGTAGCATTGCTATCCATGGTGTTGCGTTGCCTCCCCAAGAACACACAAGTATTTTGTAAATAGCTGCAGGACAGCTATTTGTGCTGAAAGGCATTTGAGGCTTTGGAAGAAGAGGAAAGTGTGGCACTAATTGGACAAGAGAGCAGGGGGCCCCCTGGCTCTCATGTTTGCTGTATGCTGTTGTGGTGAAATCTAACAATGTAATTGAATGCCTTTCACAATGCTTTCTCATTCTTCTTTATATAGGAAAATAAATTATTCAGAAAAGTGAAACTATACCTAATCTGCTACAGTTAATTTGCTCTAACTAATCATCTCTAGGGTATGGCAAACAAATGACTGCTGGAAAAAAACAAAAAAACAAGCCAAAAATATATTTATAATAATTTGAGTTTCACATTGTTGGCAAGATTCCATACAGTATATACACGTTTAAAATGAAAGAATGCATATAATTTTTATTTAAATGTTTTAGTACTTTTTAATGGATCATGTTTTTCCAACTTGTTCTGATTATAGTTAAACACTTTTGTGTCAATCTAAAATTTATATCAGTCAAAACTATTCCTCTCATTTTGCAAGCTTAGATGAAAGAAATTATTTTTATTGAAACTAAAGGGGTTATTAACCTGTAAACTAGAAAGTTTACAGTCCAAACAAAAGTGCATCAAACATCATTCTAATATACAGAATTTTGGCCATGAATGTGAATGAAGAGAACTTAGAAGGTTTTGCTGCTGAGGTATACACTGTAGAAACTAGATAAACTATTTATGTACAACTTTCCAGTGCAGTGAACCTTCATCTCCAACTTGTCCTTTTGCCATTCAAACTAGCAATTCCCAAATAATAAAGCTTGCTGCTCCTTGAACTAACTCAACTGAGGATCTGAAGAAAATTATGTTTTAACAATTTGTAACACACAGCACAAGTGAATTAGTAGCCAGTGATTTGAGCTTGATGCAAATTTAATCAGTTAGCAGGGCTCCTTTTGAACCCCAGAAGATGAAGGCTTTAAGTTGCCAGAAAACCCTTGTTTTATGAAGCTACTTCGAGGATAGTAAACAGAAAGTAATGTTCTGCAGTCACCTGTGGACCCCAGCAGCTGTATCACCCTGTAACTCACAACAGGCAATCCACTGAAGCTCAGCAGGTATGAGCCTGGTCAGTATCTGGATGGGAGACCTCCTGGGAAAAACTAAGTTTTGCTGCTAGAAGAGGTGTTAGTGGGGCCATTTGGATGTGCTCAGCCTGCGGTCTGTATTGGCCTTAATGCCCCAGTATAAAGATGGGGACACTATACTGTAAAAAAAAGTTGTAAAAAGTTGCTGTCCTTTGGATAAAATAAAAAACTGAGGTCCTGACTCTTTGTGATCATTAAAAATCCCAGGATGTTTCTCAAAAAGAGTAGGAGTGTTACCCTGGTGTCCTGGCCAAATTTCCCATTGGTCTTTACCAATCATGGCCTCCTAATAATCCCCAACTATGAATTGCCTTCATGCCTCTGTTCTCCTCCCCACTGACAGCTGATGTGTGGGGAGCGTACTTGCACTTTGACTGCTGTTGCACCATCCACGAGAGGGCTACACATTGGTGGTGGAGGAGAGTCCCCATTACCTGTAAAGTGCTTTGAGTGGAGTGCCCAAAAAAAGCATTATATAACTGTAGGTGTCAAGGATGTCAGAAGGGACAAACCGTGGAGAGGCAGGAAAGCAGAAAAAGACCCATGTGCGTAGCGGAGGAACGGGGAAAAAGCCCAGGCTCAGCAGTTCAGGAGTCGAATAGAAACCAATGCCCTCAGGTAGCGGACTTGGGGCGACCTGGATGCTAGGCAGGTTTCAGGACATCCGAACGTCAATGCTGAGCGAAGCAGAATAAGTGACCCGGAAATATATAGCCCCAGAGAGAGAGACACCAGAAGGAGAGCAAAGGACAGGAAACTAGGGACAGGACAGAGTAGGAGCGCCCTCTGGCTGCAGAGGGCGTGACAGCAAACTTCAAGTGGCGATATTTTAATCTGTGATTTCATGGTACCCAGCTGGCAAAACCCTGTAATAAACTCCATTATTTTAACGGGTAAGTCAATTAAGAACAATTCCCATTTGCAATTACAATGCAGAGACCCATTTAACCTAGGGTGGGATTTCAATAGCAAGGGGAAAACAGTGGTGTTCTATCGAGGACTCGAGCCCCAGCCATCTGGAGTGCAGAGCTCCAACCATTTCTTCACACGTCGTCCTGAACAGACTTCATGTAATTGATACTTTTCTGTACCTTTTAATAACATACTGTATATCAACCATAGTTATAGTCTATGTACCCAAGATGCAAAACATACAGTATTGAGCATTTCATGTACTTGTACTAAAGCTTCTTTTGCTTGGAAAAAAATAACTTAGTGTTCTTTTTTCTGTTTTTATAAACCCAATATGATGTACAGTATGTTTATATTAACAGGTTAGGCTTTGTAAACTACAGGGATAATTGTAGATTACAGTTTATTTTATTCAGGAACTCTGCAGTGTTGGCTTATGGAGTCAAAGACTGACAAGCTTGAGCAGACATTAAAATGTCCTTCTATTTCTCTTAGAGGGGTTTACATCTGCCAAAACGTAACATTGCGATTTTTTTAATATGAAATGAAATAGTTTGAATAATAAACAGAAAGAATCTGTTCCTCTGTCCCACAGAATATGTAAAATAAGAAAGGTTGCAGCTTTTAATTAAAAATGAAATAACATGGATAGCAGAAACCTGAGTTAACTTGGTTGCCTTAATTGTAAGTAAGCTCAAATTGTATAATGCACTAGTTAGATTTCATTTACAATATTTTGAAAATCACTGTATAAAGAAGATATTGCTACTCTGTAACCAGTCCAGAGGAAAGCAATCATATACCAAATATTCCTGGGCTCATAGAATTTCCCACACTGACAGGCTGACCTTTTTAGTCTTGAATAGAGAAAGAGTGGACTATTTTAGGGAATCAACAATTAAACACAAACTTCCAGACACCAGTGGAAACCATCTGGAAGTGCAAGAACATACTGTTAGTCTCTTCTTGTTGTGGGACTATGGAACAAACTACCCAACCATGCTGTTGAAGTCAAATTGTTGTTTGAGAAACATACTGTATATATACTTACTTTTAATTAAAGGAAATAGAAAATTGTTTGATCAGAATCTGGTAAAGGTAAAAAGATGGAGCCAACTGGTGATTGTAAACACCGGCAAATCTTGTCTCAAATTAAAACAGACACTCTAAGTATTGTAGATTTATAATGTTACTCCTTTGTTTAGCCTGATTTGTCAGTTGAGAACAGGTTCTCATGTAATATACACTGCTGTTACACCGAAGATAGAGAACCAAAGAGGTGGACAATTGATTAATTAACCCAGAAGAAGGAATACCTCTGATATTTAAGTTTACTTGTAATGCAAAAGAAAGACATAGAACTGTTTTAAAAAATAATTTCTGTTTAGAACTGATTGAGGTTTTAAAACGTATGAGGTTTTTACTTTGTGCTGAATCAAAAGCAAAAGTACCAGCTTCAGGTCTTTCAAAATATTTGAATGTTTTAGGCAAAAAAAAAAAACCCAGCAAACTAGGATGTATGAAGCTATTCAATAACAGTATGTTAATATTGCTGATAGTGGCATTTTAATCCCTTGTGTGTCTACACAATCAGTAAAAAGACTCTTTTCCCATAGGGCATCATTACTTTGAATGGAAAATTATTCAATTGTTCTTCTCACACCTTTAGATCACTGATGTGTCAGGAGCTGGAGGCTGTATCTATTTTGAGTCCCTAATGTGTAATGTAATGTAAATTTATACATGCCATCACTTCAGTAATTTCAGTGAGTCAATTATTCAGTAATAAAGTTTTCTAAATTCCAAAGTTTCTACCCATGATTTGTGATTAATTAATTGAAAAGATTCTGAATTTTCCATTTAAATCAGTTTAACATTATCTTTTCAGATAACTTAAAAACTAAGTTCTTTAAAATATTCAGACAGTGATCACCATTATTGTGTTTAATAGTAATTTTTGAAACCTTGTGATTTTGTTTCTATTCTTTGTTCCAGGTAACGTGTATTAAGATGTTGACTGTTATTATTTTAATTAGAACAAGGGTCACAGTTTTGAGGCATTCTAATGTGATGATATTTTGTTTTTAAAACATTCTTTCCATAGTTACAGTTTGAATTTCAGTGAATAATCTTAGGTGAAAGATAAAATCAGGACAAATTATATATTTTGAAAGTTTTTAAATAATTGGACACTATATACTGTACAATCAACATAATTATCAAATTAAATATAATGTTAGAAAATATTGATCCCAATGAACCATTTTTCTAACATTCAAAATGTGCCCTTACTAGAGACGCTGTGATACTGTCTAAACCTGAAAATTACTCATTTGTCCATCTGGTATCTATTATTTTTGCTGCACCAATTGTTTATTGGATCTAAGCCAAACTACTGGCTTCTACAGAAAAGGAGAGCTCAGCAAACAGGGCAAATTTTGCTTTTGATATGAACTATTGCTGACAGCTAATTTTCAAGTATGCTAAGAATGCGTGTAATTTTGTGATGCAATTCAATGATGATGACACATTTCCATGATGCTAATATTATATACTGTAGAAGTACTATAGGCATATTATAAAGGAAGAAAAAGAGACATGCTTATTTTCACTAATCAAAACATTTTATTATCTTTATGAAAAAGAATAATAGTCACATTGTTATTTACAATAAGAGTAGCATGAAAATCAGAAGTTCAGTGGAAATGGACTACTGTATTTTACATTAGACTTTCTTATTTTCTTAAATGTGGTATTTTTACACTTGATTTCTGTTTTAGTTAAATATCAGTGTTGAAAACCCCAAACATTGTATTGAAGAATGATGTCTGTCTCTCAGAAATTCTCAATTTTTTAAAACAGCTCAAGAAGTCAATGAGACTAGATTTCCTCTGTTTTGTATGATTGAGTACTTGCATTCACACAATTACGTTTGCTATACCTTTTGAAAACATTATCATGTCTTTCTTACTATACATTTGCTTTCAAGATCAGCTGCTTATTTAGTATGTTAATAACTAGTTAGGAAAAACATGATGTCATGAAGTGTAGTTTTGTCATCCAAACAAAATCAAACACAAAAAGTGTCAGATGTGCTGTTCCAAGTTATCTGTATCTACTTATTGCTGTTTGTAATGGAAAGGAAAAGCAAATGGATCACTCTGAAGACTATTGAGCGTAACACAGACCTATATGTACAGTTAAAGAAAGTGAGATTTTACAGCTGTAGTTCTATTTGTTCAGCCTTTTCTCCTTGCTGGTGTTTGCCAAGTGTTAGTGTCATGTACTATATGTGCATCTGTATGTAGATCTTGGGAGTGACATGTACAATATGATTGTGTCCATGCTTAGTAACAACCCTGAGTGGGATACATTAATATCCTGGCCTGTTGGCCATCAATGTAACCTGCCCTTAGAGTTACTGTAATAAATTTTAATACTTCTAACCAGGATCCTAGACTATTTATAGGCAACTGTATCTTTAATGCAGCAAAACTCTTATGTACTCAGCAAAGAAACAAGTAAAGGTTTATTCCCACAACACAACACAATATTTTGGCTGTGGAGCTTTCTTCAGGCGTCTGCCTCTTTCAAACTCGGTTCCACAGCCAAATCTGATTGTTTGCTTGTCTGTGCACTGTGTTAAATCCCACCAGTTAGATCATTATTACCTCTTATTTTTGACTGCCCTTAAGTACTGACTGAAAGAAAGAAGTGCAAGGAGTAATATAGAACAAGTAATAGGTTTGAAATGTTGTGTTTGCTGAAATGTTGTGGTTCCTTTCTTCTCTTTTCACCATGGAATACACCTTTACTTGTTACTTCGCAGCCTATGCATGCTGATGCAGCTATAGTATCTACTTGGACTTCTTATGTACTCAACTGTAAAAGTCCTAAACAAATCCTGGATTTGTCTAATTTAGGTTAAAATAGGTTAGTTGTTTAATTGACAATTCAGGTTGGAATGAAACCCTGAAGACTCCAGGATTCTGAGTCTGGAAATGTTGGTGTGTATGGTGTCTCAAAGAAATATGTGGGCACCCTTGAAATCTTTGTGTATATCTTTATTTTATCACATGAGCAAAAGACAAAGTGTACCACAGTTTATTGCAATTAGCAACACACAGAGGAATAGAATCTTAGGGAAGATGAGTGTGATGGCATCATCTTGATTAAAGCACAAAAATCTGAAAGAGGCAAGAATACAGAATACTTGTATTAAGTGTATTAACATCACATTCATGAATGTGAAGCTCATCGAAAAAAAATATATTGGGCAAAATATTAGAATTATGGGCAATACAGACAATATTCATTTTGAATCTGGGGATGTAAAATTATATGGCTTTAGAAGACATGTGTGAGATACTGATGTGGTATTCCTGTGCTATTCTTTCAAATCACTGCAGGAAATTGAAGCCATTATTTTAATGTATTATGGCATAAGGTTTTATTTGTTGCTTGACACACTTTAACTTCTGCTCAGAATATAAAGCATCATGATGCTTGTCAGATGTGGGAAAATTCTCCAGGACAAAACAGAATTGTTTGGCACTACCACTGAGGAAATGAAAGTCACAAACCTATCATGATCTACAAATGGAAGCAAAAAAAGCTAAAGAATTGTAGTTATTTGTCTTCATCTTGTCCTGCAATCACCAATATTAACATACTAAAGTTTGAGCCTGGCTTCTTAGTTGTCATCTTTTGCCATATGGTTGAATGTGCATGGTCTGTATAACTCAAAAACTAGATTAGAATTGCCAAATTCTTATTATTAATCTTGCTATTAATTAATTGTTGTTCCTTAAAAGACAAACTTAGTGATGTAGTAGCAAAAATTATTTGTGACTAGCAGCATAAAAACTGATATTTGTTTGTTTTGAATTTAGTTTGATCAGATTTTTTTACAAGCGTTACAAAATTGAGTTTGGTTTCCTGGAGGTTATCTTTACACTCCAGCCAAATTGCCAGAAAACTCAAGTAAATGGTGCATGAAATTGAAAAAATACAGGCTGAGTTAACTTCACCAGACCATCATATCAAGAGGTCTCATGCAGGTTTAAATACTCAGTACTTCATCAGTTTCATTTAGAGAACAGCATGTTCTTCCCAACACTAAAGATCAACATGCCTGGAGCAGTGTAATTAATTTAAATTAGTGTGTACTAGTCAAATACAAAGAAAAAACTAATTTCATTTTTTCTTCTTCATAACATCGCCAAACCAATAATACAACCAACATCACAACAGAGGCAAGGGGTCACTTCTGGGTTGCAAGTCAAGACCACTTTAGACATTCAATCCTGATGGGTCTCAGACAATTTCTTTGGAGCTCTTGGCCTAGCCACAGCTGGTGCATGGTGTTGTTTGGATTGAAAGAGCTTATTTTAAATTTGTGATGATCATTGTTCAACTTCAACATGGGATCCTGTAACAGGGCAGCTGTTGTTGTGAGGGGACCTTGCATGACAGTGGTGTCCAAAGACCTTTAAGGGTTAATCTTACAGACCATAAAATATTTTATATATATATATCACTATAATTCTAAATAGATATAAATATAAATCAATATAAATATGTCCTACAAAATATACACTAATTGAAGTAATAGTTGACTAGTGAGGACTGAATCTGATTTTATTTTAGGCTTCATCATTGAAGGTGTACAGTAGTATAGGGGATATGACTGTACTCATACTGTACGTTGTGAGTGTACAGTGTAAAGGATATACAGGAAACAGGAACCCAGTGACCTACTGTATAAACAAATGGCTCCAAGAACGATAGATACAATAAATTCCCCAGAGATTTAGTTAAATATACAAACACGTGTCTCTGTGCTCTCCAAATGTAGAGTTACTACTCCTCTAAGTAGAAAACATGCCCATCGCTGAATCAGGTTACTACTGTAGGTCAAATGTAAAGGCTCTCTCATCTGTTATGCCTTCTAATGATAATAGTACTGTTGTGTTTTTCTAGTATTTCCTTACAAATAGAGTAGAGGGGACACAAGGGTCCCTGATGTTTGCTTCTTTTTCTTTTCTAAATAAAAATAAAAATTAAAAATAAAATAATTTAAATAAATTAAAAATACTGGCTCTTGCCTTGATTTTGGGTGGGAGTAATGCATATTTGTGTGTTGAAAGATTAAAAGCCATGAGCATATTGTCAAAGATAAAGGGATTTTCCATCCTGCATGAAATATAGAAAACAGGGAATATGTAAAGTAACAAAGGTCAAACTTCTACTATATTATTGTGCTTAAAAATATTCTATAATGCAAAAATATGTGTGTTTTTTATAATAAATATTACATTGCAAAAAATGGTATAATTAATCAACAAATACACAAGTTGGAGTGCATTTACAGAGAATATCCGCACAATATTAGATAATCATTTGAATAAGTCATTTGAATAAATACATATTATTATTAAGTAAATTAGATTATCATTCAATTATAACCACCTGTCAGAGTATGTTATTCTTCCATCTCAAGTTTTTCTGGAACTAAAAGCCTTCCTACGATTGAAGGAAATGTACAGGGAATGCAGCAAAATATGTCCAGGGACCCAAGAGGAAATTATTCATTACTGTCTCTTTGGCCTTAATACATGTTCTTTTAATTAATTAGAGATTAACTACACAAAATTAAAACCCCTGTTTAAAGAGACTAAGAGGCTAAAACAAGCAAGTACAATTAAAACGTGAACTGGGCCTTCACATACTGTAGATAAATACAGATGCCTCACAGCCTTAATGCTACCACAATAATTATTTTAAAAACACAAAATACACAAGCCAAACAAACTGGTAGGCAGTCCAAGGACACAAGGCAATCATAAATGTACTTTTAGACTTTGCAGCAAAGATGAGCAACTCTGGTCACTAAAGACTTAACTGAATAGTGGCAAGACAAATTATTACACTTAGATTTTCTAATAACATTTGTGTTTCCTTGACCAAGCAGCTTGGTGACTGTCTGTGTCAGTGCATAGGAATGTGGCTAAAGAGGCCACACTTCTCAGAGATATTGTAAAGCTGTAGTGCAGATGGGCTTCATTAAGTCTGTAATCTGCTTCTTCCCAAAATCACAGGTCGAATGTCACTGTTCATCACTCAATGGAAGATCCACTAATGAAGGACCTGCAGGGTGGGTACCAGAATTATACCTGATAACATTCCAACCAAATCCAACTATTATTATTAAACATGTTGGATGTTTAGTTCATGAATGTACTGTAAATATACATTTGCCTGTATCTGCAAATATGTGTGTGACGTAATTATAAGAGACTGCTAAAACCTATGATGTACTGTAGGTTCTACCATAACACGTTATATTCAATGTTGTTTAACTTTGAAGTTACTAACTCTTCTCTTTGTTATACCTGAGTGAATGATCAGCCTTTTGTATCACAGAAGATCACTTTACTGACATATTCTATTACATTTTTGCTGTTGTTAGGCATGTTTGGTGTCATATCAACAAATAGTATACTGCATTTTCTATTTAGAATCCATGTAAATTATTGTATTAGATTGATTCCTAAAGGTTATCAAGTATTCTTAAAATATACTGTTACAATTTCTGATAGTTACAGTAAATTAAAACTTTCACAACAGTACCACTGCAATGGTTGTCTTCCTGTACTCTCTCACCCACTCTCCTGGAATCATCTTATCTTCTCTGCTCTGAGACCACATTTCAGCTGTGAAATCTCAAGTTAGTTTTAAAAAAATTAAAACTGCACATCAAAAAGGAAAAGGTGAACACCAATTAAATTTAAAAGCATGTGAAAATAAGACATCATTTACAAATAGTAAACATAGTAAAATAATGTGAAAGTAGACTGTAATGGGCTGAGTACTGCTACGCATTTTCCCACTTTAAAAAGATGTATCCTCACAATAATATGCATTGGAGATGGTGATAGATGTAATTTACACAGGCAAGCTGAGATCCAGACACAGAGCATCATAGACTCAAATTCCCACTATTATTATACTACTCTCTACTGCTGCAGAGATTTCATAAATTAGCACTTTTTAAAGTAAAATAATAGTTACAAACCTATAGATTTTTTTTACAACAGCCACCATCAGCTTGCATCAATGGTTTGAGATCTTGACTTCTAAATAGAAGGCTATGGTTTCAAGTACCATGTATTTATATTGCTTTTATACCCTTGACTATGGTACTTCAAGCTGCTTCTGTAAAATACTCAGTTGTATATTGTTGCTTTGGATGAAACTATTCATCAAACTAATTGATAATATTTTTTTATCAATTTTATACACTACTGGGTGAAACAGTATGATCTCTAATCTGAAAGTGTTCATAAAAATTATATTATAATATCAGTGGAGTCAAGCGTTAATCAATGCCCGTACCATTTATAATTACAGCATAATCTCAGTGTTGTACTGGCTCTGGTTAAACAACGATGGTGGTCTCTTGCACAACAACAGTAAAGATTTATACTTCATTGATTTTTTTTAACCTTTTCCTTCTGGATAACAAAATTGTACTTCTCTCATGCTGTACAATGTCCAGGACTGTAAAATGTCTACAAACAGTGCCATCTAGTATCCTTTCACTGAAGTACAATATTTAATGTTTGACCTTAATATCAAATTAAATCCTTATCATGAGTGCATTTACACTTCCTCAATATTTTAGTTAAGCATTCTTTTAAAAAAATCAGTAGTGTCTGTGACTTACCTGTGTATGTTGTACTTATTACATCTTTTCAAAGCATTCAATTTATGATTTCTTGCTGTTTCGCTGATTCTATTTTGCAAGTCCCAGCTTTATAAACCTGTTTTGAATTCAACAGGTTTACTTACTTCCTGCCATTTCAGTCAAGTAGGTCTGTTAGAGAAAAGAGGGCAAATGCATAACTGACAAATGACTATAATTACTGTATAATGAAAGACCACCTAATTGCAGGAATAAGTAAATTGATAAAGAAAAAAATATGACGCATTAGCATTTAGTTCAGGTCCTTAGAAAGTATAAATGGGTCCCAGATTAGGGCATTTGCAAGTAATAATGAATAGAAAATATGAAGCTTTCCAACTTGAGGTAATTGTTTCAGTGCACTTAAACCATTTGCAGGTTAATCAGAGTAGGGACTGAACTATTCAAAAAGATATGAATGACAGGGAATGTAATTTGGAATTTCCTTTACATTGCCAATATGATAATTACTCTTCATTATGTTATTAGCATAATGAGAAGTTTAAATGAAGAAATCTTAGCAATATCAGTCAATCACAGTTCAGCACATTCTACAATTGAAATAAAGTTTTTTCACACCAAGCAATTGAACTTTCATTGTCTGAATTTGCCAGAGCTGCTCTTTTCTTTTGCTAAATTCTATGGATGTGTTACTAAAATGTTTAATTTAGCAAAACTGTGTAAATGTGAAGTGTGGTTCTGTTGGCAGGTCATCTTTAGATCTGTACCTGTACCTGTAATCCTGGAAAAATAGAACAGGTTCAGGATTAAAGGGATCCTAGCTATACCAGATTCACACTAATTGGATGTGACTGATGAAGAATTGGGAGAGATGAGATTCTCGGACCAATTAGCTACCAACAACCAAGCCAGGTGGCTGAATGACCTCTACCCATTTGTAGCCTTTCTTATCTTCAACTAACTGGACTGAATTCAGTAATGGATTTCCTTACGCATAATATCCTCAACCTTTCATAGCTTATTTGTCATGTTTGTATTAAACCTCATCTAAAGATTTACGGTAAGTTGAATGAATTACCTACAGTATGGAAAGTGCGACATTGGCGTTAATGGCTACAGTTACAGTTACACTGTAGTTAAAGCTATACTAAATAACATAATTTCTATCATCTAAGGTTCTCTAACTTTGTTAACTGTGCTCTGTATATGAGAGAAAGTCTCTTTCACCAATCTTTGATGAAAAAATGAGCAAACACCATGGCTGAAGTGGGCAATAATGGCCTTCAGTGAAACAGAAATGGCTAATGTACTAAATGAATAATTCACTCGGATGGTTAGCAACATACCTTAGCCAGAAGAAAGACAAAGTTCTATATTAAATAATATTAACTTAGCTGAAAAAAATACTAAAAAGTTTGTGTCATGAGTGTGGCTTGTGTGCTCTGGAGTGAAATATTTGTTTTTTGTGTTAGACTACATTCAATTAGACAATAGTTAGTATTTCTGTCAATACATTACTATGATGATTATCATACTATTAGCAGCAGGTGTTTGTGAACTACCTGTACAGTAGGTCCGTACAGTTGTGCTCCAGGTGTGGCTAACTGTGTGAAAATAGTGGTATGACTGGACTTTGCTCACTTATAAATCACCTACTTTGAAATCCATTGTTGTTTTTCTTTAGTTCATTGTGAATCCATGATAGATGGGTTGTGAATAGAAACTTGCATTTAAAAAAAGGTGTCTCAGAAAACCACAGCCCATTCAAGTCAGTCTGCAGTCAGCCTCCAAGTGAAGTGTTGATAACATGGCCCTTGTGCCTCTAAACCCTAACTTGTGCAACATACAACATTCTGGGAAATGCCCTACTGCTAATGGATATCTGCAAAAAACTGCCTTTAAATCCTGTTTCCTACGTGGTGGGGTGTTCATTGTGGAGCCAGAGCCCTATATCAAGGGTGATGCATTGCCTTAGCAACCGCAGCAGTCCTGGCTGATTAAGGAAAAGCTGCAGCTGTGGGAACTCTTTAAAAACACACAGAGCTCCTCCCCAGAGGGATGAACAGTTCCCCCCTGCAAAGGGGAGCACCTTCCACCGACAGTCCCATTGTGACACAAGCGTTCGGCCTTCATTTTCCTTCGTATTCTCTTATTGTTTTGGCTTTGCGCTCCCTGGTCTTCCAAACTGGACCCCGTCACATAGGGTAAGTCCAGTCTGGTTACCGCTGCGCCAGGCGGTTCTTTTTCCCAGGTTGGTCCCCGTTAGATAGGGTAAATCCAGTCTGGATGCCACATTGCACAGAAGCGCAGTTTTCTTTTTTCCTTTTGATTTTTTTTCTCCTTTTTGTGTATTTTTTTCCATTTTTTGCTAACCTCGCACCAATGCCTCCGCTCCCTCAGACAGGGCATCGACTTTTACCAGTGTTTACCATTACTCCTTCCATTCTGGCACTGTTACAATGCATAAAACTTGTGATTGGTGTGACTCTTATCATAAAACGCTAATAGAGAGAAGCTGGTTCCAGATTGTTAAAGGGAGAAAGATGTCTACACCTATCCAGCTTAACAACCCCCTTAATTTCACATCTCCAAACATGTTTGCTCCATTCCAGGACCTGGATAACACTCTATATAGCAGCCCAACACCTTCAATCAGTTTGAATGGCAAAAGAACATAAAAATGTAACAGTGATTGTTGGTGACTCCATTCTCAAAAAACCTGCAACTGAGATATGCATCAAGGACTCTGAGTCAACAATAATATGCTGTCTCCCTAGTGCTGAGAAGACTAGCATTATCCAAAGAGAAGACAGGCTCATAATAAAGGCAGATGGATTTGTTCACGTCAGGACAAAATACAGAGGTGTAGGCAGCATGCTTCCCATTCAAAAAGTAATAAAACAATAAGACCCAATTAGTGGATTTAGAGATCCTGTCTACACCATGCAAAAAGTGAACAACTGCCATTAAGAAACAATCAACACAATACATGTCTGAGAAGAGGGTGTGCTGAAGGAGGCTTACACCTCCTCAGCCAATGGACACCCTTCTATGACATGTTTGAGAAGGTACTACAGCTGCATCAGCATACAGTACATACCTATAGGCTGCAAAGGAACAGGTAAAGGTTTATTCCATGTTGTAAGTAAAAGAAAATAGACCTTGGCTGTTCCTTCTATGAAGAGGTCTGTTTGTATAGACATGCTGGAGTATATCTGAAAGGGGTTGAACGATATACAGTAGTATAGAATTGATGACAATGTAAAGAAAATCTAAAAGAGAAATGAACTGTATAAGGAGTGTGGTCAAAAGGAGAGTGTCTACTGTACACCTACTTGACCCTTTCTTTTCTGAAGTGTTAATGCTGTGAGGGTGAAGGATTTCCTTGGCACAGAGGGAAGTATCATACCTGTATGTTCAATTGCCTCAGTGTTTTGTTGGTCGGTTTCTTTGTTCACATTGTCTTGCAGTACCAAGTTGTGGCTGTAAGAGTTTGACTGAGGGCAAACCAAGGAACTGGAACGAAGGATAACAGTGACATGGAAACAACAAAATGTAATACTCGTCTGATTTGGAAGCCATACTGTAGGGCTTGTTAATATGAGTGTACCTCTTTGCCCAATTGTTTTTACAATAACCCCAGTGAAAGACAAGTTGTTTACTCTTCTTGTTGCCAATGCCCTTGGGTCAATTAACCTTTGAGGGAAAGAGTCCTGATGTCCAGATTCAACTTCCAGGTAACATTGGGATATCACCTACTGTACATGGACAAAAAGACAGACAATTGTGCACCATCTGAGGGCACATAGCTTTGAAGTGGACAGGTGTAAGGTGTGGTGTACCACAGGGACCCAAGTTAGGCATGTTGTCCTTCCTGATCTAGATCCATAGTTCTGGGATAGTTGGCAGGTAAAGTGAATTTGCAGATGTGGGCATGTGGCAATGCAAAACAGCAGCAAAAGAATTACAGGGACATCATCCAAATCATGGCGTAAGACGGGACTAAACAAATGAAACTAAAATTCAGGTATCCACACAGGAAATGGCAACATAATACAGACTATTTGCATGGTTTTTAGCAACTGGAATCCATGGTGTTCATGAAGACAGAGGCATCTACAAAGAGCACTGTGAGGAAGCAACAAAAAAGCAATGGAAATGGTTACATATGTACCGCATATGTGTGGAATCTGTACCGAAAAATTTTATGCTCAAGCTTTAAAACACATTAGAACTCATTTACAATAGTACTTGGTCATTATATTGTACTATGAACGGTATGGTATTGAAGCCCTAGATTTTATCATTCAAAAAGAATGATTCCTGGTCTCTGGAGGCTGTCTGACACAGACAGGTTAAAGGGCCTAAATCCCTTAAGACTAGAATAAAGGAGATTGAGAGAAGATTACTTTTCAAGTATATTAAAGCCTGATATGAGATCAGTCCATGGCTTATTTCACACTCAGTAAAACAAGGACATGGGGTCACAATTGAAACTAGAAAGAACTCCATTTAGGACAGAGAATAGCAAATGCTTCTTTGCACAAAGAATTGTGGGCATCATGGAGAAGCTTCTCATGCATTTGGCAAAGACCTAAGCTCTGAGTTTCAGTTGGACAAAATTGTGATTTGTTAACTCTAATTTAACTTCATTCTTTACCAGTCTTTTGCCAAAAAATCTAGATTTTTGTATCAATTTTAGCCTTCATACAGGAAGAATATTCTTCTTTTTCTCTCATGTTTCCTCACATGAAAATTGGAATTTAATGATATGTATATTTTTTGTTGTAACCGCCTTTACTGTACTTAAGTTGTATTTAAATGATCTTAGCCTTCTTTTTTAACTTTGGAATTGTAAAATCAACTTTGAATTATTTTGACAACTTATGTCAGCTTCCAGCATTTGCCCATAACACCATTATGCCAAAAGACAAATTCCTAATGAAAGAAATTGTATATGGCTAATAAAGTGATCTTATCTTGTTTCTGTATCACAACAGATACCAACATCACGATTGACCAGTAGATGGAGCTCAACACTTTAATTTGTGTTCTTCTTGAGAAACAACTTTATCAATTGTGTATTTATATGGCTTTCTGGAAGTTATTCTGAATTAGAGCTATACATGTGCCTGCATTTTAATTGTCTTCATTCTGCCAATATAATGGAACACAATATAATGGAACACCTTTTTTAGAAACAAAGGCTAAGCACCAGAAAGGTACATGACCCATTTTTCTTTGTTATTTTCTTTATTGAAGTTGAAATGCAGCTCGCAGATTCAAGATGGATTAATTATGTTTTATTAATAGGTTTGAGTGTTCAATTTAATAGCACGTTCTCAGGATATAAAATTCCAGGCTTGTTCATTTACCCCTAGATCATTAATGATTAATCCCTTTAATTGAAGATAACATTACTTAAAGGCAAGAAAATGAGTCAGTCATTCTTTTTCCTTTCACATCCTACAAACAGTCACTTCTGAACTCACTTATCAATAAAACTAAGTAATGTTTTTGTAACAGAATCACAAAGGCTCATCTGTCAACTTCACCATAGTGGAAACTCCAGTTCCTCAGATTTATTTAGGCAATTTTTTTTGTAAACTTAGTACATATGTTCCTGTAAGGGACAGCTGGACTCTGTGGCTGTAATTCACCTCCTTGGCAACTGCCTCATGACAACTCTCTGTATGTGCATGTCATATGAGATCATTGTATATTTCTAAGGGATAATCTTCTGTACAGGGATTATACTGTAAAATGAAAATAAAGTAAAAAATACAAATTAATTATAAACAACAACAGTTAATTGTACATTCAGGATCAGCAGAGTTTTAGCCTCATCAGCATTTAATATATCATGTTGACAGCTCTACTTAATGATCCCATTTATATTTTACAAAGGAACAAGTAATAGGTTTATTCCATGCTGAAAACAGAAGAGAGAAAACACAATGTTTCGGCTGTGAAGCCTTCTTCAGGTGTGAAATAAAATTTTTATATTTTATTCTTTATGTAGTGTTAACTAAATTCAGAGGTTTGTGAATAAGTAAGGCAGATCTTTCCAGCCATATCCTTGGATTATGTGAAGCACTGTACTGTTAGTCTTACTTTCTTCTGCCTATGAAAAGTGGTTCTGCATTCTTTAGCAAATGCCATACCATCCTCTCCAGCATACTGTGACATTTCAGTTAAGTGGCAAGTCAGAGAAGCAGACAGGATAGTTTAAAACAAAACCTTTATTGGAAAAATACGGCTCAGTTGCCAAAGGTGAAGAGGAAGCTGTTATTTTCCTCTTTCACAAACCTATTATAAGACTAGGACTTTGCAACATGCAGCCTGCCTTCTACAGACTATTTGTCTCTCTAATTATGTTATGTTCATGTTATTTTAATCAGTGATGGTAACTAATACTGTCCATGAAACAACTTTACAGAGGAAGCAAAATGCTCTCATTCAAATCGACAGAAGAGTTCATCTTCCTAGTGACTGTCTGGTGGTCTGGGGGTCAATGTTAGTTCAAACAGTCTGACCCACCAGCCATTATTGAAGTGATCTGAGGCAACCTCTGCAGCTTTGCATCACAGAGCTCAGAAGATTCATCAAGCCGCTTTGTGTCAATACATTGTTCTTTTTAACATTGTCAGGAGGGAGGCTTTATTTGTGTTTAATTTTGGAACTGTACGCTGCTGACCTGAAATACTGTACATTTCTCATTTTTTATTGTGTACCAATATATTCTACATACATTCTGTAATGAAAATCACCTAAACATTTCAATAGAATCATTCCAGTGCAAGAAGTATCCTTAAATTGCACTGATGTTCTGTGTTTGGGTTATGGACATATGAAATAAATCTAACCTGCACTAGCTATAATTTTGATAAACTTGAAGGAGATTTAATTAAAGCATATCTCTTCTTGTCACTATTTAAAGTGCATCTACTGTACAAAACAAAATGAACAAGCCCAATGGGAGTAGGAATTAAAACTGTGAATTGAGTGCTTATTGGAAAGAGATTTTGAAAATAAAGGAAATAATAAAAACATGCTTTTAACATGAAAATAAAAAGAGAAGATAAAAGATGAAAATAATTGTCTTCATGTACAAGAATATGCAATATAGGCACTGCAATTATAGGTTTACAGATAATATGAAAAGACATAATAATAAAGCATGTCCACCTCTGGAACTAGCTAAGGCATTTTTACTGATGATGTAACTAATGAGAGTTGCAGTAAATAGAATTCTGAATTCTACAGAAACATGTTGTCTATGTTATCTGTATGTACTGTACTTGATGAGCAGAGCTACAGTACGTCATGCATGCTATTCTAAGAACAGGCTCAAAGTGCCTGCAGCAAAGCATCTCAATTGATTACACAAAACATTTGTTTTGTGTTTTGTGGGAGCTCTATGGATCAGATGCCATGCAGTTTTGGGCTCAAAACATTTACACTCTGAAATTTACTTAGAGTGAATGTGTCTTGAAACTTATGGTCTCTTGCAATTATTAAGTTGAACAGAAAGTATGTTTTGTTATAATGTATTCAAATGTATGCATGGGAATTTTCAAAAATAAAATGGATATTGTATTGTACTTATCATTTGAATTAACTTCAAAACCTCAGATATACTGTACATTTCTTGACTGTAAAGCAAAAATGACCATTTTGACTTTGCTTTACCAGTAATTTTGAAGGGCACTGTTCAAGCTTATATTATGTTTGGACTCAATTAAAAAATAACAGGAAATGTCTTCCTCTCATATGGAAAATACACACAGAGCCATCATTTCCTACTCTGTCTCTGAAGGTATGCCAATGAACACTGAACAAAAGGGTATGCACTGTAGCCACCCTGATTTGTCAATCCAGTGCACTTTAAGATACTTTGCAAAAAAGTATCCATTTGAGGGAAAAACTGAAACCCAATGAGAAACAGGCAATATTTGAAAATCAAACGTGCAAATAATAAAAGCAAAGAGTGAACAAATCAAAATGTGACTCATCATACATACCTTTCAGACCATAGCTCGTAGACAGAGCTCACAGCCCCAGGGCTCCATGGCAACCGGTCATGTTCACATGTGGAGTCAAACACGATCGGGGAGGCTCTCCGTGCCAGCTGCCCCCACTTAACGGACCGTTACCTCAGTAGCACCGGTTACTTAAGCCCTGTGCTGTCTCCATCGGGCATTCTGGCATTGAGCTTCTTGCAAGAACCGGCCTGCCAATAATACGTTCTACACTCTGACTGAACCCATCTGATTCCTCGGTTCTGATTTAGAGCCAGAGACTGATGACCAGGCAGATCCCAGTCCGATTCCCCATTGCTATGCAACTTCAGATGGCATGGTTTGCAACCTACCTAATCTGCCTGGCTGTGCAGCTTCCCTGTTCTGTCCTGCTTCTCTGCGTCGTACATTCCCTGTTTTGTCGGCCTTTTCTCTGCCCTGTCCTGCCAGTCAGCCCAGCACATCCCCAGCTCTTGCCCCGGCTCTTGCCCCAGCTCTTGCCCCGGCTCTTGCCGATTGCCTTCACTTGGATCTGGCGATTGGATTCCTCTGCCTGTCTTACAGGGTCAGGGTCGTATCATAACAGTAGTAGACCAGATGACAACTTTTTCATAAAATCGTTATTGTAACAGATGGATCAAGTATTAGGGGGTTGCTAAATTATAAGGCTCTTTGAATGCAGGCAAATTTACAAGCTTGTAGGAATGGGCTCTCCTCTCATCGGAAAACAGTTTCAATAAATACACCAAAAGTATTTTTCTCAGCCAATATCTCTCAATATGTAAGATATTGTTTACAGTTTTTTTAGTTTTAGGTAAAAAAAATGCATATATGTAGCAGTGTGTAAAAATATTTTACTGTAATCGAATGCATCTAATTACACAACAAAAAGTGTCTTATATACACCAAGCCAAAATGATCACCTAGGATCCTCAGATTCTCCCAAGAGGGGGACAGCCTGCTGGTGTAGTTCGGTAATTCCCAATCCTGATACTGGAGGTTCAAAACCTGATGGTTTTTGTTGCAGCCAAATTCTGAGTTACACAGTTTAACCTAAAACAGACTTAATAATTGGATTAATCTGAACTGTACACCTGAAGAAGGCTCTACAGCCGAAACGCTGTGTTTCCTTTCTTTTTTTGTTCAGCATGGAATAAACCCGTTACCTGTTCCTTTGGAGCCTACGCATGCTGACGCAGCTACTGTACCTTCTTGAACTACTTCAGCCTACTGTACTTCTGCTGTGACCCACTATGCCTTCCACTAAATCTTTTTCTAGATCTCTTCATCATTACCTTCTCCTCCTCCCTGGGCCACTTGCCCCCTTCTCTTACTCACACCTGAAGAAGGCTCCACAGCCAAAATGTTGTGTTTCCTTTCTTTTCTTTTCAGCCTGGAATAATCCCGTTACCTGTTCCTTAATCTGAACTATTTGAGGGCAGCATGGTGGCCCAGTAGTTAAACTTGTTGCCTTACAGTGCCGGGGCCCTGGGTTCAATTTTGGGTGCTATCTACGTGTTGTTTGTGAGAAAACTGGCCCTGGTGTGAGTGTGTGCATGTTTGAAGTTGTGCCTGTGTGTGCCCTGTGATAGACTGGTGTCCTGTCCAAAGAAGCCTTTGTGACATTCCTAACAAGCACTTCAAATTAATGTACAGGGTCAAAAATTACAACCAAGATTCTTTCAGAGATTTTCAACTTCCATAAAAATTTATGATTTCAGTCACCAAAAGAAACACTGAACTCACCAGCTTTGCAAAGGTGGTGAAGGAAACCTTTGGGTATAACCTTGACCTTGTCACAGTTTCTCTTAGGAAAGTTCTGTTGTACTGTATCTATATCTTAATATCAGAAGGATGCCTGTAACGTGCAGAAGCCAGAGTAGCAAAATCTGATTTAGTCTGTCGAAATTATTTAAAAATATGAAAGCAGGCGGTTTGTGATTGAGTGATTTTAGGTGGTGGACAGTGGACCTACTTTTTTAGGAATGCACTTGAAATCTGCACCAGAAGTTTCCTGATGTTCCTGATTAATACCACCGTGCGTGTTTCACTTGTCTTCTTTTTATTCCAGTATGCCTGTCTCCCTGTTAGCCTCTGTACTTCCAGAATTGACTGTGACAGGGAATAACAGACTCACTGCATGAGCAATGACTCACTCTCATGATTTATTGGTTTACACATTTAACTCCCCGCAGCAAACAAAGATTTGTGAGGAAAGGGCATTCAGAGAGGGATTAATTAACAATGTGGAAAGGCACCAGGCATCATTTACAATTGAAGAGAGCTCAGTGGTGTGCTATGTAGATTTCTAAATCACGAAGATGTGTAATTCAAATAATTAATCAAGTGCACCTGCTCTTTAAAATCACAGGGGAAAATTTCAAACAGTGGCTATTATAAAAAATAAATCTAAAATATCTCAGATTATTTATAGGAGAGTACATGTAACCAATCAAATTAACTGCAGAAGAGATTCCATTTCAATTGTTTAAGGCCCTGTTGGGTATTGCCTTTGTCAGTATATCTGATTCCACAATTATTGTATGTCAAGTATATCAACAGAATTTCCTTCACCTTTCCCTTGCTTTCAGATAAGAAAAAGTCATCCTCTCCTTGTGGATTATCCTTCTAATAGGCAACTGCAGATGGATGTCAGTGTGTTTTTTATGTCTTTTAATACTTAGATTTGCGCTTGCAGTATTGATTTCTCATTTCCTACTTAAAAAGCTTTGTCTCTAACCTTCATAACCAGCATGAAAGAGACACAAGAGAGATTAAATTAAATGAAGGTCTTTTTTTAATTTTTAAATTTTTAATTACCACCGAATAAAAAAAGAGATAAAGTCATGTGCATATTTCTTTATATTGTGATGTATTTCACTACTAAAAACTAAAATATAAATATAATGCCATGAATGAGATACCTGTAGCTGTCAAACAAAAACTTTGTTCTGTTATTCTCACTTGTCCACTAGTATATTTTACACTTACATGCCAAGACATTGTAGCAAATACATTGAAAAAATGTGGAATTTAGACATAAATGTTAACATATTGTTTTGTTTCTGACTACATACACTCATCTGGCAAATTACAAAAGAACAAGAAAATAGAAACTAGTGCTTAAATTGTTAAGCCTGAGATTAGAATTGACTCAGCAGCATATTTTTAAAAGGTTTGTGCAATGTGGATTCTAAATGGACACAGCAGTTTCATTTGGGGAAAAAAAAATGTTTTAATGTTAAAGGACAGAAATAATTTTTCAGAATGTACAGTATTGTATTCCTTGACAAGCACTGTGAGATTGAAAAAAAAAAGACCCAAAAGGCACATACAGTACCACACCATTTTTTATTATTTTTGAAGTTAATTAAACTTTGAATTATGAGAAATACAAATCCTCCTGGAAAGATAAAATGACTGCTCACTCACATTACAATGAAAATGATTACAACCTCCTTTCACATAAACTATCTTGCCTCTTTTAGAGAGCTGACGCCAGAGTATCATGTCGCATTTGGAAGGGTAAATCAATATTAAAAGCAGACCACACCATGCGAAACACGTTATTTCCTCTCAGGTACGTATAATGACAAATCATTTAAAGAGGTATGTACAGTATGAAGATCCCAGGGTACAATGTGTTTACCAGCTTTCCATTTTTCAACCATTGCTTTCAGGCTGCAAAATTCTGTAGCAAATGCTTTATATAACAAATTGTTATTTTGTTCCATCAATTTGCCATTTCTACATCCTTTGTAGACTGTTTTTTATCAGTGGAAGGACCTGGAGGATTAATCCTCGAACAGTCTAAATATTCGGAGGTGAATATGTGAAAGAATTAGCCCAATAGCAATCATGAAAACAGTTTAAATACAGTACATGGAAATCTATGGTTATCGATATGTTTTTTTTTTTTTCCTGTAGATGAGTGGTTTGGAAAACATAATACCAGGGTCTCATTTGCCAACCAATTATGTCTTACCCCTCTGCACCTCCCCTGCCAAAAGCTTTCCAAACCATTTTTTCCTGCCCAAGATAACAACTTTCTGATATTGACCGGCCTTTTTCTAGAAGCGCTTTATGTGAATGAAGCTGTTTTTGTTTTCATGGGATTAGAACATTATCGAAAATGCCAACAGTCAAGTACACACTACCTAGCTTGTGGTTTATCTAGTGGTTCATCACGTCACCCTGCAACTCACAACTGGCAATCCACTGAAGCTCAGCAGGTGTGAGCCTGGTGAGTACCTGGATGGGAGACCTCCTGGGAAAAACTAAGGTTGCTGCTGGAAGAGGTGTTAGTAGGGGCAGCAGGAGGCACTTACCCTGTGGGCTATGTTTGTCCTAATGCCCTAGTATAGTGAAGGGGTATTAGGTGCTGTCCTTTGGATAAAATGTAAAACCGAGGTCCTGACTCTCTGTGGTTGTTAAAAATCGCAGGGCGTTTCTTGATAAGAGTTGGGGTGTTACCATCCTGGCCAAATTTCCCATTGGCCCTTACCAATCATGGCCTCCTAATAATCCCCATCTCTGAAGCGGCTTCATTACTCTGCTCTCCTCCCCACTGATAGCTGATGTGTGGTGAGAGTTCTGGTGCACTTGGTGGTGGTGGAGAGGAGTCCCCATTACCTGTAAAGCGCTTTGAGTGGAGTGTCCAGAAAAGTGCTATATACAGTGTCTATAGAAAGTGTACACTCCGCTTGGGCTTTTTCACATATACAGTAATTGTGTTATGGCATGGAACCATGATGTATTTAACTGTGATTTTAAGTTACAATGTTAAGAAACAAAATTACATTAAATGAATGATAAGGTCTAAAAACTGAAAGATCTTAAATAATTTTGTGAGAAATATATTTGCATCATAGAAATATGCTATTACTAGACTAAATCCATTCAACTTTGGCCTTGGAAGCTATGAAATCATTATGATTTAACTACAGTATATAATATAGCATATTATTTTTTATTTCATTGTGAGAAATAAAGCAACAGGGACAACATCTATAAATCCTTTGGTTGTCTACTGTACAGATTTATTCCTGACAAAACCATTGGCAATTTTTGCTACCTTTGCAATACCTGTACATGCATCACTTTTAACTGGCTGCCCCTTATTTTCTAATATAAAGCAATAAAAGGAAAATGATTTATAGGAAACAAGTAAGCCTTCCATTGTGGGCTATGCCTAAAACCAACTGTTGAAAAAGTTGACATTTTGAGACTGACACAAGCTATTGGTGTCACTCTTTCTTTTACTGTCAAAAAAGCAGAGACAACTCAGAGACAATTTGTGGCACTAAACTCCCGGACCTCAGTTTTAAGCAAGGTCCTAAACCAAATTTCCACAACCACTTTCAGCCTGAACTGATTTTCAGTTAATCCCCCAAAGTATTTGAGTTGGTCATGAGTTAGGCCCCTCTGTGATACAACCACAACTGGCAGACCTACCGCTGTTTTTGGAGGTCTAGGGGTGTACAGTATATAGGCACAAAGATCTGAGAACACAGAAGATCTACAGTAGCTGACTGCTGAATTTAAGATACATCAGAATGCTCTAGGTGAGTGAGGTAACATGACAGTCCGGACTTGTAATGCTACCTCAGCTATATAGCGTTGCATAGTTCAATTAAATCACCTGAATTTGCATCATTCATTTAGTTTTAATACTAAAAGTGGTAGAGTAGAAAGATACTTTAAAATTATCCAGGAAATCAACCCTTTACTTTTTTTGTGGGGGTACACAAGTAACATTGCCATGCTTGATGGATCACCGTGCAGAATTTTAAACAATAACATAAAAGCAAATAGGCAGAACAGTTGCTCAGCACAAAATCCCTCTCCATCCAATCTTGAATCTGAATTCATTGGAGAGCACAGCAGCATTTGATTAGTCTTTTGAACCTTTAACCGCTTGCTACTGGTCTCTTGCTTTCCTTATATTGTTGTTCTAAATTATACCTTCATTCCTGAATGTCAAAAATGTAAGTTTTTACACTCTGCAGCACCCCATTTCCTGCCTACAGGCAGAAGAAACTCTGTGTCTGTGTTCTTCAGATAAAGAAATTAGATTTGCTCTACGGTAGTAGGTTTTTCACAGTTGGGTTTGCTGTAATCTTTGTGAAAGTTAGGGCTTTTTGCTTGCTTGACTTCAGATATTGCAGAAGAAGAGTGTCAAACTCCAGTGGCTGGGCTTGGAATGCTTCCTGGTTTGTGCCCCAACTTTAGTGCCAAAACACTTAATTGATTTTATTACCTAATTATATGTGCATGTTTAACAGTTTTTTAGTGCCTGTTACAGCTGATGTCCTGAAAAGAGTGCTTGGGTCAAGCTATAATGCCTATAAAAGATGCTTATCCCTGACAAAAAGCTGTAAATTTCTTTTTAATCTTACAGTTGGACCAATTAAGTAAACCTTAGGTACAAGAAATGCTAGAAAACACATCTGCCTTTTTGGAGAAGACTTACCATCTCTGTAACAGGAAAACATTGTTCCAAAATCATTAAACAGTTAAAACCAATTGTAATTATAAACCAAATGTAAATAAAATAAAAATAAAAAGGTATTAGATGTTTATTTCATGCTTAGCTCAAACAAACCACAAGGCTCCACAGCTGCCTAGAAGCAGGATTTGTCTGGGCTGCTGTCCTGAAAGATGTTTCACATTCCTGTAGTTGAATATATTAAATCTTTTAGTTGCAGAAAATTTAACGAACTAAATTATTTAGCTCCCTGTTCATGACAGGCTACAATGTTAGTGCTTCTTGACTGGGTTATAACATATTTTTAACCATAGGTGATATACAGTACTATTTTATGTGTTTTTTGTTTCCCTGAGACACATTAGAAAAAAAGTCCCAATTTAAAATATGTACAGTTCACATTTTTATCTCCTTTTTTTGTGTATACAAGTTTGATTACCCATCCATATCCTGCTGAGATTGCTCCAAATCCTAAATTAGTTTTGCTAAAACAGTGGATGGCGTGTATCCTCTGTGCTACACCTTAGAAGTTCAGATGACATCTTCTATGGGGTCTTTTACCAAAACATTTACGAACATGGATCAGATAAGGTATGTCTTCCCTTTTTTCTAGGTCTTATACTTTTCTGGGAGCACCTTTTCCACTTTTAACTTTTGAGGACATACCTTTATCGACACCTGTAAGAGGCAGCTTTCACAGTAACTGGAAGCAGTGTTTTTCAACATGAAAACCCTTCCTTTGGGATGCTGTGCACACAGTTGACATATGTTTTGTATTAGCACTCTTTTATTCCAAGAGAGATATTTAACTAGATGGATAGACAGGAGAGGGTGATCTGCACATTGGATTAAATCCAGATCACTGTCTCCACAGGTAAGATTGCTACAGCATTTCAGAAAAGACTTCAAGACTTCCTGGCAAAGCATTAATGACCTGTTATGTGCATCCTTGGGCCTGTACCAGCAGGCATGTACTTTATAATAGATGGATGAATGGATATGAAGATAAATGCGCAGACAAATCTTTTAATCATTGTTCTAGATTTTTTTCTTAGAATAAATCCAGTACCCTTTTCAAGCTCCATCAACCTCTGTACTGTACCTTTTCCTTTGCTACAATTGCAGACATTTGCAGTTGCTAACAACTTGATACTTAGAGAGGGTCTAAAAATTTAGCATTAGAATTCACATAAACTAATTGTATATGCAGAAAAAATCAAATACATCAGTTAATCAGTAAAGAGGCTATTGCTCCAAAAAAATATTTAGCGTGTTCAGGTCACATTAGAAGCAAGGAAAATAAAATGAATTTACCAAGGGTAAAAATGGAGTAAACCCCCACAGTGATTTAAATTCTTTCACTACAGGGATTCAAACTAGATTCGTCTTATACACTAGTCACCAAGCAAAGGACAAAGATGATTAATTTAAAAAAAAACAGGAACAACAACAAACAAAGGACAAAACATTTTGTGCCTTTGTTTTTGTCAACAAAACATTTGCTTTTTATGACTATTACCTTTAGTTTACAAAGATTATATGCAAACCTTTCCACCTTATTTTATGTTACTCTGTATAGTATAGATTGTGTTTCTCAGCTTTTTAACATTGATCCTTTGGTTTCTGTGATGTAGCAGAGCTTCCAATGCAAGAGACAAGCAAATGGAATAAAGAATGCAGCACAAACCAGACCTGCATTTATAATATTATAATATTTAGAATATTAGTTTAAGGTGAAGAAATGTTTGAAATCGTTGCTTCGTTATTTTCTAACAGACGCCAGTCTCCATTTTGCCTGATTTTTATATTGCATGTTTATTTTAGTAAACACCTGCTATGTTAATGACAGCATTTCAAAACATAATTATTGAAATTTATGGATAATGTGAGAGAATGTACTTTGCTGTATAAAGGAGCGACATCTGTGCTTTATATGCTGTATGGCTACACAATTGACAGAATGAAATTTAAGTTGGGTAATGTCTTATATCCTCTCACTACAAACTGTACCAAAGGGCACAAGTGAGAACTACAGGGCAGTGCAGATAGAGCTGAATCTTTACACAAAGAAATGTACTGTACTTGTAGGAGTCTGAAACATGATATTCATTGCCATGTTGAAGGCAATGAATGATTTCACAACCACAGCATCTTGGGCAAAGTGTATTTTTAGAGAATTTGTAGTAATGGAAAGGTGTATAAATTGTCCTCTATCTGTATATTATTGTGTATATGTCCACTGGTGTCTGTGGAACACAATTCTTGAGTCACATGGATATTCTGTACCTTTCAGGAATGCCCTTTACCCTGATTTGACTGAGCAGGTAATATGAATTTATTCAGGAAAAAAAGAACCTTTTGAACTGAATAACTGAAAAGATATCAGTCACCCCAAGTCATTTCCATATTTATGAGAAAAAAACAAGAAACCCCTTTTTGCACTTTCAAGGTTTGTTTTTATTCGTTGACATGTACTGTATGTGAAGGCAAAACCAGCTTCTGTTATTTTCTTCAAAGTGTCTAGTGGATCTGCATTCACAACAACAGCAGGTGTGTTCGCTGTTTGATCTTTTCTCTCACAGTTTCGGTTAATTAGGGTTTCAACCTTGCTAACATAATTTAACAAAATATTCTGCAGAAAATTGAACAATGGGGCAGAGAGTAGTGAAATTGGATTGAAATAAAGTGGTGGGAATGGGATCTAATATACAGGTGGTGGATTTCATATGTGAAACCAGTTTACTGATGCAGAGTCAAGAAAAGAGAAGTTGGAGAGAAGGGAGCCAGAAAACTTGGGCAAGCAGGAGAGAATGTGATGTCTGATGTTGTCGATCTTGGGGCTAAAGAGATCTAAGAATGTGTTGCTAAGTTGCGATGAGGCAGGTAATGTGGTGGGGCCAGTTAGGCTTTAGCAATCTGTTGATGGTGGAGAAAAGATGCCTGGGGTTGTTATGGTTATATTCAATGACATGAGATAAGTAGGTGGATCTAGCAGACTCTATCCTTATATTCAGACAAGTAATCTTTCCAAGCCTGATATTGTACGTTTAGGCCAGAAAGAAACCACCTACTGCCTTCATTGATCGCAGATGGTCAGTGTACCAGGGGGCAGAGCAAGAAAAAGAGATGGTTCAAGTTTTTAGAGGAGCAAAGGTGTCGAGGGTAGATAAAAGAGTGCTATTAAGTAAATGTATTTGGTCCTCTGGTCTAGAGTGTCAGAGGAAGAGAAACAAGATAAGGAGAATAGAATATAATTTGTGAACTTAGACTGATCAATTGATTGCCAGTTGTGGCAATTTACAGAGTGTGAGGGGGAAGTGTTATTAACAGATTCCAGATTGAAAAAACTCACCTAAAAAGATTTCTGTAGGTTTGGGTGGTCTATAAACTATGGCAAAGATGGTATAGTTGTAAACAGAGACATTAAAACGAGACATTCAAGAGAGAAGGGGTACAGTAACAGGACTTGTAAAGAAGATTGTGAATAAAAATGATGCCCCCACCTCTGCCTGAAAGATGAGGGAGGTCAAACAACCCATACCCTGGAGGGACTAGTTGGTTGAACAGGAAACCATTGTTTTGTCCATGCCAGGTTTCGGTTAAGCATAGAAAGTCAAGTTTTTTTCTGTAATAAAGTCGCATATAAGAAGAGGGTTATTGTACACGAAGCAGGTGTTTAGTAGTGCTGATCTGGCCAGTCTTGGGGATCCAGGGGGAAGCGGAGTGGGTTCCAGGCATGGTAGTGAGAGTAGATTTTTGAAGGAGAACAAATTCAACCACATAATAACGTGTGCAATCACAATGGTAAGTGATAGCTTTAAATAACAATTTCACCTTTACTGTCTTTACAGTGTGTTATTTTAAATTTTTTCACACAGATGTTTATTTGTTTTAAAATATCTTAAAGAATTTTAAAAATAGAATCACTATCCCATACACTATACTGTACATCTTACTAAATCTAAAAATCTAACAAATGGGAAAATGCATGGGGTAATAAGGTCTCCACTATTTATTTATGCTTATTTTATTCTATTTTCATATATGTGGAGCAGAAGCAGGCTGCTCTGGAAGGAATTCATAGGTACTCTGAATAGAATCCAGGTGCCACCTTCCTTTGTGCTGTATGTGCGCCTGCTGTTTGACTGTGCATGGCAGTTCAGTTTTCTGTTTATTATGAGTATCAGTATATTGACCAAGTAGTCCTACTTGACTTGACTTAACTTTAATAGTCAAAAGCCTTACAGATCCAAAAACTGAATGACATACTGCATACTTATCAGTAATGACTATACTGTATGTAGCCAAGAGATTTATTTCATTTCATTATAATTTAAAAAAAAAATGGATTTCCATCTAAAGATTTATCTAAAGATATAGGATTATTGGTTTTTAAAAATCAAAATTTGTTTTATCTGCAAGTAAATGGTTTATGAAGCCTTCGCACCACCTTGTGGTACCTGTGGGTAACTGCCTAAACAAAGTGTAAGAGGATTCTGTTATAGATACAATATAATATTTATGAAACATTTTGTCATCTATGATTAAGGTCAGATGTGATTTCTGCACCCCAAAAGGGCAGGGCAGAGTGAATGTAATACCAACTAAGTTTTGGATCAAACACTCTTAGCAGAGAATTATTCAGTAAAAAACAAGGAGCATACAATGGTTTTCAAATAAAATGATTATTAGGATAGGTCTAGAATCTCACTTTCTCACCTGAGTGAGGCTGCCTTTAGTTTAAATGTCAAAGCCAATCCATATGTGACCTTTGAAGCTCCAATAAAGATGTTTAATTGCCTTGAAGTGATGGTGATGGGTAAGAGAATTCAAGCTTGAGAACATACAAGGGAATGTTGATTAAGCCTTCACAGTGTCTATAAATAATGAAAATCAGAAATCTGTCCATTTGTTGGGACAGTGTGAATCATTAGAAGCTGTTAATTTGCCACATTGAGTGATTGTACAATGATTTAATTTTTGGTGTTATAATAATTACCCCCAAAGAGATCGGGGTAAGCAGAGCTGTTTCTTAAGTCACATCAATTGCTTTACCAGGAATTAGTACATCTTGGATTTGAAATACCCCAGTGCATGGCATTCAGGTTGCTGCAAACTTAACAAACTACAGTGCACTAACGTTATTGCTTTTAAACACTTTAACTGTTCTGTGATTATGTTTCTTTCTGACTTGCTAAAGGAAAATTTTAAACAAAAGGATTTATTAATCCTTTAAACCTTGTGTACAACACAAAAAACCTCCTTTCCTTCCATATTTTTGCTAGCAAATGAGTGTCACTTTTGGAGTTGTGAAGGCTTTCAACAACAGCATGTTCTTTCATAATGAACAATCCAATATTAATAATCCAATTTTAAACTTCACGCAAGCTCCCTTTCCCTTGACTGCACAACAGAGTACACACAGATATGAAATGCAAACATATGGAGAGTGATTGATTTTGCTAATCTCTGAACTGCACAGCTTATCAGGCAAGGTAGACTGAAAAGGAAGCAAGCCTTTCAAAATTAAAAAGTAACCAGCCTCCTGCCTTTCCTTTATGAAATTAAGCCATTGCTTCAGTGTATACCGACACTAAACACTGATAAGCACAGAGATAAACATTGTCTTGTTTTTTTTGGATTTCAGATTTCTTATCATTAATTATAATTTATTTTGTGGTGTAAACATGGGAGGGCATTAAAAGTATGTCTCAGAACTAATAACATAATATAGTGGCATTCACTCTTGCAAGCAAACAGTCTCATTAGAGTAACCAACCACTGGAAATTGAAATGATAATTTCTAAATAACATTCCCAGCCTCAATCAGGAAACTGCAGCCCCATCCTCTGTATAAGGATGTATGTCTCTCCCCATTTCACTGGTTTTTATTCAGATTTCTTCTTTTTTATTCTTTCTCTCTCCCTTTTGCCTCATTGCAAATACTGTATATCAGGACATAAGACCATGTATCTAAACAGCTATGTTGAGGACCTGCACAATTTTTGTCACAAAATTGTTTTGAAACAAATACAGCCCCCAAAAATATGCTATTTGGAAGACATATTTCTAGGAGAAAAAAGGTTAAAAACAATCAAATCCCATAACAGTCTTCCAGTTATTTCATATTTTCAACTACTGCTCTGATTCAAGAAGTAACAAATGTTGGTTTTCTTTTAAATTAGACATTTTGTGGCATTACTGAAGTCTCCCTTCATAATAATACTGTCCATATAGAGAATAGTGTTGCCATTATCTTTCAGTTCTGGAACTTTCTGGAAGCCACTAGATATTCATAGTGTAAGTCAAACAGACTTAAATGGGAAAAGACTCAGAATTAATCTTATTTGCATGTGTGGGGGGGACTACACCTAAGGCTTTTTTGGAACCTGTCTCAGGTTTATAAACAACGGTGAGGGAGGCTGTTGTGTGTCCAATAATGAGGGAAATACTGCAGATTGTGTAAAACACTCTTAAGAGAAACCATATGAATTGCATTTGGCTAGAAATAAGTTCCTGATGTGTCTGTTAAAAGATTGTTTTTTGTCCATTAAGACAATTTGTATTGTATATTTTATCTTTTTTTTTATTTAATAGCATTCAATTGTTTTTTCATCTTTTCTTTCACTGTTCACACCAATATTGATCAGACCCAAATAAACATGATGAGTGATATACATTTTAGATATAATACAGTTCATATAATTATTAGAAGAAAGAGACTAAATTAATGAAAGCTGGATAATGATAAAATAATACATAGTTAAAAGGTAAATAGAGAATATTTTGGAGTTTCCAGATGAACTCCAAGCAGTGAGATCAAAAAGATAAATGGAGGAAATAAAGCAGAAATCTCGGACTTTGCTTGGTTTGCTTCAATATAGAATTAGTTCTGCTCTTTGAAATAAAGCTCATCATGAACTCATGAAGAGAAATACTCTGTCATGGGGCTGCAAAAGTAGGAGCAGGACAGTGGCTTGGGGGCTATGTTTACTTGCATCATGCTTAAAATTAGCCAGTGTTTTGTCAGGGTTTGGTGTGTGGGTTTTTTGTGGTAGCTGTTGTTGTCTGTTTCCCTGTTCTATTAGGATCTTCCTGCCTTTCTAGCACAAACTGTACATCAGAAAACAATCATCTCAGATTGAGTATCTCACTTTCTCACCTGACACCCATCAATGTCCACACAGTCAGACATGACACATCAAGTATTGTATGTGGGGGTGCTGAGCAGGCTGAGACCAGAAACCAGGAACAGAGAAAAGCCAGACGAAGTAGGGGCAATACACTGTGACACCTGGGCACTTGCATACAGTCAGATCCTCAAGTAGCCCCCACTTGTTCATGTCTGCCTAACTACCATTCTTTGTCCTCTGGTAAATTAGGACTGTGTTTATAAATTATTTTAGCTTGTTTTATGTTTGGTGTGTGTACAGTGATACCTTACAATGGTTATACATGCTGTAGCATTAGAAAACACACAGTTTTTCACATTAGAATACAACTGCATTGAGAAACATTCTTGTCTTGTAGTGACTATTAATACAGCACCAAAACATATACTGTATAAAATGCCAACTAGAATTATAATATACAGTATATTTGTGAATTGATCTGCTTTGATACATACAGTACAGTTGATTATTTGCTCAGGCATTACAAAGATAAGAATTAATAAAGTCAGAGGCAACATAAATTGACTATAACATTTGCTGTCGTGTACCTCATAACTGACATCATTACATCTCATATACCGTGGTTAATCACATTCAAATTCTAAAAAGACAAGAAAATATTTTGCTACTTTCATAAACTTTTCAGACTGTCTGGTTAAATGGAAAGAGAGAAAATGAGCGAAAGAGCCTGCTTGCGACTGAGTCATGCAGTATCTTTTAAACCAAGAAATCACAGTTGGTGATTGGTTATGACGTCATCTGGTGTAGTGTTTTTGTCCATCCTGCAAGTTCCTCATTGGTTGGATGTGTTTAAGTGACCTCTGACCTGTAGCCTTGGTTGCTAGAGTGAGAAGAGCCATGCTGGACCATTCACCATTTATGAAGAGTCAGAATGGTCCAGTTTATGATGTCCTGGACTGTGGCACAGAACTGGGACATATTGTTAAATTTTAGACAGGAAATTATGAAGGTCATTCCAAATTCTGTTTCAAACTATATTAAATGTTTCACTTCCACATTGAAATATATGAAACAGGCATTCGTTTCTAAGTGGCACTGTATTTTATGTTAACATTAAGCTGAAGAATATACATTATAAATTATAGATATACAGTAAAACTGAAATTATAGAAGTTATTCTATGATCTTTTTTTGTTTTTTCTTACAGATACAAAAGCAATCAAGATATTTAGCAGCTCTAGGCGGGTTTTGTTCTATCGGTGCAGTGTAGCTACAGGTATGTCTTGACTATGCTCCAATTATTTTTTTTCTTTCTTTTGATATCTCTGCTCATTGCTTTGTCTAACCAACTGCAAAATGCAAACTTCTGCAAACATTTAATCAGTTAAGAGATAAAAGGGGTATTTGCTGAGGCACAGAGAAAAAAAAATGTTTATCACAGATGTGACACCAATATCTTTTTTGATAGGCTCACAAATAACCAAGTATTTTTTGACTACAAGAAAAGCTAACGATTTTGATTTAGTTTTATTTTTGTGTAAAAAAACAGATATTTAGAAGAAGCCTCATGTATTGCATACATAAACAGTGCCATAAAAATTGATTAGAGTTGTCAATGCTCCTTTTTCATGACAGAAATTAGCTATTCGTTGTATTTTATAAGCTTAAAAAGGACTGTAAGAGCTGAATTTCTTAAACATCAATCTTAAATAAATACAAAACAGGTACCCCACAATATAATTCCCTTTTCTTTCCTTTCCCATAGTTCCATACATGAACAAGCAATCAAAAAATTCAGCAACTTCAGGAACTGCTGAATGTTTTGATTGTCTTGATACTGTATATGACACCTTTGCTACGAAGTGCACTTGAGGTCACTGTCTTCTCTAATGGAAAAATTTAGTTCAATTAGATTCCCAGATGTACAGTAACAACATAATAATCTAAAATATTCCAATGCTTGTCCTGATCCATGATCTTATTTTGTGAACATGACCTCAAAATTCTAAAATGGCTGAAAGAACCAGTTATAGCATCTGTGTATCAAGACTAGAAGTCATGGGGCACTCTAATAATTTTTTACACTGTAGTGTTTTTTTCAAAAATCTGGTGCACAGTTCACATGATATTAATGTTTTATAGCCAGCAACCATATCACTCTGCAACTCACAACTGGTAGCCCAGTGAAGCTAAGCAGTTGTGAGCCTGGTCAGTACCTGGATGGGAGACCTCTTCAGCAAGGTTGCTGCTAGAAGAGGTGTTAGCGGGGCCAGCAGGGGGAGCATACCTTGCAGTCCATGTGGGTCCTAATGCCGCAGTATAGTGACGGGGACACTATACTGTAAACAGGTGCCTTCCTTCGGATGAGACGTAAAACCGAGGTCTTGACTCTCTGTGGTCATTAAAAATCCCAGGGCGTTTCTCGAAAATAGTAGGGGTGTAACCCCGGCGTCCTGGCCTAATTTCCCATTGGCCCTTACCAATCATGGCCTCCTAATAATCCCCATCTTGAATTGGCTTCAAAATTCTGCTCTCCTCCCCACTGATAGCTGATGTGTGGTGATTGTTCTGGAGCACTATGGCTGCCGTCGCATCATCCAGGTGGGGCTGCACACTGGTGGTGGTGGAGGGGAGTCCCCATGACCTGTAAAGTGCTTTGAGTGGAGTGTCCAGAAAAGTGCTACTGTATATAAGTGTAAGCAATTATAATTATAGTGTTCTTTAAGAGTGTTATTTAAAAGATTTATGAATTAATGTAACACGGATATTAATCTGAAAGGGAAGCATAGGAGAATCATAAATTTCCCTATCAAAATATTCAATAACTTTCTCTGGTAGTTATGTATGTTTATCTGTACAAGTAAAATAATTATGATATATTTAGGATACTTTATAAGATATCTATGATAATATCTGAACTGATTTAATGTTCTGGCTTCAATTGTATTCCCATTGAGTTGCCACAGTCACTGCAGATTTCCACTCTGATTTTTTCCACTCAAAAAAAACTGAAGGAGCATTAAAACCGTGGCAGGAAGTGGGGTACATTTATCCACTGGGAGAAGAAGGCTAAAAACGAAAAGAAGGAAAAAATAGAAAAGTCTATGTATTTTTACAGTACTTTCATTCCCTGCTTCTTATAATGCTTGTATGTAGGACAGCTGCTGTCCCATCTCACTACTGTAAATGTGAGCATAGCTGTAATCCTTATAAACCTATCTAGTAGGGTATGGAAACCCATTCTGAATTGCTGAGTCTGACATTTAAAACTCCGGTTAAAATGTGCTGAAAAGTTCCTTTTAAGGCTTTTCTAGGATGATAGATCATGTAAGGATTTAAATCTATATGTGAATAAATGGCTAGCCTAAGGGTCCTCTTCATTCAGGAGCATATTAAAGATCTTTGTGGGAAAGAGAATGCACATAAAAAAAAATCTGAAAAAAGGTAATGTGTTTTTTTTTTTGAAGTTTTGCTAGGTAGAGCTTGTAGCCATATTTGTAGCTTTAAAAAGCCCCACCAAGTTAAAAAAAGCAACCTTGACAGGGCTGATTTTACAGTACACTGAACTGAACTCAAAATGCAGCAGGCACAAGCACAGCGCGGCATTATGGATCATTTAGATTAGTATACAAAAAAGTGAGATATTAGCATTGCTTGTATATTTCAGGATTATCAGACAGATCCACTGTGTTCACATGGCCAAGTTTTACCTTAGAAAAAAGAGGTACTGTATTTTCTCTCCAACTAACTGCAATGTTTGCACTGGCACTGCCCCACACTATTCCCTCTATTTAATGATGTCGTAATTAAACAATGCAAATTTTGGCAGCGTTTTCGATTTTTTTTTTTTAATGGAAACAAAGCTTTCTGCTTTCTGTCTCCACCAGTCTCTTAGTACAGTACATGGTGTACATGGTTCAAGAAATGCATTTGAAATTCTTGCTAAGCTGTGATCTTCAAACCTGTGTAAGAACAATTGTTTGACCTAAATCTTTAGGGCAATGAGTTCTGTTTATTTAAATAACAAAAATGTTCCTTGTGGAGGTTTACTGTACCTCTTTGATTGTTACTTGAATGAAAAATGTGTATGTTTCTTTAATCAAATTTAAAAAATGTTGACATTTCCTTCAAACATGCATAACATTGATGACCATTTCTGAGAGTACAAGAAACAGCAATGAATAGGCTTTGAGTTTGCACAGGCATGTTCTATTAATATCAATATTGCAGGGCATCCGGAAGTTCCCAGCCGTGAGCTAAGCTGTTAATTTGCAATGATTAAATGTGCTTTAACATAACATGTACAGTAGTTCAGATATTTTTATTAAAAAATAAAAATAATTTGTTGTTTGTAAACCTTGTAAAACTTAAACATCACATTTTCATAAAGCCATCATTAAAATGAATAAATAATATTAGCCTAAAAATGTCAAATCAAAGATTTCATCAAGGAAAGATTTCATTAAGCAAATTAAGGAAGTCAGGATTTACTGAAAAAAGGTTAATGTGTGTTACCATTATGCTGTTGTAACCCAGTAGTACTGTGGGCAGGTACTGTATTTACTGTATTTATTGCTGTGGCTTTATTCTTTCTGCCTAGTGAAAGTAGTTTTTTTTTTTTTACAGGTGGTAAAGCTCTGCAATTGTGATTAATAAAAGAGGACTTCCACTATCGCTTTTCAGCATGGTTGTTGCTCATGGTACAATTCCTTCCCTGTTTAAAAGGGTCAAGTCCCTCACAGGGACCAATCCAGCAATTCTAGTTGCCATCTACTGTATATACAGTAGCTGTGTGGACTGCAGTAACTGGACTGAAGCACATTGCTCAAGATACAACAGAACCTATTTGTAAATCTTTCAGATATTTCAGATCTCATGTCCCATTTACACTTTGTTCTACAGAGTTCTGTTTTGGGGCCATTGTCTCTTGGCCAAGTTCTTAACTAACCTGGACTCAGATGTATTTGCTAACCAAATCAGATTGTACTGCTGTGGCTTCTGCCCTTTTCAGGTTATGCTTATAGGTCCCCTACATCAACTTAACAAACAAAGGTGCTGAAATGAAATGAACCTTTTGATAGAAGTAAGAATCGTTCTTTTTACTTTAGACTAGTTAATTAAATCATATGTTAGGAATATCGGATGGCTGTCTTGCTTCCACCATTATAACCTTTGATTGGTTAAGACCATGACTTTGTCTATTTAATGCTGAAATATTGACGCCTGCCTTTATTAAATCAATTTTATGCACCTGTAATGCCCTTCATACTGGAGTATCTATTAAGTACCAAATTCTGTTTCAAATGTGCTAACTTAAAATACTGTAGGTCTGAACATAACTCCAGTCGTCTATAAATCACATACTGTAGGTTCCCTGTGAAGCTTTGAATGAGCATTAAAGTTTTCCTGCTCACACATAAGACACTAAGTCTAAGTCTGGCTGTAGATTATTTTAAAGATTTATTGCGTACAGTAAGTATTGTTCAGCTATTAATCTGAGACCTGAATATTCAGACTTTCTTACTGAACTGAAGATCAGATTCCAAAGGGACTAATCTTGTACTGTACATTACCTTGTCTGTGGTACTCACTGCCCAAAACCTTTGGAATCTTAGCTACATGTCAACATGTTTTGCTTAATAAGTTAAGTTTCATTAATGAAATATTTAATGTTCCATTCAATCATATTCTTGGTTTCAATAAGTCGGTTTGCTGGGGTTTCTCCAAACATTATTTTGTTTCTTTTACATTTATTTGTACAGTGCTATTTATTGAGTGTATATTTGTGCTAACGGGCAGTGCTTTAAGTTTGTTTTAAAAAACTCTCTATACATAAAATGTATTATAATAAAAATTATAAATCATTACTCAGTTTATTTCATTATTAAACAATGATTGTTGTTTTTTTTGTCTTTATACTTTCATAGTGTTCTTAATTCTCAGTGTCTCCTGGTGTCTCCACGCAGTTCTTCAGACAGTTTGGTGTAATACTTTACATCACAAGACGAAGTTGTGATGACTACTTACACTGGGTTTGGTTACAGTTGTTTACACAACCTGCACTAAATTAATCTACTAAATAAAAGTACATAACGAATATAACTTTTTCTTACTATAGGCTAAATTGCTTCTAATCTGCTGCTGGGTAGATCAAAGAGAATTCTAAATTGTAAGTTACCATTGGTCTATGTTATGGTCTCCTAGGAGTTTTAATGATAAACTTAGCCCAGAGATAAAGCTAGCAAAGGGCTCTCCTACCATGGTTTTCCAATCACTTCTTAAAATAATAATATAAAACATCTCTGTACTCTTTCTGAAGAATGATTTAATCTGCATGCTAGATCCCCATAAATGTCTGTTTTCCACCTCAGTGTTAATTCTAATAAGGAGTACCAGTCATTATTGTATATACTGTGAATAAATATATTTATTTTACTTTCATTTTGGTATTCTATTTGTATGTTGGATAAATATATATATTTTTGTTATTATTTTCCTGATTTTGATTAGTTTTAGTATATGATGACCAGGCACTAGGCGAAATACTAGATCTCATTTTGCCCGAATATCTAAAAAAATGTTAATTTGTAAGAAGACTCCTCATTAGCATTCTATTGCTATGAAAGTTACTTACTGTATAGTGTGTATACAGTGTTCTCAATTACATAATGTTAGGGATTTGTACTTTCTACCTTATGGAAATAAACCAGCCTTTCAGCAAACATGGAACCATTTTAACTATTTAATCACTGATTTGTCTGTTTCTCCAATACAGTAACTTTCTCTATACAGTAACCTTTTCTCTTCTTTCTGACCAAAGAATCTCTGGGGAACCAGAAAATATGTCAGCATCTTGGGATCATTATTCAAGGAAGGTACAGGAGATTAGAAAATGTCAATGTTAACCAAAAGATACAAAGAAGGTGAGAGGACTGTATAATCTAATTCAACACCATTACATGATAGTTTTCTCTTTCTTTTTCATTATAAGCAGTGTTTCTAACTTTGCTGTTTTGCACATGGTAAATTTTCTAGCATAACGCAAATTCATTTTAAATGTTTATTTTTAAACTGAACTGTGAGATAACATCCTCTTTGCAAACCTGATGATGTCTGTGCTGTTGCTGACAATGGCTTTGATAGAAGGTAGAAATTTGTGTCTTACATTTGACCATATTATTGTTTGGGGCATACTGTACATCACGAATGTCATAAAGGTACTGTATCTTTCCGTCGGCTGTGTAACATTTGGATGAAGAAGGCTCCACGGCTGAAACGTTTCTTTTCTTCTCTTTTCAGCATGGAATAAACCTTTACATGTTTGTTTTTTATGTAAATAGTATGATAGCATATATTGTATATCAATTTAGTGCTGAATGATAAAGCATTGCAGTGAAACTACTGATACATACAGTATTATAGCAATTTACCTTAAGGACCAACAACAGATAGTGCTGAAATACCAATTATCAACCAAAGATAGCACAAGGTTGACTGCTGAGCTACTGCTGAGTGTACAGGACCTGGGACACCTTGGTTAGATGTACTTTTTTTGCACTGTGCTTTGAAATATTGTATGTCACTGTAATAAACATTTTACATAAACAGAAAACACAAATGTTAGCACTATATTGCAGCCAAAGGCCTGTAAAGTGGAGGACTCAAAATTATTATAAGAGGTCATCAGGTTTAATCATTTATTTTACCTTTGGATTCAGCAACTCTCATGTTGTCCATGGTATATTGTGAATAAATAAAGTAGTTAAATGCTGTCATTCTACTAGTCCTATTCTATGAGCCAGTGCAAATGAAAATAGACTCACTTTATTTTAGAATTATGGTTCTGATGTGCATTTGCTATTCAGCAGCTAGTTATTAAGGGAAGAAATGCCAGAATTGTCAGCACTGTCAAGAGCATTAAATTTGCTGAACCGAATGTTGACAGACATATCATTGCACAGACCTATAATGTCATTCTCAGAAATCTTCCCATACATTAATTTCAGTTCATCTTGTCCTTAAATTCAATTACTATTTACAAATGATACTAGGGGCTCAAATTATTTTTGCAGTCTTTTAGTTTTAATTTCATACAAATTAATTTTGCCATTAATTAAATGCCAGTTTCCCCACATTTATATTTATGAAGTGAAGCTCTGTTCACTGATGTGATTGGCAATATTTATATTTTCAACAGAGCTGAAATGGAGAATTTTTAATTATCCTTCCTACAGGAGTAATGGAAATAGTATGTAAAACATAACATCTCCTGGGAAAAAAGCAACACAGATGTGCATGCTGTATTTTAATTCCAAACACTTTTAAATTCCTGTAAATATATATATTCTGTAGGACTACTGATTTATTGGAAACATGCCAATCAGCCTTTTGTTTCCCTTTCTATGCAGTACAAAATAATCAATAATAATTCAATGAGGTATGCCACTGACAAAAAAAGTGTGCTATTCTTCCTGATATTACCATTTATGAGCTTTGTAAATCCTGTCCTAGGATTGCTTAAGCCCGTGGTTCTCAAACTGTGGTACATGTACCACTGCTGGTACGCAGAGCGCCCCCAGGTGGTACGCCAGATGACCCTGGAAATTTGCTGTGTGCACTGAAAAATTGGGACGGGTTTTCATATTTTCTATTTTAATCAAATGCGTTTGTGTCAAATAGGCAGCCTACGTACTACGATACAGAGCGCGCTAATACTTGAGTGGACACGAGCTACTATGTAATTCTATACCATTGTATAGGAATGCGTGTTACGAACCTAAGTGGCCAATTGTATTTTAAAAAAAGTTATCTTCAGCAAACAGGGAGGTAGGAGAATGTGGATGGTTTTGGAACAGTGGCAATCTTGTGAGCACAGGAAAGCGTGATAGATAACAGAAAAATATTTAAGGACTGTTCTAGGTTAATTTGAGAAAAATACACCGAGTGTCTCTGTGTTTCGCTCCCATGCACATGAAATAAAGTCTTCTTTTAATTTCTGAGATGGACTCCTAAAACAAAAATGGGGAAAATTGTAAGCTTGAGGATTGCTAAAGCAGGTAATCCCCACACTATTTTTGAAGAACCTTATTTATCGTTGGCAAAAGAGCTGACACGTATTATGTGTGGAGAAAAAGCTGCTAAACAGCTCAACCTGCTGCCCCTTTCAAATGACACAGTCACTCATAGAAGTATTGATATGGCAGATGATGTCAAAAGTATGCTGATAGAGCACGTTAAGATAAGCAGATGCTTTTCACTGCAATTAGACAAGTCTATACAGTAGATGCCTTTGATTTGGCCAATTTGCTCATTTATGTTGAATACGAGTTTGAGGGCATGTCCCATGAGGACTTTCAGTTCTGTAAGCCGCTACCAACAAGAACTACAGGAGAGCACATACAGTATTTCAACTTCTGAATGAATTTATCGAAGAGAATGGCATCAACTGGAAAAAATGTGTTGGATTTTGTACAGATGGTGCCAGAGCAATGACAGGCCCACACAGCAGTGTAGTTGCACGAATTAGAGATGTTGCTCCAGATATGAAATGGACACACTGCAGCATCCACCGCGAGGCCTTGGCAGTAAAGAAAATGCCTGTGGATTTAAAATCTGTTAGACTCTGCTGTCAAAGTTGTGAATTGTATCAAGGCTCGACCAATGAATTCACATCTGCTTTGCTCGACTAAACAGGCTCACCCCTCTCACTGAAATGGTAAGTGCTCAGTGCTATTTTTATTATACAGTATGGGTATGTGAGTGTGTGCGGGTGTGCGCGCTCATGTTGGTCATTGAGAATTTCTGGGGTTCCTATGAGAAGATGACTTGTAGGTGGTACTTGGATGCTTTTGTTTGATCAGGGGTGGTACTTGGTCCAAAAAGTTTGAGAACCACTGGCATAAGCAATGCCATGTTCTCCTCTGTGTAATCAAGATACTTTATGTGTATTGTGAAGTTTGAGGTATAGCCTTCAATCACAGTCAAAATTTTCTGAAATGGCATATCATGTATTTTGGCTCTGTTATGGTGCTACGCAATGCACAAATACAGTACACAATGCACCTAAAGTTTATTGACTATTGAGACTACTGCATTATGAAACCTTTTCACCATGGAGCAAAAAAAATTGTTATGCATACAAGTAGGAATGTGGGAATTTACAATATTTATCGGTGGATTCACAATCATGTCGGTGCCATTTGGTACGCAGTGCCAATGACCATTGGAATATCTCTCTCCTTTCTGCGCTTACCAAATTTCACTGCTCCACAATGTTGATACTGTATATCACGACATATACAGTTGGCCAGCTTACTGTACAGGTGCCATACTCTTTTAAAAAACAACAGATTCATGGACACATTCAGGCTGGAGTGGTGGCTCTGTGGCTAAGGATGTGCTCCTGTGGCTAGAAGGTTGCTGGTTCAAATCCCATAGCTGGCAGAGGAATCCTATTCTGTTGGGCTCCTGAGCAAGGCCCTTAATCCCAACTACTCCAGGGGTGCCTTACAATGGCAGACTCTGACCCCAGGCTCTCTCCCTGTCTGTGTCTCATAGAGAGCAAGCTGGGGTATGAGAAAAGATCATTCCTAATGCAAGAAATTGTAAAGGGTTAATAAAGTGATGTTAAAATATGGAAGCGGGTGCTCTGACATTTTATTGAACAAACAAGAGACAGGTAAATATACTGTATGTGCTGTCTAATACTGTAAATATATGCTGTCTAAATATATGTTCTGCCCTGGAGAATTCTACACCAAATGGGTTTCAAGGGAGGTTAAGTCACCTCCTGTAACAGGCTACTGTATGTACAATGACATTCTGTTATATCAACAAGGAACAACAGGAAGCCTTATGTGAAAATCAGAAGCTAAGAGTTGGAGTGGCCATTGTTGATAGTGATACTAGCTATATTTCAGCAATACATGCTTTGTAACAGATTGCAGATACTGTTTTGAGGGATTGCTCCATTCGTCTTGTAGAGCCTGGACAAGTTCAAGTTCAAGTTCAAGTTCGTTTATTGTCATTATACTCATATACATGGTATATGGTATAACTAAATGCTATTTAGCTAGCTCTCGGACATAAGTAATACAAAGAAAAAAAAACAAAAAAAATAACAACAACAATACAATTGTGTAACAAAAGAAAGACAGAGACAACAGGCAGTGTGCAAAAAAACAACAACAGACGATGTGCAAAAACAGCAACAGGCAATGTGCAAAAAAACAACAACAGGCAATGTGTAAAACAACAAAAAGGTAACAGGTTATGTGCAAAAAATACGCATCAGCAGAATGAAATAAAGGGATAGAAATTATGGGGAGTGAGCCTTTGACATGTACGGTAGAGGTAGATTTTCAATGTGTGTTTGTGTTTTTGGTAAGAAAGAAAGAAAGAGAGAAGGCACTGTGAGGTTCAGATCATACAGTAGGTGAGAGGTGAGGTGAGAGTGAGAGAGGCTGGGAGTTGAACAGTTTGATAGTGCGGGGGTAAAAACTCTGAGTCTGGTAGTCGGGACCCGAATGCTCCGGTACCGTTTTCCAGATGGTAGCAGATCATAAAGTCTGTAGCTGGGGTGTGTGGGGTCTTTGATGATGCTTAGAGCTTTCCTCAAGCACCGTCTGTCATAAATGTCCTGGATAGATGGGAGGGTAACCCCAGTGATGGACTGGGCAGTTTTCACCACCCGCTGTAGGGCTTTGCAGTCAGCAGCACTGTAGTTGCCATACAACACTGTGATGCAGCCTGTCAGTGTGTTTTCTGTAGTGCATCTGTAAAAGTTAGTGAGGATCTGGGGACATATCTTAGCCTTCTTCAACCGTCTTAGGAAGTACAGGAACTGTTGTGCTTTCTTGATCAGACAGGTGGTGTTGAGAGACCATGTGAGGTCCTCAGTGATATGGACTCCAGGGAATTTAAAGTTATTGACCCTTTCCACTTCAGTCCCGTTGATGTGGATAGGGGCATGTTCGGTTTGCAGTTTCCTGAAATCAACGATCAGCTCCTTGGTTTTGCTGACGTTGAGGGTGAGGTTGTTGTCATCACACCACGTTGTAAGGAGATTGACCTCCTCCCTGTAGGCCCTCTCATCATTGTCTGTGATCAGACCTACAACTGTGGTGTCATCGGCAAACTTGATGATGGAGTTGGTGTTGTGTTTGGCCTTACAGTCGTGGGTATAGAGGGAGTAGAGCAATGGACTTAGCACACACCCCTGGGGGACCCCAGTGTTCAGAGTTAGTGTGCCGGAGGTGTGGTTTCCAAGCCTTACAGCCTGAGGTCTGCCTGTCAGAAAGTCCCGAATCCAGTTGCAGAGGGTGGTGTTGAGACCCAGTGCACTGAGTTTCTTGACTAGTTTCTCTGGGATGATAGTGTTAAAAGCTGAGCTGAAGTCGATGAATAGTAGTCTTGCGTATGTGTTCTTTTTGTCCAGATGGGATAGGGCCATGTGTGTGGCAATGGAGATTGCGTCATCTGTGGATCTGTTGGACCGGTAGGCAAACTGGTATGGATCCACTGTGTTTGGGATGGTGTCCTTAATGTGCTTCATGACCAGCCTATCGAAGCAGTTCATGATGACAGGTGTTAGTGCCACTGGTCAGTAGTCATTAAGACATGTCACTGTGGTTTTCATTAGTATTGGGATGATGGTGGTTGTCTTGAAGCAGGTGGGGACTATGGCTTGGGCCAGAGACATGTTGAAAATGTCTGTGAATACACCCACCAGTTGATTGGCGCAGGCTCTGAGGACGCGACTGGGTATGCCGTCGGGTCCTGCAGCCTTGCGTGTGTTCACTTTTAGCAGAGATCTCCTCACCTCATCTGCAGACAGTGAGAGCAGCTGGTCAGCTGCGGAGGGTGCAGTTCTGATGACTGGTTCTGTGTTGTTGGCTTCAAACCGAGCATAGAAGGTGTTGAGCTCGTTAGGCAGGGAGGCATCATGGGCAGGTGCACAGATGTTCTTCCTCTTGTAGTCTGTGAGGAGCTGTATACCTTGCCACATACGCCTTGAACTTCTTGGACAAGCATCTTGGACAAGCATCTGACTATTCAGTGGTGTCTGAACCTACAAGATCTGGGTTCAGCTAAGGCTATGGTAAGAATTGGTTTTACACTTCTGGTTTTCTAAGCCAGCTTGAACTGAGTTTTGAGCTTTTCTTTTGTTTGATATACTGTATGGTAGATAATGATATACAGTACAATACAACTTCTTACAGGCCTAATAAAAATTCACACAACTCTGCAAAAACAAATACTCTACCTTAATATATACAGTATATATACTGTGCTGTATTTCAATTAAAGTTACGTTAGCCCACATCAAAATGTAACCTAAATTGAAATATATAGATTTTGTTTCTGAAATAGAGAAAATGGATACTATCGGCTCACAAAATCATCCTGGTTTTAACTCCCACATAACAGGGAGGAGGACACCCATGAACTCAGCCCTGGGAGAACAGTCCCACTCTTTACAAGTTAAAATGAACAAATGAACATAACCAAAATCATATATTTTTTTCTCTAAGGGCGAAACTTCACTTGTCCAAGAAAGATATAACAAAGGCCTTGGGATTATATCAATTATAAACTGATCATTAAAAGATGAAGGGGACTGAAATCTAGTGTATCCTTTCTTAGCCATTTTGTACTGTGAAATGTGACTTCTCCAGTGCGTTGTCTTTAAAATCTGAATATACTTTGGAACATACATACTTTGAGTCGAGAAAGCTTTGAGGGGGAGAGAGACTGTCTTTATTATAAGTTGTTTTACAGCAGCAGTGTTGGTGTACAGACAGAAGAAAAAAAATGACAGGAGCAACAATATACATACTGTACATATTTGCATAAAAGGGCAAGTATAAGGTTATGATATGGCTACAGGTATGAATGAGAACTTGAATCTGTTTGCTTTGGTGCTGGGGAGTCAGTATCTGCATTCTGATGGGAGTAACTGGAAATTATTAAACAAGGGGTGTGAAGGATCGTCACAGATGGATTTTGCTTTACGCAAAACACGTGACTGACAGATGGAGAAGAGGGCTGGAAGATCAGCCCCAATGATCTTCTGACATATTTTCACAAGGCTGCCCAGTTTGTTCTTGCTTCTTAGATTCAGGTTGCCAAACCAGCAGATCAGGGTAAAAGTTAGAACAGTTTCCAAGAAGGACCAATAGAACAAAATCAACAATGAATCATCGACCTTAAAATACTTAAGCTTCATTAAGACTCTTTGACCCTTCTAAAGACTCTTTCTTAAGAGTCGTTTGTGTGTCATACAAATTGTAGAAAGATTTGATACAGACCCCTGCACCACAGATAGTAAATGCAGTTTATAAGGAGCACTTTTTGGATGTGAAATAGCCTAGAAAATGTTTTTAGTGTGTTACTGATTTTACTGTCATAAATTAATTTCTAATCTTAAAGCATTTCAGTAATATACGTTTTGTGATTAACAAGAAATTAGTGGTGAATGAACCAGGGCACCTTATATCTCTCATAATGTTTTTTGTAACATTATCATAAGGTTCTGAGTACATAATCATGCATTTAAGCTTAATTTACTTTCTCAAATAGCTTAATTTACTGGCCTATTGAACAAATTTTAGAGACATGACACACTAAGAGTAAGGATTATCTGAAAACTTTGAGTCTTTCAGTTTTAATTAAAGTTGTTTAGTAATAGTCTGCAAAATATTTATTTTAATTTTATGTGAAAAATATTGAATTTTGAAAACAGAGCACTAATTATGACTAAATCATAAAACACAAAAAAGTGAAGTTTGAAGAAGTCTTTATTATTTACAAAATGATGGATTAACATCTTTACGTAGTTAAAATATATAGAGTATGTCTGAGGGATGTATATCAAATTATGCATCTTAGATGTAATGCAGTCTGAAAATACAATTTTGGAATTTTATTAAAAGACTATTAGACAGTACATACGAGAGTGTGGACATAAACATATATCTTACAAAATGAGGATAACTTCAATAGAAAAGTTACATAACATCATATCACTTATTATTTTATTTTATTTATTATAGTTTTTTGTATGTCAAACATACTGTATGACAACAAAACTTGTGTGCTGAATAGAAAGTATCAGACCCTTTTTAATTGTGTCTTGCACTTCATGTTTTCAGCGTCTTATAACACATTTATAACATATTTAGCATATAGCAAACCACTATACCCACTAAAATACCACAATAAACTCCATCACCACGTCACCATGGACATTGATTAACAAACAAAATAGCTGCAAACAGCACTTGATTTCGATGAGTGCAATCAAGTGTTGTTGGATATTTAAAGTCAAGAATGAGAAAGGGATCTTTGAGGAATTTGAATACATCACCTAGAAGGCATCTGCTCGCTGTTCCTTAACATTACCGCACTGAGAGACAGGTTTGGATTTACTGGTGCAGGAAGAATTCCATAGGAGTACATAAAATATCAATTCTATTAGAAACCTTGGAGACTTTCTTTCCAAGGACCAACCCACTCTTCCATAATCTAGGACGTTTGTTCAAATCTGGCTTAGCTGTGATTAATACAGATGCAGCCACTCACAACGCACATCATTTCTTCCAAACGCAGCACCTGTAACTCAACGCGTTGAGTTATGTGATTCACTGACCAAAGACAATCGATAGGTGTCACGTGTGGTGCATTACGTGTTAGTGAAACAGTTGCTTCATTTTATCCGTTTCTCTACTGTTAATCGTCTTGAAATCCATTTAATATGAAATATGAATATGGAATCATGTAGCTAAAGGGAACTTTTGGTAGCTGACAATAAAATGTATTTATGGATCTAAATATAATATATTTATATAGCTTTTAGTAGTACCGCAATCCACTTTCTTTATAAACATCTGAAATTGCATTAAGACAAAATATATATTATTTTAATGCGGACGTAAACCTGAAAGAAGCACATCGCGTTCACAACAAGCTATAAAAAAATAATATATCCAACTGAGTAATTCTGTTTTTGTAAAATAATAATTTAATATTTAAAATACTGTAATATACAGTATGCAATTAATAAAAGTCTAAACACTGTACAGCTTAAATTCTATAATATGAAAATAATCATCCCAAGGGGCTCAGCATTGTCTTGTTAAGCATTCACTGTGCCACTTTCTGTTTTTACAATATAGTGCAGTCCTACAACAGAATATTTTTTAAAAATCACAGTGCAGGTGGTATGAAAAGTTGTGTGTACCACAATCAGCAGCATTATCTGGCATGCATTCTGAATGGTTGGATCTGTACATCTTCCCAGGCAGACTCATAGTACAGTATTATTATAAAAATATTAGAAATGACAAAACCAAATTATACTTCCTGTTCAGCATGGTATTGTTAGTTTATAGTTTGCGGGTCAAAGAAGGCTAAGGCAGCACTGTGGTCATAATCATATAGAAAAGGAATGAAAAAACAAACAAAAGGTGAATTTATCATTTGTTTAGGCTCAGATTTGGTGATTTTTTTTAAATATTGCTGAAAGAATGTAAGGGTTAACTCAAAACCCTTCTTATGGGTTGTTATGACATTCTGTTTGAGATTTAACAAAGAATAAGTTGCCTTGTACAAAGGCAGCACAAGCTAACACCCAGGGCCCCTATCATGTAATTACCCCCATTGATCAAAACTATCAAACATTTTGGAGTGCTATATCAATCTTCAATACTATTTTACAGAGCAACAAATCTAGCTGACACAATCTATGAAAACAATGCAAATGGTAACTTGTAGCTGTATTGAACAAAAAAGAAAACAGGAAAAAAAAAGAAAGCGTGGATAAACAGGATACATCAAGAGCAGTAAAGTTCAAATCAGATGTGACAAGTGAACAAATGAAGGAAAATGAGCCTTGTGCATCAAGGAGACACAGCACCTTGGTCAGATGTACTTCTGGGAGCTTGCTGGGTTCTGGCCATGAGAGAGTCAATATGGTTACAAATTAATGGTAGGTCAGCAAGCCACAATAACAATCTGAGGACATTCTAGGAAACAAGAAGGCAGCACAAATGGAAGACTCATTGGGTGAGAACATATTCTCTATTTCCTGGTGTAGGAGAAATATTGGTGATCCACTGGAATCAAATATACAGTATGTACTGTAGTACCTAACAAATACACAAATCTCAAGCAGGAGGTGCATCAGTTAATTAATTTGTTTTCACTTTAAATCACTTTCATCTTGACTTTCCCTTCAGCTGGCAAACTCAAAGGTATTAGTATGCAAAATAGGTGTGTTTCTATCTTGCTGAAGCACTCTTGTGGTATTTTCTTCCAGATATTTTTTGATACTGTATCTCTAGGAGTTACTGTAGCTAACCTGCTTTGACTTATCATAGTTTAATGATGTTGATGCCTAGATTCTGAACAGGACGCTATGACTTTTAAGAGCAAATGTTCTTTACTAAGTAAAGTTACTTACTGCAAGATAGGAGTGCTACAAAAATGCTTTTCATCTTATTAGCAATGTTGTACCTACAGTATATGTGTGCTCAAACTCACATTCTGTTTTCTAAAACATTGTACCAGCAGCACATGCATTAAGAATTCACTGTAGTGTTTTTCTAGAGCACAGTTGCTGTAGAACTGCTATAAACATGCTCTTCAGCTTCATACTGTAGCTCTTTTTATGCGAAATGTGTACTTCAAACGTTGCACACCAGTTTGTGCAATTCTTCGTAGCAAATGTATTAAAGCATTCTCAGGTTGTTTGGGGTCACTGATGTAAAGCAGTTTTAAATTCTTTCCATAGATTATCAGTAGGATTCAAGTCAGGACTTTGACTGATCCCCTTGAGAACAGCTTCTTATTCTAAAATTGCTCCAGTGTAGTTTTGGCCTTATGCTTTGCATTATGAAGTTTTGTCCTAGTCCTAAATTCGAAACGAGCTTTCGTCTAGCATTTGCCACTTTTTTTGCTCCATTAATTTTCCCTTTAGTCTTGAGAAGATTCTCAATAGTACATGGGCTATCTGCTGTGCTGTTTGCACTAGACTTCACACTAACCAGTTTTGTTTCTTTTAAAATTTTGCATTTAGTTCAAAAAGTTCCAATTTTGTCTCACCTGACCACAAAAAAAAATGGTATCATATTTGAATTGTCACTTAAATGTTTTATTGCACATTTTGTGCAGGATTTAAGATGTTTTTTGCCACTCTGTCATATAGGTCAGCTATGACTCATGGACGTTCTCTTCCGTTTTATCGATTGATCTCTGTAGGTCTTTCAAAGTTGCTGCTGGCCTCACATTTGTTAATAGTTTCCTCCTTACCCAGCTGCTCAGTTTGCAAGAACAGCATGATCTAGGGCAGTGTCTAGGTAGTACAATACAGTTTTTCCACTGTTTAACGACTGACTTCACTGTGCTCAAAAGGATATTCAGTGCCTTTGAATTTTTTATACACCTCTATTGATCTGTGCCTTTCAAGAGCTTCATCCTTGTTGTTTTCAAAGATGCTTTAGTTTTGTGCTTGAATCTTGAATGTAATTCACTACTTTACAGAAAGACCATACAGAGACAGATGTACAGTATTTATTCAGAGTATTTATCTTGTGAATTATGATTATTATTAATCATGTGAACCACATAGACTGAGGCCACTCAAAAAACTGTGGCCCATTAAGTCACGTTTGCTGCCTAAATTGATTTAGGTTTGCTGCAGCAAAGGGTTTCAATGTTTATGCCATCATGTCTTTTCTATGATTCTTTCATAGTAAGTAGCTGTTTAGTAATTACTATAGGTTATGTGTGTACTGTATCAATTGATAATTGCTACTTAAAAGTGTCATGAGTACAAACTTTAAAGAAAAAAAAAGTAAAATCTGTTCAAGGGCCTGAATACTGTTGCAAGGCACTGTTTGTGGTTGTGTTGAAACTGAGTTTAAGATCACATTTAGCTCTTTATATTTATTACAGTTAATTAATGTTCATGTTAAGGTGTTGATGAATCATGATTATCCATATGGTAAGTCTTATTTATAAGTGTGAGTTATTTCTCTAATTACCAGACGAGTCTAAATATCCAGCATATGGTAAAATAAACGTAAGTGGCAATTTGCTTGCTTTGTCTCTTCTAGAGAACATTATTCAACCACTGGGCTTATTTTAATGAAACACATTCAACCCCATGTCATTTTCATTACTTCTCTTTTCAAGGAATCATCTCCAATTCAAAATTAAGTATTGTCTCTATGCCATGGTTTGGAATGTAATTAAGAGCAGAGTACAGTAGCAGTTAGTGGATCATTAAGGAGCTTTAATTTTACAAGGAGAGCAATTTACTGTACAGTATATAAGAGGACCACCCTACTGACTCTGTCCACACAAATGGTCAGTCTATTGAAACACTGTTTCAGGCAGCACACAAATGGTCAGTATATTGAAACACTTTCAGAAACTCCGTGACTATGAACCCATTAAGTATGTACAGTATGAGCTGGAGCTGCTCTTAACCATTTGTTATAAAAGCTTCCTTTCCCACATACTGACTCTGCCAGATATCAGTGGGTGTCCAGTTTCTGAAATGGTATTTTTGTTATATAGTCTTCTGATTAATGTATATTACATTTTTCTAAACTTTTTTCTATTTTAGATTATACTTGCAAAAATATACTCATTTTCTTTGTAGTATGATCAGTTCCATACAGTATACTAATTAGAAACAGTTAAGCTACTGATCCCTGCGTTAGTCTACTGCACTAAGAAAAAAAATAATTATTTTGCAAAATACCAGAAAAATGCACAAGGAATTTGAGAAGACAATGTTACATTTGTGCAAATGCAGGACCCCAATGATCAACTTTGTTTTATTAATACAATATTAATATATTTCCAGTAATTATGCTGAAACATTGTATAGTGCTCTATGAAATAAAGAAAATAGTTGGGAATGTCCAAGTTCATACATATGTTTTTGATACCAGCTGAGCAAAAGCATATTTAAAAATATATTTTCTCTCTTTACAGGAAGAACAATGTAAAGTTTTAGCATTTTGGATAATAAATAGGATGGAGGTTCTTACATAAGGAACACAGCAGCTGTCCAACAATGATTTTTAGGAAGAACCAACAGCTGATCATTTTCTATTCTCAGAGACCAATTGGGAACATGTAGTTTTCTTGGATACAGTGAAGCTTGAGGTCACAAAGAACCTTATAGATTATCATGTCAGCATGAAATCAAAAGGTCACTGGTAACCAATGCAAGGGCCTAAACATAAATAATATGGTGTGGTGTTCTGGAAAAATGGATGTCCTTTAACATCATTAATTTATATATACATTAATCAAGAGAACAGTATAAAGTGAAGCCATGGTGAAGGAGTGGTCTGTGGCCTTCAACTCTGGAGACCCTGAGCTGTACAGGAAAGCCAGGTATGGCCTGGAGAGGGCCATCAGATATGCGAAAAGGTACTACAGAAACAGGCTTGAATCACAATGTGGGGGCATTAACACAGTGCACCTCTGGAATGGCCTGAGGGCTATCACTTATCACAAAGGACAAAAGGTGTTATAACAACAACTGATGATTCACTGCCCAACCAACTAAACAACTTCTATGCGAGGTTTGACACTCAAAACATGGACCCTTCAAACAAAACACCAAGTGAGCCTGGGGAATTTGTGCTGTAGCTGTCTGAACAGGACGTACGGAGAGCTTTCGGAAAGGTGAAGCCATGCAAGGCTGCTGGCCCTGATTGCATCCCCTCCTGTGTTTTAAGCACAGCTGGGCCCTGTCTTCACTGTAATATTTAACATGTCACTATCCCTGTCTACTGTCCCACTGTGCTTCAAGAGGACTGCTATCGTGCCACTGTCTAAAGCAACCAAGGTGTCATGTCTGGCACTCACCACAGTAGTTATAAAGTGCATGGAGAAACGTGATGGGACACATCAACAATTGTCCCAGACTCCCTGGACCCCCTGCAGTTTGCATATAGGAATAATAGGTCAGTGGACGATGCTGTCTCACTGGCCCTTCACACCACTCTTGAGCACCTGGACAAGAGGAGCACCTGTGCCAGGATGTTATTTATTGACTTCAGCTCAGCCTTCAACACAATTGTGCCAGGCAGGCTGGTGGTCTAGCTCAGGGGTCTAGGCCTCAGCAACTCCATCTGCAACTGGGTCTTGAACTTCCTGACAGGCAGACCCCAAGTGGTGAGGATTGGAAACCTCATCCCCTTTGATCCTCAACACAGGGGCCCCCCAGGGCTGCTGCCTGAGCCCAAAGCTGTATTCTCTATTTACACATGACTGTGTGGCTAGATTGAACAGCAACCGCATCATCAAGTTTGCTGATGACACCACAGTAGTCGGTCTTATCAGCAACAATGATGAAACCACCTACAGGAGCGAGGTAGCAGAGCTTGTGGAGTGGTCCCAGGACAACAACATCACACTTAACATCGGCAAAACAAAAGAGATTATAGTGGACTTCAGGAGGCACGGTGGACGCCACACACCCATACTCATTCACGGGGCTCCAGTCAGCACCTTCAGGTTCCTTGGCCTCCAGATCACCGAGAGGCTGAGCTGGTCAGAGAACACTGCTGCCACACGCGTGTGGAATGCATAACAAAAGCCACTATTTACTGTATAAATATATTAAATTATTAATTTGCCAAACAATTATATCATATTAAATAATTTAGTGATGCTGATATGTCAGTAAAAGATGTATGTTAGTAGCACGGCATCATATTCATATTCAGGACTGAGTTTTGGCATACTTTCTTTGTAGTTTTCATATCAACAAAATGGGGAGCAAAGGAGCTCATGGCCCAAAAGATAACCTATTATTTTTTGCTGTTGTACTTCATAAAGTACAATAACAAACAAAACATATTTAATTGCATAAAAAACAAAACATTTCACTAAGAATCTAGTAGAAGACCTACTGTAGCTTTTATAAGTGTTTAACTTGAGTATTTTGTTAGCATGCACAACTGGATGGAAAGGTATCTAAAAGAAAAGGTCTTTTACTTATAAAAAATAATAGGGTGTTTATATTGACACATCGCTTACATCTTTCAGACAATGTGGGAAAGTAATAAAATAGGCAAATAAAAATTTAGGATATACTGTATAATCAAAAGTGTAGAATTCAAATCAAGGGATGCCATTATTAGATTGTATAACACACTAGTTAGGCCTCATTTAGAATATTGTGTACAATTTGACAAAAAATAATAAATTACAGTCCTAGAATCAGTCCAGATGCAGAAGAGCAACCAGATGCACTGTGGAAGTTATGGAACTAAAAACTCACAGGATGAAAGAACTGAACCTTCTTAGTCTTGAACAGAGAAGACTACAATGGAACTCTGTACAAATATTCACAATTCTCAGAGGCATTGACATTCAGCCCAGAGGACTTATTCGATATGAACAGTGAAACAGTGATTCTCAAATCCAGCAGGTGCCCTGTTCAGGGAACCCCTCTCCTGCCCAGTGTCTGGCCAAGGGCTATTGTATGGGCCCTGATACTGTATGTCCCCCTGCTATTATTCCCTTGAGGTGTGAACTGCAGATAAGAACTTTGCCTTCACCTTATACCTGACCTTTTCCATTCCCCTTGCCTTGGGCTGGTGGGAACAATCTTGCACTTTGGTTATCTGTATCTCAGATTGTGCCGTCTTCAAGTAAGTATTATATTATTGCTGTGGCGGTGAGACCCATGTCTTTGTGATGGGGTAGACCTCTACTTGGCTGAGGTGGAGACTCTGGCCAGACACAGCAGCCTTAACTATGGAGTCATCACTGGAATACTCCGATAAACCGATAGCAATTTAGATGGTGCTCTTTGAGTGCTGCCCAGATCTACTGGACTAAGACCACACTTCAACTCTGAACATACATGCCCAGCAATCTCTGCCCAAGCACCATCAATGCTCCCACAACCAGACCCTCCAGTTGCTGGACTGCACCACCCAGAAACTCCTGGACATTGAAATCAACCTCATGGAGGTGTGCGTGCCCTCAGAGAGGCTCTGTGCGGAGGTTTACTTCGACTGCCACAAGATTCCAGATTCCAATTCCGATTCTGTATCCGAACCTGAATGCGGACAGATAATTTGCCCAGAAAAGGTGATCCGTCCTGCCCCAGAGAGGGAGAAGGTTGTTGCTGGACAGAGGCCCGGAGAGACACATATTTTTTTAGATGTTTAGGTTTGTTCATGTGTTTATGTGAAATAGCATTATACAGTATGTTGTTGTTGTAAAAAAAGAATAAAAGAACAAAAACATATAAAAAAAAGATCATCATAAAAATTGAAAGTACAGTTGTGTTCCCCAGTACACAATGGAGGTAAATTTTGCACAACATACAGTAATACAGGTCCAATAGAGAGTCCTGGAGAACAGCAGACCACACAGCCCCTAATTCAGATGGTTCTGATCATGAAACAGATTAAATACTTTGGTGAAGATGTTAAATGTGGAACACCTGATTCACAATATGTACTACATATTTATAGGCTAAAACCATAGTATTAGGACTTTTTAAAAATATATCATATTATTAATACTGCACTATATAATGCGCTAATTATAAACTATATCATACTACAAAATATAATTATAATACTTCAGTATATTCCTATATTGTACTATATAATGTCGGGCAGCACGGTGGTACAGTGGTTAGCATTGCTGCCTTGCAGTGCTGGGATCCTGGATTTAATTCCTGGCCTGGGGTGCTACCTGCATGGAGTTTCACGCTCCAGTTTCTTCCCAAAATATTTGGCCTTGGTGTAAGTGTTGTCCTGTCCAGGGTGTATCCTGCCTTGCACCCGCTGCTTGCTGGGATAGGATCTGTCTGCCTTCTGACCTTGTATTGGATAAAGTTGCTAGAAAGTGGATGGGTATATGTTGGTTTTAATTCTGTTGTCCTTTAAAGTATCTAAAACACAAGTTCTAGACTTGGAACCATGTCATTTGCAGGGCTTCCTCAATGGTCCAACTAAGAAAGATGCTCTTACTGGAGGCTGACCTCTATGATCATCAGCTCAAGTTAGCTGTTACGAGCCCACTGTTACTGGGTAAACACTGCCAGGAATAAAGTGGGATTAGTACTGTAGATAAGGGCACTCTCAGTTCTCAGCAACACAGCAAAACCTGCCATGTGTCTAGTGCTTGCAGGCATGCCATGCTGTCTATGAGGGGTGCTGGATAGGGGGCTGCACAGCCTGTGACATGTTAAAAGGTGAGTGGCTCAAAGATAGGGAAGAACAAAAACTATTTGTTACAATTGCAGAAACAGGTGTCTTCTTTCACTGTACTTATTTTTTTTCTTTGGGAAATGGAATGCGTACTTAACTTAATTTTCTTATTGACTAATACTGCCAAGCTGTTATTCCAACAAGGACACTAGATAGTACTGTATATACTACCTCTGCACTAGCTACCAGCTCACTGATGCTCATGGAGAGCAAAAAATCTATTGGTGAAAAAAATAAACCTTTCTTCTTCAAACGGAAACTAATAAAAATGTATGCTCTGTGGGATTCCAAAACTAAGAACCCAAAATGAAATGCTGCGACTGCAGCCTTCTTGCTTTTATGTAATTGGCTTTATTAATGAGTAAGGGTTGAGTCAACTGACAGCATGATTGCTGTAATGGCGTTCTGAAACCTTTTTCTTAAAATGTGATGGTTTCTCATTATTATGTATCTTTATGAGGTAAAGATCTTTAATTCCACTAGCATTTATTTTAATTGAAAAAGGACATTACTCTTTGAAAACTAACATAATGACACATTATTTTAATTGAAAAGGGACAATACTTTTTGACAACTAACATAAGCATACATAATGAAAAATGTTTTTTGGTATACCGTATATGTTACTCTATTGTCTTTTTTCCTTAGTTTCTTCCAATACACCATCACATGTTGAAATACTGTAGACATATTTTGTTTAGGGAAAGCAACACTGGGACACATAAAGATTAATATTAAATTTAAAAAAATAAAGGGGTACTGGATCTTAAATTTTCAAGTGAAGGTCTTCAACAAAACCTCCAGGACTCCTGGAAAGACGGATGTTTTTTTTTTCCTTTTGGTGAAAGATGGGACTTTGCCTTAAGAAGTGCTCCAGTCTTGGGAGAGAAACCAATTTAAAGATCAACCTGTAGTACTCTGAAATAAGCAATGTAATTACAAAGCATGTCAAAGAAGTTCTCAGAATTTCTTTAGGCGAAAAAAACAAACTTTTGTAGGGGATACTAGAAATTACAGGGCAGAGATCAGAGAAACCGTACAGTAACATTAGTTTAAATTTGTTACAAAATGGCATATTTCAAAAACAGAGGAACACAAAGTGCATCTTCCTGTAATGCTTCTGTATTGAACCATTCTCAAGAGTTCAGTTTTATAATCATAGCACAGCACTGGTCTCTCTCTGATATTATTATGAGTGGGTGATCAGGAGTGATCATTGCATATATAAAGATTTCCACACATGGCACAATACCTATTTTTGACAACAGTTATCCACACCTTTAAGTTATTCTGAAATGTCACATACAGCAGTTGTCTGTCTCTTGGCAAAGAGCAAATTTAGAATGAACCCCAGAACAAATTCTATACAGATCTAATTGTACACTTTAAAGTTGTCATGGCCTCAAAGATGTTACTGCTACCAAAGAGCATGGAGTTTGCTCAAAACTACATGGCACTGAAGTAGTAAAGTAACGCTGTATGAAATAATGACAGGAATGTATCTCTTTTCTTAGGAAAGCCCTTACTCTTTCCCTTTTTGCCTCCCAATTTAAGTGCTAAGGCAGCTTATTGCGCTGCAGCGGTTCTCAACACAGGAAAGATGAAAAAACTGTCAATATCAAGGATACCATGGCTGTATGCAAGCTTATCCTAGCATAGAAGTTCTCAACCGCATGCACTATATCTTGGGGATCTTATTTACGTTTTGTGGTGTATTTGAGAAAAGAAATTCAGAACTTCTGGAACCATTATTAAATAAAATCAGAATGCTTTTACTGTTTTCATCTTTTATTTAATGATTATGTAACAACATCTTATATTTAACCATCAAATATCTAATGATGACAAATAACACTTATTCATTGTTTATTTAATTATCTTAAGCTGGTAAAGAACAATGAAGCGTAGCAATGGTCACATCTCTGAGATTTCCTCTCAAGCATCACTTGAGCACGAGTATTAAAAACAGGAAATGGAAAGAACACATCTGAATGAGTAAATACAAATTGTGGATGGAGCAGAAGTCCTGATGAGGCAGCATCTGGGAATCACTTAAGTGTTACAGCAAACTAAATGTGGTATCATTATGTTTCTAAGGGCTTTCCTTGAGGGTTGAAAGTAAATTTAATTTAATGTAGCATTCTCTAGTAACATACTGCATGTAATCTTGAAAAAAAGCAAAAAATATTGATCAAATTGAACCCTGTCCTTGAAACCTCATTTTTGTTCTTGTTTTGGTTTTAAGTCACTTTAAAGAGTCATATTTACAATCTACTGAGAAGACTAAAAACTCTTACATCTTATTAGCAACCACCTGTTCAGATGTTTCATGATTATTCCTTAGTCATTTCACCTTTGGTGCTTTTACTGTGGTTTGTTGCTGTTTACAAGTATTAAATCAAATGTAACTGGATTTAGCTAGATGTTTTTAGTTTTTTTTTTTAATTTTAAGGCTAGCCTTATCATCTCAAAAGTGTCAGTCTAGTGACTGCAGCCAGAGGCACTTTCATTCTACATTGTGAACAATTTAGCAGTTTTAACTTCAGCATTCAGTTGTCATCTGTCCATGAAATAGGCTAGTTCAGCTTCAGAACTTCACTTTAGGATTTTAAAGAAAAAAAACATTCTTGTAGAAAGAAAGATAAGTACTAAAATCACAAAGGTAAAATGAGTAAACATATGGCTCCAGTTCTCATTGTGTGTTGTATTCCTTACTCTGCTCCACTTTAACATATTCTATACAAAAATGAGAACTGATGCAGAAAGCTTAATAAATCCTTCTTTTTCTATACACCTCTGCTATAAATGGTAATGCTTATTCTGGCAGTAGAATTAATATGTAACCCTTCTGTATTTATTACATCTCAATGAATATGACAAAGAAATACAATCTAAAATCACATTTATTACTTGCTTTTCAGACTATTTTCTGAAGCCTAAGGAGTTTACTGCAGATTGACCTTTCGCTTTAGAAGACTCAACACTGAAGTATTGGAATGACAGCACCGAAATGAATAGGATATTAACAATGTCAGTTTTCACTGTATCCTCTTGAATCTCGAATCTTGAATCTTAATCGTGATTCTACTCAGATCTAATTCACCTCTTTTCCAAACAAAGGAAGTTAATATTTAATAGTTTTTTTCTCAGCCAGGGAAAACCAATTTAAAATTCACTTTATCAAGCTTTCTTTATGACCTTATCACACGCAAGATACTAATTAAACAAGACATGCCCATACATGCTCTTATACAACATAACTAGAAGTATGTCTGACATCTAACACACGCAGCAGGTGGTAAACAAGATACAGAACCTCTAAATGTTTAAAGCAATGATCATAAATCCTCCCCAGTGTATGTTTTAAAAACTGATTGCAGGAGCTGTAAGTACTACTTCTGAACATATTTTGCATAGATCCAAATACAGCAAGTATTATCAATCAATAAAGCAAAATATATGGACCTTACCATGAATTATCGTTCTTCGATTTGAATTTTGCAGTAAATTCTGAATAAATCTTTATCTTTTTGTGTTTTGTATTGAACAATTGCACAAAACTGCAATTTAATTGAACACTTGTTCATGTTCAGAAACACTTTATTACTTTTATCACTTTCCTTATGTTTGACATTTCACAATTCAATCTCTAAAGCATATGAAAGAACAATAGACTCAGGTCATTTATTGCATTCTTACAGCAAATAAACATTGTTAGAAGTTTAAGAGAATGACAGTTTACACAAACTGGGTCAGAGAACCCAACATGGGGTGTAAACATTTGAAATCAATTTAAAATATTTCAAAGATTAAATCAGGTCTTGACACTAGTTTTCCTTGCTAGCTGAGGATAAAAGTTAATAATCACACACCCCCTACTGAGTAGTAACTTTTTAACAAGGCACAGTAAGAGAGCCGAGTAAAGGCAAAGACATATACACAGAAGACAAATATTTATTTACAAGTACTAACAGAAACACAAAATGTTTATGATCATTTGCAGTTCTTTACAAGAACTACTGTATGAGTAGCTGGGCTCAACCTTTATTACAGAATCAAGAACTAGATCTTAGCAATGTACATGTAAATGATGCACAAATACCACTGAGGAAAGGTGGAACATGTTTCTTATAAAATAGAAGATCCTACTCCAGACAATCATTCCCTAAACAGATGCTAAACAACTGGGAACTTGTCTTCCTATACTAAATAGTGTGTCAATATACAAGAGAGGTTTATTTTGCCTGGTGGATACCACAAAAAGGAAATAAATATCCCTACAACTATAACAATGTCTCTCTTAAATCCTAAAACTGGTCTTTTAAATGCTCAAATAACCTGGCATATTTCTGTAATCTAATTTAGAAAGGAGGAAGTCCACTCACGGGGCACTTTGCTCTGTTCTAGGATTCAAGACTTTCTTCATCCCTTTTCAAAAGAGTGCGTGGAGACTTATTTGTACTGTATCTGTGTCATAAAGGGGTTTGTTTATCATACTGTCCATTAAAGGGTTTGTATACTTACCTGATTGGGTCATTTGCCCCAATTGCTAAGACAAAATAAGGCACAGCTGAATGGACAGTCTGACAGTACTATTATCTTACCTTAAAGAAGTACAGATAGGTGTACTGTAGTTCATTTCTTGTGAGCCTGTCACTCACAACAAGTTGTACAGTATATACAGTACAGTATATTGGTAATTTTCTACTGCATGGTAATTGTGTATTTACCTGTATGTGATTCCAGAATACATAAGCAATGAAGACTTGAAAATTATATTTGTCATCTCTAAAATGTATATACAGTAGAAGGCTTAGTGAGGTGCATACTTATACAACTTAAGTGTTTCATGTCTTATACAATTGGCCTTTTATAACACAGCTGACTGATTCAAATATTTATTCCTGTGTTGGTTTATTTTGTACATTTTATTTTGCACATTTTGTACATTTCATTATTGTATCATTAAATTGTGTGAGTGATTCCTAATTGCCGTAAGGTACCTACTAACTTAATTTTGTATTGTTTAACTAAACTATTACTATGCATTTTAGAAGAAACCCTGCAAAGTGATACCCAGTTTCGGCCACTGACTGAAAAATGCCCGTTATGACGTTAACAGGTTTTATAACATATTTTTAGACTTTGGACTCTAGCTCAACTAATGTTTTTCTATATCTCATGAAATCCCCAAATGACTGTCAAGTAAAGAGTGTTTGTTATGTGCCCAATAAAGCACAGAATATTTTTTAAATGGACAGTTTTGAAAGAAGAGATAACAACACCAATTATACCATCACTGGAATTTAACTGATCTCAAAAGCCTATGTGATACAGTATATACACTATATTTTCTTTGCATAAAACAAAATCAATGAAAAGACTTTTTCATTTTTTTTAAGAGTCTTTGTGAAAAGTTTATTCCTATTTTATTGCACCAAACATATAGAGTACACCAAACAATACCTTGTTTATTCAAGGTTGCTCACAGATGACTGTGGTGTTGCAGGACCATTCAGGCAACTAGGGCTGTGGCATATCTGTGTGAGATGTGAATAGTGGAGTGCTCTCCTCAACTCATTACTCATGCAATGTATGTGCACTGGTTTTGGGACTTGATGAAAACATTTCCTGTGAACTCCTGTGACTACCTAAATTGACACATTACCCAGGGCCTGTAGATAAAAAAACATGCCTTTTGTGAGGTCATTTACATCTGCCTTTGCCTCCATAGATCATTAGAAAGAGGAAAACGACATTTTGTCACTATAGTGTGATCCTCATGAATCATGGGGCATATTATATTTTGGGTCATTCACACTACTTTTGAATGCAATGGGTCAGCTCTACGGAAAACATTTTTCTTTACTATTTTGGTATTGAAGCAAATGTATTATACTAACAAAAATTGATGACAATGATAATGTTGTAACTCAATCTTCTAGTAATTTAAATTTTAAGACATTCATTGTACTCAGCAACAGTGGTGTGTCGTGTGAAGTCACTAATAAAGTGTTTGTGTGAAGTCATTAATTTAGATATATTGACAACCAGGAAAAAGAAGCAGGCAAGAAGAGCAGAAAAAAAACTGCAAACATGAAAGCTGCAGTAATAAAACTCAGGGTCTAATCAGTCTCTATCCAGCTGAGATATTGACAGAATTGTCATTTCTCTCCACCGTTCAAAGTTCAATGCATTTATTTCCAGAGTAAGGTTTGCTTTCTCCACAAAGTGTTACAAATGTAAACCTTCCAGTAAATATCAATAACCCTAAATTTACTCCTAACTAATTTGCTTTTCCAACACACTATCCAGCATTCACTTATGAGGTCTTTGAAGAACTTGTTTTTAATAGAGTAATTAGATATCATAGAAGAAATAATCTACAGATATGAGCTGAGTCACAGAGAACACACACAACGGGATATGAACCAAGCCATAATTAAATATCAGTAAAGGGCAGGGGATATACACAGTACTCTATTAACCTATAGTAGTTCAGTACTTCACAGCCAGTCTTATATTTCTTGCAAAATCAAGCAAGGCTTTAAAAACGACCATTGACCAAGGTTATAGTTTTAATCTAATTGGATTTGCTGGCTGAGCACTCTCTTGCAGAAAGCTGCAGTATCTTTTTTTTGCTTTAGTGGAACTGATAGCTTTATGAGGAGGATCTTATGAAGCCTCAAGGGTAAGTAAAAGTTCATGCAGAAATGTAATGTTCTGAAATAAGCTTCACTGGCAGTGGTTAGTTCCCAGTGTTGAGTTGGAATTAGATTTATGCCATTTAACCAAAGTATTACTAAAGAACAACACATGTTTATTTCTGTAGTTCTGCCAAACCTTAATTAGAATGTAGTAGAGCGTGATTTAAATTACTACCCTTTAGAAGCAGATGCCAGACAGGCTCCTGTGGGACGTCTAGAAGGTTCAAGAGGTGGACAGGGAAAAGGAAATCCGGGGTCAAAGGCATGATGGGTCAGTCACCTGAAGACAAAGGGATGGAAACAGAAGGACAGAGAGTCCAGATGGACACAGAGGGCAGACCAAGGCCACAACACGACACAGAGGCCAAGCAGCTAAAGGAGCTACTGTACCTCTGGGTCTTAGGTGCTTCCACAGGAACTTTTAATCTTGCTTCTGCCTTTCTGACAGCTCTGTATATCTTGCCATCTTTATTAGGTTAACAATTATTCATGGCTACTGTACTTCCATGTGTCATCACTGCAAGCAACACCTGAAGACCTGAATGTGGAAACTGTTCAAGAGTCTGAACACTTTTGCCATGTACTGTATATACTGATTGTACTGTGTATCACTTATAACTGCAACAGATTTACAAAGCTCCATTCAGGAAATCAAAAGTCCAATCAAAAGTGTTTTAGTTATTGGTGTATTGACATTTTATTGGGCAGAAATGGAATAGGTAGTTATGCTGATTAACATTCGTCATCAACAGGGATGATCAACAGGGTAAAGTAGATCAAAATGTAAGATCCAAGGCTAGAAGCTTGGTTGCTCGATGTTGGACGCAATGTAAGCGGTACATCTGCAATGCATATGCATAATCTTGGACAAACAAGTGTTTTTTCACTTCACAATGATATGAGCCCTCGATGCCATGCATCCACCATTCCAACTCATTTCACAAACATTCAGTGAAGCTTAAGTGTGGTGTGACATAACTGCCACATTGAAGTCTCACAAGAAAGCCGCTGTGACACAAGCAGCATGTCTTATCCCATGGAATATTGTCATGTTAGGATGATACCACAGGAAGAAGAGCGTGACAGGTCCCTGGGCTTGATCAATGTAGCTCTCGATAATAAGGTGGCTATCAGTCACCACAGGTGATGCTTTGTAGCTTTGTAACAACTAGACCCTAGTGCCCAGTTCATCACACAGGTCTGTTGTATACCACACCTAGCCAATCTTTTTGAGTGTTTGCACAGCACTCACTACTGTCCATCATGGCGGTCTACACAATACCCTGTTTCAGTCCACCTGAGGTGACTTAGTCCAGCCTCAAGCATTCTAATAGCCAGAACATATTCTTTCTTGATTTTCATCAGGCTTAAACTGCTGAATCTTAAATCGACTCTGCACCCACTTCCACACCAATGAAGTGATTTAGTGCTCATGCAACAATCAATGTCAATCATGTGTATCATGGTCAGTGATGAATGATCAATTAATCAAAATGACAACAAAATATTTAATTAATAGCCAGAATCCATTTACTTTTGTTATACTTTATACTTCACTTGCGTACAGAGTTACAATACAATACAATAGAGTGGTACAGTATGTTACTTTTAAGAAAATTACTTATTTTTCATTTAAGAAACCTCAACCATAAAAATTGTGAGTAATAATGCTTATGAGGAAACAAGACATTTTCACTTTGGTCATGAAATACTCCTAATTCTCCAACAATGATGATCAAAAACATTACACATCTGATAACAACTATACGACAATAAGTTGATTAAAGAATCCAACTTCTCCAAAGTTTGTAAGTATGTTGCAAATACAGTATATAATATAAACAGAGCCAAAAAGACAGGATGAGACAATTTTGTGTCAGCTTCTAAACTAACATTTCTTCAGCATTATAAAAGAATCAAGGGACACTTTTAGTGTATACTTTATAATATTTCCATGGTGATCTGAATTACCTAAATTGGCATTTTTGCAATATAAATCCGTGGCTTTTTATTAATAAGTGAAACAAAGTTGGGAAATAATAATAATAAACTTTATTTTATATACTGTAGCGCTTTTAAAGGTGGCTTCTCAAAGCGCTTTACAGAATGACAACAACAATAAATTAAAATAATACACAAGATAAAACACAATTACAATATACAGAGGAGACTGTGGATGGTGGTACTAAGAAAACCAGAGGGGTGAAGAATGGAACCAGTTAAGTAAAGGCTCTTCTAAATTAGAAGGTTTTGAGTCTGGATTTGAAGGAGTTTAGAGAAGGTGACTCTCTGATATCCTTGGGCAGAGAGTTCCAGAGCCTGGGGGCATAACAGGAGAAGGCCCTGTCACCCATACGATGTAGATGGGCTTGGGGGACAGTTAGGAGACCAGAATTAGAACACCGAAGGTTGTGAGGTGGGGAGTAGGGCGATAATACAGTAGCTCAGACAGGTACTGAGGTGCCAAGCCATGCAGAGCCTTATAGGTGAGCATGAAGATTTTAAAGTCCACACAGAATTTGACAGGAAGCCAGTGCAAGTACTCCAGGATAGGAGTAATGTGATCACTTACACTAGACCTGGTCAGGATTCTGACTGGTGAATTTTGGACATACTGCAGTTTGTTTAAAGTAGATTTAGATACCTCTGCGAGTAAAGCATTACAGTAGTCAATTCGAGAGAACACAAATATGTTGATCAGCTTTTCAGCCACAGTTGGTGATAACATAGGGCGTAGTCTAGCGGTATTTCTGAGGTGAAAAAAAGATGTTTTGAGAATAGGCTGCACATGTGGGTCGAATGTTAAGCTAGAATCAAATATCGCCCCAAGGTTTTTCAATTTAGACTGAAGCTCAAGTACAGAACAATCTATATAAGCATGACTTAAGTCTTGTCACAGTTAAGATGAAGGAAATTTTGATTCATCCAAGTTTTTATGTCAAAGATGCAATTAGATAGAATAGAATCAGCCACATCAGTGTCAGGTTTGGCGTGGATGTATATTTGAGTATCATCAGCGTAGAAATGATAGCTGAGGCCATGTGATCTTAAAAACTGACCAAGCGGAAACATGTAAATGCTGAAGAGGAAGGGGCCCAGTATTGAACCCTGAGGAATACCAGACTTAACAAGACCAATTTCAGATCTACTGTATATCCATTAAGAGAGACAAAGTGACAGCGATCAGCGAGGTAAGACTTGAACCATTTGAGAGCAGTGTCAGAAACTCCAAACAGTCTCAAGACAAGATAACTGAACTGAACTTATTCACTAATAAAATAACTTGGAAAGCAACACTAAAAAGGAATTTAGGAAACAACTGGCTGTGTGGGATGTACACACAAAATAATTGTGCACAGAAATTAAAAGTATTTTGATGTGAGGTCTAAAATTAAGCCTTTATGTAGAAAGAGCACAAAAAGTATTTGATGTTCCACATGGCTAATTAAAATGTCCCTTTTTCATGATTAGCATTACACGTTGGAAAACATGGATCTTACCAATCCTTTGAGTATCCATTTTTTTTAAGAAACAATGTAAATCATACTGTTGCTGATTTTAATATTAGAATGTCAAAAGAAAAAAATCTATTTCAGATTTCTTTTGCTGCTGATACAGTACATACTTGCGTATAATTAGTGTGCCCTGTTGTTCTCTGTGCAGTCTTGAGGTGGAGGTTTTGTGTGGTGTGAAAACCTGATAAAAAGAGCATTTAATTTAGATATAAATGCCATTTTCACACATTGCTGAATGGCATAAGAGAACAAATCTAGTGTATAAAAGCCTATTGTTAGCTTTTTTACTCCTGAGCTGGTCTTGCTTGTTCATAAATTGTTTTCACAGATGGTGAGGTGGGCACAAAGCAGGACTATAATTTTGAAATTCTGTTTACTTGAAACGTTACAGCCAATTGATTGCCGGCCAGGCAGTACCCGAGTTTCGTGAGTTTCATGATATTTATGGGTTTTTTCACGCAACCTTTCTCAAACATATTTTTATAACAATAAAAATCCCTTTTGGAAAATTGGTAAATATGTCATCACACACACATTGACCTCACTGCAGTTGGAATATACCAGCACTCTAACAGGTAAGCTATAGGTAGATAAAAGTTAAAATCCTGTAATTAAACACATGCCACAATAAGAGTTAGAACTACACATTCTCTGTCTTTCTAATTATAATTACAATATATTAGTATGATAACTACACATAATGTACATAATTATTTATATCTGCTACCGTATGTAAGACCTGTTTGTTGTCGCTTGTTCTATAAAGTAGATTGCCTCCACCATGATTCATAGGAGAGCTGGTGTTCTTTGGAGCATCTATAGTTCCTTTCTTTCTCCTCACGTGACCTGGACATGCATGGCTGCCTCAAGAACTGGCTCGCTCATCTGTACTGAGGATATAGTTAATGAAACCAGCCAAAGAATGAATTCGCTGTTTCACCATGCAGAATGACAATGACCCAAACCATGTAGACAATACAACAAAAAATGAAAAAAATAAAGTCTAAACAACCCAAGATTATTTTTTGACTGTAAAACAAAATAACACATTACCATCCCAATACTTTTGGAATGCCCCGTATTATGTAATGGATTTACAGTGTTGCTAATATAGTTGTATAATGAATCATTTGCTAAATGTGAAAAAAAAAACTTGCCTGTAAAAAATATAATACAATACAGAGAATCACTTTCCCTGAGCACTCAAAACCTTCTTTCTTAGAAGGGCTTTTATTTAACTGGTTTTGTGTCTGCCCCTTTGCTTTCTGAATGCTTTTACTGCATTCTAAACCCTAATTGTAATTGTATAATTCTCTTGTCTTCTCTCATTGTGTGCATTTGTTCTTATCATCATCTTGTTATATAACCCATCCAGAATTGAAGAGAGCAAACAAAGTGCTGAAAGGTAGAGATGACCCCAGGACACTGAAACTCTGAGACAACAACACTTACTGTAAGTCTGACACTTGTCCTTATTAGAGCTGTGCTGCTAATACTGATTTAAATCTTAGGGTAGAAAACCAGAGTGTCTCCTATCTTGGTCTTGGAGAGCTCCACTCCAGTTAATTTAATTGGTCAGCTGTTTCATTAAGAGAAACATGGTCCTTGGGGACTGAAGAGTCCTCAGTCTGTGAGTGGCTTTGAATTCCTTAATTTAATGAGTGCTTACTTGATCACAGTGAAATTGTTCCAGTTGATCATAAACAGATGACATAATTGTGTCCTTAAAAACCTTTTGGACTGGAGTCCTCCAAGAAGAGGACATTTGTGCCCTCTATAGCGAACAAACCTGACCTTCTTACTTTAGTAAAATTACAGCTTCTGAATCTGGGGTCAATAGCTCATGACTGTCCATCTGCCAGTCTAGAAGAATGAAGAAACCAGCGACCTTCAGGAAAAGAATGAACCCAGGATGATGAGCTGTTATCCTCAATATTAAGTTGAGCAAAAGAATATTTTGATCTATTTCCTAGTTTTTTTAAATGTCAGGATATCAATCAAATGTCCTAGAAATAGAGGTTGCGTGATTGAGTTTTAAGGGCAGGCACTGCCGGGAGCAATCCGAGTAATGTAGAAGTAACTCAGAAATGACAGATTGTGCGGCCTTCAGAAGCCTCCTCCCTGCTCAGCCTTGTCAAGCCTGCAGCTGGACACCTGAGTTGTGTGCAACATCCTTATCGTTTCCCACAGGCCTCAGATCCTCCGCAAATAATAAATAGAGGACTTAGACAGATGCCTGAATGCCGATAATATAACTTTGATCAAACTATTTTGGATAAACAAAATTTTAACCATTTTTATAAAGTAAACATACTGTAATTTGCTGCATTTAAATCAATTTTTTTACCAAAATCAACTAATTTAGTTTAGGTAGAGCCAGACCTTTAAGTGCCTGCCCTACCTTTAGTTGTTTTAATTATTCCAAAATCTATATAGCATGAATAGAGTAATCGCATCTCCAAAAACTTTTCTTATGCCTTCTTCTTCACAGTTATTGAAAATTGAGGTTATTAATCATGCTGTCAGCAAACTAGATGGCACCTTTCCTTCCAAAGTTTTATCAGTTTCGGGGCAGCAGTGTGGAGTTATGGTTAAGGTCCTGGGCTCAGGACCCAGGTGGTATACTATTGTCCTTTTGAATAAGGTACTTCTTGTAAATTGCTCCAGTAAACTTCCTCCTGTCTAAATGGGTACTGTACTCTTCAGGTTGTCACTGAATTGACTTTATCTGATTAAAAAACAGTTATGGCTGCCACTACCAGAGGATCAGTGAGAAATCTATTCCTTTTTTCATTAAGCTTCACATGCAAGTATGTTTCCTCAACTTTGACAAACTAAGAACTCTTCCTGCAAAGCCTTCTGGCACCATATGGTCCCACATATTTTAAAGCCTGTCACCTATGGTTACATCAAACATCTTATTTTCAAACCTTACAGAGGAGATCCACCACACTGGAGGTTTACAACCTTATGAGTAACACAGCACACTTCAATGAGACAAACCCACTTTTTTCAGCTGAATTGATTGCTCACAAATGTCACATCTACTTACATTTACCGTGGTTATGGTCTCACTAGAGAAGCTTGCAACATAAGCACATGCAAGAATCTAAACAAGGAGTAAAACATATTTTAAATCCACAAAATCTTTGACAGCCGGTACTTTACAGTTTTGTCATATTTGTAACTATGATTTAACAATGCTTTTAAAATATTATTTGTAATTATTTATTGAATTATTCAGCCAATATGTAATTTTAATACAATGGATGGTTTCAGTTCAATGTTTTGATGCTGTGACATACTGTAAACCTGTGTATACTATCACAGTTACACTGGAATTTGAGGAAATTTGATATACTTTTCCATTTCAAGAGCTGTTCTAAACAATATATTTTCTTTTTGCAGAGGCCGCAGAAAATCTTAAAGTCGTCACGCTGGCCCTGCTGCAACACAGCGGGGCGTCACACTTGCATTGGCAGGCGGCCATGCTTCTGCTCTGCTCTGATCGCCGTGGAGACAGCTTATGCAGAGCACCTGGCTGTTGTGACAACTTTCCGAACAACAGGTGCTCTGGAGTGTGTCAGTGCGTCAGTCCTGCACCATTTCTTCTTGGTGATCCAGCATTGACGTTCACAACAGCGGGGCCCTTCCTGTTCCTGGTTTCCAGTTCTCTTGGACCCCACCTGGGAACTCTGCCTGTGGCTGTGCTGTCCAGAGGCTGCCCCACCACTGAGCGCAGAAGAGTATACACATAGAGTATTACGATATGGTATACCTAGATTTTCAGATAGTGTTCCTCATAAAAGATGAATCCAAAGTTTTAATTGTTTAGTCTTAAACAGGATGTGGGTTTCAAATGTGTATCATGTTCAACTAGGCTTCGGCTTACAAAGCGTACTTGTGAAAACGTCTAGAGACATACTGCATAAATGACATGAGGCAGATAGTGTTACTGGGCAGTTAGGCTTTAGCAACTGATAAATGGTGGAAAGGGGGTATCTGGGATTATTTGGTTTATTTACAATAACAGATGGATGAGCACTTGCCATAGAAATCCTGTATTTAGCCAGGTACTCCTTTCATGGCAAGAGATATACTGTAGATCACATCATTACTTGTGCTGAGAGACATGAGAAACAGCCTTCACAGGGCTGAACTATTCAGTATACCATGGAGCACCAGAAGCATAGGAGAAAGACTGAGTTTTAACAGGGACCAAGGTATCAAGTGTGTGTATTAGTGAGCTATTTAAAAACTGTACCTATTAGAATTGCAGAAAATGCATTCTTTAAAAATTTAAAAACCTTAATGCACTGAAACCCTAAAAAAGCCTACATCAGCAAGTCAGGAGTGTCAGCCTTTGCAATGCACTTTTTCTTAAAATGTTACAAATTCTGTTATTTCTAACTGTTTATTTTCCAACGTTTACGATGTTAGAGAGAAAACATCATCTAACATCATACATTATCACAACCCAAATGTAAAAATTCTGACAACTTTTATTTTTCACTTAAACCTAAAACACAAACTGAAGTATAATGTTAAAACCAGATTCACATATTTTATTCAGATAGGAATAACCTTGATATTTACAGTTAATATGAACCATAATCCATTGTCAAACATACCCCTTTTTCATTGCATAAGAATACATTAGCATTGGATTTATGCATCGGATTCCATTAAAGGGTGCAACTTGGCTAGTGTTAGGTTGAAATAAAATAACAGTATTATTACAGAGAATGTGAAGAGAGAAATTGATGAGGTGAAGAAAATAACTCTAAAACAGACATGCCAGTTCTGTGAATCTATATTCTGAAGCAGGGTTACACAGGCTGAAAAATAAAGATATGTCCTAAGAAAGCAAAATAATATAACGCAGAGTCTGAATCAGAGCAGAAAAATGTATTCAAGATAATAAAACTAACTGGAATATTGATTAGAAAACACATTTAGATTATCTTATAATAGGCACCTTAACTACATAAATGTGAATGGACATTGAAGTGAATTAAATTCAAGGGGTCTGCTTTAAGTATTCAAACTTCTCAAAGTCATAGACAGTGTCAATTGAATGGATGTCTTTAGACTCAACGAAACAGAAGACTAGAGGAAAATATGTGAAAGTGCACAGAAAACCAAGAGGCTTTGGGAGTGTGGAACAAGCTACCCAGCCATGTTGTTGACAGCAGATACTATTTCAGGAAACTGCTATTGTTCCAATGAGTTGGATCAATGAGTTAAAAATCAAACGAACAACATGGGCCAAATATCCTTCTCTGAATTGTATCCTGAATTGTAAATTCTGATAACATTCTAAGTGTTCTCTAGTGAATGTAATAACTCCATTACTACATTAAGCGTTGAAGTGAATATCAGACTAATGGTATCAATGAAATTGAAATCAAGCAGTTACACAGTGTCATAGAAACATAATGTTCCCATTGTTTTTTTTCTAAGACCTTGTCGCCTTGTCTCTTAGAACAAGATCAGCCTCATTCTTCTGTTAAAAGATGTTGAATGCTACAGATAAGTATGAATATTTTTAGATAAACTTTCCTGACATATAAACCTGTCTTAATTGGGGTATAAGTAATCCTACATTTAAAAAAATAACAACTCTGGAAAACCCCCCCAAAAAAATCAAAGCAATAGTTTATGAAGAAGGCCTTTAGCAGAAAACTTTCCAGTTTGATAGTGCCTGCTATTTTCCTGAAAACATTAACCTTCCTGGAATGTCAAGTGTCCCCAGACCTCAATACAGAACCCTGTACTCGTATGAAACACCTGTTCTGTTCAAATGCACTTGATACTGAATCATTCAACACCATGACAAATGCATGTTTAATTAAAAAGAAACAAATAAAAATACTGCATACCCTCAAAATAAAGGCCAACAGAAAACAAGTAAACTCTGCTTCATTTGTATCTCATCCATTAGCTGTGGTGAAGTTATCATTCTACTTTTAAATATGAAAAATTATAATTGTCAGACTTATTCACACTGGCTACCCCCAGTTCATGTTTACAGTATGTCTGGTTCCAGAGCAGAAATTCTCACTACTTTGGCTCCATCAATTCTCTACAGTTCTGCTAAAACATTATCCAGTAACAACAATAACTTCAACACATTTTTCTTTCAAAAGGATGAAACCATGTAATCAAAAAGTTTTCTTTACCAAAGGGCTTTTATTAATGTTCTTGGGAATTAGAAGCATATAAAACACATGCATCATAAAAAAGTACTGTATAATGAGCAAAGTATCCAATATCCAAATATCAAGGCAAACAATAAAGTTCATATGGCTGCTCCAGACAGTTGTAATTTACAAAAATGTACTGTGTTTCAATTAAAAAACTACAGTACATTGTAATGAATGCAGTAGGTTTAGCAGGATATAAATCTAAACGCTGATTTGCAACGGTATTGAAGTGTATCCAAGTCTCAAAGGTACACTCCTTAGCTTTGCAAAATATGAAATATCTCATCTAGATATTTAAAAAATATAAGGGATAAAAGTGCCTCCAAGTTAACATTTTTTAGTTGGCTTTCATGGCTGTCTTGCTAATTTTGACAACATGAACATACATTATGGATAAGAGATCATTAGATAACAAAATATTCTTTGCAGCACTTTAAAATTAAAGAACATCTTTTAGTTCTCCCTTTCTCCTTAAAGGACAACTTGTAGAAAAGGGAAAAAAGCTGAATATACCCTAGTAAAATTATAGCTCCAATGACATACTGTATCTGTAAGAGCTTGCCCATTAAAATATGTGCCATAAATAGACACCAAGGGCAAAACAAAACAGCCTCCTTATTCAAAATGAATGCTGATTAAGGATTTATTAGAACAAAAGGTAATAGGAAAATAGATTAATTTCTGTTGTTGTACATTTAAACAAAAGTACTGTATATTTAGTCTAATTACAGCTTTTATGTCAGATAAAAACAGCCCAAAATTAAGGCTGAAACAGCAGAAATTCTACCCATTCAGAATTAATTTGGCATAGGATGTTATATACTGTATGTGTTCATATATTCACCCCCCAGATACTGTAGTAAGAACTGTTACTTAAAATACTCCGTTTTCAGTACCTCTGAGAGGTTTTTGAGGAATGTTTCAAGCTATCTAATTGGAAAAAAAGTCTGTTAGAAGATGGAAAGGCTTCTTCTTTTATTTTACAAAATTTAATTTGCTGTGTTTTCACATAATGTGTGAATTCATCTTACATTTAGTTGATCTTGATTTTCCTAAGGACAAATGCAGGTTCCTAGCTGTAGATTCATTTTTTTTTTCTTTAATAGGAGAGCTTGATTCATGAGTAGGGTGACACATAGCACTAAATAAGCTTTGCCATGGAATTTTATTGTCCTTTATTCCAAACCAGTAATAGCGCACTGCATCTGATTTATGTGAATCAAATGCCTTCATTCTGACATTTTACTGCAGCTTTTATACATAGGGGCCTTTAAATATTTGGCAAATTGGCTAAACAACTGTTTTATCAGCATTAACGTCTGACTTGACCAAGATTAGACAATGGCTGATGGGACAGATGTGATACATTTATAGGTTTAGGAAATGCATTTACTTCAGAAGGACACACTCAGATGTCATTCACACCAATGTTTAAGTTGATATTTTCCTCCAAGGGAGATGGGGTAGGGAGTGGGGTGATTGACAGCCCCCTCTAGTGACCTAACTCTCCAGCGAAGCCTTTCATGCTTACTTTTTTTGTGACCTGATATGCATCCAGTCATCTGATCTTTCCACAGAGCACTGCATTCATTTCTGGCCTCACACTGAATCGGCTCACACTTTTTGTTTTAATTCCGATCACACCTTTTTTGGGGAGAGGGTGGAATAAATCTGCATTATTAATTGCACAATTCAAAGGCTCTATCTTGTTACCAGCATAGTAAGTAAGCCAAAGACAACTACTGGAGTACAGAATCTTGTGCTTTAAATGTTGATCCATTTAGATATATATTATAATCTAACAATATGTATTTAAATTTCAGAACTAACACATTACTAGTTTGATAAGATGTTTATTTTGCACTGATGTTTATTTTGAAAAGTGCATGAAAATAAGATTTTCTATCACTTCCTGGGATCCTTGAGCCTACAGTATATACTGTATAACATAACATATGTTTCTGCTGGTTATTTTAAATGAGCATGTGCTGAGGTGGTGAGATATCTGGACATAAGTCTTGCTAGATTTCAACAAACACACTGGGAAGTTTTGAAAGACAAAATATAAAATACCTTTGTTGATTCTCTATATAGCATGTGGAGAATGACAATGTTTTAATGTTAAAAAAGACAACGACAATCACGGTTGCTACTGTAGAGCTTATTAAATATGTATATCTGAAAACTTCCTTGAAAAACTGTTCTATAAAAAGGCTTACCTTGCAAACAGAAAAAGTTCCTGTAAGAATCCCCTAGAGAAGTACAGTAACTCTAGAAGAATAAAATTAGCAATCTGTTTTTGCTAAGTGAATGGAATGTCTTTCAAGCTCTTCAGTGAATATTTTGTTTGCCTTACTTGAACAATACATATACTGTACACATATACATTGCTATTGTTTTTTTTTTACATTCTGGTTCTGTCAATGCAACATATCAGGCCTTATCATGTTCACAAAAAATATCTGAGTACTTCTTTTAAAACTTTATTATTCTTTAATATTAATATAGCTTACTAAGTAGGAAAAAATAATTTATGAATACAACTAATCATGTGCTCCCTAACACCTTTTTCAAAGTCATGATGTGGAGATTAAGTTTCTCCCCCTGCAATGCTTGTGCAATAAAATTCAACTGAGCAGATTCTGGCAGTTTGGGGAATGTAACTCAGAAAAGCGAACATGTTATTAATCTTTTGTTGCATACTTTTTTAGTACATGAGACTGAGATAGGAGAACATAGAGTATTAGATTTTTAGATATGGTTTAGATATATCTATACCTTACAGTACAGATTAAGACACAGTGTGAGATACTTTATTTTTGGTTAAAGATCTCCTCTTCAGAGTGTGGGATGGCTTTGACATTGATTTAGAACTAAATTCCAACCTCCTCATTGTTAACAGAGCTCGACTTTCATGTAAGGAAGCAAGTGTTTGGGGACAAGCCAACAGTGCTAAGAATATCAGATGAACAGACATTAAGTAGACTTTTAAAAAATAAAATGTAATCACATTACAATAAAAACCCAGATCTGTAGTCAATGTCTGGACTGACTACTTTGGGGAAAAACTGCTTACATTGCCAAGACAACAAAAACTGCTTTTGAGCATTCCCTAAACCCTTGCCTGATATTAAAATAACTACAAAAAACTGTAGCATTCTTGAATGTGATACGAAGTGCTACAGAATGGTGGGGCTGATTCATAGTAAATGAGTAGGAATAAACATTATTTTACATTTGTGAAAGGATGTACAGTAAAGTATCATAAACAATAACAGTAGTTACTGTAGTTACTGACAAAATGAAAAAAGCAGCATTTTTTTCAGAATTTAAGTGTGATTTTTTGGTTTTGATTGCTATCCATTCCATTTTGTACTATATTATTTTCTGGATGATCTCTACTGAGCCTGAGTGGTAGTGTGGGTCAGAGGATCTTTAGACAAAAACCAGTCCACCCCATTGGAACTTCAGGCCAGGAAGTTTCCAATCTTTATTTAACATAAGAAACAAAAAACCTAGCTCACTTGACCATTGTAACCCCTTTTGTGTAGCAGTCTTTCCAATATAGCAACTCCCTGCTGCTCAAATCCCCATCCTTATATAAAAACAGAATCCACTAAATAACCCATGTGAGAATTCAATGAAATATCTATCAAAAGGTATCACTATTAGTGGGAAGCTCACGCACAGGCTGCAGTGATCAGGGTTAGGATTAAGGACTCATAACTGAAAAGTTGTGTTCAGAGCAAATGTGGAGTTCTGCTGTTATACATTTGAGAAAGGTGCTTGACTCAGATTGCTTCAGCACAATACTCTACACAGCTGTACAAATGGGAAAACAATGTAAGTCGCTTATGAAAAAATGTGCCCGCCACATTATTATTAATAATAAATTGAGTCCTTGAAGCCTGCTTTGTCAGGCCTTTCTATGGCTGAACCATAGTAATTACTTTCTTGTAACCCAGGCACTCTGCCACAGTTTCTTGCAGTCCCTGTGATTTTTTTAATTTTTATTACAAGATTAAGGTGAAATGGACATTGTAAAATAAAAAAGTCAAATGCATTTCACTGTCATTTACACCTGGTCATAGACTATTGGGTTCATTTGCCAAATCTTTTTAATGTTCTAAATAATGTACTTAACAGGCTCATTAAATCACATGTATATTGAATTTCAAGGCAGTGCTACATTCAGAAGGAAGCATGTTTATTTAATTTTCTACAGCATGTTAAAAAAATAAATGTATTAATTAAAAGTCCTCAGAATGTGCAATTCAAATTAATAGCATAATTTGAAGAACTTAGTTCATTTCCTATATGTCAAAAGTCATCTCTCACAGAGCTAATTTCAGTCCTTAGGGGCCAGAATCCAGTTTCTTTTCCAGGTCTCTAAATCATAAGGAGCTGTTCTGTATCGTGTTAAATTCATCCAGTTACATCATTAAAAGTAGAGGTGGAATGAAAATCTTCCATGACTGGAGCTACAGTATACAGTAGTGGTTTAGAGCAGGTAACTTATTGGGGAAACTAGACACATAAAACCTTTGAGCTCCTGTGAAACACATTGTACTGTATGTAACTGTGAGTGTCTTTAAATTTGTTTCAGTAACTACAGTACATACACTGGAATTCCAAGTCATTGTTTACTTAAATGTTTTGCTATTCCTTTAGTGCTAGCTTTCTCCGATCAATGCATGGATTAACATGTTTTATGCAGCTGTTTTTTCAAAGGATTTTGCTAGTTTTTAAATCCTTTCATCAAAGCACCTTATAATTTAATGGTAAATTAAGTCACAGCTCTTTGAATAACTCCTTAATAGATAAAGTGTACACCTTATGTAAAGTGCATACTTTTGAAGGCTTGCTCACTTGTTAATGAACAAACCCACTTAGAAAACAAGATCAAAAGCCTCTTCAAAGATAGTGAAATAACAGAAATGATAAATACAACTTCAGCAGCTAATTATGACACATTCAATAAGACAACCCTATTCAGGTTTGAGTGTTATTTCTTTTCAGGTACGACGTCACAAAAAGCAGCTTTTTCTCACACAGGAGGTGTATACAGTAATAGGATCAGGTGTTTCTCAGTAAGTCATTCTGAGTGCTTTGTTATCTTGTGTAGCTGTTCCACTATTATGCCTAAACACAGTACATTCACATTTGATAGAAAAATGTTGTGTCGCCTAGTGGCCTTGGGGCATTAGAGTACAGAAGAATGCTGAATAATCAGTTATTAATTATTGAGACCCAACCAGTTGTTTGTGTTTGGATTTTCCTGTTCTACACCTTCGCTGTAGGCTAACAGTTCATCCCCCACCCTTCCCACACACACAGTGACGAATGTAACCCTGATATACTGTAAGTGCGGGTGTGAGTTAGTGTAGTGCTGTTAGCATTCCTAGGCATGATGTTATGTGGCAGAACGCAATCAGGTATGTAAATGAAAGAGGGGACTTTTGTTGGTCTGTGCTGTGTGATCCCAAGAATCCAGGGGAATTCTCCCCAGTGTGATCATTCTGAATCACTGTTTTAGTCCAAGCATAAATTCAATTTTTTCTGATAAACTGACAGTATTTAACCTGTCTGCCCTTTTCTACTTTTAGATGCTAGATGTACTGTATATACTGTAGGAACACAGAAAATGTGCACTCAGCACCTGTAAGAATTATTCAGGTACTGCTACTGTATATTTATTTATATGATTGTGTGAATTTAAAACATGCAATAAAAAGTAAGCGTATGTTGTCCAAATAAGTACAGTACAGGTATATTGAGAAAAAATATCAAATGTTTTTAACAAAGATTTCTGGTTATATAAAATCAAACAATGATTCAGTGAGTAAAAAAAAACAAGAACTGAATTCTGAAAACAAGAACCACAAATTATTTAACCACAAACCTTCTAGCATTTAGTTGACCTTTTAGATTCCTCCGAACATTTCTCTATTGATGTTGAGATCTGTGAGATAAAATTCTCCAGCTCCTGAAGTGGCCAAACACAAACGCAAACCTTCATGTTTCATACTCCATATTTCATGGTGATACTGTAGACATCTATTTAATATTCTTCTGGCAGCTCACCTGCTATTCTCCCATCTCTGCCACTCAAACATGAATCTGGACTCATGTCAATAGATCAATTTAGAGGGGAAAAGGTTCTCAAGATATTTCCTGTAAAAAGCTTCCAGAAAGCACTGGTGACAAACTTTTCTCCTGCAGCTTGGTTTTTAATAGTTTTCTTTTTCATTAGAGTGTAGTGTTTGTGCTGATATCTTAACATAGTCTTTCCTGACTCCTACACAGTATAAAGTGATTACCTATAATACTCTTACTCTGCACTGGTTAGAGGACACCTGACATAAAAAATGTCAGGAAAGAAGATAATAGCATAAAAGTTAAGAGAAGGGAAAGCTATATGCCCTCATATATCTCAGATTCAGTTAATTCAGCTGTTTTTAAATATTTGTTTTTGTGTGTGTTTGTTGAATCTTAATCTGAAGAGAAACCTAAAAAAATCAGCAATTTGTAAAAGCAAAAAAATAAAGGTGAACCATGTTTTCCTTTTTTGGTGGTAATGACAGATGCATGTGATCTTAAACTTTATTATCTTAGAACGTTCATTTGTCACCTTGCTGTCACAACATGAAACTTGATGCTTTTTTCTGGGCAATATACAGCAGTGATCCTGACAAACACATAGTTCAATTCTGCCAGTCACAGTGATACCCCTCCATATCCATCATGATGAAACTTTGAGAAAAGCTGATAACATTATTCCATAGGATATTAAACTCTAGCAGGACCATCTCAGAATCGCTGCGCATTGTGATCTGTCATGTGGTGCCCTAATGACAGACAGTAGGTATTGATTATGGGAGGGGTAACTAAGATGACTCCACTACAGGATGAATGACATTTAATTAATTTGGAATCTTGACCAAGCGTGGCTGTTGACAATCAGGGAGACATTCCATTGTGTTGCTAGATAGTCCTGACTTTTCTTCTCTGAAACATTGCACTGGCCTTCCACCTTTCATCTCAGATTACACATTACATTGCTGACACAACAAAAGTGACAGAATGCACATCTAGTGCTTTTGTCTTTAGAACCCCTCACTGATTTCAGGCGTGCATGGCAGGCATTGTTGCTGCAAAATCCATTGTGTCATTTTTCACAAAAAATGAACAGCATGACATCAAAAGAACCCTCCCTGCATACCTGTTTCTATACCAATTCTCTTCATGCAACCTTCAGAAATTATTTTCTTTTATCCCCTGCTCATTGTTTAGTAGTAGAGTATGCAACAGAATAGAAAATATATGAAGAAGAAACAGTAGTATCTAATAATGAGAACATTACAAACTTGTCTGTTATGGGATGTTTGTCAGTAATGTGAAGTTACATTTTTCATAACCATGGCCTGTGCAAAAATCTTTTTGGATATTCTGAAAAATGTTAGACCGATATGCAACTTTTATCACTATGTGTGTGTTTAATATATGATGTTTCACCATATTTGTAAACAAGGTACAGTACTTGATCATATGAAGGGTGCATTGTTCTCTCTCCTTAAAGACAGCAAATGCAATAAAACAGTTCTAAAACAAAAGTCTGCAGAGCTAGCTAGACTGTGTTCTGTTCATAAATTATTTTCTGGTGTGTTGCTTTAAGTGTTGCAAGATATTCAGTTGAAAGAACTAATTTAACAGACAAGTGTTTCCAATGAATCAAAATTCCTGTTTACTGTCTCAATATATGTTGCATGGTTTCAGTTGGATAAACATACTGATGACAAATGGGAAAGTAAAGCCATCAATTAAAGGCAGCTGTCGTTTGTTTGGGAAAAAAACAGAAAGTTAAGACATCACAATTTTATTGATGGATAAATGTTTTGACTTCTACTGAAATACATTATGTTTCCTCTAGATACACCGATCAGATCAGCTATTTGCAAATCTCTGAAAGCAGTAAAAAAGCATAGGTTCAGTCATGGGAGCTGAGATTAGTTTGATTTTATCTATTTGATCTATCTAGCATTAAAGGCTACAAATGGGTTCTTATCACAAGAATCAAGAATACCCTGTTGTTGTGTAAACTTTCTTAAACACAGAATTCAAACTCTAAGGCTCTTCTTAATAATTTCAGAGAATAGTGACCTGCAAAGGATATGATCATTTCTATGTACTTAAGAACTAAAGTTTCATGTCAAAATAAAATAAACATTATGATAATGGTACCCTTTTCATTTGCAATTTCTGTGTACAGAGCATTTAAATGGAAATAATAATAGATGAATTATGAATTTACACAAAGGAGGTGTCAGTTTCCTAATACCTTTAATAAAGCATCATTGTCAAAGGTGACTTTTTCAACAACAAATGAGTAACAAATTCATTCTGTAAGATGAAAAGTCACATCAAGCTAATTGTACTTCGATAATGATTTTTTTAATGAAGTTAGGGAGAAGGTGCAGTTGCCAAGTGAGCCATGAATATTTCATAGGCATTTAAATAAGCCAATTTCTTGCACATTTCCACGAGTCCTACTGGAGCTTCAAATGGAGTGAGAAATGGGTCAGCTGTGGTCAGTATGCTTTAACAGAGTCTCATTTCACCAAACGGGGTAAGGAATATTTTGCATCATTGCATATTTTGCAATATCTGTCTAGTTTTCTGGAGAGAAAGAGCTAAGATAAAATTTCTCCTGTGACATTTTTTTCCTGCAAAAGTTTTTATTTATTTTGAAAATAAAGCATGCTGTAGATGACAAAGACTGCTTTATTTCTTTCCCTTCTTTCAATCTGCATGATTATACATTAGGCAGCCTGATTGCTAACACTTTTTCAGAAAATTTAGACAAATCCCAGGAACATGATTGTAGAAAATGCCTTGATATTTTGGCTTTAACCTCACTTGGTCTGAGAAATGACTCTATGTTACGACCCCAAGTGTCTAAGGGTAAACAACAGTTACTGCATGTACATAAAAGGAGTACGATATTTTATTTTTGGTAATAATATGTTCATGGTTTAATTGTGTACTTAATGAAGAAATGTGTATATCAGAATTCTGATTATTATTTTGTAAAATTATTTTTGCTTTATAAGTGGAATATTCTAGTGGGAGGAGTTTAACCTAGAAGAGGAGAAAGTGGGTTGTGGGGTAGAATAGGAGCTGCCAACAACAATCTATTTTTCCTAGCAATTAATGTATATCTTTTTGTACTATAGCTTTGTGTTGTTTTCTTTTTTCCTGGCTAATTTGTGGTTTTCACTTCGTTTTTTTTTTGGGGTGTGGACTTTGGGAACACAGTTCCTCATCATAAACACCATTGCATGTCTTTGCAATTGTGGCTGTGCCATCGTTATTGTTATATTCTATCCACGCCTCTAAACTCTTCAAGGAGGAGACTGTGACACCAACAAAACAGCAAAGCCGAAGCTATATGAAAACATACACACACGCACAAAGTGAAATGAACGAAAAGAAAGAAGCAAAGCTGAAGCAAAACAAAAAGCGAAGCGAAACCAAAGCTGACCCAAGTTGGAACGAAGTCAAACAAAAGGCCCCTTCATTTAGAAAACCTCCAACTAATATATTAATTAAGCTGCACTCTGATTGGCTGAGAAGCTGATTGATGATGATGTCACACAGAAACAATGTAATGATGGACCTATGGGGGAGGGAGAACAATCAAGGTCGGGAAGTGTGGAACATAGCAACAAAACAAACACATGGACACACTGGGATGTAACACTGTAACACTCTAGCAGGTCAATAAGTGATGGAGGTCAGTAGATGGTGCAGGGGTGGTAGTTTAATCAACAATCTTTAGAAAAAAATAATAAAAATGACCATGACCAATATTGCAAATAGTGATTCCAATACATACAAAGAATCTAAATTAAGACTAATAACTTAATACAGTAACATTTTATCCTTGTAGCATTTTATCCATCCTGGGAACTGTTCCTTGTCAGGATGGCAAACATTCCTGAAAAAGTACACAGAATTAATGGCTTCTCTGTGGCTTAGACTGCAGAGATGAGAGAGAGATGGGGCCTCACTGGGAAAAGCATATAAACACTTAATTCTGGCTTATTAATAAGCATTGCCGCTACATAGCTGTTGTGTGAAGGCTAGCGTTAGAACTAGAGTTACGGTTAATTTTAGCATTAGGGATGTGAGAGCACAGATGAGGCAGCAGCTGAAATTTTGATCCACACGCTAAGCTGAGGTGCTACAGACAAAACTATTTTGCTCCATTCAAAAAACAAAGAGTGGATGGTACATGTCTGACCAGTGGCATACAATCCATCATTTCTCCCATTTCAAGCTCTAAGGAAGACTTTGGAGCATGGACCATAAAGTACACCAAAGAGCTGACTTTCACAGTGAATTGTCTAAACACTGCATAGTGATTAATGTAAACAGATTTTCTTAATTGTTTATATACTGTAAGAAGTGTTGGAAATTATTGCTATATACAGTATGTACAAAAAGTATAAGACCATTTTGTTTCCTTTTGTATTGCTGTCCAACATTGTCAAGAAGAAATCATTCACCTTTGACCAAACGTTCTTCAGACCACACTTATAAAGAAGGCACCATGGAGAAAAGGCTGATTGAGTGCCTTATCCACCTCTGGCCATGCTGCACAGTGATGAACTGGGTGAGCTGGAACATCATGATGAACTCATGCATGACGAAACTCTACATTGTCTTAGTCCACAATAAACATAATTCCATTTTGGCACATACTGTAGCGCTGTGCTACATCCACTCACTCATCTTAGATGCTGTGTTCCACATTTCACAGAACACCATCCACAGCTCTCTTGTTGTAGTAGACCATGACTCACATATCACAAGTGTACTGTACGCACACAGGCAAATACACAGTTCTTATCCACAAAACATCTCACTTTTCATACCGGTACTATAGTACTTTCAGTTACTGTAAACCTACAGTACATGTATGTTTTGAGGTTGTACTGTAATACCTTCATCATTCCACATTTTTTTTAAAAAGACACCGAAGGCACTGCTGTTAGTTATATGGAGCCGCCTTGTAATATATCTAATTGTGGTTGTGCTTAAGGAATCAGCCCCTAAAGGCATGTTGTCGCCATAACAATATTTTATGTAAGACTCCTATTTGAAGAGATTTTGGAAACCAAAATTATCCTTAAACTTGGATCACACCTTCCCTTCTTTCAGTGATAGACTAATTTTAATAATTGCTTAGACTTATATAGCACTTTTCTGGACACTCCACTCAAAGTGCTTTACAGGTAATGGGAGCTCCCCTCCACCACCACCAATGTGCAGCATCCACCTGGATAGCTGATCCACATCAGCTATTAGTGGGGAGGAGAACAGAGTAATGAAGCCAATTCATAGATGGGGGTTGTTAGGAGGCCATGATTGGTTACACCCCTACTCTTTTCAAGAAACGCCCCGGGATTTTTAATGGCCACAGAGAGTCAGGACCTCGGTTTTATGTCTCAGCCAAAGGACGGCACCTTTTTACAGTATAGTGTCTCTGTCACTATACTGGGGAATTAGGACACACATAGACCGCAGGGTGAGTGCCCCCTACTGGCACCACTAACACCTCTTCCAGCAACAACCTTAGTTTTTCCCAGGAGCTCTCCCATCCAGGTACTGACCAGGCTCACACCTGCTGAGCTTCAGTGGGATGCAGGGTGATATGGCTGCTGGCAAACCCGAAGGCAGGGAGGCACAAAAATTGCATGAAACTCATTCATGTTCCTCTCCACGGAAATCTTTAGTAAAAAGTGAAAGATTTGTACGAGATGAAGAGAAACGAGAGTTCGTTTTTTGTTTTTTTGGATTTTGTTTTCAAATCCTCTCCATTTAATTACAGATTTCAGCTTTTCACACCTCTCCCTTAGATCCCCCTTCATGTGGACATTCATTCTTACCTTTTATGTCCTTTGTACCCTGTGCTTTGTTATATTTCAGCTACCTCACTCTCTCTCCTGATATTCAAGATTGTTTCAACAACCAAAACATTGTGTTTCTCCTTTCTACTGTCCTTTTTACTGTTTAGCATGGAATTAACCTTTATTCCAGTACTGTATTCTTCACTTACTGATTCTCTGTTTGAAATATTCTGATAATTGAGATTATGATTGACCTCTTAAGATTTGGTTAGAAAAAGCCTCCAGCTGTTTGCATTCATCAGACCACTTTTTATGACAATGTCAATTGCTCTCGTTTTCTTTGAGATAACAGCACATATTTATTGTTGGCCTTGCCACTGAACACATCCGTGTCGAGTACCGTCTTCTGTTCCACTTGTTGTTACAAATCACTACAGTTTCCTCAAAGCGTGTTATGTAGTGATGATGAATTCATTTTTCTGGCGTTTAGGATTAGTGAGTGATTAGTGATAAATGATTAGTTTAGCTGTGATTAGTGTTTATCAATTCATAACATAAAGTCCATTTTATGTTAATGTTACCAGATTATATTGTTACAGAGGGGGGGTTACGAAACTGGTGAAAATAAGGATTTGACCGAGCAGTTTAGTCAATAAGTAAAATAATTATTCATAACCCCCAATTTATAAGTGATTTCTAGAAATATACCCAAGCGGGCTGGTATTATTAGAGGCACATTAATTATTTGTTCTCCAGCAAAGAGAGGAAATCCAGACACACTTGGTTAACAAATATTTATTACAATGACAGGACACAGACTACACTGCACACAACAAAACATACACAAGTTACTTTATGTACAGTATTTACAAACAAGGCGTTTCAGAGACCTAACATTCTGGTCACCCAGAAAGCCCCAGACAGCTACTAAGCATTAAACTCTTAATACCTACAGAGGCCACATAAAAGAGAAGCTGCCTTCTAACTTAATACAAAGGAACTTGCAGTTAAATCTCGCTCTCTGCACCCCGGATGCCACAAAATAAATGGGAGCCTATATCCCTATCCATAAAAATGCACCCTAAGCAGGAAAGCCATTTTAAATACTTGGCTACTTTCAGGTTTTGTTTGCATGATCATGAAGTAGGGGCTCTCACCTGGCGCAAGCCAACTCCTCTGGATTTCTCTCTCTTCTCCCTGCTTCTCCTGGTTTCTTCCTTCCTCGCCCCTCTCCTGTCCTCATGTATCTTACATTGTGTGTGTGTCTGTACTGCTCCTTGACAATCATTAATTCATAACTGGGTATACTAAGGTAAACTTTACAATTGTGTCTGCTCAAGGGACCCCCCAGACCTCAGCAAACATCCTCTCCCCTTTGAAGTTAAAAGTGTTTACCCTTCCAAGTGTCACTAAAGTATCTAAAATTAAGAGACATATCTCAGTCACCTAAAGCTGTAACAATATTAACTTGTTAATTTAAAATAGATCCTTATGTGAGTAAGTAGTATATTATTGTCTTTTAACAAGTCACAGGCACCATGTCCCTGAGCAAGAGGTTTAGTGTCAATTGGAGGAGAGGTGCATCCCTCCATGACCACACTGCAAGCCTGGACATGATCTCAGTGTACTCGAGAGTGGAGAGAGCAATCGTTATTTCAACCGTCAGTGGCACTCAACTGGTTGTATGCTGCCACTTGGGGAATTGTGGTCACAGTTGTCTTGTGACATGACATTCAAACCCACCATCTTAGAATTCAACCTGTGCTCTGGTCAGTGCCTTTCCCCATTGAGGATATGAGAATTTTGTACTTGGTATGTAAATATGATATACCATATATAATATTTAGAATTTTGTTTAAGCAATTCTTACGAAGTGTAAAAGAAAACTAAAGAGCGAAGCTGCTCTGAATTATACCTACAAATTAATCAAAAGCAGATTTCATAGCCTTTACATTCCAAATTGTCTAAATAGTAAATGAAGGCTTTGTTCATATTCTCTAATTTCTTTGATGCTGTAATACCTTGTTCTGAAAATTGCCTGTACAAACCAATGAAAACACTGAGCACAGAGTTATTGTTTTTTTACAAACAAGAATCACAATTCTGCTGTATGCTTCTGTACTGTACATTAACATAAAAAGCAATTAGCAGGCTTCTTAGTTTGACTCACAGTACAGTAGCTCAACTTTGAAGGGAAGTATAAATACAATTTGAGCTGGTTTATTTTTTGTAGAAATAAAACTACAGATGAGTGCAATAGTTCTTAGACACTTTTATCCAAAACACCTCACAATCACATCTGGTCAAGATGCAAAGAATGCATATAGGAGCAGCATTTAAACAACAAAAAACAAAACAATAAGTGCAAGGAAGTTGCACAGTATTACTGGGGTTTAGTGCAGCATTACAGATAGAAATTACTGACATCAATGCATAGTAAATAAAAATTAGTCACTTGCCTCTGGGATTAGGGATATGCTGAGAGAGTATTCAATTTCTTCAAAAACATGTCAAGTGGGTTTGTGGTTCAGACTGTGTGAATTAAGTGGCTTAAAATCCCTCAGCAGTGTTATTGCCAGTCAGCCTGAGTAACCTGATCTCCATACCCTAGTAAGAACAGTAGTCTGGAGACATACTGATGCAGGCCCCTTGGAAGGCCTATAGGCTAGCCCCAAATGTGAACATGAATGTGAACCAGGCCACTGCTGGAAGCCAATGTAGAAAAACAGAGAGGGGGCAAACATAAGGGGTTTTGGGAGGGAATTTGTGGGCTGTAGCGCTGTGTAGTGTAGTGTGTAGTGGTTTGATGGTACCTGCTGGGAGTTGTGCTTGAAGGGTGTTGTGAGATGACACAAGCCAGGACAAGGAACTGAGTTGAGGAGGTGTTCAGCTAGGGACAGATCTTCTGGATGTTTTACAGGAAGAATCTGCCGGAGTGAGTCACCGATAAGATGTAGTATAATAATAATTATTATTATAGTGTGTGAAATTGAGGTTGTCAATGACAACACCAAGGCTCATGGCAATCTTTATGAAGCTCACTTTAGCAGTGCCCAGGATTTAGAGGAATATAGACCTTCCCCACATTGTCAAGAAGACGTGATGGGTCAACATAAACCATAAGTCTTTTCATAAGTGGTTTCTCTAAGCTGTATTTTCCATCTAATATTTATTGTTCATCGTTTTTGGTACAACATGTAACACTCTGGACTGCACTACATTAAATGTCAACCACCAGATGTTTGACAATTCAGGAATATTATTGGTTTACCATCAACACCAGAATCTACAGTAGATCACTGAAATATATTGAGATCCTAACGCAGATCCCTGAGGTTCTTTAGTAATTACATCATCAGTCTGATCGTTTGTTCATTTATACTCTCTATTTTCTACCAATTAATCAGTTCTCCATTCAAATACATTCATTTACTTAAATTCTTATTGTCTGAAATTTCCCAAGCTTTCTGAAAATCTTGGCATGACATATCATAAAGTCTGTTTGTATTCACTACTGCCTTTGTATATTCAAAGAGCTCTAACAAATTAGTTAAACAAAACATACTTATTCTAAGTTCATTTTGACTACTTCCTAAAATAAAATAGCCATATTGGGCACATAGTGATGCAGTGGTGAGCATCACATTAGTGTTCATGTAGAACTCCTCCATGTGCTCCAGTTTCCTCCCACAGTCCAAAAGCAAACTGGTAGGTTTATTGGATTCTGGGAAGATCAGTCCTTGTGGGAGTGTGTATTTGCTCTGCAGTGGATTGGGATCCCATCCAGGGTATATCCTGCCTTGTGCCCATTGCTTACTGGGATAGGTATCGGCTCTCCAATGACACCATACTGGATAAAGCATTTAGAAAATGGATGGAAAATTGCCTTATGCATGATGCTCATGTTTCATTTTAATCTTACATGTAATAGAAGTGCTTCTTCAGTGTGCATTTCCTGATGATGGTCTTAGGGTAAATAAGATTTCTAGAATTCCCTGTTTTCTTGGGGGGTCTCACATTAACAATTTTTCAGTTAAATGGTTATTACCCCTGCCTTAAATGACAGCTGGAAGAGTTTTGTGAATAACCGCTCCACCACCTTGTGAAATTCCATCATGCCCTCTCAAGGGTAACCCCAGCTAAACAGCCACACTGCACCACTCAATAGGCACTGTAGATTTTCACAACACTAAAGAATCAGGATCAGAATCCTTATCTACCATAAGAGAATTCAGTGCTATCCAGGTGTAACAGGCTCAGTATCTCTGAGTCCTATTATACATATCCAGCTATTCTGCAATGATTCACTTCTTTTCGCAGAGTGGTTACATTGCCACACTGTTCAAATTATTTTGTTGTTTTGGCAATAAAGACGGCCAAATCTGATTGTTAAAAAAAGGGAATGCCCTGAGCGCAAGTGGTATAAATCTATTTTTTATTTATAAATACATGCTGCAATTGAGCCAATACCAACTTTGTCTCCAAGTCTGACAAGTCTTTTTGTAGTCTCAAACATTATTTTGACAGATTAAAAAAATATATTTTTGTTGTGACTACCCCGGGGTTGGGATGACATAGCAATTGATCTTTTTATAGGCAGGCCCCTGGAACACAGACACTAATACAGCCATAAGGTACAAAAAGTGCTCTTTCTTCATAGGCAGGAACACAAAACAACCAGAACCAAAACAAAAGCCTAAGATCTTCTTTTCCCCTAAACTATTTCTCAGTCCTTCTCTATCATTTACCAGCTGTTAAGATGTTTACTGGCTTCTCAAAATACAGTAGTTGAGTTCCCACACTCAGACATAACACACCACACAGACGTCCAGCTCCACATAGGTTTAAACACTTGTCATACAAACATCATGCACACAGGACCCTTCAGATTCCCACACAGGGTCTTATGTTACACAGACTTCTTACTCCAGACGGGGTTCTCTATATTCATTCCTCTTTTCCCCCAAGAAAGCCTCAGTTTCCAGGTTTCAACGCATCACCCAACCAATTGTCTTCCAACAAATGGTCACATGACTGAGGACAGCAGGGCAGTCTCAACAGCCTTTTTCTAAACTTTAATAATGGGAAGCCGGAAGCTTAATGAACTTCAGGCCAGAGCTGTCTGAACCTACCATCTTCACATTGTGTCACATTATAATGGGGAGTCACACATACTGCATAGTCTATAAAATCCACATGCTTCTCACAAGCTGCTGGTTGCTGACCCCTGAGCAAAACCCTTCCATTCTCATGCCAGGAATATAGTCAGGAGTGTCTTGATTAAGAGGGCTAGATATGCCTCAGAATTGTCAACCAACAACCTTAGCTAATGTACATTCAGCTCTTTTAAATTCAGCACAAGCTCAAAATGTTTATAGTATATACTATACAGTACATATAAAATAATTAAACATATAGTCAACTAAAATGTGGGTTAAAAGGTCCTATTGGATATTGCACTGAAGAGCATTTTTTAACACTGAATTGAGCAGCTGCAATACAGAAAACAACAGCACTAAATCACATTATTTTTGCCAACAGATTTTAAACTTTGTCAGGATCCATCACATAAGTTTTTCATTAGCCTGACATTTAGCTGTATGAATTTGTAACACATCCAGTTTTTGAACGCCTGACATGCAAAGCAATGATATAGCTCTAGACAAATAATACATTGTCACTTTATGTATCCGTCTGGAATTTTAATGACTAAATGGGGCTCCTTTCTGTGAAGCTCTGAACTGTCACACCCGCTGCTAATCGGAATCCTCCACACAAGTGGTCTCGCCCCAATCAAGCATCAGCCGGAGGCAATCCCTGCAAACACCGCCCATCTATCCCTTCATCCAATCAGAGGGCCTCACTTGCTGACACACCTTCCACTTCCACACCTACTTAAGCCTTCTCTGTTTCCCTGAACATTGCTCGGTATTGTTAGCTTCCTTGGAGCTCCTTGCCTCGCATTTATAACTACTTGTTCTTGCTTTTGGATACTTGAACTCACCTTTGACCTCAATCTCGCCTAGCGTTTTGGATTTGTCTGCCTTCTCCTCCTGGATTATCTTTCCTATCGAACCAGGAACTCGTCCTTGACTACGTCTCTGCCTAACGTTTTGGATTTACCTTTAATCTCTCCTGACTCTCCTCCACAACTCCGCATAGGGTCCATCATTTAATCTACACAGCGCATTGTTTCATGAACTACAATGGCACCCAGATAGAGTTCAAGTGAATTTAAAGTTACATAAAGGGTCATAAGTAGGTTGGAGTGCCTTTAACATACAGTAGTGTTGTCCAACACATTAATAACAACGGCCCAGGTATCATAATGATGAGGACAGTCAAGTACATCTATCTTTTCTTTGTGACTTCTATTCAGGTCTGTTCATCTCATGAATTATGTAAAACACCCACAAAATTGCAGTGACATAATACTCTCTTATCTTCTTTATCTATTTAAACACCATGTTATACATTGCTATTCACTCAAGTAAAGGTTATTTTCAGTAAAAAACTAAATAAACCTTTCTCCCTCAGTCCCATCACAGTAGCCATCCATCATAAGCCTGAATTTTAAATCAAAGATATCTTGCTGTGCTTACATGAGCCTTTGTTCATGACACCAACTCATAACAAGCTGTCACCAACTTTTGGCTGCAAAAACTCATTGGTAAGAAATTTCAGGAAAGCTTTGATTATAGGAAGCACAAGGGACTATTTCCTTCTCTCAGCTTTGGAATAGCCATTTTTACAGTATATCTTGTTTTCACTTTTGGTTTAGAAAATGAGACCCATTTACTTGCTTTGGCTTAAAGAAGCAAAATGCATAGTGTTAATATACAATAATTCCTCAATGGTTTCCCTGCCTATCTGTCTGGTTGCTTCATGTACTGTAGCTACATGAGCGAGAATTGCTGCCATTGTATTTTGCAGTTTTTTTGGGTGTCTACAATAAATGAGTTGTGTGAATCATTCATAATCCTTTAACCTACAATCTTTTCAGTAGCAATTCAGATTTCTTTTTCTCCCAACTGTCTGATGATATTATCTGCCCCATACTAAATACTTTCCTGGGTACAGTCAGACCTTTTCTCCATCAATGCTTGGCTTCTGTTCCCAGTACCTATTTCTGAACTTTAATCATGGAAAGCTGGTGGTTTAATGAACTTCAGGAATTGAATTTGTCACAATCGCTAACCCCTCCTCTTAAGGCGCTCCAGCCCTTCCTTGTTCCCTCCCATTGTCTGCACCTGTTCCCTATTCCCGTTCCCCCTTAAAAGCCAGACGCGGACTTCACTCCTGGTTCCTCATTGATTTCCGCTTCGTGAGAGCCCGGGGTCCTGCTGCATCTGGCTCCGTTATGCTTTTAACCTTCTGTTCCTGATCCCCTGCCCTGCCGGTCCCGACCCGGCTCATGGTTTTAACCCTTTGATGGATCTCCTGGCTTTGGACTCTATTCTCCCGTTTGGATTCCCCGTTTGGACTTTGGCTTTGTTTGTTTGCCCGGACTCACTTCCCCAGGACACCTGCTCACCTCGGACACGCCCCCCTGTATCCTGACCCTTTCCTGCATGACTTTCTCCCTCGTGTATCTTCACTATTCCGGATCACGTCGTCCGCATAGGGCCCGGAAGGAACTGCTTCGTGACAGAATTATAGTTTGACAGATACATATTGGCTATACATTTCAATCTTGTCAGAGAATAATTCCTCACCTTGGATTTTTAATACAATAATGACAAAGGGCTGCCCACTGTGGGTGTACCTCTACTCTTAGAAAACTGAAAGTGTCTAGTTGTCTCCAACATGAACATCTACAGTATATTAATGAAGCAGCTCAAGATCAGTGCTATCCAAGGTCTGTATATATTTATGTACAGCAGGGCTTTGCTTCTCATTTGAAAAAGGAGTCAGAAATAAAATCAGGTTTGAAAATGTTTTTTTGAGTGTCCCCCTCGAAAGTCTCAGTTACCTACATTGAGGGCTCAACTGTTGCAGTACACCACCTCAGAAAAAAAAGCACTTAATAAAAATATCAAACACACATGAAACTGCATCATTTTTTATCTTTTGGGATTATCTTCTCAAACATGAAATGTCAGCTAATGAAGGTCCTTCTCTATCTCGGAATCTTGTTACAGAAATGAAAAAAAACTCACTGTGTTAGTGTTTACCTGCATCAAGAATTGTCTGTGGTTTTTGAGACAATAATAAAGATCAGCTTTGTGAATTTAGAAATCCCAACAGCAGTTTAGTGAATTGCATTACTGGAAATTGGAGATTTTAGTATTCCTGATTTGACAAAAATAGAATAGACAGAAATTAATCACATTCTATTGTCCACGAGAAAATCTTTGTGGTAAAGAACAAAGGAGATGGAACCAAATATTATTCATCAAAACCTTCTGAATTTAAAAGAAGGACTCCAAGGTGCATATAGATTTCTTAACATGAATATGACCTTTCCAACAAATACTAAAGGTTACCACAAGACAGCCTTTCATATTTCTTCATTAAAAAAGAATACGATGCTATCAGAACTGCACTAAACACTTCGGACTTATAAAAAGCCACCTATTGAGGTTTAGACAATTCAGCACCAGAAATTTCATGTCAGTCAAAAACTCACTCCTGTGAAAAAAAGATCATTCTATTGCTTTACCATTTCACCAAGCTTATTTATTTTTTAAAAGTAAAGCATTGAATCTATTTTGTATTGCTTACCAACCCATAGATGAAAGCTAAAATGCACTTTACACTTTATGTGTTTGGCATCAATAGCCATTTCTTTTAGTTCCCCAGAGGTTGGCTGAATTAGTTGCACCACTTACAGAACACACCAGGTTTTTCAATTTAATGATGGTCACAACAGGACACCTGGTCTCAGACACAGTGTGCTCTATACTTTTGTAGTTGGCTATGTTCCTCTTTTTTGTGTCCACTGTAGAGTATGTGAATCCACTCTCAGTACATTTGCTAGTTATTTTGCCCTTTCTGAATCCCCCTGTATAGTTAATTGGACTACAATTTCTGCAACACACAGGAAGAACGATCATATGATAATTTCCTAGAATTAAAACCTCAACTGCCAGGTTTTGGAATTTGTCCAAGCAGGGATTTCACCTGTTATCTGAATGAGACATTCTAGTTACTTACTTATTTCCTTTTTTGTTCCAGATTTGCTTTACAGGCAGGTAAAAGACAACACAACCTAAACCCATTAAAAAAATAAGAGGCATTAATCTATGATGAGAAAGAAAAAATATAGAAATAAATTAAAACATACAATCGATTTTCCAAATTAAGCAGTTTATACTGTTATGTATTAAACATGGTTGGAAATTTTACAATTTAATTTTCCAGTTATCTATGCCTACAGCTGCATTGTGGCTTTAATAGTAAAATTTTTTTGCATTTTTAAATGTTCACCCCAATCTCTTGTATGAAGTTACTGTTATTTAGAAACACTATTATCTTCACTACTCCTTCAATATGCATTGAATAAAACAAAACTCACATTAAAACAATAACCTGATATTATTCTATTTACTGTGCCTATTAATTAAAACTTTCTAATTACAAATTAGAAATTTCAAGACAGTTCAAATTCATGGTGCTTTGCTCCCCTTGTAGGCGTGTTTTAAATATATATTACTTGTCTTGTAAACCTTTGCAAGTAAGCAGATATTTGCATTTAAATGAAGCAACATTTTAAAAAACAAGCAGCTGACAGTGGGTCACATTCACACTGCTAAATTAATTAGCTATAACCTATAAAGAATTGTCACAGAAAAAAAAAGAGCTTAGAACAGTGTTCAATATTTAATGAAAGGTTTGCTCCTTTCTCCTTTTGTACAGATAATACCATACAATAATTAGCACTGCAATGCCAGAATATTGTATCCAATTGCAACACCTGCTTTGGCAATAATTTTGAAATCAGATCATATCATTTTTATTTGTATATTAGATTTTATTTATTTTTACATGCTGTTGGATAGGGTAATATAGTCGATATGTCTCTGGTTCCGTCATGGAACTGACTGGTTGTGGGCTCGTGTTCCTGTTGCTGTACCTTGAGTGAAGTGCTTTACCTTGATGGCTCCAGTCTACTCACCTGTATGAATGGGAACAGGTGCAATGAGCTAGTGTCCCTTCAGAGGTGAGGGCTCATGTGCTCTCTGTTTGCTTATTGTCATGGAAACCAGGGTCAACTCTGGACCAATGGGCTATTGTGGCCCGAATACAGAACTGACTACCTACCTAATATGCTATTAAAAGTAGTAATAGATACTTTAAAATGCCATGATTTAAACTGACTTACACATTTAAAACTGTTAACCTTTTTTGTTATCTTTGCTTCAACACAGTGTTCACGGTACATTTAAGAAATCCCAAGCCTGCCTACCACGTTCTCTTAACCAGTGCACACAGAAGAAGCTGCTGAAATTACAATGCTTAACAAAAGAAAATTACAATGCCTTACAAAAGTATTTTGTACAAAAGTATACAAAAGACCTTTCTTTTGTGATTTACAAAATAAGCATTCTTTTACACATTATTTTAAAAATCATATTTTATTCAAAACATGTATGATCAAAATGAAAACCTCGAATGGTAAGGTAAGGTACAGTAAATGCCAGAAAGAACCAAAGAGAAAAATATATTGATTGCATGAAGGTATTCAGACATTTGCACTGTTTGGTGGAATATATTTCACCACGGACATCATGGTGACAGATTGGTCAGTATTGCTGCCTTGAAGCAGTGGGGTCCTGGGTTCAATTCTGGGGCTAGGGTGCTCTCTGTGTGGAGTGGAGTTTTCTCCCCCTGATGGTATGATTTTTGCCAGAAGCTCTAGTTTCCTCCCTCACTCCAGAGACATACTGGTAGATTAATTGACTTCTGGAACAATTGACCCTGATATGAGTGTAAGTGTGTGTCTGTGTCTGTGTGTAACCTGTGATGGAGTGACTTATAATCCATAGCGTATCCTTCTTTGTGCCTGATGTTTGCCAGGATGGATTGTGCCTCCTGCAGAGACCCTATATTAGATGAAATGGTTGGATGAATGGATATTTCACCACATACTTGGTGGTAGACCTTTGGCAGCAATTACAATTTTTTGGGTAAGTACCAAACGTACTTGGTACAGGTTTTGATCATTCTTCATGGAACATTTGCTCAAGTTCTATGACATTGCTTTGGGATCTCTTCTGGATAGCAGTTTTAAAGTCTTTGCACAGATTCTCAATAGGATTCAAGTCAGGACTCTGATTGGACCACTCAAAGGCCATTTGCTATCTAATTCTTAAGCCACTCCAGTGTAGTTTTGGCCTTGTGATTTGGCTTAATCTCCTGCTGAAATGTGAATTCCCTCCCTAGTTTTAAATCTTCAGAACAATGATACATGTATTCTAGTATTTGCCTGTACTTTGCTTTAATCATAACAAGATTTCCATTCCTTGTTAAGGAGAAGCATCCTGATAGCATGATGCTGCCACCAACATCCTTGACTTTAAGTGTGGTGTTGATTGGGAAATGTACTGTATTGGGCCTGAGCCAAACATAACAATCATTTTTGGACCAAATATTCCAATTTGAATTAATCTAACCACAACACGTTTTGCCACATTTTGCAGGTGGTTTGCTGCAAACTCCATGCAGGTTTTGAGATGGCTTCATGCTTTACTAATGGCTTCTTGGTTGCAACCTTACCATACCATACAGGCTAGTTTTGTTAGGTGTTCTGGGTATTGTTGACTGAGAGATGTTTTCTTCCCATCTCAGTCACTAAACTCTGTAGGTCTTTTAAAATTATTGTTGGCCTCACAGTGACATCCCTCACCAGTTTTCTGACAGCCAATTCAAAGGTTTCAAGGGATTCAAATGATTTTATGCAATCATGACTTTTTTGTTTTTCTTTCATATTAATTAGCAATAATTGTCTTCTTTCTCTTTTGTGTTTTTTTTTTGCTTTGAATGGATTAAGTAGATTGTGTATATTACAAATATTAGTATATTACAAATTAAAGTGTTATGACTGCAAACTTTAAATTCTGTCATGTGCAAATTTTGCAAGGCACTGTATGTGAAAAAAGAAATAGAAAATGGAACAATAAAATCTATAACTCCACTTCCTGGAGTAGGTAGAGGCAGGAGCTTGTTTATAGTCCTGCAGAAAATATAATGACAAAATGCACCACATACAGTATAATCTGATTTTCTATTTCTAGGAATATTTTGTTATTCTTACAAGTTAACAAGTTCAGCAAGTTATTCATTGTGCTTTGAGAATCGTGTTGTGCACTGACACAATCTACAAATATCAGAAGTGACAACAGGGAATGACATGTTCAGAATTTAGGTTTTAAGCCATCATAGGGGCAGACAGCAGGCCCCCTAATGCACTGGTCTCCACAGGAATGCTTAGACTACAGTCAAATTGGCTCAACATTGGAACACAAAGATGAGTCATCCTCATGATACTTCCTGTGAGAACTATGAATTGTTAAGACATCTTTCTGGGAAAAATGTTCAACACAAATCAGTATTATTGTCAAAATGGTATTGGAATGCTATTCATGAGCTACTCCATATTCTGTTTAGAACTTACTAGACTCTGTTCTTTGCTGTATCCAAACTTAAAATAATGTTTATTTGTGCATTAATTGTTTTCTGAATACATGAAATGCAGGAGGCCTATGCAGGGAAATACTGTAGCTCTCATATGTGCTACTATTGGTACCTCCAATGACATGAGTCAGTTAGTCATCGCTAGACTTTGATTCAGGTGCCAGAGTGGTCAAAGACATCTAATGGCTTTGGGAAAACAGATTGCTTTTGCTTCTCGCAGAGACAGGCTCTTTATTGCAGTGACATTTTACCAACAACTCTGCTAGCCCAGAGCTACTGCCATAGAGATACAGTATATAAGGGTTATAATATTTTCTTTTCAACATTTTTTTTGTGTTTAGAAACCCTTAGGACTGCTGTCTGGGACATTCAGTACAGGGTGAAATAGGCCTGTCATGGTGTCAGGATTATACAGTAAGCCTTAAATGTGAGACTGGTTTATTAATGCCAGGTTTTCCAAATGACCTAAGTCAGAACCTGATGTCTGGTGGGGTAGGATTAGGTAATGAATGATTTTAATGATAGAAATTTGTCTTTTTATTCTTTTTATGCCTGGAGTCAGAATTGTGTAATATTATTGTTCAAGAGATTACTTGTATTATTATCACAAATATATTATTTCAATATTCTAATATTTACAGATCCAGATCCATTCACAAAGTATGCCAGACAATGCAGCACATTGTGCCTTCACACCTCAAGTTACTGCAGCACGCTGCAATATTCTGTTGTGGGTCGGCACTACTTTGTGAAACTGCCAGGTGGAGCAGTGAATGCTTAACATGGCATGTGGAAGCATTTGGGCTGGTGCCAGAAAACACCTGGTTTCGAATTCAAGTCAGTGCTGAGCCGCTTGAGACGATCTTTTTCCAATTATAGAATTTAAGTTGTATACTGTTTAGACATTTATTCATTTTAAACTGCATATTACAGTATGTTAAATTTTAAATTAATTAAAAAAGAAAGTAGGGCTATATTACAAAACACAATTACTCAGATATATAAACATAGTTTATTATTATACTGTAGCTTGTTGTGAATGCAATGTGCTTCTTTCAGGTTTGCATCCACTTTAAGATCTACTGTATATGTTGTCTTAATGCAAATTTCTGCAACAAATAAACAAGAAGAAAATTAACTTTACATTTTGAAATATTTTTCTCACATACTGTACTGTATCTTTAAATCCATACAGTCTCATACGTAATATATACCTAATGTACTTACAGTAGGTGGCATTGGTAGATACTGTGAATATAAAGAACAAAGTACACAGGGTATGCCACCGTCTTCATAAATATTTTATGCCTCAAAGTCTTTAACTCGGTAACTCACAGTGGTTATTTTGGAAAAACGTTTAATGTGCTTGTTCTATTATTCATGAAAAGCTATAATGTTTTATCTTTTTCTAAGAATATGTAATTATAACACTTACTGTTAATGTTGTAAAAAAGTTGTAATACTGACTTAGTAGAGCACATTAATGTGGGATCTAGTAACTAAAGAAATTTTGGAAGCTAAAAATATCACTTGTAGATATTTTGGAAACACTTTGACATGTTTGTTTTAATCACTTTTATTGGTTATTGCTTATAGTGATAATAAACAATGAAACGCTCATTGATTCAGATGTTAACAAAAAAAATGGAATACGATACTACTACTAGCTATATAAATATATTATATTTAGATCCTTAAATTAATATTGTTATTCATTTCATTAGTTACGTGATTAACATTAACATTCCATATCAATATTCCCTATTAAGTGGATCGTAAACAGTACACATTTTTACCACAATAATGACAGTATTCATTAGAAAAGTTAATTAGTAAGTTTTCATACAAACGTTTAAAACATTTTAGCTTTTTATAAAGTATAGAAACTTAATATAGTCAGAACGATTACGTCAAACCTTTTCCAAAATAACCACAGTAAATGGCTGAGTTAAAGACTTTGATGCATAAAAATGCTTATGAAGAAGGTGGAATACTATGTATTCTTTTTTTAGCTACAACTACCAGCCAAACACAGTATGCATAATATATTTATATTTCTCAATTAATATAGTTTATGACATTCAGAAACATTATGTTTGTTATTTTTATGCTCAGCAATTAAAGTTTTTTTTTTAGTTGTAAAATTCCATATCCATATTCCATGTTAAGCAGATTTAAACATGCACAGTAGTGAAACAGATTAAATGAAGCAATTATTTCACTAACATCTAACACACCACAAGTGCCACTTATCCATCATCTGAATTACATATTGCAATGTGCCGCGTTACTTTTAACACATGTGGAAGAAATACCACATGTTTTGAGTGGCTGCATCTGTACAGATGAAACACCTAATTGTAACTTTGAATTTGCTGTTAGCCAGGTCAGATAAGCAATGTTTAATTTAATGTTTCTACCTTTGCTATAAACATTGTTATCCTTGTTTTGCCTTGGTCTCTTATATTTGCTGGTTCAATCTTCCTTTATGACAAAATACTTTCAGTGTAAAAGACCACTTTTATTATGTCTGTGTAATTATCTGTCAATTACAGAAAGCATAAAATAACTGCTGCTATAGAATCATACAATAACCTCATAAGCATTCTGTAATTACTGGAATGGTAGCTTTTCAGATCAGGAGAGGAACCTGAAAGTTCTCTGTTAAATCTTTAACTTCATCCTTAGCTTATAGTGCAGATGAGGTAAACCAAGCATTGATGGTATATAACTCAGGAACATTATTGAGCCCACCTGGCTTGCGAAACCCTGCAATCAGCTCTTAGACTTCCTCCCAGCAATGGAATGTCATCTTCCAATTAGTGATGCAGATGACATGCCCTACATTTCTGTAGCCCCAAAGTAAACAACCACCTCCTCCTGCATCACCTTCTGATAGCTCCTTTCTCATCTGCTGTTCCTTTCAACACTCTATTGTGTTATTCACCGTATAATGCCCAGATGTATTCTGACAGATCCCACAAAACAGCTTGCACGGCACCAAACCTTCTAGAAATATAAAACAAGTCACCCACGTTAAAGATTTTGCATATTAACAGACCACACATAAGAATATTCAGGTTAAATTAATTCTGTGTTTTGACATACTGTATACAGTACTTGAACTTATACTTGAACTGGGTTCTAAGAAAGTGCACAGCTGATACCCTGACTTCAGGTATTAGATCACTGGATCAATTAACTACTAGCAGCCAAACAAGCGAGATATAGCAAATAGTATTTTCATCTGTGAATTGCTTCATTGCTTCAAAAGGTCTTTGCATGTACAAAACCACATCATTTCAATCAACATGCTGTCAAGGCCAGTGTCTTGTACAAATACACTGAATAAATCATTCTGTTCCTATGGGCTAAAGTTATAATGTTTCTTTCTCTCTCTTTTTTTGTCAGCAGCACACATTATAGCTGAATATTTTACAGCAGTGTCAAGGAGAGAATAGTCAGGATTGAATTAGTGTTACTAATTTTGCTTTTCTACTTTCATTATGGAATAGACTGAAGCAGATGAAAGAAACTTGACTCTTCTTCCTACATTAAATGTGCTCCCAGAAGGTCATCAATCTCTCCTTTTAAGAGCATTGTTCCACTACACCAAATGACTTAAAATCCCCATGTACTGTACATACCCTTTTGATGAACTCGTAGTCATTAACTTATGTAACAGACTCACACATAGCTTTTTAGATTAGAAAAGGCGGGCAATTATTAAAAGATGTTGCAAGATTTAGCTCTAAGAATGTAAACATCTTGATTTTAGATCAAACTCAGTCTTCTGTGTTATGAGTTGCAGTTGTGATCATGAATATGAATATGCATAATCTGCATTTATTGTGTATTTTTTACTTCATGGCCCAGTATTTAATTTTCTGTTTATATCCAACTCAGTCCACCACTCTGCCCTTTTGATAGAAGAGACAGACAGCAGAAACCAAGTAACTGTAAAAATACAGGTGATTGACAGCGGTAGATGTTCAACAGTAAGCTGAGGATCACCTGGACATCTCCATATATAACCCAGTGAATCCCACAGCTTGAACTTGAACCCCCCAATCTATCACTTATTGAATAACCACACAATACTATGCCTAATGCTTCATCATCATAAAAGCTTTGAAACATGTTCAGTTTAGATTTTCTGTCAAGAGTAGAGAAATAAGGTAAAATTAGTCATACAATGAAAGGAACATTGCGTTTTTCATTCTCTTCTATCTGTTCTCTTTTAAAAACCCAAAATCAAACAAAATATTTAATATTAAAATATATTGTGACAGGTTTTGAGCATTATTAAGCTTGGAGAATTATTACCTGAGAGCAACAGTGAGAATACCCATTGAGTACAATAAGGACACACCTTATAAGGACACATATATTGATATATATACCATATATACTTATATACCATATTTTAAATGGTGTCTGAGAAATATATTAATTTACATTAAATTAAGAAAGCTTCACATTATTATGTAAGCATTTTTTGATTTTTCAAAAAAATGCTGTTTCTGTGATATAAATGAAAAAAAAGCATTATTTATTGCTTGGCTTGGGACTGCATTGTTCTTTTGTTTCTTCCTAGCAATTTGGTAGGACATTCATATTTTTCAACACATTCACATTCATCTACCCCTCAGTTACTGACAGAAAATGCTGTCAGTAATTTTTATTTGTCTTTGTAAACTGCATGCAAATTCATGCAAACCTTAACTTTCATAAATCTTTTGTGTTGGTGAAAAACAAGTTCAGTTAACATTTCACCTCAGACGAACTATAAGTCTTTCTTATAGTTTCAGTAGAAACACAGTAGAAACTGGAGTCAAAGTAAAGTAGAAGAATGATCTAATGATAATAATGAAGAATGATCTCAAACACAATACTTAGCATAGCTACATGTACAGCCTAGCTCCACTCTTTGATACTGATGGGATTCTCAAATACTATAAATACAGCCCCTAGTTCTACATGATTTTGATTTCTCAAAATTAATTCTTGTCATACAGAGAGCAATAAAATCCATTCTTCACCTATTAAATACAGAGGCTTTTTGAAGCATGAAGGTACCATTGAAAAAGCTCATTTTTGCCTGAAACCTGTCATAAAACTGTTAGTTGGAGAGTGACTTCTCTACAGTAGAAAAGGATGTCAGTACCAGTGCTTACTATAAAGGCTCAATGGGTGGATTGATCCATTGTTTCCTGAGGTCAGCTGATATTAAAAGTCTGTGAAAGTCAGGACTTTCATTAAACCAGTTTGTTGATTCAAAGCGTGTGTGTGATGTTTTACATTGTTTTCTTTTATTGCAGGATACTCTCTGAAAATAAGGAAACACTGCAGAGCTCCCATATTGAGGAAACCTTAGCAGAATCTATTACTCCATTTAGAGATTTCCCTTCCTGCGGGACAAAAGCAGACTAAAATCTGATCCATTCAAGTGGAAGGGAAAGATGTGCCCAACATACCGTATGTGCAGTCAAGTCTTCAAAGTGTTTTTCCCCGCTGTACAAACTTACTAGAGTTGACACTGGACCAGTGAATTCAGAGAAGTGGAGAATGAGGAAAAGCAGAAGGTGACCTTCATCTACCACTTGCCGATTCTTGGAGTGACGGTAAGAGTGGTTACATTGTTTTTTTGTAGGAACAACAGAAGAATTTACATTTGTATGGGACTTACTGTATTGTATCAGGCATCAATGGGTCCCTTACATTACCAACAGCCAAATAAAAATCACGTCGTACAGTTTAATTTAAAACATTCAAATATTAATCCTAAATGTATGAATATTGTGCTTTAATGTAAAAAATCACCCAATGTAGATTTCCTCCAGGGTTTCCTCCATCTTCTCCAGGTCTATGATGCCAGAGCAGCAGATGGAGGAGATGTGAAGAGTTGGATGGAACTGAGATCCATTCTGCAACAGATAAGCCAAAACCATGGGTTTATCAGAGAATTGAAAACACTTAACAGCTTGTGTGATGCTGTCATCATGCTCTGAGAGGAAGATAAATGAAGAACAATAGATTATTCTTAACTATTAAGTAGGGGAATAGCAAGGAAATGAAACAATAGCTTGACAAAAAAATGCCATTTTGTCAGCTATCTAATTAAGTCTAAAAATTGAACTTTTCAGTTATCTACAAAAGCATCAGAAGAAGAATGCTGTTTTGTTTTTTCTCTTCATGATGATAAAATATCCCTATATGCTTAATAATATTTAGTAAGTAATTACACTAAAAAAAGTAATTACTAAACTCTAACCAATGCTTTTGGAGACACGGTGTGATATTAGGGAATAGAACATTAACAAAATAAAATGAGTTTGGGAGTCTTACTATTCATAATAAAAGTACAGTATAAATGATTTGGGTATCAAAACAATTAAATCCAGGGACACAGCAACAGTCATTATTTACTTAAGGATGTAGCTTTTAACACACAAAGACTGTTTTGCCCTATATTTTTATTGTGAATAGCAGCATTTTATTCTTCAGCTTCTACATAACTATACCTTCGCAATGTGTTTTAAACATAAAATACTTTGAATTGCTAATGTTACACAACCGTGTTAATTACTTTATTGCATTTGACTACCATCATTTTCAGAGATTTATAACTGACCTTATCTGTTGGTTAACCTAGTTTAATCCAATTCTATAGTCTTTTTGCCAGTGACTTTTAATTATTACTGATTCTGCAAACTCCACATACATCTTCAAATTAAATAGTCTGCACTCAAATATAACATGTTTCTAACTAGGTATTATACAAATGGTCATTATCTATATATCATCAGTAAAAACTATGGGCACCCGGTCAATTTTCCTGTAAAAACCTAAAAATTATTGTCATATTAACAGCTATGGGGCTGGATAAAACAATGTTACTGAATAAAATTTATTTATAAAAAAATATATAAAATGTGTGAGAAATTTAATCAATAATGTATATCATTTCTGAACAGGATAAGAGCTATTTTGGAGCAGATAATTATGCTGTATCCTGATAACATGCCTTTTTTAAAGTCATTTTTAAAAATTGAAATAAATCTGGAAACCACATTGAAAGTGCTTTACTTTCCTTAATAAAGCAGGATGGGACATCTTCATTCTTCCTTCCAACATGTTCCCTTGTAGTATAGGAGACAAAGCCTCCTTTCGGGGTGGAGCAGTAGCTCTGTGGCTAAGGATTGGTGCCTGTGCCTGGAAGGTTGCTAGTTCAAATCCTGCAGCTGGCAGAGGAATCCTACTCTGTTGGGCCCCTGAGCAAGGCCCTTAACCCCAACTGCTCCAGGGATGCTGTACAATGGCTGACTCTGTGCTCTGACCCCAAGCTTCTCTGTGTGTCTGTGTCTCATGTAGAAAAGCTGGGGTATGCAAAAAGATTAATTCCTAATTCAAGAAATTGCATAGGGCTAATAAAAAGCAACATTATTACATTATTATAAAAAACAAGACAGAACCAGTATGGCCATTATGTGGATACAGCAAGGTAGAGCAGAAAATTACTGCATTTGGGGTCATTTGAGACCATCAAATAATTAGTGAGACAGTGTTATGATCAGCACTACCCCTGCAGGAAATGGGACAACCTGTACGAGCCCAAGAGCTAACTGTCCTCTTAAATCTGCCCACAGGGAACTTGGAGCAGGGGCCACCAGGGTATGGCTCTGTCTCAAACAGGAGCAAATTCCTCCAGCCAGTCTCCCAGGAAAAAGTGGCCCAAGACGCAGAGAGGGGGACTGGAGGACTGTAGCACAGTAAGGGTAGTTCAGGGAAGGCTGGTGAGAGAAGGGATGAGCCCCCAGGGTCCAGAGCTATGCTGAGTCCAGAGAGTTTCAGAGGGCAGGAAACTCTGAACCGGCGCAGTCTGGTTGGAGGACTCCTGGAGACTGGCTGGTTCAAGGCACACTTACTCAAGGCAGGTCTCCTTCAAAGACCAGGCCAGGCGTGCTTTTTCAGTGAGGCCTGACAATGAGTCCTCCTGGAAGTGGACAGCACCAGTATCCCACGCACCATCTGGACTGGGCTGGTGGAGACATCTGCTAAGGTCTGGACCCCGAATAAGACTCGACCTCTGGTCCCCTCTCAGCCGCTGGAACCTCCGGGCAGCACAGCCTTGGTCAAAAGCTCCCAAACAGAGCTGAAGGAACCGGAAAATCAGGAACAAAAGGACTCCGCTGGGACGCCAGAATGATGGCTCAATGTGAAGCGCAACGTCAGTACGGGCTCATCGTGGGGAGACTGAAAAGGGTTTAAATACCCTCAGTGTACCTGCTGCAATAAGAATTCTCTCTAAAGCCAGGTGCTCTGTATCACTGTCTCCACGGCGATCTGGCAGAGAGAAGCCATAGCCAATGGCCACTGAGATGCAACACGCCCCCCTGGGCATACATAGCCACACTCTGCTGTTAAACAGCCAGGCAAGCCTAACACACCAGCAATAATAGACAGTTATGGCCATTATACAACTGTGTGATAACCATAAAAGGCTGACATCATCTTTGTTTAGGAACAATAGAGATGAACCACTGATCTCCTGTAGAAACAGCAGGGGTTAAATCAGTGAGGACAGTGCTGCAAAAACAGTTTAAATGTATTAATAAATTCTTGTATTATGTATATATTTTCCTTTGAGAAAATATCCAGCAAAACAAGATACTTACCCACAGGTATGTAAAGGGAAAGATATTTTTTTATTTATCTGAGACCTAAGATCCTAAGGCTTGCTAGAATTTTAAGTACTGGTTGAAAATGAAACAGCTTCACTCTTTTTTGCACCCATTACATCTGTACCCAGACAAAATCAGATTGCTTAGGATTGCTTTTTTTATTCTGCCTCTAATATATTGCAGACTTGTATCTGTGTTGATTAGTGATAGGCTGAGCTGAGATTCTCATTCAGTTCCATCAGTTACAGCTTCACTGAGAAGCTTTGATATTTTCAGGAAACAAGCTTCATATTGACTTAAGCAGATTGTATTGCTTCAGGAAAGAACAGTTACTCTTTCTGTAAAATAAATAACACTCAGATAGAGACAGTCAGGATATATTTCTGGCTTTGAGAAAATTGAAAGCCTGAAATGAAGGAATGTGAAACAATAGCAGACACAACACCAGTAGGCCGGGGATGTTTGTCATCACATGAAATCTTCTGCTTGTAGTGAATGTATTCCCTTGTCTCACATCTTTAATATTAAATTAAAATTCTTGTAACTATTTTTTTCCACATTAACACCACATACAGCAATGGATTCTCATACAGTATTTAAAATACTATGATCACAACAGGCTGTCGTGGTGGCGAAGTGATTAGCACTGCTGTTTTGTAGCGCTGGGATGCTGGGTTTCACGTCCTGGCCTTGTGTACTACTTGTGTGGAGTTTTTATGCTCTCCATGTGTTTTATCCAAGTACTCCAGTTTCCTCTGAGCTGTGGTAGCTCACACAGCAAGGATGTCTAGCTCCTGATTGGAATGTCCTGGGTTCAATCCCAAGTAGAGGCAAGTGATGGAGCTTGCTCTAATTCCTTCCAGAAGGCTCAAAGGTCCACTCAGCCTGCTTTTCAAATCAGTAACAATAATAATTGCTCACACTTACAGTATATAGCGCTTTTCTGGACACTCCACTCAAAGCGCTTTACAGGTGATGGAGACTCCCCTCCACCACCACCACCACCAATGTGCAGCATCCATCTGGATGACGCGACGGCACCCATAGTGTGCCAGAACGCTCACCACACTGTAAGGGATACCCAAGTGTGGAGATAGGGATCCTGTGCAGCCGCAGGAGTAGCTGGTAGACAAGGCAACAAACTACCCGAATCGAGAGGCAAGTTCGTGGTCAGCGGGAGTAAGGAGGGTCGAAATCCAAGACAGACATGGGAGGCGAACAATCCAAGACGAGAGGCAAGATCGTGGTCGAAGCGAGAAAGGTAGGTCGAAATCCAGGAAGAGCACAAGAGGCAAACAATCCAAATCGAGAGACAAGGTACGAGGTAAAATGGCAAAAGGGGAAGACCAAAATTCAGAGTAGTCACAAGGTTAAGGGTACGCCAAGTAGAGCTCTAAGGGAGATAGCTCAATACCAAGCAGCGGGCAGCGTGTAAAGATGGTATAAATACCGCAGGTAAAGCGTGTGCAGGTGGGTTACCTCGTGCGGCGGCGCTTGCTATAATTAACCTGCTGCTGGTGTTGATTAGATCGCTTATGGGTTGATCTCTGCTGGCTGGCGGTTGTGACACACGCATCAGCTCTCAGTGGGGAGGAGAGCAGAGTAATGAAGCCAATTCATAGATGGGGATTATTAGGAGGCTATGATCGGTAAGGGCCATTGGGAATTTTGGCCAGGACGCTGGGGTTACACCCCTACTCTTTTTGGGAAACCCCCTGGGATTTTTAATGACCACAAAGAGTTCGGTTTTACGTCTCATCCAAAGGATGGTGCCTATTTACAGTATAGTTTCCCCATCACTATAATGGGGCATTAGGACCCACATGGACCGCAGGGTGAGTGCCCAGGGGGTTAATCCTTCTGGGGGTAATAGGCTGGCTGGAGCGTGATGCTGAACACATTACCTCCACTTCCAATGTCAGATGGTTGAGAAAAATGGTGGCCCTTGTCCCCCATTCCCCCACATGGCCTTTATGGCCTGAAAAGGGGACCTAACCTAACCTAACCAACTCCAGATTTCTTCCCACTGTCCCAAAACGTACTGGGTTGTGTGTGTTTGCTTTACAATGGACAGGTGTCCCGTCCTTGGTGTACCCTGCAATGAGCCTGCTGCATGCTGGGATTGGCTCTGGCTTCCCTGTGACCCTGAATTGGATGAAGTGGGTGGAAGATCACAACTATTTAAAAGCTTTATTATTTGTTTTTAAAAGTTCATTTATAACTGCAGTCCAAATTTCTTGTTGTTAAATTTGTGTAACAGAATAAATTAAGTGACAGTATTACAAAATCTTACAAATTTCAAATTAAGCATAAAATCGTAAAATTTGTGACAATACTGTATGTTTGCCATGTTGTTGCAGGCAGACGAGAACCTGAGAGTGAGAGTTTGTGCGAATTGTGACATGGAGCAGCCCTTCCTGCTCACTAGTTGATGTAAGCTGTTCCCTTTGTCTAAATGATATTTACAATATAACAGGGCCGTTTCATGTCACTGGAAGTTTTGTTGCCTCATTCTGAATCATAGACAATGATGACAAAATGGCGCTACTGTACCTTACATTGAAACTTGCTATACATACAGTGAAACCTTGCCTCTTCTGTGATGTAAATTGGAGGTTGTACACATTACTGTGTACTTGGTAGTTTCATTGTGTGTTGTAATGCACTCATGCTTGCTGATTCATGACAACCCTGAAATGTAAAAATAGCTTTGCAGTTCCCCTTTAAGATCCATGTGTTCTCAGTGATATAAGAAGTTCATTGAATTCTGTTTTTTCTGAATCTTCAAAATAGACCTATTTTGTGATTAATTGTTTCTAATGTTGGTTTTGCACATATTTAATACGCTGCTAATACTGTGGTGACCTGGGCAGGCTTTCCTCCCTGATGTCCACGCAGGATGGCTGGCAGGTGAGTGCAGGCTAATGAGGCAGCCTGGAGGCTTGTGGAGCTGAACAAGGAGTTGGACTGCATGGGCTCTAGTGCAGAAAGCTGTGGGTCTGGGGATTTTGAGATTCTTCATGGACTGTGACTGCTGCTGAGCTGCTGTGTTTTTTTTTCCTGATTACCTTCTGTGCTTTCCATATCTGTCTGCGAATTGAACAGTATGTGTATTACTGTATGCTGTGTTGTTTGTAAAAGACAATGACTGGATTTTACTGGACTGAGCCTTCTCGTACCAGTGTGTTAAAATTACTTCCCTCCCTGCTGATATCATGTTTCAGTTTAAATCTGCTGCAAAGATGAGGGCTTTCCCTCCCACGAAAATCTTGTTCTCAAAGTTTTGCTGAAGTTGTTTTTGGAAACTAAGAGAAAATGTGAGGAAAATGTATTATGCTGTGATACCTGTAGAAACAGCATTTATAAATGTTACCTTATATTAGAAAAGCATGGATCTCTCTCCTTTCATTTATAGATTGGTGACTTCCACACCTCTGGAACTACAAAAGTTTTAGACCACATTCCACATCCAACAGCCCAAAGTCACAATTTCTTTTTTGTTGTCAATACCCTGCTCTTTTGCATTTTACTTCTACTCTCCCTCTGTCTTCTATACACCTTAAGATGGCTCCACAGCCAAACATACAGTGTGTTTTTTCTTCTTCTGTTTCACAGTGGGTTAACTTCCACTTGATCTTTTGCAGCTCTTATGCTGACACAGCTCCCCACTCTAACCTTTTAACCATGTAAAACAAGCAATCAAAAAATGTGCTATTTAATTACAGAAAGTGATGACTTACGACAGTGATCGTAATGACTACTGGGTAAAAATAATGTGACTTCCATGTAAATGTTTACAATGGTGTTGTCATTTTATGTGAGGATTGATTAACAAATTTATCTCTAAAGCACGTTTCTTACACTTAAAAGGCAGTAACTAAGTTACCTAATGATCCATTGGTGACAACAAAACTATAACATGAAAAATTAAACTTTTATTCATGCTTTGCAATCTAAATCCTCACCAAAATTTTATATAATCCATTCATCATAAATAACCACTCAGTCCTATATAGGGTGCACACTGAACATGCAGATGCACTCAAGACAGTTTAGAGATGCCAATTAACTAAATCAGCATCAACAGAAAGTGCCCCATGCCAGAAATGAACCAAGACTCAAGAGCACTGTGACAGCTATAACAGCCTGCCACCCTGAAATTTTTATAATGCTTTTTCCTAAATAATATATGTTGTTGTAAGAATAGTTACTTCCACTTCCACAAAAAGAAAGTAGAGCAGAGGAGTATATTGTCATATGTACAGTATATGTACACTGTACATAGGAATTCTTATTCACTCTGATTTCTTAAGACATGCACAGTACAGCAGATGACACAGTACAACAGACAACACCACACAATGCAGATGGCACTGTACATTTACAAAATGGTACATAATAAAAACTGATTGCACGTTCTGTCAACAAACAACCAAAACAATTAATACATGGTAGAGAACAATAATGATGTGGTAGTGAACAAAAATACAGCACTACTGTACAGTATTTGCAAGTCAAAAGTGCATAGTGCAGAGGTTCATTGAGTTCTGTGGCAGAGCGCAGTGAGCTGTTTATGATGCGCACTGCCGTAGGGTAGAAGCTGTTTTTATACCTAGTAGAAACTAGAGGGAAATACATTTACAATCAAGAACATAAGGCACTTCTTTACTCAGAAGGTTGTGGGAGTGTGGAACAAGCTACCCAGCCATTTTGTATAAGCTGATACCCTGGTTTCTTTCAAGAAATGGCTGGATGAAATTGTTGAATTATTAAACACCAATGACAGTACACAATGGGCTAGATGGGCAAGATGATCTATCATTTTTAACCTTATGTTATTGTGTGTCATTTATATTTTAATAATATTAATAGTGGCTGTTTGATTGAAGGGGACTGTCAAAGACTAATGGTACTATGTTTTAATCTCTTTGGTTTGCCTTCATATTATAATTCATATTATACTCTCACACTATAATAAAGTGAAAGTCAAATACTTTGGACATACATTACACAATTCAATTTCACAAGGCAGCTGTTTATTTCATCATTAGCTTTAAAAATTATAATTTCAGAATAATTCCTGAGGGCAGAAATATTCCTTTTTTAAAACACATTCTGTTGCTATTGCCTCATTACTATTTTTAATTTGCATTGTCCTTAAATAATCTTTGGAAGCATTACTATTCCAAACATTCTTCCAGAGCTTGTGAATTGCATCAATAATTCAGGATTTGTAGGAGAGATGCTTTCTAAGCGAGTTTTACATGTCTAAACAGTTGTAATCCATTTAGACACACAAAAATCCAGTTGGACTGCATTGCTCACTCCTAGATTAGCTGTTTCAAGATATAGAAGAGCAAAGTGCGTTAACAATACCTGCTCTAAGGAGAAGTTTGTTGTCAAAAGAAACACATATTGCATAGTTGCAAAATTATATTGATGGAGGGAAAATATATATATTTTTTTGGCGGTGTGGTGGCTCTGTGGCTAAGGATTTGCTCCTGTGGCTGGAAGGTTGCCGGTTTGTATCCCGCAGCTGGCAGAGGATTCCTACTCTATTGGGCCCCTGGGCAAGGCCCTTAACCCCAACTGCACCAGGGGTGCTGTATAAATGGTTGACCCTGTGCTCTGACCTCAAGCTTCTCTCCCTGTCTGTGTGTCTCATGGAGAGCAAGTTGGGGTATGCGAAAAGACAAATTCCTAACACAAGAAATTGTATACAGCCAATAAAGTGATCCTATCAAACAATATACAATTTTATCAAACTCCAAAATCTAAGCATTCCTTCACTGTATCGAAATGCGACCACCCTCCACAGGCCATAATGATAGATAACATATCTGACACACAGTAATTCATGTGATAGATGACTGAGTTTATCGTGCAAACAGCATGTTAAACAGTGAACTGAATGTATTTTTCACCCATCTCAGATCATCTCAGATTCAAAGTGAATGTGAGTTATATTCTCTAGAGGTAACATAATCCAAGAGTTAGAAAAGATTGACGGTCTTCGAGAGATAATAAATCAGATATTCTGCACAGGAAAACCTATTTGATATACACTTTCTTCAGTATATTAGTATTGTTACAGTTTTAGGTGACTGAGAAGTGTCTCTTAGTTTTCAGATAAAGTTTGTGACTCTAGGAAGGGTAAACACTTCTAACTTCAAAGGGGAGAGAATGTTTGCTGAGGTCTGGGGTGTCCCATGAGCAAAAACAATTGTAAAGTTTACCTTAGTATACCTAGGTAAGTTGTGGGTTAATGATTGCAAAGGAGCAGGGCAGAAACAAACAATATAAGATCACATTAAAAGGAAAGAGAGAGAGAAGGAAGAAAAAGAAAGGAAGCAACAAGGAGAAGAGAAAGGAGTCCGCAGGCGTTTGGACTTGAAGCTTGCATCAGGCGAGAGCCCCTACTTCATCTATTTGAACCTTGTTGCAGAGAACATGCTATTCTGTGTTTTAGGGAACTTGGATTTCCTGGGTAAAAGATACCTCAGTTAGAAATGTCTTTGCTGCTTAGGGTGCATTTTTATGGATAGGGATATAGGCTCCCATTTATTTTGTGGCATCCGGAGTGCAGAGAGCGATATTTAACTGTAGGTTGTTTTACAGTATATTTAGTTAGTAGGCAGCTCATCTCTTATGTGGCCTACAGGCATTAAGAGTTAATGCTTTAGCAGTCTGGGGTTTTCTGGGTGACCAGAATGTTAGGCCTCTGAAACGCCTTGTTTGTAAATACTGTACATAAAGTAACTTGTGTGTTGTATGTTTTGTTGTGTGCAGTGTAGTTTGTGTTTCATCATTGTAATAAATATTTGTCTAACCAAATGTGTGTGGATTATTACTCCTCTCACCTGTGCCTGTGATCTTATTTTATTTTATAGAACAAAGAATTCACATGCCTCTAATTATACCAGCCGCTTGGGTATATTGCAAGAAATCACTTACAGGTTGGGGTTTATAAATAAGTATTGACTAAACCTCTCAGGTCAAATCAGGTCAGTTTTGTAGTCCCCCCCATTTGATTAAATGGAATACAGTGAGGACTGAACATACAAGCTGCTTTTGTTATAGTAGTTTTATTGTATTTTAACAGGGCTGAAAGTTTGTTTTTTATTTGATTGAATTAATTAGGCAAATAGCAAAAACATTCAAACATCTATTTTTGCATACATTAACTGGCATTAATTTACAATTCACATATTTGTAGACAGCACACATTCATTTATAAAGTAAAATTGTGCCTTGATGTACAGTAAATGCCTTACATTTTCTCATTGTTTATTTAATTATTATGGGTATTACTACAGTATTCCTACCTTAAATAAAACGATAAAATAACATTGGAAAAGGAAGGGGGTTTATAGGGTCAACAACATCTAAACAGTACTTACATTATTTAAATTAAAAATGTTATGTCATGAATATTGACTAAGATGGGAACTCAAGCAAGCCAAGTACAAGAAGTTACAAAACGCCCTGATCACTTTGGTTTCCTGTCTATACGGCATTTTGTTAGTAGATTTTAAGATTGTGTTTGGCTCTGGTGTGTTTGTTATGGGTGCTATAAAGATCTTCTTGATTTTGTGGAGCAATAAATGTGTGATGCCCCTTATGTAACCGACTGAGTGAAACTACATTCTAACATCAATCACAGGTGCTACATGCTTTTCTCCTTTCTGTTCAGTTTTTCTATACCTACAGTATACCTATCTATACCTATCATTTCTGTTCGTGAGTACTTCAATGTTTAAACACGTTCTAACTTCACATCGGTTTGTGCAGTAGTCAGAAAAAAGGGAATTAATATTATACAAAGTATTTACATTCATTATGTTTTGGAAATAGTACTGTTTCTTAATTGTTGAGACGGCAAACTACCATCCAATCCTCTTTTGTAGCAAAAATAAAAGTGTAATTACTTCTCTAAACAACTGTATGATGCAAGACTAGAAAAACAAGAACCATAAAACCAAATGTAGCAAGTGAACATCTCTAAAAAAAGAACACTTGTCTGGAGCACAATTGTATTTGGTTATAAAGGGAAAAAAACATTTTGCATTGTGTGCAGTACCTAGCCTCACTGTTTACATATTTTCTGTGTGTAGCCTTATGTTTATGTTTACTGTACTCTGTTGAAATTCTTAGTGTCAACATTAGAGTTTTAAGATATAAGCAGCATTAAATTAAATACACAATACTAATCCGATATGAAGACATGATTCATTCGATTCATTGTGTGAAGTATTTGCTACAATATAGCATCGTGAGTCCCCCTGTTTGATAATATTAATATATTGGTCTGATTGCAGCTACATTAAGTACATCACTTTATTAACCCTATACAATTTCTTGCATTAGGAATTTGTCTTTTCACATACCCCAACTTGCTCTCCATGAGACACACAGACAGGGAGAGAGAAGCTTGGAGTCAGAGTACAGGGTTAGCTACTGTATTGTAGCACCCCTGGAGCAGGTGGGGTTAAGGGCCTTACTCAGGGACCCAACGAAGTAGGATTCCTCTGCCAGCTGTGGGATTTGAACCAGCAAACTGCCAACCTTCTAGCCACAGGCACAGATCCTTACCCACAGAGCCACCGCTCCGCCCCAAATGTGCTGTACATCAATACAGCAAATATATCAGTATATAACTAGAAATCACAAGACTATGTACATCCCAAAGGTCCTTTATAGACAGTTTATAACTCTGATTAACCTTGTTTATTCAGAATTCTCAAAGGTATTGACAAAGTCATCCCAATGGGTCTCTTCAAGCACAGCTGTGAAACACAGACACACTTTCATAATCACATGTTGACACTAAAGGGAAACACATTAAAAGCTTTGAACAAGAGTCACTTTACAGAAGAGAGTGTGGGAGCCTGGAACATGCTGATATCCCATCTTCTTTCAAAACGTTTGCTGGAATCCTCAGAACAATTAAGCTAGTAGCTACCAAACAAGCTACTGTACAGTAGACGGGCTGAATGGACTCCTGTCATTTCTGACAGTTCTTATAAAAGTATTTCTCTGCATCTAAAGATTAGTTAAGAGAAATCATCATTCTGGATAAATGTCAAAGTTCAACAGATAGAATCTGATGTGTGATGATCTTTAATATCATCTGTTTAATCACGGTTAATTAGTTTAGGAAGATTAGATTCTACAGTATGCCCATGTCCAATATGCATGTTAATATTTTAAAGAAATTTTTATACTGATTCTCAAATCTCACCCACATGGCAACAAAACTATTGGTAAAACTTCTAAAGCACCACCCCCCTGGGACCCTGTAATATGTTAAAGAGAAGGTCTGTTTCTCAGTGGGGGCATTACTGTACTCACACATAGATATCAATGAAAAAGAACCTGGAAAACAGACTGATGATTGTCTTCCCAAGTTAATCTTGTGGAGGTGATCGAACATTTTGAAATGAATGACAAGAATTGGGTGCTTATTATTCTTTAATATCAAGGGAAATTAGGATGCCAAAGATGACTGAGGGACTCATCTTATCAAGGACAATGTCTGTTAGTTTTATACATCCATGCATCCATTTTCTAACCACTTTATCCAGTACAGGGTCATGGAGGAGTCAGAGCCTATCCTGGCAAGCACTGGGCCAAAGGCAGGATACACCTTGGGTGGAATGCCAGCCCAGTGCATGGCACATACACAGATGCAAACATGCACACACTCACACCAGGGCCATTTTTTTAAGAAGTCAATTAACCTTCCAGTATGTCTTTGAATTATAGGAGGATCCGGATCACCTGGAGGAGATCCACAAGGACATGGGATGACCATGCAGATTCCAAGCTGGTTTCTGTATATTATCCTAAAAATATGGGGTTACCTTAATGAAACTGATTTACTTTAACATTTTTTTCCTTTTTCATATTGCTTTGCTTTCTCCCCCAAAAATTATTTCTGAAAATCTTTAACTTAAGGTTTTGCACTTTTGGATTTTTTAAATTTCTTGTTCATTCTAGATGTGTGACTATGAAAATGTCTAACTACAAGTCTTTAATAATAACTGAATCTTCTTAGGACTTTTGTGTGCCAAAGACAGGACTATAAAGCACAACTTAAAATGTTAGTGTACGGATAAAGAGAAAAAACTAATAAAGGTCCAATATAACCCACTTTCCACCTACTAAAGAGATTGTTCCTATATAATATAGTAACATAATCTTCAAAATTAAAAAAAATACATATATTTATTATTGTTTTTTATGGTATTCATAATGTAATTTTTTGATGTCATTGTCCTTATGGGTTGGCAATCTATCACTCAGCTAAAACTATAACTGAAATTGTAAAAAAAAACTTCTTAATATTTGGGCTTAAAATTAATATTGATATTATTTTTTTCAATTGCTATACTTTTTACCACCCCTCATAAAAAATACTTTTGAGCTCTCTAGCACTAAGAGGTTGAAGTCTGGCAACTTTCAGAAATCTCTTTAAAACACCAACAGCTTAACAGTTGAGAATCAGACTGTTACTATTAAGTAAATTATTTTGTCAGGTAGGCCCTGAATACTGTATAAAAGAAACGCAAATGAAGACTTTGTACCCCTCAACAAGAGGAGGAGGGCATCTTCTGTAGTGGTGCCATAATTCAAATATTGTTCTTCAAACATGGAAAACTTATTTTTTTCTGACAAGTGAAGAAAACAACTTGAAAATGTCTTGAAATTTCACAAAGTTAAAAAAAAACACCAACAAAAAGTAATGGGTGCCCATGGATGATTAAAGTTCTCAATGCAATCAACTTTCAGGGACGACCTTGTGAGAGCCCATTTTTCACACACTGACAGTATTTGACAGAAGCTATTAAGCAGCGTGTTTACTTATACAAGAACACTAATTCCTGAGTACTTCAGGTAGTGCAAGCTTGCATTCGAACATAATCCTTAATAGCTGCTGATTGATTAGCTCATATTTTAATCTCCGTTTTAAAACTGTGTAATTATATAAAAAACAGGTTAGAGTGGCCACAGTGAAATGAACGCTGTGCCAGCTCGTCAGATCTTCGCACATCACTGCCGGCTCTGTCTTGATCTCACTACCCCCTGGCCATTTAGACATTGAGCCAGTGCCAAAGTCAGTTCGCAAACCAGTGCCAAGTCAGAGGTGCACTTTGGTGAGACCATTAAATTTCACTTTTAACTGATGTCACAGGCAACCATAATGAAATAAGCAGAGAATTTTGAATTGCCTTTGAACCAACCCCCACCTCAAGTGCGCTAAAACTTGTAGTGCCACCTACTGTCAATATCATTCTATCTATATGTGCAATCAATATAATCGGTCTGTTTCAAATACACTTATACCAACCATACGGTGTTGTGTCACTAATCTGGTCCATTTAAGTGATGAACCTATATTTTCTGATATTTCATATTAATCACCACCACCAACCAGCCACTTCCAATAGCAGCTACAGTATATCACCCTGCAACTCACAACTGGCAGCCCACTGAGGCTAAACAGATGTGAAAACCTGAAATCTGTAATTGAATGAAGAGGATTTGAAAACAAAATAAAAAAAAACCATAAAACATACAGTACTCTCGTTTCTCTTCATCTTGAACAAATATTTCGCCTTTAACTAAAGATTTCCGTGGAGAGGAACATGAATGAGTTTCATGAATGAGTTTGTGCCTCCCTGCCTTCGGGTTTGCCAGCAGACATACAGTATCATCCTGCAACCCACTGAAGCTCAGCAGGTATGAGTCTGGTAAGTACCTGGATGGGAGTCCTCCTGGGAAAAACTAAGGTTGCTGCTGAAAGAGGTGTTAGTGGGATCAGCAGGGGGTGCTCACCCTGCAGTCTATGTGGATCCTAATGCCTCAGTATAATGACAGGGACACTATACTGTAAAAAGGTGCTGTCCTTCTGATGAACTGTAAAACTGAGGTCCCGATTCTCTGTAGTCATTAAAAATCCCAGGGCGTTTCTCGAAAAGAGTAGGGGTGTTACCCTGGTGTCCTGGCCAAATTTCCCATTGGCCCTTACCAATCATGGCCTCCTAATAATCCCCATCTCTGAAGTGGCTTCATTACTCTGTTCTCTTCTCACCACTAACAGCTGATGTGTGGTGAGCATTCTGGCGCACTATGGCTGCCGTCGCATCATCCAGGTGGATGCTGCTCATTGGTGGTGGGGGTGGAGGGGAGTCCCTATTACCTGTAAAGCGCTTTGAGTGGAGTGTCCAGAAAAGAGCTATACAAGTGTAAGCAATTATTAATAATTATAATAGCTGCTTATCCAATTCAAGGTCATGGTGGCCAAGAGCCTATCCTGGGATGCTTTGGGCACATGGTGTGATATACTCTGAATGGGATGCCAGTCCATCGCAAGACACACACACACTAGGGTCAATTTTTGCAGAAGCACACTAACCTACCTGTATGTCCAGAGGAAACCCACATGAATATGGAAAGAACATACAAACATACATACAGCACCCCAGGTCCAGAATTGAACCCAGGGCCCCAGTGCTGTGAGGCAGCAATGTTAACCACTGAAACATCATCACCTAATTCATATTAAGTTGCTTTAGAATTGTACAGTATTGACAATATTACTGACGCACCTAACGCCACATACAGTACAGAGATATACAGTACTGTATAATACAAACTGAAAGAGACAGGCTCGTACGCAGTGAAGGTGAATAAAACAAAACTTCTCCCAGTCCCTCTAATTCTAATTTAAGAGTTCTTAATCCCAAACCCATGGGAACTGGAGCACGTGTACTAATTTCTTTTCGATTTGTGTGCCCCATTGGAATGCTTCCTTGAACACCAGTTAATCTGTCATTTCGATTGCTGGAAATGATTACGATAAAGATTTCTCTATAAAAGGTTCAAGCCGTTTGAAACAAATTACAAACATTATGTTTAAACATAAGTCTTTTCGGGTACTCTGCTTAAAAACCTGTTACAGAGTAATTCTCCGGAAAGTTCAACAGAAAAAAATATAACCTTTTAGAACACCGCGGTTAAATAGAAGGATGGCAATATCAGAATTGCCCATCCGAGAGGGGGGGAAACACCATTTTAAACAATCAAAGAATTGTATAGTCATTTCTATTAAACACATGGGATTTTCAAATACATTTTTCTTCAACGCAAAAAAACAATCCGAGCCCTATACAGTGTTGGCAAGCATCCACACCGGTATTACTGCCGGACAAAGCTGTCTCCATAACCACGGCCAGAGGCTCCACACTCACACCCAGCAAAACGTCTTGCTGTTTTCTTTACACACAAAGGCCAGTCATGGAGCAGCGTGCACATCCACGCTTCTTGCTGAGCAAGCGCATCATGCCTTTGACCCTCTTTCCTAAATCCGACACCCGCCCTGTACTGTACTGGGCGATGGAAACGGGGGGAAAAAAAGAGAGAATTATCTCCAAGTCAATCCGGCAGCAGGTAGAATTATCACGCAGGGCACTGCGCATGCGGCGTCTGTGCGGGAGTGACAGGCAGCCCCGTCAGGCTCCGTACCGGCAGGCTCACTATTTTGCAAGGGTCCCGCTTTTCCCCAAGGCAGCACGTCGCGCGCGCGCACCCGACGCTCTCTGCCCTTGTAAACTCAGTGGTTTTGTGGGAGGGGTCATTATTTGGCAGGGAGCGGCTAAGGGGGGGGCGTGGGGAGGGGGAAGCAGTTCCTAGGTACCGACGGCGGCGTGTGGATTCATTGAGCTTCACCACACAGAGAGCGGGCAGACTCAAGTGTGTGAGGAAAAGGGAGAGACCAGAGAGAAAAAGGCAAGTGAAACAGGCATCTCCAGCCGTTTGTCGGAATAGAAGATCTGTCCTCGGATAAGGTTAGTTGCTAGCCAGCTCGATTTTTCCCTTTCCCACGGACATGCATTTGACACAAGTGCTACACCTTTGATTTCATTTATGGCTGCTTTTTTTGTGCTCTGCTGATGGTGTAATCGTCTGTGTGGTCCGTTATGTCTCTCATTCGATTTATGATCCCATTCAGGTCTTAGTCAGCGCTAAACGACCACTTTAATTGTATCATCAGTATCATCAAATGGCACCTAAAGCGTAGACACGGCATCATTGCTTGATTTATGTGGCAAAATATATATAAATAGGCAGTTAAATGCAGTTGCACGGCGATGATGTGGGGATCACCTTTGTCGATGCGCCTTGTGGATTCCCTCTCTTGTAGTGTCCCGTTATTCTCGCTTGGTACTGGGTAGGGCTGTCATCTGATCACAGACATCCTTTATTTCAGACCCTTAATTGAAACAGCAGACACCAGTGCTTGATTTCGTGAAAGTTTGAATGCTTTCAACTTATTGCACGAGTAATAATATTACGTTTTACGTTTTACGGGGTGCGATGCTTTTCGCACGACCAAACATCTGAAGTCCTCGGAAACAAGTGAATTCGGTTTAAAAACAACAACAACAAAGAGACTCTACAAAGGGGTACTGGCTTGATTAGATATCATTGCGGGTTGTGTATTGGTTTCAGTGTACTGTATTACAACGCACATAAGTTGATTGAGAATATCCAAAAATAACAAGAAATAAGACAACATGCCCGATGTTGTCAGTTTTAGTGAATTTACTTCAACGTTGCATTCTTTCAATGTTAAAATAATCTGTTCTAATCTGAGGTGATTTATTTAGCTTTTGAAAAAAGCGCACAAACAGCTCACCTTGCAAAGGAATTAGTTTCTGCATTTACTGTACGCGTTTTTGTCCACTGTTTACTAGACGATGATAGTTTTTTTTTACTGGAAAATACATTACGTTTGATCATTTTGGTTATATCAATATGTTGTTTTCAAAACTGCAGTTTCCCATTCTGTTACAGTCATGCACATGCTTTTGTCGTTTTTTTGCTTCCATTCTTAATTTGGCTGTTTTAATATTGGATACCTACAGTATAGCAGTGGTTGTAGCAGATGTCGCAATTGTCATGATTTATAAGGCGTAGTTGTACAGTACATTTTCCCGGTTTAATTTAACGCAATTAAGGAAGACCTTAATTAAAGCAGAGCACAGCTGAGTAACTGAAGAGCTCTTAACGTTGTTCTTTCTCTCACACTACTGTTTAGCCTACACGGGAGATACGTTTACCCTTCATTGTTTTTGAAAGCAAATATTATCAAATCATCAACAGCATCCTGAATAACAGCATTACAACTTCATGACATTTTGCTGAGTAGGTGTAGTCTCTAGAATCAAAGATACACAGTGGATGATTTAGTGCCGAGAGCCAGAATGTTATCCTGGGTGAAGTTTGGAAGTGTAGGAGGTCAAAGATAAAGTCACTTTCATGTATAGAGGGAACACAGAAACAATACTCGTGAACAATGCTTCCAGACAGAGGTAGAGGTCCAGTTGTTGCCTTTGGTATGCCCTATGAGATTTCAAGGACTGGTTTTGGTATTTTCTTATTCGTATCATACATATTACGTTAGTAATTCCTGTCATTGTTTCTTAAAAATATCATTAGGTTTTCAATGTTATTTTGCAGGTTATAGGTTAACATAACCATTTAAACAATTATACTGTTATCACAGTAATGAACCATAGAAAACACAGGCTACTTTGTTACAGTTTTGGATGAGAAGTGAAAGGGTGAAGTGTTTTCATTTCAGACCGTGGCATTTCAGAGTAATTTAAAAAGTGTTAAATGTTAATAATGTATTTAATGTTTTTGATAATGTTAAAAATGTTTTTTTTTTAATTCTGAAAGGTAGCAGACTAGAGGATATTAGATGAATATAGTTGCCATCAATGAATCACTTTCTTTCCTGAATGCTGTTATACTAATAACAGAGATACTAATGCTGAGATACTAATGGTGTTGAGTACATTGGATTGTAATTGCTTTTACAGTGACTGTAGTTTGGGAGCACTGTCTGAATATTGCAAATCAGATTTTTCATAATTTAGAAACAAAAGAAATTTGTTATTATGTATGTGTCAAATGAAGATTGATATTTGATCTCGTTTACATCATCACTGGAGTAAAACTCTGCATTGATTGCAACAAAAATCATACTAAATACTTCTAACATTGCCTGATTATGAGTGAATCGTATGATTCGCAAGTAAAACGACAGAGTGTAAAGCACACACATTTTAATTAGTTAATTTGAAGGAAAAAATGTCTGGTATTGTAAGTACCGTAAGTAAATACATTTTGTGACTATATATTATGTATATTATGTTAAAAGCATGTGTTTATTTTAACTTCCTTAATAATAAAAAAAATGCATGTTGCTCAGAAATAATTTTGAACAGCACATACTGTATACAGTACTTAGGCATTCAATGTTTCAGAAAGTGAAAATAATGAATATTTTTCAGGTATCACAAGTATCAGATTCACGGGATAAAACAGGACTGTGCACTGTCTGGAATCAGATTTCATTTTAGGCCCCATTACTTTTGATTTAAAGCTGTTGAAATCCCCACTTCGACTCCCATTCCTTTATCTTGTCAAGAAATGAGATGTTTCCCAGATTTTATTGATTCATGCAAGATGTGTCATATCTCACCCTGATGTTCTTAACTGAAGTGATGGCAGGACTGTAGTAACCTTCAGTATGGCTAATTTGTGTAAGATATGAAATAATCTTTAAAATAATGTTCAAAATGTAAGATTTTTGTAACCAAGGATGGGATTATTATTCATGAAGGTGGTGTTTAACTGAAGGAAAATAAGCAGTAGGACTACACACACAACACTTTTTTAGAAGTTCAAACGGTGATTGCTTCCTTATTTGGAAGCATAACCCATAACCTGATCAATCCATTATCTGTAAGTCCTTTATTACTTGTAAGAGACACAGCCTGGAGGGGGCGCAACTGGAGTCTTTTGCTGGAATCATGTGATCAAGGTAAGACTACAGCCTGGAGGGGGCGCTACTTCATTGCAAGCATGGAAGGTGGGTGGGGACTGGGGCACTCAAAAAACCCATGTAAACATGATGGGAACATGCAAAAACCCCAGTCCAGAACTGAACCCCAGACCCAGGAGCTGTAAGGCAGCAGTATATCCTGTCCCTCTATCCTCTCGTAGCTAGTAATTATCTAGCCTTTGGAATAAAAGTTAAAAACATTCATGCTAAACTAACGTCAGTAAACCCGAAAGGTCTTGTACTGTTCAGAAATACCATCCCTACTAAAATACATCCTTGATTATCTATTACCTTCAGAATATTTTTTTTTATCCCTAATATGTTTATAGGGCCATCTGTATGCGCTGGCATGATCGAGCTGCGTCAGTGTGAGCTGGCTTCGTACAACGGGGGAATTCTGACTTAGAGGTGTTCGTACACAGATGGGAGCTTCACAACGTTGGCTCCTCAGCCAAGCACAGACACCAAATGTCTGAACCTGCGAGTTTTTTGGGACTAAGCACCTGAATAAGTCTCAGACAGTCCAAATTAAATCACCTGAGTTTTTAAACCTTATATAGATCGGATGACAAATATACCGTCATTGCATAGATTCGAGTTCGTTAAAATGTGCTGTGTAGGAGGCCTAGTTAGCTTCTAGATTTTATAAAACAATGTATTTTGAGCAAAAAAGAATGCTGACATGAAGACATTTGTTGGAGTGGCTACAAGAAAAAATGTCGTTGTACCTACTGTATATGCTATAGTACATATAGTACGTGTAGTGAAAGACAACTAAAAAATGTTTGCAAACTAGAACATTGTGGGCTTCTTTTATTTGGCGGTGCATCAGCCAGTTAATTCGCTTGCTCCTGACTCTGTGGGGAAAATTTCCTTGGATTTTCCTTGTTTTGAAAGAATTCCTAGGCAGTGCTCCTCTAGTGTGGCACCACGGCAGCATGCTATTCTTAGTAGCATCGACATAAAAAGGCATCAACAAGCTGTAGACAATATAGAGCAGGTAGGGTAACATATCAAAAAATCCTTCAGCTTTTACAAAGGTTTCACTTCAAGTTATTTAATTCAGATAAGGGATGTTCCTTCATATTTATTTTTACTATCTAAATATGCAGTAGAGATCCACAGAGCTGAAGGTGCAAAGGTGTGGGCATTTAATTGGACAAGGTGTATGAAAGACTGATTTAAAAATACTATTCTGAAAAAGGAAGACACAGTAGTAAATATGCAGAGAAGAGATTTGAATGAAATCAATAATTGGTAAAGTTTATGATCTGTTGATTTTTCACCTTTGTAGTTGCTGTCCTGCACTTACTATAATAAAAATTATATGGGCTACATTTTAAATATGACTAATATTTAATATTTAATACTAATATTTAGCTAAGCAAGTCTTGGAGATTTATTTGCAGCAGGTATGATTCTTTATCAGGTTTCTTACTTAATTTAGCCTCCAGTGCTTTCCTGTTTTAATCACAAACCCTAGAAGTATGTTATACAGTATGAGAGACAAAAAGATGTATTTTCACAGATGGTCACTGTTGTGGAAACTCAGTTGTAATTGGAGTCAAAGTTATTCACATAGTTACACAAATTTGATTGCGCAAAAACTCAATGTTTCTATTATGATGCACATCTTGCTTTTTTTGAGTGGATCAATAAATCTACATTACTTCAAAACAAGACTTGATAAAGAGTTAAATATATATATATAAAATAAAATCGTTAAGAAAGAATTGCCTTGCCTGATGAAGTGCAATATCTAAAAAAACATCTTGGGTGTTAAAAATGTCTATTATTACAATGAAGCATACATTTGTTTTTGTGAAAATGGAAACAATAATCCAATGTAATTGTATCTGTTGTTCTTTATACAGTACTAACAACAGTTACCATAGCAACACTGCGCATGATCTGAACCCTAACCTTTAATAGCAGCAAATATGTTTCTTGATACTTAGGGATTTTTCATTTTTTTTATTTAATGTTTTGTTACCATGTTGCATTTGATCACATGAATAGGTATTTAAACACTTAAGATACTAAATTTCACATTGATAAGAAAATTCTTCATGTTCAGTTCTGTTGTGAAAAGAGAAATTATTCTTATTCCACCCGCTTGTGATTTCACTTTTTGTTTTGAGTGGATGTTTTGATTTTCAATAGTGGGGAAAAACAGCCTCAAAGAAAATTATATACCACATACAGAAAATTGGTGTTTTTTTCCTTTCCTGCAACATGGGTGATTGTACTCTTATTTTTGTCTGCGTCTGTGGTTCTGATAGGATTGTCGAATGCACTAGCATCAAATGCCCAAGCATGCTGTTTTGTTGTCGTGTGGTAAGCACTGGCAAAGATTTTGCTCTCCACAATTAATTGGCGGATTTTTAAAAGAAATTTGAAACATCTGACTGCCACCTCCAGAAGACATGCTGTAAATTGCTGCTTATCATTATCCTTTGATTCACGAGGTCTTCGTTTCCAACAGCAAAAAAATCATTGCTCCATAACTTTCAGAAAGCTGCGATTACAGATTTGAATCTTTGATTTAATTTCCACATGTCGACCAGCCACACTACCTGTAGTACACCCAACACTTGAGAAATGCAGCACGTGTTTTAGCTACAGTACTTTGTGATGCAACACAACAGCATTTCATCAGCCTTCAGGTGATCCATTTACCTGAATATAGGCATCAGGTGCCCCTATAATGGAAACATCAACATCAATTGGCATGAGAACTGCACACTCTGGATGTTTGCAAATGTAGGTGTTGTCTAATGAAGCCCTGTTGGATGAGCTAGATAGACTGCTGGAGCAACATCAACAAGGTCCAGATAATCCAACTGTTCTGGTGGATGCAGTACTGATTAAATGGTGGAGTACCCCAGTTATCGGTGTATAATGTCTCTTTCAGTGCATGACACAAGGCTTGCATTCTTGTGTTTGAGACGCTAATGGTAGGAACTAAAGCTACTACCTGCTGAGGAATACCTCACTTGAGTGCAATTATATTACAAGCACAATTTAGGGAATAAACATAAATTTATCCTATTAAGGAACAAGTAATAGGTTTATTCCATGCTGAAAAGAGAAGAAAGGAAACACAAGGTTTCGGCTGTGCAGCCTTCTACGGGTGTGAGCAGCCGAAACATTGTGTTTTCTTTCTTCTCTTTTCAGCACGGAATAAACCTATTACTTGTTCCTTTGCAGCCTACACATGCTAACGCAGCTACCCACCTGAACAATTTATCCTAATATTTTACTTGAGTATGTGTTTCAATATGTATTCATACTAATTGGCTGTGTGCAGAAAGCCTGTACTAGCCAAGTCTGTTCTAATATAATATACAGTATATGGATGTGGATATATTAAAAAAAAACAAATATACTGTATGTCTTGACCGTTAGAGGATCAAATACTATTGAAGAACATACAAATATGTTGTTATATTAAGAAGATACAAATATCTCTAGAGGGAGAGAATCAAAATCAAGGGAATTCAAATTCAAATGTCAATTTGAAAGCTTTAAACTTCACATACCAGTAAATGGTAAGATATTTTGAACACATTTAAGATTTGGTGTGGTTAATGTTTAGTGTCTGGGTGTTGGCTGGTTTGAGAGGTGCAGGAGTGCAGTTCTTTGTTGACACTCCACAGGGAGTTCAGAATTAGCTTCTGCTCTTTGGCGTACTTGTAATAGAAAGTAACTTCGAGTTAACCTGCTTCACAACACTGCAGTGACCCATACTGAGCAGATGACCTGCTAAAGCCAGGAAGAGACAAGAGTGGTTTCCTGGATTTAGCAGATAGGAAGTAATTTTTCAACAGCGTTTCTATTAACAATGAAAACCTATTGAGTGATGACAGGTTTTGGGAAGAAAACTCATTGTTAGCTCCCCTTTATGAATAAACTGCATATAAATATGTCTTTACTGTTACATTTTGGGGAGTGCAAAATGCTTTTCTGAAACAAGAAGCAACAGTGGTGAATACATGGAGAAGAGATTTGAATCAAATCTATAATTGGTCAAAGTTTCTGATCTGTTGATTTTTCATCTCTTGTAGTTACTGTCATGGACTTACTGTAATAAAATGTATGTCCTACATTTTGAATTGCATAAAATTAATCAACAAATTTCTGTTTAAGTAAGACCAATACATAATACTGACCTCTGATATTTCCTTATTGAAATGTGTTTAATTTGTTTTCAACTTACTGGCATGAACTAACTATTATTGAAAAATTAGAGATTATGGCATATATTTTCTTTTATATTTGCTTGTAATTAATGAATTATAAACTTGTCATTTTACATAATGTATTGACTTTTATGTAATGTACAATAGGAGATAAAAAAATATATTTGTTTTTTAGCAATACTTAAACAAAATTTAAATGACTAAATAATGTATCTAGTGCAATTCATAAAACCTTTGCAATTAAATAATGTAAATAACAAAAAAAAGTAAATCTATAATTTGGCTTAAGGTTAGGGGCTCAGATGAGTAGTTGATGAAATTACTGTTGTTCTGTAAATTAACAAACTGTAGGAGCTAAAGTACGCCTTGTCAAAAATGACAGCAAAGTTGAGGTTGTATTGTCTCTGATGACTGCATATTTGTAACAACCAGAATGAATCCCATTGCATGTCCTCACATTTAATTCTACAACTGTGATCTACACTCAAATTGACAGGTTGTTTTTGAGTAATTAATTAAACATTCTCAGCACTTTCAACAATTTCAGACACAGAGAAATAAACACTTGCATTTCTATTCTTGACTTTTCTAATGCTGAAAAATGACACTGACCAGAACACTGCCATTTTTTTCCTGCAAAAAGTGCAAGGGAGAACATTTTTAATATGCCCTTTGTTATATTTTTACATCGGAGACCCATGCTGTTTATCAGTGCTGTTGATAAAGGTCTCATTTCTTCCTTGCATTTTCTTAGTTGGATTGTTATGGTGATGAAATATCTCACCTAGGTAGGCAAACCTTGTGCAGCATGCTATGAGTGGTGTTGGTGGACCAGTAGGAGGCACCCTTTGCTTAGGACCAGATTTATCAGAAATCTAGTATTGTGACAGGGGACACTGTGCTGAAAAAGATTCTGCTGTCCTTTGGATGAGATGTTAAACCAAGGACTTGGTTACTTAGTAATTGAAGACCACTTTAACCTGATCTTTGTTAATCTGAGTGTCCAAGCTAGTGCTACTGTACATCCCTTTTTGAACTTGCAGTGTGGCCCGTGTAAAGCTTCCTCTTAATTCAGCTGGTGAAGAATTTTGTTTGCCTGATCTGTTCTGTAGTGGAGCTGCTGGTGTGTAATAGTTGCTTCGTATCACTGAGGTGGGTGCTGTACTTTAGTGTTGGATGAAGTGGATCCTTTCCTATACGTATGTAAAGTGCTTGTGATATCCTTTTGGTTGAAAGCACTTCATAAATGTCATTAATCATTAATTAGTAGGGAATTACACATTTTGCCAAGCTAACCTATCACAGGAAAGAGATCCAATTATTAATATTAATTCAAATTTTTTGAATGGGTTATAGTAAAGATCAGTCTGTATTTTGTGAAGTGCAGGTGTTTACCAGTTGACATTCACTCAAAAGGATAAAGCCAAGCCCTATCTGGATGTGTTTTATTAATGTTTTAGTGTTATATTCTCAAGTCTATAAAAACATTCTAAGGATTTGTAAATCTGCTGTTATGTGAATTTGTGGTGTTTTTAATTGCACATTTTAAATGACATGTAATCCTCACTGAAATCGAGTGTTCAGCATGTTACATACAGTAGTTTCTTAATAAAAATCTGTCTTGTTAGGAGTATGCAAATTTGAAGCTAGTCCAATTCTCATATGTGCTTTCGCTAAAAATAAATAAATAAATTGTGCTTACTTTTTTGCTGAGGAAGAAAAAAACATGTCCTCTTTCTCAAAGGACAAGACCTGCCTGAGAATCACACAGTTTACTTCACAGTGAAAGTACCAAGGTCCCTCTGGATATGCATACTGTACTGTAGCAGTATTTAACTGGCTGCAGAATTCAAACATTTATTAGAATTTACCAGAAGTTTTACTATGTTTAAGACAATGGAGATGGCACTATTTTGACTGTATTATCTGTAAATTAATTCAGTAATTTTTACTGTACTGTCTCCCCCCCACCTTTTATACATGTGTAGACTACAAGTGAAGATGGAATTGCAAGCGCAAAGTGATTATGTACTTGCACCTGAAGAGATGACCCTTGCTTGTTTAAATTCATGACATGATTCATGACATTTACTATCAGTCTGGCATATTGATTCTGAATAACGCAATATAAACTAAAGATTCAGACATTAGGTGGTTATTGGATGGAACAATAAAATTAGTGATTTCAAATTTTGCTTTGCAGGGTGAGGAGATTTTTATGAGGATGATTTTCTAGGAGGTGGCAATGTTTCCCTATTATTTTGGGTCCTGCTGATTCTAATCAATAGATTTTGTTTTGTTGTATTATTAATGCCTTTTTTGAGTATCACACGGTCCTCACTCATGCAAGAGATGGTAAGATGCTGTGAAAGTCATAAATTATAACCCTTTGCTTTCATATATCTTTACTTGAGTGTCCTTAACAGGGCAGGAATAATGATGGTGTTCTGTAACACTGAATGTGTATGGTAATTATTCTGAATACGCCATAACTCAGTTAAGATATGCTGACTATTCAGATGACAGCAGACCTGTTCTCTACCATCCATGACGTCTGCTTGAAGTTTGTTGCCAGTAACCCACAGTGTATTTTTCCGGGAGACTGAAGAATGAAGGGTAAGACAGCCTTTCTCTGTTGTCTCTTTCTTCCTTGTTGCTACATTGTACCTAATGAATGATAATGAGTAGAACATGCTTTGTTTCAGAAATATTCTGCCTTGTCTCTACCTATCTTCCCGAGATGCCAGGTTATTGAGCATTACTGTGGCTGAATAAGGTCTGAAACACAAACAATATGGCAGAGGATTCACCTCTTCTGTTCGCTCCGTAGTTACTGTATTGTCGGCAGAATGGAACAGCTACTGTAGATGGTTTAGTAACTGAAGATTTCGTAACGGTCTTGAAAAATAGGAGAACAAATAAGTGATTTCAAGAACAAGTTCTAAGAAAAAAACCAATATGGTAATCATTGACAAGAACAGAAATTTCTTTTGTAAGTAAAAATCCCAATGAAGTATTTGTTTTCCCTTAGTGCCATACAGTTCTTTGCAAACCATTGTTTCACTGCTGATGAAAGGATTTCTAAAACTCAGGAGCACAGAATTAATTCTCTCTCCTGCAGCCAGGCTTTTAATGCTGTTTCTGCTGTGCATGCTGTAAATTACAAGGTGGCAAAAAGGGAAAGAATGAATATGTCACTCACTCAGGAGAATGAAAAATGTAAGTGACTGATTAAATTATGTACTTTAAATTACATTGGAAATCCACCATTTCAAACCACCAATTTCATAATGTGGTATAAACACAAGGTACTGCCAAATGGAAAAAGGAGAAGTTAAACTAGTGTCCTACAGTGGGTATTTTGAAAGAGTAAAGATTTTGTATGAGTACAGATCACATTCTTCATTGATATTCATTTCCTAGGTTAAAAAAACATATATGATTTGCTTTTAACAGCAGTATTACTTATATCACTATAACCTCACTGCTAGAAGCAGAAGCAAAATAGGGTTTTAGGTTTATGAGACTGACGTTTATGAGGTCCATACTCTGTCCTTGCCACCAAATATAGCAGATCCTCCTGGAAGACCTGAGTTGATCAAATCCCTATTTTTCTGTCAGTAAAGCAGTTAATTTTCTAAGGCTGAAGGCTATGTCTTGATAGCCTTCTTTTTTCTAGAACTGATGTTATTGCAGAAATACACCACTGCCTGTGCCATGCCAGTGGGGCCTTTGCCAAACTGGGGAAAAGAGTTTCTGAAGATCACAACATCCAGATCAAAATAAAACTGCTTGCCTACAAACCGTAGTTATTCCCACAGTGCTGTGTGGGTCTGAAACATTAATGATGTACAGTACAGTACATAAGGTCTACCAAAGATGCCTCTGTAAAATCTGGAGGATCAGTTGGGCAAACAGCAGTGTGGTGCTAATATTTGGTGGGGGAAAATATAATAGCAGTGTCACCACTATCTTCATCCAGCACCAACTTAGATGGATTGGCCACGCCATCTGGATGCCAGACTCCCGCCTCCTAAAGCAGGTCCTGTACACCCAATTAAAAGAAAGGCATTAACCCCCTGGAGGAAAGAAAAAGTGCTTTGAAGTCAACATCAGAGTCAACCTTAAGAAGTGTCAACTTTAGTACCATCAACTGGGAGAACATCGCATTAAGATTGGATCAGACGGAGAAAGATTATACATGAGAAGGCTACACAGCATGAGAAAACATTTGCCGTATTGGGGTCAACAAGTGGCAACAATATACTGGAATCTGAGTGATTGCCAATGATAATCATCTTCATTCTCAGAAAGAAAATTTAAGGACTATATCTAGGATGGGCGGCAGTTAGCATTTCTACCTAGTAGCACCGGAGCCCTGGGTTCAATTGTGTGGAGTTTGCATGCTTTCCTGTTGTTTGTGTTGGTTGCTCCAGTTCTCTCTCACAGCCCAAAGACTTTTGGTTGTGGTAGGTTGATGGGCTTCTGGCAACATTCGCCCTGGTGTGAGTGTGTTTGTGGTGTGGGTGTGTACCCTGCAATGGACTGGCATCCCATCCAGGGTGTATCTTGCTTTGTGCCATTTGCATGGACTGCCCTATGACCCGGTAATGAATGGATGGATATATCTAGGCTAGCAGACTTCGTGCAGTTGGGTATCTGATGGATTCACGGTGAAGTATCGGTAATAATCTGGTTTTGATGTTTAATTTCTTTTTTAAATAGACTGAGACAGATTTGCCTTTGGGCATTTGAAGAATCTTATTTCTCAATGTGACTTTGGACAAAAATTAAAATGTTGATTATTCCTCTGGTTTGTCTGCTTAACTTCAGTTTTTATGCCAATATGAATGACTGTTAATTCTGACCCAATCGTGTCTTCAACATTAAGCTCTGATTTGTACTTTGTAAATCCAAGTATTTCAGTGTACTGTATTTCAGGCTAAATCCAATGTTTCCTGTGAGATACAGTCTTTAAGAAATTATATTTCTACATTAAGCATTTTATGGTTTGTCTGACCATTGCAGTACTACTTCTGTTTTTTTGTCTAGGGAAAGGCTGTAAATTAGTAAAGTGTAAAAACATGCAAGATTTTAAGTCCTGCTTTTGCATTTCCCTTTAACTTTAAAATGCTATTTTTGTCATTTCCTTTTATGGGAATCGGAATGAATTGCCAGTAATCATAAAAAAACATACATACTGTACATGCACTAACTGTAGCTGTTTTGTTTTTTGTGCTTTGGTTGCACACAAAGCCTCATACAAGAGCTTACATATGAAATGGAAAGTGGATGTGCTCTTTTGTTAAAAAGAGAAATTAATTAAATGAGGAATGGAAAACGATGGCAGTCTGCTACAGTGATGTCAGCATTGCATTTGTATTGCGAAATATCAGGATTGTTAGCATTGCATTTTAAAAGTACGGCTTCACATTTTGGGCAGCTGAGAATGAAACCTGAAAAAAAACAAACAAGTGTGTAGTGTACAGTAGATATGCTTTCTATTTATTTCAAATTTAAAAACTTTCCAGATCTTTTATCCCAAACCAGGTTATTCACTAATAATACTGTTATAAAAGCTTGATTTGTATCTTTTATCTGCAAATCATTTATCTGATCAAATGTTTCCTGTTAAGTTCTTTCATTCCTGTGTTAATAATGCACATATTGGGGAGCATGCATGGGCAATATCTTTCTCTCCTCATTAATGACCCTCTGTAGCACCTGTATACAAAACAACATTGCAATACTAGCTACAGTACATGAACATGTTTCTGTGGATAAAGCAGTAAAGTTTCACAAAGGAAAAACTTTATCCTCATTTCAATCACAGACATAAAGAAATATTTTAGAAGCAAAGTGTGACAGACTCACAGCCCAGAAAAAGGCAAACAGTAGGACAGAAAAAGAAGTTCTGTGCATATATTTTCCAATACACTGGCTGCATTTAAATTACCTGTGTGGGAATATTGTAAAAGTACAAATATTAATGTCCACAGTATTTGGCAAATTGTGTAAAAGCACAAATTCAGCTTCATTAATATCTGCAATTTGTCAAACTGATGAAGTGTAGTAGGGAAAGCATTTAAAAAAAGGCAATGATAAATTAGTGATGCAGTTGCTGCAGTACTCAGAAGATGTTTTTTTCAAAGATAACATCTAATGTAGAGCCTGCTCAAAAACATTAATTCTGGTCCATGTATTAGCACATTACTAAATAGGACAGCGACCACAGATAATGGCATGTAGAGCTATCTTTATTTTGTTTTGGGGAGATGAGCCCAGTCAGTTTTGGTTAGTACTACTATCCACCTATACAGGACAATTCTGAATTAATCTGTTTTTCTAATGATGAGTTTAAGTATTTTATTTAAAGGCTTTTATCCAAACATATTATCCCTTATTCAATTGTAAATCTGGTATGGTTTTAAATGCATGAATTCATATAAAATTTTATCTGTTTATTATGTGTAAGTACGCTTATCTAAACAAAATATAAGCTAATTTATACCCTTACCTCTGGTTTTAATGTAAACATAGTTGGTTTTATGAACTTAATTAATTTACATGACACAAAACCACTGTATTAACTGAGAAAATCATTATAACAACATAACATCACTTTATAGCCCTATACAATTTCTTGCATTAGGAATTCGTTTTTTCGCATACCCCAGCTTGCTCTCCATGAGACACACAGACACACAGACAGGGAGAGAAGCCTGGGGTCAGAGTGCAGGGTCAGCTATTGTACTGTACATACTAGTGATATTCCCATATTGTGAAGAAAGATTAAATAACATTGAAAATGGCATGATAAGTAATTATTGCATTCATAATTGGATTTTTTCCAGTTACAAAAAGTGACAGGCTCAAAAACAGTTATTGTTTTGCAATGCTATATATTATTTTTGCATTATGTCTGTATGTAAATATCATGTTATATATTGTACCTTTACACAGTGATTGGTTTTGATGCAGGAAAACTGATTAGGCTTGGTTTTTCAGCACAGTGAGCATCTTACACACACAGAGTAAACCAATATTACCATAGGTAGTGAAATTGATGTTCTTATTGATGTACTCTATTTGCAACATTGGAAGATTTTAGACTGTGTGTGGTCTTTGCAAGACAACACTGGAAATGTTTTTAACATACAAATACATTTAAAAATACACTTTGCTACAACAGTGATAGTTACAGTCCTGGAGAGCCAGTCTTCTGGGTTTCATTCAGTCTGTTAATCACTTAATTTAATATACAGTATTATTGACTTACTCCAAATTACCAGTCCCCCCAGGTCTTAAGTCTGAAAAGAAATACGTTTCCTGTAACTTCTAGTGCCTTGGCTCTATTGGACCAACAGAAACATTTCAAACAGATTGTCTGCAAAACATATTTTAGTTAACATTTGACAGTTATTTTTGTTACATCAACTCAATTGTGTGGTTTTATGGCTCACAGCTACGAACCCCGCAACCGCACACAAGGAAAATGAGAAAGCGCAGGGAGACTCCTGCGACATCCACCTTCCAGTCATTCATTTTGTCTCATGTCACAGACACCAGAGTTCTGTATCGGATATTTAGTGTTGATTGGAGGAAAGGCAGACATTCCTCAAGGACAGCAGCGCATGCCTACAGCCTCCTAGGAAGCTACAGAATTGTTGCTGTGCTGTTGAGAGCCACAAGACCTCGGTTGACTAATTCCAAATTACCCTCAGTGGCTCTCAGTTAATTGGGTTCTGCCGTGTGAGGAATCCCGGTTATAGTCAGCTAGTGCCATTAACCAAGGTCAAACCTATTTGAACCTGTATTATTCAGTCAGGCCCAGTTACTGGTGAAAACACATGAGAGGGCCCATTTCTTCATTTTATTTGGGTTATTACAGTTAACCTTTGGTATTTGCGAGGGTTAAGTACCTTGAAGTCTCCGCAAACTGTTATTTTGCAAATGCAGCACCTTAAGGGGAGAATAGGTACGGTTTTGTAGCTTGCGAAACACAAATTTCGTAATAATTTATTTGTTCTGTTAGCTATTTTCACTGTGATTCATGTCATTGCATGTGCAAACAAATAAATGATATTACTGTTAACATATTATAGCTGCATTTGTGTTTTTTCATTCTTAATAGAGCATTTTCTTTACTTTTTTATTTTCTTGTTTTTATTACAAATGCAATTTTTACTATACATGCAACACTACTGTGCTGTAACAGTTTATTACTGCACAGTAATAACATTCATGGAAGTAAATTACCTGTACTCAATCCCTTCCAACTCATCCAACTCGTCTCCTGCTCTGACGATTGTCTAATTCTCTTTTTCTAGTTTCTTTTGTCATGGACATGGAAAAAAAAACAAGTCTATGAAAACATGGGGCACCACAGAGGTTATTTTTATTTTTTACTAGTTATTTACTTTTAGTTACTTGTTATTTTACTTTTGCAGAACAACGCTCACATACAGTCAATAGGCTCTTAAGAAGTCTGCACACAACATGTGCATCATGCACTTCTCTCCAAGTGCATGAAACTAGATTATTTTGGTCTGCAAATGTAGAAAAATTGTTCACTAATAATTTTGAATATGGAGGTTTTACTATATATGGGCAGCTGTACATAGGTTCATAATTTCACCAGTGATGTGAAGTAGGACAATTTTTGTTACTACTATCAAATTGTATGCTGTATGCTGAAAGTCTGGGATATCTACGCCCATTGCTAGTTTATTCAACTGTCTTATCTCATGCTGTGTCAGGGATACAAAGGATGTCTTTTTAAGAACAGAATTCTAGGATCAGTAGGGAAAGTTAGTAAAAGAAGAAAGAATGTGGAAGAATTTAAGAGTGTGAATGTGCTTTGGTGATTACTAAGAAATAAAGAAAGCTGGGCATCAAGGAGTGAGTCAGTCATGAACACTCCTATGCTTAGTGAAGAGATTTAGTGAGAGAGTTAGTGAATTGAAAGGGAGAAAGATGACTTTGACCGTCTCATGAAGAGAACTAGTGGAAGAAAACGGAGATAACTACGAATACTTCTCCGGAATCACTGAATGTTAATTACACACAGAAAAATTGGATAGAAGAAGTACTGTACACGATTTCAGCTGTTTAGCCTTTTTGGGTGTGAGGGAGAGAATAATGTAGCAGGGATATAAACGAGAACAAAGGACTGAGCAGGTGTGAATGGGCACATAGTATGTGAGACAGGGTGTCCAAACAAAAACAGATCTATAGGAGAAGTATGACAATGAAATCTGTAAATGAATGCTAAGGTTTTAAAAATAAATGAAAGAAGAGGGAAGATGAGATGCACGTTTAAAGATAATCTTGGCTTCTGCTGTTTTTTTGGGAGTAGGACTCCTGAAATCTCTGTAAAAGGTTACAGATAGAAAGGTCAGTGAAATCATGGCTGGGAGATGTAGAAGGGGGAACTATCTGCTTTGAGAGATCTTTGATCCTGATTGTTTTTTGCGAAAGTTACAGTAAATGAAACAGACATGATGTTCTCTGCGAAATTTTGAAATGGCCTGAGGGGCCGTGTGTACGCGTGGTACGGGATACATATTTGCAGGTGATGCAGCAGCTTCTGTTACATGAAAAGGATCTTGAAATGGATGGTAGCCTTGGGCGGTTAAGGGAACTGAGGACAAGAAGGTTGCGCAGATTACATGGTCAGTGGGATGGGATGATAGGTGGGTCTGGGAATGCTCCTATGCCTAGTAAAGAGAACTAGTGAAAAAGGGAATTCCAAGATAGAATGTAAGAGAAGAGAAAGCGAACAGAAAGAGAAAAGGCTGAGTGCCATGAAGGAGAGTCCAGATGAATATGAATACAATCTACAGTATGTCTAGTGGAGAGTTAGTGATCTTAGAGTGAATGATGAGGTAGTAGCTAGACTGCTGCATGAGAGTGGAGTCCAGGGACTAGTGGAAGGTGGAAGGAGTCTGCTCTGTTTTACAACATAAGAGAGAGAGGATCCCAGAGGGGGTCTAAATAGCACAGCAGAGTGCTGACCGACTACTTAAAAGACCGGTCATGTGACATGTTAGTGTTGATCAGGCAAAGTGAGGCTTTTGAGATAGTAAAGAAAAAAAAAAACCAACACTTTATCATAGATTAACAGAAAAGAAAACAGGCTGTTCATGAGAAAAAAAGCACATTGCTCTTACCCTTACAGGATTATTGCAAATGATTAGGAGGATGTTCAATGCTCAGTTATCAACACAAAACGAATTAATTTCAAAAGCACATCTTTGGTTTTATTTGGCTAAATTAAATAAAAAACAAACTGAATTAATAGCAAAGAGCTGTGCGCTCGGCCAAATTTACGCCTTTGCATTACACTAGTTGATTTGAGAACAATTTCTCCACACAAATGAATTAATGGATCCTTTTTAAATACCTCATTAAACTTAGTAAGAACATACAAAACAACATAATGACGTTTCCAGCTATACTGCTGTTATGCAAGATAGGATTTCTGTAATAAGTTAACAATTAGTTCAGCTAGTTTGAAATTATAGGTTTGCTTTGTGAGTGTTTTTTTTTCAGTTGTGCTTAGTTATATTATATTTGTTAGCTTTTACTCATGTAAAGGAAAAATAAATAATGATTTTGAGAAAATAAAACGTACCCTGAATAATTTAGTCATAATAGTTTCTGTTTCAAATATTGTTCCAAATAATTTGACAAATTCTGCAGTCTTTTTTGATAAACCTGAACCTAAGTACAGATGGCAGCCGTCTAGAGTGCATGTCAAAACTCATGCCAGTGGAAAGCACACTGTGGTATACCACAATGCACTGTTTTTTTATTTCTAAGATCCATTTAAAAATTGAACAGGAAATGTGTCCTTCACCAAGCACCGCAAATACTTTTTAATTCGACACGTGACCTAAATGCAGTGACAAAAAATTACATTTGTCTGACTTCCTACGCGCGTTAAAGAATTCCTTATAGTATGCAACAAAGTCATTTAAATAACTACTTCAAAATTTTATTTTAATCTGGCCATTTTTGATGTGTTTATTTTCTAATAAATACAAAATGATTTGAAAACCACTATGTATAATATATTTTTATCAATCTAACCTAAAATAAAATTATTTTTTAAATTACAATTTACACAGAATTACTAATTATAGGAATGACTAATATTATTTAATGCTGTACCCAATTGTCTGACAACCACACCCGGCCGCAGTACTTGAAGGATCCACCTGGCAGTTTTACAGAGAAGTGCAGTCCTGCATCAGATTATTTGGAAAAAAAACAAAAAAACAATGCAGTGCTGGAGTCTGTGACTCTGCAGTGCCTACTGCTGTATACCTCCTGACACCTCCCATGTTCTAAATAGCTGCATCTTTGTCTAATAATGCAGACAATTACATTAGGTATTAAATATAATGTCACTTGAAATATGAAAATGTTTGATTTGACAAAAGTCTTTTTTATTCCAAAAAATGTCAAAATGAAAAATAATATATTTAAGATATATGAAAACAGACTTTTTTCAAATTCAGTTTGATATCTCAATTTAAATATGACTAAGTCATATACCGTATACTGCTATACATTACTGTTGAATTAAATGTCATTAATCATTTCAAGCACTACTGGTTCCCATGGCATAACACAAATGTGGATTATAATTCCCCCTTTTTGGTTTTTACAATAAAATCAATAAGCTTTTTCATATCTATGAATTTAGTGGTGATTCTTTGTCAGCATAATACCGGAGACGGGGAATACATACTGTGTATAATTTGTATCTTAGTCTCATACACCGTGAAATATTTCCTCTGCTAAGGTCACATAGAGCATGGTTAGTCAAACAAATGAGTTCAGCTGAGCTCAGGTGGGGCTTCCAAGTGGGGCAGCTGGGGTTAATCTTTTTTTTGTACAGCAGTTAACTCTATTGTTTGATTTGAGATTTTGACAGGTATAAAAATGTATCCCGTCCACTGATCTTATCCTGTAATTTGGAACAGTTGTTTATCTACTGTAGCATCATTGTAGCATTTGAGAATATTAATGTCCATTCAGGAAATATACCACAAACGCCGCGCACACAAAGCCTGCAGTATTGTGGACGATCCCTCCCACCCCCCTGCAACCTCTTTGCCCTTCTACCACCTGGTAAAAGGTATCGCAGTATACGGCCAGCTCCACCAGACAGATTTTTTCCACAGGCTGTCATGCCCCTTGACAACCTGGTACGAAATGCACCTTCTCCAAATATGGAAACCTAGTTCTTTTTTGCCTAATGTCAGGCATACTGTCTGATGTATTCTTTGCACAGTTCTTTGCACAATCCTGTAAAGTAAATTGCACTCTGCACATTGCACTTTATGTACCCTGTATCCGTCAGAAATGTCTGTTTCTACGTTGTCTATAGCATTGTCTTGTCAGTGTCTGTCTGTATTCGCACTGCAGACCTGGAGAACGATATCTTGCTCCTCTGTATACTTGTATATGGCTGGACTGACAAACAAACTTGAACTTGAACTAGCAGTGATGGTGGTGATAGATTATGTAGATTGGCACTGTCTGAGGATGGATCTGATCTGACAGCATATCAGCATCTCCGTCGACCTGCAGTTCTAGCATTCATCATCACTTTGTTTCTGTTCTTTTCAGATCTCTTTCTTTGGCTCTTCATATTTATGTTCCTTCTTCCCACTCCTGTTTTGTGTTTATCTTTCAAGGTGGTATTCCCCTCCGAGTTTCTTCCTAAGGACCCTAAATACGGTCAAAAAGCTATAATGGAACCCCCCAGAAAGCAACAAGGTTTTGACAGCATCAACAGCTGCATTGCAAACCTCCAGATTCTCACACTGGTATAGTGGATCCAAGCAGCTGACGTTCCATATAGATAAGATGAGGGTAGTTCAGGATTCAGTGATGCCAAGGAGAAGGACTATGGAGACATTTCAGCTGCAGTCAAACCACCCCCTGACTATTTCAGATATTTCAGTTTAACAGTAGCGTTCCCATCTGCCTGATCTTGCCACACCTCAGAAGCTAAGCATGGTTGGAGCCTGGTCCGTATTGTGATGGTTGGCCTCCAAGGAAATCTAGGTTAGTGGACCAATAGCCACAACAGGTGGCTCACTACCCTCTGAACCAGAGTTTCTAAACCGTTTCATCTGTAGGTTGATTGGGGGCATTGTGCTGTAAGAGGTGAAGTCCATTGGATGAGACATTAAACCGAGGTCCTGACTACTTGGTCATTAAGGATTCCATGGATCTATTTAAAATAGTAGAAAACGTAACCCCAGCATGCTGAATAAATTCCATTCTTGTCTTATACAGACTGTACTGTGTAAAATTCCATTTTACTTTAATTGTTGAAGCAATTTCTCATTTCCCATCTTATTCTGCCTTATCTTATCTTATTCTGGCTGCTGGCACACAATAACTGCAATTCAGTGATGGACCAAGTGCATCTTCTCCTACAGTATGTGCCTTCAGGATCCTTTGTTTTTTAAGGCACTACAAAAATGCATTGTACAACTTATGAATTTAATATTTACACATTTTTGCAGCAAATCATTGTGTTTATGTTAAGAAAACAAAATCCTTTATTTGCATGTATTTATGACATACAGTATGCATGCATATCCAGTGTTTTTCCCTAATTATTTCCCAAGATGTACAAGGATGTACTATCCTGCAGTCTGGTAATGTTGTGAAAGTTGGGTTAGGCACATTAACGCTTGTTCTGCTTTGAAATTAGTTCAAAGAAGAGTGAGGAGGCACTGTAGTTTCAGGCCTTAAAAGAATGCCAGAAACAAGCAGGTTAACGCTAAATCTCTTAAGTCTGGAATGCAGTAGCTTACAAGAAAGCTTTGATACAATGCTTTAAAAGTCTGAAAGTTATTGAGAAATGTAATCCAGATGACAATTTAAAGATCCATTGTGAATAAAGACTGAGGACACAAATGGAAAAAAAAGAGATTCTTCTTTACAGAAAGGGATGTACTATAGCTGACCTGGAAAGAACAGTATAGCCAAGCAGATGCTCTTGCAACCTTCAAGAAAAGGTGTGAGGAGATACTTTCGTCAATAATTTGCTGACGTCTAACCTTTATGGAAAATTTGATTATATGAACGTTAGCCTCTAAAATGAGGTGTGAAAAGAAGCTGTTAATGTACATCTTAGAAGCATCTGGGGGTCTGAAAATTTCAGGATGGGGGAAACTAAAGAGAATGATAAACTAGAAAACTATTACTACTAGTACAAAAAAACCCTCACCTCTGCAAAAATGTTTTTTTCTTCAGTGTCATAAATAAAAATAATATAGAACATTGGAAGAAGAAAAAAATCAAGGCAGTATTATGGTAATTGCTGATTCTTGCAATGCATACTTTAGTGATATGGTTTAAGTAGGGTGCTGTGTCAGCATGGATACTGTAGAGGAACATGCAGAGGTTAATTACCGAGGGGGAAGAAAGAAAACAGCGTTTCAGCAGTTGGGCCTTTAGGTGCGAGGCAGAGAGGGCAGTGGTGCATGGAAGTAAAGCAAAGGAGAGCAGAAGAGAGCTTATGAGAATGGGCACAGCAGGTAAGGAAGTATGTCTGAACGAATGGGAGGAGTGTGAAAAACACTTAAATGAATGAAGATGTTCTTACACTAATTTAATTTATCGTTGTGAGCCGGCAGAATATCCAACTGAAGGTGATGTCTCATGATGTCTTTCTAAAATATGAGTTACGGTATATTTGTAAACGAACGCAGATGGAAATGTTTGTGTAATCATCATCAGGAGAGCCGCTGTAAATGAGGAACATGGAGAGATTTTTTTTTATCCTGACTGCTCTGACACTTTTCCCTGAAATGCAAATACTAAAATAGACATCTTATTACAATTGACCAGAATTATTTTTTTAGTTCTAAAAATTTTGTAGCACACATAGTTCACATAATGGAAGATCTTCACTTTAGATAGGTACAGGAACTTAAGAAATCACAGACGTATCTGAAAGTTCTGCTTCATTTAGAGCTCTTGATGCTGTAACATCACATTGTTCACATTATAGGGTTTTCTCTATAGGATTCCCTGTGTGTAAGATTATCTTGTGTGATGGACATGCTGTACAGAGACCTGTTTTTGTCACAAAGAATTTGACAGATAGGCTAAAGAAGCATACTGTTGTCTCATTACTGTATATGGAAGTCGGTAGGAAGGATCAAAGGTTAACTCTAAATACATTGATCCTAAAATGTGTGCTTCTCCAATACTCTGTAGGGTACATGAAGGAGATGTTTTAAAAGTATAAAAAGATGCTTGTCAACAATGGCAAGCACATCAGACAGGCAGAGAATCACTCTGTCAGTCTGATCTCTGGGAGGCCTCTTGGGAGGCCTCATGAAATAAACCTCATTTAAATCTTCACTGGACTACGCTGTGACTCCTTGCATCTTTATCATCAAGGAGTTTGTAATTTGAGGAGTGCAAGAAGAGGAGTCCCACACGGATCTGCCCTGGGCTCTTTGTTTTTCTTAGCACAAGCAGGTACACTGAGCTTGTTATATTAGTTGACATTATCGTGCACATTTAAAAGTGATATGAAATTCCAGACTGAACTTGCTTTAATTTAGGATATGTATTCCTCATGAAGGAATTTCAGTAATGCATTCATGTAATAAGGATATAATAAATTTATGTAATAATCAAACAATTAGCATAGATGAAAAATGTGTTAAATGGAAAATAGATATTAAATAGACTTACTGTAGGTGTTTAATTGGATTTATCATCATTAAATGCAAGCATTCAGGATAAACAACCAAAAAGGTTGCTTTGCTTTTACTTGCCACTATATCAGAGCAAGTAATAGAAGATCAGAGAGCTTATTATAAAATTATGAAAAGCTATGAGAATTATTGCTATTCAGAGTCTGGAATTTAGCACTTCAAACAAGGTCATGAGGACATAGATACTCATGTTTAAGGCACGTTACAGTACATGATGACATATTAGAAGAGCTAAATCTATTTAGACTTGGTAGACGATGGCTGGAGGAGACTAGATTAAAGTCTTCGAAATCTTAAAATGTATAAGAGGTTGATACTGTACCAATTGGTATACTAAATATTGGTATACTAAATATAGTTTATTTAGCAGAAACTGAGATATAAAGGAGGACATGATCTTAGTACTGGAGATTTATAGCAAAACATTTAAACATTTATTTTTAAGGACAATATATTGAATTTACTGGGAATCATACACATTTTATATTGAAGATTGGGCTTGGAGTCACTGGATTAAAGAATTCAGCCATGGCAGCAAATCTATTCCTAGAAAAAAAAATCTGTGTTCTTATGTAGTTTATTCTAAACTCACAGGGAAAGTTAAAGCCCTTCCCTTGCCTGGAAAAGCTTGATATTTGTTTTTTTCTGTTCAGGCCTGTCTCAGCTGTAAATAAATTACTTGAAATTTCTAAGTTTATTATTCTTATAAGAAGGGAATCGTTTTATTGACCAGCATCTATCTACAGTATGTGCTTTTTCTAAGAGGAATATACCTTCAGCACAGTGGTGCAGTGGTTAGCACTGCTTCTTTGCAGCTCTGGGGCCTTGAGTTCAGTTCTGGACATGGAGTTTGTCTGTTGTCCCCATGTTTGTGTGGGTTTCCTCTAGGTGCTCCGGTGTTCTCCCACAGTCCAAAAACATATTGATACGTTAATTCGTTTTTAGGAAACTGGCCCTGTTGCGAGTGCGCAAGTGTGTGTCTACCTGCCCAGCAATGGATGGACACAAAGTGTTATGAAATAATTTCACAGGCATCCAGAGTGTATCCTGCCTTACACCTTTTACTTGACTGGACAGGTTCCTACTCCTCTGCAACCCTGAATTGGAAGAAACGGTTAGAAAATGGAAGGATAAATGAAATATAAAACAAATTAAAAGGGTGGTGGTTAGGGTATGGATAGTCCTTTGCATCAGAAATTGAGTCTATGAAGAATCTTGAGTGTGCGAATTTATGTGCTGACTTTTGAGCACAAAATGCACTTTATAGTAGCAGGCTGTCTGACTTCTGCCTTTTCATTGCTTGTTAAAATCCTGTCAGCCGGGCAAGAGGTCCCTGCTGTGATGTCATGATCCAGTGATTTTTCAAATCCCTTGGCAGAACCTTGAGGACAGTAAATCTGTGTGGACAGCAGTAGACTGCAGAGCGCAAGATAGGTAGGGAATAATGTGATTTTCCCACCCTCTCTCACACCCCCTCTTCTGCTCAGTAATTGCGTCCGTAGATAATGTCATGCAAAGCTTTTGTGTCATTGTTGCCGAACTGTTATGGGTTTAAATTATGAAATCATAATGAAAAAGCTAGTAAAAGGTAATCTTTTCTACTGAGATAAAACAAAAATCATTATGACAGGTGGTTTGTTATGAGCTACAATGGAGAGTAAGCCATCCACAAATTTCAGTAGTAATTACAGTAGCAACTTTTAAAGGTGTGAAATTATTTTGCAACCAAATCAGTCCCTGTAATTGAAGTGCCATGGTGCAAGCTAGGTAAGTAACTCACATTTTGAAAAGAAAACGTAACCGTGAATAAACCTTCAAATTTGTCAACATATTCATAGAGCTAAAGGATAACTTTCTTTTTCTGGTCATAAATCACACTTCTGTCAAAAAATTACAATGCAACCCTGACATAATATAGAAAAATATTTTAAAATTACATAAAGCTACAACAGGATATTGATTTACTATGTTCTTGCAATTTATGCCCATACTTCCTCCCATAATCAGCATTTTTTATATGCTGAGTGAATGGAAAATTTGATTTGGGATTAAATATAAAAAATTATGATCTGAAACATTATATTGATTTTGTTTTCACTGTGTTTGTTTATAGCACATACGATTGGCTCTGTTCTTAAAGCATGGCTTTTTCCATACTGGTTCAACTATTGCGTGCTTTGAAACATGTTCTCTTAATTATTTTCTCAATGCAATGCATTTTTGTAGTGTATTGTCCATTTGACAAAACTACACAGCAACCATGTCTGTCTCAAATAAGGCTTGCTGCTACCATGAAGGGGCCATAACTGGAAGGTTGTGGGTGCAAATCTCAAGTAAGAGATTCACTGCTGCTATACCCCTGAGCAAAGTCCTTTACAGAAACTGCAACAGTAAAATGTCCAGCTGTATAGTTGTGCATATAAAATGTATAAATGAGTGCATATTAACGTTTTTTCAGATACAGGCATGAGCCAAATAAATTAAAAAAAAATATTTAAAAATCACTTCCTTAATTTTTATGTTGTATAATGCTATTTAGTCCAATAAAAATAGAAATGACGAGAAGGTTTAGGTATCTTATAGTACCAAATTCACTTACAGAGTTCTTTTTTTATTAATTTGTTGATTAATATACTGTATGACCTTCTGTTTGTATACAGGTTTACAGGTCAAGTAAAAAGTAAAAAAGTAAAAATTAAAAAAAAATTAAAAATTCAAGTAAAAAATTCACATTTATACTGTTCCACTTTACTTGTGATTTTAAATGTTAAAAGCTCTCTTTTATTTAAATTACAGTAAATATAAAAGGAGATTGAAGACCTTGATTTAAACAGATCTTGCTGCAGTAGATGGCTGAATAGATAATGGACACACTGTCAATAATACAGTGGCACCAGGCCTCATGCTGTACTGCTTTGATTGAGATGAGGCAAACAGGAGAGAATGAAAGAACAATTTTTCATCCACAAACACATTTTCACAAACCAGGATTTTGACCTTAGGGCTTTTGAGGTACAGTGCTTTATCAAGATTAGATGTCAACTCCACATTTATTGAACTTAAATTTGACTTATTAAATAGTATTTTCTCTTTTAGTAAATTTATCACACACTGTACTGTCTGTGTGCCTTACTTTACCTTCTGTGATATAGAGATCTTTTAATCAATGTAAATGCAACACAAAGCAGACACACAGGTTAAACAATATGGTTTTTGGCACTTTTCAAGTGACAATATGCTGGTACAGTAGGTCTGCATTATTGATTAGCTTTTAAGACAATCTAGATGACATTTGGTGCGTTGGTGTGAAAAGATCAAATTTGAAATTTGCTATGGTAATTACAAAACCAGTGGTATTGTAGAAAGCATCTTGTAAAAGTACAGTTGCAAGAAAAGTTTGGCAACCCTTTGGAAATACCCGGATTTCTGCATTAATGATAAAAATGTGGTCTGATATTCAACTAAGTCACAATAATAGTCACAGCCTGGACTGTGAATGTTTAAACGATGTGTTCAATGTTTACAAGAAGTACAATTGTTTGTGTGTTATTAGTTTAAGCAGATTGTGTTTGTCTATTATTGTGACTTAGTTGAAGTCACAATAATGACTTAGGAATGATTCACTATCGAGTATGGTCAGATCAAACAGTGTTAAACATAGTGAACCAGAGAAAACAAAACAATTTTTTTTTTAGGTGACGTAACATGTTTCTAGCAGTGATGATTAAATACCCATGAGACAATATACACCCAAAAGAGATTTCTTAAAGACGTGCAATAGCTATTTTAAAATTAGATGAGAAATCAATGTTGGAGTGCGTAGGTACAAACCCAAGATGATGAAGCTTAGAACTGAGTAATTGGGGTTGTTTTCCAGTGTTTTTCTTAAGAGGGCATTAGGGTTCACATTTTTGTTCTCTCTTCGCTGTGATTAATTTTTAATTTCTCATGTGCCAACACTTAAAAGTCATTGCTATTTAAAACAAAAAAAGTAGCTGGAGTTCTGCACATTTGTCTTCCCAAGAGAGGAAACAAATCAGTACACTTACTTGATGGGTGTTTAATTGTTTTTTTATTATCTTGTTTAAGAGAATTTCAGCCAGTGACTACAATATATTCTCTTTATAGATCAGAAGGAGATAGAAGGAGTGGCCACCTCTGGTCCTGGAGAACTGTAATCCAGATGGTGTTATTGGTCACCTTTAAATCATCAATTTCTAAAGACTCTTAACAATTTTGCAGACGATTTGTTCAGTTAAGAATTTTAGAATCTTTTGAAGTGAAAATCCAGCACCCTGTAGCTTTTTTGTGGCAACCACAGCTGGTCGTTAATAACTTTATTGAATCAATTAACTTACCAAAAATAATCAAAGCTCAGTAATTTTCCAAGTCTTTACTAATTGATTTTAAGGAGGACATAAATAGATTTTGACTGCAGGACCAGGGTTCACCAACCTGATATTCTTAGAAGTATCTAAGAATCTAGATAAAGTGTTTGGCAATGATAAAGTGTATCTTGGCTAACCTTAGCTAATTAAGTTCTGGGTAAATGATTAGGTGTCAATCAACAGTCCAGAAAGACACTATATAAGATGAGATCAAAACAGAAAAAAAGAGACCAAAAGAGAGAGAAGATACAAGAGAGAGAACACAAAGTGTGTGCCTTATTCAGAATCATCAGAAGATTTGAACCTTGCTAAGAGAGGTTGCTAGTCTGTAGTTTTTAGGGAACATGGATTTCCTGAGTAAAGAATCCCTTGGTTAAAAACAGCCTTTCCTGCTTATTGGGTGCATTTTAGAGTAGGAAGATAGGTTCCCAGTTATTTTTTGGCATTCAGGTTTGCAGAGAGAGGGATTTAACTGCAGGATTGTATTCTATCTACAATATTTTGTATATGATTTGATTTTCCTGGGTTGTTAGGAGTTGTCTGTAAACTTGTACTGTGCATTGGGAAAGTTGTGTGTTGCATGTTTATGTGGTGTATAGTATTGCTCATTTTACCAAGCTGTGCCAAAAAATAAAAAGAATTAATGTGCTTCTAACTATACCAACTGCTTGGGTATATTCTTGTCATAATCTTTACAAGTTGGGAGTTATGATTATTTACTTCACTTATTGATTTATCTGCTCAGTCATTTTCTGCTTATTCTCTAATTTTTGGAATTCCCCGAAATCTAACACTACAATATGTACAGTATAACCAAAGGTATTGGGACAAGTCTTCCTCTTGATAATGTGTAGCGGGTGGTACAGGTAGTTCTCCACACACGTGACAGATGTGTTTCTGAAAAAGTAACATAAATCTAAAATGTGTAAAATAGCCATTAATTTCAAATAAGGATCCATGTAAATAAATAAAGGGAGATGAATACCCAAATAAATACAATCACACACTGGAGCAGCAAGGCTATGATTGTGCTTAGAATGAAGTGTTCGGAAAGATTATAATAATCTCTATGTTGCTTTGAACTGGAAATACCCGCAAAACTGTTTAACTTTTTTTACACGCCTTCATAGGAATGTTGTGGAGATATGTTTGCTCTCTTAACACAAACTACAGTAGATCACCAAAAATTGGACTCTTCTGTAGAACTGATGTGGGAAGCAGGGACATTTTTGGTAGAGACAAACTCAGTGTGTGTAAAAGCCTTCATGAAATAAATTAAAATACAAGTAAGACTGCCAGTTAATCTCCTGTATGTGGGCAATGCATGCACTAGGATTGTATAGCAGGACAACACATCCACAAGACAATTATAAAATATGGACTTGCAACAGTTTAGGGCAGTGATGTAAGAAGATATGGGCACAAATAGTGAAAGAACTTTGTATTTCAGTCAAACTGCTTGAGTTTTAAAAAGATAAAACAGACAAATCTTTTAAAGTTGCAACAGTCACCACAAGGGGACTGGTCTTTTCACTATATGACTTATTTTGTTGTCTAAAGTTAGTCTACTACCAGTTACCTTTATATGTGATAGAGAACTAGAAAATACTGGTTGGTAGTCCCCATTGGGAGCTAGTCAGAGACAATATTATCTTTCCTATTAAAGGCTGGCAGAGATACCCTTAAACAACATATAATAGTTGCATTCATTTCCATAAATTTGTTCTTATACAAAGAATTACGACTAAATTACAATTTCCTCATACATAAACATGTCCAATAAGAACATAAAGAAGAGCTATGAAGAAGAAGAGGTCATTCTGCCCATGCTTGAGCCTTGGGGCTTACTCTCACCTCCATCTTTTCTTATGAAATCCCATTGTTTTGTACATGGTTTAGTTGTACTTTCTTTTCAAAATAAAATGCACATGATAATACTATGCAAACTAGATGAGAAATTGTTCCTGCAAGTCCAAGGATAGTTATGTGCACTGTTTAACACTCTGTGACGTATTAAGCAAATGCAATGGAATGGATTCAGTTTCTGCTGCCCTACACATGAATTGTTAGACTTTTTGCCTACTGTTATAAAAAGAGGATAATAAATCTTCTCAGGCAGGAACACCAGCAGGATTAATAAAGGGAGTCACTGAAGCCCTGCATACACTCAGATCATCTAGTGTTTGTTTGATGTTTAATAGTGCACATTAAGAGTGCAAATTTCTATTTTGCTTTCCTTTTTAATATGTATAGACCATTCATTATGTAGGTTTGAAGCACAGTCTGAAAAGCTCTCATTAGACTTCATGCCAGGAAGTGGGATGTATGCATTTTTCTAAGAGCTCTATGATGAACATTTGTCCAATTAGAGCTTCTTCATTTTGCCAGCCATGAGAGGCTCGTAATGAGCAGTAATTGCTGCTCTATGACATGAGAGACCTGTACTTTAAGGAAGACATGGCAGTGGCATGTTGGGGTGGCGGTTGGTGCTGTTGCCTCACAACTCCTGGGACCTGGGTTCAAATCTGGACTGGAAACACCTTCTGAGGACTGTTTACATGATCTTCCTGTGTTCATGTGGTATTTTTCCAAGCACTCCAGCTTCTTCCCACCTTACATGTTGCATAGATTAATTTCAGCCTTTCAGTCTTTCCGCATTTTCACTGCTGTCCTAACTTGGAATAGCAAATGAGGTCATGTGACTTGTTTAATATTGTGTGGATAGTTTGAATGTGGAGAAAATAAGCAATACATTATGGACAACTTTTATTAAATACACTACAAACACACAGGAAGCAAAAAGTAGTATTTGCTACTGGAGGGAGTTCTTAGAGCATAACAGCCTACATCCATCCTTCTCCACTATGTACTAACATAAACAAAGCCAGTGCACTCATTAAGACATAAATTCTTACAAGAGACTGCTTTTCTAAATTTCTCAATAGGTGCTAAAACGGGGACAATCTTTGATCCCTAACAAAGGCGGTTCTAAAATGAACAAGAGTGACAAACACCCGTTGGTGCCCAATCTGGGTTGTAGTCTGTCGCTGTCCTTTCTTGTTGATTCTTCCGTTTTATTTTTTCCTTTGAATTTGCCCCTTTTAAGGGAACCACATGGTGGTGTTAGTGGGGCCAGCAGTGGGCGCTCACCCTGCGGTCCAGGTGGGTCCTAATGCCCCAGAATAGTGACGGGGACACTATACTGTAAATAAGCGCCGTCCTTCGGATGAGACGTAAAACCGATGTCCTGACTCTCTGTGGTCATTAAAAATCCCAGGGTGTTTCTCAAAAAGAGTAGGGGTGTAACCCCGGCATCCTGGCCAAATTTCCCATTCCTCCTAATAATCCCCCTCTATGATTTGGCTACATTACTTTGTTCTCCTCCCCCCCCCTCCCACTCCGACGGCAGGCGGAGTGACGCGCTGGTTGGAGTATTTCTCGGTCGCAGTTAATGGCAACGTCAGCTCAAAGATTTGGTTCAAACCACCAAATGGAGACTGGTGTGCCGACAAACGGACCCTGCTGACGTGGGATTAACGCTAGGAGAGAGAGAAGGGTACCACATGGTCACAATGAGCTGTTGGCCATATCTTGGAAATTCCAGCTTTATAAATTCCTCAGGCATCTGGTCCGCTCAAACTGGGATTGTAATGTGAAACTCTCAGCTGTTCAAACACTTCAACAGATATAATTTCTCTTAGCTGCCAAGGTGGCTTCACAAGATGAGGGACCAGCCTACACATTCATACACCAGACGTAGCACAGAGTTGCTAGAAGTATTTTAGGTTGTTGATTAAAACAGAACGAACGATTTAGTATTCTTGCACCTGGGTCCAGATAATGACTCAACTACTGGCACAGTTGTTTAAACCTAATTAGATCAATCTTCCTGCCAATATCTAGAGCCAACATGCTGATGTTGATAAAAAGTTGGGAAACCTTAAAAAAAACTAGTAACGGAAATGTATACAACTTTAATTAAATTAAAAAAATGATTTAGTCATGCTGAGCACTACCCAAGCTTAAACATGTTTTGCTTTTTCAGTGTCTCAAATTGTAGGCTTTTTTAATTGTCACATTATTTTGCTACTGCAGTTTTCATGCCCTGGGATTCCCAACAGAATTAGTGATTTACCCTGTAAAAAGAAAGTTTTCAACGCATGCCTATTTTATAGAATATAAATTTAGAAATGTATTGAATACAAAATATTTTACTGTATGACAGTTAAAATGGAATGAGTCAGGATTCAACATGCAAATCATTTCTAATGTTTGCTTTTAAAGCATCATTTAACTGTCATGGACAATAGTTTCCAGACATTTCACAAATGTTTTGGAATTTACTGCACCACTAACCATTTTTTACAGACAGTTTTGTCCAAAGTTACTTCCCTTTGCACCCATTTTGCTGGTGGGTGTTTTATTGAAACAGTGTGAATGCAATGAGCAGTGTGTCACATGAGATTGGAACCTAACACCTTCCAGGTAAAGGATCAGAACTTTGACTCTTGACTTGCCTTCCAAGGGCCTAAGTTGAAGAGAACATTCATTTGGATGTATAAATACATGTATGTATGTTTTTGCTAAAACATCTCATTCTTTTACAGTAACACCTTGTTTAATGATGCCATGGCATACATATCAAATGTGAAAGGAAAAGCAGTAAAAATATTAATATTAACGTACATGCATGAAGTCATTGTTTGCCTGATATAGATAAAAAGTGTGCACAATTTACACCGTTTAATGTGACAGTACTGTTTTGTACAACATAGTACAACTGCCTTATTGCAGGATACTGATTTGTAATAGCAGGGGCCATTTGTAAGGTGTGTAAAAATGTTTACATAATTTATTTGGCGTTTTTAAGTATATTTTTGAATTTTATATATAATCCATGAAAGTTTAGGATACAACTGAGTTTTTTTTTTACTAATAACAAAAAATTCTGAATGAGGTTGGAAGGCTCTCCAGTGATAATTTATGTTGCCTTTACTCCAGTCTATTAGTTCTTCTGTCATGAAGCTTAACTAAAAGGCTGAGTCAAGCCACGATGCTGAGCTTGTTGTAGACAAACCATGTCTGAGAGAGAGATGTATTGAAAATGCTGTAGTTGTATTATAGTTATACACACATACACAGTATGCTGTATTTTTCCAATAAGTACAGAGAATGTATTAAGGTACAACTTATTTCCAACCATGCTTTGTCTCCGTTATTGTCAAGGAACTCTTAATAAATTGCCTAGTGAGAAAAAAGGCAAAAAAATGAGTAACTTTGTACTCAGGTGGATGACTGTTCTTGTAGACAATATAATGTTGTCTTAAATAGCTCCATGTGAAAAGAGGTCTTGCCATTTAGGTTACCATTTAGAAACATTTAGAACTCTTTTGAAAAAGAAAAACATGCTGGTTAACATTGTATGTTCAAAAGATCTTTTTTAAAAATCTGCATTTATATCACATTTGTTTTGAAATTAAAGATCTCTGTTATAGTTTCTCATTCACATGTTTATTCTGTAATTCCGATGGTTTGGGCAGCTGGTTACTCAGGTAGTGCTTCTCATTGGTACTAATTATTATTTCTGATATGCCTTAAACAGCTCATATGAACCCCATAAGCTTATGTAAAATATTGTTATCTACTGGTCAGGAAGCACAAATTGTTTTATTGTCACCATTTTTAATCAGAAGATTGCACTTGGAATTTCAGTTTTTAATGATGAATAATTCTGAAAAACTTTGCTTGTTCAGTAAATCATTCTCTAAGACTTTCCTAAGGTGATTGGCATGACTATAATCCCTCCTCTTAAGGGCACTCCGCCTTATATAAGCCCCCCTTATATAAGCCAGACGCTCACTCTGTTCCAGGCTCTGCATTGGAAGACGGACGCCTGGAGGCCCACCTACCACCAAGTCCCCCTACGTCCGCGGGTTGAGGGCATAGGCCTCCTATCGGCGTCCTGACCCTGCTGAGTCTGGGGCTCAGAGCGCCTGGCTTCGTGATCCTGTTTTTATTCCCCGTCCCTGCACTGGATCCCAGTCTGGTTTTTAAACCTTGTCTTGTCTTGTCTCGTTTGGATTACCCGGCTCTGGACTTTTGGACTTCACCCTGGATTTCCCTTTGGACTCCCTTGGACCTGTACGCCAGGACCACGCCCCCCCCCCCCCGAGCATCAGTGCACAGTCGTCACGCCCCCCTGTTCGTCAACCTGCCCAGTTTCTTGTCATCTCCTCCCCGTGTCCGTTTCACATACTTCCGGATTATACCGTCTGCATAGGGTCCTGACCAACGCATCGTAACACTGATATACTCCCTGTAGCCAACATACAGTATGCTTTTTCTGCTGAAGACCAAACCACATTTAAAATACTCCCTGTAAAACACAGATCCATTCTATTGAAGGACAAAAAAGTTAATCATAATAGAAATAATCCTTTATTTAACCAGTTAGATGATTTGAAAACAAATCCTCATTTACACAGCCAACCTGGCCAAGAGGCTTCCACCTTTGTTGCACAGAGAGCAGTGAAAGAAAAGTTCAAAATCAGTCCCAGAATTCCCACACCTGCCACAATCAGAACAGCTTCCAGTCCTCCTGGGAGAGGAAACTCAATAGAGCCGGCAGCTCAGTATGTGATCTCCTGCCACAGCCTGCAGAACAGGGAGTGAGCCTCTCAAATAATAATGCTTTATTTAATGCCTGTAAATGTCCAATAATGTTTCACTTTTTTACTGTAAGTGCCCGTAAATATTCTCTTAATTGTTTCTGCTTTGGCAACTCTATAATTCATCCATCATGCCAATAAAGCACTTTGAATTTGAATTTGAATAGAACAATCAATAAAATGTAAATAACATAATAGGATGGGGGACTGTTAACAAGTGCAAGTGTCAGGCAGAAATGTTTTAATAATAGAGCTGAAGACAACCTCAGGAACAAAGGTGAGCAATTTCAGATCAGTCTGCAAACATTTAGTACTCTTCATTGAGATACTTTTCTTTAGACTTACACCGTATTCTGTGTTATCTCTTTTGATTTAAGCTGCCAACACTAAAAAAAGGGCTTCTTCAGGTATAGACATACAGCTGTATTGGCTATGTAGTTTTAAGAGGTATAAATTTGTGATTTTAAAATTTATAACCCCCCTTTAAATTGGAGGTTAATACCAATTTTTAGATTTGGCTAGTCTTTGAAAATATTTGACTAAATTTGTTACTTAGTCCATTGGTTCTCAAATGTTTTGGACCAAGTACCACCCCTGATCAAACCAAAGCATCCAAGTACAGTACCACCTACAAGTCATCTTCTCATAGGAACCCCAGAAAATCTCAATGACCAACATGAGCACACATGCACGCACACACTCATACACACATATAAAATAGCACTGAGCACTTAGTTAATTTGGATCGTACTGCCTTGTAGCCATTTTCTAACGCTTGCTAACACTAGTAGTGGTGTCTGTGTCAGGTTTAGCAGAAGAGCTAGTGTCGGTGGTCGCTAGGGTTACCATACATCCGGATTTATCTGGCCATGTCCTCTATTTTGATCCTTAGAGTATATCTCTGTCCGGGGGGGAATTTTCAAATATCCAGAAATGTCCGGGATTTCGATCCCATTACTTTCATCATGAAGAATAATTAACAAAAGTTATAAAGATACTGTAGTTAGAAAGAGAGAGAATTTCTTAACTTTAACTCAGTTTCCGTCCTGTACGTGTACAGTATGACTATGTCATGAGAGAGCGAAATCGGGCGTCAATATCAGTGTCTTTACTCAGTCTGTGCAGTGCAGTAGCATTCCGTCGAAAGGCTCCCTATTTTGTTTCTCGTTTTCCTACCCTCAAACACAATGCCAAAGCGAAAGTGTAAATTGACACCAGAACTAAAAAATTAATTTGTGTTTTCAAAGTGGCAGAGGAGACTGGGCAGCTGAATGTTTGGTGTGTAAGCCTGGTACATTTGTCTCCGTGGCAAATAAAAGTGTACTTGACTTGAAAGCTCATGTTGACTCGGACAAACACAGAAAGGCAATTCGAGGAAAGAGTTCTTCAACCAAATTAACTGATTCTTTTATAAAATCTGGCAGCAAAACAGAGGATACTGTTATTACAGCAGAGGTGACTTATGCATTTCACACAGTTAAACATCACAGTTATTTTACCAATGAACATAAAACGTGAGATATCTTGAAAGAACTCTCCATCCCAACCCCCTTCCCAGATAAGGCAATAGAAAAGTTCCTCAGGGTGTCCTCTTTTTTTGATGTTCAAATATGGCAATGCTAGTGGCCGATGTATAATCCTCCTCGTTCTCAATGGGTGTGCGTGATCTATCGGAGTTGGCGTCAGTACTCTTAGCGTCTATTCCTTTCAGCCATGACATAATACTTGATTTTTGCAAGGTATTCATTTTTGGTCACTTGTTCTGTTGGCGAATGTGGCGCTAAGCTGTGTCTCTGAAAGTTCGAGAGGAGTATGAACACTCAAGTATTAGCACACACTGTATTGACGTAGCTAAGTGCGTAGGCTGCGTATTTGACAATGTAAACTAATTTTATTAAAATAGAAAATATGAAAACCCATCTCAAGCTTTCTGAAACCGATTAAGTAAATTACATATGAAAAATTAACATAATTTTTAATTACCAATTTTTCAGTGCACACAACAAATTTGCAGGGTCATCTGGCGTACCACCTGGGGGCGCTCCGGTACACGTACCACAGTTTGAGAACCACTGACTTAGTCAACTGTCTCATGCTGACAGATGCCATTAATTGTGTTTTTCTTTCTGAATACTGCTTATTAAACGAAGAGATTACCTGTCTCTATGCTGATATTCATTTGAAGTTTAAAGTTTTTCTATTTTGGGTTTACATTAGGAAAAAGGGGGTATTTACTCAGTGTGTTGGCACTGACAGTGCCCTCTAAAATTATTTGGACAAAAACCCAAAATTGGCGTTTCCCTGTTGTATACACAAGAAATTAAAATTCACATAAAACTAATTATTCTGAGTCAAAGTTCAGAAGGTCACCTTTTATTTTTAGGATATATTTTGCAAACACAATCATTTTTCAACCAAATCATATGTTGTGTTCAGTCCCCCCAAATTTAGTTGGCCATACAGTAAGTAGTGAGACACTTAACTTAAAGCCACCCCATTGACATCACCAGACTCTTTGTTTCTTCCATTGAGATGCTTTGGCAGACTTTAACTGCAGCCTCTTTATGTGGTTGCTTCTTGGTCGGGCATTCTGCATTCAGTCTATGTTTGAACGAATGAAATGCATGCTCAGTTGGATTCAGATCTGGCGATTGACTTCGCTGGTTTGAAATGTTCCACTTTTTCTGTCTGGTGAATTCCTGTCTTAAGTGTAGAGTATGTTTTGAGTCATTGTCCTGTCCTGGTGAACTTCCACCCAATAAATCTGGTGCCATTTATTCTTACATTTGCAGGCAAGATCAGTTTGTATATCTCTGAATTCCTCCTGCCGTCTTCAGTTAAGTCATTAGTAAAGACCATTGATTGCGTTCCAGAAGCAGCCGTACATTCCCAAGCCATGATACTCCTTCCACCCTTTGCTGAAGAAGCAAAAGAAGCTTTACCGAGGAAGTGGTATCTTTATGGCCATTGGCTGTTTTTCTCCACTCTTTAGCCTTTCCATCACTTTGATACAGTAGATGTTTATTTTTGTCTCATCTGTCCATAAAATCTTGTTCCAGAACTCCTGTGGCTCGGTATTTTTTTGCAAATTTCAATCGAGCCCTTCTGTTCTTGCTGCTGATGAGGGGCTTACACCTTGCAGTACAGCTTCAGAATTGTGCTTGCACTCATTAATGCTGATTCTTGCTAACCCCTCTAGCCTTGCGGTTTCCCTGTAAGAAAGGGATCCCATGTGAATTCATTCTTGGTGTGCACCTGTGACAATAGACCCCCCAGCGCTGGGTGGGACATCACCACGGCCAGGTTAGGGACTTGTGATGCAGACGCCCTCAGGGTGTCACGTGGTGGGTTGATGGAAATTGAAATTCCTATAGCTGAGCTATCCTAACCAGTTTCTATACCCAGGGTCTCCAGGAGTTATGTTAACATGTTCAACCCTTTGAGCAGTGTATACTAGTAGATACTGCCTGCTATTGGGAGGTGTTTAGATAGGGTTACACATACAGCAAGCTTAGATGTATGCTTGTCAGTTCTCATATACAGTACAATGAAATGGCTTTTTCAGGGATGTGTTTTCCTCTCATTATATCCTATTTTTAGAAAGCAATATTTCAATCCCCTCATTTTCTAATAAATTTTAGTTAGGAGTGTTTGATTGGCTTTCTGCAGCCTTGACTTTTAATATCATAAGAAAGCAATTAACTAAATGGTTAGATGCATTATACCCAAACTGCATCTGTAAGTTTTCGCATTATTCTGCACAATATGTCCTCTATTGGATAAGAACATATGCTTAGTAAACAAATTTGAATGAGTATATGAACTTGGATTGTTTTCAGGTGTTAACTACTGTGTTCTGATTTATACTCATTATATGCCTCACACTAATTCAGCTTTTTGTCTGTGTGAACAGCTGCATGTGGAGCTGATTTCTTTTATGCCATGGCATTTTGTTTGGTGAAATGTTGTTGTGTTTGTAGGGTTCACTGTTGTGGTTTTGAATAATACAAAGAAATGTAATAAACATTTACAGTACCAATAATATTGTAAATATTTATTTCTTTTAGAATGAATTTGATTGATAGAAAAAGGTTGATTAACCTCTGTGTGGAATGAGGTCACTTAGTATTTACTGTAGTACTAGGGTAAATTTCCTTGCTTTGCTTACTTTTGCTATTTCCTGATGAGTCTGAGTTAGCATTTGAATAGTTACTGATATCTTCAACTATTCAACAGCAGTCAATGTAGTGCAGGATACTGCCTCACTCAGCTGAGTACTGCTGAAACGCTATTTTTCAATGAAGGCAAGCATTGTAAAGAGGGAGTAAAATTAGAAACAATGAGAGACAAAACATGTTTCTTGTACTGTGACATTATTAATCTGACATTGACACTTTTGGTTTTGTATTTTTTTTGACAGCACTACTCTATGCTAATGAGGTTATTTTACTTTGCTGTTGATAGATAGGAAAATTCATTCCACACTTTTATTTGAAAATTACTCTTATCAGAAAAATAACAGCACAGAGTCAGAAGTGTGTGGATTGTTGGGTTCTTTGTTGTTAGCAAAGGTACTGTAGCTGAGTCAGCGGTTCTCAATTAAGAAAAGGGTACAAGGTTGTATTGTCCCAGTTTTAACCTGAGAGAACATTAGAACATATTTCTACAAAACTGAAGACTTGGCACTGGCGATATTAATAAAGTTGCTTTAAGTATGTATTTGATTTTTTGCCACTGTAATGATTTTACCATTGCAGAAGGAAAGGCAGTCAAATTTCAAAGCATAAACATGTCTTTACATTTAAGTAAGAGCATTTTTTAAATAGCTTTTAACTGTGCACAATTTTAGATTACTGGCTGCATTGTTACAGGAGAGGAGGGAGTGTTCAGAAAATATCTGGAACCAAATATTTGGACGTGAGGGATCAATTGTGGCCCTAAGCTGTGCTTTTCAGCTCCTATCTAATGCATCTGTATCTCCTGTCTGCTGTGCAGAAATACAGTATAAACCTTTTAATGTTCCCTGCTTCCTGAGCTGTTTGAAATGTAAAATATAATCCATAGTTGTAGGCGTACTTTATTCCTGCATATTTTTAAGTCACAGCATATTTAGTAGAATGTTTTGTGCTGTTTTCATCTATTTATTTGGTTTCAAAAAGTTTAGTAAGTTTCTGTTTTGTAACTGTCTGTTCACAAGAAATAGGCCTATTAAGTTAAGTTTAGTGCCTCTTCCCCTCCTTCTTGTGAATAAATGAAAACCATATTACCTCCTCGTCAGGAAGAGATTACCTCGTATAACACGTGCTGCTGTAATTGAAACAGGTTCTTTTTAAAAGTTATTGTTCTTCCAGCAATAACGTCCATGCATTTCCCTGGATTGTATGTGAACAGTACAAAGCACCTACAGTATCAGTGAATTGTCCCTTCATGGTCATGTTTTTAGACATTAAAATGATAAAATGTATTCAAACTGTCAACAAAATTGATACATCAAACAGTAGAGTATTTGCTAAAGCAATTTGAATGAAGCACCGTTATCAAGGGTAAAACAACAGTGTTTAACCCATGATTCAAACTCATGACTCATCAGTCCAGAGTTAAGATCCCAGAACACTAACCACTATGGCGCACCGAATACAATCCATTCGTTTTTGGGAACACTTGGGTGAAAATCTTTCATGCCTTTTCCTCAGAAGATGCTTTTACTGTTTCTGGAATTTTCTTCTGCCTGTTTCCAGACAGTCTAAGCACACCACCTGGCTAACAGCATACTGGAGCAGGATTATCTTGGCCACTGCCATAGCAACCCCACCCCCTTCTGCTGCTTTAAAATTGTCATGACATAAACATGCAGTACTTAAACATCAAGATAGCATGCTGTTGAAATCTGCATCAACTAATATGAATTTATTCTACATTAATGCATGCTAGTCAGTAAAGCAATTTACTGGAGTACTCTAATACCTAAGTTTTATTTTTTATTCAAAGGACAAGTCCTTGTTTTCAACTTGAAAACACATACAGTATTTTGTTGTTTGAAGTGTTAGTAGAAAAAAAATGGATGGTTATTTTTTGTTTTATTTGCTTGTGGTGCTCTTTCAAAATCCCTTCAGTGATTTTTCAAGTTGATTTGATTTTCCCCATTGCTCAGTGTTTTTAGAGGAAGAAAAATAGTTCAGGTATTCTGGTATAAATTCCAAATCATGACATCTATCTATGAAAAATATCACCCTAGGGAGCCGTTACTGTTCACATTACAGCTTACTTTTCACAAACCCTTCAAATTCACATCCTTTAGTTTGGGATTAAATGAAAGAAAATAACTGTGCAAAAAGATTCAATTTCCTATTTTCTAAACAAGCAGTTGATAAGTGGTAAAGACCCATAATGAAGAAATTGAAGAAAACATAAGAAGTGCAATTATAGACGCACTACAGTATATTGCTCATAGCTTGAAATCTGTGTACAGTAAGAAATATTGGAAGCAAAGCTTTTACTTTCCCTACTGCATCCAGTAATTGCAGAGAGTGAGAGAGATCACAGTCCTAATTTTGTTTTGAACAGACAGGAAAGATGGAAGGGGAAGCAAAATATATCTCGAAAGAGTATTCAGGCTCAGGAACTAAAGCTAAAGGAATCGAGAGACTAAGAATCAAATAAAAAATTTAAAACTTCTGTTTCATTTGAAGGAACGAAACGCAGTTTAAGAGAAGTGTAATATAGGATAGACAGGGAGACAGATTCTTCTTGAAGCACAGAACAGATACTGAATATCCAAAGACTGAGTAAATCAAAAGCTAAGAAACAGTATCCCAAACAGTTATAAGATGATATAAATCACTTTATAAAGTTTTAAAAAACACAGGATCCAGATAAGTAAAAGGAGTGCAATGAATTGCAAGCGCAAGCAAAAACGGATATTAGAAAAGCCGTGAGAGATGGAAAGGAATATAGCAATGAAGGCTTAAATAAATAATTTGAGTGGGGGAGCTGTGTCAGCGTGTATTGGCTGCAAACGAACAAGTAAAGGGTAATTCCACACTGAAAAGTAGAAGGAAAAAACATTTCAGCTGTTGATCCCCTTCAGGTGTTGAACTTTCTCCAGGTATTGAGCCTTCTTAAGAGTTTCTTTCTTCTTCCTAATTATGAACAATGCATCTGTAGTCTTCACATAGTATACTGTATGGAATTGATATATATATTAAAACCTTATCTTTTTGACGAGATACATGTATATAAAGAGAAACACATTTTATGTGGACTTTCTGTCTTATGGGGAATTCGTTTTTAATTTGTATGTTTTTTGAATTATGTAGCAATTTTTAGGAATGCATCCCCCTTTTAAATTGTGAAATACAGTACCTGTATTCAAAATCCTTAAAGGCAATGACAGAGTCAACCCAATTAACTTCTTCTGAATAATGGATCAAATAAACGTTTATCCAATGCTGAGAAGAGAAGAAAAGAAACACAACGTTTCGACTGTGGAGCCTTCTTCGGCTGTGAGAAAGGCAGGGAAGTCAGAAGAGATTACATAGCACAGAAGAACAAAAGCTGGGAGAGAGGAGGAGGCGGGAGAGGGAAGAGGTAGAGAGGCCACTCAGGTGGAGCGAATTCGAGAGAGGTGAAGAGAGGTGTGAAGTCGAAACCTGCAAATGAATAGAGAGGATTAGAAGGAAACGACTCTGTCGTTGAGAAAAGGGGGAAGGTATGAACCCCTTTTCAGTATAATTCTCTGAGTCTTCTTCCTGTTTCCCCAATTAAACATGAATAAACCTTTACTTGTTCCTTTGCAGCCTATGCGTGTTGACGCAGCTACCTACTTGAACTGCTCATGCCAAGGAAATGGTTGACACTTGTCTCATAAAAATGAGGAAGAAACACATTACTGACCAATCAAAAATCCATACAGGCCTTAAAGAGTAGAGTCAATAAAAGCTCAGTCCCCAGCTCAGAAAATGAAACTGGAGACATGAAGACTGAGATTTAAGCATTCTTCTATTCAAAAATATTGGCATAGCATAGTGCCCATCCTGGTGCCCATGGCGACTTATTGAATGAAAAAGCATTCAGTGTGAGGATCAATTCCGCATGACGGAAGGCCCCTCAGGACAATTTCGGATCACTCAGATGACATCTTGTACCTCCAGCAACCTGATTTACTGCATCTCTTGCAGAAAATGCCCAGCCATCTACATTGGGGAAACAGGAAGGAGACTCGGAGACCGCTTCAGAGAACATGTTAGGGCTGTGAGGATCAAAGATTTCTCCAAGCCCATAGTTTCTCATTTCACTTCAGACGGCCATGATCACACTGATCTCTCCGTCTGCGTTCTCAAAGAAGGGTTTCTTAACTCCTGTTGCAGAAAGACATCCAAAACCAAAATTATCCAGAAACTAGGATCACACCTTCCTTCTTCTCTCAACAACAGACTCGTTGCCTCCTAATCCTCTCTATTCATTTGCAGGTTTCGACTTTACACCTCTCTTCACCTCTCGCGACTTCGTACCACCTGAGTAGCCTCTCTGCCTCTCCCCTGCTCCCACCTCCTCCACTCTCCCAGCTTTTGTTCTCCTATGCTGTTTAATGTTTGCTGTCTGACCTGTCTTTCTCACACCTGAAGAAGGCTCCACAGCCGAAACGTGGTGTTTCTTTTCTTTGCTTTTCAGCATGGAATAAACCTTTATGTGTTCCTTTGCAGCCTATGCATGCTGACAGCCATCTATTTGAACTTCTTCTGAATAAATACTGAAACATACCCAAGAGGACACAAGGGACATCTATGTGGAAGTGCATTTAAAACTAAGATGAGGAGGGACTTCTTCATGCTCTTTAGGTCTGTGGGAGTTTGGAACAAGTTACTCAGCTGTAGTCCTGAAGCTGATACCCTGGGTTTTTTAAGGAAACAGTTGGATGAGTTCTTCTAATCAATTAGCTACAAACTACCAAACAGACTTGATGTGCCAAATTGCCTCCTTTCATGTTCTGTTTTTGTCTGTGATCTCTCAGTGCAGTGTAGTCTGTTGCAGCATATTATTATAGTATCTGCATTCTTGGCAAGGGTATTTCTTTGTGTTCTTCCTGGGTTGTTCAATGTGTGAGAAATTGCCTCTGAAGGCAGAGATTAGAAATAACCTGGGATTATGATTTTACTGACAGAGGTATGCAGTAGTTAAAAGCAACGATAGATAGTAATGACAAACATGCTAGAGTATCCAATACTTGGGGTGAGGAGATACTTAGTACTGTGTGTATCATTTTTTCAGATGGTATACCTAATTAGTGAAAGGTTCTGACCTTTAAGACGTTGCAGAATTTTGAGATCTACAAGATTTATTTCATCTTTGCGGTAATATAAAGGAAAAGAAGCCCAGGCAATCTGCTTTCCCCTTTCTCTGACTTCTCAAACTAGAAAGGAACGTGTTTGTAAACATCACTATTGGATTCTGTATAACTCTCAATTGATATGACTAGCTCCTGAATGTGTTTCCTGTGAGGTGGCATGTCCTGCTTGATATATTAGTAGATCTGTTTACATAGCTGACATGTCTTACAATCTGGTGTATTCACATTCTGAAAAACAATTGTTGCAAAATTATTGTGCATTGCATTCATCAAATATTCTAATCTCTCTCGTGCAGTTATTCTTTAATTAATAAATTATTAAGTATTATTAAGTACCATATTAAAGATTTGTGTATATATGCCCTTATTTTTAATTAGATTGTGAAAAGTGAATCAGAATTACAGATCTGGTTTCACTTTAGCATCTCTAAAGGTGAGAAGGAGCAGATGTGCACATCTGTCTGAATTGCTGGTTTGCAGTTCATCTTGGTGACTGATAGCTTGCTTAGTCATACAAGCTTTTTAAGTTGTAAACTCAATATACCTGTAACACCTAATTGTTTTTATTTAAGTCAGTGACATTGCAAATGAACAAAACCAAATATGCTTGAATATATGGCTTCAAGCTGAGCTATATTGTAGTATGCACAATTTGACATTATGTTTTAATCCCAAAATGTAATAGCTAGAGAACTGAAATGATGAACAATTTGTTTTTGAATAGTAGAAAGTGCAAGTTGCACTTTTAAGAATCCATACTGAGAACATTGTACGCTATGGGTTAAAATGTTAGTAAGCAGCCCAGATGATTGCTTCAGTTGCTCAAATTTTTTTTATTTTGTTTGGAATGAGTCATTGAATGCGAGACTTGCTGTTTTTGGTATCATGCCATGAAGGGTAAAGCAAACATTTACAGTGCAAGATGCATTCCAATGCACTACTGTAGCATAGCACAGTTGTGTTCATTTCTCCAATTAGGTCCAATGCCAATCAATTGGCCTTTTAAGTTCTTTTCATAGGGGATAAAGTGTGACTTATAAGAGCCATGAAGACTTAAGATAAGAAAAGTAAAGTAAGATGTTTGTGCTCTTGCATTTTTCATTTAGTTCACAATATAACATTCCTTTAACTTTTTTTTTACAGGAATCATGACCACTGCAACATCACCTATCCTCCTGAAATGGGATCCTAAGAGCCTTGAAATTAGAACTCTGACGGTGGAGAGACTACTGGAGCCTTTAGTCACACAGGTAGGAAAATACACCACGATTTGTATTACCATGGGACTTAAACATACTTACTAATGGAGTTGCTCGTGAGGACGTTAAATCCTAATCTCACACACTTCTGCTTGCTTACATATATACTGTAAGTCTCGCATCCTTTTCTTCTCGTACAGTATCTCTCTTGCATTTCCCCCGCCTCCCCATGTACTCCCTCGCTCACAATAGCGAGTTTGGACAGCTTGTCCTCTCAGATAGGCTGTCATCCCCTCAGCTAGGTGAGTCACACCTCATACTTCATACATGTTTCGTCACTATGTTGCATTCAGTAGTATCTAGCCAAACTATTGAGATGTCTTTTATTCTCCAGTCAAACATCAAAGACTGGATTTCTGTTTTAATGATACTTAAAATGAAGGAACATATTGTATAGCAGAGTACTTTGGAACAAACCAGGTTGCCTTGTGTCACATGGCGTGTGTGACAACTGCCTCTCGTTTGAAAAGCTGTGTCCAGAAAGACAAGCCATGCATTCAGAATGCCACTCCTTTCAATAAATCTTTGCGCTAGGTTCCTGTAATAAGCGTGGTTTATTTAACAGTGTAATTTCTTGCTGTGTTTACCTGCTGTATGTATTATCTTATGCAGTAAGCAATTTATTCCTGGATTTTCAGAGAGATTCAGAAGGTGTGTAGTGCATGCAAGAATCATGCGCATGCATAATGCACAAACTGCAATGATAGCAACACTGTTTGATTGTATTTTAAGGTTACAAACCAAGTGTTGGGTTTAATAAGATAAGATAAACTTTATGGTTCCCTAGGGGAAAATTTCTATGGACATACATTGCGTCTGTAATCTGAATACAACACAAAACATTACACATCACATCTTCTGCACAAGCATAACTCATTACAAAACAGTCAGGATGTATTACACATACTGTACATAGGTTGTTACAGCATAAACAGCTATGCTGACCAAATTGTATTTACCCTTGACATTTATTTGTATTAGCTGCTAATAGATAACGGAACAAACACAAATTTGTATCTATTTAATCTATATTTGGGAACCCTAACAAGAAGTTGATATTCGGAATTAAGAATATGAAAGTGATCTGATATATTTTTTCCTGCCTGTCCAATCATGGATTGTTCAAGAACTGTCTGCAAGGAGGAGAGCTGCTTCTCCCATAACCTTCACTGCTGTTTGGCTAAGAGGGGTGACTTTTGACCATTAAATGACCAAACTGCACTGTTTTACCAGATCTAATAATACAGTTACAATCACAGCACAGCAAACGAGGAGCATTATTAACTGTCCAACGCCGAACACTCTTCATTTGTGTAACAAATACAAACGCTACTTAACTCTGGAGGGTCTCTAAATCAGTGTTACCAAATGAAATTAGTATATTTTGCGATGGGAGAATTAGTTGGATAAAGTTTATGTAAAGAAATGATTTGTTTCTGTTGGGAATGCAGGGTTTATAAAGGATTAACCAGGCTTTATTCCAGTTCAAGACAGATTCTGTTTTAGCCAAACGGTACTCATAATTTTTTTCTACATATGTCTGTGATTATTATTATTGCATTCTGTAACATGAATGTGGGTAGCCTCTGAAAGAAAGTTTCTGACAGTCTTCACTCTCTTCCCATGTTGTAAATGGTGTTACCCCCTCTCCTCACCCTCAGAGATGGAGTTTAAATCTAGGATACGGCAGCCAACTGCATGGTTTGTCAAAGGATTTGTGGCTTCATTCCTCCTTACTGGTCTTCCCAGCACAGACTTCCCGGCTGTAGCGTGAATAAGAGGCTTCTCTTTGGCAGCCATGAGAACTGCAGTGGAGGCGTGGCAAGGATTTGTGTTACACACAAGGACAGGCTCTGTGCTGGGAGCCCCGCTGCCTCTGAGCAAGTAGATTTTGACCATGGACAGCTCCTGTTTCTCTTGGAGTGGAATCCGACTCCTTTTGCTGCTCTGGACCTGCATTATAATGCTGAACAGCAAATGCAATTGCAACTGAATTGCAAAATATTCTTTTAGCACTTATTTAACCCTTCATGTTAGGAGCAAATTCACCACTTCATACATAAAATCTATTTTTAAATATATATTTTTTTGTTTTTTAATGTAATTAACACACTCAATTTATAATATGCCCTTTAAATACTGCATCAACTAAGTATGAATCATCAGTGCTTTGAAAATGAGTTAAAGTTCATTATTTGTTAAATGTCATTGTGAAAGGCTTTTAATTATACATTTAAGAAATGTCTAACTACAATTAATATATTATAACTGTTTTTATATAAGTGTGTTTTATACAATTTCTTTTTTGGCTTCAGAGTGATAGTTTTTGGGGTAAACAATCTTATGCTGTAATCTTTTTTTGAGCAAAATTATTGTGGCCTTTTCTTTGTGCTTTTATTGCATATGATACTGTCTTCTATTTTAACAGCCAGTAATTGTATTGTATGAGTCTTCAGATACATAGATTTATGCTGCTTTTAAAATCCTAGTTTTATTTTTATGTTTTTGTAATTGACAACGTGTCAATAACAGAATATTGTAGATATTAGAATTAGAAAGATTTTGAATCAAAAAGGAAATGTGTTATGAATTTTTTATTTCAATACAGAATTATTGTTTTATTATAAATTAAAATGTAATTGGATACAATAATAATAAAAATACATTTCACAGAAACTAAATTTTATATACATTTTGCTACTAAATTACAAAATAAGTTGAATGGTTTCAACTTATTTTCAATCTTTCTTATGTCTTTTGTGTTCTTAAAATTCCTCCCCCGCAATTTGTAACATACCGATCTAAAGTACAGTTTTAAACTAGTAAGAACAATATGCTGCTGGGAAATACATTTTGTTTTTGCAAAACAATTTTTTAGAACAGACCAAACCTTAAACAAATACAGAAGATCAGAATTTCACTAAATGTGTGCTAGAAAAACGATAAAAAGGACTGATTAATCAAATTTTTAACCATTCGTTATCCTCTTTTTCCTGGTTTGGGTTGCAACAGAATCTTGGGGACCTTGGAAATATAGAGCATATCTCATGGCCACACCCTGGATGCCAGCCCTTTGCAGGGCAGTACATACACACCTCACTCATGGAAAATTTACCACACCTTTGTGTCTTTGGAAGGCGAGATGAAATTAGGGCCTCAGGAGAAAACTCATGGAAACATTCAAACTCCACCCCTTGGATCCAAGAGCAGCCTTAAACAGATGCCATGCCTTAAACAGATTTTATAAATGGAAAATTTGTCTATCCAGACAGACATTGTGCACTTGCACAGTGAAGTTCAAGCACACATTCGTTTTAATTTAATCTACAAAGATGCTCCCAAGTCAGAAGGTATTTTACCTCCACCCAACTCAACAAAATTGATTTTTTGGCGGCAATTAGATCCTCAAATAACCTTCTTAGACTGGAGTACAGTGTATATGGGCTTTACATAATGAGCAAGGCCTGCATGCACTGAGGCTCAGAGTGATGGAGTATTACTTCAGTATTGATTGTTATGCTGTCTCATCGTAATGTCAATGTTTATGTTTTCATAGCACAGTAACTTTGTCTTACTAATTTGGCGTGATAACTGAGCTGCTGCCAGTGACTTTGCCATACACATTGGTTGCTTTGCATTTGTTGACATGCAGGCAGATTGCTGTGTCAGCCTCTTTCAGGTGATTGTTAGCTTCAGGTGTCACAGTCCTTCAGCAGTCATTTCTGAGCAGATGCTGTTTTCTTAGCAAATGTCCAGGTTGACAGAGGTCCCTTTCATACCATACAGATGTGATACTGTATTTCCTGACAGCTTCCTGTTCTGACATGTTAGTCTGATGCTGGCTACAGTATACAGGATCCTGTAAATGACAAACAGTAGTGATCTTGCAGTGATAGGACATGACAACTTTGTTTAAATCAGGTTGGAAAACACAGATGCTGGAAAAGATGAAGTATTCAGAGTTTCTCTTGTTCTGCTGATCTCTCTCTAGCTGTATATTATGATCTTGTTCCATTCCCTTTGAAATACTATATACAGTAAGTCAGTATCTGAGAGCAAACAAATCTAAATTAACATTATATATATTTTAAAATTAGTTTTAACCCTACACTATACAGACGGTTTATTTTTCATTTCTCTATCTAGCTGTAATGAAGGGCTACAAAGGGAACAATTAAATGATCCTTCAAAACTGAAAAGTAAAAAGAACGATGAAAACGCACACTGTTTTAGCGGTGTAGCCTTCGCTTGAAGAAAAAAGTGAAATGTTGTTTGTTTTCTTTTTTCAGCCTTTTTTGCAGAACCTAATAACCAGACCCATTAGTGTTTTTGTTAGGTGTTTTTACGCTGTGTTTTAGTAAACTATACACTGTATTTTAATGTTAAATGAATCTAAAAATTATTAAGATTCTTTGGTCATGTCCTTAAAAATGGTTGATGATGTTTCATAATAATTGATGGCATGGAACAAAAGTGCCATTAAAAATGAAAGATTTATTCCCTTCATTTGGTTAGTGGTGTAGAATAGACAGAAGGTGGGAGGCATTTAACTCATGCAAGACTGGTATTACAACACATATAAAATAATGTTTGATTTCAAGTATACTGCATTTTATTGTACAGGGTAATGGGAAAAGCAAACTAGCTTGCTTGCGAGTTGTGACAGCTGTCAGTAAGACTGTCAGCATATTGTGATCTCTTTCTCTTTATTTTAAAGGAAATAAAATCAGGGCAAAAAGAAAGCTAGCCAGAAAAGCCTTAAGGCTTATAAATCATGAGTGAGTACCAAAGCACTCCTCCACTGAGGCACATCATGTAATTACAACAGAGATGAGCACACATGCACAACAGCAGGTGACTGGTGATTGATTAGTGAAATACTGTAGCTTTCCTGAACCTACATTACATGACTATTTTTCAGTATGAGTGAGACTCCACGGATCTGCTTGTCTTTAAATATAACTATAGGAATCATCATACAAATTCAACTTGTACTTGATTTAAATTAAACTTACTGTTTTGTGAAACTAGAGGAAACCCTATCTTAGATGGGATTTCTGGGTCAAGAGAAAAACGTATAGTAAGTGCTGCTGAACATGCAGTTAATGTTGTGCTTACCTGAATATTGTGTTTAAATACATACAGTACACAACATATTCAGTATTTGTAGATCAGCAACTTCATCGATAAACATGCACTCAAACTTTTAGCAACTAAGAAGCAGTTGGGTCATTAATGGTGGTGATCAGTGCAGTGTAGCAATGTCTTGAGTGAACTCTTATTCTACTGTACTTCTGTTCAACTGGCAACTCCAGTTTTAAGGTTTTAACTTAGCACTTATATGTAATTATATGGAAATATCTTATGTTAAACCTTTCTCCGAAGAGTCTCAGTTAATAACTGCGATCTTAATGTACTTCATTGTGTATTGTGAGCAATTTCAGATTTATCTTCTTGGCTCTAGGAATGAGAGCCTGGCTGTAAGTTGGAATGACCCAGCTGCATGGATGGATAGAGATGGGGAGAAGGGAATATGCAGAATAATGAACACGAAAGTGAATATAAGAACATCAGATAAATGAGAGGAGGCCACTCAGGCCATCTAGCTTATTTGGTAATTACTAGCTAATTGATCTCATCTAGGTTTGTCTTTAAATAAGCCAGGATATCGGCTTATTTATGTAACTGGGTAGCTTGTATAGAAGATGTAAATTTGCCCACATAAATAATAAAGCGAAGTTCATAAATAGCTATTCAAGTGTTTCCCATTTTCCTTATAGCTTGTTTTTATTACCTGCATGTAACACCCTGCATATGCTGCTTGCCTGGGCATAAGAATTAACATACTGTAAATCGTGGAAAGGTAGGTACAGAAACTGGCTTGGGCGGAGCGGTGGCTCTGTGGCTAAGGATCTGCGCCTGTGACTGGAAGGTTGCCGGTTCAAATCCCGTGGCCGGCAGAGGAATCCATACTCCGTTGGGCCCCTGAGAAAGGCCCTTCACCCTAACTGCTCCAGGGGCGCCGTACAATGGCAGACCCTGCACTCTGACCCCAAGCTTCTCTCCCTGTCTGTGTGTCTGTGTCTCCATGGAGAAAAGCTGGGGTATGCGAAAAGACGAATTCCTAATACAAGAAATTGTATAGGGCTAATAAAGAAACATTATTAACATTATTAGCTCAGAAATGTCGTGTTGCCTATGAGAACTACATTTCCCATAACCAGTGTTTGTGCCACTCATTAAACTGCCTGTCAATGTCAGTGACATCCAGCTGGTCCCACCCAGGCCCCTGTGGCTTCACAGGTGGTGATTTGTTGAGGCAGAACACGCGCTCAGACTGAGCTCACACTGAATCCTGTATTTTAAGGCCAATTTTTTAAAAATGACAAAAGACAAGGAAGGGTTTCTCAGATGTTTTCTCAGGATGGCACAGGGCACAAACCCTTAAATCTTAATCAGTGAAACATCACTAGACATAACTGGTTTTACCTAAAAAATGAGAAAATACAAAAAGAGGGTTTCCAGAGGTTTTCACAGGACACGAATATTGCAGCTGGTCATGGATAATTACCAGCCGGCATGAGCACATTACTCCTGACTCCTCTGAAACCAGCTTCTCACCTGGATGTACTTACTTTAAACAGCATCTGCCAGAGTTTTGCCCAGTCCTGACTTTTATCAAAATCTTTTTGAATTCTATTCAAACACTGCTTTTACAGTGTTTGCTAGACCTCTTATTTTGGTGTTGTCAGCAAATGTGTAGGTTATTATATATTCTGGTATATTAACTATACAAGAAGCTAGATCTAAATTAGGAAGAGCACTGGTGCTAACGCAGATCCTGGTGGTACTTTACTAATCACGTCACCCAATACTGAGCATTCACCCCCTGTCTGTACTCTGTTTTCTATTTATTAACCAAATCTTAATTCAGGCATATACAGTATATATCCTCCAATGCCCATTTCCTGCAATTTGAGAATTAATCTTTTATTAAATGCATTCTGAAAATCTCATTACACAATGCTATGTTTTCTGTGTCCATTATTGATGATGCTTGTTCATAGAACTCTAACAGGATACTTTTTTACTTAATGCCTTACAGTTAATTTGCAGTTGTCCAAATAAAATTCTTTATTTCAGCCAATAATTGAATGCTTTTACCTTCCCACCCCTGTTTTAGTGTTCTTTTTTTACCTGTGCTTGTTAATTCTTTGTACACTCTTTCTTTAACTGGGTCATGCTTCTTTAATGATTTTATAAAGTGTGTTCTATCCCCTTATGTATTTCCTAGTTATTTTGTTGTGATGATTTGGGATAAAATAGTGTTTACCACTCGCATTTATAATGGTAAATATAAATATACCATAGTGGTGTCTATTAGTTTTTGGAGGGGACTTTGCTCTCAAACATCAGTTATATGTCTGCCTATTAATATAGAAATAAACCAGAGCTGACTAATTATTGCCTGTTAGCAGAACTTATTAAATCACTTGTTCCACATAAATGTCTCAGGATGTGCTGAATGATGCTGCATAATAGCATCATCTTGCATGGTAGCAGAATTCAGATTCTAATGGGAAAAAATGAATTAAAATGTAATGCTAAAAAAATGTAGAGAACTTCCATAGCAAAAGACTATATTGCGTATTAATGTTTGGTAATTGGCAGTTCAATTTTTTTTAAAACCTGGGTAACTTTAAGATTATACAGGATGGCAGATACTATTGCAGAATGTCTGTGAGGTCAAAAGTGATTGCATCCAAGAATTTAAATTACCCTGTTACAGGGTGATGGATCTTTAATCTGCCGCAGAATAGAGCTACTGCTGTTCATGGAATGCAAATAGGCACAAAGGGTAAAAGGTTACTCGGTTCTCTGCTGTTTTATGTTCAGATCTATTAGAGATTCAATCTAAAAGAGTCATTTCTGTATCTAACCAAGCGGTTTGGGAATCAAAATAACAGGAGTCTCCACTGCTGTTCAGCTAACCATCTGGAAAACCGCAGGAGTAGAAAAGGACACCCTGAAGTCGAAGAGAAAATCTCTTTTTGAGTTTTTCATCTCTATCTTTTATGCTGTCACTTCCGAGAGTCATCATCAGCTGCTGTGTGTAGGGGCTCTTGCCCTTTAGTTTTTAGGCTTTGCTGATCTCACTCACATGGTTTTCCAGCAGATCTTCGAAAATCAGTAAAAATGTCCAAGCTGAGGCCACGGAGGGTACTGTGCTGTGCCTAAACCAACAGTATGAGAGCAAAAGAAAACTCACCAAGTTTTTGTTATTTTAAACTAAGATAGTCGTATTTTCTATTGCCACAGTTAAGATTTTATGGAAATATACAGGTACTGTAGTCCTATGTGGCAAATATTTTGGTCACTTGACCTACATGTTGTATACACAATAATAATTTCTTCTGTACGAGCCGATTGCTGTGCGGCTGGGAAATGAAAGTATATTTCAGACACTAGAGGATTCTGGGGGGGTTTAATTACACAATGTTTCCAATTTTCCTCTAATTAGCAGAGATTCATCTCCATTGGCTTTTTGGATTAAGTGCTTTTAAGAACCTAAGAACTTTTACAAATGAAAGGTGCCCATTTGCCTCATCCTAGCCTTTTTTGTTTTTTGTGAGTTAAATTATGTGAGATCCCATCCAGCTGTTTCTTGAAAGAAGCAAGGATATCATCCCGAATAACATAGCTGGGTAGGATGTTTCATAACCCAAAAGCCATTAGTGTGGAGGAAATGTATTGAATTACATATACGCCAAAGCATTTCGGAACAACAGTACTTGCTGTCTACTGTATGTTGTGGGAATTAAAATACCGGCAACTGATACTGGTTTCACTTATTTATTATTTACGTATTTATTATACTATTAATTACATATTTATGTTATTATTATATATTTATTTATGATTACTGCTCAGTTCTTATCAATGGTGAAATCAGGGTTGGGTTTAAGAAGACATACAGGATTGTAGCAGGAGAACTCTAGATGTAATGTTAGTGGTATTTTTGCTGCTGTGGTGAGGATTAGGGTTTCGCCACTGACATACAATTTTTGTAATGTAATATTACTCTTATTTTTTCATAAATACATTTAACCTAGAGTTGATACTTTTCTAGCCTTTTATCTAAAGTGTTGTCCATATTGAAATGTGCTCTCCACTCCTTTTGGGTGAGCTACGCTGTGACCTAAGGACTTGATTCCTTTAATGCAAATGAGCTGAGATGCTGTGAAATAGGAGCTACTGCAAAAACAAATGCTCTTCAGAATTCAGAAGAAGAGAAAAAAAAAGGTTCCAGTCACCTACTGCCATCTGTTCCTGTGTATATTAGCATGAAAGCACAGCTCCCTTTTGGGTCATTCCTTATTCTTTTTTTTTAATTTATAGCATGAGATAAAAGCATGGCACTAGCAGAAAGCTTCTGCAACAAAAGAACACACTCACCACTGAGCTGCTGAAATGGATTGTTTTCATGCCTCTAAAACAATATGGTTGTCAGGATACAAAGTGAAAGGTAGATTTATGACAACATAAACAATTTTTGGTCACAGCAAAACTTACTCTTAATTAGGCTAGTGGAAAAAGAACAGCACCAGAAGCTGTGCCTTAAGAATTACCCTTGTGCAGTTATGTTTCTGTAGGTGTTAAGTAGAAGGAAGAAATGGTAAAGTGATAGGAGTGATACAGTAAAATTAATAGAGCCTGGCCATGCTGACAGGGCTGTGATTTTGTATAGATGCTGTCACATAGGAAAAGTGCCACATTCTTGTATCTGTTTTTTCTGTTTGTCTTCCCTTTTTTCATGGACATTTGCATCCATATCTTAATGGAATCTCAAGGTGCAACACACAGAGTCTGAGGTAGCTAATGTGATGAAAACAATGTGAAGACATGTTTGATCACTCTGTAGATACAAAGAGACCTATTTATCCTCATTTCTCCTGCTAATGCCATCCAATTATAGAATTAGACTTGATAAATTTCTCCTATTACAGTAGCACAATTTGGTATCTCTCTGCGTAAATGCAAAAGTATGTAGCAACTATGTTGTCTAATGGTGCTGTCACTTCTTTTTATTTTCTTGGGTAGCAGAAAGAATTAGTCTAGGAGTAAAAAAGAGGAAACAATCCTGACTGATTTATAAAATGTTATCCTTCATTTTGAGGCCATCTTTAAAGAGGGATCATTAATTTGTTGTCTGTTGTCTCGTAGTCTCAGCAATTAGGTTTCATTTGCTCTCCTGTTCCACGGTTGTGAGGTTTACAGAATTGCAAGGCACAAGAAAGCATTTTCTAGTATTACGCAGTTAAAAATAAAAAGTGAGGAAGTTTTTTTCTGGACATTAACTCCTGAACATCTTCACACGTGTCCACATATTTTTTACCCAGAGTCATTTGAGATACTGTATATTAAGGGGTTCAGACATTAGGGTTAAGTTTGTTCCACAAACTTCAGGGCATAGGAATGAGATTATTGGAGAGTAATATACTGTAAATTAAAAAATATTTCTACAAAGCTACAAAAGCATGGAATGTGTTATACAGAGACATTTACTTTTATATTTATTAATAATCAAAATTTTACATTTATTAACAATATTTTAAGTTTCATGTTATGTATCCAGACAGCACTATGGTGCAGTGGTTAGCCTCCCAGTACTGGGGCCCTGGGTTCAATTCTGGACCTGAGGTACTATCAGGATGGAGTTAGTATGTTCTTCCAGTGTTAGCGTGGGTTGTTTTTTTTCTCCAGATGCCCTTGTTTCCTCCCACACGTCGTAAACATACTGTTAAGTTAATTGGCTTCTGAGAAAAAATGCCCTGGTGTGAGAGTGTGCATGCCTGTGTTTGTGTCTGTGTGTGCCCTGCGATGGACTGGTGTCCCATATGAGGTGTACCCTGCCTTGTGTTCATAACTTACCGGGATTGGCTTCAGCTCTCTGCAACCCTGAATTGGAAGAAGTGACTTGAAAATGGATGGATGGATTGTGATGCCAGAAAAAAATGTTTTTTCTTGTGAGTTCTGCTCATTATGTTAGGGACTAAAGATGTAAATTAGCTTTTTAGCCAATGATGGTGCAGTTTAAGAGCTGTGCGGTATCCTTTTCATAAACCAAACTAAAACTAAAATTCAAATGATTTAAAACTAGTTTCTACTTGTTGAAGTCAAGTCAAAAATATAAAATAAGAAGGACTTTTTATCTGCTGTGTATAAAATATTGAAGATTAAACAGAAGGACAGGGTATGGAAAAAGCTTCATTTCTTACATGATGACTGAGCATTAAAACATCCAATTCGTCTTATGGTCTTGAAAATGCAGTAAATGCAATGAGTTTATGTAATATCGATTAAATAATTCTGAAATTTTAAAGTGCTGCACACTATTAGATTCTAAACCCTGGCTCCAGACAACTGATCTTGCAATGTTTTGGATAATGTTCAGGAAGGAACAACCCTCTTCAGGATGAATTTTAATATGTTTTTAATTGTTGAATTTTTCTTGCAGTGGTGCGATATTGAGGGGGAATATGAAGAACAGCCACTTTAGTAATCTACCCATTTAATCTGAATTAGGTGTGAGAGGGTATTTCTGGTGACTCAGTATTATTCATGGCTTGTTTAATGAAATGTGTTTTTTTTTTAATAGCTGAGAATATGGTTATCTGCTCATGGGTTTCATGATCTTTATAGGTAGTAACTAGATTGGTAATGAGCTATTAACATTTTATTCTGACATATTCAGTATATATCTGGCACTGATAACACTCAAGGTGTTCATATTTGCACAAAACATTATAATATTATTATAATGTTTATAATGTGTTTATATAGTATTAACACAAAATAATATACATCAATACAATGATAATCTTGATGTATTGAAAGGGATTTGGAAATCAAATTTTAAAATACAAAATTGCCATGATTGTTTTTTTTATCCACTTAGCACTCAAAAAGGTATGATGTACAGAAATGACAAAAAAAAAAGAAATTTACAATGAAGGTTCAGGGGGGATGATATCATCCAATTTCAGTCTCTTCTCAGCTGTTCTATTCCATTATCATTCCAAATGTCATGTCATATTGTTTGCCAAACCGCTTTATACCATACAGTGTTGCAGGAAGCTGGAGCCTACCTGGCAAACAACGAGCGCAAGGCAGGGTACACCCTGGATGGGGTGCCAGTCCTTCGCAGGGCAAGTGCAAGCCAGTCATACATGGGGACAATTTGAAGGCCACGGTAAAGGCCGAGGGGGGAAATTTGGCCCGGACACCGGGATAACTCCCTACTTTTATTGAGAAATGCCCGGGGATCTTTAATGACCACTGAGAGTCAGGACCTCCGTTTAACATCTCATCCAAAAGATGCCGCCCACTATAGTATACGCAGACCACAGGGTGGGCGTCCCCTGCTTGTTTTACTAACACCACTTCCAGCAGTAACCATAGCTTCTCTTTAGGTCTCCCATCCAGATACTGACCAGGCTCAACCCTGCTTAGCTTCAGTGGGTAGCCAGTTGACCGCTGCAGGGTGATATAGCTGCTGGCCCATTCCAAATGTGATTTCCTAAATAAAAAATATCATCCCTAAGCCTTTTCTCCTTCGCATTTGTCTTTGTTTCCCTCCTCCACCCCATCTCCACCTGTGCAGTTCTTCCTTGGTTCACTCCTCACTCTGCAGGAGAGTCCAGGCCTCCACCTCCTACAGCCAGGGTGTTGGTCCTTAGTGACTTCTGTGGCTCACAGGTGCCTGCCGGCTTGTGGTGATGTCACCGAGGGACCTGCCGTTTCTCCTGTGGCAACAAACCCTCCTGTCAGGGTGCTGTTGAGCTTGCAATACAGTATGTCAAATGACGAAGAAGGAGAACGTACAATACTTGTGTCTCATTCACAGCCATGTGCTACAGCAGGTGTTGGCTGGAGAGCTCAGTGTGAAAAGAGTGGTGATTTCAAATGTGGTGGGACATTTAAAAAATACTGGCAATTTCAGTAGCAATGGAAGAACGTTAACTTTGTCATCGATATATGATGTGGTAGAAAACACAGTGAAATATTGTGTTTTACACAGAAGACATGCTTTACGGTTGTTGGCACTTGCTTTTACATGATACAGTGAAAGAGAGAAATAATCAAATCAGCTTATTTATAGCTAAAAATATAATCACATTGAGCTTGATGGGACATGCTGATAATAAGAGTAATGCTGTTTTCTCCAGAACCTAAATACAATGTTATGCTTACATAACATTCCATCTGTACATGAAAGGGGATTTTATATTGAGCAGCCTTCATTTGTGGGGTTGAGTGCATAGAATGTATTGTTGTTTTTGTGAGTAAACTCTTTTTACCTTGATTTTTAATTTTAAATGCAAACTTCAAGTGCTGATCCTACTGTACATTTAATTACTACATTCAAATTTAAGTGTAAAATATTAAATTAAAATTTTAATATTAAAATTAAAATATTCAGTTATTTATTATATTTATCTTTTTATTGATAATACCGGGTTCTTAAAAAAAGTAGAGAGTTCAATACTTGCTTTGTTTATTTAGTAAAAACACTTGTTTTAATTTGTGTAAAAAATAGTAAACGTTTAAATGGGAGCTATGATAATCACCATTAACAACTGGTAATTGGTAATTAAAAGAAAATGGGCATGAATGTTTACAATTGACAGGGTGCTGATCTCATTTTTTAATTTATTTATATTGTTTTTAAGACAATCGGGCAGGTTATATGTAAATACAATAAAGATTGAGATTTTTGAAATACTAAATAATATAAATTTGAAACCCTCCTTACAATTTGTGATTTTCTGATCTTATGAGGATATGAATTTTCAATAGCCCTTTCAGGAAAGACAACTACCTTTGGGTTTTAATTTAAAACCCTATTATTAATATTAGCAGTTTGTGGCATAAACTAGAAGTATTACTTGTATTAGGTAAACATATTTAGCAAATCTTTGTGGATTTACATTGTGATGAGGTCAAGGCAGAGGCCTAGAAGTCACATAAAATACATTTTAATGAACATACTGTAGCTTTGACAGAGAAAACATTATTTCTGTTATTGGAAGTAAGCATGCATATTTTGTATACCTGATGTTTTTCTTGGAGTGTGTAATACTGAGCAGGAATAAACACTGAAGTTGAATGTCAGCTTCTTCCTTGATTGCTCCAAACTAAGTCCAGAAAATACAGGCAAGTGGCTAGTTTGTGTTGTGTTTTGTTTAGTGCTTTCAGAGACTTGCACATATTTCAAAATGCTTTGTTTTGCAATATTCAGCGTACATCTGTCTCTTCGGCACCAGCCACTTTGTCTTCTTTCGTGCTTTTTTTTTTGTAAATGAAAAATAACAGCCTTACAGAATAACGATTATTGAGTGCTCTTTTTCGTTTTTGGCTGCTGCATCCCTGTCGACTTGGATCACTGGCAAGTTGTACATGCTTCTTTGGTTATGCTAACAGTTTGGCTTGCGTTTCTCCCTCTGTCTCAACTGGGTGCTGCACTTAAAAGGGAGCAGCTTGGCAGTGGCTGAGCCTTCAAGGCAGGCTGCTTAGTCCCTGCTTTTGAAAAGGCACTCTGGGACCAGCATAGAGAGGGGGCGGTATGAGCCTAAAGAAGTGCAACAAAAGACAAATTCTATATTGAGAAAGAGAATGCCACCCCCGAACTACAACAGGACATGGTGGGACATGAATGCATGAACTGCTAGTGTTGTTATTATTGTGTAAGGAGTGCATTACAGGAATGAAATGCATTAGATTGCAAGTTTGCATTTTCTTTTATTGCAGCCAAGGTACAGTACTTTAGCACAGGGCTTTCATCTACCCAATAATCCTACAGTCTAATGCCTACTTCAGCTGAGATGAAATACGGCCCTGGCCTTCAGTTTAGGTCAGTGAAACACCCCTGACTAGAAGAAAAGAGGTAAAACTTACATTTTCGAAAAAAATATTCTGGAACAAATTTGTCAGATGAAGGCTTCTGCTGCTTGGAGCAAAGACATTACTTGCTTAACCTTACAAGAACCTATTATTTACTCTTTCTGTCTGGCACAACCAGGTTTCCTGCTTTTCAAATTCCCTCGCTCTGTGTTTCCAAAGGTAATTATATTTTTTCCTTGCCTTGTGCTGATGTCATTTGACTTGAAGGTCCATGCTGTTTCAATTACTTTCTTCTGCTGTGTGCCTCAGCCCTCCCTAGCTGCCTCATTTACCAGTTGTACTCTGTTCTGTGGACCCTTGTGTTTTTGCCTGGTACGATTTTTGGCTTTTCTCATGTTTCTGCTTAGAAAACTTGGGAATATAGGTATATCTTTGGGCCCTGCACAACAGTGGAGTGTTGTGTGTTTTATACTTTATAATTGCTAATGTTATAGGTTATCATCCTACAATATTCCAATGTTCCTGTAGTCAACATCTGAATTTTAAATGTTTGAAGGTTTCTTTAACATTTTTAAGTTGTTCTTTGTTTTTTGCTCAAACCTTAGCTTAAGCCACTGTCTTCCTATCAATGCAGTTCCAAGTGGCTGAAATATTTCAAGCCAAAACCCCTTTCTTTTTGCAGTATGTCTTCAGAACCTCATATACCTCTAATTTATTAGACTTATTTTTAAACAGTATTTTCTTTTCAGCGATGCTTGTTGTTCTTGAAAACATATCTTCAGACTTCATTGCTTGAGGGTGGTGTGGTGGTTCTGTGGCTAAGGATCTGTGCCTGTGGCTGGAAGGTTGCCGGTTCGTATCCCGCGGCCGGCTGAGAAATCCTCCTCCGTTGGGCCCCTGAGCAAGGCCCTTAACCCCAGCTGCTCCAGGGGCGCTGTACAATGGCTGACCCTGCGCCCTGACCCCAAGCTTCTCTCTCTCTGTGTCTGTGTCTCATGGAGAGCAACCTGGGTATACAAAAAGACAAATTACTAATACAAGAATGTATGTGAGCAATAAAGTGATCTTATATTTCTTGAAAGCAGTGTCAAATTAGCTTTGACAAAATAGCTGGGTAACTTGTTCCAGACTGCCACAACATTTTGTGTAAAGTAGCACTTCACGATTGAGTGTTTTCAGCACTCAAGCAGAGTGCATTGATAAATACGAGTATGATTCAGACGTCAGGTTACCGAAAGGAGCTAAACTCATTACATACGGCAGAGATTTTCAATGTTCAAATGATTTAAGTTAAACAAGTTTGTACACATTGAGCATGTGTGAAATCATTGAACATTATTGTCTCATGCTTAGTTTTGTTTGTTTTTGTTAAGCAAATCTTTATGCTTAATGGCCATTCCATGGATTTCAGGGCACATTTACTTTCATCCTTAGAGCATTATAAGAGCGATAAACAATTATTCTGGCAACATTCCATTTGCCCTTGTCTCTTTCCAAGTTCAGCTGTACATCCTTATTAAAAGGGCATCAATGTTTGAAATAAATGCATAAAAAATATGGCAAACAATGTCTTCAAATTTACATGTGAACTTCAAGTTTTGAAAATAAATCTATGGTGAGTGAAAATGAGGGCTTTTCAGATATTCAGATAGAATTTTCAGATTCTAAAAATCAGATATTTTTCCAGTTAATCCAATTAGAGTAAATCTAATTAAAATTTACTTCAGAAAATATGTTGTCTAATTGCTCATCCATATCAATTTGTGTCTTAGTATGAGCATCATTCTACCCCTCGTATTTGAATAAATATCCCTTCCCTTTTTTTATTTGAATCATCTTAATTCCTATGTATTTTTATATTTGTACATGTTATTTACTGAATGCTCAAAATGTCTGGCAACCTTTATGGTTAAATTGTATCTTCTGTAGTCTGTTCTTCTCCTAATCTAATTTTTAATTGTCAAGACATTTTACCTATGCAGCCAATTCCATAAGGACATGAAAAAGATAGATTTCATTTGTATTATTACATTTATTCTGATGCGAATCTTAAACCTTTGCTCTATGAATAATGAAAGTTAAAATTACTTACAAAGTCAATATCACAAGATGATATTGAATATAATATGATGGCAATAACTGATTCAAGCATAAAGGAGTCAGATTTATATGGAATGGTCCTTTTATATGACTTGAAGTGCAGTTCTTTGACATTTACAGTAGAGGGATATATGAGTTTAACCAATAAATTAGAATTTTATTTTGTGGAAAGAAATTGTTTTAACTTGGTTCAGTATATGCAGCCATTTCTTTTAGAGAGATGTGCTGTATACAGGAATACAATCTTCTTTTGCCAAGTTGATTATAGCTCTGTCCAAGCTAAGTACAGTATGTGCATAGTTTTTCTTGGTTTCCTATTGACTGTGCTTTTAGGGCTCATTAATGTTAGCCACACACTTTTAGTATGAAGTCAGTTTTGAAAAAAGAAACAATAAAGTCTTCACACAAATAACAGTTCTTCTGCTTATAACTTTAATGTATATGATGCCAACATACAGTATTTTTACGAAGGAACAAGTAAAGGTTAATTTCACTCTGAGATGTAGAAAGATGAAACACAAATGGTTGTTTGAGGCTTCTTCAGGTGTTAAATGATTTTTTTGTATTTCTGTGTGTGCATAGACCTGTTGGTAGATTACATATCTGTACTCTCTACACATCTATACTTTTCCTTGTCAGTTTTTGTTCTATTGAAAAGTATTCTTTTTGTATTAGAATATTCTTAGTCCCTCTCCCACTTGATTATTTCTTATAAATTAATACTGTTGTTTATATTAGGTAATTAATAATTTATGTTGTGTACATTTGTATTATCCCGCTACACTGTATGGTATAAAGCAGTTTGGCAAATTACATGACATTTGTATTATAGTACATTGACATTACTGCCATATATGGAGTGACCAGGATTGGAAGAGTCGTTAAAATATGAAAGCATTCTGATTTGTTTTTCATCAGGCAAATCTGTTCTTTTTATAGCATTTTCTATCGTGCATCTTTGACACACTTTTTGGAACAAGAAACAATGAGTGATCCAGAAAAAGTATTAAGGTGCAAGTGGAGAAATAATTTAATTTTAATTCAAAATGAATTGTGGTGCATCTCCCTGTTTAATTTGTTTCCCAGTTCCCTAGAAGAGTATTTCAGTTCTTGTCCTTTTAAAATGTGCTTCTTTTGTATTAGTATTAATCAGTTTAAAACTACTGGAGTACAAAAGGAAAACAGTGCTGCAACTTTCTATTGACTCATTCTAGTAAAGTATGTATTCATAATAGCAATTTCTGTAAAAATGTTGTAAACATTTACTACCAAACTATAATTGTTGATATTGATTTTTTGGGGTTATTTTTCTCCAATTTGCAATAATGGTTTGTTGAAAATACATTTTCAGTAATGGCCATTATTCTCCAAGACAATTTTCTGTCAGATCAAAATGATAACAATTCTATTATTTCAAGTAAGAGATGGTGACATTTTTGGACATCCACTTGTTAGTGTTAGTTTCTTTGTGCACTTACTGTATGTGTGGAACAAAATGCTAATAAAAAAGGATGAAAAATAAAATCCTGTGGTTAAAGCATACTTCGCACTGGATTGTAGGCGTTCAGAAAATAGCAAAATCCTACCTCTGACAAGGAGAATTGGATTCTTTGTTTCATTTCACTTTCCTCACTATGTGTTTACATCTGGATAAAATTCTGACATTTATTAAGGAAATTTTAAACTTTGATGTTTGTCTTTCATTTTTTATTTTATTTTAGGCAACCAGTGAACAATTGGAATTTTCAAATTATAAAAGTTGTGGGATTCGTTTTGTGGAGGTTGGGTATTTCCTAAAGCATTTCTGTATGTTAAGTCTTTATTGATGTGTGCTTTACACATTTTGTTCTATTATAGAACACATTGTTGTTCTATTATATTTCATTTTGTGATGCAAGAACATAGTCTTAGTATTCAGAGTTGATTGATTGTGCTGTGTTGTGTATAATGGTTATAACTGATTACTAAAATATTCCAGCCTTTTTTACTCCATTAGTAGTATTATTGAGAAAGAAGTTTTCCTTCATTTTCAAGACTGATTCATTTTCATTTCTTGTTTGAAAAGTATATAAATCTTTGTGTCCTCTCAAGGTGCAGGATAAATTCAGATAAGTCATAACATAGCATATCTTTTTAAATATCTATTCAGCACGAGATTATTTGTATTTCCGTCATCAATCCATTTTGCATTCTTATGTAGTTGTCATGGAATAAACACCATTTAAATTGGTTATTACTGTATGACTTTAAAAAGAATGTATTTATATATATATATTTATATATTTATTTTGGAATTAAGAATTCTCCTTCCCAAAAATAAAAAGTGTTTCTTAAACAACAAATATGTATAAATATATAGTATATTGATCAGTAGTGATAGGAAAATTTAGTTTTTTTTTAACTTTGAACTAAGTGAACTAATTTTATCTTTTGAAAACCAAATGCATTTTTACTAGAACTCGTATCTTAAGTATATTTAGTTATTAAATGCTTTTTGGTTTAAAATGCTTTTATCTCAGCAAGATGTTTTACTGGATGTGTGGCTGGATGACATATCTACTGAAAACCAGGATGAACAGAATTACAACCTCTCCTTTGCTGCCTTTCTTATCTTGTAACCTTTTATGTTTTAGCTCCCTGATATTTTGTCCATTTCTTTAATATGGCTAGAAAAATGTGTATTGGAATAATAACATGGGCAGCTGCTGTGACCATACTTTGATGTGGTGGATAGGGCAATTAAGTCTAAAGTTAAGGAATAATAGTATTAATCTGCACAAGCTTCTGAAAACAGTATAAGGTATTACTGGTAGTAGATACTTTGACGGCACTCCTGGTTTTAATGCCGGTTGGGAACTACATCAGTAAATTTAATGTGTATTGTATATAAAACAAATTAAAACAATTAGACCTCTGAATCTTAATTTATAATTGACAGTAGTAACAAATCACGACAAGTGCAAGGGGTGAGAGCTGCAGGCATGTTTTTTGGAAGCCTTTTCTTACAGCACACAGAAATGTCTGTTGCTCACAGCAAAGACAGAGTGGTTTCAGTACACACAACGGGCAAAGATAAATTTATTACTCTTTGTCACAGCACCAAAATCAATCGGATCCATTATTAGCTCAAACAGCAAGGGCAAAACAGTTTCACCTCCTGTGTATGATTCTGTTACTGAGTGCAGCCTTCATTGTCTGACTCAGTCTCTCTGAACAGGCATTGCAGGACATTAATGCTAATTATATGTCAGTGCTGGGAAAACTCACCAGCTGGCTACAGGAGGTAACTATGAGCTTAACCTTTTAATAACTGAACACTGGCAGTATTATCCCTGCTTCCTGAACAAACAATAAAGGAAGCAGACTTTAATTTAATTGTACAGTATCTACTGTATGAGGCTCAGCCTCATTGATCTAAAGTCAATTTCTGGGTTTCCGATGCACATTATCACTGTTTAAATGATGAGCATGATCTCCGTGTTTAATTGTCTTAATTGATTGTTTTTTTCTCCTGAATGTAGCATGAGTGCTGTCATGTTTATAATCCAGAAAACAGCGGGAGCATATCCTGTTGCTTTTTGACACCAGTGGCAAAAATATACAAATCAACACACAGCTATAAAGTCTAGTCTAGAGAGTACCTACAGTATAGTCTGGAGTTTTCACCTCCATTATCACTCACTGCCTCTGCAGCTTCTCTTCTGTAAGTTGATATATTCATATTGGTTCACAGGCAGCCTGGGACCGCTGTGGCATTTTTTATTTATTCATTTACATTTTTTGATAACTTAAGATAAATAAATGATGAAATACGTTAACTGGCAACTTCACGGTGACTGACGAGAAAAGCCAACATAACTTACGGCAAGTAGAAGAGCCCCATTTAATTATTTAGAAAGCGTTGCGTTTGGAAGGGCTTGTTGTGTTCTGATTTTTCTTTTTTTTTAAAAAGATGTAAACTTAGACCAGAAGACTCAAATCAAAATTCTTCTTCTGTCTCCTGTAAAGAGAGTGATTGTTCAAGAAACTTTTTTTTTTTCTTATGAGCTTTTTCAGCTGTCAGATATGTCCACTGTCTGATGGAAGTCCCCAGCTGCAAGTTTTACTTTTGTGTGCTGTTTGTTCTTTGTGTTGTGTACAAAGCCCCGGTAGACTGTGCTGTTTTGCACATGAATAAGCCAAGTCACTCAGTCAGAACTTCCGTTAAGCAGTAATCACCAGAGCCTGATAGCTGAGCCAACATTTTCTTTGGCCTAATTAAAGCCGTTGTACAATGCATTTAAGGACAATAAATTACATTTACGGTGTGTACAATGCTGTGAAAGGTGATTCTTTTCACAGTTGGTGCAGATCAGATCAAATTCAACTGAAGGTGTTTTGAAGCAGGTTAAAAAATAATTTCCACAGTGTCAAATTTAATTTACTGATTTACTGTAATTTACTGATGCTACAGCAAAATTTTAACATGGTTTTCTTAAAGTCATATCATAGAAACTTAGTACTTTTGTGAGCAAATTGGCCTCTAGGGGGAGTTTGCATGTTCTCCACATATCTTTGTTGTTTGTCTCCAGGTGCTCTAGTTTCCTCCCACCTTCCAGTGTTGCTGGCTACTGTAGGATGAACTGATGTTGCTAAAATGTTCCTCTGTGTTTGTGTATGTGTCCAAGTATGGGTCGGCATGATACTGGGTCACACCTTCTGCCCTGTGCCTCCAGGGTAAAATTGCTAAATAATTTAGCTGATATCTTTATCAAAAGTGACACACATCAATTTGTTTACTCCATGTTGTAATAACTTTAGAAACCTGTAATTCTGGGCTTCTTCTCTGTAAAGGTGCTGGAAAAAGAGATCAATTGATTGTTACACAGGATGTCGGACAGTTTGGATGTATTGTAGCTGGGTGGCTGCTCACTGACATCTTCACTAACCTAATTAGGAGAAACCACAGTGGCCTGTTCTCATACTGCAGGCCACAGGAAGTTGGCATTCTCTGGATGTAGACTGTAGAACTGTGAGCTGCAGCAAGGTATATCCAGATTGACCTGCTTGTGTTAGGGCATTTTTTACAGTTCTTGTTCAGTACTTTCTGAAATAAGTTGCAGTTTATTTTTCAATATTAGTAGAAAATCCTAGTCTTTGTGTGTTTTATTTAACAGGCAGTAAATGTCAAAAGAGTTCACAAGAATAGTACAAATAGTCATCGACTTCCATAAGGGTTACATTCCTGAATCTGCTATGTATTCCGAATTCTGTGTAAATTGCATTTTCATATTTTTACAGTGCTGTATACATAGAGTATTTCTACTGTATGTGTATTGCACCTAACACTTACAGTAAATGTATTAGACAGGATTCAATGTGTTAAAGTACATACAATTACAAATTTTCTGTATTCTGTATTCTGTAAATTTTCTAATATTGGATATCTATCAGATAAAAACATCATATAAAAAAGAATAACTACAAAGATATAATTATTTGTTGCATTTTATAAGGTGTTCATACTGTGTTTAGCAATATAGGTGGATATAGCAATATAGTGTTCTTGTTTCCCTATGTGATCTACTACTCTTAAGATGGAATAATCCTGTATAAGTCTGTTTTTCAGAGTTCTGTTACCCATTAGTTGTACTGAAGACTGTTCAAGTAAAAAAAAAACATTAACTACCATATACAGTACATATAGTGAGGTGCACACTGTGTATGTAATGGCTCTAACATTTACTACAAAGCTAAGCATTGCAGACAAGATATAGTGCGTTTGTACAGAAAGTAAAATTATGTAAATAGTGTATAGACTGTATTATCATAAATTCAGTACATTCAGTAAATTCAGGAGAAAAAATAAAACTTGAGCTGCAAAGACACACCGCTGAGCACAGTAGAGGTTGAGTGTTCCCAAGCCCCACACAACTGCACAAGTCAACAATACGTAGTTCTGTGATACATGCTCTATGTAAACAATTACATGTGACTGAATTTGTATTTTTAAAGTTGCTGCGTAAGTACGAGTAAAATGTGAGTACACGTATTTAAAATAAAGCATACTCACAGAATCAAACTAGAAGCAATAAATGTATGGAAAACTGATTTAAAAAAAAATAAAATGTCCCAGTCACAATTTAAGAACTTTATTTAATGCTTACAGTAAGGCTGGGGTTATTTTTCATGTGATGATTTTTGAGTTTGAATACCAAATATCTTTAAATGTCAGTGTTGCTTTTATTCCCCTTTCAAAATTTATGAAGCAGTCAAATCTGATACATGCTATATATCAAGCACCCCTGCTATAGCATTTTCTGCACTGAAAATGGCACTAGCCCTGACTGTACAGCAGGTTTGCATTTATCATCAAAACTTTGCCATAACAATGAAAAATTTCCCTGTCAGTGCTGTTACAAATTAAACTTCCTCGCCTTTGTCTTTTTCCTCATACACACAACAATCTAAGCCTGTAGTGCTGCAATTGAGGACCCAGAGCTAGAGATGTGCAATCTGCAAATGGGAACCACTCATTGTGAGCTGCCACAATGGGTTTTGAAAGCTCTGCCGAATTATGAAAACACAGTGTCCGCCATTTTTCTTCTCTTTTCACCCTGTTGATGTACTGCACCATACAATAATGTGGCTCTTTATGACATGCCATATAAGTCTTTTAGCAGCAAAGTGAACATTTTTCTGGAGGCAGTTTTTTTGTTGTGTTTGCCTTTTGTTCCTGTTGGCAGACTCTCTTTAATTCAGGCTTTGGCATGTGGTACGTGTTATCAGAAATAAAGTGTGTTCTAGACACAACACTGCTCTGTGGTGCTGGTTGAGGTTTTGAGGCTTTTCTTACATTGTCTCCAAATAAAACGTGACATCCTTTTAGTTTTCTTTGCCTTTTGACAGTGGAAACTTTTCACTCTCTCCTGATGTGTGACTCTGCAAAGATTGACAGTCGTCCCCAGAGGGGGATTAAGAAAAAAGCAATGTTCCTTTATTCTTATAGAGCAAAACTTCATTTCTATTCCAGCACTTAATGCATTGCAGAGGGTATGAATTTTTTGCAAACACGGGTTTGGCCGCATGGAGAATACGAATATAACACAGGTTATAAATTAGAAGAACATACAGTAAAATCTATCCATCTAGCCTGATTGTTAGTAGCTAATTGATCCAAGTATCTCATCCCGACATTTCTTGAGAGAAGCGAGGATATGATCTTCAGAAACATGTTTCACACTCCCACAACCCTATACTTAAGATGAGATCACTTTATTGGCCCTATACAATTTCTTGCATTAGGAGTTTGTCTTTTTACATACCCTAGCTTGCTCTCCATGAGACACACAGACGGGGAGAGAGAAGCTTCGGGTCAGAGCGCAGGGTCAGCCATTGTACAGCACCCCTAGAGCAGTTGGGGTTAAGGGCCTTGCTCAGGGGCCCAACAGAGTTGGATTCCTCTGCCAGCTGCAGGATTTGAACCAGCAACCTTCCAGCCACAGGCACGATCCTTAGCCACAGAGCCACCGCTCCGCCCTATTTACTATGCAATATTGGAAGATAACTATTAGATTTTAATTTTGATTATTTGCTGGATAATATAAGGAAATAGCTTTGTTTTGCTTTGGTCAATAGTAATTTCTTGTTACCATAAATATTGTTGATTGATATTGCTAGCTATCATTCTACAGCAGCATTTCAAACAACTGACAGTAACATGAACGCATTACTGCATGTTAACAATATTAACAGTAATGATACAGGCAACTGAGAAATAGGTTTTACATTCCGATTCCCATTGTTTGTCTAGTTGTATTCAAACCAAATAACTTGTATAATTAAGTGAATATTTCACCAGTCACAAAGATGATATATATAATGTACAGTATATACAGTATACTGACAAGTGCGAAAGTATCCTCCACTTTCCAATGATGTCCCATTTTGTTGAATCACAGCTCGTGTTATACATTTTTTAAGTGAATATTTTTAATATATACTTGTTTGTCCAAAAGGAACATTTTCATTTGTGAAAGATAGTAAAAGTAAAAAAAAATGCAAAGAAAAATGAAAACCTTTCAGCTTCTTTAGCCTGTGATCAGTTTAAGCATTCAAGTTTCGATAAAAATGTTCTCTATATAAAGAGATATATAGATATATATGCTATGACTAAATGACTTAATACTGTATATATTAACAAAATTCTATAAAGAGCACATCTTTGCAAAACTTGGACTTTCACATTGTATGGAATACAAGTAGTGAACTCTGTCAAGTTATAGTATGAGTCTTTTTCCTTGTTTCTTCCTCAACTTAAGTATGAAACCTTTTTTGACATATACAGTATTCTCCTGATTCATTTCTGAGTTAGATTCAGTGATATTCAGTGTCAATACAAGTACCTCTCCATCTTGTGTGAGACCAAGACACTTTTTGTGGTTTCACTAAGATGACATATTTCTTTAAATTGGCAGTGTGATATGGGAATGTTTTGGAGTGTACAGTATTATATAAGGACATTATTTTTTACTGATTTTGGCCAAATGAATGTTTGATTTTGACCATATTTCCCTTTTAAGTTTGATTAGATTCATGGATCTGTTTTTTTTTAATCTAAAAGATGTAAGTCAACCATAAAGAGCACATCTTTGCAAAACTTGGACTTTCACATTGTATGGAATACAAGCAGTGAACTCTGTCAAGTTATGAGTCTTTTTCCTTGTTTCTTCCTCAACTTAAGCATGAAACCTTTTTTGACATATACAGTATTCTCCTGATTCATTTCTGAGTTAGATTCAGTGATGCTGCATAATAACAGGCATACGTATTCCATAATTGATCAAGAAAGGTCTTTAACTTTAAGTGTTCGCATTTCCAAGAGCCGCTTCTGATTTGTGCACCTTGAGGAACTATGGCTAAATATTGTACATGATGAGAAAACAAACACAGATGCTCTTCAGTATTACCACCTAAATCTTGAAAGACTCAAAGCTAAAACATATAAAAGTAGGAAATTATTAAATTCTATCTATAACATATTTAGATTTCCCTAGCAACAGTAATAAGGCCTTTTTATTTTTGTAAGCCATTAATCTTCATCAGTGAGTCTTTGCTTGAAATTCACCATCTGAAAAAAGAACCTCAGAGACACAGGTGTTTTTTTATTCTTAAATCTTGAGAGACACTATTACTACACACAGAGGTCACTCAACTAACCGTGTGGCTTGTTAAGGTAATTGTGGAAGATATTAATTGCTACTTCAAAGTGCCGTGACTGCAGGCTTTAAAGCAACAAAATGTGAAAACTGTGCAAGAGTCTGAATTATTTGGCAAGGTTCTATCGTTAAGCTATTGCTCTGTAAAAAGCAGAGCTCATGCCATTCTGCAGGTATTTCTTCCCTCTTAGGGTCTATACTGTGTGAATAAAAATATTTCTTATAATGTCTAGTGAGAGACGTTTTTAAAATTCCCAGCTCATACTATGTCTTATCAGATTCTAATCATAATTGTATCGAGAGAGAAGTATGATTCTGCTAATAACAGGAACCTGTTTAATTTTTTGTCCAGTTTATAAATAAAATCTTTTTGATCTCCTCCTAGTTAGAATTGAATACACATTGCATCAAGATAATTAAATGATAAATCCAAGTAAGGAACATGTCAGGATTTAAATATCAAATCATTAAAAGTTAAAGAGGGTTTAAATAATTCACCAAAAAAAGAAAATGGACTTCATTTCCCCAAAATCCCCTTTCTTGGAAGAAATTCCCTTGCATCCCACAGTGTCCTATTACGTTCCTCCCACAGTTCCTGCAGCATACCCTTTTTAACTTAAAGTAGAATAGGATGTGTAGCATTTCTGAGCTTTTTTATTTATTCCTGTTCGGACACTAGAGGAACATTTCCTAATAATTCTAGTTATCCTGATTCCTGTGTTGTTTCCCATCCCTGCATGGAGCCTGAAAGGAAGGCAAGTTAATCTTTGTTTCCATGCCAACTAACTGGAGCAGATGTTTAAACATGGGAAACTCTTTATTTCTTCATCATCTAACCAAGTAGGAAACTCGAAAGACATACTGTAATATACAGTAGGCACGCTTGCATTCTTTGTGTTACAAAAATATTCTTTGTACTTACTGCTGAGTACATGAATATTACATATTATGTGGTTTGTTTGGAAGTGTGTGTTTTGTTAAGTATGTAAATTATTAATAGGGGAACGTAATAATGTATGCACTGTTAATTCTGAATGCAAAAAATAGACATTGGTTCAGCAGTCAGCTCGCTGCTAAACTATATAAGAAAATATAGTTTGTGCTAGGTAAGTAGATGTTTAAGTGGGGCTACCTGTCAATTTAAGAACCAAGGAAGTAATAGGCTTTGGCTGGTTGCACCGTACCACAGGTGATTCCAGACAAGCTTTTATGAAATATGTTATTTATAGCTTGTTCGAAAGCAAAGTGAGAATTATACATGTAGCTTATGATGGACATGCTCAGAAAATAAAATTAACACTTCCTCTGCAGAATTAGTAACAGCACACAGCTAGAGAGTGGGAATTAAATCCAGTAAAGCTAAAGAATTTAACAGCTTCTGCTATGAAATATGTGTTATTGATATTTGTTTGTACATTAGTAGAAAATAATTCATTTTAATGATGGCATTGTTGGGCAGCACAATGGCACAGTGCTTAGCATTGTTGCCTCACAGCCCTGGGACCAGGGGTTAAATACCAAACCTGGGGTTGCCGTCTGTGTGGAGTTTTTATGTCCTTCCAGTCGAACAAATCAGATGTCTTCTTGAACTTACAGCACAGTTTTAAAGAACAAAATTAGTTGTGTAATATTGAACAAGTAAGGCTAAGCCTTTGAACATGCTGATCTAAGTAAAGCATGCAGCAATTTCAGATGTTGAGCAAGATACGGTCTCCAATATCTTCTACAGAAATCCGTTGTCATTATTTCTATGAAGAGTTAAGTCAAAGCATATATAGAGAATAGATATAATTTCTGAAAAAACACATATGTCATGGTTTCCATGTATATTTATACAGTACTGTATGTGCAGGGCCAATTTTAGTCAATAATTTCTAATGTGCTGTATGTGACTGATGCCTTTAGCACAGTGACTTACTGTAAATATCTACTCAGCTGAATATTTCACTGGAGCAATTCAGATGAAGTTGTCCAAGTGTACCATTTACCATGTTTGTACAAGGGATTTTCAGGAATCATAAATTTAAGCTTGTAAATTAAGGGATAGGTGTTAATGAATTCAAGATGGAAACATCATATTGTCCCAACTGTACAATGTTGATAAGACTGGTCGCTTTTGGTGTTCACTCCTGGAAAATAGCCAGATATACAAGCACTAGACGTCTACCTCAGAACAAAAAATCAGCGAGCAAAGGATCTTACTGTGTACAAATGCTGACGGCTTACACAGATTGACACCTGCCGTTGTCGACAAAGTCACAGACACCGATGGTGCTCAAGGATCTAATGAACGAAGTTCCAGAAATTTATTACCATTCCAAAAATTATCTTCTGATATAATTTGTTGTCTTATACAGTACTGGTGTGTTTATGGATTTGAAATATATCATTGGTAATTTAATGGAGAGCTGGCAGTACTGATCACTCCTTTCACTGTATTAGTCCTGTTAGTAAATGAGGGTATACTGTATTACCATTTTTCCATGATCACTGTTGAGATGTTTACATTTGAAACTGTGGCTGTGGGGTGAGAGTCACTATCACCGTCCTTCCCAGTCAGGCCTGTCTCAGTAGAGTCCTTTCAAATCACTGCCTTTTGCCAATGTGTAATTGTTTCATTCATCCATGAATGAAAAATACGGGCTTATAAGACAAAGTTTGCTATTCGGCAACATAACTGCTTTCCAGAATTTTGTGCAAATCTGTGTTGCAGATTATGTTGTCAAATGATTCCCGCGAAAATACCTCTTCATCCTCTGAGACTGGTTTAATATTATCTCCTTTGTTTAGCTGTGCTGCTATCTGCTATCTGCTATTCTGCTATCCAGTTCAGAATTACCTCTCCTTCTTGTGTGATACCAAGACACTTTTTGTGGTTTCACTACGATGACATATTTCTATAAATTGGCAGTGTGATATGGGAATGTTTTGGAGTGTACAGTATTATACAAGGACATTATTTTTTACTGATTTTGTCAAATGAATGTTTGATTTTGCACTGTATTTCCCTTTTAAGTTTGATTAGATTCATGGATCTGTTTTTTATATCTAAAAGATGTAAGTCAACCATCAAGGCCTGCAACACAATAATATATTTTTTAAATGACCTGCTTTTACAGAACGACAAAGTTTGAAATATTATTATTATTTATTCTTAAAGTTACTAATGAACAGAGTATTTTAGGACAAGGTTCTGTTACTGTTTTTAAGTTAAATTCTTTAGGTTATAAGCAACAATGTGAAGAATCAATAGTATTCATTTCTGTGTTCTAAAACAGGCTGAATAGATTTTTTGTTTTAGTGACACAGCTCAGACTGGCCTTTATTTCACGGACAGGGTCTAATTGTTCATGAGACTGATGGAGGTGAAAGATATTAATGATTGTATTTCCCTTTGTTTGACTTTGGAGGACAAACAGTGCTGGACAATCAGTCACAGTGCAGAAAATGAGATAACAGAACTTCCCTCTGATCATTGCCTTGTTTTCTTTGGGCAGGTGGATGCCTGGGAAAGGTCATTTATAAGAGCAAAAATTGATGGGGCTGTTCTAATCATATGTGTGTTGGCACAAACGGATCTTGCTGTGTGCATTTATCTGAAAGAGTGTCTGTGCATTGATGAATATAGATTAAAAGCCACATTTCTTCTGAGTAGTGTCTGTTTGAATTAAAATCAATCTACCACATTCATCAGGTTTTTCCAGTACGGAGTCTTGTATGTCTTTTTGATGATTATTTGCTCTTCTCAGTCAAGAGTGAGAAGAGTCTTAGAATAGAAAGAAGAGGAATAGACTGACGTTCTATTTTTTTTCAAGTTTCTTATAATGTTAATGAAACAAAATAGTGGATAAGTAGAAATAATACATAATCGCCTATTTTTTTTTCTTTGTATAGAAGTTTATAGGGCTGTCAGATGTATCAGTTTGCATGTCTGTGACCAGAGCCTTCAAGAAATAATTCCAGAATATCTCCTGGGAGGCTATTTTAATGCAACAAATGAACCGTTGACCCCAGCTACAAAACACAGCCACAAAAGCACAATCGGGGAATGCATTTTAATAGGTATGATTCTGGTGACTTGAAGTCCCATAAGCTTTGTGTGCTTTGGAGTTGCATTCCTGCTCCTACAATCTTTCTTCAGGAAAATAAAGTAGCCTATGACCCTGGGCGAGTACTGTCATAGGTGTTAAAAAATGACTGATACAGTCTGAGAGTTAATACTCTAATACAAATGCATGCAAGATTTTATCTTGAGTAACATTTGTGTGAAGTTTTCTTTTAAAAAAATTAGTTTATGCAGAAAGATTACATACTGTATGGTTGTAATATATACAGTATATATAAGTTAGTATATACACCATACCAGTTTTGTATGTATGCCTAGAATGCCATATCACATTGTTTTAATATTAGAAATACACTGTAAATGGCTGCATTGATGCTGTATACCTTCCAGTTGCTATACATTAGAGTGAATAAAAATCCATAAACAAACTGCTATGCCTATTATTGTTCAACATGGATGGAGAGAAGAAAAATCAGCATCGTAGCTATGAAATACAAAGCATGAGTCATTTTTCATTTTGGGAGATAGTCATTTTTCATATGTTGACATTTGCAATAGCTCCTACCATATATCGGTTTGATTCCAGAGTGTACTGGATCTCAGTAAAAAAGCAAGCACACATATACCTCCATATCCCAACATACTTTTTTTACATTATTTTTCCAATTTCAAGCATGAAGTATTAGTCAAATGGACAACACTTCATTGACTCATGTAATTTGTATCAGTAATTCTCTGTAGTGATTTGTAAAAACAATAATAAGACAAAAAATGTGTTCTGCAGACACCTCTCATCAGAATACCACTATATATGTTAGCAATCTCAGCAGTTCATACTCTTCGTTCTGTCAGACAGCTTTAGGGATGTATCACTTCTGCTTTTGTCTCTTCAGAATTAATTAATCTTCCAGGATGCAGTCTGTTTCACTCCCTTTAAAGCTCATCTCTTAACATTTCAAAGGGGAAAAGGTCAAGGGAATTGCCTGAGTAAAGTGAATAAACTTCAAAACATGATCTGAATTTACAGTAGATCATATACAGTATGTGGGAATATATGAATATGAGTGAATGTAGTCGTCTACATTATATTTATTTTTTGTACTTTAATCTTAACGAATATGTAATAATTTGCTTCTACACTTTAATATACATGTATTTTACCCCTCTTTTCTCTTAGTTTAAGTACTCCCAATATTGTATTGTATTAGCATCACTTGTGAAAATAATTGCCTAGCCCACACTTTGCCTTCCTGATGGTAATGCATACCAAACCTCCATTTTCTATTGGTTATTTAGTGTTACTGTCCATGTGACCCCATAATTTTGATGATCAGATATATACAGTACAGACACTTATTGCATTCCAGCAGTGCATGGCATTACAAAAGCTTTTGTTAATTAGTTCAGGAATGTACTCTAGCTGATAGAAAATATGAGTTTTCTGTAGGGTTGTTTGTAATCAATAGTTTCTAAAACTAATTTTAGAATTGCATTTACATTTACAGTGTGTGCTGTATACCTTACAACTCTAGTTGTGAGAACTGTTCTTCATTAGTAGATATTTTTTTAATAAAGACAAGTGGTCAATGCAGTTTAAAGTCAGTTAATGTATTTTTAAAGAAATCAAAGCACATCTTTTGTGCTTCCATAAGTCCAAACTAACTTCTATGTAGAGAAGATGTATCTGAAGAAGGCTCCACGGCCGAAACGTTGTGTTTTCTTTCTTCTTTTTTTCAGCATGGAATAAACCTATTACTTGTAACTTCTATGTAGTTGATTTGTGTTGTGTAAGTATTTCTAAAGTGAAGTTTCCCTTTCTACTTTAAAACAAAGGAACAGTACCAATTTATGACCTTTTTCAGAATACCAATCTTTATAGCTGATACCCTGTTTTTTAAGTAAATGCTGGATGAGATCCTCAATTACTACCAAATGAGCTAAATGGGTTGAATGTCTTCCTCTCATTTGTAAATTTTCTTACATTCTTATTTGAAAACTTTTGTTATTCTCAAAACAAAAGAAGTAAGAAACACATCAGGATGCTCTGTTGTGTATTTTGATGCCACAGGGCAGGCCATTACTTTACATTACCATTACATAACTAGTGTGCTGCAGGAGGGTCCACAGTGATTGACAGTCTGACACTCACAGTCAGGTGGGGAAACTTTTTTCATATTTTTCTCCTTTACAGACACTTTACAGACGCTCTGAGAATGGTGAGCACAAATGCCCCCTTCCCTGGGGAATTAGGGCTCAAGATGTGTTTTAATATTTTCACACACTGACTCTGTCCGAGCTTGTTCACCCTGCTTGCAGACTCTCAGGTTCATATTTCTGTATTCATGACACATTGCCCTCGGTGTGGTCACATATCTCACATACACACACCTCTGTCTTTTTATGACCTCCTCCGAGATCGCCTCGAGGTGCTATCATATTGCTGAGCCCTTCGCTTGCAGATATTATACCCGGGCTCATCGCACCTCACACTTCTAGTTTTCACACTCACAGTCTCTTTCAGGAAGTAGCAGTGGAATCTCCCTCAACCAAGTCATTACTGTTTGGCTGGAATCTCACTCTGCCACCTTCTTTACCTTACTAGCGGGCCAACACGGCAACAACCGTTGCTACTACTTTTCAGAAGTCTTTCCTGCACATCAGTGGCATTTTGTGTCTAGGAACCTCCCTGCTCCTGGACACCTACAGTACTCAGAGCCTACTCTTGCTACTAGCTGTAAATCACTCACAATGACTACTGGTTCATTAGCTCTGTGCCAGGCAGCCCTTGGACTTCAGGTCCTCCCCCAGCTGATAACATCTGTACCTTATGCCACCATAAGGTTAGAAACTCCAGCACCTCAACCCCATGCCCCAGACTTATATAACTCACACGTCACACCCTGCAGTGCCTCAGCCTTTCACCCCAGGCTGTGCACTTGCAGCTGGCTCACCTCTCCCTTGTGCCCATCCACCACTGTCTTTTACTCACATGCTTTCCATAAGCAAGTAACTACATAAGCCCTTTTCACCACCCCATACCTCATATTTCTAGGGTGAGGTCCCCTTTACCACACCCCTACTCTCTGGATTTTACTACTTATAGAACTCACATTGCTCACAGCTTCTGGGGCATCTCTCTTGCATGGACCTCGCTGTCTCACTCGTCTTACAGCTTCTGGCGCAACTGTTTTTCGTTCCGACCTCGCAGTCTTCATGCACATAGGTATTGGTTCAACCCTCACAATCCCAGCTCTAACGTATGCATGCAAACCAAGGTCAATAGACAAATAGACAGACACCTTCCTAAATGTCACGTGTCGGATGAGTGCCTCACTACTACACCCCTACTCTCTCATTCTCACTCTTTTCCTGAGACCAGCAGCTAGATAGACCCTTTCACCACTCTGCACTTCGGTGTAGAGTGAGGGCCCCCCTGGCCACACATCTGCTTTCTGGACTCCGGTCCCTAATGTAAATCTTACAATTAAAAACTTCCATGCAGAGGACATATTACAGACAGTCCTGTTCTCTCTTAATCGAGAACAAACTGTTTCTTTAATTACATGGATTTATAATTATCCAAATCCCCAATCCCCTCCAGAATTGCTGCTGTTACTTGTCCCCTTCCGGGGTAACACAAGCACAAACACTTACAAATTCTGTCTCTGAATTTTCTCCAATACTGTCATTCTAAACCCTCCCCTTGCGGTACATGTATAACGATACATCACTGAGAAAGACACAGCCTGCTATCTTTCGCACGTAAACTGCAGCTTCCAGCCTTCTGATGGAATGAAAATTGTATTTATTTCTCTAGAATGAAACTAGACAAGCCCCTTATCAAAATTGTATTTAGAGTTTCACACTTAAAGAAGTGCATCTGTAGCTAGAATTAATTGGAATAACTGCACACGACAAACAACAACCAGGAAAAAAATGTTTTACATTCAGTAGCCACACCTGACTGTGCAATTAATTGTAAAGGAAACCTGAAGTTTGCACAACAACATCACAGAGCAGGTTCTTCCAAATATTTACCGCACTAAACATGTCAATCGTAGAAGTTTGTCCTAAAATCACAATTTATTCCTCTTAACATGATTGCCTTCTGCAATTTCCCTCACGGGATCAATAAAGTATCTATCTATCTATCTTTCTGAAAATGCTAAGCAAGAAAGTAAAAACTAAATATGAAGCAAGGACCATAAATGTGGAAACTTAGAAGTAGAGAATGCAGACTGTGCATTTGCTTATTGAAAACTACAGTACAGTACTATACCATGAATACAAATGAGAAATTTGAGATCAGTTTATGCAACGTTTTTCAGATCAGACATTTACCTTGATACTAATTTTTCTGCTTTCACAGTTTTTCTAAGCATTATATATATATAATAGAATTAATGGTATAAAAGCCAGCACAGGGTATCTGGAACTGAATGTTAATAATCAGACCTGCTTGATGTTGTGTAGCCAGCATTACACCTTCGATGAGCACAGTGTCCCTTGATTGTCCCTTGAATTGCCTTTCTTACATCTGTCTGTGTTAAAGATCTGACCTCATTTCCTAGAGCTAAGCCCGGGGCTTTCAGTTTTACAGCTTATTTTAAACAATACAAGTATCCCTACACAATAAAAGAAAAATATGAATTAGGAGGTGATGGTGGTGGAGCTCATGCTGAAATGTTGAATTGTTTTGTTCTTTGAAACAAATAGAACAGTTCATAAAAAATGCTTGACAAAGAAATACAATGCAATCCAATGTTGATTGCCAATGCTATGATGTGCTATTGTGAACCCTTAGGTATTTAATTGCAAAATCAAAGAAACCTACCACATAAGCTTTAGCAGTTTGATTGATACCATTATTTAAAGGGATCGCTTGGAAAGTTTGTGAATGGCTTGAAGAGAGCGTTTTCAGAATTCACTAATCTCTTTGTTTTCGGCCAGCTGAAGTTTTTTACAACTTTGAGGTTAACATTTCTCTTTCCTTAGAGCGAGTAAATATGTAAAAGGAGAACAAGTCTAGCATGTAGTTGCACGTTAGTTAGTGGACCATTGCAATGACATGGTTCCCAAAGCTTGGGAGGAATCAAATTCTGACACTTGCAGCCCAGCTTTTTTGTTTTGAACTGAGTTACCAGATTTTATTATTTGGGCAGGCTGACAGTTGAGTTCCTGAGACATTACTGCTAAGGAAATTGAACCACAAGTGACTTTCCACTAAGTAAGTGACAGGGAGTTACGATACCAGACCAGGACCATTTACTCAGAATGAGTTGTATTTGCAGACTCTTTCAAAATTCTTTGCCAACTGCAGAAATGGTCCCTGAATACTGTAGAATTAAACTTAGTCATGTTCTGAGGTATACAGTATGTATGAATGCTCATCAATGCATTCAACAGCAACATCCTGCGGGAAGTCCTTTGATGATTACTTTTACAATATGCTGTACAAGCATGACTTTGATTACTCACATTAGTGGACACGTGATTTTCTTTGATAATTAAAGCTTTTAATTCCATTGAATTTCTCTCGGATATTATTTACAAAAAGGCTTGTGTTCTTTGAAACTGACTAATTCGGTCAGTTCATCGGTGCAGAGTGGGCAGTAATTTAAGGAGTGGACATATCAGCTATTGGGCTAATGAATTAACTGGCAGGCCTTTTCTAGGTACTAGGGATTTAAACAACAGGAGTAACATACTGTTACGTCCCAGTGTGTGTTCCATTTGTGTTTCTGTTGTTATGTTCCACACTTCCTGACCTTGACTGTTCTCCCTCCCCCGTTGGTCCATCATTACATCATTGTTTCTGTATGACGTCATCATCAATCAGCTTCTCGGCCAATCAGAACTCAGCTTATTTAGTATATAACTTAGAGGTTATCTGAATGAAGGGGCCTTTTGTTTGACTTCGGTCCTGCTCGGCTCAGCTTTGGTATGTCTTTGTATAGCTTCGGCTTTGTTGTTTTGTTGATTTATGTTAATCTCTTTGTACTTTTGTTTGTTTGTGTTATCCTTTATTTAGCCATTACCTTGTCCAAACGTATTGTATCAATTCTCATTTGTATTCGTACAGTAGCTCACTTGTATATTTGTGTGACTCCTGTGTATAGTGTTAGTTTAGGTTGTTGGGTACATTCCACACATGTAGTTGATTTTGTATTAGTCACACTAGTTTAGTATAGGTGAGTGCCTTTTGTCTTGTATGGTTCTGGGTAGTCAGTGAAGGTTAGCTAAGGCGTTTGAAGATGCCGAAGAGCGTGTGTTTCAGGTTTTCTTTTGTAGTTAGGTCAGCTTTCCCTCAATTTCTTAGCCAGCTCCATTTTGTTTGTTGTTTTCTTTTCTTTGGCACCACTCTAGTTCCCTTTCCCTGTCTGTTATTGTGTCTTATTAAGTACCAGTCACTTATTCACCTTAAAATAATCACTTTTGCACCAACCCTTGTTGTCACGCTTCCCAAGTCCCTCACCAGAACCCACCTGCATCCAAAAATCATCCTAAATGTTACACCCCTTTACCCCTAGACACTTGGGGTCGTAACACATACAATTTGAAATGAGTTCAGCTGGGTAGCTGCGTCAGCAGGCGTAGGCTGCAAAGAAACAAGTACCAGGTTTATTCCATGCTGAGAAGAGAAGAAAGAAAACACAGCGTTTCGGCTATGCAGCCTTTTTCAGGTAGAAACTCAATTTGAAATGAGTTTAGAGTGAAATGTATAGTAAGATTATAGTACAATGGATTCATATTGAAAAATAAAATAAATGTATAACTGTACATTAATGGTGTGTTAATATCTGTTTTTCAATATTCATTGAAGATCTCAACTGTAAAAAATATACAGGTAATGTCATTTTAACATGTACTGTGCTTGTAGTGGTGATCTCAAGTGTGATCTGAATTGTAGCAAAATATCCTACAACTATTAAGTGCTAACAATGGATATCAAATGATGTGGTAAAATTCATCACTTGGATTATCGTAGCTGTTAAAATAGGATTGTGTATCCTTGAATAAAATTAATTGATTTTTTTTTCAGTCAGGTCTCATTAAGTGGAAATTCTGTGGCACATAATATAGCATGTGCAGCTGTGGTTGTTGTAAGATTTGTTATGCAATATTGACATTTAAAGCATTGCAGAAGAGAATTATAGAAAATCTTGTTTAATATTAAAAGCTTAAAATTTGCTGAGAACATATGGATTATTTCCATATTATATTTATACAATTTTCTTTAGCTTCTGTAGGTAGATGCTGTAACATATCTGAGATTAGCCACAGAGCTCAGAGTGGTGCATTTCTAATTTAGGAAATAGTAATGCGGCTATCCTTTTGCATAAAACATTTTTTGGATATATTTTTTTTCTTTACTAGTGTAACAGTGCCTGAAAAAGTTCTGTCTTAAAAAGCAATTTGATAATGAATGTTTCGATCAATCAGCATGATTTATTTTAGGTGACTACATATTTTTTTTTCGAGTTTAAGCCTATACTGTATGCAGTCTAACAGGGCTGTATTTGTCTTAAATTATTCAAGATAAAAACTACCATGAATATAATTAACTAGATTAAAAAAATGTTTTTTTAGGCATTGTAAAGGAAATGAGATGGGTTACACTGTGATTTTGATCACTTAACTAAAAAAACTTTGAAAATGTTTGATAAAAAACACATTTCAAGTGTAAGGAATTATTACTGTATATGTTGGAAAATCTGTTATTTTAGTAAACTGTTAGTAAAAGTTATTACTGATGAAATAATTTTCTGAGCACTTTTCAAGTGCTGACATACTGTACCTCTGTCATTCCATCAAATTGTGTGCATGCAGTGTCAATGTACAGTATAGGAAAATCTCAATAACACAGAGACGCAATGTAATCAAATGCAATTACTAGTTGATTCTGTATACTAACTTTCAACCTTCAACCAATTAAAACCATGATGATGGAGGAAAGCATTTTGCTTTGAATGTTCTTTTACTTTGGTTAATGTTTGCATTTTGCTAGAAAATCTGTAGTTAAATGTCTAGTGCTCTGTGATGCATGGACCACATGTGTAGGACTTGCTTTTCTGCTTTGGTATCACATCTTTATTCAGAGTACTGTGTTCTGTGAGTTTTTTTAGTCTAAACTCTTGCAATTACTGGAATTATGTGAGAGCAGGAGAGCAGGTTCCAGAGTAATTTTATTCTGGACACGAATGACCAAAGGAAAATAAAAACCTTTAACATGTCAAGCTTGTGGGGGCAGGGTTGTTTCTGCAGTTTAGTAAATCAACCCAGGCATTGTTTTCAACCTTTGTATCTAAACTTTCTTTGGCACAAGATCAGCATTTTTAATGGGGGAATCAGGAGCCTGACTTTCATGATTGTTGTACACAACATGGTGAGCTCACTGGTTTCAGGTTTATCTGACATGCCTCCCATGTAACTCCAGTCAGAGATTTTCTTCTTTAAAAATGGACAAGCCTTAAGCCCTTTCGGTGCTTAATTTATAAATCCAGTTGAATTGAGCTTCAATACTACTTTTAAAACATACATTACTGAGCATATACTGTAGCTCCCTGCCCTCCCACGAACAATGACATTCAAATCTGAAGTAAATAAAACATACAACTTTCACATTTCCTTTTGTGGTCTGTTTGCAGCCTGCAGACCTCCCTTGTAGGGGCACAGTAACTCTTTCTAGTTAATTTTAAATATCAATATTTAGAGGAGGCTTGCCTGCATAGCCCACTCAATAACTTTTCATTTGTTTTAGGTCACTGCATAATATTACCTATCAACTCCGCTGAACATGTGTTCTTCAGGTGCAAAAACTCCCAGCATATCATTTATTTACAACACTGCTGAAGTTTCAGGGTTAATTACAGAAAGGACATACAACGTTAATTTATCATTTGTCCAGGTTTGATATTCTCCTAGAATTTGGGGGGATTTGGACTAAAGCTAATTTGCAGTTTATAAGAATATCTTGGTAAAACTACTTACTGCTTCACTGCTTCACAAGGACCTGATATCAAACTTTCTTTTCTGTGGCTCCCCAAGGGAAGTGAAGGACTGCTTCAGGGCTTCTGCCTACAGTGTTGGCAATAGGAAAAACTCCTCAAACATCTTCCAAAAGACATGTACATTTAATTGCAAAAGCAACAATATGAATGCTGCTTAAACTGCTTAAATAAGGGACTACATAGTACATTGAAATTTGAAGCTACTTTTGTTTTTTAGCTTTAGAAATTATTTTTTTTTCTATGATGATAAACCTGCATGAATCTCTTTATTTACAAATATTTTGTGGGGGTCTTTTGTAACAGGTGTACATAAAGCTGATTCTGTTTTTTCTGTCTTTATGAACATCCTTGATACAGAATAACAGTTTCATTTAGGGAATACAATTAATGCAATATGGATGATTCACTGACATGCTTTTCAGCCAGAGGCACAGAATCTGCACTTAGTCATGCAGTGATATAATGGGGATATCATTAGCTTCCAGAGTGGCCTCCAGGCAGAAAACAACTTTAGAAAAAAGCCTGTATGAAGATTGCCAGGTGAAACAAGCATACGAGTAATATTATCTTTCACCCTTTTATATCAGTTTTGTGCTCAGATTTATTTCCTTGCCCAAAAGATAAAAAAACATAAACTGGAACCAGTAAGATAAATCACATACTAATCACATACATACACATAAATCACATACTGTTATGTCAACAGAACTTTGTTGACATAATACAATCTCAGTTTCTTTTAATGATTTCTGATTACCCTTGGAGTACTTTAACCTTCCTTTTAGAAGTGCACAACGAACGTGAGACTGAGAGACATGCACGTGTAATAAGCACTTACACACTTTGAGCCTTTTTGTGTTTTTAGAGACTCTTAAAAACATTTGTAGAATTTGACTGGTATAAGTACACTTGGATATAAACAAAGACCATGTAAAGACTATTGAACTGCATGTGTGATGCATGCAGCCTCTTCTCTTACTAGATTTCATTGTGCAGGTGTTGTATTAATGCTCACTATATTTACAACACATTTGTAAAATGACTGGCAATAAAACAACTGCGAAACGTCTGTTTTTTCCACCTACTCTCATGAGTTGTGAGGATATTTCTCTTTCTGAAATATAGTGTGCCGTCAGTTTCACCTTTGTCTTGGTTTGTGTCTCGTCTTGACATTTTAGTCATCTTTTCTTCTGCGCATAATCCTTTTTTCTTTGAAGTTTTTGCTTTGTCTTGGTCATGGTAGGTTGTACAGTATGTAATTATATAACATGATCCATTTGAAAGCGTGTTTTCTGTACTTCCTGTCCCTCATTTTTCTTTTTGTGCATTTTAGTTTTTTTTTCCTATCTGTGACAAAGATGAATCAATAAGAGGCAGAAATACACTCAAATAATACAGTCAGCAAATTCATTGAAAAATCACAGTAATAACCCTATCTTTTCTTAATTAGGTTTGCAAATACCAAAATAAATCTTTTACAGATATTTTTAGCAGGAACCTCAGAGATTCTAAAGATTTAAAACAGAATTAAAAGATACATCAGGATTCATGCGTGCAAAGTTGAATTTCCTTCAAACAGTCACATCGCAAACAATTTAACAGGGACAAAATTATTACCAATGACTATGCTCTGTTTTCATGAGGCACTTATTTATATTCTTCATGAGACACTTGCTTATACTCAGTACTACGGTATGATTATAAATGCTTTTTCTTCATCTGACCAATTACATGTTTGAAGCAGTAGGTCTCCTGAGGCTTTAGTAGTTGTAAAATACCTGTCTTCACCTCCAAAACCAGTCTTTAATGAGAAATACATACAATCCTGGAAACAGCTTTTGCAGTACTCAACATATGATTTAGTTTCAGAGGTCATTTAAGTTTCAAATAAGAAAATTCCATTCACCTTAGAGAAAGCACAAGGTCATGTCTTTTTTTCAGAAGACAATCTGCGCACCATGATCTGCCTAATTTAGTTTGCTGATCCATACCGCATCCCCAAGACAAATTTATTATAACAGATTAGCTTTTGATTATGATGCCTCGCATTAAAATTACATTACGCTTCTATCATACTTACATCTCTGTGTCTTAGATAGACTCCAGCTGCTGAGGCCCAGGTAATGTATTTTCACTCCATTGCCCTGGTTGATTGAACATTTGGGCATTTGCCAATACGCTCGATTTCGGTCCCTGGAATACTGTATACCTGTGTAGCATGAGAGACTTGCCTGATATTGACTGAGCTTATCCCATTTGGAGCCCGAATAATGGGCAAATGAGCTTGTCATTTCTCTTCTTTCCTATTTTATTAAGGATTTTTTTTTCTGAAATAGTAGTTGTGTCTGTATGCGCTGCATATACTGTTATTGTTGTTAACCTTTTAAATCGGAATCAGTTAATCATAATTGCATAACAGGGTCATCACTCAAAACATTAGCTTATCATCGAGCTGCAGTTTGTGGGGGGGGGGAACATTCACATCTGTTAAATTAGAATGCTCCCATTTTAGTGTGTAATTTGTTTGGGATTTTTTTCTTTCACATTAACATTTTTTCATGAATTATTATCTTCTCTAAGGAGAAGCTGGAAGTGTTGCACGTTAATGTCAAGACAATATTACATTTCACTGGAGTGCACAGGGAAATATAATGTTGCACATCAATTTAAAAAGATAATTTAATCTGCAGCACAGGATTGTCATCAAAAAATGATAAAAATATTAAAACCTTTCGAGAACTACAGATCAAAATGTGACTGAAACTAGCATATTTAATTTGTTCTCTTCTTTTCAGGATAACAAATCTACATACTGTATGCTGCTACCTGGGTCTTTTGTATTGACGGAAAAGTTTGTTATGTTAACTGCAGACTTTTATGGTTAAGTGTACCTTTGCATTTGGCTTTGACTACAGTTTGACTGCAGTTAAAGTTGAGTCAACAAAGTAATTACTTTTTCAATAAAAGTCGTCTAACAATAAAATTGCATGGCACATATATTTTTCTATTTAGGCAGTCTTAAATTTGAATTGCATAACAGAACAAAATCTAACAAACATTAACAAACTAACAAACACAGCCAAATAAAACTTATAAGTAACTTCATAAATGAAATATGAAAGTAAACATGAAAAATGTCTTGGAGCCATAGATGATAAGTAGTTAGGCGATACAATTAAAATGGATTTTGCAGATTTGGTTTCTTAAATTGCTCTGCTGACCTTAAGCTGTCCATACAGTACATTTCTCATATTTCATCAGAACTTTGTGCACAGACATTGTGAAATTGTACTGTTTATCATCACGTGCAGATTTATATCACATGGCAAGTGTTTAAATTTCTTGTTTATTAGTCTTTATATAAACATCTGTGAAATAAAATGACAGGAAAAAAAAAACAACACCTTCAGAATCAGAACAATATTAGATAAGGGTGACAGAATCTTCAATGGTGATGAAAATATATTGCTAATTCTAGTGTAATCACTATCATTGCAAAAACAAGGTTTTATTAAGATGGCAAAGCCCACAGCTTTTGGCTATTAATTATTTTAAAAGTCAGATGTTGCTTTGTATGTGAACAGCAGGCAAGATAATTTATATTTTTTTGTCATTATACGAGAAGAAAAATGAAAGAAAACTAAAATAAAATCTTCTCTGTTAAGCAAATATTAAAGTTTTCTAATCATTTTTCTAATAATAAAGAGTATTGATAATAGTAGTATCTGATATTTGCTTCACAACTAATGTACAAAATAAAAAAAAAAATCTCATTTAAAATGGTGATGCTAAACATTTTCTTAAAATGAACAGAACCCGGGGATTTGTCCTGAGGTATTATTTGAACTTTGTTATTAAAACAGGATGACTATGGCCTTGAGGCTGAGCTGGTGAACAGAATAAATAGCTTGTGTTATTCTATGCCGTCAAAAACAATGGGGATTCTTGGCCATATTAACTTTCCTCCATAACAATTTTATTGCCACATGGATAAGTAGCAGGTACAGTGTGCCGATTGCAAGTCAATGGTCGAAGGTAAAGAACAGATCTCTGTTGAGGCAGATTACGGACCCAGCCTGACTAAGACAAACTGCCCAGCTATTGAACTGATTGTGAAATGGGTTCAAGCTATCAAGAAATATATATATATACCAATCTCTTCTTAAAAAGTCTATGAATAAGAACATCCACTCTTTCATTGGCAGTCCTGCTTGGTCACGGATAATTGTCTTCCATGAACCTGAAGATGACTGATAAGACCTACAGTATGTGGGATCAATACACACTCTCTTGCAGGTTAAGCAAGGCAGGTGTTGTCTCTAGAGATATTTGGTCATGGTCATGCACAGTCCGGTTATGGTGACTCTCTCACATACTGTAGTTTCTCACTTCTTTCTGACACTTTTCTGAGACCTTTTGGTCTCAAAATGCTGGGCAACCTCCCAGATATTTTTCCTCTATCTGGTTTTATGAAGTTAAAGTAGAACACACTTCTAAAATGTTGGAATTGTCTTAGCATGGCTGCCTGAAGTGTTCACACTAGAAAGTGATCTGAAAAGCAACACTCATTTTGATCATTGTTCTGATTTTTTTTCTTCTGTATACTGTACATTACATTAGGTATTCATGTAGATGTTCTGGGTGTTTATAAACTGAGAAACCAGACAAATGCTGAACCTTGAAGCTGGTTTCACTGACTTTCGTACTTTCTTTTGGCATAGAAATGGCACAGCTAGCAGTGTTTTGTAAGCTTTGTCAAAGCCACTTGGCAAACCTAAACAGTCTAAAGTTCTGACTCTTTCCTTATCTTTCATCTAACTTCAGAGTAATTCTTGGTTAACCTTGCATTTGGCTTTTACCCTAGAAGTGCATTAATGACAATATTGTATGTAGCCAGAAGAACTTTAGTTTGATGTTAATTCATTTTGATATAGAGGGTGTATTGTTTGACTGCTGTTACTAGCAGAGTTCAGTATGAAGAAAAGCTTTTTGCCTACCATTTAAATTTATCTATGATGCTTCGATGCCTTGTTTCATCTACTATATAAAGGTTTTTCATCTTTTGCATTGACCTTTATACATTTATTTAATTATATTTGGACACTGAAAATTGTTCTGCTTCACAGAGCTTAAATTTCTACCTTTTTAAATTATTTTTTCATTACTTTGACTCTTCAGTAGTTGATGATGCTACAGTATTTACAGGTCTGGGGGTGGAGTTTGCTGGCGAGCGCCTGGGGTTGGGGACACCGACGGAACGCGGCTGGGCTCAGCCCGAAATGGAGACGTGGAGACGTCGTGTGGGCTCACTATCCGCAAAGCGAAAGATGGGGATTGGGCGCGATGCCCGTCAGATGACGGGCATGAGTGGGACACATTTAGACCTTAGCGGTAGAGTAATGAATGTGCTCAGTATTTACACATTTTTATTATGGCTACTTTTATAGAATTGACCTGCATAAAACAGGTTGACCCTTCTAAGCATTACAGTATGTCCGATTCCTAATACCATGTTAATATTAGAATTTATGTAATAAACATAAACATTGACATGAATGGTGAGAGTATGTAAGAGATTTACAGGCCAGTAACTGTGTCAGTCTTCATCAGCATTATTAATATTATTTGTTTAAATTATACAGTGCTTTTTTACAGTATCTCAAAAGGTTCTCAGTGCTTTCCAGCTTTACATATACTAAATGACCCACTTCATCTCTACCACTAACTATCAGTGCCCAACTGGGTGACATGTGCCTCTGTACATCAGATGAGGTGCACACACGACAATTTGTTTCACCAATTGATTTAAGGGGGACGTATAGGTAAGATAAAATCCAAAATTTGTCCAAAGTGGAATTTAGCTGGGAAAATTTAGCACTCTTACTCATCTGTTAAATCCCTTGTTTTTTTGATGGCTTAGTAGTCAGGACCTTAGTTGAACATCTTATGCAGAACATGGCAGCAATGACAGTGCACAGTAGTTTCCTCAGTCACCATACTGGAACATTGGTGTAAAAATGCTGGTCCAGAGGGAAGAGTGCCATCTACTGGTCCACCAACAGCACTTGCAGCAGCAACCCGATTTTCAACCTGGTTTCTTCTGTTCCGGTACTGAGGAAGCCCAGCCTTACTTTGCTTCTGAAATCTGATGAGACCAGGCTTCAGTGGTGCTGCCATTATTCTGTTTCTTCTGTTGTGGGAGATATTTTATTTCAGCAGAGTGCATTTGTACAGTTTATAGCCATCATAAAATACATATATATATAATACAATACAAAAATAGAAAAAAAAACATCAGTAGCATGGAATTAGGATACTTCAACAACTTGGATTTATGATGGCTGTAAACATTTGTACAACAGATTTAATAAGGCTTACTAAAGTTAACGTTTGTATGAATTTGCAAGTCATAAAGTAGTAGTTTGACTTTGATATAATATTTTGTGTTTTATTTGAATTTCATGTTTTGTATGCTCTTTGTATGTTCGTAACATTATTGAGAAACTATAGTGGTGATTATAAACATGTTGATCTATTTAAACATGTTTTCTCTGGAAAAATAAAACAAATGTAGGTACAGATTACTTGTTTTATGTGTCATTTTTATGAACTGATTGTTCGTTGCTGTATTACATTTGAGTTACATTGGTGACTTGTTACATAAGCACTACATCTCCTTGTTAGTGATAGAATTGATTGGACACTCGTGACAAAGTGATTAAAGCTGCTCAATGTCAAGCCTGGTGAATATCAAGAAAGAAGAACACAGAAAGCAAATAACATGCCAAGTTTACCAAGAGAACAATGACTTAGTTCCAGTGGTATGTTGTAGACTGGACTAAGTTCGTGCACTGTTGCTCACCATTTGGGAGTTTCACTGCCAGCAGTTTCTACCTGGCAAGACATTATGGCCAAACAGTCAGTCAGTGTTAGGCCATGATCTGAGAGACCATGAGTTGTGACACCTAACCATTTTCTCCCTGTTATGGTGGTGGGAGCAGCAGTATCTAGCTGCTACAGAAGTCAACGTGTAGCAATTATATGGCACACTGACTGTTCAGCTGTACATTGAGTCTTGTGACCTCATTTGGTGCTCTTCACACAGCTTGTCCTGATGGGACAACATTCTACTGAATTGGCTTCATCACTCTGTCCTCCTTCCCACTGTTAGCTGATTTGTGGTGAGCCTACTGTGCGCACTATAGCTGCTGGCGTATCATCCAGGTGGATGCTGCACACTGGTGGTGGTAGAGGGGAGTCCCCATTACCTGTAAAATGCTTTGGAGTGTCCAGAAAAGCGCTATATAAGTGTAAGCAATTATTACTATTACTCATGTAACAGCAGTTTTCTTGCGACGTGAGAATTCAAGAGTTAAGCCATATTTGCTCTGTTTACCAGACATGAGACCCATGGAATTTGTGGGATGAATTGTGATGTGTGGAACCTAGGACTCAGAGACCAGTGAACAGGCACATGCTCGCCCAGACTCTAAGACAGGAATGGAACAGCAGTTGCAACCTGTGGAAAGCAAGTATGGAAGATGACTTTCACGGTAGACCCCACTTTGATCCCTTGCAGTGATGAAAAATGTTATTCAGCAAAATGACTTTACCTATGTTACTGTATGTCAGGGCACCAGGAGTGAATTTATAAGTGATAGTTTTTTTTATACTCAGTTTATATACAGGAGCTATTGTGTAAACTGCATGACCTTTTTTCACAGTTACATTCTAATTCATCTTTGCAACTAAGCATCATCTAAACTCATGCACTCAGAATATTTTACTGTTTATTACAAATACATGGAGATTCTTATAATGGATCTTTTTAAAATACCCCCTGAAGCATGTTTGTGATTATTTAAACAAAAACAAGTGTCTTGTCAGAGAAATACATTTTCAAGCATTGAAACATATTTTTTATATTTATATTCATGAGTGGTATGCATAACACAAATTTCATAACAGGCTAAAGCAGTTTAATCAGATGATTGATATACAGTAATCCACCTCTGTTCCTATATTCAGAAAATCAACAATTAATTCACAGAGAGCCTAAAATGTCTAAACATTTTATCCGAGTGCTTATAGACTGTCAAATGAATAAACTAGCTTCTGAACTAAAACATAATTAATCACATATCAGAACATGTGTAGATCAAAATAAACCATATGTGTCAGATGTTCAATAATCTTATCATTACTGCGTGCCTGGGTGAAATTGTTAGATTTTATTGTCTAACTAAATAACATAGCCTTTCGTATACTTGTGTTTTATCAACTTTTATATGCTAGAAACCATGCTGTGCTATTTATTTGAATATTCGGTGCTGATTTTGCTTTCTAACAGCAACATCTCTGCAAGTGATAAAAAGCTGCATATTTACCCAGATCTACTTTTTTTCCCCAACAGTTGTGCTTGGGTTCATACAGCCACAGGGGCAGACTAGCTGCTGTGAAAGAAATTTCAAAGTTCATTATTCCTTCCAGGGGGCCATTCGACAGCCCCATTTACCAGGGCAACATGATCACAATGTGCAAAGGCTTTGCATTCTCATCAAATGTGTGTCCTTGCAGGGTGTCTAGCTGAAGGCACAGGTGTAGAGAGCTGATGATTTTAAAGTTTTGAGCAGTGCAACTCCATTCAACTATAATGATGCAGCAGACATAGGATATCAAATTGCATATTACAAGTATAGATACAGTATAGTCCTCTACATGTGCAGTATATTTATAATCTCACTTAAAATGAACTGTTAAACAAAAGTTTCATGAATTATTTTATTGAATTAAATTTGATACTGATTGATTGCTTTTCAGAGATCTGTTGATACAGTATACCAGTATACCATCAGTGAGCAAATTGTATTTGAAAAGTTTGTCAATGTGGTAATGACCTTCAAGAGAAAGACATGCTAAAACTAAATTGCTTAAATGAACAAGAATAAAATTAACAGGATTTGGTTGCTTAATCTCAGTTCCACTGAACTGCAGTGGTATGAGTTTGATGAAAATCTGGAAAAGATGAATGCAGGTGGCATATATATTTTCATGAGATGATTACAGCTGTGTAGGCAATAGTAGATGACTACTGCCTGCTAAAATGGTGTGACAGAAGGAATGGGGTATTTGTAATTGTAATACTTGTAATTCTGACAAGGTGAGATATTTGATACAATACAATAAATTGTATTACACTAAATGGAGGCAAATCCCCTGTTTCTGTCTTTACTGGGATTTCTTTCTGTCCAGTACATTTGCTGAATCCTATAGCTTCCAATAAATCTATTGAAGAAGACATAAAATACTCGAGACCTACAGGGTGTGGGGCTGTTTCTTACTTCTTAGTCATTGTCATTTCTTGTGGCAGAGCAATTTTACAGTTTGCATAATGTTGCTTATGTGTGTGCTAGAACAGTCGGGCCAGTATGTGTGAAGTGTTCCTTTTAAATACAGTTCTGATGAACACAGCTTTTTCTATAGTTTTCAAAACATACTCTGTAAATCACGCCATCTGGCATGAGAAGAGTATTTTGTTTATGATCTGAAAACCTGGAGGATGATAATGCTAAAAATATCTCTGAAAATATGGCTTTGTATCTCAGTGCTAAAGACTTGAGTAACAAGAGTCCATGACTACTATACGTTATTCCTGATAGCGAAATAAAGACTCAGTGTACTATAAACCTTAGGCTTTTTGCATACAGCTTCTCAGAATATGACCTGTAAGTTTACTTTTTCTGAAGGGATCAAACCCCAAATGCAGCAAAAAATCTGATTTTTCACAAACTTTACAAACACAAGTAGTGCAATTTATATTAGAACTAAAGATGAGATGCATTTGTTTCCACGTCTAATGTTTCCTTAAAGGTTTTGTAGTTTTTACAAGAACATGAAAAATCTTCACACCACTCTTGAAAGATGCTAACTTCTGACAATCTAAACAGAAGTTTCCTCCACTTTCTTCCATGGATCATTCTAATTGCTAGGATGTAGAGCAGTCGTAATCATGACAGATGTGGCTTGCTTTTACTGGCATGATGCTTTGTTATGGTAATTCTCAAAGGCCCAGCTGACATTTCACATTTCTTAGTAGCACCCAGAGAGATACTGCTATTCAGACTTTCTCTTTTAATTTACTGCAGGTACTGTATATGCTATATTTCTATTTGTTCTTTTTTCTCTTCTGTTTTTGGGCTCTGCTTAATGTGGATTATGTAAGCCAACATTTAAAAATATGTACAAGATGGATATGTATATACTGTATAACATGGCTCTGGTTTTCTAGAATGGCACAGGTTGACATTATTTAGTACTCATTCAAAGACCCAATGTCAATTATCGAATACATTTCTTATTGCAATTACAATTATAGCAGTTTTAGCATTTCCTAACATTTGTAACTCAGTTGAATATTGTATATAGTTTTACAGTCCATTCTGTTAAAAAAATGTGATCTTATTTGTAAAATTCATGTAATGGTGGGAAAAACTGTTTAGTTACTGTTTTTTGCATGCTTAGAATTAATCTACTTTGAGTGCATAATACAATAATGTTGAGCTGAACAAGAAACTGTAATTTAAGCTTTTGGATTGCAGAGCACAAACATCTTGTTTAGCAAATTATTTCAATACATAAGGAATTAGTTTTGACACACACATATGCAGTAGTGTTGCCTCTAAACCACGAGTGTAAGTAATACTGTCTAGCATTTTGTTTTTAGGACAAAATAAAATGACAAAAAAGCAAAAGAAAATGTTTCTTACATGTTAAATGTTCTACAGTATGTAAAAACATTTGCTGTAGGGTATGAATGTAGTTGTTTAAAAGTTGCCTCTACATATCAAATGTAATTATACCTTGAAGATGGGTTAAACATTGATGTTTACAACCAACTTAAAACCAGGAATAAAACAGATATAAAATTTCACCCTGTTGCACCACCTGAATGAAAGTGTGTTTGAAATCACACTGGGTCTTAAATTCTATGTCATACAAAGGGTAGGTATAGGTAAGGGTAGGTTAAATATTAACTTTAAAGTATAGAAACCCTTAATATTTTATTCTAAGACAATCTCTTTTTATACTGGTATGCATCTCAGTATCATACTCATCAAGGTGCATACTTTCAACATGCCACAGCAACTATTAGCAGCTGTATGACAAAAACAAACTTGAGACTGCATCTTATGACTGCTTGGCCTTATATTTTTGGTTATATGTAATACCTGTCATGTTGAAACTACCCTAGTTACTGTTCTGTGTGGACAATGTGATATCTGTGAAAGAAAAAAAAGATTTTGTTATGGGAAACAGGTAGTGCAAATGTGCAACGTGCCTGTTTATGAAATGTTTCATGTATTTTGTTGAGAAGGAAGAGGGTACAAGTTTGTATTCCAGTAAATCTCTACTACTCTCCATCACAACCGCAGATTGTGAGTAAAAGGTACCATGCACTAGCAATCTGCAGCACTTACCCTAAAGAACTGCCCTTAAATGAAACTATAATAGCTGGAAATGGAAGGCCCGTTTCTTTTCTTGCTTTTGAGACCCAGGTTTACATCAGCCCACATTGGTATTTCTCAGTGCTTGCGATGCTTTATCTGCTTTTTCCTTTTAACCTGTGTGCTGCAGATTTACATGATCAGAGTTTTGACCTCTGCTTAGTGGGTGATGGTTTTTTTGTGTTTGATGCCAGTGGCAATCTGTACTGCAGTATAAGATGAAAGTGAAAGCAGAGTTTTGGCTAAATTTCCAAAACATGTTAATATTTCTTGTGACTCCTAATGCAATTGAGATGTGAGCTTAATGTAGAGTGCAGCTGATCAGACAGTTTGTCTTCTCTTTTGCATTATTGCTCAAGATGCTTACCAGAAAGCAGTAAACACTGAGCACTTACATGTTATAAATTATTCATGGGGAAGTAATACATTTCAGATGGCTCAATACCAAAGTGGCTAATAGGGAAACATGGGTGTGTGACACAATATACATGGAGTCATCTTGATTGACAGGACTTTAAAAGATAATGGTGTTCCGAAGTGCAAGTGGAATGCCATTGTGATATTATAAAATGCAACAACAGCCGGCAATGGAATGTAACATGGAATATAAGCTGGAAATGGCAGGAGGAAAATTGCATCATTTAGAAAGTGACTTAAAGTACATGTGCTGCACACCACCATCTGTTTAGGAACTGGGAGATGTGATGACATTTAGGTTTTGGCTGAAGTTAAGTGTTATTGATTTCTAATCTAGCTGAAATAAAAATGCTTTTTTTTTTAGGAAAGAACCTTATTACATAAGAAACCTGTATGTGTGTTACAGTATGTCATCCTTACTCTCTGTTAGCCTTATGTGATTCCAATTAAGGTATAATCACCAGCTATTGCAATTGATTCTATTTCTTGTATTTCATTCGTTGTACCTAAAAATGTACACATAAGCATTTGATTATCTGACTCTATTATCATTGCAGCTTTTCTTCGGCTTCCATCGGTTATATTTGAAATGTTTTGGATTGCTCTGTAGATTCATGTCTCCAGTCAACGTGTCCATCTCATTCAGATGCCTATACAGTACATGTACACATAGTCTTTACCATAGAAAGGCTTCCAGTGGCTGAGAAAGCTGATGCCCATGTTTGCACAACATGTCCTCACTCATGTGTGTTGGTCACATTCTGTAATTTGTTTCAGTTTGAATTCAGTGCTTTAGGATATATTTTGTGTGGAAAACATGCTGTTTAGGTGATAGAAACAGGCTGCAGTTTTTTTCTCACATTATTGCATGAGAAAGTAATATGATGTTTGAAAAACAATTTAATATTAATCATTTAATATAGCATCTCCCTTGATTTTTAAATACAGTATAGCTTACAATATGTTTGACATTTGTGGCATCTTTCATTTTGTGTTTCAAGGTACTCTGTTATTTATTGCAACAAGAACAGTGATGTTTAGAAGCAGCTGATTCTGGTTTACTAATGTATGCATAATAAATAATAAATGCTCTGTGCTACTAATTATTGTCTTTAAATACAATAGTTCCAAGCTACAGAGCTGTATTTACCAGCAGTACGTTGAGAGATTTAAACTGTGCAGTGATGTAAATACCATATGTTTTAACAGGTGTTTACTATGTATTACAAGCATATTTCATCATTAACAGACTTCATTTTTATGGTGATATTATTTTCAGATCAGTCACAGATAAGTCATTAAGTCCAGCATCTGTGTCATAAAGTCTGTACAGTTCGTCACACATGACTTATTTAAATTACATTTAGTATGTTGTTCATTGTTGAACTGACACAGATTCAAATAGTAATTCCATACTAAATCTATGAAAGGAAAAAAAATCCTAAAATTTCAAAACCAAAAAGAAAAAGGTTCCTGAATTAGCATCCTTAAAATTTTCTATGACACCATAAAACTTCAGTTCTTAAAAAAACATGAGGTGTAAAATCAACTCAGTGGTCCATATTTTGTGATATAGTGGTACAAATTGTGTACCTTTTATCCAGCAATACTAATAACAAATATAGAGAACTTGAATGAAAAGTCTAAGAATTATGGTTTTAATTGTATTTGTAATTATATTTAAATCTATATATTAAAGGATTTAGCAGGGTGACAAAATCACAGTTTGTGACCAATTAACATTATGTGGTGTCCAGTAAATGCATTGCATGCTAATGAACTGTTCCACCAAAACACTTGTCACCTCAGCCTCTGAAACGTCTGTGATAAACTACCGTTTGTAAGTCTCAGGTCACAGTTAAAAATAATTTTTAAAAATGCTTTACCGCATATGCCTCACAAGTTGAAAGGACAATAATTAAGTGAATAATTTGGTGGGCAGACAGGCTGATAAAATACCAAACATGAAAATCTTTTACTTATCCGATGATATTTTATTTGTTAGACACTAACCCTATTGACATCAAAAATAAAAAATCCTCCTTTTCTCACTTTCTCACATATGCTGTTTAATTCAAGTGGAACTCGGAATGACTCCATGTTTAGAGTCTTGTCCCCTTGAGGTACTCATTATAAAGTTTCTCAAAACTGTATGCCAATTGTGTTAAATTCCATTTTTGAAAATGTTGCCAAAGAATAAACCCCTTTAAAGATGATCTTTCTAGTAATTACTTCAGATTGTTAAAAAGTGTGTTAATATTTTATTAAAAATAATTCATTTAAACAAGGAGGCTTGAGCTTTTTATCTGTATCAGTACACCTTACTGGTTTCTCCCCAAGTAATGTGATTCTGATTATTTGCCCTTGCGACACAGTTTTTAATGTAAACAACCCTTTAATGTTAATTTAGAACACTCAGAAATATTCAGAATTTAGGAAAGCACTATGTGAATTTAAATATTGCAATACATGGTTGATATATAAACTCTACATATTTCAAAGTATTCTTCAACAAAGTATGAACCTTATTTAATGATTTATTTGCTGTCAACTTCAAAATGTAAAGCAAGTTTGTGTGGCCTACATAGTTCTGATTGATTGTACCCTGTAACTAGTTTTCATAAACATGAAAGGAGGTGTAAATTGAATACAGAAAAACTTTCATGTGGTAAAAAAATAATCAATTTAAATTTAAATGATAAATGATATTACACTTATCTCATTATGAAATGAGCATAGCAGGATATATCACGTTATTTATACAGAGATATGGAATGTATTTCCTGGTGTTTTATGTCTAATCTTCTGCTCAAAGAACACCTATGCCATTAGAGCAATAAATATTTTTCTCCAGCACTCGGACTCTTTTCCTAGCTTTTCCACTGTTGTTTTATCATGTTTTCAGTCGTTACTTATTTATTTGTTTAGTTTTATTTTGATTGAATTTTTTTCAGACTGAAGACCCGTGGAGAATGTGCTCCTAGAAAGTGTAAAGAGAAAATGTATCCTGAGCAGTTCAATTATGTCTAGTTCAGAAGTATCTATCCATTAATATTTAATTGAAATTTGTAGTTGAAAACCACACATACCGTAGCTTTATAATAGCTGAGTTGTATGTCAGTCTCTTATTTGTATGGCCTTTTTTTAAATAAAATTGTTAAAATAACCAAAACATCACAGCTACATGAATATGCATTATTGTGCATGTACTGTATGTTTGTACAGTATATAATTACACATGTACTGTATATGCTCTGTCACTTGGACTGAAGATGCCCTTACATCTTTTAGCAGCTGTATCACCCTGCAGCTTCACAGTTGGCAGCCCACTGAAGCTAAGCAGGTGTGAGCCTGGATGGGAGACCTCATGGGAACACTAAGGTTGCTGCTAGAAGAGGTGTAAGTGGGCCCAGTAGGGGGTGCGCACCTTGCAGTCTGTGTGGGTCCTAATGCCCAGTGTAAGGACAGGGACACTATAATGTAAATTGGTGCCGTTCTTTGGATGAGATGTAAAACCGAGGTTCTGACTCTCTGTGATCATTAAAAATCCCAGGGCATTTCTTGAAAAGAATAGCGGTGTTACCCCGGTGTTCTGGCCAAATTTCCCATTGGCCTTTACAAATCATGACCTCCTTATAATCCCCATCTATGAATTGGCTTCATCACCCTCTTCTCCTGCCACTGATAGCTGGGGTGTGGTGAGCATACTGTGAGCGAAGTATGGGCTGCCGTCGTATCATCCAGGTGGGGCTGCACATTGGTGGTGGTGGAGGGGAGTCTATCATCTCCAACAGATGATAGAGGTGGCAGAAAAACCCTCATGGTAGCTCTGGTTTAGACGGGATGAACCAGTATGGTTGACACAGGCAAGCAGTGACTGATCATCACTGCTGTCCCGCTCTCCTGAAGAAGTACTGGGTTAAGGGACAAAACCTCTTGTGACGGATAGACCCAGCTGATGATGCCAAGTCAGACTGTTTCCTCTCACCTGTATTTGATACATTTATTATTATTATTTCTACTTAAGTACAGAGTAACAGACAGAAGTCATGAACTAGAGAAAAGGAGAAAATATACTGGGATCTAAGCTTCAAGAACATTTCTTTTCTCTGATCATTGCCCTTTTTTATAAAATAAGATAAGATCACTTTATTGGCCATATACAGTACAATCTCTTGTATTAGGAATTTGTCTTTTCACATACCCCAACTTGCTCTCCATAAGAGACACAGACAGGGAGAGAAGCTTGGGGTCAGAGTGCAGGGTCAGCCATTGTACAGTGCCCCTGGAGCTGCTGGGGTAAAGGGCCTTGCTTAGGGGCCCAACAGAGTAGGATTCCTGTGCCGGCCAGAAGGATACGAACCGGCAATCTTCTAGCTTCAGGCCGAGATGTGTTCAAAGATGAGTGGCTTGAAGGTCCTTGGGTCAAAAGAGCCACTAATTCCTGGCTGATGTCCACTACTGCAAGCAAAGGCATGAAAAAAAATCACAACTAGCTGTTCAAAATTGGTGGATTAAACACATATAATTACCAATTCTACATTTTCAAAAAATTAGGTTATAAGGGAGAGGTGGCCATTCAGCCCATATAGCTTGTGTGGTTGAGAGTCTTGAAGTTAGGCTGTTTTTTAAGGCAAATAAATGACTTGCTCTAAATGACATCATTACTGTCTCTCTCAGACACAGTTTGGAATTATTTTAAGATGAGTTTTTCATAAATAGTGATCTCTTAAATGATAAATCAATTCAATGTGCTAATTTTTAAAGTACTGTGTACAATAGGTACAGAAACACCAAGGCCAGACTACAAAGCTTCACCCACATGCAGATGACGGGTTACAAATCCATTTCATGATGGTGGATTTCCTTAAGGCTGAAGCAAGTAGCAAGCAGAAAGCTGCAAGTAAATAGCAGGTCTGTATTTTTGTGCCTGTCAACCAGACAAAATCTTTGCAATAATCAGGTTCACCACTCCAGAGTCAAAGAAATTGCCTTTGAGTGTTTGAAGGCAGTTGAAGACAACTCAATGTACAGTACTCAGTGTTGGTATCAAGCTGAAACATGTAAATATTGATTTTTTTTCTAGTGTTCCTGTTGAAAACCTTGCCTTGGGCTTAATATGCAATATAGCCATGCATGAAAGAGCTCTGTTACAGGAGATTTTTGTAATAATAATATATTTCCTTTATACAGCACTTTTCATACCAAAGGTTCTCGAATCTCTTTACATATAGGAGGGGGTCCTCTTCATCTACTAGTGTCAACTAGGTGACATGTGGCTGTTAGGATGTAACACAGCCATTTTGATCATGACTACATGATATAGATAAAAAACAATATATACAGTAATCAAAGATCATAACAAACCCTTCTGCCATCCAGCTTTCAAACTGGGTTTGGCAAGTGAGAAAAAATCTCTGACAAAAACTGTTAAACATGGCATTTTGCTTGCTTGGTAGAGATTGTAAAGTTTGCTAGCTAGAAGTAATTTCAACTTTCCGTTGCAGTGCCCTTTCATTTCACATTGCCTGTGGATAACTGTAGCTAGGGTATTTCTGTTCCTAGCATGTTTGCCATTTCAGAGACTATTTAAGGCATGCAATCTTGACCAAAGTGTATCAGGAAAATTGGTGGCAAATGGTGCTGGGAAATAACAATGATTTCTATTATTTCAGAACATGATGTCATCTCGGCACTGGGCAGGAAGCAACAACGTAATGTGTGTAATTTGTAGTCATTTTCTGGAGGCCATGGTAATTATATATCTGTCAGGAATGGTAGAGTAAAAGAGACCCTGTGCAGGGCTAAAAGGGAAATAGCAAGGTCCAAAAAACACCGGGCAAAAACTCCAAATCCAAAAAACGAGCAAAAAGTCCAAAAAACGGTAGAGGGCAGTAGAACGAGGCAAACAAATCCGAAAACGTAAGGCCAGAGCGAGAAACCAGGAAACAGGCGAAGGTCGGTAATAATCCTAAAAAGAAAGATGTTAGAGAAGTACGCGCGCTGTGGGAGCAGGGGGAAGAGAGGAACTAAAATAGTGAAGGCAGGGAAAAGCGATAGGCTAGTCACTGAGCGTTTGTGAAAGCGGGTGCGCGTGGATGTGTGAGAATGAGTGGAATGCGTTACAATAACATTATCACATTGTACTGGCATCATTACATCTACTGTCCTATTTGCAGGTTAAAGGACAACTTAAAATACCATTTTGAGGGTCACATTTTAATACAGCTTTAACGCTAACACTTCGCTGTCGAGATGGTGTCATGCAATCAGTGAGTGAGTAGCTGTATACACTGCAGTTTAAATAAGTCGACCTGGGAACAGGGAGTGTGAAAGCTAAATGTTAAGACATCATGTTAGCTTTCTTGTATTTAGATGATTATCTTTTTAAGTGTGTCTAAACTACTCTTCGCTAATTTGTTCAAATGTTTTAAGAGAAGTATTTTAAAGGTCAACCCACACACTTGTGTGAAGGGGCTTTAGAACAATTTCAGCAAGGGGTTATTAATTTAAAAAAAAGCTGTGGCACAAATGCTATGATGGTAAGGGTAAGGTACCCTTGTAAGGAGTGTTCAGTTCTGTTTTTTTACTCTGTTTAATGTGTTGATCCTTAACTAGGGGGTTCAAAAAGTGTATTGAAAGTCATTCAGAGAGCTTAATTCTAGCAAATAAGCAAAAAAAAAACCTTGCTACGTACTGTATGAAAAGTTGCATATACAGCATTAAATACCACAGGGATTGCCCTTTAACCTATTAATCTGGAGTTGATGGAGAACCTCTTATGTTAATATTTTGTGAGATGTTTTGCCGAGTAAAACTTAAATTTTCACTATAAACGGGCTTCACTCCTAGGATTTGGTTTTCTTTTACAAATTAATGCACAATTAGTTTATTTAGGCTGTACAAAACAAAACCAACAACATGGTACTGCATATGCAGTGCTGCTATGTAGTCATACAGATTTCATCTCAATCCAACGCCAGTCTCGTGGGCTGTCAGTGTGTCAGCATGGCCATCACCATTTGTTGTGTTACTTCTCTCCTTCACGGTGCTCAGAATTTATGCATGATGCTCAAAGCTACTTGACCATCTTTTCTTAGGACCACTTTACAATTTTAGCATGGGCAAATTGGGGCCACTCTTTTTTTGCAGACCAAATTTCTAATCCTACTGGCCTGAAACTACTAACTGCAGTTCTAACTGCAGAAGTACCGACTCAAACTTCTTATTTTATTACTAGTTTTAAGTCGAAAAATATTTAAGAGAAGTCTATGTATTTGCAAGCCTGCCCTGATTTGATTTACAAGATAACCACAGACGCCCAAAGCAGCTTTCTTAAACAAGATGAACATGCAGAGCTGCTAACATGCTTATGATACAAGAATATCTGTTGAGTATTTGAAGTGGAGGTGATTTGGCATTCAGAGATGCCAAAATCGGCAAACCAGGAAGACGTATGAGCAGTATCCTCATTCCTAACCTGTCTCTACATCTTCTACATTTTCCAGGCTTCTGGTTTTAAGTGCATGTTAAGTGTAAAAATACAGATGTTCTATGAAATGGAAACTTTTTCAAGACATTGAAAAGCTACTGCTGAAACCTGTTTTCTCTAGATTCAATATCCTTTTGGAAGGCATAAAATGAACTGCACTGGAAAAGGGAATTTTACAAAAAAAAGTGTTTTATCAGGCTTGACCTTTCATATTTTTTAGTTTCTGAAAAGAACTTAGTTTTGAGCGTTCATATTATATTATTTAAAAAAATGAAGCCAATACAATAAAAAAAAATACCAGCGTGGAAATTATTCCCGCAAGAGGCGTTGACTCCTTTTGTTTCAAAATGAGATAGGAGGGTTGGTGATGGCATTGCAGAGTCTGATTTGGGATTTATAATTAGAGTTACTGCACTGTATACTGTATACAGTATGTACATATTTTGTGTGGATTCAAAGGCATGTTCCCTTTTAATGTCATCTTGTTTATCCCACTGCCTATGATGCAGAAAGGAAGTTGCAAATTAAATATACATTCACTTTTCATGCATGGAAGACTGCTGATGGCATATTTTATATCTTGCTGCATAGTTGAAGCAGCCCCATGGAAACTAGTCTTAATCCTCTCTTGATTTTCCCCTAGTTAATCTTTTGATAAATTAATGAGCAAAAAATAATGTGCTGTTAAATTACGAAATGTTAGGAATTCATTGCAATAAAAACCTCATTTAATTTAGAAAAATAAAAAAAAATTAGGTTGAGGGTGGTAAATACAGTAAAAGTGGCACAGATGATTGCATAACCTTAGCAATTGTAAACCTCTTGTTTTATCACGATCTCTGCCTTTTTGTGGCATGGAAATGCTAGACACTCAAAATAGAGAACCAGTTGAAATTAAATCCGTGAAAAAAATGTTATAATTTCCGTTGAGTTGTCTGAAACTGTCAGGAATGATTCAACTTTCTGTTTGACTGAAAACATTCCTGATATCTTTAAGGCATCCACAAAAAACAGTCTTGACATGGTTCAGGGAGCCTAGGTTCTTAATGGCCATTCATCTCAGATGTACAATGGCATCAGCTTGGAAACACGAAGAAAACCCCATGAAACCAAGAAGCACTTAAAACAGCAGTTGAATTCATTGCAGTGAAGCATGAACAGAGGGAATAAAAAGGATTCTGTGCAAAGTCTGCTATTCGTCTTTGAAAGTTAATGGAGGTGAAAGTGGGATGTTTCATTCTCAGCTTCAAAATGTACTAATCATTTATAAAACAATTGGAAAGAAAATAAAAAGATTACATTTCCAGTGAGTTCTTAAAAGGATAAAAAGGAAGCAATACAAAACTTTTAAGTCCTTTCAGCTTATTCATAATTATTTAATATTTGGAAATATAATAATAGCAATGTGGTTTAAGGCTTTGCTGTTAAATACCACTCTATATTTTGGTCTAAAGAAAAAAAGAATTGTTTAAAGACATTTAAATAATTGCCTCTGGCTGTACTTCCCAAACTGTGGAAAAGTCCCAGGTGTGCTGAGGAATCAGAAGAGATCAAGTGGATTGTGATAAAGAGAATGCATTAGGAATTTTGCTCAGCTCTGAACCGCTCAGCATTGAGCCCAATTGTAATGTTACCGTATGTTAATTAAAACAAGCACACATTTTACAGTGAAATTCTAGTCAGGAAAGGGAACTTACTATAAATAGTTCCCAATAGAGCTGTAGTCTACAGTATTTCAGTTTGAAATAAATGCTCTTTTTTGCACAATTAATGATGAGGATTTTATTTATTTTTTATATGTCCTAGATGTTTTGGATTTTAAGTGTGCTGCAAGCTGTCTAAAATCACCAAACAATAAAAGTATTGATAATGCACTTAATGCAGTGGTAATAAAGTTGTGCAGAATATGGACCCTTATTGAGATAAATTGTTAAGTCAAAGTAAACAGTGGATAGTAAGAAAACATTACACTGACATATCACAGGAGTTATGTCACTGTTACCAGTGTACTGTAAGTTCAATATCATATCTTACACATTTATTGTTGCTGTGTGTGTTCTAAACACCTTCCTAAACAAAGACTTTCTGGCAGCTTTCTGTGGATAAGTTGTCGTTTGCACATACTGTACAACAGGCTTCCTTGCTTTTGATTGTACAAGCATGCATGAAACAAGTCCAAAGGCACACCTAAAAGCTTCACTCATAAGCTACTGTATATTTTGAGGTGGAAAAAAACAACTTATAAAAACCAAAAATCAAGGTGCTGTTGCTTTCATATAAAAAACAGAATCTTCAGATCTAATTTATATCCAAATACTGACGGAAGGAAGGAGACACAGGGCTGTTAGCATACCCCACTGGAGAGATGTGGTATAGCAGTCTGTTGCAAACAACATTTCTGCCCAGTATACTGGAAAACCCACAGGAATGTAGATTAATTTGACATGCATTTCTAAAATAGTCATCATTTTAAGGTTTTCCAAAAGCAAGTTTAAAAACAGAGTTTATTTAATAAACTATACATGTGCAATTTCTAAATACAAAACCAGTTACTATTATATTTATTTGTGGCAGTGCCATGTAAACTGTATTGTCTGTGAGATTGAATTTTTTAACATTCTTTTTAACGGAGCCTTTGATATTTTGTTGTTCTGTATGTTATTGTTCTGTTTGTATTTATTGCTCTGCTATTGTCTATACATACTGTTTATTATTACTGTTTTGTAATGTACTCTACATAGTGTGGTGTTATCTGTTGTACTGTTGTCTGCTGTACTGTGCATGTCCTAAGAGAATGGCACAAGTAAGAATCCCATTGTACATGTACACATGGCAAATAAACTCTGCTATCTAATTTGTCTCTGTTTTGCCAATTATTTAGCAATATCCAAAATGAAATTGGTTATCACAGATTGCTTTTCAAAACAAGCGTCTTAAATATGTCTTGACATTCTTATGCCTGGAAAAGAAACCTGCATGACATCATATTACAGTGTAAAATAAAGCAGGCATTGGCAGTGATTCAAAATCATTTAAAAAAATGGGGCAACAAACACCAGTTTGCCTTGATTTGTGCATCACCCTATCTGTACTTAATCCAATATATATTCATATATTATGCAGAAGCTAAACATATTATAATAATGATAATCATTAACTTGCACTATTTAGTGGTTGCCTTGGCAGCCCAAAGGTGACATACAGGTAGAACCAGTACTGTTCTTGTAAAATAGAAAAAGATGAAAGTGAAGTAGGTAAATAATAGAAAATATGCAGCAAAGCTATTGAGACACACACAGTAAATTGCATCATGGAATTGCAACCAGGTACTGTACATATCCCTGAATAATTTTGGGACGCAGTTGCACTAAATCGCTTGGGTGCCATCCATTTTATAAAGCCACATGGTGCAGCACATAAATTCATTGATTTACATTTTTTTACATTACATCTCAGTTAACTTGGTACTGCCTCAAGGATAACTACAGATAAACACATCATCTTCTTCGAGAGGATTACATCATGTTAGCGTGTTTTACAGGAGGAAAGTTCCACGATTCCTTCGAATTACATAGAAATGCACAGAATGTATACAGGAATACAGAATTGGGTACAGCACAGCGATGATAGAAATTTACTGAGACATGTTCTTCAGTTTTTTTCAATATATATTCTATATATATTCAATAATATATATTCAATAATATGATAAGGAATTAATATCACTTAATATCATGCCTCAGCATATACTACACCTAATGTACTGTACAGTATGTCTGGTGGCAGGTTAATGTACAGTTAAAATTGTACAGTGGTGTGAAAAAAAGCACACCCCCTTACAATTCTACGGTTTTACATATTAAGACATATCTGACCTTCATTTAGTCCTCCCCAAGTCCTAACAGTAGATAAAATTGTTATAAAATTGTATAACCTCATGTAACTGATAACACACAAATTTTACTTTGTCCTTATTTATGAATTTATTTTATTAGTATCTTTGTGTGTTATTTGTCACATGAGGTTAGTTTTAAGAGGGTGTACTTTCTTTCCCACATCACTGTAGTTCGAATAGGTGTATGACCAATGTACTGTATGCCATCATAAAAATTAATTTGAGATGAATGCTCTCTGGAGGTGGGGCTTTTATGCTGCTCGCATGTAATTCATTTTTGTAATAGTTTGCACCTTGTAAGATGAGGTGTAAATCAGTAGAAGGCATTGCACCTGTCGTAAGTAAAAACATCTCTTTTACATGCTCGCACTTCTTATTTTTCCAGATGTCTCTCCATTCCCACCACAGTTTACAATGACAGAGTGCTAATTAGAATGATTGTGCAGAACGCCAGGCGAACACTATTCCTGACATGTGCTGCATTTCTTGTAGTTGTTTAGGTTCACAGTCTTACAGATTTTTGAAACGCTTCTTGGTTCCTCTTCTGGATCAGTTGCCTGGTTCAGAGCTGGAAGAAGATAATGTTCTCTGTGAGCCTGGAGTCTGAAATCCAGGAGACAAGACTGAATCAGTAGCTGATGGATCAGAATGTTTCTTGCATGGGAGAGAACATTGATGTTTGTGTATCAGTCCTCAGACTTGATACTTACAATCTTCTGCGAACAGTTTGTGATACAACACAAGTCTTTTATAGTATGTCTCGTATGTTATCCATGCCTCACTTCTGTACAATAAAATAGGAAAAATAACTAAGTGGCAGACCATCAGTCTGGTTTCAGTTTTGAAGTTGCAATCCTTATAAAGATGGTTCCTCAGTGGGCCAAAGACTGTACTAGTGGATTTCAGGTGATTTCTTTGTCAATATCAACCTTCTGTAAAAGAATGCTCCCAAGGTATGGATAGTGCTCTACCTTTGTCAGACACTCCTTATAGAGTCCTCCAAGAAAAACTGGATTGTTGTAGTCATTGGTGTTAGTGAAACAGTAGATAACAATCATCTGTCTGGACCACAATTTCCAAAATAAATTGCTATTTATTTTAATTGCTAGTATGGTAACCAGGGTCACTGAGCCAGGAGTTGCTGTCCATCAATTAAAATGATAAACTGCAATTGTTAGGTGTTGCATACATGGATGTAGTAGTGATGGATGCAGTAGTGGATTTCCAATATGTAAAGCGTCTTGGTCTTGTTTGGAATAATCCCTGAAAATTTACAAAACGACAAAAAGCTATAGTGCCTATGTTTTATGATAATGCGTTTCATACAGGGTCAAAGTAAGGAAACGGCTTACAGCAGTAATGCAGAATGAGATATGATATAAATGGCCTATGTTTCATGTCGGTGCATAGTTTTATATCATCTTCAAATAAGCAGAAGGACAAACTGGCCTTGAATAATGATGAATAATTAAGTATTAAGTGTAAATAAATTATCAAGAAAAAGAGTTACATGTCAAAAGGACTATCTGCAATTGGGTTAATACAGGGTGGTTCAATTGGGTATATGATGTAATCATGTTAGGTTATTATAAACATTTAAATGACGAGGTTGAAAGAGGTTCTATATTTCAGGATGATTTGTAAATGATTTGGGCTCACATTGTGAGATTCTCATTGAGTTCTCATTGCCAGCAGGCAGGCTCTTCATCCTGCTATATCACCCTGCAGCTCACAGCTGGCAACTGACTGATGCTAATCAGGTGTGAGCCTGGCCAGTACCTGGACGGGAGACCTCCTGGGGAAGCTAAGGTTACTGCTGGAAGAGCTGTTAGTGGGACCAGTAGAGAGCACTCACCCTGTGGTCTGTGTGTGTCCTAAGGCCGAAGTATAGTCATGGGGGGACACTACATTGTAAAAAAAAAGACACCGTCCTTTAGATGAGGTGTAAAGCCGGGTTCCTGACTCTCTCTGGTCATTAAAAATCCTAGGTCACTTATTGAAATGAGTAGGGGTGTCCTACCCAAATTTCTTCCAGGCCTTTACCAATCATGGCCTCCTAATAATCCCCATCTATGAACTGGCTTCATCAGTCTGTTCTCTTCCCCACTGATAGCTGGCGTGTGTTGAGCGTACTGGTGCACTATGGCTGCCATTGCATCACCCAGGTGGGGGCTACACGCTGGTGGTGCTGGAGGGGAGTTCCCTTTACTTGTAAGGTGCTTTGAGTGTAAAAAGTATCATCACTATTAATTCAAATTGTGAGATCCTCATTGAGCTAAGGGGACAAAAAATGTGGAGACTTTCACACATGGACCCAAGAATTCTGCAGCCCTGTTTAATGTTATGAAACTATATATGGACATCTGACTAACCAATACGTATGATTAGTTACAGTGCATGCATGATATCTTGATGGCCTCTTAGTAAAAACAAGAATGGAATGGATTTCCAAGCTATAGCTACAGTATCTAATCCTTTTGACAAGAGAATCTATTCATCAAACTGCGAATGTTTTCAAACTGGTCTTTATGACTTAATTGTCTGTCATCCATCTGAAAATAAAACTCAAAACAGCTTCAGAAGAGCACTCTGTCTAGGATTCACTCTAAATGTCTGAGCTGATTTCTAGCATAATTGTACAGTGCCAGTGAAAGAGAACAGTTAGTAAGTTGTGCCTTATCCATCTAGGATGTAGTTTGCTGGCGATCACAGCTGGCAGCTGCACCTTTTTCTGCAGATGAGATTGCCAGCTAATCTTTTGCTTCCTTTGGGATACTCCGTACTGAAATCCATTATAATGTAATACATTTACATTCCTTTCTGTATTTATAACTGGCATGTTTCTTTGCTTGTCCATTGCAATTGAAAATGTTTAGAACCTGATATAGTGGTTTTATTAATTAGTGGAACATCTATTTCTTCTCCCTTTCTTCCAGCAGTTATTGTGGATACTTTGATATCCAAATGCATTATGCTTGGTTGTGGCAGTGATGTTATTACATACCATTGAATTTATTCTGCATGTAAAATACTTTAAATTACAAAACCCAATGAAATGGTTACTTTTATAGCTTGCTAATAGTAGATTATGATGTGTAATTCAATTTGTTGCAGCTTGTCATTATCCAAGACTAGTTTTAAACACACATACATACAGTATGACCCTCGCAGTGGATCTGCTGTCTAGTGTAGGTCAAATTGTCAAGACAAAACAATAAAATGCAATTCCTGACTGGATAAGCCCTTTTTTTCTGTATGTAATTCAACTATAATTTAACTATTTGCAGTCATAATTTGCCTTCTCTCCTTTATCAATCTGGAGTGTGAAGGTACTGTAAATGCAGGTTTGGAAAGGTCATGACATTTGTGTTCCTTTGAGTAAATAATAAAGTAACAGTGGGTAATGGACTGAGAAACAAGGAATCCATAGCAAATATTCTATGTTGGAATTTACGAAAGTGTTTCTTTCTGTATCTACAATTTTATTTTTCTGTTGCATGTGCTATGCATTAGACATTTTACATTTTCTTTCATTAATTTCTAGTATTTTATAGTAAATCAGTGTATCAAGACAGTTTGCCAAGGTTTTTGATCCATTGCAGACTTTATTACATTTCAATTCCTGCTATTGATTTAAATATCTATGTACATTTGAAAAGAAAAACAGAAAATGAAATTAATTTCATTCCTCTTATCCATGCCTGTGTTTTCTCTTGCAAGCTTCCTAACGTGAACATTCTGTAGCTGCTTTATGAAAATGGACTGGAATGAGCTTTGAAAATATCCATAAAAAATGTCCATGTTGGTATAACCACAGTTATAAAGTACACTGTAGTATACAGTAGTATTTAAGGTGGTTGACTGCATCAGCATGCCTAGGATGCAAAGGAACAAGTAATAGGTTTATTCTCTCACACCCGAAGAAGGCTCCACAGCTGAAACGTTGTGTTTTCCTTCTTTTCTTTTCAGCAAGGAATAAACCTATTATTTTCAAATTATGTCCTCTGTCGAGGTTGCTTATTACAGTATATCTATTTTTCCCCTCTTAGGTTTTCTATTTTTTAAACATTTTTTTTTATTTTAGTATATTTCAATAAAAGATGTGTTGGATACAATGTACAGTGGCTGTTAGGGAAATTGGTTTTAAGTCTTAATGGCAAAAGCCTCCAGGTAAGAACATGAATCTTCTTGATATAGTTCATTCAACAGAACAAGTATTGCTTTAGTGATAATGTGATTCGACTTTGCATCACAGATAAAAATAATTAGTGAATTGTTTAGGTCCTGTTTCTAGACAGATTCAACTTAATTTTCTAAAGGATTTTATATTTCTTAATGCAGAGCATCTTGTTTTGTTTTTTGGTAAATATAGCCTGACTTTCCTTACAAAGCTTTATTTTGACAAGTTGGATTTTAGATTATTAATTTCGTCCTTACCAGGAGTCAGAACTCTTTAGATACAGTATGTTTTTAATTTTCTTCATCAGATTTTGAATTGTTTTAATAGAGTGTTGTGTTTAAGTCTTTATTGATTTGTGCATTGTACACATAGTATCTTGGCAAACTGCAAATCATAATATTAAACTTCATCTTACGTGACACCTTTAAACGTTGCATTTCAAAGTGTTTTACAGTAGGTGTAAAAAAACAGTTATAAGAATAACACATTGCAGAATAATCATACTGTATAAGAAACACAAGCCGAAAGAGTCACAGCAGAAGATGTGTGGTCATTATAAAATGGAGCAGACACAGTCACTAATAAAATAAATAATGGCCTTTCAAGTGTCCCAATACTAATAGTCTCTTGAAGCCACCATTTTAAACACGAAGCAGATTTTTGTTCTGCTATGATCAAAATGTACAGTATGAAACTTGTACCCCTCAAAATATAAAGTATTTTCATGTTTGTCTCATCTGGTGGATTCAGTTCCCTTCAAAGGGATATAATTGGAAATTCAAATTATTTGGCAGTAAAGCAAATATGACAGTTTTGATTGTGCTATCACAATACTTTTGAAGGGAACTGAAACCACCAGATGATAGTTCATGCTTTGATTCATTAACAGTAATGTATGTTTGCATAGTTTCATCCTCCTTAAAAAAGATGTTTAATGTAATGTCTGAGCAATCTCTGACCAAGTATTCTCTGAAATAGCTTTAATATTCTCTAGTGATGGTTTACTATTGCAGGGCCACATGAAGGGGATCCAGGGAGATACTGTAAACCCTCACCACTCTTGTGTGCAGAACAGTGGGTGAAAGCTTTGTTCCACTGTAAGACAGGTTTGAGGCCCTGGACTGATTTGTCAGTAATAACTAAAATCACTTTCACTTCTTCAGCCATGGCTCAGGTTCAGTAAATTGTTTGGTGTGTTAGCATTTTAGGGAATGTACAGTAGCTATCACTGTTCATTCATCATCCCCGTCTTTAAGACATAATACTAGGCAAAGGAAGATTTAAGGAGCAGCTATATATCCAACTGAATTTTCTTGCACGATAGGGCTTTAGCAGTTTGCTGTTAACTTACACTGGGAATTAAACAAGTGATATAGCTGAGTTTGTGGTACTGTAAGTGTAGACGATATTTGACAACACAGCATTTACATTCTCCATAAATAAAATCTGTGCCACAGTTCAAAGGATAAAATTGCCTGTTTGTGGTGTAGTATCCTCTCACGAGGCACCAGTAATGTAGGGGTTGTGCATTTACTGGGACAATTCTTAAATGTAGCAGTAAGTCACAAAATGATTATTTTGATGGTATTAGAATCCAACCTTACGGGATAATTCAAACAACGCACACACACGGGTACTAATACACGAAAATACATTTATTAATACATAAAATGTGCATATAAACATAACAGATCTTATCGTGAGGGTTAGCAGAATACAACAGATATATTCATTCAGTCACGAAAAGTTACCAATACTAAGAGGGACATACGTTCAGTATATCATTCATTTAGACCGTTTCGTAAATGAACTTGGTTACAACTTCTACACTAGATACTCAAAACAAGTACATCACTCATAGGAATTAAGTTGATATCGACTGGTTGAGGTAACAATTGAATTCTCGAGCGGTAATGCAGAAAGTTGAATACTCATCCAATCTGTGTGGATTCAGATCTCCTGCAGACACAAAGAAGCAGTGGCAGGCTTGTTGCTGTCCAGTTGGCGTTCTCTGGCTCGGTGCCAGGCAGTGTTGTTGCGGCTTGCGACGGTGCGCTGCTGATGCTCTCTGAGGACCGGCTAGTTAGTTTTGTGCACAGGAGAAAAGTGACTGCAGGTCCCAGCAGGTCAGGAAGAAGACGGGTTCGTTCCTGATGAAGCGCTAGTTCTGAATAGTGATTCAGCTGTTCACAGTTCCGAACTGTTCATGAGGCTTGCTGCTGATGCTAACCTCGGGTGGATCCTTTGGTTACGTGCTGGCAACCTCCGTCCTCGACTCTTAGAACAAAGGAAAGTCCTGTACTCGGACACACTGGCCGTTACGTGGTGGTCCGGGCTGAGTATGAGGAGGTTCAGGAGGAGCCCTGAGGCTGAATGTCCAGCAGGTGCACTGCGAGAATGTCCTGCTCCTGGGAACTGTGTTCCCTTGGGAACTGTTCTACCCTTTGGAACTTTGCTACAGGCTCTCTGTGTTGCCTGTTTTTCCTGGAGGAAATGCAGGTCGTTCATTGGTTGAAAGTTTCATGGGCATCAGAGACCCACGTGGGGTTAACCTGCCCTACCAGTTCCTGATTGGCTGATGATGAGTAACCATGCCCTCTGACCTCAAAGTTGTAAACAAACTTTGAATCAGACTCCCTTGGAATCTCCCAGACATTAAGGCGCCAGATAACCATTTGTTAAGGTTGCTGGAGAATCTCAGCACTGGGGAGCTGTTCATTATCAGGACACTCTATCAGCTAGAAAAACACCTTAATTGTGAACCAAATGGAGTGGCCTCAAGCACCACTGAGATGAAGGAGAGAGGGACTGGCAAGGGAACAGAAAATTAATTCTTGTATTTTAATAAGCCTCGTCGCTACAGTAGGTCAAGTGTTTTTAACCCTAACCCTAACCCTAAGGCTTGTTTAGTATTTAAAACCCTACGGTATGTTATTTTGAAACTGTGATATTTGTAATGGTTTGCACAGTGGCAAAGCAGTCGTCTCGCAGAGTTGATACCTTGGGTTCGATTCTGGACCTGGTGTTCTGGGTTTCCCCCAGAGTCCAGAGACTGGAGGGTTGGCTTCTGGGAAAAATGGACCCTGGTGTGAGTGCGTGTGTCTCCGTGTCTGTGTGTGTCTGTGTGACATGGACAGGCGTCTCTGTCCAGAGTGTACCCCTCCCTGCTTGCCGAGATCGACTCCCCAGCAACCCTGAATTGGGTGAAACGTTTAGAAAATGGATGGATATTTGTAACGATAAATGTACTGAATAGAAAATGAAATGCACAACTGATGTTTCTAATTTTAAGTGGCTAATTGCAGGTTTCAAGCAGGTTCCAGTCCACATTTTCACAGCACTTCGGCTTTGGCTTGGTTGCCGATTGAAATCAGTTGGAGTGAATCGAGCTGATTGGGGAGCTCATGGTCGGCCACAGAACAACCAATATTGTCAATGGGGTGCTTGTGGGAGTGGGCAGTATCTGTGGGGTGGTGCCTTTTTGAATTTAAATTCCTTTGTATCTGTTCGATATGCATAGTGTGACATAGAGGTGATCAACCTGACAGCCATCACCCAAAGGATGCTTCAGGTTGTCTTCTTGTCTTCCTTTTATTCCAGATCAGAGCAAGAGCCATGTGGCAGATTGTTTTGATTGTAAATTCCAAGTTGGAAATTTAGAGGGGGCCACTTCAAAATGTAACGCTAGATTCACCCAGTAAAACGAAGCAATGTCCCATTTTGCAATTAAAAAGAGAAGATAAATCATCTCCTCATTTACTTGCTGATGGAGGGATTCCTGTACAGTATATTTAGAACCTGTTGTGTCCAGACACTACAGAAAAACTGAACCCTGCAGGCTAGTTTGGGTTAAGAGCCATGAAAAGAGGTTGACCCTGTTCTGTTTGATTCCACAGGATGGATTATTTTGCCAATGAAACTCTAATTCAGGCCACTAGCTATTTTGTTTGGTACAAAGGTATTATTTATAAAAAACAGAATGTGTGTTCTTAACAGAGGCAATACAGATTTAATTGGAATGCATTTCACACAAAGACCAAATTGCCAATTAATTAATTTTTTTAGTCAAAAGGGCACTACCAGAATCATTTCTTCAATTTATGATTAGCGGTTTAGCAAAATCACCAGATTAGTTTTAATAAGAAATCTCTTACTGCTTGTGGACTCATACATTTTTAATTTGTAACTGTGTGAAACATATAAAAATTTTTCATTGAAATAACGGGGATTTGAGTGCATTTCCTGTTGTTCACTTCTAAGGTACTGTAGCATTGACATGTTTGCTTAAAATGCCAAACTATCTTGCCTAATTTACAGTACTCATGCGTAACAGACACAACCACTTGCTTACTGAAGGGAAAACATGTTACAAAATTAAACATCAATTTGAGTTATGTTTTAGAAGGAAACTTAATTTTCCCCAAGGCACTTTTATAAATTGACATTTTATGTGATTGGCTCACAGTAGTTTTAAATGTCGTAGTAGTAAACTAAATGCTTCATTGTGTGGAAAGAAACCACATGCTGTCAGAATAATAATAATAATTGCTTACACTTTGAGAGGACACTCCACTCAAAGCGCTTTACAGTTAATGGGGATCCCCTCCACCACCACCAATGTTCAGCCCCACCTGGACGATGCGACGGCAGCCATAGTGCGCCAGAACGCTCACCACACATCAGCTCTCAGTGGGGAGGAGAGCAGAGTAATGAAGACAATTCATAGATGGGGATTATTAGGAGGCCATGATTGGTAAGGGCCAATGGGAAATTTGGCCAGGATGCCCTACTCTTTTCGAGAAACGCCCTAGGATTTTTAATGACCACAGAGAGTCAGGACCTCGGTTTTATGTCTCATCCAAAGGACGGCGCCTGTTTACAGTATAGTGTCCCCCTCACTATACTGGGGCATTAGGACCCACATGGACCACAGGGTGAGCGCCCTGGCCCCACTAACACCTCTTCCAGCAGCAACCTTGTTTTTCCCAGGAGGTCTCTCATCCAGGTACTGACCAGGCTCACACCTGCTTAGCTTCAGTGGGTTGCCAGTTGTGAGTTGCAGAGTGATATGGCTGCTGGCCGTATGAATCGGTCTTCCATACATACACACAGTAACTGGCTTTGGAAACAGTTTAAATTAGGGATTTAAAATTGCAATTCTAAACACTTAATAAAATACATTTACAAAATAATAATAGAGTGATGTATGTGTGATATCATTCGATATCAGTGGTTCCCAATCCAAGTCCTGGTGACAAACACACCTATTGTTTTTTGTTCCAGCCGAGCCCTAAGTTACACAATCAAACCCTTCATTCACATAATAATAATCATCATCATCATCATTTTTAAGGCTACTTATTCCTATGTAACTTGCATGCCTATGTAGCTCCCTAATCTAATTTTACCACTTGGTTAATTCCGATCATGGCTTTAATTCATTAACTGTTTGTTCCATGTTGGAGCTTTAACCGATGTTAAAAGTCCCAAACATTTGAGTAAAAACAAACATTAAATTGAAGCAATTTCTTAGATTAAGTAAGGTTTCAATTATCTAATGAGAGTGAAAACTGGCAGGTGTGCAAACCCTAACAGTAACTGGCTTCCACACATTAATGCAATAACAGCTGCCTGCACAGGTACACAGTGAGACTGATTCACAGAGATGACTATTAGCCTTCATATCCACATTTTTCACTCTGCTATGGTTATTTTATTACACAGGTTTATCAGTGTTGTGTACATAATAAAACAGATACAACACTTAAAACACATCCCAGAAAACTTTATATTTGATGTTTTAATATTACAAAAATAAAAAAGTTACATTGGATGCATATTTGATTAATTATTTATTAGCTACAAAATATACCAGATAGCAAGATATTTTTTTTTAATGTCATGGACATATTAACACAACAACACAAGGTGAATTATTATACAATAATTTGAAAAATAAACTTGGTTCAAATGACGAGTTTGCAAAATTGTATTTTATGCTTTTTCAATTCCTTTTCTCCAGATTAGAAAAAAAAGACATGGTATTATACAGTACATCAGGATGAATAGATTGATTATATATAGCTGCCAATAATTAATTCATGCAAGTCTTCTTAAAACACACTTCATTTCAGTTCCAGATATATTGAATCTAATTTCGGTGGAGTCTTCTGAAGTGATTAAGGGAAATATTCCAGATATTTTTAGCTCACACTAAAAATGACATTTAACCTAGACTGTAACAATTGTGTCTGCAACGGGTTTTAATAATCAGATTCAGTGAGAAATTAATTTGCAACTCAGTTAATCAAGCATTCTCATTACACAGATTAAATGAGGTTTTCTTTCATACCTAGCAAGATGAAATTGGAGGAGGTCTTGAACCCCTTTGGAATCCTTAAAAAACAACTCCTTTAATAATTCATTGGGTTTTTTTGTGTGTAAACAGTTTTAATTCATTCATACCCTGTATAATCACAATACACCCATTATTCAGTTTCTGAAAATCTGTTCCTTGTGAAAACGTGTAAACCAAAATCTTACATTTCTTTAAAAATCCAATATCACTTGTTTTTACCCTAACACAGCCCTGAATCATCAAAGTAAAAACGTTGTTGTTTGTTCAGAATAATTACCATGTTTACCTTTGCACAGTAGTTAACAAGATCAATATAATTAATAAAATGTATAAAAATTCTAAGAATTCTAAGAATCATGAACTTAGTTGTGGGAGGTCAGAATGGCATTTCCACTTCTATTTCCCTTTCGAACAATGTGACTGTGTTTAACAAATACAGTACAAACTTGTTAAATGGGTGTTTAAATAGAGGGAAGGGCGTATTTATCTAACTATAATGCCATAAACATGATGAACCTTAAGATATTCTAATAAATGTGCCCAAACTCACAGTACAATTGCATTTTACACAGTATAGTAAACGTTTTTTTTTATGGAATAAAACAATTTTTAGTTGTTCTTCCGCAACATCTCTAAAGAAGGACTTAACTGAAACTGATACATTTTTAATTTGAAATTTCACTTGACATTCTTGAAATCAAATACTTTTTTTATTTGTGAGATGAGAACTAACACTATCATAGTTTTTCTTAGACATCCGAATAGTAATTGAGAATATGATATTCTGTCTGTTCGCGGCTGATTTTCATAGACTGCTACTGCTTATGTGTTGTCCTTGACCATGCAGATTTCTTTGGAATTACTGAGTCAAGAGACCTTTGTTTCCACAAGCTGGACAATTAGCCTTTGGGTTTACTTCCATGTTTTCATGAATCCTGGAAACAGGTAACCTGAGACACAGCGCAAGTAATCACACTGACAAGCCAGTCATCAAATCTAACATTTTCTTTTCATTTTCCTTTTTTCTTCAGGTCACTACCTTGGTGAATACGAGTAATAAAGGCCCGTCCAGCAAAAAGAAGGGACGCTCCAAGAAGGCTCACGTCCTGGCTGCCTCTGTGGAGCAGGCCACCCAGAATTTTCTGGAAAAGGGTGAGCAGATTGCCAAAGAGAGCCAGGACCTGAAAGAAGAGCTCATTGCTGCAGTTGAAGATGTTCGTAAACAAGGTGATGTACATGCTCCTCACTTCCAGATATTCCACGTACATGTACAGTAAAAGATACGTTCTATCACATTTATCACTAGCATTTAACGTTTGGCACTGGGATAATTTTGGTATACTATGTAACTCCTATTCTCCTATTAAATACATTCTACACATATTGCTTTGACTCATACAGTATGTGGTTATATTTTAATACTGTATGTGTTACATTTGATTCAAGTGAAGCTGCATAGCTTGCATATTCTTTAGATTGTGTACAGCTTGTCGAGGGCAGCACAGTGGAGGTTAGGATTGCTGCCTTGCAGTGATGAGGCCCTGGGTTCAGTTCCTGAGCTGCTAACTGCAGGGGGTTTGAATGTTCTCCATGTGTTTGTGTGGACTTCGTCCAGACAGGAGGTACAGTAGGTGAATTGGCCTCTGGGAAACATTGGGCATTGGGCATTTTCAGTTCTAAAATATGCCTAAGTATTTTGTTCTTTTTGTGTTTTGCATTTTTACATATTTAGTTATTTTTCTTTTCTACTCTGTAAAATATAACAATAAGTTTTAACTTTATTTTTTTTTCATTAAAAGTGCAAAGCCCGGTATATTTGGGAAAATGTACAGTATACACTTTATTTACAAATATTTTTTTAATTTGCGACAACCATATCTAGAAAACTAGAAAAATAGAGTCTATAAACAAGAAGTCTTGGGCACTGCATCATGACTTAGCTGAAGTATGAAATATAAAAACTGACATGCTGTCCATTAGGAACAGCAGAAAAATCAATTCTAGTTATTTCTTCAGTTGTCCTTGAATGTGTGGTGGACTGAATTTAGCAGCTTATTCAATTAAAATGGTTGAAGTCAAATGTCAAGGTCACAAGTAGTTCTAATTACTTTTCAACATATTGTATATTGATCTTGTCTAATAGGAATTAGTCTCTCTTGAGAAGTGACAAAGGGTGAAATAAATGTACACAAACCTTATCATACAGTAAAACACAAATTTTCTTTACCAAATTTAATTTAACTTAAGTATAGTATATGTCAGATTTAAAAATGGACTAGAGTAAGCAAGGAAATAAACAATGAATGAATCTATTTTAATACCTTTCTGTTTAGAAATATCAGTTTGTATTGTAATCCTAAATGCACAACTGATAAAGTAAATATGTAATGTAGTGTTGTGTATTGTATAACAACAACTAATACATATTATTTTAATATGATTTTGTCTGTTACTTTTCTGTGGTTATACGGAACATTGTGGAAATAATTTGTTCTATCATTGCACCATTAATGGTTTAAATGTATCAATAGGATGAAAAATATAAAAGCCTTCATTTATGCTGCACATCTGTGCATTTTTGCTACCATCTTAAGAAATGTTTTTAATACTCAAGTGAAGACATATGTGAGTAGTAGATCATCAGATTTAACAGAGATGAATTTTGATACTAGTAAGCTGCACAACAAGTTATATCAACCCTGAATTTATTAATGTATCTTATAACGTGTATAGACTATTAAAAAGAATAATTAATAATATTTTTTCAAGGGGCTGGGATCTTTGATTTGTCACAAAATCTTTATATGACGTGACACGGATCATTTAACATTTCAACATGTATTCGGAAAAGTAAAACTTGTTATATTTCTTTGAACAAGCAGCAACAGTAATGAACTGTCAAAAGGCTTTTGTTAATGTTCCTCATAAAAGATTAATTTAGACAACAGGCATTCGAGGAGATGTATGAGTCTGAGTTGGTTAATAAATTGAAAACAGCATAGATAATGGATGAATGCTAAACTTTTGGTGATGTAATTAGTGGACTACTACAGGAATCTGTACTAGGACCACTGGTCTCCCTATCTCCAGTCAATGAATAAGATTCTGGTACAGTTAATAAACTACTCAGGAAAGCAAAGACAGGAAGATCAGCATTCTTTATGAAACCACAAATTAAATTAAAAAAAATAAAATTAAAGACAGGACAAACAAACAGTAGGTGATGTTTCATGTTGTAGTGTTTCATAGCCGTTCAGGGACGCCAAATATGTAATCATAGTGGCTCTCTGAAGGCACCAGTTCTGTAGGGTTTGGGCATTTACTGAGACAATTATCAATTGTAGCAGTAAATCACAAAGTTGATTCTTTTGATGGCTTTAGAATCCAACCACGCGACATAACTCAAACAACGCGCACACACAGGTACTAATACACGAGGATACATTTATTAATACATAGAATATGCATATAAACCTAACAGATCTTATCGAGAGGGTTATCAGAATACAAAAGATATATATTCATTCAGTTACGAAGTGTTACACATCAAGAGGACATACGTTCAGTATATCATTCATTTAGACCGTTTCATAAATGAACTTGGTTACAACTTCTACATTAGATACTCAAAACAAGTACATAACTCTTAGGAATTAAACTGATATCAACTGGTTTGGATAACAATTGAATTCTCGAGCTGTAATGCATTGAAGTTGAATACTCATCCAATTTCTGGGGATTCAGATCTCCTGCGGGCACAAAGAAACAGTTGCAGGCTGTTGCTGTCCAATCCGCGCTCTCTGGCTCCGTGCCAGGCTGTGCTGTGCGGCTTGCGACGGTGCGCTGCTGATGCTCACTGACCGGCTAGTTAGTGTTGGCTTTAACTAGCAAAGTTTGTGCACAGGAGAAAAGATGACTGTGGGTCCCAGCAAGTCAGGAAGAGGACCGGTTCGTTCCTGATGAAGACTAGTTCTGAATAGTGATTCAGCTGTCCACAGTTCCGATCTGTTCACGAGGCCTGCTGCTGGTTACTCTCTGGCAACCTCCACTCTAGACTCTTAGAACAAAGGAAAGTTCTGGCACTCGGACACACTGGCCGTTCCGTGGTTGTCCGGGCTGAGTCTCGGGATGGTCAGGAGGCGCGCTGCGAGAATGTCCTGCCCTTGGGAGCCTTCTGCTCCTGGGCCGTCCTGCCCTGGAATTCTCCTTTGAATTCCCTTTAGAACAGTCCACAGAATCCTCTCCAGAATCTTACTGAATCTCCCGAATCTGAATCTTGTTGAATCTTTCAGGCTCTCTGTGTTGCCTGTTTTTACCTGGAGGAACTTCAGCTCGTTGATTGGCTGAAAGTTCCATGGGCATCAGAGTCCCACGTGGGTTACTCAGCCCTACCAGTCCCTGATTGGTTGATCAAGGTGAGATATGAGTCACTTAGTCCTGACACTTAGTAATGCAGTCCAGATGTCCATCCGGCACTCCCTAGACTGATAGGCGCCAGTGGATGACCATTGATCATGATAGCCAGACTTAGCTAAGTGCATCCCCCTTTGGGAGCTGTCCTAGGAAACCTTAAATCATCTTGCATGAATAGTTTCTCTGTGGCTGCACCACAGAGATGAACAGAGAAATGGGGCCTCATTTGGGAAGCTCAGAAACACTTAATTCTGCCTTATTATTAAGCCTCGCCGCTACAATGTTAATAAGTATTACCGTATATGTAGTTCAGGTGGGTAGCTGCGTCAGCATGCGTAGGCTGCAAAGAAACAAGTAATAGGTTTATTCCATGCTGAAAAGAGAAGAAAGGAAACACCATAACATTCCTTTCTTCTCTTTTCAGCATGAAAAAACCTATTACTTGTCCTATTACCGTATACTGAATGTGCAGTGACAAAAAACATAAACATATACAGTAAGTATACAGAATGGAAAAAGCTGACCTTGAAGTGTCTTAAAGAAGAATTTGGTGTTATGTTGACACCTCATTTACATCTTGTAGACAATGTGAGGAAGAAATATAAAAGGCAAACAGGATTAAAGGAATGTCCTACACTGACAGGCTAAAGGATCAGAAGGTTTTTAGACTTGCACACAGATGCTTACAAGGGGGCCTGATCCAAATATTTAACATCCTCAAAGGCACTGACAAAGTCAGTCAACTGAAATTCTTCAGAATACAACAGTGAAACACAAACCAAAGAACAGAAGTGACCTGTTTAAGTGCCTTACAACCAAGAACAGGAGGCACTTCTTTGTATAATGTGAGTATTGTGTGTGTATGGAACAGGGCTGGCTAGCTACAGTATGCTGTTGAAGGTGATTCCCTGACTTCTATCAGAAAGCGGCCTGATGTCATCCTTGGATCAATGAGCCTACTCTAGTTTGCAGCCCTCTTTAAGTCCCAAAATTGTAGATTCATCTTAGGTGATTGTCAAATGCTTACTTTAAAACACCTTGGTCCCTCCATATGCAATATTTAGGGTTTTGGATAAAAGAATTATTACATTTTACTTTTTTTAGATTTTAAAACTTGTGATATTTAAAATCCAGTGCTTTGTTCTGTCCCAATGATTTCTCAATATCGCCCTCAAATCATATTGAAATCTCTGTTGTACTTTATCTCTCCTTGGAATATCAGCTTGTCTCTCACTTCCTCCTGATTTATTTCTGTCCTTTCCTGTGCCGAAGATATTTAATAATGCTTATCTTTGGCAGATATACAGCAGTGCAGCACTGCATTTGTATCGAAATATACCCAAAGGGAAAAAGAGGAATGCAGGACTACATTACCAATACCTTCATCAAACGTACTTGCAATCTCAGTAAAATGCAGGTGGTATGTTTTTAAAAATCCTTGTAGAAATAACTTCCTGTAACTCTAGTCTCTGTTCAACAATATCTAATTAATGTATTATTACTTATTAGTAGTGAGGCTACTGCCATTCATGGCATATGAATGAAAATCAGTGGGCACCCATAAAAGTTTCATCTTGCTGAGATTCTGTTCACATGGAGTTTTTCCAAATTATTAATAGTTTAAAGCCTATACTTTATACATCTAAACGTACAGATATTGTTTGTTATGTGAAAGACAGACCTTTAGAAAACTTTCAACTATTTTATGTTGAATTGCAGCAAAATCAATCAGCGGCACAAAGAATGCATTGTAATTGCTTACTCTTGTGTGAATAGTTTTACAGATTTGCTTTACATTACAGGAGTTACAACAGGATGCTTTGAAGAACAGTCGACTTTTTTAGATTGTTGTTTTTTTCTAATTATGCTTTCTCTCTTCAAAGAAAGACGGCCTTCCGATTTTCAGCTTTTAGCTGATCGTTGCAGTTTACATGCCATCAGAGATTGTTGGACTTTTAAAAGCAGTCTAGATGTTTTCCTAAATGTCTGTTTTTTTTTAAATCAGATTCGTTAGATGATTAAATCAATTCAAGCTTTATTGTCTCTTGGGGGAAATTTGTTTTAGTGCCCAATCCAGTACGACAAAACAACAAAGACACAAAAACATTGCCAACAAGAAGACAGTACAGCAGAGTACTGCACAGGGGATGAAAGACGGGAGTAAGAATTCACAGAGAAGCAGGTGTGCCACACACTCCATACTGATCTTAACCTTCGTTACAACCCTCTGTGTGAAGAGGATATTTAGATTGATTTGATTTGCTGCAATAATTCTGCTGCCCATCTTCACAATTTTCCCAACCTATTACTACTACCAATACTTGTACTGATGCAACAAGTGAGACAATACAGTATGTTAAAATACTTTCAATAAATGATTTGTAGAATAATGTTAAAATAGTTCTACCTACCTTAAAATTTCCTAAGAAAAAATCCATCTGTGTACTTTTTTTTAATGGTGCACAATATTTGTCCTATCTCACTATTTTGTTTATGACCAGCCCCAAGTACTTGCAATTCACAACCTCTACAGTATCCGACAATTAATTACAGAAGGTTGGATGGGAGTTGCTTTGTTTTCTAAATTTCAATTTGTTTTTTAAAACATTTAACATCAAAGAGAGCTCAGCACACTATGTAGCAGAATTATTTATAATAACCCATTTTACTACGTTTTCATTTAATTTGAAGTTCTTTGAGATTTTCTGTGCTAGCAAGAGTGATTAAATTGTATTGAAAGCAGAGGAAAAATCAACACATAACATTCTTACAAATGTCTTTGCTTGGTCGAGATGCTGATCGGCCATGTTTAAGAAGTATTATTAACATCTTCTCCCCTCCTTTCTCTGTATGCCAACTGCAAAGGGTCAATAAGGTTCTGCTGTCTCCAGAATTTTCACTGGCAGAGATGTGAGACCAACTGGCAGGTACCTGTTAATCTCACATGGCCTGGCATTTTTTCAAATAGGAATAATAATAGATTTCTTCCAGAGAGAGGCAATGGTTTATAAATTTAAGGAAATCTGAAAAAGGAGACGAAAAACATCATATACTGTATCTGATCTGCGCAAGACTGCAGAACTTTGACAGCCACACAGATTATCTGAACCTGCATTCTTTCTTACATGAATCGATTTATAGTACATTTTGACGAACGTAATATATAAATGTAAAAGGTATGGAAACTGAAGGTAAACTGAAAGTATATGTGTATATGTTACAGTTAACATGATACAAACATATATAATTTCATCAATAAATCCCCAACCATAATTATTTACCCCGAGTAGAATAATGCGATTATCTTTTCACTGGGGGTGTCATTGATAAGGACCTGCCTGGCCTGTAGATCAGCCCTTCTGTGTAGCTTTGTTACTGGTAGGAAATCAATAAAAAGGTCTCATTCAACCATTTTTGAAAGACAGGGTATCAGCTTCAACAACATTGCTGGGCAGTTTGCTCCTAGGCTTCCACGACCCTTGTGCGAAAATGTACCTCCTCAGTTTTAAATGCTTTCCAACGCATGTCCTCTGGTTTGTGATTCACTTCTGATTCATTTCAGTAGTTTTGGTCTGACTCAAGGGCATTTTCCAGTGTGGCCAGTCTAGGGCTCAGAGTCCCTGAAATACCTGGAGTACCTGTTTCTTTAGGTTTTCTCTCCGTCTGAGCTCTTCATTAGGCGTACTTAACCCCTGTTTAACCAGTTTATTGATTCTTGACTGTTTCTTGGCATTCCAGTTTTAGTTTCAGAAATACCCATCTTAATGCGCACCATTTCTAATGAATGTACTGTAGCACAGAGAACTCTTTTTACTAAGACAATTATTTAGGAAGGTCATTTTATTATTTTTACAGTGCACTTAAAGCCTCAAGGGTTTCTGAGCACTGTGTCAGACATCTTCAAATATTAACTCCAACCACCCCCTTTCCTTTTTTTGTGTTCTGGAGCTTAGTTTTCAGTAATGAAGAATATGAACCTGTCTATTGCCTGGAGAGGGGATGTGATTATTTCTCCCTCAACAGTGTGTAGAGATTACTGCAGGCTTTTAAGAGAGTCTCTGCAGGATCTTGTCAAGAAGGTTTAGACTAATATGGAAACTCTGTCTGTCACCTTAGCAAGCCAGAAGGTTGTTAACTTCAGCTATAGCCCTTCTTGGAACTGTGCTTCATTATTTAGTGCAAATTAATGTGAACGCATGCACTGCTAATTGGTTTTGTTGGCTCTTCTCTTCAAGTTCATTTCTGCCAGTCAGAGAAGGCGTACAGAGGAATGTGATGAAACATTCAGTTTGCTGTAAGGGGCTTTTCACCAAAGGTTTTGTGGAATAGTCCATCCAACCCTTTGTGAGCAAAATTTTAAAAGCACTTTAGAATGTGCTGAGCCAAGATATCAGGTTCCATATAAAAATGTTTATGGCACACTGGAATCTGATAATTTAGGATTGTGCATCACATTGCAATTTGAAATGAATGGGAATGAGCCTAAATTTCATTTCTCTAAATCTCCAATTAACATATCCATCCTCATAAATAGTTAGTATTCCTAGTTCAATCGTAATTTATGCAACATTAAAAGTTTGATTATCTAATGAAGTGTGAATCCTGAAGGCTGCAATACTCACTTTCAGCTTTTTTCCAACTAGACAGAGGTGCTTCAGTGTGAGCAGCTGGCTTAATGAAGTTTGTGCATAGGCTGCTGTGACGTGTGGCGAGCAGATATGTGTCACGTAGCAGTTCCTTCTGGGCCCTATGCGGACGACGCAATCCAGAATAGTGAAGATACACTAGGGAAAAAGTCATGCGGGAGAGGGTCTGGAGACGGGGGGCTTGTCCATGCAGTGCTGGTGTCCAGGGGGAGTGAATCCGGGGTGAACAAACAAGGCGAAATCCAAAAGAGTAATCCGAGACAAAGGGTAGAGTCCAAGGCCAGGGGATCCATCCAGGGAGTTAAAACACGAACCGGGTCGGGACCGGCGAAGGGAGGGGAATCAGGAACAGAAGAGTAAAACCATAACGGAGCCAGACGCAGCAGGACCCCGGACTCTCATGATGCGGAAATCAATGAGGAGCCAGGAGTGAGGTCCGCGTCTGGCTTTTAAGGGGGAACGGGAATAGGGAACAGGTGCAGATAATGAGAGGGAACGAGGAAGGGCTGGAGCGCCCTTAAGAGGAGGGGTTAGCGATCGTGACAATATGGTTCTCTTTTGTTTCCCAGCAACTTCACACCTGCTGAATGACAGACAGCTCAGTTCCTTAGCTCCTCCAATTTATAAATCAACGAAATTCGAGAAGAAAAAAGAAATGATAAGGTTTTCCACATACTTTATATTCAAAATCATTTTGAGAAAATACTGTAGCTAGAAGACTGGTAGAACAGGCACTATAGTTCTTGAAATCACAGTAATGACACCCGATTTCACCCATTTGTACTACGTTAATAATGAAGGGTAATGTGGTACAGTATATCATTGACCGATTTTTCTAAAATGCTATAGCTCTGCTATTGAAAGTGATAAGATCAGGAATCCAGTCTCCTGACTTTAGACCTGGTCTCTAATTGCACAATGTCTTATTAAGAAAAACAGCAGTGGTTAAGAGTGGTACAAGGCTTAGTCATTAACTACATTTTGCTCCTGACTTTCATTTTGTATGAATAATACACAATTCGTTTAGTGTCTGTGTAATATGTCAGGAACAGATGTTTTACTTAAAAAGGATTAAATGAGAATTGAATCAGAAGCTGTGTTCTCTGTCAGATCATAATTACTTGCGATTCAGTAACTGGCAAAATACTGTATAAAGATTTAGTTGACTTTTATTTTGTCTTATGATATACACATTCGCTTAATGATTTTGAAGGATATGAATTTGTAAGAGCCTCATATGTCTTAGCAACAGATGGGTAGATGCAACTACCAATACTTCATTGCAAGATCATCAGTTCCTCTTTATAATTTATGTCTAGAGACCTCAAGCATTGATGCCCACACCTATTATCACTGGATTGAGCAGTTAATGCAAATCCTTCCTTTTCTTTTAGAAAGCTTTCTTTTGGTGGATAACCAATTGTATTTTATCCCAGCATTATTTTTAAATCCAAATCACCACCACCTTTTTATAATAAATAATAATAATACACTTCATTTTATATAGCGCCTTTAAAGGTGGCTTTTTAAAGCACTTTACAGAATGACAACAACCATAAATACAATGAATACACAAGATAAAAGACAATTACAATACGCAGACAAGACCGTGGATGGGGGTACTAAGTATAGTAGGAGCAGAGGGGTAAAGAATGGAACCAGTTAAAGTAAAGGATCTTCTAAATAAGAAGGCTTTGAGTCTGGATTTGAAGGAGTTTAGAGAAGGTGACTCTCTGATATCCTTGGGGAGAGAGTTACAGAACTTGGGGGCATAACAGGAGAAGGCCCTGTCATCCATACAGTGTAGACAGGCTTGGGGGACAGTCAGGAGACCAGAATTAGAAGAGCGAAGGTTGCGAGGTGGGGAGTAGGGCGATAATAGTTCAGACAGGCACTGAGGTGCCAAGCCATGCAGAGCCTTATAGGTGAGCATGAGGATTTTAAAGTCCACACGGAATTTGACAGGAAGCCAGTGTCTTTATTGGTCATATATAATTTCTTGTATTAGGAATTTGTCTTTTTTGCATACCCTAACTTGCTCTCCATTAAACACACACAGACAGGGAGAGAAGCTTGGGGTCAGAGCACAGGGTCAGCCATTTATACAGTACCCCTGGAGTAGTTGGGCTTAAGGGCCTTGCTCAGGGACCCAATGGAGTAGGACTCCTCTCCTGGCCACAGGATATGAACCGGCAACCTTCCAGCCACAGGTGCAGAGCCTTAGTCACAGAGCCACCGCTCCGCCCATGCACTGTGTCACAAAAATGATATTATAGTCTTAGAAAGAGTTCTAAAGAGCAATAAGAATAAGTCTAGGTCTCATATGAGGATATGTCATATGTGGATAGGTTAAAAGAGCTAAATATCTTCAGTCTAGAACAAAGGAGAATGAGAAGCTATGATCTATATACAAAATAAGAGGTATAGACATGGTCAAACTAGGGGACTATTTAACACAGTAATGAAACAAGTACAGTATAAAGAATTGGAGAATTTTACAAGTATTGAGAAAGCATGAGAAAACAGAATAATCCAAATAAAAAGAGACATCTGAGAGAATTGATGCTGCTGCTTCAAGTAATCACAAGCAAGATTCCACCAGGGGGCAGAATTCTCTTCTTGTGAACATGAAGCACAGAGGTGTACATTCAGCAGCTGAATCACTGTAGTAGTAAGGCATTTTCCCATTAGTTTTCTAACCACTTTATTTATTTTGAGCTTCATATTACACTAACACCTGCTGTCACACAGTATTCACAGGTTTCGGAGGGCAAATAATTATTGTAAAGCCTAGATTGGTACTGTATCAGGTGAACTCAGTGGGGAGCTGTAATAAATAACCATATTAACTGAAATACTTCCCCAAAGCATTGAAAAGGAATGCAGACTGGTGAAAAGTAATATCTGTGGTAATGACCAGACATACTGTACAGTGCAATATACTGTATAACAGAGGAGGCAAGAAGACAGTATTGTTGCAGTTGTTGCAACTGTTGGAAACTTCTTTTAATTTTTGTCAGAGAAAAAGTTAATCCCAGTTTTAGTTTATACATTTTTAAACTCAAAAGATACACATGAAAAGACAGTCACAGTCTACCAGTCTGTGCAGTTTAACTTGGTTTACATACTTTGGTACTCAGAACTATGACTCGTGATTTTTTTCACTCTACATTTACACTGTCTCCTGGATTTGTCTCATACTGTGCCTATGAAGCGAAAAGTAATTTGATTTTGCCTCAGATATACATGTACATAACTAATGCTTGTGGATTTTTTTCTTGCACCTCATTATTTGCAATCTGTGTGGCTTTTGGGGAGTTTTCCTGTTAGTAATGTACTTAATGAAGAAATCCCCACATTTCAGGCAGTAGAATGAACATGTCATTCTGTTTATCACACAGGGGTGGCTTATTGCAGCCAAGGCATTGTGATTTGCAAGTCATCCACTATTACTTTGGGTAATTAAACTACAATACCATTTACATTCTAATAATTTAGAGAACCTTAATAGCTTAAACATTGACTCTCAAGCTTCATTAAAATATCGTTCTCCATCATATTCAAATGGCAGAATAGATGACATTTTCTTTGTAAAAGCAATTCTTGGTGCACCCTTGAGTAAATTGAGCATTCATTCTTCAGAAGCTTAGGAAACAATATGCGTGTTCCATTTGTTACAAGATTAATGTTAGTATGACAAAATTAAATTATTGCAATAAATGTTTCATACTCATTAACAATATTTCAAAATGTTATAATGTATTATTCAAATGGTCCCTGCTGTTCTAGTGCATAACTGTCTGAATTCACATACTGCAAGTCAATGCCAATGCAGCAGAAAGTTTGAAACAATGAAATGCAATGATCCCCCTTGTGAAGTGTTTGCTTTTTCTCTGGAAAATAAAAGCCAATCTCCCCTCAAAAAAAGGAAAGGAAAGACTCACAAGTTTTACAGATCTCCCTTCTGATGGAAGGGAACAGGTAATGAGTGGTTAAGTCAATACAATAAAAATAATCCTGCATTGTAAGAATACCTTTTAGCTTTAAAAATTCAGCCTTTACTTTGCCTCTGATCCCCTGGCAGTCAGCTAGCTGCTGACCAGAGCAATTTGTTTTGGAGCCACAGCTGCTAACCTCCTCTCACTCTTATTACTCTCATGACCGAGTCAGATCTAGGCCAATACCAATCAGGAACAGTAATTCAGAACGCTACACCATTCTGCTATGCATCCCAGTTCCTCATGCAGATTATTTGTATTTGTTTCTAATTCGCTGTATAGTATTCTGTTATCCCCCACCAAACCCATGACACACACGCGTTTGCTTTTACTCTGTGTTGGGACTTCACATTAACTCCTATCCTGTTTTGTATTTATTGTTCTTGGCTAGAAGGAGCTGAAAGCTGGCCAGAAACAAATAGATGCCATTTGGTTTACGAAAAAAAAAGGGATTTCCATCCTCACATTATCTGTCTTTGTAGAGATATTTTCTCAAATTCCTTATCCAGGTTGAAATTACTGTTAATTCAGAAATCAGCTTTAGGTGGAACTTACTGTACTCGAGGACTTGAAAATTGATGCATCTTCCTCTCCAGCCAAATTTTCTGTAGTTCCCCTGCCAATCAGCGACCATCAAATATCCAAGGCTTCTCCTGAACGAGATCAGACTAGGCTTCAGCGATAGTTTACCTTCTCTTTCCCAACCCTCAAACATTTTCTCTTGCTTTGCAGGTGAGACCATGAGGGTGGCGTCCTCTGAGTTTGCTGATGACCCGTGCTCCTCTGTGAAGCGTGGCACCATGGTCCGAGCTGCCCGAGCCTTGCTGTCTGCTGTAACTCGTCTTCTGATCCTGGCTGACATGGCTGATGTCATGAGGCTGCTGGCTCACCTCAAGATTGTACGTTTTTTTGGGGGGGATCAGTTGTCTTTCATAGCAGGTTCCGTGCACAACTTAAGCCAAAGGATAGGGTACATTGTTTTGGTAAAAAACAAATAAAGAAGGGTAAAAGAGTTGTTCCGGAAATGCATTTCTGACCTTTGCTCTTTGTAAGAAAGATTGGGCTTTGTGATTCTCTTTATTTCAGTATCTGGGTTATTTATTCATTGAGGTTTCCAAGGTCAAAAATGTAGTTTTGACAATGGAAAAGGGCGCCGATTCCAACAATGACCAGAAACAAAGTTTTTTAATTTTTTAATTCAATCTCAAACTGTGTGATAAAACTTGTGGTACAAAACTTTTTTCAATGCACGAGAAACATTGATGATTTATATACAGTCATTGAAACGTGAACATTTTCGAGGGTAAGTAATTTAACTTCTCTGGTGGGGGGGATTTTTCAGAGTGCAGTTGAATACATGTTTTTTTTTCATTTCTTGAACAAAACTAGATACGATGATAGTGCTGAGACCAATTCAGCTCACCGTAGAGGTGCAGCCAATCAAGATGATCGAGGCATAATGCGCCGTACTGCAAAGAGCAAGCCATGTTACACCGCCCAGCAGCTTTTTCTTTTTTCAAATAATCTGATTCAGGACTGCATTACTTTGTAAAATGTCTAACATAATGTACAATTTTATTTTCATACAAATTATGTGTGTATTAACCTATTAGTACTTTACTCATCTAGCCATACTGTACAGTAACACTAACATAATTTTTCATTTATCTTTTAATACAGTACACAGAATTATTAGTATCTGTGTAAATGGCAATTAGATAACATCATTTTATTTTAGGTTTTGATTAAATATAACATATAACTTATAGCCTAATATATTATACATAGTGGCTTTAAAAACGAATTCTGTTTAAAAGCAAATACATGTATGTTAAAAAAGAGGACAGTAGTATTGAATGTTTCAAAATGTGTCAAAAATAACCACAACAAGGGACAATGTTAAAGATTTTGTTGCAGATGTTTTACGAAGAAAGCGGAATACTCTATGACTACCAGCTTAATAAATATACTATGTTTAAATTAATATCTAAATATAATTTTAATGACATTCAGAAACTTATTTTTATTTTCAGCTATGAAACATTCCTTTAGTTACTATGTATGATTGAGTATTAATATTCTATATAAGTTGATTAAATTAAGATATTTTCACTAACATCTAAAACAGGACAAGAGTCAGGTTAATTTTCATTGCCATTGTATCAGATATATAGAGAAAGTTATCCTCTAAAATGTGCATTACAGACAGGTTCAGGAATATTTTGGGGCTTTTGTGAATTTTCTGTAAAAAAGTTAATCCCTTATCACAGTCCAGTCCAGTGCAAGGTGTGCTGTTTCTGCCTCTCATTTTTTGTTCTTACACTGATGTGTTTTTTGCATGTTCTTTACCATTTGATCTGCAAAAACTCATGTGTGTCTGAATATCGCATTCTTCACTTCCCTGTGTTTCTTTTTTGTGTCTGTCATTTTGGTTATTCAGCTGGTAACCATTTTCTGTTGTGTGGTCTGTATAACAAGGTGGAGTTTTCTCACTAGCATTCAGCTCCCCTTAGCTGGTGCCCAAATTATCATTTAAAGGAGGAGCTGCCCTCTGGTGGCACCTGGTTTTATAGTTTTAAGCTAGAAGAAATGCACAAGTCATTTCAAATAAATACATTGCACCACACTTTAAACTGATGATTTTTCACTTATCATTCAGCCTTTGGAGATTATTATGCTGTATCATTACTTTCTAACAGTTCACAACATAATGTAGCCAATAAAGTGCAGATCACCATTGATTCATTAATTAAAAATTAAATGTGATTTAATGTTTTAGAAACATTATACAAGCATCAGCATCAAGCTCTATTTTTCTGTTCTAGAAATTGCAGAGATAGAAAAAAGAAAACTATAATCTGTATCATAAAAAGAATTTTAGGTCTTGCACTGTTAGTTTTTTTATTAAGACACTGAAGGTTCTTTCTAGCATGCTAATCTGTGCTTAAAGCGATTAAAGTTGTGTTTTCTTAAAGCCTGAATATCTGGATGTGATAGCATTAGACCCAATGATGTGTAAAGCAACATATTTCACATTTAAATCTAGCCATGCATTTCAACCCTAGTAAAGATTTATTGAGGTGAATGTTTGTCAGATGGTATGACAATTTGTTTCTATTTCACTTTTGGATATTGTAATACTAATTTTTCACATTATTACTTGCTTTAGTCTTAATACCAGGAAAGCAAGTTGAACCCTCTCCCTTCAGGCACTTATGATAAATCTTAAATTCATAACTTTGCATTTTAACAATCTCTGTATATTTGTAATCAAAGGAAACAACCCGAGGTTAGTTTCTCATGGACTGGTAATTGGATATGTGGGGCTGTTTACTGGTACTTTGAGTTTCTCATAGCTAGCCCCATTAACTGTAGAGGGAATACATTGATGCAGTGCGGCTTTAGGAAGAAGATGATTTTCTTTTTTCTGAGGGAGATGAGAAAAGAAAAAAAATCACAAGGGCAACACATTGAAATATGCGAAATCTATAGTGTGCACAGTTAGCATTCACAAAAACCTTAGAAAGACATCACTGGTCTGTGGCTGTTCTCACTTGCACAGATAAAAAATCTTCATCAATACAGTACCAACCTCATGAAGAGCTTACAGTACTTCTTTTTTATAGACCTTTGCAGGTGTAAAAAAATAACCTGTTTTCATAGTGGTAAAATTAATTGTTTTGGTATTGAAGCCACTCCAAATCCTAAGGCAAAAGAAATGAAATCTCAGATAAGTTTTCAGTTTAAACAGTAAACTGTAAAATTGAAAACATTACAAATTTAGCATAAGATACTGTACCACCAGCTATATAAATATATTATATTTGGAAGCGTAAATTAATATTGTTATTAATTTCTTACGTTACACGATTCCATTTTAATATTCCATATTATGTGGATTTTAAACAATACAAATATTCATAGAAAAGTATATAAACTTAATATAGTCAAAACAAGCATGTCAACAAGTTTCCAAAATAGTAATAGTAAATGATTTCAAGACTTTGATGCATAAAATGTTTATGAAGAAGGTGGAATATTATGTACAGTATTTGTTTATTTTTAGCTACCACTATCAGCCATATACAGTATGTACAATATATTATATTCCTAAATTAATATTGCTTATGACTTTCAGAGACGTTATGCTTCTGTTATTTTTATGCTTAGCGGCTACAACAGAGTGCCTAGAGTTTGGGCTTCTCACACCATGCAACCCCCCCAAAACCTCGCATGTGCATCAGCCCGGTGCGTGCTCATGTGGGGTTACAGCTGTTAGACTGAGCGGGCCATCAAGAACAGGACTGAGTTGTCATCAGGGATCATTTCCAACAAGAGCTCTTCCAAGGCTCCACCTTCTTCTTCAAACCTCGTGTGCTGATCACTTGTTTCAGTACAGGACCTTAATCTTCAATGCCCATGGCGATTTTCCAAAGTTTAAAAACTTGACCAACACTTAGATTTACCAATAGTGAATCCCAACACACTGCCACCAGGTGTGGTAGATCTTTGCCTTTGGTGGGATGTGGTAGATCCTCTATACGATAGCGTGGCAAGGGGTCTCCACATACAGTACACTGTAACTATATCTCCCTGGATAGCAGTGGCAATGAGCTCTCTCAGTCGATTCCAGTTGGCCAGGTACGCTCATTACCCATCTTCTTATTTACCGGTGTCCCGACCCAGAAAACGACCAAGGCTGCTACCAGTTTTATCCCTTTTTACGCTCCCTCTGGTTAGTGATATTTAACCAAAACCATTATCTCTTGAATCGTCTTTCTTCTTTTTAAATGCTTACTGTCTTCTTAAACTGTGAGGGTCTTGTGAAAAAGACCCCCTCACTGTCCTAGTAACTTTTTATAAGTGACCAGGTTCAGCCAATGTAGTGGTTTCCTTGTGAGAATCCTAGGAATGTAATTTTCCTAAATGAAATGACCTCGCCCCTGGGAATTCACCCGTTTTAAATCCCCGCTTTGCTACAGTACATAGCATCTGAATCTGAAAGCTGAATTATTGAGAGATGACTTCTTGGCTTAATTGATACACTTCTAAATACAAAGTGATACAAAGCAACAAAAATAAACGTGGTCTCTCTCGGGTTCTAACTAAAATGTGTTCTTTCTATAAACACCAGGATAGCAGAGCAGTTTGCAGCATCAAATTGCAAATAAAATAGTAAAGCTGCCATAAAGGGTGGCTACTTAACTCTCAAACTCCTGTATTACTAGTGTTCCCAGCTGCTGTGTTACAGTACAGTCTTGTACTGTATACAGCAAACCCCGTGTGAAAATGAAAATGTTCCAGTTCAATTGAGTAAACAATTGTCCATCCCAGGTGAATTATTTTACAATTGAACCGAGTCTTGTGTCTCTGAAACTAGTTTGGCATCCCCTAGTGGTATCTGCCACACATCACATAAGGAACATTTGACCAATTTATCAGCTTACTTGTTATACCAATGAGCTTTCTATAATTGTGGTCAAATTTAATTAATATTGTTTCATCATGTATTTTATAGTGACCTACGGTCTCCAAAACAACATAATCCTGAACAGTGTTTCTTTTGTATGCTCAGTATATCATATATACACAGTATGTATAGTCTCTGATTTCTGTATCTTAATAAGAGTTAAATCCAACTTTTATTATTTGTTGTAAGTTAATTTAAGTTATCTAACACTAAGAGCAAATGGCTGTTCAAACTGTTTACTACTCAGGGTAATGTCAGATTGAATGAGATGTGAATTATGAATGAGATATTTCATTTATGATGAGATTCCTGAACAAGGGAATGGTTTTTAGTTCTATAAATATCTGGGCAAGTGTTTTAGTCAAGAATTAAAACACGGCAATATGTAGTAGGGATGAGATCTGACAATGTTGTGTTTTAATTGGACAGGTGGAAGAAGCTCTTGAGGCTGTGAAAAATGCCACCAACGAGCAGGACCTGGCCAACCGCTTCAAGGAGTTTGGAAAGGAAATGGTCAAACTTAATTACGTAGCAGCCAGAAGGCAGCAGGTGAGAAAGATCTGTAACTCTGTGTGCCATAGGTGTAAAACAAAATGCATAAAGTATGACTATCGCAGTCTATTAATTTAGGAAATTCTTAAACATGACGTGGCAAATAGAGGTATAGTGAAATTGCACACTATTACACCAGTAATTACACTAGTAATTAGCATGATAATGATTGTGCTAAGGATCAGATATGTACAATTATGTTTTATTTAATAATACATTATAGAAGTACATTCATAATTGACTCCAGGTTTAATTGGAAAAATAAACAGCAAATAGAAAGTGGATAGCATTCCTGCCTCTCAGCTCTGGGACCCTGGGTTTAATTCTGGACTGGAATGGAATTGGTGTTTTCTCCTTGTGTTTGTGTGGGTTTCCTCCCACAGTCCAAAAATATACGGGTAGGTTAATTGGTTACTAGTAAAATAAGCTCAAGGAGTGCATGTGTGCGTGTGTGTGTGTGTATTTGTGTTGGTACAGTACAGTATGTGTGTGTGCCCTGCTGATGGACTGGCACCCCATCCAGGGTATAACCTACCTTGTACCCGTTGTTTGCCTGATTGGCCTTGGCTGCCACAAGACCCTGTATTGGAAGAAGTTGTTAGAAAATGGATGGATACAGTAGGCTATAGAAAATAGAAGTCACCTATTTAATGTACTGTACATATTACATTGCAATTATAATAGATTTATAAATTACCTATTATATCTTTGTCTTTTAACTGTCCTGTACAATTAATTCAACTCTCCAAAAAGATTAAAAGTGCTTTATTGGAAGACTGTAGGATTTGTGAGTCAGTCATCCAAATACTGTCATGATAGCTTTATGTATGCAGAATTAATTTGAAAAGCACTGTGCCTCCACTTAATTACCTTCTCCCTCTGAAACACGATCACTTGAATTGCCTGCTAAAGCCAATTCTTTTATTTTATCTGCAATAAATGTCATGTATTTACATATTTATATTATTATTTGATAAATAATGGGTTTATTTAAAAAAAAATCTATTTAAGATCATTTCTTTATTTAATCCATAAAATAGTCAGCGGCTCTATCTACAGTACATAATCATGATTTATTTTTTTCTTTTACTTCACCCAAGCACTTAACAGACCTCTTGGTTTCTAGGAATAATCGTTTTTCTCCCCCCCCCTCCCCTCCAGGAGTTGAAGGATCCCCACTGCAGGGATGAGATGGCAGCAGCTCGAGGTGCCCTTAAGAAAAATGCAACCATGCTGTACACAGCATCACAGGCCTTCCTGCGCCACCCTGACGTCGCCGCCACCCGGGCAAACCGAGACTACGTTTTCAAGCAGGTGCAGGAGGCCATCGCCGGCATCTCCAGCGCCGCCCAGGCCACCTCCCCCACGGACGAAAAGCATGGGCACACTGGCATCGGAGAGCTGGCGGCCGCTCTGAACGAGTTTGACGTAAGTGTTAATGGCCCGTTTGCTCCCTTCCGCTCCTCGCTGGTGCCCTCACTTGCACTGTCTGTTACAGTTTGGCACTTTGAAGTGCCAGGGCCGGCAGGGGCAGGGTGATTCTCCTCTCACTAGCGTACTTCAAAGCGGAGAAGAAAATACCAGGGAGAGAGGGAGGCAGAGCAATTAAAAAAACAAAAACAGGAGCCCGGAAGCTGATCATTCACCTTCATCACCCTCAGCAAAAAGTTGCTAATTGGAGAAATGCTCTCACACTTTCAGCGGTTTTCATCTTTTAAGTGCGAGAGCATACTTTTTCTAAAATGCAAAGAAAAAAAGCTGCTTGAACCAAGCTTATTTTCCCTAAAACTGCGTGGATTATCCAGCTGACGTTTCGAAACCCAGCTGAGTGAATTATCTTCTATAAAACGCTATAGTAAGACATTAGATGCGTACATAGTTATATACGATAAATTGGCTCCTGGCTCTGAACACTTTAGACCTGCTGGGATGGCTGCTGTTTTCCCCAAAGTGCAGTTAACTAATAAAAATAGACACAGAAGCTGCTGCCTCTAAAATATTAAAATAAAAATCTTTTGTCGTTGAATACCCTGAAGATTGATGCCACAGTCCTGCGGGGGATTGCCTGTTTCATCTAGAGATCAATGGATCCTATAGACAGCAATAAACCCCCACCTTCTAAAGCACCGTATCATGCTGTGACATCTGAGAGCTCTCTGCAGATATAATGTGCTGACTGACTATATGATACTCATGAGGTAAAGGGAGTGAGAGAGAGAGAGGATGGAAAAGTGGAAGTAACAAAGGATGTGTTGAGATTCTGGGGATGAGGTTGGTGATAATGGCTGCCATGAGTCAAGAAAACTGAAGGTACTGTACATCTGGGTATTTAGCATACTGTATATTGCATTATATCTCAGGGGAACAGTTTGACAGATTCATGACAATTCATATAGTCCCAGACCTTACATGGAACTACAGTGAAAGTGGAAATAAAGCCGTTCATTTAAAGGCTTAATCACATCATATAGCAGCAATAACCAAGTTTCGCTTGACACCTATGTGGGTGAATGACAGCGTTTTCAATATTGTCACTATTGACTATTGTGACAGGGAAATGAAACCCAATAAAAAAAAGAAAGAATTTGCACTAACTGATGGAGGAAGAGGACTATAATGTTGGCTGGCCTTTTACTTGTTAAAAAATATGTTTTATTATACTGTATATCAGTATGTTTAATAATGAGGAGAGTAAGCTCCTTTGAAGTGAAGCGAGCCAGCAAAATATTACAGAAGCCACAGTTGCTTACAGTTCACTATAAAAATTTTTTTTTTAACTCTGTATGCGCAGTTCGCAAATTGCAGCACAGAAGCCCTCCCTTAAAAAAGCTGGAGCAATATGTATTTATAGAGATGGTGGTTATACCAAATTGATACCTTGAACTGGACTTTGAGATTATTTTTAAAGAAAATTTTAAAATAAACATAAACTTGAATATATACGTCAAATTGTGAATTGAGAAGTTTTACAAATATGTATTCTATACATGTGTTGTTACTAAGTTGATGGTTCAAAGAAACCATGCACAGATTTTCAATAGTTTATGTAATGCAGCATCAGTTAAGATACATAGGAAAATGGTGACATCTAGTGGTCAAGGTAGATACTGTAGTTTGTTATTTTTTCAGATTACTGTATTTAACTCTTACAGAACACTGGAATATCTAATATTTACCTTTTTGTTAATAATATAGCACTACACTAAAGGTTTGTTTAAGGATATTTGGCTTTCTTAAAATGTTTTCTAAGTTAACATTTAATTAGATTTCCTTGGGTTTTATATCTAGTGTGTTTTGCAACAGTGAATCATGTTTTTTTTTACTAAACCAATTCAACAACATTATAAACATATTAACTGTGATAAATTGCACTTCATACTACAGTATTACATTTTCTTTGATATGCACTGTGTTTTGCAAAAATGTTCCCTTTTGTAATTTGTAATTTTTCTGAATTACAAATGATGTGTACGAATTTTTACATGAAGATTTGTATTCAAAACACCAGTGCTCATACTCAGCACATCTAGTGGTGAAAGAGATTAAAATCCCTAAAATACTGTATATCACAACATTATGTACCCAGTTTGCTGTGACAAGCCTAAATTAGTTTAAGGAATACATTCCTATTTTGGCAAGTCACACAGTGAATTTACTGGCCTTTTCCTGTGTGCAGTAATGTTGTTTCAAATGATTCCATAATAAATATACCTGTCTCTGTAAGGCCCCTCAATCAGATAGAGAATTTTGTGCAAAGATTCAACCATGAAGGCTAAGGAACTTTCAAAAAGAACCCAGGGATGCAGTTGTATAAAGGCATTGACCAAGAAAAGGGTATACAAACTTTTCCAAAACACTGAATATCCCTCTGAGCACTGTGAAGTCAAGCATTAAGAAGTGGAAGGTGTATAAGGAGCAAGGAATCTGGTTAAGGATGCCACTCTATGAGCAACAGCAGCTTTAAGAAAGCTGCAGAGAATTGTGGCTGAAATGGAAGAAAATGTCTATGAACCATAGCTGGTCTGTGTGGTTTTTAAATGGAATCCATTTAAATAATACAGTACTGCAAACCTGTGGAACAAAATGTTTTGTGGTTTAGTGCAAAAACTGCAGTGCATCACCCATTCAGCACCATTCCTACTGTCAAGATTGGTGGTGGCACCATTACTGACACTCAGCACTGGGAAGCTTTGTCATGATTGAGATGGAAATGGATGCAGCAAAGTGCAGTCAAACCTGTGAGGGAAACCTGCTTCAGTGTGGTAAAGATCCAAAACTGGGACACAAAGTTTCAGTAAGACAGTGGCCAAAAGCATAAGGCGAAAGCTACACTGGAAGTGGCTTAAAAAGAAGAAAGTGAATGTCCTCAAGTCGAAGGCCCAGTCAAAGTCCTAACCTGAATTGAATAGAACATCTGTGGCAAGACTTGAAAATTGCCCAGAAAGTCTGACCCAAAATGACTTGCGGCTGTAGCTGTTGCTAAAGTTGGCTCTACCAAGTTATGAGTTGAAGAGTGACAATTTATTCAATTAAACTATTTTATTTTAATTAATTTTCTGTGCCATTCTCACTCACATTTAACTTTTATATCCATAAAAGTGTTTCATTTAAGAATTCATATTTTGATTAAAATGTTCAGTGCGTACGTCATTTTGTAATTCAACAAAAGGGATTTTGTTGGGATATTTTTGAAAGCACTGTATTTGCATGTTTTATGAACATGTATTTACTGTACTAAAGAAAATGAATAGAAAGCTATACAAAGAACAGCATCCAGACTGATGTGATTTATTCTGTCAAATGTAAATGAGGTTTGTCTCTTATCCACTTATAGCAAATCTAATAAACATATTAACGCTTTTGGTACAATCTCATTTGAGAAATCACTGTGCATGTATTTATTATTTTCTTTTTTTTATAGAATCAGGCCAGTTTGCATTTCAAAAACATTAGAGAGTGCTGTTACTATATGTGTGCCTGTGGTGCTTATCATCTGGTTCATTGCCTATTTCATCATTGTACCAGCATGGAAGTTATCAGATATTAGCCTCAGTATCATCTAACCTAGTTGTGTGTAAGTACATATAATAACAGTCATACCATTTTCAAGGCTGTTTGATTTCAGTATGTAAGAAACTGTTTAAACAAGGAAACCCTCTTCTCCCAAGCCACTTGTATTGATAGTGCAAGTCTATTGATAAAGCCTTCTGATGATCAAACTGTCTAAAGAAGGACTCCTTATTCCTTATTCTTCAGGGCTGCAGTCTGGCAAGTTTTCTAGGATTGCTCAAATCATTACCTGAGTTAGAACCACAGATATTTTTAAACAGGTTCCTTGAGGTAAACAATTACTTTTGTAATTAAAAATTTGTTAGGAATGGAAACCAGAAGGACTCCTGATATAATGAGAATAAACAAAGCTGAGAGCTTACTACCATGAGAACTGTGATTATCCTGCAAACCACTCCATTCATTAACTAAAACTAGGATACAAGAGGAATGACAGTTATGAAAGAAAATCAAATGTATTTCTAGCAGCAAAGTGATTGAAGTAATCGAATGGCTTTAACATGTCACACAAGAGTAGTGTTACGCCAAATCTTAAACTTCGCAAAAATGTAGAAGTGGCTTAGAAACTGTCAGGAGTTTTTATTAAGTGTCTTGTGAAAAAAAAAGCTTCAGTTATGATTAGTAAATATCAGCCATCTAGCTGCTAGGATCTTGGACTTTTTGGTCAGGAGTCACTGGTTTTGGCTTTGTTTGTGGAGAGAAAGGAGGATTGTTTGAAGCCTGTTAACTTGTTTTGTTATAGTGGGTATTTAAATGCAAGCCGTTTTGCTTAGTACAAATCTTTGAAGCTGCCAGGTCTTTAAAAAGATATTCAGCAAAGGGATTTATTTAATAGTTATTTAATTGGAATGCTTTTCTTCATTTCTAATTTAGTTACAGATTAGTTCAGAAAGATGCTGGAAGTAAATTTAAAACTGAGCACAGGACCTCCCTTTTGAATTTCATAAAGCAGTTATTTTTCTTAGGTGGCTTTGAAACTCTGTCTTCTTACTAGAGCCCTTAGCTTGTAACAACATTAATGTGTTTAGATTTAGAAAAAAAAGTTATGCCTTTTTTCCACATTTCTCAGAGCCTGGACTCAAGTGGAAGTTTGTTGCTGTACTGTATGTGGTGTGGGAATATCTGACTTCTTCCTTTATGTCCAATATTTGACCTCAGTGCCCTAGCATGGTGTAGGAGACTGCTGGGAGGTGTTGGAGTATCAGAAGACAGAAGTTTCTACTCTGAGCATTCAAGCTCATTCACTCTGTGAACAGGGCCCCAGGGTTAGAGAAAATGAGCACAGTCTTTGATGATAGTGCCTGTCTGAGTCACCTGCGGATTCACATAGAGGATTTGTGGATCTTCTTCCTTCCTTCTTAGTCTGTTTCTGTTGTGATTGGTTTCTTCACTCTGTTCCTTATTGGTGCTGCGCTTTAACGCTTTTACTGTGTTGCAATGTGGATTATTATTAGTTATTATTCTATTAGTTAGGATTATTATTAGCTATGAGTTATTATTCAATTTACTGCACACAGTATACTGTTGCTATGATTGTAATGAATCAATGAAAAAGATATGTGGATTATTATTAGTCATTATTCTATTAGGATTATTATTAGCTATTAGTTATTATTCAGTTTATTGCACACTGTGTATTGTTGCTATGATTGTAGTGAACCAATGAAAAAGATACCATCAATTTATCAATTGACAAAGGAGTAGATAGATGGAAAACATTATTTTAGCATCCGGTATACTATAGATAAATGTACTTCTAATACAACATTGATATAATATATTGTTATATATTGTTTAAGTGTATAATTTGTACATAAAAGTAATTTATTCAGGGCTGTACATTTCTAGTCAGTTACAGTATAGTTTTCAACTAAATGAGCTAATTAAAGTCAAGGATGGTCCAGAGCAAGACAGTAAAGAGTTTCAAAATGATTCTTAATTGGCTGAAAAGCGATGCAGCCAGTCCAAAAGTGTGGAAAGGTTCTCTGTTCTTGGCTCACATTAAAAACCTTACACTTTCATACTCCAACGGTTAAAAGCACTTTTCTGCACATAGAGCTCAAGTGACAGAACCGTTAAATGCATGGCACCCAGCCCTCCTCTTCACTCTCAGAAAGTGAATAATGAGTGGTCCAGCCTAGTTTAAGACCTTTTAGTAGCTCCGCATGTGTGAAGTGAAATTTCGTTGACAGCTTACTGGAACTGAACTACAAAAGGATTGGGGGAGAGGGTCGCTGTTTTTGGAAGGAAAGGACTCCTGTTTAGAAGTTTGGGTTTGTTTAATTTTGTGTGTTTTAAACACATTTGGAAATTCTTTTCTCATTTCATTTGCAGTTCTTTTTGTAGTTATCTGTTGGTTCCCTAATTACTGTAAGTGCACATTTTGTTTAAGTCAAAGCTTATGTTTTTCATAGATTTGGGGTTTTTGTGACCTTACCAGGAATATGTGAATATCTGATAATGGACAGGCATTTTTGCCTATATCAATCTATCTGAGATCTTTCTTTTACTAATATTAACTTCAATTTATTGCTTGACACATTGTGTCCTAGACAGAACACATGGTAAAAGTGTTATCATAAAACTGCAAATTCAGATTCAATTTATTTCATGTGTCTGAGTATCACAAACTGGGTTAGTACAGTCTAATATCATTAGCACTTGGTAATGGTTTTGTTTGGCCATGTGCTTGCTGAAAATGTGCAAGATATTTTTATTATTTATGTTGGAATTTTCTGGGGATTTAATTTTTAACTAAGATCTATGTGTGTGTCTCCTGTCTAAGAATCTGCATGTTTATATATATATATTCACTAGTTAACTTAATCATCAGTATTAAAGTTTTAGGAGGACAAAAATGCTGGCATCATTTTTAGTTTCATGTGCATCGCTGATTCACAGTTATCATTCTGACTTTCACAGTCATAAATACCTAGCACTGGCTGGGAATTTAATGATCGGGGTGTTATGAATGATATCAGGTGCTATTTTTCACATTGCAGTTGTCATTAAAGTGTTTTCCGTTTTTATGAGACTCAGCAGAGCAAAGAAGACTCAGCAGTATTTTTCCTGTGGAGTGTGAAAGTACTGCTGTCAGAATCTGTTTCCTTTACCATACAATAAGAATGAGCAGACTGAAGGTGTAAATTTAGTCATTAACCAGTTCTTCATGAAATTTTTTAATGCATTCTAGAGATAGCTCAGTGGCAAGTGTTGCATTAAAGCAGTGGCAGTTTTTCACCTTTAAATTCTTCTTTTTCTGACTTGATCTGGTGTAACTTTACATGACATAGACCACACATAAAACAGACACAATACAGTAGTGCACTCCTTTAAGTAAAATAAGGTAAGACTTGTGTTATACAGTATAGTCAAGTAAACAGTTTATAGCACCTTCTGATTTGGTATACAGTAGCTGTACTTGTGTGAGACAATGTTTCTATTAATGTATCTATATTTTTAAGGAGATGACATTTCAAGGATGAAACATTCTGTTCAGGTATGCAGAGCTGAAGAACAGACAGTATTATGCTTATCTCCAGTCTCTGTAGTCATTTGTTCTCTCCTGTAGCATACAAAAGCAGTCAGGCTAAAGACAGGGTTCACCCAACTGAAGAGTAAGAATCAATGGAAAGGCCAACACTGGTAAGATCATGTCTGAAAACTAAAATGAAACAGTTTAGCCCACACCTGGAATCTTGTCCGGCTCTGGTTATGTAGTTGTTTTGTGTTCTTTTGTACATTTGCATATACTGTACAGTATGTACTGTATGTAGGGCAGCATGGAGGTTTAGTGGTTAGCATTGCTGTCTCGCAGCGTTGGGGCTTTGGGTTCAATTCCAGACCTGGGGTGCTATCTGTGTGGAGTTTGTATGCTCTCCCTGTGTTCACTTTTGTTTCCATTGGTTGGCTCTAGTTTCCTTCCACAGTCCAAAGACATACTGTACTGGTACGTAAAGAGGGTTCGGGAAATACTGGCTTTGGAGTGAGTATGTGTGTGTTTTTCATGGACTGGCATCCCCTCCAGTCTATATCTGCATACGTCTAGCAATGTGCATTCCAGGCTTGCGTGCTAAAGAAGACTTAATCTGTACCCTTATAGCAATTGTGTTTATTTATCAGGTCCCAGGCACCTTTACTACACAAACTATTGGAATTTCTGGGACAATCTTTTTACGGTACTAGAATATGGACACATTTCTATGGTTAAACTAGTTGCTTGGAGAACTGAGCATCATATTATTGAATTTCCCCATTCCTCTTCAGAAATACAAGCCGTGTGTACTATAAATTGTATCTGCCTGCACTTGGAATCAATATAAATGATTTCTCCAGCAATGATCAATCCTAAAGGTAATGTGGCTTGATAGCTGTGTTACTACTTACTACTACTAGTTTATTGGAATTCAGACGTTAAGCAAGGCCGAGCCTGGTGAGTAGTCTAAATGTCCTCCAAACAACACGGACAATGTGCTATAGAGGCTGCTGTCTTTCAGATAAGTCGTGACGACTTGCTCATTACATATACCATTTTACTTTAAATGTTTGCAGAAAGTCTGAAATTTAAAAAAACAAAGGTGATCATAAATTCAATTATTTGTTGACCATTTTGTTTTCCAATTTTAAGATCAGGTAAAGTACATTATCCTTAGGGATAATAGGAATTTTAACCCCAGCACTGTGACTAAATTAAACTCTGGGCTTGCTTAATCTGGTTCCATTGGGTTTTTTCCTGAAGTCAAATGGTGAAGTAAATTTTCGCTTCTCCACCTAATTGGTAAAGGGAGGCCAATGGCACATGATTGCTGCATGTTACTCAGATGCTCACTGCACTACATACTGTAGGCGGTTGAAATGGCTTCCTTTTCTGTGGTTCTGGGTTCTATGGGATAAAAAAAAAATCTTCGTAGAAATTAAACCAATTGATAGATCTGTTGTCATCACATGAATATATCAAGGTACTATAAAAAGAAACAAAACGTTCTCCATTAACAGCCATTGTAGCAGGCAGATTTCAAGGAATTTTAAGATTTTGAAGATTTGTGACATACAGTACATAATTATGTGTAGTTATTCTTTTCAACTAAAAGCAGACATTTTAGCTTATTTCTATAGAAGCATAGAGGACGGACTTCACTCTAAGTAACTTTAAATGAAAAGGAACTGAGCAGATTATTGCTAAAGCACAGCACACTCATTTAAAAAAAATATATAAGAACAGACAATCCTTGATTAGCTGAAAAAACAGATTATAATGGCCTGATGTTTAATATCGCATGAAAAAAAGTACACTAAGTAATTCTAGCTTTGCATCTGCAGTTTTTCTGGTAATATTTACTGTTCCTCCTGTGTTTTCCTTTTTTAATCACTTGCTGATTGCAGCAAACTTGAAGCAAAATATCAGCCTTTTGATATTTACTAACTGGCTAGGTCATTTTGTTTTCAAACGAAATACTTTCATGTTAGTGGCTTTGCCTGTTATTACCAATGAGCATATCCACAGAGAGGCATTCAGAATCTCTTTCATTGCATTACTAATACTCTCCGCTGGCTGGGCAGTGTCATTTATAATAATAGAATAAAAATAAAATTACTGTAATGATGTTTGTCTACTGTTTTTTATCAAAACTGGAGTTTTCTCAACTGAGGTAACTAAAAAACAAAATAAAACCACACATTATCTTATCCTAAAAATATTTTAAGGCATACTGTATAATGTTATCACATAATTACAGCATACTGGATTATAAACCTTCTAGGCTAGGTCTAGTACTGTATGTCTTTTTTTTTTCTTCAGTTCAGTACATCTTTCAACATAACACAAAGAAGAAAGACCCTTGTTGCAGTACAAAGGTTGCTCTTTAAATGTCATGTCTTCCCAAAAGCTTTCTTCTCAATTGCTATTTTTTTTAAATTACATATGACAAGGAAATATCAGAATTTACCTAAGACTTGTCCCAAAAGGGGGTTCTTGCCTTTTTACAGAGTTTAAATAATATGAAGCAGAGTACACTGAGCTTAATCCTGGCAATTGGAATCCTTTGCCTCTAGTAAGAGATTTAAAGATTATGAGCTGCTGAAGAGAATTTAGAACTGAGATTTGAAATCCAGGCTGTGAGTATGGATGTAATATTTTCATTGTAATCAGTGTTTAAGTTGGGCCATAGTTCTATGAATATTTAATGAGCATGGATATGGCATTGTTTGTCAAGATTATGGGAACTGTTTAAGTGGATTTAGAAACTCCCATCATTGTTTTCAAAGAAAAAAAAAGTTAGGGATCAAAAAAACGGTCTAGGATATAAAGTACAACAGCAAAAATGGAAATCATTCTCATGACTTATCCTACATCCTTATATTATAACACGTCTTGATCGTAAACTGTATTGAACTGTGTTTATCATCCTCTAGTTCCTGAGCTATTTTTGCAGAATCCTTGGGGCTGGCCGTCTGGGAAGGGGTGGCTTCAGAGGCAAAGTGGGAGTCAGTTTTATTCCTGGAGGGCGAGGCTTGAGAACCAGGGTCAATTATTGATATTAGGGAGTGGGGGGAAGTGTTCTGTTGCTTGAGGGGCAGGTTTTCCTTCTGTTCTGATGGCAAAAATCAAACCGCTGATCACAAAATAGTAATGGCACTTTATATGGCTATCTTTAATCATCCCAAAGGCCTTTATAATATATAAAAAAAACACATTATACAACACAGACTTGAAAAGCCAAGGAAACAAAGCAAATACAGACGACATTTCTTGGTTTATTGACGAATTTCGTTTGTCCTTTATTTGATTTTCTCCACTACATGAACCCTTAACCAAAACTGAGAATGGAAATTACAGCAGAAACTACTCTACCTACAGTACTGTACATTGCATCATCATTTTTAAGGACTTTTGCATATAAACCCTTGCTCCTTTCCTCCTTATTGACATTGTTGCAGAGAGCTTCCTGCCTTCAATATCCTGCAGGCCTCTTGACATTAATCAAGATAAATTTCATCTCTAGGTGACAATAAATTTGACATCCTTAACACTTTAATTCCTTTTAATAGCCCAGGCCAGATACGATTATTTTAGACCCCTGTAGTTTGCTTCCTGGAGCTGCACCAGTGATTTTGCATATTCCTTTTAAAAATATAAGGCATTGAGTGTGAGTGACTGTTCTGTAATCCGCTTAATGTAAATTAGATTTTTTAAATTATTATACCAGGCTCTATGGGAATTTGTGGAACTTGAGGAGGTATGTCTTCCTTTAAAAAAAATGTATGTCCATGAACAACACCTCTATACAGTATATGTAGATGTATAGCGAGAATGTTTTTTTGGTTCAAAACACACAATAATTCTAAATGACACAAGGGCTTTCGATTACTTCCAATGGTGGGTGCCTTGGAAACCAGACATACATTCTTCATGTATATATTATATATATTCTTAAGTACAACTATGAGCCAGACATTAATAAGCTTGTATTTAAAAAATATAATTGTTTGGTTAAGGAATTAAGGTCTCTGAATAAAACTTTGTCTTTAATGTGTAACATTGTGGAGTGACTTTGGTATTTTTACTTTATTAAGACGCTATTTTGGCAATACCCGCTTACAGGTGAGTACTATTTTGATGTATTGACAAGTGTCAGCTTGAACTGTATCCTTCATTTAACAATGTAAAAAAAATAGTATTATGGAATGGTCTGCAGATGTTCAAAATCTAACTTGTATCTTGTTTCTTGAAGTTTCAAATCTAGCCTGTAGGGCATATATATTACTTATTGTATAGTTACTGCAGGTATTTAAACATTTACAGTAGTTTTTATTAGTATGACAGAACAGCTGTGTTATTGTGTACCAGAAAAAAAAAATCGACTTCAGATAACATCTCTGCATGCCAGATGCAAACGATTGAATATATTTCATGTGTCACTTGTATATCACATATCAAAATGTTTGCAAATAGCGAGTTGCCGTCCTCAGCAAGCTTGATTGCAGAGAATGCAAATACATGAAGTGCAATAGCCATCTTGAGCCAGGTGGGGGCACTGTTAGATTACTGATGTCATCAGCTTTTCCCTTTACAGTGTGCTGTCAAACTACTCTATAGAAACAGAGCAGTTATTTTTATAGGCCACTTAAACTGGTCTTATAGCTTGCCCCGCAGACTGTAGGAGGTCTTTTTGTAAACATCCATTTTCTCTTGTGGCTGTTTAAATAAACAGTAAAGATAAAAAATAAAACATCTTGTAAGACAGTGGAAATGTTTTAAATGGCAAGATGTATAATGAGTTGGAATTCAGGAAAGCAGCAAACTATGTGCCAGATTAATTCAGATCGATCTGTCAGTTGCTATCAAGAATTGTGTATTTGCTTTACCTGCCTAGTGCCTAGTCGTTTGTCCTGAAACACAAAATATATCTGCTTTGTTTTTTGTCAGCTTCATTCAACAACAACAATGTAAAGCATTCTGGTTCCTTCCAAGCAGGACGGTGGCTCTAGCATGCAGTGCAGTACCTGGCAAAAGGCTCAGAAGTTAATACCGGAAGATTTTGGATTTAGGTGGACATGGCTGTTGAATAGTAAAAATGAGTTCAAACTAAGCCCTCTGTGGGCAGCAGGGCAGAAAGATGTCTGAAACAAGACAGACTTAGTCACTAGTGAGTGTCAGTTCTATTCTTAAATAAGTCATGGCGTTTGAGCAGCATTATAGAGCAAAGCTGTTTACGCATGTGGAATGTTACTAAATCTTTTGATCATACTAGTTTGCATTTTTTGTTTTACAGGATGAATAACAGAACAGATACAGTATGTGGTTGATAGTGTTGAAGGTGATAGAGTTAAAGGTATGTGATATGTGATAAAGTGATAAAGCACCGTAAGATATAATAATAATAAAAAAGCCTCCTAAATGAACCTGAAATCAGTTGCATCCTGCATTTATGAACTCCGAACAAAAACCACATGACACATGAGCCCCTCACACCTACGGTTGTGTACCGTTGGACTAGGGAATATGTTGCATTGCCAGAATTATGCAAACAATACAATATCCATAAAGAGGCAGTGTCACAAGTTCAGTGAGATTGTTTCAAAAACGGTACATCAGACATACAGTATTTAGGATATGTGGATAGTCAATGGAAAGCCAATTTAAACCACTTAAATTTTGTAGCATTTCATATGGTCCACCTCTTTATGAGCACTGACTGCACACAGTGAGAGCTCTTTCCATGGAAACCGAGGTTGACTTGATTCTGTTTTTCACTGGCTTTGCTATTCAGCTTGCAGCTATATCAGAAAAATGATTCTGCAGTGTTAGGTTTATAACATTTCCCTTTTAAAATAATATCTGGAAGCTGGGCATAGAATAACATACTGTAGTTGTCCTTGCATTTATTATTGCATAAATTGTACATACAGTACATAAACAGTGTGCCAAAGGCCAGCAGCATAACACGTTTGACGCATTGAAATGCTTTTAAAAAAGCAGTACACGCTATGTTATTTTAACATATCAAGTGTCAGAGGTTTCTGTGGATAAATGCAGCCAAATCGCTAAGGTTGCTTCTTGCTCAAAGTGTTGAAAAGCACTAAATTGAGCCTCAACAGGCATATTTGTAACAGAAAGTAGAAGTGGGGCACACTGGAATATTGATGGGAGGCTAAAATTCCGTTACTTCAGGCACAAAGTGTAATCACTGCATTTGTAAAGCATTGTATCTGTGCTGTTAAATGTTTGTTGAGAAGAGGAAAAAAAGAGAAACTGGAGAGTGGCATGGCTGCTTTTCCCTTCTTCCAGGTGGTTTCTGTTGTAATCTTTTTCTTGACTGGAACATGAAAACGTATTTCAGTGTTGAGGTAGTCTGGTATTAAGCTGTAACTGTGTGTAATGGCAGGAAATGGGGCTCCTCTGTCCATTTTCCTTGTTCCTTCTATTTCTAGTCTTTACTCCCTTTGTTTCCTCTGGAGTTATTATGACTCATGTCCACTGTGCATTTGTCTGCACTGCACATACTGTAGACTATGTCTATGAAATCACATTTAACAACTGGAAACCCTGTTTAACTGTGTAGTAAAGCCAAGGCAGTGTTTTTTGAAGATCATATACCCTTTTTACTTAAGGGTGAATGTACTGTAGATCTATTCTTGTATTTCAGAATCTTGTAATCTATATTTAATGTAATTGGATAAAGACACACACTTCATATCTGTGAAAGCTAACAGCCTACTAGTCACCCAAGTTGCTTGAATAGCCCTTGCAGTCCTGCTAATCTTGTCATTCAAACAGCCTAGCTGGAGTGAAATTAAATGAATCTATTATCGGATATAATTCCTATATTCAAGCAGCAGAGATTTAAAAATGCATTTTGAGGGAAGATGAATCGACTTCTTCTGCCTTAACCTTTTTAAGCTATTACATTCTAACACTTACTGTATGGAAAGGCATCAGGACCTTATAAAGGCATTTGAAAGTGTGCTCTTTCTCCTTGATTGGATTATCATAATTATTCCACAGTGCCTTACCTGTAGGAGGGGACCCACGTCATCTACTACTGAAGTACTGTAGCATCTACCTGGGCGCCGCGCAGTAGCCTCTGTGCACAGCAGCTCAGCTAGAGAAGTGAGAAATTGTTCTTTCAATTGAATTTAGGGAGAATTTCAGGAAGGCAAGATTATACCAAACCAAAGCAGAAGTTATACAGGACGCTTCGGAAGAGTGTCAAAGGATCTTTAATGACCAAGTTGTTAGCATCTTGATTTAATGTCTCATCCGAAGGATGAGTCCAGAGGGAAGGTGCACCCACATAAGAATTCCAGCCATCCTGGCCACAAACTGTTCTCTCCCCTGAGCTCTGGCAAGTGGTACTGCACTATTAAAGCATAGACCACTAGGTTGAAGAACAAATTCTACCCTACTGCAGTGCACATCATTAACAGTTAACTGTGCAATGCCTTAGAGCTAAATGCACATTTGCACTATGCACTTTTTGCATGGTCTACCCCATTTTTTTCCACTGCTACATGTTTGGAGTCGTCTGTTGTGCTGCGTCTTCTGCTGTACTGTACTGTGTATGTCTTGAGAGATCGACGATGAAGAAATCCTATATGCATGTATATATGGCAATAAACTCTACTCTCTGCCACTTAAAAAAAATATGTTTTTCTCAGATTTCGAAAAGATCAAGCTGATCTTTCATTCTTACAGTCAGACTTCCTAGAGTGTGGGGAAAAAAAAAACAAAGAACTGCCCCCATCATGTCTTAATCTACACAAAAATTCAAAAACTGGAAGCTTAATCTGAAAACTGATCATTTCATATAAATGTACATAACAAATAGTGGAAATTTCTATAAATGTCTGCAAGCTGCCCCTAGGCAAGTTTAATAGCATGTGACTGCTGTGCTAGAGTTCAGTTTGGGTCTCTATGCCAGCTTCACTTATTAATGAGTTGTTAATGTTAATTAATGTACTTAATGGGTACTTAAGAGTTTTGTACTTGAACTGGCTGCTGTAATCCATTGTCAGTTTTGAAACAAGGTGACTTTCCAATTATATTTGACCTGATCAACCCTGCGATGTTTATTTAGGAATTATTTTGTATTATTATTGTTTGTAGTAATGACAAGTACATTAGAGCATAATGTAAAACTCAACCTGGTGGTTTATCACATAGTACTGTATTGTTCAGAATTTGCAATAAAAATATTTTGAAGGCATTTACACAATCTGTCAGAGTTCTCTTGTCACCTTTTACAAAGCAGTATCCTGTACTGAATTATAGTTTTAACAATTAAACTGCAATTAATCACAAAACACTGAAAATAATGTTAAAATACTATATCATTAACAGAAATGTGTTATAATTTTAAAGGGTTTTTTTCCATCTGATGACTCACAAGGTGTTAACTATTAATGTTGAATGTGCCAGAACACCACAGATGTTTGAGTTAATTGAAACTGTGTAAAAAATTCAAAATCATTTTTTGAGCTAAACATTTTGGAACAGTCTTCAAAGTAGATCACAGTTTATTTTTTTATTGTTGATTAGGTTCTTGCTCTTCCTCTTGTTCTTCTTGTTCTTCTTCTTCTTATTCTTTATTATTATGTGTTTTGCTGGAGAAAACTTTAAGTAAAAGGTTTAGTAAACCATCTGTTTGTTGTCAACCTGGCATTTCCGCAATACTTCCAGTAAGCTACTGTATGAAAAGTGCCTACTAGATTTATTGGTATGCCCGATGAAATGGAAACAATTTCATGTGAAAGATTTTGGAACTGGAGTGTAGGTCCTGCTGAAAAGTTGCAAAAAAAGTTCATAATGTGATCTTAATTGCATTGCACAGAACAAAGCCGTATCTGTTCATGATTCTCCCTGTCTTAACAAGGGCTCTTGACAAGTCCATGGTGGCAACATACTGTACTGTACACTTGTATCCTTTTTTCCCTGGCAGGACTGCCACTGTACTGGCAGACTTATATATCTCAATAAAAGGTACTATAGTGGAAAGCGGTAGGTTCAGATCTTTGAGGATTCTTTCATAGTTGTGCCCCAAAGCCCCTACATGTTAAAGTTAATGACAATGTTTTGAGAGCTCTTGGACATTAACCATAAAGTTGCTACTAAATGTCTACCATGTGTTACCTCTTTTTACATCCTAGGGAAACACGAAACTTTTGGGGGCCTTTGCTTAGTTCCATCTATATGGCGAATTATATTGCAGTTTTGTTTTTATTGAATTTCATTTAAAGGAATACCCCAGAGCTGTTAATAAATGTGACTGTTGTGTATTCTGTAATTCAATTATTTATGGTAAATATGACACAGGTTGTGGGTGGCATGGTGGCACAGTGTTTGGCCGTGTGTTATCGGTGTGGAGTTTGTCTGTTCTCCGTGTGTTCATGTGGGGCTCACCTGGGTGCACTGGTTTCCTTCCACAGTCCAAAGTATTGCTGGGTTAACAGGCCTTGGTGTGAGTTCGTGTGTAGTTTTGTCTGTGTGCCTGCACTGAGATGGACTGGTGTCCATACAGGCTGTATCCTGTCTTGCACCTGTTTCTTGTTGGGACAAGCTTCTGCTCCCCCTCGACCCTAAATTGGATGACACGGTTAGAAAATGGATTGATGCATGTATGACTTTGGTTGTACACTGCTATTGTAATTACAGTATAATATTTTTAGAATTATTTTAAGCAACTCACACTATAATTATAAAAGACATATTATAAAAGCCTTAACTCTTTCTGTTATGGAATGGTTTTTGTTCCTGTTTCATAGGGGCTATGATTACATCTGTAGGGCACCTGTCCAGCAGTTTGGAAATTGTAACAATGTAACTACTATAAATCTTTCATTTTATATGTGGTCTAAATTTCATGCATCTGTTCATAAGGAAATGTGATTATACATATCAACAACATATTTAGTATTGTATCATGTATCATACAAGACATTTATGGATTTCAAGAGCAGCTTGAGGCAGCCCTTATTATTTTTTTATGGTTTAGATATGTTCTGAGCAAATCTGCAGCAGACAGAAAGTAAGCAAAGTCATTCTGCCTCACCCACTCACTGAATCCTGCTTTGTTTTCTTCTAAAGTTTCATAAAGCAAGCCTCATGTGGATTTTGCTCAGTTCTGTTTCAAAGTCTTAACTCACAATGAATTACTGATGAACGGTGAATAGTGATGGTGAAACAGTCGTATTAGACCTTTTTTTTTCTTTTCAGTCAGAATAAAATAAAAAGGCAAATGCTCACGTCTTTTGCCTCTTCTATTGCCTGCTGTTGCCTTTACGTATGATGTTATACTGTATATGTTTAAGTACTTTAATATTAAATCTGCTGATGATTTGGGTTTTTAAGCTGAAAGATGTTTCAAGAAAAACATACTGTAGGGGGACTATATATAAAACACCTCAGGCACCGAAATTTCTGTTGCGACCTATGAGGATTTAACTGTCAGTTTATCTCTTAGTAATTATTGCCTTGCAGTTAATACTATTCATCAGATGGAAGCGATTGCATTTCTTGAATATGGAGAACAACAGGCAACATAATATTGCTGTAAAGCTGAATTCTGCTTGTAGAACTTTAACAGCCGTAATAATGAAAAAAAAAACATATTAATTTATATCTATGTGAGGGAAAACCCAAAGGTTCCTACAGTAGATGTGGTTTTGGCAGTGAAGTAGCATTTCAAGAGATGGTGGTTGAAGTTGACCCAATGGCGATTTTCTACAGGATTGCAGAAAGGATTGTAGGATTGTAAGTGTAAATGGCCATGTGCATAAGTAAAAATCTTACTAGGAGACGTAACCATAACAGCAACACAAACAACATATTTGTAGTATTTTTCTTATAATTTTTATTTTTATGTACATTTTTTGTTAATGCAAGCAGAAATTGTGCAGGTACAATACTGTAAAAAGAACAACAATAAATGAACAGAATAGCAATGGGTCAGTTACAAAAATGTTACATGCTACCTGCAAATGAGTCTTAGATTTAGTGTTCTAACACTAGACTCAATTAGCGCACTAGTTAGTTCCAATCTTAACAGTTCTTTTTTTCCAGATAGGCCACAGGTATGTACTATCTTCTGAACTGAGTGATCACAGATGCCCAGGAATTTTCCTGATATACAGTAGCAGTCTAAATTAAACCAATAAACACTTTAGACTTAATCACACAGTTACTGTACTAATTACAATGAAGTGTACAGTGCCTGTGCCATATAGTTAAACTTCTGAGGCATTACAATGGATAAAATATATATCACACTGAAAATATCCCAAAATTTACTAGTCTAAATTTTAATGGCAGTACACAAAATCTGAAATAAATCTTCAATAGCGATCTTAAACTGGAATTGTGAAGTGAGTGGATGCAAATTGACACTATCTTGTTAATAGTTAAAGTTGCTATTTGACAGAATGACAGGTTAAAATAATTTTTGCATCTTAATTTTAAAAACGGGTACTATTATTCTGTGTTATATGTCAATTTTAAAACCAGCGTCTTGAGCGTGTCTTACTTCTCACTGGTTTAATAAAGGATTTTTAAAAATTTTATTTTACACCTACAGTACAGTACACTGCAATTGTATGTGCTGGTTTCTCTTTCACCCCCTCTTTCCCTCATTTCCAGTGTAAAACAGCCCTTTGACCTCTGGTATGCGTATATTTTCTAAGGTGTCTATACAGTATGTATCTCCATCAAGCACATTATAGGGGATTTGTTTTATGGGATTTTCTTTGGACAGGCAGTACTGTATATCCTGCCCAGTGGTGTCATGTCAATGACTTCTTCAATGAAGGGTTGTGAATGGGGAACAATGGGTTGTATAGCTGACTTGATTTTTCTTTCTAAGCTTAGCCTTTTCAACAAATCTTTCAAAGCTGTCTCTCTTCCAGGTTGCCTTTCAGGGAATGTAACGTTAAATTGTGTTACAATCTGGTTAGACATGTGAACGCTGTCACATTGCATTGCACTGTTCTATGATGTAGAATTGACCTCTTCCTCCAGACTTCGTTTGTTTTATAGCTGATTAAGCCAAACTTTTTTCCACCCCAAGACATACTTTTAGGTTAATTGGCTTTGGGGGAAAATTACCTCTGGTGTGCATGTTTGTGCCTGCGTGTGCCCTGTGATTTACAGGAATCATGTCCAGGGTGTGCCCATTGCTTGCAGGAGAGGCTTCAACTTCCTGGTGTCCCTGATTTGGATAAATTGGTTAGAAAATGATTAATTAGTGTAACCTTAATTCCTTTATTGACTTGGTATATAATATTTCATGCTGCATATTATTGTAAATATATTTAAATAAATACTTGATTTAAATGATCATTTATGCAAGATATATTCATAACTTGAAAGAAAATGCTTTTTCACATGAATATTTGGAAGTATAGCAAGTAGGGCTTTCACCACACTCTATACTCTATACTCAACATAATCACTCACTCACTCTATACTCAGGGAATCCTGAGTCTTGAGTCTTGAGAGGATACGTCTTAATCCTGAAATTCATGCTTAAAAAATACTAATTTCCATCTCTAAAGGTCTTAGGTGTGGTTTATTCTCATCTGAAGATACTCCCCAAGAATGTACTGTACCCTACTAGATGTTCTCTAGTTGGTCCAATAGGTTTGTAATACACCTGCGTGTGTATGTTGTAATTAACCCAATATCAATCTAGAATGAACTGGAACAGCATTGCATGTGATTCTCAAAAAAGGAAACAGCACACAGTAAGAACTTAGACAGATAAAAAAAACAAAGAAGAACAGAACTGAATGAAATTTTACTATATGACTTAATGAGGTGTGTTACTGGGTAGTTTTATCGGAAGCTTCATTTAGTATAGATTCATAATGTAATGTTCTCCAAGCAAACACAGAAAGAAACATACACTGTACATTCTGTGTAATGCATGGAGACAACTTTAGAAAAGAAATATTTTAGTCTTCTGTTTAGAGTACTTAGGAAGACATACAATATGTTAGCATTTTTAAAACTAATTTCCGTCATTCACTGTATGGCAGTGATATAATTGGTGCCTGTAGTACTAAAGGGTTGTTTACTGACATTGTTAGGTCAAAATAAATACTGTTTCACGTCATGGTGCTCTTAAGTCAGCTATTCAAAAGTCCAATTACTGTAGATGTTAAATATGTGCTTTAAAGTTTAGTAATCAAAAGCTTAGTATATTTAGCTTTACTGTTGCATTAGTAATTGCTTTGATCGTGTGACTTTCAAAAGTTGCATATAGAGTAAAGATATAAACAAGCCTCTAAAGGTTTTATTTTTGAATTTTGATTGCAATTGTTTTATCTTGTAAATACAAGGTACATATTATTTTTAAATGCATAATTTGGTTTAGACAGAGACCTTCTTTGCAGATTTTTCTTTCATGTCAGTACTGTGGATATTTCCATACAACACAACCGCAATACGTAGGAAACACAAGCACAAGCACTTTAAGTGACAGCTTTCAGAAAGTCAAGACAAAATATTTTGGCTTGTGGGCCTAAACTGTCCCTTAAGCTAAAAACAGAAAATAGTTATGTGTAAAATCTAATGAAGCTGGTGAGCACGCTGAGGTTTTTGCTAATTTCAGATCAAGGAGGATGGAATCAGAAGAGGTGGAGGGCAAGCAAAATCAGTGATATGGGGGAAAAACTGATGTCCATTGGCTGATTTAGATTTTTGCATTTTTACTGAGAGTCTGTTCTCCTTTCCATTCTTTCTCCACTCTTTTCTTGAAAGTCCATTTGTTCGCAGTAAGCTAGTCTAATGAAAAGCCACATCAGAAAGCAATATTGTGAATATTGTACTGCCAGCACTTTTAATGATGAGAAATTCAAAAGGTGCTGTCTTGTAAATTCCACACAAACACACATGCATGTTGAAGCAAAGCCTTTTAAAAAATGTGTACATTTTAAGCATTTTATCTGGAACATTTCACATTAGACACTGGGTCAGGAATTGAACTGAGATAGAAATGTAGTCTGTCTGCCAAGCCCCCATGACCTGTGTTTAAAATTTATTCTGTTATAGAACTGCACTGTTAAAGCTCAAAGAATGAAAAACTGCCTTCTGTGCTTTTAATTTTACTTGACAGTAATTTTGCATTAGTTCCGTTTCCTTCACCTGAAGGTTGTTGAGAAGAAACCATGGATCCCTTAGATTGGCCAAATAAGGTTAACAATAGGCATGTTTCTACTCAAGCTAATTAGCTACATTAACATACCAAACAGTTCAGTTAAGATTTCGTCAAGAATTACTTTACGTTTGGGTGTATTGAAGAAGGACAGATGAAAATTAAAACTGCTGGAAAAGCTATGAGTACCATATGACAGTTGTTTAGCAATATTTGAGAATAGTAAGATAAAACTATAAATAATACCTGTTCACTGTAATGTAGATAAGGGATAAGCTACATTTCTCCTATTACTTTTTTTTACCATTTTTGTCAGTATTTGTTCAGTTCATGCAAGAAACGCATCCCAAAAGTTGTATGCAATCTGTATTATGTAGCCTTCCTCTCTAAGGTATTGATGAATGACCTGTTGAGGAGACCCAACTGTGGTAGTTTATCTGTTGAAGTCAACACTGATACGTTTATATATTTCTTATTTAAGTGGATCATCATACAATTTGGGTTCTAAGTCCTCTCTCACTAACAGGGTGCTGTGTGTATCCTAGAAAGACTCCCAAATCTGCAGTATCATACCTTAGTTATTGTGTCTCATAGCTGTGTATTCTGAGCAGTAATCTCATGCTTGTGAACATTCCACCACTGGGTAAACTATTTTGAAAGGATGAGGTAGCCTAAACTTTCATAGCTGAGCTTCTGGGCCCCAGCTTTATGCTTCTGTTTAAACATGTCATTTCTGCAATGTAAACAGTCACAGCATAATGTTTTACCAATAACCAATATGATGAATTTCAGAATTTGGCTTTTGAATTCTATTAGGAACACAGCAACATTTTGAATGCATCCTGTCAATGAATACAGGGTTAAAAATGTTGAGAATCATGATGGGTATTTTAAAAGTCATAATTGCAATGGAGGTGCTGCAGTTTTGTTTAATGTATGCACTACTACCAACCACATGCCCGGTTCTCAGGTGCTTGAAGAAGCTAAATTATGTCTTTGTTTCCTCTGCCTTGATTGTTGTAATGTTCTTCTTGCTGGGCTTCTTAATTAAGCTGTACTGCAGCAACAGTTTGTTCTAATTGCAGTTGCAGCACTTACAAGCAGAATGAGTAACACAGATAACATTTACTTCTATGCAGTTAGCTTAATGAATGCTTACTTTTACTTTAAAATGCAATCGAAGGAAAGATACCTCACCATGTGTTTTGTCCTTGTGTGTGTCTGGTAAAAGCATTTTAAATGCATGGGTTAAATGAAAGGTCACTATAATAATCTCATTTTCTTTTTCAATAAATTTAATTTCTTTTAAGTAAGGTAAAAGGTAAGGTAAAAATCAACAGTATCTGTTAAGATGAGTTACCATGTGCACACAAATTACAATTTTTTGTACAGTGCTCTTTATTTTAATGGTACTGAACCTATTCACATTCTACCCTTTCACTTTCTTTGAGAGTAAGGCTTGTCTGAAATGGACTTTGTCAGCTTTGGATTTATTCTTTGTATAAGCTTGGTATAAATTGGTTTCAGCTGCTCCAAGTTTAAAGTAAAGAATAATGCAGGTGTTTACCATGGGAAAAGATAACGCTGATGTCTTCTCGGAGCAAATAATGTAAAGGTGGTTTGCTGAAGCAGTCAGCGATACCATGCATGTCAGTGGAAAAACATTATCACAGCAGGATGGCTTTTAAAAGCCAAGAGATGGAATGAGGCCTCTATTCATATACATTTAAATTGCCAAAAATCCCATATGTGCACTTTTTTCAATTATGGTTCTACCTACAAATATATTACTTTATAAAATATATGAATTTTCCTTTGTTAAGCTTTGCATTATAGAACCCCCTTGGTCACTCATCAGCAGCTCACATAAAGCCATTCTCTTGTACACATCCATTTATACACATGCAGTTTGTATTCTTACCTTGGGGGGAATTTCCATTGACTCTCATCCTATTTTTATTTACTAGTCCAAACTCGACCAAACTGCAACTCAACAGAGGCTGAAGGCATACCTGAAACATATAGTTTTGTCACTTTTGGATTCACAAAATAAAGAGGCTGCTTGGTTTATATTTTAAAAAAGTAATTCATTATTGCTTACATTTTATACTTTGCATTCTAAGGATGAAACTGGATGATTTTTTTTCCTATAACTATTTTACTTTTGTAAAAAGAGATCCATCTATCCATTTTCTAACCCCTTTATCCAATTAAGAGTTGCAAGGGCACAAGGTGGGATACACCCGGGATGAGCTGCCAGTCCCATCACAGGGCACACTCAGTCACAAATACAGCCCTGCACACTCTCACACCATGGCCAGTTTTCCCAGAAGCCATTTAATGTAACACATGTGTGTGCACTGTGGGGGGAAACCCACCTGTAAAAACCCACATGAACACAGGGAGATCATACAAAGCCCATGCCGGTAGCCATGCCGGTAGCATCCCAAATCCGGAACTGAACATCAGTCCCCAGCGCAGTGAGGCAGAAGTGCTAACCACAGCGCCACCATAAGAATAGATACAGTACAACAAAATCTTCGCTTCGGAATTTTAAATCAATATTTGATAGAATAATAACTTTAATTTTTATTGTCAGAAATGAATTCTCTTCTAAGTCTCATTTTGGCAAGCTGGCTGTACCGTTAGACATGTTAATAATGATGCTTTTTTTTCTCCTTCACGAATATGTGAGGTTGAATTAAATGCTGTTTTCTTCCCAACTTCACAAGGGAGAGCAGTAAACGTAACCCTGAGTCCCACGTGGATGGAGTTTCTGCTGTTATACTCAGTGATTTGTAGCACTAAAATAAACTACACTATGTTATGTGGGGCTTTAACTTTTAGCAAACTTTGTGAATAGCCGCACAAATACATTGATATTCCTGTAGCATGAAGAATGCGGGAAATGATTTAGACTGATAGTGTTGCATGGGGCACTGACCCATAAACAGTGAAAATGCCCTTTTACAAAATCCCATTCCAATAGCACAGATATGTTTTGAGTAGTAAAAAAAAACATACAGTATTATAAAAACGACAGTGTTATCCATTTTGCAATTCTTATCGGGAACAGAATAAGCAGTTCACTTGCTGTGGCTCATGGGCACCTTGTCTTAGAAGTAGCAAGTAATAAGTTCTGGTTCACTCCTAAGAGGAGTGCAAAGCCTCACCCCTTCTAACCCGATATTTACAGGTAGCCCTTATGCTGAAAATCAAAGGACCTAATCCTATCAAAATTATCCCATTCTCTGGGTATTGTTGACGGTTGAATGATTAATGTTGTGTGCTCCTAAAAACAGTTCTCTCTGGAATTTTAAGTGACATGAACTTTAATTTGTCACTCTCCAGATCATGATCATGCTACCTAACCTTTTGCAAACTATGTGACTTTTCTAAGAGATGTGGGACTTTTGGATGGCTACCCTGGCTAATGTACCCATTAAGTATCGCACTGTGGACATGCTGACATGAATGCTTGATCTCTAGAGGTATTTATGACAGAGTTAGTGACTCGGAAGCCATTGGTTAGCTGCATCAGTGTGTCAAGTTGCTCCTGCATACTGAACTGACACTAATGCAGGATTAAGCCTTAGTGTGATTATAATTTTCGACAGAACCGCAGTGCACATTTTTAGATTTTTTTCCCAGCCACCTACAAATGCATTTAAGGGATTCAATGTAACATGAAAGCAGTTCATTCATTTACAATATTTTATTTTTTATTCTTGAGTTAAGAGATCTGTTATTTTGTTAACGTAGGCTCCTTACATTTTATGATAGGTACAGTTGTCTTGAATTTTTCATACTGAGTCTACCACTTAGTATTCAAATATTGGCTTCTGTGCATATAGTAAGTCCTGCATCCATCCATTTCCTAACCGCTGTATCTAGTTCAGGATCGCGGGGGAGCCAGAGCCTATCCCAGCAACAGGTGCAAGGCAACAGGTACAAGGCAGGAGCCATCGCAGTGGTAATTTGAAAGTTGGCTTACAAATGCTGTATATGGCAAGGAATTCATGTAAAATAGAGTAGAATATATTTTAAGAGTTTGTGTCTATCTGAAGTTTGTTGAGAGGGTCTCTGTGAACGTTGTACAGACTTTTTCTGTTGAAGCTGCAATATTTTATAAGGTGGACTTTTAGAACTGGTTTGATCTGGATTGGAAGAATGCTGGACACAAGGTCTAATACAGTATGTAATTCTATACTGTGTTACATAGGAACACATGAATGAATCTCAGTAACCAATTGTGTTGCAAGAAGTTATCTTTGGTAAATAGGGAAAAGGAAGATGTGCGTGATTCTGGAACACTGCCCATCTGATAAGCACAGGGAAGTGTGATAGATAACAGAAAATATGTAAGGACTGTTCTAGTTTAATTAATTTGAGAAAAATACACCGAGCATCTCTGTGTGTTTCGCTCCCTTGCACATGAAATAAAAACTACTTTTAACTTCTGAGATGGACTCCTGACTGTCCCTGACTGTTTTCTTAGGCATGTTGGAAATGTCAAGCATATTTAGATATAGCTAGTTGTAAATGGGTCATCTGAGATGCAACACAACTGGAGATTCCAAATTAGGCTGTATATATTTTTTTAAGATAAGATCACTTTATTGGCCATACAATTTCTTGTATTAGGAATTTGTCTTTTCACCTGTCATATAATACAAATAAATAGTTATGCAAAATCAACATTTATTTCATCATTTACTTATTTACTTTCCCTTTCCACTCACTTCAGATAAAATATTTGTACTAGTTACCACAACAATTAAATCTGCAACACTTAAGCAACAGCAGAAAGAAAGAAAAGGAAAAACTATTTAAACACTATTCTGGACCCAGATGTTTTCTGTAACTTGATAATTAATCTACTTACTTGAAATGAGACAGCCCGTTGTGCTCTAGGGTGGTCTTTTTATAATTGAAAAAGATTGTTTTAGTTGCTTTTGTGCCACTGGCGCTGTAAGTCAAGAGAAACTGTCACAAAATACTACAGAGCTAATTTCAGTTGATGCTGATTTAAATTTACCCTGTGGTATTCTAAACATTACTGGTGAATTATGTGATAAAGATTATGTTCATAAATGAAAAGTCCATAATATCAATAACACAATTTATCAAAAAGTATGCTTCAGGTCTTTATAATACTCAATTCTCTTTATAGTAAAGTATGCAGTATACTAAGCACGTTTAATTGGATCAGTTGGCAATAATTTGGAATACAACAAAAGAAAAAAAACCCAGAAAAATAAGTTTAAAACAATTTAATTTTTACAAAATTAAGTTTAAAGTTTAAACAAAAAAGCAAAATAAAGTGCAAAATTAAAAAAAAAATAAAGTGGCTTTGCAAGTTGAGAATGAAGTGTGTTTTTAAATCATAATAACAAAAGATTTCAACTGTGCATATTATAATAATAATAAACTTTATTTTATATAGCGCCTTTAAAGGTGGCTTCTCAAAGCGCTTTACAGGATGACAATAACAATAAATAAGAAGAGTATAACAATAAATAAGGAGAATACACAAGATAAGACACAATTACAATATATAGGGGAGACCGTGGATGGTGGTACTAAGAAGAGCAGAGGGGTGAAGAATGAAACCAGTTAAGTAAAGGCTTTTCTGAAGAAGAGGGTTTTGAGTCTGGATTTGAAGGAGTTTAGAGAAGGTAACTCTCTGATATCCTTGGGCAAAGAGTTCCAGAGCTTGGGGGCATAATAGGAGAAGGCCCTGTCACCCATACAATGTAGACGGGCTTGGGGGACAGTAAGGAGGGCAGAATTTGAAGAGCGGAGGTTGCGAGGTGGGGAGTAGGGCGATAATAGTTCAGACAGGTACTGAGGTGCCAAGCCATGCAGAGCCTTATAGGTGAGCATGAAGATTTTAAAGTCTACACAGAATTTGACCGGAAGCCAGTGCAAGGATTCCAGGACAGGAGTAGTGTGAACACTTGCGCTAGACCTGGTCAGGATTCTGGCTGCTGAATTTTGGACATACTGCAGTTTGTTCAGAGTAGATTTTGATACCCCTGCGAGTAGAGCATTACAGTAGTCAATTCGAGAGAATACAAATGTGTTGATCAGCTTTTCAGCCACAGTTAATGATAGCATAGGGCGTAGTCTTGCGATATTTCTAAGGTGAAAAAAAGATGTTTTGACAGTATGCTGCACATATGGGTCGAATGTTAAGCCAGAATCGAATATAACCCCAAGGTTTTTCAATTTTGATTGAAGCTCAAGGACAGAGCCATCTACAGAAAGGGTTACAGGACTGGCTTTACGAAGTTGATGGGGGGTACCAATAAGCATGACTTCAGTCTTGTCGCAGTTGAGATGAAGGAAGTTTTGAGTCATCCAAATTTTTATGTCAGAGATGCAATTAGATAGAATAGAGACAGCCATGTCAGTGTCAGGTTTGGTATGGATGTATATTTGAGTATCATCAGTGTAAAAATGAAAGCTGAGTCCATGTGATCTTAAAAGCTGACCAAGACGGAACATGTAAATGCTGAAGAGCAAGGGGTCCAGTATTGAGCCCTGAGGGACACCAGACTTAACAAGACCAATTTCAGACCTGTACCCATTAAGAGAGACAAAGTGACAGCGATCAGCGAGGTAAGACTTGAACCATTTGAGGGCAGTGTCAGAAACTCCAAACACAGTCTCAAGACGAGAGAGTAAGATGTTATGGTCAACAGTGTCGAAAGCAGCACTGAGATCAAGAAGGATAAGTATAGAAAGAGAACCAGAATCAGAAGCTATTAGGAGATCGTTGGTGACTTTGACAAGGGCCGTTTCTGTGCTGTGAAGTTGACGTAAGCCAGATTGGAGGGGTTCAAAAAGGTTGTTTGTCATGAGGTGGTTATGTAACTGAAGTGTGACAGCACGTTCCAGAATTTTAGAAAGAAAGGGTAAGTTGGAGATGGCGCAAAAATTGTTAAGATTGTCGAGAGCCATGTTAGGCTTTTTTGGCACGGGGGTAATGGCAGCAGTTTTGAGGACCGTTGGTACAACGCCAGTGCTCAAGGATTCATGTAAAATATTGAGGACAATGGAACAGAGAGAAGAGAAACAGGACTGGATTAAAGTGGTGGGAATGGGATCTAAGATAGATGTGGTGGGATTCATGTGTGTAACTAGTTTGTTGAGGGATGCTGAGTCAAGAAGAGAGAAGCTGGAGAGAAGAGAACCAGAGAATTTGGATGAGGAGGGAGGAGGTATGGAAATGATGTGCGTAGTGGAGAGAATGTTGTGCCGGATGTTGTCAATCTTAGAACTAAAGAAATCTAAGAATGTGTTGCAAAGTTGTGATGAGGCAGGTAATGTGGTAGGGCAGTTTGGCTTGAGCAGTCTGTTGATGGATGAGAAAAGATGTCTGGGGTTGTTTTGGTGATTTTCAATGATGTGAGAGAAGTAGGTGGATCTAGCAGACTCTATGGTAACCTTATAATCAGATAAGTAATCTCTCCAAGACTGGTAATGTACATTTAGGCCGGAAAGACACCACCTACACTCAAGTTTGCGAGAGGCTGCCTTCATGGATCGCAGATGGTCATTGTACCAGGGGGCAGGGCGAGAGAAAGAGATGGTTTGAGTTTTTAAAGGAGCAAAGGTGTCAAGGGTAAATAAAAGAGCACATATTATTTGGCATAGTCTTTGTGAAGCATTTGAATACATACAGTATGCAGCAAATATGTACATGCATTTTATTTGTTTCAGAACCTACTAAATGTCATATTGTCCTTTTGTGTAATTAAATTTTGGATGGGTAGCACAAAGAAAAAATGTGCAGTGTTTTTGAAAATGTCAGCTGTGGACATACAAGGTTATTTTAATACTGTATGTGTTCTGTGTGCAGAATTATTAGAGGCTAATACAGTACATCCTAGCCTGTTGTCAAGTATCTATCAAAAACTCTATTAAAAATATGTAATTTTCACACAGTCTTGTTTTTAACTTATTGCTCCAGAAAACTGCTGCAATCTCAATTGCACATTATTACTTAAAATTTAAATTTGGTCTTTTACAAAACAGTAAATCTATTAATTTGTCAATATTACATATATAGATCAGGTGCCACTAAAAGTGAGTTTGCCTATTTATGAACCATTGAACCTTGAAGAGGACAGCAAATGCTTATTTCTTGGCAAGAATCCATGGTCACACACATGTAATATATGTTAAGTTTTCTGTGTTTTTAGAATAAGAATGCGTATTATAATATGCAGAAAATGACTACAACCTTAAGGTTTCAGAAAGGTTCCCTTATAAAGATTATTAAGTTAAATAGCCTTGTTTATCTCTTACCTATCACCTAACTTCTATCTTCTTATCGTAGAGGTAAAATATTGGTCTCTTCAGTATGCAAATACACATAGCCTTTGATTGACCATCCCTTTGGTTGTATTCTTTATTTCACGTTTTTTATGATTTCATATTTTATATTGTGTGGATCCTTTTTGTTGATTTGGATTGCTATTGATAATAATGTATAACTATTCTAGGATGGTTGAAGAGATTCCCTTAGACATGCATTTAAAAACAAAATAAAGGATGGAAGTGTACAGTAGGTATTGCCAGTGGCTTTAAAGATATCATGCAATGGCAGCTGTCCTTCCTCTTTCTGCTTCTGGGCAGTAGATTTCGATACATCGTCTCTTTCAGTCACTTCGGCTTGTGCAGCCTTTTCCAGACTCCCCCAGCATTTTGTGTAAAAAAGTGCTTCCTGTATTCAGAATTAAATACCCCTCCCTGCAGTTTCTGCTTGTGCCCTGTGGTTTATATTTGACTGTTTGAAGAAGACCAAATGGTTGTTCAGTGCCTTTGGGGATTTTGAATATTTGAGTCACTTCCCTCTGATGTCTTCTGAGTTAAAGAATAAAAAGTTTCAGATCTTTTAGCCTGTCATAGGAGGCATGTCTTCAAGCCTCGAAATGACTCCGGTCACTTTTCTTGTTTGATTCCAAAGCAACATGATCATTTTTTAACATGGCGACACAAGTTTGTACGCAGTATTCCCACTAAGATCTTACTAGCTCATTGTGCAATTTTAACAAAGCAGCCATGCATTTATATTCTATACCTTCAATTATAATAATAATTCCTTACACTTACTGTATATAGCGCTTTTCTGGACACTCCACTCCACTTACAGGTAATGGGGACTCCCCTCCACCACCACCAATGTGCAGCCCATGACTGGTAAAGGTCAACGGGAAATTTGGCCTCAGTTTTATGTCTCATCCGAAGGACAGCACCTTTTTACAGTATAGCATCCCCATTACTATATATTATACTGGGGGATTAGGACCCACACAGACCACAGGGTTTTGCAATTTCAATTTTTTTTTTTTGGGGGGGGGGGGGTTCACTGTTTTAAATGAAGGGATAGTCTTTTCCGCTAACACCCCTTCCACCAGCAACCTTAGCTTTCCCAGGAGGTCTCTTCTCCAGGTTCAGACCAGGTTCAAACCTGCTTAGCTTCAGTGGGTTG